>NC_052637.1:26525579-28925579 GCF_016161935.1 Mauremys reevesii
AGGGTCAACATAAATGTGATCAAGTCACCTCATAATAATTATTTAATAGTTCATTTTTGCATAGGGGACTGGGACCACCACAGACTTCTCTTAGGTACTGTAATGGGCCCGTAAGAGGAGAGTGCTAAGGAGCCAACATTTTCCCCTTTGGGCCTAACTGAGCACATAACTGCATTGTGCTTTCCCTACCCTCTGCTTGGGGGAGGAAAATATTGTCTCACTGTTTGTTACTGCAAAAAATAGATTTGAAAAGGTGTCCTTTGTCATGTTTCCCTTATAACTGGAGAAAGAGGGAAATATCTGGGCTTATTAGCAGTTTGGGCAAACTGTAGGGTAGATAAACTCACCTGATAGACAGGGTCATCCCATTCTGGCATTTCAGAGGGAGACATTAGAAGCTCCAACTTTACGGGGTAGAGGAATATTTGTACCCCAACCATTGCACAGGACATTTTGAGGGCGCATATTTGAGTGGAGAGGGTGGGTGGGAGCGTGCTGCTGAGCTGGAAAAGTTCTTGAGCATCTATGCACAGCAATTTCAGCTCTTGCTAGCAATCGCCAGCAAGAGAAAAGAAATCTCACTAATTAAATATCTGACATTGTAAGGGCTGTAGGTGGCTTTTTAGCGTCGTGAAGCAGAGTGGCGCAGCGGAAGCGTGCTGGGCCCATAACCCAGAGGTCGATGGATCGAAACCATCCTCTGCTATTTACGTTTTTTTCCTCCTTTTAAAACGTGTTAATTTTTTGTAGTGACATCTTTCAATATTTATGTTAAAGCTAAAGTTATTTCACTTGAATGCTCCGTTGGGCAATAGTCTATCTCTTAATTTACTCAGAAACTGTTTTGGGGGCATACACCTATGAGTTATTATTCATAATTAATAATATTTTGTGATATTATTTATTGATTTAAGTTAGAAAAAAGTAATTGCTGCATAATACTCATATAGTGAAAATATATTTGTATCTACAACGTTTACAGTGCTTCATGGGCCATTACTTCAGATATAATAATTAATAATAATTTTTAATGCACAAAGAGCCTATTAATTATGATTAGTACTAATGGTAGTTCATTGCACACAGAGGCTTGACGGATGATCTATTGTGTTGAGCATTGAAAAAACAAAATAAAAACCAACAAACAAAACAGATAGCCAGACTAATGTTTCAGTGTTATTGTTTAAGCTTTTATTTTTCTCTGTGTCATAGTAAACTGTGATAGGTTATAGTAAACTGGCATACGTTATTATTCACAACTATTCACTCTGATTCTACACGTTTACTGCCAATAATTTATTATTAATACTCGTTATTTGATTTACATGCTTTCATTTTAGGGTCTGATCCTGCAAGAGGCTGAAGTTAATGAGAATAGAGGGCAGCTGTGAGGATTGGCTCTGGTAAGATCTGATCTTGCCATTGGATCTGCTCCGAAACATGGATCCCAAAGCGCAGCATCTTGCAGGATTCCTCCTCCTCCCACATCTTGTTGAAGATTGGGTACCTTAATTAGGAATAATTCCAAAGAGATTGTGGGGTAAGTAATTCATTATTCAGTTTGTGATTTTTCCAAAGTGTTTTTTTTTCTTACTGAAATTAGGTTACTAAAGAAAATCTACAATATCCACGGAATTTATAAAATGGGAGGGAAATCTTTAGAAGCCACTTACAATACAAAACACACAACATGGAACGCGTAATGGATTGTAAAATGCTACAGGTAACATACAGCAAAAATGCTACTTGGCAAGCAAAACTGCAACTGCACAGAAGGAAAACAATAAGCATAAACAATGTGGACTAAAATGCAGGTAAAAATAGAAAATCCATAATTTAAAGCAAATCGTGAAAAATTGCAATATGCATAAGAAATTCCATCGAAAAGTAGGCAATCTGCTGAATGTTGGGGAAAAAAATGCGTTAGGAAAACAGTACAGAAATGCCACGTATTTCTAGGCTCTTTTTAAAAATAATTTGTTTATTATTGAAGTAAATTTTGCTGGATTACTTCAGGATGTAGTAAATATGTAGAATTAGTGCATGGGGACATTTATACATAAAAGAAAAATCACTCAACTATCTATGAAAAAAATATGCTATGATGTTAGCTCAATAAGATCAATTCTGAAGTTATAGTCAGGTGGTTCCATGGTGTAATGGTTAGCACTCTGGACTCTGAATCCAGCGATCCGAGTTCAAATCTCGGTGGAACCTAAATTTTTTTTTTGGCATGACTTAGTTTCTGTACTAAATATTGCCAAGTAAGTATGCTTTTATATTAAGTATATACATATTATTTAAATCGAACCTAAAAGTATTCATATTTTTATTAAATTCTCTTTACTGCCAAGTAAATATAAGAACTGTGGATTTAATTGGAAAAATATATTTAAAACGGCAAAAAAAGGCACATTATAGCACATTATACATTGAATATTATACATGTATTGGATGTCACTGGAAAATGAATGGAAAGGAAATTTTATTTAAAGGAGGAAACAAACAGCGGGGTGTTTATATCTATATCTATATCTATCTATTTTCTTGTGATTCTTGTTATTACCTTCAAATATAAGCTAAATCTAGTAATTGCTTTTACTATGAGGTCATTATAACTTTGCTAGAAGAATCCTGTAGTGTGTATGAGTCATGGGGCAAGAATTATTTGCTCCTTCTATAGTGAAATGCAAGTAATCCTAACTATAGCAAAAGTAAGTTATTTATTATCTGACTTTAACTGTGTTGGGCCTATCTGTGAATTTATCTTTTGTTATTCGCATTTTAGCTTTAAAATATTACCTAGAACTATAATATTCTATAATAAAAGCACCCAATGAAACAGCCTTACAAATCTTATTTAAAAGTGGAACTGACACGGTTTGAGTAAGCATCAAAAGCGGGTTGGCTTGCATCGTGTCAGCTTCTTGTATGCGAGTTCAGTTCGAAATGCTGCGTCAGCAATGCAGCGTGCACATTCTTTTGCATGTTTGTATGTATCAAAACAGGAGACAGCTTTGCCTTTTTTTAAACAATCAAAGTTGCAGTCTGAGGCAAGTTCCTTGCCACTTTAATGTCTGAGAGGGACAGATCAGTGCAATCAACATATTGTACAGGTGAGGAGTGAGATTTAGCGAAGACTAAAGCCTATACTTCCAAAGAAATGTTCTGGCGAAGAACATCTGTTTTAATGAATGAAAGTAAAACATGACATAGATTTGCACAATGAGCCAATAATTGTTAGCCAGTAGAACAGAGACTGCTGCCACCATCTGGTTCTATGGTGTAATGGTTAGCACTCTGGACTTTGAATCCAGCGATCCGAGTTCAAATCTCGGTAGAACCTAATTTGTTTGCGGTATTTTTGCCAGCTTTCTTTTAAAAAAAAAATCATTACAGATATTGGCACAGCAGGTAAGTGCTTATTTACGAAGTTGAAAGACATTACATAACAAAATAAAAGGGGCTGAATAAATAAATACATCTGGTGGTAGTGACTTTTTTGCAAGACAATCTCTTTTACACAAGATTGTTCATATATGCACTGCACTATCACATTATTCTTTTTGTGCTGATACCAAATAGGGTAATATTTGTGCTTTTAAAAAACTTTAAATAAACACTGCAAGGTATTTTTAAAACACATTTTTATGGTTCCTATACAAATTATTTTGCTGTTTCATTTCTCTTAATACATTCAACCCTTAAATTTTAAGCAGATTTTGTTTAACATCTGGTATAGTGTGGTGCCCAATTATATAAAATCCTTTTATTAAAAATATTTTAGTTTTTAAGAGCAGTTTAGTCAAATTTTATACTATATTCTAAAATATGTCCTTTAAAAGAAACTCTGTCACTATTATTGTTGCTTGGACACTGGTGGGGTGGGGTTAGGCCTCTCTACACAGATTTGTACCAACTAATTACACTGTGAGTACACTTAGTTCAGTTTAACTGTAATTTATTGCAGTTTAAAGCTGCTGTTAATGACTTAAACTGAACCAAGATAAGAGTATCCAGACCACCTTTTGCTTTGGTTTAAAAACCACCTATTAAAAAGCTGCAACTCTGCATGGAGACTACTCCCTAGAGCAGGGGTAGGCAACCTATGGCACGGGTACTGAAGGCGGCACGCGAGCTGATTTTCAGTGGCACTCACACTGCCTGGGTCCTGGCCACTGGTCCGGGAGGCTTTGCATTTTAATTTAGTTTTAAATAAAGCTTCTTAAACGTTTTTAAAACCTTATTTACTTTACATACAATAGTTTAGTTATATATTATAGACTTATAAAAAGAGACCTTCTAAAAATGTATTACTGGCACGCAAAACTGTACATTAGAGTGAATAAATGAAGACTCGGCCACCACTTCTGAAAGGTTGTTGACCCCTGCCCTAGAGTCATTGGCTCCACCTAATCCAAGATCCTCTCACCTGCTCTTTATTTTAATACTAACACTCAGCAGCCAGTTTATGCTGGGGTGACCCGAGAGCTCCATAGTGCATAGATGCAGAGCCCGTCCTTCTGCAGACAGTTCCTTTCCTCTCCCTTACATTGCCCAGGTAACCCCACTAACTGTCTTAAAAGGTGCAAAGTGTATTTAACTGCCCAAAGAGTCAGATGGGTACCTAGTGGGATTTTCAAAAACACCTGATTTCAATGGACGTTAGGCACCTAGGTGGTTTTGAAAATCCCAGTAAAGCCCCTGTCTGAATCTTTATGTGACTAAATACCTTTAAGAAATCTGGCCCCTTGTCACATCTCCCACACCAGGATGAATTACACACTGTAGGTTCCGAGAACAATTTTGTAAAGAAACCACCCTTGGAGGTGCTGTTTACAGACTCAGGAAAACAAAGCAGAAAATTACATTTGTCTCATGTTTGGGAAGCTCCTTCCCAATCTTGATGGCTACAAACTTATTTTGAAAATTAAATCTTGGCTTCTGGAGCACAATTCTGCTCCCAGGAGATGGATTCTACAGCAAATTCCTTAGTTGCAGATTCAGAGTACAAGTCTTTGCATTCAAGTGCTTTAAATTAACTGACTACAGTGTAGGTATATAATGATACAGTATAATCAGTTACTGACCACAAATTAACCTCTATGTTTGTTCCCCATAATGGTTTTCAAAGTTAGGAACCCCACAGGAGCCATCTGGCTGGCTTACATAGTCACTCAGTATATAGTGAGGGTAACTGAACATTTCCTACAATTAGCTGAAAGGTTTTTGCTTGAATACTTTGACTGGGAAGAGTTGGTAGTGTTATAGTCCAGATGTCTTATTAACCGGGGATGTAAAGTATTGTTATTGCTGTGTGTCCAAAGGCAACTCTAAATGAGGAACATTTATTTTCCTTTTGGCAGTTTAATGACTGTGCAATAAGCTTAAAGAAAAGTGGTGCTGGTATCTCATTCGCCAGACTGATTGGGACCAAGAACCTTGGACAATCAGCACACACAGCCCTGGGGAGGAGCTGGCAGGATAGTGAGATATGGGCTCACTCAGGCTCTGGTCTCTGAAAGGGACGTGGAAGGACAGTCTCCTTCCCTCACATTAGGTAAATGACCATCTCAAAGCATTTTAAAAACAAACATTTGTAGGAAGTAGATTGTGTGGGGCTGCTAAGGTTTCAGAGAGATGTGTCTCTCTGTCGAGGCAATGGCACCTTGGAATAAGATGAGGCCCATGTATGTAACCAAACAAAATCACCACAAAATTAGAGTCAAAGATATTTATTAGGGCAATTCAATTCATGCTCCTTTTGAAATACAAAGCACCAGAGTTTAGATAACAGAACATCATCCAAATATCATCCAGCTGAAGCTGCTGAGCGGTGTACAGACATGTATTTATTAGCTATCACAGTCCCAGATCACATTAACTTGAAGTATTGTGAACAAACAAAAATACATTGGTGCAGTGGCTGCTAAGAGGCAAACTCTCTTATTTCTGAGGTCTTGGCAAGATGCCTTTATAACACTTACCCTTCCCATTAGAGACCTCAGAAGAATACTATAATACAATTCCTCTCACTACCAGTACATTACACGTCTAGGATATTTTATGGCATTAAACACAACCTCCAAATACAGTTTAGCATTTTCATTTTGCCAAAGATTTTTAAACACAGATTTAGTTTTCCTGATAAAAACAAAAAAATCCACAACAAAACCCCACATTCTTTTGTACTCAGCAATGAATTGTCCCAGCACAACATTCAACTGAGAAGTAAAGCACTATGGCTGTGACTACACTAGGAACGTTACACATTGGTGATTCAGGGTGCTGTCAACAAATAAACTGCTGCTGCAAAACAGTTTAATTGCAAGTGTAGACAGGACTACATTATGTTCAGCACAGTTTCAGAAACTAGCTAGCTGCACCCATTGTCAACATGGCGTAACTTTCCTAATGTAGATTTAAAGGCTAGAATCTGATCTTAGATACCTGATGAGCATTCCCAACATACCTAAAATCATAAGGGTTTCCAGTTTTAGGCTGAAACCCCAATGAAGCAAAAAATTTAGAGATTCCCTGAAAAACACTGAAAAATTATGATTTTTGCAATGTTAAACTTTGCAGAGGAGGTTCTTGGATGTTTCACAAACTGGCAGGTAATGGAAACAAATTTTTTTAAAATGCTAAAATCAGATTTTTTTATTCCAAAAATAGTCTCAATTTTTCTAAAAATTAAACACTGAAAAGAAATCAGAAAACTCCCACAATCCCTAATTATAGAAAACCTAATGATACTATATGTAGCCACTACAGCTATTTGTTGGATGAGCATTCAAAATACACTCTTTTTAAAAGAGATGTTGTGGCATGTAACAGTTCTAAGAGATTGTTACACCACTACTTTTTAAGTGCAGAGCATTTCAAATTGAGACGCTGAAAGAAAGTGAATTCTTAATCTGATGATCTCCTTAATTTCCCTTTATATAATGGGAAAGAACAACTAGTATTTTACAGCCAGCCTTGTCTCATCTGATACTGTTTCTGTGGAAACTCAAGTATGGAGAGAATCTATTGAATGAAACAGGCATGTGTGCTCAAACAAAATGGCAGAGAGGGTTTTTGTTCAGTGATGGGCAGCTGCCAATGAGATGAAGCTGTTCTTTAAGCTCTAGCTTTACTTAAAGGATCCCACAGGAAGATAGCTCTTTCACAGCATAGTGAAGAACTAAATTTTAATCAAAAATTTAAACTGAGAACCAGTTTTTCACATTGTCAAGTATATGCACATTTTTCCTTTACAAAAATAAACAAACTGTACACAGAACTGAAGCTATATATATAAATTAACATATCAACCAGTTTTAAGCCATATATACATATAGAAATATATGTATATACTAACTTAGAACAATAAAACTTAATTACAATGTAATTCCATTGAAGGGTTCTGGGGAAATCAGAATAGATCAAGAAATTAAAACTGAAGGGGTCATGTTGCTTTCAAGTACTGAAGATGTTCACAAGCTTCATGTAATCCACAGATCATTCTTTAACAGACAATTTTAAAATTTTTTTTGGATGTATAGGTTTTCCAGGATCTCCCTGCTGCTCCAAGCTCTTTTCCTAGCACAGAGGTAGATTTCTCTAGATGTTCAGTTATTGCGTCAAATGTAACATTTTATTAAAAAAAACCAAACAAACCTGAAGGCTTACTCTGCATGCAGATTGCCATACAAGTCAGATCCACATGCCTTTTGCATTGAAATAAAGTATTATTAAAGTAAAGGAGGCTTGGATGAAACCTGCAATCACATCAACAAATTAATCTTAAACCAGTTGTCCCTTCCAGCAAGTCCACATATTTCAGCACCCTTTCCCCCCCCCCTCGTTTTGAGCCTACTCCTATTTAAGTCAAAAACTCGCATTTGCCTCCAACAGGAATATGATTGACTCTGCTGTTAGATAGTTTATTTTTATTAAAAAAGAAGAAGACTGGAAGCATTGAATGCCTCACTTCCCACATTCCAAAAGGTAGATCCTGATTTCAAATATACTCCATCAAGATCTTGTATTATTAGCTTTGTGCACACACAAGTACAGTAACTGATATTAAGAAATCCACAAGATTTGCATCCATGCATTTCCCGTGATCATGACAAACTCCATTCATATTTTCTCAATAAAATGTGAAAGCTGAAATCATTCTAGTTTTGAGAGAGCCACTAATCAAAACAAGCATGAGGCTGCTATAAAATCTGGTGGAAGCCTTGTAATGGCTTGAATTTCACATCATATCCTTAAACATCCCTCCCTGAACTGCGAGGCTGTAGAGAAGGTTACATCCATCAAGCACCATTTTTTAAGCTTGTTAAATTAAGCAGCCATGTAATGTATGTAAAAATGCCCCCAAACTAGCACTATCAGTTTACATTATATTCTTATCAGCTCAAGAATGTTCCAAAATTAAGATTTTAGTTAGAGGCACTCAACAAATGTATCTTGTCTCTGGATTCAATCTGACACTGTGTATGCTCAGGACTAGCCAGAAATGGAATAGCAGAGGTATTGTAAATCAGGACTGAGGTCTAACGTAGAACCGATGTAGGGTGAAGATTGCAGGGCAAATGGCAACATCATGCCTGTCTTCAGATGGGGTCACCATCTCTTGCTTTCATAAACAAGTCAGACAAAATAAAATAAAAATTACAGAAAATATTAATTCACGATGCAAGTTTCGGAAGAGAGAGATTAACACGGTTTAACTATTTGTACAACCCAACCTGTTAACAAAAATCCTTAATGAAAGGACTGTATTACAACCATTTAGTATTATTAAAGACATTCCATTTATATCAGAATATTCTCCCTTGTGGTTAGTGTGTCTGTAGGAAGCTTGCTGCCAATGTTTTGGTAGGTGAATAAACCTTTTTATTGTGTAGGGGCGGAAGGAGTCAATTAAATCTTTCAATTACATTTTTCATCGGTCACTTTGTGTAAAATCCTCATTTTTTGGTTAACAAGGCAAAAAGAGTTCTAAATTACGGTACACTTAACATAACAATTCTAACCAGGGTGGCTGTTCTTGCCTGGTGAAAGGAATCACATACATAAGGATTACAATAGCTCCTGGTTGAGGGCACCAGTTCTGTAAAAGTGGTGAGAACCCTCAACCTGCATTAACTTCACTCTGAGTCGAGTGCATTGTACACCTAGAAGAAGGTGCTTACCATACCTTGCAAGATCAGACCTTAACTAAACAAGGAAGTCCCAAATACGCAGGAGGTCAAGCACAATAAGAGTCTAACAGACCCTGTAGGGAACCAAGGCATTCAAAATAAAAAATTGAGCAATGGTTCTTTGTATTAAGTAAGTAATATTCCGCAATTCAGAAAGTGTACTGGTCGTACGCTTGGCTAGTGCATAGCATCCTCAATTGCATAGAATGTTTCCAGTGCTGAGTTCATAACTAACCTATGCAAGTTTTTTCATCTTTTGTAAGCCTGATTTGTCACCACTTGATATCCATGCTGCTTGCTGTTTGATTTACTGCACAGTATTTGGTGTGCAGAGTTTCCTGGACCTTCTTGGAGTCCATCCCTTCCAGCCAGTCCTGGTACAGCTTTTGCACATGCATGCTGGTTTCTGGAAGCCTGACAGGAATTGCAGCATACACTTCCTCCATCTGGCTGAGCAATACTTTGTCAGGTTTTCCATCTTCAGTCTGGGCTTGGCCTTTTCCATTTAAACACCCTAAAAATAGAACACCACAGCCGTGAGACGGGATTAGTTTGTTTGGGAGAAGAACTACATTGTAGTTTAAACTCTGGATTTATAGTGTTGTCCTGTTACTAATTAAAAAGGATAACTGCCGTTTGCAGTCAGCAGCCCCACTGATGCTGCTAAAAGTCACTGTTCACCTTTAAAAATGATTCTGTCATCAGCAAGTGTCCAAATGTTGGTGGGAGTTCCACAGCAACAATCTCTTTCCTCCTCCCCTCCTTTCTTCGCCAGCTAGGTCCCACATTCTTCTCTTGCCCTCAACTCTGTATTTCAGAGGCCTTCCATTGAAACTCAGTATGGTCACAAAAGGACCCACAACCCCTTAGCACTCTGGGCTAGCTGCTTACAGGTCACCCAGCAGAAAACAAATACTGTCCCTCTCATTTTGGACAACCTAATAGATGGAATGGACTCTCAGAAAGCCTGAACAGGTGTGTTTTATTTTGGACCATTCAGATTTGATGGTGGAGTGGCAAACATCTTACTATCATTAAAATAAGGATCAGCTCTTTCTGGAACTTTCCCATGATACTCAAAGAAACAGAAAAAAGTCACCATGGATCCAGTATCATTCTTACCTCCAGGGCAGGCAAGAACCTCCACAAAATGATACAAGACCTTTCCCTTTTTCAGCTTCAGGACCACGTTCTGGATGTTCCTAAAGCCATACGCAGCTGCGAAGCGCAACACTGTCTCACCGTCCTTTTCCAGGGTGACCTCCTGGAAGTCCTTGTTTCTATAAAGAGAGACAGAGAAAATTCTAAACGCTCAGATCCCTTGGGGATTACTAACAGGATGATACAAGCATTTCAGTACATGCCCACAGAGCTCACATGATAGAAGGCAAAAGGGATAACCTGAGGATGAATAGGCAGGGCTTCTAGTTCCTAAGTGTTGTGGGTTAAATAAAAATTTGGGTGGAGATTGAAGAACAACTATCTACTCCATCTTCAAAGGAGAAGCATTATTAATAAAAGAAAAGAAGAGTTAGTAACAGTGATTTTCCAGTGGTGAATTTACAGGTAGCTTATGTAAGGACAATGCAAACAAGTTACTGCACTGAGGTTCATGTTATCCCATCCTATTAATACAGAGATCCAAAATTCAACTTACTTTAGTGTTTTGTATGTGATTTCCTTGACATCCATATCAAACAGCTCCTTGGCAGCATGTTTAAAGATGTGCTCCAGGTACCCATCAGATCTCCTCCCATCATGCCGTACTACGTCCTCCTCCTTTATTTCACCAAACCTTAGAAAATGGACAAAAAGGAGGGAGAAAGAAGCTCAGAGTTTGATCATTTCACTTGAAGAAAATGAGATTTGTTTTTCTTTCCCATAACATTTTTTCGTCAGGGGAAAAATAACATTTGTTCCTAGAAATGAACTTGTCCAATTTGTGTTTTGAGACAATGGTAAAATGAAATTGCAAAAGAGGAAAAATAAAATTGTAGCTCCAAAAACGTCAGGCAACTGAAGTTTAACAAAATATATACATAATGCATATGTATATACATATGTATATAATACATACAAAATACATACATAATAGAATGAAGGCCAGGTGGTTAAGAGGCATTTTAAAAACCACACTCAAAATCACATGGAAACTGAGTTGTATCAGCATTCAGGCAATTTGAAAACACTTGTTTTAACTGTGAAAACCCCCAGCCAAAACAAAATGAATGTGAAAGAATAAATATCAGATCATATTTATTGTAATGTAGGAGGCACTTTTAACCTTGAAGGATCTAAAAGCACCTTAGGCCTGGTCTACACTACGGGGGGGGGGGGGTGTCGAACTAAGGTACGTGACTTCAGCTACGCGAATAGCGTAGCTGAAGTCGAACTACCTTAGTTCAAATTTCCTACCTGTGCAGATGCCGCGGGATCGAAGTCCGCGGCTCCCCCGTCGACTCCGCCACCGCCGTTCGCGATGGTGGAGTTCCGGAGTCGACGGGAGCGCGTTCGGAGTTCGAATTATCGCGTCTAGATTAGACGCAATAGTTCGAACTCCGAGAAGTCGAACTCTCCGCGTCGACCCGGCGGGTAAGTATGGACCTACCCTTACAGATCATAGGCCTGATCCTGCAAACTTTTGCTCGTGAGAGCAGTTCTGCTGGCTTCCATGGGACAATGTGTGTGCCTAAGGATTTCCAACACTATGTCTGTAAACTGATATAGAAACAATATAGAGGGATCATTCCATGCAACATGGGAGCTTTGGACAGCAGGAAGTGAAAAATACTATATCCAATTGACATTGGATTCACCTTATCCAAGCTGAAATTTGTAGAATAAATAAGTAAATAAATACAGGAATTGACTCATGTCTGGTCAAAGAATAGTACTGTATTGAATGATCTCTAGTGACCAAAATGGCAGTTTTATGCTGCGACACAAGGTGAGCAAGTGATTGAAATGCAGCCCTACAGAATCACTGGCACAGATTTTATCTTTCTGGCAGAAAAGGAGTGGTTAGGGATACATGGCACTATTGTTAGAAAAAGGCGTTTTTGACAGCAGTCCCAGCCTGTTGGCTGCTCCGGGGATAATAAGTTCTTCACTCTGCTCTCACTTCTGCTGGAAAACTATCCATAGCTCTGGTCTACTTTGTACTTCTCCCTGACCATCCCAGTGTGACCTGTGTGCTATATAGATAGTGCACTCTGCTGGCAGCAGCAGCCTGAGCCCTTACATTCAACCAGAAATCAAAAGCAGGAATTGTTAATGCAAAATAATAATATATCAAACATCTAACTTAAAAGAACCACATAAAAATTGGGCGTTTATTCCTAAGGAACTAGCTAAATTTAACAAGTGAGAACCAGGCATACAGCATGTCCACCTGCTCTTTGAGCCAGATCATAATGGTGGGTTTATTTAATTGATGGTAATTTTTGTTGTTACCATCTGTGGTTTTGTTTGGTGTCAGTGTGTCCTGTATTTGCCTAACTTCCGTTTATGTTAATGTTCTCCAGTTAAGATCGTAATTATGAGAATTACAACAGAAGTCATTTAGGATTAAAAAGTAACTTGAACAAACAATCACAATGATTATACTACAGCTTCAAGTGTATTGGTGCTTATTTTTAAAGAGGAGTTTAATTTTGTTTAATGTTAATATTAAAAGTAAGATGCATTTGTTCTCACTTCATTCCTATTCCTCTGAAGATCTGCTTTTAATGGGTGAAAAATCACTATAGGGAAGGGTAAAGATTTGTGATGTCAAGTCTTGTGACCTGACTCAATTCTGATATCACGTTATCCCTCTTAAGGTGTTGCTCTCACCCCCTAATATAAATTAGCCCAAATACAGCTTAAAAGACATTCCAACTATATGTTTAAAATTTGAGATCGAGCTTGCTCTTTAATCATTTAATAAAACAAAAAGCCACCAACCTGGCCCTCTCTGTAAGCTTTTAAAAATGGGTACCTTTAACTCACATCCAGTGCAGCCCCATTAGCAGAAGTAATCACAGAGGCTGTAGTGCCTAAATCCTTTTTACATTCTTATCACTGTGTAACCTAGACTTCCCTAGTGTAGACAATGCCTAGGTGGGATACAATTTGAGGATGAAGGGAGAAACTCAAAGGGATTTTGGATAGTCTTGAAGGAACTTTCTTCCACTCTTTGCAGGAGAGTGAGTTTGTCACTTCATTATGCAGCTGTGGAATGGGACTGAACTAACATGCATCACACACAAATTAGAACTGGATAACCTTTGAGACTCTACCTTTGTAACTAACTAAGTGGCCTAGGAATTCTGAGAGTGTACATGATGGTTTCTGTACTAGTCAGGCAGTGAGTAAACAAATACTCTAATGTTTTGCATGGCTTTTCTCTGCTGTCGTTTAACCAATAGAAGTATTTATTTGATCTAATGTGCATAGAACCTAGTTGCTCTATTCAGGAAAAAAACATTTACCAATCCCAAAGAGGGTGGTGTTCACTTGTCACTAATTCTGCATGAAGACAATAGGAAAAATGGAAATTCACTCTGAAGATGCTGGTCTGAATGAGAGGGGATGACAGAACACAGAATAAACCGCACAAAAATTGCCCCAGCCCAGTCTAGTGGGAAGCTGGGTACTAGAAGAATGCAACCTGAGGGAATGAGTAGTTAACCCTTACACACGTTCAATTATAGCAAAGCTTTAAAAAAAGATATAGATGTGGACACCAAAATACCCCATGATAACACTAACACAAGTCATCAGTTCAGTGGATTCCAGAATCTCACCACTTTATACAGGTCTAATACTACTGCACAAAGATACCTGGGTTGTTTGTTTTTTTTAAATCATATCCATTGCAGACACTGAAGCCTATTGAACACACGATCTTGGCACAGCACAGGTTTCATTCTTTTAAATTAGGTTTTAAAAAAAATAAAAATATATCCATTAGAAAGGGCTATCTGTTGCATTTTACCACTTCATGCACTGGGAGATACAAGAGGCCTCTGAAAGAAAATGCTTGTTTCTCTAGATACTGTGCATGTGCACAGGTTTCAGTGTAGTCTGGTTTTGGTGCATGCAAATTTTTTTTTTTGGAATAGCTTATTTGTTTGAAAAAGCACTACACATGTAGTGACTTCTGTGTATGTGACTTCTGTGTATTTGATCACTGGCACAATGACAACATAGCCCAAAGCGAAAGCTACTTACAAACTGTCTACGGCCACTTCAGCCACTTCTTTCATAGATACATTTTTCTGCTCCATTATTTGGACAATTTCACCTGTAGGGCAATGCAGGACATTTTATCTTAAACACAAACCAAAGTACACACACAGTCTCTCTCTTCAAGAAGGCAGAGAGCTGAAAGACAGGCAGAGCAAAAACCTGGGGTATGAAGTAGGGTTGCCAACCCTCCAGGATTGGCCTGGAGACTCCAGGAATTAAAGATTATGTCAGGTGATGAAATCTCCAGGAACAGATCCAAAATTGGCAACCCTCATATGAAGCCGTGAATGAGTCTTGCAGGTCACCCCGTATGAATTCCAAGAATACCTTTACGCCGGACCACATCACCACACGTTTCTGGATGTGCCACATATTTACCAAACTATGCTGGCAGTGTTTAAGAATGAATTAATAACTTTCAACCTATCACTCACCCAGTATTGGATGATACCCCTCCTGAGCCTTAGGGCAAGCTGGCATTTGGGAGACATTTCCACATTGCCCAAAAAGGAGGAAATGTTTTTGTGGCAGGTTGATCTTAAAAGACAACCCTTTCCTTCTATTCCCCCACTCTCCCACCCCTCTGTGCAAAAAAAAAAAAAAAGAGGCAGCTGTTTGAAGCTGCTCCGGGGGCAAGAAGGTTGAACCAAGTAGTCCACCCAGGACAGATATGTTAATTCATTAACAGGCAGAATGTGGATAAGGAGGACAAAGCCACAAACTACATGCTGGCCAGGACAGCTTTTGCCTGTCAGAAAGGTTTGACAGCAGTGCAAGTTCAGATAATTGCTCTGGATGAGACAAGGAGAGCGGAACACAGACACAACCAGTTTTTGTTCTTTTATCTACCCCACACCCACTCTCTATGCAATACAGTAACTCAAGAAAGAGTCCTTTTTTAGAATCGGATTAAACTAAACCTTATATTGACAACTACAAACTGCTAAATGAATAAAAAGCTAACCTAGCGTAAAGTCAGTTCAAACAACTGGTGAATCATGCTGCCGTTTTACATTTAGGAGTACATTTAAAGGAGGTTTTACCTGATGTTAGAACACAATCAACGTCTTGAGAGTTATACAAGGGGGTGTAAAAATCTTCCCGTAGTGCTTCCAATTTTTTGTCATAGCAAGGAGCCACGATTATATGGAAAATTTTATCTGGAGATAGGTTCTAAGGAATAAAAAGGGCACTTCTGAATTTTGTGAAAAGGCCAAGAACGCATGGAGACAAACACGGATGAAAGTATTATTGCAGAAAATTACACAGGTTATATTTACAGTCACATTAGGTCTGAAACTAACTGCAAGTCACAGCAACTGGGGCAGCTTTTTTTGTTTTGTAGAAGTTGATTATATTACAGTAGTTGTCAGAGCTATCCCAAACTAATACATTAGGCTATACAGCTTACTTCTTCCAAGTCACCCGGTTAACTAAAATTTGACTATAAAGAACAGAGAAAGCAGGAAACCTCTTCTCACAGAAGCTACTTCTAGTGCTGTGGATACTGTGCATTTTGAGAAGTGTGACATGTCTAGATTTGGAGATGCAGCTGTCATTTATCGCAGGGGCACCCACACTTTGCCCAGCTGATGGAAATGTTGGTAATTTGCTAGGAGGTTGATAGCTACTAACAGCACCAGCAGCATACATACATATTTATATAGCACTTTATAATAACTCACTGATGCAACCAACACCCCTATGTCTAGGTTACTCCTGGTGGGATTCTGCGCCCATGTGGGGGCGCAGAATTCATATGGCCCGCATTTTTCTGTGCCCCCCACGCAGAAAAATGAAAAAAAAAATCTGCTGGGGGACGTGCCTCTTCCCCAGGAGCCCAGGCAGCATGTCTGTTCCAGAGTGCCCAGAGCAGCCTCAGAGACTGGGGAAGGGAGCTGGGCATGTGTGCCTGCGAGATCACTGTCAGGGTGGGGGGAGTGGGGGCTGGGTGTACATGCATGCCAACAAGCGAGCAAGCAAGCGAGCAAGCCTCTGTCCCTCTCCCTGGCGTGTAAGGGTAGGGCTTTTTATATGCCTGAGGCAGGCTACAGGCACAAAGGAAGCAGCCTACCTGTGTAGTAAAGTTGTTAAAGTTGCTGTTGATGGTTAATTGATCTCATTCTCTGAGGCACAAATGTAGCAGCCTGCCTATTGTTAGTTAGCTGTTCCCATTCTCAGTCAATTCCCCCATGAGCATTAAAACCTGTGAAAGTTTTAAGGCCCCTACATTGCCAGAGTGATGTAAAGGAGTCTTATTATAAATGATAGTAAGGGCATGTCTACACTTGCCATTTAAAGCAGAAAAAGTCTATGGGAGCGTCTACACTTGCCAATGACTTTTTGCAGTGAAACTCAGAACTTTCACCGCAAAAAGAAAACCACCTCCACGCAGGGGCGGCTCTAGGAATTTCGCTGCCCCAAGCACGGCGGCACGTCACGGGGGGCGTTCTGGCAGTCGCCGGTCCCGCGGCTCCGGTGGACCTCCTGCAGACATGCCTGCGGATGCTCCACCGAAGCCACAGTGACAGGCAGAGCGCCCCCCGCGGCATGCCACCCCAAGCACGCGCTTGGCGCGCTGGGGTCTGGAGCCGGCCCTGCCTCCACGAGAGGCGTACAGCTCTGACTGGTGATACTTTTGTGGTGATGTGCAAGTGAAGACGCTTTCTTCCTGTTTACACAGCTTTTAGCCTCCTGGGGATATCCCACAGTGCCTAGGTGACCATTCTGGTCAGCAACTCCGCTGCTCTGATGCCAGGTAAACAGACATCCACCCCTCCCCCTGTAAAGCCCTGGGAACTTAGAAACTCCCCTTCCTGTTTTCTTGGCAAGTGCTCACTTATCTGGCCAGGTGACAGTGCCTGCTTCATGGAGCAAACAATCCCCCGCTTGGAGCAATGCTGAGCTACTGGAGCTGATCAGTGTTTGAAGGGAGGAGACTGTGCAGGGACCCAGGATGTCCCACGATCACTCTGCCCCCTTTCCACATGACCCATCTTCAAAATGGAGAGAGCTGCACTGTGGGACAGCTGCCCTAGAGCGCTGCTCTCATCAGCAATGGAAGTGCTGCTAATGTAAACACTCTCTGATGCCTGAGGAATTACGTGAGTACACAAACCAGTGCTTTACTTTCACCGGTTCCCTATCACCGCAAAAAACTCTACAAGTGTAGACATACCCTAAGGGAATCCTCAGCTAGGAAGATCTATGTGTTTTCTCACCTTTTTCCTGTGCCAAAGTGGCACAGTGGAGTTAGATTACAGCTCAAGATTTATTTTACTTACCCATAAAAAAAATAAAAATAAAAAAAATAAAAAGACTTTGAGAGCAAATAAAGCATTTACCAAGCAGTCAATAAAATGTCAGGACAATCAGAACCAAGCACTTCTCAAAGTACCCTGCTGAGTCCAGGACAATGATTAGCAAAACTGTATGATTTTCATGTGTGAAAATCTGAGCAATTTAAAATGACATTCTACTTTTTTGTTGTTGTTGCTGTTTGGTGTTCTGTAATGTAATTTAAATGAAAATCCAGGATTACTGGAATGCAGGGTATCAGTTACCAGGTGTTTGTAACTTAACTTTCATGCGTTTAGGAAATGATGAATAGTTACTGTGACTTTTTTCTGTATTGTAGTTTAAATAAATTACCAAAACAATTGAAACTGATGTAATTATATTGCATTATTTTGACAAATGAAATATGCAGAATTTTGCATTTTTTGGTGAAAAATTTTGCATTTTTTGGCACATAACCCCCCAAGAGTGATAGATAGTTAAGTATTATTATCCCCATATGACAGATGGGGATAGGGTGACCAGATAACAAGTCTGAAAAATCAGGGCACTTTTTTTTGGGGGGGGGGGGCAAGAGAAGAAGGAGGGGTATAGTTGCCTATGTAAAACAAAGCCCCTAATATCGGGATGGCCCCTATTATATTGGGACACCTGGTCACCCTACATGGGGAAACTGAGGCAGACAGAGGCCATGACTTGCTCAAGACCATGCCTATAGTGGCAGAGTCAATTTGCGAACTCAGAACCAATGGATATTTCAGTTCTCAGCATGCAAATGCTTCAGGTTGATCTGAGATGACAGAGTATTGCATGCTGGGAACTGTAGTTTCTGCATGATATCCTCTGCTTTAAAGATTGTATTGTAGAACTCTGTGGGCAGTATTTGGTTTGCCAGTTTTACTTTGGTCACTCGGGATTTCACTCTAGATTTTTTTTCTATATATATATCTCCATGAGGTATTGAGAGCACAAGGACAGCAACTATGTTCAGCCAGTGTGGGGTGAAATTGAGAGGTTGTTATGCACACCTGCATAGCAGCAAAGCACACTCTAGCCTGAGATGTAAGGACAGACCGTTTAGGAAGAATGAGGGGGTGGGAGGAGGTGTAAGACATCTATAATTAAATATTAGAAACTAACATGCAAGAGAACAATTCTCTAGAACGGTCATGACAAGCAGAATTAGTTACCTGTTGCCTGGCAAAGTAACCCTTCACCAGGGACCCCATGATCTGCTGCGGAGACTTCGCAGTGCAAATGTGTGGAGTCACTGGGTTGGTAAGCACCCTTTCAGCATACCGGATCCAACCTAGAATTACAGTGAATGAAGAAAGATAGCAAAGTTGAGAGCATATGGAAATGGCTCCTTGAGAAAAGGGATAAAAAAAATCCAGCATGATGGGATGGTGGGGCTGATGGGAAACTTCTTGTTAAAAGTGGGGAGGGAAGATGGACTTGTCTCCCACTGTGTGCAGGAAATTTCTGCAATAATTCTTATTAATGCCAAAGGAAACTATGTTCTCTCCAAAGACTCCCTGCGTTGGTGGACTCCAACCTTTTCTTTTGGATGGAGTTGCTTTTGTTATGGATTGTTGGATGGGTGACTGGTCTCTTCTGCTCTCCCCTAGCACAGCTGCCACCAGTTATCTTTTAGGTACTTATGTGGTTTCTTATTACTGTACAATCTGAGTGCCCCACAGTCAATGTATTTATCCGCCCACTGCCCTGATGAGATAGGGCAGTTCTATTATCCAATTTTACTGATGGCCAAGAGAGACTTAAGTGACTCATCCAAGATCATGCAAAAGATCTACTGCAAAGCTGGGAGCTGAACTCCAGTGTCCTAGGTGCCAGACTAGCACCCTAACCACTCGACCATCCTTCCTTATCTCTCTGTCCAGTCCATTCTCTCAGTTTCATTTTATTCTCTTCTAGGCACTCTCTCTTTTGCTGCTCTCATCTGTTTACCCCCTTCATCTCCTCCTCTGGTGGCTCTTCCTCCTCATGGCCTCACTCAGACAGCTTGCGTAGGGTGGGAGTATCCACTGGTGCTCCCCGGCTGAGCCAAGTACAGCAGAAGCAGAGAAGAGAAGCTTCAGCCAGCAGCTCTCTGCCTGACCCTTGTACAGGTGAGCTAACTCCTCCATCTGGCTGTATTAAAGGCGCACAGGAGATGAAAAGACATCCAGTGACTTTCAAGGAGTCACCTGCTGTTTTACACATAGCTCCATGAGTATTTTCGCACTGAGGGGACCCAGACTGGGATCACAGAGTTTCCCTCTCTTCCTTTTACTCCTATCCTTTGCCCCGTACACTTATTGGACAAGTCTGGGGTCTCCCTACACACTGAGGAGAGAACAAACCTCATCTCAGTATTTCATAAGACAATCACAATTTGCACTTGCTTTCAAATTTCTACGCTGACTATGCAGTTTGTCCATGTCAGCGGCCCCCATCAATAAATATTTTACTGTTCTGAAGGATACTAACAGGAGTCTATCAATGGATTTAGTGAATCTACTGAGTAATTAATTCTATAACCTAGAATCCACTGTGAAATGAATTATGTATTACATCCACTTGAATGCCCAGACTTACAGGAGCACCTCAACTGGGGATTCAGATAATAAAGAAGTAAGCAGGGCCGGCTCCAGACCCCAGCGCGCCAAGCGCATGCTTGGGGCGGCATGCCGCGGGGGGTGCTCTGCCTGTTGCCCGGAGGGCGGCAGGCGGCTCCGGCGGACCCTCTGCAGGCACGCCTGCGGGAGGTCCACCGGAGCCGCAGGACCGGCGACCACCAGAGCACCCCCCCGCGGCATGCCGCCGTGCTTGGGGCGGCAAAATTGCTAGAGCCGCCCCTGGAAGTAAGCCAACATTTTTTGGCAGCCATCACTTGGATCACCATTTACTAATGCTGCTCCATTCTACTCAAGAGTGTAGAGTAACTCTGTAACCTTCTGTTTTCTAAGTTTCGGTATCCAGTACACTGTACAGTGTGCCTTTTCCAGAACAACAGAGTGGAATGAAGCATCATCTAAAAACTCACTGCATTACTGGGAGCCAGCCTGATCAAATGAGATTTCAGCTATGGTTATACATGAAAATCAATTGTCTGTATCCTCTTAAAAAACCCCACAAGCATCCCAAGTCTCTGTGTATTATTGTAGATATTAATAGATACATTCTATCTAATGTACTTTACTGACCCCATTGCTATAGCATCTGACCACCTCACAATCCTTAATGTATTTGTCCTTACAACATCCCTGTGGGATGGGGCAACACTATTATCTCCATTGTACAGCTGAGAAATTGAGACACAGAGAGAGTCAAGTGACTTGACTGGGTCACTCAGGAAGCCTGGAACAGAGCAAGGAATTGAACCTCGTTCTCCCAAGTCCCAGGCTAGTGTCTAACCACTGGACCTACAATGTGTCTATTACCTTGGTAGATTTATATTTTGCCACTCTGAAAACTAAACAGTACAGAAATGTTAGGGCAGCAATATCTTAGCCTACAGGCAACACCCACTTCACAACAGACAGGTTCTCCATCCCCAAACAGATTAGTGCTTGTAAGAGAGAGAACGGCTACAGAGCACATGCTATCAGGAAACATTATACTGTATTTGTAGGCCTGTGGTAATCTTGAGATTTGGGGACCATACAGAAGCAGCACTATAAGTGAAGACATTACATAGTACTTGTACATGCAGGTCAGCTGAAAACAGGCACTTGGACAAATAAAAGCAGACAGTATTGTAATCAGGATGGTACTCTGATGATTTTCTCCCTGTGTATGTCAGTAGAAGGGAGCAGGATATATTTCCATGGTTTTCAGGCATGACACCTTTGTAGTATGAGGAGAATTATACAAGGCATGTGCACATTAGGGGAGCACTAGCCATCCTTCTGCGTGGTGTTCCCAACTCTGGTTAAAAAAGAGACAATGAGACTGACCAGTTTCACATGAGACCCTAACAGGCATTTGTCTGTATCACAGAAACACCCCCCAACTTCCCTCCCCACAGCATACACTTATTCATCTGTGCTCAAGAGAAGCAAGGGCTGGATGAGTTAAGGGATCTGCATGTCAGGACTGAGGTGCCCTTTCAGAACTATGAACAAGAAGTTTGTGTTGTGTTTACCTTCATTATGCCTGGTTCCAACCAGTGCTATAGGTCTCACCTTGGCACAATCAAGGTGAGATTAAAAAATGTGGAACATTTATTGATTTTTCCTTTTCTTTTTAGTGCCTGGAATAAAAGTTGGACTGATAGCACTGGAATCTGAAGTACTTTAACAATTATATGACACCCACACACCCAATACTGTGCATATGACTGTAGAACAGATTATGCCTCTAAAAAGAGGAAGTATTTATTATCTTAAATTAGAAGTTTTCCACTATGTCACTCTAGATCAATGTTCTCAGAAGGCCCTGCCCTTAAACATCTGGCATGATTTTCATTAGTCATCACAGTGCTGTGCCTAGGAAGCTTGTTTTCAGAAACCAAATGATTTCAATATTATAAATCAAACAACCCAGTAGAGTCTCATTAAAATCCAAACAGCTGCAGCCAGCTAGGTAGGCCAGATTTATTTCATGTGCTGTTCTACCATGTATCTATAGCTAGGAAACAAACAAGTTTCCATTAGTTCCAGCTTCACAGTGGCATTAGTCACTGTTTAGTTATGGAAGTAGCCTTGGTGAATGAGCAATATAAGGCTTTTATCTGCACTTCACACATGCACAGTTTGTTTTTTGCCTACTCATCAACAGGTCTGCAGAAACCTGAAGAACTGACTGCTTCTTACTGGAGTGAAGCACTTCTACTTAATCATACAGACTCCTACTATGTTTGCATTAATTCTAGGACATCTTCTGGTTTATATTAACTTCAAAGTACCAGTTCTGATTTTTTTTGGCCTATGAATCCACAAATCAGTGTGTAAATGCTCCCAGGCTCAGTTCATATATTATTCTCAGTGGTATCTGCTGTATGAAAAATGATCTAAAAATGTGTGGTTTGAACACCTACATATTGCTATAAACTACAGAGAAATACTGAGCCAGATTTATCCTCAGCATAACTCCATACACTTCATTGGAAAAACAGTGAGAATGAATTTGTCCCACTGGGCCAAAGACATTTGAACAGCCCTGAACAGTCATCTAGTAGCAATGTACTTTCCTGCTATTTGCGAGACTTAGGACCCGTCTACACTTGAAACACTACAGTATAGACCCTAACTATGCTGATGGGAGGGATTCTCCCGTCAGCAATCCCTAGGTCGACAAAAAAATCGTCTTAGTGTTCTCTACATGCAGACTTAGTTCAGTCTAACTATGTCATTCTGGTGTGTGGATTTTTCACATCCCTGAGCAATGTAGCTGGGTCGATCTAATTTTCTAGTGTAGATCAGCCCTTAGAGTCAACTGCCTGTCCCAGTCGCTTGCTTTAGGTGTCAGCAGAGGATGGAAATGTTTTGGGAACAGCAGATCAGTTCCAAGCGAGAGTGCTTCAATGCTGACCAATCTGGCCAATTAAGGAACAAAATCAACAAGAGCTAAAGGACAGTTTAGTCTTTATCAGGCAAATGGCTGATTTGTTGTGATGCCAAGTCTTGAGTAGGGGATATAAAAGCAGAAGTAAAATGAGAAATCCTCATAGTTTCAACAGGAAAGCAGAGAAACCTCATATGATAAAAATATTAAAATACATCCACAAAAGATGACCCTTTATCATGGTCTCTTCAGTCTTATAATCAGAGAAGAGCATTAGTCTGAATCACAGATCACTATGTCATTGTTTACTTAAGGGCAATGGTTCAATATGTGGAGAACTACACTCTGAAAGAAACAGAAGTGAAACTGTTGTGCCTCAATCTGGAGTGATCTTCTATGTACAAAACACTTTTAAACCAATATTGAGATAAAGGAATGCACCCTTTAAACAAACAGAACTTCTGGGATCAATTTATATCATAGGTTCATAGAATGAAAATAAAACCCCCAGACATTTGAAATAAAGTTGAACATATTTACTATACATCTAGATAGCAACTGAGCATGAGGTATCCCCTCTATATGTTGTAAATGATAATAAAACCTGCACTCACAGAGTTGTCTACCACAATATTTTGCTCCCATTTTGCAGCAGTGGTGCTGAAAACATCTGACCCCTGTCTCCACTAATACTTACACAATAGCTAGCACCAATGCTAAAAGCAGGTGCCAAACTTTATAGTGTAGATAAGCACATAAGTGCCCTCCATTAATTGACTGACTCATAATAGCCCTCTGAGGTGAATAAGTATTATTATCTCTGATTTGTAGATGAGGGAAAACAAATGTCCTCTGGCTTAATTCTAACACAAAACCACACTTCTGGAAAATTATTCTCAAACCCACCATACTCCCTGAGAACCTAATCCAATTCCCAATGAAGTCAATTTGGGAATCTTGCCACTGATTTCAGTGGGAGTTGGACTGGCCTCTACATGTTAATTAAATCATGAGTAACAAGATAAATTGAGTGCTTTTTTGTTTAAACCTTACAAGCTGTAGGGAAAGACAACATATGGCACATCTGCTTCTGAACACAGGAGACAAAACAAACTAGAACCCTTTTTTCCTAACAGACAAACCTAAAGGGTATTCTCCTCCTGACATATATATGCAACTCCTAGAAGTGTATGTTCAATACATCCACCAGAGACTATACAGCAGTTATCCACCCGACAAAGATACTTACCTTTACACAATAAAACATAAGAGTATAATTTTAAAAACCAACCATCGTTTTCCAGAAAATAATCTATTCAAAAGTATATGCCCACACATTTTACATTAAATGATAATGGCAGATTATGGAGATTGGCAACCCTCCAAGGAAAGCATGCTGTGTTTGTAAGCCATCCATCTCTCTTTTGTAGTAATATTTCCTAAAAGGAACACTGCTCACTTGAACTACTTTAAAATTAACTATTTAAAAAAAATAATCCATTTTCTGATAGAGTACCTCCTCTTAAACATGTCCTGAAATGTACGATTATTGCTAAGAAAGCTTTTTCTGCTCCTTTGTTGATGTTTATAAAGGATTTTTCAGCAAGATCTTCAAAGGTATTTAGGCACCTTACTGCTATTGCGTTAGATGAGTAACTTCCTTTGAGGAACTGGGCTAAAATGACTAGCTAACTGAGTATACAGGGGAATAGCATAACTGACTATACAAAGTAAACAAACTGGGGAACAAATTGTTCCCTTTAACTTATCTTGGTTCCAGTAATGGTAGGTGTTCCCTGTAACAAGGCATACACTTCTCAGAGAGAAGTGTGGTATTTCAAGTTGATAGCTTCCCTTCAGCATTAAAAACTATTGTTCCATCTCACACAGTCAACATGAACATAGTTTCATTTCATCATTTCCTTCCATACTCCAGTGACAAGTTAAAAACTTTACATGGGTTAATGGAAGTCATGGTTTCTAATTAAAGCACTTAGTAAAAGTTCATTTTTCTTAATGGTGCCTTTCAACAGGAAATGTTTAATTCAAAGAAATTAAAGGTGAAGCCAAAACCACACAGTAAGAGAAGAATGATGTAGTGGAGAGAGTACTGTGATCTAAGCACATGACTCAGAGCCAAGAACTCCTTAAGTGCTAATCCTTGCTCAGACTCCTTCTGAGGCCTTGGACAAGACACTCAAGCTCTCCGTACCTGTTTCCCTATCTATAAAATTAAATAATATGCGCCTCTCTCACAGGGAGAATGTGAAACTTAACTGGTTAATGGCATGTGCAGAGAGGTACCAATTTTGCTTCCCTCAACCAGCAATGTGCAACAGACCCTGGTAGAATTCACACTCAGGGGAGGGCAGGCAGTACTTGCACTACTCATCTTTCTCACAGTTCTGCTGGATGACAACAGCTTTAAGTTGCAGTTGGGACTCCATATGAGAACCCCTATGTCAGATTGCCTAGGGGATGCAGTGATACAGCACATTCCATATCCAACTTGGCCACACTCTCCCCACCTACACTGCCCACTTTTGTAGCTACGCCAGCTCCCTGGCAGAGGAGAAGCTGCATATGCCATGTGGTACCAAACCACCTGCTCTCCAGGCACATTTTCTGTCATCGCAGCAGCCTGTTTAACTCAGAGCTGAATCTAGCTCTATGTCTGCAAAGCATCTGAACAGTGCTATAGCTGCCAAGTATTACTACATACAGGAAAGGAGGACGTGTGCTGTAAGATTCAGAATCCTTGAAATACAGAGCCCAAAAATCTTATGCTCTACAAGATGCCCTACTAGAACTGCACTATTTTTATTTCTATAGTGATAAATGGGGGACTGTACAATGCTGCAGAGTTAGGGACCCAACTTCTCACCAGGACAAGCAGATGCAAACATTGGTAAGGCATGTTCCTCCTGGTTCCGCTGTCGATACCGCTGCACAAATTCCTTCTGGCTCTCCAGGATACTGAAATCAGCAGCTATAGTGGTGTCAAATACATAATGCACCCCTAAGAAACAAAAGGGCAAGAATATGTGATGAATTAACTCCTGGAGTGTTTTGCATCTCACAGACCTTCTTCCTCATCTCCAGGCTTTTAAGTAACCTTTAAAAAAACTCAAAGAAACAATGCGCAAACCCTGCTTGCCCTCCAGTTTTGGGCACACTTTTAACACCTGCAGCATACTTTAATAACAAAACCATAAATCTGAAAGCACATTGTCTGTGTCACATTTTTAAAAAGCCACTGACTTGTTAATAATAGGATTCCCTTCAAAGCTTCAAAAGGAAATCTGTTTCCTTATAGAAAGTTTGCCCTTTAGTGCACACTTACACTCTGTTGCAGAACTGGGCTGCTGGCAATGACTCAAACTATGAATATCCCTGCAATGGGACAATCTTCCACTGATGCACTTGCCTAAATACTTATAAATACCTGCACAATGTTCTGTATATCACTAAAGGCCTCCCATCTATTTACCTGCCAGTGTGTTTCTATACAGCTGTAAAATATTATCTGTACCACTGTACCTAGTATAATGTATTCCCAGATAATGTAAACAATCTAAAATAAATTTGGGGCCCACCAATACGTATAGTGTTCCTTTCAGATAATTATTTCCCTTATTAATGGCGAAAAAACAGATAAGTTACACACACTTATAACATTTGTTCTGTGGAAAACTATGACATAGATCTTTTCCCTATTATTTAAGTAGGAAAAACTATAGGAAAGAGGACGTTTTAGCAAAACGGTACACGTATAGGAAGTGTTAGGAGACATCAAAAAAGTACAGTTTTAATATCAAATAAAGAGACTGTACACTGCTTGGAGAAGATTGTTGAAACAACAGTGAACAGGAACAAGGAAGCAGAACTTCTAAGACTATTATCAGTACTCAAACTCTCAAATGATTGGTCTGATAGCACGAGGGGTAAAATTCCCCTCAGTAAAGGTATATGGGGAATTCTGGCTTCACTGAGCTCAATGACAAAACTTCTATTGACCTCAATATGGCCGGGATTTCCCCCATGGACTGGAAATTAGACTGACAGTCACTGGTGTTATTTCTAATAATCTGTTATCTTTTCCATAACTAAAACTTCCCAATTTCTTTCAGAACAGTTACTCACAGTTGGGGGTTCCTTCTGCTTCCACTTGGCAAAATGTCACATGTTGCAGCGCTTGGGGTCAGTAGCTTTACTTTCCTTACCTCACAGTGGCCCTTTACAAGGAGGCCCAGTAATGGCACTCACCACCCCCTAGAGGGCTGCAAGATGGTTCAGAACTGGCTGCTTTCTTAAACAATTTGTAACATTTCTTTCCAAAATTACTTTGTCTTCAGACAGTTACAGCAAATAAAGAGTTAGATCCCTGTATTTCCACAGCACCCATTTTTGCTCCTGCTACATATATTTTTTCAGTTTAAGTCACATAGGGGTAAAAAGAACTCTGAAAAAGTACTTTGTAGGAGCTCTCTTTGATAGTGATGAAGATAGAGGAGGATGCAGCTGTTCTCCAAATCAATCACTCCTGCATAGAGTGACCACCTGTCCTGAATTTGGGGGGGGGGGGCAGTTCTGAAATGCAGAGTTCAAGTCCTAGTCCTGGATTGAATGACTCTGAGACAGCATTTGTCTTGGATTTGTGATGCTGCTCCACGCCTGCCCGAGACTCAGGAGAAGCGCCTGCCGTTTCTCAGTGCGGGGCCTGAGATGGGTCTTAGGTCCCCTTGCCACAAGGCCCCACCACCTGCTCCTCCTCTCCCCACCAAGGCCCTACTCCCTGGACAGGCTGGAAGCCGGAGTCAGGCCGTAGTTCCAGGGAGCTCAGGCCACTGTGGGGAGCCCCAGACCATCCACCTGCCCTTGGTGGCGTGCCCCAGGGGGCAGGGACATGGGCCGGGAGACTGCTCTTGGGCACCCTGGCCCCCTGCTTTTGCCTTGTGAAAAGGTGGTCACCCTACTCCTGCACATTTGCAATTTCCTGCCCCAGTGGGACTGCCTACATATAACTATAGTTCTCTTCTAAAATCAGGGTTATCAGCCACCTCAAACAGGAAAGAAATAAACCCACTCTCCTCTAGCTAGCTCGGATACCCATAGCCGTGAAGCTATTGCAGCATGGGTTTCAGTGCGGGCTATACAAGCTCACTCAGGACCCTGGGTACTTACTCGGACAGCTGCCCTACACCGAAGTGCATATTGCTGCAGCTTCAATGTTATCAGTACCCAAATTAGCTAGATTAAAGCTAGCTCAGGGATGTCTACACATGTTGCAGTCACATCTCTGGTTGTAGTGAGACATACTTTCAGTTTCAATGTCAATAGTCCAGACCTTGGTCACAGAACTACAAACATGTGCATGTCTGATGGAGGAAAAACAATTTGTTAACTAAACAGATTTCAGTGTGAAGCTTCTGAAGAGTCATTAGAAACAAAAGTGACTTAAAGAAGTCTACGGAAGATACCTCAATATGTCCTTAAACTCTCTTCCCAACTCCTACTGCACTACCTCAAGAACATTTCTGGGATGGGCACTGTTATGTCACAACAAATATACCCTTTCAAAACAGTCTCTTATGACTGGGCAGTGCTGCAAAATTCTGCCAGGGAAGAAAGAAACCCAAGATAACCCTGCTGTGTTCTCCCAGTGTAATAACAAATCAGAACTTACCAAGACTTTTGAGGAAACCACAGAGTCTCTTGGCTGCATCGTTTACACAGAGATTGAATTTAGCAGCAAAATAAGGCAATGACTGAGTGCATATAGACACTGCCAACACTTTGTGTTTTGAGGTATCACATTTCTGGAAAATAAACAAAGCATGCAGGTGGATTATTACAGCAGCATAAGATCCCTCTCCATCTCATTCCCTCCCCATCCCCAAGAGTCACTCCTCTAATTTCCTAAGCTTTAAACAAACATACCATGAAAGCCCCAATGAAGCAACTACCATCCTTCTTACAGAGAGTGGAATGGAATTTCCTTCTGGTTCTGTCAATGCTGAGAGTCAGTCAGCAGGAGAGGTTGCTGTTGTATGACTCAAGGAATTCCATCCCTCCCAGGACAACCCTATCCTTGGCTTGTTAAGCAGGCAAGGAGAGTTAGAGAATCAACACTTACAGGATTTTGATAACTAAGGGAAGCATAACGCTCCCAAAATATGGGAAGAGCTTAGAAACAAACATAGGTGTTTAGATTAAGGTTTACAGGAGCACAGAGATTTGAAATTTTAAATGTGATCCTTCAAACTAAGGATGCCTGAGAGATGCCCAGTGGCCTTAATTTCAACAGGAATTGAGGGCATTCAGCAGGACTGGACCCTAAACAAACCAACCCAGCAATGCTATATATGCACAATCAAGTGTGTTTGGTTGAAGAAAAAGACTGATGTGCAAAGGTAACATTCTGGTGAGGATGACATCATCTATGTAAAAATGTACACTTTGTGTTTTAGTTAGGACATGTTGCCTGTCGTGTATGTTCCTCACGAATGGTAGTGGAAGACTTAAAAGACACAAGCGATAAAACAGGAATAGAGAAATCCTGCACCAGATGACTTAATAGAAATTAGAACTGGAAGAAAGCAATGATTCTGCTACATTTAAATCTTTGTCTGTCTCACACTTACACAACATGCTATAGAATCAATCCAGTCCTAAAAACTGGCTAGAATATTCTGGGAGGAATCCTTACACTGATAGTACTTAGATACACTTCTACCCCGATATAACATGAATTTGGATATAACGTGGTAAAGCAGCGCTCCGGGGTGGGGTGGGGGGCGGTGGTGTGCTCCAGCGGATCAAAGCAAGTTCGATATAACACGGTTTCACCTATAACGCAGTAAGATTTTTTGGCTCCCGAGGACAGCATTATATCAGGGTATAGGTGTATATCAAATAGGTGGAGAGAACAGTATCAATTTCAATTAAAAATAAAATTTTAAAAGTAGCTGTTGCCTCCTGGGTGAGAGTACAATAGTCTGGAGTAGTAGATCATTAAGTCAATGTCAAGATCAGCAGACTCAAGTACTGTGTGTATTAGGAAGGCTACCAAAGAACCACCCTCAGCAATAAAATGTCACTGTCTTTGTGTCAGACAGAAGCTATGTTTTTATTTATTTTGCAAAAGGAAAAAGAACCCAAGATACAGCAAAAAGACACTCTTCTGAATACACACCTTTCAAACGTGTCTGGTATCATTCATACCTTAAAGCACGTACTAGAAACTAATGGGACAATTCTCTCTAATTTTTGCAGTCAGGTTTTTGATAATTGATAATTTCATACCTTGTGCATATTGTTATCTCATACTTTCACCATGATCACAAAAACCAGAATGCCTCCAACACTCGAGAAGTGTGTATTTAACAACACTATAACTGCACACCCTACAGTTTATTGCTGAAGTTATGAGATAATCATCATGCTTTGCCTTACAGTATCTTACTTATGCCTTACAGAATACATCTCATAACATTTAGATTACAGCTATGATCTTACTTTCACTGATGAAGTGCTTTAACTGCTATACTATTCAAGGGTTTTTAGTTATCATTGAAACTGCTTAGTCACTATCTCACATCCTTCCTCTCACACAAATTCCTGCATGCTTTGTCACTTTACCTTGTTAAGGTTGAGTATGCGAAAGAATTCCTTCTGATTCTGCTGGAAAATCCTGACACCTTCTTCTGATGTCACACAGTTGTCACAAGCTAGGCAGTCACTAAGGAATATTTTAGCACCAGCCAATTTATGAAATTCATTTTTCTGGAAATGAAAAGAGACTGGATAAGCTAACTTTCAGGGCCTTTGCACTGACTTATTTAAACTCCAGCTGTAGTTCTGTTATTTTGTTAAAAACACAAGACTGTCCCCGTCGTGTGTGCGTGTAATATTTAAAATTAGAAAATAGTCTGTTCGGTACCTCTTGATTTCTCTGCCCCGTCATTATTAAACTGTATTATTATATGTCAAAGCATCAGGGCCGGCTCCAGACCCCAGCGCGCCAAGCGCGTGCTTGGGGCAGCATGCCGCGGGGGGCGCTCTGCCCGTCGCTGGGAGGGTGGCAGGCGGCTCCGGTGGACCTCCTGCAGGCATGCCTGCAGAGGGTCCGCTGGTCCCGCGGCTCCGGTGACCGCCAGAGTGCCCCCCGCGGCATGCCGCCGTGCTTGGGGCGGCGAAATTGCTAGGGCCGCCCCTGCAAAGCATTTTGAGATATTGTGTAGTATCGTTCAGAAGACAGTAGTCGCAAAAAAATTCAAACTCAGAATTTTAAAGTTAAGCATCTAACCAATATCCACATTTAGGCCCCTGAAGTGGCTTGATTTGCAGAGGAATTGAGCATAGCATCCATTAACTCCACAGGCAGTTGCGAGTACTTACCTTCTCAGGCTTCTTCAATGCCTAATATGGATTTATATAATTAACATCAGACATCCAAGTCTGAAAACTTTGGCAACACTTTTTATTAAGGGCACAAAACAAAGGAAAGGTCATGTCATGATCACTTGAGTCAGGCAAACTGTCTCAGTGGCCTAAACTAGATGAGTCTCATGTCTATGGCAAGCAGGATTTGGCCCTAAAGTTGCATTGTCTTTGTGTTACATTATATGAATGACAGCTCTGTAAAGGGATCTGGGGGTCATAGTGGATCACAAGTGAAATATGAGTCAACAGTGTAACACTGTTGCAAAAAAAGCAAACAATTCTGGGATGTATTAGCAGGAGTATTGTAAGCAAGACACAAGAAGTAATTCTTCCACTCTACTCAACACTGATTAGGCCTCAACTGGAGAATTGTGTCCAGTTCTGGGCACCACATTTCAGGAAAGATGTGGACAAACTGGAGAAAGTCCAGAGAAGAGCAGCAAAAATTAAAGATTAAAGGTCTAGAAAACATGACCTATGAGGGAAGAGTGAAAAAAATTGGGTTTGTTTAGTTTGGAGAAGAGAAGACTGAGAGGGGACATGATAACAGTTTTCAAGTACATAAAAGGTTGGTACAAGGAGGAGGGAGAAAAATTATTCTTCTTAACCTCTGAGGATAGGAGAAGAAGCAGTGGGCTTAAATTGCAGCAAGGGCGGTTTAGGTTGGACAGTAGGAAAAAAAAACAACAACTTTCTGTCAGAGTGGTTAAGCACTGGAATAAATTACCTATGGAGGTTGTGGGAACTCCATCGTTGGGGATGGACTAGATGATCTTTCAAGGTCCCTTCCACTTCTATGATTCTATGATTTATGGATGGAACATTGTTTGTTTGTTTGTTAGTTTGAGAGAGAGGAGGAACTTCTGCAAAGAAGAGAGAGACTTCCAGACCCCTTGCAAACTCTCAAACGAAAAAGTGTTATTCAGTGTATTTTAGCAAACCAAGTATGAGACCTATAGCATCATTACCTCTTTCACCTATAGTTAGAATATACTTGTGTGGTTTGAAGTGCCAACCACCTTCCTCCTTTTCTTTCAAAAGTAACTCACACAAGTAAGAAATTTGTAGGATCAATTTTTGCATGGAAACTGTTGTCCTGTATATTGCATTTGCCTTGAGTTGATCCTACAAACTCTGACTTGTGAGTAACTTTTACTCAAAGTATTCCATTCTCTTCATTTGGACCACTCATGCGAGTAATGATTTCATGGGTTGGACCTGATCAGGTCAGATGCTGAGCAGCCTAAACTTCTACAGATTTCACTCAGAGATAAAGGTGTTCAGCCCCTTGAATGATCAGGCCCTTAAAATGCAAGATGCTTTTTTCAGGGGGGGGGGGCGAGGGGGGAAGATACCAACACTTAAAATGACACGGTAAGTATTAGCTGCATGTCATTCTGTAATTATGTACCACGTTTATTTGAAGGAGTAAAAATGCAAAAAAAGCTTGATTGAGATATAATAAAAATAGGCACAAGCCCCCGCACCCCCCCATTTTTATTTATTTATTTAAAGATTTGAGGAAGCCTTTTCAGCCTTTTCGACACTTTCTACAAAGCCACTGAAATAAATTTTTATGGGTGCTCTGCACTGAGTGCTATATTTTCAATTTCATCCTTCTTAAGAAATCATCAATATAATGAACCTGCTTTTCATAGCTGTTGAATACTCACGTATCCCATTTACTTTAATTGGAGTTCTAGGTACTCAGCACTTTTGAAAAACCAAAGCCTGTGTTTGTATCCCTATCCCTAGAGCCCTACGTGGATACAAAATTTGTATTCACATCTGATCCACAAAAATGATCTGCAGATGTCTGCATCAGTGGATATCTATGGATATCTGAAGATTTGCAGAGCTTTAGATATAAAATTTGGATCAGTTTTGATCTGCGATCTGCAAAAATGATCCACAGATATCCGTGGCTATAAAGTGGATATCCACGGATTTTCAGGGCTCTCCCTATTCCAGCTCCCTTCTGGAGTATTTTCTGTGAATAGTTCTTACATGTAGGACTTTGGTTTATAAGTACAGTGCATATATTTATTTGTGTATAGCTTATCCTAACATTTAATTTATTCTTTTCCAAAGGGAAAAAAGGCACAGAACAGAGAAGGATAAAAGTCAAAGCAATAATATACCTTAGATTAATAAAATCATTTAAAAAAAGAAAAATTACCTCCTCGTTTTCATCATTTGTGCTCAGTGAATCAACCAATGTATTTTGCTTGTCATCATTTTTCTGTTTTTTACTACATTCCTAAATGAGATCATAGAAATGTGTGTTATAAATCAAAAAACACTGCTCAAAAAACTTTTTTTTTTAACTAGGTCTGTGACTTCAGATTGTGTGTTACATTTTTTCAACATGTTTATTACAATGAAAACATTGATGGGAAGTTCACCTGCTTGGCTTTTACATCTTTGAGTGTATTTTTAACAATGGGGGCAGGGATAAGGAAAGAGAGCAGGGAGTAATGTACTGCAGTATATACGGCAACCCGTATAGCAGGGGTGGCCAACCTGTGGCTCCGGAGCCACATGTGGCTCTCTTCAGACATTAATATGCAGCTCCTTGTATAGGCACCGACTCTGGGGCTGGTGCTACAAGTGCCAACTTTCCAATGTGCCAGGGGGTGCTCACTGCTCAACCTCTGGCTCTGCCACAGGCCCTGCCCCCACTCCACCCTTCCCGTGCCCTCCCCTCAGCCTGCCGTGCCCTTGCTCCCCGCCTCCTCCTCCATCCCACAAAACAGCTGATTAGGAGGTGCGGGGAGGGGAGGAAGGGGGAGGCACGGGAGGAGGTGTTGGGGGCGGGGCGGGGGGGTTGATGAGGGACTACTGACTTATTACTGTGGCTCTTTGGCAATGTATATTGGTAAATTCTGGCTCCTTCTTAGGCTCAGGTTGGCCACCCCTGCACTGTAGTGTACCATAAAATAGTCACATAAAGCCATTTGAAAATGTAATCAGCCTATAATGAAAATTGCATAAAAAAATCATGTCACACACAAAAAATCAGCCTCAGTAGGTTACATTAAATGTCATTCCCATCACAACTTGCCCAGAGAAAAATATAATTAAACCTTTCCTGGAAAAAAAACCAACAGGTTATAAATTATTATATGAATTGAATCCGTAAGGTAGACTACAAGAGGCAAGCCCATTTGGAAGTATGCACTGTGTAGTGGCTTTCTGTGACCTTGTAATCTATAACCAAATTATACTACTGCACCACCGTCTCAGAGATAATATAGAAAAAGTCACTTAACTGTGCACTGGCTGCAACTTAGCCCTGCCCTGCGGTATAAAGTTAAGCCCCTCCAGCGGCCCTGCGGTATAAAGTTAAGCCTCTCCAGTGGCCCAGACTTGCTTTACTTACTCAAAAATGGAAACCCCTTGAAACACAAAGGCTCCTCACATTATGTAACAGATCAAGCAAGTGAGTGTCTGACCAGAGGGTGGAGTCAAACTACTTACTGTTTCCCATGCATAAAGTCGTAAGAATATAGCACTCACCTTTTTGGTGCAGTTTTCACACTTCATCTGTGAAGGTCTTTGTATTACTTTTTGGTATGTGTGTCTATTCAGTGTTTAAAGGTGATTTTCTTACTCCAGAAGAGTGTGGATTCTCTTTATTCTACAGGCAGAGGAAGAACGGAGGAAGCAGACGGAGGAGTTCAATGACTCTGCTTGTCAGCTCTCTGCAATGATAAAGGCACAAAGAGCACGAAATTAGCCGAGCTCTACCCTTCCAGTTCCTGTTGCCTTTTGTTGTTATTAGTATTGCCCTACTGCCCTCTTATGGCACTCCTCCTGATTGGCACTTTCAAAAGCCAGCGAGATGCCCGGGAGTGGGAGGGTCTGACTGCACAGCAGCCAATTCGGTCTTCCTGTGGGTGGGAAGAACCTTTAGCTTCTTCAGACTCTATAATGGGACGGTTTAAAAAAATATAATCATCACACCACACATTAGAGAATTTGCTTACATTGTAATGAGCAACAAATACCGCAGAAGAAAAGCTTTTAGGAAGATCAGGAGGCTGGATGCAGGGCCTGCAACCATCATGATTAATGGCTTTAATGTACCGTACAGAAACATTCCCCTCCCCCACCCCCTTGACATGCTCAGAATACAAATCTGTAACCCATGATTCTGATTCATGTAGATTCTGGCAGCGGATACATGTTGCTCTGGGGGTCGGTGACTTTGGTCATCCGTGTATTTTGCACAGTGGCAGCAAGCTTTGACACTACATGCAATTGATGCGAAATGAACACGCAAAACAAAGGTGGTAAAAGGGGTCACCCCTGCACAAGCAGAAGAGACTGTATCTTGATCTAAGACACGAGGAGACTTGGGACACCGCTTCTCGAGGGAAAGCACAGCTCTCTTCTTAATAATGGTGGGAGGGCTACATAGACAGAGCCGGCGTAGACTCTGTCTTGCTGGAACATCAAAAGGAGGGGAACAACAGGTTCACACCGCCACAATGGAGGAGGAAAAACTGTTTTTGATTTGAGTCTCGTGAATGTGGTGGCGCCTCATTCTCTGCTTAAGTGTTTAATAGCCTCCCTTTTAATCACACACACAAACCTCTCTTCTCTTATCCCAGTGATTACACAAATCGCTCCGTGTGGGGCACCTTAAGCCTTGAATTCTGATCATTTGCAATGGAACGATTCATGATTCTCACTACCATCATCGATTTTTTTTTCGCAAAGTCAGCACAAGGCTAACAATTTCCCACTGTCACAACCGCAGTACATTGCTTGGCACCCAGATGCAGAACAAAGAGGGGGGGGGTTGAAATCTAACATTTTTTATGTCTATACAAACACAGAGACGTGCTATCACAAGCTGTAACAAAATAACCACCATGCAGCTAAAGGAATGAAAGAGAAGACTGAGAAAGGAAGGGAAAAGAATCAGATACTGTACCTTGCTGCTTGCTTCATTTAACCTACAGTAAATTATGTCCTGGCTGGTAGAAATTAAATAGCCTGAGGTAAAGTCTGGAGCATGTTGCTGCTATTAGAGAGATCCATGTATATATTAGGGGGGGGGAACTAGGCAACAAGGGTAGGGAGGCAAGCACAGGCTCCAGAAAAAGAAGCGAAGTGCTCTTCTTTTTCACCTATTATTTAATGTAAAGTCTTTCTGTCCTGGCTGGTGCCCTGAGCGGCTCCCCCAGCAGCCTCCACTCCCTCCCACCCACTCAGTTAGAAGTGTTCATTGTAGACCTGAGCGCTGTCACGTAGTCCCAGGCACTTATCTGGAACTGCAAGGGACAGCGCCTCTCTGCTGCAGAGGTGGTAAAGGTAACGCCATTCTCACAGCTCGGCTAGGACAGAGTGGGGGCAACAGCAGCAAAGAAGCTTCAAGACTGACATTCACACATTGCTGAAGGGCACTGCTTTGTTTGTATACACTTCCCCGCTCCGTACAGGATGTGCTTTTCTAGCACCTCAAAAGCAGAAACTAACGTGAAGTTCCACAGATCTCCTTGAGTTTGTGTGTGGTGACATTCCTATATTAATGGAGCTTTTTGTGTTGCTTTTTTTCACCATGACTATCAAAAAGAAACAAGAGAGCTTATATCAAACTATCTAAATTGTTGACTGACATGCCCTGAGCCTGAAGGCTGTGCCTACTGTGCATATATTGATTTCAATAAACAATAAATGAACACAACTGCACTATTTGCTTGTGTCTTCCTTGAGAGACGAATAGAAATTGCTTCTATATTTTGTTCACTTGCAATAACAAAAATTGCAGGAAAACAGCTTTGCCCACACCCTGCAGTGGGAAGGGAAGCTGTTTGTAGGCTGTATTTGGCCCTTTTGGTGTCCCAAGCATAATTTAAAGTGCTGTTATAAATCAGAAAATAGCATACAGTGGAAACATGTAAACTCTGTAACTATGCACAGTAGTATGGAGCCTCATATATCCTCTGCATGACAACTGTACTCACATTCCCCTTAAGGAGACAGTTAACATGAATGGCAAGTCATTGACATACAGAGAGATTGAAATAGCTTTTCCTGCTGTTCTTGAGTTTGTTTGTATGTAATATTCAACAATTACACAAGGGCAAAACTGCATTCTTCTTTCCTTTTATTTTTTCCTCTCTGAGTTTCTCTCTAAGACAGTTCTTTCTGGATTTAGGAAGGTAATGGAAAAATATTACTACAGCTAAATACAATGCAAATGATAATTTCCTGTTTCTATAACTCTGGTTTTCATGATTTAGAAAGCACAGTACATGTGATTTTACATGTTTCACTTCTCTTTTGTGACCTTTTACATTTTAAAGGCTAAAAAGTGACAATGACCTTGAATCTGTTTTCATGCAGATCCCAACTGGAAGCCTCAGCTATAATGGTATTATTTACCACAAAACAGCAGGTACACCCAACTCCATGAAAAAGACGTCTACAATTTCAACTGCAGATCCTTATGCGCCTGGATCACAGGTTCAGTATTTTCAGACATTAACACAAAGGTCAAATTCAATACTGGGATCTCTTTTCCATTTGATCTTTTTTTTTCTTTCTTTTTTTTTTAAAAACAAACAAATGTGCAGCTATGCACATCTGTGCAGGAACATAAGAACGGTTATACTGGGTCAGACCAATGGTCCATCTAGCCCAGTATCCTGTCAATGCCAGGTACTTCAGAAGGAATGAACAGAACAGGTAATCAAGTGATCCATTCCCTGTAGCCCATTCCCAGCTTCTGGCAAACACTTCAGAGACTGTGCATTGTGTGAAGTAGTACTTCCTTTTGTTTGTCTAAAACCTGCTACCTCTTAAGTTCATTGGGTGACCCCTGGTTCTTGTAAAAACCTAAGGTACAAATTTACAGACTAATTTTGGGTTGCTCTGTTTTTGGGTGTCCAGCCTGAGACATCTGTGACCCCAGACATTTATGGCCAGAGGTGCCAGTATTTGCATTTCCCATTGCCTTTATTAGGAGTCATGAATTTTTGGCACTTCTGAAAATCAAGCCAGGATGTCTTACATTGGGGGTCCTGAAACTGAGGCATCCAAAATCAGTGGCCACTTTTGAAAATGTTAAGTGAATGTTATTGTACTCATACTGCAGGACTGGCACACAGCTCAGTTTGATGTGTTATTTTCACAGCTGTGACAGTCAGCATTTTCTATGTTTCTGCCATCTCTATCCCAGATGCTGTCACATTCTATTTTACTCTCTTAATGCCATTTTTTTCCCTTCGGATATCACACTCAGTCTGCAGCTGTGAACAGTGTTTGAAGTTAGAAGTAAGTCTCTAAACATCTCAAGACTAGGAATTATTAGAGCGTGGCATTCCTCATGATATTTTCAGTTTATGAAAGGGATTCCTGTCTCCAAAGTTGGCACAATGATTCTTCTACAGTCAAACTAAATTATATATTTTGAAATTAAATATTTATTAACTTTTGCAGAGGAAATATTAAAGAATACTGTACTCCCATTTTTTAAATGTTTCTGTTTCCCTCATACGTCTTTGGATTCCTATAGTAAAACAGCCACAATCCACATAAAAACTGCAAGCTTCACACAAACACATTCTGATAACATCTTGGACACAGGCTACTTTTGACATTTTATAAGTACACAGTTATTCCTCTACTCCAGGAACATATACATAGATTTCCACAAGATCAGCTGATTCAACTGCTAAGACCCATCAGCTACTTTTGCTTTTGATTCTGCACATGCACCTAGTGAACTGGATGGGGGAGGGAGAGCAATCAGGCTGAGAAGAGACTATAGGAGGAGGGTGTAGGGTATGAGGGAGAGAGCGGACTCTAGGAAAGCCAGCTGAGATGTGGAGGACAGGCAGAGTGAATGGATCTTAAAGGTTGAGTCAGGCTTTAGAAGGGACAGGAGGGTTAGCAGGGATGTGCAAGGCAGGGGTGCCTGATGGAGAAATCCTGTGTCTCTGTGCTGAGGCATTAGCATTTGAAGGGATCCCCTGGCACTGCTGCCTCTACTCCCTGGCACACTTAGGCTGCAGAACCGTGGAGAGCCTTCATGCATCAATACCTTGACCCATAAAGGTTTGGCACTCCTGGTCACTACTGCCTCAGCTCTCCGGAGCACCAGTCAGTAGCACCATGAAGGCAGAGGGTATTTGTACTAAGCCATCATCACATCAAGTGGCAAGTGCTCCTTTCATTGCTGCTACCTTGCTATGGAAGAAGTAGAAGCAGCAGTACTGAGTGCACCCTTTAAGTGCCAGTGCCTTCATGCAGAGGCATTGGGCTATCCCACACTGCTTGTATAGCTTTGCCCACCCCGCCCCATCCACAATCTCCCAACTCCTCCATTCCTAATTTCCGCTCTTGCTCCCCACTTACCCAGTCATCCCTGGGCTCTACCAGCTTCCCATTCACTCATATCCAGCTGGAATCACATGTGAGAAAGCTTGTTAAAAGCAGCCCATACCAAACCAGCACTCTGAGTTGTCAGTAGCAGCTTTCCCCACAGGCAAGAATACTTTGAAAATTGTAAAAGGGGCAAATTTATGTTTTCACCCCTCACAACTGTCAGTTGTTTCAAGAACTGAAGAAAAGAACCTATCATGGAGTAGGATATTGAGCCAATGAGAAATCTTCAAGGTGCTCTAGTTCTTGAAAGTATATCTGTTATATGAAACTGTAGAACAAACATTGCAGCATGTTCTATGCAGGCAGGAAGACAGAACACTAAGTTGTGGACATGGAAGAGAATTTTATTGGGTCCAATCCTCAATGATCCCAATCCTGCACTTCTTAATGGGAATTTTGCCTGAGTAAGGAGTGCAGGAACAGGACTTATGCATGTGCATTTTCTTGATTATAAATGAATGGGGATAACGAGTTTTACAGTGTGGCATCGGTTTTATTAGTAGAATTAATTCTAACACAGTCTCATTAAACCTAGAAGAGTAGGCAGAGGGAGACTTTTTTCCTTATTTCATAGTAGGATCATTATTCAGTTCACTTTATAGACTGTCAATTAATAATTTTCAATTTAGGCTATTTCCCTTCCACAAGTTAATATTATTGTACAATGAAGATTCATAGATTCCAAGGCCAGAAGAGACTACAGTATTGTGATTATCTAGTGTCTAACCTCCTGTATAACATGGGCCATAGAATTTTCCCAAAATAATTTATAGAGCAGGTCTTTTAGAAAAACATCCAATCTTAATTTTAAAATTGTCAGTGATGGAGAATCCACCAAACACACACCTTGGTAAGTTGTTCCAATGGTTAATTATTCTCAATGTCAAAATTTACACCATTTTTCTAGTCTGAATTAGTCTAGCTTCAACTTCTAGTCATTGGATCATGTTATACCTTTCTCTGTTAAACTGAAGAGTCCATTATCAAATTTTTGTTGCTTATGTAGGTATCAATAGACTATAACCAAGTCAGCCCTTAACCTTCTCTTTGTTAAGCTAAATAGATTGAGCTCCTCAAGTTTATCACTATAAAGCATGTTTTCCAATCCTTTAATCATTCTTGTGGCTTTTTACCCATTGCAATTTATCAACATCCTTCTTGAACCAACAAATCTTTTTCAGTCAATGCTTCCCAGTATACAGTTTCCCACCCTAGAAGTCTGGTCTACATTCTTTGTTCCTAGATGTATATACATTTACATTTAGCTATATTAAAAAGCATATTCTTTGCTTGCGCCCAGTTTACCAAGCAATCCAGATCACTCTCTATCAGTGACCTATCATCTTAATAATTTACCACTCCCTCAATTTTTGTGTCACCTGCAAACTTTGTCAGTGATGATTTTGTTTTCTCTTCCAGGTAATTAATAAAAATGTGAAATAGTGTAAAACCAAGAACCAGTCCATGCGGGATCCCACTGGACACGCACCTGTTTGATGATGATTCACTGTTTAGAATTACATTTTGAGACTTATCAGCTAATCAGCATTTAATCCGTTTAATGTGTGCCATGTTAATTTTGTATTGTTCTAGTTTCTTTAATCAAAACATCATATGATACCAAGTCAAACACCTTACAGAAGCCTAGGTATATTATATCAACACTATTACCTTTATCAACCAAACTTATACATTTAATTAAAGTTATCAAGTTAGTTTAATAGGATCTATTTTCCATAAACTCATGCTGATTGGTATTAATATCAGCCACTTAATTATGTTGCCCGGGACTACCAGAGTGACAGACCTATCATTACCAAGGTCATCCTGTTTACCCTTTTTAAAAATTAGCACAATATTAGCTTTCTTCCAATATTCTAGAATTTTCCTAGTGTTCCAAGACTTATTGAAAATCAACATTAATGGCCTCAGTTAGCTCTTTTAAAACTCTGCTGATTTAAAAAATGTCTAGCTTTAGTAGCTGCTATTTAAGATCTGTTTGCATTAATGTATTATTTTATCCTAAATTATAAGGTGTAATATTTTTTTCCTAAACAAAAATTTTACAACAAACAAAATTTTTATGTCAGATTTTAAGCAATAGACGGCAAGAGTAAAGAGAGATAATGGATTAAGAAATGTCTCTGTTTGTCAAAGCACATTTTATTATTAATAGTTATACTGATTTTAAAAATACTAGAGAATTATCAACCCCTAGCATTAAAAAATCATGAGTCATTCCCCCCAAAAGCCATGAGATTGGCTTTAAAATCATAAGATGTACAAAAATAATAATTTTGAGATTCTTATTAGCCTTCTGGTTTTGGAACCTTACGGTTTGCATTTTTAAGCTTTTCTACATAACCATGAGGACTAGAAACATACTTACAAAAATATATAAGATGAGATCATCATATAATATCATGACTCCAGGAGCTGGGGGTTTAAGAAAAACATGAAATATTGCAAGACATTTGATAAAATTACAAGAAGTGGCAACACTGATACAATTTAGCACTAGCTTAAAAGTGCAACACAAAATATACTGTTTCTAATAAGAATTCACAAGGTATAGTAGCCTAATTTCTTTTACTGGACTAACAGAAAGTATATTTGCGTGAATACAAACCTTTGAATCAAAGTGCTGTTATCTATCTCCAAATTCATGCAGAACTAGCTGTTCATATATAGACACATATATTAACAGCAAACATAGAAAAACAGTGTTTTTTTAGTGGTTAGAATAAGGAACTAGTAGTCAGGATTCATGGGTTCTATTCCCAGCTCTGTGACCTCCCGGGGCTTTGTTTTCCTCCTCTCTTAAACAGAGATTACAATACCCACCTCCATAGGGTTGTGAAGCTTTGTCAATGCACATAAAGTACTTTGGGATGGCAGGTGCTATAAGTGTAAGCTATTATGTGGTCACCTTGGTCTCCTTGGTAGCTGTATAATGCATGCACCACTGCCAGCATGTGGCCAGATGCTATGCTACAGAGACAGCTGTGGTATGCATACTCTGGCTGAAAAGGGCTGCCCATAGCATAAACAATAGGAACAGCTGTTTAGGCCCTGGCTTCCCATGGAAGAGCTGAAATTCTTGCTCTGTTACCTCCTAGGAGCGGCGGATTCACTCACCAGCACATTTCTGACTGTCTCCAACCACAGCAGGTTTCAGAGTGGTAGCTGTGTTAGTCTGTATCAGCAAAAATAACGAGGAATCCTTGTGGCACCTTAGAGATTAACTAATTTATTTGGGCATAAGCTTTCATGGGCTAGGGCCCAATTCATCAGATGCATGAAGTGAAAAAAATACAGGAGCAGGTATAAATACATGAAAAGATGGGAGTTGCTTTACCAAGTGTGAGATCAGTCTAACGAAATAAATCAATTAACAGCAGGATACCAAGGGAGGAAAAATAGGTCATGGTCCACTGCCTGAACCTCACCAGCTCTAGTTCCTGCAGACTGACCTCCATCAACAAAACCATCCTCCTCCCTCCAGGAGTCTCTCTGGCTCTACAGTGTTTACCTAAGGCCTTCACTGCAAGAGTGCCTCAGCCACCATCTTGGAGTTGGGTAGTAGCTGTAAGACCTTCACTTAACAGGCCATCTTGAATTTGGGCGGGAAGGAGTTAATGTAAGACTCCATCTTGGATTTGGGCAACTGTAAGACCTTAATTTAACACGCCATTTTGGATATGGGCGGAAAGGATTTAAAGTTGGTCGCCATCTTGGATTTAGGCACCAAACCCATACACAGAAGTTAGTGGGTAGTTTCGCTGAGGAAAAAAATATTACTTTTGCCCGAAGTAAAAATGGCCGCCGAACTTCCGGCGCTATTTGCGTATCGACACTCTAGCGCGCGGTGTTCAATCTCTGCTGTGATCGCGGAGGGCGCTCAGGTCCAACGACTCTATAGTGTGGCACCTCCCGGCCGGATTCGGGAAGTAAAGTCCGCGGCGAGTGCCGTTCGGCGCGCGTCCGTGTGGGGCTGGGCTGCTGCGGGAAGGAACCGGTCAGTGACTGTGCGGGGGATGGAAGTGAGGCGGCCTGTGTGGGGTGCAGGGCTGGGATTTGGGGGGATTGTACAGCGTGGGGGGCCGGGGGAGCAGGCTGCATGCGGTTGGGGTGCCTAGATTTCGGGCGGGTTGCTGGGAACTTGGGGGGGATGCGGCTACATGGGAGGTGAGGTGGTGGGGAAACTATTGTCTGATTAATGCATCAGAGGGGGCTCAGTCCAAGCACATCTTTGCTTTTCTTGTTGGGGCAGCTGAGGCTGGGGCGAGGAGCAGGAATTAATCACCAATGGAATGTTGGTAAAACGACAGGAGCTGCATCATGCCAGGAATAATAGGATGGGGAAGGAATAATGTGGCACCCCCGCTATTTTCTAGTGAATTATAGAGCAAACACAAAACAGTGAATCCTCTGCAGTTCTAGACCAAAATATTTGTCACCTAGTATCCGCAGGGAAAGACGACGAGCTTGCTTTGGGCCATGTTGAGTTTCAGTTGACAGCTGGACATTTGCTAGGAGATGTTAGAAAGACTGGGCTAAGATTTGATTGGAGGGCGACCGATTTAGAGCAGAGAGGTAAAAAGGGCGGAATGATTCTGTATTAGCAGAAATTAATGCAGGATCCTGACTCACCTTTGGCTGTTTCACTGTCAGGTTCCTATGCACCTGCCACTAGGAAGTATTTGAATCACGTCCATGGAATGTTTTCATTTAAATTAAAAAAAATCATTAATATATTTCTGTTTAGGTTTTATAATTTTTTTAAACTAAACTTTGTGTCTAAAGGGCCCCACAGTAAAAGTATGCTTCATGCAGTATCCCAGATCAACAGGATGCATAAGGAAGCAAGATTTGGTCATTTCTGTCTTCTCAGAACCTGGATGTGCATGAGGCTGTCTGGCTCTGTTTGCTTCATAATGTCAATTTAAAACACTGTTGAGTGTGTTGTAAGGAATGTAGCAGCGGCCAGCACATCCCGCGGCCCCTATTGTCCTGGAATGGCAAACTGCAGCCAGTGGGAGCTGCAATCGGCTGAACCTGTAGATGTGGCAGGTAAATAAACCGGCCTGCTGCGCCCCGCCCCACCAGGGGGCTTACCCTGGCGGGCTGCGTGCCAAAGGTTGCCAATTCCTGATCTAGATTGATGTGACTGAAGGTTGTTAACAAATATTGGGGCATAGAAAGGAAGGACAAAGGGTACAGCAATAACTTGTAAGTTCTTACACCTTTTCATTGTCCAGCTAGGTTTCATGGGTGTTACTAGGCTGTAGGGAATTTCTCCTGAAGATGTACATGTTGCTTGAAAACCGCACAAGTTCCATTCTTCATTTGAAGAGATCACCTGGCATCAGATCTTGGTCTCTCTTTGTTGGTAAGACACTGATGATTCTTCCCCATACATGAAGAGATGAATGATTAACTTGGACCTGCTTTTCCCAGGCTTGTATTTTTATGCCAGCCACAAATAGTGTATATAGGACTAAATCCATTTAAATGCATGTTTTAAAGGAAGCGGGTTACAAATGTTTCCTGAGAGAAACCTCATTAGGATGACTTGTAAGATTTCTGGGAAGTATCATTTGGGAAGGTGAAATCACTTCAACTTTAGTCTCCACTGACCCTTATGGATAGCATGAAGACACAGCTGACTATCCATAAACCCTTGGGGAGAAATCCTGGGTGCGCTGAAGTCAGCAGCAAAACTCCCATTTACTTAAATGGGCCCAGGATTTCACCTCTGGCATTTAGATAGCATTTCCTGTCTTAAGGGGACTGTGTAGACGTAAAGTATGAAGCCTTACAGCATCTCCTGCAAGTTAGGTATGGTGTTTCTATCCCTCTTTTACATATGGGGAAACAAAATCAAAGAGTGGGTAAGTTGTTTGCCCAAGACTACACTGAGAGTTGGTGGTAGAACTCAGGAGATCCTAGTTCCCAATCCTATTTCCCAGTCTACTAGACCATACTGCCTTTTAATACTGTAAAGACATTTTATTAAACGGACAGCCCGGGTCCTCATTATAATTGAAATAAGGTATTCCAGTGCATGAGCTATCGTCCAACAATTTTCTTGGATATGTGACAGCACTTGGCAACCCTTATGACACAGGTGTACCCCAATAGTGCATGCACAGGTTTCTGTTGGTCCCACAGAGCACGGTAGGCTATCTTGCAGCTAAGAATAGCCTTTTTAATATGCATGTCCTCAGTACTCAAAGTAGTGCTGTCCTTGGGTGGAAGCAAGGTTTAGTGGTTAGACTTGCTGGGAGTTGGAACACCTGATTCTGTTCCTGATTTGGTCACTGTCTTGCTGCCTGACCTTATGCAAGCCACTTTTTCCTATCTGTTCCTCAGTTTCCCCATTTTAAACATAGGATATAATTATATGAAAGAGAGAGAATTATATTTTATTTAATAAGAAATGCTTTATTTGCTCTCTACATTGAGTGATGGTAACAATCAGAAGGGACAGCAAAACTGCAATCAAAGCTAGCTCTTCTTTCAGTGAGAATTAATGGACATAACTTGGGTGTGTGTATTAAATAAAGGAATTTTTAGATATCTTCAGTTGCATGTTTAAATCATACCTGTCCCCTCTCTTTCCAGGAATATCTTCCATAGGTCTGGCTGCTGCTTACTATAGTGAAGGTAATTGTCAGTTACACTATGGAGAGTTTTATTCTTTCCTGTTTTTTAATTTTCTTTCACCTGATGATTTTCTCCCCTGGCTTCCACCTGATCCTCCTTAATAGCTTGTACTTTTTTTTAACTAATAAAGTGCCTACTGTAAACTCTAGGAGCTGGTACAAATCTTAAAACTTAGCAGCATCCCATTGCCTTCACCAGACTTTACCCCATGCTCTTCTATTTTTCTCCTTCTTTAGTTATTTCCGCAGCTCCTTTCCAGCTTTGCTTTCCCACATCCCCCGAGTATTTATAACAGTGATACTTAGCACTCTGTAATGCTTTATGTTTCAATGCATTTTACAAAGCTTAGCTAGTAGATTCTTTTAACTCCACTGGGAGGGTAGGTATTGTTAAAATTCTGCCAGCAAACTGAAGTGTGTCCCATGCCTCTGATGGAAGTACTCCTCTCTGGATACTACTAAGTCACTCCTGCCAGAGAGAACTAATCCTAGGGGCTCATCAAAAATTGCTCTTTAGAAGTATTTTCATCTGTTCTTTTGGGAATGGATCAGATTGCACCAAATGCCCCCCCTCCCTCATCATAAATAAAAAGCTGCAGAGCATCCTGTAAGCATCCCTCTTTGTTTCAAATGATACAATTGGACCAGTGCATTATATTACCAATATAATCAGTATATTTTTCCAGGACAAAATACAGTGAAACCTATATGAGGCACCACCTGTAAAAGACAATATCCTTTCTTAAGAGACTGCCCTGGAGTCTCCCCAAACACACTGAGCCCAGTTCTGCTCCATCTTTAGTAAAATACCTTTGTTAAGCAATTGATTGTTCGTCCCTGGAGCAGTCACTTAAGACAGATTGAACTGTGTAAACACTTCCAGCATATGACATTTTATATATGTGTTTGGCAAGGTGTGCTGACTGCTTCCTTTGTTGGTCTGAAGAAAACATGTTTGTTTCAGTAAATTAATATCCCCAGTCTCTCACCCTTGTTCTCTGGGTTATCACAGGCTAAGGAGGAACGCGTTTATAGGAGCTCCTGGTTAAAGTATTTCAATATCTCAAGTTCTCAGGAAAAAAAATCATATCCACAACAGAACTATGTACAATCCTGCCAGCAACAAATATGTTGTTAATTCTGTATAGCACTGATTCCAGTATTTTTAAAACAACAACAAAAAACTTTCTATAATGGAATAACTTCTGCTTTTTTTGATCCTGGAAAAACACTATTAAAATACTATATATTACTGTTGAAGAAGAAAACATCTGTCATGAAACGCACATTTCTTTCTTAATTTGCTCCCAGAGGGGGTGTGTGAGCTTTTTTACTATCTTTTGCTTGCTATTCAAACAGTATTTAATACTGTGTATCTTGTATTGATCAGACAGCTTGGGATGGAAACTCTTTTATATAGCTGGATGTCTCTTTGTGGCTGCACAGAATCTGGAGGAGTGGGAGGTAAGACGCATGCTGTGAACTCAGAAGACAGGAAGTGGGTTGTGCTAGCTTAAAGTATTTGTTGGCTGTCGATTTCAGCAGCCAGATGATCATTAATATTGTGTAATCTAAGTAAACAAGTTGCACTGTCAGACACTGTTGAGAAATGTAGCTATATTGGTAACTTATAGTAAATGTTAACTGGGAGGATAATTTTTATACTGATAGTACAGGAAAAATTGTTAAAGATGAATTGGTGTTTAAAGACAAGACTTGGCCAAACATATCTGTTGTATTATTAATGTTTTGTGTAGAATATTTTTACAATTATAAGCTGAAATATTTGCAACATGTGATTTTTCAGCTAAGAGAACAGGAGTAGCACATAAAGTTACTATTGTAAGCTTCCCACACATGCTGTCCCTACTAGTGACATGGGGGGGCCTACCAACTATAGGACAGATCTACCTCCAGTTCCACTCAACATTTCCCCACTCTCAGGAAAGTGCTATTTGTGATGTTTTTAAATTATGTTGACAAGTGTCCATCAGAAATTGGACTGAGGTTACCAACACAAGCAGTTGGAAGACTGTCATTATACTAACCCATGCTGTACTTGAATAAATGACCCAGATGCGAAAGATGCCCTGTTCTGTTACCAGTCCCTGGAGCCATCTAATCCTGGGGATGTTTTCTTTTTAATGTAAATGTCACCATATCGTGTAAACTTTGCCCAGTTGGTAGCTGTCACTGTTATTAATGAAAGGTGTAGGTAGATTTTATGTTCACTGTAGCCTGGGGGGTTGTGGGACAACCACATACACACACACACTTAAAGAGCATGTTTCAGGTTCTGCAAGGTGTGACATCTTGTCTTAAGGCCAGTGATAGCTTACAGTTAAAGGAAAATAAAACCACTTAAATCCTGTCCTGGAAAGAGTGTGTGAGGTTCAGACAAGTCTGGGTTTGAGGGGAAACCAAGAACAAAACTTTGGCTTCATAATCCAGTAATGGGACAGGAGTGAGTATAAGGGTACGTCTATACTACCCGCCGTATCGGCGGGTAGTGTTCAATGTATTGGGGATCGATTTATCGTGTCTCGTCTGGACGCGATAAATCGATCCGCTAATCGACACCCATACTCCACCTCGGCAGGAGGAGTAAGTGGAGTTGACGGGGGAGCCGCGGCAGTCGACTTGCCGCCGTGAAGACAGCCAGGTAAGTCGAACTAAAATACTTCGACTTCAGCTACGCGAATAGCGTAGCTGAAGTTGTGTATCTGAGGGTACGTCTATACTTACCTGCCGGGTCGACGCGTAGTGTTCGACTTCTCAGAGTTCGAACTATCGCGTCTAATCTAGACGCAATAGTTCAAACTCCGAACGCGCTCCCGTCGACTCTGGAACTCCACCACCGCGAACGGTGGTGGTGGAATCGACGGGGGAGTCACGGACTTCGATCCCGCGGCGTCTGGATGGGTGAGTACTTCGAACTAAGGTAGTTCGAGTTCAGCTATGCTATTTGCGTAGCTGAACTTGCGTACCTTAGTTCGACCCCCCCCCGCCCCTTAATGTAGACCAGGCCTTAGTTCGAACCTCCCTGCTAGCCCAGGTCTAAGTAAAACTATTAAGTTCATATTACTATGATAACAGAAACTAACTGCTACAGATGAGTGTTGGGCTGTTTATTTTTTTGGAGGTTGTAAATGCCACCTTCCTACTTAAAAGAAAAGGATACAATTGATGCTGTGTTGCAATTTTACAGGAAGCTGTATTTGACAAGGACAAGGGAAAAGTCTTCCTTAAAACATTCAACCTTTACAAAAAAATACTGACCCTCTCAAGAGCAGGCCAGGAACAAGGTAAGAAAGTAGGTGTTTCTGTAGGTACCAAGTGTTACTCCTGAGGGAATTCTGCACCAAAACATTAAAAATTCTGTGCACAATATTTTAAAATTCTGCAAAATTCTGCATATTTTATTTGTCAAAATAACACAATATAATGTGAACTTATCCAGGAAGGCTCAGTTTAAATGCTGCATCTGGTTTCCACTGAGCGTCCTGCATCTGATTCAATTGCATAGCTGCAGTGACAGTAGTCAAACCCAGGTTAAGTATCTTGCTTGAGGTCACAGTGAGCCTTGGCTAAATTGGAACTAGAACCCAGGATGTTCTTGACTTCCAAACATGTGCTCTTCTTGCTTGACTAAATCAAACTGCTTCCTAATATGTTTAAATAGTTGGGAGCTTTTAGTGGCTTGAAAGCATTTAGAACCTCCTTAAATATTATGATGAAATTTCAAACAGATTTTGGGGGAGGGGGAAGGAAGGAGTGAGTGTTAATGTTCATGAACTTCCCCCTTTTTTTGTGTCCTGAACGATAGGCAAATGTTTTCTTGAGAGTAGGCATTTGTACCAGAAACAGAGAGCAAATGCTAATTAACATGGGGACGCAGAAGCCAGGAGATGCTCTGAAAGTGACTGATCTGAATGGTGAATTTTTCAACACCTGCTCAGTCTCAATACATTTAACAACTGTTAACTACCTGATACAGAAAACAGTTCAAACCCTCTTTAAGAGGGAAAAACAGCAGGAAAGCATAAGTAATAAATGGATGATTTTCAATCTTTGGGCAGCAGTACTAGTTCATTAGAGCAAACTATACCAGTTGGTGCATTCTGCTTTGCATCCAGATCCGGGTTTGTTTGCCCTCACCACAGTTGGTGGTGTTTGGGAGCCCAGAACTGATGCATAGAGCACACCCAGCTGAGTGAGAGGAGGGCAGCAGTACTGAAGCCTCGCTCAGAGGCTCATATTATTAAAGCAGAGAGAGGGAGCTTAGAGTCCCAGTCACATAAGTCAGAAGTGGCAGTGTTGGGAATGGTTGTAATTGATGTTCTTCCCCTGCTTTTGCTAACAGTGGCGGCTTCACTGAATGAGATTCGAGATGTGAACGTGGAAGAGGAGAAAGTGCGTTACTTTGGGAAGGGTTACCTGGTAGTGCTACGATTTGTCACTGGATTTTCCCACCCTCTGACCCAGAGCGCAGTGCTGGGCTGTAGAAGGTATGAGCTATTCTTTTCGATTATGAGTGTGTATAAGAGGAGTAGGTGTTAACTATAGGGCCAATGGCTGGATTATAGGAGGCTGTTGGGAGAATTGTCCAAGCTCTGTTGGGAGTCTTATTTAATCTATTTTTAGGATTATTCAGGTTATGATTTTCAAACCCTTACTGATTTGAGTCACAGGCATTTGAGAATAAGAGCAACTGTGTAATGAGATCTACAATATTAGACATTCTAGGCCTCTAATAGTTGTTTTTATTACTTATAGTTCAATCAAAAGGAAAAAAGGCCCCTTGATTATTGCTGTTATTTATACTGATGACCCATTGTGATGGGCACTGTACAGACACATCATGAAAAGACAGTCCCTGTCCCAAATTGCTCACGGTCTTAGTATAATCAAGATACAACAAAAAGACGAGAACACAAGTTGGCAATGATATTTGTAAGTGTAACAAGCAGCTGTCACAGCCATTGTTGAGTGTTTTGTAGGCCTCGCAGCAGAGGGGTATTTTAATGAGAGAATAGATGGCTTCCATCTTGCTGTCTCTGTGACATTATTTTTATAGCTGTTCTTTTCTCTCTCTCCAGAAGGAAACGCGTGTAGAGGTCACCCTACAGCTTTGCTTGTCAGAAGCATGTGGTGTCTTGAGATAGGTTGAGAGTGATAATGAACGTTACAAAATGTTTAAGGGCTTTAGATAAACCATTTAAGAGTAATTGACTTAATGGGAGATATTAAAATCTTGCATCATATCTCAGTAACAATAGCTTTACCTGTATCAGATATTTCTGTGTGGCAGGAAGCATGCTGAAAGCTAAATAGACTACCCAATTTCAAGTGCATTTATACTCCCTAAAAGTGCTGCTCCCTGTGTGTCTTCAAGTTAAAACTGTGTTTTTGCTTCTCTCATTCTTTCTCCTTCTGTTAGCACTGCTGAAGTAGTGCAGCTATGAGAGTGAGGCAGATTATCTTCTGCCTTGTGCATAATAAGTACAGTTATTAACTAACTGAGGAATCTTTATTACTAGTGATAAGAAGCAGAAAGAATTCTACAGGTTCTTTAGCTTGCAAGGGAATGTAAAGCAGGGGCTGTTAGAAAATATTCTGACCTGTGAATGGAAACCTCCTCTTGTCTGAAAGTCATTGGGAGAATGGCACTCATGAAGTTCCACTTTAGTCACTTTTCTGATTATAATCGCAGCTTGGAAAAGTTGCACACATTTATGAATCTGGACAGGCCCTCTGCGAGTTGCTAATCATAGTCTTATTCCACATATTGACTGGGCCTTCAGATAGATATGTATTCAGCATTAAGTGCTTTTGCTCTGGCCCCACACCTCCATTAATTCGGACATTGTTCGTTCCTTTCCATAGTGATGTGGAAGCAGTTGCCAAGCTCATTACCAGGTTTCTGGAACTGAACAAAGTAGAGAACCATCCAGATCTGTCGCAGAGCAGTGAAACGGAGGCCAGTGATGCAGACGAACCCAAGGACGAGTATTAACAGTAATAATGAAGTAAAAAAAGCTGAGCTCTCTGAATGCTTGGAAGCTGTATTGGCTGCATTGCATCTAAGAAGTCCCCTCATGATTTGGTGGCTTGGTGTCTTCCCTACATGTGTGAATTCCTCTGCTGCGACAGCTGCAAAAGTCTGAGTTGGAGTGCCTGCTGATGCCGAATTGCTTTAAATTCCTGCACCCCCATAAACTGTTCTTCAACTGGAAGCTTCAGTATGGATTTGTTCATACGTGGCTTGCATAGAATCCAAAGCAAATGCTATTTTACTTTGCCTTATAGTTTGTAGGTGTTGATAATGCTGGCTTTGGAACTTTGTCAGCACCTCATAATTATCTAGGAAAAATGATGTACTAATGTATTGGTTTGAACTAGTGGATTGCATTCTACAGTTATCAACGTGATAGTCGCACATTTAAACTTCTGGTTGCTGTAAATATCCATTGCAGGTACAGTGTATCTGGACTTAGGAAGACTGAATTAAGTGACTTTATATTATAATGTCAGATTCTGTTACTCTTTTTTAAAGTAAAACTCCAATGTGATACATATATTTAAATCCTGTCATTCAAGTCAAAGAGTTAATCACGGAAAAAAATTTAGTTTTAAGCATCTTAAAATAGTAAATGATCAAAAAGCCACTATCTTGGCAGTTTTGATGACGCCAAGTACAGTAGGACTGAAAAAGTTACTTACATTTAGAAACCAATAGAAATAAAAAAAAGTTTGAAAGTGGTGGTCCAGAATTTCAGATATAAAATTGGTCTATTTCATATGTGGATTAATTCTTCCTAGATTAGCCAAAGGGGGGTGATTCTTTTTAAATAAAATATAATAGCACTTGCCTTGCAATAGCTTTGAAATGTTTCAATTTCCTCTGCTGCTGTTTTGGAGGTGGGAATTGTCTTCTCCAAATAAAACAGTAGTAGATGTGGGAGCCTCAAGTCAGGCTGTTCTACATATTTATTTAAAAAAAAAATCTGCTATTGCAGGGCAAGTCCACCATGTATGTGGTTTTTTTTCCCTTCAAGTGCCAACTGCTAAAATGAAGCTTCAGCCTAGCTCTATCAGTGTTCCCTATTTTAAAAGTCTTTGGCATATTAGATAAGATCTTTGTAGCATTGGATACTCTTTGTTAAGAAGGACGGGACAGCTAGACGCGTCAGTGCTTCGTGACCAAACCTTACCTCCAAATATGTTGTGATTGTTGTCCTCTTTTCTAAGATCTGTTTCCCATGTGGTAAAATATATATTTTTTGATACATGGTTCTTGCTTTTTATTTTTAAGAGTAGATTTTAGACAAGCTACATCTGCCTTGATCAGAATGTTAAATCTAGAGCTCAAACTCCATGAATTGTGTCTATACCAAGCTGTCATTAGTGAGAAGGAAACAAAGTTGAATATATTGGGCCAAAGTAACTTCAAAATGATAAAATTGCTTGTTTCATAATCTGCCCCTTTTTGTTTAGGAGATGCACCAAAGCATCAAGCCCTGAATATCCCAGCACTCAAACTAGGAGGTGCACTAAACGGGGGGAGGCGGAATAAGATTAAAAATGTTAGCTTTAAACCAAGTTGACATGATATGTTCAGTATAAAGGATAAGCATTAGTAAGTTAAAATCAAATAGTTAACCCAAGGTAAAAAGGGAATGTATTCAAGTGATATTACTTGGTATAGATTATTTAGGAAGCATGTCTTTAGCAGTTCGATATTATAGTTACTGGAGTTTAACTTTTTAATTAGGATTACAGCCTGTTACATGTTGCCTATTAGTATTTTACAGACTGGTATTAGGGTTGATGGTGGTTTGAGTCAGCAGGAGGAGATCTGAAAGGCACACTAGGAATAAAGCCAGACTAGATGCCGACTTTCTTGGCAGTAAGTGTTACGGCAGCAATCTCTGAGGGAGTTGCATATCTGTGCCTGCATTTCTGTTTTGAGGTTTTTTCCCAATTTTAGGGAATAGAGGCAGGCGGGGTGGGTGGGCTGGTGGGGCAAGCCAAGGAGAGGTTATTTATCTTACAGGAACTTCAGTTCTTTGAGATATTTTTGTCCCTATGGGTGATCAACTATAGGATCCATGTGCACCTGAGCACTCTTGACCACAGAATGCAAAGCAGTTTCCACAGGCCCATGCCTGTGCTGAGCAGCACCTTGTGCTCCAAACAAGGGCTTATAAAGGGCGCGGACTCGGTGTCTTTCAGTTCCCTCTTAATCGCAAAGCAGATCCTCCACAACTGAGGGGAGGGAGGGTGGGAGGTGGGGCACCCCTAGGGACAAAACATCTTGAAGAACTCAAGTTACTGTAAGGTAAGTAACCGCTCCTCCTTTTGAGTACATGTTCCTATGGGTGCTCTGCCATAGGAGATTCCCAAATAGTACCTCACTGAGGAGGTGGGTGCTGAGGAAGCAAGTCCAAGATGGTTTGGGGGGACTGCATCACCACAGGTGGTATCATCCCAAGCAGGTAGGATGGCATAATGCTTGGCAAAGGTGTGAATGGAAGACCAAGGTGCAGTCCTACAGATTTCTGTTACGAGAACGACTTTCAGTGGAACTAGAAATGTGGATCGAGCTCTGGTGGAGAATGCTGTAATTCTGAGGGCAGCAGGTTCATAACAGGTTAAAATGCAACCCGAAACCCACTTCAGCAGTCTTTGAGTGGAAGTAGGTTGTCCTTTCATCCTTTCAGCAAATGATACAATCAATCTAGGAAGAGGCCTGGAAGGTCTTAGTTCCTGTCAAGGTAGAAGGCAAGAGCTTTTCTGACATCCAGTGTGTGTAGGCTGCTTTCCTCTCTGGAGGCATGAGGCTTTGGTAGAACACTGGTAGATTGACCTTTTAATTAATGTGGTATTCCGACGAAACTTTAGGGAGGAATGGAGGATGGTGATGCAGTGTAACTGTATTGATAGAAGGTAGTAAATAGTTGGCCTGCCAGAAGACTGAGCTTTCCCATTCATCTAACTGAAATGATGGCTATCAGGAATGAAGTTTCGAGGGAGAGGTGGAGGAGAGAACAGCTAGCCCTCGGTTCAAAGGGTGGTTTCTTCAGGGCTTTGAGAATCAAAATAAGTCCCATGGTGGGTTAGGGCGGCTGGGTTCCATATGGGGGAAAACAAGTTGTATAAGCCCTTAAGGAATCTGACTTTAGTAGGGTGGGCAAAGACTGAGAACTAAGAATGTCACAAACAGAACGTATCCAGAGCCATGGATTGACTGAAGTTTTGTCATGATGCTGCAGTAGGATGCGAACTGGAATACTGCCTCTGAGCAAGAATCAGATGGCCATAACGGAAGGAGATAAAGTGATGGGTGAATGGAAGGCTGCTGTGATGGATTGGACCCCTTGGGAAGTCACCTGATGTGCTGGGATGCCACTGAGGCAGACTGTTCTGCCAGCCTGGGCCCCCTTTTACCTGGTCTTGCTGGGCTAGACTCCCCAGCCTTTTCCAGGCACACAGGCAGGGCCACACCCAGCTGCACAGAGAGACAGATCCGCTCTGAGAAGGTTCAGCTCCAGGGGCTTTCCACAACACCCAGATGTCCACCCCCCCTTGGAGTACAAGGGTGAATTAAACCAGTGGTTCTCAACCAGGGGTATACGTATCCCTGGAGGTACACAGAGGTCTTCCAGGGGGTACATCAACTCATCTAGATATTTGCCTAATTTAACAACAGGCTACATAAAAAGCACTAGTGAAGTCAGTACAAACTAAAATTTCATATAGGCAAATGACTTGTTTATACTGCTCTGTGTACTATACACTGATAAATACAATATTTATACTCTAATTGATTTATTTTATAATTATATGGTAAAAAGAGAGAGCAATTTTTCAATAATAGTGTGCTGGGACACTTTTGTATTTTTATGTTTGAGTTTGTAAGCAAGTTGTTTAAGAGAGGTGAAACTTGGGAGTATGCAGGACAAATCAGACTCCTGAAAGGGGTACAGTAGTCTAGAAAGGTTGAGAGCCACTGAATGAAACCAAAATGGCATATGTACATGCTGCTGGTCAGATAACAGAGAATGGAGCACCTGTCTGCAGGACAGAAAGAAGAGGCCTACTCTTATTGGTAGACAGGAAGGGACTGTATGGCTACAAGTTTTGAGAATTAAAGCAGGCATCTGCCAGTCTAGGTGCTAGTGAAGCTCCTTCAGCCAGTAAGGTGACTCCTAGTCCAGGGGTGCTGGAACAATTTTTATAGTGGGGGTGCTAAGGTTGGAAACCACATATTTGGTGTTTGTTATTACTACTTCAAGCCAGGGGGGGTGGCAGCACTGTCCCAGACAACTGGGGTTGGGAAGCTGCATGGACCAATGAAGATAAATGAATTTGAAGTGTGTTAAAGTCTAATTTGGGCTTTATTTATAAGGCACATCTGTAAAGGGATGGGGGAACTAGCATTCTATAGTGGGATGGTAACATTTTAAACAATCAGGCCTTTCTTTAAATCCCTTCCACTTCCCACCATGAATAACGTTGCTTCTGATTAGAGCACTGGATGGCAACTCAGGAGCCCTGATTTCTATTCCCAGCTAGCTACTGGCCTGCTGGGTGACCTTGGGCAACCCACTTCACCTTTCTGTGGTTCAGTTTCCCCACCTGTAAAATGGGGATAATGATACTGACCTCCTTTGTAAAGTGCTTTGAGATCTACTGATGAAAAGAACTACAAAAGGGCTTATCTGAACTGAGCCAAATGTGCTGAGGCTAACCCATCTTTGTTTATTCCCCAGAAGTCCAAAGCAAGGCATATCATATACAGTGAACCAAAGGCCCACCTCTTTGAGGCAAGGACATTTAGGGCACGTCCAGACTACCCGCCGGATTGGTGGGTAGCAATCGATCTATCGGGGATCGATATATCATGTCTCGTCTAGATGCGATATATCGATCCCTGAACACGCTCCCGTCGACTCCGGAACTCCACCAGGGCGAGCGGCGGAAGCGGAGTCGACGGGGGAGCCGCGGCCGTTGATCCCGTGCTGTGAGGACGGGAGGTAAGTCGAAATAAGATACATCGACTTCAGCTACGCTATTCCCGTAGCTGAAGTTGCGTATCTTACATCAAGCCCCCCCCCAGCGTAGACCAGGCCTTAGAGTAGTGTAGGAAGTAGCAGTATTTATCCACAGTGGACAGCTTGCACAGGAGCTACTGAAATAGACATCAGAATAGCTCACTGGTTAGAGCACTCACCTCAGGTGGCAGAGGGGACTTGAACCAGGGCTCTCCTGCATCCCAGGTGAGTACCTTAACCACTGGGCTAAAAGCTGAAGGAAGGCCTTCCTCTTGCCCAGCTTCTTGCAAAAATAGCACAGGTGCCTATGTAGAGGGTTCACAGCTGAGAATCCCAAGTAGAGGGATGCATGTCCCTGCACCCAGCACTTAAGCACCTATCTCCAAGAGGGATGGGCTTAGCATGCCCCGCTCAGGTTGGTATCTCCCACTGCCTACCTTAGGCAAGGAGCTGCCTAGTGAGATAGCTTTTGTGAATCCCATTCTACCCTGCCTCTCTCCATTTACTGTATCTGTCTGCATTTCTCAGTAGTTCAGATATATGCTAATTTCAAAGTACACATTAGAAGTTGGCCCCATACTCATTCTTGAAACTCTGTATTTAGATGTTTCAAGAAAGCAATGAACGAAGCAAACATTTTAAAAGGTATTTTGAATGTTTATTGTAAATTCACACTTGGAGTATCTGGTTTTCACTGACTTATTTTGTGCCCAGTAGTTACAATATGCTTGTTAACCAGTTTACAAGAGCTATGAAACATAAACTTGTGTATAAACCATTAAGAGCCCTCACCTCAAGCACCAAAAGCCTGTGGGTGTCTTTCTATTGACTTCAGACTAGTTTCTAACTTTGCAAGTAGATGCAACAAAAATCAGATTTATAGTTATGAAGCTAACAACTGAAGGGTGTCTGAAGTGATTTAGGTACTTTTCTGTTATGTTGAGAGGCTTTAAGAAACTTCCTCAAATAACCAGACTGCAGTGTTCAGCATGTTACCAAAAATTCATTTCCCACCTCTCATTCCAAGTCCTGTAAGTCCACTGAAGCCAGCTGACTCCTGCTTTGATGCCCCGTCATACACCCTGCTGTGATGTCACAGCCCTCAAGGAATCTTTCTCCTGTTTTCCTAAAAAGCCAGTTAAGACCTGTATTTGAATAACTTTTTTTTTTTAAAAGGTCAAATTGTGACCTTCAGTTCCAGATCTGAACCTGCTCAAAGCTGGATGTAGGCTTTTTGTTTTTTAAAATTCCTTTCTATACTTTAGAATGTCACAAGCAGAACGTATCCAGAGCCATGGATTGACTGAAGTTTTGTCATGATGCTGCAGTAGGATGCGTACTGGAACAGTGCCTCTGAGCAAGAATCAGATGGCCATAATGGAAGGAGATAAAGACCTACAACAAGGCAGAAGTATGCAGAATCTTGGGGGGCATTCAGCTCATACTGGTGAGCAACTGGAATTTGCCACATTACTTTTTCAGGTCACTTTTACCTAAAAGAGAGAGATTTTTGAAATTCAAGATCTGTCTTGATGCACTTTCTCCTTTCCTTATACTCTCACTACTAAGGACACAGCCAAGCTTGGCCTCATTCTTGCTTTCATTGTTATACACAGGAGTAAGTCTGGTCAAGTACGCACATTGCTGTAGCTGATTTCAGAGGCTGAGTTTCGGCATTGGTTGGAGGTAAAGATAGAACCCCACATCTTCATACTTCGTCATTCTAGCTTCAAATTCCTTGCTGTGGATATGGTCCAACTCAACTTCAGTGAAGTTGCATCCACTTTATTCCATGGGTGGTTTAAGCTCTGGCTATACAGTTACTCATGAATTTGCACCAGCCAGGGTCTCAGATCAGACGTTTGGCAGTTTCTGAGGGCAGCTAGGATTGTGCTTGTATTGCTTTATCTAGGTCATCCACTACTTCCTGCAGTTTGTGTAAGCTGGGATGGACATTCTCCTCCATCCACTCTTCTAGGGTACACATGTAGAAAACTCTCTCAAGGGCTGCTTGAAGCTCTTGCATCACAGCATTCCACTTGGCTAGAAGACTAAACAGAAACCAAAGGAAGAAGTGAACAGAGCATGCTACAGTTCATGTTCTTCACCAGAATTATTAGCCAACTGCACCAACTACATTTGCAATTAAGTCATGACAAAAGAGATGAGATGAGATCACCAGGTGACCCTTTGCAGAGAGAAGAAATGAAATTCTAGCACACTGTGCTGGAGCTTTAAAGTTTCACTTCTCCTGAAGGAAAGGACATATCTTTTACAGGACTGCAATGGATTTAAAGCTGCAGGACTGTACCTTACATTTTGGGGGCAGTTAACTTCTGCATCTCACTCATTCAGTGGTTTTAAAAATGGTGCAAAGGTGTATAAGTTAATGAGGAACTGTGCCTTTTTTTTTTTGTACTTGAAACCTGACCTTGAATTAGTAGAGATTTAAGTCACTAAAGCAGTTTTTGAAACTTAAACTCCCCCTGCCATAGTAACTCTTAAAAAATCAGCATAACATATTAATTGACAAAATAGGCTTTAACTTTGGAAGGATTAGATTTTTGTTGGTAAATGTTGATTTCACCATACATACACACACCAACCAACCAAAAAGAATTTCCATTGATGATAGGAATGCTGGTTGAAAACCTTACTTTGTGTGAGTCCCACCTTAATGAGTATAAAATGTGTTGTAATGAATGCTGCCTAAAAGCATGTATTTACAGCTCTGCTAAAACAGCTGGCTTATAAAGCTTTAATTATTTGAATCTCAATGTCTGTCAAATAATTATTGTCTGACCTCCACCACCCCGCTGATTTCCCACAACTGTAAAAATTTAAATAGATAAAAATATACACTGATACTAAACAAGACCATGAATTGCATTGGCAGTGGACTGGGAGTCAGAGGATCGGCTTCTATTCCAGATCCTGCCACTGCATAGTCATTTCCTTTCTGAGTAGCTGTCTTCCCAAAACCTATATGCTTCATGTTCGATTGTTTTATAACAACTAGGTTGCTTAATGTTGACTTTTTCCAAACAGTGGTGCTCAAGCTTGAAATCACAGAATGATGTTTTAAACACAAGCTTTATTTCCAATATCTTGCAAAGTGGACTGTTGAGTTACCTTAGTGCGTCCGGCTGAAAATGATGCATCATTATAGGATGAACGATCCTCCTCTTTCTGTGGTAGGGGCTGAACCAGCCTGTGACAAACCTGAAAATACATCTCAGCCTGAATATTCCTTGAAACAGCGGTGACTGATGGGGACAGACAGCTGCAGGCCAGACTGAGGTGATTTAAGAAGTGGTTTAAGTTGGAATCTCCCTCACACTGATGTAGACACCCTTGCACAGTTGTAGAATGGATCTAATGCGGTCTAAATTAGTGTAAGGGAGTCTAATTTATGCCATTTTACACATCACCTTTGAATTTGGTTGAGAATTATAGTTTGTGTCCTAAGGCACAATATTTTGCCTTTATAACTTGAACACTAATCTTTTTCTCACTAGAACTTTCAGAAATTACATTTTGTCTTCAATGGCAGTAAAACTCTGATTCAGCAAAGAATTTAAGCATGTGCTGTGATTAAAAAGGGATGGACTTAAGCAAATGTTTGGGCAATTTGCTGAATCCAGGTCTAAATGTGTTATCCTCTGCTGGTATCACTCTATTTCAGAGCAGAGGGTCATGTAACGCCTTAGCCACCAACTAAGCTTCACAACTAAGAACATTAGTCACCTTAGAGAAGTCAATTTAAGTTTTCTTGTACCATTTATGTACATTATGGGCCAATCACTTATGAGAAGACAGCAAAAATACCAAGTTGATTTTTTTCTTACCTGTTTCTTTCAAGAAGTTCATCTACTGAGGGCTTCAAATAGAAGCAGACCTGAGTCACAAGTGTGAAGATGTCACTCCCTGGAAAGGTCCCTGAACTTTCACTGTCCAAAGAGAATATGTCAGTCTCCAGAATTACATCACAACACAACAGGAAGCATCTGAATCCAGCAAGTGGGGCTTTACCTCATGAAAGTGTCAATTTCCAGACTTGAGAGCCCCAGCTGTTTCTCCACATTTTCTTTAACCTTTTCAGAATAGCCACCTGGGCAAAGGACAGTCAAAGTAAGAGGGGAGCAGAGGAAAAGTGAAGCCTCTAATGGTAAAATGGGGATACAAATAGCTATAATACGAGTAAGGAGGGATTTTAACTCTGCTTCCACTGAAGTCAATGGTAAAACTCCCATTCACTTAAGCAGAAGCAGGGTTAGGCCAAAACTGAGTACTTATGAAAATCCTCCCTACAGACTTCAGTACAGCGTGTTAATTCTCCATTGAGAAATTACTACTGCCACCCCAGGCCTGTCTGCCTAGTTTTCTTTACATTGCATTTCCCTCTTAATATTTTTAGATCGTCTTAGTTTTTTAAAAAAAGTTTCAGGAGGCTTTCCTAGCCCCTAAAAGAAGACATGCAGAAGACAGAACTGACCCTTGCAGAATTCTACAGGCTAAGGCCTAGTCTACCAGTATAACTATTTAGGTTAAGGGTCTTTTTTTTTCTGAAATGGTTATACCGATTCAGTTGCTAGTGTGGATGCATTATACAGGTATAAATACCTTCTACTGGTATAGCTTATGCCCCTTCCCATATGGGAATAAGCTATACTGCTATAAGCACCTTTATGCTGGTATAGCTGCATCCATTTTAGGGGGGCTGTCCTCCTTTATCCACATTGGTATAGTTTAAGCAGAACAATTCATGGGTGTAGACAAGACCTTAGACTGAAATGTGGTCTATGTGTAACTAGTCTCATTTCTGTATGAGCAATGAGTCAAAAATCAGTTTAAGCAGATTTGTTTCAAAAGCAATTCATAGCTTCTAATGCTAAAAAAGATTACACTTGAGAAAGGAAATCAATGTCAATTTATGCACTACTCAAAAACACAAGAGGATTAGTATAATAAGGTTCTTTATTAAATTAATGGACCCACACAATGGGTGGAAACCACAGCAGTTGCTATTACCATAGTCATGCCTGTGTGCCTATAAAGAGTATGAAATTAGATCAGAAACACATTGTTTATAATCTAACAATGTTCATGATCACAGACATGCCTGTTACATTTAAGAGGTGGTTTGATCTTGCAGAACTTTAGTCACAGTTAACTTTCCTTTGGAATAGGTATTAGCTCTGATAGAAGATATAGGCAGTGTGTACCATTCTGTAGTGCCTGTAGACACACAGCTAGTGATGGGATTCCCACTGGAAGAAGCTCACATAAGACAGAGAAATGGTCATACCTGAAATAAATAAATGTCCATTCAGTCAATGCTTTGCTGTAAATAGGTGTTATAACTGTGCTAAATGTTAGCATTTCATCCAACAGTCTTGAAGTGTTTTACAAACATTAGTCCATCTCTCAGGATAAAGCACATCCTAACTCCCACTCCGAGATAAAAAGGGATAATTATACCTCTGTTACTGATGAGGAAACTGAGAAACAGATTAAGTAATTTGCCCAAGGAAAATCAGGGTCAAAGCCTGAATTAGAACTCAGGAGTTCTGGCCTTATCTTAGATCAGGGGTAGGCAACCTTTCAGAAATGGTGTGCTGAGTCTTCATTTATTCACTCTAATTTAAGGTTTCGCGTGCCAGTAATACATTTTAACATTTTTAGAAGGTCTCTTTCTATAAGTCTATAATATATAACTAAACTATTGTTGTATGTAAAGTAAATAAGGTTTTTAAAATGTTTAAGAAGCTTCATTTAAAATTAAATTAAAATGCAGAGCCCCCTGGACCAGTGGCTAGGACCCAGGCAGTGTGAGTGCCACTTAAAATCAGCTTGCGTGCCACCTTCGGCATGCGTGCCATAGGTTGCCTACCCCTGTCTTAGATTATACCTCTGTCCCATGAAACGCTTTTCTCCTTCTAATACTTACAATTATTTCCTCACGCAGCTTTGTGGTATTTGAAACCATCATTACAATAGTTTATTCTTTTAACTACTCCATCTCTGGACTTGGGTATTAACTAGAGCAGCATTGGAAGGAGAAACTAAGCGTCTGGCCACATTTCTATGGGGTAGCCCCCATTTTCAAGGGTTTAACTGGACTGGGAGATCAAGCTACATTCATATTTTCATCCCATGAAGGATAACAATAACTTGTGCTATCTGAGTTAGAGTGCAAACAATTTCAAGGGCATCCTGTGGTATGGTTTGTTTAAATAATCATTGTCTTCAGACAAGTTAGTTGGTATATGGATTAGTCCTATCAATGTTAAATATTAGCATAGGATGAGTAAAGTGGTCTCCATGCACCTGCAGAAAATAATCTGTAATAAATGTGTATTCAATACGTCCCCCCCACCTCCCACCCAAAAGAAGAGTGAAATAAAACCCAATTCAAGGTGGCACAAAGCAGCATTTAAAAAGGCTGAAATTCCAATCTTCATTTTGCCTTAAGACTTAACTATTGGATGTGTCTCCAACAAGAGTCATTTCTACTGATTAACCCAGTGTGCTACAAAACACAAGCTCCCTCATTAAGAATGTAGTTGAGTTAACTGAGTTTTTTACTCCCAGGTAGAGCAAATATTAATCGTTGTCGGATTTAGACCTGAAGAGCCTTCAGTTTTCCCCTCCACGCTCCATGGCCTTAATGCTCCTGGGCCAGAGGACTGGAAGGAACCTTTTGAGACCCACCAACAATACTCAGTTACTTGGGGAGGGGCTATAAGTGAGCAACAGGAGGCACTGCAGTATTCCCGAGTTCCCTGCAGCACTCTCTGGTCCCTGTGGATCCTGGGCCCCTTTATGCCTATCTTGATATTGTTTGGTGGGAATTTGTTTGCATACATTCCATGGAACTGCTTAAAGAACAGCCCTTACCTTTGCCAGCCAGTCAGGGCGATGCCTTGGAGCATATCAGCAGGGGTGCTGTTTGCCACTTTCAGCCACTGGAGATGGTTTTTTAGGTGGTGTCCAATCAGAGTTAGAGACTGATTTGCCCCAGTGGCTCCTTTAAAGGCACTAGCAAACCACAGCTTGGGGAAGCCACACTTGCGGTACTTTTCAATGAGAAGCACTGAAATATAAGACCAAAGGGACATGTACAGCACAAGGCGCTCAGTTTTAGCTGCATTACTCCTGTTCAGAGGAATTCTGGATCCTGAACTCTTCTGCAAAAGATACACAGCTCTGGGTTCGAGCTGGAAGGGGCCATAAGCGTGTCACACTTTCACTCATTGAGACACACAGTCCATTTTTTTAACCAAAGGCTATTCTGGATGCAGGCTCTGAAGCCAAAGTCCATTTGCAGGCAAATGTCCCCTACCGGCTTTTAGTGAGAGTCTTGCTGTCTACAAGATCAGGCCCATATTCTCAAGGTACTTCATTCAGGATCTGATTCTGAAAACCTCACTCATGTGAGGACTCCTCGCATGGCCAATTGTTACTCACTTGAGTAAGGACTGCAGAATTGGGCATCTGGAATACCCTGCTGTTACAGCAGAGTCCACACAGGGCCAATTTCTTCTTTCACTCTGGGGTAAATCAGAAGTTACTGCCCCCAAAGATTTACACTGGTGCAGATCAGAAGAAAATCAGACCCAATGAATTCAAACACTTGGGAGATTTAAGTTTCATCTCTAGAGTGCTAAGAAAGCTGGGTGTATACCTGAATCTATGGAACACCAAACAACTGTTAGTTACTGTAGCACCTAAGTCCTGGTCTACACCTAAAACAGAGATCGATCAAGCTACATTTCTCTGGGCTGTAAAAACATAGACGCAGCCAGGTCAATAGAAGAATTCTTCCATCAACCTAGCTACCACCTCTTGAGGTGGTGGATTTACTACAGCAATGGAAACATTTCTTCCATCACTGTAGAAAGTGTCTACACTACAATGGCAGCTCCAGCAGTATAGACATACCCTAAGCATTTGAATACAAAATCTTTAAGGCTTGATCCAACTCCCATGGGAATCAAACACGAGCCTTTTCTCTGACTTCCATGGAACTTGTATGAGGCCTTTAGGGTGGGATTTTCAGAAGTGCTCACTGTTGGCCTAACTGGACTCACTGAAGAATGCTCATTAACCTTCAACAGAAGCAGAGTTAAGCCAACGCTAAGGACGTTTTCAAATGAAACCCCTTATTGACTATGCTGAGTGCCCAGGCCAATAAAAACAAGATGACAGGTAGGTGTGAAAATCTTGATCTTAACAGATGAAAATCCTTCACAACAGGAGTGGAGAGAGAAAAATAAAGTTAGATGGAACAGGTACAATGCCATGAAGTCAGAGCAAAGGGGTTTGCTTACAACTTCATTTTGACAGTGTAAAATGGTGAGAGATTCTTGATGACAAATATAAGGTGTTTTTTAAAGAAGTGACATGCCTAAAGTCTATATTCAGTTTAACAGAAGGGGAGGGTAGGATCATCTTCCCATATATTCTGCTAGAAAGAAAGGGGCCATACTCCCCTTGAAAACCTTCCCAGGAGCAATAAATCAGCGTGCACAGATTCTAGCAAGATCTGCATAGTTGTCTCCATCACTTACAGAGATTGTTACAATTAATATAAATTAATATTAATATTAGTTAGTAGGAGAAGGTTTATTTAATACAGCAAAAGCTTCTGGTGTCTGGGGACCATGTGATGTAAGAATTAGAAACTGGCCATTTTTAAGTTAACTGAGCACTTTGCATGCTCCGAGTAGTTCAGAACCAACAGTACAAACCTTTGTCATCCTCGTCAAGATCCGCTGCATAGTCCCAAATCATTGGCTCCATCAGCTGAGCTACCCCGGACTCTAGAAGGAGCAGAATTTATTTTAAGTGATGCAAAATGGTCAGTTAAAGCTGCTTGTGTGTTAATGCTGCAGTAATCAGCCCTGCATCAAACCCCACGGGATGGGTTTGTCAGCCTTGGATGTAGATGTTCTCTACCTACAGAACAGACAAGAACACAGGCAGCTCCAGAGCGGAAGTCTCTCCTGGCCTCTCCCTGCAAACTCTGGTTTAGAGAGGACTCTTCCAAGGTGAGAGGCAGTTCAGGCTCCATTCAGTCCTTAGATTCTTTCCTGAGACTGTCAACAAAGAGACATAGGATGGACACCTGTCTGTTGGCCAGACTAAGGCCATATCAATTGAAGTATTGGTACAGCTGCGCCGCTGCAGCACGTCTCGTGAAGATGCTCTATGCCGACAGGAGAGAGCCAACTCCACAAGTGGCATAAGCTTTGTCGGCAGGAAAAGCTCTCCCATCGACAAATGCTTCTGTTGGTGTAATTCATGTTGCTCAGGGGGGTGGAATATTCACACCCCAGAGTGACATAAGTTTTGCTGAGATAGGTGGTAGAGTAGACATAACCTAAGAGTCCTTCATCTCTAGCCAGTCTCATTATCAGTCTCCTGGGCTTACCAGTGCATGTGGTTGCAGGAACAAAGGATCCTGCAAAGGGTTGATCCTGTATTCTTTGCACATGTCAAACTTCCTCCAACGTCAGTGCAAATTCTATATGTACAAAGGTGCAGGTTTGGTCCCAAGTTACTTTGTAATTCACTTGGATTTAAACACTGAAGAATACCTGGCCATGCAGAAGCTGCTGCCAAGCATCAGTAAACATTGCAAAAATTCAGTGTTTAACCCAAACCCCATTTTAAACTGTTCAGAGCAGGTCTTCATGCTAGCGTGGTGACAATGCTGCTGGCTGGCTGGCTCTCTATTTATACCAGGACTGCACCAAGTTTAGCAATAGTTGGAAAAAGGCTAATGTGAACGAGGCCACTGAGCAATCCCACAGTTCAGTTCTGGACATCGCTGTCATATCCACAGCGATAAACGGCAATGTCAAAGACACCCGGTCATGGCTTCGCTCCGTTAGTCTGCACCATGGGCATGCAGGCACTTCTGTGGAGAGCAACTACTAACTGGTGCACAAAACACTGCCCAGGCGTGTGTGGAAGTTGAGGCTAAGGACACTGATTCAAACCTCTGTCTTTATGAAAAGCTACATGAGATTTTTTTTAAATGGTCAGAGAGAGAAGACAAAGACCCACACATGGCATCTTGATCTATGTTAGGTACTTATATGGCCCTTGTTACCACAGTATCTGAGCACCTCACTATTTGTAATGTATTTATCCTCAGGACTGGCCTGTGAGGTAGGGCAGTGCTATTATCCCCATTTTATAGAGGGGAAACTGAGTCACAGGCTATGTGACTTGCCCAAAGTCACTTAGGAAATCTGCAGCAAAGCAGGGAATTGACACCAGGGCTCCTGAGTCCTAGGCTAGGGCTCTAACTACTGGGCAATCCCTCTCCTCTCCTTAGCTCTTTGTGAAATCACTTCTTACCTCTTCCTAATTGTCACAACTGAATGACGAGTTGCCCGGTAGAGTCTGTTTCAAAAGTGGGTATATAGAGTTGTTATGAGAGGTGTCCTGCCCAGCTCACATACCTGTCAGTGTTTCCTCACTCACTCCCCTGAGCATATCATCCCACACAATGGGCTTCACCTCCGGATGAGACGAGACCATGCAACTTGCAACAGCTTTCATGTGGGACAGACACAGCTTCTCTATGCTGTTCTCTTCTTTCTGCAGCCATTGCTTTGACTCCTCCCCTTCACCGAGATAGTAGACCTGGGGGCACCAACCAAAAGACACTGCTTTATCATAGAGGCTCTTTTAATATGTCTCCTCCTTCATCCCTGTCTCCTCTTATTCTCCCTTTGGCTGATCAAAGAGAAGAGAAAAGGGTAGGGAAGGATGGATTCCCCATCTATTCAAAAGGAAGACACGAGCTCAGAGTTTCCCAAGAAATCTCCCTGTCGAAGCCTCCCTGAGCCTGTAGCAGGCAGCAAGCACAGAGCATCCACACGTTGGTAAGATGTTGACCTATAATTCTGTTTAAATCCCATCCCACAGCTGGTGAGCACTCCAGTCTCAGTAGCTTTCGTGTGGGGCTCCAACAGCCCAGGGAGGCCTTTACAGGCTTCTGATGACCCGTGTGCTGTGGTGGCTGAAAGTCTGCACAGAAATGAAGGGGTTAAATATCCTAATGAATTCAACTACTTAAAGAAAACATTTTCAATGACTCTGCAAGTTAGAATAACCACCTCCTGGAAAGACTGGGCAGAACCTTGAAGTATAACTCCTCCAGGAGCCTGAACAATCCTGTCAGCTTACCTAAGAGCCATCACACCTGTTTTCAAATCACACAGTGACATGCATGTTGGAATGTGGCTCTGCACCCTAGGGTTAGAGTTCCTGTGGTAAGGGTACTTGGAGCTAGGGTTAGGGTTCTTATGGATAAGACTCCTTACTCTAGGGTTAGAGTTCCTCTGGGTGGGGTACTTGGGGCAAGGGTTAAGGTTCCTATGGGTTGGGCTCCCTGCCTTAGGGTGACTCTGTACATCTGCCATCCAATTGCCTGTAGAATTACCTGGGTGCTCTCCATCAAACTCATCACAGCTAGAAACAAGGTTAAGGCACTGAAAATCATGTGTAGATATCAATGGGCTTGGAGAGGGGTGAGGGAGAGATTATGATCCTGGAAAACTAGGTCGGCATTTCCAAGATGGTTAATGAACAAAAGTGCCTCAGCCTAATGCTCTTTATATATCCATTCATGTGACTGTGGATGTTCTCATTATGAGAATCCTTAATCCTAACCAATGTACCTGGCACTACTTCTACAAAGTGGTATAGTGAGGGGATATGGCTTTGATTTTTGGGACTTTAATATGACCGTATCATACCAAACCACTTTGCAGACAGAAATCACTTAGCACACCAGTGAAGTGCAGCACATATCAGCAGGAAGAGAGGACTATGTCACCCAACAGAAACTGCAGGAGCATTTTTGTCAGCAGAACCTATGTTGCATTATTTATTATTTGTATTGCAGAAGCAGATAGGAGTCATGGCCCAGGACCCCATAGCGCTAGGTGCTGTAAAAACACAGAAAAAAAGACGGTCCCTGCCCCAAAGAGCCTAACTAAGAAGAAGGAATTTGGCCAGGACAATGGGGCTAATATATAGTTGAACATAACCAACAGGACCTCGGGTTTGAAATCTGATCCCAAGTGAAGCCCTTTAAGCCAGGGTTATTCAAGCCAAGTGCTGAGCTAGAAGCACTTTTCTGGAGCTAATACTTTACTTTTGATCAACCTAGTAAAGAAAATAAACTGCTTCTGTTGCAATCAGAGATATTAAGAATTAAAAATGACTTTTAGATTTAGCTTCTCAGACCTGGAATCTTGCTGGTTCCCTTGCCTGAAAAGGGAATTCCACTCAGACATGTCCTCAGCATCCATCACTAAATTCACGGGGTCCCTGGTCCACCCAGACACAAAAAGATTTCTGCGTCAACCCTTGCTTTGTCCCTCAGCACTTGAGAGAAACTCTGGCTACGTCTTCACTACCCACCGTATTGGCGGGTAGCAATCGATTTCTCGGGGATCGATATATCGCGTCTCATCTAGACGCGATATATCGATCCCCGAATGAGCTCCTGTCGACTCCGGAACTCCACCAACCCGAATGGTGGTAGCGGAGTCGACATGGGGAGCCGCGGACATCGATCCCGCGCCGTGAGGACGGTAGGTAATTAACGTTATTATCCTCTGTCATTAAGGAGAATCATACCTCATCAGAGCCTATGTGAAACCATCGTAAGCCATCGTGCAGCGCCACCACCTGATCAATCATTGCACTGACCAGCATCAGGGATTCCTCTTTGTGTGGATTGAGGGCGTTTGGAAACATCTCCACCTCCCGGAGGTGAGAAAACTCTTGGTGTTTTAGGACAAACTACAAAAGAGACGAGATGTACAGACGAACCACAAAATGACTGCAAGATCGACACATCTATGGTGCTGTCTCATGTCACTTTGGGGTCCAATGGATGCTACTGTTACAATTTTGGAAACTTTGCTATGCTCAGGAGAATGACAGAGGCAGAGGACAAGCCAGAGCCAGGCACAGCAGAGGCAGGACACATTCTGCTGCTCCCATCCTTCCACAGAGCATCTTAGCCCAGACACCACTGAGCAGTGGCTGCTCTCCCAGATCAGAGGGAGCCACGCACTCCATCACACTCATCTCACTGCTATAACCAACATATGTATACGGGGGTAACATGGATAACTCAGGAGGTTACAACTGCATTGTCTGTGGTGCCTAAAACCTACAGCAGGGAGGGAAGTGCTGACTGGGGTGGCAAGGCAGGTGGTGTGGAAGGCTGATTGGGCTGGGGGGTGGAATTCTACAACAGAAAAATTCTGTCAGTTTATCTACTAGGGAGGAAAAAATCATCTTGTTGTTAAAGCCTGGGAATGGGAGATCTGGGTTCTATTCTTGGCGCTGCCACTTATGTCCGCTGTGAAGTCACATCCCCCCTCTGTACCTCAGCTTTCCCACATAAAAACTGCGATAAGAGAACTCCCTGTCTCACTGGAGAGGTTGAAAGAATGAATTCACTAGTGTCATTGGGGTGCTCTGGATTGCTGGATGGAAGGTGCTGTTAAAAGTGCAGTGTAATATTATCCCCCAAATGCTAAACACTAGAAACGTCAATGACCCACGGCCTACTCCCTGCTTTCCAGAACTCTCTAACCTACACAACATCCAGACATGCACTTACTTCCATGTGTCCAAAGGTCTGCACCAGAGGGATAACTTCTAACTCATGCAATTTTGCCAAATATAAAATCTCTTTAATCTCTGAGGCACTAGGAAAAGAGAGAGAAAGAAAGCAAGAGAGAGTGAGAGTACACGCACTTGGGTTATTTACACCAGGATCCCGGGACAGGGTTTTTAGAGTTAACAAAAGCCAGGACCATGTCAATTTCAGAAGGATGATGTTCTAGTATGTATAAGGCACCTTTTATCCCAAAGCTCTTCACAGGCTTTACTGACTGTACAGACTGCAATTCACTGTATAGACAGAAATCACAGGTAAAGGCTTCATAGAGTTAACATTGGACAGTAACACTAACACAACTGGAAGGGAAGCATTTACCTTATGCAACTGGAATGCAGGGGTATTTATGGAGCAGAACAGAAACACCTCCGTTGGCATTTGGCCTGGATACTAGGGCTAATATTACCTATACCTGTGAAAATTATCCTGGGATCCTTAGTGACCATGTGTGGTCAGGATCCTGCTTTTATTTCTAGTCTAAAAGCTGGCATCTTTGGCAGCTGCTTCATACCATGCTGTGCTGTCAGTCCAGTACAAGTACTTGGCACTCAGATATAGCTCTGTATGCTTTTCAGAGTGTTGTACAGCCATTACAGTAACTAATCTCACAACACCCCAGAAGGCAGATAGGTAAGTATCATTATTCCCTTGGGGACACTCAACACAGCGGTTAAGTGATTTTCCCAGGGCCACAGAGGGTGGTAATGGTAAAGGTAGGATTGAACCTCAAGAGTTCCCGACTCCCAGCTCCGTGTTCAGTACATTAGACCACACCTCAGCTCAGCACTGTATTGGACAGAACTGTCTCATCTACTGAATCGCCTGCACTACTTCCTTGAGTTTTCCCGACAGCAGTCCCAGCCAAATCCTGACTTGGCCCAACAGAGAAGATCCCAAGACTGTGGACCAGATTTAAGGTGAAGGGCTGATTTTACATGCAGAAAAATTTAACAAGGAAAATGCCAAAGCTGTGTTCCTGACAGACACAAATGGGAAACAGCAAATACACCTCTACCCCGATATAACGCGACCCGATATAACACGGGTTCACATACAGCACGGTAACTCTGGGGCTCCAGCAGTGCTTTAAAGGGCCCGGGGCTCCGGGGAGCCCCAGGCCCTTTAAATCACCGCTGGAGCCCTGCCACTGCTACCCCCGGGGCTCCGGCAGCGGGGCTCAGGTGGCGATTTAAAGGGCCCGGGGCTCCCCGCAGCTGGAGCCCTAGGCTCTTTAAATCACCGCTGGAGCCCTGCTGCCGCTACCCCGATATAACGGGGTTTCACCTATAACACGATAAGGATTTTTGCCTCCTGAGGACTGCGTTATATCGGGGTAGAGGTGTACACAGTCACCAGCGGGACATGTTCTGCTCCATTCCCCCCTGGCTCCAGGACTGAGGGGAGGCTTACTGTTGCATCTTCATCTCGTTCATAATGCACTTTCACTTTCCTTATGCCCCCTAAAATGCAGCTACCATCCTTCCATGCATGGACTGTATGACACTCCCTTTGGAAACCATCAGTAGCAGTTTCACCAGTGATTCCTCTGGACTCTTAAGAATGGCATGTGATGCTCCCCTTCCACCCCCAGGAGCTTCTACAGCTGCTCCAGATGGTCAGTCCAAGCGTCAGAGACCAGGACTCAGTCTGTAGCCTCCTCCATAGCAGTATGAGAAGGCCACCTGACAACCCTTGAAAGATTCATTTGACTGCAATACCTGTAAGCATGCTCTGCTCTGAGTGGCTTCAGCTCTCCCTCATAAGGAAACATGTCCTCATACTCAATGAGAAGGCCATTGGCACCAAGGGTACGAAATAAAGGAAAGATCTGCAAAAGAAAGAAACCACTGCAGATCTGTGTCTGGCTTGTAATAACGATATCCATGTTCAAAACTAACAAGCACATGTCTTACAAGTCCTGGCCTGCATAATTCCCAAGGTAACAAAGGCAGCAGGATGTGAGGAGGAATCTTAACTTTTCTTTGGCAGTCTCTCTGGCACCAATGTGGAGTATTTCATTCACAGTGAAATCAGGACCCAAGATATCAAGAAGCCCAGAGCTGGTTGGCTCAAATGTGAACAGATACAACCACAATCAGATGCTTTACTTGGACAGAGGACTCTGCTTAAGGTTTTCCTTAACTAGAATCTGAATTCCTTATGCAGCTGCAAAGCATTACAGTTATTGTGTGTGGTGGATTGAGTGCTGGTGAAGGAGGCTGGAATGAAAGCTTAATCTGCAACAAGTGGAAGTCCTAAATCATTATTTCCTTCTAGGAAAGGACTGAGGTTACTGCAGTTTACAGTAAGCACCCTAAATAAGTTCTATTGAGACATTCTGGCCTCTGGATAAACCAAATTTTTTGCTCTCCCCAATCAAAGCCATATGGACCACTACATGCTCTCTTGCATTATATTCCCAGTGTGACCTCTAGCTGAGGACTGGAATCATTTCAGAGATGATTCAACAACCCCACTTGCATGCAATAAGTGTGTTACCTCAGCCAGGTAGGAGACCTTTGGTGGAGCACCTTTGAGATCCAAGTGCACTAAGTGCAGCCCAAATGGTGAGGAGACCGTCATTTTGTTTTCTTCCATCTTCTTAGCATGGCAACAGTCTTCAGCAAAACCCAATATTTGACCTTGAAGAGAGCAGCAAAACTTATTACTTGGAGCATTTCCCCCCACAATTAAATATGGGTCTTAAGTATAGAAGTCTCATGTAAGCAAGATTTAGCCCAATTTTCTTAACTGGGGGAAGAGCTGCATTTATAAGAAGGTACTGTACTAAAAACACAAGCTAAACCATTGGTGCTGAAACACAGATTGCAGGCCCAGTTTTATTCCCAGCTACATCATATCCACGAGACTGGCACATGCGAGGGCAGAACCGGACAAGGGATTCCTGGCTTGTAATTCCACAATGGAGAGAGTTGTGAATTTTACACATCTGTAGCACCTTTTACTCAAAGATCCGAATGTGATTTACAGGCAGCCACTTAACCTCTCTACCCCTTTGTGAGGAAGCAGAAAAGGGTTATTCTTATCCCTGTGCTACAGATGGAGAAATTTGGAAAGGGCGACACTGAGAGTTAAAAGTCAGAGAGGATGTCTGTGAGAGAGGGCTGATTCCATGTTGTAAGTGAACAGAAGATGCAGCTAAAACACTTGGTGTTCCAGGCTACCCATCTATCTCAAGCGAGAGTCTGGACATTGGTATGAGGCCACAGGGTATTAGATTAACAATATCAAACACCACCTTCTTATGCCACACACAGGCTCCCAGGGCCTGTTCATAATCACATCTGCTGATTTAGTGACAGAACAGTTTGACAACTCTTTGCTCCTCAGAGAAAGCCCAGTGCTGGGAAAGTGAAAGACTTCCCCCATCTCCTGCAGCACTGACAGATTTGTGATTAGACTCATAGAATATCAGGGTTGGAAGGGACCTCAAGAGGTCATTTAGTCCAACCCCCTGCTCAAAGCAGGACTGATCCCCAGACAGATTTTTGCCCCAGATCCCTAAATGGCCCCCTCAAGGATTGAACTCACAATGCTAGGTTTAGCAGGGCAATGCTCAAACCACTGAGCTATCCCTCCCCCCTAAGGCCACACCTGTGTCCCTGCCATAGAGAGCAGTGAGCTGAGTGAGGGTAATGAAGCGGGGCCCTGAGGCTGTGCGGGCCTTGCTGAGGGCGACTGAGGAAAAACTTGTCCTACAAAGCCACCATCCCTGGCAATGATGCACTGGCCAGGCAGCGCCCGCTGGAATCTCAGACCCAGTACCCCCAGCTCTGGTGAGCCAGGGAGTGCGTCTGGCCTGGCTACAACCTCTAGCCCTCTTGTAAATTTCAGTCCTGCTTATGTGGGGGCAGGGCAATCCCTCTCTGATTGGTAGCCTGTCCCACTCACCCCCCTCCTCAAGAAGAGCAGCCAATCAGAATGTCTGTAGGAAGTCCCAGGCGCTGACACTGTTTCTTACAGGAGGAGAGGAACAGGAAGAGCTGAGCAGATCAGGGCTCTGCTCCCCCAGCCCTCCTGTGAGCAGCAGGGATAAAACAACACCTTTGCTCCCCCTTGATGCAGCACCCAGCCTTGGAAGGGGAGGGGAAGAACCCTCAGAGCTGAGGGGAGAATGGATTGTGCTGTCTCCCGCCTTGGCCTGGTGGGGTGGTGGTGGTGAAGATCCCAGGAGCTGCAGGAGGAGCAGAGATGGGGTGGGGGGAGACGTGATGGGGAGCTGGGGGGAAAGAACTGGTTGCAGGGCAAGGGATGGGCAGATGTAGGTGGTCCCACCCATGGAGCTGGGCATGGCTGTTGCAGCCTCCCTCCACCACACACTAGGGGTGGCCAGGGCAGTTGGAGCCCCCTTCCCCACCCCACCCCATACACACACTGGGGGTGGCTGGGACAGTTGCAACTCCTTCCCCACCTCCAGGGCTGCCCAGAGGATCCAGGGGGCCTGAGGCAAAGCAATATTGGGGGCCCCTTCCATAAAAAAAAGTTGCAATACTACAGAATGCTATATTCTCATGGGGGCCCCTGCAGGGCCTGGGGCAAATTGCCCCACTTGTCCACCCCTCTGCGGGGCCCTGCCCACCTCATACACACTGGGGGTGGTCGTGGCAGTTGCAGCCCCTCATCACAAACACACACTGGGGGTGGCCAGGGCAGTTGCAGCGCCTCCACCCCCCCACGCACTAAGGTGGCCATGGCAATTGCAGGCTCCCCACCACACTGGGGTGGCTGGGTCAGTTGCAGCCCCCCCACCACACACACACAACCCCCAGAACACACACACTGGGGGTGGCCGGGGCAGTTGCAGACCCCGCCCCCCCCCACACACTGGGGTGGCTGGGGAGCCCCACTCCCCCCCCCGCCAGAGCAAGTCTGGCGGGTTTGGATCCAACTCACGATTCGTGGGCGCTGGGGTTGGCCGTGGTTTCGCGCCCGCCCCTAGTCCAGAGCCCGCCCGGCACCGCGAGGGTTAACGCCCTTCCCGACCCCACTCAGACCCCGCAGCAGCAAGACAGTTCCAGGGCTCCGGCCTCTGGCATGGATTGCTCTTGTCTGTCCTGCCACCCATTTCCCTGCCGGCCGTCATTCGGTAATAGATTTCTTTGGCCTTTCTCCTGGCTACTTTCCAAGCGTCTCTGACATGGATTAGTCTGGCCTGCCCCTTCACAGGCTATTATTCTGGGATGGCGTGCTTCTAACCATGCCTATGCTCTTTCACTCTGATATAGATTGCATTGGCCTGTCTCTTAATCAATTTTCATATCTCCTGCTCTGTCATTCTGGTATAGATCGCTTAGGCCTGTTTCGCTCATCGCTCTGACACGGACTGCTCCTATCTACTTGCCTTTTCTTACCTGCCCGATCACTCCGGCATGGATTGCTCTAGCCTGAACTGCTTCCTGTCTCTGGTATGGATTGCTCTGCCCTGTCCGCCAGCCTCAGCAGTGGCTGCTTGAGCGCATCGCTCCGGTCTCCCCGTGCCGGCCGTTAGTGCGGGGCTCCGGGTAGCGACAACGTCCGCAGCGCGATGGCTCCGCAGCGGCGGGCGGGGCCCAAGGCTGCCGAGAGCGGCGGGGGCAGCGCGGGGACCTGGGCGGACAGGGGGGAGCGGAGGCGCCTCAGCAGGTACCTGCCGGCGAGGGGGCGTGGGGTCCCGGCTGCTTCCCGGCAGAGGGGGCGGGTCCCGCTGGGCCGGGCCGGGCGCCGTCGCCTCAGCCCGGAGATGCGCCCCTGGTGCCCGGGAGCGCCGCTCGCTGGGTGGCTGGGGCTCCGCGCCCTGTCCCCACCTGCCCCGGGCGGGATGCGGGAGCCCGATCGTGGGAAGGGCCCGGGCAGGAGGGAGCCGCGAGGGACGCAGGTTCCTGGGACTCGCCGCCTGGCTGCGCCGCGAGCAGGGCCCAGGCCCCGCGCTGCCCGGCGGCTCTGCAGGGGGCTGCTGTGCGTGGCCGGCTGCCGCAGGGCGCCGCGGCCCCGGCGGCAGAGATGTGGCATTAAAACAGCCCCACCCCGCCGCTTGTCCCCGAGGGCCCCCGCAGGGAGCTGGTGCCATTGCGAAGGGAGCTGCCCATCCTGGCACCTTGGGGCCCCCATCAGCAGAGTGCCCGAGCGCCACGCAGACTCCCAGTGCCTTGCTCCTCAGCACACTCCGGGGAGCTGGCGGGGGCTGCTGTCCCCATTGTAGGGATGGGGAACTGACGCACAGAGAGACCAAGTGACTTCCCACGATTACACAGGTAGAGCAGGGATTTGAAGCTGCGTCCCAGGCTTGCATCCTGCAGACCTGATCACTCTGCCTCGTGGGTGAAAGACCACGAGGCAGATTTTCTTTTAAGAGCCCCATCTGGGGAAAGATTGAGCAGCTCAGATCTAAGCCATGCTGTGTACATGAAGGCTGTACAGGTGTTCACAATAGCGATAATACTACCCCCGAGTCTTCATGATAGCTGAAATTTATTCCTGTATCCAAAATTCTTAACAAAACCAAAATCTGAATATGAAACTTTACCTTTGTGAAGGTTTTGGATGGTTCCTTGAGACTTTACCTAATATTTGTTACCTGTAGCAAGTTTTGCAAGAGAAGCACTGTTCCCCAAATAACAGGTCAGGAAGGAGCTGCACCCAATCCATTGGTTCTTATTAGGGTTGGCTTTCAGTGTTACGTATAGACGATGTTAGGCACAAGCTTTTCCATTAAAAACACTGTTGCATAGTTAAATGTGCAAATCAGCAAATGCAAAGAAAGGCCCCAATCCTGCAAAGACTTGTGTCACGATGGAGGGGCTTTGGGCCAGACCTGAGTGGTGCTGTGACCCTGTTCAAGTACAGGTGTAGCAGTGCCACTCACTCACATTTATAGGGGGTGGGTGTAGGGTTTAATAGGCCAGGAGGGTCAGGCTGCTGGTGGGGAAGGGGGGATGCCTGAGAGGGAAAGAGAAGGTTCAAATGTGGGGGGATATCAATGCCCCCTACTTTAAATGGCATTCTGCAGTTCCTACTTGGTTAGCAATAAAAACTCAGTTTCTAGGTAAAATGGGGGTGGGGCAGATGCGAAGGGAGGGAGCTGCTCCATTTTTTTTCTCCTCCATCTTAAATATGTATGTATGGGGAAAAATACATTAAAGGGACTTATTTTCTTCTGGTTTTTTTGTCTTCCTCTTGGCAAGGTCCCTGTTGGAAAGCCAAGTTCTGGTAAGAGGAAGGTAAATTAATTGCCATTTTTAGAGCTTCATTGTGATTTAGAGAGGAGCCAAATGTTTCTGAAAACACACCGTAGAATGGTTTGGAATCCTAAACCATTGGAATGCAGAGAGGATTAAAAACCAGTCAGAACGGTACAGGGTCTTACAGCTGAGCTCCATTATTCTGGCTCTGTATTTCATCAGGGCCGCCTGATGCCCTTGATGGCAAAGCCTGGTGCATGCTTGGGCAGTTTTGCAGGGGAAAGAGAACAAGTGATGCACCTGTTCTTTGGAAGCCAGAAAAGGAATAAGAAGGAGACTTTTATCTGTTTGTGCTGAGTTTCCTCTTTTAGCAGGGCTGAATCATGCAGCCCTTAAGTGTGAGTAACTCCTATCAAAGCAAGTGAGAATTTTGCCTCTGTGAGGACTGCAGAATTGGGCCCTAACTGCTGCTGGAACACTGCTGCTGGAATAAACAACATTTATATTATATTTGCAGGCCACTTTTAAGTCCTTCCCACCTCTAAAGCTAACATACAACAGACTTCAGGGGAGTGTTAGATCCTAAAGTCTTAAGGATCAGGGATGATAAAGCTCCATGTGCAGCTCTGAGCATCTACAATTTACAAGAGTTCTGCTAACTCCTACTGGTTCCTCTGGAAACAGACCCTGATTGATGGAAATGGGGCGGGGGGAAGCTTTAAACTGATCATTTAAAAAAAAATCAGGATTGATTTAAAACAAATAGGAAAAATTAATAATTCTTCCAAGTCTGGCATGATCCTAGATACTCACATGCACTTCTGTTAAGCATCTGCAGCCTTATCACTATGGCCCTACCAAATTCACGGTTCATTTTGGTCAATTTAACAGTCATAGGGCTTTGAAAAATCATAAATTTCATGATTTCAACTATTTAAATCTGAAATGTCACAGAGCTGCAATTGTAGGGGTCCTGACCCAAAAAGGAGTCGTGGTGTGTGTGTGTGTGTGGGGTTGCGGCACTGCTACCCATACTTTTGTGCTCCTGCAGGCGGTGGCAGTGCTGCCTTCAGATCTGGGCAGCTGGAGAGCTGCAGCTGCTGGCTGGGACACAGAAGTAAGGATGGCATGGTATGATATTGCCACCCTTACTTCTGTGCTGCTGCTGCGGGAGGCGCTGCCTTCAGAGCTGGGTGCCTGGCCAACAACTACTGCTCTCTGGCTGCCTAGCTCTGAAGGCAGCACAGAAGTGAGGGTGGCAATACCGTGACCACCCTAAAATAACTTTGTGACACTCCCTGCAGCTCCCTTTTGGGTCAGGACCCCCAATTTGAGAAACACTGTTCTCCCCTGTGGAATCAGTATAGTATAGGGTAAAAGCACACAAAAGACCAGATTTCACGGTCCATGTTGCATTTTTCGTTGGTGTGAATTTGGTAGGGCCCTGCTTATTACAGTTTGTTGATACAGGGCTGGGAATGTTCATCCAGCTGATGAGCTAGCTCCCAAGGTGATTCCTAATCACTGCAATGCAGAACAGTATATAAGATTGTTATTTGTTTACACAGGGATTTATCTGTGTTCTGTTCTTAGTGTGAGAAAAAGCAGAGCCCACCAAGAGTCACGGAGGAAGTGGCTGAAAGTCGCATTCCTAGTCTCCTCTGCTGTCCTCGTTAGCCTCTTGAGCTGGAGCTACTTGGTCAGCGAAGATGGGGTCGCCGAGGTTCTGGCTCATTACAGCGAAAGTCTGCAGGACAGATTCATTGAGGTGCCCTGCTCCGAGGACTACGACAGCCATAAAAGATTTGAAGGTATTTGTACATGAGTGTCATGGAGTAGGGCAGCCCTCTCGTGCCACAGCAGGCTTGTCTCATTTCCACTAGAGTCCCTAAAGTCACCTCTTCTTTCTATAGCATGTACCTCATCATAACTCACACATTCCTTGACTTCCCAAATGCTCAGGTCTCTTATATCACTCCAGGATCTGCTGGTTCCAAAAGCACTTTGCTGTCTTTCTGTGCACCTTCCCCACCCCAAACTGCTTCATTAGGGCAGTGTGAAATTAGACTCCCTGCTAAGCCAATCTCATTCCTTTTCATGCTATGCTGACACCTCTAGTGGGAGTTTGTAAATAAAATTCAGGATGTATAATGGAACTAATTCTGGGTACCATCTGCACTGTGAGCACACAGTAATCACACAGGCGCCAGCTTCTGGTACAGGTTGTTTCCAGAATCATGTGCTTTAAGTACCGTAGTTAAGAGCCAGTTTCCCCTGCAAAGTGGTCACTGATAATGAAAACACAGCTTTGCTATTGTCACTCCCAAATGCAGTAGGCATGTGGATTCTGTCTCTGGTTACACATCCCCTTCCAAGTAATAGATCCAGCTCCGGAGACTGCTTTCTCTCAACTAGCTACCTATCTCCCCATCCACTTATGATTACTTTGGGTTCCTGATGATGGAGCTTCTAGAGATAGTGAGATTTGCCTCTCCTCTGGGGTATATGATATAGCACAATGACTTATGAGTTCTGGGATTCCTTGGGAAATGGGGAAAGTTCATGCTGGACTCTCCCAGAGGGTGGGCTGTCTTCTGCTCAGGTTCTGAGTGGCACTCCCAGGGATGCGTGAATAAGCTTTTTATCTCCCCTTGGTGTTAAATACCTTGGTGCCAACCTGGGCACTGTTGGTCTGAAATGTAACCACTGTGGCAAGGTTAGATGATTCCTGTGACTCTCAGACTAAACATGACGCCCACTCAGGGGCCATGTAGTTCCCACATCTGTTGCAGTGGAATTTGGGCATAGTTGGTGTGGCCAATGACACCTGCAGGTGCTGCTCTTTTGGGATTTATTCCATCTCCCCGGGCTCAAAGAAAACGCTATATTGTAGATCCCTGCTGGAGAGCTTGCTGGATTGATAAACTTCTTGGCTCTGGATATGTGAAAATATTTTCCTAATTCATAGATCTCATCACCAAAAGGGACCATTATGATCATTTAGTCTGGCCTCCTGCATAATGCAGGGTAGAGAATTTCATGCAGTCATCTTTGCCTGAAGCCCAATAACTGTGAGTGAGCTGGACTCAAATTATTTTTATTCATCTGATTATTTTTTGCTGGCCAGCAATCCCTCCCCCCCAGGGTTCTGCTTCCCCTCGCAGCACTGACCAGGCCACTCCCTACATACTCCTGCACTATGGACTAGTTCTGTACACCTTTAGCTTTGTATTATGATTGAATTATTTAGCCCAGATGATGTCTTTATAGGTGCAGAGCCAATCACATAAAGGGAGAGTAGCTTTGGAGCTACATTAGAGCCATTCTAAAGCTGGGTAGAGGAAACCTTTCACTTTGTTTCTGAGCTATTAGATGCTATATCTTTCTTCACTTATGATACTTTATTTTTTTTAACCGTAAGTGGTTACTTTTTAAAAACCTGGCCCTATATGCTATGTTTTCAAGAATTCACCTGAGGTATTTGATGCTTTTCCAAACCTGCTTTATTAACAAGATAATTCAATTTATATTGTGATGTGTATTGAATTTTGTGGTTGGTCAGCTCTTGTCTTTCGCTTGGTCTCCACAAGGGGGTGATGTTGAGATGATTAAAGAAATATATTCCATGCTATACTGTGACAAGGCCAGAAAGCTGCTGTCGCTCCAAAGGTAGTTTGCAGGTGGCTTAGTGACTCAGAAAAGGGATGATTACATTTAGCCTGGTGTGCTGCCAAATTGGATTCAGCTCCAGAGCTTTGAGTAGTCTGCTGGAAACTGTACTTTATACCTTAACTGTTTCATTCTGCTTCAGCCTAACATCTGCTCCTTTTGGCCATTTGCCAGAAGTTAGCTCCTCCCTGCATCACTGTTTGATGCCTCAACAGCAGTGTTTACGATGTTCCAATGGCTTTTATCTTTACGCTCCTGTCCCCCAGTCTCAGCAGTCACCATCCTTCCAGCTCAGGAAAACTGGATGAGTTCCCTCTTGCAGCTCATCAGCATCATTTGTCTTAAGAGTTTAAGTGATGCGAGGGCATTTCCATCCATGTCCCTCCCCCTCTTCTCTAGGTTGAGATTCTTGTTTCCAAAATGCTCCCAGCCCTTGCTGTTAAGAAGGACACAGACTAGGTCAGGGGTATCTTCTGGGTCCTGATTTTGTAAAATAATTTATTTTTAAGAGGGTAATTAGGTAGCAAAATAGAACTACAAGTACATCCAGAGCCAGCAGTAGCAGCATGCAAAATCTGTTCCCTTTATACAGCTGAGCACAGAGCTGTGAATTGTCATCATTTCTGAAGTGCGGATTCAGGGAAGAGTTAAGAAGATGACGATTATTGCCCTCTGGTGTTGAGTCCAGTTGCAGCCCTCTTGGGATTCTCAGCCTGGCAGCATCCTGTGGAGGTTTGGCACAGTTTCTTGTAGAAGAACCCGAAGGTTCTTTTAATCCAATGTTGAGATATAGCAGAAGAATCATCAATAAAATTCCTCATTTGTTAAAGTGATCATTTTTTTTATACAGTCTGAACTCTGATCATAGCCTAGCAGCAATTGCAAACACTCAGCCTCCACCCAGAAGCCCAGACATGAAGAAAACCACTATCGCTAGCTCTTTATTTACATTAAAACTAGACTTTTCCACCCTTGTTTTGTTTCATTATGGAACAAAATCTGACTGGTTCTGTTGTTCATTACTTGTATCAGTCATTCACTTATTTGCCATTGCTTATCCAAAGCGCTCAGACAAACATCCAATGACCATTAAAAGTATATGGATAGCGACCAGCAAGCCACTAGATGTTTTCTTAGATCTATTTAGAGCTAGCGTTTCTTATGGGCTTAGCCAGTTTCAGATCCAAAAAAGAGGCTCATAATGCATAATAGTGAATTTGTCTTTGACATGAGTTAACTTTTCCAGGGTTGTAACCTCCCAAATTGTTTCAAACCAGTCAGTTACAGATAGGGGACAACACTTCCTCTTTCTGGCCATAATGAGTGAAGAACACAAAGATATAATCAGCTATATTTGAGGGAGTAACCTATATAGGTAACTACATCCTGGCTGTTTTTGAACTCCACTGCCCACAAGGGCTGCTTGACACACAGTCCAGAAGAGTGTATATTTTTCCTATGGGCTGTATACAGTGCCTCTGCATTGCTCCTTGGCTATTTGAAAGAGAGACAGTAAAGTAAGTGCTGGTCTTGATGGGATTTTGGAGAAAATGGCACAGGGAAAGCTGGAGGTATATGGAACTAAACATGGAGAGTCTGGAGTTGCTGTCCATAAATCAGAAGTGCTGGTTTTGAAAAATGAGGCTACTGTGTTTTTTCACTCGGTCTTAAAATGCAAAAGCAGAGTGGTGGCTATAAGTTCACTCCTTAGCTTTTGCTTTAAATTATGTTTTTATTTATTATTGGGGCCAAAGCTTAAGAAACTGTTGCTATTAAATATTTGAGGCTGTATTTCATGAAGTATAAAATAATGTAATGGTCTATCATCTGCTGTCATCAGTAGCTACAAATGTGCTGAATATCCCTGCCTATAAATATTTTAGGCCGACTTTCCAAAGTTCACCTAAAATCCATGTAAAGATTCAAATACAGTTGAACATTCAGATGCTGGCCTAGATTTCTGTTAATGTGGTTTCTGCATCCAGACTAGTACACCATAGCTTGGAGTTTTCAGCACTTGAAGTGGTAATTCCTGCATCCAATGTGACAACAATAGGAGACTTAAAGAAGGCCTCCGGGACTGGATTTTGAGCCATTATAATTGGTTTTAAAGCACTGTGCTTCCAGTCTGCTTCAATTGATATTGTAATTGGTGTCACACAGCTGAAAGTTTATTCCTGACCATTGCATGGTAGTGAACATTCCTCATATGGAAATTCAGAGCATTGCTTGTCAGAGGCTGAGCTCCTGGCTTTATGTATTTAGGGAATAAGATGTGGTGCATCATGATCATAGGAATTGTGGTCTGCATTCTAAATCATGTGTGCAAACCTTTCTTATGCTGCCTCCTCAAAGTGTGCTTTTCACTCTAAAGTTATGGTGGTAGTCATGGTTCTACTGATAAACCTTCTGTGCGGATTGCTTTCTGTGCTGTAATGGTACTTCTCCCTGTCAGTGATGAGGCAGGTCCAGGTGGTAACTTCAATGTGACATCATCTAGAGGTTAGAGGAGTGGATACAGAAAGGCAGATGGGACGTGTGTGACAAGTAGGATCAGAAGATCCAGCAACTAGGCTGCAAGTATTGTTACAAGAATGTCATCCTAGCCATCTTTCCCTCTTGCTATGTTGCTCTGAGATGGGTTGCATCAGTTGAACTTTGTGACGAATGAACTTTTTGCTTCTGGGAGCATTCCCCAGTTACCACAGCCTCTTCATTGTATGGTGCCTAGGCATGTAGCTTTTCAGATAAAAAGTAAGGTGTAGGAGGTCTGGCCAGCTGTATGGTGTTGGGTACATTCTTTCTTCCTCCAACATACTGAATAGGTTGTGTGATTGCCGTGTGTCTCTGACTTGTTGAGTATCTTGATACGTTCTTCTTGATCCTTGTCAGAGAAGACATGCAGCTTGCAGTTTTAAAGCTGTGATGCTGATAGTATATCACTGAGTGTCTTTGTATCAACTGGACGCAGTATCCCTACTGACACTTGAAACCCTGTGAAACTACCCCCCCATTTCTAATTTCATTGTGAAGGTGAAACCAGCCTAGGTTTCTATGAAATTTTTCTCTAGGAAAACTAACAGAAGTAAAGGAATTTGGTTTGAATAAAGAACAGAGTCTGGAGTTGGGGAGGGCGAAGGTAGAAGCTAAAAATATCAGTATATTTTTAAATCTGTCTTTAAGTGTTACCATTTAAAGTGCATCTTTATCTGAAAGTGGGACCTTTCTAATCGATAATTGATAAAATAATCTTCAAACAAACCAGCTCCACCTTCTGCTTCTGCCTAGACTCACATTTTGTGTTCATCTCTTACTGTCAGGGCCTAGCTGATTTGACTAACTCCTGAAATATCTTTGTATTGCTTATATCTAGGCTTGTAAATCTTTGTTACCTTCAGAATACCTTTGTCAAAGCTCTTATTCATGTCATCATCTCCTATTCTGTGCTTTTGCTTAATCCTGATTCACCAGCTTCAGTCTTTCTGTTTCTTGAATCTCAGCTCCTCTTACCTACAGTTTGTTTTCCTTGGTCCTCCAGTATGAGACTAATTCTCTCCACGATAGGTCGAAGGTCTCCCCGCCTCCCCCTGCCCTCAGGCTGTCTTTGCCATCTGGAAAAGCCTCCCTGCTCAGTTGTCCTCCAGACTCTCTTTAAAATCTCATCTCAAGATCCATCTTTTCCCCTTGGCCTATGGCTTTCAATCCTGTTCTCTGGTGAAACAATCAAGTTCTACTCCCTGAATTTTCAGGCTTAATGCTCAGTCATTCTTCCTGTGGCTTCTATTTCCTTCACCACTGGTGTATTGGAGTTACAGATACCACTAGGAGCATATATTATACAAGGTATTATTGGTGGTAATTGTTGCAAAAAGATTCGGTGATGGTTGTGTGGTTCAGGCTGTTAAAAATAAATTGCCTGGTAGTTTACACCAACAGTTCTGGGAACCAAAATTCAGTCCCTCTTTAGCTGCCTCTTAAAAACACAGCAACATAGAATTCTTGTGTCTTTTGGGGCTGGGCAGGCAAAAATCTTGTCAAAAGGGTTTTGGTTTACGGGTTTGTTACAAATTGAGGCTGCGGGGCATCCACTCAGACCTGGTGTGATAAAATCATGAGAGTTGGAAATACAAGAAGTCTCATAATATTTGGTGTTCTGACAGTCCTCAGCTCCTGGAGTCAAGTGATTGTGTGAAAATTTCAGCATTCATTTAAGAAAAAAGGTGAGTTCGTAGCCTTCCTGATTGCAGGGAAAATCTTGAAAACTTGCCTCAATGTATTTCTTTTAAAAAACAGAAACAAAACCTTGTGATTATTTGGGGCCTGAGTTATGATTTTTAAATACTTGTGATTGGCATTACTACTGAGTGCTCTCTATGGCCTGCTCGGTCCTAGTAGTTCATATTGAAGTTTCTCGTCTGATGCAAAACACTGTAATTTCCGCTTAGTGATGGTCCTGGATCCTGTTTTTCTCCCTATTAACCTAGGGAGGGCAATGGGGGAAAACTGATGCAGACAGTTCCTTTGGTGTAGTAGCTAAGCACAGTCTTTGCTACGTTCCTGCTGCAGTGCAAGGTTCTTTGCTGGCATTGCATTATATAGTCTAATTCCCCTGACGCTTCCCAAATAATTGATTGTTGTTTGCTTCTTGGAGTATGAATCTTTCAGCACACTTTGGTGATTTATTGTTGAATACTCATGGAGCACACCATTAATCATTCTGGTATGTAATCCGGTTAGATGGTCTTTCCCAGGGATTTGTTACTGGCCCTGTCTACTTAATTTTTACCCTTTTTGATTTAGAGAAAAAAAATCCCTTTTTGGACAATGCAGAGAGAGATGATTGACAGGGGTAAGCAGGAAGTACTGAGCCATGAGGATCATGTTTGTTCGGGAAAAACAGATCTGTGATTGATAATTGGAGAGAGCAGACAAAGTGTGTGTGTGTGGAGGGGAAAGAAACTGTGTGTATACATGCAATCTACTCTATTCAGGGCTCTAAGTGCCTCTGACAGATATTTGAAACAAATCATAAAACTATCAGCCTCCTCTTATACCCAAACAAGAAAATAGTAATCAAAAATTAACAATTGAAGGAAAACAGTAGCCCACTCTACCCACCAATTGCATCCCTCCTTGCTTCTTTCCCTTCCCTAAGCCTTGGAGAAATGGCTGGACTTTGGAACAGGTCCAGAAGGCTGACAGATGTAGCTATTTCTCACCAAGGTGGGGAGAGGAGTTTTGTAATGCCTTTCGCCCATGCCAATTGCTTCTTGTTCCCATTGCCCTGTTCTTGCTCTTGTTTACAGTTTGCCTGATGATGTTGGATTGCGTAGATGCATTCACTGATTTTTTAGAAGTGCTTTCCTTCCCCCCGGCACCTTTATGTGCTCTGATGAGCAGATAGTTGTCTGAGAAAACTCAGTTCACAAGCAGTAAGTGTACTGGGGGATGTCAGCAAATATGTGGATCTAGGCTTTTCTATTGCTTTATAATTACCCCCCCGCTTCCTCTGCAAAAAATAAAAATAAAAATCTATAAAATGCCAAGTCTCAAGGACTCTGTGGTTTACAGTACATTTTAGTTGTTATTCCTGCCCTGAAGCTACTCTGGATTGGACATCTGTGATTCCTCAAGGACTACTAGATAAAGAGTGTACGAGATTTGTAGTGCTGGCTTCTCTTTTTAACTTTTATATTATTGCTGTGTTCTGCAGAAGTGGATTTTAAAGGTTATTTGCCATGTAATTTGAAGCTGTATCCCCATGGTCTCCTCTCTTCTCTGTCTCACCTTGTAGCCCTTTGCTCTCACATAGCAGCAAAGGGAAATTACTTGAATAATTGGTTTACACGCACACACTACAAAATTGCAGAGCTGATGGAGGTGACAGTCTTCAATGTCCCAGTTATACCCTTTCTGGTGCTTTGTCAGGCAACGGAGATGCCCTCTTGGACAGTTACTCTTATAAATGCAATCAGGGCACCTCAGGCCTGGGAATTATGGGTCCTGCCTCTTCTCCATGGTTATATTCTTGAGTCTGTCTTTCTCTCTCTGCCCTTCATTGCTTGCCTGCTGACTTCATGGCACACTTCTATGCAGCTGGGAGGGAAGGGATGATTAGTATCATCTCAGGTCATCATTTCATGAGCTGGCTTCTCAGGCCACAGAAGAGTATTTAGAACTCTTTACCACCAAGATCTTAGCATGGGGCTGATTGCAGAGATGCTTAAGGTTAGTCCTGAAGCTGGATCTCTTAAATGGTGTTGCAAGATTCAGCTGATATGCACTCCTGTGCTCCTAGTATATTTCACTTCCACAGCCCTGTGTGGCAATCCTCATTCTTCCAGTAGAGGTGGACTGGTGGGCCTTCCCTTTACTTGCACGGCGCTCGTTTGCTCCCCATGGCAATCCAATCCCTGGCCTTTCTGCTGAGACTGCAAACTACTTAGATTGTAAGCTCCTTGGGGCAGGGACCATCTTTTTGTTCTGTGTTTGTACAGTGGGGTCCTGGACCATCCTCATAGGCGTAGGATAATACAAATAATAATTTCTAGGGCGCTAATTGTGGTGGTACACCTCTACCCCATTATAACGCCACCCGATATAACACGAATTCGGATATAATGCGGTAAAGCAGCGCTCCGGGGGAGGGGGGGAGGGTGCTGCACGCTCGGGCAGATCAAATCAAGTTAGATATAACGTGTTTTCACCTATAATGTGTTAAGATTTTTTTGGCTCCCGAGCAGGGGCGGCTCTAGAAAGTAGGCTGCCCCAAGCAGCGCGGAGCGCTGCGCCGCCCTTCCCCGGTCCTGCGGCGGGTCCCCTCTTCCCGCGGCTCCGGTTGAGCTCCTGCCGGCATGCCTGCGGCAGGTCCACCGGAGCCCGGGACCAGCGGACCTGCCGCAGTCATGCCTGCGGGAGCTCAACCGGAGCCGCGGGAAGACGGGACCCGCCGCAGTCATGCCTGCGGCAGGTCCGCTCGTTCCGGGCTCCGGTGGACCTGCCGCAGGCATGCCGGCGGGAGCTCAACCGGAGCCAAATGCCGCCCCCCCGGGAAACGGCCGCCCCAAGCGCCTGCTTGGCACGCTGGGGTCTAGAGCCGCCCCTGCTCCCGAGGACAGCGTTATATTGAGGTAGAGATGTGTGTCGTGATTTGGGATGGTCATCCACTAGAAAATGCACAGAAATGAAAAACCCATTGCACCTAGGTCATTGGATAGTAAATCGTTTCAGACCAAGGCTGGATTTGAACTGTTGACATGAGCTGAAAAGCTTTGTGTAGAACTGCCAGACCCTGAACCATCTCGTATTCTTTGCCCCTGCTTGCCTGTGGGCTGAAATGCTGCATGTGGGGCCAGGCCAGCCAATATCTTTCTGCATTCCAAGGACCATTATGCAAGCAGGAATCTTTGCCTTCTTTAATTCTGCCCTTGGGAAGAAGTGAGAGGTCATTATGTTTCCCACTTCCGATTTCATACGTACAGGAATGAAGTACAGTGTCTCTGATATAGTCATACCTGACACATGATACCATTCTAAACAAAGGCTAACTTCTCTGGCATTAAGTCTTAATCTCAGGCTGCACTGAGTCTCTTTATTTTGATAGATTATCAAAGGGACATAGGTTAGCATGTAAGCCTTTATTTTTATTTTTAACAAGCTTATTTTTACAGAAACCTAGGAGCAAAATAAATGTTTCCAGGAATTGTTTTCATGTTAATTGTAATAGTTTATTTTTAAGAGCATGGCATTCCATTGCATTGTGTTTAACCCAAATATCTTGCTCATGTATGAGAACTGGGACTCAAAATGAAATGTAAATTTGGATTGGTTTTAGTTTTAACGATCTAAGGTGATAGTAATCAGGTCAAGAAATCGGTTTCCAAAATATCCTTTTTAACCTGTCCGTTTTCCTTTCAAGGAGAACAAAACTTGGGAAACTGGGAGGTGGGATATTGAGATTCAGTGTGTGCTTCTTTGTAATGTAGTCTTTGCTTTTTATCGTCCATCTCCAGGGTGCACTCCTAGAAAGTGTGGAAGAGGCATAACAGACGCAGTAATCACCAGGGAGGAAGCTGAAAGAATCCGTAGGTAATTTTTCTTTTAGCCTTAAAAAATCACCTTAGTAGCATTGGACTAGAGGCAAGTGGGATTACATTGAAAGTGTTTACACCATGTCATTGGTGCAAAGGTCATTAGCTGAGGACTAAGGCTAACAGTTCAGAGTGTTAAAATCTTTCCCAAAGTCTTTTTCTATTTTGCAACTGACTGCTCTAGTCATCTGGGACACTCTGTCTTATTCACTGGCGGTTGGGGAGGAAGACTCATGCCCCAATAGAAGGAAATATGGTATTGTCCTGGATTGAATTAGGGATTTTCATTTGCTCCATTGTTCCTGGTCAGACTTTCCCCCATTTTTTGTAACCCTATCTCCTTTCTGTGCATAGTACAGTAGTAGCTATGAGCTGCTGTGAGCTATGAGCTAGAGCTAACAAAATGCAGTAAGGCAGATGGCTTCCTCTGTGACTCCAGTGTGTGGTGCTGTGGTCAAGTGCTAAGAGATGCTTGAACTTGACACAGCTGGGCAGATGAACAGCCTAATTGAATACCAGTTGTTTTCAGTAACCAAACACTAGGGGCTGCCTGAGTGATGTGGTCTGTATTGTAAACTGTGGGTTGACTGAGAACACTGCTTCTGAGGCTATGTCTACACTAGCACTTTTGTTGCCTACACTAGCACTTTTGTTGCTCAGGGGTGTGAAAAAAACACCCCCGCATCTGACGTAAGTTTCACCGACAGAAGTGCCAATGTGGACAGCGCTATGTTGGCGGGAGATGCTTTCCTGCTGACATAGCTACTGCTGCTTGTTGGGGGTGGTTTAACTATGCCGGCAAAGAGATCTCTCTCCCGCAAGCATAGAGTGGCTACATGCGAGACTTTACAGCGGCACAGCTGTAGCAGTACAGCTGTACCACTCTCAGGTCTGTAGTGTAGACATAGCCTTAAGTCTCCTAGCCCCCTGCTGATGCACGACTGGTATAGATCCCAGTCCTCACAGATGTTGTAATGGCTTGTTCACCAGCTAACTCAAGGGTCCATCCCTTTCAAATTCTGGTCTTTTTTTTGATACTCCAGTATAATGTAGAGATTTTCTATTATTGCCCTTAGAATCGAAAAGTAGGACTCTTCACATTAGTCCTGTTTGGCAGGATATCTTTGGAAGCCAGGGATTTTTTTTTTTTTAAGTGTCTTTGGGATTCCCACAAGAGGACTGAGACTGCCCCACATTGCAGCCGCCTTCTTGCAAGCAAATGCTCTACCCTTCTTGGTATCATGGGTTTATTTGCCTGCTTGTGACTCGTAACAGCAAGATCATAAGGATTTCAAGCCAATGACAACTCTCTTCACTAATGCTCATTACGTGTGTTGTGTTGGCTAATATTTACCCGACAGCTGTACATTGTAAATTGTATTGTTAAGGACAAAGAGGTCTGGCTGTAGTTCTGATTTGAGACTGTTATTTCACCTGCAGAATAGCGGAGAGGGGACTGTCCTTGGGAGGATCTGATGGAGGGGTGAGCAGCGTCCTGTTACCTTTTACATTCTTCTGTTGTCAAGGCAAGATTTTCAGGTTTTAAATGCATTTTTGGGAGGGGGCAAGGGGAGGAAGTAGGATGGATAATTCCTCTGGCAACCCTGATTTGGCAAGATCTCCTTATGGAGATGTTGCTCTTCCTCAGTAGTAGAGATCATGGCATTTGCATTAGAACTTACTCATTCCCTGTTGTTCAGTTTGTAAATATAACACCCGTGCTGTACTCTGCAGTCTGGTGCATGATATTGTGCTATGGACATGGATGCTATTAACTACAGCACTGGTGCATTGACCTCTGACTCCTGGTTCTTCAAAACTGTGCCTCTAAAATAAACTGTGGAAACCCCTTAGAGATCAGTTTTGGGGTAACATGAAACGTATTTGGTGCCTCAAGAAGACCTTTGAAAAACATTCTGTTAAAAAACAATTCTCTTCCTTTGATGTACATTCCCTTTCATTTCTCTTCCCTCACTCTTTATTCCCAGCATATTTGTGTGAGGAATAGAGTCTTTAGTTCTGAAGAGTTGGCTGCTTATTCCCCACCTATATTGGTAATCTGTGACATCCCAGTTTGTGGTAGAAGATGACATGATTGTTAAAGCCTGGTATGACTACTTGCATGCTTAAAGTTAAGCACCTGCTTTAATCTTCTGCTTAATTAGGACTAGAAAGGAAATGAACAAGGAGTTGATAGAAATTTGAGAATTTTTTTTCTCATTTTCATGCACATATCCTTGTCAGTAAGGAATGAGGGAAATGAGACACAGAAACAAAAAATGTTTGTAAATCAAGGGTTCAAGTCTCTTCCAAGGAGGCCTCAGTATAGCAGCTCTTTAATGAGCACTGCCCCAAAACCCCATGGAGAACAACCACTCATCTGGGAAGAGTTCTCTGTCCCCCAGGTTTGGAGAAAGTAGATTGTGACCTGCCTCTGCAGAAATGGATGAAGGCTGATGTTTTTTGGCAATACACATTGGAAGGGTAGAAGAGAAGTTAGGAGGGGAAGGAGTTAAATGTTAAATTTTAAATAAAGCCTTCATTTACTCGGACTAATAATACCATTTGCTTTTTCCTGCAGTTGATGCTACTTTTTGATGTTGTAGCCTTTATTTTTCCTGACTTTTTTTCAGCTGTTTGTAATCCCAGTTTACGTTCCCGTTATTTTCTCTCACTAACCAAGTGCCACAACTCTCCAGCTGCAATCCTTGCACAGGTGGAGTGACATATAAAACCTGTGGAAATGCAAGACATGTTTACCATAGCTATATTCCTTTATTTTCAGGCAGACTCTGTAATGCCGACAGACTCTGATCGTCGGCGGGCAGGATCAAACTGGGGACCTCTGGAGCTTAATGCATGAGCCTCTACCGCATGAGCTAAAAACCAACTGACTCTTAGTTAAAGCTGTAGAACAGACTTGTTTAACTCTCTCTCTAAGTGGTCTCAGTGCCACTAGATGGGGCAGAACACCACACCCAAGGAGGTGTGGGTGGGTGGGTGAGTTACATAAGCACTCAGATCACCATGTCGGTCTCAAATCTATGGATTTGTCCATTGCAGTGTAGAAATATAGCTGCAGCTACAAAATTAATAGTTTGATTAACTACTGAATAAGTGACTTCATTTTGTCTTGTTTTAGTCAAAGCAAGGAAAAGTTTGGTGTAATATTTGTTTTCCTCCTGAATCCCATTTCTGTCCGCCCGCTTTATGAGTAGGTGCACTGTTGGATGTCTGTTTCTATGTAATGTGATTCAGTCATACAGTTCCAATCTACTAACCTTTGCCAAACAAATTTTATTTTTCTCTAATGGCAAAAACCCCAGTAGTCCTTACTTTAGCAAAGTCCCCATTGAAATTATTGGGAGTTTTGCTTGAGTAAAGATGGAATGATTTGGTCACGAGAGACTAGGTTCTTGCTTTAAAGCCAATTTCCCCAAGTGTCAGTGTAACCCTGTGGGTGGAGTGCAAAGAACTGTCTAAGGGAATGTGAACAGGCCTCTCACTTGTCCTCTAAAGTCTCAGCTTTCATTTTTAACCCTCCTCCATAAGTCTCCAGTTTATGGTTGCGAAGAAAACCTTGAAAACACAAGCTGAGTGTAACCAATTCAGAGATGCCTTCCCAGCTTTTCAGAGACCTGAAAAAAAACTCTCAGGTGTGAACTGCTCCATTTCAATGGGTTCTAACTCCGATAGCAGCAATGCTAATTTAAAAGACAACATCCTTAATTATTTCACTGCTTACCAAAGCATGTAACAAAGGATAGGAAACATCTTATTCAGGGTCCTGTGTATCCCACAATTTAGCAGTTGTGGAATTCACCCCATTGCTGCAGAATTGTGCTCTAGAATCTCAGCTTTCATTAAAATATGAAATCATTTCTAGACCTTGTGGTTGCAGAAAGAACCTCAAATATGAATCAAAACATATGTTATAGCTGTCTCTCTGCCCTGCTGGGAACTGCATGTAGCTGTCTCTTGTTCTGCAGATTTAATTGGATTTACAGTCCATGTCTCTGATGCTATTTTGTGAAGCCAGGTAGCAAGGTATTGGGGGTGGGGGAGAGAGATGGAATCCAGCTTGTTGCCAGGGAATGGGGTAGACAGAAATGTGGGCTGATGAGCTAGGCAGCCTGAAAAAGAGTGCAGTAGCTGAGGCCTGGGGAAATAAGATGGCTACAAACTTCCTTATTCCATGGTGCACTTGGGAGGGAAGGAGGTTCTGCGCTGGGAGCCAAAGCCTGGGGAGTGGAGCTGGGCCATTTGGAGAGCATAATGAAAAACCTGTTGTCCAAATCAAGATAAAAAATAATGATCAACAAATGTTTCCCAATGAGTATTTTCAACTTTGATCCATAGCTGGCTGTTTCGGGGGTGGAGGGCATGGAAAGGAAGATGGGTTTTGTGGCAGTAGAATAAATTAATGCAACTGTGGAATTGAATGTAATGTCCTGGGGGGGTTTCTCAGTTCCAATCTATTCCAGCCTCTCCATCACATCTTGGAACATACACTAACCTTGTTCTGTATTTAAATACAGTATGTTCACTAGTTTATGGCAGAGGATGTAAAAGTATCTGGCATCACCTACAGTAACACATTGATGTCTCATAGAATGTGTCTGAACGTTAAATAAAGATGCTAAAACAAGGAAGTCAGGGACTCCTTGTAGGTATGAGCTATCATCCTAAATTTTTCCAGATTATATTTGAACCAGATTGAGATATATTGTGGAGTCAGTAGCTCCTTTGTTTTGTCATCATCCCACGAAATATGTTGCTTTCTTTGGTACTAAGTTTAGGTAGAAATAGAAATGGTATTTGGATTGTCTTTCGGAAGAAGACAGCCTTCACGTCAACTGTAGATCTAGCTTTATATTGTGCCCAGGATCCCACACGTGGAATTATTTCTTAGTTCCTCCTTTGTCCCTTTTTGTAAAAAAAAAAAAAAAAAAATAATTAGGTGAAAGGAAGGATCTGAGGGCTTGGAAAATAATTCACAGAACAGTAGATAATGGGGCATCCCACTGAACCTCTTGCATTTTACATAAATATTCCCACTTATGCTATAGTAACAACACTTAGCATTTATATAGCATGTTCCAAGCACTGTACAATCATCCTCACAGCACCGCATTTTGAGGAAGTATTTTATTATTGACTCTGCAGGGAACAGAACATTGAGTTCATTATCAATGAATGCCAACTCTGCTCGTGTAAAGCTAATTCTTTCATTACTGTATCAGCTATCATTGTGTTGTGGATCTGTATTTTATGTTGATGTAACAATTGAATTGGGCACAGTTTTAAATAGCGTTAGGTACATATATTCCCTTTGAATTGGCTAAGGGAGCATTAATTGGATTACTGATTTATCTGAGGACAAGGGACTCTTCTCAGCATAAAGGATAATTGCAGTATGTGAAATCATGTCTTGATTGGCAGCTATTAGAGAAACTGTTTGGCTGTGGGCTGCTTCAGACCTTGAATGCTGGGGCGGCTCTTGCTTTCCAGCAGATTGGTAACAGATTGCTTCACTTGAAAGAAGCAAGGGTAAATGTCCCTTATCCAAGTGCTGCTAGCTTTAGTGAATGGTTTGCAAAGAATTGCATTAAGTTGGTGCCCTCATTGTCCTGCCATAGAGTGATTTTATTCCTAACCTCTGGGGTTCTCAGAGTCCTCAGCCCCCATCTTCCTTTGGGTTTGGGTTTTCTGGTCTCCTGACTGCAGGCCTGATCCTAGGACACATGATCCTCACACTGGTCCCTTAACCCAGAGAGCGCCACTGAAATGCAGTCTTATTTATTTTCACCACAGACTTATTTTTTTCCCCAGTGGACTGAGATTTTGGGTCATCTGCCTTCATGATGCTTGCTGAAGCTTTACTCCATCCTCTTTCATGTCAGTAGAGGGGAGGCCTTTGGACACAAGTTCTTTAACTCTCACTTTCTCTTATGCATTTTTTCCTCTACTGTTGCCCTGTCTTTTTTTGCTCCATCTCACTTAATGCTTGTGCTTGCATTTCCCACACCATTAGTCAAAAAGCTCTCAGCTGTTAGGCCAGATTATGATGTGTTGTGTCTGATGTTGGTGATGTCGAGACAAAAGTGTCTTATCTCATTAGAGCCTTTCATCCTCCGCTCTTTTCCTGATGGTTTAGAGACTTCTTTACATTTTATTTCATCTAGCTGTTCTCTCCGCCTACCAAAAAAACTGCACACATGTTGAACTGGATTTGAATTAGCCTGCTTCTTAAATTTTCTTAGGGCTTATAAAGTGTGTTGGATGACTCTCTGTCCAGTTGCACATATTTTTCTTTGGATAGTTGTTAACTTTTAAATCTTTCAAATCTTTCATATAAACCCTTTTCCTCCCTTTTAATTTTGTAGACCTCTTTTTAGCCAAACTGATCTCTCCACAGTTTGCAATTGTCCTCCTGATTTGAGTTGCTTCCTATTAAGATGTAGACTCTATTCCAGCTCTCTTAACTTTCTATACCCTTTCATTGTTTTTTCACAGCTAGACACACCGGATATTGCCTGCCATGCCTTTTAGTTTAGGAGTCATTGAGGTTCAGGGTATTTTTTTGGCTGGACACGATATCATGACTTAATGTACTAAACTCAAAGAACCGGTGTTCTCTGGCCTGTCAGTTTCTCCTCCCTTTATGTCTGTTATTCTTTTCCCCTCTGTTGACAAATTTTAAGCGTAAGACACTATTTTCTCCTTGACTTTTCCACCCTCACACGTTAGGAAATTCCCAGCAAACTTCTGAATTGCTGAAGTCACCAAGTTAAGGTGCTAAGCTTTTTCTCCTGTCTCCTTCAGTAATGATTCATGGATAAATATTCATAGATTTTAAGGCTGGCAGGGACAATTACAATAATTTTGCCTGACCTCCTGCACGACACAGACCAGAGAACCTCACCCACTTATGTGCTGCTTCTGAACCATGATTAATCTCTCTACAGACTGATGCTCAAATAGCTATACTCATCATTCTTTTATTTTATTGTCATTCTCGTTGGTATGATTGCCACTTGCCTTCATTTAGTTTTTAGTTGCTTCTCTACAAAGACAGTGACCTTTGCTTTTCTATGCTTCCCTTACACTGTGTTCCTACTTGTGTTTAATGTTCCAGTTGTGATTCATTCCTTCATGGCCCTGTAATTACTGTTCTCATGACTTCTCTCCAATGTAAATTGAACTCATCCCGTTGATTATTGGTGCTATTGGCATTTGTGTAGAAACACCAGAGAGCAGTCTCTTTTCCTCCTCCCATAGTCGCCTCTCTGTTACTCCTTGTTTAGCACAAACCCACGGGGTCAGCTGTTCAGATCCCCTTTTTGCAGGGAAAACTGTACTTCTTGGTCACAGAAAGAGGTAACAAGCGCCCACACATTCCCCAGCTCAGGGTTTCTTGCCTGGGCGAATAACAGCTTTCTCACATGCAGTATCTCCCATCCTGTTCCTGGTTCATGGCCCTGGAGTATCTGTATAACCCCTGAATTGCTGTTACCTCTTTATTTCCCAGGAATGGGGCAGGTCCTCTGCACCCTATAACACTTCTTTTCCCCATTTCTTGTCCCTTACGTTGCCTGCAGGTCACAAATTGGTTCTTCCCATATATTAAGCATCTTACTACCCCTTTGTAAGTAGCTGCCACATCTCTTTTGGCAATGTGCATCTTCCACGTCGCTTGATGTCCCGCCCAGCTATTTCCTGCTGTTGCCTGGACTATTCCTTCCCCTTGTTGATCAGAGAGAATTGGATTCTTTCACTGCTGGCTCACTGTTGTTTCCCTGGCTTGTCTGCACAAGCAGACTCTACCAGCCCTTTTTCTAGCTCTGAAAGCTGAACTGATCACCTGTGAGGTGCTTCTTAATTCTCTGCCTTGCATGGTGACAGATTTCAGAGTGGTAGCTGTGCTAGTCTGTATCAGCAAAAACAACGAGGAGTCCTTGTGGCACCTTAGAGACTAACAAATTTATTCGGGCATAAGCTTTCGTGGGCTAAAACCCAAGTGCTTTTCACTTAATGCATCTGATGAAGTGAGTTTTAACCCACAAAAGCTTATGCCCAGATAAATTTGTTAGTCTCTAAGGTGCCACAAGGACTCCTCATTTTTCCTTAATTCTCTGTAAGCGCTAAAATCGGCTTTTCTTGATACCTGTCTGCCTACACCTTTCACAACCCATCTTGGCCTTTCTGCTACCTTGCGTCCCTGACCAAAGGTGTCTCACAACAAAGTGCTGTTAGTACAGTTTCTAATATTCCTCCAAGGAACCATTTGAACCTTATTTCTTTCCTTTGGCAGGAATTAAAGCCCAGCCATAGCAGTTAGGGTATGAGTCATCTTATAAAGCTTGCAAAATTGTAGCAGGATTAAAGGAACAAAGCAAGATTTTCATGACATGAAGATTTGACCCTGACTAATCAGCAAGAAGCATTAAATTTGTATCCGATGCAAAGGTGCATCGATACCATGGCAAAATATTGGTTTAACTATGGTAACCTGTGTTCTCTGGAATCTGACTGGGAACTTCCACATGAGTTAGACTTCGTGTGCATTGTACCTGATGAACCTAATCTGCAAAAGGCCTAGGCAGCACAGTGGATGAACACTTCACCTCTTGCACCTCTTCTTTCAAGATTCAAATTGAGGTGGAGGTTGAAATGTGGAATTTGTTTTGAGAACTGAGCACGACTACATACAGTTGGGCCTGGTAATGTCTGGTTCTGCTGAGAAAGAGTTGGCGGTTGTAGAACTGATATTACTTTTCACACACAAGCACAGGAGTGTTGATGTGGAAGAGATACGGAAAATCAGGCAGGTTCTGAGCAATACCAACCTTTCCACCTAAAATCAGGAGTCTGTTTTGTTTTATTTTTCCTCTTGGGCAGCTTGTGTCCATGCAGCTTCCCTTCAGATAACCACTTTTAAATAACCATTTGTCAAAGGGGGATAAAAGGTTTGTGTGTGTGGGGAGAAAGCTGAGTTGCTGAGGCAGAGGACAGATATTTATTTGTTGACATCTGTTTAGCAGACAGTGTTCAAAGCAAGGGTCAGATGTCCCTTTTGTCACTGCTTTAAAGTGAGGAGTGAGTTTCTTTTGTCATCAGTGTTGCTGAGCACCCGCAAATCCCAGTTCAATGTTGTCTCCCCAATATGAGGATGATAGACAAAGAAACCACTAACAAGGCTTGGGGATGTGACGATGTTTACATTTGTGCTTCATTCTTTCAAGGGAAGTCCAGAATCTTCCTAGCAGGAATTCTGTGCAATGGCATAAGGGAAATTGTTCTATTATAATCACTCTTAAAAGGTGGATGGAAAGTGTTAGCAGTCGTCCTGCCATTTCTGTACAAGCTTTATCAAGGCATTCATGCTGGGTGTGTTGAGCTGAAGTGAGGTGTGACGTATCTGGATCAGAGCACTGAGATTTGTTTGGGTGTAGTGTTGCCACAGTCTTCCTCCAAGCTAACTTCCCAAGTGTAGAAAATGGTACTGAAAGGCCAATAAGCGCCTAATGTTCTCAGATAGCTTTATGCGAAAATAGCTGTGATTCAGCTTCTTTTCAGGACAGCAACTGAACAAATAGAAGCCCTGTGTATATGTATAATTGAGCCCTTATATACCTCTGGCATTCAGTCTTCTTTCCCTCTCTAAGGCAGTGCTGAGGGCTATTCATTCCCTTCCCTGCTTCTTTTCAGTCTCCTCCATCTGCCTTTCCAGGCTTCATATTGCAGCCATTATCTTCCCAGCTATGGATATCTTTCATTTTTTGGGAGCCCATCCACTGCCTTTTCATTAGCGGGACTGATCGTTTTGGATCCCCTGCATTGCTGCAAGCCCATGCTGCTTCAGGAAGCAAGAGGAAAATTGATATTTTGAATGAATGCTTAAGGTAAATTGAAGTTGAGAAGCAAAGGAGTTTTTTAAATTAAACCTACTTATTCAGCTATGTGTCCTGCCATTCCTGGTTATAAAATTTCCTGGTTTTGTCTATAAAAATGCTTACAACCATTACAGAGCTTCTGTAGCAACTCCGCAGTTATGGCTGTACCTTAGATTGTTGCACAGAAGTTGAGGCCTTAAATAAGACTTTTACACTGAAGTTTGAATAAAGCTTATTGCAGGAGCTCTCCTTGGCTGACTTTTGATGTAGGATGACTTGTCTACATTAGTCTTCTAAATGCTTTTGGGGGCGCTACAAGGTTGGAGAGATCTGTGCACTCCATGCCGTGTCCATTTTAATAACTTGATAATGTATGCACTTTAAAAGACTGATTAAAACACATGGATGGATGGGGGAAGAGGGATATTTCCTCATTGTGGGGGCTGAAGCAGAATCCATTGAGATTCCCCTATTTCAACCCCGAGCATTCAAAGACTCCTGGTTGCAGCAACACTTTCTGGCTAAGAGGCTGCATGTGGCTACTTGCGATGTCCTTGCCAAGCATGGTCCTAGAGGAATGGTGAGTGAAAAACCTTGCCATGAGGCTGGAGGTGAACCTGCAGCTGCATTGTTAGCTTAGACTGGTCAGCAGTCTTGTGTATCCATATCCTGTGCTGCCACTAGATAGCCCAGTCATCTGTGTATGGCATCTTTGTACTTCAAATAACATGTAAAGATAAAAATGTGGACTCTTGCCTAATGAAGAAGGGCCATGAGAGCACTAGAACACATCCTGCTGGAAAGATGGAGTTTGCATTGTGTATGGACAGATCATCTAGTGGTATGATCATAGAATATTAGGGTTGGAAGGGACCTTAGGAGGTCATCTAGTCCAATCCCCTGCTCAAAGCAGGACCAATCCCCAGACAGATTTTTACCCCAGTTCCCTATAGGGCCCCCTCAAGGATTGAACTCACAACCCTGGGTTTAGCAGGCCAGTGCTCAACCACTGAGCTATTCCTCCCCCCAAAACTATCATTGCCTGTGACCTATCCAAACAACTTGAGTGATCACAGGTCCTGTTAAACAGGTAGCAAAGAGGCCATGTATGTATCACTTTGAGAAGGGCAGGATTCCATGGTGAGAATATTTAAGAATGTACACCTCAAAGGATGTCATCTCATTTAACTATCTCTTGCCAGTTGGACCCCTGCCTACACTGAAAATTACATTAGTTGAGTCAGTTTTTAAATCAGGTTCAGCTAAATGTATTCTGATTTAGACGTAAATCTTGATTTTAAAATTGCCAGCGGAGAATCCACAATGATCCTTGATAAGTTGTTCCAATGGTTAATTATCCTCACTGTTAAAAATTTAAATCTTATTTCTGGTTCGATTTTTGTCTAGCTTTAGCTCCCAGCCATTGGATAGTATAATATCTTTCTCTGCTAGACTGAAGAGTCCATTATCAAATATTTTATTCCCCATATACATATAGACTGTTCAAGTCATCCTTTTAATTTCTCTTTAAGCTTAACTAGATAAAGCTCTTTGAGCCTAGCATTATGAGGCATCTTTTTTAATCCTTTAATCATTCTCATGGCTCTTTGCTGAACTCTCTCCAATTTATTAACATCCTTCTTGAATTGTGGGCACCAGAACTGGACACACTATTCCAGCACTGGTTACACCAGTATCAAATATAGAGGTAAAATAACCTCTCTACTGCTACTTGAGATTTCCTGGTTTATGAATCCTAGGATTACATTAGCCCTCTTGGCCACAGCATCACACTGGTAACTTGTGTTCAGCTGATTATCCACCATGACTTGCAAATCTTTTTTCAGTCACTGCTTCCCAGGATAGAGTCCCCCATCTAGTAAGTGTGTCCTACATTCTTCGTTCTTAGACGTGAACATTTATATTTAGCCATATTAAAACGCACATTGTTTACTTGTGCCTGTTTTACCAAGTGACCTAGATCAAGCTGCATCAGTGACCTGTCCTCTTCAGTATTTACCACTCCCCCAATTTTTATGTCATCTGCAACTGTTATCAGTGATGAATTTTTCTTCCAGGTCATTGATAAAAATACTAAATAGTGTAAGGCCAAGAACCGATCTCTGCCAGGACCCCACTAGAAACATAGCCATTAAATGGTGATTCCTTGTTTATAATTACATTTTGAGACTTACCAGTTAGTCATCTTTTAGTCCATTTAATGTGTGCCATGTTAATTTTATATCATTCTGTTTTTTAATCAAAATGTCATGTGGTTCCAAGTCAGGTACCTTTCAGAAGTCTGAATAAATGACATCACCATTAATATTTATCAACCAAACTTGTAGTCTCAAACAAAAAAATAGATCCTGTCAAACTAACTTGATACTATTTTCTATAAACCCATGTTGAATGGCATTAATTATGTTACTCTTTTTTAATTCTTTATTAATCGAGTACCATGTCAGCTGCCCCATTACTTTGTCTGGGATTGATGTCAGACTGACAGGCTTGTAATTATCTGGGTCATCCCATTTACCCTTTTTAAATATTGGCACAACATTGGCTTCTTTCAGTCTTCTAGAACTTCCCCGGTTCTCCAAGACTTCTTGAAAATCAACATTAATGGTCTGTGAGCACCTCAGCTACCTCTTTTAAAACTCTTGGGTGCAAGTTATCTGGACCTGCTGATTTAAAAATGTCTAACTTTAGAAGCTGCTGTTTAAAATTTTCCTGAGATACTAGTGGATTGGCAACAGTTGATGAGACTGCATTATCTGTTTTGAGTTTCTGATGGCTTGACTCAGACTGAGGAAATAGATTGAATTTTCAGGATTGGGGAGAAAAATTGTAGTTACCTTCTAGATCTTCATTTTTAATAACTAAAATGTTAGAAATGCAATAGTTACCATTGGCTCTAGGAGGATTTAGCTTTTTGGTGTCACATCAATAACTGCTGTCTTAAACATACTTTCTTTGTTTAATTTTACAATATTATCAATGTGAGTAAGGCACAGGATAGGCTCCTGGGAAATAAAATTTGCTGTTGTTTTGGGGGGAGGGAAAAGAAAAGGTTTAACTGAAGAAAAGGTATGGAGAGGATAGGTACCAATGCTTCTCTATCTAGGTACATATGGCCCATATCACTGATATCTGAGTGCCTCACAAACATTAATGAATTCATATTCTCAATGCCACTGTGAGTAAGAGGAGGGTTTGAGGCACAGAGAGACTGATTTGCCCAAGATCGTGCAAGAAGTCTGTGGCAAGACCAGGTTTGAACTCAAATCTCAGTGCCTTCTTTTTCATTTAGATACCAAAGTGATAGGAGCCTTAGAAAGACCTACAAGAGAATAGCTGTTAACATTGTGTATCAATCTGACTGTTGAGGAACAAATAATTCTGTTTGAAGAGTGAGGGAAACAGCATTCAATTAGGCTAGTTTGTTAGAAAGATGATTTAAAATAATGACAAGCTTTTCCATGCTTATCAGTTTGGTTTTTTTCCACCCTTTTACTTCTGTCTCCTTTCCCAGGCTTCAATCTTGGATTTGCATTCTGGAGCTCTTTCAGTGGGGAAGCATTTTGTTAATCTGTACAGGTAAAGTGGGACAATGATTTACTCTCTCGCCTTTTAGCCTCCTACAGCTTGGGTGTTCTACCGTCTCACAGTGCATAAGGACTCATGTACTAGGGATTTGATAGATTGTCAGTAGTTTCTTGGACCCCGTGAAAGCTTGTGTGGCACCAAATCTGACATTAATTGTTATTGAACTGGGCTCTTAGGAAGCTATTAGTAATTTCAGTTGTAAGATTTACCTTTGTGTAATACTGGATAGCAAATGACTTTTGTGCAGTTCAAAGTCCATAGCTATATCAACAGTAGGAGAAACACAGGGTTTTGCACCAACCTTTTAAAAGGGGGAAATCCACAGTCTTATTTTAAAGGATATTTTCTTTGCCTGGTAAATCCTATCAATATTTATTGAGTTTGGGTCTCTTATTATTTTAATAACATCTTAGAACAACACTTTGGGAGCTGTGCATCTCTTTAATCATCACATTCAAACAGTGGGAAGGTTTGGGGGGCTTTTGTATCAAGTTTAAGTTATTGATTATTTGTGGAAAAGATGAAGCATGGATGGGAGGTGAGAAAATGCAGATTGGTAATGTCAAACAATCGGGTTTCTAATCCCTCTTCTTAGACTCTCTCTTGTTTTTGTAGATACTTTGGGGATAAAATCCAAGAAGTCTTTACAGAAGAGGATTTCCAATTATACCGGTAAAGTCATTCAGTAATTGGAGAATGAACCAAAAACATAACTTCATTTTTTTTTCTGAGTTGCCCCTTTGAGATGCCATGTTAACAGAAGGTTCTCAATTCCACAAGATTTCCTACCTCTCCCACGCTAACACTGAAAAACTCCTGTCCCAGATAGGCCCATCCAGCTGATCCACTAATGCAACCAGAAAGGAAGGTGCTTTACCTGAATCCAGAGGCTGGAGAGACAGCACTAAGGCACATTGATGGAGGTCTAAGGCATTTTAGCTCTAGGCCCTGTTTCATGAGTGTTTTAGGATATATATTGTAATAAAAATTGAAGGGAGTCCTGTCCTGTTGCATTGTTTGGGACAGAGCTTCAAATAATGATGAGGGGGTAGGTCAAGACACTGAAATAGTTAAGGGGCAAAAGGCTCTTCTGGAGTGTTCTGGTTGTCTGGTTAGAAAAGTAATACTCTTTTTTACAGGGCCAGAATATGGAATATTGCTGCAAAGGAACATGCCTTGTGGTGGTGATGTTTAATCTTTTATACAGATTGACTCACTGACATGACGTGCACAGCATGTTTTAATAAGTTTCCTATCTCTGAAGACATGTATAGCCAACGTTTAAGAACAAGCCTTATTACTTCTTTGCTGAATGGACATAGTAAATAAATTCTGATTTTCATGGAATTTTGTGTAACTGTAGATCTTGACATGAACTGCAGAGCAGACTTGGTTTGAAAATTTTGTATTCCAAGTTTATTTAATTTTATCTTGTAACTCTCAGTATATTTCTGTTGCCGTTATGGAGGAATATGAGCTCCCTCTAGTGGCTAAAGTATTATTGTTAAGTAGAGCTGGATTAAATTTTTTTTTTCAGGTGAAACTTTTTTGCAGAAAAATGCAGATTTGGGTCGACTGTAGCACTTTGCAAATTTGTTGTGGATTCACCAAATTGTTACATCAAATAAATGAAAAATTGCCCAAAAAATTTAAACATTTAGTTTTGACATTTTTGAAATGAAACATTTTCAGTTTTTGAATTTGCAATGACTTTGTTTAAAAATTTCATTGTTTTATTTTAAAAAAAATCACCTAAAAATACTTGAAATGGAAACAAAATGTTTTATTTTGGGTTGAACAAAACATTGTGTTTGACTCAAGACAAACTTTAAAAAATATATATATTTCACTGTCTGTATGGGAAAAAAATCAATTCTTTGTACAGCTCTGTCATTAAGTTCCTATGGATGCTGATCAAAGTTTGTTTTGCCTTGTGAATGAACTGTCTGTTGGAGTTGGATTGGAGTTGTATTACTCTGGTAGTTTTGCCTGATTTAACTTGACCACTTTAAATGGCTAATCTTTGTCTAACTTGGCCTTTCTAGATACCATCATCTTAAAGATGAGCTATGATGTTTTTATATATGAAAACTATTTTAGATTTTATCTAATCCTATCTATGTATATACCTCCCAACCCCTGTCACCATATTAGTAGAATTTAGAAATAACCATAATTCTCTCTTTTTCCTTCCCAGCCTGTAGAAATAATCTGATTAATTTATGGGGTTTCTTTTTATGTATTTCCCTATTTGAATCAAACCGGAATTTATAAGAATTGTATAAGTACTTCACATTTCTGCCCCTCCCACTTGGGGATTAAAGCAGCAGCTAGTGATTATGGACTCCTTAGTCAGTATAGAGAATGTTTCAACCTCCCAGAGACAAGTCACAAACAAAATTTAGTATTAAATGCTTTTGTTCCTCTTTAACCATGACTCCAGTAGCAAATATCTTTAATGGATTGTTGTATGCTATCTTGAGGAGCATTTAACTTTATTACTTCCATTTACCTGTCCAGGCCTGTTTAAAAATACACTCTGGAGAGCACTAACTAAATAAAATGCACATCTGAGTGTTCCTGATGACAACAATAACAAACAAGAGCAGACATTCTGAGCCAGAAGGCTGGTTTCTAAACTGTCTGTGTCAAAATAGCTGCTGCTTCAGAATGAATTATAATTTCTGTGCCTTCATGCTTTATCCTCTAGCTCCCAAGATAGTAATTCTTCTTGTTTGACCCTTTCTGTCTGTATCTTTATCCAGAATGGAGACCTTGGAATATGCATCCTTGGTTTAAAAGCTGCTCCCCGTCCATGGCATTAGAAGAAAATTACACCATCAGGGCTTGTGTGTTTGAAAAACTTGTCAGAGTGTAGATGTGCAAAGAATTGAGTGAAAGCCAAAGAGTATTTATTACCTTGCCCATTGTCATGCTGTCGGGAGTGGCTAACGACGGAGAGTGCCAACCTCAGGGCAGACTGTCAAAAGCAGGGCAGACACCCCCAGCTGGTGGTATGTTCTATAATTGGATTTCACCAACCCATAACAAATGTGAACTTCTAGATCATTGTAACAGTCTTACCATGAAGTCACAGACCGTGACCTTGGGCTCTCCAGTCTATCTTGCCACCCAGGCAAGCTGGACTTAGTGATAAATGGTCACATATACCAGAAATCACAGAATATTTAGGTGCCTTCCAGTCCCAAGAGACCAGCCACTTATCCCAGATCAATTTGTACCTTAGATCTTACACCAAAGACTACACTTGTAGCCAGTCCTGTAATAAATTAACTAAAGTTTTTTTAACTAGGATATAGAAATGAGTTATTTTACAGATTCAAGGAAGCAAGCATACATGCACACATGAATTTCAGTCTGTGATTCAGAATGTGACAGAGGGTATGGCTACACTTACAAATCTGCAGCGCTGGTAGTTGCAGCGCTGGTCGTCCAGCTGTGCAGGGCCAGCGCTGGTGTGTGGCCACACTCACAGCTACCAGCGCTGGTGTGTGGCCACATTTGCAGCGCTGTTGGGAGTGATGCATTATGGGCAGCTATCCCAGCGTTCAAGTGGCAGCAACGTGCTTTTCAAAAGAGGGGGGTGGGGTGGGGCGTAGTGTGACAGGGAGCGGGCGAGAGAGAGTGGATTTTTGGAGCCAACACTGTGTGTTACCTTCCTGCCTTGAAAAATCAGAACATGTTCCCAATCCCTTACCCTTAACTCTTAACTGCAAACAGCCTGCAGCCAACGGACTCCCTCTCTCCCCTCTGCCCCGTTTCTGTCAAGCAAACACTCACTCCCTGCCTGCCTCATTATCTCATTTGATTGTTCACAGATTGATCACAGCAAACAGGAGCTGTGTTTGTAGATAAGCAGCTCCGGGATCAACGAAGCTACGGAGCTCGAAACAAAGAGAGGCTGCATAACAAAACAAAGAGAGTAATTTATAAAAACATTCTGGGATATCTGCTAATAACCTGGAGGCCAATAACAGCGCTGGTGTGTGGCCACACTTGATGACCAGCGCTGCAATCTTTATTCCCCATGCTGAGCCAGGTGTACGGCCAGCGCTGCAGCCAGGGAGTTGCAGCGCTGGATGTGCCCTGCAGGTGTGGACACTTACTAATTGCAGCACTGGAAAGCCTCCACCAGCGCTGCAACTCGTAAGTGTAGCCATACCCAGAGATGTGGTAATCTGTCCGCATTGAATGTCTTTTTAGGGCATAATCCAGGTCGACCCTGGGGAATCTCTGCTTTTTATTTCTGAGCTCCAGCCCTTGTGAGAGTCCAAACAACAAAGAGATGAAAAATCTTCATGTCAACTATTTTTATTTCCCTCTTCCAGCATTCAGTTTGATGGGAAGAGGCCTTCAGCACATACTTCTCCATGATGCCAGTGCTGTAGGCTCCAAACTTACGAAGGGGGTTAATTTGAAGTCTTTTTATTCTTAGACTCTAGCCTCACTATTGGTTTTTCCCATCTCTTCTGACAAAGTATTATGCCCCATTGTTCCTCTAATTTAGTACAGAGTAAATTTCACTACCGCCTTTCCTGTAACTGTGCCACAACGCTTTTCTTCCCTAAGTTTGTCCTGTTCTTCCCTAAATTTGTCATATGTATTTCCGCATCATCCATGACTTGTTATGTGAAAATACACAGGGTTGCTGTCAACAGAAATTATGGGGAGCTTTCTACTTTTCTTTCTGCTATTGACTTGGTTTCACGCTCATCAGATGTCATCTGTGCTAGCAAAGCTATTTCCATTGTGTCCGATCAAAGTGGGAATACATCCTGAGCAATTGCAATGATGAAGTAGAGGCAAGATACAATGATTTTCATTTTGGAAAATTCAAGGATTTGTTTGCACGGACAAGAGTTTTTTAAATAGAGCTGCAATATAGTATGGTTGTAGATAGAAAAGGCTCTTTAGTGTCTTAATATATATCTAGAGAAGTGGCATTTGTATGACTCTAGAGAACATCTGCACCTGTAAAAGGGGATATCTCAGATTCATGGCACTTGGGTAGACAATTGATTCCAGCACACACAAAGTTAATTTACTATCACAAAGTGAGAGAGTGAATAGAAGATTGTTTTTGTGGGAAGAAGATCAGAATGTTGCTGTCTGGTAAATATTCAGTTACAAATCTGCTGTGGATAGATGATGGAGGCTTCCTGAGTGTAGTGTATATGTAGGAGAGGAGGGGAGACATAGGGCTGTTTAAAGCACTCAGCAAAACATGCTGCCTGCTCTGCATAAATGTCCTGTCCTAGAATATCAGCCCCATAGATGAATTCTTTTGTCCACCAGTATTACATACAAAGTGAGATCTCCATCATATTTACTTGTCTTTAATATAGTAATGCAGGGCATTCAAATCATATAAAATAAACATGCAGCCTGTTGCCTTTTTTTTTCTGGGAGCACAAAGTAGGCTTCTTATGTTTCCCAATATGTATCATAACTTATTCTGGATTGCAACAGTTTGACAAGCTTAGAAATCCTGACCTATTAATTAAATGTTATGAGGATTCACATCTTTGCAGATTTTTGGACTGGTCCCATGTTTATGGGAAGTACATATTAAACACAAACTAAGTTTCAAATTAACTTTTGTAGTCTGACTTAACTCTGAATTTCCTGTTTGTAGGTTTAGGGATACTTTTATCCTCATCTAGCACATATCATAACTTGCAAAGTACATTCTCAGACCCCCGCAAAGTACACATGGGTAGAAGGAGACATAAGGACTTGCTTTTTGAAATATGTTTCCAGAATCTCTCTGCCTTATCAGCTCTCCATCTCATTTTACTTACCACAAGGAAACATATTTTATTCCCCTTGGCCTACCTTTTAATTTTCTCCTGGTGCTGCTTTGTAACTGGGTTACTTGTTGCTTTGTATTATATAATTGTTTCTCTGGATGTATGTACTGTATATATAATTTCTTTTATTCAGTAGCTCTCGGTAATCTAAAATATATTGGACTACGTTATTGAGAAAGAAACTATATCGGATGAAGATTGTTATTGCAATTTTATCGCTCTGGCAACACACACTGTTTAAAAACAACACTAGGGAGTGCAAAGTTACAGAGTTGGCCTGTCACTCTGTGTGTCGCCATACAATATCCAGGTATTGGGGTGCTCGAACAATTTTTATTATGGGCTTGCTGATGGAGATCAAGAACTTGGTGTATGTTATTACTATTTCAAGCCAGGGGGTGCGGCACCACCCCTAGCTCCAGCACCATTGCCAGGTATTTTAGGATTCTTGAAACAGTGCATAATCCACTGTTATATGTAATCTGTGTGCTGCTGCTGCAGCACAGGCATAACCGAAGGCCCTCTCTGGGAAGAGCTTCTACTGAAGTCCAGGTGAGTGAGGCTTAGTCCCTAATATGTGACCTACAGTTCAGCCTTAGCTATGAACTTTGGGGATAGTGCTTTAATTTTTTTTCCTGGTGTGTGTATGAGTGTGTGTATTTAGAAGTTTCTTCAGTCTCTAATATTTCCTTTCCATTTAGGGCCCATCCCTACCACCCTTGCTCAGGGGGTCATCCCTGTATCAGTTAGAAGGATTCTCACATGAGCAAGGACTGCTGGATGGGGCCCTGTGTTCGTACTGAACTGTTTGAGAAGTACTTGTTCATTGTCATGTTTGCTTGTGGTTTTAAAGGCTTGATCCAAAGCTCACCAAAGTCAATGGAAAGATCCTTGTTAATTTCAATGGGTGTTGGATCAGACCCTAAAAATAACTTGTACTTCACACTGTCCATACGGCGGAATCTGAGAGGGAGGCTAGAACAGACTGGGAGATGGTGTCCTGTTCCCACTGTGAGACTTATTTACTACACCTCTGCCCCGTTATAACGCCACCCGATATAACACGAATTTGGATATAATGCGGTAAAGCAGCGCTCTGGCGGATCAAATCAAGTTTGATGTAACGCGGTTTCACCTATAACGCTCCCGAGGACAGCGTTATATCGAAGTAGAGGTGTATTTTGTTCATGACTTTGCAGCCCCCCCCATGTTTTTCAACTTTTATTATAATAAATGTAACCCTTCTGTTCATTCTGCTATGCCTGTAACTTAAATGATGAGTGTCCTTTACCTGTAATACTGGTCTTGTGTATGTGTGTGGTGGTGGGGAAATGAGGTGGCGTTGTAGACCCATTCTCTGACGCACCACTATATCTCTTTGAAGTCAGATGTGTGAAGCAATAATATAAACAAAATAAATGGCAATTTAAGCAGCAACATGTGGTTCATCTTGATGCAAAGCATGAGTGAGACTTCCTTTAGGTAGAAATACATTGATTTCCTGTACTAGGAGCTTTAATAGGCTTGTTTATTAACTGATAGTTCTATGTAACTCTCGGTGTTAATAAGCAACAGAACAACTGTGAAATCAGTTAATATAATTCTGGTAATTTAGTTCATTTGCTTTGTTAAATTTCATTTTTCTATCCGTATCATGGGAAATCAGCTGCTAGATGCTGTTTATAACCCTCTGCAGATTTAAAAAAAAAAAGTGTTTTTTTTCCTGACCACATTTATTTTTCTTCATATAAAGCTTTTTATTATAACATGCCTTCTGAGATCTGTTTAGCAGATTTATATCTCTTAAGCATTTTAAACTAAATTTTCCAGATTTGAGGATAATTGCTAGACAATTATTAAAACACAGATCATCTTCTGTTGGACCAGTTTTTTGTCTTTCTCGGAGAAATCTAAGCCCATGTATCCTTGGATCGGATGTCCACTCAACGGGGCAGTTAGTGTTTCATGCACATTTAATAAATCTGTATAAAGACTGTCTTCACATATTCAATGAAAATAGTCACTGCAGATGGTCCTGATTTTTTTTAAAAAGAATGAGTTGATTGCTTTAATTTCTTTTCAGAATAACACAAGCTACTATAGCCAGATGATGGCTCACAAAGACATGAAACTAGTGATGCAAATTCTGCATTAACTTGAACTCCAGAATTTGGCCCTATTTGTTATCTTTGGGAGGGAAGGGGAAGAAGACTTGTTCAAGATGAGCTAGAAAATTTGGGATGGTTTTGATAAGCAGGAAGCAGATTTCTGTTTCTTGAAGGATGTGCTATTTTTTACTCAGCAGCAAATTAAGCTTAGGAAAAGGAAATAAACTTTTATAGTAACCTTTGACAGACCTGAGCCGGTTACTTTTTCTTGCCATTCTTGTATATGAAGAAAATCTGAGCAGAATTTTATTTCCCCCTTCCCATTTTACAAATCATGCAGTCTTGTCTTGTCCTAAGTCATTATATTGGGGAGTGAAGCTTTAAAGCAGCTTATAAGGACTAGAGAATGCGCTTCAGTAGTAAGGTTTTAAAAAGGAAAAGGTATCAGACTAAGAGGGAAATCAGTGTTGCTTTTAAGGTTCTCTGAGGGCATAAATGTTATATACTTTATAAATATTTGGCATTTAAAACAAGATGCCTGGGGACACTAAGAGGAAGGATGGTTCAGTGGTTAGGGCACTGGGTGAGGATGTTGGAGATGTGGGTTCAGTTCTCTGCTCTGCAATGGACTTCCTGTGTGACCTTGGGCAAGTCACTTAGCCTCATTGTGCCTCAGTTTCCCATCTGTACAGTGAGGCTAATAATGCTTCCTTGGCTCACAGAGCAGTTGTGAGGATAAATATCTTTAAAAGATTGTGAAACTCTTTGAGATCTATAGATGAAAAGTGCTCTCTGTGAAATAGGCATTATTCTTCATTATCATAGAATATCAGGGTTGGAAGGGACCTCAGGAGATCATCTAGTCCAACCCCCTGCTCAAAGCAGGACCAATCCCTAGACAGATTTTTGCCCCAGATCCCTAAATGGCCCCACTCAAGGATTGAACTCACAACCCTGCAGGCCAGTGCTCAAACCACTGAGCTATTATGATAATAAATATTTGAGATTTAAATCAGCGTAAAGAAGGATGGCCTGAAAATGAAGTGATGACGTGTTCTTGGCCTTTAGGGACAAGCACTTCAGCATAGATATATTGTAGCTGTCAGCTGGGTTGGGCCCACCAGCATCAAACCCAGGGGATAGATTGTTTTTTCTTTGCCTTTGTGGCTGCTACCCCTCTCCTTGTTAATCATTCTAGTGACGATTTCTACAAAGCATTAGTGCCCTCAATTCATGGTGAAGCAAAATGCACATTGACAGTGTTCAATGCCTTGTAGGATTGGCCTCCCACTGAATCTCTGCTTGGTCACGAGAACAGAGGGACAGAGGAATTGAGGCCCTGTTGGGCCTCAATTCAACAAAGTACTTACACATCCCTATTCAGCTTATTCATGCTTCATGATGAGCATGTGTTTAAGTGCGTTGCTGAATTGGGACCATAAAGTGTGATGTGTGAGCAATATGCAGTGGTGTTAGAAACATTCCTCCAGGACAGGAAGATGGATTCAAAGACCCAATACTGTATATCTTTTTGATTCTCCATTTCTCTGACCTCAGTCTTGCCAGCTCTCACGGTACTTAATGTTTTTCTTGAAGCCCTAGCTCCTGGAGTCGTGTGAGATTACATGAGAATCTCATCTTTCATTTAAAAAAAAATAAAAAATCTGACCCTTATGGTTGTGGAGAGAATCTGGAAAGTGTGACTCCTAAAGGCTCCAAAATCAGACAGCAAATTAAAAGTACCCCAAATGTATTATTTTGTAAAATCTCATGATTTGGCAGGATAAGAGGGCTGATTCAGGAGTTTTGAATGCATGGGATTGGCAGTCCTGTGATAAGCAGTTGCCCCACAAACCTGACTGAAAGCTGGTAGCTCTGACTTTCAGCCTTGCTACTCTTGTGACGATCTCTATTTAAAACCTCTAGAAAAGTATTTGAGAGCATTTCTTGAAATCTCTCTGAAGTCTAGTACTTCGTATTGGAGAAACTTTTAATAATGAGTATAAGCTACAAAAATTGTGATGCAGTTCCACTGGGAAGCTTTACAAATGTGTTTACTTCAAATGAAACCCTTTTCAATGTGCCTTTTTTTTTTTAATCTGCACTTGAAAAGCAAGAACAAGGAGAATAATTGAAGAATTTAAAATATTTTTTAAAACTGAAAGAAAACAAAACAATGTTAAGATTAAAACTTGGTCTTCCCATCTGAACACTTAGTTTCTTTTGTTATGCTTGTCTTAGAAATATCTCTCTCAAGATGCAAGTTTTTGAAGATACATATTTCTTACCTGGTTGCCTGCTGCAGATTAAAGGGATATCTGTCAAATATTTTCTGTTTTAATTTTGTATTATTTATTAAGCCTATAGGTGTATGTGGCATTTTACAAAAAGATTGGGGCCACAGAATTTGCCCCAAGGAACTTAAAATCTAGAGCCTTGTTTCTGTCTGTGTGTCTGTCTCTCTTCCTCTCTTGCAATTCTATTAACTTTTTGGTTTTATTGGGTTGACTTGGGAGTATGGTTCATTGTTGGAGACACGAGAAAGAAATGGGTTGGGAGGAGGGATGTGGAGAAGAAAAGAGCAGCTGCATGATATAACTAGCTTATATATGTTTTTTCATTCTTCTATTTGTTATGCCCTCTTAGAAGCCTGTATGCAAAATGCCAAACTTTATATATAAAAAGAAAAGAGAAATATTGCTTTTTAGCTTCTGAGAATAAAAAGAAAGGAAAGCGATTAGAGATGGTGGATTCTTATAGCTCTGATCCAGGTTTGTTAAGACAAAGGGAGAAAAAAAATCCAATCTCCCTGAAATATTTACAGAGGTAAATCTGATGAAGAAATTTAGGCTAGGAAGAGCAGTGACAGTGGACAATCAGTAAACCATAGTGAAAGAAGCAGCAGAACAATAATGTCACTCTGGTTTAGATAGGAACCTGTGCCACGGTGCTGTGTCATACCCTGTGTCTAAGGTGCTGTGTCGTGTTCTTCTTTGCAGTGATGTAAGGCGGAGAATTCAGCAAACAATAGCTCAGGCATTTGGTATCAGCTCCTCTTCCATGTATCTGACCAAGCCAACCTTCTTCTCAAGAATAAACAGCACAGAGGCCAAGACAACGCATGATGAGTACTGGCACCCGCACATTGACAAGGTAAGTGGCAGGTTCAGAGAGGCAGAATATGTTTCCTTGGGATTAAATCACTTTGGAGACTCAGTACCCAAGTACCCAAGTGTACCAGACCATAATAACAATTGCAGTTGGAAGATGTTTATAGGCTGGTGATATAAAAGTTGGTTCAGTTAAAGGAACATGGATGAAGAATACGCCAGCTTGCCTTTGTCATGCTGGGAGGACAGGACAGGATCACTCATTTTTTTCAAAAGTGTGGTAAATTAATGGTAAATTCTCAGAATGGAGAGGGATAACTAGTGGTGTTCCCCAAGGGTCAGTCCTAGGACCAATCCTATTCAATTTATTCATAAATGATCTGGAGAAAGGGGTAAACAGTGAGGTGGCAAAGTTTGCAGATGACACTAAACTACTCAAGATAGTTAAGACCAAAGCAGATTGTGAAGAACTTCAAAAAGATCTCACAAAACTAAGTGATTGGGCAACAAAATGGCAAATGAAATTTAATGTGGATAAATGTAAAGTAATGCACATTGGAAAAAATAACCCCAACTATACATACAACATGATGGGGGCTAATTTAGCTACAACGAGTCAGGAAAAAGATCTTGGAGTTATCGTGGATAGTTCTCTGAAGATGTCCACGCAGTGTGCAGAGGCGGTCAAAAAAGCAAACAGGATGTTAGGAATAATTAAAAAGGGGATAGAGAATAAGACTGAGAATATATTATTGCCCTTATATAAATCCGTGGTACGCCCACATCTCGAATACTGTGTACAGATGTGGTCTCCTCACCTCAAAAAAGATATTCTAGCACTAGAAAAGGTTCAGAAAAGAGCAACTAAAATGATTAGGGGTTTAGAGAGGGTCCCATATGAGGAAAGATTAAAGAGGCTAGGACTCTTCAGTTTGGAAAAGAGGAGACTAAGGGGGGACATGATAGAGATATATAAAATCATGAGTGATGTTGAGAAAGTGGATAAGGAAAAGTTATTTCCTTATTCCCATAATACAAGAACTAGGGGTCACCAAATGAAATTAATAGGCAGCAGCTTTAAAACAAATAAAAGGAAGTTCTTCTTCACGCAGCGCACAGTCAACTTGTGGAACTCCTTACCTGAGGAGGTTGTGAAGGCTAGGACTATAACAATGTTTAAAAGGGGACTAGATAAATTCATGGTGGCTAAGTCCATACATGGCTATTAGCCAGGATGGGTAAGAATGGTGTCCCTAGCCTCTGTTCGTCAGAGGATGGAGATGGATGGCAGGAGAGAGATCACTTGATCATTGCCTGTTAGGTTCACTCCCTCAGGGGCACCTGGCATTGGCCACTGTCGGTAGACAGATACTGGGGTAGATGGACCTTTGGTCTGACCCGGTACGGCCTTTCTTATGTTCTTATGTTATGTTATGTAGTTTTCCTTTGAAATCTTTGGTATTTTCTGCTAGAATTTTTCAACCATGAGATACTCTGTAAATACAGTAAAAGCTTTGTTATCCGGTATGTTGCAGAAATGAAGGGTGCCGGTTAACTAAGAGTTATCTTACCAATGGAATACCAATTTTCAAATAATTAGAATACAATAAAATGAATAAAGTATAAAATAGTATACAGGTACTCACCAATCCAGTAGTAGTATTGCACTGCAGAGTGGTTCGTTCTTGAAGCACTTAGGTGTATACAGGTAAAGCTTCTATACAGTAACTTTTCTATACAGTAGGTTCTTATGACACTACATATCACTATGGGCAGCACATGGCGTACACCCAGATCACTAAAAATACACTTAACACTAAAACTATACTGAACATAATTTAATTGTTCTTAGATGATTCAGAAGGCACTTCAGGATCTTTCAGTGCCTCAGGCTCATCATTATCAACATCAGTTATCATTGTAGATGTCGAAGGTGTAGGAGATTGAGCTGAATCTATAATGACCCTATAACACACTCCGGAAGCTGTTTTTTGAATAAATCCCTGATATCAGCTTGCTTACTTGTATTCTGCCTCTTTTGCACAAAAGTAGAGTGCAGAATGTGCAATTGCATAATGTCCTGTGCAGTATACTAGTCCCGGTTATTAGATTTGAAGATTTGTATTGGGAGATATCAGAAGTGCCAGTTAATAGAGCTTACTGGCTGACAAAGTGCCGGATAACACAGCTTTTACTGTATCAACACCAGTTGAAAGGAGAGATATCTGTCGTGTGTGTGTGTGTGTGTGTGTGTGTGTATACACATTTTAAAATAACATAAACACAAAGGCAGTGTTTTGTCTCAAAAAATACCTTGCCATATAATACTGATTCTAATGTGAGCTTTGTTCCTCCAATCCTAGCAGATCAAAAGGTTTGGGGGTCTTGGTGTCAGATAAAAGATGATGCAACTCTTAATTGTGACACATACTTAATAGCATCTGCCATGATGTTCCCATATCCCAATCCTGTGCCTATAAATATTAGTGTATATTCAGGATACCCTTGTGGTGGGACACTTCACCCATACTTAGTAGCAGTAATCTCATTATATGTGATATATCTGTTAGAGTTTAATATCCTTTGCTGTTGGCTAATTATGGTGGGTATACTGAGGTTGCTTTAGTTAGTAGATCTCTGTGTATATTACACTTTCCCTTCTCTTTTGGTGATTTATAACTTTGTGATATGCAGGTGAATAAAAACATTCTGTAATGTACAATGCTTGTCAGTCTAAAATTTTGTAAGGAGAAAGGCATATCTGTGTAAATACATATGGTACTCCCGCCTCCCTTTGTATTTCTGATCGTGTTTATTACTATTCAGGCATCAAGAGAAAACAGTCATATGTTCTTTGAGAAAAAATGCAGTCAGGGATTCCGATGACTGAGCAGTCCTATCAAACATGTTTCTGGTTTGCACAATATGAAAAAGAAAAATGTCTGATTGTTTTGTTCTGCAGAGGGGCTACCCCATCTAAGATACTCAATAACACTCCTGAATGTTAAACAAAGCAGAAAAGTTTGTCATCTGCTCATCGCTGAGATCTGTTTTTTAAAATTAGGGGTGGATTTTGACAAGTGCTTTAATAAATGGACTGATTAATCACTCACCCACCTCCCAAGTAGTGTTTTAACTACAGCCTTTTAGCACTCATGCACATAAACTGGAAAAGAAAAAACTTCTTTGAGCCAAAAACAGCTTTATTTTGAGGGTGTGAGAAGAGCAGAGAGATGGTGTTTCATCTATCCATGGTCTGTCTTGGAAAGCCCAATATGAGGGTGTTGAGTGGCAAACAAAATTCTTTCTGCTTCTGACATCCACAAAGCTCCAGGTAAGAGTTTTGTTGCAAGCAGTTTTTTCTGTGTCAGTTAGTGTACTTGTGCTATGGGATATGTTGTATGATGGTAAACGTTGGTGTTGTGCAGGAACTAGAATTTTCATCCCACCAAACGTTTTTCATTTCTGAAAAATTTTCATTCTGGATCCGAATGAAAAGTCAGATATGTAACATTTTCTGTGGGATGGACATTTTTAAAACAATCAGTTTCAGAAGAACTGAAAAGGGATTTTTTGAAAATTTCTGGTCCAGCCTCTCCAGCTAAGTGTCAGCTTGCCAAGCAAACTGCCGGGGAGTCCTAGCTCTGGGAGAGCTCACTAGATGGGCTGCTGAAGACCTGGAGCCCAGGGACTCCTGACACCCTGGCAGCTTGTGAAGGAGCCCTGGGCAGTCTGGGCTGGCAGGAAACCAGGCAGGGTTGGTTGGCTGGCCTGCCTGCCTGGTCTCTTTTGAAAGTTTAATAGAATCAACACATTCCTGTGGAACATTTCAGTTTTGTCAAAGTAGCATTTTCCTGATGGAAAACTCTTTTTCGGAAAACTTTCAGACATCTCTCATAATCACTGTTTCAGGTCCTAGGATGGAAAATGATTTTGGCACCCCTTGTGCAGACTGGCTGAGCAAAAGCTTCTCCTTGTCCTCGGCTGTTGATTTGACACCCCAAGAAGTTGGTTGAAGGCCAGCCCTGGTTTCAGAGGTGTGATGAACACTCAGTCTCTTAAAGCACTTATCAATATGCACAGATAACTTAAATACTTAGGCATCAGTGCAGTGGCACTGGAACAGTTTTTGGAGTTAGGGTGCTGAGCTGCACCTCTTACCCCTGCCTGCATGGTGGAGGATGCGGACATGGTTAAGGCGTGGAGGCTGGGGCCACAGCTAGGAGTGGGTGCAGAGCCTGGGGTGTGTGGCCGGCAGCTGGCACCCTGGTCCAAGTGGCAAGGATACTGGGGCCGGTGGCTGGGCGGGACCCTGGGCTGGCAGCCAGGACCCTGGGGCCAGCAGCGGAGCCCCTGGGCACAGGTCCGGTGGCTGAGCGGGACCTGGGGCTGGGGGCTGAGTGGGACCCGGGGCCGGCAGCGGAGCCCCCAGGCAGCAGCAGGGCTGGCGGCTGGGACCCAGGACAGCAGGTGTGCGGGGCTGGTGGCCAGGATGCTGGGTGCAAAACGTGGGGGTGCTGCAGCAATCTCTGCACTCCTACTTCCCACGTCTATGCATCAGTGATGTGCAAGGTTTATTTTATTGCATGTTCTTTGGAGAAGATGTGACTTTTTCATGATCTGTTTTTGGTAATTATGGAAGGTTTATTGAGTGATTTTGTAAACATAGCAGGGGTCTTTCATCTCTGAGATCATAGCTTATGACCTTTTGTGACGTTCTCAGTGGATTGAACTGAGTGAGTCTTGGTTTTGAGTTTAGTTACATACATTGCATCCAAGGGGATCTATGTAAATAAGCAGAACTCAAAGTACTGGTGAGAGAGCCAGATAGCTAAATAAATTGGGAGTTCAGCAGAGATTTAAAAACTGGAATTGCTCCAGAATCATGGCCCACCCAAGCCGAACCAGATCTAAGATATACAGCCATCCAAAAGCTTATCAGTGCCTCACTGTCAGTAGGTAAAAGTTATTAGTAGGCCGGCTTCTAAGGGCATGACTTGAACATCCCTTATTAGAAGTCACACAAAGAAATATTTCTTACCAGGAAAAATACTTGATATTAAAAGGATCAAGTTGCATGGAATAATAATTAATAAATACTTAGTTCTTATGTTTTGTCCATGTTTCTGACAGCATCAGTCAAAGCTGTGGTAGTCACCTTTGATTTGCTGAACTTCTACTATTTCCCCATGTTTATTCCCCCCACTGTTCCTCACAGCTTCTTGTCAACTGCTGCAAATGGACCATTTTGATCACCACTACAAAAAGTTTTTCTCTCTCCCGCTGGTAATAGCTCACCTTAACTGATCACTCTCGTTAGAGTGTGTATGGTAACACCCATTGTTTCATGTTCTCTGTGTATATATATATATATATCCCTATTGTATTTTCCACTGCATGCATCGGATGAAGTGGGCTGTAGCCCATGAAAGCTTATCCTCAAATACATTTGTTAGTCTCTAAGGTGCCACAAGTACTCCTGTTCTTTCTATGAACTGATTAACAGTTCATAGAACTGGCGGCTCTCTCATTAACAAAGTGCTCATTCTGCAGTGCTGAACTTCAGAAGATGTTGTGACAGGCTGACAATGCTTGAGGCAGCCTCAGTTTAAATTAGGATAGTAATGCAAGATCAAGTGTAGAGCCATTGATAAAGCAATGATAATCCACACCAGCTTTTTGAATATTGTTGGTTAAAGGGGTACTGTAAATACAGAGTAACATAGATGGGGAGGATTTATGCAGTGCAGGTTAACCAAACTGATCCTAATAAGGACTGTATCTAGAATGAAAATAGTGCTGAAGTGGCTTCTGGCAGTTCCATCACATGCTCCAGTCTGTTACAGGGGACCCCATCATAGCAAAGATTCCAGTTCCATGAAATGCAATGACATCATATGTTTTCACTCTGACTCTCCTTGTTAGTCTATTCTCAAAAGAACTGTTGCATCTTCACCATTCCACAGCAGCTTTAGGTTACTACAAATCTATAATAAACAGAAGAAAAAAGTGTCTGTGTAATGCCAGAAAGAAGGAGAATTACTCAAAAATGGTAACTGGTTTGAGGATTGCACCATGTGTTTTGTCAGTTTTTGAAGATGTAACTGGAGGTAGTTTGAATGAGAAGATACATCCCGTATTTATGCTGCTGCTCTGCACAGTGAAACTTTGTCAGCAAAGAATTTGACAAGCTGTGTAATAAGTGAACATGTAATAGGAATACACTATCCCAGGTCAATGTTTTATTTGGAGATACTGTATCTATTTAACAATGACTTTTGCTTAAAACTAATGAAGGTAATTTGGGCTGCTACAGTCTATTAATGTCTCGGCCAATTCACTAATTTTTGGAGACTATTTTTTAGGCTGTTTTTCAGAACAGAGGTCAGCTAGAGTTCACATCCTCTGCAGCTCATCTTTCCCTCTGCCTCCGGGATTATGGCCCTGTTTACAATCTAAATGACCCAAAAAAGCCTCTGCTTTTTTTCTGAACCTGGATTATGTCAAGTGAAACTGATCATGTTCACACTTGTTCTTAACTAAGGTGTGGCGGAGAAATACTGTTGAGTTTTCCCCACCTTGTAAAATAAACACCATTCTTTTTATGGTCATCTTCTCTTAGGCAGTTTTTCTTCAGTTTACCCAAGGGCTGGAGAACCCCAGCAACTCCCAACTCAAGTGTTGCATTAGAAGGCAAACCTCTATCATGACTACTATGACTGACTAATACAAATATAATTCCACAGCCAATGAACTTGCAAAGTACCAATAGGATGGGTTTCATAGAACTTGGTAAGAGTACTCGGAATGGGAAAATAGTAATATGAACAATTACTTTGTTCAAATGATTATGAGTGAAGTTTACATTTCCTATTGGAGCTGGTGATTTTCCATTTGTTTCCTGGCTGTATGCTCGTCACCAGCAAGAACACATTACCTGGGTGTATCTCACTTAAATAATCACCATGTCATTGGGGCGGGGGGCGCTCAGGCACTGGTGTGCCTCCGTCCCTCCTGTTCTCTCTTTGTGTCACATAATAGTCTGGTCTCTTGTGGACTGTAATACTTTGGTCTAATTTTGGTTGTTGGGTTTAATGTGTGGGTTCTAGGTGGTGTTGGCGGCCTGTAATGTATAGGCTAGATCAGGGGTGGGCAAATTTTTGGCCCGAGGGCGACATTTGGATGGAGAGATTGCATGCAGGGCCATGAATGTAGGGCTGGGGTAGGGGGTTGGGTTGCGGGAGGGAGTGCGAGGTGTGGGAGGGGGTGCGGTGTGCAGGAAGGGGCTAAGGGCAAGGGGTTGGGGCAGAGTAGGGGTGCGGGGTATATGAGGGGGCTCAGGGAAGGGGGTTGGGGTGCAAGCAGGAAGTTGGGGTGCGGGGTGTGGGATCCGGCCCAGCACCGCTTACCTGGAGTGGCTCCGGGGTGGCAGCGGCATGCACTGGGGTCAGGGCAGGCTCCCTTCCTGCCTGCCCCTCCCCCAGCCCCATCCTGAGCCGCTCCGGGAAGCGGCCGGCACCATGTGCCTGCGGCCCTTGGGAGAGGAGGAGCAGAGGGATCCACATGCTGCCCTTGCTTGTGGGTACCTCCCCCGAAGCTCCCATGGTTCCCTGTTCCTGGCCAATGGGAGCTGTGGGGGAGGTACCCACAGGCAAAGGCAGCATGCGGAGTCCTCTGCCCTCCCTTCCCCCAGGGGCCACAGGGACGTGGTGCCGGCTGCTTCTGGGAGCAGCGCGGGGCCCACTGCGCCACAGAGTTGGCAATCCTGCGGGTCAGATCCAAAGCCCTGAGGGGCTGGATCCAGCCCACGGGCTGTAGTTTGCCCACCCCTAGGCTAGAAGGTCAGACTAGATGATCTGGTGGTCCCTTCTGGCCTTGAACTCTATGATTGTGTCACAGACATCATCCTAGGAGCCAGAGTGGGCTGAATAAGATTGAAGAGTATAGCTGAAATTCCAAGAGTATTTTAATCAAAGTGATAACAGGCTGGGAGAGAATATTTAAAAACTAAAGGAAATTAAACTGTGATATCCATAACACGGAGCCCCCTGCCACCAAGGCTTGGGAGCAAAGACTGTGAGGCCTTTGGTTGATAGCACTGTGTGGTCCTCAGAGTGTATCTAGAATTGTTCATCCCTGTGCTGAGGCCAGTACCGTATCTTCTGAATTCTAAAATAAGGCTTAAGTGGGACATCAGTGATGCACAGTCTTTGTGCTGGGATTTCACTTTAGTGAGGTTCCTCCCTGGGAAGGAATTCCATGGCTTTGGTAGGCACGATTTGCATTAAGACTCTTCTTCTGTTCCATAGGCTGGGCCAGAAAGGAGTGTCTTGCGTGAATAGCATGTTGGAATACCATCTGTGAATTCTATCATGAAATGATCCAAAATTCAGTGAAAACTAACTTAAAAAATATACACAACAGACAATGCTGGCAATGCTTATCCCTGTCCTCACTAGTAATCGCACGAGAACCCTCTCTGAGTGCTGTCATTACAATCTGGGGAACTTTCAAGGTAGAAATGGGGAATGGGGATTTGTGTGTGTGTGGAAGGAAAACAAGATGAGCTCGTTATTTTAACTCATTTGAATGAGTGACACAGTGGAGGAAAGAGCTGTAACTGTAGTAGTTATTGTTTGTCCATTTTTTGTCTCTTTTTCATACATTAGGGTGAATTTTTGAATTCTGTAGCTACTAACTATTGTTGTCATGTGTTTGCATTATTTGAGCACTATATTTGTTCCTTCTCTCCTGCATTCTTTACTATTTTCCACATTTGTTTTGCATCAGCAAATTAATAATGTGGTCATTTAATCTGGGCAGCAGATGTCTCTGTTGAGGCCACACCTAAAATTTTCAAGTTATCCTGTCATATGGAAACTAATTTATTTTCAGCAGGAGAATTTTTCTTTATGAAAGTTGTCAAAGTTCTCTGTATTAGTATCCTGACAATGCACATGCAGAGCAGCCAGCAGGTTGCATTTTTACTGTTCCGATCCAGGTGTCCTTGTGCACACCTCATTTATCATCTTGCAGGTGAACTATGGGCTGTCAAGGGAGCAGATCTGCTATGCAACTGGTTGAATGGCTTTTGTTTTTCTATTATTAACAGCAACAAAAGTGTAACATAGTTTTTAAATGCATCGTGTAAAATTTATACACTGATTCTTGTCATGGTAAATAATTTGGTAACATGATTGTGATACTAATGAAGATGTGATTGTGTCCATCTGGGATGACTGAGACAATATGTCAGTCAATATGTTCATGATTATTTATTTTATTGAAGCATTGAAGCTCAGAAAGTCACCCAGAGTCCATAAGATATGAAAATGTGACCTATATTGAAGTAAAAGTTGCTTTCTAAAAGATATATTGGTTCTATGCTTAGACCATACTATAGGAATTATGAGGGGAGCTGGTAGAAACCACTATATTTAGGTTGTCAAACATTTCAATTATAAAAGATAGTTGCAACTGTTTCTTTGGACTTGTCTCCACTTACTGGGGGATTGACGTGCAGTGATTGATCCACCAGGGGTCGATTTAGCGGGTCTAAGGAAGACCCACTAAATCGGCTGCCGATTGCTCTCCCATCGACTCCCCTACACACCCACCCACACTATACTGGGAACTGCTGGAGCAGCAGTGTGGGTGAGTATATAGGGGACTTGGAGGGGTTCTCCTCACCCACTCAGGACCCAGTACATAGCTCTAGTGGATCATGCCCCCTTCATGTATTGCTCTCAGAAGACTGGGCCAGAGCTCTCCCAGGGTGGGAAGAAATGGGATGGGGGAGAGAGACAAACTCGACTCCATACAACCACTCTGTTGATTCAGCGTATGACCACAGTAGCCAAGCCTTTCCATTCTAGGGCAGCACATGGAGCAGGAGCTCTCTCAACTCCTGAGTGTGGGAAGGAGACAGACAGATACCTTCCAGATGCAGCATCTAGACCCAGCGGTCTATCCTCCTTCTGGGACAACAGCCTTGTCCTGCCATCTGCCTGCACCTTAAATGGTAGCTGTCTGTACTGCAGTGCTGAAGGTTCAGGGTTCAAACACTGCTGCTGATGCATGATGTAGGGATTGTTTCAGTTGCACACAAAGAATTGTGGCAAAATTTTCAAAAACACTTAAGCCCCATCCCAGAATTGATTTAGGTATATAGAAACCTAAGACCAATTGAACTTTCAATGAGATTTAGACTCTGAAGTGTCTAAGTTACTTTTGAAAAGGTTTAGTTGCTTTGGAAAATTTTTACCATTGATTTAAAAAATAGCCCCCAAAACCTAGAAAATTCCATGCAAAAAACCTGTATGTTAAATGAATGTTTAGGTTGCAAAGTTAAGCACTTTAAGGCTGGGATATGTGATTTTTACAATTGTCCGTGAAGTTCTGTCCCCTTGTGTGTATGCATCTCAATACAGCCTTTTATTATGTAATCACATTATTTTTTTCCCAAAGAACCCTACCTCTCTTATTTCACAGGACTGATGCAAAAGGGACAGAAACTAGTTATCATCTGAATCTGAAATACTTCCCATGCCATCAAAAGTCACTTAAGTCACAAACAAGGCTCCGCCATCCCTGTCTATCCTGTTCCACTCTTTTCATGCCCTTACTGATGTTAAGTCTCAGAAGTTTTCTATCTCTGAGTAATGTTTGATGGAGGGATTCTTTTGTTTAGCGCCTTTTACATGATCCTCCAGCTGCTCAATGACACCCCTAGCATGGCAGATGCTCTGGCTTCTTTCTTAACACGTGACCCAGATATTTTCATTACCTTTTCCAGATAACTCTGGAGATGAGGAGTTGAACGCTGATGTATTTCACCGTTTGTTATAAATTAATTCAATTTAATATCTCTTATTTTCCTCAGGCATTTGTTTTTAGAATCATAGAATAGTAGGACTGGAAGGGACCTCGAGAGGTCAGTAGTCCAGTCTCCTGTACTCATGGCACTTAGTCATCTGTCTGTACTTTTGGTGGATTTCCAGCTTTCAAATCCAGTTGTTTAAATGGAAACAGCATGTGAGATGAAGTTTTGTAGTTTGGTCTTTAATGTGTAGATTTTTGATGACCAAATCTTGTTTACACTGGTGAATGCAGCTGCTGCCTTGCTAATTCATGACATTATTTCCTTCTGGAAATCCCCCATTTGATTGCAGGTTTCTGCCAACATATGTGGATTGACTCTCACCTCTTGTATTCCTTTGCTTTCTAATGTAAGATTTGAATAGGGAGTTGCTGGGGATCTCACAGATTTGTTATTTCATAACTAATTATTAAGAGTCTTTTTTGCATAGCTGGACAGTCTCTTGGTCTTTGCTTGCTTGTTGGTTGAACTGTCACCTAGAGTTATGTTGTCAGCAAAATCTAAATCTTCTTAAGTCGTGCAATGCCTGTGTTGTATGTCTACGCTTTTTCTCATAAGGGCATGTCTACATTACACCAACATAGCTATGCTGACATAACTCTGTACTGTGGACACAGCCTACGCAGACAGGTGTTTTTCCATCGGTGTGGGAACCTCACCTCCCTGAGCAACGGTACCTATGCAAAAGAAGCATTCTTCCATCAGCACAGCTACATCTCCACTGGTTGGCATAGGTTAGTCAGGGGTTTGGTTTTTTCACTCCCCTGACTGATGCAGTTTTGTCAACCTAACTTTTGAGTGTAGACCAAGCCATAATGAAGTCAATGGCAATGCCAAACAGTAGAGGTGAAAAAATGCATCCTTGTTTGATGCCAGTGTCTGTTAACCATTCACTCAAGTCTGTGTTTCTTTAATTGTACAAGCTGCACCTTGATATAAAGCCTTGATGATGTTAGCTAGTTTTGTTGGCATACTATAACACTTCAAGCGATGTCAGAATAAATTGGGCTGGAGACTGTCAAATGTTTTTTTCAAATCTGTGAAGTTTCTGGGAAGTGGGTTTTGTTACTCCATACCCTATTCTTAGGGTGAAAATCTGGTCAACTTGTGATCTACTGGATCAAAATCCAGCCTGCTTTTCAGGTAGCTCAACTGCTTCCTTTATTCTGCTTAAGATGATACTGCAGAAGGCTTTGCCTATTGCTGAAAGAAGTGTAACACCTTACCGGTTGTTAGTTATTTTGATTATCTTTCTTTGGCATTTTGACAATAATGCCATTTTTCCATTGTCTTGAAGGCTTTACCTGGTCCCATGTGTTATTGAAAAGTTTGGTGATTTTACTGATGATCTCATCAGCACAAACTTCCAGAATTTCCCTGTTCTTCGCCTGCAGCTTTCCCAGGTTTTCACTTTTTTAGTGCATCTTTTACAATATGAAATATTGTGCTATCTATTTCTGGGTGTTTAATTTCTTTGTCAAAGTCAACAATTTATTTTGGCTTTGGTCATTTTAACATCTCTTGAAAGTGTTCTGCCCATCACTCATTTTTTTTCTTTTTTTTTCTTCTGTTGGTAAGGTCATTCTTTAGTTACCCTTAACAGGCCCTCTGGCTGGTGTAAACTTGCCACTTAGAACGCTGTTGAATTGATGAAGTGTCTTACAATCACCTCTTTCAGCAGCTGCCTCAGCTTCTTCGGCAGTGTTATCCATATATTTCCTCTTGTCTCTTCTCATGCTGCTTTTCACTGCTGTGTCTTTTGGGTTAAACAGATTTTTTGCTGCCGCTTTTTCTGGAGGTGTTTTTGAAGAGTGAATGTTTGCTTTGGCTTATCCCTTTCTTTTACACAGTTCCACATATCCTCACTTATCCAGACCTTAGGTTTGCATGTCTGGAAACCAACTACAGTTATTGCAGCATCTGTGATACCGTCATGCAGAAAGGATCATGACATGTCAATGTTGACTTCTTGTAGTGGTTCTCAGTCCTACAGCATCTATACTCTGTTCTTTAGTTCAGTTTGACATTGCTGCTGTAATGTCTTCTCTGTTTGCCTTTTGCTAACTTTCTTGCCTCTTTTGGGGGTTTTATTTTTCTTTCAACATTGTCATCTCTGTATGCTCTGATGCCTTGGAGAGTTGCTCTAAATTTCCTTCCATTACATAGACAATCTGTCTGGTTCCTGGTGACTCCATCTGAAACATTCCAAGTTACTTGTGCGTATCTATGTGCAAATACAGTAACTCCTCACTTAACGTTGTCCCGGTTAACTCTGTTTCGTCGTTAGGTTGCTGATCAATTAGAGAACATGTTCATTTAAAGTTGCGCAAAGCTCCCTTATAATGTTGTTTGGCAGCCGCCTGCTTTGTCCACTGCTTGCAGAAAGAGCAGCCCCTTGGAGCTAACTGGTGGGGGCTTGGAACCAGGGTGGCCAGGCAGCCCCCCTATCAGCTCCCCTAAGTTCCTGTGTGGCTATCAATTGCCAGGCAGTTCTGCTGTCTCTCCCCCCACTGCTTTGTACCACTCCTGCCCTCTGCCTTGGAGCTGCTCCCAGGAGTCTCCTGCTTGCTGTGTGGGAGGGGATGGGGCAGGGATGCTAATGTCAGGGTGTCCCCCGCTCCTGTACGCTGCTGCCTCCCGCCCCGCTCTTGTACCTCATCTCCACAGAGTGGGGTTGGGGGGGCATGACAGGGCTCAGGACGAAGGGAACTTGCTGGCAGTAGTTACGTCTCAATGTGCTGATCTACTTAAAAAGGCAGTGTACTTAGAGTGGAGTCAGCGTACTTAAAAGGGGCAGTGCATCTCTCTCACACTCTCACTCACACACACAATGTGTGTGTTTCTCTCTCTGCCATGCTGTGTCTCCTCTCTCCATTCATGCTGCCTTGTAGAGTGTGAGGCTACATTAACAATAATGTGTTAACCCTTGAGGGCTCAGCCAAGTGCTAGTTCATCATTTGGCAGCAAGGCATTCCCTGGGAAATATCCCACCCGCCTCCACCCTCTGACTCCACCACCTCAACCAAGCTTCACAATCATCATTGCTGTGTACAGTATTAAATTGTTTGTTTAAAACATATACTGTGTATACGTGTGTGTGTGTATTTATGTGTGTGTATAGTCTTTTGTCTGGCGAAAAAAATTTCCCTGGAACCTAACCCCTCTATTTACATTAATTCTTATGGGGAAATTGGATTCACTTAACATCGTTTTGCTTAAAGGAGCATTTTTCAGGAACATAATTACAATGTTAAGCAAGGAGTTACTGTAGTGTTCCACCCATTATGAGCGCTGACACCAGCCACAGTCCTAGAAGTCATTTGCTGTTCTGATTTTGGGAACCATGGTATGCTTGCCCATTGCTTTCACCACTCTGTTGTTGTCATTCCCAATCTTATAATCAAAGTCTCCCATTATTAAGCAGGTGTTAAGCTTGGGAATATTGTCAATCAGTTTGTAGGCAACTGCAGAATTGATCTTATTATAGCTGTCTGTTGGTGTATAACATTGTATAAATATCAGTTTCATGTATTGTGTTTTGAAACCTAGCTCGAATCAATCAATGATTAATTGGCTCCCAATCTATTATCGATTTTTATGCTTTGGAAGTATTAATCAGTGCTGTTCCCTCTGAGAGGTAATCATTTTTCCTCCCTGAATATATTACTATTTAATTTTTGAGTTTTTTTTTATCAGCTCCTGGCCATTGACATTTCTTCTTCCAAGGTTTTTGAGATTTGTCAACAAGATGAAAGCACTTTATTTCCTACAGTTTTGTACAGTGTGTTCCAGAGAGTTCAGTGCGGCTCTGAATGGGCTCCAGGGACTACCTGAACAGATCTGAATGCCAATAGGGGCACAGTTGTTCATCTCTGTAAGAAGGCAGTTTTTCTGCATCATAGCTGGTTTGCATTTGAATGGGGTTCTTATTTTGGGCTCAGAACCAGTTTACTGATCTATCAGTTTCCTCATATGCCATGCACCGTGTGATTGGAAAATGGATAGGGTACAAATTCAGGCCTATTCACATTAGTCTCTGTATCTTGAAGCACAACACAAATAAAAAGTATATCCTTGCTAATGATAACAGGGAAACCTATTTCACATTACTGAAATGATCAAATTGGTGAGTAAGCAAATAAACAAAACTTAAAAAAAAATCAAGGAGGATCCATTACAAAATATCTTAATTTTGACAGTTGTAATTTAGTTTAACATATAACACTTCATAATGTGCTAATCATATTGTCATTGAAAAAAATAAAGCAGTTTTAGTAACATGAGGCCTAAATTAGCATCTGCTATTAAATCTGTCATTTTGGTATGCAAATTATAAAGGGTGTACAGATTAACATAGTGCATTTTGGCTCATGCTGAATGACTGTGCAAACTAACTAGCAGAAATGTCTAAATGATTTTTGCTTTGCCAGATCCATATGTTTTAAGTTAAATTATTCATAAAGAACTTTTGAAAATTGATCAGTCTGTAGTTGTCAGTATGACTTTTATTAGTTGGTTTCAATTATAATAGAGTTTTTTTTCATGTAATTTATTAAGCCTTTTGATATTTAATGTGAGTGGGATAATAAATGCATTTGATATTCATGGGATGTTGTGTTATTCCAGAGAGGCTGTTATAATTTAGTGTCATTCAGTGACCACTTATAAATAGTCACCACTTCTTAATACTGATCTACCTTTGAGTGCTAGCAATCGTGAAGAACAGTAATAGGAAAAGCTATTTGCTGCTAAAGGTTATATAGACATGCTGACTTAAAAAACCCAAAAACCTCAGATTAGTATCAATGGTTAGTATCACTGGTGCAAATGCACTATTGCTGAAAAATTGGTTTTGGAGAGGACTAGCCAGGGCCTTGCTGAAAACATAGACAAATAAGGTTTTGCAATTTCTTTTTCAAGTTTATAAATTAGGAGGAGGAACTGGATATACTAACTTTGCAGTCAGAGGAATGTCTCCTTTTCAGTGTCTGAAAAAGTATAGGTAGCCACATAGCCATTTTTTTTGTAGGTTATAGGGTCAGAGTTGGTGGGGTGGGTTGAGAGAGAATGGAGGACATCACTGAGGGAGAGAGGAGCACTGCACTGTTGATTGTATACCATAATGAAAGCCCCTAAAGCCTCAGACTTGCAAGCGCGGAAGAGAAAGAGTAAGTTGCACTGAACGCTGTGAAATGAGAGAGGCAGCCTTCCCATTCCTGAAGCAACCTGTGGTCTCATCTCCAGTGCAAGCAAACATGTCCTTTTAGCTGAAAGTGTCTCTGCAGTATTGGCTGCAAGGAAGACAGAATTATGGAGTGGGGATTTATTACTAGCCTGAAAAAGTTGATGAACCTTCAGGGTGTTGGGACTAAAATGTCATTAATAACATCACTTTCTTTAATGCCCTTCCACATTTCCTTGCATTTGTAATGTGGTTTAGACAAAGAGGATAAAGGGGAAAGGCTGAAATTTAAATTTTCCCTTACTCCAGATTTAGATTTTAATACAGCTTGTTTTTTCTGATGTAACTTTTCTTTTAAATCCTTAGGCTCAAAATAGCAAAATGAAGTAAATGTAAAGAAGAGCCTCATCCTCCATCTGGTATCTTAATTTTCTCCAAATCTCATTTTATTCTCTCTGTCATAGTCATTGCTCATGTATGCAACTGCTACTCGGTCAAAATTTTGGCTTTATCTGACACTGGTGCACCTATACTTTAAAAAAAAAAATTGAACTGGAAATGTCAAGACAGTTTATGGGTTTGCAAGGCATTTATTGATCTGAATAGTTCTATTTTGTTCCTCTTGAACCCAGGTATCAAGCAAAATTAGTAATGTAAAAAAAAAGAAATTGTTAAGGACAAAGTCTGAAGGGCATTTTATGACATTTAAAAGGAACAGCGTGTGATGAACTTAAAACATGTGGTCCTCAGTGCTTTGTAGAAAAACATTTTATTTCCAAAGCCATCTGTGAACTTTTTTAACAAAACAAAGTAAAAAAGAGGATCTGTTCCTCTAACAGATGTCAGTCTACTTGGAAGATCTGAATCATCAGCACATCTGAGTCCTTGTATGCTAGCAGATGAAAGGGAGGACGGGTGAGGGAGTGAAAGGTGAGTTGCCCAGATAACCCTCTTATCTGTGATTAGATAAGAGAGGGAACTAATCAGTCAGAGTTTGCGAGAATCCTTTTCATCCCCAGCCCTGCAGAGTTTTCACCTTGATACAATATCTATCTCTGTGTTTCTATACTTTTTTAACATCAGGCCAAAATGTCAGGTCAGGAGCTGGTATCCATTTTGCTAGGAGAAAAAATAGCTAGAGGAGTTAGGCTGACAGAGGTCGATAGTCTTTCTAAAGCTACTAGGAAATGAACAGTTTGTTCCCAGCTTTAGAGAGCTTTTTAGTGAATGTCTAAAATAAGATGTGAAAAACTGGAAAAGTCCCTCAGACCTATTGGATCTGGAGTTTGCGTTCTGGAGAGGCCAGACTGGAGTCAGGTAATTTAATGTGCTCTCTTTGTTCCTAGGTAACCTACGGCTCCTTTGACTATACATCTCTGCTTTATCTGTCTGACTACACTGAAGATTTTGGTGGTGGTCGATTTGTGTTCATGGATGTCGGTGCTAACAGGACTGTAGAACCCCGAGCAGGTAGGGTTCTCAGTTTACCTTCACTACATAACTCTCCATAGACCAATTCCTGTTCTCAGTTAGACCAGTGCTACCGAATTCCACAGTATGACAGGATAGAATTAAGCCTAATGTGTTCCAAGTGGGTAGTCAGTAACGTGACCTGGGACAGTGGATAGGCCACAATAATGATTAATGGATTGAAGGCAGTAAAATTCATCCTGTTTCTGGCAAAAGTTCAGTTACTTAGGAAGAAATGGTGAAATAGACTAGAAATGGCCAAGGTTTGAGTTCACCTGAGACTGGCCAGACACATGGAATAACTGCCTGAAAAGTCACAGCCTTCCTTAAATAGGATTCACAAGATTGTCTTTCTAAAGCCTTCTCCTTTATGGCTAAGAAGTCCTTTTCCCTAAGGTTGATTTCCAGTCTTCTACTCCCTAAGCCAGCTGGGGCTGGAACTGCTGTGGAGGCAATTGTTCCTGGGAAGAGGGAGCTGTGTGAATGTTCATCTCTTGCTGATCTCTGTCCAGTTAAGCAGAGGCTTGCCTGGGCTCTGAGGGTATCTGTATCCTGGCTTTGGCCACAAGAATGAGGAGAGTTGCCTTGTTGTGTCTTGAGGGTGGAGTGAAGATAGGCTAAACTTGGAAACGTCAGCTGGTGCAAAATGCTGCCACCTGTATTTTGAGAAGTATTTGCTCCAGGGACCTTGGCTGTCAGTTCATTTCTGGGTGTAATTCAAAAGTGTCAGTTTTAACAAATAAAGATTTAAATGTGTTGGATTCTGGTTAGTGTGGAGAGCAGCTCTCTCTTAACCAAATCCTGAGGTGTTGAGATCAGCTGAGGTGCTCTAGTTAACATTCCCGTGATTTAATTGCAAGAGGTCGTCAGCTTGGAAGCCACTTCTGTTCACCCCAAGCCTTTTAACTTCCAGGTCACACTCTAAGACCCATTTGTTCTCCCAGGCTTTTACTGGAGAGATCGGAGGAGCAGAAGGATGTGGGGGTAGTGGAAAGAGTCTTTTTTCTTAGGAGGACCAGTTTTTTGCACATTTCTCATAATAGTTTTTATACTGAATGTATGTGGCCTAGGCACTGAATGAACACATTAGTACAAACTGAATAAAGCAGGGAAAAAATAGTCTGTGAGCTATATAAAGAATATGCATTATGTTATGGGAATGGAGGAGGTTTTTTTCCTGTAATCTGTTATTCTGTTCAGATTTGCAACAACTCAATGGATATCTTTGACACGTGGAAAGCGTTCTTCAAATGTTTTTAAAACTGGCACGTAAAAGAAATGAATATATCACATAAACTGTAAGTGCTTTGGGGTGAGGACTGTCTTTTTGTTCTGCATTCATACAGCACCTAGCACAGCAGGGCCCTGGTACATGCATGGGGCTTCTAGGTGTTACCTCAATACAAATAACCAAGAATAGTGATAACAGCAATTAGGCCATTACCGTGTCTTGAGTTCCACTTAATTTTGTTTTGTGGGGATATATGGGCCTCTTTGGTGTTACTCCAATGAACTCCTAATCATTGGCAAATTAAGCATTTTGGCAAATGAATAATTTTCAGAAGTAACTGCTGATTATGGACGCTTCAGCTGTATAAGGTGTCTAACTTGAGGCACTTTAAAGGAGCTTGATGTTCAGAAAGTGCTGAGCGCCCACCATCTGAAAATCAGGTCCTTTGAAGTGCCTCAAACGGGGCACCTGAAAATACAGGCACCCAAAATCATCATTAACTACTTGAGAATTTAGGCCATGATGCCTAATTTGCAGATAAGTGCTCATTCAGTGGGGTGACGCCAAACATCTGTTTAGTAGGTACAGAAAAGAAAAGCTCTAAAGAATATTCTGAGCTCACAACATGCAGTCTAAGTGCATGGCCTTTTCTGATTCAGGTGAGTCTGATGCTTTGCTTCTCTCCTGAGAAAGAAATCCAATAGAAAGGCCATGAAACTGGAAGAGGGACTGTTGAAAATAATCGTGTAATTTCCAGACACGTCCCAAAGAATAGTCAGCACTGTCACTACAGCCAGTTGCCATTGGAAGTTAGTTGTTGGGCATTAGGTGGGTTAGCTAGATTGTGTTGGATGTAAAGTCATTTGTCATAAGGTCTGTCTTTTCTGTGTTAAGTACAGCAATATTAACATTTATGGTGCTACATAAATTATCATTACCAATAAGTGATTTGGAGAATCCTGAGTGAAAAGGAGAAGGGGTTGGGAAATTTGAGATGAAGCACAATGTAAAAGCACAATGTAAAATGCTGTCTTGCTGTGGAGCGCTAAGATTCCTCCAAGGACCCAGAGCTGTGCAGGGAAGACCTCCCTCTCAAACTCTGGCAGGTCTAGGACCCAGATAGTGCCTTTCTCTCTCTCTTCCCCAACCCCTCCCCATTGTGTGGCCTTAGATAAATCTGCAGAGAGGAGCCATCCAGAGGCTTCAGACTGTAGGATCAGAAGCAGCCAAAGCAGAGACCTTTGGTCCTCTGGACATTCAGAGAACTTTCTACCATTTTGACTGGACTTTCTCTGCCCTGTGTTGATTGGCTGTTTGCTCCAACCCTCCCCTTTCCTTAGAAGTCTCTTCACTTTAGCTTCACTCACGCCACACCTGTCTTTCTTATCTGCTTGTCTCTGCCCTGTCCCCCTCACCCCTTCCTCTTTCATTGTCCCCTCTCCCTTCCCTTTTCTTTCCATGTAGCTTATCCCCTTCTAACTACCTCCCCCCAACTTGTGCAAGTAACATGATGTTTCCTGCCACATCACATTGTTCACCCCTGTATGCCCTTTCCCCCACCCTGTGTCTGTCTTGTATATTTAGATTGTAAACTCTTTGGGACGGGAACCAGCTATTACCGGTGCTTGTACAGTGCCTAGCACAATGGAGTTGGCTCTTAGGCACTACTGTAATTAATAATGTTGGTAAAATATAACTTGCATGAGAAGGTCCTTTTGATTAACCAAGAAGAAATAACTCTAGAGGACTTTTCTATCATGGAAGCAAGCTGTGTTATAGTTTTCACTTTCAGAATGCTTCTCTGCTCTTCACACTTGTTCTCTGACCCCTGCTGTTTAGGGAGAAAAAAAACTGTTATATGAAATTTCTGTCAATAAGTTTTGCTTAATTCTCATTTTTATCAGAAACTGTTTTCCAGTGGTCCCTGACTCCTTGCCAGCTAACTTAGCTGTGTCATAGCTTGAATATCATTCTGAGTGTAGAAAACATTTATCTTTCTTATTGTTGCAGTTTTAGTATGCAGCGCAGGAAAACCAATACCATGTGCTGAAATAAGTGCTTAAGTTTCTTCTCTGACAATAATTTGTCTGAGTGTCAAAGATTACAGTACCAAATTGATGAAATAGAACAAAAAACTACTCATTTGAAGGGAGATAGTAAATGAACAATAAACCATTGTAGGATTTCTGTTGGGTAGAAATGCTACAAGGACACACTTCACTATTGCCTCTTGAATGTTTTTCATAGGACTGAAAGTGGAGTATAATTCCTGGGTGAGTGAATGCACTAGTTTCTCAGTGACATGGCAAACTACAGTTGGAGACTAATTTTTAAACCACTTTCTATCAGCTCCCAAAATGTTACTTGTATGCAAATATATAAAAGTTTCCTTTTCTCACAAATTAAATAGGATGGATGGGAGAGAGAGCACAATACGGACCATCTTAAAGATATTAGCATCACTACAATGCTGACTAGTTTAACTCTTAAAAACATCTCTCATGTTATTTAATATTACCTTTATAAAGCTATATAAAGAATATGCATTATGTTATGGGAATGGAGGAGGTTTTTTTCCTGTAATCTGTTATTCTGTTCAGATTTGCAACAACTCAATGGATATCTTTGACACGTGGAAAGCGTTCTTCAAATGTTTTTAAAACTGGCACGTAAAAGAAATGAATATATCACATAAACTGTAAGTGCTTTGGGGTGAGGACTGTCTTTTTGTTCTGCATTCATACAGCACCTAGCACAGCAGGGCCCTGGTACATGCATGGGGCTTCTAGGTGTTACCTCAATACAAATAACCAAGAATAGTGATAACAGCAATTAGGCCATTACCGTGTCTTGAGTTCCACTTAATTTTGTTTTGTGGGGATATATGGGCCTCTTTGGTGTTACTCCAATGAACTCCTAATCATTGGCAAATTAAGCATTTTGGCAAATGAATAATTTTCAGAAGTAACTGCTGATTATGGACGCTTCAGCTGTATAAGGTGTCTAACTTGAGGCACTTTAAAGGAGCTTGATGTTCAGAAAGTGCTGAGCGCCCACCATCTGAAAATCAGGTCCTTTGAAGTGCCTCAAACGGGGCACCTGAAAATACAGGCACCCAAAATCATCATTAACTACTTGAGAATTTAGGCCATGATGCCTAATTTGCAGATAAGTGCTCATTCAGTGGGGTGACGCCAAACATCTGTTTAGTAGGTACAGAAAAGAAAAGCTCTAAAGAATATTCTGAGCTCACAACATGCAGTCTAAGTGCATGGCCTTTTCTGATTCAGGTGAGTCTGATGCTTTGCTTCTCTCCTGAGAAAGAAATCCAATAGAAAGGCCATGAAACTGGAAGAGGGACTGTTGAAAATAATCGTGTAATTTCCAGACACGTCCCAAAGAATAGTCAGCACTGTCACTACAGCCAGTTGCCATTGGAAGTTAGTTGTTGGGCATTAGGTGGGTTAGCTAGATTGTGTTGGATGTAAAGTCATTTGTCATAAGGTCTGTCTTTTCTGTGTTAAGTACAGCAATATTAACATTTATGGTGCTACATAAATTATCATTACCAATAAGTGATTTGGAGAATCCTGAGTGAAAAGGAGAAGGGGTTGGGAAATTTGAGATGAAGCACAATGTAAAAGCACAATGTAAAATGCTGTCTTGCTGTGGAGCGCTAAGATTCCTCCAAGGACCCAGAGCTGTGCAGGGAAGACCTCCCTCTCAAACTCTGGCAGGTCTAGGACCCAGATAGTGCCTTTCTCTCTCTCTTCCCCAACCCCTCCCCATTGTGTGGCCTTAGATAAATCTGCAGAGAGGAGCCATCCAGAGGCTTCAGACTGTAGGATCAGAAGCAGCCAAAGCAGAGACCTTTGGTCCTCTGGACATTCAGAGAACTTTCTACCATTTTGACTGGACTTTCTCTGCCCTGTGTTGATTGGCTGTTTGCTCCAACCTCCCCTTTCCTTAGAAGTCTCTTCACTTTAGCTTCACTCACGCCACACCTGTCTTTCTTATCTGCTTGTCTCTGCCCTGTCCCCCTCACCCCTTCCTCTTTCATTGTCCCCTCTCCCTTCCCTTTTCTTTCCATGTAGCTTATCCCCTTCTAACTACCTCCCCCCAACTTGTGCAAGTAACATGATGTTTCCTGCCACATCACATTGTTCACCCCTGTATGCCCTTTCCCCCACCCTGTGTCTGTCTTGTATATTTAGATTGTAAACTCTTTGGGACGGAACCAGCTATTACTGGTGCTTGTACAGTGCCTAGCACAATGGAGTTGGCTCTTAGGCACTACTGTAATTAATAATGTTGGTAAAATATAACTTGCATGAGAAGGTCCTTTTGATTAACCAAGAAGAAATAACTCTAGAGGACTTTTCTATCATGGAAGCAAGCTGTGTTATAATTTTCACTTTCAGAATGCTTCTCTGCTCTTCACACTTGTTCTCTGACCCCTGCTGTTTAGGGAGAAAAAAAACTGTTATATGAAATTTCTGTCAATAAGTTTTGCTTAATTCTCATTTTTATCAGAAACTGTTTTCCAGTGGTCTCTGACTCCTTGCCAGCTAACTTAGCTGTGTCATAGCTTGAATATCATTCTGAGTGTAGAAAACATTTATCTTTCTTATTGTTGCAGTTTTAGTATGCAGCGCAGGAAAACCAATACCATGTGCTGAAATAAGTGCTTAAGTTTCTTCTCTGACAATAATTTGTCTGAGTGTCAAAGATTACAGTACCAAATTGATGAAATAGAACAAAAAACTACTCATTTGAAGGGAGATAGTAAATGAACAATAAACCATTGTAGGATTTCTGTTGGGTAGAAATGCTGCAAGGACACACTTCACTATTACCTCTTGAATGTTTTTCATAGGACTGAAAGTGGAGTATAATTCCTGGGTGAGTGAATGCACTAGTTTCTCAGTGACATGGCAAACTACAGTTGGAGACTAATTTTTAAACCACTTTCTATCAGCTCCCAAAATGTTACTTGTATGCAAATATATAAAAGTTTCCTTTTCTCACAAATTAAATAGGATGGATGGGAGAGAGAGCACAATACGGACCATCTTAAAGATATTAGCATCACTACAATGCTGACTAGTTTAACTCTTAAAAACATCTCTCATGTTATTTAATATTACCTTTATGCCCCATACTCATATTTTATATAGCTGATCACCTAGTTAAAGGAGTTAAAATCCCTTCTTAATATAGAGGCCCTTGAGCTGAATGTATTATATATGCAAAACAAGTCATTATATTATTTCACCAATTCACATGTACAGACTTTTGGCAAATTGCCAGCAGACTCTGCTGTATGGAAGGAACCCATTTTCCCTAGCTAGCTTGGATGCAATCAAAATAATGTGTGCGTGTACTCATGTCTTTCGGTTTAATTTGAGACCCTGCTGTAAGTACCTTACCAGTGAGAGAACTCCCCGATAGAATGACATTGCATTTGGGGCTGAAATGAAGAGCATTAGAACAGTTGAAAGGTAATGACTATTGCTCCCAAATGATTTGCTTTTCATCCTTCTCATCTCCAAAATCAATACCTTGGAGTTTTTCTCAAATATTCTGTCTATTTGCTCCATCTTCTCCCCCTCCAACACCAGCCCAGTCAACTTTAGTCTTCCTGAATGCAGTTCCCGTTTCACAGCAGTTCAGCCAGTTCTGCTTTCATTAAAGAGTTTTTGTTGCATAGGACCTGTCTGTTCCAGGCAGCAATGTGTGCTATAGGGGTGTGAATTCTAAAGCACCCCCACCTCTTGTGCACTGACTGGCCTATGTAGATTCAGTCTGTCTGGCTTCCTTTTCTACTCTTCCTGGAAGCTGCCAGCTTTTGCTTTCTGGGATTTGTTTATAAGTCAAAATTCTCATCAGTGGCTAGTTACGTTTAAAAGAAGATATTGACTGGCACCAACAAGGTTGACTACAGTTGTAACTGGAAACTCTTAGGGTTCTGTCTGGATTATATTGTTCATAATGTGCTTTAAAAATAAATGTTTTTCACCAAATTAAAATAATTTTAATAATAATAAATAAAATCAGTTCCAATAAATCTTTGCATTTCTCAGTAGATTACTCTTTCATGGGAAAGAAAAAGCAGAACCCCGTTTCAAGCAGTAATGATCAGAACGCTGTAAAATCAGCATATCCCAGATGCATTCTTTTTTGCCTGTTGTTAGTACCAATTACAGCTACAACTATTAAATACTTGAGTTATTTTTTATGCCAGCAAAAGTTAGTGGGGTTTGTATAAACTGGTAATCTTTTTCTTAAAATAAGGTAGCCAAAATTGGAGCGAAATGCAGAATTCCAACAAGAATATTAGTAGAAGCTGCATAGTTCTTGAAAGAAATTCCTGTGTTGAAAAATATGAAACAAGAAGACTTTGATTATCCTTTTCCCAAAGTTGAAACTGTACCTCTGTTGTTAGAACACTTAATCTAAACTATCATAGACTTGAGATGAGGATAGTTTTACTCAAGAGAAGGACCTAAATGCAGCAGCAATTAAAATCTGATTCTCCAAAGCAGTATTCCTCTGTAGTTGAGGCTCCATGAACACTGTGACAAGCCCACCTGGCTTCTGTGGCTCTCTGTTGCAGGAGACTGGAAATGCCAGAGTAGATTTAGAGACATTAAAAATGAATAATTAAGACAATACAGAATTTCTTGTGGTCGGGGGGGTTGATATTAAATTCAATGTAGTTTACACTGGTACTAAGTTTTCAGTGTGCTGACAGCACACAACTGCAATGTAGACATGTCAAAGGAAAAACTATAGATTTCTTGTGGGAGCTTGAACTCCTGCTCCACTATATTCTGCCCTCCTGCCTGCCCCTGTGGATAATCACACTAGCTGAATGTATTTGCTAAAATGGTCATCAGTGAAATAGTTAAGTGTTGGCATTGGAAGTGTCATTAGTTTTCAGAGTTAACTGCCCACTAAAGAAGTTTGGGACAATTTGCACTCGCTTTGATTTGTTCTCAGTTCACATTTGGAAGGTTTTGTTCACAACAGTAAGGGAAGAGCTTACATTATGCTGCACAGTTCTCTTTAAGATTTGCTTCTGTGTCAAATATTATGGTCATAGAATGGTGGAATATAGCAGGGCCACTGCATTAGTCTGGGATACTTCTGGGAGATCATCAAACTTTGATTAATATAAAAGTAACTGGAATAGATGTGGTGAAGTCAAGTTCCTTCTAAGTTCAAGTTCTATATATTTGATACTTTACAAGTTTAAAAGAAAAGCTTTATTTTCTTCAAACATTAAGGGGGAAAAAATCAGTGTATCAGAGGCAGGGACCTTGAAGATCCTGAAGCAAATGAAAACTAATAGCACAGACAGGCAGTGCTAATTATTGGCAAAAAGATGTCCTTGTTACTTCTCGGAGTTGCCAGAACTCTCGCCCCTCTCTCTCCTCATAAGTTTGCTTCTATTAATTCGAGGGGTCTGGGTATTAAAGCCAAGAGAACTTTAAAGTATGAAAACTAATTAGCCAAGGGCAATAGCAAGAGCAACTAAGATTAGGTCCAAGCTACGTTGGCCAAATCGAAAAAGCCTGCAATGATTTTTGTTTGTGTGTTTTAAAAATGATAAATTTGCAAAGACTGAAGGGGTAGAAGGCTAAATCCCAGTTAACTAGCAGTGAGAGAAAAATAATTTAAAAGAATCAGATGCATTCCATACTTCTAAACAGTGTTCTTTTACTATGCCCTTACTGCATTGCCTGAATGTCTTTTTTCCATGATAGCCTGATCCAGACTTCTTCCTCCTTGTAACTTACTTATTTTATATTCTGCAGAGGGTTCTCAGCATGCCCTGCTCTTAAAGGGATAGCATCCTACCACATATTGTTTTTTGAGGGGGCGTATAGTATATGTCTAGAAAATGCCAGAGGCATTAATTCAATCAGCAAGACTTCAGTTCTCTCTTTATGTTGCCACTGTGGAGTCCAGGCAAACGAAAAACCTGCAACTTTTGAGGAATGGGTTTGGTGTGGGAGAGATCTTTATCATGACAAAGTTGGAACAATTTCCATTCTGTGATTCCGTGCAGGGAAATGCAAAAATAACTTCAGTGGAGCTGTTATGGTGATTAAACACAAAATTCAGGAAGACCATAATGTGCCTATTGAACACCGGGACAGACAGTGATTCTGATTTCTTGCAATATTTGATGTTTTTTCTTGAACTCGCAGCTCCTAGAGTCATGTAGATGACATGAGTGTATCAGAGTTTAACTTTTATTTTTTAAAGTAAGTGTCTAGCCTTCGTGGCTGTGAAGAAGAGCTTGAAAACATGAACCCTAAATGCTCAAAAGCCAGAAAGCAAATGAAAAAGATCCCCAAATGAATATTTTTGAAAAATCTCATGATTTTTGAATCTTGGACTGCAGACAGGTACAAGGACTGACATTTTGAGACATGATTGCTGTTCAAGTCCTGTGATCGTGTCATGCTATAGTAATGACTGAAATAGACCCTCCATTCTAAACTTTTGTTTTTATCTGCTTAGAAACAACATTTCCTTTAACCTGAACTGTGCCGTGCTTGTTCTCAACTCACAGTTGATTTTGTTTTTTAAATGGGTGGGAGAATGTGAGGAAGAAAACTTTTGCGTTTAGATTGTGGAACAAATATTTCATGCTTTAAAAATGTGTCCAGATGCATGTTTTGTGACTGGATAACTCAGAAACCAGGTTCGTTTTGGACTGTCAAATTTTACCTGTGCAATATGGAGCCCTCTTTGGAAAAAGTAGGGTTTTATAAGTCTGAGAACGTTTGAGTTATTTAGAAATCCTGTATAGCTTAAGAGCACAACATTCATTATTCATATTGAAATAACTGTGCTTCAAGGCCCTGATTTGTCAGTCTTTCCTGCTCAGGAAAGCGCTTAAGCACATGCATGAGTTTAGGCAAGTGCTGAAGTGCTTTTCTGAATTGGGGCCCAAGAATGGTCGCCTGGATCTCTCTGTGATTTTGCATATGTAAGTACACCTCTTGAAATAAATGTGGCTGTCTTTATTGCAGTGGTTAGACATCATTTGACTGTCCAGTGACACATTCACATTCACATTCATAGTTTTTCAAAGTGAGATCTTAGCTGTGCATTATTGGGTATATTTTTTGTTAACTTATTTAAAAAACAAATCAAGGAAATTCACTACTAAAGACTACAAGAATAGAACGCTACGATGGAAAATCTAAACACACACAAGCCAAGAATTTTCAGATTTAAAGTTCCCACAGCAACAGTAAGGCAGCCACGATAATGATACTTAAAGCATAAATTTCGTAATTCCGAGTATTATATTACATACGCACAGCATGGTGAAGTTAATGATGCCATAGGAACTCATTTTTTAATTTAACATTTAATCTCAAATTTGTAGTTGCTTTGATGTTTCTTTACATTGTATATATGAAGTTGGAAGATGCCTTGTAGTTTGGAATGCAAGGGGATTAATTTTAATCAGCTTCTTGCAGTAGGCCTAGGTCATCTCAGTCTGGTGGTAGATCACCAACAGTGAAAACTACGAACCCCATGAGATACATGGCAGCTATTGAAGTCCAGTATCATAGTAAATGTATGGGGACATTAGCTGCTACAGTAATTCCCAGCTGACCAGCACTGCAATGCATAGACCTGGCATATAGCTGAGGTGGCACTGCTCACAAAACTGTAAGTCGCTACAAAGATGACTGGTGAGATGATTGCATAAAAATTGTAGAAAAAAGGTATGAAGAAGTAACATGTAGCAACATCATGAAAGAAATACATTGAAGCAAATTTGTACAGCAGCTGTTTTTTTTTCTTTTTTGCATTGTAGAGCTCTGAGGATTTTCTTTTTCCTTTCTCTTTTTTGTGTTTTCTTGAGAAGGAGAACATTCTTCTAGACCTTAGTTTCTTACTGTAGTAATCCTTAATGCTGGGTTAGTGGTGTCATTAAATGAGTTAGTCTTTTAATTAGACCCATAATGTGATGGATACCTGGAAGCTCCAGCTGAGAGCTGCAAACTGGCATGCTTCTTTTTTGAACCATGTTGCAAAGTCATTATTCAGGCCATTAACAGTGATCCTACCAGTGGACCTGCTGAAGGGAGAGTGGAAGAATAAACATTTCTCTTAGAGATTAAATGGTTAATATTTTTATAATCCATTACAATCAGGCATATAAATTAGTTTCCTAGAGTTACACATATTAATTAATGGAGGTGTCTGCTGATAATGGATGTCCGGTTAAACTTCCATGATGACCCCTATGGTGTCTTGCCTGGAGATTAGCATTTCATCATTGTCTGAAGAAGAAAATGCATAACAGAAATGAGGAAAGCATCTGGGGGTAATTAAGGTATCACAGATTCTCTTAAATGAAACCAGCTTGATTGGAGGGATGACACCTAGATGAAATTCTATCCTGAGAAGGAGGAGGAAGGATGTCATCATATACACATACATCCCTAGCTTCAGTAAAGTAACTGAGCAGATTCTTTTGGTATTTAAAGTGCTTTCTGACCTTCGACACTCTTGCACTCTTCCTGACATCACCTCTGCTGTCAGTAATTAGGGTTTAATCATAAACCTCATTCTTTTTAATCAGGTTCTTGTTTCAGAGCATTATTGTTAGTAATCACTTATTTCTTTTCAGCATCAGGAGAGTTTACACTGCTGTGATCAGGAGCAGAATGCAAGCTTGGTGGTTCATTAAAATAAGAGCTCCCACTAAAGACCTTCAATGTTAGTCATTTTATCTGTTCACATCGAAGACTTAGGGTTCGTCTACATAGGGATTTTGAACTGGTTCAGATTGAGTTAATCTGCATCATGTGTATGCTAGCATTTGAGAAGCAAGGCATCATAATGCATTAATGGAGCTCTTATTGCAAACTCTGGTGTTCTCTTGCAAAATGAACTAAGTATGCTGAGAATTGAATTTGTTTTGTTGTTCGTGTGCATGCAACAGTTGCATATCACTTTTGCATGCCTCCAATGGCATGTCCAATTCAATAAAACTTTATTTTTGATTTGCTATATTACTGTTTGTTGTCCAGTAATAAAAACAGTTTGAAATTCATCCATTTGAACTCAACACTGCATTGAAGCCAGAACTCTCTCCCATAAAGATGAAACAATTGATGGAGTTTAAAAAAAGTACATAGGCAAAGTCCCATTTCCTACACCTATAGTCTGTACTACACAGCTCACCATGATCCCAAACACCCCTTTCTTTATAAATTCTGCAACCTGGTGTGGGGAGCAAATGATAGGCACATGAGGGATTGCTGCAAGGAGCCAGCTGTAAGTGCATCTTTCCACAAAAACTCAGGGCACCCCTCAAGGCATCTCCAAAAAGAGGGAGAGAGGAAGTGGCCCACATAAGGGGTTGGTGATGCACAGCAGCAAGGATATGGTAAGAAGGATGGCAACGGGATAGATTGGGAGAGAGACAATGGGGGGGACAGCCCTGGAGTTGGGGCACCAGGATGCGGATGAGAAGAAGGGATCGGGGAGAAGTAGTAGAGTAGGGTGACCAGATAGCAAGTGTGAAAAATCGGGACCCAGGGTGGGGGGTAATAGGAGCCTATATACGAAATCCAAAAATCATGACTGTCCCTATAAAATCGGGACATCTGGTCACCTTATAGTAGAGTGAAGAGGTCATGATGAGATGCAGAGAGGGCAGTTTTCATTTGTAGGTGACCCATTAAACTGTTAGCCTTCCTTTGGGAATTAAAATGTGAAGTATGAACTGCTGATATTTTGAGCAGCCAACTGCGGTGATAGAAAAAGACAGACAGGGAGGGAGTCTGTTGAATCTAAAAAAGCATGTATATGCTTAGTGATAAATGGACAGCTTAATTACTTCTGTACTTAAAAACTATAATTTAAAAAAGTTTGAAAAGCTTGTGCATTTAAAGTAAAAACGTTCGCATGAAAGTAATAATAATAATTTAGAGAATTACAGGCCAGCTGTGAAAGAGTTCAGCAGGTCAATCACCAATTTTACTAATAAAGATTTAGTAATTTCTGGGTCTAGAAAATGAATTCAGAGCAATAATTTTAACTAATAATTATTCAGTATCTATGGTAATTTTAGTCGTCTCTGGGCATTAATTTCTCCAGCGTGTGACAGATTTTTCAGCTATCTCTGAGGGGGAAAAGAGTAAGAGATGTCCCTGCCACAATAGCTCTGATGATGAGGCATTAACATTGGGCATCTGGCCAGGAGGAATTGCCTGCTTCTGTTTTTTCAGTTACTAAGCTGTAGTCAGTCCCTTTAGTGTGTGCAACTCTGATGTTTGCAAGACCAAGATTAGGCAACATTTTCCAAAACACCTCAACCTCAAAGTGACTGTGATGAATTCAGATCCTATTCTTGCATCAGTCTTTCTGTGAGAAATCAGACTTGCATTGGTGAGCAGCATAGCATTTTCTTACACTGGTGAAGCAACTAGTTGCTTTGTTGTATTATGTCAGGCTAATCAGAATTTAGGGTACCATGAGAGTTAACCTAGTGATGCAGATGTTTATTGGTTTGTGTCCTGTTTCTTTTTTCATGTTTGCCATTATATTAAGTTACAGAAGGCAGAGCCAGCTATGATTCTACAAAAGGAATTCATGTTTCCTGTTTCTATAATATGGAGGGTGTGTGTTTTAATTGTGTGGCTTTCATATTAATAAAAATGAAGAGTCAGTGGCCTGGGATGTTGCTAGATGCAAAGTGCTGCTCAAGTTTCCCTTCTATGCAAACGTAACCAAAGAACCTCAGTTTTGTCCTGTAGTGTGCCTGCTAGTCTGAGCCTTTCTTAGGCACACTGCCAGTGGTACCAAATTGTCACAAAAGCCACCACGTAATTTGACCCAAAGAGAAATATTCACTATGCACCATCAAACTCCTTTTCATTCATTGTATAAACTAGCATTTGACCCTAGGGACCAAATTGTGCTTTGGCCTGATCACTGTGTAACACCACTGACTTCACTAAGTCTTTGCTGTAAGTAAGGATAGAGGTTACCCCCAGCCAGTGCCCTTGCTCCCTCCTCTCCTGCACCTTAGCCTGCAAATTAGCAGAACACCTACTAGTCTGTTCTAGCATCCAGAGACAGTTGTTAAACTTAGCCCATGCCTGAGCTGAATTCAGATTAGCAGAATAAAATAAGAATTGAGAGCTGGGAAGTCCATAGGGAGTGCACGCCACCAACTCTGCAGCCGGTTGTAGAATGCTACATTGCTATGAGAAGACACCTCAGGAGCGCTTGCTTTCAAGTCAAAGTGTCAAAGAAATTCTGGAAAAGCAGTTGCAAGGAGTCTGACTGGCACATCTGTAGGGTCCAGTACTGCATCTACAGAGCTTGGGCTCTGTGCCATATTGCCTGTACATAGAACCACACATGTTCTATGGTTCTGCAGCCCTGGAATTCATCCATTGCCAGAGAATCTCAGCAGTCATTTAAAAAAATAAGTTTCCAGTCCTTATGACTGCGAAAGCAACCTTGAAAATATAAAGAAAGCATAGTCTGGTACAGCAATAGAGGTTGTCTGAGTTTGCAGACAGCCTGAAAGTAGGGACTTGAGAAGTATGGCTTCCACCTTTCATTACAGTCAAGGCCCTTGTGGATACTGCAGTTCCAAGGGACTCTCATAAAACAATCCCTATTTCATGTTATATTTACGTATTTAATAAAAGTCTCCTTGTGTTACAGCAAATATTTTGATCCAATTGTTTCCCTCGGGATACAATGTTTCTTGACATTTTATATGAGAATGAATTTGCAATTAATCTTAAACCGATGACAAGGACAATAACCAAATAATTTTGTTCCATTTCTCAGGCTTCTCTCTTAGTATTACTCAGCATCTGAGACATAATTTGTCTTCCTTTCCTGAGTAACAGCTTTAGACTGGTAAATATGAGACAGTCAAACCTGTCAGTGCACAGGGGGGGAAATGCCTGATTTGGTCTGGAACCCTTAAGAAACAGTTCCTGCTTCCCCTTGCTTTGGAAGAGTTACTTCATCCTCCTGTGGAGCAGCTTAAGTCTCCCCTGTGTGCTCACTCAGCTACTCTAGCCAGTGAGTAGAGGGGACAGAACAGAGCTCCTACCAACTCCCCTGTTCCTCTCTACCCCCTTTCCCACCCATTTGCTTGCAGGGTGGAGTGTTGAGTGAGTAGCCCCTGTTATTCCTCACGGCTAGTCACAATCTGAAAAAAGCCGGGTAGCAAAGGGGGAGCATTTATTCCCTTTACGTTCCTGTGTGGTTCAGAAAAGGCTGTGACAGCTTAACCCAAAGTCTGCAGTCCATCCTGGTGCTGTCACTGCCACCAGGAGCTTACAGTTAAAGTGGAGAGTGTTTACAAAATGCAGTGGGAGACCTAGAGGACAATGCTAGTTCAGATAGGTTTTTACAGGCAAACTATAGAAGCCTGTTATTGCCTGCGGTTTAGGGTGTAATGACCTTTAGCTACTGAGTTAAAGGACTCATGCTGCCCTTCCACATGCTAATATTAGGGCTGGTCCACACTAAGAAGCGGGGTCGAACTAGGGTACGCAAATTCAGCTACGTGAATAGCGTAGCTGAATTCGAAGTACCCTAGTTCGAACTACTCACCCGTCCAGACGCCGCGGAATCAAGTCCGCTCCTGTCGACTCCGCCACCGCCGTTTGCAGTGGTGGAGTACCGGAGTCGACCGCGGCGCTTCCGGAGTTCGAACTATCGCGTCCACATTAGACGCGATAGTTCGAACTCCGAGAAGTCGAACTCACCGTGTCGACCCGGCTGGTAAGTGTAGACTAGCCCTTAGAGACATTACCCAGTCAGCGTAGTTCCTTTTCATGATGGACCATTCCATTGTTTCAATACTATATTTATTATGCTCCCAGAGCCTTTTGTTTTTGTATTTTCTACTATTTATACTATAACTTTGTTGCTTTATTTATTTTTCCAGTCCGAGTAAGAGGAAGAGAAGGATGTTATAATACTAAACATGTATATTGCTGATTTACATCTTCAAAATACTGTACTGATGTTTATGAATTAATCCTCTCAGCTGCCCTGTTAGGAGGTGTCAGTAAGTATTATCCTCATTTTACAGATGGGGAAATATACACAGATTAAGTGCTTTGTTCAGGGTTATGCGGCAGATCAGTAGCATAGCTGGGACTGTTCGAATGTTCCCTTTTCTCAGTCCACTAGATTACACTGCCTCTCAAATTGAGGTTAAGGTAATAATGTTAATACTGAAAATGGTTCATCTTCTGAGGATGAACCAGATAGGAATGAAGATGATTCTTACATGATTTGTATTTGCAGATGCGATACTTACCTATCCATCAGCGTCTTCTAGTGGTGGTTACCTCCTCTGAATATGGCCAAAGAGATTAAAACTAATTCTCTTTCAGTTTCATCTTCAGCAAGGGGCAAGTGTTGCCAGCGCAGTAAAAACTGGGAAAACAAATGTGGTGTTTTGCAAAAGCTTGCAGAGTGTACCAGTATTTGTCTATTGTTTCCACTCCCAATGCAGTTTGAGTGATTGTTCTAACATAGCAGCTACTACTGTATGTACTGGAGTCTTGTTCACTTCTGTAGTCTGTTCAGTGTCACTGACTGGAATTCCAGTGGTTTCTTGATCAGAATTAAGATCAAATGGAATTCACAGCACTGAATCTTGTGTCTAATGCTCAGGCTTATAATCAAGAGACTCCTGTGAAACAGAGAAAGAATCGGCTCCTTAAGAACAGGAAAGAAAGTGGGGGAAGGAAAGTTTTCTAAATGATAAAGCTCTTATCTCCTCCCCTCTACCCCCCCATTATTTTTCTGTTTTTATTAACAACACAAGCTTCCCTCAGCCTGATAGCATTTAATGCGCTCGGTGCCTGTCATGACAAAGCACAGCTTTTATAGATATTTGGGATTGATCTTGTTGGCAGTTTCTCACCATAGACAAGTGGCTTATGTGGAGAGGATGGGGTTTTATTGTGACAGTTTTTCCCCCACACAGTTTCAGTTTTCTGTTTACAGCAGTTTTGTAACAGCAGAGCAGGTGTCACTGGGGTACACAGAGACAGAAATAGAGTGAGAAGCACCCACAAGGCTCCTTCGTACTGTCAAGGAGATTGGGGTGTTGACTCTGTCCGCCCTCCACCCCCTTGAGCAGAGCTTGTGGTTTATTTTCTGAACCCCAAGGGAGGGGGTTTCAGCTTTATTTTAAATATATTTTTTGGAAGGAAAATATATACTGCTTAGCTGAGGTCTTGTCGTGCCAAGTTCCAGACCTGTGCACATCTGTCAAAGCTGATTCCCCACTCTGACACTTTGAGTGCAGAAGGTGGGGGCCGCAAAGACTCTAAAACTTACTCGCCACTCCAGGCTTATATTAAACTCCCAAGGTTACAGCTTTTCTCTGACCTTGGAGTGGTAGAGGCTGCCACTACCCAAGTGCAGAACCCCTTTGAGAGCCCAGGAGGGCGCACTTGGGAATTCCTTCCTGTGGGGTACCCTCAAGCCCTTTCACCCCCCCTTCCGAGGAAGAGCTGAGAAAGAAAGAAGGGGGGGGGGAAAAAGGGAAATCAGCTGTTGCACCAGCTAATTAAACGTGCACAAACCTCTTAAGACACACAAATCCAATTCTGTTCTTAAAAAAGGTACATTTTATTAATAAAGAAAAAAAGAAGAAAATACATCTGGAAACGTAGGCTTTTGCTAGATTTAACCCCCCCCCCCAAGGATTAAACATCAAGAATAGCTCTCTTGAGGTCCAGCTTAATGGTAATAAGCAAAACAAAAGCACCTGGGGTTAGCACAGAGGAATCCACACGCTATAAAGAAATAAAAGGGATAAACCTAATTACGTCTTCTTAGACATTTCCTGATCTACTTACATAGCTGGGGTTTTAGATGAGTAGTTTCTAGGTATGATACTAACGATTTTTCATACCTGGCCCAAGCTTCTCACAACATAACTGATCAGTCTGCCTCTCCACGAGAACAGACAGACAAATGAGGAGTCTTGTTTCAATTTTAAAAAGTTCTAGCCTTCCCATTGGCTGTTTTGGCCAGGTGCCCACTCCTTTCATCTATATATTTCAGAGAGACTTTTTAACCCTTTACAGGTAGAGCAATTAGAGAAGAGCTACTAAGAGGGATTTTATAGCTAATGCCTAGCTGGGTGTCCATAAAAGGGAGCTACTCCCCCCCCCCGCCCCACACACACTTCATTTATCGCAAGATTTCAGTGGTTCTAGAAACCCATGGAAAGACTGAGGTTGCTAAGGCCATCACAGTCATTGTAGGGCTCTCAGGAAGGACTGCAGATGAGGCTTGTTCCCTGGACCCATGTTCCTTTAGAACATCGATTCTCAACCTGTTGGCTGGATGGTCATTCAGAAGGTTCTTGTTGGGTCACAAGACTACACCCCACACACTCTCCTAATCAGTGCTTCATATGGTCCATGGGGAGGAAAGGAGAGAACAAGGGGAGAGGGATCTTTTGATCCCCTCACAGAGTATCCAGAGGGGACAGTTAAATTCTCTCTATGTATGTACAGTGACTGGTAGCTGGGGAAGTGGGTGGGGTGCCACGCCTTCCCGGAAACATTGGAGCTCAGTGGGAACTGGCGCAAAGGATTTTGAAGTGAGAGTTGTGGGTGAAAAACAGGCAGCATTTGAGATGATGGGAGGGAAGGTTTAGGGCTCTGGAGTCCCTATGAGGAAATTGTTGTTTTAAGTGCATTTAAAATGTGCAAGTGCCTTTTGCTTGTAGCAAGGAGCCCTGTCTGTCCAAGTACTAGGAGTGCCATGCTGCCACGCTGATCTCTGCAATTTGTGCACTACAGGGAGGGACAGAGCTGTACAAAGGAGGGGAGAAGTAGAAGATGGAGAGAGTGGCCCATGGTTTTCTATTACACCTTGAGTCTAGAAATTCTCTTGCAGGGTCAGGCCACTGGGTATGAAGACTCCTAAAACTAAGCAAGTACTGAGTTGTCCAGGAGTTGCAGTGACAGGGAAAATACTAATGACTGAATTGTGGATGTTCTGGATGAAATGTTATTCTTCAGACAGCAGGTTAGCTCTTCTGATAAGAAAAAGGATGATTCATGCTACCTTTGTATTTTTGCTGCTGACCTGGTGGGCAGTTCAGCTTGCTGGAGAATCCATGGGAAACAGTCTCCTTTTTGCAGATGCAAGACCTCTGCTGGCCATTTTTTTTGGGGGGGTGGGGTGGGAGAGGAGAGGGGTGTTGTCAGGTCTGGTGAGTACTTTGCAGCATCCTTACACTGCAACTCCTTATTCTGCAACAACAGAACTGACCATTCTTGTAGGACTATATGCCTGGGTGTCAAATTCCAGATTCAGGGAAGCGTGTATCCCAGGCTGCAGCCTCCCTTGGCCTCACGTAGAGACCAATTTCTCCCTGAAAACTCAGAAAAAGTGGTTGGAGGAAAAATGTCTCCTCGTTCTTTAAGGCTCACTGGGATAACATAATTTTCCTTCTTTATTTTAAGATAATACATCTTATTTTATTTTTAAACCTCCTGGTCATGGATTGTATTGAGCACCCTGTGTTGCCATTTTAACAGGAAGTGTTCATAAATCAAATTGACATTTATGTGCTGAGAAATAACAATCAAGTCTTCTTTAATGAAGGAGAAAAGTGTGCTTGAAAAGAAATCTGTTAAGATGGAGGGAGGGGAAACAGCCATCAAAGGCAGTTCACAACTCAGAGAATGAAAGAAAAGTACAAAGGAGATAATAACAGAAACTCAGGAGGTCAGTGTAAAGTTGTAAGACAAAAGTCACACTTGGCAGGGAAATGCAAGGGTATATAATAAGCAAGTTTCATATGGAATGAATGGCTATTCTTAGCTCACCTACTCTTTTCCATGTGTAAGACATCACTAGTTTGTGTTTCTGCATGGAAGCTCAAAATAGAGTCTAGCAGCCCAAGGGGTTTTCACAGTCTGCACGACTTCTAAATAGAGAGGTTATATTGTGAACGTATCCCCTCCCAATCACCGCATCCATGTGGCAACTATAGCAGTTGGCTATGTGAGAAAGTAATGTTAACTATATTATATATATATATTATCTTCTGTTATATATTTTTAACTGCCTTTAACAAAATCTAACAGCTGGAAACAGAGCCAAGAGCATGGGACTGGCCAGCTCTCTGTGGATTGTGGTTCACAGCTTGAGATTTGCTGGTGTAACATCTTGGACCAAAAGTTGATTCGTATCTAGGACAAATGAAAACCTGACAATGTAGGAAGAGCCTAAGTCTGACCTCACTCCCTTTTTTTTTTTTTGGAAGCTGTTTTCTAAGTCATCTTTTGTTTTCTTGTAATAGTGAAACTTGTAACAGCTCCTGAATGTGGCTTAGAGAAGGTTCTTGTTTCAATAAGGAAGTCTAAAGTCTAAAGCCTGTACTGCATGTGTACACAGAGAAGTAAATTGTAGTTCTACCTGAAAATCTTTCTGGTTAGGCAATTTCTGCAGCAGTTCTGGGTGAGCTCTCATACTGCAAGCACATGGTGCTGCAAAGAAAATTCAAACTCTAAGTGGGTCTTCCAGCTGTTCCCAAAGAAGCAGGATGTTTTCACACAATACATAATTCTTGCCTTCGGTCGCTGTTCTAAGCAGGACCATAAGTGCTCTGCCTTCATGCATGTCTCATTATGCCCTTGTTCTGTCTAATAGATGAAGTAACTATGAACCGTTTGACTTCTCAAAGTCTCTCTGTTACTGTAGCACTTCATTTTCATTGATGTCTTTTTCCCAGGATTCTCTGGATAATGATGATACAGTTGCTTCCTCAAATGTTTTCTCTGCTGGGAGTAGAATTAAGCATTCTCTGGAGATTGCTCTCCCTTTGTGCATTTTTAGCCTGTTAAGAATAAAGAACTACTGCAGTGTGGTGGGGGTGTAGGCCACTGGACGCTACTTCCAAATTTTCCGACTCTGGGTGCATGGTGTTAGGGTGACCAGACAGCAAGTGTGAAAAATCAGGACAGAGGGTGGTGGGTAATAGGAGGCTATATAAAAAAAAATCCCAAAATCGGGACTGTCCCTATAAAATGAGGACATCTGGTCACCCTACATGGTATGCATGTGAAACCCTCAGTGGAATCCAATAGGGACCATCACTTGAAGAAGAAGAATGAGTTTGAAGTACTAGAAAGCAGTTAGTACAGCTCTACCCTGATATAACGTGACCCGATATAACACGAATTTGGATATAACGCGGTAAAGCAGCGCTCCGGGGGGGGGAGGGGGCAGGGGCAGGGCTGCGCACTCCGATGGATCAAAGCAAGTGCGATATAACGCGGTTTCACCTATAACACGGTAAGATTTTTTGGCTCCCAAGGACAGCGTTGTATCGGGGTAGAGGTGTAGTTTTAAAGTGAATTTTTTTGTTAATAAATCTCTAGTGCTAATGAGAGCTGGATGCATAAATTCCCTTGCATCAAGATGAAAATATTCCCATTAATAGTATAATTCCTGTCCTGACATTCATCACATACAACTTTTAGGGAGGTTGCAAATTGTCTTATGAACTCCTGGAATGGTACGGATTTTAGTCTGTTACGTGCTTTGCTACAGTGTAGTATTAGCTAGAAAGTTCCCAGGTACATTTCTCACTTTAGGTTAATTCTGTGAGCCACAGAAGAATCCTTTAAATGGCAGATAAGGCTATATACAGTATCAAACTACAGTGGCTGTGATTCAAGCATCAAGCTGAGGTGCTTAATGCCTGTTTTGCTTCAGTCGTCACTAAAAAGGTTAATGATGACCAGATCTCAACACAAGGGTTAATATTGACAACCAGAGAAGGAATACAAGCCAAAATAGTGAAAGAACAGGTTAAAGAATATTTAGATAAGTTAAGGCAGCAAAGAATCCTGTGGCACCTTATAGACTAACAGACGTTTTGCAGCATGAGCTTTCGTGGGTGAATACCCACTTCTTCGGATGCAAGAATCCGAAGAAGTGGGTATTCACCCACGAAAGCTCATGCTGCAAAACTTCTGTTAGTCTATAAGGTGCCACAGGATTCTTTGCTGCTTTTACAGATCCAGACTAACACGGCTACCCCTCTGATACTAGATAAGTTAAATGTATTCAAGTCATCATGGTTTGATGAAATTCATCCTAGGGTAGTTGAGGAACTAGCTGAAGCAATTTCAGAGCCATTAGCAACTAACTTTGAGAACTCCTGGAGGATGGGAGAAGTCCCAGAAAACTGGAGAAGGGTAAATGTAGTACTTATCTTTAAAAAGGGGAACAAGGAGTACCTGAGGACTTATAGACTGGTCAGCTTAAGTTCAATACCTGAAAGATACTGGAGCAAATTCTTAAACAGTTTGTAAGCACCTGGAGGATAATAGGGTTGTAAGGAATAGTCAGCATGGATTTGTCAAAAACAAATCATGCTAAACCAACTTAATTTTCTTCATTGATAGGATTACTGACCTAGTGGGTGGGGGGAATCAGTTTACATAATATACCTTGATTTTGGTAAGGTTTGACATTCTCATAAGCAAAGTAGGGAAATCTGGTCTAGACGAAATTTCTATAAGGTGGGTGCACAATCTATTAAAGACCATACTCAAAATGTAGTTATCAATGGTTTGCTGTCCAATAGGGAGGGCGACTCTAGAAGGATCCCATAGGGGTCAGTGCTGGGTCTAGTACTATTCAATATTTTCTTTAATGACTTGCATAATGGAGTAGAAAGTATGCTTATGACATTTTGCAAATGACACCAAGCTGTGAGGGGTTGCAAGCACTTTGGAGGACAAATTTTAAAATTCAAAATGACCTTGACAAATTGGAGAATTGTTCTGAATTCAGCAAAATGAAATTCAATACAAACAAGTTCCAAGTACTTCACTTAGGAAAGAAAAATCAAATGCACAACTACAAAATGGAGATAACTGTCTAGGTGGCAGTACTGCTGAAAAGGATCTGAGGGTTATAGTGGACCACAGGCTGAATATGAGTCATCTATGTGATGCAACTGCAAAAAAGGCTAATATGATTTTAGGGTGTTGCCAGTCAGAGGCGAACACCCAGGGCCTGCCCACTCCCGCCACGCCCAGCAGCGCCGACAGGGGGACGCCAAGCCCAGCCTGGCTCAAACCGGACGAGCCCCAGAGCGGGGCCGGAGCCCCAGCGGACGGGACGCCTCCGAGCCCCTGGAGCCAGCCTCCTCCGAGCGGAGCCTCCCCGAGGTACCGCCCTCCCTGCCTCCCCGGTACCCCCGCCGGAGACCCCCGAGACCCCCTGACCCAGGGCCCGGAGCCCCCCCGACCGCCCGAGCCGAGAGGAGAGCCCCGCGCAGGACAGAGCCAGCCCAGAGCCAGAGCCAGCCCGCGCGAGCCGCGAGCGGCTGAGGAGCCAGGTCCAGGAGGGACCCGCGGGGCCAGGGGCGCCCGGTGATGTGTCAGTGCGCGATGTGGTGCCAGGCCCCTCCCTGACAGTGGCGGATTAGGCCCGCTGTGGGTGTGTCGTGCCCAGGTCCCCCACGTGGGGCAGGGCCACCCCACAGACTGGGGCGCGCTGGGGGGACACAGCTGCCACCCTCTGGAAGCCTGCGCTGACTCCACCCCCAGGCATGGGCCAGGCTCCCTGCACTAGCCTGGGCTCAGCACCTGAGCTGCAGACCTGGCAGCTTACCTGGGCTTAGGACCCTTGCGCTCCCCTGCTGAAGGACCTGAGCTCCTTCTGAGCCCTTGGCAAGGCCAGCTCTCTGGGCTTTGCAGCTCCCTGCCCAGCTGCCTGCTCCTTGGCTGCCTGGCCTGAGCCTTGCCTGATTGCCTGCTGGGCTTGCTGAACCTCTGCTCGCCTGCCCTGCCTGCTGCTACTGGACCTGAGCCTTGAACCCTTGCCTAGGCCTGGCTGAGGCCTGGGCTGGCCCTCCCTGGACTGGCCTGCCCGCCCCTGCCCTGCTGCCCTTTGCTCCTCTCCTGGCCGCTGCTGCTGAGCCCTGCTACTGACCTGACCTGAGCCTGAGCTCCTGTGCTGCTGACCTGAGCCTTGAACTATTGAGCCCTGAACTATTGCTCCTGCTCCAGCCCCTGCTTGAACTGCTGCCTTGAACTCTGGGCTTTGCTGCCCCTGATGCCTGGGCTGAGCCCCTGAGGCCTTGCCCTGCTGCTGCTCTGCCCTGAGCTGGCCTGCTGGCTGACTGCGCCCTGCTGCTGCTGCTCGGCTCTGAGCTGTTGCCTGGGGAGGCTGTGCCGCTGCCGGCCTGAGGAGCTGCCTGCCCTGCTCCTTAACCCTGCCCTGCCGCCTGTGTGAAGCCCTTGTGCCCCCCTGGGCCTGTGCTGCTGCTGCCCTGCGACTGCTGGTGCCTGGCGCGGACCTTGTGTCCTGCGGCCGAGCTGGCTGCGCCCGCGCCGCGAGCTGACTGGAGGCTGAGCGCTACTGCTGAGCCTGCCTTTGCCTGCTGTGCTGGTGCCTGAGCCTGACTGCCGTTTGCTGCCCCGCCCTGCCTGTTTGCTGCCCCCTGTGTTGACTGCTGCCCCCCACCACCTGTGCCTCTGCCTGGGGGTGCCACCTGAGGGAGGCGCCTCTCTGACCCCTTCAGAGGCCTGAGGCCAGGCGCCCCGAAAGCCTTTGGCGCCCCGGCACACGTGGTGCCGGCGTGCACCCTGTTGCCTCGGTGACTTTTGCGCTTGTGAACTCTTCTGACGGGACTTGACGAGAGAGAGAGAGACTCCCCGGGAGAGAGCAGAGAGCAGAGACAGCAGCTCCAGACCTGACCCCAGGAGATCAGAGCGCGACAGGAGGCAGAGCGCAGCAGAGCAGCCAGCAGCAGCAGCAGCCCAGCCACCAGCAGCAGCAGCAGCAGCAGCACAGCGCCCGGGCAGCACAGCAGCAGCAGCATCCAGAGCAGTTACCCCAAACAACGGGACGCCAGCAAGGACCCCAGCACAGCTGGCAGCTGGCCCCGCGGGAGCCGGACCCTACCGGCGGCGCCACCCCGCCCGGGCCAGCCCCACCCACCCCCGCCCCGCCCCCCCCAGCCAAGGAGATCCCGGGCGAGGCCGGCGGATGGACCCGAGATGCTGGTCGCTCGTCCTGCGAGGCCGCCGTGGCTGTGCCGAGCAGCATCCGGCCCAGCCCGAGGGGCCTGGCCCTGCCGATCTACCGAGGCCTATCCCGAGCCGGCCGTGAGGACGTGCAGGACTACGAAGACAGGACTCTGGCTGCGCTGGGGTCCTGAACCGACGCTCGACAGGAGAGTCCGCGACCGACCCCCTGGGCCCGGGGCGGATGGCCAGGGGCCCCCCGAACAGGTGGGGAGACCTACAAAATGGAGAAATGTTGACCCGATGACACAGACACCTGAGGGACGAGCGCGGTGATGATTGGATTGGCCCATTCCTTTCGCCTTGGGCCTTTCTGGGTCCTCCGCCACAGGCCAGCCACACCACAGGCCAACGGTCCCGTGGCGTCGTGTCACGTCACGGTGAGGCCTCACGTGTCCAGCGGGTCGGCGGTCGGCGGGCGGGCCGCGCGCCCGCCCGCGGAACGCCCCCCGAAGTGCTAAGTGCTCCGTCCCGTCCCGCCGTGCTGCTCCCCCCCCCCGCGCGGCCGCCGCCCCCCCGCCCCCCCGCCCGGACCCGCCCCACCCCAGAACCCCACACCCGAACCCCCGGCGGTGGCCCGAGCCGGTGGCGGGAGGGGAGCTGGGCCTGCTGGGCCCCTGGGGGGGCGAAGTTCTGCTGCCTTGAGCCCCCTGCTCCCTTGCATGGTGCCAAGCCAAGTCGGAAGGCCGGGCCCGTGCTGGCAGTGGGCCAAGGGCGACCCGCCCCGCCGCCGCCGCCGTCGTTGAGCGCCCGGCGCCCTTGGCCTCCGGCCGGCTGTGGCCGCGTGGCTGGTCTGCCAGGCTGCCGCCCGCGGGACCACCACCTGAATCCACTGCAGTGTGTATCCACGGGGATATCGACCCCACCCCAGTGCCCAGCCCCCCACCCCCCAGACTATTGATGGGGCCACCCGACGGATGACGGGTGGGCTTGGCGGTGGGGCACACGGTGATCCTGGACCCGGTGATCCTGGGCCCGGACACCCCGATCGCCACCCACCCACCGCGCGCCCTCCCCGGCCGCCGCGGGGCGCGGGAGGTGAGGGAGCCAGAGACCCGGAGGGGAGAGGGGACCCCGACCCCGTCCCCACGAGTCCCCGGAGGACTCCCGCCCCCGTCGAGGAGAGGGAGGACGGGGGCGGGCACCACGACAAGCACGACTGCTGGCGCCTGGATCTGGGGCTTTGGCTGGGTGAGGGTGAGAAAGAGGTAATTGCTTATACGTGTCAGAATGCCAGTTGGCAGTTGGCCTGGCTCGGCCGGCCCGTGCGGGACTATTACAGGTATATTAACAGGAGTGTTATATGTAAGACACAAGAGGTAATTGTCCTGGTCTTCTCGGCCCAGGTGAGGCCCCAGCTGGACACACCACAATTTAGGAAGGATATAGACAAATTGGAAAGAGTCCAGAGGAGAGCAACAAAAATGATAAAAGGTTTAGATAACCTGATCTCTGAGGAAAGGCTGAAAGAACTTGGCATGTTTAGTCTTGGAAAAGAAGATTAAGGGAAGACCTGATAAGTCTTCCAATATGTTAAGGGCTGTTATACAGAGGACCGTGATCAATTATTTTTCATGTCCACTGAAGGTAGGACAAGAAGTAATGGGCCTAATCTGCAGCAAGGGAGATTTAGGTTAGATATTAAAAAAAAAAATCTTTCTAACTCTAAGGCTCTGGAACAGGTTTCCAAGGGAGGTTGTGGAATCCCCATCATCAGAGGTGTTTGAGAACAGGTTGGACAAAAATCTGTTAGGGCTGGTCTAGGTATACTTGGCCCTGCAACAGTGCTGCGGGCTGGACTTGATGGCTTCTCATGGTCCCTTCCATTTCTATGATTTCTATGATTACTTTTGTGTTTCACCAGGCCTGGGGCCAGCTTAGCTGTTGGCAAAATTTAGAGCAACTCCCTGGGCCTTCTAAGAAGAATTAGGGCAACTGGGGATGGATGGAGCATAGATGCTCCAGCTGTGCCCCCTACTGCCAAGAGCAGAAGGAGGGAGGCTGTGCCAGCTGTCCATAACCCAAAGATTCTCAGCTGGCAGAGAACCAACCTTATGGCTCTCTTGTTGCCAGAACAGCACCAAGAGTCAGTTCTCTTGCTTGCACCTTTTGCTACTCTGCTTCTTGGGGATTCCACACACACCCTGCAGCTTCCATCCCTGCCCTTCAGCTGCTTCCACTCTACGCTTTCTACAACCTGCCTTTCCTTCACACCCCTTACTCTCCACTGTCCTTCCCATCTCTTTGCTGCCTTCCCCCTCCACAGCCAGGTTTCTGTTTCTGCCATTTCCTACCATTTCCTGCTATCTGCAGCCTTTCTGCCTCAAATGTCCCCACTCTCTCTTCCACACCCTTAAAAACCCCTTAATGCACCTGATAAATTACACTGGTACCTATTTAGTGTTACTGTAAAAGCCATTTGTTGTAGATGTGTCTGAAATTTATTTGCACCAAAATTGCTTCCCAGGCGAGGAAAAAGGACAGACTCCATTTCCCCAGTGCAGGAATTGTGAATTCTTCAGCCACTCAGGGGCTGGGGAAAAAAAAAATATAAATCGAGATAAAACTTCAGATACGTGAAAACGTGAAGCTGAATATATCTTATATTATCTTTCTATATTACTCTCCCCTCACCGCGGATCTCGGGGCTCTCCGTCTCCTATCACGGCGACGCCACCGCCGCGTGGGCGGTGGGTTCGAATCCGAGCGAGCGAGGATCGGATCGATATCGGCGTCTAGAGTGAGATGCGATATATCGATCTGAAAATCGAATCGCTACGCCGCCGTCGGGCGGTAGTGTAGACGTAGCCTCAGTACCTACAAGTATCTTCTTCCTTCTGTGTTTAATTGGGATTTGATGCACAGTAGCAATAAAAGTCATTTTACACAAAAGCTGGACTTAAAGAGTTACAGTTGTAAAAGAAGAAAATTAAAATCACATGCTGGATAGTTCAAAGAATCAACTTTAGTTAACTGGCTTAAACAATGAATTGAAACATCACTACCTTGATTTGCTCATTATCTTTTTAATAAAAGTTTGAACAAAAATGCTTGAAAGTCAGTTTAAATGAACAATGACAAAGCTAGTGAGCACAAATGGGTTATTTAGAGAACCAGGTACATGGACGGAGCATAAAGAGAAAACTAGATAAATAAATAAATAGACTCAGGGCAAACAAGCTTTGAATTAAGTCCTTGAGAAGATGCCAGCATGTTCATGTTGATGCTCAAAGGATAGTAATACATTGCTATTATGTGTAGTGCCTTTCATTCAAAAGAACAGGACACCAAGGATCATTACAAACTGTGCATGTAAATTAATATACTATATATAGCTTTACCCACCATTGACGTGCAGCCACAGGCAGGGCAGAATGCAGCATATGATTTTGCGATGCTATTCAGTGGTTTGGAACAGAGGTAACCAAATAAGTGATTTCAGTTCGGTGGCCAAAACCGCAAATCTAGAAACAAATTCTGTTTGTTTCAAGCCTAAACTGATTTTTTTTGGGGGGTAGGGGGAGTGTTTCTTGCTGAAACAAACAAATGTTGATGAGGTCAAATGAAACATTTCAGAAATGTCAGTTTGAAATAGTGTTGAAATTGTTCATTTTGACAGTTCCAATATTTTTGTTTTCATGGTTTTTTTGTTAACACTATTCACATTTGACCCAAATTCACAAATAGGTTTGGTTCTCCAAGAAATGCATTTTTCAGCAAAATTACTATTTGCTGAAATGTTTTTGTTTAGTTCTTAGAACAGGTTCCCTATGTACATTTGAACAGCAACTGAATCCACAGGGGCAAGATTTGCTGTCAGCCTCAACAAAGCAAACAGCAGGGATTAGTTTGCCAACCGAGGCTGCAGGACTTGTCATTTTATTGAGTTCTGACTAATGAATGCCACTTAGAGCATCTAAATGCACTTCCTACATCAGCAGTGACAAAGCTTTTGGACCTTTATAGTTAGCATTTCTTCTCTCTCCCCCCATAATTAGCTGTTTGTGCCCAGTTCTGGAGTACAGATTGCATAATTGGAATAATTTACCTCAGTGTGGTGCAAACTGCAGTAGTGAAATAGTAAGGCAGCCAAATGACTCCAGTGGCTTAGAGGTGACCATCTCATAGATAAATATATTGCATGCAGGAGTCAGATTCTCAATATGGGAGTTCCCCAAGATGAACTTCTAACAAATCGCAGACTACTGTGATCAGTGGAAAAATTGCCTGAGTAGGAGAACATGGAATTCGGATAGGACAACTGTGCAAAGAAAAATACTAGTCCAACATGCCATTTCAGCCTGAGTTAGGGCTGGTCTACAGTACCGTGGTAAATCGATCTAATTTACGCAACTTCAGTTACGTTAATCATGTAACTGAAGTCGATGTAGTTAGATCTACTTACCGCGGTGGCTACATATCCCTTCGACTTCCCTTGATTGCAGCAATGTCCATCTATTGGTAAGTGTAGACATGCCTTTAGTTACTTAACTCCTGTTAAATAAATAAACTCCTACGTTGTTCATTGGCAATTTGGAGCAGTGAAAGATTGTGCAAGTGTTAGTGTTCCCTTCTTCTTGATGCTTCACTTTGAGCATTTTGCCTTAAATGTTATCTGGTTATTTTGATAGCACTCTAAGTCTGTGTAAGCAGGTCATTCGTCTGATTTTAAACTAGATAGTCCTCTTTTTGGGTGGTTTGTCCCCTAACCAGTACTGAGACAAAAACAGACATGCCACTTTGAAAAGTGTGCCTCTCTGCCCCTCAGCGTGTGAGGTCATGTGGGCAGACCAGCACACTCTTCAAAATGGTGAGCTCTATGTGCCATGACCTCATACGCATCCTACGTGCGAGGTCACAGCAGTGGGGGTTAGCCCATGCCATTCCTGGAAGTGCCAAAATGTCCGGTATTCTGGGAATGCATGAATGGCCATACTAAGTCTGTGGTACTTTAAAAAACCTTCTGGAACACTCCTACTGGAAAAGTCATAGGTGGTAAAGCACTTATTTACAGGACTAGAGCCATTTGCTCATCATGAAGCAACCACCAAACCCATTCATTTATGGAATTGCTTTCTTTCTAAGGAAAGAGCAATTGGAACCGCATTGTGATATAGAACTTTCTGATCTAGCTGAAAAATGAATGTTCTGACAGTGCACAAAGCGATTGCAAATACCTGAACAATGGCCTGTGCCCTTTCACAGCTGCCTATAAAGTCTACTCTGGCTTTTTCCAGGATGGGAAATTACCTTATGAGATGGATTTGTGATGTTTGATAATGAGAAATTTTGGTAAGTTACTGGCTTTTTTAAGAGCCTCTGTTGCCAAGCCAGTGATAGTATTTGAGAACTTGGATAATCAGCAGTGAGAAAAAGAATCAAGCTAAAAACTTCTGCTTTTCACTGTCTTTTATAGTTATATGACTTTAGTCCTTGTAAAAACACCCAACAGATGAGAGCTAGGTTCTTGCAATTAGGTGCAGCCCATAGTGGGAAATATGGAGCCACTTGCCCTAGTGGAGCAATGAGAGAGAAGCTGCCTCAGGGAGGCAGTTACTTACCCCATTTTGTGGAGTGCAACTTACTTATCCTCACCATGTGTGGCAGGTGAAGTCTGCTGGCCTGTGCTTGAGGGATGGAGCCATGACACACACACACTGTCCCCTTAGGGTGCCATGTGGAACAATCCCAATTTGCCCTAAAGATGCAGACACTGTAATACTGTCTGGCCCTGATCACCCAAGCACTTTTCCAAAGAAGGTTGCTCATGCTCTTCCCCTTTCCTCCCCATGCACCCTGGTGTAAGGGCCATACTGAATCAGGTTCATAGTGATGTATGAAACTCTGGATCTGTTTTTATGGGGAGAAAAGGGTGATGTCGTCTGCAGCCTGTACATAGTCCTGAGGCTACCCCACCCATGAGACATGTCAGTGGATGGGACTCCGGGGCAAGTCAGTCCATGCTGTTCCTAAGTTATCTAGAGTGTTTTCAGTGGAGTGGGTACATAATTTTTCTTTCTTCTTTGGAGGACTTTTTGCTACCGTTGCAGCACTCCCTGCTCCTTTGGTCCATAGAATTAGAGACCAGTGTGAAAAATCAAACCTGAGTCTCGTTCTTGGCAGTTCAGTACACAAATGCTATATCTTTATCAGGGCAAATTAGAAGTGGCTTTATATTTTCCCTGGCCCCTACCCACTCTTTATCAAGCTCTAAGGCTCAGTTGAACCCCGTGTCGTCTTCATTTTAGCAAAAAGGATTGATGTATCTTTTAATCAGCTTAGTAAACTGTCTCAGTGTAGCCCACAGTTGTAATACCATTTGTCTTCCTGGTGATAAAGTCCTGAGTTTTCAGATAACTAGAGGAGCAGTTAAGCCTAAAGAAATAGCAGATGGGCCAAGACATAGCAACATCACACAGAGAGCCACTAGTCAATGGTGTGGTATAGGCCCTGTCACCAATCTCCTACTTTTGTCTCTTACAGGTCGGGTTTCCTTTTTCACCTCTGGGTCGGAGAACCTTCATCGAGTGGAAAAGGTTCGCTGGGGCACTCGCTATGCCATTACCATCTCCTTCACTTGCAATCCCGACCACGGCATTGAGGATCCAGTCTTAACATAATGCGTCCTGGGAGAGAATGTGAGGTCAAATGGAATGATAGGAGAAGCCCTGCAAGGGGAGAAAATGGAGATAATTTCCTGTGTAAATTCCCAATCAATTAAAATTTCCCTACCCTGTATTTAATATAATGTAACATCATTTTCACACATCTTCCTCCATAAGTGTTGCAAACAGTGCCTTAAGGACCATATTTAATTCAACATTCTGTTTAAAAAAAGGGTGGGGGTTTTTTTATTCGTCCAATTGAGGAAACAAGTCCTTTTTTATTTTAGGTTACTTCACTTTGAGGAATGCAGAGAAAACTTATTGAACCAAGTTCTGCTGGGCCCTATGCCATTGTTAGCTGGTGTAACAGACCAGAATTTGGCCCTTTAAATCTTGTCATCTCCATCTGGTCACAACACCTATGATAGAACAAGAAGGACATTATCCTCATGTTGGCCAGCCTTTGTTCTTCTTGCAACGGATTCTCTTAGTCATGGGCATTATTTGCAAACACACGTGGTTTTGTCTACTGGAACTTACTTGAACTGTTCTTTAAATTACTACAGATATTTAAAGCTAAACACAGGGGGCAGGGAAGGGGGAAGACATGGTCTTACCTCACCTAATGCAGGTGAGGAGTGTTTAGTATCAAATAAAATTAGGAAACTAAATTGTCTGTTTGGTGAGTCAATAGCCTAGGGCTTCAAAAGAGCAATCTCAGTAGGGCAACAGGGATGGCTAAAGTCATAACAGGATGTGTCGTATTGGTCTTGGCTCTGATCAGGAAGAAGCATTTGATGTACTTGGCCCTGGAGTGGTTCTTTTTTTTTCAGCTGCATCTCCCTAGTGAACATGAAAGTAGTTGCACTCAGCTGTTCGTGTGAATTGTTTTGTTTGAGCATTTTAAATGTTTAATTCTTTAAATATAATTAAAGGAAATTTCAAAATGAAAAATAGTTTCAAATTTAAAAAAATCTAAACATTTTGGAAGTCTAAACAAAACATTTTGATTTTTTTCTTCAGATTCTTTTTTTAGGCTATTCCACCCAAGACAATTCTGTGACATTAATAAATTCACAAAATGTTTTGAGACCCCAAAGCTGCATTTTTCACTGAAAATGTTTGTCTAAAAGTTTTTTGTTCAGCTCTATTTTTATTGGCTTTAATTGGCAATAAAGCACTTCAGGCATTTGATATTCGATTGAAGGGCGCTCTGATTTCGTTGTCATGCTTCACAGCACTCAACTGCAGTCGTGGAATAGCTCCTAACTTTCTAGCTCAAATAATGAATCAAGTTGTTCAGACGTTTCTGAACAATTTGCTTTCGCCTAGTGTGAAGATTTGCCCTTAACCATGGATGCTCATCTATGGTATGTTTACTGGAATAATGTATTTCAAGGACTTCAGAAAACCCTGCGTTGAGCCATAAATATAGAACTAGTAGCAAAACAAATGACTAATCTTGTCAATTACTTTGCTTTATTGTGGTAATTAAGGGATTTGCAGATTAGCATTTTGATAATTTAATTGTAGGAGAAACAAGAAGTTTCCTTAGATACTGAGTTCTGATGCAAGTCTTCTATTGACAGTATAGTATGAATTTGCGTCACTTCTGTAGAAGTCTGTTGTAATTTGCTTACAGGAAACTGCTTTGTGACTGCCTGCATTTCACATGCTTTTGTCTCCTTTTTTCTTTTTTAATCCACTTATGACATTAGATATATTTAAATATTGGAGGATTCAACTGCAGCTCAGTAATAAAAGGTGGCTCTTCTCATTGGTTCCATTGGTAGAGTTATCAGCTGACATGCCTGCAAGGCGAGTCTGCAATGAGTTTTTCATTTATCAGCACACCCAGACAGACTCTTTCCATGTGAAAGAGGAAAACTTGTCATAGTAGCTGGATCTAAAGAAATAAAAATATTAAAGTTAGTTGGATAGCATGTCTAAAGGCCTGATCGAAAACCAGTTGATGTCTATGGAAAGGCTCCTAGTGACTTCAGGGACCTTTAGATCAGGCCTTAATTGTACACATATGCAAGAACAGGATGAACAGCAGCAGATTCCTTGGGTTAGTTTTGTTATTAAAGCTATCCTGTCATTTTAACTCAATTCTTCAGGTTTTTTAGTGAGTTACAAAAGAATCTTCACTTTAATTTGCCACTTTAAAGTGTTTATTGGTTATTTCTGTGTTTCACACAGACTGAATTGTCTTGAAAATAGCACATCTTTCAGAACCATCTTCTAAAAAGCACTTGTTTTAATGCACCAGAGATTAACATAAATTTGTTATACAGTTGCGAGGGAGGAATCTTAAGCAGTTTCTCGTTCAGGTTTTTCATACTTCAAAGACTGCCTACAGGACACTTTGCATCTTCTTCATACTGTGAATTATGACTGACATTAAAACATATCTAAGAACAAGTTGTGTATGTGTTTACATTTATAGTGAGATTTCAACCTTAATATTGATGTTCTCAGCAAGATGAACATCAAGTCTGTCAAATACCAGTCTACTTACATGCTGTAGTTTGAAAGAGAATCAGTATATTTTAAAACGAAGAAAGAGGCATAGTAACTCAAACCTCTCTTTTAGAGTCCCAGTACCAATCAAGATTTTTATACTGAAGCTCTTGCATTTTGTCAAGTAAAAGTAATATTCATAGAGAAGAAATTAGAACTGGAAATGGAGTCTAAGCTAGAAGATTCTGATTTCTGCCTCTAGCTACAAAAAATAAAAGAATAACCAGAGAAAGGTTTCAGTTTATAGACCCATAGACTGTAAGGCCAGGAGGGACCATCATGATCATCTAGTCTGACCTCCTGCACATGACAGAACCTCACCTCTCACCCCACTTCTGTAATAGATCCCTAACCTCTGGCTGAGTTACCGACATCCTCAAATCATGAGTTAAAGATTCCAAAATTTGCTCTTGTTCAAACTAGCAAGTAACTTGTGCCCCGTGCTGCAGAGGAAGGCCAAAAAACTCCAGGGTCTCTGCCAATCTGACCTGGGGAAAAATTCTTTCCTGACCCCAAATAAGGCAATCAGTTAGACCCTGAGCATCTCAGCGAGACCTACCAGCCAAACATCAGGGAAAGAATTCACGGTAGTAACACAGAGCCCTGCCCGATCTAGTGTTCCCTCTCCAGTCGTCCGTGATATTTGCTACTAGGAGTCGCAGAACTAACTACATGTGGAGCTCAGATTTCTCAGGCAGTATTAGCATTAGTACTTAAACATACTGTCAAGGAAACTAACATACTGTAGCTTACTGTCTGCCCACTCCTTCTTTGCTTATAGTTTTCAGTATCTTAGTTTCTTTCCTCAATAACTTTGCTTTTTCCAGGAGATAAAAATGACTTTGTTTTCATTGGAACTGAAGTTATCGTGCCATATTTGCAGTCACCCACAAACACAGTTATTCTTAAATACCTAATTATGTGATCTTTTTAAAAGTGTGGGTGGGAAGACTTCTCTCAGCATTCCCATTCTTCCTTTCCTCTCGCAGACTCTGGGAATAGCAGTGAAAATGGTTGCTGGAAATTAGGATCTAACTGAGGCATTACTAAGGTTTGTCCGGTATTCAAACACTCAGGTGTCAGAGATATAATTGTGAGTGCATCCAAATTACATTTATTTATACTCACCAAGTGGCACCTGGCACCTTATAGACTAGTTTATGTTTTGATAGCATGTGAATTTGTACTTTACTTCTTTTGATACCCCACTTCAGTGGAAGGGCAGGTGTGTGCAAAGCAGGCAAGAAGGGCAAGGGGGAGGGGTTGGAGGGGGGATTGGTGTGGAGTGGGAGTGGTTTTCTTTCTGGTTGGGCTGGCTGTCAGTCACAGTCCCCAGCTCAAACCCCCTCATCACATCATCATCATCCCCATCCCATCTGGACATCCATCCCACACACACAATCACACACAGGCAGGCCACCAGACCACACCAGGCACAACCTGGCCAACCTGCCAACCTGAAGCAGCACCTGCACACCACACCAACACACCAGCAACTCCCCTCCACCCCCAATCCATGCACCACAACCAACTCTGCCCACTATGCAACCCACAACACCCACACACACCACCAACACACCCACATCAGCATCACCCACACCATCACCGGTTCATTCACCCATCCACCCAATGTAAATATATATCATATGCCATGCATGCCCTGCTATGCTATGTACATCGCATGCCAAACTCCAAGGAAAAGGGAAAAAAAATAATAAACGGACACAAATCAAACAAAATATACAAAACAAAACAAAGAACACCTCAACCTCCAACACCCCCACACACAACATAATAGATTTTTTTGGTGGCCAAAAAAAAAAAAAAAAAAAACCAGAGACAGAGAAGAGAGAGACTCTGCTCAATTTTTATTTAAATTTAACAACATCAGTTTAAACAAAGTAAAGACTGTGAATTGCCAATTACAGACCCAGTTCCTCCTCTCTTCTTTGGTTCTCACACCTCAGCAGCAACCCCCCCATCCTCCCTGATTGATCTACCTGATTCTCTAGCCTGCTTCTTGCTCTTGCTTATATATATACATACCCCCTGGAAATTTCCACTGTGCTTGCTGAAAGAAGAGAATTCACACACTAAAGCTAGCTCTGCTGCAAAAACATAGTCTATCTATAAGGTGCCACAGGATTCTTTGCTGCTTCTACAGAACCAGACTAACACGGCTACCCCTCTGATACTTATTTATACTCAGTTGTCAAAACTTCTTTAGAAAGCTCTAGAGCAAATAATTGCCATTACATTTTCTAAACAAAATGACCATTTAATATAATGTGTATTTACTGCTTTCATCCAGAGAGATGAGTGATTTGCTCTATGAACCACAGATGCATCTGACAGCTGCTGCTCATCGTAGCCTGATTCCGAGACAGGCTCATCTGTGCTTGCTGAAGCTAATTATGTGAAAATAATGACAACAGGGAGGAAATCCAGCTAATTGATTCACATCATGAATTGGTATGGGAGCTCCAGGTAAGTGCCTATATGCTCCTGCCAAATATCTATGAACACTTATAAAATGCCTTGTCTTCCATTTCCTAAACTGTCCTACTGAGCTGACAACTAATTTCCCTGTCTTTCTACTTGGTGTTAAACCTGTAACAAGATACCCAGAACTGTAAGATTCTTTGTGCGACCAGCTCCCTATTAACTGACAGCCGTTCAGTCCTGAAGTGCCTACCCCCATGTGATGTTAGTGCATGGGCACACTCACTTGTGTCCATCACAGCTGGCCACCTTCCATGTGGTCATGCTAGAGGTCTGTCTTTAAGGTTCCAGGACTGGCCAAAGGAAGAGAGCAAGATCAGTTTCTTTTCCCTAGCCTATACTTAGGGCCCTACCAAATTCATGGTCCATTTTGGTCAGTTTCACAGTCATAGGATTTTAAAAATCCTAAATTTCATGATTTCAGCTATTTAAATCTAAAATTTCATGGTGTTATAATTGTGGAGGTCCTGACCCAAAAAGGAGTTGAGAGTTGGTCAGAAGGCTATAGAAAGGGATGTTGCGGTACTGCAACCCTTATTTCTGTGCTGCTGCTGGCGGCGGTGCTGCCTTCAGAGCTGGGCAGCTGGAGAGCAGCGGCTGCTGGCTGGGATCCCAGCTCTGAAGGCAGCGCTGCCACCACCAGCAGCAGCACAGAAGGATGGCATGGTATGGTATTGCCACCTTTACTTCTGTGCTGCAGCCTGCAGCGTTGGCCCCTCAGTCATCAGCCGCCACTCTCTGGCCACCCAGCTCTGAAGGCAGCAGCACAGAAGTAAGGGTGGCATGGTATGATATTGCCCCCTTCTGTGTTGCTGCTGGTAGGCACTGCCTTCAGAGCTGGGCACCCAGCCAACAGCTGCCGCTCTGTGGCCGCCCAGCTCTGAAGGCAGCGCAAAAATAAGGGAGAGCCCCTTAAAATAACCTTCCAACCCCCTTCCAACTCCCTTTTGGGTCAGGACCCCCAATTTGAGAAATGCTGGTCTCCCCCATGAAATCTGTATAGTATAGGGTGAAAGCACCTAAGAGACCAGATTTCATGGTCCGTGATGCATTTTTCATGGCTGTGAATTTGGTAGGGCCCTACCTATACTCCTAAATGTCTCTTAATTAAATCCTGCTTACTGAATCTCCACTAGTCATTTGCTTGTTCCTCCAAAAAGTTCCTAAATTATGACACCCCGCAAACATTAGTCCAGCAGCACATATTACAACCTACATCTTACATATTTGTATACACAGTATGAATATACATTTACTGAAATGTTTTATGATAATTTTGTATAACTTTCATACAGAAATAAGTCTCAGTCCGACTGTGGGACCACTCGCACTGAAAATGTTTGCAGGATCAAGTCCTTAAATTTACACACATTCATAATGAAAATGTAGGAACATTATGATAAATAAGACTTTGACTCTTGCAAAGCTGATTGAGACCACATAAGCAGCTTTCTGACACATCGAAGACCTTAACTAGCATCTTGATTCATTACCATAACTCCTATTGACACCACTGGACATTCCGTGGGCAGAGTGAATGCCCCTAAGTTTGTAATTTAGGGCCCAATATGGCTTCCATTGACTTCAGTGCGATCAGGATTGATCCTTTTAATATGGAATCCCCAAAACTAACTGGGGCTAGTAGCAAGTGATGGTGCCTACTTGTGAAATTAATTCCCATTTTAAGGTAGTACCATTAATTTACTAAATGTCCATGGTCTGTGAAACTGAACTGGAGGGAGGGGCAGCTTTTTAAAAAGTTATCTAGTTTATTTTTATAGATTTTATTCTGATCCTGTGTCATTGTGAGGTCTTAGTTGGCTTTGCACCTACCTTTAAAAAGAGAGTTCTCGTCTAACTATGCAATTACTGCATTTCCTTCTCCAGTCTCCAGCATCTAAGGACATCAAACTGTGCTCTTCCTCCACAGGACTCTCTCTCGCTCCATCCTTTGTAACAATTATTGAACTGTTCAATCATTGCAATCTCCTTGTGCACCGCTTATTTTCCCAATCATACTCAAAGAAGTTTGCGTTTTTAATATACTAGTGATATTGTCTGAACCCACTCAGCCAGTGTAACCCATTAATCCTCTTTGAAAGGGCTTTATACTAGTTGAGGGAAAGATTACTGAGTGTTGCTCCACTTTTTTATTTTAACAAGGTTTTTCATTCTTCACCATGGTGTGCTTTTTAGCTAGCTTCCTTCAGTTTTCCAGCTACCTCATTATTTTCCTTCCATTATGAGCATTGACCGTCTCTCAACGCACATCCTTTGTTTCAGACCTAAATTTACTTCCATCTTTCACTGGCCTGTTATTTCCTGTTTTGTCATGGAAATAGTGATAAAGGGGAGATAATTTTTACCTGCTGTTACATTATATTACATCTTTTCACTGTAATTTATGGGCATCAAATACTGAGTCAAAACAAATTATGGTCATGTTCACAACTTTCTGGGCTCTCTGGGCATAGCTTCACAGTTAGGTGTTACTAATGCACTTCTGAATGAAATAGGCTTCACACTCTGCATTTCAAGCAGAGGACCCTTTGGTATCAGTGTAGTACGAGCCTGGGCCCCAAATCACAGCATGCCTTTGTGACAGAGATATTCTGTTACTAGACCAAAAGGAAAAATAATAGTGTTGGATGTGATGGTGGAAATTATTAAATGCAGGAAGCATCTGGTTTCCCTTTTTCTGTTCTCTTATTGCACATGCAAAGAAGTTGGAGAGGCATGATTTGGCCCTGTCACATGTTCATCTAGGTTTTGTATGTAGTTATGTTTAAAGTTATTTTAACCAGTTGCCCTAGGTGCTGGGATGGTACGGTGATGACTTTACACCTCTCCCTCTCTCTCTATCTCCAGACTCTCCAGTGTGGATTCACACTCTCATAGGAGCCTTTCCCAGCATAATCCTTTGACTGCTGGCTCTTTAAATGGGGTGTGTGGGGGGGTGGATGGGACCCGACAGCACACAAACAACAGAAGCCCTAAAATTGCCATTTAGCATCTCATTGCTGCACCTTCTTCTTTACCAGCAGATGAGTAATTTTTTAGCTCCTATTTGTTTCCCAAGACAATCATTCCTCAGAAGGTGGCACATCCTCAGAGTCCTCATTGTGTATTATTGCTCTAGATATGAATCACTGAGTAAGAGTATGAAAAGTTAAACAGCATTCCGCAAAAGATCCAGCATTTACAGACACTTTCAATTTGTTTAGTGAAGTCCCTCCAGTTCTCAATTCAAAGGAGATGAAACAAAGTTACTGTATTCAGAGTATTTCTAGTCTGTTTCAGTTGCTTTGTATATTACAGTCAGATCCATCAAAAATCTAGAGCATAACTGCCAACTGTAAATTTCTTGGATTTCTGCTTACTTTTCAGTGGAGCAATAAGAAGAAAAATTCCCTGGGATGCCTGACTCCCAGAAAAGAATTATAACAGAGAATCTTGTCTACTGCCTATTAGAGAGAGATGACAGCAACCAATAATGCGAGCAAGAGTAATAAATTACTAGGCAGAAAGCAACAAAAGGAAACTCACCCAGTCTCAAGGTTCCATATCATTGTTTAACTCTACAAGTCCATTTTTGTCATCAGCTTTACTGTTAGTAAAAGAGAAAACTAATGCAACTAATCAGAAATAGCTGTATCCCTGGCAGCTAGGTTCTCTTCTTTCAAATCCTTTCACAAAACTTCTTCCACAAGACCCACAACTCACTAGCATCTATCTAATCTATCCATCCCACACTCAAATAGGTGTGGTAGGTGAGCACTTTAACGTGTTACAGTGAACGTGCCTAGCTCAATGCTAAGCTACCTGGGGAAAATGCTGGTGTGTCTCTTTTAGTTTTTGTTGTTTTATTTTTAAATTAAACTCCCCTCCGGATCTGCTGCTGCATCTTATATCTCTGTTGTGTTGTCTTAGGTTTTAAGCTCCTAGGGGGGAGAGTCTAAAATCAGACTACAAGAGTGAAACACAAGCATGTACTATATACATGCTGACTGCCCCACTAAACCCTTTTAGGTGCTCACAGGATAAACATTTTTTGATTGAGGGTTTGGTTGATATTTTTGGTGTGATAGAAAAAAGTCTAGAAGAATAATCTTGTTCCTTAGTATAACATTTTAAAGTCTTAGGACACGATGGATAAATAATTTCATGGGTCCTAGTCCTCAGTGTTCTTCATGGAGGTACTTGTCCCAAACACCTTTATCTACTTGCTCGTGCCCCCACAATAACCTGAGCTCTGGCCCTCTCCCCAGTTCTCTTCCCTTCCTAACTGCCCATGTAGCCTGTCTGAATGGCAGAAGAGTCTATCTACAGACAGGAAGCCTCAAGCTCCCCACTTGCCATGCCTCTGCCGAAGCCATAGGGTAACGTTGTATGGGAATTGCTCCTCAGTCCCTCACCTGCATCAAACTGAAGACCGTACAACCTTCTTATAAGCATGTGCTGCTCAATCTGTGATGAATGCACCCAGAGGTATTACATTTATTAGTGCCAAGAGCTTCACAGTCTAATACCTTCCTTGTAGCTAAATGCTGCCCTTGAACTGGATATTTTTATCTCAAGAACTGGAACTTGGGGCCTCTCAGCTTTGTTTTCTAAATGCATTTTGGCTCCTGCAGATGGTTTGTGATCCAATGAATCCCTGTGTACTACAGACATTATCACTTTGAAGGCAAGTTAAACATGTTTCGGAGCCTTTGCTGGGATATTTATCTAGGCCTGAAAATCAGCAATTAAAACTACTTCCTCTGCTAATCTTTTCTGAATTAGACACTTCTTACCATTAAGCACGCACAGAGGGGCTATAATCAAAAAGCATTTCCCATGTCTGAATCCTGCTGGGAGGTAACTTAATGACACACAGTTCTAAGCTAATTTTTTCCTTGAGTCAGGCCAGCCTTGCGATTTGCAGGGGCCTGAGCAAAGGCAGATGCAAAGATGCTAGAGGGGGACTTGGCTCAGACCTCGAGTTGCTTTTTGACTTTGTGCTCTATTCCCTTTGCCAGAATGGGCAAAAAGGGCTGGGAGTAGTTTCTCCATGTGGACCAACTTCTGAACAGGGTTACTGAGCCTTATTGCCTCCAACCTCACTCTCAGAAGTCGGGGAATGGGCGTTAGCTGCAGTTGTGGGCAAGTGGGAAGAGTCATCTGGCCTTGGACTCACCTGCGTATGGAGTCTTGCCTCCCTCCCAGCTTCACACTTGAAATCAGTAGGCTGCTAACGCTGAAGTCTTGTTGAGCAGACCTATGAAGCGGCTGCCAGTCCAAATTAGCCCAAGTCTGATGTCCTTAAGGGCATACTGCAAAGCACATCCTTCTTTCCCAGGGATTTGAAAGTGGGACAGAATTGGGAGGGATGCTTAAGGTTTGTACTGTCCCTGGGTTGCTAGTTAGGAGTACGGTGCATTGAACTCTGGAGTATTTTTCAGTTATGTCAGGATCTTAGCGCACGAGGTAGATACCCTTTTTGGGTGTATAAATCTAAGCTAACTTTGCTCATGTAGCTTTCTTTGTGGGGTTATGGGTTTCTGAAATACAGTACAAGTTCTAGCAGGCCTGGCTCATGTAACATGAGCTTCACCAAGCTACTGCCATAGAGGCAGCAATGTTATTTTCTATGGACAGAGAGAAGAGTGGGGAGGGACCACAAGCTCCCCTAATCTTACCCTACCTCAGCCTATGCCTCTTCCAAACCCATTGGGCTGACACTGGCCAATACAAATGAGAATTGTTCTGAGGTGATGTGCAGGGAAAGCGATGATTTTGAGTGGCAGAAAAAGTTAAATTTTCTAGTGTGAGACTTTAGTACTTAAAACAAAGCAAAACTGAAGTTGGTCTTAAATGAAAAAGGGCAATTAGGCCAACATTTCCAACGTTAGGTTAGGCACCTTATTTAGGCATCCAAATAAGTGGCAAGTAACTTCCATGGAAATTGTGGGTCCTCAGTATCTCTCCTAAAAAAAACCCCAAAACAGTGGCCTGATTTATTTTGGTATCTAACTTGAGGGCCCCCTCAACTTGGTGGCCAACTTAGTCCTTCATCTAGACAAGGGGCGGCTAACCTGAGCCTGAGAAGGAGCCATAATTTACCAATGTACATTGCCAAAGAGCCACACTATTATGTCAGCAGTCCCCCATCAACTCCCCCCACTCCAACCTGCAGCACCTCCTGCCCACCAGCAGCCCCACCAATCAGTGCATCCCGCTCCCTCCTCCCGCCTGCTGCGGTCAGCTGTTACGCAGTGTGCAGGAGGCTCTGGTGTGTAGGGCGGGGGAGAGCGAGGGCATGGCAGGCTTGGGTGAAGGGATGGAGTGGGGGCAGGGCCTGGGGCAGAGCAGGGTGTTGAGCGCTGAGCACTTCCCAGCACATTGGAAAGTTAGCATCTATAGCTCCAGCCATGTAGTCAGTGCCTATGCAAGGAGCTGCATATTAACTTATGAAGAGGTTGGACATCCCTGATCTAGACTAATCCTTTTAACATTTGGGGTCGGGGGTAGGCTTCATACTTCCAAGATTGCTAGAGAGGGAAGCCTCCTAGTGCACTTCTGTCAGATTATGGACCCATCCTGGACAAGTGCAGAATAGGATGTCTCCCCCACCCTCCTTACAGGGGACTTGCTAGATCTTAATCTTTTCATTAGCTAGTTACTGTAAGCAGTGCACTCAATGTTTATACATGGGGCCAGGACTCCGCCAGTTTGTCTGCTCCCTCCTTGTGAGCAGGCGGTATATTGACACAAGAATTACAACTACACATTCCATTTGGGAAACAAAGCAATGCTCATGCTTTTAAACTGGCTGGTCACCACATAGAGAACACACACAGAGGGGAAATTTAGGTTTTATCAGATGGCTTTGATAGGGGGCTCTAATTTGTTGACCTTGGGAGCATGTCTAGCAGGTGGAAGTGTGATTGCCAGGTTCTCCACAGATCTGCAGTCATATAGAAAACTGAATTATGTGATAGTGGAGAAATGAGTGGGGATGTTTCTGAGGAAGAAGGAGAGGGTGTTGTGTTGGGCCTTTTGTACAGGAGGGGCAGATAAAAGGGGATGCAGGATTGTTAGGAAGCTGACAAAAAGTTGTATCTCTTGTGGGGAGGCAGGAGGAAGGTTTCAAGGGAGGTTGGAAGCTGATGGGGTGTCAAAAGAGGAAAAATTAGCTGTTGAAGGAGGCTTGTGGTGCTTTGGGGGCCAGGGAAATAGAAGAATATGAGTACCACCATCAGTGCCATTTACATAGGACATGTACTACTACTCCATAGTGCTGTAAGGTCTAAACCTTTCAGTTCCTGTTCATACCCTGTTCGGCTTCACAGATCAGCAGTTAGTGCTAATGTCTGAAATGGTGTCAACGGCAGGTGAGGAGGAAGGTGAGATTTGCTATTGGCCCAGAGACAGAGCAAGATGCAGGATCCCTTTGCCTGAAGGGTCTAAGTAAGGTGTTTAGTGAATGACTCAGTCAGTTTAGAGGAAGTTCAAATCAATTTGCAGAGCTTTGGCCACTCTTTGCTTATTACAGCGAAGCCCCTCAGGCAAACTCTGTGCAGCTTCCTGGCCAAGTAGCAGCAAGACAGTACCGAAGCAAGCACAGGAGAGCCAGAGACTTCATGCTGCCTTCATGCATTGAAAAGCTTTGGCAGGGACACAGCTGGATCTAGACAATTGTAGGAGCAGGGTGCTAACCACCACCTCCAAAATCCAGCATCCAAGGGATTCTGATCAATGCTTAGGTACCACAGAGGCAGAAGCACTATAAAAACCATCAAGAGAGCCTGAAAAGAGCAAGTCCAAATTGTTCTCTTTGTATTGATTAAAAAGGAATCCAGGGTAGTATCTAAATTGAAGTGATTAAAAATCCCTCAACTAGCCTTTTATATAAACCAAATAGCAAACTGAGCCTTACAAGGTAGCCTGCAAGGCTGTTTTTCAAAAGACTTTTATGCACCAAAAATAAAAAAGGAAAGTTTAAAAAGCCATGCTTTCAAAAACATTTCCGGTAAGGAGCTGGTCTCATTAACTGCTCTCAGCAGGATTCAGAGAAGGATTGGCCGTTGATCTGAAAGGGAATAAAACCCAGAGTTACAACAGTAATGATTAAATCAAACCAAGAAAGCCAGGGCTAGATCATCAGCAGGTGTAAATTGGCATAGTTCCATTGAAGTCAGCCAACCCCCACCAGGTGAAAATTTGCATAGAGTACCAGTATCTGAGAGAACATCACTTAGCCTACAAGATCTATATAGGATTATAGCATAAAGTTATTTGACTAGCCTACTGCAGCTATATTATATATACCGAATACTACATGCAAAGTACAGAACCAGTTCCATTTATGTACTCCAGGAAATACGCTTATTACTAGCCCATATGCAGTTTGAAACTTGAGTGATGTATTTAATATTCCCCTTTAAGGGGTTTAATGTTGTTTCTCTTCCTGAAGTCATGGGATCTCTATCTGAAGTCATAGTTCTCTTGAAGAGATGTTTTGCATAGTTCTTCAAGTGGTTCTATTTTTATTCAAGTAGATTCCTCACGGAGCTCCTTCTTCTCAGCAGCCCAGACACAGATTGGATGAGGCACATTCATTTGGAGCACTTTGGTGAAACATTCAATTAAGAACAGCAGTGGAGTATTTTACTATTTCTCTTTCCAGATTGTTTCCTCTGCCTGTTTCAATGTTACCATCCTCAAGAGGGTTGAATTCTATTTCATTCAGAAATTTTGTAACAATGGGTAACTGTTGAGCTGACATGACTCTGCTTTGCTATAGGGATGCTGTCAAGGTTGTCATGTTTTCAAATTAACTTGCTGTGGCAGTGCTTTCATTTCACAGCATTTATCTTAAGATTTTTGTTCTCGGAGAAGTTGGAGTTTAAAGCAAAAAACACCCAATATATTGTGAATGTACATAAATGGTGCATGTGGGCTTTCCCTTCACACGCGTGTCCCGATTTATTTAGACACACGCACTCTCCAGTTTAAAAGATGATCAGAAGAAGTCTAAAATAAACAAGCCACCCTCTCTTGGTCAGGGGCATGGCTTAGTGTGGACTGATCTGCCTTTGTATTTCAGACGTCCAAGATCAGAAGATCGGAGTAGTTTGAGATCAGCCCCAGTCTCTTGTCAATTGCAGGATCCATTTTGATCTTTTTCTCTTGGAAGTTCATAGAATCATAGAATCTCAGGGTTGGAAGGGACCTCAGGAGGTCATCTAGTCCAACCCCCTGCTCAAAGCAGGACCAAACCCAACTAAATCATCCCAGCCAGGGCTTTGTCAAGCCTGACCTTAAAAACCTCTAAGGAAGGAGATTCCACCACCTCCCTAGGTAACCCATTCCAGTTCTTCACCACCCTACTAGTGAAAAAGTTTTTCCTAATGTCCAACCTAAACCTCCCCCTCTGCAACTTGAGACCATTACTCCTTGTTCTGTCATCTTCTACCACTGAGAACAGTCTAGATCCATCGTCTTTGGAACCCCCTTTCAGGTAGTTGAAAGCAGCTATCAAATCCCCCCTCATTCTTCTCTTCTGCAGGCTAAACAATCTCAGTTCCCTCAGCCTCTCCTCATAAGTCATGTGCTCCAGCCCCCTAATCATTTTTGTTGCCCTCCGCTGGACTCTCTCCAATTTATCCACATCCTTCTTGTAGTGTGGGGCCCAAAACTGGACACAGTACTCCAAATGAGGCCTCACCAGTGCTGAATAGAGGGGAATGATCATGTCCCTCGATCTGCTGGAAATGCCCTTACTTATACAACTCAAAATGCCATTAGCCTTCTTGGCAACAAGGGCACACTGTTGACTCATATTCAGCTTTTCATGCACCGTAACCCCTAGGTCCTTTTCTGCAGAACTGCTGTCCAGCCATTCGGTCCCTAGTCTGTAGCAGTGCATGGGATTCTTCCATCCTAAGTGCAGGACTCTGCACTTGTCCTTGTTGAACCTCATCATATTTCTTTTGGCCCAATCCTCTAATTTGTCTAGGTCCCTCTGTATCCTATCCTTACCCTCCAGTGTATCAACCACTCCTCCCAGTTTAGTGTCATCTGCAAACTTGCTAAGGGTGCAGTCCACACCATCCTCCAGATCGTTAATGAAGATATTGAACAAAACCGGCCCCAGCACCGTCCCTTGGGGCACTCGACTTGATACCGGCTGCCAACTAGACATGGAACCATTGATCACTACCCGTTGAGCCCGACCATCTAGCCAGTTTTCTATCCACCTTATGGTCCATTCATCCAGCCCATACTTCTTTAACTTGCTGGCAAGAATACTGTGGGAGACTGTACCAAAAGCTTTGCTAAAGTCCAGAAATAGCACATCCACTGCTTTCCCCTCATCCACAGAGCCGGTTATCTCATCATAGAAGGCAATTAGGTTAGTCAGGCATGACTTGCCCTTGGTGAATCCATGCTGACTGTTCCTGATCACTTTCCCCTCCTTTAAGTGGTTCAGAATTGATTCCTTGAGGACCTGTTCCATGATTTTTCCAGGGACTGAGGTGAGACTGACTGGCCTGTAGTTCCCTGGATCTTCCTTCTTCCCTTTTTTAAAGATGGGCACTACATTAGCTTTTTTCCAGTCATCCGGGACCTCCCCCGATCACCATGATTTTTCAAAGATAATGGCCAATGGCTCTGCAATCTCATCGGCCAACTCCTTTAGCACCCTCGGATGCAGCACATCTGGCCCCATGGACTTGTGCTCGTCCAACTTTTCTAAATAGTCCCGAACTACTTCTTTCTCCACAGAGAGCTGGTCACCTCCTCCCCATACCGTGCTGCAGAGTGCAGCTGTCTGGGAGCTGACCTTGTCTGTGAAGACAGAGGCAAAAAAAGCATTGAGTACGCTAGCTTTCTCCACATCCTCTGTCACTAGGTTCCCTCCCTCATTCAGCAAGGGGCCCACACTTTCCTTGACTTTCTTCTTGTTGCTAACATACCTGAAGAAACCCTTCTTGTTACTCCTAACATCTCCGGCTAGCTGCAACTCCAAGTGTGATTTGGCCTTCCTAATTTCACTCCTGCATGCCTGAGCAATACTTTTATACTCCTCCCTGGTTATTTGTCCAATCTTCCACTTCTTGTAAGCTGTTTTTTGTGTTTAAGACGAGCAAGGATTTCACTGTTAAGCCAAGCTGGTCGCCTGCCATATTTACTTTTCTTCCTACACATCGGGATGGTTTGTTCCTGCAACCTCAATAAGGATTCTTTAAAATACAGCCAGCTTTCCTCGACTCCTTTCCCGTCATGTTATTCTCCCAGGGACCTTGCCCATCAGTTCCCTGAGGAGTCGAAGTCTGCTTTTCTGAAGTCCAGGGTCTCTGTTCTACTGCTCTCCTTTCTTCCTTGTGTCAGGATCCTGAACTCGACCATCTCATGGTCACTGCCTCCCAGGTTCCCATCCACTATTGCTTCCTCTACTATTTCTTCCCTGTTTGTGAGCAGCAGGTCAAGAAGAGCTTTTCCCCTAGTTGGTTCCTCCAGCACTTGCACCAGGAAATTGTCCCCTACACTTTCCAGAAACTTCCTGGATTGTCTGTGCACCGCTGTATTGCTCTCCCAGCAGATATCGGGGTGATTAAAGTCACCCATGAGAACCAGGGCCTGTGATCTAGCAACTTCTGTTAGTTGCTGGAAGAAAGCCTCGTCCACCTCATCCCCCTGGTCTGGTGGTCTGTAGCAGACTCCCACCACGACATTACCCTTGTTGTTCATACTTCTAAATTTAATCCAGAGACTCTCAGGTTTTTCTGCAGTTTCATACTGGAGCTCTAAGCAGTCATACTACTCTCTTACATACAATGCAACTCCCCCACCTTTTCTGCCCTGCCTATCCTTCCTGAACAGTTTATATCCATCCATGACAGTACTCCAATCATGTGAGTCATCCCACCAAGTCTCTGTTATTCCAATTACATCATAATTCAAAACAGTCTTTCACCCTCAAAATACAAAGGTGATCAATCTGCAGATGGAGGGTGAAGGACTTTGATGGCATTGGTTCTACTTTTTTTTTCTTCTCCTAGATGTCTCCAATTGACCTCCACCTCAGCGTGAGAATAGCTGTATTAGTCTGACTAGCAATAAACTGGCTGGCAGCCATTACTAAGAGCTGTAAACAAGCACCTCCTTCCAAAGGGTTTTACTCATAAGGAAGTTTTCAGTGGAGGGCACACTCTGCATCATCTTCCATTGAAGGGGGAGCTGTCTTCACACTCATCCTCCCACCCAGGGAAAAAACATTTTATCCATGTATTTTCCTTAGTGGCAGGAATCTATCTGGGAGCCACAAGGCTTTGCTGGGGGCTTTCAAGATTCATCTCCACTCAGAGCCAATGTGGGTGTGTGGCGGGGCAGTTACCCCACTCCAGAGAGAAAAGGCTAGGCTGACTGGGGAAGCAGCCACAGCTGGGGCCACTCCCCAATCAAGCCACAGCTGGCCCTATAAAAGAGCTGTGAGCGAGGGGCTGAGGCAGTCTCTCTCTAGCTGTAGAGAGAGAAGGACCTGGCTGCCTGAGAGAGAAGGGGACCTGACTAGAGTAGTGCTGGAGAAAGGCAAGAGGAGCTCCAGCCTGGCAACTCCCCAGGCTGCAGGCCCTGAGCAAGGCCTACAGAGGTACTGAGGCTACACAGGTGTAGCCTGGGGCTAGGCAAAGGCAGCAGGTTGGAACCCCCCCTTGCAAGTGATGAGTGGTTTACAGACTGCAGTCTGCCCCAGTGAGCGGGGGCTAGATGAGGACTGGCAGTAGCCATTGAGGCAAGGTAGGGATAGAGGGTTGGGGGTTCCCCTGGGAGGGGAGACCCAGATTGTGGGGTACTGCTGGGGCAGAACCCTGAGGTAGAGGGGCACCGGAGTCCGGGAGGGACACAGGGGCCAGCGACAGGTGAGATACTGGCCAGGAGAAGGCGCTCCGTATGCTGGAGAGCTAATTCCTAAGATGACCAGCAGGAGGCACCGCACCGGTGAGTCATCGCTTCGCTAGAGGATGCTTCAGTGAATCTGTTTGGAAGTTCTATGTAAAGTAAATAAGGTTTTTAAAATGTTTAAGAAGCTTCATTTAAAATTAAATTAAAATGCAGAGTCCCCTGGACCAGTGGCCAGGACCCAGGCAGTGTGAGTGCCACTGAAAATCAGTTTGCCTACCCCTGGGTTTGAGCATTCATAACTGAATAGGAGGGAGGAAAGGAAGGGAGGTCTTGGATGGTACCATCAAAGACTTTGTCCTAGAAGATTGAGGTCCATTGCTCTGACTACAGAAGTTATATGGTGGATCGTGCAAATGCTATTCTGAGTCTGAACACACATTCTTACAATGATGCACCTTATCCCTCTCAGATATAGATATAATTTTTTTTGCATAGTGTATCTATAGAAAGTTTATTTGATGTAGAATGTTGCAAACAAAGTTTCAGGCAGGTAGAGTATTTTGGATTTGCAAGCTGTAGTAGAGAGAGAGCCTGCTAGTTAGTTAAGTGCTTAAAGCCACTGGCATGTCAACAGTCTCTTCATTGCCAAGAAATTGTGTGCAGTGTCAGCTGTCCTTTTAGATTCTCTTTGCTTTACACATTGCTGCTTCTGTGGAGTTAGTAATACAGTGCAATTTAAGGGGACTTCACTGTCATGAAAGGAAGAAGTTTTTGAGAAACTTTTTGAAGAATCCAGAAATTAAATCCTTTCAGTTAATAGCCTGAGTGAGTTTTCTTAAATGTTTGCAGATACTTCGGTGTGGTGGCATTTAAATCTCAATGTAGTAACATCTTTATTATCAAACTTTAGGACACTGCAAACCCCAACCATTAAAATAATCATGATTTTTAAGCCAAATGATAAGTTTAGGGTTCTTTTTATTTCCCTTTTGGTTTGAGCCTTTGGGTTTGTGTTTGAGCTTTATTCTGCAACCAGGTGGGGTAGATTTTTATTTTATTTTTATTTTTAAGTCAAGATTCTCGCATTACCTGACATCAGTGTTACAATTCTGGAGTTAACTGCACATCTGCCCCATCCGTGGTCTGCTCAGGGGCTCCCAGGCCTTCAGCTGTCACCTTGCTATGTGTAAGCGGGGGAATGGTCCCGCTATTGTGGGGAACTTTCCTGGCTTCTGCACTACCCCGGTGAAGTGGGCTAGCGAAAGGATCTGAGTCCTCGCTCCCACTTCCTTTACCCAGAGGCCTCCCTGCCCTTGAGGACTCCCCTTCCACTTTCCTGTTCGGCAGAGTTTTCGTAACTCCAACAGGGCTGGGCCCCCATCCCTGCTGTGGTCACCTAGGACAGGGGCTAGGGTGTCCCCACTCCGGGGTACCCTCTCTGCACTGATTATTCCATACAGTTTAAAGCAAATACAAGTTGTTTGTTTAACAATTAATTTTAAAAAAGAATAAGGAAAAATGGGAAAGGTTACAGGAGAAAACATCACCCTGCTCTGTGGCAGGGAACATCACAAACAGTGTCTCTGGAACGTCAGGGCAGTTTACAGTCTGTTCCTTGTAGGTCCCAGGCCTCTGTCTCAGGCCCTGGCTGTGCTGCAGGGATGCTGTGGGTTGGACACTTGCAATGGTGGTGGCCACACACCTCCGGGCTTTGGGTGGTGGGACCCTTCTTCCCAGCGTCAGCCCCCTGTCGGGTTAAGAACCCCCTCCCAGCCTGGCCTGCAAAGGCCCTTGGCTGGGGTTGTCTTTCTGCGCTGGGCCCTTTACCCAAGGTCCCCCCCTTGGCTGGCCCCAGTTGCTCACCACACCTGGCTCTATGGCTGCAGCTCTGCTCCCAACACAGGATCTGCTCTTCCTGGGCTGTGCCTCTGGCTCTGTGGCTGCAGCTCTGTTTCCAGCACAGGATCTGCTCTTCCTGGGCTGTGCCTCTGGCTCTGTGGCTGCAGCTCTGTTTCCAGCACAGGATCTGCGCTCCCTGGGCTGTGTCTCTGGCTCTGTTGCTGCAGCTCCGGCCCCTCTGGATCTGGCATGGCTCTGCTCTCCAGCTCAGCTTTGAGCCCCTGCTCTCTCCTTAGCTCGGCCCCACTCTGTCTAACCCAGGCAATTTGAGCTCACAAGAAACGGGACCCACCCTGGCCTTCTATCTTCTTAATTAGCCTGCTCACCCTGTCAATCAGGCTGACCTGGAGCATTAGCCTCTTGCCATTGTTCCTGGGGAGTGTCTCAGGGTCCTGATTTCCCATCAACCTCCTCCCCTTTTATTGCTGGGAACTAGCAACCAAAACACCCCCACTGAATGTTAGTAAGGGGGCAACAGTCCCCTTGCATATGGGAGGGAACTCATGTCCCTCTCCCTCCAGGCCAAGAATTTAGACTGACAGTCCTCCCTGCCATTCACTGTGACTATCCCAGCAGGTCTGACCTTAGTCCGACACCTGTGGTTTGCTGTCTCTTACAGGCAATAACAGGAGTACCAATGCCCAGCCAGCTTCCACAGAGCACAGAACATTTATTTTAGGAAAAAACATAAAACAATAAACAGCCTATACACATACTAGATGTCACCCACTTTCCAGCGGAAGACCCTGCAGGTCCCAATCCTTCAAACCCTGTAGCAGGGTTTTGTCCTCTTGGTTACAATCTTATGTCAGTTTTTGGATCAAAATGAAGGACCCATAGTCAGTCTAGACTTTCTCTTTATACCCCAAACTCTTTCTTTGTCTCCTGGGCCTCTTGAATCCAGTCGGACTCAGTCTGTGCAATTCCTCCACGGGGTGGCACTTCTCTGGAGTTGTTTACCTGTGCCAGGATCTGCAGTGATTACTCCCACACAAACACTAATTTTAATCCTTGGTGGGGAAGCTGAGGAACCCCTGCCCCTGCCAGGACGTTAGAATCCAGTCCCTAGCTCAGAGAACATTTATAGATACAAAAGTTTATGACTAATCCTGGTGGCACATTAATAGTCTTTTGAAATTTCCATGCTTCTAAAGTCTCGCCAGTGTCACATCCAGGAGCTGGGGCTTTAAGAAAAACCCACAGCAAGCGTTGTGAGATTTGTAGTAAAGTCCTGGGTTGGCAACACTAGAAGGGAAGAGATCAATTCTGAGCACCTTTCTCTACCAGCCCACACCACATAATCAGCCCTGGCTGCTCCTCCTTCCTTTCACTCCCTGTAGCTTGTCTGAATGCTGGAAGAGTCCTGATTACTAGGCAGAATGCCTCATGCTCCATCCCTGCTTTGCCTTTGCCACTGGTAGCATTCCCTGTGTGGTGCCACTCTGGACTCCAAGGGGGAACAGAACCGGGGTGTGAGGGGAGCTACCGAGACTCAGCAAGCAGTAGGGGGTAGCTCCAGATTGGCAAGGGGCATCCCAGCAGTTCCTACCGCAGCTGGTGCCCGGTGCTCTCTTTCCGCCCCCTCCCCTGGTAGCTGGCATCTTGTGCACTGATGCTCCCCTGCCCCCTAGGTGCTGGGCCTTGTCCCCCACCCCTCCCCAACAGCTAGCACATGTGCTCCTGCCCCTCCCCGAGGCCAGGTGTCTCCTCCAGGACCCACAGTGGCTGGAAGGCAAGGAGAGGAGAGATGTTGCTACCTGCTCCCTGGTGGCCAGCGCCAACTGCAACAGAACCTCTCTGGGTCCCACAGCTGCCTTCACCTCCACCCCCCACGCACATATGTGTAGAGGCAGAAACAGAGCCAAATCCTGCTCTCGCCTTTGTGGGATATTGTGGAGGCAGAAAACATTTTTTTTGGGGGGGACACACAATACATTAGATGCCCGCCAAATATTTCTATTGTGGGGGTTTTAGCCCCTCCTTCCCCCCTGATTCCACTGCCTCCGCTGGTCTCCATTCTAGAACCTCTGTGCTCCCAGCCTTTGTTGCATATGGCCTCAGAAAAGCAAGAGGTTTCAAGAGCAGTGGGGAACAGTTGCAACGCACTGCAGGCAAGAATCACAGTATGGGCCCTGAACTTAGAAACCCCATCCTCTCCTTTCAGTACAGCCCCAACTAGCAGACCCCCCCTAACCTCCTGGAAGTCCCCTGAAGACATCCTCCTGGTGTGAAACTAGTTCCCTAAGCATTCATTATTTGCAAACTATAAAGAGATGTGTTGCATTAGCTCAGCAATAATAAAAAGAGTGCAAAATCTATAAAGCCTTTCCCTGTGATCTAGCTCACAGGCCTCTGTTAGTCTCCTACTTCGCTCATTCTCAGGGCTGCCCAGAGGGGGGTAGGGGCAAGTGGGGCAATTTGCCCCGGGCCCTGCAGGGGCCTCCATGAGAATATAGTATTCTATAGTATTGCAACTTTTTTTTATGAAAGGGCCCCCTGAAATTGCTTTGCCCCAGGCCCCCTGAATCCTCTGGGCAGCCCTGCTCATTCTGCCTGGAGTTTATTTTCTCACCATATAATAATTCCGTAAAACAAGGCTTCAGGTGCATACGTGGCTGTGAAGGCATCTCATGGAAGATACTTCAGGAGGAGGATGGGAAATAATTTTAGACTCTGAATCTTACTTTAAAAATTACTTCCCAAGAAGAAAAATTATTGTGATGTTAAGTAGCTGAAGGATAAAATGACCCCATGTGATCTGTTGCAATGCTACAGCACCTGATTCTCACTACATACTACATAACAGAAATTTGTTTGCACACATCCCTATATCTGTTGCCACTAGCAATGCGTATACATAACTGTTGTGCAAGTAAGAGTTAATTGCATCAGAGTCTGAGGGACAAGAATTATAGGTCTGTTCCCATCTCTAGCTTCTATTAGGCCATCTAGTGTCCATCCTCCTGTGAGGATAGGATTGTTCTACAGAGTATGAGCCAGATCCTCAGCTGATATAAATCAACGTTGCACCATGGAACTCGATGAAGCTATGCCAGTGGAGGATCTGGCCATATATATTTTCTACTGGTTTATCTGGACTGATGTTTCCTTCATATTTAACAAGGCATCTGGGAAGGGATGCGTGAGGAAAAGGGTGACTGTATTTAGGGGTTCTAGGCTTAGTGGAAAGTTGACCAGAGATCACTGGGTTGTGCAAACAGCATAGTATGATAGCTATACTGTGCCATTTACAAATACAAAAATATATGTAAATGCCTAGAGCCAGAGCTAGGTACTTTAATTATATATAGCTAAATAACATTAAAAGCCTAAGTGTTCTCTACTGCATCTCAGTACTTCTAGATACAGTACACTATATGCTTCCTTGTAGTACCATGCTAAACGCTAGACACTCTTCTTGATGTTTTTGCCTTTCAGTTATGTCCTTGTATCAGCCCCAAACTACACATCTTTAGCTCCTTCAGGCTTTCCTCATAAGTCATTTTTTCCTCCAGTAAGCAAAAATATTCCATTAACGGATCAGCCTGTCTTTCTAATTCCAAACTTTAGAGATGTCCTAAATGAGGGAAGCCCCCTGGACTCTGGTTGTACTAATGCTGGCCAGGTAACCAGGCTCATGTTTCTTGCCCAATCTTAGATACTTTTCACACTTGCTCCTTAAGGTACCTGGTAATTCTCTGGTGTTGAAGGAAAACTCCATCAAAATAGGAGAGATTCAGACTGCTTCATGTAATTACAAAAAAGAAAAATCCCAGGGAAGACTGTTAGGGCTAGACTCTGTGATCCACTAAGGCCAGGTAAATAGTGCAGAGTGGACTTAAAGCAGCCAAACCTGTGCAGGGGAACTCTGCAGAGCTACCTCCAACACCAGTTATTACCCTCCTCCTGGTGTAAGGGGAAGGAAGGGGTGTTGGGGTTGTGAGCAGGTCAGGGGAAGGTGGGAGCAGAGTTCTACTATGCTGAGTCCATCCAAACAGAGCTCAGATGTAATGGAGAATCAGGGCCTAAGCATCTTAAAATATGAATAAAAACCAGTCAAACAGGAAGGGGCCATCCTGAAAATTTAAAGCTGCAGAATAGATTAAGAATATTATTTCCCAGTTGAAAGCCTTGGAAATCAGGGGCTCTGAAAGCTGTGTAGTAAGGTAAGCTCTGTTTTGGACAAGTACATTTAGTCATGGTCAAACCAACTCTTAATTAACCAAGTGTTCTCCCCCCCACACACTCAGTTTTCCAAATTATTAAATAACAGACCAATTAAAATGAGTTTAGCATGTAATTACTATCTATTCCAGATACTGCTGTCACCAGTTGCAGCTTCCTAAACCACCATCTGTTAACATGCTGAAAAATAAAGTCCATCATGCAGGGTGGATTTGTTTGAAATCAAGGCCATTTAAATCACCAAGTGGATTTATTTAAGCAATTACATAGCTTAATATTTTCAGATTCTTATTAATTGTACATTTTATATGTTAGAAAATGGGAATGAGATATTGCTCATTTACTAGATAATTAACTATTCATGATTTCTCCTGAGCTTCAATAGGATAGTAAATAGAATTTAATTAAACACACAAAACAGCATATTATTTTTTATTAACTAAAACCCTTAATACAATACATGACCTGTTGTGCATATTTATATAAAACTAACTAAAAAGTTAGAGGGTTTTCTCCTGATTTGTTTTTTATGCAGAAAAGCAATCTTTAACTCAAAACTTTTGACAGAAGCTCATGGATTCAGAACATTTATTTTTTTATTTAAGATGTTTTAAGAGATAAGTTTAGGCCTTAAATTTTATATTAAATTCAGATTTTATTTTAAACAGGTTTATTTTTAAAAAGGAAAATATAATTTTAAACAACAAAACAAATCCAATTTAAATTAAAAAAAAGATTTGTTTTTGGATTTTTCAAAAACTCATTAATTTTTATCCACCTGCCCTCATGCCTAAGTCAAATAGCTGAGAATTGAAAAAAACCAAAACTACCCCACCCCAGATTTTAAGAAGCAAACATAAAGAAAGGTAAAATCTAGAGAACTAGAATGGGGTAAAACTTCCACTAAAGATTTAACACTTCTCAAATAAGATCAGTGTCCAGAACTCAATGTTTTAAAGCATAGTATAAACTTTACAGCAAAAAAGTGAAACTTTCTAATATTGTCTAACAGTGAAGCTGATTTTTTTTCAGCTCTACTTTGCATCACAAGAAATCTTTATATAGCACCTTCCAGGAAGCCTCATTAAGCCTGCAAACAAAACAAAAAAAAAACACAACCCCCCACATCAACAGTTCTACGCTCTGAACTAGAGATAGGGGAACTGCATAACAGAGCCCTGCATCAAATTTTAGAGCCTTGGTGCCAAACACCCACTCTTGGAGATGTATTCACCTGGCCTATTCAGGCTCTGCAGAATCTTAACTTTTGTTTGAAAAAGGGAAAAATTAAAGCGATTATCTATATTAGAAAGTCCCACCAGTGAAACAATAGGGATTCTAGATACACTATATCTTGATGCATATAGATGAGTTTAGATTCACTCTTTTACCAACATTTTAGCTAAATCAAAATGTGTGAGGTTTAAACCAGTTTAAGTGCATCAGCATTAAGGATTTGCACCAGTGTAACCTGCATGAATTTAAATAGAATTATGCTGATGCAGCTTGTCTCCTGTAGAACAGCCCTAAGACTCTAGCTCCTGTGCCTGCAAAGATACTTGATTAAATCAATGAAATGTTATCTTCTGGTGTCTGCGTGGCATCTGAAACAATAGCTGGGAGAGGTGTAAAAATGGTCCCTAAAAATGTCATTGGGGGTTAACACTAATGTCTGATAATGACATTAAATATCAAATATCAATAAACAGTTTAATTGCCCGTAATTTTAGCAGATGAACGAGGAGTGGGGTGGGACTGGAGTCCATGGAGGAAACTAGGAGCTGCCTGTTGAGATGGAAATGCTGAGGGAAGAAAGGAGGATGAGAAACAAAGGTCAGAAATAGCAACATTTCTGAAGAGAAGCTGATATTCCCACTGAATGACATGGTACGTGACAATAAGGAACTGAACAAATAATAAATAACTAAAAGTTCAATTACTACAAAGGCCATATATAACCCTTCCCTTTTGTGGAGCCCTCTCTTTGACATCTGGGGGAGTTCCAATTGCTGTGCATTGAAGAGTGTCCATGGTCCAGAATTTATACCCCAACCAAAGCCTATAGTGAGATGGGGAAGTCAGTCTTCTACACAAATAGAGTTTGAACCCCATGCTTTAGAGCTTTTCAAGATGGGGTCCCAATTAGGATGTGAGAGGAAAGAGAAACTAGACATTTTCTATTAAGAGCAGAGTCTCTCCCAATACTATTTCCACATTTTCTTGTTTTTTTTTAAAAAGACCATTGTCTTCAACTAGGAGCAAGTAGCAGCTTTGATGCTCTTCTTGAGTCAGAGGTAGTGAGTTGCTGCTGTGTATCTCCACCTGCTCTTTTCATGCCTTTGCCCTGTCAGTAATGCAGTTTTTTTCAAGAATCTCTACTGTTTTGTTTCCCCACTAAATTCTTAAGACATACAATACCACTGCTGGGTCTTAACGTTCATAACAGCTCAGATGGTTTATATATTATATTATGCCTTCCTTGTATGCAATACAAAAGCAATAGTCCGATCATGAAAAGAATAGGGGATATGATGAAAAACTGCTGATCAGCTGCATTCTGAATGGGGCAAAGGATGTTGTCAGTGCAGATGCCCTTTCTTAATGCCCTTACATTTCCCGTTGCATTAAGATTCACTCTGACAGTGGAATGTCACACCAAGAAGTAAAAACATCTGGGGCTTGACTCATGCCAGTTAGTTGGACTGGACAGGGGGCTGTATGGAGGGGTATCTCTTTCTGCTAACAACCATCTACCATGCTGGGCTAGGCTGTCAGTCCTGCTTAGAACACACATCCAGTGTTCAGCTTTGAATTCCAGATATTTCTGAAGAAAATAAAAGCACCAGTTGTTTTATGCCCTTAGATAACAGGGACAGTAGAGATACACTACCTGGAAATAGAAACAAGTAGAGCTGCTGGATTGGGTCTGGCTGAGTTAAGGTGACCAGATAGCACGTGTAAAAAATGGGGACGGGGTGGGGGGTAATAGATGCCCATAGAAGATAAAGTCCCCAAAATCGGGACTGTCCCTATAAACTTGGAACATCTGGTCACCCTAGGCTGAGTACATGTTTTAGCAATGGGAGTAACTGTGACTTCTCTTCAAGTTCCTTTCATGATATTGTTTCCCTCACCTAATGGCAGTTAGAGCACTACAAGCAAGTACCTTTACAGAGACATATTAAATCCGTTGGACAGTTAAAGCTTTTGGCTGCAGATTTTAAATGTCTGAGGTGACATTTTGGCTCCATTAAAGTCAATGGGAATCTTGCCATTGCTTCCTGGTCCCACGGGAGTGCAGTGAGTATGAGTCAGTAGGAATTTAAAATGGGTACACACACTGGCTAAGCCATAGCCCAACCCTCAGCACAGCCATATTTTCCCTAATATAGTCTTGGTAATTAAAACAAAAACAAGAGCAGAACTTCCTAGAACTTAGGACAGGCAAAGGACAGAATTCTCAAGAAATCCACTATGGATAATCGATTCAGTCATTGCTTAGTTATGTGGAAATACCCTAGCACAGTACGATGATTAGTGCAGCTGATGGAGTTACTTGAAGACACAGTATCTAGCAGAATGTAAGTAAAGAACAGGGATAACAAGAACAATCCTGACAGCAGGGCCGGCTCCAGGCACCAGCATTCCAAGCAGGTGCTTGGGGCGGCAATCTGCAAGGGGCGGTAGTCCCTGTGTTTTTGCCCCTAAGCAGTGCGCCGAATTGCCGCCGCAGACGGTGGGGGCAGTCCGTACGCCGTTAGAGCGGCACGCGCATTTCCTCAGTGGCGGCAATTCGGCGGCAGCTTCTATGTTCAGCTGTCCGCGGCAGTGCAGCTTCTTTCTTCTGGCTGAAGACAGAAGCTGCTGCGGAAATGTGCGTGCCGCTGTAACAGCACACGGACTGCCCCCGCCATCCGCAGTGGCAATTCCGTGCGCTGCTTGGGGCGGCAAAAACAGTAGAGCCAGCCCTGCCTGACAGTGAGATGGCCATAAGCATTGTGGCCTCCCAGAGACATTAAAAATCTGCATACCCTGGCAGAGATGCCCTATGCCAACTTCCACCAATAATCACTTCAGACACTATCTTGTCATATTACATGACATGTGCATGCTCAACATACAAAGGAACGTCGTATGCAAGAGTCAAAACTTGCAAGTTTCTCCACTTTCCTGCTCTCTGTGGGGCAGTTTCCAATGGTGATTTGTGATGGAATGGCCACTTCCAGATAGCATGTCCAACAGGAGTGAATAGCCGCAGGGTTATTGTTGGACCAGCTCCTTCACTAAAACAAGAGAGTGACAAACACAGCATGAAAGCGCCGGGCAGGATTAACTGACCTTATTGGCAAGAGAGGGAACAGTGTGCCATGCTAGCTAGAAATAATGAAAGCAGGCATGCATTACAGCCTATGGCAGCCCAGCTACCTTCTCCCTCTCCTTGCAAAAGGCATGCAGACCCCACATCACTGCCAAGATTGCCAGAAGTGAGAGAGGTTTGCTGGTTTAAAGGTTGATCTAATTGCATTGGGCTAAATCCTGTTCGAGTCCCAAGTTACAATCCGAGTACTGTGTACTTTCACGCTGTGGAATTTGCCATAGAATCATGCTCCAGAACCACAGCTTTCATTTTTTAAAGAGTTTCTAGCACTCATGATTGTGATAGCCTTGAAAGCAGTGTGTAAACTGATGCAGTGCTGTCTCCCCAAGTCTGCAGCCAGCCTAAAGCAATAGCTCAAAGGGCTGCAGTGGTCTATCCGTCGTAACCAGCAGTTAACGTAGAAACCTGAACATGAAAAGTTAAATGCCAACATTAATCCTCCGGCTTCTGTGATTCATTTGTATCATGTCAGTACAAAAATCTTTGACATATTGAAAACAGAAGTGTCAGGACAGCATCAAAATAAATGTAATGTAACCCTCCCCCACTGTACAGCACTGATTCTATTTTCAGATTTAATTAAATTTTTTTAATGTAACGTAGGCTTCTGCAGAATTTGCAGAGACAAGGTGGGTGAGGTAATATCTTTTATTGGATTACCCTCTGTTGTAGTCTGTGCTGCTGGAGTGCTACACAATCTAGGGGCTTTGCTGCAGAATTTAAGTGCAACTTGCTATGGAGGGCATGGGGCCTTTCTGATAAAATGGCATGAACGTCCTGGCTATTTTGCGATGCAGGCTGTGATACATGCATCGGACTGTTTTCTGGGTCTCTTCAAGATGACCTGCTGAAGGAGGCATTCGTTGTCATGTCCTAAACCTGCTTTAAATCCAGTGACAACCACCAACAGGCAAGTTGAAATTCAATGAGACACTGGTGTTCAGGGAGGCTAGCTAGGTACTGCATGGAGGGGGACTTGGCTATCCTAGTTTTTTTTATTTCAGTAGCGGTTTGGGTTAGCCTGAGATTGTATCAGTTCTCCCTGACAGACTAGGTAAACTCCTGGAACCAAAGTGTGCATGGGGAGAGAAAAGGAATTGTTTGTTTTTTCCCCAAAACTGACTCATCAAAATGAAAGAGCAACTTAATCCCAAAGAACCCATTCAAAACTGTTCAAGGAGGCACTAAATTCAGCAGTCAGAATGACCGTCTGCACTCAGATCCCCAAGAGTCTTTCAAAGCAAGAGCAGAACAGGGAGCCTGTGGGATGCAGCAGATGTTCCAGCGGCTGCTTATCCTCCGTTAGGGGTGGGGAGCAGGGCCGGCTTTAGGGGAAGTGGCCCCCAACATTTTTTTTTTTTGGGGGCGGCGCAAAAAAAAAAAAAAAAAAAAAAAAAAAAAGCTTTTTTTCTCTAAACGGTTCCTGTAAAAAGTTCTGCTTTAAGGGATGTGCCACAGTATGTATTGGATGGCGATTAAGAACCAAAAAGCTGGACATGTCTGGAAAAATACAGATGTACGTTAACCAGAGACCTAAGTTCTTTTTAAAAGATGAGCAGATGTCCATTTTTAGGGACAGTCCCGATTTGGGGGGGTTTTTTTTTATATAGGCTCTGTTACCCCCCCCCCCTGTTCCAATTTTTCACATTTGCTCTCTGGATCATTGAGAAGGTTACTGCCTCTGACTGGGCAGCAGCAGTGGACATGGGGCTGGCTGGAGGCAGGGGCAGGGCTGACTGGAGGTAGGGTCTGTGGGCTGGACTGGCAGGTAGGCTGCAGGGGGGTGGCAGGGGTTGGGGCGCTGGACACAGAGGAGTGCGGGACTGGCTGGCTTCAGGCAGGGGCGGCGGTGGGGAGGATAGTCACACTCTTCAGGAAGACCTGATGGGAATTTCAGGGAATATTCTAGGCCTCAGTGGTTAGAGCCCTATTGATTTTGGGGAAAATCAGAGAACCAAAAATGAGAAAATGAGGGACACATGCATTTAGGGTGACCAGACAGCAAGTGTGAAAAATCGGGACGGGGGTGGGGGGGGGGGTGTAATAGGAGCCTATATAAGAAAAAGACCCAAAAATCGGGACTGTCCCTATAAAATAGGGACATCTGGTCACCCTACATGCATCTCTCTGTCTTGGTACAAAGTTCCCATCATGCTAGACTTGGGAGACAGGTGATCCGAAACAGGCTGAAACAGCTGGTGCTGGGAGTCAAGGAACCAAGACTCGATCTTCCCTCCACACCTCCTATTGCAGGTTCTTACCCTGGGAGCTGTTCCAGAAACTGTACTGATGCTATGGAACTGAGAAATATTTTTAGCAGCAAAATTATGTCAAGCCTGTCAAGCATAGCTGTTCACACCGGCACTTGTTGCGGCAAAAGTTTTGTCTTTCAGTTTTTTGTTTATTTTTAACTCCTCTGAAAGATAAAAGTTTTGTTGTTCAGTTGCCAGGGTAGACATAGCCTGAGGCTGTCTAAAGTAGAGAGCTTACAGCAGCGCTGCTGTACCAGTGCAGCTGTGCCGCTGTAAGAGCTCTCATGTAGGCACTCTGGAGCTCTCCTGTTGACATAACTAATCCCCCCCACAACGAGCGGTGGTAGCTGTCTCCTGCTGACACAGCGCTGTTCATACTAGCACTTATGCTGGCGTAACTTATGTTCTCAGGGGGGTGGAATATTTACATCGCTGAGCAACATCAGTTTTGCCCACAGAAGTTGTAGTGCAGACACAGCCTTACGCTAGAGTGAAGCTGCAGAAACTCTTGTGAAGTCACTCAGGATTTGCGACAGAGTAAACTGAGAGCAAACTTCACCCCCAACTCTTAAAGGTTGAATAAATCCATTGCACAAGCTCACAGGGCCTTGACCTGGTCGAGGTGCGGAGGGGGAAGTTTTCAGAGGCACAGGTGTCCCAATTGCCCTCTTCTCTCCTCCCAGGCACTCCTGCAATACAAATAGTTCACGCACTTGCCCCTTCTTCACCCCTCTACGTTTTTGGATGACGTTATATTCAATCAAACCTGCAAAGTAATTACTCTAGAGAAAACTTGGTTAGGATATAGTTCGCAGCTGCAGTCCTGATGGTTCTCAGCTGTGAAATTAACAGTTCCAAATTAAAAAAGAGGGTGAATTACAATGAGTTTGCCAGAAGTTACTATTGGAACATGTCCCCAAAGCTGTGACTCAGTGGTGTAAGAAGGTCCCAGAGGGCCCTGGTGCAAGAATAGGTTAAAGGCCCTCTTCCTGATTCTGCAATCCACCCCCTTCCAGCACCCCCATAGCCCCAGCTCCCTCACAACCCACTACAACCCTCCAGCTCCCTCCATGGTCCCCCCTTGCTCCCCTCCAGTTCTTCCTCAATCCTCTTCGAGCCTCCTTCAGTCCAACCCTAGCTCCCCCAACCTGGATCTAATCCCCCCTCCAGCCCCTTTTAGCTCACTGCCTGCCCCACACTTCCTGCCTCTCCAGGCCCCCACAAGCCCTCCCCCAGCTCCCCTCCAACCCTCCTCTCCCAGTGTTGATCCAGACCCTCTGAGCTCCACTCCAACCCCTTTTCCCCCATCCTCAACAACTCCAGTTCAACTCCCTGACCCCACCTCCCCAGCTCAGATCTCGGAGCACTGGGGGAAGGAGAGCTGGGAGGCAAGTTGCCAGTTCCTCTTCACTGCCACCTCTCCCATACAAAGTGGCTGATACTTCTACCTTGCATGCCACTGGGGGAGGGGGAGTAAGGGGAGTGTCTCCAGGCTGCTCCCAACCCCCAACATTGCGATGCCCCCATGCCTTCTCTGCATATCCTTGCCAGCTGCTCACATCTGAGGCCCAGGGTTGCCCCAGCTGGAGGGGACCCACCTCTCAGCTGCCCCCTTCCTCAGGGGCCAGCGGGCCCCGCTCTCCCCTGCAGGCCTGTCTCCTTTGCTGCATGGCATGGCTTGGCTCAACTTCTGCCAGGCTGGTGGTGGCACAAATGAGGTTATCTATGTGTGGCTAGATCCAAGTGTTCTACACAGCTAGAAGCCTCTTTCAGCATCAGCACAGACAGTCTGTCACCCCAATTTCTGGATACCTGCATTCTGTCCAATGGAGGTGGTCTGTACCTACCAACTGGTTACATCTCCAGGCAGTAGGTATCCAGATTCCTGGATGCGTGGGCCCTATCCACTGTACTAGTTAGGGGTGCAGTCCCCTTATCTCCAGACCGAGCATGGCACCCCACTTGTCTCTCTGGACTCCTAGGTTCTAAATTGAAATAGTACTCTGGTTGGGTCCCTATAATCTTGTGGTCCCTGGCCAGTGACTGCACCACTTGCACCACTGTAGTTACACCACTTGTGGCTTTCTCCAGTACTCCAGGCTTACAGACACACAGTTTAGTTGTAGTATCTTTGCTTGGATGAATCACAGTTATTTTGAATCAGAAATGCAGGCGCTGACTTTGAGATGCCAATCCGGATGCATGCAGAAAGCCTCATTGGACCCTAGAGCCTGAACAACGAGCGGTGATCAAGCAACTAGCAAAGTGGAGTTTGCTTTGCAACTTTGGGAACACCATGTAAATTATAAGTCACAACAGCTGCCAATGACAGCTAATATTGGAGGCCAGTTAATAATACCCATGTATAGGACACTGATAAGTGGTTTTATTCTGCTGAAATTAGTTATTTTGGGTGAGATCCACAAAGGTGCTAAGGAGCCTAAACTCCTGATTTAAGTGTGTGAGTCCTAGTTTTCATGCCACTATGATCCACAAAACTCCCCTCAAACCTTGTAGGTGCCTAAACACACTTGGTACCTAAGTGTTCAGGGTAAAAGTTCCCTCAGCACCTATGTTTCTGCCTCTGGGCCTGTGTCTTGCTGCCTCCCGCTAAGTGTTCAGATGCCTGTCTCCCACCTAAACCCCAGAGCAGCAGCAGCGACGGTAGCACTACCCAACTTATAACTATTATCCCAGTGGTTAGAGCACTCACTTGGGATGTGAGAGATCCAGGTTTCATTTCCCCCTTCTCTGCCAGAGGGGAACAAAGATTTGAACAGTGGTCTTCCACCTCTCCAGTGAGTGCTCTGAGCACTGGGATATTCTGACATGGGAGTCCCATGGTCTCCCCTGTTTGTTCCAATGTAGGTAAATAATGAAAGAGTGATTGGAGTAAGGGGAATAGATCTTGGCTTTCCCAGCTGGGTGCCCTCACCACTGGACTAGGGAGTCATTCTCACTGTCCCTCGCGCCCTATGGCTTTGAATTAATAGAGAAGATGGTGGCCCAGAAAGCTGGTTTGTGAGATGGTTAATTTCTATTAAAATTCCTTTCTGGGTCCCAATGAGGGACAGAGAAATAGGACCCAATTGCAGGGAGTGCTCTGCAGGGGGGTTCTCCTTTCCTCCTTCCAACTGTCCTTATCTAGAAAACAAAACAAAACAGGGACTGACATATTTTCACCTTGAGGTACCACACTGGTGATGTTTTTCTTGGCAGCGGGAAAGGCTGCAGCATTGGCTAGTAGCTGTGAGGCTCCATATTGAGTCAGGTGAAGGGGGATGATTGGCCAAAACCTATTAGGAGTGGGCTTAAGGGACTATACAGATGGTCTCACACAGGTGCCAATTTCAGGTGGAGAGTCAGTTTAGCTGGGAAGCCTGCTCCAGGAGACGCTCCTTCCAATTGGAGGGTTTAGCACAGCCCAGGAGCTCCCTTCAGCTGGAGAGTGTGACATAACTCAGAAGACTTCTGGAGCCCAGAGTTTAGTTCAGCTCAGAGCAAGCTCCTGGCATGAGCTTCGGGAGTTTACTTCAGGCCTGAGAGCCCATTCCAGTTTCAGAAGCTTCCTTTGGGTTAAGGGTTCAGTCTGACTAGAACCTAGAGCGCTTAGGTACTTTTATTACCCCCACTTCCATAGTGTCAGAGCCCCTCACCATCCGTAATGGATTTATCCTCACACACCCCCTGTGCGGCTGAACGTGCCATTGTCTCCATTTTACAGGTAGGGAACCGAGGCCCGGGGAGCCTACATTCACAAAGGTACTTAGGTGTGATGCTGGTTTTCTGTGCGCCTAGAAAATCACAGTGTGAGTCACCAAGCCTCCGTTAGGTGCCTAGGCTCCTGTACAATGAATGGGGAGAAACAGGCACCTTAGATTGTGGTTTACAAAAGCCTCTGAGCACACCGAGTGGATCGGGGCCCACACGTGACTTTTGCAGCCAAGCATCTATCTTCCCCCAGATTGTGAATCACAAGCAGAGATAGGCGCCTCCTTGCAGCCCAGATTGAGGCACAAAATGCCATAAAAAGGCCAGGGCTTAGCATATGCATCTCCTGTTGGCATTCCCCATTGGTTAGTTTAGACGGCTCCCCACATAGCATGCTGTTTTTTGTGGATCCTATTCTAGAGTACCTCCCTGTCCCCATTCATTGTATAAGAGCTTAGGCACCTAAACTCAGGCTTTGTGGGTCACAGTGTTGTTCCTGTGACTTTCTGGGTGCTGCAACACTGAGTAACACAACACCCACGTCTCTTTTGTGGAGCTGGGCCTCAGTGACTCACCCAAGGTCAAACAGGCCCTAACCAGGGAGCCATTCGTCCTCACTGTTAGCTTTCAGTTAGAACCCTTCTTGCCTTTAAAGGAGGATGTGTAAAGGGGACTTTATGAAGATGCCAGTAGAATTTTGTAAATTAAACCAGCATTGGTGCACCCAGTCCCCTCTCTCCCCCCAAAAAACATCCCCAAACAAACATCTAAATCAGCCACCAATGTTATGTGGCAAATTAAAATGTGTTAGCTCCCTCTGCTGCAGCAGCTATGCCAAACACTAGTTAGTCCCATGCAGGATGACCAGACATCCCGTCCTGATATTAGGGGCTTTGTCTTATATAGGCAGCTATTCCCTGCCCCCCCCCCAAAGTGTCCCGATTTTTCACACTTGTTATTGGGTCACCCTACTCCCAGAGCCCTGCTCCTTTCTCTGGAGGCTGCCAGTGAGGCTGGTGCACATAATCACAAGACTGGAGCCAGTTTGGATTCTGCCCAGTTAGAAACATGAGGGAGACAAATCAGGCTTTGAAAATACGATCTCTCTCCTTAATGGCTTTCTTCTCCGTGTGACACCATGAAAGGAATATTACAAAAGAAAGCAATATTATGACTTCATTAACTACAGCCAGGCACCTTTTAGAACTGGTGAGGGCAAACTACAGCCCGGGGGCCGCATCTGGCCCTTCAACCGTTTTAATCCGGCCCTTGAGCTCCTGCCAGGGAGTGGGGTCCAGGGCTTGCCCTGCTCTGCGCATGCCATGGCTCCACATGGCTCCCGGAAGCAGCGGCATGTCCCCCCTCCATCTCCTATGTGTAGGGGCAGCCGGGGGCTCCCCATGCTGCCCCGCCCCAAGCGCCACCCCCTCAACTCCCAATGGCTGGCAACTGCCGCCAATGGGAGCTGCAGGGGAGGTGCCCGTGGATGGGGCAGTGCGCAGAGCTGCCTGGCCGCTGCTTCTGGGAGCTGCTTGAGGTAAGTGCCACTCGGAGCCTGCATCCCTGACCCCCTCCAGCTCCCCAACCTCCTGCCCCAGCCCTGATCCCACTCCAAACCCCTCGGTCCCAGCCTGGAGCACTCTCCTGCACCCCCAACCCCTCATCCCCACCCCAGAGCCTGCACATCCAGCTGGAGCCTGCACCCCTTCCTGCACCCCAACCTTCTGCACCAGCCCTGATCCCCCTCCTGCCCTCTGAACCCCTCGGCTCCACCCTCCTGCACCCCAGAGCCCATGCCGCCAGCCAGAGTCCTCACCCCCCAACCTGCACCCCAACCCTCTGCTCCAGCCCGGAGCCCCCTCCCGCACCCTGAACTCCTCATTTCTGGCCCCAATCCAGGGCCCGCACCCCAACCCCCAATTTAGTGAGCATTCATGGCCCACCATACAATTTCCATGCTCAGATCTGGCCCTCGGGCCAAAAAGTCCCCCACCCCCGCATTTTAGAAGCTGAAGTGGGCAGTGAATTTTTGCCTCAGGTCATCCATAGGAAATGCCCTAATTGACCACTAGGGGACAGCACTGCTCCCCAGAAATACAATAGAAGGCACATTTAGCTGGATGTCAGTAGAGCAGCACAACAGTTAGGAAATAACTGTCCTAGGGTGGTATTCTCTAGCCCCTGCCATTCCAAACCCACGTGGACCTTTCATGAAATTATGAGCTATTTCCTCCATCCTCTTTCTTTGAAGGAAACATTTGTAAAATAGCCTAACTTGACTGCATATTTAACACTGACAGTGGGGAGGGTTTTTTGTTGTGTTGTTTTGGGTGAGGAAAAGATACACATTCCAAAGAAACTGACAAAGATTAAAGAAATGGCTTCCCAGGATTCTTTGGGAGCTGAGACATCATGGATGGGATACTGTAGGTTGTGTAAAAAGAACAGGAGTACTTGTGGCACCTTAGAGACTAACAGATTTATTTGAGCATAAGCTTTTGTGGGCTACAACCCACTTCATCGGATGCATGCAGTGGAAAATACAGTAGGAAGATATATATACACAGAGAACATGAAACAACGGGTGTTACCATACACACTCTAAGGAGAGTGATCAGTTAAGGTGAGCTATTATCAGCAGGAGAGAAAAAGAACTGTTTGTAGTGGTAATGAAAATGGCCCGTTTCCAGCATTGACAAGGAGATGTAAGGAACTGTGTGTGTGTGTGTGTGTGTGTATGTATGTGCGCGCATGCGCGCACGGGGATAAACATGGTGAAATAGTTTTACTTTGTGTAATGGCCCATCCACGCCCAGTCTTTATTCAAGCCTAATTTGATGGTGTCCAATTTGTAAATTAATTCCAATTCAGCAGTCTCTCATTAGAGTCTGTTTTTGAAGTTTTTTCGTTGTAATATTGTGACTTTTAGGTCTGTAATCGAATGGCCAGGGAGATTGAAGTGTTTTCCGACTGGTTTTTGAATGTTGTAATTCTTGACGTCTGATTTGTGTCCATTTATTCTTTTACGTGGGTTGTGTGCATCATGTGTTTTTGAACAGCTTATCATATCATTGCTTATTATCTATTTACTGACTATGCATAGCAGAGAGGGCTGCTTTGCCCAAGGGATGGCTTTAGGATTGACAAAAATCTAAATCACCAGATGCAGGAATATCCCACTGCTAGAGGGCTGGGATGGGAAGTGGCTTTATGCCTTCTCCTCTGGTCTTGCTGCTGGTGAGGAAATTGAGCATAAATTCCTGGTTCTGTATGGAAAGGAAGATCCAAGAATTGTTCATCTTGCTAGTGCCTCAGGCTGGCCCTGCCTCCCCCTTGCTATGAATTTAAGGGCCCTCTATCTAGAAAGGCTACAACATGTTCTTAGAATCACTCCTGTTATTGTTCCTCTTTTTATGTTCAATGACATATTAATGAAAACTGATGTTAAAACACGACTTAGGAAAACCTAAACCATTTGATCCAAATATTAATCTCTGAATCAAACATCCTGCAAACTCCCTGCCACATGTGTCAGCTTTGAAGTACCACCGAAGTCATTAAAAATGGACAGCAGGCCCTTCAATTATTTATTGGGAGCTTATTTTAAAAGGTGGAAGAGCCAGCAACAAACGGAAGTGTCAGCAGCAACTCAGCAAGGTTCAAAGAAGCTCATCTGCTCCTGGGAAACCAGAAATATTTTCACCAGTCCCACAGAAGAGCACTGTTCTTTTTTCAGCCCGAAGGTAGAAAAGCTATAGTGTCTGCAACAAAGAAACTAGCTGAGATGAACGAAGGGGAAAACTTTTTGGGGGAACTGCGTTGACTAGTGGTCCTTTTCATGGTTATTATTTTACTATAAACACATAATGAGTCTGGAAAAGTTTTCTCATGATGAAATTATTGATTTTGTTGAGAAATAGGCACAGTGTTTTGCAGTCGCAAACTCTGGCCAAACAACAACAAAATGCTGTACTACCTAAAACTGCTACTTCCCACTTCCCTGGAAAACTAGCTGAGACCTGGGCCTGTAAGTTTAGATCAGACATACCAAAGCCCTGTCTCAGTGGAGTTTGACCTGCATCATTTTTAAAAATATAAGGTTAAAAGTAGTTTCTGGTTTTGCCTGGTCAGACTAAAAATGAGCAACCCATGTACAATTGTTTTCAGATGTTAGAAAAAGTTTTCTAGACAAGGAGTTACATGTTTCTCTCAGTTACAAGCTAATTGACACCAAGGGAGTTACTTCTTATTTACAACTGGTTGCTAACTTTTGTGATTTTATCATTAGTCTTATGATATCTGGATTTTTTCTTAAAGCCCCAGCTCCTGGATTCATGTTATTGTGTGAAAATCTCAGCTTTCTTTTTTCTTTTCTTTTCTTTTTTTTAAATTAGGTTTCTAGCCCTTGTGGTTGTAGAAAAAAGCTTGAAAGCATGAAGCCAGTGCACCCTAAAAGCACAGAAACCTGGAGCCCACAAAAAGGACCTAAAATCTCATAACTTACTCCTATCTCATGATCTCTGGGGCCTGACTCATGATTTTTCCAAGCTTGAGGTTGGCAATAGTACAACTTAGTCTAAAAAAAATTTGCTAATACTGTTATAAAAGAGTTTTGTCTGGTCCATATTCACTAAATTTACCATGTTTAACAGAAACTATTCCAACCCTGTGTGGATTAATGGGGTCCTACCATGAGTCCAACTCCAGCGTGAATTGACGCCAAAATTGCAGGCAGCTTGCTGCACCACCCACACCCTCAATGTATCCTTTGGGTCCTACCTGTTCACTATTTAGCTATCCCTAGTGGCTAGGGAGGTTTGTTTGTCCACTTGGGTGTCCTATTGACCATCCGCCCAGGTCTGCTATAGTTAAAGGCAGCACTAAAGGCCCATAGGCCTCTGGGCCTTAAGGACTATTTCAGCCTCAATTAAGCCTTTGCTACTAGGGGAGGAGTTGGTTAGACTCATTCCAAAAGCCCTATGTGCTAGCACCTTAATTAACTGGGGGGAGGGAGTGTTAAAAGGAAGATGTATGAAGTCTTAAACCATTTTTGGAAAGGGTACTAATTCCTAGTTTCCAAAAGTAACAGACACCTCAGTTAAAACAGCAGGAATGGCTAGGATCAGTCAGACACAGCCCCAAGGAGCTGGTGTGAAATCTCCCCTCTATTTCTATTTTTGAACAGGATCAGTGCTCCCAAGTTTGGTAGTTTTGCTACTCCAAGGAAACAGTGAGAGAGGGGGTTGGTTACATACATATTCACTTGTTTACTAGAATTCTGTTCACTGGGAATAAGAGAAATTCCTGGGAAGTCACGTTTGCACAGGACTACAAGTCAAGCTGTAGTGGTAGAAGGCAGTTAGAAGGTACATTTAATGGCATAAGACTTGCCTGCAATGCTGCTAGCACGTTGCCGTTGAATGGCACAATGATAGTCACTGCTGGAGTCTGGTCCCTGGCCACTTTTACTTGTTACACTGGGCTCTCTTCCACCTATCCACTTAGTCTGCATTGTCTGCCTCTCTGTCAGTGCCCTGAACTTGCACCTCCAGAAGCAGCCTCTCCTGTGGCTCAGTGTGAAGGAGACATTATTGCTTTTGGAGGACAAGCTTTTGCAGCCACATGCTTTGGTGAATGTGAGTGATTATAGTGAGATCTCATGTGGAGGAGCCCCCCCAGAGATGTGTCAGAGCCTGCCAGCTAACTGCAGGTGGATGGCGATGGTTTAGGGGTGGGACTAGATTGAAGCAAACACTGTAGCACCAGCAGTGCAATGTCAGAATTTATATCTTCCCTTCTAAGACAATTCCTTCAGCCTTTTATTGCTGCTTTTCTCTGAAATGCCTTTGATTTGTCTAGTGTTCTGGAAATATGACATTCAGGGAGTACTCTAACTGCACTGTCATCAATGTCATACAAACTGGGTCAAACCCTTTCTGGGGCTGTGGCATCATGTGATACAATTACCCTTTCTTCTTTACTTAAGCTAAAGCATAGGCACTCATACTGTGGTATTGAAGAACCTAAATAGATTAGAACTTCAGAAGACTATCCTCAGATAGTAAGACTAGCATTCCAAATAGGAAATACCTGGCTAGGCAGCAGTGCTGCAGAAAAGGATCTGGGGCTTATAGCAGATCACAAATTGGATGAGTCACCAGGGTAATGCTATTGTGAAAAAGACAAATGTCATCCTAGGCCATATTAACAGGAGTGTTGTATCTCAGACATGGAAGGAAGTTGTTACACTCTTCTCGGCACTGATGAGGCCTCAGCTGGAGTACTGTGCCCAGTTTTGGGGCACCACGCTTTAAAAAAGATATGAACAAATTGGAGTGAGTCCAAAGGAGAGCAACAAAAATGATAAGAGGTTTAGAAAACCTGGCCTATGAGGAAAGGTTGAGAGTACTGGGCATGTTTAATCTAGAGAAGAGAAGGCTGAGGTGTGCATGATAATAGTCTTCAAATATGTCAATGGCTGTTATAAAGAGAATGATCATTTGTTCTCCATGTTCACTGAGAGTAGGACAAGAAGTAATGAGTGTAATCTGCAGGAAGGGAGATTTCAGTTAAATATTATGAAAAACTAACTGTAAAGTTAGTTAAGCACTGGAACAGCTTACCTTGGATGGTTGTTTAATCCCTGTCACTGGAGATTTTTAAGACTAGGTCATTAGACACACATCTGTCAGAGGTGGTCGAGGTATTCTTAATCCTGCTTCAGGGTGGGCAAAGGTCTCTAGATGACCTCTTGAAGTGCCTTCAGTCCTACATTTCTATAATGTACTTTATTCATCCACAAAGACTGATTTAACATCTTCCTAACTCGTTTAATCAATGGAGAATAAAATTACAAACAACATTTTTGCATGGGACCATCTTGTTACATAAGTGGCCTTTAAGGGCCTGTTCCTGTGAGGTGCTGAGCAATGGAAGTCACAAATACTCAATTCTTCACAAGAACAGGTTCCAGTCAGTGTGGGGTTTTTTCACTGTGTGGTCATGAGGAAACATCCCCTTTGTTCAGATATGAGCAAGCTGCAAGGACAACGTCTGCAATCTATATGGCCTGGTTCTCCTCTCACCTTCATATTGTTCTGTTCCTTGAGAGCAGCATTCCACCCACTACCAGCATGAGAAAGAGACACTCAGATCTTCCCACACCTCCTTTCAGAATGAAACTTAACCTTGTTTCTTTTTAATGGGTGGTGTTTGTCATGAAGACAGGCCCAGAAATATGAAACAAAGGAAAGGAAACAATTTGTTACAAATGATGAATCAAACGGTGGGTTAGTTCCAAAAAAGGCAAGTACTTAAAACGTTGTAAAAGTATCTGGCACATTGTGTGTCCTAATAATGCTCTTGTCATGGTACCTAGAAATCTCGGGGATAAGCACCTTAGATCAGTGTAAATCTACCTAAAGCTCACGCTTCAGGGTTTCAGCAGGCCAGTGTCCAGGATAAGTAAGGGATTCTCCCCCTCCCTGGTCCCATGTATTCTGAGACGGTTTTTTAAATCTCCTTTCTCTGAAGCATGAGGGATGACCACGGCTGGAGATGGTGGAGGGGGGCAGAGGGAGGTTGGGCCCAGTGGCGGCTCCAGGCACCAGCGCTCCAAGCGCGTGTCTGGGGCGGCAAGCCGTGGGGGGCACCCTGCCAGTCCCTGTGAGGGCGGCAGTTAGGGAGCCTTTGGCGGCTTGCCTGCGGGAGGTCCACTGGTCCTGCGGATTCGGCGGCAGGTACACTGAATCTGCGGGACTGGCAGACCTCCCGCAGGCAAGCCGCCGAATCCACGGGACCAGAGACCTCCCGCAGGCAAGCCACCGAAGGCTGCCTGACTGCCGTGCTTGGGGCGGCAAAAAAGCTAGAGCTGCCCCTGGTTGGGCCAGGGCACTGCGGTGGTGCTGAGCGTTCTTTCTCTCCCACTCAGGTGCTTGACTGGCTGCTTGTTGCTCACATGCTCAGAGTATAACTGATCCCCATATATGGGGTTGGGAAGGAATTTTCCCCCAGGTCAGATTGGCAGTGACCTTGGGTTTTTTTTTTCCGTTTGTCTGTTTTTGTTTTTGTTTTGTCTTCTTCTGCAGTGTATGGGTCACTTATCAGGATTATCTGAGTACATCTCAATGATTTCCCTGCCGTGGCAGGGGCCTTAGATACTGGTGGACCTTCTTTTCTCTGGGTGGTGCTGGTGGCCTGTGATGTACACAAGGTCAGACTAGAGTGGTCCCTTCTGGCCTTAAACACTATGATTCTATGACACTTTAGCTAGCTAGCTAGTCTGCACGGTACGGTAACAGTACAGGCTGAAGCAGTGCGTCCATGTCTTAGAGGAAGTGGTAGTGTTAGATGGAGTACAAGTACCACCTGATGGGAGTTAACATTTTTTTTATTATTAAATGCAAAGCAAATGTTGCATCTCTATTAATGAGTGCATGACTTATGGTGCAGTAGCCATGTGTCCTTGGTATTCAGCTCCAGTATGTACCTGGCTTTCTCCTTTTGTCTACCAAAAAGTACTGGACTAGTCTAACGTCTAAAACCCAGAATGTGTCGGTGCTGAATTCTCTGGTCGCAATTCGTGGCTGCGCTGAGCCACCCTGTGCCTCTGGTCCAACACAAAGCTGTCCTAAACCCGGCTTCAATGGACTCAGCAGGGATCACCCTAGTAGAAAGAAACTGTTCAATAGCAGAGAGTTGATGTAGTGGCTCCTCTGCCATGCCTCTCTGTGGCTGGACTGGGGTGGTTGGGGGACAGGGAAGATGGCTATGGCTTCCGTGCGCCCTGATCATTGCCGGCTGCTGTAACAGTCCCTGGGATCACTGGCAGCTGGTATAATTTACAGCAGCCCCTAGAGTGCTGTAAATTATCCCAGGGAAGTGACCCAAGATATGGGGAGAGGAAACATGGCTTAATGCTATCTTTGTCCCCACTCCTCCACTCCATGTTACACTGGGAGCAGGCCTGCTGAGAGAAATATGAGGCCCTGGTATATCATGTTCTCTGGGGTTTCAACCCCTCCCATTTCATCCCAGTTAGACATTTTGGGGGTGACTGTGCTTGGGGTCCTGGTACAATTGTCCTCCCTTTCCCAGCCTCTCATCAGCCCTGACTGTAGCAGCCAAGGATCAGGGTCTTTGGCTCTCATAATTACAGACCCTTGTCCTGAGTAAAGAAGTGATCAGTCGACTGAAGGGAAAACCACTGATGAACCATTTCTTCTTAATAATCTTGTCTGAATTGAGGTTTTACCCTTTTAAAAAAAAGGCTTCAAGCATATTTTTGAAATCAGTGTGCTGGAGGTTGGCTATTAGAGGTTAGGTGGAAGAACAATAATGAGTAGTTTATACTGAGCCAAAGTGACTTCAGTGGAGTTACACCAGTAATTAATTTGGCCTATTATTGTGCATTTCTGACTGAATTATCCCTCTTTTCTCTTAAAATGCAGTAGAAAGGTTCAAGGCTGCAGAGCAATTTCTGGTTGTTGAATCACACAATCAGGAAACACCAGCATGATATTTAATTCATTAAGTTCCTCATCTTGCTCTTAAAAGAGACTGGTGCAGACTGCATGGAGATTCTGGCATGAACATTGTTCTAATGCATGTCCCCCACAACTGTGTCACCAACTGTCACTGTTTTATCATGAGTCTCACAATATTCTTTTTTTTTTTTTAAGCCCCAGCTCCTGGAGTCAGGTATTTAGAGAATCCCAGCTTTCTTTTTTCTTTTTTAAAGTTTCTAGCCCTCATGATTACAGAGAAAAGCTTGAAAATCTGATCCCTAAGAAAGGAAAAAAAAACAGCAGCAATAACCAGGAGGCCAATAAAAAGAACCCCACCTGTCGTCTTATTCAATTTCACCTGGCCCATGAGTTTGTCATGCCTGGGGTTGGCCATACTGCCCATACAGCCTTTCCCCACTTCTGAGAAGAGTTTGATCAAAGTGCAGAACACTCTATAAAAGGGGAGTTCAAGTCCAAGATGAAATAAGAAAAGGGTCTTTAAACCGTTCCTGAGACACATTCTGAACAGTTAACAGAACTATGTACAAGCCAAGGGAGATTTCAGACCGCCAGGTTTCTAGTCCTGGAGCCTGGGCACCGGTACCCAGAACCAAAGTAAACCAACCGTGGAGCAGGAGCTAGACAAAGCTTGGAAGGAGTTTGCCCAAGATGTAAAGGAAATACCCCGAGAGCCAATTCCTAGCGGTACCTTGGCTTTGTGGGTCCCTTCAGCCTTACCTTGCACAGATATTCCTCTGGTTCCCAGGTGCCTGGAGCCCCTCACCCTCCTCACTTGTCCTTCAGCGTGGCCATGCCCAGGGACTCCGAGCCGTAGTCATACTGGTTGCTGGAGGACGGGGCCCTTCCCCAGGAGCACTGCAGGTTGGAGCTCCGCTTGCGGAAGGAGGAGGTGAAGCGGTAGAAGCTGCGGTGCCTGTTGCGCAGGTACTCCCGGTAGTTCTTGGTGAGCAGGGTGTAGAGGAAGGGGTTGATGCAGCTGTTGCTGTAGGTCAGGCAGGTCACCAGGTAGTTAATGCACTTTTGGGTCTGCGAAGTCAGCTGCAGGGAGCTGTGGTAGAGGCGCACCAGCTGCCAGACCCAGAAGGGCAGGAAGCAAGCCCAGAAGACCAGCACGATGCTGAAGACCATGATCAGCACCTTCTGCCTGGGGGACCTCTTGCCCTCCTTGTGGGGCGGGTTCCTCTGGGACTCCAGGTAGGTCCTGGCCAGGCGCGTGTACAGGTAGCCGATGATCACCCCCGGGGCCATGATGCTGGTGCTGAACAGCACGGTCAGGTAGGTCCTGTAGGCGTCGGCGCTCCACGTCGGGGCGCACATCCGCTTCACCTTGCCCCCGGCCTGGCCCGCCTCGGTCAGCGTGACCATGAGCATCATGGGCAGGGTGAGCAGCAGCGAGACGGACCACACGGCGCCGGCCGTGGCCTTGCGGTAGCCCCGGGCGCGCTTGAGGCTGTCCAGGGGCCGGGTGACGGCCAGGTAGCGCTCGGCGCACATGAGGGTGAGGGTGAAGATGCTGGCGTGCATGGTGAGCAGGTCCAGGCTGAGCAGGACGCGGCAGCCCAGGTCCCCGAAGTACCAGTCCTGCGCCAGGTAGGTGCAGACGATGAAGGGGATGGTGGAGAGGTAGAGCAGGTCGGCCAGCGCCAGGCTGATGATGGAGCTGTACATGGGGGCGGCGCAGCGCGCGGAGTGGCACATCACCGCCAGGGTGTACACGTTCCCCGCCACCCCGGCCACGCACATGCAGGACAGCACCGTGCCGAAGGCGGAGGTGATGAGCAGCTCGCTGCCGCCGCCGCCCGAGCCCGCCGCCCGGCCGGACGCGTTGCCTGCCCCGCCGGCGGTGAGGTTGGGCTCCATAGGGGCTCAGGGCAGGCGGCCTGCGGCTGCAGGGCGCATCGCGCGGGCTGCTGCGCCCTGCCTGGCGCGCTCCCCGGCGCTGCTGCTCAGGCGGGACAGGGGCCGCCCCCGAGCCCCTTCCAGCGCCCAGCGGCGCCCTTCCCCCGGTGCCCTCTGCAGCCCGGGGGCGAGTCGGCGAGGGGCAGGGCTCTGGCTCCGGCCCCCAGCCGCCGCCGGGGCTCCGCGCCTTGGGCACGGGCGGGCGGCGAGTGGCTCCGGGTTGCGAACGCTGCCGGGAGCAGCCGCGGCGGGGGAGCAGGGGGATGTGGCTATCGGACGCTCGGCTCGTGATGGGGGTGAGCTGAGTGCGTGTGTCTGGGCGTGCCCGGGTCACTCCGGGCGTGGGCTGGCCCCGGGCTCCGCCAGAGCCGGGCAGCTGCTGCTTTTCACACCCATCCCAGGACCCGCGGGGAGCGCCCCTCCCCAGTCACAGCCCCGGGGCCGAGTGAAGGCGAAACTGGGGACCCACGGACGCGCCCCACCCATCCCGGCTCATCCCGGGGGGAGGCAGGAAGGGTGCTGAGGGGCAGCGGGTCAGACCTCAGTGGTTTGGATCCCTGCAATGGGCAGAGCCCGGGGCACAGATCGCCGGCTGCATCCTGGGAATGAGGCCACCGGTTGCCGAGTGACAAATCCTGGGCAATAATTATTAGAGTGTTTTACAAACCCGGCTCCTGTTCCTGCCCCTCTGCGGAGGGCAAAGGAGCGGCTGGAGCGGCCAGGTGAGAATGACCCCTCCTGGTGTGAAGCCACCTGAAGTTCGTAGGCCTGCCCCCCGGGGAGAGGGGTTCGGGAACTGGGAACTGAACATTAGAGCAGATCCTCTGGAGGGGGAAAGGGGTGACAACATGGCAAGGGGTTTAGAAAACCTGATCTGTGGAGGCATGCGCAGTAGTCTTGAGGGGAGACCTAACAACAGGCTTCAAATCAGCAACAAAGGAGAGTTAGCTAGATTGAGATGTTAGGGAACTTTTCTGTTATAGGGACAGTTAAGCAGTGGAGCAGCTCACCTGGCTGGTTGGCTCCCTGGAGGTTGTTAAGAACAGGTTGGAAAAACACCTGTCGGGGATGGTCTAGGTTTCCTTGCCCCTGCCTCAGTGTGGGAGGCTGCACTAGAATAAATGACACCTGGAAGTACCTTCCAGCCCTGTGATTCTATAAGTTACGCTGGAGCTGGACCAGGTTGAGAATGAGATAGGCATAACCACCTCCTTGACTGCTGCCCTGCCCTTCCCTTCCCCCCTACACCAAGTTGATCTTGGCACAAGGGTCTTATGTATTTAGTTTCACAAAGACGCCCACCAGGAAAGGAAGGATCATTAATCCCCTCGTGAAGGCACATAGGAGCTGGAACTAGGGGTGTTGCTGTACTCTCTGGTTTGAAGTGGTTTCCATCAGATACAGCAGGGGTGGGCAAACTTTTTGGCCTGAGGGCCACATTGGGGTATGGAAATTGTATGGTGAGCCATGAATGCTCACAAAACTGGGGGTAAGGGTGTGGGAGGAGGTGAGGGCTCCAGCTGGGGGTGTGGGCTCTGGAGTGGGGCGGGGGAGGTGGGGCTTGGGGTGAAGGAGGGTGCTCCAGGCTGGGACCAAAGGGTTCAGAGGGTGGGAGGGGGATCACAGATGGGGCAGGCTGTTGGGGCATGGGCGGGGGGTGAGGGCTCTGGCTGGGTGTGCAGGATCTGGGGGGGGCTGGGGATGAGGGGTTTGAGGTACAAGAGGGGGTTCTGGGCTGAGATCAAGGGGTTCGGTGGGCAGGAGGGGGATCAAGGCTGGGGCAGGGGATTGGGGCACAGGGGGGAGGGGTTCAGGGGTGCAGGCTCTGGGCGGCACTTACCTCAAGCAGCTCCTGGAAGCATGTCCCCCCTCTGGCTCCTACATGGAGGCACAGCCAGGCGGCTCTGCACGTGCTACCCTCTCTGCAGGCGCCACACCCGCAGCTCCCATTGGCTGGGAGCCATGGCCAATGGGAGTTGCAGGGGTGGCATCTGTTGGCGGAACAGTGTGCAGAGCTACCTGGCCGCACCTCTGCATACTATGTAGGAGCCGGAAGGGGGTCATGCTGGCTGCTTCCTGGGAGCTGCATGGAGCGGGGCAAGCCCCTGACCCCGCACCCCGGCAGGAGCTGAGGGCCGGATTAAAAGGTCTGATGGGCTGCATGTGGCCCGTGTGCCATAGTTTGTCCACTCCTGATATACAGGGTTTACAGTTTGGTTTAAGGGCTCTCAGCACCTCCACTATACAAGTTGTTCCAGCACCCCTGTGCAGGCATGACTTTACTCCTGGGGGAATTCTGCATCACTGCACGTGAGCAGAATTCATGGCCCCCCCAGATTTCTTTGCTTCCCTGCAGAAAAATTACTTCTGATGGGGAAACTGCAAGAGCGGTCATGCGCCCCTCTCCGACAATGCAGACAGGTCGGTTTGGGCACCCAGTAAATCACTGTTAAGGGGTAGGGCTGGGCAGTTGTACAAGTGAGAGACACTCTCTCTCGCTCACTATTGCAGCACACTTGGTTTGGAGGGGCAGGGCTTTGGGATGTTTCTGAGGAGGTAGGCATGGGGCAGGCTCTGTCCCCTTGGGCAAAGCAGAATGTAGCAGCCTGCATGATTAGTGAATTGTTCCCATTGTTCTTAGTGAATTCCCCCAGGAATATAAAACAGGTGTAAACATTTTAAGGCTCCTTTACATTGCCAGAGTGGTGTAAAGGAGCCTTATTGTAAAGGCCCTAATGGGTATTATAAATGCTTATGGTGCTTTAGGGATTAGAACTGGTCTAAATTTTTGGACTGAAAACATTTAATCAAAATGTGCCCCATGAACTGTGCGCTACTGACTTTTCTGGCAGTAGCCAATATAAATTGTGAGTTTGAGTCCCCAGCCCTCACTTGCTCTTCAGTTGCCTATGATGTAACACTGAGCATATGGCTGCATATATTTGTTGACGAATAACTATAAGTAAAGGGTCAATGCTAGCTATACTACTATTAGACAAAGGGGGTTTGGGGATTTCCTCCAATGCTCCCCACTCCCATTCTCCATCCATTGTACTGTAGTTTACATAAATTACCAAAATAATGGAAACCAGTGTGATTATATTGTATTATTTTGACAAATAAAATATGCAGAATTTTAAAATATTGTGTGCAGAATTTTTATTTTTTTGGCGCAGAATTCGCCCAGGAGTAATGACTTGCCCAAGATCATACCGTGAGTCAGTGGGCATAGCCTGACCTAGCTGTATGCGTTCATCATCCTGGCACAACTGAACTGCTAAAGCCACATGACTGTGATTGGTCAACACCATCCTGAGCTAGAAAGAGTAGCAGTGGAAGCAGAGAAGTTAGCGCTAAAGATATCACATGAAACAACAAAGACAATGGTGACATCTAAATCCCTATTAGTCTGGTACCCTCCCACCCCACAGGGTCCTAGAGCCCAGGCTCCAGCCCGAGTCGGGAAGTCTACACAGCAATGAAACAGCTCCGCACCTGAGCCCTGGGTTTTTTTGTTTTGTTTTTTTGTGTGCTGTGTAGACATATCCTAAGAGGTTTTCTGCCTTTGAATTGAACTGCTAAAGGGGATTGCTGCGTGTTAGCTATACTATGCATATGACGAACGAGGCAGTAATCTGCCAAATTTACAGCATCATTGGAGTGATACCTGATATTATCAAGATGACGAAAACTTGAGTTTGTAGGACTTGTGCGTTGGATGAGCAGAGTATTGCGAATGTATGTGTTGCAGGTTCTGATGTCAGGGGCTGGGGCTGGGGCCAGGGGGGGTGGGAGGGAAACCCGCAGTGACATGAAGTGGCTGGCTGGACAGGATGCAGTCTGACGTGCTTCTCAAGGCTATGTAAAGAATGCAAAGCATGGAGGAAGATTGCTGGCCAGTGACTCATGTGTTGTGTTTATTGTTCATTGTAACTTGACTCTATAGTGGTTTGCACTATGAGATTGTGTACACAGCGGTGTAATGCAGCCTATGGGAGTGTGAACTGTAGAGTGCGCTAACATGTTGAGTTCTATCTGCTCCTTGATGACATAGTAACATAGTCCAGTTTGAAACAGAATTACATCAGTGTGAACTAGGTACCTTTAGTTTGCACCAGCAGGGTCTACACATAGGGCAGTCGGAGCACAACTCATGCGCTCGTTCTGCAATTCATACTCCTGTAATCTGTAGTGCACCACTGTGTAGACAAGCCCTGTGAGAGAATGTATGTGTGCATGTAGTCTGGGTATAGCTGCCCTCACCCACGGTGGCGCAAAGAAGTTTCATGAGTGTAATCCCTGGAGCGCTCCCCAGAGAGCAGCCCAGCGGGACATTGCTCCCTATTATACAGGTGTGTGGGTGCATAGAAGTGAAATCTTAATAATATTTAGCACTCACTTTTAAAGGACTTTGCAAAGGTGAGTAAGAAGTAAACCAAGGCACCGAGGGGCAAAATGATTGGCGGTGCCTATGGAGATACGTGGGTCGGTAGTAATTAACATCTTGGTCCAGGTTGTGGAGCAGTGGAAACTCACAGAAGCTGAGTAGCTTAAACCTTTTATCCCTCTATTGCTCAAAGAAATAAATTATTAAGATATGGACTTTAATATGTCAGACTTCTACATGTGAGATTGACTGTGACACCAGCAAAGGCATATACTGCTTAACCCCCCCCCCACACACACAAAAAAGAGTGACAGCAAGATAGGGTGATCAGACAGCGAGCGTGAAAAATTGAGATGGGGTGAGGGGGAAATAGGAGCCTATATAAGAAAAAGACCCCAAAATCGGGACTGTCCCTATAAAATCGGGACATCTGGTCACCCTATAGCAAGATTTAGACCAAGATATGGATCTTTCATGGGCTTTTCCTTGCCTTTTTTTTATTGCCATTTTCCTCTTCTTTCCAGCATTTCCTTCTTTGGCAAGTGCCAACTCAATGCCTTACCTTAAGTCTGCCAAATGAATTGAAGCAGATCACCCCGTGAACAGCAACAGAGAGAAACAGAGACAGAGGTAGCCCTTATGTTTCTCAGCTACTAAGTATGTATCATTCTGGGCATATTCAGAGACAGACCCTGACAGCGATGGCCAGGCTTCAAGAGCAGGGACCGTACTGAGGAGGCTGAAGGAGCATACCGATTTTGTTTTAAATGTCTGGTGGTTTAAATCTTGTTTGTTCGCTATCTGCTTTCAGTATCAAGGGAGTATTCTAGCTCAATTGAAATCTGAGCTTTAACGTGACAGCTGATTCATCTTGCTACCCTCAATTACCTAAAGGAATGAATGAGGTTTATAAGAAAAACGTATAAAACGATTTTGAAAAGAGAGATGGGCAAGGGTGTAGTTTTGGGCTGCAAAACCAGTGGAGGTCTGGATTCCGGCCCTGGTTTAAAGACTGGTGTGGGTTTGGGCCATCCGTATTTAAAGGGGAGATTTTCCAAAGGCAAAAATGGGAATTAGCCCCCCAATTCCTACTGACTAGGAACTGGATGCCTAGCTGACCGTTGTGCTTTTGAAAACCTCCCTGTATCTCCGGCCTGTTGAGATGATGCCCTTGTTTGTTGATGTTATTTGACCACAACTGAAAATGTTTGAGTGAAAGCCCCCGGCTCAGTTTTGTAGCTTACTACAAAGTGGCAAAACTCTCATTGACTTCAGTGTGACTAGGATTTGGCCCTGTGAAAATATTCGATGGAATTCTCATCTGTAATTTACTACACAGTCTGACAAGCAGCCACAGCATCAGGCTGTGCTGCTGTAACCACAAATATGTGTCTGTGTCTTCACAGCTAAACAAACTTTTAAATTACCTTGAATAAAGAGGCTGGGATAAATGTGATTTGAATCCTGCGGGGGGAGAGCGAGATTCTTCAGTACAGTTCGGCTGGACAGGGATTAACTTTAAGTGGTTCAGCTTTGGTATCAAAAGAGTTTAGAGCCAGGTACTGAGACTGAAATTCTTTCCACCATAAAGTCTGAATTCACCCCATGCATCCACCCTGTGCAAGGCTACATGCCATCCTGGCAGCTCAGCTGAGCAGCCGGGAATTCAATCGACTGTTTATAAGGCCAAACGCTGGTTGCACTGAAGTTAATAAGAGTTTTGGCACAGACCCCAGGGAGATCAGGATATGGCATAACTAGATTCGTCTTGAATGGTAGGTTGCATAAAACGTTTGCGATCTTTTTTGTTTTGAACCTGTTGTCTTTGCTTTGGCCCCATACTTCATTTTAACAGCCAGCACATGGCCAAAATAGGAGAGAATAGCTATTAATTCCTCTGCCACGTTATCTGGTTTTTTTGGGTGATCAGACATGATGGTAAAGACCAGCATTGTGACACGCTTTCCCTCTCTTGCCCCTACATTCTCCTTTCTTTTCACATGCTAGGGAGAGCAGAGACTGCAGCGCAGGATGTGTTAACGACCCAGCAGCAACATTTAATTATAAAAAGAGAACTTGAAAATGTGGTTAATAAGCTTCTGCTTTCTAGATATATTTTTGTTTCAGTGAAAGAATATTTAATTGAACAACGCTGAGCACTAATGAATCCCCAAAACGCTTGTTCTGGGAAACATGTGGGAGACCTCACACAGATTGCAGGGCATTCCTGTTAAGCTTTCATAAAGAGCAGTCTGCTCTCTGCCGTCATTCCGCAGCAGAGGAATACCTGGTCCCTGGAAAAACATGCATGTCTTCTATCGCGGGTTCAACTCCTGCCCACCAGTGGGAGTTGATGGTACACAGCACTTTGCAGGAGTGGGCCCACCATGTCTGAGAGAGACTTGCCTAATCAGTGTAGGGAGTGGGACTGTGAGGGAGAGAGAAATGAAGAAGGTTTGTACTTGTTGCTTTAAACAAGGCACAAATTAAGGGACATATTTTTAATAGTCAGAGTCATTAACTTTTGGAACAAGCTACCAAGGCAAGTGGCAGATTTTCTGTCTCTTGAAATCTATAAATTAGGACTGTGGATGCCTTTCTGGGGGATATGTTTGACTAAAGGATAAGTTATTGGGCTCAATAGAGGAATAACTGGGTGAAATTCTGTAGGCTGTGTTATATGGGAGTCAGACCTAATGGTCTCTTCTGGACTTTAAATCTAAGAAATCCCACACATTTTATTGGTAATTTCTTAAAATAATAAAATATAGAATATTAGTAATATCTATTAATTTATGAGTTTAATTTATTTACTAACCTTCCCCTACTGAGGTACTTGGGTCACGCACAAAAATACAATGCAGATAAAACCATCTTAAACTATACTTGACCTTCCATTTTATTGATCATCTGTTTTGAGAGGTAATGTTTTTTTCAGGTACTTAGAGCCTACTTATTAGAACTTCCGAACTAACTAATCTATTCACTAGGAAAAGAGTAGCAGTGGTGTACGTGATGGGAAAGGAATGAGGAGTCATGTCCCAGGTAATTTTTGTAACACCACTGGATTACTCAGCTAATAGCTGCTACTTCATTATCTACGGGTGGAAGGCGAGTGTGTGTAATTTGGGAAGCTGAAGGCCATAGCATTTGTAAATTGGAAACAGGCTTTGATTCCTCCATTCAGGTTTGACAGGCTTCACAGCTAGAAAAGAGGAATCACTCCTGGGTTGTGGCTTGAATGCCATGACCATTTTTTTTAAGTAGGATCCTGTTGGTTTTGATTCATATTTAGGATGAATTACATGCCTAGGATAATTACATGCCATCCCCCCCTCCCCACACACACTTTAAACTTCAGTGTCCCGTGTTTATTTAAGCCCTCCAGCACACCCTCCAGCCTTCTGAATGAGGAGGATTGGATGGGATTTCTTTCAGATCCAGCAAAGTTGTTCCCTTATCTGCTCAGCTGAACATGCTGCCGTAGCTGCAGGCTTCCTGTCTCAGCAGGGGCAGTGACATATCTTGACTCAAGGTTTATCAAGCCTGAATCTTCCACTTGGCAGTACATAGCTCCCACCAGGCACCACAGGCTAAGGGCCTTGTAATTCTGCTTTGCTGAAGAGATCATCTTGCAGGATTTTCATGCCTAGGTTTCAGACAGGTTCTACAAGCTCTAAAGGAGCAGTGGGTGGAAGGACGAATCCCCTCCCCCATTCATGTTCTTGTGTCATCTCAGAGCTTAAAGGCTGATCTTTGGACCCTTCTGTCAGTTTCTGATTTAACAGGAAGTGAACATACTGCACCGACAAATTAGCCAATCACCACACAAAATACCTGGGAAATTAAAAGTGCTCAGTTTGTGCTGAGCTCTCAGCACAAGGGCAGGGCAAGGATCGAAGGCATTCGAGACATCTTCAGAGATGTCCAGAGACTGAGCTGGCGAGGTCCCTGAGCACACACTGCCAGCTGAGGCGCCCCAGATCCATCTCTCAGCTCTGAGCCTGTAGGCTCAAGACTCAAAATAATCAACCTTGTAAGTGCTTTGTAGCTTTAGAGTAGAAATAGATGAGAATAAGGTCAGATTCTCAGCTGGTGCAAACTGGTGTAGCTCTGTTGAAGTCCAAGGAGCTACACTGGACTACACCAGCTGTGTATCTGGCCTATTGGGTATTCTCCCATGTGTAGAGCACGTCACTCCTTAGAGCTGAGCACAGTGCTTACAGCTGTATATAGTCTGACTCAGACCACATGGGGCAAGAAGTACTATGGCTTAGTCGTAGGTGTTTGTAGGATCTTGTTTGGAGTGTCTGAAAACAGATCTCACCCACTGCCATTGATGGAGAGCATAGCTTTCATGCCCTTTGGGCAGAGGTTAGAGTGCTGTGAAGAATTTCAAAGAATAGAGCCAGCCTCTGAAAGGACTGATGTTCTTAGGGTTAAGGCACTGGGTTTGATTGTACTTCTGCCGTGGGCTCCCTATCGGACCTTGGGTGAGTCACTTGATCTCTCTACCTCAGTTCCCAATGGGTAAAATGGGGATGAAAATATTTCCTTTATCTGACTTGTCTATTTAGATTGTGCAAGGGGACTCACTCTTACTAGCTGCCTAGCAGGATGGGGACCTAATTTCATTCAGGGCCTTAGGCACAACTGTGATACTACTAATAGTAATAACCTCAAGCCATTTCCTGCAGAGGCTCAACACCCCTCCCCCACGCCATTACAGCGAGATTTGGGAAAAACCCCTCTAGATTCAGGACCGTACACTGAAAGGCATCGATCAACCTCCTTTGCCACCCAAGCTAGTGCAAGGGAGGCAAAATACTGGCTGTTGGAGAGGTTTTCTGTTACACAGTACATCAGTGTACACAGAGCAATCTGTGCCAAACCGTTAACGGGCCTCTGCTCCAAACTGTGTGAATTGCAGCGCCAGGCAAAGAAGCAGGTTTGAGCTGGGAACTTGAACTCCCTGACGTTCTGGAAGCAGAATACCCTGGGTAGACATTGCTGCTTTTGCTGCTTGATCCATCTTTGTTCAAGTGAACAAAACAATCTAGGAAACAGTCGCCAGAATCTGCACCCACACATTTCTCTCCCACTGAGGAACAAATTCACTCCAGAGTGTGAACTCTTCTCTGACCTAACACATTTGGAAGCTGGGTCAGTACTCTTACTGCCCTTTGTAACCCAATCCTGCATTATTAAAGGGTTTCAAGTACAGACAAGGCAACTGCCCCTGCTGGTATCCACCTTCCCTTGCTGGAGGGACATCCCTGTTAGAGTAGAACAGGGATGTCTCTTTCATAGTCTTTGCTCCGTCTCTGTAGGAGCAGTTAATACTTAATTGTTGCAAAGTCAAGGTAAATACATTAAATATGTGTGAGGAGAGAAAGGGATTTCCTCTTGTTAAATAAATGGTTCCTGGTCCAGCCTTACTCTGAAGACCCGATTCAAAGCCCACTGAAATCTGTGGGACTCTTTCCTTTGACTTCAGTGAGTTTCAGATCAAACCTATGCTTCAGAAACAATGAAGTCATTGGGCCAACTCTAGAAATCACGAAGCAGTAATAATAGCTCTTGGGTAGCGTGTTGTATCTTGAAATCTCAATGTAAACCACCATCAAACCTCACAACGCTCCTGTGAGGTAGAGGCCGTGTATAAATCCAACCTTCTCACCTGCTGCTATGGTATTTATATCCCTTTCATCATCTGCTTCTTTCTCTTTTACACTTCTCTCCCCGTCTCAAGCGGCACCATGGAGGCACACAGTGAGGGGAAAAGAAGAAAGAGAACATGAAACAGCCCTCCCCAGTGAGAGAGGATTCCAAAAGCTGCCAAAATCCTCCAAAAAGCCAGACTTTCATCCTGCTTCTTGCCTCTTCTGCTTGGGAGTTTGCAGTCTCTGGAGATCCCCGGAACAGTTTGTGATATTTCCGTGCTGATGTCTCTGCATTGTAATTATTCAGTGTCACGGGTTTGAATCTGTCACTTTCAGAGGTTTCTGCCAACAGGGATTTCTGCCCAGGAAAAGCTGCAGCTAAGGGGTCTTGGCACGTGAATAAACATCAGCAAGTAAAATAAATTCATCATAATCATCAACTTTCGGGCCGCTCGCTTATGCAGCTGCAGCTCACCTGGAGTCAGTAGAGTTAGGATCATTAATATCAACCATGAATTTGACTTAATGTCTAGAGTTGAGTCAAACTTGTTTAGAAAAGTCCAGGCACCAGGCTAAACAGGACAAAATGGGTTAGTTACTCCACGTGTGCCCCTTACATTTATATTTTTGCACCTGTGTGACCAATGGGTCGATGGAATTGATGCACTGTTAGATGCTTCTTTTGAGCCTACATGGGGTTGTTACCAGAGTTCCCTAGATAAAGGGATCCATATAGGAGGCTGCACACAATGCATAGAGCTGCTACATTGTGCCACCATCTACTGACTGCTCCATAATGCAGAATGGAAGCAGATGTCTTTCCACATGCCTCCTTGCCAGCCCATGACATGGGGTTCTAGGGAAGAACTGGTTCTGGCAAGGATGAATTGAAGCAAAGTGAAAGATGCGGTGATGAAGAAGTTGGGTTTTTTTTTTTAATACAAGGATTTAAAATAAAGGATTAGAGAAATTCAATATGAAAACCAATGTCAGGAGACCGGATGGTTTGAGAGATAGGCATTATAATACACAGCCTTTCCCCTTTAGGTTATAGATGACCAGAGTCTTAAACAAGCCACACTTCAGCGTGGCAGGTGCCAGGATGAGACAAGATTAGATGATTTTCATGTTAAAATACTGATGCTTTTATTATTGCAAACAGCTTGGAGCACAAGCCCCGAGAGTTTGTCTATAAAATGGAGTATTTGATTTTTCCCCCCCACTAGAATCGTGGTGTTCTCATGTCCTGGCAGCTAGTGCAGAGACTCTGAGGTACATGACGTGCAAGAAAGAGAACATCAAAATCTTCCATGCTGTATAATCAGATCACGTTGCAATGTGAAAGTCTGGCATATTGCTCCATAAAGCTTTGGGGGCATAAAACGTCATTCCTCGCGTCTCAGGATAAATTCATGCCTTTTCCGCAACTTGTTTGGAATAGTCATTTGTATTTCTTCTTGTGACGTCTCCTGCTTTGCTTTCCTTTGATTTAAAGTGTATTTAGGGCCTGTCAAATGAGCCTGTTTTATAGCTCTGGAGACCTAAGTCCTCTGTTCTTCTGCAGAAGTACTGGTGCAAGCTTTCCCCACCAGTGTCCCTGTCTGGCCTGATGCCCAGGGCTTGTTTCTAAGGGACAGGAGAGTAGTTCACTTACTATGGGTCATTCAGACCTTTAGCCTTCCTTTCCTAGTCTCAGTAAGGGCCCTCCTATAGTTTGTCTCCCATCACATATATCAGCTGTCATAGTAAGGGGGAATGGTGGATTGTTCCCTCCACTTCAAGAAATTAACTATACAATAGTAAAACAAATCCTGCCTAACAGAATACAACAATCTTCCTCTTGCTCCGTCCAATCCTGCCCAATGCCTGGGGAAAGGAGCATGGCAGGTACTTAAGCATGTCAATTGATTGTGGGAGATTTTTTGGCGGAAAAACCCTTCCAGTAGGAAACAGTCTGCATAACATCTCTATCAGTTGGTAGCAGTTTTCAATCCCCATTGATATGGGTGTGATTTGAACAGCTGGCTTAGAAATGACAGCCACCATGGGCTTTTATTTTGTTGAAAATATTTATTGATGGGCCCAGCATCCTTCACCATAACATGTGAGCACCTCACAAATGGGAAGGAATTGAGCCTCCCAACACCCCTGGAGAGTAGGTACATGTTATCCCCAGTTACACTCAGCCAATGATTGGTGACTTCACCTCCTTGTGTCTCCATCCATGAAACACAATGAGATAGTGCTTACCTCCATCCCTACCTGGAGTGCTGTGCAATAAGACCTAGATTCACAAAGGTGCCACTAAATACCTTTGTGAATCTGAGGGTACGTCTACACTACGGGACTATTCCGAATTTGCATAAACCGGTTTTGTAAAACAGATTTTATAACCACACTAAACACATTAAATCGGTGGTGACGGTCCGAGTAGCGTCGATTTCTGGAGCATTGCACTGTGAGCTATCCCATAGTTTTGGCATTTCCGGGTTGAGATCCCAGTGCCTGATGGGGCAAAAATCATTTGGTTCTGGGTACAGCCTCACCTGACAGCGGCAGACAACGCTTGGTGAACCGTGCAGACGCCATAGCACAGCAAGCATGGACCCTGCTCAGCTCCATACCGCAATCGTGGATGTTTTAAACACCTCGCGCACTCGTGCAGTATATGCTGAACCAGGACCTTCGAACCGAGGCGAGTAAGAGGCGGATCGATGACAGTGATGAGGACGTGGACACAGAATTATCTCAAACCTGGCCCCGGCGCTTTGGAGATCCTGATGGTAATGGGGCAGATTCTATCCATTGACCGGCCGGACGCGATTTTGGGCCCGGGAAACAAGCACTGACTGGTGGGACCGCATTGTGTTGCAGGTGTGGACGATTCCCAGTGGCTGCGAAACTTCACTTTCATGGAACTTTGTGACTTGCTTGCCCCTGCCCTGAAACGCCATAATACCAAGATGAGAGCAGCCCTCACAGTAGAGAAGCGAGTGGCGATAGCCCTGTGGAAGCTTGCAACACCAGACAGCTACCGGTCAGTCGGGAATCAATTTGGAGTTGGAAAATCTACTGTGGGGCTGCTGTGATGCAAGTAGCCAAAGCAATCACTAAGCTGCTGCTAGGTTGTGACTCTGGGAAACGTGCAGGCCATAGTGGATGGCTTTGCTGCAATGGGATTCCCTAACTGTGGGGGCGATAGATGGAACCCATATCCCTATCTTGGCACCGCAGCACCAGGGCACAACCGGAAGGGGTACTTTTCAATGGTGCTGCAAGCACTGGTGGATCACAAGGACGTTTCACAAACATCCACGTGGGATGGCCAGGAGGGTTCATGATGCTCGCGTATTCAGAAGCACTACTCTGTTTAAACGGCTGCAGCAAGGGACTTACTTCCCAGACCAGAAAATAACAGTTGGGGATGTTGAAATGCCTGTCGTTATCCTGGGGACCCAGCCTACCCTTGATGCCATGGCTCATGAAGCCATACACAGGCAGCCTGGACAGTGGTCAGGATCTGTTCAATTACAGGCTGAGCAAGTGCAGAATGGTGGTGGAATGTGCATTTGCAGACCTCAGCCAAACCAATGTCCCCTATGTTATTGCTGCTTGCTGTATTCTCCACAATCTCTGTGAGAGTAAGGGGAGACCTTTATGGCGGGGTGGGAGGCTGAGGCAAATCACCTGGCCGCTGATGCAGCCAGACACCAGGGAGATTAGAAGAGCACACCAGGGCATCAGAGAAGCTTTGAAAACGAGCTTCATCAATGGCCAGGGTACAGTGTGACTGCTGTGTTTGTTGATGAACACCCAACCCCTTGATTGACTCAGTCGCAACTCCCCTCCCCTTCGAGTACAGCTTACTTATGCAAATAAAGTCACTCTCATTTAAAAGCATTAATTCTTTATTTTTCATTATAAGAGGGAGAGAAGTAAGGGTGTGCTTTGGGAGGAGGAAAGGAGGGATGGAGAAGGCCATTAAAACATCCTTCTGGTTGGGCTGTCCACGGGGTGGAGTGGGGTGCGGAGCCTCCCCCGCGTTCTTACACGTCTGGGTGAGGAGGCTAAGGAACATGGTGAGGGGAGGTGGTTATACAGGGCTGCAGCGGCACTCTGTGATCCTGCTGCCGTTCCTGAAGCTCCACAAACGCCGGAGCATGTCAGTTTGATCACGCAGCAGCCCCAGAGTTGCATCCCGCCACCGCTGATCTTCCTGCCGCCACCGCTGATTTTCCTGCCGGTCTTCCTGCCGCCACCTCTCATCTCGGTTGTCCCTCCTGTCCTCACGTTCATCCCTCCTGTCCTCACGTTCACTGGCCTCTTTCCTGTAATTTGAAACCACGTCCTTCCACTCATTCAGATGAGCTCTTTCATTGCGTGTAACTTCCATAATATCTGAGAACATCTCATCTCGCGTCTTCTTTTTCCTCCGCCTTATCTGTGCTAGCCTTTGGGATGGAGGAGGGCAGCTGCATGAGGGAGATAAATATTTAGAAAGATACATTTTACAGAACAATGGTTATACTCTTTCACAGTGAAAAGCACTATTCACCTTACATAGCACATGTGATTTCCTACAAGGTCGCATTTTTCATCTTAATAGTGACTGCTTGCATCTCTGGGGTTACAGATCTCACAGACACAGGTCCAGGCATCAGGATTCAGCTTGCATGCGGCCATGGTAAGCCACTGTCTCAGTGATTTACCCTCCCCAACGCATGGCTAATACCACGCTAGCTCCTGCTAATCAACAACCTTCCCTCCCCACCCACTGCTTGTCCGGTAGCTTGGGGAAGATCGCCGGTGACCAAACAGAAAAGATCATCGGCATTTCACCCTCCCCTGCTTCGCTACGTGCAGGAAAGTGTTTTTAAGCTGCTGCATTCCACAAACCCAGTAGAAAAAGGCCACCCCCTTACTTAAATTCCTGATTTTTAACCAGGTTATCCTGAACGATATCACTTTGCTGAGGATAACAGAACAAGATAAAGAGCGGATGCTTCTTGAATGCCAGCAGTCCCGGGACCATACGCTGCGATGCTTTGCAATGATACCTGATTACTTGCTACATGCATGGCATGGTAAAGTGTCCTACCACGGTGGGCAGAACAAGGATGCCTTGCCCAGAAACCTTCTGCAAAGGCTTCTGGAGTACCTACAGGAGCGCTTCATCGAGATGTCCCTGGAGGATTTCCTCTCAATCCCGGACATGTTATCAAACGTTTCTAAGTAACTATACTGTCTGCGAATGCATCCCAAGTCCTCAGGGCAAATCAATCATTAAAAAAGGCTTGCTTAAAAAACACTGTTTGCTATTTGCAAAGGTACACTCACCAGAGCTCCCTTCCAGGGCGTCATTCTCTGCAATAGTTGCTTGCAGGGCTGGGAGCAGGGTAATTCCGTCAGGGTGATAAAAGCTCCTGGCTGCTGGGGTCACAGTGCTGTGTGCTCTCTGCGGAGGTCTTCCTCTTCTTCTTCCTCTTCATCTTCCCGTCTGCATAATCCTCAGACATGGCAGAGATTACAACCCCACCTCGGAATCCACAGTCAGAGCCCCTAAAATTGCATGCAGCTCAGCATAGAAGCGGCATGTTGGACCTTCCATTTGCTTCTTTGGTTTTCTGGTAGGCTTGTCTGAGCTCCTTAACTTTCACTCTGCACTGCACGGAGTCCCTGCTGTGGCCTTTAGCAGTCATAGCCTTAGAAATTCTTTCAAATACTTTTTCATTTCGTCTTTTGGAACGCAGTTCTGTTAGCACTGAATCATCTCCCCATATAGCGATCAGATCCATTACCTCGCGGTCCATGCTGGGGCTCTTTTCGATTCTCAGGAGACTGCATTGTTAACTGTGCTGATGAGCTGTGCGTGGTCACCTGTGATGATGAGCTCTCCACGCTGTCGAAGCAGGAAATGAATTTCAAAAGTTCGCGGGGCTTTTCCTGTCTACCTGGCCAGTGCATCCGAGTTGAGAATGCTGTCCAGAGCGGTCAGTGGTGCACTGTGGGATAGCTCGGAGCAATACCCGTCGATTGCGCCACACTAACCCTATTCCGATATGTTAATACCGATGCGCCTACTCCTCTCGTCGGGCAGGAGTACAGAAACCGATTTAAAGAGCCATTAAAATCGATATAAGGTGCCTCCTAGTGTGGACGGTTGTGGCGTTAAATCGGTTTTACACTCGTAAAACCGATTTAAACGCCTAGTGTAGACCAGGCTTGAGCCTAGGTGTTTGGTGTTAAGTCAGTCACTCTTGTGAAAACAGAGCAGGATTTGGCTTATTATCTTATAGCAAATAACACACAAAGGTTCGATGTTTCTGAGGACTAAGAAGGGATGAGGAGAGGACAGTTGGTGTTGTGGTTCAGACATGGGAGTCAGATGGTCTGATTTCTAATCATAGGTTGGCCACATGCTTCCTCTGTGACCTTGGGCAAATCACTTCATTTTGGTGTTCCTCAGTTTCCATTTGTAAAATCGGGACCATACCTACTTCAAAGGGGTGCTATAAGGCTTAAAATTTGTCTTGAATGAAAGGAACTATATGAGAAGTCAAACCCCATCAGCTAAATAAGAATTGTCTAGCTGCCCTTTCTGTTTAGATATGAATTGGATCACATCCCCAAACTGCTTCTCTGTGGGACGTTAATTAGCATTCTTGGAACCATGTAATGCTTAGGCATTTAATCAGTAGTAATCATTCAGGACAGCCCTGTTAGCTAGAGCACAAAATATCTGATGGGCTTTTATTCAACAGATACATTTAAGAGGTGCTTTTGTTCGTCACAGGAGCAGTAGCTTTTATAGGATAAGGAGCAAGGAATGAGAAATATTCTCTCTCTCTCTTCTGTATATATAAGAAAAATTGTATCTAAACATCATCAAGGCAAATCTCAAAGGGATGTAGCTTCCTCACAGATCGAGTGCCATGCAGATCAATCTCTAGCTACATCTTTAAGATGGTCTAGCAGGATGTTCAATCTATGACCATCATTGTCTTATCTTACAGTGCCACTGAAGCTTTGGCACCCATGTTATCGCTGGGCATGTAGTGGCATTAAGAAATATGCTTAGTAGTTCTTTGGTCTTCTATCCTGATAATATGTCAATACCTAGAAAGCCGCTGAAACTGAACCATTGCTAAGGGATTGATGGGTAGGTTCAGTTAGTTACAAATATCCTCATTGCTGTTCTTGTCCTGCCACTTAGCATGGAACAGCTGATGAAGATGACTAAAATGGAAAATGCCAATCTGCCACAATTTGGCTTACCTCACCACTCATGGTTCACTGCCATACAACAGAGTCGATATAACCATAGTTCGATAGATCTGTAGCTTTGTGTCTTAATCTTAATGTCTCCACAGAGGCCACTGAGGGGCCCAGCACATGTGGTGGCTGCTGTTATAGAAGAAAGGTTTCTCAACAGACGGCTTTTTAAAGTTTGCCATGAGGTGTCAGCAGCTCTTTAACTTTAGAGACACTTGTACAGAGAATGAACGTTCCTGCAGCAAGGAATTTGTCTATATAACAGGTTTCTTTCTGTTCTGGAATGAATAGGAGAGGTTAAAGGTAAATTTGACTCTGTCAAGCAGCTCCTAGGAAGAAAACACCTCGTACAATGCAGATGAATAGTCTATTGAAAGCTTTGGGCTTTTTGTTCTTTTATACAGGAAAAGGAGTTAGCTGAATAAAGAGGCGATGAAGCACTAGAAGAAGAGGTACTAAAATGGGGGAGAAAATGCACAGCTGTAAAATGTAATGGTGGCTCGGTGCAGCTCAATAGCTCTAAATCAAGAGCTGTACCAACTTCTACCTTGTAGGTCTCAAAGCCCAGGGTACTGGGAGCCATCTTAGCACCAGATTTTTAAAGAACTACTGCAGTGGGCTTCATGATAGCACAGCAGACAAGTGACCCAATCTTTGAAGACACTTACATGGATTTGGGTGTGGGGCCTACTGGCTAGCCCCATGGAGTGTTGGGAGTGGCCCCCTAATGGCCCCTGGAGATCGCTGGGCGCTGCAGTGATAAAAGGGTGCTAGGCCCTCTCTAGTAAATAGATTAAGGGCAAGCATGTATGTGAAGCCTGGGGCCTGCTGGAGGGAGGGGATAGGGTAGGTTGGGTGGGTGGGTGGGGAGGTAGAGACCCTGACTTAAGTTTTTCTTTAGGTTGGGGTGAGGCCTCTACTGAGATGCAGGGAGAGGTCTGGGTCTTTACTCCATTTCCCTCAGTGCCTAGGCTGGGGAGAAGCAGGGACATTTTAACTCCTCTGCTTACAAGAGCATGGGGGGAGAGTTGGCAGCTAGGAAGAACCTTTATTTCCCAAGCCCCAGTGGCCTGGAGAAGCAGCAGTAGGGGCCAGTGTCTTCTCCCATCCTTCCAACTTGGGGCCATATCATAAGAACATAAGAATGGCCATACTGGGTCAGACCAAAGGTCCATCAAGCCCAGTATCCTGTCTACCGACAGTGACCAATGCCAGGTGCCCCAAAGGTAATGAACAGACAGGTTATCATCAAGTGATCCATGCCCTGTCACTCAATCCCAGCTTCTGACAAACATTGGCTAGGGACACCATTCCTGCCCATCCTGGCTAATAGCCAATAATGGACCTATCGTCCATGAATCTATCTAGCTCCCTTTTGAACCCCTTATCAACTCTTCTCTTTCAAGGCCCATGGAGATGAGCCATTGGCTGCGTCTATCTTCCCTCCCTATGATGGGGCATCTACCCCACACTGGCAGAAAAGGGAGTAAAAGCAGCCCTAGGGAGGCTGCGCAGGAGGCAGCCAATGACAGAAGGGCTTATAGGAGCAGCCAATCAGGGCTGGGCTGGCCCATATAAGAAGGGCTGCAGAACAGAGCAGAGTCAGTCACTCCCTGGAGCTTAAGGAGGGAGGAAGACTGGCTGCCTTACAGCACAGAGCAGCAAGCACCCTGGGCAGAGCAGTGCTCCAGGCAGAGACCCAGGGAGTTAAAGGCAGTTCCTGGAAGGTTGCAGAGATTTGCAGACTGAGGCCCTGATGCAAGGGCAAAGAAGGTGCTGGAGCTACTGAAGGGGTATGTGGGGAGGGGCTAGGAGTGCAGCGCTTACCTGGGGCTCCAAGGTGAGGTGGGCTAGGGAGGCCTCCGCGCACTTCTACTCCTAGGCACTGCCTCCACAGCTTCCCATTGGCTGCAGGGGTGCTCGGGGTGGGGTCAATGCATGAAGGCATAGCCCTGTCCCGGGGCTGCAGGAAGGGGCCAGCAGCCACGTGAAGCGAGCGTGCAGGAAGCCACTCAGCTCTGCTGTGCTGTCGGTGGTGGGCAGGGCCCCGGGCTGTTTTAAATTGCCTGGGGGATGCACGGGCGGGGGAGTGCCTGGGAGCAACAGGTGGGGCCAAGGGAGAGACCCTGGCCCCAAAATTGCAGGAGCCCTGCGGGCCACATTGGGGAGGTTCTCGGGCTGCAGATGGCCCGCGGGCCGGGACTTTGAGACCCCTAGAGGTATAGAGGAAGGGCTACCAGCCTGGAATATGGAGGAGGAGGGGGAGTAGCTGGTGGAATTCAGTGCTTTGCCCAGTTCCCTTAGCTCTAGGCTGGCCCACTGGTCTTGAGTGGAATATCAGTTGAATGATGACTGAAGGGCTTTGAGATCTGTTCCGTCTGGAGGTTGTATGATTTCATTTACTTAGTCCTGACTCTCATTTAACAACTAAACCACACTCCCACCCCCAGTGGCTTCTGGGAGGTGTAGTTCCATTGGATGACCACATCCAACAGGGAGGATTATATGAGAACAGTTGCATCTCCAGGCCAAGTCATGAAACACTGACTAATGTCGTTGGCACGTATCCCAGCATTTTGTTTGTTGATTGAAGGTGTTACGTCTGTGTGATCCTGAGGTGCCACAGTGCAGTTACTCTGCCAAGATTCAGATACCTCTGAAGTCTCAATTAAATATCAATTGAGCATCAAACATTTGTTTCACATACAGTTACTGTAAGAGAGACGTAGCTCAGGGAGAGCCACAGCAATGCATGTCATCAGCTGTTGGGTTTAAAGCTGGATAGAGTCAATAATAGTTTGCTCACTAGTTCTATAATGCAAATAAGTGACACTTTACATGGTTTCTAAATACACTTAACATGCAAAATGTCACCGAGGAAATCTCTGATATTCAACCATTCTGTTCAGCCATTACTCTGAGTCTAGTATTCCCCTCTACTATAATGCATGTAGCTTATTATGCTGTGTGTGACACATTTGGGACACCTGGAATCTCCAGAGGCTATTGCATCATGTTATATTTGCCTTTATGAGCTAGGGATTATATACTGGCCCTATGGGGGAGTTACAGGAGTTTTCTACAGGAACTAAAATCATTGGGGGGTAATTCATGCAAATCCCTTGAGTAACCCTGCGTGCCCCTCAATGCCAACTGGCAAAGGGCCCACCATACTGTAACCTACATCAGGCCTGACAACCTCTTTGCCTGCACACACTTGTGTTGGACATGCTCTATATCTAAAAGGTGTCATGTTTGGTATCATATGTTAACTGGTGGCACACTGGTCCTGAAAATCATTATGTGATGTCTGTACAGACTGTATACAAAAGGTGATAGAGGTGTGCTGGATATATGGTCTTAAAATATGTTTGGGAGGCCGAGTCCTAGACAAAGGAATATGTATTTGCCTGTCTGACTGGCTTGGTTACAGGTAGAGAACAATGAAAGTATATTTACATATAAGATGAACAAAGCCATCGAGCTAAACTAGTGGGGGAGAAAACTATTTAAAAATCATGTTGAGGGGGACAGACTCTGCACCCCAGGAAGCCTTTCTGGGTCTTGAGGCAGATACAACAGACTTTGAATGATAGAAGGGGAGCAAAAAGGACATTTTAGTTGTCCATCACAGAGGGGATGGATAGGGCACAGCACCCTGTGAGCCTATGAAATCTGGATCCTCTTGACCTGAAAGGCAAGAGATGCTGGTAACTCGATGTAAGTAAGAAAACTGCTCAGGCAAAGATTGTAGGTTGCTAAAATTAAATTTTAGTCACTGGAAAATGTTTTTTGTTTGTGACCATAGCTCTCTTTTATTCTTGCTTACTGTCACCTAAATCTATGTTCTTCGTTAATAAACTTCTTGTTTTATTACAAGCCATCTCAAGGTGGCTCAAGACTCAAGATTGATTGGTGATCCCTCAATTCAAGGATGATCTCTACCATGGATTTACATATGGGTCCTAGAACTGCAAATCCGCCTGCAGTAGGTACAGACATTTTGTGGCAGGCCAGCGGCTTGCTGGGAGAAAATTATTTCTGTTCATTGATACCTACAGGAAATTCTGTAAGCTGACTGACAAACTTATTCCTAATTGCAAAACCGACACCGTGAATGTGCCTGTCCTCTGCAGATTTTTCTTTCCAGAAAAAAGTGTAGCCTCCACCTTCTTCTCTCAGTTGATCTTCATCTGGGCACCTTGTCTCACTCAGGGCAGCGACGTCAATGTTATACCTTGCAGGTTCCCTGGCGACGATAGCAATTCTTCTTTCCGGCCATACATTATCTTTGTTATCCATCAGGGTGCGAACATTCCATGTAGCAAAAGTCACTGTCTTTTTATAGCTTCGACCACAGGCAGAGTGATCCCACTGGATGCGATAATCTAGCCTGGAGTGTATGAGACAGCCTCGGTTTAGTGCATCTTTTCTAGCCCTCTCCCCATGCGGGGTGAGCAGAGGGGATCCTAAAGAGGGCTACTTTGTTGCGATAGTAGCTGCCAAATTGCACCCCTGGCTCATTTCAGGTGCCAGACGACCATCTAACTACTGCCCCCTATGTGCAGATTCATGGCTAGGGACTGCCAGATTCACTAATCCTGTCCCCGTCACCGCAGGGCTTGGAAGGTTGGAAAGGTGTTATTTCCCATGGTAGAAGCCTGCGCATGATTTCTTTTAATGTGGGGAAGCCGGTGCGCCTACAGTGACCACACGATCATGACAAGTTGGAGGTCTGGGGCCCAGTGCCAGGGAAAGTCTGAGACAATTGGAGGGCTGTGTATTAACAGGGGATGGAGCAAACTGTATTAACAGTCTCTTTGGAGACAGCAAACTTAATAGCTTCTGTGAATGCCCAGTGAGAGGGACTGGTCACTGCAGGGAGTCATAGCCGAGGAACTTGGAAACTGGGGTTATTACCTGCAAGGCAAGATTTGGGTTGGCAGAGACCTGAAGAGTTTGCTGGCAAAGCAGACAAGCTGGTGTGTCAGGGTGACACAGAGCTTAGTAGCAGCAAAGCTCACTCCTGCTGAGGTAGAGCGGTAACACAGTGGCTCACAGTTCTGAGCAAGATGTCATGCTTTGGCAGGAAAACAAATCTGGAGAAGTCTCATGCCCCTGGGGGCAGTCCTTCCTAACCTCTGTGGTGATCAATTTATGGTCTGAAGCACACGATTCAATTAGCACAGGAACCACAGGCCAGATTTTCAAAGCAATTTAGGTGCCTAGTGGAAATTTCAAACACACTTAAGCAGGTTAGGGACCTGACTCCCATTGGGTCACTGGCACCTCATTAACCACTTTTGAAATTTCCACTAGGCACATATCTGCACCTTTCAGTGCCTAAATATCTTTGTAAATATGGAACTGAATGTGCAAAGTGCTAATTTCCTCTGGCAATGGGACTGAGTTGTCTCAACACTGTTTTGAAAGCTCCCAACAGTTCATCAGATTCAACCCTCTTGCATGAATAACTACTTATGTTATTGAAGTGTCGCTGTAGCTGTGTTGGTCTCAGGATATTAGAGAGACAAGGTGGGTGAGGGGATATCTTTTATTGGACCAACTTCTGCTGGTGGGAGAGACAAGCTCTGAGGACCTGAGGAAAAGCTCTGTGTAAACGAAAAGCTTCTCTCTCTCACCAACAGAAATTGGTCCAATAAAAGATATTATCTCACCCTCCTTTCTCTCTATTTATATTATTATGGATCAGAGAATTATCCGCTACTGAGGATATTTTTACAACTTCAGCTAGGGTATATACAACAGCTACAGTCATGCATGCTATTTAAATACCAACTGATCATTTTAAAAAAATGAGGCATGAATCTATACTGCTAGCACTGGAGGAGTAAATACCATTTGCTTATTAAGTACAGATCAGCTGTGTTTTACTGTGCAGCTTCACTCCAATGGAACTTATCCGAACGCATAGTGCAGTGTATTTAGAAAGGATTTAAAGCATTGCCTGTTGGTATTACACAGCCAGTGAGTTTACTGAGTGACAGTCATTCCATGGTATCTCCCCAGCTCTGCACTATCACATATTAATGCTTCCAGCTGTTAGCGTTGAGTGTGGCTGGGTTTCAGCCATTCGAAATGAATCTGCCCATTTACGTTTTACCCTTTACCCTGCGAGGTAGCTGGTTTACTCATGCTTAATCCTCCAGATATAGTACCTGATACCTAACCTCTTTTGTTTGCATAATGTGAGGTTTTATGCCTATGGCAAGGCAGTTTACATTCTTTATCTGCAGGCTTCAGAAATACTGTGAAAGGAAATCAAAGCTCACATGGAGGCAAGAGCTCTTGATGTTTCAGATTTTAGAACCATTCAAAATTTCTATTGCCAGGAAGGGAAACAGGCTTTTGTACAGTCTGTCTTTTGTATAAGTCTTTTCTGTAACTTAAGAGCTATGGTAGAGGCCAGAAAAGGGCTTTGAGGAAGACTAAGCCAAGTTAAACTATCAGAACATGCTGGCAGCTCCCTCGTGTAACCATAATGGCCAAGACTCTAGTGCAGTGATTCCCAAACTGGGGTTTGTGAACCTTTGGGGGTTCGTGAAATGTTACAGGGGGTTCTTGGGGAAAAAAATTCCCTAATAGTGGACAGAACTGTCCCTAGGGATCCTGGGCAGCACGGGCCCAGCAGCCCGGAGTCCCTGGACTTCCAAGAGCTAAGCAGATCAAAGCAAGCATATCTATCACACTGAGGAGATTTTAAACTTCAAGACTCCTTATAAGAAATGGAAGGGAGGTGGCTATTTTTTGCTGTTTTTTAAATTAAATAGGCAGCTCGTATTGTTTTTAAAATTATTATGAAGAACAAGTTTAAGCTTTGTTGTAACGTGTGTTGTTTGCCTGGACTGCTCAAGACCTGAATGCTTGTGTAGGAGGAACTCTTTTGAGTGAGATCTTGGAAGAGTGTTGCCAAGATCACTGCTTTTATAATTTATACTCAAGTACAGGAGAAAAACCCTGGGAATATTCATTTTTAAGAGGGGGTTCGCGAGACTTGACGTGCTAGTGAAAGGGGTTCACAGGCTGTTAATGTTTGGGAACCACTGCTCTAGTGTCTGATCAAAAAAGTCAAGCACTCAACAGTTAGAAAATGCCAGAGTTAAGGTTGCTTATGCAACTTTAATTCATTTCCCTTTTGTCAATGTACAGTCCTTATTGCAATTCAGCTAGTACACCTTCCTCCACTGTACTCACTCACTAGAACTTTCCTAACTCACCTACCATCTATCATGGAACTGAATCGTATTAAGAATACATCTATTTCTGCCTAGTGAGTTTCTCACACTTTTAAAGCACCTATAACCAATCCAGGTGCTAGTTACACTATAGAAGCGCCCCTACCTGCAATAGAATATGCCACTCTACAGCCAAAACGTTATATTTCCCACTCCTCTTTCACGGAGATGACAATTTGGTGCTCTATAATTTACTGCTAAACTTACGTTGCACTGAATAAATAATAGGCAGAGGTCCAATTCTGCTCTTACAATGATCTGCAAATGTGTAATTCCTTTCACCTTGATTTACACTGGTGCAGGCAAAAGGAGAATTAAATCTTATATCTTCAAACACTACCCCAGAAAATATAGAAAGATCATGTCGAGCAAACAGCAAGGAAAGCCAGCTGGTTTAATGCAAGATGGGGCTAAAAGGAGATGCTGAATGATGTGTCTCACAGACCAAGGCACTGTTAGGTTGTAAGAAGCAACATTCTACTAAGGATAAGACACCTTTGGGGCATTCTTCTTCCGTTTAGGGAATCAGACTCTGACTTCCAGGATCTTTAGCTCAAAGTCGGGAGGCAGTGGCACCTTAAATGGATTTCAGCTCATTGGTTTTGTGAATGAAGGCAATTGGCCTGAATCATCTTCAGTGGGAAGTAATGAAGCTAAACTCAAGCAGTTCTCTGGCAGATTTCCCAAGGTGCTTGTTGGAACTCAAGCTGTGATGCAATTAGAGGACAATTTAATTTGGAGCTCTCTGGGGAGTTCATCAACAAGATAAGGGATTGCCAGTAATTATTCTCATTTATCAAGACAAGACATCAGTTTACCACACATTGCTCAGTTCCCCCTTTCACGTTGTTGGAGATCGTCTATATTCTTATAAACAGGAAATGAAGGGGTAAATATTTGGTTTGGTTTTAAACTGCTAGTTCCTTTGATCATCTTGTTTACCATAAGAGAATAAGGCACTGAAGTTTCCTTTTTTATTATCAATATTAAGACTTATTGTCATGTGGTAGCTGGGAAAACAACATCTATTAAAATTACAATTTTGGCAGCCTTGAACGGAAAACAGTCTGTACTGTTTCGAGAGTGGGCACAAATGCAGTATAATTGCAATACATTTGTCTAATTAATATGAATACAAAAATAACAGGGATGTGAACTAATTTCAGTTCATAGGTAATAATCATAACTGAGGATAGCAGGATATTGTGGATTCTTAGCAGTCAGTATGGAGGATATTAGATTGGCTGGTTAAATATTAGTAGATTTGGAAAGCTTAATATGTGGTGACTAGATAGCAAATATGGTGCATTTTTATTATGTTTCACGCTGGTAGGTTTCTCCATGACACCGGAATGTCCTCCCATGTTCTAGTGAACCAGCACTCTGGAGTGCACACACCATGGATTTTGCCAGCTCACAGCAAAAGTTAATCCCAGTGAACTTTCTCAGGAGACTGGCAATGTAGCCTGCAGCCATGGGCATGTTCCATATGCCATTGGCTGGGTCAGATTAAGGCATAGGCAGCCTAGGCACATGCCTAGGGTCCAATTCATGAGGGGTGCCCAACCTGAGCTCCCGCTGGTCTGGCTTAGATACCATTGCAGCTGCAAGGAGGAGCAGTGCTGGCTGCCCCAGTGCCCACTCAGGTTTGGCCTCATGGCCCTTCCATCACAAAGGGGATGGTGGGAAGAAAATTGAGAGGCATTGCTACCTGCTGCATGGGGGTCGCAGCAGAGCTCAGGTTTTGCCCCACAGCATCCCCTTCATGGATGGGCCATGGGGCCGAGCCTGTGGGATATCAGAATAGCTCATAGTTAGAGCACTTAGCACCCCCCTCTCATCAGCATCTCCCATTGGCTATCTTAAATGATTCACCACCTAGTATGCTGGGTTTTGTGCCATTCTAAGGCACCTATCTCTCCCCATTCATTGTAGGGGGAGCCCAGGTGCCTAATGGAGGCTTTCTGGATCACAGTGTGTTCCTGTGATTGTCTACGTGCCATGATGCTCATCATAGCACTGCACAGGTCCCTTTGTAGATCTGGGCTGAGATCCTCAGTGGTGTGTAGGTGCCTGTCTCCCATTGAAATCAATATGGAAATGCTGTTGAAGATTTGAGCCTTACAGCCTGAGTGAAATGAGTTGATGAATCTCAGTCCAGCTCCCAGGGAACAGCTGTCAGTGATACAAAATCACCATATTCCAGACTAATTGACCCAGTCACTGGTGGTCTAAACAGAGGCATAGGGCTGATTTGATCAGAGAGAACTGTGGTTCTGGCAAATCAGCAGGGCAGAGTGTGGCAGGCCGTGATTGGATAAATGGAAAATTTCAGAGGCCAATACAGGCTTCTCTCACCAAGGCTGAATTCACTTAAGTCCACAAGAGAGTGCTTTTTCACTCAGAGAATCATCATGTGGAATGGAAATTGCTCAGCAACAACATGAGCTATACAAAGACTAATGAATCTGAGGCAATTTGGATCAGTGTAGACATCACTAATATTACTGGCCATGCTTTTCTGCTACCCGGGTAACCTCCATGTCTGCTTTCTTAACTTCATCTTTTTGTCTGCACAAAATTGTTCTACAATCTTTCCTTGTTTTGGGGTCAGGGTTGAAGACTGTTTAGTTTTAAGCTAAAGGGGTCAGCACACTGGTACTGTTAGGGTTTGTTTCAAAGCATTTGTGTTTTTTGGATTTTGTTTTTTATCTTTGTTGTGTGAGCAACCTCACTGCTGTGTAGTGTTAAAAGACATGTCTAGTAAAAAATGAATCCATACTTAGTGATTCTGTCCATCTTAAAGATCTGGGCTTAAGAAACCTTCCTACCTCCCTGCAGACCATCAGCTCAAAAACAGGATGATAAACAGAACAAGGGAAAAAGAAGGAGGCTGTGGCAGCCCTGAGGATGGGGAATTTGGGATAATAATACAATAACTATTTCTTAGCCCTTTTTCTCTAAGCAGCACAAGGCACTTTATGAAGATGGGCAAGTATTGGTGCCCCTCTGCTGAGCACAGAATATTTCAGGGATTTGCTGGTCAGTTTCCGGTTGAGAGACAAATCGGTGATACTGAGGCCTGGTCTACACTAGGACTTTAATTCGAATTTAGCAGCGTTAATTCAAATTAACCGTGCACCTGTCCACACCAGGAAGCCATTTAATTCGACATAGAGGGCTCTTTAGTTCGAATTCTGTACTCCTCCCTGATGAGGGGAGTAGCGCTAAATTCGACATTGCTATGTCGAATTAGGCTATGTGTGGACGGAAATCGACCTTAGTAGCTCCGGGAGCTATCCCACAGTGCACCACTCTGTTGATGCTCTGGACAGCAGTCCGAGCTTGGATGCTCTGACTAGCCACACAGGAAATGCCCCGGGAGGGAGACCCTCTCTCAGTACCAGCGCTCACACAGCGAACAGGAGGACAGGTGGCGTCAGGAGGACCAGCAGGCGACTCAAACGCTGCTTGGACTAATGAGGGAGCAAACGGACACGCTCTGGCGCCTTGTGGATGTTCTGCAGGACCGCAGGCAGGAGCAGAGAGCCCCCCTGAACTGTATCTGCAACCGCCCTCCCCCGCCACAAAGTCCCAAACCCCCCTCACCCAAAATAACAAGAAGGAGGGGCGACAGGGGCCGTGAAAACTGTCACTGCACCCCAGCAGAGTGCTCAATTACCCAAAAGCTCTCAGTCCATAAATTTTGAAAAGTCCTTCCCTTTCTGGCTCACCCAAGCCCAAATCCCAGTTTCATCCCCCAACTGTGTTGTTGAGTATTAAAAGTAGTTTGCTGTTAATTACTGTTTCCGTCATGTTTCTTTGCAGAAGAATTTGTGTGAAGGGGGTGGGGTTTGTAATTGCATAGGACATTCACCATTACCAGGGTACAGACATGGGGGCAGGATCAACAGCAGGTCACACACAGAATGCAGTCACTAGGCACCCTGGTCAGTCTGTGAGGTGTTTTTAATGTTCTGTTCATAGGCGGCAGGTGCCCTGCTCAAGGTATATTTGGAGGTGGGTCTCTCCCCTGGCCCTGCCTGGATCGGGCCCTGGCCCCTGCGGGTTTCCCCCCGCCCTGCCAATTCCCTGCCTGGAGCAGGTCCCAGCCCCCACCTGCCAACCCTCCCCCGGCGTGTCATCTCCTCCCCCGCCCTGCCGCGCTGCGTCCCTGCCTGACAGTAGAGCGGCTACCCGCAAAAATGCTGTCTGCTGCCCCAGGGTACTAGCGCCTGCCATCCACAAATGGCAAGGCAGGCTGCCCTTACCCTGCCCTTCTACCATAGCCCTGAGCCTCTACAATGCCCCAAACCCTCAGCCCCAGCCAGAGCCCTCATCCTCCTACACTTCCTCCCCCTTCCTACACACCCCTCACCACTTCCTACGCCCCCACCCCCAGCCCAGAGCCTGCACCCAAACTCCGTCCCAAACCCTGCACCCCTCACCCCTTCCTGCACACCCACCTGTAACCGTCCTTCCCCCAGAGACCGCTGTAGGAGCAGCAGCCTATCATTCCTGGAGTCTAGAAGCGGTCTCTACATCACTGCACACCCTACCCACCACAGTCTGCGTCCCTGTTTCAACCCTTTAACGCGAAGTCATTAGTAAAGAAAAGGTTGTTAATTAACAATGCTCCATTAACTTTATTTTTACACGGGTGTTGGAAGGGGGGAAACGTGGTGAACGGGGTATGTAACCGCAGAAAAAAGTCAACAGTAACTGAAACAGGGGCAGGTTCAGCTTCTCTGTAAAGAAACAGAACAGTCACAGGTTACCCTGCTCGCTGAGGAACCTAGCTTTCAAAGCCTCCCGGATGCACACCGCTTCCCGCTGGGCTCTTCTAATCGCACGGGTGTCTGGCTGAGCATAATCAGCAGCCAGGCGATTTGCCTCAACCTCCCATCCCGCCATAAAGGTTTCCCCCTTGCTCTCACAGAGATTGTGGAGCACACAGCAAGCTGCAATAACAGTGGGGATATTGGTTTCGCTGAGATCCGAGCGAGTCAGTAAGCTCCTCCATCTCCCCTTGAGAGCGTCCGGCACACTCCACCACCATTCTGCACTTGCTCAGCCGGTAGTTGAAGAGTTCCTTGTCAGTGTCCAAGGCGCCTGTATAGGGCTTCATGAGCCAGGGCATGAGCGGGTAGGCTGGGTCCCCGAGGATCACTGTAGGCATCTGCACATCCCCAGCATTTATTTTGTAGTCCGGGAAGAAACTACCTTCCTGCAGGCGTCTAAACAGACCAGAGTTCCTGAACACACGTGCGTCATGAACCTTGCCCGGCCACCCGACGTTGATGTTGGTAAAGCGTCCCCTATGGTCCACCAGTGCTTGCAGCACCATTGAAAAGTAGCCCTTTCTGTTAATATACTGGCTGGCCTGGTGGGCGGTCCCAGGATAGGGATGTGAGTCCATCTATAGCCCCACCGCAGTTTGGGAATCCCATCGCGGCGAAGCCAGCTATGACGACCTGGACATTTCCTGCGAGCTCAACCGTGGCAGGCGGAAGGCGGGAAACACCCAGGGGCCCCGGAAAACACTCGTGGGGGCCCCTGCGGGACGCGGAGCCTGGGGCAAATTGCCCCTCTTGCCCCCCCCTCTGGGTGGCCCTGGCTGAGCATAATCAGCAGCCAGGCGATTTGCCTCAACCTCCCATCCCGCCATAAAGGTTTCCCCCTTGCTCTCACAGAGATTGTGGAGCACACAGCAAGCTGCAATAACAGTGGGGATATTGGTTTCGCTGAGATCCGAGCGAGTCAGTAAGCTCCTCCATCTCCCCTTGAGACGTCCGAAAGCACACTCCACCACCATTCTGCACTTGCTCAGCCGGTAGTTGAAGAGTTCCTTGTCAGTGTCCAAGGCGCCTGTATAGGGCTTCATGAGCCAGGGCATTAGCGGGTAGGCTGGGTCCCCGAGGATCACTGTAGGCATCTGCACATCCCCAGCATTTATTTTGTAGTCCGGGAAGAAACTACCTTCCTGCAGGCGTCTAAACAGACCAGAGTTCCTGAACACACGTGCGTCATGAACCTTGCCCGGCCACCCGACGTTGATGTTGGTAAAGCGTCCCCTATGGTCCACCAGTGCTTGCAGCACCATTGAAAAGTAGCCCTTTCTGTTAATATACTGGCTGGCCTGGTGGGCCGGTCCCAGGATAGGGATGTGAGTCCCATCTATAGCCCCACCGCAGTTTGGGAATCCCATCGCGGCGAAGCCAGCTATGACGACCTGGACGTTTCCCGGGGTCACTACCTTTGAGAGCAGGAGCTCCACGATTGCGTTGGCTACTTGTATCACAGCAACCCCCACGGTAGATTTGCCCACGCCAAAGTGGTTCGCTACTGACCGGTAGCTGTCTGGCGTTGCAAGTTTCCACAGGGCTATGGCCACTCGCTTCTGCACAGTGAGGGCTGCTCGCATCCTGGTGTCCTTGCGCTTCAGGGCAGGGGACAGCAAGTCACATAGTTCAAGGAAAGTGCCCTTACGCATGCGGAAGTTTCGCAGCCACTGTGATTCATCCCATACCTGCAGCACTATGCGGTCCCACCAGTCCGTGCTTGTTTCCCGGGCCCAGAATCGCCGTTCCACAGCATGAACATGACCCATTGCCACCATGATGTCCACGGTGCGGCATACCCTGCTTTGTGAGAGGTCTGTGCCACTCTGTGACTTCCTGTCCTCACCGCGCTGCCGTTGCCTCCTCGCCCAATTTCTCAGCATCTGACTGTAGAAGAGATGGACGATAAGGTGCGAGGAGTTGACAACGGCCATAAGTGCAGCGATGATCGCAGCGGGCTCCATGGTCGCACTGCAGTGCTGTGGCGTCCGCGCTGTCACTGACAGAAAAAGTGCGCGAACTGATTTCCCGCCGGCAGGAGGGACGGTTGAATTCTGACAGTTACCCAAGACCACCCTCGACACAGTTTCCCCCCAGCATGCATTGGGGGAAAATCCCAGAATTCCAATGGGCAGCGGGGACTGCGGGACTGTGGGAAGCTATCCCAGGAAACTTCCGCATGCGTAAGGGCACTTTCCTTGAATTATGTGATAGCTTCCCACAGTGCACCACTTCCAATGTCGACGCTTGCCCCGTTAGTGTGGACTCACAAAGTCGAATTAGTGTCCTTAGTGTGGACACACAAATTCGACTTTGTAAGGTCGATTTCAAAAATTCGAATTAACTTAAATCGAACTAATCTGGTAGTGTAGACATACCCTGAGTCAGTGTTAAGAAAATACCCAATATACACCAGGCCTGGAACAGAGGGGCCAACAGCACCCAGGCAACCTCCTCTTTCAGGAATCTCAACCAAAACACCAGGGCCTCATTCTCAGGAAGCAACTCTGCCCCAAGAATTGACTCCAGTGAGAAAGCAACCTCTCCTGCTGCTTGCTACAACTTCCCCCAAAAGAAACTGGATCACAAAGCTAATGACAATGCAGCATTTTTTCCCAAAGACTGAACAGTGCTAAGATGTTAAGAAAAAACCAGTGCAACTATCTGTAACAGCACCAGCTGGTGACTCCTGCCAGGACAGTTATGCCTGGTGTGCATCTGGGGAGGAAACTGAGGCACAGAGAAGATAAATGACTTATCCATTTTCATAATAAACCATAGGCAGAATTGGGAATAGAGCCCAGGTCTGCTGATTACCAGTGCTATGCGCTACCCACTGTACATGCTGCTACCCTTGAGATAGTTATGCCAGAATAGATAGTGCCTGCATCACCATGACTGTGCCACAGGGCTGCATCAGCAAAGGATGCTATGCCAGCAGTAGAGGGCTGTGTAGCATGAGCATGGATGTGCTAGAATGGGGAGTATGGGGAACTTCCCCCTATACGTGCAAGTATCAGTGGGGGAGTAGGGAATATTGCCAGCCTTAGGGGAGAGACTGCTCAGAAGGAAGGCTTCACCTAGAATAGAATGTTCCTCTTTAATATGTTCTGCATCCAGAATAGTAGTGATATTTCCTCTAAGTATGGGGCTTTGGCAGGAGCAATCTGGCAGAGGAAAAATATACCATAGTTTGTGCTAAACAGACTAGGTGTGGGTGGCTGGGTTATGCACTCCCAGTGAGATTCAGTATTCATCAGCTATTACAAAGTGGCATTGCATGATAGAAAGCAAAGAGCAGGAAGCACTTTTCTAAATGGTTCTGCATTAAACAAAGCCCAGCTCTTGGAGATTTGCAGAATTCTGAGACATGAACCAAAGAACGAAGATAATAATGAAGCCATTGTCAGATACCTAGGTAGTAGAGGGAAGAAAATGAACCTTGGCAATGTTTGTTCTTCCCTACTTTCTGTATAATCTGCCTCATATTTTACAGGACCATGAAAGGAACTTAACGTCCCTCCCCCTGTATTCACATCCATTAACACTGATGTCGTTCAGAGTATAAATATGAAGCTTTACGGTTATTCTTTACAGCTTTTCAATGCTGTTTGGGATGAATGAGCTTCAGTGAATGGAAGTCAGCAGCGCACCGAAATCGCAGTGTGTTCCTGTCCTGCTGAGGCACTGTGCTTATTGTTTGTAACCATTTCTCTATACCCTTTTGCTCAGTTTACCCACAAAAAACATTTCTAATTCCCAACCCTGCAAACTCAGCTTGGGATCTAAAAGTCAGGCTGGTTTATTGCCTCAGCATCATTAACTCTGGCCCATTGGAGATGGTCCTGAGTGCAGTTAAGGTTCATTAGAGGTAGACCTTTATCTTAGACCTTTATGGGCTTATGGTACAGCATCAGGAAAGCATACATCTTGGGTGCCATAGAGACTGAAGGGCTGGGGGTTAGAAAAGCGTGTTACTTGTAAACAGAGTAAGTGTGCTCTGGAGTCCTCAAGAGACAAACACACAATCCCCCAGGGGCGCCAGATTTGTAGTGTGCTGCTCTTTCGCGTACATCCACAGAATGCTCCTATGACCAGGCTGAGAAATACAGTTCAGTGTGAAGCCCAAGTCTGCACAGGAATCAGAGTCTAATTTTAATAAAGAGCTTCAGCTTAAAAAAAAAATCTAAAGAACTAAACATCACAAAGCCCGTGGAATGCAGTTCTGAATATTTGTTGTGCGGAAACTTGTGATTATTAAGGAGGCTACATGGATTACAGCAAAGTTTCCTTCTTCCTCATGCAGCAGCTTTCTCAGTGGGAATTTGACATCACAATCTGTCACCATGACTATAATGAAATTACTAAGGTGAACTGGGGAAACTGCTTTTTGTGAAACAGCCTAGTCCGAATCCTTCTCATGCATCAACCGTCATTTAGGGCTGGAATATGGCTCCACTCTTGGCACATCCTTTGTTGTTAAGTCCCATAACTTTCCCTTTCTAGCGCTCTTTGCAGCGAGTGCTTTTGCATGTTCCCATAGCTGCCCAGTGGCACACCTGCCATGGGAGATGCGCTGGCTTCATTCTTAACCCATGTCATGTCCCAGCTGTTTCCACTTGCTTTCTGGCTAACTTTAGAGCTAAGGTGCTGTTGAACTCTGCCCAATCTCTGGCATTTGTTATAAATTAATTCAATATAATAGTGTTTTCCTGAGGCATTTGCCTTTGAAGGCTTTTAGACAGCTGTCTAACTTGCAGGGGTTGCGGGGGAGGAATTTCAGCTTTCAATTCTAGCTATTAAATGGAAGCAACGTTTGAGTTGAAGCTTCAGGGTTTAACCTTAAAATTGTAGATTTTTGATGACAAATGTTTGTTTATGCTGGTGAATGCAGTCGTCGCCTTGCCAATTTGTGACATGATTTCCTTCCGGACACCCTCAGTTGCTTGCATTGACTTCCCTCTTGGATTTCTGTGCCTTCTAAAGTGATGGCTGAGTTGGGAGTTGTGGGGGTTCTCATGATTATTACCCAGTGCTGGACAGGCTTTGGGGTTTTACTTGCATGGTGGTTGAGCTGTCACTTACAGCGTCTTGTGGCAAATGCTAAAAATCAACCACCAATAACTCCAAATCAAAAGGGGGCATGAGGTCATTCAGTAATGGTAATTAATAATCCCTAGCTCTTATCTTGTGTGTTTCATCGGTAGCCCTCAAAGTGCTTTACGAAGGAGTTCGAGATCATTATTCCCATTGTACTGCTGGGGAAGCTGAGGCACAGGGAAGGAAAATGACCTGTCCACGGTCACTCAGCAGGCCAGTGGCAGAGCTGGAATGGAACCCAGTTCTCCTTAGTCCCAGTCCAGTGCTCTATCCACTAGGTTTTGCTTCAATGAATCATTGTGGCCACTTTACCCTTAATCTCTAACTAGAACATCAGTCTGCTGTGCACATAAGTGTCATTAACCAAACAGTCTCTTTCACTGATGGGCCTCAAAATGTGTTCCAAACTTACAACTCCCTTGAGTGAAGAGGTATTATCCCAATTTTACTGTAAGGAAACCGAGGCACAGAGAAGGGAAGCGACTTGCCCAAAGTCACACAGTAAATCAGCAGCAGAATCAGGATTAGAACCCAGGAATTCTCTAGTCTAACACCACTAGACAGCTTTGCACTCTAGTGTTGTGACAGGCTGTCCGTGGATAACTAGGTTGCACTTACAAGCTGCTTGTTGCTACGTCAACACCTGAGGTACTGGTGTGATCAAAATGGAAGAGTAAAGACCTTTGATTTCCAGTTTCAAGAACTGACCTTCAAGTAACAGGACAGTTTGCAGAGTGTTGATTGCAAACACAAGAACAGGAAGTCGGCAGCAATAAATGTCCTCTGATTTATTGCTTGCAGTAATAATGTAATAACCAGAACCTTATAAGTGGCCCCCCTTGCTGGAAGTCTCAACCGAGAAGTCAGGGCCCAAACAGCCTATGGGTTTTGAATGCCCCTCCCTGGTCAGGACTGAGGCACACTGGAAGAGCAGCGGGATTAATGACTGTGTGTGTGTGTGTTGTGAGGGTTACAAGCCAGCTGCACTGCTGACCACACCTGCAGTCTCAGGGCTGGTCTACACTATGGGGAGAAATCGATCTAAGATACGCAACTTCAGCTACGTGAATAACGTAGCTGAAGTCGAAGCATCTTAGATCGAATTACCTACCGTCCTCGACGTCCGCGGCTCCCCATGTCGACTCCACTACCACCGTTCGGGTTGGTGGAGTTCCGGAGTCGACAGGAGCTCATTCGGGGATCGATATATCACGTCTAGATGAGACGCGATATATCGATCCCCGAGAAATCGATTGCTACCCGCCGATACGGCGGGTAGTGAAGACGTAGCCTCATACCTCCATCTTTCTTGACAGACAATCCCATGAGTCTCCCACCTTTACACAGGGTCCTGGCTATAGCAATCTCTGATTCAACCTTGCTTATCCAGCAGGCCTGACTGGGTTCAGCCCCTGCAAGTCTCCCCTTTGGGAGCCCATGCTCAGTGGCGAATATGGTGCCCAGGCAGCCTTTTGAAACCAAAGTATTGATTAATCACAGCAACAGGAGTGAAGCCACCTCCCTGGAAGCTTGGGAAGGTCAAACTCCTTCCAACCCCAATCAAGGGATTGTGTCAGTCTGTTCCCCACAAACAGCTCCCTGACAACTGCCTGCCTCTGGTCAGGGAGGCTTTTTACCTGTGTCTGGTGCTTTTGAGCTGTTTATTCCCAGCATTGGCATAGCACGTCCTGTAACTTGGCTGTGTCTAGAAGTAGCATCATCCCAGATAATAGCTCAGGTCCTGTCTTAATGACCCCTGCTGTGTTTACTGGGAGGTTGCTTCTCTGGATCCATTTTATTGCTTTTTAGCTTGTTTCATAATAGTCCTATTAAGCTAAATCAACCCTTGCATACAGCAAACTTTCCAATAACCCAGTGTAGCCATACAGTAATTACTGCAATAACTGGCTCACATACAGTATGATACATTATCGCTGTGTCCTTCACAGCATCTGAATCCGTGCTACCCATAGCCGGGTAACAGGAAAACAGCAGCACTTAGGATGGGCTGGGTGCTAACACAATGCTTCCAGCCAACCCTGCATTGAGAGGAGCTGTAGCCTGTAAGGAGGCAAGTAACTGTTGACAAGTTATTTGAGTGGATTTCTAAAAAATAATATGGAATCTTTCCAGTCCCATGGCAACATTCCCCCTTTTACAAACAGGGAAACTGAGATACGGAAAAGAAGTGACCTGCTACCCATGGCCTCTCTGTCAACACCTGGATTAGAGCCTGGGAATGATTATTGCATCATTATTAGGCCTACATTTAAGCCAGGCTCCTCTCCCTGACATCTTCCATCTACCCTGTTATGGTGGGCCCAGACCCCTAAACATCTAGTTAGAACAGTGGCTCTCAACCTTTCCAGACTAATGTACCCCTTTCAGGAGGCTGATTTGTCCTGCATATTCCCAAGTTTCACCTCACTTGAAAAGTACTTGCTTACAAAATCAGACATAAAAACACAAGAGTGTCACAGCACATAAATATTACTGACAAATTGCTTATAGTCTCATTTTTACCATGTCATTCTAAAATCAATTGGAATATAAATATTATACTTGCATTTCAGGGTATAGTATACAGAGCAGTATAAACAAGTCATTGTCTGTATGAAATTTGAGTTTGTACCGACTTGGCTAGTGCTTTTTATGTAGCCTGTTGTAAAACTAGGCAACTATCTAGATGAGTTGATGTACCCCTGGAAGAACTCTGAGTACCCCCAGGGGCATGTGTACCCCAAGTTGAGAACCGCTGAGTTAGAATGTCCAGTTTAAAACACCACCCAGATTATCTAGATAAAACCATACAAGATTAAAATCTTCAGGTTCCAATGTTGTTCTAGAAGCTTGTGACACTGAAAGTCATGCCAACTCACCACTTCATTTCAGCTAATGAGGATTTTGCAAAAGCTCAAAGAAGAGCGACCCAAGCTGCCAGTATCAAGGAGCCAGCGCATGGAACGTGGGAGCTGCTTAAGACATATAGTAGAAGAAAGGAAAGAAAAGAACAAAGAGAATTAACATCTGTGCTGCCCACTCCCTGACCTCAAGCAACAGCAACAGGTGAGTGAAAGATGCTTCTCATTCAGCATCCTTGAAAACGTGTCTCTGCATTGCAGGGAAGGCACAACAGAGTGGGAAACACCCTGCAGCACAGTAGCAATTGGACAACCATATTCCCTGATACAGCTGTGGGTCCTCCTTTTCCTCCTGCAGCAGAGATAACGTGACTTTCCATCTGTCTCCCCTCCACTCCCCTACAAGTCAATGGGAGCTGGATGAGGCCCTTACAATAGCCGCCACTTCTGTTAGTGATATGCTCATGGAATTGCCTACTAATTTATACCATTATTGTAAAACTGAACCTATGCCATTGTGAGCTCCTCTCATAGCAGAAAGATGTCTCCTGGTGATTAGTGCAATGGGAAGCTTCTGCCACCCCTTTCCACAAGCTAGGGACCTAGTCGTTGTTGCCTTGTATCTTGTGCAGTCATTTCCACAATGCAAAGTGAGTGTAACACACTAGCATTCACACTCCACTTGCAATGGAGAATTGGAGCCTAGGTATTTCTGTACCATATGGCGCTGACACAAAGGTGGGTATCTATATATTGAAAGTTGTTCCCATGTTTATCCTAGAATTAGCGTTCACCACAACCTTCTAGCCTTCCTCTTTAATATCCGCTAGTTGATGGGCTAACTACAGCTGTAATCAAGAGAAACATTCCATTGCCTGAAGATACTCCAAAAATAAATAAGAAAAATGACTGTCTTTTTAAAAAATGAGCTAATACATTGACATTTTGTTTAGTTTAGTTGTTTTTACTAAACTAAGTGCCAAGTATTAGTTCATTTAAAAAAAATGCAAATACTTAGACATTTGTCGTCACTATTTTTAATAAGCGACAAGCTATTTCCGTTTAAAAATGAGCTTACATCAAATACCTGGCACTTACTAAACATTAGCTAGTTAAACTTTGTAAGAGTCCCATGAAGTGGCTCTGTAAGAACTGAGGCAGGCCACTTGACACTCTCAGAACCAGAGGGATGGGCTCAAAGCTGGGGATTATAATGTAAGGGTATGTCTATATTGCAAAAAACCCTGCAGCAGGGAGTCTCAGAGCCTGGGTCCATGGATTCAGACTTGCAGAGCTTGAGTCACTTGGCCAGGAGCTCGGGCTTTAAGACTCACTGCTGTGGGTTTTATTTTTGCAGTGTAGACGTACCCTACGAATTCCTGGCTCTTAGATCACTAGACTACACTGCTCTGTTCACGAGCCATCGTGATGGAAATAGGTTGGTGCTTGGAAGCCAGAGGCACTTCCTTGGACCAGGACTTCCTCTGTCATTTTTTGGTACTGGTGGAGCAGGGGTGTGTGTGTGTGTGATGGCCTATTTTAACGTGGCTAGACTACAGAAAATAAATCAATTGATAAATAAAGGTGAACTGGAGAAATTTATTAAAAGGCAAAAATTGCACCATAAAACCACAGATTTGGGCAGACAGAAAATTATTAATTTGAGCGAGTTACCATCCTAAAAATAGCAGCATGGCTGCAATGGTGTGGGTGAGGGCCTAGGCCAGCTGCCTGAGTACAATCCCATCTGAGACCCTGGGTATGTACTCGGGTGACCAGCGGGCCATTGCGGCCACACTACTGTTTTCCATGTGCTACCTTGATCACAACAAGTGTTTACCAAAGCTGGCAATTATACCTCCAGCTCCATTGTAGAAATAGTATTCCCACAAAACAGCACACACTCAAGGTATCTTCGTGCGTGCGTGTGTGTGTGTGAGATATTAAAAAAAACGAAGTGCAGTCAAGGGAATTTTCTGGGGAGGATCCCTCACTGCTGCTGGGATGGGTGAAATTTGATTTTCAGCCCATTTCCAACTTCAACTGGTGGCCTTCCCTATTCAGCTCCTGTCCCATTAAGAATACTCCATAAGGAAATGGCTAAGAAAACAATGTAAAGCACAGAACTGACCAGCTCACTTGTGGTGAAATTAGAATAACTTTTAGAAGTTACTGTAATACCTGACTGCAGTCTCACTATAGTCATGTCATGGATCAAATACAGGCTCCTGTACAAATGCACCCTGCTCCCTGCGATTTTACACCTGCCTGAAGTGTGTCCTGAATTCAGGTTACCAGATATCTCTTCCTAGAGAAGGGAAGAGCAGAAGAGTTAAACACACACTGAATATGCAAGTGAGCAAAGATATTGGGCCAGATTCTGCCCTGGCTTTCATCCCATGTGTCATAACCAGATAGTTAAGGGTTAATGTCTCTTTTACCTGTAAAGGGTTAAGCAGCTCAGTAAACCTGGCTGACACCTGACCAGAGGACCAATAGGGGGACAAGATGCTTTCAAATCTTGGTGGAGGAAGTTCTTTCTTTGTGTTCTTTGTTTTGGGGGTTGTTCGTTCTCGGGACTGAGAGGGACCAGACGTCAATCCAGGCTCTCCAAATCTTTCTGCATCAGTCTCTCATGTTTAAAACTTGTAAGTAACTAGCCAGGCAAGGCGTGTTAGTCTTATGTTTGTTTTCTCAACCTGTAAATGTTCTTTTTGCTGGAAGGATTTTTACCTCTGTTTGCAGTAACTTTGAACCTGAGGCTAGAGGGGGTTTCCTCTGGGCTATATAAATCTATGTACCCTGTAAAGTATTTTCCATCCTGATTTTACAGAGATGATTTTTACCTTTTTCTTATTAAAAGCTTTCTTTAAGAACCTGGTTGATTTTTCCTTGTTTTAAGATCCAAGGGGGATTGGATCTGGACTCACCAGGAATTGGTGGGGGAAAGGATGGGGGGGATGGTTAATTTCTCCTTGTTTTAAGATCCAAGGGGTTGGATCCGTGTTCACCAGGGAACTGGTGAAGTCCCTCAAGGCAGCCCAGGGAGGGTAAGGTTTTGGGGGGGACAGAAGTGTGCCAGACACTGATTTCTGGCTGGTGGCAGCGTTACCAGATCTAAGCTAGAAATTAAGCTTAGAAGGGTCCATGCAGGTCCCCACATCTGTACCCTAAAGTTCAGAGTGGGGGAGGAAAGCTTGACATCATGCATCCCCACTTGTTTCAGTGTGAGTGGAAGTAAGGATTCAGTTCACAGGTACTGGACAATTGGCAGGGCTTGAAAGCACAGAATTTATACTATTTGTATAAATTCAAGAACCTTGAACTTGGCCTCTTCTGCCAGAAGCCTAAGCTGAAGGTATTAAGAGTGTGTTACATTCTGTACACAAGTCATAAGGCTTTATAGCCAGGCTTGGAACAATTCCGTGCATCTCTCTGAATTTTGACAGATAGAAACAAACATTGATAAGTATCTTTTCTGTTTTTATCAAGTTAAATGTTTGCAGTAGCAGGAAATTAAAACTAGCAACTACTACTCTTATACTAATTGTTGGTGGGACAGTTGAAGTTGAGATTCAGAAATAAAATAATCAAATTTATGTTTTGAACCAACATTTACTAATCAAAATCTATGTCTAAGTATATTAAACTGATTGCAGTGAGTTCTACATTGTACAATGTGGTAGGGTATGCTTGCTAGTACCCCTGGGAAGAAACATGGATTCGTAGAGTCTTCCTCTTCCATCTAATCCAGCTGTTCCCCAGATCTGGTCCCCATCACTGTAGTATCTGAGCGATCACAAACTTTTAATGCATTTAAAGATATTCCTGAACAATCTTGCCCTTCTGTCATTTGAATGCTGCTGTCTTACTGATTGAAATCAACTGTGGTGACGGGCCTCAGAGAGAGACTTTAAACATCACAGAATGAGTACAGAGACAGACCAGCTGCCTATCCCTCATGCCTGGCCCTTTTCCCTTTAGTGAAGAGATTGGGTTTAAAAACACGATCCTTGTTTTTCTCATGTTCATACTTCTGAGAGGGGCATGCACCTGTGCCAGCCAGTCCATCTCCATATGGAAGATCCATTCTGAGCGAGGGATGCCTTATCGGCCCTGCTTCTCTGGGATCTTCTCATAATAAGACAATGTGTAAATATTTGGTCACAATAATTCTTACAATCCTACGTGTGGCAGAGCTCAGATTATTCATTTTTAGACAGCTGTGACAAGAAGCTTGCTGGTTAGTGCTGCTTTGTCATGAAAAATGATGATTTTTTGACATGTAATGCGATGACAGGATCACCTGTTTTTAATCTTCCATCCCTTTGTTATTTCTCCTAATCCCTAAGAGAGAAGCCCAGAGGGTTATCTAATCTCTTTTCATGCTATTTTAGTTTATTTTACTCCCCAAGGGGGGGAAAGCACCCTAGAGGAGAGTCACTGAACTGTCAGCAAATGCATCTGGAGACAAGACAATCACCTTGATGTTTGTTTACTGACAGAAAGGAGCATTGGAGAGATGACTTGATGTCCAGATTGATTTGGAAGGAACTGCTACATCTCTTTGCTTCAAAGAAAATGCAGATCTGAATCCTTGGATTGTAGTAAAGATCCACTGGAGAAACTTGGCACGATGATCTGAGCAGCAATATTTGCTTATTTCTTGTACAGATCACACACACTGCAGGTTCTCAGCTGACTCTCAGGCACTACGAAAGGGGGTACCACTAAGGCTGCATACATGAAATTGCCCATGGCAGAGTCCATGAAATGCAATGGAGATTTCAGTCTTCTCTGCTGCTGATTCACAATAAGGGAACATCTGTATCTCCTGATGGACTTGGTCCTGGGGGTATCATTTCATGACAATTCAATGGGCAGTTTTATCCCAGTAGTGCCTGTCTCCTCTCTGGGACCCCCATTTTTACAGACGGGGTGCTGAACCAGAGAGGCTACGTGTCTTGCCCAAGGTCACACAGGGGGTCCTGGCAGCACAGGGAATTGATCCCTGATTTTCCACCTCCTAGGCCAGTGCTCCAACCACTGCATGCAATCCTTCCTCTCCCAGCAAGGGAACATGTCACAGTCAATTCAAAATGGCTATCCGAGAGTAACGTTTTAAGCCCCTCATGCATCTCTGCAACAGTTTTTACTTTGTAACTGAACAGTCATTGTGAAGGGCTCCTTCTGCAGACCAGGCACAGGTCTGAATCCAGCCCAGATCAGGAATGACCAAAAGTTGTTGCCATTTGGTATTTTCTGTGAACTGAGTTGGTCTTGGTCCAGTTCCTAGTAGACAGGGATCCCCATCATTAAAACCTACCACCACAATGGGCATGAATTGGAACCCCTGTCCACAGTCTGAGGCCTGCTGTAAGCTTAAAAGCTTTATGGCAGGAGGGTGAAATAAAAATCACATCCCTAACCAATGCCGCTGTGCCAGCAAATGCCCCAGTGTAGATAATGTTATATAGCAAAAGCCAGGATGGCTTATTTCATTTGGGAACTGGTATAGCCTATAACGGCCAAAGAACCCCTCCACTAGCAGGGTTGGCTGTAGAGCTATACCAGCATAGCTGTCTTGGCAAGCATTTCTAGTGGAGATGAGGCTAGGGACTGAATGGGGCCATGAAGACACAGCTTCCCGGTCAGCCTTTGAGTTGGTTGTCCCAGGATAGGGTTGAGGCTGCTGCTTGTGCTGTAATGGTTCTGTCTCCAGGGCTTGCAATGTAGCAGCTTCTCCAAGCACTACGCTCACTGGAAAAATAATTGAGCAGATACATCTATTTCCCATTTTTAATTTTTCATAAAGCATTCCTCAGTAAAGCAGGAGGAGCTGCCAACATGTGTCAATAAACTGAGAATATCTTCATAGAGCTAAATCTTAGTCTGACTTTGTGGACCCTTTGTAATTGGCATATTTTTTGGCAACCAAAGAAATCAAAGTGACCTATCAAATTCAATGCCCTCTCCATGCTGATAGCATTTGTCTCTCACAGATACCCTGGAGATGCATTAAATGCCTCATTTTCTTCATAGATTGGATGAGGTGTATGAAAAAAAGACAGAACTTTTGCTGCAGCCTCATTATCTTATTTGTAATAAGTGAAGTTGTAGGCTAACCAGTCTTGTCCTTGAGAGAAATCTTGTTCAATTTGTTTCCAAATCACATAGAGACTTCTACAAAGATTCCGCCTTCTTTGCATTGTACAGTAGCTTTTAATATTCAGACAAGATTAATGAAGGAGTAAAGTTTGACACACAAGACCAGTGCCCTCTTGGGTGCCATAAGGCTGTGCATATGAATGGCCTAGATTTTTTCAGAAATGACTAATAATTTTGGGTACGTCTGTTTTAAGGTGTTTCAAATTGAACATCTAGAAAGTAGAGAGTGTTGAAAATTTTCTGATGGAACAGTTTTCTGTCAGAACATGCGGTTTCAATGAAATCTAAATGTTTTGCAGGAACATAGCAATTAAAAATGTTATGGGAAGTTATCAAAGTTTCATTTTAACGTTATTTCGTTTGAACATTATATTACAATATAACAGTCAAAATGTTTTGACATTCTAAATAATATAATACAAAAGTTGAAACAAAGTAAAAATGAAATATTTCACTAAGGTAAATGGAATATGTTAGAATTTGTTGCAAAGCAAAATTCCAAGATTTTGATTTTTCTTGTGTCTCTCTGATTCAGGACTAAACATTAGGAAAGTTTGAGAGATGGAAATTCCAGTTTTTTGGCTAGCTCTCCTTAAAAAGGGGCCTGATTTTCCAAAAGTGCCAAACGCTCGCCCTTTGGAAAAAATCAAGCACCTTTAAGGTATTTCAAGCTGGGCATCAAAAAAATTCAGGCACCCAAAATCACAAGCTACTGTCATGCTGTCTTGCAATGGCTCACATGTGAGAGTACCAACGTCAGGACACACTGTTAAGAAGCCGTGCACAAAGCTCAAACTGGTGGGGAGTTCTGTACTTAAATTTCACCAACCAATTATCAAGTATAAACTCCTCAACCAGTATAAAAGCCTTATGGAGTCAGACAGTCCCCTTGGGTATTCCAATTTAGCTTGCCACCCAGATAAGCTTGCCTTTGTGATAGATGGTCCCTCACACCCCCCCTGAAAAAAAATCACAATATTCAGGTTACTCCCAGTCCCAAAGGGCCAGTCACTTACCCCAGGTCAATTGCAGCCCCAGATCTCTCAAACACATCACTTGTAGCCAATCCTATGATAATAAATCTTTAAATAGTTTAACTGGAAAAAAGGACATGAGTTATTTACAAGGCTAAATCAGGTAAACGTATGCACACACATGAGTTACAGTCTTAGGTAGGTAAGATGGTAGAAGTTGTATATAGCTTACATATTATAGCATGTCTTTTAGGGCTGATCCAGACTAAGCAGTTGGGGATCCCTTGATTATGCTTAGAAATCTTGCCCTCACAAAGTCCAAACAACACAGAGATACCGTTTTTCCTTGTTAGGAATTTTTATTCCCATTACCCCAGAGTTCAAGCTGATGGGATGAGTTCATGCACACCTCTCCTCTTCATGGGGTGGGGGGAAACAGGGAGGGATGCAATTAAAGTCTTTGTTCTTTGATGTTTCACAATGGCTCATTTGATTTTGATGGGCCTTCATGGTGAGCAGGACCTAACACTTTCTGGAGGAGGCCAGCATTTTATCCTGATTAATGCTTCTTTCCTGTTTGACTTACATAATTACAGAGGATTACAATGCATACACTTAATATCTTGTAACATGGGGTACAGATATTATATGTGAGATTAATACATGCTCCATTCCTACAAGCATTTCAAAAAGGCTAAACACTTTTATAACTCTAATACCTATTTTAACAGCACTAACACAGCTGAGCCAAACGGGTTTCAGCTCTGCATTTGTCAGTGTTCAGTTGAGGCTTAGGAATCTTTGCATGTGCTGGCACCTGGTCTGTCAGCATCATAACCACTTTCAAAATTATTTTGTCTCTTTCCAACTGCCTGATTCGTCAAAGATTGATGGCTCCTGATTAGAGAGGAGCAGAGCTGTTTTGCCTAATTTCAAGCCCACCATCATGGGGTTGATTATAAATGAGTTTATGCGTCACTTAAACTGCAGGAGAAAGGTTTTGGTTTCTCTCCAGTTTTCTTACTGTATTGAGTTTTTGCAGGAAAAGCTTATTGTGAAATTTGTTGTTGGCAGCTAATCACACAGGAGCTATGTTGCTCTTTCCATGCTATAATGACATTCAGCTTCCCTGACATCTGTAGCTGTCCATTGGTCTTTTATTCTTAGTGACAGTAAGATCTAAGAATCCTCACCATGTCTTTCTTCTCTCTCTCCAGCCCAGCTGTCTTGGCATTCTCAGGTCCACTGGATTTGGCAAGTATGAGTTATCACTTTAAGGAACTGTTCTGTCCTGGTGAAATCTAGCCACCTTAAATAGGTAAATAGTGTTTTAGATGGGATAGTACTCAGGGCCACTCTCATTCCGCCACCTATGCAGCTGCAGCTACACGGCTATTTTAAGCATGCTAGCTTGATGAAAGCTAGTGTGAATATCTATCTGAGCTGGCAATTATACCTCCAGTTCCAGTGTAGACAAACCCTTGTGGCATTAATGAATTCTGATGGAAGCTTGTATGGTGCCTGGCCACATTATACCTAACTCAAGCCAGTGCTATCATTCCTTCACTTCTGGTAGCACTAAAATTCACTCCTCCTAAACTAGAAGAAAACTACACCCTCTTTCATGCATTAGGCCCAAAGTTTCAATACTCCTCTGTACTGCCTACTAAATTTCCTTCCTTCTCATGCTGATTGCAAAGAGTCTAAAAGTCCCCTGGGGAAGCTTAAATATAAAGTCTGGATAATCGCTAAGTCGGTCTGCTTCAGCTCACAACAAAAAGATCAATGGGGTGTGAATACTGCCCAGTGCCTACATACAAAAACACCCCGCAGGTCTTCTGGATGTTCAGCCTTGGAAATGATATTAATTTGTACAGAAACTGGTGACTCCATGCTATCTGCTTGTCTGTCACGGACACTAATGTGCATGACGGATGCTATAAGAGTTCTCCTATTCATAAAACCAAACAAACAACAAACTCCCACGTTCTGCTGGTTTCTGAGGTGCTTTTAGTTTAATGTTTGCTCCTGTGGTGATTTAATACCTTCTGAATCAACAAAGACAGGGGAAGGGAAAGACATTGGAGTCTTTGTTGTGCCTTAAATATTGGTGACAGCCCTCCCAATACCTGTGCTCCCCCATTGCCTACATCTCCCATATGATCAGGTTTGAAGCTGCAATTTGTTTGAGAGAAATGCAAAGTCCATACTTTTTATACAAGATTTAGCAAGCAGTTTAGGAGATCTAGTTTCTTTGAGAGATTGCATGTCCCTGACTTGGTGAGAGTGTCTCAGCTTTTCCTGTGATTTGTGTCTTGGTATTCTGGGAATTTTTTGGGGGGATGCCTGAAATGACTAAGCTTTTCATACCATCAAACAAAATGTTTGTTTCCTCTGTATCTACAAATTCTTTGTTCAAACTGTATTGATGCTACTCCAATGTGAAATGCCTTGTGCTCCTGTTTCACTCATGTAAGGAATGTGTGTTTTGGACCAGCTGCTTATTATTTGTATCACAGTAGTACTCACAGGTCCCAGTCCTGTTGGGCTAGGCATGGCACAAGCCTAACAAAAAGGCTTCCAGTCAAAGTATGCAAGAAACAACGAGTGGATATGACTGACTGGGAGGGAGGTGGGGGAAGGGCACAAGGTAACAAGGAGGCAATTTTGGTCAGTGTGTTCATAGCCAAAGTTTGTCATAACTTGTCAGGTGACGATGTTTCAATATAGTCAATGAGAAACTCCCTGCTCTGGCTTTTTGGGGGTGCAAGAAGGAAGAAGTGGGTAATCTAGTCATCTCTCTATCCCCTACCTTCCTCCTTTCTATGGTCCCTGGAATCATAGAGGGCAGGGAAGCAATGGACAGAGGGGAGACTAAGCAGGTGGAGTTTTCTGACCCAACTGAGCAGAAAGAAGCTGGAACGGGGAACGCTCAAGCACCCTGATAACAATTAACTATCCCCTTTCAAAGGATCAGTTTTACAACTCTAAAACATGCTACCACAAACATCTCTTGCTTTTCATTCTGAAAGTATGGTCCCCTTAGCCTCTGTCAAGGACTCACCCTCTTCCTGATTCTGGGACTTCATTGCTTCCTCGTGCCCAACTCACACTGCTCCTGATGGCAATGGCAGCCTTACTTGCTGCTTTCTCCCTGTACCACCGCTTGGCTCTTCTTTTACAGTCTGGCTCCAAGTCCTTCCCCAAGCCAGTAGCCTGGATTAGAAAATAGGCACTTAAATGAGATCAAAGATTTGCTTTAGACCAGGGGTAAACACCCTATGGCATGTGTGCCGAAGGTGGCACGCGAGCTGATTTTCAGCGGCACTCACATTGCCCGGGTCCTGGCCACCAGTCCGGGGGGCTCTGCATTTTAATTTAATTTTAAATGAAGCTTCTTAAACATTTTAAAAACCTTATTTACTTTACATACAACAATAGTTTAGTTATCTATTATAGACTTATAGAAAGAGACCTTCTAAAAACATTAAAATGTATTACTGGCACGCGAAACCTTAAATTAGAGTGAATAAATGAAGACTCGGCACAGCACTTCTGAAAGGTTGCCGACCCCTGCTTTAGACTATGGTGACATTTGAGTGGGTTTGAGATGTGCTCCTGGCATTCATAGGGATATGATTTATACCCATTGTTGTGCAACAGACAGTGTTTCTCCACACATTCTAATAGTAGTTGCATTGGGCTTTGAGATGATTATCTCAGGTATGAGTCATGTTCTCCATGGCTCCCATCTTGACCTTATGCCTTGACATTTGGGCAGCAGAGTGGATAGAGCACCACCATGCGTCACGAGGCCTCGGTTCTATTCCTAGATTTGCTCCTGACTTGCTGTATGATCTTGAGCAAAATCACTTACTGCTGATGATACCTCTGCTCACCTTTGTAAAGTGCTTCGGGATCTAGGGATGAAACCGCTATGTAAGTGCTAAGTATTTTTAACGTTATGAGTGGGAGGTTAGGCCTGAATAAAGATTTTGGCCCTAACAGTGTGTTGCTAAGTCTACGCCATCTGTTTATTTTATCCATCTAAGGGGTGATGGAAAAGGTCAAAATAATTGATTCCAGTCTATTAACAGAAATTAAACAGTAATGATTGTCTGATAATAAATTATTTCTCTTTAGTCCTAGAGCCACAGCTCACATATAATATCCTGCTGAAAATTAACTAGGTTACTTTATTGTTTTGCTCTCTCGATTAGCAAAGGTAGCCTTCTTCCAAAGGAAGGCCCAGGGCACACTCTTTGCTATACATCCGCTAGATTTTAAGACATACAGTATTTGTCATTTTCTTTGCATGTTCCAGGACGAGTTTTGGGAGCTCACCATTGGAGCTCCCTGGGGCAAACAGCACCAACATGGTCTAAAAGTTTTAGATTGGACTAGAATTTGGTTTCTTATGGCAGCTGTCATACCCAAGGCATTTCCTAAAGCTCCCTTTACACTAATAAATTAGGTATTGGCAGTACAGTGACTATTTAGGCAACTGCTGCTGTCATTCTGCACCAGACAATAGCTCACACAAAGCCTTGGTCATTAGGACTAGATCTGTCGGGAGTAGAAATGGTTTTTCCCCACAGCAGGATTTTCCTTGACAAACTGCATTACAAAAATGCAGTGAGGTCTGCTTGCATCTCCCTGGGAATCTACTAAAACCAGGCTGAAAGAACCTCCGGTTTTACATTTCATCTGAAGAATAGGACCTTTAAGACAGCAGCACCCCTTCCTGGGTAGTGCTGTAGTGCAGCAGCAGGTAACACAAGAGCTCAGCTCCAGTTGTGGTAACTCCAGCCAAGTCCTTGAGGATGAAGGGAGATAGTTATCTACTAGCTAAGAATGAGAATGTGGCTCTCAAATGAACTCTCACAGGAAAATGATAAAATGACAACACCTGTGGGTGAACACTTCACAGAGCAATCACTCTATCTGCCCTAACAGTCAGCACAGCACTTCCAAAAGACAAGCCTGGGAGTTTAAATTCATTATTCTGCTAGACACTAAAAATCATGGATTGAACAGCTACATGGGATTTATAGCATATTACAATAATCTGCAACCTACTAACCCCCAATTTGTGTCCTATGACTGTAGAGGTGTTAATGGGCCACTCTACCTTGAATGGTCCCTTACAATGTGTGCTACCTGCTTTTGCTAAAAATATCTTTTCCACCTTGCATTTAGCTGTGATGCTGGCAGTACCTTTCCCAGACCTGAAGAAGAGCTCTTGGTGCTTCAAAAGCTTGTCTCTCTCACCCACAGAAGTTGGTCCAATAAAAGATATCACTTCACCTTGTCTCTCTAATATCCTGTGACCAACATGGCTATATTGCCTATATCTTGCTTCATCAGCTATGACAAAGAGAAAACATAGCAGATAGATACTTACCAGCTAGGCTAGAGGGGCCACACACCTATTTACAAAACACTCACTTTAAGGCTTGCAGCTGATGGGCTCTGCCATATTTAAAGGAGCAGCCCCTGAAAGGCATGCTGGGAAAAAGGTTCTTATAAAAGGCCAACTCTGGAGTGCAGGGGGTATTATAAAGGATCAGGATGTTATAAAGGGGTGGGGAGGGATAGGATTAGGACTAGATATGTAGCTCTTTCTCATATAGTGTTTATTTGTTCTGAGGAAATGAAAAATTCTGTTTGCCCAGCTAGTGTGTGTCTTAGGTCCTTGGTATTGGGGGAGGGGGAAAGTGAAATGGCGCTTGCAGAGAAGACAATCAGGAAAAAGGAGATATCCTAGACCATTTGAAAAGGAAGTGGGAGGGAAGGACCAAGCTTGGAAACAAATAGGAAAGATCTTTAGGGAGAAGGGGTGACCTCAAAATGAAATGAAACATAACCTGGCTGTATCTTAGGCATGAACTCAGTCATCTACAAGTGTGTTCTGCTGAGTGTGAAAGGGGTGAATCTCCCATTTTGTGCTTGGATGATCAGTTTCACATGGGCTGGATCTGCCAAGCTTATTTTCTCTAGATGATGGTGGTTAGTGGCATTAATATACAACTTCCTGGCTCTTTTTATTCAGTGCTGCATGGTTAGGAGTCTCACAAACAGCCTCTTTTACGTTCCACCCTGCTTGAAGGCCTCTGTTGTGAATATGTGTCTGACTGTGGGCACCTGGAGCAGATTTGTTAGACAAGACAGGGAATAACCTCTTAACAACTGGGGTATTTGCACTCTACAGCCATGGCCCTGCCAGAGTCTAACTTGTCAGATTTGTGAAGCACCTGCAGTATAAAACTTGCCATATAAAAAACAGATTCTGTTGTAAACAAGACTGACCCAATTGGGGGTGCTGATTAACAGACAATCTGGTTCCCTCAGCCTTTCAAAACTGCCATTAACCTACAGTAACAGCAGGACTGGACCCAAACAACGTTATGACCTGGGTCTGCAGCAATTTGTTTTTTTTCCTTAAATGCTTAATCAAAGATAGATTTTTAGGCTTCAGCTCTGGTAAGGTTATCAGGCAGCTCTTTGCTCCTCCTTTCATAAATAATGGTGCAAACTGTGTAATAAAAAGGACATTGATTGCATCATATCCCCCTTCTAAAAAGAGGTGACTGCTTTGAATGGGATTATGGTGTTTGATGTGATCATTATCTGGTCTGGTTTAATGAGTTTGGGGACAGTTAGCTGCTTAGATGCACTTAATTCCCTCTACCCCATCCCCAATGAGATAAGAAAGCTGGAGAGATTTCGATATGACACCAGGTAATCTGATACATTTCTCCCCACCACTACAGGGCTGGCTTCTGCATTCCTCTCTGGATTTGAGAGGCTGATTCTCCATATTAAACACTGACACAGGTTCCCAGGTCTTGTACGCTGTCCTGATAAATAACAAGATGTCCCGCCCTATTGGAGAGACCAGTAGAGTGGCTAATTTTTTTTTAAAAAGGCCTGGATACATGTATGAGCATCAACAGTTGTATCTGTGGTTGGGCAAAAAAAGTCAGGAAAGAGATTTCCCCTGCCTCATGGATGCTGTCTTGTGCCTCTCTATTCCATGTGGAAAATAGGGCCTGTCGTTAGATGTTCAGCTGCATGTGTGTGTTTTTGTGTGTGTGCTGCCCCAGCTTTGTGCAGGGCCTTCACTTCTGCCTCCTGTCTTTGCTGGTCTCCTGCTGCAGCCTGAGCTGCTTTCAATGTCCCTTTGAAAGCTTTCAATTCTGCTGCTACTGTGTGTTTCCATGTTATCCTTGGTGGACCTCATTGTCTCTTGCCCTGGGGTTTCCAGTCTAATGCCTGTCTTGTTATGTTATTTGGGTCTTTCCTCCCTGTATGTCCTAGCTGTCTCCCTGCCTCATATACAGTTTAGCACAGTTAGCCAGGTGCATTATGGGCTTCTACCAAGTATGGATGCTCCTGTGCATATCTCTTAACCTGCCAATAACCAAATATTCACATCCCTCAAAATGAGGTTCTGTGGAGAGGTGTGCCCCTGTGCAGTACCTCCCTTGGGTATCAAAACTGGAAATCACTTTAAAAACCATACAAAATAGATGCCACACACCAGAAGTCCCGTATATCGTGCCAAGCATAGCACAATGCTGTCAGGAGAGTGGTAGTTCTCTTGGGCAATGCCATTTTCATACCAGAAATCCTAAACTGACAACTTTCCACACTGTTGAAACTTAATTAGTTTTAGCTTAATAATGATGCTTTGTATTTCCTGCTTCACGCTCGAGCCCTGTTGCCTTCAAATCCTTACGGAGTGAAATATAATTGAAGGCTGAGATCTTCTTGAGAAGCAATGATCTCATTAGGCTGCAAGGCTTTGCATGAACCAGAACCAGTTCAAGCCTCAGGGGTGGTAAACCAATTAATCACCAAGAAAATTAACTCAACCTGTTCACAGTCTGGGTAGAAAGGGCATGGGCATATAGGAACTGCAGGTACTTTCTGGCATTGCCAGAAGACTTATGCAAACTCACACAACAACTGAGATATATTTTGATTTAAAAAAAAAGGTTGGGGAGACTGACATATTCAAAATCCCAGAGCTAACACTTATCCAGAATATTAACAAAAGGCATTGTCATCTTGTGCTTCCCAGGACCAAACTCTATGCTTAAGCTGGTTAAGGAATATTAAAGAATCTCAGATATGGAACAGGTTGTAGCTCAGTTTAGATACTCCCCAAATTAAACAGACTCTATGTCCCAACTCAGAGTTTCTCATTCATGAAATATCCTGGTTTTCATTTAATCAATTAAAACTTTTTTACAAGTACAAAATGTTTGTTCAAGAGGTACAGCTATAGCAGGCAGAGTTTACTCCGCATTTACTAGGAACAATCAGTCCAGTGGAAAGAGGGCCCAGTATTTAAAGGGAAAAGTGAAATGCATATAAATATTATGAAATCTGGTCTGCTTCTCAAAGTTTAAGTTCAGGGTTTCATGATAAACTCATTCAGATACTAAGTTAGCGGAAAAAAATCCTCCACTTCAAAACTACGCATGAGTCACATGCATTAAAGAAGTGCTTTTGTATTACAGTTCTATGATCCTAGAAAAATGCCCTCATAAAAGTGCCCCAGACTTTGAAAACATGGTTACCTTGCCCAGAGTTCCTTAGATCAGTGTTGGGCCTTAGATAATATGTTACTTGTAACACACAAGAAAAAAGACAAACATTGACTTGAAGCTCAAACCACAGGAGAAAGACTGGAATCTCTTCACTTTTATAATTAATAAACAACACCTGCATATTGATCTAAATTAGGGCTGTCAAGCAATTAAAAAAATTGCATGCTGTTCAACAATAATATAATATCATTTATTTAAATATTTTTGGATGTTTTCTGCATTTTCAAATATATTGATTTCAGTGACAACACAGAATCCAAAGTGTACACTGCTCACTTTCTATTTATTTTTATTACAAATATTTGCGCTGTAAAAAACAAAAGAAATAGTATATTTCAATTCACCTAGTACAAGTACTGTAGTGCAATCTCTTTATCATGAAAGTTGAACTTACAAATGTAGAATTATGTACAAAAAAACCTGCATTCAAAAATAAAACAATGTAAAATTTTAGAGCCTACAAGTCCACTCAGTCCTACTTCAGCCAATCAGTCAAACAAGTTTGGTTACAATTTGCAGGAGATAATGCTGCCAGCTTCTTGTTTACAGTGTCACCTGAAAGTGAGAACAGGCGTTCGCATGGCACTTTTGTAGCTGGTGTTGCAAGGTATTTACCAGATATGCAAAACATTCATATGCTCCTTCATGCTTCAACCACCATTCCAGAGGACGTGTCCATGCTGATGATGGGCTCTGCTCAATAACGATCCAAAGCAGAGCGGACCAATGCATGTTCATTTTCATCATCTGAGTCAGATGCCACCAGCAGAAGGTTGATTTTCTTTTTTTTGATGATTTGGGTTCTGTAGTTTCTGCATTGGAGTGTTGCTCTTTTAAAGCTTCTGAAAGTGGGCCGCACACCTCATCCCTCTCAGATTTTTGACAGCCCTTCAGATTCTTAAACCTTGGGTCGAGTACTGTAGCTATTTTTAGAAATCTCAAATTGGTACCTTCTTTTCATTTTGTCAAATCTGCTGTTAAAGTGTTCTTAAAACGAACATGTGGTGGGTCATCATCCGAGACTGCTATAATGTGAAATATGACAGAATGCAGGTAAAACAGAACAGGAGACATACAATTCTCCCCCAAGGAGTTCAGTCACAAATTTAATTAACATTATTTTTGTAATGAGCATCATCGGCATGGAAGCATGTCCTGTGGAATGGTGGCGGAAGCATGAAGGGGCATACCAATGTTTAGCATATCTGGCACGTAAATACTTTGCAACTCTGGCTACAAAAGTGCCACGAGAATGCCTGTTCTCACTTTCAGGTGACATTGTAAATAAGAAGCAGGCAGCAGTATCTCCTGTAAATGTAAACAAACTTGTTTGTCTTACCGATTGGCTGAACAAGAAGTAGGACTGAGTGGACTTGTAGGCTCTAAAGTTTTACATTGTTTTGTTTTTGAGTGCAGTTATGTAACCAAAAAAAATCTACATTTGTAAGTTACACTTTCACGATAAAGAGATTACACTATATTACTTGTATGAGGTGAATTGAAAAATACTATTTCTTTTACCTTTTTTACAGTGCAAATATTTGTAATAAAAAATAAGACAAAGTGAGCACTGTACGCTTTGTACTCTGTTGCAATAGAAATCAATATATTTGAAAATTTAGAAAAACATCTGAAAATATTTAATACATTTCAATTGGTATTCTATTGTTTAACAGTGTGATTAATCGTAATTAATTTTTTTAATTGTGATTAATTTTTTTGAGTTAATTGTGTGAGTTAACTGTGATTAATTGACAGCGCAATCTGAATATAAAAATACTGCACCCATGTTGCTTACCTTTGTATAAAAATGCTGTACCTGCTACGTGTGGAGATAGCAACATATAGTCATTGCCCAAATACCTGTATATATGCATGTGTGTAATAGAGCTATAGCAAGTACTGTGTATGTTCTCATGCAGAACAACAGTAAGTACCTCTGTTATCTGTATACAACACTGCTGCAGCTAAGCCCTGCATGCCTTCCTGTGTAATTGATTGCAAATATCCCTAAAAACCACAGTGATAATAAGTCAGGCAACTTTTACAGTTTCTGTAATGCATCTTTGTGCCTGCCTGAAAACCTTTTGGTTTCCTTCCTGGAGTCCCTCCCAGAGGCTGAAAATGGAGCATCTTTTCCCATGATTCATTATGGGAGTTCCACTCTGGTGTGTCCTTTCACACTTACCCAGGCGTGGATGACAGGCTCCTTCATTCAGTCACATCAGTAGCTGCCTTAAAAATCTCTAGCCGCTATGTATGTCACAGCTGGAGAAGAGGCATGTCCTGGGAGCAGTAAGTGCTGTAATTGATAATTTGTGGGGCTCTCCAGACAGCACACGATTAAAAAAAATTCCAAGTTATTCTCTTTCCCCTACCAGGTTTTTGAACATTGGATTTAAAGTCTGCTTCATGAAACTCTCCATGGGGATGTGAAAGAGAATTTGTAGTCTATATGAATAAAACATGCAATATTTAGTTACCAAATGGTCTCATGATTCATCAAGTGTCCTAAAACATTAAAAAAACTAATTCAAACTGTCAGCTGGGAACATTTGCTTACGGAGAAAAGACCCTAAAGGAACTTAAAGGGGAAGAGAAAACTCTTCAGAGCTGAGACACCAACCAACAAAACTCACAAATCTGAACCTTTGCTTTAAATTCTTTGGGGGCAGTTACAGACTTTCCCTAAATCTTTATAAGCGCCTAGCAATGGGGCCCTGATCCTGACTGGTGGCTTTGGGTATTACCTCAATACAAACTAGAACTAAGACCATTAACATAACTCACCTCAAAACTTAACCCCAATTTTCTTTCGGGGGTGGGGGTGGGGGTCCAACAGCTAGGGATTAGAGATTAGGCCTGATTTAAACACACCCATATTTCCCCCCAGGATTTTGAACCCAGATCCAAAGTTTTACATCTTGTGTCTCCATCTCCAGGATGCCACTTCTCATCCTGGTTTGACAACTGTTTTTCCTACCAGAGCTGAGTGAACCTCCTGCAATATTTCTGTTGGCCTTTTAGGAGAGGAGAAAATGAATAAAGGCGACTGCGGTAAATAGCTGAACTGAGCCCGAGGAACCAGATGCAGCTTTGGGCCTGGTAACTCTTGTGACCCCTCCAGTTGATCTTGCCTGAAGAAGCTTCGTGCATGTGGGGTTGCTAAAGTGGGCCAGGCTGATTCATTTTATGTTTGAGCTGCCAGGACGTGAAATGACTTCCAGGAAGGTACTCGGCCCACAAAAGGCTTATCCTCAAGCTACTGCTGCCGATTTATGAAGATGGGGAGCCGGCAGACAGCTCAGTGGGCAGAAGCAGGGCTCTATGCTGCAATGTGGGAGACCGGTTTTGTTTCTGGATCTGGCCCGAGGTTGGGCCAGGAGAGCTGTGGGGGTCACTCCCAGCCCTAGGCTAGAGGGGGAAGAAGCAGCCCTGTCACTCCTTTGTGATAGCCTGATGGCTGATTTAAGGGGTGCACAAATGGGTTCCTGAGGTAATTTCTCTCTAGTCGTCCTCAGTCTGAGTATAGCAAGTGTAACGGGGGAGCCCCAGAAATGGTGAGTAAGCACAGGGTCGATGGGGACTGATTGTTTCATGGCTGTACTGTCCTCTGGGTTTCTGTGCCTTGGGGAGAGCCAACAGCTGCAGGGGGCCCCTACACTGAACACTGTCCCAACATTCTCCACAGGAGTTTGTCCTGGAAGATATCTCGCTTCTGAGGATGACCAGGGAAGCAAGGGAGGGTCTTCTCCTAAAATGTGGCTTCTGCCCTGGCCCATATGCAGTTTGCCTGTGTGCAGCAATGGTCCCCCCTCCTCGCCCAAAGAGCCCATACCTAAAAACTTCCTTCCTGGAAAGAAAGCCGCTTACCAGGAACCTCCTCTGTTTGTCCTTTCCCAAGCACCAGATGCTGCAACTGGCTGCCTTCCTCCTGGCCCGAGAAGAGCTCCTGGCTGCATGCATCTAGGGATTTTGGGGTGACTCCCCCGGCCTCAGCACCATTGCTCATGCTTTCCTCCTCCTCCTTGCTGTGCTGGGCTCGGAAGTGGCCATGGTGGTTGTTGCAGTGGAGGTGGGATCGCCCCCAAGTATTGTGTCCAGCTCTTTGTAGAATTTGCAGGTTGTGGGGGCAGCACCAGAGCGGCCGTTTGCCTCGCGGGCTTTGCGGTAGGCATCCCACAGTTCCTTCACTTCAACCCGACACTGCACCGCATCCCGGTCACGGCCCCTGTCTGTCATGGCAGAAGGTATCATAATTCCTATGGCTGGAGCACAGCTGGGACTGCTCAGCTTCCTTCCCTCAAACACTGATGAGGTCCAGCACCTCGCCATTGCTCCATACTGGGGATCGCCTGGTGTGTGGAGGCATGGCCACCTGGAAAGATTTGCTGAGAGCACTCCACGCCTGGCTGAGCAAACAGGAAGGGGATTTTCAAAATTCCCAGAGAATTTAAAGGGCAGGTCTGATGCTTGGTCACCTGAGGACAGGGCAGCAGAGTTCAAAAGTGATGACCAGAGTGGCTAGAACAGGCACTGTGGGACACTTCCAGAGGCCAATCAGAGTGCATTAGGTGTCCACAATGGCGCCACAGCGCTCCAGTGAGAGCGCAACAAGAGTTGTTTTTCTCGGGGAGGTGGAGTACCAGGAGTGGAGTCAAAGTGTTCTACGTGCCTTGCCAGTGTGGACGGGGAGTGATGTAGAGCGCTCTTGGTGGCTTATTCTGCTATAACACGCAAGTGTAGCCAAGGCCTTAGAGAAGAGGTGGTCAAAGACTGAATAATCATGGAGGGTGAACCCCCCAAAGAGGGATAAGTTAAAATGGATGTACCTGGCCAAACTTGCAGCTGCTGATGGTCATGCAGCACCTGATGTAGGAATACAAAGGTCAGTTTCACTCTGGTACCTTTCAGGAGCCCTGAATTCATTTGAAAGCATTTCTGTATTAAATTCATTTGCATGTGAATAACAAAAAGTCCTTGCAGGATATATTGGCAAGATGTTCTGGGAGAGAGCCCTGATATACCACATCTGGGCAGATGATAGTAATCGGAGTCATTTTGGTTTTGAGCTACCAGGATATAAAATGACTAAGTAGAACAGCGGACTGTACCAGCCTTGGGTGCTGTGCTAGGCATGGCTTGGGCTCCATGCTGGCATGGATCTACAGAGTGATAAACCAGCACAAGTCAGTGAGCTGGTGGGTGCGCATCCCAGGGTCATGTTCCTGGCACTGCAGCAAATGCTGAACTGCTGTTCTTCCTCAGCTTTTAATGTTATTTAACAAAGCAGTTTTATTAAATATGTGTAAAATGTTGAATAACAACAAACCATCCAATTTACATTTGTTTTGTTCGTTTTTGCAAGGCAGTGAAGTGAGAAGCCTGCATGAAAATGCCATAGGTCTTAAAATCCAACAGTGCCAGACTAGAAAGCAAAAGAACAGTGGCAGGTGTAAATAGCCGATATCCCATAACTTACAAGTTTATGAGACGTTACAACAGTGCCTGGAGCCTGTCAGTGCTGTTGCAGCCATTCTGTTAGGTAAACACCTCCTTTTCCTGGCATTAGATCTTGGACATAAAAGTTCCCTTCAGGCTGCTCTTGGACACCATGCGTCAGCCTAGAAGTATGCACCACTTATTTCTTTTACAGATTTGAAAGCAGAGAGATGCTTAGCTAGTTAGGTCACAACATCTGCTTAGGCACTTTTGAAAATCTCTCTAGGCACCTACCTACCTGTCGCTTTAGGCACCCAAATATCTGAAAATCCAGCCCCAAGGCTTTGTCTACTACTAAAGTCATACTGGTTTAACTTAAAGTGTGATTTGAAACTTGTTTAGTTAAATTGGTGCAACCTCATGCATGGATCCTCTTAACCTGCCTTGTATCGGTTTAGCTTCCACCTGTGGGTTTGCATCAGTTTTTAAATGGATTTGGGTTAAACTGGTGCCACTTCTGTACGTAGACAAGCTCTAAATGTTGTTTGTAATATTGGCAATGTGAGCACAGACAGACTCTTGTATCCTCAGCTCCCACTGAAGTTGAATTAGTCGAGTGTGCTCGGCGCTTTGCAGAATCAGGCCCATACTCCTCTGTGACATTATAATTTACACAGCATCTAACTGTACAGAGGATTCCCTTCAGGAGGGGAGCAAGCAGCAGGAGAAGAGGATGCTCTGTTTCTGGAATTGTGTGTGTGGGCAAAGAGCTAGGGAAGAGGCTTATGGAAGAATAGAGGCTGGAGGTGGCTCTTGGTGTTTCCTGAGAACTCCTTGTCAAAGTCATGCAACCAAGTTGATGGGAGGTGTAGGGCTCATTTCAAGCTGAGGGTGGCAGGATGTGCTCTGAACATTTTGGGTGGTTTAGATAAAAATATGGTGGGTTGGCCTTGCTCACAGATACGTGCTCACACATGGCTGCAAGCTTTTAAAGTCAGCTACTGCACTGGGCCTAATGGTGATCTCACTAGAGCAACATCCAGCCCTGAAAGTTCTGAGGGAGCTACGCTGTGACATTGCTCAGGTTCTTTAAATCACATAGGACACTCAGGTACAAGCTAGTTCCTGACTCTCTACCTCAGAACTTCCCCCAGACTTACCTCTGCAGCATGTTCTTTTTCTGGTCTCTTCCTATACTGGCCTCTTCACTGTAGTATCTGAACGTCTCCTGGTCATGCACTGAACGAGATGACTGACCTCTGTCATGTGCATCTTGTCCTTTTGCTTAGCCTTTCCCTAGGGGAAAATTTTGTGTGGAGTGGAGTGTTTCCTTTTGGTAGAGTTTTTAGTCTCATTTACTTTGTTTATGTATTCACTGGTGTGTGCTTATTTCAGAGAAGGCAGAATGAAGAAAGCGCTTTGTACTTGGAGTGGAAGGTGGTGAGGTTTGTGATGGTCCTTTGCTCCTGGAGGAGTTCGTTCCACAGTCTCAGACTGGTCTCCATGAAAGATTTGTCTCCTGCACAGACAAAGTTTTGTCCTATGACCCAAGGACCTGCTAATGCCAACTGGCAGAGCACATGGGGGCATATGGGTTACAGGGATCCCTGGCGTCTGGTATCTACATTCTGGTAGCAGAGTGTCATGTAAGATTTCTACTGAAAGCCTGTGTCACCCAGCTCATCATAACTTTTGTGAAATGGGTGTGCAGATAATAGGTAAGGAGATGTGTATATGTACTGGAAACTATTCCTAAGGCCTGGAAGAGAAAAGCAGGTTAGCCAGAGGTTCAGTCAGGTTCCACCACACAGAAGATGGAAGACACTCATTTCTCTGTTGACCACTGTGTACTGTGTGTCTTACGAGAGTCTATTAGTATACTGAGTCAAATGCTAATGAAGAGCTTGTGGGGACTTCAAAAGGCAAATTAACCGGAATAGGTAAATCGTGGGGAGGCACCCTGTTTTCAAGTGAAGTCAAAGGGCTGTGCTGCTACATCTGGGTGCAGAAATATGCTCTGGCATCCTTCTTTGCGGGAGGCAAGCTGCCAGTGGGCTTGGCCTCATAAAAGAGGGCTCTCAGCTGTCCTGGTTGAAAAACAGAGAGAGAGAGACTTTGGGGAGAATCAGTACCTTGTAGGCAAGAGGGGAATCTCGTCAGTTGAGGTTAGGCTCTAGAATGCATGTTATGATTTTGTTTTATATGTAACCCTTTGCTAGCATACGAATCTCTAGTCTTTGTTAACTAAGCTCAGACGTGCTGTCTCTATAAACAATTCTAAGCTCTGTGTGTTAAGTGGAACTGGTGGCTAAGGTGTAATGCGTAAGCTGGCAGGGGTGCTGGAATAATTTGTATAGTGGGGGTACTGAGAGCCGTTGAACCAAACTGTACACTCTGTACATGATAGAAACCACTTCAAGGCAGGGGATGTGGCAGCACCTCCAGCACCCCTTGTTCCAGCTCCTATGTAAGCTGGTGTTACTGTTGCTGGTTATTCCGTGAGTGTCCAGTGGAGCAGGGTCCATGTGCCGCAGGGTGACGTTTGGAGAACTCGGGAGATGGAGGGTGCCTGTCTCTAGCCTGCATGAGGGACAGCAGAGCCTACATGGGCTGAAAGTGCTTGTGGGGAGTGTTTATGTTGCCTTCAGTTGGGAGAGTCAGGGAGCTGACTTCCAGCGGGTTCAGACAAGGCTCCCACATGCAAGGGCAGTTGGTAACAAAAGGCCTCACAACTCTACCCCAGGAAACATCTCACCCCCTCCTGTGTCTGCGCCAGCACTCTCGCCTTTCTCTTCCCATTGCAACATTATCAGGAGTCAGCAGATGGCGCTAGTTCTGTTAATCTGAATCAGGGCTGGTCAAGTATTTCCTGTTGAAATTTTTTTCAGATGGAAAATAGGATTTTTGATTGTACAGAAAGTGTCTGTTTCACTGAAAAAAATCTCAAGTCTTTTTTCAGAAACCTGAAACTGGAATTTTTTCCAGCTTTTGGCTGAATTGTTTTCATTTTTGAGCTGTTTTTAGATGAAAATATTTCTGTTTTTGTTTGCCAAAAACAGAAAAATGTCTTTTTTTTATGAAAAGTTGAAATTTTCAATGGTGGGGAAATTAAAAATTGAGAACTGGCCTCTAGAAGATTGAAGTCATCATTGGCCACCCCTGGCTGGCCCTTTTTGGTCAGTAGCCTACCTGGAGACAAAGTCCCCACACATGGAGTACTGAAGATTGGACTTGAGGTCAGAAGGGGTCACTGCCTGCTGGCAGACATATGGTTGCCCACAGTTAACCTGGCTTCACCTGATCAGTAATAAAGCTGTGGAGCTCTTAGATGCCTGGAATAAAGGCGTGCAGAGTGATCATGTACATTCGGTGCAACAGATTTCCACTGTCTAAGCGAGTTGTTGCTTGTTATTGAAAAAATTCCCACCAGCTCTAATCTGAATATATAGGCATTAGATCTTGGAGAAATGTCTGTCTCCTATGGTGGAGTTTGTTTCAGAAGCTGAACATATCAACAGTAAAGTCTGTTGTGTCTGCCTGTGTCTCTACATGAATAAGAATAATTTTCTAAGGGGTAGTTGTTGCTTGTAAATTATGCTCACAGAAGTAAACAAAAAAGTACATGGTGTCAAACAATATTCAAAACACTTCTTTCCCCATTGCTCCTCCATTCTCCCCTCAATGAACTCTTACATCACCACTGCTTTAATGCAGTTCTAGTGAATAGCGCACTGGACTGGGATTCAGGAGACTTATGTTCTATTGTTGTCTCTGCCACTGGCCTGCGGGGTGACCTTGGCTAAGTCACTTCACCCCTCTGTACCTCAGTTTCCCCATCTGTAATGGGGAATAATGTTACTGACCTTCTTTGTAGAACACTTTGATATCTACTGATAAAAAGCTCTATATAAGAGCTAGGAATAATAATAATTATCCAATAGACTCACAGACTCTCAGCATTCCTTCTTGCTACTATGTTCCTGAATTATTTCAGACAATTTTGGAAAGGAGGGCAATAAATTGTTAAATTTCCCAAAAATAAGCATCTTGCTGCATATGTGAAAAATCCACTACTGCTATAATTGAATTGCTTCAGCTGGTTTGTCCTTAATGACAGCACAGAGAGGGTATCTAATTGCGATGCACTGGTGATGCTGTCATGCTATGTGTTAGATAAGCAGAATCCATATTACTGGTGTAATTTTCAGCAGGTACAAAGTAATTCATTAGGTAGGCTGAAAAACTTCACAGCGAGTGGAATGAACAGTGATTCCAAATCCATTTGTACACCATGAAGCACAAACCCATTTAAATAAAATAATAACTGTATTGATTTTTAGATGAAACTTAAGACTGAATTACACATTTGCATCAGGACAGACACCGCTGCTCTTTTACACAAATTGCTGGTGCCTTCCCCCACCTGCATCTTCTCAGTAGAATATGGAATTGATTTGTAACTATGTTGATGCTGCTGAATGATGAAATGTAAAAAGGTTGTATTAGCCTGGAAATAAGCACTGGAATGGGGTATGCATGGCAATTTCACAGCTGGTTGGGATGAGGATTAGCAGTTCTATTGGAATGAAATTGAGTTTTTTCAGCTCTCACATATTTGGAAGCAGCCCACAGGGGAACAATGATTGGGTGAGGCCAGAGTGGATACAGGTTGGATGGGGGATCTGGGATATTCTTGTACAGAAAGAAATAGATCTGCTTTTGACTTAATCTTCATTCACTTCAGCTAGTCTGCTCTTGGCCTGTGTTTTTAGCTCATTAACATTAAATGGATCATTGTGAGGGGGATGTGGGGAGGAGGCCCGGGGGCAGGGAGATCTACAGAGAATAGTTGACATTGCAGTAAGAGCAGTGCAAGCATTGCTGTTCTTTTAGGGCCAGCTCCTCCAGTCATTACCCAGGCAAGCAACTTCAATGGGGGTGTTATCGAAGCATAGAAATATAGGGCTGGAAGGGACCTCAAGAGATCAGCTAGTCCAGCCCTCTTAGCTGAGACAGGATTAAGAGCCTAGACCATCCCTGACAAGTGTTTGTCCAACCTGTTCTTAAAACCCTCCCATGCTGGGGATGCCACAAGCTCCCTTTAGATAACCTCTTCCAGTGCTTAACTATCCCTACAGTCAGAAATTTTTTCCTAATATCCAGCCTGAATCTCCCTTGCTTCAAATTAAGCTGATTCCTTCTTGTCTTATCCTCAGTGGACATGGAGAATAATTAGTCGCTGTCCTCTGTATAATGGCATTTTACGTGCATAAGAGACTCCTATAAATCTAGGGCTTCAAGGCTCCTTGAGAAGTCATCAAGTCCAGCCCCCAGTGCGGAGGCAGGAACAAATTAACCAAGATCATCTCTGACGGGTGTTTGTTCAACGTGCTCTTAAAAACCAACAATGAAAGGGATTCCACAACTTCCCTTGGAAGCCTGTTCCAGAACTTCTGCGGGAGAATGGAGAACCCATGTTGAGCTACATTTCTGTCCCCACTCAGCCTTCTCTAAATGAAACACGCCCAAATGGTTCAACCTTTCCTCATGTTTTCTAAGCCTCTTATAATTTCCATTCCTCTCCTTTGGACTCTCTCCCAATTTGTCTTTCTTAAATTTTGGTGCCTCAAACACAGCACTCCAGCTGAGTACAGGGCTGAGAGGGGACATGCCGGGGCGTTGGAAGAGAACTGTAGCTCAACATGGATTCTCCATTCTCCATTGGAGGTTTTGGAAAGAACTGGGTCCAGTTCTGATCCATGGGGGCAGATGTAGTTTCTGGGTTCACACATCTCTGGTGACTGTGCAATTTTTTGCCCTTTATCTCTACCAAACTGCTTGTAAAATCACTGCTCCCTGCAGCATAGGTACCCTTCATGCGTGGGGCTAGCACAAGCTAATGGGGAGAGTTTGGGGGATTTTCATGTTTAAAATATTGACAGCACTTCACTGCATGGCCTTACCGCTCTGCTGAGCCTATTGTGTGTAACTGTAACAATTCTTCCCACTTAGGGTGAATGAATGGATTTGTGTCCTTGCTTTTATCTGGAGGGAGAATCCCAGATAGGCCTGAATCCAGCCATCCTGCCTTTGACCATGCTGTGCATAAACAAAGGCTGTCCTGTGCTACACATTATACAGCACAACCCCTGGTTAGTAGGGTGAGGAGTTGAGCAAAGGCTGGGGGTTTCTGAGATGTTAAACAGACTTTGTGAGTCCCAAACTCACTTTAAACACAATAACCTTTCAGCGGAGAGCAAAGACCACAAAAATCAAGCTCGCTTGCCTTTTCAACCTAACCCTGGTACAGTAAATAGTCTTAAAAACCTTCCCACACATACTGATCAAATATTAATAATCCATTCTGCGTTTGCCATAACGAGAATGAGAGGCAGCTGGAAAATGCCCAGGTCTTCACAATTTAGAGCATTAACCTTTGCGGATGGGAAAATTTAATTTCAATCTCCACTGGTGTGTATTGCACTATTTATTTCATTATAAATTGTATTAACTGCAGACCGGTTTCTGCAACCAGCTGCAGTAAATCCATTGGTTACCATTGGTTAGGTTGAGTCCATAGTGGGTTTAAAATGAAGCTGTTTCATGAAGAAGGTAAATTGTCTCTGCTGTCTGTTAAGCCATGCTTGCTACTTGCCCACTCAAATGCATACAAGCTGTTTGCCTTAGACAAAAAGCAGCAACTCCCTACTCCCCCCCAGACAAAAGGGTCTCTGCATCATAGAAGAATAATTACAGATTGGACACAGAACCTTTCACCTTCAAAGATCCCAAAGGACGTCACACGCGTCACACCCACTCTCTTGGCCCAATCCAGTTCCCATTGAAATCAATGGCAAAACTTCCAGTACAGGGAGCATGGGAAACTGGAGGATCCTGCTTTCTTCCAGCTTGTTTGTATTTCTGCGAGGAACATGTGTGAAGCTGTCTAGAGTAGCTCATGCGAGTGAGTGCCAACCTCAGGGCAGACTATCAAGAAGCATCCCGGGTTTCTTCAGTGGGAGTCAGAAACACTTTGAATTTGGGCCACTGAGGGTATGTCTACACAGCAGTTTAATTCTGGGTCTGAGCCTGGGCTCAAGCCAAAGCCGCTTGCATCCACACTGCAAGTGTGCTAACCTAGGGTTCCGACCCATGTTCCAGGACCCTGCAGGACTGGAAGGTCCAAGCCCGGGTTAAGCTGGGACCTAGCGTCCGAGCCCTATTGGCTGCTTGCCTGTGTACACACAGCCCCGGCTTGACTGGGGTCCCAGAAGTCTTCCGGTGGTATCCCAGAGTTCCTGGCAGCAGAGTAGCAGCGTTGGAGGCAGCCAGCACAGTGGCCCAGAAGTGCCATTACTGCCTGGTGGAGTGCGCTCCCCTTCCTGCCCTCCCATGGTGGTGGCAGCTCTGGTTCCTCTTCGCTACTGTGCAGCACTTGCCTGGAGCAGGAAGCAAAGTTGCAAGGCAGGAGGTGGCTCCTGGCTGCCGGGAGGTTGGGAAGAACTTGGTCCCTTGCTCCCAGGTTCCCCACCCTTCCCAGGGGCTGCATGTGCAGGGGTGCTCAGGCTGCATCCACTGTCAGAGTGGGTGAGTGGGAACCAGCCCCAAAACTTTCCCACGGTGGCAGCAACAGTTCCGCTCTGCTCTCTGGCCCTTGCTCCTCCAGCCCTCCCAGAGGCTGCATATGCAGGGAGCTGCCTCCACAGTCAGGGATTGTTTGAATTGGTTTCTCCTTGGTCTCCTGTAAACTGATGCCACTGAGGAGTCAGTTAAAGGGACCTGTTAGAATCCCACATATAACAGGGTGACCACATGTCCCGGTTTGCCTGGGACAATCCCCTTTTTAAGCCCTGTCCTGGACATCCTGACTTTTTTGGCAAAACTGGACATTTGTCCCAGTTGCTCTTGCCAAAAAGGTGAGGTGTGCCCTCCCCAGGGGTGTGTGGAGACACATTCATGGGGGTGAGTGGAGTCACCGAGCAGTGGGGCGTGGGCTGTCAGCCCCAGACCCTGGCAGAGGGGCTCGGGCAAGTCGCAATGTCAGAGGGCGGGGGCCAGCCCCGCACGATGTCCCGTTTTCATTTTGGAAAATGTGGTCACCTTAATGTGTAAGAAAGGCCACACCATAGCGGTATCTGATGGGAATCTGGGACCAAAAGAATTAAAGCTGCAGGAGACTTTTTACCCAGCAAGGAAATAAAATCCTAATCTGTCCTGATTTGAGTCCTGTCACACAGACCTGATATAAAGAGTTTGTGTCATTCAAGAGAGAATTTGGTAGAGCAAAACTGGAATTATTTATGCTGTGAAAAGCCCTGTGTCATTCATAAGAAACAGTTTGTACCTTCTGGGATGCTAATTTTGCTCAGCCTTTGTTCTAACCAATCTATAAAGCTGATGGAGACTGTTCCCTAAGGTGTGGGCTGCAGCAGGAAAAATGTAAATGGCTTTGCTCGCTGATGCAGCTGCACCAGTAGGCCTGCTGATGGGGTCAGCTGTAGCATAGGCCAGGCGCAGGTCTGGGGAGGGTTAGCCAGCATGCTGGTGAAGTCTCTGCTACCACTAGAAGCATCAACACTGCTTGCCTGGAGCAGGGAGAAAAGTTGCAAGGCAGGAGGTGGCTCCTGAGTGCCAGGATGTTGGGGATCATCCCTCCCCAGGTCATGCTGAGCCAGGAGCTCTGCTGCTCCCCCTCCCTTCAGGGCACCGCTTGCTCCCTGCTCCGCTCTCTGACTCTTGCTCCCCCAACCTTCCCAGGGGCTGCGTGTGCAGAGGTGCCCGGGTTGCCTGCATTGTCAGGGTGGAGAGTGAGAGCCAGCCTCAAAACTTCCCTGCAGCCTCCCAGGGCACGGCAGGAGCAAGGCTCAGGGATCCCTGGTGGTGCTGGAGCACCCTGCACCTCACCCCTGGGGATTCCCTTCACCAGTCCGCAGCCGGCAGCAGCCAGGGTGTGTGTGTTTTCCTCTGAAACCTGAAACATTTTACATCAGACTTCAAAACAGACAGACAGACAAATAAACAAACAAACACACAAGCAAACAAAACACCTGCATTTTCAAAATTAAGAGTTGCAAAGTTTCATTTGAATAATTTGACAGCCTGGTGACTGAGGTCTGAATTATCCTCAGAATGGCTGCACACAGGCATTTTCCTGGAGAGCCCAATTCTCAGATTAGATGATAGTTCAGTATAAAGCGGTCTCAAACTGCCGTCATTCTACTAAAACAGCCACCAAAGGAACTAATTATGCACTTTATGTACTCGCGTGCTCCTTATGGGCATGAGTCCCTTCATTAGCACTGCCACAGGAAACAGGGAGGGCAATAGAGTTTTCCCACAGTGCACCATGCTCCTAGGGCTAGAGTGTTGATGGGGGGTGTGGGGCGCTAGGCACTCTGGGATAGGGTTTCTTTGACTCTGGTTTGTGCACTGCAGTGTGGATGCTGGAGCCCTAGATTCAAGTATAGATCAGAAAATTCTGAACCTAGGGTTAAAATGCAATGTAGATATTCAAGCCCAGGGTTCCCTGACGCAGGCCAGCTGACTCAAGTCCCACTAACCCCGCCCAAGCTTACATTTCTGTGTAGCTATAGCCAGGGAATGTGCTGTGTTCTATAATTTATTTATGTGAAATTACTGCACAATATTCTCGGTATCAGTGGCAGCATTAGGGATGCTGGTGGTTGTGGTCGTATTGTGATTGGCTGCGTTATTCGTATTTGTAGTTTAGTAAATCCAGTCAGTAAAGTAAGCACAATACACTCACAACATCTGGTCATTAGAATGTGAAGTCCTAAGCATTGGTAAAAGTCACCACTTTTAACAGCTGAAATCATATTTTCCTAGTATTTTATGAAACTTAACAACAATTAAAGGGGTTATGCAGAATTTGATCCCAAATATGCTGTTGATGAGTTTAACTCATACTTTGTGTACTGATATTAACCATTACTAATGCATCCAAAAAGAGGAATATGAGGCAATGATATGTTGAATGTCTCAGACTGAATAGGTCAGGGATATTGAAGCAATAATGACTGGCTTTTTTTCTGTTTGTACAGCACCTAGCACAATGGGGCACTGGTCCATGACTAGAGCTCCCAGGTGCTACGGCAATGCAAATAATAATCATGAGAAGGGGTAGCAACATTCCTATTGTCCCAGCACCCAGAGAGTTGTGTGAGACACAAGGACTTGGGAATTGGAACTATTTCTGTTACTGAAAATAAAATGTGAAGTGACACATGGCAGAGGCAGCAGGGACACTGTCTGGAAATAATAAAAAACTTGAAATGTAACGGCTTGACTGTGAATAGCAGCGATTTCCTGACATTAAACTCAGCCAGTTGTGAGGGGCATCACCAAGGGGTGAGGAGACCTTTTTAAGTCTGCAGTCTGAGATTGAATCCATGCAACAAATCACAACATCTTTGTCTGGCCCAATACAAATGGGATTAATGGTGCTGGAAGCAACCTGTTGCGCGCACAGGGCTGGCTCAAGAGGTTTTGTTGCCCTGGGTGACTGTTTTGCAGCAGAACCAGCCCTTGGGCAACAAATCCAGCTTTGGAGGGCTGAGGGATATTTGCCAAGTATCAGGGGTAGCCGTGTTAGTCCGTATCCACAAAAACAAAGAGGAGTCCGGCGTCACCTTAAAGACTAACAGATGTATTTGGGCATAAGCTTTCGTGGGTAAAAACCCCACTACTTCTGTTAGTCTTTAAGGTGCCACCGGACTCCTCGTTGGTTTTTGAGGGATATCTGGGTTTTTTTGACACTAATGAGAGATTAAAATATATTAGAAGGGGTTGGCAGTGTCCTCTAGGGCCTTCCTCCTTTTGGGGCTTTGCACTAGGACTTAAACACTGATGTCAAACACAATATGCAAACTGAATCATGAGGCTACTCAGGGGAATAAGACTAGGGGAAGCTGGGCTGGGTTTCTGTATTAATGTGTGTGCCTTGTGTTACAGCATGCAAATGTAACTCCACTCTTTCTTTCCAGGCCAGAATGAAGCATACTGGCAGGGCAGTGAGGGACTGGGGGACACTTGCACCCCTGCTGTCCATTCAGTCCCAGTTCTGTGGATGTGGAATGTCACTCTGCAGGGAAGACTTTCTGGAAGAATGCACCATGAAACCAATGATATACCTGAGATACATGGGTGATATTTTCATTCTCTGGACAGATGGCCTAAACTCCCTCATAGATTTCCACCACAACTTCAACAACCACCACACAGCCAACAAACTCTCATTAGAACACTCCCTACACCAGCATCAACTTCCTGGACCCCAGGATCAGCTTCAACAGTGGAACCCTACAGACAACTGTGGAATCCTACAGATGACCCAACAGTTGAACCCTACAAGAAATGCACCGATTGCTACATGTACCTCCACAAATCCAGTAATCACCCCAGACACCAAGAAATCTGTTGTCTCTAGCCAAGCACTCAGATACCACAGAATATGCTCCAAGGAGAAAGTCTGGGATACACACCTTAACATACTTCAAACCGCCTTCACCAGAGAAGTAGATCACATCATGCTTTGGACCATCCAAATACCCTGAGAGAACCTGTTTCAATACAGAACCCCCCCACATCCAGCAACCCTAGTTGTCACCTACCACTCCACATTGTAACCCATACGGAGTATCATTAAACAGTGACAATCCACCTTTGATGGGGACCATATCCTGAAAAGTTTTTCCTGAACCCCCTCTTCTGTCCTTCAAGCAACCTCCCATTATCACTAAGTTCATAATCAAAAGCAAGCTCACCACAGACCAGGACTCCCACACCATCTCAAAGAGGCACCAGACCCTGCGAGAACAACAGATGCAAAATCTGCAGACATATCTCCACTGCTATGATACTCAATACCCCCAGCAAAACACCTTTCATGGTCCATGGATCTTACGCATGCCTATCACTACATGTGGTGTACCTCATCCAGTGTATCAAATGCCCCAACACTATGTGGGTGAAACCAATCACTATGCTCTCAAATGAAGCCACACAGAAAAATGATAAAAGACAAAAATATCACCCATGGGTGAATACCTTTTTACAAAGCTATCAATCACTCCATATCTGACCTCTCAGTCCTACTCCTCAAAGGAAACCTGCACGACGCCTTCAAAAAACGAGATGGGGAGCTTAAATTCATACCTCTGCTAGACACTAAAAATTATGCTTTCAACATAGACACTGGTTTTATGGCTCATTATAAGAATTTGTAATCTACTAAGCCTCCTCTGTCCTATGACTGCAGAGGTGTTAGTTGCCTACTTCATTTTAAGTGGTTTCTTGCAACATGTGTTAACTCCTTATGTTTAACAATCTGTCCCACCTTGTATTTAGCTGTGACACTCTGGTTACCTTTTTTCAGACCTGAAGAACAGTTCTGTGAAGCTTGAAAACTTGTCTCTTTCACCAACAGAAATTGGCCCAATAAAGGATATCACCTCACCCACCTTGTCACTTTTCAGGGCTGTATTTGGCACCTTTAACTTTAACTTGCCATTCTGATCCCATGCATGCAAAGTGAACTGTTTACTCTAAAATAAAAATTATTTTAGTTTAAGAAAACAACAACAAGAAAGAATGAATGTAAAGGCTCGCTGAGAGAGCACAGTGTATGTGTCTGAGTATATGCTGCAGTAAATCTGAGACCAAAATGGCTGCTCTCTTTGCACAGCGGCAGATTTCTTGGAAAATCAAAGGTACAGTACACAGGAACCAAAGGCATCACAGTTTCAAGCTGCATACATCACTTTTGCTTAGGGCTAATTGCTGCCTGTCAAATCCCTCTAGAAGCAGGGTGACCAGACAGCAAATGTGAAAAATCGGGATGGGGTAGGGGGTAATAGGGGCCTATATAAGAAAAAGACCCCAAAATCGAGACTGTCCCTATAAAATTGGGACATCTGGTCAACCTATCTAGAAGTGCAGAGCCAAATTCACCCCACTGATTCACTGGAGTAATACTAGGGATGAATTAAGTGTGCAGAAGGCAGCAGAAACAGTTCAGCTCTGTTGTGCAGGGGAAGGAGACTGCAGAGGTACCACATGAGGACAGGAAGAGAAGTTTGCATGGCTCCAGGGGGACTCCAGATCCAGTAGTGTAATGTGTGTGTATGTGTGAGAGAGGATATGAGTAGTAGTGTTGCTTTTGATCTGTAGCAGGAAGCCAGGAAGGAGTGGCTGGGAAGGTTCCAGGCAGAAGCTCTGCAGTGCAGCAGGGTGTGATGGTGAAGGAGATGCAGTAGCATAGAGATAATGCTGCTTTCTTTATTCTTGGTTAGAAGGAAGAATCACAGAGACTTGAGTCAGTTTCTCCGTATCACATGACTGAGGGATGTTAGGGAGTAGCCAGCAGATCTGTTGCTATCAAGCCCTGTAGTGGGGAGTGTGCGTAATTGTGGTGGAAGCAGGAGACCCCATAGGCTGTGGTATAGGCTGGTGGACAGCTCTGTGAACTGAACAGAAGATTTCCACCCCTCTGACTTAGCAGAGAACCTTGTGCTAAATCACTTTACTCTGCCTATGCTCCAAGAGGGATGATTTTTCTTATTTCTTTTGCAAGCAACCTTGTTGCTTTAAAAAGCAACAAACTGCTGGAGAGGCTGATCAGCACCATTCAGCCAACCTTGCTGGATTCAGCTGCCTGGGGCTAGGCTAAGCCTGCACTTGCATGAAGTTGCTCAGTTTAACCTGTGAGTGACCTTCATTATATTTCAACAGCTTCACAGGTTTTAGGAGGTAAATACCCTGTGCTCTAATTCTCCCAGCAGTCTGCATGTGTAGCTCCCATTAACATTGGTGGCAACGATTATTTGCCAGTAGACCTCTTGATAACTGTATGGTTACTTGAATAAGGTCTGAGAGTGATCATTGCTTGGTAGCAGCTGCAGTTTGGCTTGGTAAATAAAAAGAGAGAGAAATAATTAGCTGGCACTTAGCCTGTAATTACCTGAATAGAACCTGGTATTCCTATGTAATTAGAGGTTTCGGAGTAGCAACCGTGTTAGTCTGTATCTGCAAAAAGAACAGAAGTACTTGTGGCACCTTAGAGACTAACACATTTATTTGAGCATAAGCTTTTGTGGGCTACAGCCCACTTCATCGGATGCATGCAGTGGAAAATACAGTAGGAAGATATATACACACACAGAGAACATGAAACAATGGGTGTTACCATACACACTCTAACGAGAGTGATCAGTTCAGGTGAGCTATGTAATTAGATGCTCGAATGTTGCCATGACTAATACCTCCCATGCAACCTGAGGCATTGCTCATTTGCCATCCCTCAATCCTTAGGTACACAGCCGAGTTCCTCGTCAGGATTAACGTATGAACTGTGTACACACCGAATGAACGTTTACATGTAGACTGAACACTCTAAGCCAAATTCACCCCTGGGGTTAGGTTACTGCTTTGGCTTTCACAGCTGGACTTTGGGCTCAATCACTGCATTGGAGCCTGGCAAAACTGAGTTTGCTCATATGGGCAGCTGGAGTCCCACTGAGTTTTGATTTAAACGTCTCTTTAGTAAGACGAAATGGTTTCTGTCAGTTGCTCTGATTAACCTTTCATGGAAGGCAGTGGAATCCCCTGTTCTTAGATGATTCTTTGCATGGTAGCACTTTAATTCACTACTGTCACTAACATAGCAACCGTGGAGGGAGCGAGGGAGCGGGGGACTATGGATGCTATTTTGGAGATTGTCTTTTATCTTCAGAAAGATGGAACTAATTAAGCAGCATGTTTAGAACTGAAGAAATGCCTAGGGGCTGCACGGCTTATGCTGAGAGAACTGGTTCTCCAACACACAGCTGAGACACCCTATTACTCCCATGGCTTGTGAAATTGCTATATCCATAGGCATTTAGAAAACTTCACTCTGGTATATCAGTGCTGATTTATTTGCATTGTGTTTCTGTTTGAGATGATTCCTTCCCCTCCCCTCTCTAATGACACCTTAAATCTTCCTAAGAATCAGAAAAATGAATTCCAGATGGTCACAAATGGGTGGCACCATGCAAAAGGAGGTGCTATGTTCAAACACATGTTTCACACATCTTTAGGGGTAGGCCTTACACTGTGGCTGGCTCCAAAAATACTCCTTTCATTTTTGTCGCATACTTGTAGGCCCTACTCGGATAACAATACATGATGATACCCATCCTGTTTCCATGGGGATTCCATACATCGTTGTGCTTTGTACAATGCAAAAAATAAATACAGCAGAGCATCCAGTCAAAGGGCAATCAGTCTAAGGACTCTCAAGCAATCAGCATTTCAGATCATTTTGCACTGACCTTGAGTTAAGATAAGTGTTTAAATTTTTCTCAAAACAAAAATCTGTGTAGCAGTTGCATGTTGGTGCCTTCAGAATCAGAGAGGGGTCCCAAAGCAGATTGCTGGATCTGTGCTCCTTTTTGACTTTGCAAAAAGAACAGGAGGACTTGTGGAACCTTAGAAACTAACAAATTTATTTGAGCATAAGCTTTCGTGGGCGACAGCCGATGAAGTGGGCTGTCGCCCACGAAAACTTATGCTCAAATAAATTTGTTAGTTTCTAAGGTGCCACAAGTACTCCTCTTTTTGCGGATACAGACTAACACGGCTGCTACTCTGAAACCTGTCTCTTTGACTTTGGGCATGCTCAGATCCAGTTTGAAGTTCTTGGCTTGGACATATCTCTGTTCAAAACATCAGGCCAATATGTGCCACTTGATGCCATGTTTGGTCTCAGAAAGGTGACTCTTCTGTGAGAAATATGGTGGCTAGTCAGCATTGCCAAGGTTACAGAGTCTGCATGGCCCAGATCCTGGTTTTAATGGGAGTTAGGTGCCTAAATACCATTGAGGATCTGGGCCTACATCTTTCTGCATGTGACATTCCATCGGTGATGTGTGCGTGTGTGTGTATTATAGGGAGGGCTGGGAGTGCCAGCTATTAAGGTTGCCTGACACTTCCCTTTATTAGACCCTCTTTTCATTTTTTTATAACTTTGCCAAACTTTAACTGTTCAGGCTAAAATTTAACATATTAGTTATTTTGAAAAATTTCAGCAAATGTGGTTCAATCATTTCCAAGAGGTAAAGCTACGGAAAAATACCTTGTTTTGCCCAATCTGAGTTCCAGCTGGCATTACCTAACTTTTGAGCACTTGAGTTTGCAACCCAAATAATGTTCTTTTAAGGTAGATTTTGTGTGTAATTATAATATATGATGGCACATGCAGTGGAATGGTAGCAAAAAATAAAGCTGTGCCAATGCTACAAAGTGCAGGAAAACATCTGGTTTACATTTTAAACGCATTCCCTTTGTGAATAAAGATAGAATCGTAGGACTGGACACGACCGCGAGAGGTCATCTAGTCCAGTCCCCTGCACTCATGGCAGGACTGAGTATTATCTAGACCAGGGGTTTTCAACTTTCTTTCTGAGGTCCCCCTCAACATGCTATTAAAATCTCCATGGCCCAGCCAGGGTGCGGGGGACGGGACTCTTGGGCATAGGCATAGTTTGACTTCTAGTTGGAGGGGGGGTGTCTAGGGCTGGCAGGGCTCAGACCAGCTCCGCACAGCAGGGACTAGGGAGGGAGTGCCACCTCCACCCCCGACTCATCTCAGCAGGCCACCCCCCTGTCTGGGGCTGTGTGCCAGTGGCTGATCCCCATGAGCAGTCAAAGGGGGGCTGGGAGCTGAGAGCTGAGGATCAGCTGCAACCCTGGGTACCAGCAGCAGATGGAGGAATGTCACAGCTGCCCCTCACTGCCTGGCTCCAGCTTCCTGCCTAGGATCTGACCAGATAGTGGGGCCTGAGGGGTGCGGAGGGAGAGGAGGAGGTGGGGGGGTGGAGCTGCCCCCAGGACTGCCCCACCCCTGGTAAGGCACTGCAGTTTGGCAGGGGAACATCTTGTACCCCCTCAACTCCGCCCATGGACTCAGGGCTTTTGCTCACATCGGGGCTTCAGCCCCTCCGTTCCTGGCTTCAGTGGGCGGGGGAGGGAGGGAAGCTAGGGGCCAGCTTCCACCCCGCGGGGTGTGTATGTGTGCTGGGGATGGAACTTCAGCCCCGCGGTGCTCCCATGGGGGGCACTGGCGATCAGGGCTTTAGCCTTATGCCACTCCCTGCTTTAGCCCCATGCGGGGGCACCGGGGATACAGTGGGGCGTGGCGGGGGAGGGCAGACCTGGTTGATAACTGCTAATCTAGATCAGGGGTTCTCAAACTTCATTGCACCACAACCCCCTTCTGACAATAACAATTACTACATGACCCCAGGAGGGGGGACCGAAGCCTGAGCCCACCCGAGCCCTGCTGCCCTGGGGAGGGCCTGTATCTTGACCCCTCAGGCTTCAGCTTTGGCCATGAGCCGCAACAAGTCTAATGTCAGCCCTGGCAACCCCATTAAAAAGGGGTCACGACCCATGTTGGGGTCCTGACCCACAGTTTGAGAACCGCTGATCTAGACCATTCCTTATAGGTGTTTGTCTAACCTGCGCTTAAAAAGCTCCAATGGTGGAGATTCCACAACCTCCTTGGGCAATTTATTCCAGTGCTTAACCACCCGGACAGTTAGGAAGTTTTTCCTAATGTCCAACCTAAACCACCCTTGCTGCAATTTAAGCCCATTGCTTCTTGTCCTATCCTCAGAGGTTAAGAAGTACAATTTTTCTCCCTCTTCCTTGTAACAACCTTTTATGTACTTAAAAATTGTTATCATGTCCCCTCTCAGTCTTCTCCTCTCCAGACTAAACAAACCTATTTTTCAATCTTTTCTAGACCTTTAATCATTTCTGTTGCTCTTCTCTGGACTTTCTCCAGTTTGTCCACATCTTTCCTGAAATGTGGCACTCAGAACTGGACACAATACTCCAGTTTAGGCCGCATCAACGTGGAGTAGAGCGGAAGAATTACTTCTCGTGTCTTGCTTACAACACTCCGGTTAATACATCCCACAATGACGTTTGCTTTTTTTGCAACAATGTTACACTGTTGACTCATATTTAGCTTGTGATCCACTGTGACCCCCAGATCCATTTCTGCAGTACTCCTTCCTAGGCAGTCCTTTCCCATTTTGTATGTGTGCAACTGATTGTTCCTTCCTAAGTGGAGTACTTTGCATATGACCTTATTGAATTTCATCCTATTTACTTCAGACCATTTCTCCAGTTTGTCCAGATCATTTTGAATTCTAATCCTTTCCTCCAAAGCACTTGCCACCCCTCCCAGCTTGGTATCATCTGCAAACTTTATAAGTGTACTCGCTAGGCCATTATCTAAATCATCGATGATGATATTGAACAGAACCGGACCCAGAACTGATCCCTGCAGGACCCCACTCGATAGGCCCTTCCTGCTTGACTGTAACCACTGATAACTACTCTCTGGGAATGGCTTTTCAACCAGTTATGCACCCACCTTATAGTAGCTCCATCTAGGTTGTATTTCCCTAGTTTGTTTATGAGACAGTCATGCAAGACAGTATCAAAAGCCTTACTAAATCAAGATATAATGGTGGAATGATATAATGGATATATATGGTAGAATCCCTATTTGTTTGCTGTGTGTGAAGATTGCAGACAAATGATTTCAGCGTCTGAAGTAAATATGGCCTTAAAAATTACCAACATGTTGTACATTTTAAAACAAACGTACAAAGCAGTTCCCTCTGCGTGCATCTGCCTACAGTGGAGTCAAGAGCTGGTGACTTTACAAATGCCCAAAACACTGAAAAAAACAGCAGGCGACTGCCACCTGCTGCGTGTGGAGTGCTCTGAAAAACAGTTATCAGTTTCCAATTGGGGAGGAGGGGAATAAACAGGGGGAAAAAGAGGATGCCTGATTTTACAATGGGCGTACGGACAATGTTCAATTACCTATCATGCTTTAGAAAGAAGGGACTGCTGTCAATCAAACATTAAGTGCATTGGCAGTGTGGTCTGGGGTCGAGACCAGGATTGGAACAGCAGGGACTGCAGCAGCTGAGGGTAGAAGACCATTGGCAGAAGGGGTATACAGGAAGTGTGCACAACACCTGTGTGAATTATGCTTGACTGTAGCCATGAATGAGGCCCAGATCCTCCAAGGAGCTCAATGGGAGTTAGGTGCCTAAATACCTTTAAGGATCTGGGCCTGGGTTCTCAAGTTTTGATAGCAATGAGTTCACACACTGCTTTTCTTTTTGAAATGGCAAATGACCCCCTGCCTGTCTCTTCCACCACCCACCAAAAATCTAATACACCTCTACCCCGATATAAGGCCACCCGATATAACACGAATTCGGATATAACACGGCAAAGCAGTGCTCTGGGAGGGGGCGGGGCTGCATGCTCCAGCGGATCAAATCAAGTTCGCATAACGCGGTTTCACCTATAACGCTGTAAGATTTTTTGGCTCCCGGGGACAGTGTTATATCGGGGTAGAGGGGTACATTGTTTATAGATGGAATGTAAGCATCAACTCAGTAAAAAAAAGTGGGTTTACAAACAAAAGGCTGGAATAGTTTTTGAATTCAACACATCCCTCCTCCTTGTGGAGGTGTAGATGCTTCAAATCCCTTGATTAAGCGCCATTCAATAACGGAATGAAAATATTCATTGCTTATTTGTCCATGCACCACAATGTGTTCTTCTTATCCTCCTCCATTATCCAGCAGGCTCTGACTTATCAAAACCAAGGTGCAGATAAAAATTCTGCTGTTACATGAGAGCAATGACAAAAGGCCTCAGACAGAATTTGCAGCAGTATCTTATGCAGTTGTTTTGCATCCGCCGCTGGGGGAAATAACAGAGCAAATGTTTTAACTTATGCAAATAAAAGTTTTAGTTTGTGGTTTGAATTTGCATATTAACTGTGTGACCTCTTTTGACTACAGACTCTGTGGTTGTATCTGTTTATTAAATGCCATTAAAATTTACTTTGAGAGCTGTCTTTGTCTCTTTTGGGTTGCTGTTTTTTAAGCCTCGATATGGAGTGATGGAAAATAGTTCTCAGATTGCTGTTCAAATTGGAAGAAAAAGGTGATAGTTTTCTCCAACTTCTTTACCAATCCTTTCTTTCCCTTCACAGTTCAAGTGCTGCCTTAGATCCCCTGAAATATGTAAAAGAGATTTGCTCTATTCAGGAGAAGTTTGAAGTCATTATTTTCATCCCTTGTGTGCTGTGTTTTTTCAGTTTTAGGGTGGCACTTCAGGGTATTCGGACTGGATTAGAAAATAATCGTGGAACTGGCATCTGAGCAGAAGCCTAAGTGCTATCAAATTAGCAATCGGGGAGCAGGTGGCAATTTTCTCTGTAAGTGGCTTTGCTAAACAGCAATAGAAATTGGTGAGCCGTTTGCGGTGGTTTTGTTTGTATTTAAAGTCACTTTTCTACTGCAGGGAAAGCTGTAATTCTATCTCTGTTGTTGTTGTTGTGGTTTTTATTGTTGAGCATTCCACGTCCTCTGAGAACCCAGACAAATTTTTGCTCCGCTGTCTGCATTATTCCCCTGCCATTTGATTCAGCCTTAGTTTCTCTTGAGTCTCTGCTGAACAGCTTCAAACTACTCAGGCTGTGCTGAGATAACGTCTGCTGCAAACTGTGGTTACCCGCAAACCCAGCGTTTCACAGGTGTGGCCATTAATTTGCTGGGGTTGGGGGAGCACCAAATAGAAGTCGAGTGGAATGGACATTGGGGTGAGGAAGGAAAGCAATCGATGTCGGAAAAATTCAGGAGCAACATATTCCCCCTTTCCCCTGTGTGCATAGGGAACAAGAGTCTTAATTGCCATGCCTGCTCCATGAAAATGGAAAAAAATAGTTTTCAATCAAAGTTTTTCCTTGAACTTTTTCAGGTTCTTGTTGAAAAAACAAACACTTGAAAATTGCAATAGTGCAACCAAGCCCCACAAATGTTTTCAGTTTGGGAACATTCATTTTTTTCCCCATGAGAACCTGAAACATTTAATTGAAAATGGATATTTCCACAAACATTTCCATTTTGACACTTTCCATCTACCGCCTCTACAATGGAATCTTCTGAGACCAGTTTTCACAGGCATTTTTCCCTTCTAGGGGCCCTGGAATTGTATTTTTTTTCATCAGGTTTCTTTGTGACACTGGCAGACCAGGTGCCAGCTCATGCCAAGGCCCCTATGCCTCACTGAACAATGACAAATGCACAGCTGGGAACCAGTCTGGTCCACCTGTGTGTTAGCATTGTTAAAATAAATGTTAAGTTGATTAGAATGTTTAATGAATTTAAAGAATGTGTTTAATGTTTAGACTTGATGAAATGTTTGTAGAATGCTGCGTGTATTGATCTCCCTAGTATAAAGTCATAGTGAGTGTTTGCATTGTAACCCTCTGTAATTGTGTAACTCACCAAACATTCATTAGTTTAAAGTGCTGGCCTTGCTGATCAGAACTGAAACCAAATGAGCCTTTGTGAAACATCAGAGGACGAAGAGAGAGGATTTTCATAGAATCATAGGACTGGAAGGGACCTCGAGAGGTCATCTAGTCCAGTCCCCCACACTCATGACAGGACTAAGGGTATGTCTACACTATGAAATTAGGTCGAATTTATAGAAGTCGGTTCTTTAGAAATCGTTTTTATACAGTCGATTGTGTGTGTCCCCACACAAAATGCTCTAAGTGCATGAAGTCAGCGGACTGTGCCCACAGTACCAAGGCTAGCGTCGACTTCCGGAGCGTTGCACTGTGGGTAGCTGTGAGTAGCTATCCCACAGTTCTTGCAGTCTCCGTCACCCATTCGGATTCTGGGTTGAGATCCCAATGCCTGATGGGGCCAAAACAGTGTTGTGGGTGGCTCTGGGTACATGTCATCAGGCCCCCCCTCTCCCTCCCTCCCCCCTCCGTGAAAGCAACGGCAGACAATCATTTCGAGCCTTTTTTCCTGGGTTACCCGAGCAGACGCCATACCACGGCAAGCATGGAGCCCGCTCAGCTCACTGTCACTGTACGTCTCCTGGGTGTTGGCAGATGTGGGATTGTATTGCTACACAGCAGCAGCTCATTGCCTTTTGGCAGCAGATGGTGCATTACGATTGGTAGCTGTCGTCATCATATTCCTGGGTGTGGGAGTGACTCAGCCAGGTCATTCCCATATTCTGCCGAGCACCCAGGAGATGATGATGGCTAGCAATCATAATGCAGCATCTTCTGCTGAGCACCCAGGAGCTGATGATGGCTAGGAGTCGAAGTGCATCATCTGCTGCCACCCTAAAGATGTAGAAGATAGATGGAGTGGATCAAAACAAGAAATAGACCCGATTTGTTTTGTATTCATTTGCTTCCTCCCTTCCTCCCTCCATCAGAGCAATGGCAGACAATTGTTTTGCCCAAAACCAGGCGAGGTGGTGACGGCAGTGCGGTAACGAGAGGGACATGGTGATAGACTTCTCACAAAGTACGGGTCGGGGGGCAATGTGCACATCATGCTGATGAGCTCTGCAAATACGCTGGCCAAACAGGAAATGAAATTCAAAAGTTCGCGGGCCTCCCGGAGGCCAAAACAGTGTCGCAGGTGATTCTGGGTACACGTCGTCAGGCCCTCGCTCTGCCCCGGACCTTCCGTTTGCCTCTCTGGTTTTGTGGTAGGCTTGCCGTAGCTCCTTAATTTTCATGCGGCACTGCTGTGCATCCCTGTTATGGCCTCTGTTCTTCATGCTCTTTGAGACTTTTTCTAACGTTTTGGCATTTCGTTTACTGCAACTGAGTTCAGCTAGCACGGATTCGTCTCCCCATATGGTGAGCAGATCCCGTACCTTCCGTTCGGTCCATGCTGGAGCTCTTTTGCAATCCTGGGACTCCATCATGGTCACCTTTGCTGATGAGATCTGCACTCACCTGCACCTTGCCATGCTGGCTAAACAGGAAATGAGATTCACAAGTTCGCGGGCCTTTTCCTGTCTACCTGGCCAGTGCATCTGAGTTGAGAGCACTGTCCAGAGCGGTCACAATGGAGCACTCTGGGATAGCTCCCGGAGGCCAATACCGTCAATTGCATCCACACTATCCCAAATTCGACCCGGCAAGGCCGATTTCAGCGCTAATCCCCTCGCTGGAAGTGGAGTAAAGAAATCGATTTAAAGAGCCCTTTAAGTTGAAAAAAAGGGCTTTAACCCTGGACCCGTCCACATGACAAATCGAGGTAATGCTGCTAAATTCTACTAAAATCATAGTGTAGACCAGGCCTAAGTATTATCTAGACCATCCTTGCCAGGTGTTTGTCTAACCTGCTCTTAAAAATCTCCAATGATGGAGATTCCACAATCTTCCTAGGCAATTTATTCCTGTGCTTAACCACCCTAACAGTTAGGAAGTTTTTCCTAATGTCCAACCTAAACCTCCCTTGCTGCAATTTAAGCCCATTGCTTCTTGTCCTATCCTCAGCAGTTAAGAAGAACACTTTTTCTCCCTTCTCCTTGCACTTGAAAACTGTTATCATGTCCCCTCTCAGTCTTCTCTTCCCCCAACTAAACAAAACCAATTTTTTCAATCTTCCCCCATAGGTCATGTTTTCTAGACCTTTAATAATTTTTGTTGCTCTTCGCTGGACCTTCTCCAATTTGGTCACATCTTTCCTGAAGTGTGGAACCCAGAACCGGACACAATACTCCAGTTGAGGCCTAATCAGCGCGGAGTAGAGCGGAAGAATTACTTCTCGTGTCTTGCTTACAATACTCCTGCTAATACATTCCAGAATGCTGTTTGCTTTTTTTGCACTTTTGACTCATGTTGACTTTTGTTGCTTGTCTCCCCCACCCCCATCCATGAAGAGGAGTCAGGCGCCAACACTTGTTCATCAGTTTGAACTCTGGGGGGAGGGAATAAAAATGCCTGACCAGAAGGAACCATATCACTGTGCTGCTCAGAATTTGGAGAGGGCAATACCTCTAAGCCTAGGCAAGGGATCCCCGAGCTGTGTAGCTTGGGTTAGCCCTAATGGGCATATAGAGCTTGCATATTACAGTAGCTTCTGTTACCTTTTTGGAACCTAAGACTATAACTCATGTGTGTGTGTGTGTGTGTGTGTTTGTGTACCAACCTTGTAAATAACTCACATTTCTTTTTCTTAGTTAATAAATCTTTACCTATAGGATTGGCTACAAGCATTGTCTTTGGTTCTGAGGTACAACTGAGCTAGAATAAGCGATTGGTCCTTTGGGACTGGAAGTTACCTGAATATTGCTGTGATTTTGGATGTAGGGGACCCTCTATCACAAAGGCAGGCTTGCGTGGGTGGCAAGACAGACCAGAGTGGCCAAAGGGACTGTCCGTGACTCCATGTTAAGAATGTTATAGTGCTTGAGGAGTTCACACTTGATACTGGGTTGGTGAAATCGAAGTACAGAACACACAACCAGTTTGGGGTTTGTGCCGTGTTTCTTAACAGTCTGCCTTGAGGTTGGCACTCACAGTCAAGAGTTACCCTAGACAGCCTGACACCGTTATCGGAGATCCATTTTTAAAAGGTTTCCCTGGATTTGGTATTCCCTGCTTTGGCTTGGTGAAGTTACCTGAACTGTACTGTGCAACCTTTTGGACACATTCTTATTTACAAATAGGCTGGGAAAGCTTAGACTTTAATCTGTCAATGTAGCTAAACATCAATTTCAATGTACACACAGAAACTAATGGGAAAAATACTTCCATCCATAATAATCAACATTTACAGACGGGCAAAGTAAGGAACATGCTGCTTGAGAACTTCTTAGAGTTTGATTTAAGAATATTTACTTTGTATGTTTTGACACGCGGATGTTGACAGTTTATGTTTTAATGGCTATAAAGCTTCAAGATTTTTGACTCTCAACTAATAATTATTGTCTGTACCCCCTGTTGTCTGAAATGCCCATAGTTTCCTGCAACTATGATCATTTAAATCAATAAATACTGAAAAAAAGCTTAAAACCCAGAATTTTGCACAATTGTGAAAATTTAAATTGATAAAAATAGAAAAAAGCTTCAAAATATCTGTCAGAATGATTAAAAAAATAAAAATGAAATTCTCTTTTTAGAGAGCACATCCGCAGGGAAGGGATTTTGCTCTTATCAGTTCAGCAGTGCTCAGGGATATGAAACATGGCTGATTCCTTCCTTCAGATTTTTTGGCACCACAAATTGCAGCTGATGAAATTCCAGTGCACCGTAAAGAGCCTGACAGCAGGTGGGGAGTGGCTGGTTATTAACCTCGGAGGCAGATGTCCGCTCTTCCCTCCAGAATTCCAACGTGAATAAGAGAGAGACGGCTCGGAACATTTTTCAGCTTCTGGAGAGCATGAGTCGCTTGAACACTGCTTTGCTTATTGCTGTTTCCTGACTGATGGTTAACATGGAATTTTTTTAATAGATTTTGTTTTAAAGGGAGGCTTGTGAAATGTCACAATCCATCAGATACGAGACAGCTTGTGCTGCTCACCTATGACAGAGCAATACTTGAGGGCTGATCCTCTGCTCGCTGACGGTTGTGTGAATCAAGAGGAATGCCATCCAAGTCACTGGAGTAAAATGTGAAGAAAGGAGAGGAGAATAAAGCCCTGTGCCTAGTGAGGAATTTGATGCTTAATTTTTTATTTTAGAGGAACAAACTCAAAGCCATGAATAGTCAATGAGGCAAGTATTTACTGTGAGTGTTGTTTTTTTAAAGGCATAGCCAATGCTTGCCATGTGGTATTAAGCTGAACCACTGCCAGTAGGACATAGAGGTTGAGCCAGTCAGCAGCTAGGCTTTCAGCCGTCAGTAAGTTATAAATCTTTCCCTTTAAGCAAACTGTCCTATCCGGCCAGGTTGTACCACTAGGGGACAGCCCTGAGTAGGGAGCAGGGTGGGGCTGCACTGTGTCGGGAGTTGTTCAGTTGTTGTGTCACATATTAGGAAAAACAACAGGAACTCCCCTTCCATAACTGGCTGAGTTTGCTGGTGGGCAGGGCTGGTGTAAGGATGTTTCGCGCCCCAGGTGAAACTTCCACCTTGCGCCCTCGCCCATCCCCGAGCCCTGTGGCAGCTCCCCACCCCACCTCCGCCCAGAGGTGCCCCCCCGCGGCAGCTCCCCCCCCCCCCCGCCCTGAGGCACCTCCCCCGTGGCAGCTCTCTCCCCCGCCTGGGGAGCTGTGCGGCAGCTCCCCACCCCAGCTCACCTCTGCTCCGCCTCCTCCCCGAGCACGCAGTCGCTGCTCCACTTCTCCTGCCTCCCAGGCTTGCGGAGCCAATCAGCTGTTTGGCACCGCAAACCTGGGAGGGAGAGAAGCAGAGTGGGGTGGTGTGCTCAGGGGAGGAGGCGGAGCAGAGACAAGCTGGGGTGGGGAGTTTCCCTGCGTGCCGCCCCCCCCCACTTGCTGCAGGCAGCTCTCCCCACGCCCCCCTGCCCCAGCTCCCTCCGCCTAAATGCCAATGACGACCGGGGTGGACAAAGATCCAGCTGCTGTGGTTGCCGCCGAAGAAAATGTCGCCCCACAAATGCCAGCGTCCTAGGCGACCGCCTAGGTCGCCTAATAAGTTGCATAAGCCCTGCTGGTGGGAACCTCCTCCCCCGCCTTTACAGAGGGGTTAGCTCAATAGTAGAATCTGTCCCTCCTCCCGCCTTTTGCCTTGGTTGCTCCCCAGTAAAGGAGTGCAGATAGTCAATGGCCCTAGCTAGCTGATTATTGCTTTAGCAAGCCAGGGGTCCAAAAACCTACTCGCTCCATAGGCTCCAAATCACACTGTTCAGCTGCTTCCTCCAACGCGGCTTAGAATCCGTCCAATCCCTCCCGAGCAGTGTGGTGGGGTTTCATAGAAGTGCTCATTACTTGGGAATTGGAATTAAATACTCCATTTTCATTTTTTTTAACTGAAAGCCTGTTTTTTGTTTTGTTTGTTTGAATGCGTTAATAAAAAACCATGGCATCGTTGCCTGACCTTTGCCAAAGCACCGATGGACCATTTTTAGGCTGGACCAGCTTCAAAGAACACCAAACAAAATGTATTGGGGTTTCCCTTGCTCGCACTTAGGCAACACGATGTTGTTTGAAAGCAAGACTGTTGGGATTATGGGGCTCTTTCAGTCCCCACTGAAGTCAATGGCACAGGCTCAAAGCACGTATTAGGACATCTTGTATAAAAAAGATCACTCCATGTGAAGGAAGGGTGATTGAAGGCTGAATTTTTCATCGCCAAGACGCATTTTCGGAGCTGCTGCACTCTAGCAGTTTTAGAAGGCTAACTCTCACTTATGTAGGATCACTGACTCCCAAGACCTTTAAAGGTTAGACAAAAGTCTCCCACTCACTTGGTGGTATTGCTCTTAAAATCCAAACCCGTGATATGCATCAGTTACCTCTAGCCTCAGAGAGTGTTGCTTTTCCTGCAATACAATGAGTACTTACATTATTGTGTCTAATTCAAAAGTTCTGTTCCACAGCTACCCTGCCTTTCAGCTGCTGCATAACAGCTTGATATGGCTACATCGCAGAGTCGAGTGGCCTTAAGACAGGGCTGGAATGTTTTCCATCTCTGGTTTTTGACTGGAATTAATGGTTTTTGTGCACCGGCATGGCATTTCAGTGCAATCGGCCTCATGAACTAAAATATATTACAGTGCTTTGGACCTGGCTGTTTGCTCGTTGTCGTTTCTTTTTGAAATGGCGTTGGCGTGACCTTGGTGTGCGTGGAGGTAAAGGGGGGGGCAATAACACGGAGTACAACTTGGCAATGCAAACAGGCACTCTGCCAGCTTCCTCCCCAGCCGCTCTGCAAACAACACTTCAGCGCTAACCTGCACAAGGGCTGCTGCTAGTCCAGCCGCTGAATAGTTTGCAGACTCATTTGCTTGGACTGTGCCTAAAGTTATTCACGCTTTGTGGTACCTGATGGGTCACCTACGTCCCGTGGGATTCTCCGCTCTCGAGTGGGCAGGAGAGTAGTTTACTCTGGAGGGTGGAGTTCTTTGTACATTGTTTCTTAGTTCTGTTAAATGTCATGTCTGTTAGCATTAGTGCAGCGTGCAGAGCACTGGATGGGTGCATTGATATATCCAAAACAAATCAATGACACAATCAAAGGGAAGACATGGTTCATGAACTGTCGGCTGTCATGTCAAGTCTGCAAATTCCTTTTCCTTCTCATTGTAATGCTCCCAATGGTGACGCAACAGCATGAGTACCAAGCTAAACCAGGGCACAAGCCCTAATAGGTTCTGTGTTCTACACTTAGATTTCACCAACTCAGTGCACCAAGTGCAACTCCTGAGACACGTTAACAACCTTAACATGGAGTCACCGACTGTCCCCTTGGGCACTCCTGTCTGTCTTGCCACCCTGGTGAGCATATCTCTGTGATCAGTGGCCCCTTACACCAAGAATCACAGCAATATTCAGGTTACTCCTGAGCCGAAAGGACCAGTCACTTACCCTGGCTCAGCTGCACTTTAGGTCTCACACCAGAGACCATGCTTGCAACCTAAGCTATATGAAGCTGTATTAAATAGGAAAAGGAAATTTGAGAGCTATTTGCAAGGTTAAAGAAAGCCAACATAGACACATGATTGAGTTACAGTCTGAGGTTTCAAAAGGAAATATTCACTTTTATCAGCAGCAAGCTCCATTTGTCCTTTAGGGCTAACTCAGGCTAAGCAGCTGGGGATCTGTTGCTTATGCCTAGAAACATCTTGCTGCCACAGAGTTCAAGCAGCATAGAGATCCCTAGTTCCTTTTATCCCCCTACTGCCATGTGCTCTGAGCTGCAAACTCAGCTGATGGGAAAAGTCCACTCACATGACTCATCTTCACGAGGAGCAGAGAAGAACAACAATAAAAGACTTTAGTTCTTTTGTTGATGATTCCTCAATCGAGATGTAGGGGTGTTTCCAGTTGTAAGATCTACTCATAGCCTGTCTGGTATTGATGGGTCTCCTCCTTTGGGAAGGGCATAACAATTTCTGTGGAAGGGCAGCTCTTCACACTAATTAACGTCCCTTTCCTGGATGGCCATTCATATGGTCACAGAGACTCACAATATAACCGCTCAAATATTACATTACAGTATGGACCACGGATATTACAAGTGAGATTAATGCAGGCAGCCATAGGTGCTGACTTCCTCCAGGCCCAGAGGGTGCTCAACCCCAGACCCCGCCCCTTCTCCCAATCCTCCACCCCTGTCCTGCCTCTTCCTGATCACACTCCACCCCTTCTTCCAAGTTCCTACCCCACCCTGCTGCTTCTTCGCCTCTTCCTGCCCAGTTCAGCCTCCTTCCCTGAGCGTGCCCTGTCCCCGCTCCTCCCCCTTCCTCCCGGAGCCTCCTGCATGCTGTGAAACAGCTGATAGTGGCGGGTGGGAGGCGCTGGGAGGAAAGGGGAGGAGTTGATCAGTGAGGCTGCTGGCAGGTGGGAGGTACTGGCGGGGATGTAAGCTGGCTGCCGGTCGATGCTAAGCACCCATTAATTTTTTTCTGTGGCGCTCAACCCTGAAGTACCCCAGAGTTGGTGCTTATGCAGGCATCAACTCACAAGCATTTAACAGAGTCTAAACACTAAATATTTTCTTATAATTCTAATACCTAGTCTATCAATATTAACCCACAGGCAAGCCAGACAGAGTCCTGCTAAGTATCTGGAAGTGTTCAGTTGAGACATAGGTACTTTGACATGCGCTGGCACCTGGCCTGTCAGCATCACTCCTTTTTAAGACACATGAAACAATGGAGGCGGAAACATTATTTTGTATCTAGTACATATTTAATACCAGAAACTAAATACGAACAAATGTATTTGTTGGCTCTTGCCAGTGCTTGTTTTGTTGTGATGTGATGTATTCTCTGCTGCTCCCATGTTGAGGGATTTGTTTTTTATAGCATGAAAGCATCTTTAATTCAAAGGCAGATCTTAAGTACTTTTCAATTTGACTTAGCAAGGGTCCTCTATGGTTGGTGAAATGTAATTAGCAGCCCTAAGTAGGTGATTAATTGAATTGTATGTGTGGCAGGAAGCTGTCTGTTATGTTAGAGCTCAGGGTGGCTTTCACTGTGGTTTATAGATGGTGTAAGCGAGAAAAGGGATCCATTTTTATGATTCTGCCAAGGTGCTAATTAGGTATTGAAGCTGAAATTGAACAAATTAGGTTTGCCAATTAATAAGTGTTGTAGCTAAAACAGAATGGAATCTAACAGGGTAACCCCTTTTGATGGAATCCCGGGAGTGTTAGTGTTCTAATTTTAACGCTGGATTCTTTTTGGGTCAACTTTTCACTTGAACAGGATTTCTCAAATCAGAACACTTGGTTATTTTTAACCACTTATTCATTAATTCACCCAGCACCACATTAGTATACCATCATCAGTTCACCATGCAAGCATACACATAACCAATGTTCTAGGTGTGCACGGAACACACCGTACAGTCTTAGAACCATAGAATCATAGAACTGGAAGGGATCTCAAGAGGTCATCTAGTCCAGTCCCCTGCACTCAAGGCAGGACTAAGTATTATCTAGACCATCCCTGACAGGTGTTTGTCTAACCTGCTCTTAAAAATCCCCAATGATGGAGATTCCACCACCTCCCTAGGCAATTTATTCCAGTGCTTAACCACTCTGACAGTTAAGAAGTTTTTCCTAATGTCCATCCTAAACCTCCCTTGCTGCAATTTAAGCCCATTGCTTCTTGTCTTATCCTCAAATGTTAAGAAGAACAATTTTGCTTCCTCCTGCTTGTAACAACCTTTTACATACACCTCTACCCTGATATAACGCTGTCCTCGGGAGCCAAAAAATCTTACCGCGTTATAGGCGAAACCGCATTATATCGAACTTGCTTTGTGAAGGGTTAAAATCCATGTGCATTTTATATAACAACCTGGTATATGGTTTGTGCCAGCTCTTTTGCAGACCCAAAGTCCAGAGTTTGGTCAAGAGACCAGAGGCCTCGCAAACAGTGATCAGCTAAGAGAAAGCTGGGGTAAACAAGATAACATTGCCTTTGCTAAAGATATGCTTGGTCAGTAGAAATGCCAGATGTTGAAGCAATAACTGAATAATTATGTATTGAACAAAGGATCCCTGTCCTATTGTGCTTCTCCTGTAGGGAAACATTCTTCCCACAGATCCAACCTTGAGTTTATAAAAAGTTGGCACATGTCAGTATAAGATCTGGCATCCTTTCACCTCCCTTCCAAGGAACCAATGCCTTGCCTTAAGACACACAGAAAACAATCTTTATTGCCATATACTTTCACTGTTTCTTTGCTTTAACCCCTAAGAATGTATCTGTTGGACAATCAAAGGAGTTGCTCCATTCCGATGGACCCCAAATCAGAATTCAACATATATATTTTATACTAATAACATTTTATCAAAGTATTCATTAAATGTTAACTTGCTAACTTAAAACCATGGGCGGAGACATTATGTACCCTTTTAACCATTGGCTAATGTGCTATCTTGTCTTGCTGCAAAGCCTATCCCGGGGTGTGGAACTGCCTACTCTGTCATTTTCCCCCACCCATGGAAAATCTATATATTCTATTGTAATCAATTGATTGGCAGTGTCTCTGAGCCTAATAAGCAAGGTGACACTCCGCCAGCGCTGTGTGTAATAAACTCCTATGCTTGACCTCTACACGGTGTGGATTTATGTCCTTCACTTTGATCAGCCGAAGTGCGCAGGCCCACCCCTCCGGAGTGCTTCTTTACTGCGTTATATCTGAATTCATGTTATATCAGGTCGCATTATATTGGGGTAGAGGTGTACTTGAAAACTGTGATCATGTCCCCTCAGTCTTCTCTTTTCCAGACTAAAGAGACCCAATTTTTTCAATTTTCCCATATAGGTCATATTTTCTAGACCTTTAATATTTTTTGTCTCTCTTCTCTGGCCTCTCCCCAATTGTCCACATCCTTCCTGAAATGTGGTGCCCAGAACTGGACACAATACTCCAGTTGAGGCCTAATGAGCGCAGAATAGAGCGGAAGAATTACTATTCCTGTCTTGCTTACAACACTCCTGCTTACAACTTACAACGTACTCCAGACAGATATTTGCTTTTTTTGCAACAGCTTTATACTGTTGACTCATGTTTAGCTTGTGGTCTTCTATGACCCCCAGATGGCCAAAATGCCGCCCCTTGGAAATGTGCCACCTCAAGCACCTGCTTGTTTTGCTGATGCCTAGAGTCGGCCCTGTACTTCAGACCATTTCTCCAGTTTGTCCAGATCATTTTGAATTTTAATCCTATCCTCCAAAGCACTTGCAACCGCTCCCAGCTTGGTATCAGTTGCAAAATTTATAAGTGTACTCTCTATGCCATTAACTAAATCCCTGATGAAGATATTGAACAGAACTGGACCGAGAACTAATCCTGCGGGACCCCACTCGTTATGTCCTTCCGGCATGACTGTGAAATGGTGATAACTACTCTCTTGGAATGGTTTTCCAACCAGTTTTGCACCCACCTTATAACAACTCCATCTAGGTTGCATTTCCCTAGTTTGTTTATGAGACGGTCATGTGAGACAGTATCAAAATCTTTGCTAAAGTCAATATATACCACGTCTACCACTTGCCCTCATCCACAAGGCATATTACCCTGTCAAAGAAAGCTATGAGGTTGGTTTGACATGATTTGTTTTTGACAAATCTATGCTGATTGTTACTTATTACCTTTTTATCTTCTAGATGTTTGCAAACTGATTGCTTAATTATTTGCTCCATTATCTTTCCGGGTACAGAAGTTTAGCTGACTGGTCTGTAATGTGGGTCTGCGTTGGCTCTGCATGGAACAAGGATTTTTGAGCTCTCTGACTAACTGGCATCCTGGTCGGAACATAAAACAAGATTCTTCACAAATGGATGCAGAAATGGGATGGGTATTTTAAATGGAAACCGGAAAGCACACTCCAGTGAGGATGTCACGATCCATTGCTCAGCAGGCTGAGGGCACTCCAGACTGAGATCAGAAAAGAGACGCTATAGTGTTGGGACTGGCTTTAATCACCGGGCCCTTACTGCCTGCAATCTACTTCCATTGTCAGTAATGAAAGCGTGCCCTTTTATTGTGTAAGTACCTTGAACTCAGTGAGTGCTGAAAGGCTGCGGAGTTCCTTTTGATAAATAAAATAGAAACTCTTGAATTTGCTGAATCTCTTTTGTGCATATATCTCGTTTCCATAGAAGGTGCTCTATCGTATCAATTATTCTTATCAAGGGTAAATTCACAAGCTACAAATCCAGGAGAGAGGTTATTTCCCAGAGCCCGAGGACCGGTCTGGGAGCCCTCAAATCCTTAATTCTAATCCTGCCTTTGCCACGGACCTGTTGAGTGGTTTTATGCAGGTCCAATACCTGGTCTGGGCCAGATGCTGATTTTGGTTACACCAGTATAAAACTGGAGTAAGTCTATTGAAATCAACAGAGTGACACTTGCTTCCACCAGGGCAGACCCTGGCAAGAGATACTTAAATTCCAGCATGCTACAATAAGTCGTCCATGCTCAGAGTGGCTCAATAACCTTCTGAAAGCACAAGAATGTCTCTAGTCAGTCTGTAAAAAAACAGGAGTACTTGTGGCACCTTAAAGACTAACAAATTTATTTTAGCATGAGCTTTCGTGAGCTGCAGTCTGTGTGCAGCATAAAACAAAACCAGCAGAGTCAGGAATCTACAGAGCAGTAAGAGATGTTTGGAGGAATGAGTGCCTGGAGCTGCTCTGACTAGAGAAGCGTGAAGTGTTAAAAGTGGCTGCAAAGCTTCATAATCATTTGAAGGCCGAGTCTTTGTCCAAATGAGTTTTAAGCAGACCACGGGACATGCAACCAATGGGTCTGCAGACATCCCATTCTCCTTAGTCCGTCCTTGAGGAAGTCAGGGGACTGACGGCACGAAGGAGAGCAGCCAAAGTTTAAGGGGAGCATGCATGGGAAGGGAAAAGGAGCTCTTGGAAAAGGCGTCTCACTTTTGAGATTTAAGGGGCATAGGGCCTGGCTTAAGAGGGAGGTGCATGGGGGTGTGTGACCTCTAGGGGCACATCTACATAGCAACTAGACACCTGTGACTGGACCATGCCAGCTGACTTGGCCTTGCGGGGCTCGGGCTGTGGGGCTGTTTCATTTCTGTGTAGACATCTGGGCTCAAGGACCCTGCAAGGTGGGAGGGTCCCAGACTCAGGCTCCAGTCCAAGCCCTAGGTCTACACAGCAATGAAACAGCCCTGCAAGCCCAAGTCAGCTGGCACAGGCCAGCAGTGGGTTTTTCTTTGCTGTGTAGACACACTGCAGCAAACCTAGAGGGTTTTCTGTGGGTTTTCATTCCTGTGCACTCTCTCTGTTAGATGAACTGCAATCATAATAGCTTTGAAACCAAACCAAAGACAGCAACACTAGGTTCCAAAGCCACATGCTATTGTTAATGCTTTGAAACCAATGTCCCACTTCCTCCCCCATATGTTTTAGTTCTCAGAACTGGTGCCAGATTGACAGCATTAGAGATTAAGATGATGGGAACTTTGCATGGCTATAGAACAGGGACTGTGCAGGCAGTTAGCACAGGATTCTCTACCTTGCCTTTGCTGATATGACTTAATCCTGAGTTGAAGATAGCAAAACTCTAAGGATGTGAGGGTCAGTTCCCACCCTTATTTAGTCTCTGACTTCTTTGCTTGGACTGCTAGCAGAGGTGCCAATTAATTCCTCCTGTAATGGCTGTTTTTGAGATAGTGGCAGCTGTCCGCTAGATACAGGACTGGTAGCACCACTGATTTCACTTTTCACTCATTTTTGATTATGCTCCCTTTCCAGGGATGTCTGGTGCAAACTGCTGGTAGCATATTGTCTTGGAGTTACCAGAAGTGGAACAGGAAAGCCAGTGACTTGCTGCTGTCTTCCTTGTGTTTCTCCTGAACATGCATCCTGTTCCAGTGCAGAGTTCACGAGTTGTCAGAAACAGAATAGCTCTTGGCAGAGAAAAGATGATTATTGAAACATACAGCAGCAATTCTATGGGGAAGAACTAGAGAGGTTTTGGCAACCTATCAGCGAGAAAGAGATTGTTTTAGTTTTGGACATATAGTAAAGGATGAAAACATAGATCAGCGAGAGCACGGGCCAGATCCTCAGCTGGTGTCAATCAGCTTTGAAGGTGGTGGAGTTACATTGTTTTACTCCAGCTGAGGAGCTTTCTTTCTTTCTTTCTTTCTTTCTTAATCCAATCCCCTTGCAGGCTGTAGGTGTTAATCTGTACAAATGTACATCATTAGCTAGCAGTACTGGACACACAAACTGGATTTGATTTGCACGAGATACCAGATTTGGAGGCTATTGAACAGTCATTGGATAGTGAGTGTGAAAAATGTATGGAGCCCAGATAGTTTAAACCAGCTTAGCACTTCTTGAAAGTGGCTTAAACTTTCAGGAGTTCAGCTGCTTTAAGAGCAAATGTGGTTTTAGTTCTGTAAAGTGGATTAAGGATTTAAAAAATTGTTAAGAAGATAAGCCATTTCAGAGTCTTTAACTCCTTAAAGCTGCCTTGCAAAATTCTACACCTGGGGCAAATAGTTTATTTTTAAGGGCAAATGTCAAATATGGCCATTTCCTGGATAAACCTCACTGAATTAAGTTTTAGTATTTTAGGAGTTCATTGTATTAAAAATGCAAATGTGTGTGTGATTGTGCGATTGTATGTAATGTTGCTATGGAGGAGACCAGACTAATGTAAACCCCAGAAACTGTTATAAGCTTCAAGGACTATTTCAACCAATGGGAACTTTTAAAGCTAACTGAGTTTCCTAGGAAATACCTGTTGAAAGGGAACACAAATGCCTCACTGCTGGACCCAACCTTTTGAAGCTACGCCTCAAGGAGAAACCCATTGTCTGCCTGGTTACCCATTCGTGGTCACTAAAGAATCAAAATTGCACATTCATGGGGGTGCTTGTTCTGAGCTAAGGCAGTTATGAACTTGTAACCACAGAAAAACCTTTGGTGGGGTTTGAAAGACTGTTCACCTGCCAGAAATCTTGTTGGAGTTGAAGTGATCTCTGGTAAACTTATTAGCATGCATGGAGGTTCTTTTATTATTTTCAGTATGTTTTCTCTGTAATGCTTTTACCTTAAGAATAAATGTGCTTGCTTAGCAAGGCATGTGTGGTAATGTAACTGTGGGCCTTACGCTATTTATAGACTCTGAGGAAGGAAGGAAAGCTGGCCTGCTGAGGCAGCTTGACTTGCTGGGGATATTAACGTAGGAAGGAAACTGCAGCCTGGAAATACATCTCTCTCCCTTCTGACTGGGGTATGTCACTGCCCAAGAGAGGTGATGGCTGGAGAGGTGGAAGCCTGAGAGGAGGTGCCCTTGCTGTACCACAGAAGGGGAATACAGGTGCAGTTGCCCTGAAATGTGACAACCATCATTATGGTAAAGAGTTGGCAAGTAGATAGTGTGTCTGGGCTGTTAGATTTTCATGACAGTTTGCAAGACTGTCATAGAGGCACTGAAAAGCAGAAATGGACATAAGCCACAAAATGTGGGTCTGGCTCTGGATTTTGAAATCCCACCATCTCATTTTTGGCCACATCCAATTCAGCATAGAAAAATCGTCTGAAATTTGGGTGCACATCTAGATTTTAAACACTTGAAAGCAAACAGTGTGACCTGTTTTCTTACCCACGTTTGCACTGACCAAAATTTGACTTGGGTGAGTATCCAATGATTTAAATATAATGGAATCATCACATAACCCTGTATTATTAAATGAGAACCAGAAGCTCAATAGCTGAACTAACGCTAACGATGCATAAACAAACCATCTGGATTAATTCTGTCTACAGGAATGCAATAAACCACCCACACACTTTTAAATGAACAGAACCATTTCTAATGCAATGAAAGGTGGTAAAGTTCAGGTCTTTCAGATTTAAGGGAATTTCAAAGGGAGTCTTGCCTAAATAAAGATTGTGGATTTATCTTCCTTCTGCATTATTGCTTGCTATTTATTTTCAGCCTCAGGAGCTGTGTTTTGTATTACAGGCAGGGCTGGGAGTACTGCCTATTATTAAGGTTGCCCGACACTTCCCATTATAAGATCCCGTTTTCAGTTGCTTAGAACTTTGCCAAATATTCAAATGCTAATTACTCTGAACAATCAGGTTCTAGGTGTCTCAAACTGGGCACTTAAAATTAGTGGATACTTTCGATCTTAATATGACTGTGCTTCTATTCCCCATCTGTAAAATGGGTATAATAGCACTCTCTCACCTCGCAGGGGTTTTGTGACGATAAATTAATTGATGTTTGTGAAGTACTTGGATACTATCGCAATGTGTGCCATAGAAATACCCATGAGGAAATTGATAATTCTGTCTTCAGAGCATGGTTTGAATAGTGTGAAGTAATGAGGTTTGGGGGCTACATATTGAATAATGAGAAAACAAAATATTGAATAGCTGATTGTTAAGGGAGCACCAGCTCTTCTGTGCACTGAACGAGGCTCAGTACCCACCAGCCATAGTGGTTCTGTGACCCCAGGGCTGGCCACTGATCAGCTGTTCAGCGAGGCCCCAGGGCTGGCAGGAGGTGCTTGGGGGCAGAGAGGAGCAGGCAGCAGGTGGGTTGGCTTCAGGGGAGAGGACAGAGCAGGGAACGGAAAGAGGTGGAGTGAGGGCAGAGCCTTGGGGCAGAGCGGGAAAGGAGCACCCACTGGGCAAAAGAAACGCCAGCGCCTGTGTTTTGAATGTAGTTTGTGTGTGTGTAATAGTGTATACAGTTAACATAAGACTTGCCATTCTGGATCTAGGCCAGGGTCCTGTCACGGACAGAGACCATGCTTCAGAGGAAGATGCAAGGATCCTGCAATGGACAATTATGGAGTAACCTACCCATAAGAAAAGTTTCTTCCTAGCCCTGTCAGTTAGTGATTGGCTTCTGCCTTGAGGCATGCTGGTGTATATCCCTATATTTTGTATCCTATCTACAGTAAATGTGGATATTCTTATTATCCATGTAAATATCCAACTCTCCCCCAGATTTGTCCTACTTAGCTCTTAGCCTCCATGCTACCCAGTGGCCAAGAGTTCCACAGGTTAATTTTGTGTTATGTAAAATAGTATTTCCTGTAATCGGTTTTACTCTGGACAGTTGTAATAATATATGGTCAATTCCTGTTGCACGACTTCTGGCAGGTGACGTGAACTACACACAGTTACTGACAGAAAGCAGCAAAATGGGTATCACATAAAATTGCCCCATCTGCCTCCCGCAGCACTGCTATTTGGTTCCTTTCTGGCTGGGTCTGTATCAGAAGGTGGGGTTATATGTTTCACATCATTATTGTTTATTGTTTGTATTACTGTAGCACCTAGGTGCCCTAGTCATCTGTGAACCAGGACCCCCCCTCCCCGCCCGCCTGCCGTGCTAGGCCTGTGGAAGATTCAGAAGAAACAGCAGGCCTGGCTCTGAGCTGTGTGCACAGTTGGTCTGAAAGGCTGGCTGGGTCAACATCTGAGTGGGCCCCTTGCTCTTCATGTAAACACAGGCCTGCAACTCCAAGTGCCACTGCACCTCCCCCAATGGGTCAGCTTCTCCTCTTCCTCTACACCAGCCAGCCGTCTGTGTCCCGCACCCCTGCCAATAGCAGGGGGCTCCACCCTGTGTTGTGGAGTACCTAGGCAGATGGCTGCTCACTGCTCTTTGATCCTAGCAGTGGCAAAGGACCCTCCCTGTTTGATGTGGGGTGGGTGCAGGAATGAGATGAAGAAAAGGTGCCTGAGGGCGGAGGAATTGGGCCCTGCTTTCTACTCCTGCCTGGGTGCAGGAGAGATGGGGGAGACATTGACTAGCCCATCTGGCCTCTCATGGGCAGGGGGAGACATCTAGGTAATCTCTTGTTGGGGTGTGGAGAACCCCAGTTAGCAAGAGCCCCCTAATTAAACTCAGGGAGGAAGAGACAGGAAGTTTGGGGGACCCAGTAGGCCCATTGATGGGAGAGAAATAGGACTGGGGTTACAGAGTGCTAGTTGCCGTAGTGTCCAGGAGTGGATTTAGCTATTCACTGGGCGTGTTGGGGGAGAGGCAGAAAAAGCAAGGCTGGGGGAGCAGGTTCCCCTCCAGTGATGGAGAAATGGGAAATGAGACCAGGGAAGACAGGAGGCTGAGTGCACCCAGTTAGTTCTCAGCAGAGAAGAGGTGCGTGGAGGAGAACTGCCAGGGGAGGAAAGAGAGGAAAGGTTGAGGCCCCCGATGCATAGATCTAAGAGAAGTCACAGGACAGGGCAATGAGAGAAACAAAAGAGGAGAGGAAATTTTCACACGGAGAGGAGAGGTAGAGATGGAGAGAGAGACGGTCCTGTCTTCAGGCACCTCCTACCCTAAAATAGGGAAAATAGGAAACAAACATAAAGGACCCTCCTCCCACAGTTCCCATTGACTTTGATAGAGGCTTGCACCTTTGATTTACAGATCGCAAATCACTTTGCAAAAAGGGGGTAAGTATCATTAGCCTAATTTTACAGGTGGGGAAACCGAGGCACACCATCACTCCACCTAAAATGCTATACTGCAAGTGACCGGCATTTCTGGAAACAGAAACCAGGTCTCCTGACGCTCAAAGTGTTGCTTTATCCACTAGCCCACACTGTTTCTTTAGAGAGTTGGTCATGTGATCAGACTTATTCACTAGAGTGTAAAACACAGTGCCTCCTGCTTGCCCTTTCTACTGCTCTTATTCAGAAGTAGTCAGGTCTTTAAGGTTTTCCATCGCAATACCATAGCGGTCTAAGAAAGGACTTACTATTGAGTTCCTGGGAGAGGCATGTGATGTGGTGACTTTGATGGGGAAAGAGTTAACAATGCTAAAGCGGGAGAGTGAATAGATTTGAATAATTTGCTAATTTGATGGTATAAAAGGGGCTATTCAAACATTGAGTGCAGATCCTTAAATAATCCCAGTTTGCATCGTTTGTTCCTCCTGCCGGCCTAGCTACAAAGAACACAACCTGCGTTTAGGTAATCAGATTTCCCCCCTGATTGGGCCCCAACCAATTATTGCATCTTCTTATGCCTAATATCTGGGCTGATAAGAACAGAAGAGGATCTATTTGGAGGTCAAGGCCCAGCTGAGAGCTTCACAGCTGATGTTAGCAAAAGCTGTCTCAAGTGTGCAACAAAAGTTCAGCATGGATAAGCTTCATTAAGCACAGAGAGGCATCTGCAGCAATGGTATTAGAGCTAATCAGCCCAGGGATGGAAGTGCATGGTATCTTGGACTGCAAATGTTGAGGAGGAGAGCTTTTCTCAGCTGCAGAGTATAATCTTATTACTGGGACCCCAGTCATCCCAAAAATAATTTCTTTGTGCAGCCACGCAAGAGAAAAAAAGTTGCTTTTTTTAGCATTTCTTTGGGAATCCAAGACATGCAGTGTTGGGTTGTGTGACAAGGTTCTGTCTTTGACTCCGTGGGTCCTGCGTTTCCTGACAGATTTTTGCTAGCCTCAGAGGCTCCCTGTGACCTTCCATGTAGCCCTTCTCTCTGTAGAGGCAAGGGTCACAGCTTACTGAGCCATTTTCATCATAAGCCAACAATGGAGGTGAGGAGAAGCAATCCTCCCTCGCACAGTCTCTGTTGTCTCCCAGTCTCAGTGATTAATCAAGGAGAGGAGCGGGGAGCTTCCTCTACTCCAGGCTCCAGCCCAGGGACCCTAAAATGAGCAGCTATGGTAGCTGACTTTTTGGAAATAGGGCATGTACAATTCCCTGGGCCACTTCCCCACAGCAGCCCCCACTCAATAGCTCCTTCACCATTACCTCAGGGCCTCCTTCCTTACACCTGATATGGATTTGTACTGCTTCATTCCTCCAACAGCACAGCTCCCTCCTATAGCTCCTGACACCCACACCTCACTGGCTAACTGGGAGGCTTTTAACTAGTTTCAGCCAGCCCTTGATTGGCTTCAGGTGTCCCAATCAATGTAGCTATCTCCACTGCCTTCTAGAAGGACCTTATTTGGCCCCAGGTGTCTTGATTAACCTGGAGCAACTGCCATTTGGTTACCATGGTACCAGGGATTTGTTTAGCCTGGGGCTAACATACCTGTTCCTCACTACTTTACTGTAGCCATCTGGCCTTGCCCCATCACAGTTGTTATTAGCAAACAAATACTATTTTTTAAAAAAAGTCTGCATGCTCCTAGGGTTTGTTCTTCCAGAATAAATAGTGCAGCACTTTTTTTCTTTTTTTCCTCTCTTAAAAACAAAGCAAAAGGCTGCTAGCAGCCCAGCACTGGTAAGCAACCTAACCCTAGCTCAAAGCCAAGCTTTTGTGGGCAGTTTTTCATGGTGAAGAATCAGAGAGCAGCAATATTTGCTACGGTTAAAAAACCCTTGTGAACCAGAAATACGTTGTATCTGGAATCGAAATAGAGACTTTTAGATGCTGGATCAGCAAACATTGAAAAGGCCAATGATCCATTAATTTTTGTTGCTGTTTTTAGAAGAGGTGTCTATTTAGTTTCTTGTTCTCTCCACAACCCCCTAGATTCTCGTGCAACAATGGATAATGTGACTGCGCTCTGTTTATTGCCATCTATGCACAACAGCTTCAATAGTGTTGCTTTGGGGGAGCTCTGACGTTTGGCATCTGATGTAAAGAGGAGGCGGGAGCACAGCCATTGAGAATGGCAGCTCAGTGTGGCAGGCAAAGCTCGTGACTCAGGACCAGCCTGGGTAGACACATCATACCACCCGAGTAATTAGAGAAAAAGGCCTTGCTCTGTCATTTGAAAACGTAAGCTGAGGAGTAAATAAATAACCTGGAGAGATGCTGACTGTTCGACTTTATTAGAATTCAGCACCATGGTCAGAGCATAGAGGAGAATTCCCTCCCTCACACCCGCCACAGCCTCTGACACAGTCACAGGAAACAAGAAGGTGTATTTAGGTCTAGTTTGAGAGAGAGAGAGAGAGAGAAAATCAACTCGCCTGGAGGCAATCCCTTAGCACAGTTGGGTGGAATTGTAACTTTGTTTCTGAAAAATCTCACCAGCAAGTGTGGAACCATAAGTAACACACTGGCTACAAAGCCTGAGATGACATCTGAGCAGCCATTGCTCGAGTCCCGGGGTGGCAGGAATTTCCCTCTCCCCTCGCACTCTTCACCACCTTCATGTTTTGTGGCTGTGTTTCACGCTTTCACTGGCTGCCTGGGCACACTCTGTGATGGGGCAGTGGGGAGAGCCACACACATTGCAGGCCCAGTGTCACCAAGGTCTCTATGAGCCGCATTATCCTCAGAGTTGTCTGACACCTGATAAAACTCATCTGGCTTCAGCAGTGGCTCAAGTAGGGCAAATGATCCTCAGATCTTCTCAACACTTTTCTTGACCCCCCCACCCTGCCAACACACACATGTATCACTGGAGCTGGGCCAGTGGCCAGCAGGGAGAAGGCAGGGTTGGGGGACTCTGGTGATTTCATTAGTGGGTTTCTCACATGTTGATTATCTTTCCGGTGCTTCCAGGTAGTGCTGCTAGTGGGTGACTGCTAGAGTTTGTTTACGATTAACTGCTTTATTAAGAATTTCCCCAGGATGCCCAGAGCCTGGGATGAGTGGTTTTCTGTGCATTGATTGTAATTTGGTTTTTTTCTGATAAAAATATTCCATCTGTATCCAAATGCAACCATACCATTCACGCATCAGAGTGGAGAATTTACCACATCCTCCTCCTGTGTTCTCTTGGTCATTTGGTTCATGCCCAAAGGACTTATAATGAAGAACTTTAGCAATAGCTGGATCTTCCTTCTGAGCTTCCAAAATGGCTCCTCGTGGACTAGGCTTGGAGACTATTCCACAGCCTAACTGACTTTTATAGGCTCAGTTTTGGCCCATTAGATCTACTTACTCCTGCCTTAACCATTCACTCCAACTCGTTAATGTTTAGACATTTCCCATGCTGCTGAGACTGTTGTATTATCCCTCAGTTAAGCAGTATGTATTTAATATTGGTAGCTATGCTCATAGATCAATTCCTCAGTCACTTTTACTTCTGGATACCCTCCTCCAATTTGTCATTGCTTCTGTTCTTTTTCTCAAATAGGGCTTTAATCCACACTCCCAGGAGCCTTTTCTATTAGGAGACTGAATAAAGAACGAAGTATTTAAAATATTCTGTTCTATTTGTTAATCAAATGGAATTGTGTTTACTATTCAGTGATTGTGGGTGTTGCAATGTTACTGGGGAATGAGTGTTTGCAACTTTTGCACTTTGGTTTTTGGTGGCTGTCTTACATAATTACTATATGGCTATTTCTCTCTAATTATATTGCATGCAAATCTCTGTGTTCTGAGCCATTGGCCAACAACCTTTATTGACCAATCAGAGTTTTCATAATCACAGGAAGGTTATTTAAAAATCTGGCACCTGAAATGCCATTGATGAGCTATTTCCCTGCAACCAAGGCAGCTATCTCCATTTTTCAATCCCCGTGGCTTATGGAAAAATGTAAATGGGAGAGACAGTAGAGAAAACCCAGATCACATAGCAAAGAAGATGAAGCTGGGAAATTATTTTGGCTTACTTCCATTTTTCTGGGTTGCGGAATCATAGACTTTAAGGTCAGAAGGGACCATTATGATTGTCTAGTCTGACCTCCTGCACAATGCAGGCCACAGAATCTCACCCACCCACTCCTGTATCGAACCCCTAACTTTATGTCTGAGCTATTGAAGTCCTGAAATCATGGTTTAAAGACTTCAAGGTGCAGAGGTCAAATAGAATTTTGCCCCTGTCTTCAGTGGGAGCAGGGTGAGGCTCTGAGTTCGAGGTGATTGCTGACAGACAGTCGTATCTCTATGCTGGTAGTATACAGATTCACAGAAAGGGATGTTGGTGGGGTTTCTTATTACCAGATAGGAGCTCCCATTCCTGCCAAAGAACAGTGGCAACAACAGTCTGCAGTTGCCACTCCAGAATCACAAGGAGGGAAAGGAGAGCGGTTGATTGAGAGAGAAAATAAATTGCCTTTATTAATAGGGAACCAGTAACCATCTGGCAGTGAACTTCAAGCTTGTGAAGGCTTGAACATGTGCAGAGGTTTTTCAGCATCAGCTGCTTCCCTCATGTAAGAGGGAAATAAATTCTTTGGCAGTCAATAATCCTGAGGGCCGTAGGTGGCAAAGAAGAATTTCAAATGGAAACCAACAGGTTTCTCCAGCGAAAGTGCTTGTAGGTAGCAAATGCCTCTGTTTTACGCTGCGGCTTTGATGAGTCTCAGGAAAATGAGCGGCCTCATCCTAGCTAGTTCCTAGGGCTGTTTTGTCACTTGAAGTCTGTAGATCAGCTCTGGATGTTGGAATTGGACTGGGCTGGAACTACACCTGTCTGAATGTGAACCCAAGGCATCTTTATCTAAAGTGATCATCTGCTGACTGTGTTGCTTTGAATTATTTAATGCTAGTTTTGTGTTTGGTTTCCTTGTTTTTATAATGCACATAGAGATACAGTCCATTGATAACTCAGCTCTGCAATCCCCCTGCGAGAGCGCCTCGTGCATGGGGACTTTTCAGACCATATGGGACACAGGCAAGGGGCGAGAGGGTGTGTGGCTGGGGCCGTTGTGCGGTCCAGCTATTCCACTAGAAGCTCCAATTCCACTATGGGCCTTGAGTAGCTGAGGGGAAAGTTAGGGCTGTCCTAACCTTGGGAACTGAATTGTCAGTGGGCAGCCCTGGGGTTGGGTCAAGGCCAGCCCACCTCTATCACTGTGCTGCTGCATCAGTACTGTTCTCAGATTGCCCTAGTGCTCCCCAAAACACTGTAAGAGACAATGGGGAGGTTTATTTGCGGCTCTTGGCAAACATCTTCATTTGGCTCTAAGCCAACGTTACATGGCCTTTAATTTTTCATGTGTTCTTTAAACAATCATGGACTATTTCCAGTAGCTGACATACAACATACCTCACTCTTCAGCATGCTGAGCTAATGCTGAAGGCTCATAAATAGCTAGTGTCTGAAAATAAAGTTATTAGTGAAAGTCCTGATTTCTACTGCTCAGCCTATGAACTTTCAGATGGCTGTGAAGAGTGGAACGATGGTGTGTGTGTGTGTGTGTGTGTGTGTGTGAGAGAGAGATTGTTTGTACAATTTCTGCTTCAGCGCTGCTAGAACATCCCAGCTATCATTGGCAAATTTCAGCAACCAGACCTCCCTAAGACACTAGGGTTACTGACTGTACCTCTGGCTCAACAGTAGTTTTCCAGATTGAAGGTCCCCTTGTGCTTATGAATGTTTCCTCTGTGCCTGGTTTCCAGTGATAAGGGATAAGAATAATAAATTCTTCTGAAGATTGCTTTTCCCTGGCCAGGTAACCATGTGGATAAAAGGCAGCGTATGAGTGGTTTTATTGGATCTTGACTGCCAGCTGTCGGTAAATTTATGGAGTAAGAGTAAGGCGGGATGTGTGTCTGAACAGAATAGCAGTTTCCAAAAACAGCAGTAAAAACCCCCAGCAAAATAAAGTAGGGAAAATATTTTTCCGTACTCCAGTGTAAGTTTCTAGGCTCTGTAAATCCTGTTAATATATCATTATATATTTATAAAATGTATCATCTGAATTCAACAAGATAAAATTCAATAAAGACAAGTGCAAAATACTTCCCATTGGAAGGAAAAATCGGGTGCATGACTACAAAATGGGGAATAACTGCCTAGGGGGAAGTACTGCTGAAAAGGATCCGGGGGCTACAGTGGATCACAAATTGAATGAGTCCACAATGTGATGCAGTCGCGAAAAAGATTAAGATCATTCGGGGCTGTATTAACAGGCCTGTCATATGTAAGACATGGGAGGAAATTGTTTCATTCTACTCGGCACTGGTTAGGCCTCAGCTGGAGTACTGTGTCCAGTTCTGGGCACCACAACTTTAGGAAAGATGTGGCCAAATTGGAGAGAGTCCAGAAGAGAGCAACAAAAATGATACAATCTTTAAAAAACCCTGACCTATGAGGAAAGATTAAACAAGACATGTTTAATCTTGAAAAAAGAAGACGGAGGGGAATCTGATAAGTCTTCAAATATGTTAAGGGCTGTTACAAAGAGGTGGGAATCAATATTCTCCATGTCCCCTGAAGGTACGACAAGAACTAATGGGCTTAATCTGCTGCAAGGGAGATTTAGGTTAGATATTAGGAGAATCTTTCTAACCATAAGAGTAGTCAAGCTCTGGACTAAGTCCCCAATAGAGATTTTGGAATCCCCATCACTGAAGGTTTTTAAGAACAGGTTGGACAAACATCTGTCATGGATGGCCTAGTTTTACTTGGTCCTACCTCAGCACAGGCAGGGCCGGCTCCAGGCACCAGTGCAGCAAGCGGCCAATGGGAAGGGGCGGCATGTCCGGCTCTTCGGCGGCAATTCGGTGGTGGGTCCTTCCGTCCCTCTGGGAGGGAAGGACCTGCCGCCGATCGCGTTTTTTTTCTTTTTCTGCCACTTGGGGTGGCAAAAACGCTGGAGCCGGCCCTGAGCACAGGGGGCTGGTCTTGATGATTTCTTGAGGTCCCTCCCAGCCCTTCATTTCTTTGGTTCTATGAGTCTATAATCCAGACTGACAGGCTTTTGTTCTGATGGTTCTATACAATTGGATGTGTGCCATGAACTGAAATCCTAGGTTTCCAAAATTGCTTGGGAATTGTAATTTATCCAAACCAGGGGCTTGATTCTGCAGCCCTTTACTATATAACACTTCCCTTGACTTCAGTGAGAATTGTGTATGGTTTAAGGTTATGGGGTGTGGAGCCCTCAGTACTTCTTAATATGCAATCAGGGCCAAATTCACTTTTTAGGTGCCTAAAGGATGTAGATGGGCATCTGGGGTTATTTATAAACTCACTTAGGTGAGCCAGGCACCTAGGCTACTGAGGCAGTTTTGAAAATCCCACTAGGCACCTGTCTATCTTTTTAGGCACCTAAATACCTTTGAGAGTCTGACCTTCCTTGCTTTATTGGCCCCTTTAAAATATGGTTGCTTTGGTTTAGCATTCTCCCTTTCTATCTCTTATTCCATGTAAACAGCAGTAATTCAGGAGGACAGAGCAATGCCATGTGCTTTCTTGCCCTGAATTATTTTACAGCTCCTTTATATAACAAGCCTATAATAATGACTGGGAAGATGGCAATAACCACAGCTAGATACATTTCATGTCGTATGGCCAGACTTCAGTGGGGATGTTGCTATTATACAGGTTACAAGACTGGGCCCTTTATCCCCTTTACTGTGTGTGTCTATCATGTTTTTTGTGCTGTCTACAATGAGCACTTGTTGAAAGATCAGACCTTGGGAGATGAGAATACTTTCCATTCATCCAAATCAAAACCTGCAAAGATGTACAGCAGAGCCCTTTGAAATGAATCTCTGCTAAGAGGAAAAATATTTTTGAAAACAAATTCCCAGTGCACCAAAAGATACCAGGCTGTTGAAGTTGACGTGATGAAAGAAGAGCCCTGTGAATGCAATGCGTATTCAAGGTACAGAAGCAAACCAGACTACATACTTCACAAACCAGGACAGCTTTGTTACATGAAACCCCGTTAAAGGAACAGGCCTTGTTAAGAGATGAAAGAGTAACATTTTGGAACAACAAAATGATCTGGTTAGTGGATGCCTGTTATATTTGACTGACTAAACCATTTTCTTCCAAAACTTTCTGGCCAATTGTTTTAATGATCTGCTCCCAACAGATGCACCAAGACAGAAGAAATTGGAGGCAAGTTTTAGACAGCCTGTCCCACCCCCCACATAGAACTTGATTTCAATGTAGGTTATTTTTCTTTGTTTATTGCATGTATGTGGTTTGCCAGAGGGCTCAGCAGCTGTAATGGGGAGAAGGGGAAGTCTAAATAAATTGTTTCTTGGAAGAAGAGTAGGGGAATGAAGGGAGATTTCAGCAGCTGGGAGGGGCACTGGTTATGATCTTCTTTTAGGTGTGAGATTGTAATATCCATGATGTTTGCCCTTTCCTATGTGCAATCCCTGGATGCTGTGGTTCTTATCCATTGAATGATAATAATTCAATGACACTTTGTAGTGCCAGCCAGGGGGATGATCTTGGAGCACTTCACCTACACTGATGGATTAAGTCTCACAACTCCTTGGTGAGGTAGGGAAGTACTATCACTCCCATTTTACAGATGTGGAAACTGAGGCACAGAGCTGCTAAGGGACCTGGGAGCTATGCGGCAACAGGGGGCGGAAGAAGCCTGTGGAACTGTAAGGAACCTGTGGAGCTATGCCTGGATTCTCCTACCTTCTGTATGTGTTGTATATCCACGCTCATCTAGAGAAATAGCTGGGGACTAAACCCCTTACTAGTTCCATGTCTGTAAATGCAACATGCCCTGATCGAACAGCGAGGTGGAAACCCCCCTGAGTATACTTATGGGCTCTTCTAACCAGGGGCAGCCCCTGGCTCAGTACTCTCAGGTTTTTAACTGACCTTGTCTGACCTTAACAGTCAAAAACAAAGAGGTTCAAGTTTGCCTGGTCACTCCCTCCTGCATTCACAGCCCTGTAATGTCCACAGAGGAAGTGCTAGCAGGAGCCCTCTGACGTATCCTGGCTCTTGTTGGTGTAACTGTGACTCCTAGAGTCACTTGTACGTTGTATTTCGTTTTAAAGATCCAGCCTTCCATTCCCCGTGCCTTTGACTTGCTTACCCCAACACGCCCCCGTCCTGTGCATGAGCTATTCATTGGTCACGCAGCTGGACATGTAACAGGTTTATTTCCGCCAGCTGTGAATGTTACAAGCAGGATGAAAAACCTGATCATCCCGTCGGGGAGCTTTCTGAATAACTTGCCGTTGATGCTTGTCAGACGTTCCTAGGAGCTGACAGGGCGAGGGCTGGACTCATCAAGCTACAGGGCAAAGTGACAACTGGCCAACTCTTCCTTCTCCAACAGTTCATTTGCAGCCACCGTTTTCTTTTTTAGAGCTGGTTGGAAAATGACCCCACCCAGGAAATTCTGTTAAAAAAACAACAACAATGTTGGAGCTCAAAACAGACACAGTTAATGGAATACATCATTGAATCGATGTCACAGATCTTTTTGGGGCTCCCCTTCGCTGGCCACCCACCAGACTGCTGTGAGGGGAATCCAAATCTCTGGGTCCCCAGGTGTGTTAAGCCTCCTGGAGCCTGAGTGGAGCCCAGCCACTGCCGAAATCTTGGAGTTCCTTGGCACAGTCTTGGGGCAAAAATCCTTTTTCTAACACCCCATCCTGAGAGCTGGAACCCGCTGTCCAGCCGCCTAGTGCCTGGGTGCAATGGTGACCATTTAGCCTCCCAGGTACTTTTAACAGTAACTCAGAACTCCACCCCAAGGTGAGAGCCTACTGGGTTCCTTTCTCACTCGCTCCTGCAGCTCCTAGTAGTAATTGTGGAGCATTCAACAGCCAGGGAGATACTTTGAATAAGTCTAACACATTATTGCTCTTTCATACTTAACCATATAATGCACAAGAGAGTCCAAATCATTTAGAAAACAATAAACATCCTAACTGCAATGCCCTTCCTTAGCTCACCCATCCCTCAGGAATCCTTAGGGGACCAACTGGTCTCAGTAGGGTTGCCAATTTTGGTTGGACGTATTCCTAGAGGTTTCTTCACATGACATAATCTTTAATTAAAGATTAATATTTAATTCCTGGAAACTTTAGGCCAATCCTGGATGGTTGGCAACCTTAGGGCTCAGGCCGGCAGGGCCCCCTGCCTCATACAGGCCCTTACATGCTGGGTTGCTTCTCTGTCCTCTCTCATTGAGCTAGAGACAAAATGGCCCAAGACCCCAGAGAGATCATCTCCTCCCTCTTTATAACTTTGAGCTCCCCTGGTCAGGGGACATCCTGCTTGGCTCCTCCAGGTGACCAGAAAACCCATGCCAAGAGACTTCGTTGCCAAGGTGACCTTTCCACCTTTCAAATCAGGCCTCCTGGGTAAGAGCTATGTCTTTGCCACTGGGCTGGCTAATTGTCAAAGTTTAATGACTCCCTATTGTTCTTTGGCCACCAACCTTTAGAATTTCAGTCCAACATGGAGACAGACGGGCAACAGAGAAGGCGAAAGGCTGCACGTTCAAAATGGAGTTTGCAGTCTGACTGATGTGTACAGAGGCCTTAGGATTAAACAGAATTCATCAAGTGTGCAGACAGATTCCCAAATCGTCAGATGAAACCCCAATTTTCCATTAAATCATTGTGGAATTCAATAAAAAAAATAAGATGTTTTAGGTAGGGTTAAAAGCTGAAGTTCAGCGTCAGGCAAAACTCCCATGGAACTCCTGAATTCTGACTGAATGAGAATGCCAAGACTGGGTCCATAACACTGTGTCATTTGCTGGCATTCATGGGATGCTTCCCAAATTATTTTTTTCCAGCTCAGACTCTTCTCTCACCCACATACTCCATGGTCACGGGATGTAAGGAAGTTCCAGAGCATCATTTGTATCAGCGCAAGAGTTTTTTCCTCCTCCAAATATTAAAAAATGTTCTTACTACCAAACTCTATCAGGCTCTCACCACTGTACATAACTGCCTTGCACCCAGAAACTGTGTCACTGGCCAATGAACTGGGAACAGGGGATTACGTCCCCTGAATGCAAACAGATGAAGATTCTATAGTTGCGATCTGTCCTTAGATAGAATGGCAGGGCCTTCTGTCTTTGCAGCTTTTCAAGTACCCTGCTCCTTGTTCCAGCCTACGACTCACCTCCATCCCATTTAATCCAGTCCCGTATCTATCAGACAGAGGTGATTCCTGCTTTCCTTATATTTACTTTCTGTACCCCCGGCTCATCTTGCACATATTAGAGTCATTCCGTTGTTCTTTCCTGAGACTTAGTGCAGCTTGGGAGAAATAAAGAATGACGCAATGACAGAAGCATCTATTGCTGCCCATTGTGTCCCTCATTAATTTGTTTCCATGTTGATGACCAAACTTCCTTCAGGGCAGTAGACTCGATATGAGGGGAGGCACTAGGCAGGAGCAGCAGATATTTCTGGACTTAATAGTTGCTGAATAACTGAAAGGCAGAGCTTAATGTTCACCTTTGCATTACCAAAAGCAATTAGGAACATGTCAGGTAGCCTGGAAGTAACTGGGAGGAAGGCAGCCTTCGTTCCTGTATGAATGCCAGCCATGCTGCCAGAGGCTCCAGAAGATAAATGCAGTCATTTCACACGCAATTTCCCAATTGTTGCGCCCTCCCCACTTTTGCCTGATTAATGTTTTTTGATGAAATTTGGCAGGAGTGTTTGGAAATGAGCTTTTGTAAAGCAGTTCTTTAAAACAGGCAGCAGCACAAGCATTTGCTTATCTGGGTCTTGGGAGATGTTTACAGGCTCCTAAGAATCCTTCTATTAGTCTCCACCCCACGCAGCACCAAGATCTTATACCACAGCCAACCTATGAACCAAGGATGCTGGGACTTCACCCCCACTTCGCGCACTGCAGGGCTGGTCCTTCAAGGTGCTGATCACTCCCTACTATCAAATCAGTGCAGCTGAAGGGGCTCACTTTGGGCCTGATCTAAAGCCCAGTGAAGTCAATGGAAAGATGCCTCTTGACTGTGTCGCAGGATGCTCAGAACACTGTCCAGGGATGTTGTTCAGTGACTTGAGGCACTTCCCTCTTTCAGGGCTGAGCAAACACACTCGGCCTTTGCCGCTTTGGAAAGCACAAGACTGGGGCTGAACTTTGCAAAGCCTCCTGAGGGATGTGGGTGCCCAATTTCCAGCCCATTGGGGGTCCAGATCCTTTAGGCATCTTTGAAAATCTCACTCTACAGGCTCAGTTATGACCATCACATGCCTTAGCAGGCAGCATAGAGGCACAGCACCCAGCAGGAGCTGCTGGAGGAATTGTGATCCCAGCAGGTTCAGTGCCTAAGGGATGCTGAGTGCTTTTAGAGGGTGCTCTTGGTCCTTCATCCATTTGTGACTATATCCAGCAGGTATATATAGGCAGCAGGTTTAAAACAAATAAAAGGAAGTTCTTCTTCACGCAGCGCACAGTCAACTTGTGGAACTCCTTACCTGAGGAGGTTGTGAAGGCTAGGACTATAACAATGTTTAAAAGGGGACTGGATAAATTCATGGTGGCTAAGTCCATAAATGGCTATTAGCCAGGATGGGTAAGAATGGTGTCCCTAGCCTCTGTTCATCAGAGGATGGAGATGGATGGCAGGAGAGAGATCACTTGATCATTGCCTGTTAGGTTCACTCCCTCTGGGGCACCTGGCATTGGCCACTGTCGGTAGACAGATACTGGGCTAGATGGACCTTTGGTCTGATCCGGTACGGCCTTTCTTATGTTCTTATGTTCTTATCCAGAAAGCTGAAAGAACTCTGCCCTTTTAAGCCTTTAAGGGAGTGGGGAGGAAAAGATGCTAGTCTGTGCGCTGGGGGACCTCAACTTCCAGAGGGGCTGAAAGAAGAAAAATAAGCTTGGATGGGCACTGTCCCAGCTCATCCTGATAGTCACCTGGGCAGGTGTGAGGCCTGGTGGTCTTCCACATTTATCCTTGGGGGCTCGCCACTTTGTTCTCTCTCCCTTCTGCTTCTTCAGGCTGTCTGGCCTTCCTCTCCCAACCTGCACCCTTGGGAAAGCAGCAGTGGAAGTGCCTCTTTGGTAGGTGCTGTCCTGTAGGCAGGTAGGTGCACTTGCGTTGGTTTCCCCACCACCTTTGCAGCAAGGGGGACCTGAGATATTAAGTGTTCTCTCTGCAAGATGCCCAGCTGGGGAGCTCTCTAGCATGGGAGATGATGATTATTATTCATATTACAGTAGCATCTTGTAGTCCCAACCGAGATCAGGGCACCATGAGGCTTGGTGCTGCTGTGCAGATACACTGAGGCAGGGACTGCCTGTTGCTAAGAGCTTACTGCCTAAATAGACAAGACAAAGTGTGGGGAAAAAGTATTGTTGTTCTCATTTTTTGAGGGGCAAGAGGGCAGCTACTATGGAACACAGAACTTCAGGTCACACAGGTATTCTGTGGCAGAGCGAGGAATTAATATCAGATCTCCTGAGTCCTGGTCCAGTGCTTTAACCACAAGACCATCCTTGTTTTTCTCAAAACATGCTGCTGCGTCCCATTGCTTCCATGGACCCTTTAAACTGTACTGCAGGGCCCTAGAAGCCGCTCAGTTATATGGAAACCCCATTTTCTAATAGCAGGCCAGTGGTAGCACCTAGAAGGGAAAAATGTTTCCCAGACTTTGTTTGCAGTGTTGTTGATCCCAAGATATGGGATCCGAAGTGGTGAGGTAATATTTTTTTACTGGATCAACTACTGCTTGTGAATGGGACGGGCTTTCAAACTATGAAGATCTGTGTAGCGTGAAAGCTTTTCTCTTTCACCAGCCAAAGTTGGTCCAATAAAAGCCATTACCTCACCCGCTTTGGCTCTTCCCAATTTTGGATATTTAATGTAGATGCTCTGATTCCTAGGCCTTTCCTCAAACCACTGAGGTTATCTATACCGCAGTAAAAGAACCACAACATGGCTGCAGCTGGCCTGGGTCAGCTGAAACCCTGCAAGGGGTTGGATCTCAAAGCCTAGGCTCCAGCCTCAGCCCGAACGTCAGCACTGCAATTTTTAGCCCCGGTGCCTGCGCCCTGCAAACCCGAGTCAATTGACCAGGCTCTGAGATGTGGTGCTGTGGGGTTTTATTGAATTGTAGATGTGCCATCAGGCAGAACTCTCTCATCTTTTAGTATCTTATTAATGAAAATAATACATGGAAATACTTTTTTTACAGAAACAGGGCCAAGTTCTGGAAGGTCAGTATGGCACCAAGCTTTGTGCTTCATCCTCATGGAAAGGACACAACATTTACATACAAATCACCTAGGCATAAAACTCCTGCTTCCAGCAAAGATGCAAATCTGCTGCTTCTCTGGGTTTGTAATTAATGTATCAATTAATTTATTTAGTGTGGATTACTAAGGGCAACAATAAAGGGCATATGCAGCACAGTCTTTGAAGCTCTGGAGTAGCCTCTAAGCGTCATTACATGGAAAGGACGCCTTCATGTTGGTTGTTTGTTTCATATTTTATCAATGACCTTCAACAAAAGGGGATGGTGAAAATGTTTGGCTCTTACAATGAATAGTTTCCTTTCAGAAAATTAGCTACTGAAAGATGGATGGTTTCAATTATGCAAAGCAGCAATACTTCTGGCTGGGAGACCATCCATTTCGATCAGCAATATTTATTGTGCAGGTGTAACAAGCAGTGGGTTTCTCCTGACAGAGGATGAGGCTTCTTTGCAGAGCCATCGTTGGAGTCCTGTTTAAAGCACTGGGAGTGATCAGACACCCACAAGACATTGCCGAGGTGGAGTTTGAAGTGGGATTTTCAAAGGCATTGAAAGGGGTAGGTGCCCGACTCCCATTTAAGGCCATCACAGCAGGTTATGAATGTGAAGGGAGGGCATTATTCTCAATGGGTCTGGCGTAGGATTGAGGAAGCGGAGCTTCTCATCGTGTTGGCCCCAGAGTCAGACTGACTCACAATCTGGGACAAGAGGTGGGGGAGGATGTGGATTAGTCTGTGTTACTCACCCTGCAATGCCACTGAAACGCTCTCTTTGTTGTTCCTTGGAAAAGGCAGAACTCACACTTTCTACACAAGTGGAGCAGCTTTTTCTACCTCCCCATCAACTTTCATCCTTCGCAGTATCCATTAGACGTAAAGCCTCTTAGCCAAGATGAAGCCCTGATCCACCTTGCTTCTGACTCAGCAGCTTCCAGAGAACAGGAAGCCTAATGCTGGAGTGCTCCAGTTATCAGAGAGGCAGCCTGGTGCAGCATGCATAAGGGGTCCTACAGAGAGCAGATCTACTTACATCTCCCCCCTGCCACCAGCAAGGTGGCTCAACAGCTGTATCCAGTGTTTTGTGCAGTGAAAAGTGTGTGTATGCCTGTGCAAAATAAACTCAGATTCTCCTTGTGAACACACATCGGCACTGAGCATTTGTTATGAAGATTGGTGGCCCAGAATTTAGTGATTCTTAGTGGCTCAAGGGTTTAGCAACACATGCAAGAAACTGATTAGCCGCTCCCTCACCTTCTGGCCCATTCCTCACCATTGTACAGATAAAAATGACTTTTTTTAAAAAAAAGCTGGCACATCCTTTTAATAGCTGGCCTGTCATTTAAACATTTCACCTTTCAATGACATTGTGTGGAGGTGGTGCTTTCCCACTGAATGCATGAAAATTGGATGATGCACCAGCTAGATCTATCCTTTGCTGTGTCATTACCCATGGTACAATCTGGACTCATGAACAGTGGTGTCACCTCAGTTCTCCAACGGGGGGTGCCTTTTACATTGCTTCGGTGTGAGAGTTACCACTCTGGTCTGCTTACACATAGACTCAGGGGCGGCTCTAGCAATTTCGCCACCCCAAGCACGGCGGCACGCCGCGGGGGGGCGCTCTGCCGGTCGCCGGTCCCACGGCTCCGGTGGACCTCCCGCAGGCACGCCTGCGGATGCTCCACCGAAGCCGCGGGAACAGCGGACCCTCTGCAGGCACGCCTGCGGGAGGTCCACCGGAGCCGCCTGCCACCCTCCCAGCGACCGGCAGAGCGCCCCCCGCAGCATGCCGCCCCAAGCACGCGCTTGGCGTGCTGGGGCCTGGAGCCGACCCTGCATAGACTCCAGCATATAAATTACTCCCAGTTACAGTATATGAGTGCTGTTGCCAGCCACTCTTGAATTATACTGCAGAGTGACATCAGCAAACTCACAGTCCCAGACTTTTCCCAGAAATGTCCATCTTGTACTGCCCAGATTGCTCCTGGACCATACAAGCTCATATAAAGTCAGTCATTTTATTATTAGAAAATGATATGCGCAAATCCTGTTATCTCAAATAGTGTTTCCCAAACACTTCAGTTCAAACACGCTGGTTTAGATAAAACAATAAAACAAACGTATTAATGACAAAAGATAGATTTTAAGTGAATATAAGTAACAAGGCATAAAAGTCAGAATTGGTTACAAGAAAATGAAAGTAAAACACAACTAATGCCGAATTTAACAAGCTAAGTGAACTCAAAGCAAAGTCACTCTCACCACATGTTTCAGCAGTCCTGCTGGCTGAATTTCTTTCAGTCTGGATCCATCCCCTAGTCCAAATCTGTTTCCTTTGTTCTTTCAGGTGTTGTGGATGACATGGGTAGAGAGAAAGGGAGGAATAATTTGGGGCATCTACTCTGCCTTCTTATAGTTCTTTCTCTTCTTTGAGAAGCATCTCCAGCTGAGGTTCAAGAGACAGAAAGTCTGTGTGGATGGGAACCCCAAGCTGTTTCTTTGTCAAGATGTAGATTTTTCACCCACATCCTCTTTCCTGCTGAAGAATGGCCACTTAACTAGGTGATGGTCGATTTGATTCTATTGATTTTTTTTGGCATTGGCTAGCCTTTTATTGCTGGGGTACTGTTTTGTTACAGTTACCCAGACTTGGAACGTGTCTTAGCAATATCATACAGTAGCATCTTAGAATTTGCTGACCATTATTGTCCTGGTAAAATATGTGTGGCAACATTATATGTTAAAGTTATGAGTTTTCAAATGAAACCCCACAAGGCATTCTTTGTACAAAAATAGTCCTGTAAAAGGGGTGAACAGGAGACTGTTTAACCCAAAGGACCAGAGAAGCTAGGAAGGGTCCAAGAGAGCACACAGAGATTTATTTTAAAAACATTACATAATGGCCTTCCAGTTTAACAAAAGTTCTGCCTCAACACCAACTCATCTGATGCATGAGGAAGAACAGTGATGATGAGCATCAGTTTAAACTGAATCACTGTTCCTTTAAGGAATGTAACCTTGAGACCCAATTCTGCTCTGTTACTGAAAGTGATACCTGGGGAAATATTATTGCACCATTTAGTACATTGATGTGGCTAGTTTTGTACAGTCAGTCATTCACTAAAGTACTGCTTCCTAGGATGGTGTATCTGGAAATGATTCCACAACACAGCAATGTGGTGTCAAGTGGTTTCAGCAGGTCTTTTCCAGGCCAGTCTGTTATCATACTTACCTGGAATTTATCTGGCTTATTGCAGACAAAAGCTGGTCAAAGGCAAACTTTAGGAGAGTTTCTTTCAGATGAACATTTCCATTTTAATGAGATAAGGAAACTTATATTTTTGATTTATGAGATTATGTGGCATAAATTCATCCAAAGGGTAGTTTGACTAATTCTCATTGCATAAACTGACAGCACAATTATCACTGCACTTGACAGGTGTTTTCTTGCATTTTAAACATAAAGAGCACTGTTTTCATCCTGCACTTCTGAAGGCAAATGACTTTGGAGGAAGTTGGTTGTGACACAGTCTGGTTGCAAGTAAGTGGTTAGATCTTCTGACATAGAAAATGTATTTCTACAGTATCAGCGGACAAATGGATAGATAGGGCATCCAAATAGGTTAATTACAGCTAGCTGAATAGAAGTAATTGGGGGAAACAGTAGCAGAGACAAGAATGAGAGGAACAACCAGGGAATTGCCAGAGGCAGTAATTGGGATCTAGCATTTGAACACAGGTGGAGATGAGAGATGAAACAGAAAAATAAGATGTGATAATTTGAAAAAATATGGCAGCCTTTGACAAGATCTATTGTATCCAACAGAGTGAATTGGGGAAGACAGCTGCCTGTGATCTCAGCTTTGACTTTTTTTCACAAAGAGACATGATTTCTAATATTAACTAGATGTGCAGTAAAACATCCAAGACTGAATTCAGTTCCTGTTGAAATTCAGGGAAGTGTTTTCATTTACTTTAATGGGCCTTGGACTGGACTAGTAAAATAACTCTTTGAAGAATCAGAAAAAAGCTTTTCAAAGAGGAAGATGCATAATTGGGATTATTTAGCACTATGCAAAAACTGGTGAACAGAATAAGACAGAACCAAATCCTTGATGTACTGAAATCCATGGGAGATTGGCCATTGACTTCAGAGGGGCAGGGTCTGGACTGGGAATGGGCGATGGGATTGATCACTTGATGATTACCTGTTCTGTTCATTCCTTCTGAAGCACCTGGCATTGGCTGCTGTTGGAAGTCAGGATACTGGGCTAGATGGACCTTTGGTCTGACTCAGTATGGCCATTCTTCTGTTCTTATGACCCTCACTGTATAGATGCCAAATGGTATTCTTTAGAAAGATGGGACCATCACCATAGGTTGTGGAGCTGAGGGAGTTACCCAAGTCACAGCCTGACCACTTTTCGGCCAGGCCAAACCTGAGTGGTGCTGCAATCTCAGGTCACAACACCACTCACTCAGATGTGGAGTAGGTAGGTGTAGGGGCTTATGAAGGGTCGTGTGTGTGTGTGAATGTATGGTGCTCTGCAGCCCCTGGATGGGAGTGTTTTCAAATAGCTGTCCCCTTATCATCCACCTACCTCTTCCCACCATTGTACTTATTTTGCCTCCCGGAAAGAAATCATTGCCAAGATTTTCAGAAGTGACCAGCAATTTTGGAAGCCTCAATTTTTGGGGTGTTAACTTCCGACATCTTTAAGGGTCTGATTTTCAGAGCATGGGGGCTCAACACTGCCTGTAAATCAAGCCACTTTAAGGTGTCTCACTTTGGGCATTCAGGAACTGAGTCACTTTGGAAATCTTGGTACCCCCAGAACACTGTCCCCCGGCTTTGGGTCACGTCCCATTTTGGGATTCTGGGGCTGTGTCACAACTTCTGGGGAGAGAAAGTTGTTGATTTTTTCCCTTTTAATTCCTCCCCCCACCAAGAAAAATGCTGCCGTTCATAATGCAGTAGAAGTATGGATGTGAGGTGAGGTACAGTGGTGGTGTCTGAAAACTGGGGTAGGGTCTGTACTAGCTGGTGAAATGGTTAACTGGGAAATATACCTTAATTAGGTAATTTCATTTAGTGTGCCCATGAAGTCTATGCCACCTGGTGTAAATTAATATCTAGTATCTAAGGCAACTGCTTTTCCTCCTTATCTTTTATTTACTGGCAAAAGCTGTGTAATGAATGGACTATAGAGGCTATATGGGAAAAGTGCACTTGAGTTACTGTTCAGGGCCATTTAAGCCACCTATGCACTTCCTGCTGTAATTGCATTCTACCAACAGAAGAGTTGTTTTCTCTGTGTCCCTGATACATCAAAATAGAGATGTTTTCCTCAGTAAATCCATTTTTTTCCTGACTGATTGTTCTGATGAAAGCCATGGGCAGAAACCCGCAATTTAAGGTATTCCTTGCAGCATAAGACATGGTTTAGGGGACCATGACGTTACTATGCTGGGGGTGGCCAAAAAGCCAGGTTGGTGGCAAATATTAAGGAAAATGAAGTGGAGCCATGAGGAAAACAGTATTGAAAATTGAGAAGAGTGACTGTGGGGCCTACCAGGTCCACTATAGTTATGACAGGTAAAAGAAATAATAGTCCTTTGACAAGCAGTAGAGGGTGGGGGGATGATGAAGATAAAATTAAACCTTTTAACGAACTAGTTGAAGAAAAGAAAAACTGAGATTGTAACCCTACAGGACAGACAGCAACCAGGGATGTTGGCCTTTATTGACCATGTCTCCTAAGGAGGAAAATGCTTTCCAGAGTTTGGATATTGACTGAATCCTGTTATTTGAAGATTCCCAAACTGTCTGTATTAACATATTAATTCTGTTGATTAAAGAAAGCTCTCTGTGCTGAGGATGAAATTCACTCCTGTGCAGTGGGTTCCACTCAGCCTACGCAGCACCTCTGTCTCACTTAAGATCTCAAAGCATCAAAGAGGTGACTTTCACACTAAGGCTCCATGACCCTCTTCCGAGTCATTTAGCAGCTGTGTTAGATAATGCTTGCACACTGGTTTGAGAATGTAAAGCTATATAGAAGGGCTTATTGTTCTCTTAATTCATAGTATGGGTGTTGTGGGAAGCTTCACTTTAAAATATGATAGATGCTGCATTTGTATGCTTCCTCCTAAACAATTCATCAGAAGATATTGCTGGGAAGTTTAGATATTTATGGGCTAAACTGGAATGATCAAATCAGATGGAGTAACAGTGTGGGTTTTCTGTCCAGTATCTATGTCCTCACCAAATACTTCTAGACTTTAAGAACAGAAGGGGCCATAATGATTATCTAGTCTGGCCTCCTGCACATCTCAGGTCACAGAATCTCACCCAACCACCCATCCAATAAGCCCATGGCCTCTCTCTGAGTTACTGATGTCCTCAAATCTTGATTTAAAGCAGTGGTGGGCGACCTGCGGCCCATGGGCCTCACATGGCCCGTCAGGGTCATCCACTGGCTGGGTGCCAGTTAGTTTGTTTACATTTGCACAGCTACCTGCAGGTCCCAGTGGCTGCAGTTTGCTGTTCCTTGCCAATGGAAGCTGCGGGAAGCGACAAGAGCCACGGGTTGCCCACCACTGATTCGAGTTACAAAGAATCCACCATTTACACTAGTTCAAACCAGCAAGTGACCTGTGCCCCACACTGCAGAGGAAGGCAACCCCCCCATCTCTAAACCCCAAACAAAAAATACCCCACACCCAATCTGACCTAAGGAAAAATTCTTACCTGACCCCAAATATTGTGATCAATTTGAGCATATGACCAAGACCTCAGCTAGTGTCCCATCTCTGGCCATTGGAGATGTTTGCTAATAGCAGTCACAGATGGGCCATAAGCCACTGTAAGCAACCTCATCATACCATCCCCTCCATAACTTATCAAGCTTAAAACAAGTCTTGAAACAAGTTTGCTTCCCCCCCCCCCTCCACTGCTCCCCTTGGAAGGCTGTTCAAGAATTTCACTCCTCTGATGATTAGAAACCTTTATCTAATTTCAACCCTAAACTTGTTGATAGTCAGTTTACATTCATTTGTTCTTATGCCAACATTGACTTTTATCTTAAATAACTCCACTCCCTCTCTGTTGTTTATCTCTCTGATGTATTTATAGAGAATACTCATATCTCCCCTCAGCCTTTGTTTTGTTAGGCCAGGCCAAGCTCCTTAAATTTGCTCTTGTAATATGTACTCCATTCCTCTGATAATCCTACTAGTCCTTCTCTGCACCTGTTCTAGTTTGAATTCACCGTTCTTAAATATGGGAGAGGAGAAATTGCACACAGTATTCCAGATGAGGACTCCTCAGTGCCTTGGACAATGGTCATAACCAGGGGCGGCTCTAGGCACCAGCGCGCCAAGCAGGCGCTTGGGGCGGCCGTTTCCCGGGGGGGCGGCATTTGGCTCCGGTGGAGCTCCCGCCGGCATGCCTGCGGCAGGTCCACCGGAGCCCGGGAGGAGCGGACCTGCCGCAGGCACGACTGCGGCGGGTCCCCTCTTCCCGCGGCTCCGGTTGAGCTCCCGCAGGCATGACTGCGGCAGGACCGCTTCGTCCGGGCTCCGGTGGACCTGCCGCAGGCACGTCGGCAGGAGCTCAACCGGAGCCGCGGGAAGAGGAGACCCGCCGCAGGACCGGGGAAGGGCGGCGCAGCGCTCCGCGCTGCTTGGGGCAGCGTGATCTCTAGAGCCGCCCCTGGTCATAACACTTCCCTATCTCTTCTGGAAATACCTTGCCTAATGCATCCTAGGATTGCATTAGCTTTTTTCAAGGCCACATCACATTGTTGGATTATAGTCACCCTAAGACTGGCCAATACACCAAGTCTTTCTCTTCGTTTGTCAAGACCAAAAGCAAACCAGAAAGCATACATGTGGATGCAAATTACCTAGCTGATAAGGGAAGGAGAGAACTGCCCATAAATAGCAGCTCAAAGGAGCTGCAAATAATATATATACCTGGTCAGCAAAAAGACTCAGATTATGGCCCTCCAGGAAAGGGAGGTGGGAAAAGAAGACAAGCCTGAAAATAAGAGGGGACAGGTTAACCCTAAGTATTCCTGTGTGTGTGTGTCTCTGCACATGCTAAAATCTGAAGACAGATACAAAAGGTGTCTGCTTACATGCGCGACACCCCTACCTCGTAATTCACCAAAACCCCAAGGATATAATTAAATGAAAGCCTATGCAAAGATTTCAAGAGGGTAATGGAACACACTGGCCTCAAAAACAAATTGTCTAAATAAAAGGCCTGGTATAACAAAATACTTTAAATAGATTTGATGCTAATATTAAACATTGGAATAAATTTAATGTTTATGAGTACCCTGTTACAATGTACAGTGTGTATGATTTTTGGAAAAAAACCTTTAAGGTCATATGATAATGATGCTTCTCAGCTATTACCTGTGAATAAACTTAAAGCTAGGCACAGCAGAGAAACCATTACAAACGTGGTATGTCGTACATGAGGGAAAACTGAGGTACCTCATGAATTTCATAAATGAACAGTGGGATAATTCACTAGACTGAGCCTGACTATAGAACAAAACAAGGACAGTGTGGAGGTAATTCTTCTGTTTTTCCTACAATTAGCAAGGAGATTTGTAAAATATCTGTTCCCACCAGGGGGCTGGGAAATGTTTCTTTTGTTTTTCAGATGCTCTGCAAGCAATCTGGTGCCAGCAGAAGAATAACCCAGAGCACTGTGGGTCTACTGTCACGACGAAGACTGCGTTGTGGTTTGTGTTGTTTGTCTTATTACTGTTATTTTGGTGACTATTGTACAAGAAGGGTTAATACATATAGCAGCAAAGGCCAACGCATGATATGACCTGCCTCCAGAGCATGGTCTACCCAAGTGGGGGGGGGAATCAAATTATGTACCGGATTCCAGGAGGACACCATCTATTCCCAGCTCCTAAATGGGGGGAGGGGCTCTTACTTAGTCTTTGACCAATTGGGGCCCAGCCTGCTGCTATGGGAAAATGGAGAATGAAGGGCAAGAACGGGTTCATTGAACGCAAATAAAAAGGCACAGAATGGGGATTAAGAATGGGGATGGAAAAATTTATGTTGCATGCATTTTACAGGTGGACCCACAAAGGGAAAACAAGGACGCCCTGGCCTAGAATGGAACAGTCGTTGCTGCTAATCACAATTGTTGCTATTTTTAAATCCTACCCATATCCTGTAATGTAAAGTGACAAAAGAAGGAAACAGGTGGACCACTACACCCCCCCAAGTTGTAGAAATATGGATGCCAAGCAGGAAGAATCCTGATTTAAGCTGACTGCAGCCTGGAACTGGAAATACTTCCTCACGGGTGAATGCGTTGGAGCCACTGTGGGAGCAGTGCAACCAGTGCTTTTCAATGTCTCTTTCCAGTCCATAACATGGGTGGTACACCCCCAAAAATGGTGGGTGGTTCGAGTACACCCCAACTACAGTACATACATAGAAGGGTTGAAGCAACAATTTAATTGATGGGTGAGAGGACATACATGGAATTGTTGCTGGAAAAGGGATTTGTGGGCAGCAGGAAACACCAGGTTGGGTGTATGAAATCATAGAATATTAGGGTTGGAAGGGACCTCAGGAGGTCATCTAGTCCAAACCCCTGCTCAAACCAGGACCAATCCCCAAAAAGAATCTTACCCCAGTTCCCTAAATGGCCTCCTCAAGGATTGAACTCACAACTCTGGGATTAGCAGGCCAATACTCAAACCACTGAGCTATCTCTCCCCGCCACAATGGAAGAGATACCATTGGGTAACCAAGTAACTGATAAGCCGGAATGTAAAATTGCTGCAGCAAATCAATGAGCTACTGGCACAGGAACTGTCTGCAATCGCAATGGGATGGAAGAGGGCAGCAAAAGTGAACCTGCGGCTAACTCAATGGACAGGAAACCTCGTGACATGGGTAGGGGCAGGTGTGAATGGGGATACAAAATGCTCAACTCTGGGGCTAACACCTATGTAATAGTTACCATGATACCGTGGAAAAGGAATGCAGCTGAGGTGGTCCCCATGATCCCTATGGGAATAATAAGACAGAGAGGAGCTTGCTGGGAACCACTGTGGGATAGATGGAGAGGAATGGTGCAAAATTAACAATAATTCAGTTAAGTAATTGTTTGTCCTGAGAAAATATTTGGATGTGTCCCTCCACAATGGCCACAGAGGGGCAGAATTAATGTCCTTTTGCAAATGGGGGCTATTGGGGGTGATGTATATGGGGCATAGGGTGTTTGCTGGGAATGTACGCAACACTTGGGGACGCAATTGCACCAGCATCTGGCACAGTTACATACATCTATTCTACGTGCTGCCATTGGGACTATGGTGCCCGAATGGATCTGTGGAACTCATGGCTGTGCACAATCATTTATTTTTATTTAATTGCCTTTAGAATCTGGGGCTATCAAGGTTCATTGTGAAAGTGAAATGAACCTAGACATGGATATCTGAATTTATCATTTCCATAGTGAGTGAGGCAGAGCTGATGTGAATCTTTACTCCAAATTTGCCCCGAACTGTTTCTCCCCCCAGTAAGTTAGGTTAGCTTTTTAAATGTTTGTTTTTTTCTCAGTTGCACACTTCTATGTACTTCTGGCTTCCAAGGAACATAACAATTGCCATCCTAGATCAAATAAGTGGCCTGTCTAGTCTTGTATCCTCTCTCTGAGAGAGACCAGTGCTGTGTGCTATAGAGAAAGGTGTATGAACCCCTTATGGGGTAATTACACCCACAGGGAAAGTTTCATCCTCATCCCTTTAGTTCAATGTTGGCTTATGCTGTAAAGCAGAAAGGAGGTAGATGTGGTGAAAGCAGGAGCCAGTGGTAGATGTGGTGAACAGCTGATTCCTGGATACAGAAAAGACTGTAAATCTCATGAGGGAACCTGTTTGCAAGAGTCTCTCAGTCCAATTTTGCAGACCTGGGAGGTCTGGAAAGTTCAGATGAGCTGCCACATTGTGGGTGTTTTTTTTATAAACAGAACCTCCAAACCCTTTGTCCATTGCTACTCTTAACCCTGACCCCAGGGAAGGGATCTGAGTGGAGAGAACCCTGCTAGAGGGGAGTGGTGGAACCAAGGGGGAATGGATAAATGGAGACTGACTCAGTCCTAGCTAAGATGCTTGGGTGAAATCTTGTTGTGTTTTCATTGACTTGTTGAGTAATACACTAGACGTCTCAGAAGGGATGTTGTTTTGTATGTAAAGCCTCTGAACTTACTGAGGACATTAGAGGAAACTGAGGTGGGGAGTACCTACAGTGTCACACTTGTAGTGCCCGCTGCTGGCCAAGGAAGGTACGCCCTGTGACACTGGGCCAATAAGTTGTGAAGGGTTTCCTTTGTGTCCATCTGCGCTTCATCCTCAGCTCTGTGTGTGGAGGGGAGCGAGTGTGCAGGGAAACCACATCCCAGAACTGAAGGTGAATGGTTAAGGACACTCAACCTCAAACTTCCCCTCCCTCAGAGTCAAATATTTACAGACAAATTTTCAAATCTCAATTATTGGCTGTCCAACTTCAGATGCTCAATGTAAGAGTCTGATCATTCAGAGGTGCTGTAGCTGTTATGGGCTTCAGTGCAGCGGTGGATGTTCAGAGTGGTAGATAGGTCAATTTCCTGCAATATCCTTGACAAACAGCTGTTATGAATTCGTGATTACAGAAAAACCCTTTGGTGGGGTTTGAAGGACTCTTTACCTGCCACAGCCCTTGTTGGAGCTGGGGTGATCTCCAGCAGGCTTATCAGCAGGTGTGTAGGTTCTTTTATTGTTTTTAATGTTTTCTCTGTAATGCTTTTACCTTAAGAATAAATGTACTTGCTTATTAAGAGCTGTATGGTAACTTATCACTGGGGCAATTATACTCTTTATAGCCTCTGAGAAGAGCACAGCCAGCTTGCTTAGGCAGTCAGACTTGCTGGGGAATCCACACTGTAGGCACAGAACCATGCAGCCTGGATGCACCCTGGTTGGGAAGGAGAGAGTCTTGTATATCTGCCCAAAAGAGGTGATGGATGGGGAGCTGGAAGCCTGAAAGTGGGTGCCCTTGCTGGACCTTGGAGGGTGAATACATGTACAGTTGCCTTGCATTCTGACACTCAGGATGCCTGAAAATCAGGCCCATGCTGTGTGTCTCCTTTATGGTGAGGCAGTTCAGTGGCACACACAGATGCATGCATAGGGACAATGGCTCCAAGCAATTTAGTGAATATTCCTGACAGTGCCTGCGCACTGCAGCTGGAATAATTTATCTAGCAGTTACTTTTTTTTTTAAATAATAGAGGGAAAGAGGCAAGAAGCAATCCACTGCAGTGAATCAGGAAAAGCTTCCTGCAATGAGATCTATGAGATGATGAGATTATCTCCAAAAGGAAACAGTGGGCATGGCACCGGGGTCCTTAAAATAAGACTGGACGAAAAGCCCTAATATATAGTGGGGACAAGAGTGTTATCCTGCATTGGCAGGCAGATGCACTAGATAGTCTAGGGTGAATGAGCTTCCACTGCATCGTGCCTTGTATTGCCATTTACTCCTGTTCAAAGTGGGTGGAGAACTCACCCAAATCAGAATTCCTCACTTGCTTACATCGCTTTATACCTACTCTGCACTACTATCAATGACTGCACAAGTTGGGAGGCAGTGGGGAAACGGCCTAAGAATCAGTATTGGACCTGGGTCCAAGCAGCAAAGTTTGGATCTGGATCCAAATTTCCCCAGTCGCTAGCTGGCAGTGAGAGTGACATTCAGATCCTGCATTCTAGTTTGGATTCAGCTCGTCTCAGTGTTAATGTAACACACTAGCAGCTTCATAGGATACAGTGAAACTCCTCTTATCTGAAACCCCACCCTTATCTAACAGTAGAGTGCAGTATGCCCCCCAACATGAACCACTTACATGAAAAATACCCCATCTGAGCAGAACCCCTTATTTATCTGAACAAATTCCATATCCCCCATTCTATCTGGACAAATGGGATTCTATGGTGCAAATAACCTGGCTAGGCATCTACCCGTAAGCTACCAAGAAGGCACCAAAGGCTCCTTCCACCAGCCTCCAGCCTTGAGTCAAACCTAGTATGGGTCCTTTGGGGTGTCACCTCTATTGAAGAAGTCCCTGGCATGTTCAAGAACCTGGACAGGGTCCTTCCAGGCCATCTCACACACACTGGAACCATCTCTTCTCACTTACACTGGTGTGTACATTGGAGATAACGCCAAGTACTATGGTAGCGGGGCAGGGGGAGCCACAAGAGCACACAGATAAATTAGTGGAGTAAAATCAGAATACGGGAGAGGAGAATCAGACCCACTGAGGTTTTTTACTTTTTATTTTTAGAAATATGCGGTGGCAAAAGAACTCAAGCTGTCAAACAATTTTTAAAAAAAATCAGCAGTGTGCGAATGATGCTGCTCCCTCAATTATGTGTGGAGCATTGGACGTTTGAGCATAAACAGGCAACTCAAAGCTCCCTTGCCACACAGGCTTTAATTATCTCTAATGATAATTGCAGTGCATGCACTGAAATTTTGGGCAGCAATTACCCATCTCCCGTGTGGGGAAATTTGTGTGGGTGGCAAGGTGAGGGAGGGAAAGGAGGTGCCTGGAGGAAATGATGCTCATTGCTAATGTTGAGGGTCCTTTCCGTAGATAGGGTGAGAACGTGCACTTAATGGAGTTCATGGCTGGTAGACAATGGCAGAGCTCCTGATAGAAACAGAGCTGCCAGCTGCGCAGTTCAAGTGGTGGTTGCTGAGGGACGCCAGTCCCTGTGTGGATATGAACTTGATGGCTCCTTTTACTGACTAGAGCTCGACCTGCCTATGCATCAACTGCAGTCTAACAAGGCTCCTGGTCTAGGTGACATCTACAAGCGTCAATCATCAAAAGCCGATAGCTTTGATTTCTGAATTGTTGTACGCAGGATTGCACTATTCCAAAAGCTCGGCATAGTGCAAAGGTTGTAGCTGTCCCCAAGTCAGGGAAAGCACTGACAGATCCAAAAAGAGAGAGTACCAGCCTCAGGGTAGACTGTTAGAAACCAGGGCACAAACCCCTAATTGCACAGGCACCGACTTTCCAAAGTGTGGGATGTGTTCGATCCCTGGCTCTGCCCCAGGCCCCGCCCCCACTCCACCCCTTCCCACAAGGCCCCACCCAGCCCCGCCTCTTCCTGCCCAGTTGGAGGTCCTGGGGGTGTGGGGGGAGCCGATAGGGGGGCTGCTGATGGGTGCTCAGCACCCACCATTTTTCCCCATGGGTGTTCCAGCCCTGGAGCAGCCATGAAGTCATCACCTATGCCTAATTGGGTCTAAGTTCTAAACTTAGATTTCAACAACCGAGTGCAAACTCCTTAGGCACATTACCAGCTTTAACACAGAGTCACTGACTGTTCCCTTGGGCCCATCTGTCTGTCTTGCCACCCAGGTGAGCGTATCTCTGTGATTGATGGCCCTTTGCACCAACAATCTCAGCAAGAGTCAGGTTACTTCTGATCCCAAAGGACCAGTCGCCTACCCCAGGTCAATTGTGCTTTAGGTTTCACACCAAAGACAACACTTGTAGCCAATCTGATAGTAAAGTATATGAAGATGTATAAGAAAAGGCAATTGGAGAGTTATTTACAAGGTTAAAGCAAGCCAACATAGACACCCGAATGAATTACAGTCTTAGGTTTCAAAAGGAAATATCGGCTTTTGTCAGCAGCAAGGTCTGTTTGTCCTTTAGGACTAACCCACACTAAGCAACTGGGGATCTCTTGCTTATGCCTAGAAACACATGGCTCCCTTCTCTATCCCCCAAAGATACAATGAGTCTAAGCAATATAGATATCCTCGTTTGGGGTTTTATCCCCCTCCTGACATGGGGTCTGAGCTGCAAACTCAGCTGATGGGAGGAGTCCACTTGCAGGACTCATCTTCATGGGGAGGAAAGCAGAATAACATGATTCTTTAGTCCTTTTGTTGATGGTTTCTCAATCCAGATGTAGGGAATTTCCAGTTGTAATATCCACCCATCTGGTATCAATGGGTCTCCTCTTGAAGGAGGGGCATAACAATTTCTATAGATGAGTAGCTCTTCACACTAATGAATGTCCCTCATCTGTATGGTGACTCATACAGTCACAGAAGCTTGCAATACAGCCACTCAAATATTACATTGCAGTATGGAACACAGCTATTGCAAGTAAGATTAATGCAGGCAGCAATTCAAAAGCATTCAATAGAGTCTAAACACTTTCTTATAATTCTAATACCTATTTCGCCAGTGCTAACCCACAACCGTCACATTTCTCATCCTGGCTCTAGCACGTGATGCTGGACCTTGGAAGTATAGTAAGCATTTTACAGCCTGAGGTCACCAGTGAAGGATATGACTTGATGGGCTTTGCACAGAAATTAATGAACCTGTTTTTCCCCCCCGTAGTTCACAGGGCAGGAAGGGGTTAAGTAACACAATGAAGTTTCCCAAGAGAAAAGAAACAAATTGTTGTCTTATTTTCTCACATCTTGAACCAGTTGGCTTCGTTATGGCAGCAAACTCCTTACAGTAACTCAGTGATCATTGTAGCTTTCTAGGAGGTAATTCCATAATTTAAAATGTGTAAAGCAATAATGGCTTCCATTATAACACTGCAGGCTGCAGTTTTATCTGCTCTCACAAGCTATTTAGGGTCAGAGCTGATCTGTTCTCGGATGGGAAACTCCAGGAGGTTTCACAGAGCTGGGTTGGTGATGTCCAAGCATTATGCTGCTTGGGAATACTCTCGATATAAAATGGAGATCCTGACCCCTTGTGGTCATTAGGGAGACATATCCCATTTTTGCAAGATGGTGGACATTGGGGTATGTCTATACTGCACCCATGGGGCCTGATTACTGCTCAAGTAGACATACTCAAGATGGCTTTAATCTAGCTAGTTCAGGTCCCAAAGCAATGAACATGTATCAACATGTGCTTCAACGTGGGCCATACAAGCTCGCTTGAAACCCAGAGTAATTATTCACGGAGCTAGCCCGTGCTGCTGTGGATGCACTGCTCCGCAGGGGCATGCGCAGGAATTTAACTTTGACCCCTTCTGGGGGGGGCATGTTCTGTGCCCTCCCATTCCCCTGCTCCGGCAGGAGCTCACTCTTCCCTCACTTCCTCCTGCCCCGGCTTCTGCAGGAGCTTGCCCTCCTCCCCACAGCCATGGCCCCGGGAGGAGCTCATTCTCCCTGCCACCGCAGCCCGGGGGCTGAAGGAGTTCTGTGCCCCTGATGACAATTTTGGGGGGGCAGTGCCCCTGCTTGCCGCACCTTGCTATCTAGATTAAAACTAGCTTGGGTATGTCTGCTGTTGGAGCTGTCACACCCTGTGATTGCATACTCTTGGCATACTCAGCGTCCTGTCTATGCCTGAGGCTCTGCTGGTGTACATTAGAACTGCCCCCTGGCAGCTCTCACTTATCTCCAGGCCAAGCAGCATGGGATCAGGAAGCCACCACCAGCTCCCTCATAGTCTGCTCTCACGGCATCTGATCAAGGTTGGGACACAGTCAAGAGTCTAGCTAGTGCGCCTTGCCGCGGTCTGCCCTGCACTCTGAGAGCATGTGCTGCTGTGGCTCAGGCCACAATTGGCTTGGTGCAGAGCGAAGTCCCACCTCAGCTCCCCACTTGGTTCTCCAGTTGACTTATGGGCACTCAGAACCTTTAAAATAACATTCCCCTCTTGGGGACTAATTTATCAAGTCCTCACAAAATGAACACACTCTTTTTGTTGGCCCTTCTAGGCTCAAATGCATCCTTCCTCAAGGTTTTTCATTTATCCTCATTATAGAGTGTCCTGCTCTCTTTTGATTCCCTGGTTCCCTCTGACCAGGGGAGCTCTGCCACTGCCAATCCCACTCCAGCCCCCACATTTCTCTGGAAAGACCTCACCCTGGAGCTCTTCCTAGCTCCAGTCCTTTCTTCCTTGGGAGTTGGGACTGAGTCGCCACAACCCTCCTTCTTAGGGCTGTGCTTGTATCCTGGCCGCCTTCCCCAGCCCATCAGCATGCTGGTTCTTTGCATAGGAGAGACTCTCGCTGCAGGTCTCTCTTGACTGAACTAACAGCACTCCTTTACGATCCCCAGGCAGTAGTGACATGACTCAGGCACATGGTGGTGGTAAGGACCATTCCTGGTCTGGTGATCCTTCTCAGAACGACCTGTTCTTAAAGGGACCATGCCTTGGAACAAGGTTGGCCGGCCCCAGACACCTACTGCCCTTAAAGGAAGATGATGACCCTGTTACATGGTTGCATTTTCATGAAGGGTAAAGTGATTCCTCTCTGTAAAGTGAGTTGCGACAGAGACATTAGTTTCACATTATGCTTCTGAGAAAGTCTCTGAGATCAAGGCAATACGTTTTCGTGAAAGGCCCAGTATCTTGCAATCTGAGGCATACTGTATCCAGCCAGCTCACTTTCTTTAGCCACATAAAAATGATTAGGAAACAATAGCAGAAAAGTTCAAAGCCTCAGCGCAAGACCTTGTGTATGTGCACAGAACAATGACTAGCAAACAGTATGCACTTGGAAAGCACTAAACTATAGGCTAATGTGGTGGATCACAGTTGACTTCGCTGCCTCAGTTCACAGCTATTGAGGAGCCCATGTGAAAGAGAGCAAATGCTGTTGATTATAGCAGATAAGCCATCCTGGGTTAGGCTATCACAGGTTAATTTACTCAATGCTCGCTCACCCTGTGTCTAGCATGCAGTGAAGCCATAGAGTAGGTATGTGTATACAGCAGTCAGTGGTGTGATGGCAGCACCCGTGGACATACCTGAGCTAGCTTTGATCTAGCTCACTCGAATAACAATAGCAGCAAGGCTGCAGTAGCAGGGGCTGTACAAGCCCACCCAGGACCCCTGGTATGTATTTGAGTGGCTAGCTCATGCTGCCACTGCTTCACTGCTATTGTTCCTGGTGCTAGCTAGATCAAAGCTAGCTTGGATATGTCCATACGTGCTGCAGTCACACCTCTGATTGCCGTGCACACATACCTCCATGAGCTATTGTTTGCACTGGTACATTGGACAGGAGGTCTGTAGAAGAACATTTCCTTCACAAAAAAAGACAACAAAAAAAAAAGTTTCCAAAAACTGTTTTCTTCAGCTTTCACACAAAATTTCCCAGCAAACACCAAAAATTTTTTTTTTTCTCCTTCCAAAATCTCCTTTCAAATCAAACAACCTTCCAACCAAACCAAAAAGTATCCAAAAATAATCCCCATTATATGATATCATATACTTAATCCTAACACTTACTCTTCTTTCCACTACACCCTCAACACTCCAATCTCTCTGTCTCTGTCCTCTCTCTCTGTCTGTTCTCTTTTTTTCTGGGCCTGATCCTTTTTCTCTCTTGTCCTTCCATTCCATTCCATTGAGCTTTCCACAACCCCCTTTAACTGCAGGGGGTGCTACCTAACCCTCCCCCCACCCCCCCAAAACATTTCAAACTCACAACTCACTCACTACCCTTCCTACCTCCACCCTAAGGCCTAAGTTGCCACCTGGGAAAAACCAAAAGCCATTCATAACACTAACATAATCCCACCCTTCACACCCCAGACACCCACCCACTCATCTGCTGCTGAACACAAAAACAAAAAAAACAAAAAAAAAATAAAAAAAAAAATTACACCAATTTTCATTTTTATTATATTATTATATTATCCGGACTGGGGGGGTTCACAAAAATTTCAGGACAACCTCAGAGCAACATGGCTCACATGGCTTCCAAATTAAATTCAGAAGTAAGTTTCTCACCACTCACGAAACGCCAAAAAAAGCAGAAAACAAAAGTAAAAAAATAAACAAAAAAAAAAAAAAATAAAGCTAAATAGTGCAGTGCAGCCAAATAGTGTTTCCTTATTCTATTAGAGCTCATATATAATATGCTATTCTTAACACAAACACCAACAACACCAAAAAAAACAAAACAAAATAACAAATTAAAACAGATAGAGATATTACATGTAAATCAGTGCTTTCCTTCCAATTCTCTATTCAAATTTCTGTTACCAATTATTTTATTATAATTATCCCTAGGTGATCAAACTGACATTGCAGGACTGGGGGGAGAAATCACACAAAGACCAATCAAATAAAAAATTTAAAAGCTTAATTAAAAATAATAACACATAGGAATGCTCCACTCCCAATGCTCCAAAAATAAAAAGAAAAATAGCCCCCAGCCTTTTTTTTACACTTTACACATATCCAGACTGATGTGTGTGCAATGTTCAGAGAAGGGAAATAGGTGGACGTGGACGGATCCTGTATGTATACACAGTCCAGCCAGCATCCAACATGCCCTGCCACTCTTGGGATGGCTTTTTTTACACCCTGAATCTCTCTGCTGCGTCTTTTTCAGATTTTCCAGTTCAGCCTTTTTGCCTCCTTTTTCAGTTGCAAAAAAACTTGGATCTCTCACTGAACCGTTAAGCTTGCAAAATGCAATCTCAGTTTGTAAACTATTTTTTTTTTTTTTTTTTTTTTTTTTTTCCACACCAGCTGGGGGCTGAGCAGTTTTACTTAGCACTTAGAATTGGGGCCCTCTCCCTCCAATACCACTTTGCATCTCTCTCTGCTGCACTCTGAGTTCAGAAGGCGTGATGGATAAGAGACAGACAGACAGATCAGTCTCAGGAATCCTCTCCTCCCAATCCCAATTAGAGATTTCAAAAGGTCTCTCTACCTCTCATGTGGGCTGGGTTGGGGAATGAGAATGAGTAGTAGTAGTTGGTCTGGTGTCTGTGGGCGTTGCCCCCCCCCCAGCCCCAAGAAAAAAAGAAAAACTCAGTTTTCACTTTTTTTTTTTTTCAGCAAAATCAAAATTTTATTATTTTTTCCAGTAAGGGAGAGGGAGGAGGAGGGAGAGTGAGACATACAGGGGTGACAGGTCTCTCAACTGGTAAACAATCACAGCAAGCCTTTTTACCTTTTACAGACAAATTTCTAGCATAATACAGACAAAAAAAAACAACAACATTTTTTTTATACATTAGTTGCTCCTGCTATCTCACTAGAAAAAAAACAAGACTGCACTGCTGCAATTGCAAGTAACTAATTCACACACAATTTCTGTCTCTTACATTATTCTTCCTCACGTCACCAGGGTCACAGTTAACCTAACTCATGCTAACTAACATTCATTAAGATCTCTTCAAAACCTTGTTAATTATTTACTGGCTTCCACAATAGGGAACTTGACATTTGTAGTGAAGGAGTAAACTCCTGGAATATAAATGGCCTTGGCAGAATTTCATTTTTAAAGTAATTTCAATGGATAATATCCATATTTATTTTTAAGCTTTTTATTTTTATGTATTTTAATTTTCAGAGTTGTGGGAAATTGAGTGGGGGGAATCAGACAATAATTATTTAATGATAGTAAATGCTGAGATTCAAAAAGTTAAAGCTTTCTAACCATTAAACGCAAATTGTCAACATCACATGTCAAAACATACAAACAAAATGTCCTTAAATCAAGCAGTAATACGTTCTCAAGCAGCATTTTTCTTACTTTGCCTATCTGTAAATTGTGATTATTATTGAGGGACGTTAGTTTTCATCAGTTTGTGGGTGCACAGGGAAATCCATGTTTACTTACGCTTACCACTGATAATTTAATTTTTCCAACTCTAAATAGAAACTTTCTTTTTACTGCAGTGGATTTCCCAAGGCATATTTAATGCCTCTTTGAGACCAATAAATGGATGCGCCTCTTAGAACCTAGCGTCATGCTGAACTGAAGCATTATTACGATGCAGATTGGCTGTTGCTGGATCTTGTATAAACTGCTGTTTGCAGTACACAATGGATTCCCAAGAGCATGCTATTGATTGCATGCAGAATAAGTGGCCGCTGAAGAGATGTGTCACATCACCATGCTGTATGGATGTTGTGTGATGCTAATTGCCATGACTGTAGGGCACAGAAGAGTCTAATTTACAAATTCATTACAGCATTCTTGCTGGGGCCTTTTTTGACTTCTCACAGATAATTGTGTGGATGATTAACTTTTCAGCTGCTCAGAAAAGAAAATATTTACAGGAGTTAATAGCACTTGATTTTAAAGGGACAGGATCATGGTCCAAAAGCAGCAGAGCATGATGGGAGTTTCATGATGGCTTTTCATATTGACTAAGAAGATACATTGGAGCATAATCCTGTAACTTTGGAGAGCCTCAGACAGTTCAGGGCAGCAGCAATAACAGACCCAGTCCTTGGGCCCAATATTCACTTTCTCTGACATGAGAAGAGGGGAGTAGATCAGCGATGGATTTGGAAATAGGGGGATTCTGGCTCTGTAGCCTCCACCATGTGGTGGAGCAGAAGTGAGGAATGTAGAGAGGCCCAGCTAAGAGGATCTTCTGCCTTCATTCAGGTGCAGAGGGGCTAAACAGCCAGGTCTGTGTTTGACAGAGATATATCTCCTTGGTTCAGGCTGGGTCGATCTAACACAGACATGAGCCTTGCTATTGGTTGAAAGCTGATTGCATGCTGAGGGAATACAGATCTGGAAACTCCTTCTGCTGAGATATCTGCATCGCCCAGATCCAAGAGACAGAAGGATCCCAGCCCTACTGTGAGTAGAGAACCATTACCAACAGGGAAATCCACCTGCAAATCTTCCAGGAGGGTAAGGTTACCAAAAGGACTGTAAATATGTGTGAGGGACAGGCCAAACCTCTCCCCACCAGCCTGGCCACTCGGGAGCCCCCCACAGCCTGGTAATCCTCTTCCCCTTCAGATGCCCCTCTTCGAATGTCTGCCTCTCCCTTGTGTCCCAGCCCGCTCTGCTCCCTACTTTCTCTTCCCTGCTGGCAAGGTCGAAGCCTTCGGGTGATGGGGTCTGTCTTGCTTCCCAGACCCAGCTGGTCCCCACCACTGAGAGGAGCTGTAGCTGGAGTTTTGGCAGCCAGTGGGTGAGGGCCTGGTGGCATGATGCAGAGTGGAACCTGGCCGCCCAGCACGCTGCATGTGGAACAATGCAGAGTGGGTCCTGGTTCCTGTCCAGACTGCAGCACACTCCCTCTCAACCAGGTTTTAAATAGTGTGGGGCATTGCTCCCGGTGTGTGTGTGTGTGTGAGAGAGAGAGAGAGGGGGAATGACCCTTTCGTCACCCATCTCCAACACCTATGGAGTTCACTCATTTTTGTGAGGTCTCTGATGGGAACCTGAGTGTTCTCTGGAAGCAAGAGGCCTTGGCAAGGGGATGTGTCTGAAACCAATGGAGCTGCCTGGATTCACATTGCAAAGTGCAACTGCAGCTGTAAGCAGCACTAACCCTCTGGCCAAATGCTTTTGGACTTTTTAAATAGCCAGTTGATGGGGCCGCCTAGTGTGAAGTGATATGGAAATAACTCTAACATGACGCTCTGAGTTCAGAGGGAAGAACAGATGACTTGGTTCTCCTCTAAAGACTGCAGCTGCCTTTGTCCTCCGGATTTCAACACTGCTTATTTAAATGTAATCCCAGCAAGTTTCCATTTCCCTGGATGCTTTGCTGCTAATGCAGCAGTTACTGAGAAGGATTTATTACCCTCCAGGGGGACAACCATTAGGAATGTGTCTTGAGTAAAGAGGGAACAAGAGCGCACTGCTAATCCAAGGTGCTGTCGGGGGAACGATCTCTGATCTCCATTGCTGAACAGATGTAGGCAGGAGCAGTTCACCCCCTGATACGGTTACCAAAAAGAGGACACTGCCAGAGGGGGAGCTGAAGTGGGTATTGGCAGGTGCTGGAGGGGTGTGTGTACTGGGAGGCGGTATCTATGGGTGCTCAAGGGGGTACCTATGGCATCACAGTGGCAGGGCGGGTGGTGCAGGCCCAGGATGCAGTGCCAGCCCATCAGTCAGAGCCTCCCCACTGGCCTGTCCCCCTCCCTGGGGTGGGCAGGATCTGGCAGTTGCGGTTGCAGGGGTGGGACCCATCGGGGTGTGGAGACAGCTCTTTCCAAGCTGCAAGGTCTGTGCTGTAGAAGTCCTGGACGTTTCCTATTATTTGAAAAATCTGCCCGGATAGAGGGCAGAGGATCAGAAGAGGTTGTGTCCGGGAAAACCCAGCGTATGGTAACCCTACCTCTTGAGTTGGGAGGGAATTAGACCCAGCCCTGCGCAGAGGACCTCCTCTACCTAGCCTCCCTACATCTGGCATTATACACACTTCCGAAGCACTACTCCTAAAAGGAAACACAGCCCAGACAGAAGCCGGTGACTCAAGTAATGGAGCACTCCTCCTTTTATTTCTAGGTCGCTGGTTTGACTCCTGCCCAGTTTGGCAGTAAGTGAAAGTCATTATTGTTTGATGGCTCTTCAGTGGCCTATGTACAAAGAGCTCATAGTTGCATCTCGCTAGTGTTCCGTACATGTCTCCATCAGGGCCCTGCTTCTGTGCAACAGTTTTTCCATTCACTTCACTGCATCCACGTTTTGTAAAGTGATATAGGATCCTTTGAGCTGGAAGCCACTTTATATTCATTAATTGGGTGTTATGATTAAATCACCATTCATAGGGCAAGGCTTTAAAAGCTGGGAAAACGTCTCCAGCGGGTAACAGGTTTCTGGTTAGACTATTTAAGATCCTCTGAATATAAAAGATTTATAGAAAGGTGAAAAAAACATAAAGTGACTGGCCAAAGCTTCCTACCGTGCAGCTATCTGTCAAAAATCTGAGAGGATGTGGTTTCTCTCCTGACTTCAACCGCAGAAGCAAATGTCCATGGGAGTGAAAAATGTTTCAGCCTCTACCCACAGCTTCCAGGGCAAGATAAATCTCAAACTGTTTGGTGGCCTTAATTTGCTGGAATTAATAACTGGAAATTACCTTCTGTGAACATGATTTGGATAAAAGGCCAAATGACATCCCAGATGTGTATTAGCAAAAAGAATTCTGATGAGATGGCTGCAATGAATACCCTGGTAAATGTATTTTCCGTTCAGATCCCCCTAGGATGCTGTTTGAACCTCATTGCAAGCAAGGTTTTTGATGAAAAAGAACCTCAGGCCAAATTGCTGCAGTCTCAGCTTGTTTGATTGCGGGGCCTGCCGGCTGGAAGAAAGGAAATGCAGTTAAATGAGGGTGTATTTTCCAAGGAGGTGTCATGCAGGGGGTTTATCAACAAGTTAAAAAACCAAGGTTCAGGGCAGACTAGTGATGGCCGGGGTGAAGAAGAGAGGGCAGAGGGGTGTAGTGGGTTACTGCACACATTTCTGGGTTCAGATTTTGAACATAGATCTCCAAGGAGTCAAATTAGCTTGAGTGGAGCAAATGCTGCTCCACGTTACACCATCACAACCACATTGACTTCACCACGGATTATACGCTTGCAATGGAGAGCAGAATATGCCCTGCTGGACCTCCGCTCATAGCACGGCACTGACTCCCCCCTGGTTTAGTATAAGTCAGTTTGACTGATAATTTTGGCTCAGAGGGAGGGCTAGGAGAGGAGCAGTGTTACCGGCCAGCAGTGGATTGGCACATAGGGCTGCTGTTATAGCATTTCCCCCTCTGGGCTGGGGTCAAGCCTGTGTTCATAGATTTGAAGGCCAGTGCTCAGATCAGTTCCAGGAACTCCCCTTCCTCGTAGAATCTTATTTCTCTTATTTTTATACCATCTTGTGAACTTTAAAAAGAACAACAACTCAGTTCTGGGGAGGGTTAATTGTACTTGGGAGCTGCCTCTCCCCTTTGCCAGAGACCTACCAAAGCATCTCTGCAAACTGCTGCCTCTTCTCTTACCTCACCCAGTGCGGTTCCTGACTGATGCCTTTGCAATGTCTCCAGTGTAGCTGCGGAGTTGATCAAGGCTCTATTTTAAGTTAATGCATCAGGAGCTAGATTCTGTGCTGGGCCTTTTCAGAGACATAGTGGGACAGCACAGGCAGGGGAGGGAGTGTGTGTGGGAGATTGTGGGGGGGTGAGAGAGAGAGAGAGACAGAGAGTAGTTTTAAGCTATTTTGGCACAGCCTGGAGGCCAGTTCCTGGCATAAATCAGAGCAGCCCCAGAGGCTCCCTATGGCCTGTTCTTCCTCCTGCTTCTAGCCCCACTTCTTAAAGGGGAACGGAGGGCTGCACATTACAGCTTTGTGCAGCTCCTGCACTGGTGGAACTCTTCCCCTCGGCTGTCGCGGTCTCTTTATGGTCCCTCTTTGCTGCCAGAGCATATTTTGAACTATGGCCCCTAATCTGTCCTTCCTGCATAGTTTATAGCCAAATAGTATAATAGCCCATGGATTTTTGTCATTCCACCACATGTCAGCAGTACTTATCACCATGTCCATCTTGGCAAGAACTGTGAAGTCACAGAAGAATGTAGCACATACGCATCTCTTCGTATTTCTCTTCCTGGTCTTTGAGCACCACAAGCTGTTTGTTTTCCAGGAGGGGCTGGGAGAAGAGGAGACACAACACAGGCAATGCCACAGTAGCTATGCCTGGTGACTGAGGGTAGCTGCCCATTCCTAGCTGGTTCCTGGCAGCAATAGACATGGCACCATATGGACTTAGTTATGTCTCTACAAAGGTTTGGCTTGATTTATGGCATTCACACTAAAACTAAGGCCTGGGAACGTTCCTTGGGAAACGTTTCCATAATGGCAACAGCTGGCACTCTATGATGAAATGACTCTTGATGGATGTTAGATTAACTGCTGGGTCCAGTCTCACCCCGATGCACAGGGGTTTCCCTAGAGGTATAGAATTCTCTCTCCCTAAGGCCTCAGAGTGCATTGAAATAAGGATACAAAATATTTGCACATTGGATCACATGAGGTGGGGCCCCATCCTGCTCAGCAAAGCACTTAAGCACCTGCTTACATCCTATCAAAGTGATTTACAAACGGGGAAACTGAAGCACAGTGAGGTTGAGTGACTTGCCCAAGACCTTAGTAAGAGTCTGTGGTAGGGCTGGGCTTAGAACCTAGATGTTCTGACTCTCAGTTCTTTGGTGCATGAGTTACAAGTACTTGTACAGATGGTGACACACCGTAGTGATAAGATACTTGGGTAGGTTCCAGATGAGGCAAACTCTGCTAGTTTTGAATTATGCCATTCTTCTTCTGTGCGCCCCTGACCTGACCTGGAAAGGCCTTTAGTAATGGGCCAGTCTCCATGGCTCATTCAAGCCTTTGCCTTTCTGCTGGGCCTTGCCAACACGGTGCAAGCTGTACCAGTGTTTTTGAAATGTGGACACTTGTCTGATAGGAGCCAAACAAGTGAGAGATGAAAGGCCGTGTAGTTTGTTACCAACCCCCTGATCCATCCAGTTTCTTATGCGTGCAGATGATTGGTCAATGGTGGCTTGTCTGGTTCTCATGCAAACACTGTATTTATAAGCCTAATCCAAAGCCCATGGAAGTCAGTGGCAAGATTCCCATTGATATGCTCTGCAGCTCACAGTAGCATTTAGTCTACGCTTGCTAAAGACCTAAGTAGCAGGACTGAAGCCACCATTTCATTTTGCATGTGGCTTGTGCTACTGGTAATAGAGGTTGTTTCTGACAATTTGTGCTTTCCTAGGAATAAACAGGGGAACACAAGGGAATTACTTGGGGGTAATACACACAAAAGGCAATTGAAGTAAAGAGATATCATTTGTTCCCAGAAAAACAGGAGGCTGAGGGAGATTGGTGATAGAGATGGGCCCACTGTGGAACATCAGATCCCAAATCCTTCAGACTTTGGGGAAATTCAAAATTGGATCCAAAGATCATGGTTCAGCTCCTTCTCTATTGTAAGGATCCAAGCCAGAACATCAGGGCCACACCCACTCAAGCTTTGTGGACATTCAGATCTGGAATCAGACCCAATTGCAAGTGTCACAGTTTGGTTCAGTCTTGAGTGGAAGAAAAAAGTTGAGATTAAAATCAAGTGACAAGGGTTGGGCAGTGAGTTTTGAGCTGATTTAGACTGTAAGCTTCTCTGGGCAGGGATTTCTGTCTCTGTCTTGTACTCTGGGTGCGTAACAGTTATTTGTATCAATAATAAATAATGCATTGTATTCCAGTAAGGACGGGGAAGGAAAAGAAAAGACTTCTCATTCCCCCAAACCTAAACACAGGACACAAACACAGAACCCAAGAATCTACCAAAGGGGCAGGTTCCCTTTAAAATAGGTTGGGCCAAACCAAAACCCGGATCTGAACCCCTCTAAAGTTTGGATAGGGAAGCTTTGATGCTCAGGTTCTTATTTAAAGTAAATAAGACATACTTGATCCACTCCAACTGTGTGAGTAGCCAGTGCCCAAGCAGGGCTGGCAGTTTCTAATTGCTCAGAGACACCAATGAATCAGTCTTTCCAAACAAATAAGACACACATTTCCTTCTGCTTTCTAACAAATCCCTGGAGGACACAGCTCGGCATTTGCCTCTAATTATGCTTTGTTGGGATCCACCCACCCTAAACGGTGCATCTCCTTCCTTCCAATTTATTGTTTGGTTCAACAGTGTAAATAATTTGTCTCCTTCAAGCCCTAACTCTTTGGTCGCAGAACATTCTCCGTGTGAAATCACAAGCAACGCTCAACATGCAGCGCACATTGCGTCCAGGTGCTGCAATAGTCCAGCACAGAATCCAGCTAAGAGTGACTGGCAAGTATTCAGAGCAGAAGCGAGTACTGCACTCTGGCTTGCCCCTAAGTATTCCAGCTCCAAAAGGGGCCACTGGTTGGCTTTCACGATGGAAACTGGCATGCTCGCTCCCGCTGATGGGTCATTAATAAGGCTACGATTTTGGCATGGGTATTTTTATTAAAAGTCACAGACAGGATGCGGGCAATAAACAATAAATCATGGAAATGAAGCCCAAAGACCTGCCACCCGGGGCTGAATTATTGGAATTTTGAAGACGTTAAAGAGGCCTTGTAAAATCACGGAATCCATGACTTCTGTGACAGAGTTGTAGCTTTAATCATTAACCTACTGCTCTTCTTGTTCAGAGCAGTCTCCCCTATGCCTATCTTCAGCATAACCTTGTCACAGACATCCCCAGGCTTTGTGCTTTGGGCAGAGACACTCTGATGCCTTCCCTCCTAACCTCAGGCAGTACCAGCTGGCATGTCAGGTCTCATACTAAAGTATGAGCGAGTCTCACCCGTAAAGTTCCAAGCCATTAAAGATCTTTAAGATTTCAGTTGACATGCCGGAGGAGATGCCATATGCCTTTCTCATGCCCAAATGGCTTCAGTGCCAGGTCTGGCTATTTCTTTCATGATGCTTCCATTTTCCTGGCCATACCTTGCTAGCTACTGTGAAAGCCAGTGATGTGCAGCCAGTATCTTATCAAAGGGATCTCACTAAAGTATCCATCTTAGGTTACATCCAGACTGGGAAAATACATAGAGCTGTGTAATAAGGTCTTACACAGTCCAGCATCAGATCCTGCATCACCTCAGTTCTCCCTTCTTGGGCTTCCTAATGTCATGTGAGTCAAATATCACCTTTTCGGGGGGGGAGGAGGGGATGGCTTATTTACTTCAAATGTAAACTCAAATCAAAACAAGTCTCTCAAATTCTGTAGTTTCTCCTTGCTGGGGTGACCAGTTCTCCAATAAGAAAACAGTTTCCAGAAAGCAAAAAATTCCAATATTTAACTTTATTAAAATATTTGATAAAAGAATAAAAGAAAATGAAATGGAAAATAGGTCGATTTTGAACCCTACAAAACAGAAACAGATGCAAACTCTCTATTTTTTGTGCATGTGAAATTGTGGTCCCATTTTGCAATCACTTCAAAAAAATCAGCTATTTTAAAAAACTTGTCAGCTAACATGTTTGAACTAAAACATTTTTAAATCCTAGTGTAGACAGAGCAAGTCATAGTTAAACGCATTAGTTGGTCATGGTCAGCGCTAGGTGCCCCACTATTCTTAATGGGAGCTGCTGAATGCTGAGCTCCTTTGAAAATCTGGGGTGAAATCCAGCGCCTACTGACTTCAGTCACAAAACTCCCATTGGCTTCAATGGAACCAAGATTTCACCTACAGCAAAGCACTGGGCAGAGGTTACACCACAAATCGTGTGCCTACATGCCCTGGTCTACACTACAGTTAAGTTGATGTAAGCAGGGGCGGCTCTAGAAAGTAGGCTGCCCCAAGCAGCGCGGAGCGCTGCGCCGCCCTTCCCCGGTCCCGCGGCGGGTCCCCTCTTCCCGCGGCTCCGGTTGAGCTCCTGCCGGCATGCCTGCGGCAGGTCCACCGGAGCCCGGGACAAGCGGACCTGCCGCAGTCATGCCTGCGGGAGCTCAACCGGAGCCGCGGGAAGACGGGACCCGCCGCAGTCATGCCTGCGGCAGGTCCGCTCGTCCGGGGCTCCGGTGGACCTGCCGCAGGCATGCCGGCGGGAGCTCAACCGGAGCCAAATGCCGCCCCCCCGGGAAACGGCCGCCCCAAGCGCCTGCTTGGCGCGCTGGTGTCTAGAGCCGCCCCTGGATGTAAGGCTGCTTGCATCGACCTAACTCTGTAAGTGTCTACGCTAAAATGCAACTCCCACTGATGTAACTCACCCACTACACCGACTTAATAACTCCACCTCCACAAGGGGCATAGTGCTTAAGTCGATGTACTTAGGTTGATGTGGTGTCGGTGTAGAAACTGGGTTGCTTACTTCAACTGTTGCTGCCTTTCAGAAGCCGTCCCACAATGCCCCACACTGACAGTTAAATCTGTGCAAGCACTGCTGGTGAGGACACTCACCACTGATGCAAGGAGCATAGAGCAGACATGCAAATACAGGTTAATTCCTGAGGTGGCTGTACGTCAATGTAACTTAGGTCGACTTAATTTTGCAGCGTAGACTTGCCCTTAGTGCAAACTGCTCAGCAAGTGCTGTATATTTTGCCTTCTTGGTTTTTTTTTCTTGGTAGATGCATTATCTTTCAACCCCAGGCCTGTGGGCATTTGAGAACGCTGGCAGGGTAAGGATCTGCTGTGTCATGCTGCTGCCCAGAAGCTACTCCGGACATAAATAAAGGCCACAAAGTCAAATGGGGAAAACGTACTGGCTGTGATCCTGAGTCAGGCGAGGAAGTGACTGGATGGAACGGAGCTGAAAAATAAACTGTTATCTGTGCTGTGCTTTGAGAGTGGATAGCAAGTAAATCCATTCCAAGCTGTTTTCATCTGGCAGCCAGCACTCAAGGGCTTTACACTTCACTGCGGAGGGAAGCACTGCTTAATTTTATGCATTGTCCTTGTGTCTGGCAGAAAATCCCTCTCATAAGGAACATGCGTTCCAGTGCAGGGCTGCGGGCAGGTGCTGAGCAAGTGGGAGCCTGGGACAGGACACATTTGCTTGGTTAGACAAGATTTTTTCCTGTTGTGTTTGACTTGGTTTCTTCTGATGTGGTGGAGGAGGGTGCAGCTCATATGGACAAACTTGTGGAAGTAAATGCAGCAAGGTGACTGTAGCTCATATTCAATATCTGACTTCCTTTCAGTCATGCCCAGTGATGCCCAAACTTTGTGCTGACTGCGTGGTGACTTGAGACAGATTTCATGCGCTCACTTGCACCCTCCAGTACATTTTCTATTTTCACTCAGGGCTTTGGCCTGCTCAGTGCTGGTGCATGTAGAAGCACAAGGTAAACTGTTATGAGCAGGACGGTGCATGCGAGGTCACGCTGTGTAGCGGATGCCATTTTGTTCAGGGGCCAGACATAGACTCATAGAATATCAGGGTTGGAAGGGACCTCAGGAGATCATCTAGTCCAACCACCTGCTCAAAGCAGGACCAATTCCCAACTAAATCATCCCAGCCAGCGCTTTGTCAAGCCTGACCTTAAAAACCTCTAAGGAAGGAGATTCCACCACCTCCCTAGGTAACCCATTCCAGAATCACCCCATGGGCAGAGTCGTTCCTGAGGCAGGCCATGCATGACACCGACGGACAACAGAGCAATCCTACACACCTTCTCTGCATGCCGTGCTTCAGGCGTAAGTCCTTGTCTCCTCAGACAGGCTCATTCTCTGTCTAGCTCCTGCCCCTTTTCTATCCTCAGCTCTTGACAGTAATGAAGCGAGACCACAAAGGGATTGAAAATGCAACTCACTGCAGAGTATATGTCTAGTACTGAGCCTTATTGACATCCATCCATACCCTCTGCTCTAATCTACACTGTGAGTCCCTGCTGCACGCAGCACATCGGATATTCAGGAAAAGGCCTTCATGTGATCACTGATTTTTTCTTTTAATCATATATCAGCAGCCAGTTTTTGGAAATAGTTTAAATGTAATACTTTGAGAATTAAAAAACCCACTGAGAGATTAGAACAATGGGGAGACCAGCAATGCTGTGTAAATGCAACAAGAGGAGGAAGCAGGCCACTGCAAGTCCTTGTCTAAATCTGTCATTTCCAGCAGAGGGTGCCCAAGTTAATCATTAATTTATGCCTAGATCTGTGCTGCTGTCCTTGGTTGATGCTGGTGGCCCAAAAAGAAAGCACAAACAGTGGCTGCAAAAAAACCACAGGGTGTAGAGTAAAACTAATGAATGGTGCTGGCTATTTCTACAAACAGATATTTTGGGGCAGATTCTTATCTGAGGTATACCGATGTGAAACCAGAGCAATTCCATTGACCTCCGTGGGCTTACTCCAGATTTATACTGGAGTAACCGAGATCAGAAAAAGGCCTTTAGAATCCGTAGGACAAATTTGGGGACTAAAATACGGTGACCTTGACAATGTGAACTACTTTGTCATTTTACAGCAACATTATCATGGTTTGTGTAGGACAGTATAATTCTTTCACAATGCATTTACAGGGCTATTCCCCTCTAACTACACAGCAGTTGCATCATTATGCATTGGTCCTGTATGAATGTTTGTGTCCTGTATAATCAGCTGCGAGCACTTAGTTATAAACCATGAACACCATTTCCTTTATACTTACAGTAGATGCTGAATACTTAGGCCCAGATCCATAAAGGTATTTAGGCTCCTAACTTCCCCTGAATTCAGCGAGTTAGAAGCCTAAATACAGTTGTTGATCTGGGTCTTAATGACAAGTTAAAGTATGTACTCTTCTGTGCTGTGGTCAGGTATTTATTGTCATGTATTGTGACAAAGCTCTGTCCTTGTCTCTGTGGGTCCTGCATTTTCTGACAGATTTCGCTAGCCTCAGAAGCTCACTGTGACCCTCCACTTAACCCTTCTCTCTCTAGAGACAAGGGTCACAGTCCACTGAGCCATTTTCATCATAAGCCGGCGAGGGAGACGAGGAGAAGCTACCCTCCCTTGCAAGTCTCTGTTGTCTCCCAGTCTCAGTGGTTAATCAGGAGGGTCACCCTCTACTCAGAGGCCCACCCTCTACTCCAGGCTCCAGCTCAGGGACCCTAATAGTATCAGCTATGGTAGCTGACCTTTTAGGAATAGGACACATACAATTCCTGGGCCACTTCCCCACAGCAGCCCCCACTTCCTCAAGCTCCATTTCACCAGGGGTGAAAGTAGAAATAGGGACTTACCGGTACGGGGCTGGGTTGGGGCCAGCTCTGGCCCCCAGAAGGGGCGGGGCCCTGGGCAGAAGGGGCGGGGATGGGGGGGGTCAGAGCCAGCCCCAGCAACTGCCCTTTCCCTCCCTCACCGGGTAGCGGCAGCAACCGGGGGATCTGGCAGCAGTTTAAAGGGCCCCGGCCCTTTAAACCGTTGCTGGAGCCCCCGGCTGCCGCTGCTACCCCAGGGCTCTGGCAGCAGGGCTCCGGGGGCTATTAAAAGGGCCTGGGGCAGTAGAGGCAGTGGGAGCTCCGGCCCTTTAAATAACCCCCAGAGCCCCACTGCTGCTAACCCAGGACTCCAGTAGCAGGGCTCTGGCAGCAATTTAAAGGGCCGCTGCTGGGAGCCCCAGGCCCTTTAAATTGCTGCCTGGGGAAGCCGGGCCGCCCCGGTATGGTGCGCTGGCTCTTGCAGGTACACCATACCGAGGCGTACCAGCTTACTTTCACTTCTGCACTTCACCCTTACCTCAGGGCCGCCTTCCTTGTGCCTGATATGATGTGTACAGCTCAGTCTCTCCAACAGCACAACTTCTCACAGCTCCTGACATGTACACCCACCTGACTAACTGGGAAGCTTTTAACTAGTTTCAGCCAGCCCCTGATTGGCTTAAGGTGTCCCAATCAACCTAGCATCCTCCCTGTCTTCTGGAAAGCTCTTAATTGGCCCCAGGTGTCTTAATTGACCTGGAGCAACTGCCATTTTCTTATCCTGGTACCAGGGATTTGTTTAACCTGGGGCTAATATATCTATCTCCCACTACTTTTCTATAGCCATCTGGCCTTGCCCCGTCACAGTATTTACAGACCAATCACATAACGGTATTTGTCATCAGCAGTGAAGACCAGACTCTGTGGGCATTACCTTTGGTCACATATGTAATTAACCAGAGATGGGTCTGAACAAAACCTCTAAAGCCAAGCAACCCCAAACTTTGGGAAACTCAGATCTGAATCTGTTTCTGGTACAGAACTTGGCACCTGGCTCTGTCTCGGACGCTGCCACAGCCCCAAACACGAGCGCTCCCAGATGTATTTTAAGATTTTGGCTCAGGCCTATCTCTAAAACTGTCAGTTGACTTGTAGGACTATGTCACATTACTCTAACTTGTATGCTGCTCTGGTCAGTACTATGGGATGAGGATGCTGGAAGATGCATCCATTCCTGACACCCAGAGCAGGAATCCATGGGGCAGTGTGTGTGTGAAGTAGCAGCCTGAATCTCTGGCTAGTGGGCATGGCTTATTCTCTTTAGTTATATCCTATTGAAAGTGAATGTTGTCAATACACATTTAACTATTCACACTGTAGCTAGTCACATTGACTCAAATGGTACCACTCAAAGTGCATAAATTAAGCGCATGGATACCTCTTTGTAGGATCAAGACCTTAGCATCAGATTTACCAGAGTGTGTGATTAGCAAAACAAAACAAAACAAAACAAAACAAATCAATGGAAAGTTCTTGAATCCAGGCCTGATCTTAAAAAATGCTGAGAAGTGCCAGATACTTAGCATCTGTGAAAATCAAGCCTAAGTGTCTGTTCCCCATCATTTTGTTTCTCTGTATTTCTGTTCCTATGTTGATTCAACTGTATTTTGTTTCCTGCATATTTTATTATTCTTAAAGTCAATATTTTTCTCCATCCATGGTTTCCATTTTTTTAACAATCTATTTGAACCTTCGGGTTTAGCTATAGAGATATTTGCTTAGGACTGATGAGACTATTATGTACAGCTTTGTACAAAATACCAAAGGCCTTACTAATATTAAGTGTAATCTGATTATTTACCAAAGCTTTAGGAAGCTTTATTGTAATAGTAGCAGACATATTAAACGAGAATGATATATGTTTTTCACTATGGAAACAGGAAAAAAAATTGCAATTCTCTCTTGGTTAAACTCTTGACTATGTTGGGGCATAATGAAAGGTATAGGAATTATTTAGAAAACTACTTCCACCTTGAGTTTTGGTGGATACATTTTTCTGTGCTACTTTGTGGATTCTTATTTCTCCACAAAATATTGCAAAAGTACATTTATGGGTGGTTTATGAAAGTTAATCGGAAAAATGACTGGATGCATCCCAAGTTGCGATATTACCTGGGTTGCAAGGACCATTTTTATTGCTTCTATACAACACCACCTGTTGATAGAAAACAGGCTTTGCTTATTTGTATTAGCCTTTAATTGGGTTAGAATTATTGTTGTCTGTTAAAGCAAACTCATTAGCAGATACAGATGGACTCTTGGGGACATGTACGACCAGATCCTCAGATGAAGATAGTTAACAAAGCTTCAATCCTGTTTAATCGGGACTCATTGGAAGATAAATAAAGAACAGTTGTGATACAAGTGAAGGGTCTCTGATTTTGTCTAGTTATCCTTGGACCCAGATATTTGAGAATATGGTTGTAGACCACAACAAAATTTTAATGGCAGTTTCTATAAACAGCTTCTATACTTGTGATGCTTTTATAAGGAAAGGCAGATAATTTGCATACATAACAGGCTTTATTTGCATGCCCTTCAAATCCATGAATGCAAGTATCTGTTTATATTGCTGGAACCAGTGGACTAGCCAATAATGTGCCATTAGAAGACAGAGTAGGACATCTTTGTTTTGTCCCTATACAGAAGTTCCAGTCCAGCATTCCATTCCATGTCCACCTTCACCTCTGCCCCATCTTTGTGAAGCAAAAGCCTGGATCTGAACACTCCTGGGAATCTGGGGATCTGGAGCCAAGTTTTGTAGCCTGATCACCCCTTTCAAAAATATACCAGTGTCTTCTGGCTCCAGATCTCTAGTCTTTATTCTCCTTTTCAAGTGAATAGCTTTGCCTATAAATAGGGTGACCAAATGTCCTGATTTTATAGAGATAGTCCTGATATTTGGGCCTTTTTCTTACATAGGTGCCTATTACCTCCACCCCCTGTCCCAATTTTTCACACTTGCTATCTGGTCACCCTACCTGTAAAGGACTGCAGGATAGGAACCCCAAGTGGGTATTTTATGATAACTTAATATGGCCAACTGGGGTCTGAAGAATAGTCCCCTATTGTTTGATAATTAATGTCAAGAAAGCTCCATAAATGTCATAGTGCTTAAGAATAACCTTCCAGTTTTCTTATGCTCAATGAGGCCTGCTTGGACAATCTGCTACTTCATAAGCTCAGCACGATTCATTTCAGTAGCTCTTTCCAAGTGCCAGAAGGTTCCCTAATGTACAGGCCCTGATAAGCCAGCTAAGCAGCGAGTGTCAACAAATGGGAAGGGAAAGAGTCCACTTAGCTTCTCTCCCACCAGCTGGGCCTGGGCGGATTTCAGTCATTAAGTGGCTAATGCAGTGTGGTTTTCTGCACTGCAAAATGGCTCAGAAGAGAATTTCTGCGTCCATCTGGGGTACGAGCGGAACAGATTTTTATCTTTTATTTGTTTTTAAATCTCTCCCATCATCTTTCTCTCGTAGTCATTTGGTGCATCACATAGGAAATAGCCGCAATCACCATGTAACTACTCGTTATCAGGTGAGATTTACAGCAGCTTGAAATCTCCCATGATTCCCGGGTGATAGCTGTCAGTTACTGGGGGTTCCCACAGCTTCAGAAAAAATAATGTCCCCTCAAATCCTCTTGCCTTGCCCAGAGACAATCTTTGTAAGGTTCTGAAATATTTGGGTCTGTTTTGCCCACTTCTGGCCAGAATGGCATTGGGAAATGCTGAAACACTGCGATAGAGTCTATTTTCTCAAAGAGCATGTCTTCACTGCAGAGTTAGCCCAGGCTAGCCTAGCATGGGTGGAGTGTCCCCACTGCAAAGCCTTACCTGTGCCAGACCCGTGTAACTGCATCCACAATGGTGCTATAGCGTGTGTCCTGAGATGGGTGTCTGGTGGGGGTTCTGATTAGTGCATTAATCTGGGCTGCTCTATGAATTCATTCACAGGCTGCTCTCTCTTGCTTAGTATGGAGCTGCTGTCTGTGGCAGTGATATGAGAAAAATACTTCATGTAAATAACTTCCAAGGGGAGATACTCATCATTATCACAGACAGTTGTGAAGGTGAAAGCAAACAGCATTTGTCAGGAGGAACCTTTAATGAGAATGTCATTAAAGAACTGAGTCTGCAGCCCAGAGGTGATCCATAGTGAATCCAACTGACTTCTCTGCCTCCCTGTTTCTTTCCTGTCAGCTAAACATAAAAATGCCATTTCCTCAGATTATGGGTCTCACTGATATCACTCCACAGCTTTACTAGAAGCTGGCGTCAGACAAACCTGGGTTAAAACACTGCGCCAGTGTGGGCAATTTACAGTGCAGAAAAAGGGAGAAGGTAGACAAGAAAGTACAGCCCATGTGGAATTGTGGGATAACATGGGAGGACTAATGGTACTCAGACTTAATTACCCTGTAGCCTCATTGCAAAGGAGGCAGTTTGCCAGGCCAGGCTGAAGTGAAATCTGAACTCAAGTCTATACCCTCAACCATACCTGCTAATCCAGGCTTCAACTACCCTCAAGCCAGGGTTAGGGGGTTAGCCCAGGCTAACTCTGCAGTGACGACATACGCAAAATAGCCAGCCCACTTCCCAGGTGAAGCTAGAGACAGCCAAGCGAAGCTAAGTGCTGCTCACCTCCTGCAAGGAGCGGGCACGCTCAACTCCTGTTGGAGCCAGGGGTCTTTGGTGGCACTCACCGTCTCCCAGAAGTGAAATGAATATGAATAGCAGTTCTGCAAGGAAATCCTGGGCACCAAGAGAAAAGTACCAATGGCTGAAGCAAGGAGCCCTTTGTCAAAGGGGATTTTGGTTGTTACTGACATTTGGTGACTATCTTAGATTTATTTAGCACCTGGATATTATGGGGATGGACACATCACATTGAGAGAGGCTTGAACATACATGGTGCTGAGCTGGTGCCGACACTGGAATTTTACTGCTTTCTTTCTATACTGAATGAATCTATATTGGGCTCTGTTTAGATCCACTATGTCATGAAGCAAGGCTTACACCTTAACAGAGTGATATGTTGCCTCCTTCACATGTACATGCAGCAAAAGAACATCATGCCTGGATAAACTGCTGTGAGCTGCAGCAGCTTGTTTCCTTCTTAGTCATTTTACAGGGCTCATCCATCAAACTTAGCGAGGCAAAATAAAGGGACAGGGTTTACCCGCCATTTAATTCCAAAATCCATTAACGTGAGCCTGTTCTAATAGATGTTTTTATAATGGGCACGAAGCACAGTCTAATGCTGTTAATTGCTAAGCAAGACAAAGTAAAGGCCAGATGTCACCAGGCTGAGATTGTGCAAATAAGGAATCTAATAAAAGAACCTGTCTAAGGGATTGTCGCTATTAGTGCTGGGGCGTGGAGAGGAGGGAAGAGGGGGAAGAAAGATGTTTGTCCCGGGGCGGCAGCTTGACAAACATCCTCTTCCAAAAGCCACGGGGTGACTGGGGTATTTGGCTTTTGGAAGAGGATGTTTGTTTTATGGGACCTGTCCATTTCCCGAGGGAAGGAAGCTTAGTTAGGGGATTGGTTTAAGGAAGAATCTTGGGCAGGTTTTTAATAGCGATGGGGAGATGTTTGGGTTGGAGTTTTAAAAGGAAATATTTTGTTTAGCAGAGGAGGCAGGATCCTGAAGTTGCCACTGCTGCTTTTTTGCCATCCTGACCGTTTGCAGGCCTGCAGGATCCATGTGATTAAAAATGCATCCAGCTATTCTCTGGCTCATAGAGGACCTCATTACATGTCCAATTTACAGTCTATACGCTGTTGCCATGAGAAAGCTTGTGACTGATGGGGGAATGCAAGAGTGGCTGTAATTCATGACTGTCCGCCCCTTGGGGAAGAATTGCTCCCCAGTTATCAGTGATCCTAGAGGAGAATTATTCCTGCTAGGAGAAAGGTGCCCATAATAAACTGCTCTAGCTTGGGACGTAACTAGAAGTAAAGACACAACTGTAAGTGCTACAAAAAAGTTCTCTTTGGTTACTATGAAAATTCAGTGACTTCCAGGATTATACTGAGTCAAGAAATCCCAAACTGCAAGCAAACAGATTTTAGCTGTAGGTTTTTGTATGACAGTTTAAATGACAACCTGAAAAGTCTATGCATATGCTTGGCAGTATCTTATCCTGTCGCACAATACTCTTGCTTGATGGTATCACACTTCATGGCAACTGCACACTGCATTCCCGCTTATGGTCCACCAAGGGCACCCACTCTAGGCTCCCCAGTCATCACTTCTGTTGGGTAGAGATGCACATCTCTCTCCTTCCTGACCAAAGTACTTCCAGGCTGCACAGTTCCTAGCTTCCACTGTGAGCTCCCCAGCAAGCCAGGCTGCATAAACAGACCATCTGAGCTTTGTTTTCTCTTCAAAGATTTAGGAGCAGAGCAGTTCCCAGCAGTTACAAGTCACCCCACATCTCTTTCTAAGCAAGCACATTTATTCTTAAGGTGAAAGCATTATAGAGAACACACATTAAAAACAATGAAAGAACTTACATACATGCTAATAAGCTTACTAGAGACCACCCATAAGTCTTATGGGACCTTAGTAGGTCAAAGCGTCCCAAGCTTTTCTCAGGAGTCGGCCACAACCTCCTTGGGCAAAAGGTCCTGCTCATCTGCTGGACCTGGAAGAAGGCCCTGAGTCAGTTTAAACTCAGGCTATTTATCCAAAAGTAATTTCTTTGTCTGTTGGGCTCTGGAGAATCTAGTTTGAACTAGTACATCTGAGTCTCCCCAGAAGGTGGTACCTCTCTGAGGGGTCACAATCTGTCTGATTTACCTTAATTACCACACACTGTATTTAATTCCTGGAGGAGCTGTGGGTGCCCCTCCTCCTCCAGCACAGAACAAAATCACACATAAACCATTCATGTAAAACAATGGACCCAAAGAAACTGCATAGGATTGCAAACTTTGTCACATCTCCCCCATAAGGTAGTTACTTACAATCCCAGCCCACAGTCATACATAAACTTAATACCATAAGTGCCAAACTTCCTTACCAACACCTATGCACAAGAGGACAAAATTAAAGGGGCCAGCCTCTGGACACTGGTTTTCTTCACTTTCATGCATTTGAAATTGGATCCTTCACATGGAATTATGTGGCTTATTTTATCATAAAAAGCAGCCATGGATTTTGAATTCCAAATGAGAATTTTAAACACTGGTTGTTCCATCGGGCCCAGAAATTATACTGTAACAGTTGATTGCAGTTTGAATGAAGTTCTCTAGTAACAGAGGATATTGGTGTCAGAGGTATAATACCAATAGGTCTGTCAGATAAGTGCCTTCATGAGTCATTGAAAGAGAAGAATAATTTGCAGGGCAAACACACAAATGTTAATCCACAGTCTAAACTGAAGATTTAAATGTGTATTCTTATTTGCAATGCAAAATTGTAAATGACTGTTGAATTAACTAAAAGGTGCATCTCATACATTATACAGGCTTGTGAATGTTCATTCCATCCCTCTAGACCTCAAAGTGGGTCTGAACTTGGTGGGTTTTTTTATGGCTATTTGCTGATTGAATGACAATTAATGAAAATAAGGTTAAAATTCATCCACACACAAAACCACAAAGGGGCTAATCCTCACCTGCTGCGAATTGGCCTGACTTCACTGACTTCAACAGAGCTCTGCTGATTTACACTGGCAGAAGAGAAAAGTGCACAAACTTTATTTAACTGCAAGGAGGAGATTTCATAGGTTTTTCATAATCCCTTAGATAGCATCTTTCATGTCAGAATGTGTCAGCATTTCATCAATATTAATTAATCGAGCCTCACAACAACTTTGTAAGGCAGGTATTAATCATAGATGGGTAGATTACGGTTGTGACTTCACTAACTGTGTCCATGGAGGGTCTGAGGCTAGAATTCAGGAGAGCACCTGGAGCTAACCAATACACCACACATCCACTCACAGAAATGGAGAATAGGTGAAAATGGTTCCAGGCAAAACACTTTGTTCAGCTGGAGTTAGGGTTGTAAGTGCAATCACAGGCTGGAGAGTTCCAAATATTAATAGAACACTGTAGGCATAAGAGATGCAAACAAAGCTCGGGAGGGCAGAGTTTAGGTTATTCATAAAAAGAAATCCAAATATTTGGAAGCATGGAGCTTCAAAGCTGAGGCACCCAAGCAACACCCGGCAGCCTCCTATCATCGTGCCCTTTATACCTACTTTGTAAGACACAGTATTTTTTTGATCAAGAACTATTTATCAGTGCTTTAAAAAGTCAACAACCATAGGCTACAGTCATCTTAAAGCCGAGATCCTGCAATGGGCTGCACGCAAGAGAACTACTGTGCAGTCATCAATCCCCATTGAAGTCACATTTTAGATTTGCATGTGTGTGTTCAAATGAAAAGTCCTTACACACTCATCCAGTCAGGAAACAGAAGCAACAACATGTGTCTTATCTGACCAATCACACCTAACCATTATAGCTCCAATATCTTATCTTCAGTAGTGAGATTTTAAAATATTATGAACAAGTTTATTGAACACGTCCGAAGAACAAATGCATTCCAGGAGTGTGTGATCACTTCACCAAGAACAGAAAAAAATGTAAGTTTGATGAATTGTTTGTTGTAATTATTTGCTTGGTCCAAGTGAAATGTTGTCATCCATCTGTCCACGGTATTTCTCAGACATCTATCACAGTGATATCTAAACTCAGTAAACTGACTCATGCTAGGAGACTGCAGCTGTCCAGATCTGGGATATCATAGAAGTGTTAATTGAACTAGTGGACTGGGCCAACATCAAAATGCCTATTCAGAATTTAACAGATCGCTGACAACTGTTGCAGGAAACCTGAGCTTGCAAGATATATGGTATAACCTCATATAACACCATCTGATCTCATTGCTCTTGAGCGTTTGCCCATTCCTCTCGCTTCCTGTGCATGCCAGAACATGGTCAAGACAATTACAAAAACTGCAGCAGTCCAAGTTTTCTTTGGCCCTTAAAGGCATTACACAAGTCAGAGCTAATGGAAAGCTAAGACTTCTCTAGGTTTTGGCTCTGCAAAATAAAGTCACATTCAGTATAAAGAAGGCATCTGTCCAGTTCGGATTGGTGATAGGAAGAAGGGCCTGTGGAAAATTGTCAGGACAGTGTTCCACAAATTTGTGCACATAATCTTACTATGTTTTTTCAAAAATGTTTGTAAAATAGGCAGCATTTTTACAATTAAATTCTCTCAGACATGTAAACACCAGGGGCGGCTCCAGGCACCAGCACGCCAAGCACGTGCTTGAGGCGGCAAGCCACGGGGGGCGCTCTGCTGGTAGCTGCGAGGGCAGCAGGCAGGCTGCCTTCAGCGGCATGCCTGCGGAGGGTCCTCTGGTCCCACGGCTTCGGCAGACCTCCCACAGGCATGCCGCCAAATCCACGGGACTGGGGACCTCCCGCAGGCGTGCTGCCGAAGGCAGCCTGCCTGCCGTGCTTGGGGTGGCAAAATACCTAGAGCAGCCCATGGTAAACACTAAGGCATTGCCACTCTTTGGATTCGTTCCCCTTCACCAATTGGGTGGCTAGCAGCATAGGGGCTGACCTTAAGTGTAGAAAAAAGCAAGTTAACATTTGCACCACTTGAGCTGATTGCAGGTTTACCTAATAAATTGCTCAGTCATTTATCTGCATCTTTATGGAATAGTTTTAAGTAATATTGACTTTATTTTGCTCACTCTTGTTTGGAAGCATGGAATGCTGACATTTTAGTTGTGTTACATCACCATGGATAACAATGAACAAGACCCTCACAAAACCAAAAGCGTCCTATGGGCTTCAGACTTCCAAGTTTAATGTTCTCTCTGATCTACTTCTTACTCTGCCTGCTACTGAAACCATATTCCTGGACTGCTGCCCAGCTATCCCAGAATACCTTGCAAACAGCTGACACAGCCTGCCCCATCCATGTGCCTCAAATGCAGCGTTCAGTTCAGGCAGCACCAAATGCGGCTCCAGCAGAATCCACACTCAGACAAGTGCGGTGGAAATTCCATGCTCTGGTTGCTTGCAACATCTCTCTACTACACTTATTGGTCTTTAAGCCTCTCCCTGTCATTTCATTCCCACTCCAGATTCTCCCCACCCCCTTTCACCTTGAGATCTCTCAGGCCTTCTCTCTTTTCCTTGTATCCCTCTTGCAGCCAGAGATTTTGTTAATAAAAAGAACATCCTTGACTTAAACAGCAAAGGGGCCCCCCTCAGGTGTTTGACCTCTAACAAGCAGTCAGTCTTCCCAGAGGTTTTTCATTCACATTTTTAACTGTTCCTGTGACTATAATAAACCCAACACATCACAGTGCGGGATCCCCAGCCTCTCTGGGAGTGTGGGCTTTGCATGCTAAGCTCTCCAAGCGGGCCTTGGTTTTTTATTACAAAAGTTGGTGTCGATGCATATGCAAGATGCTCAGCTCCTTCTTTTTGTGCCTGCCGTGAGCCTTTTGTTCATTCAACCACCTGCATCCATCAGAATGTTCTTTTCCAGCACGCTGATGTGTAACCCCTGTCTTGTATGGCACCACCTCACTCTCTGTACAACAAAATTTGCATTTCCTTGGGGCAAATCATGCCATAAGCAAGTGACTCTATCTTTAAATAACAAACTGTCATTGCTGCTTGCAGTGAAATTCAGAGAAACTATTTTGAAGGTGTTGAGAGCATAAAATACCAGGGAGACATTAAATTAGATTGTCAGGGTTTTACACCTTTTTTTTTAAAAAAAAAAAAGATTACTTCAGGTTGGAGCCAATAGGAAAAGATGGGAAATATAGGAGACTTGGCTGATCTGCTGTGTAACGAGGAGGCTTGGCTGAAGCTTACAGAGTAATGAAAGCTTGCCTTTAGGTTTTCCCTGGAATGGAGAGCTCTCATCGTTTATCTGATCAAGGGCACACGTCCCTGAGATGCTCATTGTCACATAGTCGTCCCTCAGCGACTGCTGCCCTCTTTCTGTTGGAAGGATAAATAATGATACTTGTCCCTTTGCTAGTGACAAGGAATTTACACACATTAACTGAGTCGCCCTCACAATGCCCTTGGCAGGTAGGTCAGTAAGTAGGCTGTCTCTAGTTTGTAGAAGGAGGTAATGAGGCAGAGTGGTTAGAGAGATTGAGTAAAATCTTCAAAGGTGCCTATGTCATTAAGTGCCTAAATCCAATTGTCAATGGGACTTGGGTGCCTAACTCACTTGTGGCCAGATTTTGAAAGGCATTTAGGCAACTAACTCCCATTGAAATAACTGGGAGTTAGGTGCCTAAATACCTTTAAAGAATCGGCCTTTAGATACCTCAGTGAAACAGGTGCTTTTGGTAGTTTCCCACAGTTGACGTCAAACGTATACTGAAAAAATGACCCCCTCTGTTACTACTAGCACCTGAGACCATTAGACGTGAAGGTTTTAATCCGGCACCCATGTCATTCGTGGTGTTCATTGTTTGCTTTTACTCTCCAGACCAAGTGAACCGAGGCTCCCTCCTCCTTTCTGGTTATCCGGGAGGGGAAAAACTAATTCTCCTGGCTCCCACTGCAATTTTTAAAATGCCACGAAAACATCTCTTTCCAGAGCAGGGTTTTTATAAGCCGACCTCCCATCCACATTTTGGCCTATTGGCAATGTGCCTTTAAGAGAGCTGCTCATGGCCACAAAGTCGGCCAGTGTCACAGGCAAGCAGAGAACAGAAGAGTTCCTGGCTCCCAGTCCTGGGCTCAGCCCACTTGAGCTGATTTCCCCATCAGATCAAGTGTTGCTCTCCATTCGTGCAGATTGGAGATTTGGAGGAGCACATTGCTGATTGCTTAATGGGGAAGATACAGGAATGTACCCTGCTCCCCCACAAGAATAACTATACCACTCGAGTCATCTCAGCAGAGAGGCCCAGGGCGGCATGTGCATAGACTTAGGGACTCTCTCAGCCCTAGTCCATTCAAGTCAATTGGAATCTTTCCACTGACTGTAATGGGTTTGGCCCAGGCTTGAAGTGAGTGGGAGGCTTTGTCTGGCCGCAGTGTGGGAAGCTTTCTCGGGGGCTGGCCCTGCTGTACTGGTGCCTTTTGCCAGCAGGGAGTTCACTAGGAAAAGTTGAAAGGCCACTGAAATATCTATAATCTACATTCCAGAGGGTGAGTCCCTGACACGTCTGTTTGAGGGGAAAAGCAGCATAGCATGACAGAGACAGGGAGATCCACGTAGGAGCTATTCCACATCCACTGCCATTCCCTGCGTCCTGCAGCACTGACAAGCTATTCTTGGCCCACCCTGGACAGCCCCAGAGCGGACCAAGCCCGAGCCTGGCACTAGCTCTAGGAGGTTTGCAAGGCGGAGGACTTCCCCCTCCCTGCACACCTGCTTAGAGGCAAGGACTGCCTGAGGCTATAGCAGCGCTGGTCTCCTCAAAGGGAGTGAAGAGGGATGAGGTAAAGGCAGGGCCTGCTTGCTCTGACCTCTGCTCAAATCCACAAACAGCTCAGAGACCTCCTTGCTGGTAAAATGCCCTGTGCAGTTTATTTACAACATTAGTTTCTATCATGCTTATACATTATATGGCCTCACACTTAGAGTACCAGTACCAGCTTAGAGGTGAGCAAGGAAGAGCAATTCCCCTCCTCCTCCTCCTCCTTTTCCCCACTTCCTTCCTGTGCCTTTTGTATCATCTGCCTAATGGCCTACTTAGCCTCTTCGTTCTCCTCAGCTCATCAATCAGCACAGCTCTTCTTAATGAGGTCTGCTCTGGGGTAATTAATTAGAAATGTAGTGGTTAGAGTGCTGGCTCAGCTGCATGACCTCCTGGTCAACCTCCTCCTCGCCCTGGCCAAACTGGCCATCTACGTGACCAGGGAGAGGCGGTTGGCCAATGGAGACTCCTGCGACTGTGGGTCTTGTTTCTGATCCTTAGTCCATTCACGTCTCCGGGTGGAGTTCCTCTGGGCGGTGTCCGCTGGCTCCCTTGATGCCTTCGAGGAGCAGTGGGCGCTGTCTGGGGTTCTCTGCTCGGTGTCCCTGTCAGGCTCCCTTCTTATGACCCTTTGACCGCACTCCTGTCCCTGTTCTTTTATTAGTTGTCCCCCGCAATTAGTGGGTTTCTGAGGTCCTGTAGATCCTCCCCTTAGGCTGGGGGGGGGTGATCTGTTAGCATGGGGCGGGCTTCTGCCCGCCCCATTTCCCGGAAACCCAATAGATACCAGGAGGAGGATGCTGGATGGGGAGCTGCTCTGCAACTGTGGGGCCTACTTCTGTTCCTCTCTTGTTTCACACATCTGGGCAGAGTTCCTCTGGGCAGTGTCTGCTGGCTCCCTAGACACTTTAAAAAAATGATCAGGGTTGGAAGGGACCTCAGGAAGTCATCTAGTCCAACCCCCTGCTCAAAGCAGGACCAATCCCCAGATCCCTAAGTGGCCCCCTCAAGAATTGAGCTCACAATGCTGGGTTTAGCAGGCCAATGCTCAAACCACTGAGCTATCCCTCCCCCTTCAAAGAGCAGTGGGCGCTATCCAGGGTTCTCTGCTTGATAGCCCCTTCTGGATCCCTGATTTTGAATCTGTGACCCTCACTGCCCATCCCTGGGTTCTCAATAGGTGCTGTTGCCCAGCCCTCTGTCACACCGGGCCCACCAAGGGGGCAGCTGGAGTTGCAGTCCCTCTGTGTTTCCTAGCCCTGGCAGCTCCCAACCCTCTGTCCACTGTTCTGCTGAGGGTTGTGGCTTAAAGCCATGATCTAACATTAAATACACACCCATCAATGACAGAAGGGGTGGGCCTGAATCTGATGCAAAGCCTGGGGGGTTGGTTCCAGAGTTTGCTTTGGGCCCCTCTCTAGATGGAACAGTTACTGTCTGATATACCTGGTCAAGGAACTGAGGGTTCTGGTTGTGACAGACTGCCAACATCCTGTAATATCCTGAACAAACCTTGTGGAATTAAGCTAAGCTTTACTGAATTAGAATTAATACCTTTGGGGTCCATTGATGTGTTGTTGTTCGACTGTATGGACATTCTCTAGTAGAGGGAGGAGATGGTAATAAACGTCCTCCATTATCAGCTCTGAACTGCTGAGGGGAGATACAGTGCAGTTGCCCTGAACTGTGACGCAAGTCTCTCTTATGCTCTGGTTATCCTGATAAGGGCTTGTCTACACATGATTGTACCATTTAACTCAATTTGATTTAATTAACAGGTGCAACTTTTGGTGTGCACTCTCTTCTCTCAATTTAACACTGGGGATATTGGGGCAGCGCCAGGAGCGGCGCCAGGGTTTTTGGCGCCCTAGGCGCAGGGCCGGCTCTACCCATTTCGCCACCGGTCCCGCGGCTCCGGTGGACCTGCCGCAGGCATTCTTGTGGAGGGTCCGCTGGTCCCGGGGCTCTGGTGGACCTGCCGCAGGCGTGCCTGTGGATGCTCCACCGGAGCCACAGGATCAGCGGACCCGCCGCAAGCATGCCTGTGGGGAGGTCCACCGGAGCCGCCTGCCGCCCTCCCGGCAAAATGCCGCCCCCCCCAAATCCTGGCGCCTTAGGTGACTGCCTAGGTCGCCTAAATGGAAGCGCCGGCCCTGGGCAGCGCATATTTGTAAATTAACCCATGCAAGCTAAATGTCTGTAAACCGGGGTTAAACTGATAGAAGACTGTCCACATATTAAGTAGTACTGGTTTAACTAAATCAGTATCAAACCAGACCTTTAGTTAAACCTGTACAACTTCAGGGGTAGACCAAGCATAAGAGAAGGGAAATTATCACTCTCAAAGGAGCTCTATTAAAGACAAGATCACAACACAAGGGACATTCAAAGTGAAGATTCAGACTCATGCTCCTTGTTATCCCCGACCTCACTCACACATGCCTAAAATCTAACTGGGCAAGCTAAAGGCACAGAATTTGGTTGCAGGCTTGGATCTATGGTTCCACATCCCCTGCCTGTCACAGATCCCAACTGTTTAATTCCAGTGCCATTTATTTATCATCCTTTGTAATTGACTTTTTGCTAATTTGTTTTGTTATCACTTTGGAATGTAACAAATGAGAGAGATGAAGTCAACTTGGTGTCATTATCTTCCAGTGGATTAACAGGCCCCTCCAACAAGCACAGAGTGATTAAATACATTTAGTCCAATTAGGAACACAATGACAGTTCTGGGGGAAGTTCTGCCTTTGTGTTTTCTGAATGGAGATAGATTTCATGCAGAAGCTCAGGGCTTTTAGCCCTTCTATATCCATACGCTCCTGTGAAAGGGAAAATCATCAGGAAACCATCTAGTACCATATGAGGCTGTCAGAAAGCAGGATACATTGTTGCCTGCTTTGACCACTAGACCATGTTACTTCAGTAGCCCTGAGAGTGGATCAGGCGACTGATGTTTAAACACCAGGGACATATGCAAAGCTGGGGGACCAGCGGGGGATGCCATCAGCCCATCGAGACACAAATATGGAGAAAGGAGTTGGCGTATGTAGGCAAGCAGTAACAGAAGAAGAGAGAAAGTATTTGCCCCAAGGTTAAGGAAGACAAGAGAACAAAGGGATGGGGAATGGAAACCTATTTGCCCAAGCAAGCAAAGGCACTGACAATAAAAGGCTGTTAACAAGCAGACCTCAGTGTCCTGCCAGCCACAGCTGCATGGCCCTCTTAGGAGCTTGGAACAACAAGCTGCTCCTTGGGCAAATGACTATCACCTGCTTTAAGGCTCGGGCCTGCAGCTGAGTCAGGTGACCAAGGCTCATGTGATGGCAGCCTGGTGGGGTGGGGGTGGTGCTGCCTTTAAAAGGGAGCCTGTTAGCAGTAAGAGACTCAGTGTTAGGAGAAGGGGCTATGTTTGTTGTAGTGGCTGCTGCTTTATTGTCTTTACCAGCTAGGTAGAAAGTCTGGAAAGCCATAACTGCAGGGAATAGGAGAAATCTCAGTTGGGAAAGGCTTTAGGAAAGAGGTGACTTGGGAAGGGGCCTGTTGGTCCTGGGGAAGAGGGCTGGTAGATTTGTGTTTGAGGTGATTGTAACGACTACAGTGGCTCAGTGCTGGACTACACCAAACCTCCCCAGCAGTATGCTAGGTGTGTTGTGACTCAGAGGCAAGCTCTGAAGGCACTTCAGCTGTTAAGACCTCATAGGTGCTAGTCCTGGTGGGTTTGAGAATGAAACACTGTGGCAGCTTGAGGTTGCAATCAGTTCCAACCCTGCTTATGTGGACATCCTGGAGTTAACTGACTACCCGTTTCCTGGTATACAAAGATTTTCAGGCTCCTTTTTCATCTCTGGTGTGGCTAGAGGCCAGCATTACACAAATGAGTAGGCAGGGGAAAGGTCTAAGTTGAGTTGTAGTGAGTTAATTCTGGACTAGCTGGAGTCTTGATTTTTTTTTGTCAGCCCATTCCTTCTCACCAAACATGGTACCAGCCTGCTTTTTTTTCTTCCTTTTGTCTTAAGCTCTCTAATCTCCAAATCCCTGACCTGCTTGGCATGCAGCCCTCCCTCTAGCTTAATTGTGATGCTGGGAGTCTTGTGATATTGCATCATGACTTCAGGGCCTAGAATAGCAACTGCATTTATATTGACCAAAATAAATATGTCAAGGGCTGTTAATGAGGATATAAACCAGCTGGAAGTTTTCTTCCTGACCTTAGCTGTTTCACACAAACAGGTTTTATGTCTTACTGTGAAACAGGACACCAGTGTAGATGTACCTTCAGCTGGCCTCAGGACTGGACATGATGACCCAGGATGCTCCAGTCCTATATCTTATGTCCTACCACAGGAATCCTGACATTCCAGTGTGTCAATGTTGTTGTATGTTCTTGTCTTTGCCTCAGATTTATGAAGTGTCTCAACCCAAGTTATTGGTGAAAATGAGGTTGATTCATTTCAGTCTAGGCCCCAAGTAAACATATGTCTATATCACAAAAGCCACCACCTCAGTCTGTGATTAAGTGAGGCTCACAAGTGGAACAAGACGGGCTGCTGCAGGTCTGGATTGAGGCACAGCAGCTGATCTGTGCATGTGAAGCTTGCACAATGCTGCTTGCATTATTCTTGGTTCTAGCTAGTGCTGTTAAGTCTCTCTAAGCCACTTCAATAAGCAGCAAACTCAGCCAAGAACATTGAAAAAAGGATAAAAGAAAAATGGTTAGTTATTGTCTTGCATTCCAGAACCATGAAAAAATGAGTCTGTTATATAACTCCACTAAATTCCCGTGGAACCAGCAGTATGTGGCGAGGTTCCCTTTGATACAGTGAGCTGGCTCATTTCCCCAAGGCCATCTTGCTCAGTGGGGCTTCAGGACAAGACTTTGTGCTGATATCTCACTCCCATGCATAGGCACCGGAGATGTACTCACTAGCTCCAGTCTCTTCACCATGTATAAAGAGTTGTGCCCATCAGCCATCTGTTTTCCTCGCTATCCCTATGCCCTGTCTACATCAGGGGAGCCCTGTAGATGGACGAGCAACCCAAGATAGCTTTGGACAATAGAGAGTGCAGTCAAAATTGGAAGTCACAAGGACAAACTTAGGTTACCAGAGGGCTTCAGAAGCTGGGGGGTTGGAGACCAATGTTGTATTGCCCCTACTGGAGGAGGGGAGCTATGACACAGAGTAGGGAGACCGTTCAGTGAGCACTAGCACTAGATTAGTGGGGAGGCTCATTGGAATGGTGGTGACCCAGGGGGTGGTCAGCCAGGGGCTGGATAAGAATTCTTGAACATGTCTTCAGTGCACCCAGAGCCAGGAAAATCAGCAAGATCTTCAAGTAGAGTTCATTTAAATCCCCCATGTATTCCTCCATCTCCATTTTAAGTTTCCCTTGACACTTTTACTACCGAGCAGAGATATTTCTTGTTTAGTTGTCCTCTCCTGCTTCCTGTCTGCTGCCTGTTTACTCTCCCCTGTAGCCAAGTCATAAATCTGAATGTGGAGCCTCCTGATGATTCCCAGGGCAGCAGACAGTGACAGCACAGACACAGGCTTACTACTTCCCTGATGGTTTGGTTTAGAGAAGTTGGCCCTTGAAGGAGAATAGAAGAAATAGCAAAGGAGCCCAGAAATGACCGGGCAGTTGAATCGATTTGGATCAAAATCTTATCTCTCTTCAAGTTCTGCCCTTATGTGAAAGCCTTTTAAACCCCACTCTCTTCCCCAGAGAACCAGGGCTGTGCCTCTGGGACCTGATTCTTGAATTCTCTCCGGGACCTTTTCCACTTGGCTTATCAAGGACACCTTGTCAGTTCTGGGAGAGCACGTCGTCCAGTTCTCTGGGATCCAAAAACTGAGTTCAACTCCAGCTGGTCATTAAGGTTACTTTATTAGGCATGTGACAGCTCCATGCCCACACTGGCCAGGCCCAGATGCAGGGGGTTTAGGTGCAGGGTGATACCACAGTTCCAATTCATGTTCTCAGCATACAGCTTATATACATTTCCCCTAGCTACTGACATCTATGCTTCTTGACTCTGATTGGTTGGACATTGTACAGATCATGTAAGGACCAATTGCTTATGTCCTTGCCTTATGTACATTCTGAGCTTATCAGTTCAGTCTATCTCAGCTAACCTGAAAACACCTGTCACACCCTTGTTTACAGTTTAACCTGGCACTCAAACCAAGCCATATGCAAGTTTACTCGTGTCCAGTAAAATCTGTGCCACGGACTTGCAGGGGCGAAAGAAAATGCAGGCCTGTTATTTACCAGGCTGCACGTGGCAACAGACTATATTGGTAAGGGATGCAAGGAGAGTGTGGGTCACGATGCAAACTGCAGACACACACACACACACTAAACTTAATCAATTTTAAAGTTTTATTGGGGATAATTACAAGGGGTAAGGGAGCAGTGTATGATTAGCTAATAGAGTTAATGAAACTTAAAACACACAATGACTAAAATATCTACTAACAATATTTATAAACAAAGATGCAGCATTTAGTAATAACTGATACTTACAAATACAAACCAACGCATAACGACCGGCAAACGTAGAAGCTCTATTTGAAACACGTGAGCTGAGAGAGAGGCTTCGAGGTGATCAGGCTCGGTTACAGGTATACACAGGACACACGGGTATACACAGGATACACGGGTATACACAGAATTCGTTTTCTTTCTCCTCTCCCTGCCTGCACATGGCAGGCAGGCCATAAAGTACCCACAATGACATCATAGAAGTGTCATAGAGGACGGGGCCCAAAACCTGTTTGTGTTTGTTTCTGATTGGTACAAGCGAAGTTAACACCATGTAGGGGAGCAGGTGCCTTAAAGTCTGGCTTCGCCCCCAAAAGGTGAGGAAATGCATATTGTCTTAGAATGTGTTTAACACTGAATGACAAACGAAGAGGCCAGGGCAATACTGGTATGGCAAGTTCTACAGGATGCAGACAGGAACTCATCTCAACACAGTTTAACCTGGCACTCAAACCAAGCCATATGCAAGTTTACTCGTGTCCAGTAAAATCTATGCCTACACGTGATTAACCCAAATATCTTGTTCCTCGTATTTGCTTATTTTTTCATGGGCTATTTCTTTTCTTCAGTGGGTCATTTATGGGGTCAAAGTATAGAATGAGATTTGATTTTCTCAAGGTATTATCACCATCCAGGAACTGAAATACCATGTGACCAGATTACACATTATTTTAGCCCCCAGAGGCACTGCAAAAACTTATGAAAAACAAATAGAATGAATTTCCCTTTTCCCTTCAGGATTCCTCTAGATTGGGACTGAAGGGAATATTTGGTTCTATTTGGATCTTATCCCAGTGCCAATAAGAAGTAATGCCATAGAAGTCAATGGAAAGTTCTAGCTGAGTAAAGACAGTGTAAGGAAGATTAGGATTGGGTCCTTATGTCTTGATGCCAGAAGAGGCTTGTAGCAGGAAAAGCAGCCACAGAAAAAGCTCTGGTGGTGGTACTGTTATTCAAAACCACTCCAGCCTGCTCCGGGGCTATCCATACTTGGCTCAGCAGGTCTGTTAATGGTACCTAATTGGAACTTTATTATGGCAATAGACTTAGAAATTATATTACTGATGTTGACAATTTCAGTGGAGTAAGCCTTTAAAGTTTATGGAGCAGATAATGACCCTGGATTGTACTTTGGCTTTCATTTACATGCTTGATTCCTCATTACTGTTTAGCGAAGGGACTTTCTTTAAAAGCATAAAGGAGCTATGAACACAAACAAGAGGACTCTGGCTAGGCTCAGGGCTTGAGACTATTGGGGGAATAATATCTAGCTCTTATTTAGAGCTTTTCATCCAGAGAGCTCAAAGCACTTTACAAAGGAGGTCAGCATCATTATGCCCATTTCACAGCTGGGGAAACTGAGGTACAGAAAGGGGAAGTGACTTGCTAGGGGAAGGCTAGTGGCAGAGCTGTGACTAGAACCCAATCTTCTGAATCCCAGTCCAGTACTCCCTCCATTGGCTGAAATTGGGGCTAATCTACAGTTCAGAGAAGACCCTAGTCTATCACTATCACTTCATGTTAGCATACTTGCCATAAAAATCCCCAATTCTGCACTCATTCGTAGCTTTTTTTCATTCCAGGAGCTCAAAGGGCTTTATTGATTCATTCATTGATAAACTCATTCATTGATTAAACTCAAAACGAGGACAAGAGGAAACATTTGCTTCCTATAACTTTTTGGATGAACTTTGCTTTTCTGTTAATAAGTTGTGCAGGAGCAGTTATGATTTGCTTGAATATGTTTGTGATTCAGAGCTGTTCACCAAGTAATGTCTGGTCTGTAAATTGCAGTGAATGGCACAAGAACAAATGCTCAATCTGAATTTCAAGCTGTGTTGATTAGCTTTGGATAGGACACGGCAGTGTCACACAAATGCCACCTGCTCATAATGTCACTTTAGCCTGGTCTACACTACGCGTTTAAACCGGTTTTAGGAGCATTAAACCAATTTATCGCCACACTTGTCCACACTAAGAGGCCCTTTATATCGGTATAAAGGGCTCTTTAAACCGGTTTCTGTACTCCTCCCTAACGAGAGGAGTAGTGCTAATATCGGTATTACCATATCGGATTAGGGTTAGTGTGGCCACAGATCGACGGTATTGGCCTCCGGGCGGTATCCCACAGTGCACCACTGACCGCTCTGGACAGCAATCTGAACTCGGATGCAGTGGCCAGGTAGACAGGAAAAGCCCCGCGAACTTTTGAATATTTCCTGTTTGCCCAGCGTGGAGCTCCGATCAGCACGTGTGGCGATGCAGTTAAAAATCAAAATAAAGAAAGAGCTCCCGCATGGACCATGTGGACGTGATCGCTATAAGGGCAGGCAAATCTGTTCTATCAGCGCTCCGTTACAGAAGACAAATTTAAAAACATTTTTAAAAAATCTCCAGACAGACGCCATAGCAGGGACTCAGCGCACTGCTGCGTGACAAGCGTAATGGAAAGCCAAGGAATCAAATGGACGCTCATGGACTGGAGGACTCAAGCTATCTCACAGTTCCTGCAGTCTCCAAAAAGTATTTGCATTCTTGGCTGAGCTCCAAATGCTTCTAGGGTCAAACACAGTGTCCGCGGTGGGTCAGGGCATAGCTCGGCAATTTATGCACCCCCCCCACCCCCAGAAGTGAAAGGGAAAACAATCCTCTCTTGACTCTTTTACATGTCACCCTATCTTTACTGAATGCTGCAGATAGACGCGATGCTGCAGCACTGAACACCAACATCCTTGCTCCCCCCACTGCCATGGGTGGCTGATGGTGCAAAATGACTGGTACCCGCCCTCATCATCAGCCTATTGGCACATGGGGCAGTGCAAAAGGGCTGGTAACCATGCTGACTAGCATCCGTCAGGTTGATCAAGGGCGCCTGGCTGATAACCATCGTCATCATAGCAACAGGGGGCTGAGCTCTGTCAGCCCCCACCCTTCATGTGTAAAAAAAAGATTCAATTGCCCCTGGACTAGCAGAGGGATGCTGGGCTCCTCTCCTCCACACTCCTTACTGTCCTGTCTGGACTATCATAGCAGCTGGAGGCTGCCTTCCACTCATTTCTCACTAACAAGTCAGTGTGTCTTATTCCTTGCATTCTTTATTACTTCATCACACAAGTGGGGGGACAATGCTACGGTAGCCCAGGAAGGCTGGGGGAAGAACGGAATCAACAGGTGGGGTTGTTGCAGGAGCACCCCCTGTGAATAGCATACAGCTCATAATTTCTGCAGGATCTGACACAGAGCAGCTGTGCTCTCTGATACAGTGGTTCTCTAGTACACTTGCCCATATTCTAGGCAGGACTGATTCTATTTTTAGATACCAAAAGGAGGGATTGACTCAGGAGTCATTCCCAATTTTGCTTTGCGCCCCTGGCTAAGAGCAGCCAGGGGCACTTATGACAGCAGCAAATGGTGCAAAACGACTGGTAGCCATGATCATCTTTTTACCAATTTATGGATTGGTAGATGGTGCAGTATGGCTGGTAACCATCTCTGCTGTCATGCAAAAGCAAAAGCATGCTGCTGTGTAGCGCTGCTGAATCGCCTCTGTCAGCGGCATCTAGTACACATACGGTGACAGTCACAAAAGGCAAAACAGGCTCCATGATTGCCATGCTATGGCATCTGCCAGGGCAATCCAGGGAAAAAAGGCGCGAAATGCTTGTCTGCCGTTGCTTTCCCAGAGGAAGGAGTGACTGACGACATTTACCCAGAACCACCCGCGACAATGATTTTTGCCCCATCAGGCACTGGGATCTCAACCCGGAAATTCCAAGGGGCGGGGGAGGCTGCGGGAACTATGGGATAGCTACGGAATAGCTACCCACAGTGCAACGCTCCAGAAGTCGATGCTAGCCTCGGACCGTGGACGCACACCACTGATTTAATGTGTTTAGTGTGGCCGCGTGCACTCGATTTTATACAATCTGTTTTACAAAACCGGTTTATGCAAATTCGGAATAGTCCCGTAGTGTAGACGTACCCTTAGAGTGCAAACATTTTAGACCTTCCATAGCAAAAGTGATTCTATAGAGCAGGTTTCAAATTTTAAAATGTTTCTAGATGGGCATGTGAATAAAAGAATAATCTCCGATAAAGATTTCCCCCCCAAAACCTGTTTTGCTGCTTATAACAGATACCTCTTTTGAGCTGGTGTGTGCTGTTTGGCAATTAACATTTAAGTCTGATATCCTTGGGCCGTGTCACATTGAGATTATTTTATTTGCTTTACAAGACATCACTTACAAATTCACTTTTGAGTGAGGAAGGTAATAGTCACTCTATTCCACTGCCAGATAAAACATGGATGTGAAAGGAGGAAAACAGCTGGTAGAATGTGCTGCAATCTGCTTACCGCATGGGCTCCAGAACCCATACTCTCTTTGTTTGAAAGAGGCATTTCAAACTGCAAAAGATTTGAATGGGGTCAGTTTGGAACCAGGAATCATGAATCAGTAGTGAAACTGTAAGACTGGGACCTGAACTTCTACAAAATTCAGAGTGTCTTGGATCCAGCATATTTGAACAGGCCAATCTTTAGCAAATACCTTTCCATTCAAAGCACTAGTATTTGCAGCCAAAGGCACTTTCTCTTGGATTAAAATATTGTTTCTACTAACGTAGCTTGTAGCTTTGAGAATCATTTGCAAGGTTCTGGTAACCCTAGTACCAGGGGAATCATGTGACATCCCATTCAGTCCATTAGGTTTTGCTAGCTGTACCATTATCCCTAAGCCCGCGGGAGTCATGTGGCTAAAATCTTGTGCAATCTTTTGGCAATTTACCTGCAAGTGGTTTAAATCTTCACCATGACAGAGACTGGAGTCACTGTCATACAGGAGGGTGTTGGACTGTGGATGGGGAAGATTCATCTCACGCTGTGTTAGTCCACAAACAGTCCGTGCTAGTGCTGGCAAGGAGATTTGTATAAATCAACTCCCCAGAACATTTTGGCTGCACCAAGTACCATTTGGCCCTGGGGAAGGATTCTTTCCCCCTCATTGTGGGTCATATCTCACTGTGCTAAGCTTGGCTACTCAAGCATGGCATCAGTGGACTGGGCCTACATTATCTGTCTGCTGTAGCCACCTGGGTATTTACTGCCAGGTGCTTGTCACCAAGGTTTATGAATTGTTCCTGTTTAATCACTGGACCTGCAGCCTATTGTGATGATGTGAAGGATGTTTTTGTGGCTTGTACAATTAGCCATTCATAAAAAATATCTGAATTGTTTCCACGGGAACTGGGAGCTCAAATCATCGCACAGTGGGAAATGCTTTGTTGCATTCTGTGAATAAACACTGCACCCAGCTTTCTCCAAGAGAGAGTTCTGAACTGCTGCTATATAGGCAGCAAAAGGAGTGACTGGCCAAGAAACAGCATTATGCAGAGTGTGAAGCCAAGCTAGAGACCTACGGGCTAGCTGCAGGGGCAGGGAGCTCTCTAATGCCTCCTGGGGGATCCGATGTGAGGGTAAGGGAAATGGGGAGTGAGACTGTGTCATTTAATATCAACGTTCAGCAGCACAGATTGACTTCACAGTTTCTACTTTGTAACAGATGGGCCTGACCCAAAACCTTGGATCCCAACTGCCCAGAAGTGTGAGGGAACAGAGACCCAGAGCAGAGCTTTGTGGCTGACCCCTGCTGTATAACAGGACTAGGTCTGAGGGGAGGTTTGATTTGGACTGGTCCTTCTGTTGCATTTCCACTTTCTAATGTACCATGAGATCCAAGAGTATGTCACTGGGTCTGCCTTCACTGCAGAATTAACTCAGGTTATCTACATTTGCCTTACTAGCTTGAGTAAGAGCAGCCACATTGTAAAATAACTCTTTGGTTACTGTGTCCAGATTGGTGCTGCATTCACTTGTGTGTGTGGCACTCATACTTTTGGGGGCATAACCCCATAGTTCATTGCACAGCAGTAAACTGAGCCACTCTATGGATTCTTTCCCAGTGGATTGTGGGAGAACTTGTCTGTCCTCTCTGACTACATGGGGGAACTATGGGGAGGCATTGAAGGATCAGCAGTGCTCGAGTGGAGATAACATGATCAGTGGATGCAGGCTAACAGCTGATGAGTTGTGCTAACTTGAGCTTCAGTGTCTACCCCTGAGTCAACTTGAGTTAAAGGCAGCACCACACACTTGGTTTGGGGGTTTTTGTGTGTAGATAAGACCCTAGCTAGGGGCAACACTAAGTTATAACTTGAGTAAACTCTGCAGTGAAGACAAGCCCACAGAGGGACTCCATTCTACTCAGTAGCATTCTGCTAGGACATTTCATGATACTCCCTGATGGATCACAAAGCAGCCAATGGGGATTTAATTTGTTTGTAATTACTTGCTTGCCAGCCAATCACAGAGCAGTGTACAGGCCTAACTACCGCTCTCCATCCAGTGACCTAGAAATCACATTCACGTGAAAGCTGTGTGCTGAGGGAGGTTTGAAATACAGGCTAGCTGTGATCTTTAGAATCCCCTTTGGGGTCAGGCATGGGTCTGAGAGATCCTAGCGGAATTTAAAAGATACATCTATCCATTCATGGGGCCAAATCCATACTTGTGTCACTCCAGGGATTTCAATGGGGTTACGCCAGGGATGATATTTTTTTCATCTCTGCTCAGACTATGGCTGGGAGATGAAGGTTTTGTGGACTAAAAAAAAAAAATCAATCAGATAGCTCTAGTTGAGAGAGGAATTATTTTGGCCTATGTTAAATGGGAGGTTGGACTACACGATTACAGTGGTCCCTTCTGGCCTTGGAAAATTTGAATGTATGACCTTGCAAGCTACTTTTGGGTTCACAAAATCAACGGGAGTTCTCAAACCTTCTTACTGCCCTTTTGCTCTGCTTTTTTCTTCCCAGAAGGCTATTCAGTTAATGAGTTAAAAGTTCTTTTAGCTCCAGGGCACCTTATCCTATGTATCCAGGAGGCGATTATCAACTCTTCCAACCCATGGCTGCATAGTGTGACAGAAAAAGGGTTTTGGATCCACCCTCTTTTGATTTTGGGGCATCCTGCCCATGCCCTCCCTGTGGGGTGTGGATCCCCAAGTTAAGAACTTGTATTTAGGAGTAGATGACCCTGTGAGAGGCTTTCCTCTGGGCACCCAGAACCGTAAGCTGCTGTGTTACCCCCCTGCCTGAGCAAGAAAGAGCTTGCTGGAGCATAAACTGTGTGTTAGCTCCCTGCCACACCAGTCTGTCCACCTCACCAGCAAACTCTGTGAGACTCTGCCAGTCTAAACCTTGCCTTGCGGGTAACATTCAGTGAACCACAGTTCCCCAGAGACGGCTCTCCGTTTTGTCCAGTCCCTCTCACTGGACACTCACAGGAATCATTGTCTGCTGTCTCTTTGGAGACAGCACATACACTAGCCCAGTGCAGTGAGGATACTTTTTACCTTAATACCCTGCGCTGAGATGGTTCAGAGTAGCACAAAGCATGTTCATTAATAAAGAACAGAGATTTAAATGATACTAAGCAGAAATACCAGAAAGAGAAATGGTTACAAAGAAAACAAAATAAAACACACCTTCTAATGTCTAACATATAACAGATTACAATCCCGGTGTGATGCTGCACCTCATATTCTTCATAGTGATATTATGATATGATTTATGACATAATTATAATGCATTTTGTACGAGATAAATCATGTGAGGTGTCATTGAAAAAGTTATGATTTGCTGATTATGATTATCCTATTTGTATGCAGGTATCATTTTTATATCCAAAGTTATAAATACTCACTATGTAGCTGTATTTCAAATACAGTTACACCTGGGTAACACCCACTAGACAAGATGCTTTCAGTCTAGATAGCTGGTTGGGAAGGACCTATTCAGGGCAATGAGCCATTAGGAAAAACAATAGACCTTAGGTGAAGCTTATCTCCGACGTGATAAGCCTTCCTGAGAATTCTACAGACAGCCTGTAAGTAATGGCTGCTATGACTCTACAAGGACATATGACCAGGTCACGTGATTCTGGACTCCATCTTGGGATGTCAGTATTTTTCCACTAACTGTTCTGAGAACCTAGCTTTGAAACAAAGGGTTCCTGCCATATGCTAAAGCTATATAAGGCAGGGAGTGACATCACCTGGGGTTCTTCACTCCCCACACAAGAAGACTCCTGGAAACACTTGAGGAACAAAGACTGAACTGGGGGAAGTGCTGGACTCAGGCTAATGGGATTTCTAGCCTGTGTATGAAAGACCTGGGGATTCCAAGCTGTAAAGCAAGTGCAGCTTGCCCCATAAGAGTCTTCAGTGTGCTTGTATCATTTCTCCGGGTGAGACTCTGCTATTTCATATCCAATATATTTAGTATATTAAGCTTAAGTTGAATTTTTTGCTAGGTAATCTGCTTTGATTTGTTTGCTATCACTTATAATCACTTAAAATCTATCTTTTTGTAGTTAATAAACTTTTTTGTTTTAAGCTAAACCAGTGAGCTTTGACTGGAGTGCTTGGGGAAAATCTCAGCTTGGTTACCACAAGTGTGCATTGCTCTCTTCACATTGAGGGAGAGGTGGACCAGGTATTAAACCCATATATTGGCCACATTTGACCAGGGCAGGATGGTACTGCTCTGAGGTCCCAGGCTAGAAAGCTGGTGATTAGAGAGCCTGTGTGTAACTGCAGCTGGGTATGTCCCTACCTGGGTGAATGCTGGTAAAGCACTGGCTGGAGGGCTTTGTAGCTTGTCACAGCAGTATAGTGTGAGAGGGAGCCCAGGCTGGTGGCTCAGTGGACTCAGTGGTATCCCAGTTCCAGGTGGCACCCCAGGGGGAACCCGTCACACCTGGTGTCTGGAAATTTCTCACCTACAGTCAGTTCTCGGCCTCCTTAATCCACATAGTTGAGGGATCCATCTTTCACGAATGGCTGGATAACCAAGGGCTTCTCTTCCCTTCTTTTTCTAGTCCAGTAAACCTTTTGAAATGTGTGCTTTTGAAGTATATACCCCCCAGATAACGTCTTTGTCCCATGCTGCTTTTACTTCAGGAAGTCAATGCCATCCTGTCTTCCTCACCCTCCTTGCAATTTGGTTTTCCTGCTTTTCCTGCGGACTCAGCTGCAATAAAGCTTTCGTTGTCTCCGGCACCACCTTGCTTAATTTACAATGGAGATACAAGCAGAGGCATAACAAAATTCCTATCCCCCCAAGTTCTGAAGGCAGAGCTCAGCGCCTCATGTAGACCATCTGTTTCTTCAACATATTGTCTGCCTCCTCTCTATCCCTCTCTCTCTCACTCTCTTTGTGTTTTACTCCTGTTTTCCGTTCAGTTTTGATTCTGAGTTTGCATTTGTACACCTCTCTCGCCTTCCTCCTCTGCTCTGTTTCTCACCATCTTTCCTGAGCAGGCCAGTCAGTAACCCAATCGTTGCTTAGTCAGAATCAAACCCAGGATGTTGGATGCTTTTAGGCAACATACCTGAGCCTCCCCCCTAGTTATGACGCTTACCTTGAATTTGAAGCACGAGAAATTATATTTCCTTGGCTGTAATAGTGCAAAGTGCTATTGGTAACAGAGGAGAGGAGTGTTTTAAAATACATGCTCTGTACTTGGCAGTGTCCATTTAACCTCTGGGGCCAGAGCAAAAGCCGGTTGAAACACTGACAGCTGATATACCCAAACCCTTTTTTTCTCTCATCTGTTACCATGGGAGGCGAATTTTGTACTGCTGTCTCCTGGAAATTCAGTGTGACTCAGGCATCTAGAACTCTTTTTTCATTCTTTGGAAAATCATACTCTGTTGAATGGCTGCCACTACTGGATGGACTTGGACCTGCCCAGTGCAGTTTCTCGGATGTGCTACCATAGCTGTCGTTTCTTTGTGTCTTTATTACTAATATACTGTTCCCCTTGTGGAAATGAGGGGGCAAGACTCTGCTGCAATGAGAACAAAGGGGATTGTTGTACTGAGGCCTCTGCCCATGGAGGTGGAGGACTCTGTGGTTCTCTCTGGCTCTCCAGCTCACAGACTAACTAAAACACAGCCTGCACTGTCACAGCGCTGGATCTCCCTAAGTCCTGGCTTGGACTCAGCCATCATGGGGAAGGGACTGTTGAGTACAGTGTAACCAAGAAAGCGTCATGAGCCCCAGTCCTCCTGTAGTGAAAGGTGATTCTCCTTTAGCTGGTGTTTGTTGTATCGGGAAACAGAGACGAGACAAAGCTGCAGTGAGGCGTCCTGGTATAGTCCCAGACCGCTGCTTTTATTCTCTTTCTTACAGACTGGTTACTCAGTATTACATGATTGACATCACACAGGTTACTTATTACTATATGATTGATACACCTGTTTACTTCATTCTGATTGGTTAAGGCTGGCTTTCCTCACCGGCCTCACCGGGCCATTGTCCTGAGTGACTAATGAATGCATAACAGAATGTGCATGCTGTACTTGTACTATTGAATGGTTCAATGCAGAGACAGCGTGGCTTGCCAGCACTTGTACCTACAGGTGTTTCTGGAGCAGAAGGATCCATGTTCCTATCCTTCTGTCTCTGAAGTCCAGAGTGCAGGATAGTGATAAATGACCAGTCCTTGTCAACCATGGTTCTGTTACGGTGTATTTGGAAATGGTTCTTTACTCCTGTATTCTCCCTTGGGCTACCTAATGAGACACCTTGTTGAGAAAACTCAGCCAGAGAGCTGGACAGGAATCCATGTGCAGGATAATGAGAATGGCAGATGTCTTCTTCCAAAATGCCTCTTAATGGGATTTCCAGGCTGCACTGAAAACAATCTGCTGGCTGGGCTCCTCATCCCACATGCTGCAAAACACTGTTGCCCCTTGGGTGTAAGAGTCTTGTCACCTCTGCTAACATGCAAGCTGGGATTTATTGACCCAGGAGGAGAGAGAGGTTCTCCCTTGTGCTTGTATGGTGCCCCCTTGTGATACAGGGCAGGCAATTCTTCATCAGACTCTGCATGGTGACACAGCAGGCATCTGTTTCCCTCCCTGTCAAACAGCTCAACAGCAGGCTGTGCTGGCAGAGTGTTGTCCCCCACGGACCTGCTGTGATGCCTGCGTGCCGCAGACGGTCTTGCTGGTACTACAAAGGGTGAAGGTCATCTCAGTAAAACATGCTATGTTTTCCAGTCTCTTGTTAGCACAGAAGAATTTACTGTAATGCAAACTCTTCTGAGTGATAACACATCACTATTATACCCTCACTCAGGTGCTACGTTCCGGTTTTATTCAATATCTTCATTAACGATCTGGAGGATGCACCCTTAGCAAGTTTGCAGATGACACTAAACTGGGAGGAGTGGTTGATACGCTGGAGGGTAGGGATAGGATACAGAGAGTCCTAGACAAATTAGAGGATTGGGCCAAAAGAAATATGATGAGGTTCAACAAGGACAAGTGCAGAGTCCTGCACTTAGGACGGAAGAATCCCATGCACTGCTACAGACTAGGGACCGAATGGCTGGGCAGCAGTTCTGCAGAAAAGGACCTAGGGGTTACGGTGGATGAAAAGCTGAATATGAGTCAACAGTGTGCCCTTGTTGCCAAGAAGGCTAATGGCATTTTGGGTTGTATAAGTAGGGGCATTTCCAGCAGATCGAGGGATGTGATCATTCCCCTCTACTCAGCACTGGTGAGGCCTCATCTGGAGTACTGTGTCCAGTTTTGGGCCCCACACTACAAGAAGGATGTGGATAAATTGGAGAGAGTCCAGCGGAGGGCAACAAAAATGATTAGGGGGCTGGAGCACATGACTTATGAGGAGAGGCTGAGGGAACTGGGATTGTTTAGTCTGCAGAAGAGAAGAATGAGGGGGGATTTGATAGCTGCTTTCAACTACCTGAAAGGGGGTTCCAAAGAGGATGGATCTAGACTGTTCTCAGTGGTAGAAGATGACAGAACAAGGAGTAATGGTCTCAAGTTGCAGAGGGGGAGGTTTAGGTTGGATATTAGGAAAAACTTTTTCACTAGTAGGGTGGTGAAGAACTGGAATGGGTTACCTAGGGAGGTGGTGGAATCTCCTTCCTTAGAGGTTTTTAAGGTCAGGCTTGACAAAGCCCTGGCTGGGATGATTTAGTTGGGTTTGGTCCTGCTTTGAGCAGGGGGTTGGACTAGATGACCTCCTGAGGTCCCTTCCAACCCTGAGATTCTATGATTCTATGATCTGTGGAGTGGGGAGCCTGGGGACAACTGAAAATAGCTGTCAGGGCACGTACTGTTCTCCCAGTTCAGAACTTGGCACAAAACCTTTGCAAGGGTACAGGCAATTCACTCAAGGGCACTGAGGCCAACCTACCTCTAGTTCCTTCATCTGTAGCCTTGACGGTTGGCTTAGTGGGCTAAACATCCAGTTTGAAATACCTAGACTCCCTTGAACCACTGGCTCGGATTCTAGCAGAGCTGCCTCAGACCTTTGGTATTCAGAGCTGGATCATGCTGTTAAGAGTCTTTCACATGAGAACTCCAGTCAGGCTGCTCTCCACGCTGTACCTTGGCACGTTTGGGAACAGTAGGGGTTTGTCTGTCCTTGGCCAGATTTTCAGGACTCCTCTCTGTTCTGCAGTGTGCTATGCACTGGTTGTTCCCTGGGCTGTTCGTCTCCACCCCAGAGGGGACTGCATTGTTCTTATGGTACTTAAGTGCTATGGGGTTCTTTGGGCTGAAATAGGCTGGAGAGATAAAAGTTACTGCTCTTACCTCGTATGCCACCCACCAGCGGTGTTGCCATGCACCTCTTTGCATTGGGAGGGGGACTTTAAGATGGGGTGGGAGTGTAGCTACCTTTTCCCAGCTGTGTGAAGGGTTGAACTATTTGCTACCTCAAAGAGCAGGTGGAGGGTTTGGTTTTCCGCCTGCAAGGCCCTTTAAGAGACTGATTCAAATAGGCCTCAGAGGAACTCACCGCAAAATGTGGAACAGTCTTTTCCCTGAGCACATCTGTTAGGACAAAGCAATCAGTTGCCTGCTTTTGACTGAGGAGTTAGCACAGCACATATAATCCACCAGCCACATACAGCACATTGGTGTGGTGGGGTCACACCACGGATGAAGACACTCTATTTTCTCCCAGGGTGAATGCTCTGGGCTTCTCAGCTCTCCTAGATCTGCATGTTCATCTGTTGTTAGACTAAGACAAAGGGTTTCTAAAGGTGCAGTTGGGTGCCTGTTGGGATTTTCAAAGGCACCTCGGCACCTAACTCCCATTTCGCTTTTGAAAAACCCACTTGGCATCTGTCGGCATTAGGTGCCTAAATACCTTTACAGATCTGGCCCTAAGTGTTTTTATGATAAGTCTTAAAACCTCGTAGTGAAGTTGAATCACCCTGAAAAGGAACCAAGAATTGAGAGCGTGGTGGGTATCAATCAAGTTCATGGTAGAAATAGGCCCAACTCCCCCTGCCACTAGGGAAGATTCAAACTATGTGGATTAGGCCCATCTCAAGTTCCTAGTAGACTTCCACATAAATAAAACCCTTCCCAACTGTCAATAACTGCACCCATTGTTGTTCCAGGCCTGAGCGAGGGGCATGGAAACTTAACTAGCCCCTCCCAGCTAAAAACTAAGAAGCCATTGGCATAAATTCCACAGAAAGGCTGGGACAAAGTTAGCCCTCAGTTTTACCCTCCTTGATTTTGAGGCCTCAGTGAGTCCCATTTTCAAATCAATTGTGCTGTGCATGTGACCATTCTCCCAGGGAGCGTTCAGCAAACAGCTCCATAAATCATGGTCACAATTAAACAAATGGCTGTTTCCCCTTGAAACAGCGTAATCGTCCCACAAATGGCATGGGAAACCTCATAATTCCTCTTGCAAAGCCCTCATAAAACATCCTGTCTCAACGTGGCGCTCTGAAGACAGTAGGCTGCTTTACATTCGATCCCCTCTGGCAATATGCTGGCCAGTTCGTGGCCATTTCTTTTTGTGGGTTGTCAAAATGCTTCTGATCTATTACCAGAAAGGCCAAGGGACAAACCAGCAGCATAGCTTAGTGTCTTGTGGCATTAGCTGTGAAACCAGGAAACACCTCTGGGTTGAAAGCAATTTTCTTGCAGTTCTAAGATTTTTCTGGAATTTACCTCCCCCTCCCTTTTCCAGTTGTGTGTGTATATGTGTGTGCACTTCCTCTATCCCTCCCTCAAAGGGGCCATGTCACTGCCACAATTCTTAATCCTTCCACCTGAGGAGAACTAAGTAGTCCCTTTGGAGTGTCTTTTCTTCCCCCTGAAAAATATTTATTTTGCATCCTTGAATAAAACACATCAAAAACCTTGCAGTTACAATATAATACATTTAGGCCCTGTGGTGTAAGGACTAGCACCCTGCCTTTAGCAGCAGGAGATAACAGAAAATCCCACAAATGAAAAGAAGCCAAAGACAGTGCTTCCACCACTGGCAATTTTATCACAAAACTTGTGATATTTGGTGTTTTTTCTTGTAGCCACAGCTCTTGAAGTCATGTTATCACATGAGAATCTCAGCTCTCATTGGTTTTCTTTAAGTGCATTTCCTGTGGTTGTGGGGAAAAACTTGAAAACACAAACCCTAAGGACCAGGAAGCAAATTAAAAAACCTGCAAATTTGTGTGGTTTTTTTTTTGTAAATAATCCCACGATTTCAAGCCGCTTGTCTGATTTTTGGGGGGGCTTGACTCATGACTCTGGAATGCTTGAGGTTGGCAACACTGTAAAGGGAACTTGGCAGAGTTCAAAATGAATGTGGGGTGAATGGATTGGTAGCTCTAGGAACACAGAACTAAATCCATGGGTCCAACCGAGCTGTGCTTGACGCAGGACTGGGGGTGGAGGCTCATGGTCTGTTTGGCACCTCCCTCCAGCCCTTTGGGCTGCCCAGTTCAGTTCCAGCACAGTTCAGAGCAGCCTCAGGCTTTACATAGTCCATGAGCCTGCCCCAGTGAAGCCTGCTACACCTGTGTGAAGCTCACTGCAGGATCAGGGCTGTAGATAGTAAATTTCATAGAGCAGGAACTGTCTTTCCTTCACAATCTGATCCCTGATTGAAGGCTTTAGGGCACTGCTGGAATATACATAACAACGACTCAGTTGTCTTCAAACCTTAGGCCTGGTGATAAGAGTCTTGGGCTGGTTAGAAATGATTGGGAGGTGGGCAGTGACAATGCAGCAAGGAGGTGAGCCTATCACTCATCACAAAAGCCTGATCTACCAAAACTGGTCTATGGATCAATCATTGGGAACAACGGTGCTTGGGTCCTGCTTCCATCCTGACTCCCATTGACTTCAGTAGGAGTTGGAGGAGGCTCCAGGTGAAGAGGCACAGGGTAAAACTCCCATTTTGAAAGTTGCCCACGGTGTTCCTCTGACAGGATCCTGATGAGGGCCAGGAAATAACCAACAGCCCTGGAGGATGTTTACATGGCTAGAAAAGCAGCTGAATGTCTCAAATTCCTCAGGGCTGTGATTATCTCATAAAAAAACCCAGAGCTCTATAATGGCTGCTGGCAGGTTATTAAGGGATAATCACTATAATTGGGTCATTATAACTGTGATCTCGTAGAAAGGGGAAAAAAGTACCATTTTTTTTGGCAGGAAACAAAACTGGCAATTTGGGGAAAGGCAGCAATTAAGCAGTGAAAAATGACAAGAGACTTACTGAAGTTTAGTTAGAGTAAAATCTCGCTCTCCTTTGTGCGTGTATGGAGTGGCTGGAGGGAAAAGGATAGAGGGCAAGAGAGCCCAGGAGCTTCATTTTACCCCATGGATTTCAGCCGAACGTTCTCTTGAGCACTAGGCAGGGGACAGGGGGCTGCAGGGCTCCAGGGGATGTAGTCTGCAGGCTTTGAGGCCAGTTCCAAACCCTTACAGGAGTGCTATATAAAAGAGACATCTGTAAATTAGTTAGTAGATAAGGTACCAGTAGATGGTGCATAAGAATGTGCAGCATTGTTCCAGAGTTCTGTAGGGCCAATAAAACTTCCTTCTGCCCTGTGCTGCAAATGGATCATTCTGTGCAGCTCTTTACATCAGCTTCTCGCATAGTATCAGATTAAAAGAGTTTGTACTGTTTTGATTCTTTGCAGAGGCACTGGCTCACTTCATCAATGGCTGTGTGCAACATTCCACACCCTGCTGTAAAGTTCCCCAGCTGTTCCAAAGACTGGTATATATCTGAGATAACGTATATTGCCCTCATCACTGCTGTATTAATTAATTGAAATTATTCTGTTTCCCTACAGCCTGCGAGATGTTTCGCGGATGTGCTATAAAAAGGAGATGTCTGTATATATGTCAATAGTTAATAGCTAAGGTGTTGGTAGACTGCACTCAGAAATATGCAGTGTTTGTCCTAGTTTTTGTAGGATTTCTGGTTGCTGGACACTGCAAATGGCTTAGTATAGTGATGACAGGACTTGGCCCTAAGATTTTGTCTCCTGCTTCTATTGTTCCAGGGATTTTGCTATATGTGTGTGCAGTGAACCATGCATCTTATCATACTGGCTTGATCCAACCTCACCATCAGTGTGTGCAGTGGGAAGGGAGGGGCAGCCGGGCAGGAATGCTGACTGACTGACACTGTGCTGGACATTTTCTATGACCCTTGGGACAGGACACTTCTGAACATGTTGTTATGAAGCTGGGTGGGGCAGGGACCTGTGGGAAGGTGGGTGTACTTATGTGGACATCACTTGGCCCTGTGGATAGTAAATGTGCTTTGTTTTGGTTTACCTCCTTCCACCTTGTCGCTGGGTGAGGTACTTCACCATCAGCATAGCGTGTCTCTGCTGAACAATCCAGAGCTACCACTGGGATGAATAATTCATAGATTAATCAACCATGACCGAATTTTTTAACAGCTGATCTGAATTCTTCTTTGATTTCAAGCTGTTACAGACCTCATTTCTTTCAAGAATGGACTGAGCTGATCTGAAAAGACAGGGATTAATTTAATATTTGAAACTGGAGGAATTATGTGATAATGGAATATAAAGCCTTTCCCCTTTAGATCACCTAGTCAGTCCAGCCACAGGTCAGGAGTGGTGGAAAGTTGCTACCATCTGACAATTGTTTCATGGCTTGTGTGCAATGTGGGACCTAGTGGGTAGCGCACTGGACTGGGACTCAGGACAGCTGGGTTCTGCTCCCAGCATTGCTGCAGGGTGACCTTTGCTTCTCGTGCCTTCTCGTTTCCCCATCTGTAACATGGGGATAATGACACTGACCTCCTTTGTAAAGCACTTTGCTATCTATGGATGAAAAGTGCTATATAAGAGCTAGGGATTATGATTATTATAAATGAGCTATTGTCTCAGTCCAGTTGTCGGTATCACGCACAACCACTGTTGGCAATGTTTGGCACCCTTGCTGGTAGTTTTGCATGGGAGACAATTGAATGGGCCATGTAGTCCCTCTTCAGTGCATCTTTGCAGTATGGGGAAAGATTTCTGTACTATGGAGAGAGGGCTTTGGTCTCCTGGAAAGCCGGGTAACAAGCACTAAATGCACTCATTATAAAGCCATGTGTAGTGAGTTTGTTCCTATGCATTTTATAAGTGTTTTTGGTTGAAGCATCTAAACACACTGTAATATAAATAAATAATAACAAACAGTTGCTGTCCCAAAGAGGCTACAATCTAGACAGACAAAAAAGATAAAGGATGGGATAAAGGAAACCGTATTATCCCTATTTTACAGCTGGGGAGCCATGGCCCAGAGACGTCACATGACACGGAGTTTGTGACCAAGCCAGGAACTGAATTCAGGTGTTCTGACGTCCAATCCAATGCTTTAACCACCAGATCAGCCTTCCTATTTCTAATTATTTTCTCACCTGTCTGAGTAAAAGTTTTTTGTACTTACTATAAAGATTCTATTATTAATTGTTATTAACTGAGTTAGTAATGCTAACAATCTGAGTTAGTAACGCTAACAATGAAATAATCAATTTAAATTTTAATTATTTTCTAAATTGGCCTCTGAGGAAAGTTCCCTTTTCATAACAGTGTAAGAAGACAAACACATATGACTCAAGGAGTCACTAGATCTTTCCATACTCAAATACAGCATTAAACTCTCGGGACAGCAGGAGCATAAAAAAGATACAATAATGAATGCCGAGAAGCACATAATCTTTTGTCTATTGTGGTGATATCAGCCATGTTCTAGATAAGTTCAAGGAAGAAAGGTCCATCAATGGCTATGAGCCAGGATTGGCAGGGATGGTGTCCCCAGCCTCTGTTTGCCAGAAGCTGGGAATGGGTGACAGGGGATGGATCACTTGATGATTACCTGTTCTGGTAATTCCCTCTGGGGCACCTGGCATTGGCCACTGTCGGAAGACAGGATACTGGGCTAGATGGACCTTTTGTTTGTCCCAGTATGGCTGTTCTTAAGTTCTTATCTGTTATTTATATTCATCACATTCTTTATCCTTCCAGTGTCTGTTTCTGTTTGTTCGTAACTGACTTTTGTCTGACTGCTGCATGCATTTTGGTTCCTTTAAAGAAAAAAAAACATGTTATTTGAAGTAACTAGCAGAAAAAGCCATTTATTAAAACCCGTTGATTTTCTTCCCACACTAAAACCAATAGCATCCACGCTCCCAAAACTTTCCCAGGTAACTTGATACTCCTTATCAATATATGAAGAAAGGGAATGGATCTTCAAAGAAGGAGAGGAAGAGAAATATGAATGAGAGGAAGAATGTAGGATAAAATTGTTAACTAAGTGCAGTCAGAGAGGAATTGTAATGATTATAGAGTATCAGAATGCCATCTTTGTACTTATCTGAGTACCCTGAAGGTATAAGGTTACAAGTACTGGTTACTATTTAGTGAGCATCAATAATGTGCTCAGTGCTGTACATACATAAATAGGTGTGTTCCCTGTCATAATGAATTTACTGTCTCTGTTGCAGACAAAGTAGTACTGATAAAAACTGAAAACCCAGGCTTCATTCCAGGAGGGAGCTGTTATGCTGGGTAGGGCTGGTAGCAGCCAGCATGTGTGTGGCAATCATAGTCACAATCTGGGCAATCACAGACCTCCTTGAAGCTGATGGGTGTTCCAGCTACCTTTAACTCAGCCTAAGTGAAGGAGCAATTAAATGCCCCTTTGTTTAATGATAGCTGAAAAATAGAAACCACCACCCAAATGCTGGGTGAAACCACCACCCAAAGGCTGGTGTAGAAGCAAAGCCATGTGGCCGTAGCCCCCCCCCCCACACACAGCTGCAATTCAGTCAGTCTCCAGCCCCTGTGTTTTCCGTGTGTGAGAAACTGAAAGCCAGTAGAAAAGTAGCTAGAAAAGCATCAGTAGTATGTCCTGGGAGAAAACCGAGAGAGAGAGAGAGAGAGATTTTCTTTTGGGCAGAGTGCTGGTTGGAAAGGCAGGCTTGGAGTCATGAGGAAGGGAACCACGTCGTCCAGGTTCCTGCTGTGTTCATGGAAACAGGACTTTGTGTACGTTCTTTGTAAATAAACAGGATTGTACCCTAGAAATACCTGACTCATGTAATCAATTTCTCCTCCTAACAGAAACAACCTGCAAAGCCCGAAATATTGGCTAATGGCTCAGGCCAGAAGAGGAAAATGTGTTACACTGACTCCTGACCAGTCAGCCTAAATCTAATGATAACAGACTGGACTGTTGGAAAAGAAGAAAGCTGTGCCCCCAGGTTAGAACAACTAAACTAACCAGACCATTGCTGGGGGTAGGTAGGAAGAAGAAGAGCCTGATAGCCAGGTGAAATGGGCATCTCCTACCACGGTAGCCTGCTGTATCCTTGCCACCAGCTAACCCATCTTTAAAACAGTTTAGATAGATTTACCTGCATCCATTTTGCCTAAAAAATAACAACTTTGCAGGATAATTCAAACAATCTTCCAGCTAGGAAACAAAGACTCAGAAGATGATGCCCTGCTTTCTTTATTCCTTACAGCAGAGTGAGTCAGAGAGAGGGCTAAACAACAGAGAGGATGATTTAATTAAAGTGACTTTGATTGTTTCATTGTTCTAAAATCACAGACCTACAGCTGCTGAATTTCTGTACTTGGATACTGCAGTCACCTTATGGTCCCTAATCAAAACCTACGTTTTTTATAGTTGCTATTCCCCTGCTGAAGATTATGTAATCTGGAAGACATGGGGAGACTGGTTAGTTTGCAAGGCAACGTATTATTGAGAAGGGTTTTATGACTGTGTTGTAATGTTGATTTATTCTTTGGTTTCTTGCGGCCCAATTGGCCGTTGCACAAGTACACCCAAACCCCCAAGAATTAGGCTCGGTAAGCAGCATAAACAAGTGGACTGTGGATTTTTGCCATAGGTGGCAGAAGTGCACACACATTCCTCAGTCGGCCAGACTTCGTTTTGCTGAAAGTCTGCTACAGAGGTTAGCCAGCGCTCCCTGCTATCTCAGGGACCATGCTGTGTGTCTGTCTCCATACAAACACTTCACATGTGGTGTTTAATTTTCTGTGAATATTCATGGCCACTGCATCCTGAATGCTGTTTGGGTCTCGATGTTAGTCGAATGGAGAGCAGAAAGGCATCAACCTTTGCACAGTCAAAAAGTGTACACTTGGCCCATAGGTGCCTTAGATGAGATCTTGGCATCTCTCATAATCCTGCTCCCAAACCTACATGGGTGGCCTAGGTCCTGCTTAGCTTCAAGATGACGTGTGAAGAAGGGTAGCCATGGTGTCCCCAGACACTCTGAAACCAAACTAAACAGCAGCAAATTACAAGTTTACAGCCTGCTGGCCTCCAGCGATGCTACCACAGGGACCACCCCTGCACCCATGGCCTGCCGACACTCCTGCTTTGGAAGAGATGTACTCCTGGCTGCGGATTGTCAAAGGACCCAGCGTGAGCTGTGGGGAGCAGGCAGAGTTAAAGGTCTGCTGTAGAATATTGTTGTGCTGTGTCACTTCTTATTCTTACCACATCCAGAGGATTCTGGGAGGTGGTTGATATTGTGCCCGGTTTGGGGGGTCTCTGAGAGTGAAGAGTTGCCCGGCCCTCAAGACCTCCCAAGCCTCCTACAATGCTTTGGTTTGCTGGTCTTTCTAGGAGAGTGTTTATTACAACTCCAGGCTGTCACTGAGGTCACTTCAGGACCAAGAGCTTTATTTAAACACAGGCCAATTACACTAGCCCTCATGGCTTGCTGTGAGTTGTGATTAGCTTCCTTCTCCAGAGCAACCAAAGATCAGACAAGACTCCTAGGAAGAGTTGCAAGGGAGCTGCAGATGCTAGACTGGTCCTGGCTATAAGTGTGCAGGAGAGCAGGTATAAAATTTCCTTACAGAGGCTTCTGGGTTAAATAAAATGTGGGGTCTTTTATCTGAAAGCCTATAGTAATCCCACAGGTAGGGGTGTGTGTGTGTGTGTGTGTAGGGGGACTGAAGGCGACAGGCTTAGTGGAATCCTACCACTAACCAGACCCTGGCTGCATGTAGTTTCTTGGCAGGGCAAGTCTTGTTCAGGGATGTATTTTATTCATATCTGTGTACACATTTGGGACCAGGTCCTTGTATTGAAACAGTGACTTGAATAATCTCTGTGTTATCTGCCCTAGGAATTTTGTCTGATACCCATTCTTCTCCCACCAGACCCAGACCACCTTTCTGGAGAGGCGATCAGTAAGAGGTGGCATTTCCCTTTGGAAAGCCGAGAGTGGCTGTTGGTGTATCTCAGGATCTTCTAGCCAGTCAGAAACTTCCAAGCAAAGCTCTTCTCTTTGGTTAAATCATTCAAGTCCCTTTCAATGAGGTACAAATCCAAGATCAGCCAGAGGCAATTATTATCCGATCTGAAACCTGAGTAGAACATAATTCACTTGTCACTGTGTAGCACAGTATAAATTAGTCTTTAACTGCTACTTATCGACTCAGTAACTGCCCGGTCATTTTTCTGTGGGGATACGTGGAGTCGCAGTATAAGTTTCATCGCTCTGGCATTGGCAGTCATGAAAGCTCCCATTAGTTACTTTTAGGGCCGGATGTATAATTAGGTATGGGGAAACATTCTTTAAGTGAGTTGGAATTTGTTCTGAACACCCAGTAGCATTGGCTCTGCTGAATTGGTAGAGAGTGTAATGTTAAGCACACAAAGAGCAGTGTAAGGTTAGGGAGCTTGGAGCTAGGGTCAGGATTCCTATGGGCAGGGCTTCCAGCCCTAATGTTAGGGTTCCTAAGGGTAGGGCATTTGGACCTAAGGTTAGGGTTCCTATGGGTAGGGCATTTGGAGCTAGGGTTAGGGTCCCTATGGGTAGAGCACTTGGGGCTAGGGTTAGGGTCCCTATGGGTAGGGCACTTGGAGCTAGGGTTAGGGTCCCTATGGATAGTGCACTTGGAGCTAGGGTTAGGGTTCCTATGGGTGGAGCTTTCCGCTCTAGGGTTAGGGTTACTATGGGTAGGGCACTTGGAGATAGGGTTAGGGTTCCTATGGGTAGATCTTCGAACCCTAGGGTTAGGGTTTCTATGGGTAGGGAACTTGGAACTAGGGTTAGGGTTCCTATGGGTAGGGTTTCCCACCCTAGCGTAGGGTTCCTAACAGTAGGGCACTTGGAGTTAGGGTTAGGATTCCTATGGGTAGTGAACTTGGAGCTAAGGTTAGGGTTCCTAAGGGTAGGGCACTTGAAGCTAGGATAAGGGTTCCTATGGGTAGGGCACTTGCAGCTAGGGTTAGGGTTCCTATGGGTAGGGCTTCCCACCCTAGGGTTAGGGTTCCTGAGGGTAGGGCTTCCCGCCCTAGGGTTAGGGTTCCTGTGGGTAGGGCACTTGGGGTTAGGGTTCCTATTGCTAGGGCACTTGGAGCTAGGGGTAGGGTTCCTATGGGTAGAACTTTCCGCTCTAGGGTTAGGGTTCCTAATGGTAGGGAAATTGGAGCTAGGGTTAGGGATCCTATGGGTATGGTACTTGGAGCTAGGGTTAGGGTTCCTATAGGTAGGGCACTTGGAGCTAGGGTTAGGGTTCCTATAAGTAGGGCTTCCGGCCCTAGGGTTAGAGTGCCTATGGGTATGGTACTTGGAGCTAGGGTTAGGGTTCCTATGGGTAGGGCACTAGGAGCTAGGGTTAGGGTTCCAAAGGGTAGGGCACTTGGAGCTAGGGTTAGGGTTCCTATGGGTAGGGCACTTGGAACTAGGGTTAGGGTTCCTATGGGTAGGGCTTCCCACCCTAGGTTTAGGGTTCCTATGGGTAGGGCCTTGGAGCTAGGGTCAGGGTTCCTACGAGGAGGGCACTTGGAGGTAGGGTTAGGGTTCCTCAGTGTAGGGCACTTGGATCTAGGGGTAGGGTTCCTATGGGTAGGGCACTTGGAGCTGGGGTCACGGTTCCTATGGGTTGGGCATTTGAAGCTAGGGTTAGAGTTCCTGAGTGTAGGGCACTTGGATCCAGGTTAGGGTTCCTATGGGTAGGGCTTCCTGCCCTAGGGTAAGGGTTCCTATGAGTAGGGCACTTGGAGCTAGGGTTAGGGTTCCTATGGGTAGGGCTTCCTGCCTTAGGGTTAGGGTTCCTATGGGTAGGGCACTTGGAGCTAGGGTTAGGGTTACTATGGGTAGGGCACTTGGAGCTAGGGGTAGGGTTCCGAAGGGTAGGGCACTTGGAGCTAGGGTTAGGGTTCCTATGGGTAGGGCACCTGGAGCTAGGGTTAGGTTTCCTATGGGTAGGGCACTTTGAGCTAGGGTTAGGGTTCCTATGGGTAGGGCACCTGGAGCTAGGGTTAGGGTTCCTATGGGTAGGGCACTTGGAGCTAGGGTTACAGTTCCTATGGTTAGGGCACTTGGATGTAGGGTTAGGGTTTCTATGGGTAGGGCACTTGGAGCTAGGGTTAGGTTTCCTATGGGTAGGGCACTTTGAGCTAGGGTTAGGGTTCCTATGGGTAGGGCACCTGGAGCTAGGGTTAGGGTTCCTATGGGTAGGGCACTTGGAACTAGGGTTACAGTTCCTATGGGTAGGGCACTTGGATGTAGGGTTAGGGTTTCTATGGGTAGGGCACTTGGAGCTAGGGTTAGGTTTCCTATGGGTAGGGCACTTTGAGCTAGGGTTAGGGTTCCTATGGGTAGGGCACCTGGAGCTAGGGTTAGGGTTCCTATGGGTAGGGCACCTGGAGCTAGGGTTACATTTCCTATGGGTAGGGCACTTGGATGTAGGGTTAGGGTTTCTATGGGTAGGGCACTTGGAGCTAGGGTTAGGATTCCTATGGGTAGGGCACTTCGAGCTAGGGTTAGGGTTCCTGTGGGTAGGGCTTCCTGCCCTAGGGTTAGGGTTCCTATGGGTAGGGCACTTGGAGCTAGATTTAGGGTTCCTAAGGTTGGGCACATGGAGCTAGGGTTAGGGTTCCTCAGGGTAGGGCTTCCTGCCCTAGGGTTAGGGTTCCTATGGGTAGGGCACTTGGAGCTAGATTTAGGGTTCCTAAGGTTGGGCACATGGAGCTAGGGTTAGGGTTCCTATGGGTAGGGCTTCCTGCCCTGGGGTTAGGGTTCCTATGGGTAGGGCACTTGGAGCTATGGTTAGGGTTCCGAAGGGAAGGGCACTTGGTGCTAGGGTTAGGGTTCCTAAGTTTAGGGCTTCCCGCCCTAGGGTTAGGGTTCCTATGGGTAAGGCACTTGGAGCTAGGGTTTGGGTTTCTATGGGTAGGGCGCCCCGCCGTAGGGTTAGGGGTCCTATGGGTAGGGCACTTGGAGCTCGGGTTAGGGGTCCTATGGGTAGGGCACCCCGTCCTAGGGTTAGGGTTCCTAGAGGTATGTTCTTAAAGGCACGCTGACAAGATAAAAATTACAACTGTCTTGGGGCCAGAAACTCTGGGCTGCCTGTTTCTTTCAGGGGGACCGGGGCCAGAGCAGGGGTGATGCTCTGGCCCTTTACCTTTACCTTTACCTTTATTTAACTGTGTCCTTGTTGATTCCTCGCCATTAGTAAAACAAGTGTTAATTAACCACCTATGCTCAGGATTTGGAATTAGCATGGATGCAATTTAACCCCCTTAATTGCTAGTCAGGGATGAGTGTAGGGGAGAAAAATGGGGCTGGTCAGATGAGATGACAAGACCAGTTAGTGCTTCAGTGCAAAGATGTTTATTGTATCTGCTAACAGCTGGTAGTCAGGCACTCACCAGAGCAGGCTGCTATGCTGGACTGAGTTCACATCTGTTGGCTGTGGGGTTACTGCATATGTGATGTGTCCTGCTTCTTATCCCAGCCAGGATTCAAACTGGTGCTCCTGTGGTCTGTATGTTGCTATCTGACAACAGGAGTCAGAAAGTAGCCTTCCCCATGCAAACTTATTAGCATCTAAGCTCTTCTCACCCAGAATTCACTCTTGCAGACACCACACTTTTGAGTCAGTGAACCAGCCAGCTGTTTCAGGAGGTACAATCGTTTGGCTTTGCTCAGCATGCAGATGTGGACCAGATGTGGTAAAACAATATGGCTCAGAGTGTATATTATGTTATGATAAGCTGAGGACTCAGCTGCGTGCTTTAGCAGGGAGGGGGGCTCTCCCTGCTCATACTTCACAGCTGAGTCTGAAGTCAGGTGGCATGATCTTGTTTGCTCAGGAACGTGTCCGGCTGCTGCAGCGAATGCTTGTTTTCTTTTGCACTTCTACCTCTCTTTCTGGCTGCCATCGGACACCCGTTGGCAAGAAGACTGCAGGGCAAAGCCAGGGCTAATGGCCAGACTACCTTGTTTTCACATTCCAGGATGGTATTGCTGAGGCCGTTTATGCCATCAAGTGCAGACAGACTGTTTGAAATAACAGCAGCAGCATTTCCAATCATAGAAAACCTCAGCTTATATGAAGACTTTTTGCCTCCTTTATGCTTCAGAGACCGGGAAGGGGGGGAAGGAAGGGGGAGGGAGGGCGCAGATCTCAAACTGGAGCAAATCTGCATCGCTCCATTGATTTCAATGGATCTATGACAATACACATATACAGCAGGAAGGATCTGGCCCAAGGAGGTCAGGCGTTAAATGCAAGATATACAGCACCATTGGCTACATTTTGTAATGAAGCTGGGTCTTAGGTTCAACTGCAATATTCAGGTCTGGAAACCAGGTGTCTCACCATGCAGTTTGAAAATGTTCAGGCCCACTCTAATTAGCACGTTTGCCAAATTGCCTCCTGGCCATTTATATTTCACTGAGTAAATACCATGTCATAAAGACTCACTCATCCAGGTTCTTTTGTGCTCGCCTTCCTATTTGGTCTGGTTTTGTGTGTCTCCTGCTTGTAGCCACTAGAGTTCATATCTACAAGCTTTTCTCTGTAACCACGAGGGCTAGAAATTTTTTAAAATGAGATCTGAGATTCTCGTGTAATCCCTTGACTCCGGGAGCTGGGGCTTTAAGAAAAACACCAAATATTGGGAGACTCTTGATAAAATAGTGAGAGTTGGCAACACACATACGTACTATAAAGTACATGGATGATCTCCCTGGCTGCTACTTTTTTCAAAGGAACCAAGACTGCATGAGCAATTATATCATAATCATCTGAGTCATACATTATGCTTTGACAGCATTGTGAAATGGGGCAAAAGGCCTGCTAATGCAGGGTGAGGAACATAGTTTTAAAAATAATTTTTGACTTCTAGCTTTCTGGATTAATTACGTGTCCTCTAAATGTATATGAAATAATAGGCATGAACTTTATCATTCATTTCCCCAGTATATATAGAATTCACTGAAATATAACTTGCAATGGTGTTTAAAGCATTATCTTTGCATGATTTTCCAGTGTGTGTATATATGAAATTCATCCAAAGTTCATCTTTTACGCACCATGCCAAATTAAACTTTAGTGCAGTGTATTTCATCTGCTCAAACTAGTAAAATCCTTACAGCCTAGACAGGAGATAAGACAGATATATAGAGTTCATGAGAAGTTCTTGCAAAGTCGACACCTTCTTAGCAAGTGGCTTCCATTTGCCTTACAGGAAATAAAACAAAACACAGCTATTGGTTCCTCATCTGACTCTGGCTTTTCTGCAAACACAGGCAGGTTTCCTACAGCCTGCTTTCAAACAGCATCAGTATCTCCTTTCAGAGAGTGTCTGCTTATTCTGACCTAACCAAATAGTGAAGCGGTTCCCTTGATTTACCTCATGGCTGTGCTCTTAGGGACCTCATCCAAAGCAGAAGGTATGTTTTCCTAAGTCAAATCTACATCAACATGTGAAATGATTTCTTTGAAGAGGGACCCTTTAAAAAAAAAAAAGATTCAAGAGCTACCCCCATCCCCTTGATCAATGGCATTAATAATTTTGGGAGTTCCTCCAGATAGGTGTCTTTTTTGAAGTGGGTCCTGTGGCGTGTTTTCCCTGCAGTTGGCTGGACTTTGAGGCAGCTAGTAAGAAAACATCACCCGCCATAATGGAGAAAGTATGAACTGCAGAGAGACAGAATGTAATGATTTAGCATGAATAGACAGACACCATCAAGGGTACCACTGAAGGGCTAAGCATGTCCTCTTGCTCCTGTACTGGTGGTTCTGGGACCAATACCAGAAACTGCTAACACATGTATATGAGAATTCTGCTAGAGTTTTCCACATGAATTTGCTAGTACTCAAACTGCTTGTTTCCACACTCTTGCCAATATCATTCATAGTAGGGAACATTAATTCTTAAGCCTCACCTCTGTGCTGTATAGGTCTTGTGCTGGCCCTCTGCACTGGGGGAATTTATATATCACAAAAGGATAATAATGATGTCTTGTCTTTCATTCTGAAGGATATAAAATGTCTTCCCATATTATAAACATATTGTATCCAGGGATTGCTTTGCAAAACACTGAGAGATGCACTCACCCTAAGAGTGGAATGTGGCGACTTCAATAGCTTCTGGTAGAAGTGGGCGAATATCTCAGTATTTTCACATTTTATTCCATATTTCAGCATTCCAAAAACGGTGGCTATTTGCTCAAATGTAATGTTGATTTTGCACCCGCTGTGTTCATGCCCCCCTTTGTATTCACATTCTATGAATATTTGAGCCAACCAGTTTGCTTGCAGGAATGTTTTCAGGAAAAGCTAACATTAGAGATCATTTGCAAAAGCAAATTTTGAACTTTTAAAATGTGAGTATTCTCACCAGAAACCTGATCCTAAGAGCACTTCTTGTCCAGTTGGGGAACACAATCCATGTGTTCCATGTGTCCAGTCCAAACCTAGCAATACAGTTCAGATTTTGCACATGAAATCCTCACAATGAATTTGCTCCTGTGCAACTCACAAATCAAGAGCAATTTGCAGAAAGCATCTGTTGAAAAATGAGTCCATCAGAGAGAATTAGAAATTGCTCTTCACCAAGCCATGAAGAGGAAAAAGAAGCTAAATTAATTGACCAAATAGTTTGTTATGAATTACTTGCTCAACTCTTGAACACACCAGCTTCAGTACTAACCATTCCCCATAATTAGTAAGTAACAATTTGAAACGACAAATGTATTGTTTGAGGGAGAGAACCTCTTGCACACTGAATGATGAACTCAAAAACCTTATTCTTTTCTCCTCTTTTCTTGGTATAGCCAGCCAGTCCTGTGGTCAATCAACTGCTGGATTAGTTCAAAAAAAGACAGAAGGAAACATCCACCCAAATATCCAAGGATATAATTACACTTTCATCCTATATTCCAGTTCATCTGAGAACTGTCGGCGGATGTTAAAGAAAAAGCTGTCACCTGACTAGTTTTACAGACACACAATGCTCAATATTCTTTAGAGAACGCTACAGCTTTGATTTGCTTTATTATATAATGGGCTGATCAGGTCTAACTTAGTGATTTCTAGTGATGATGAATATTTTTTATTAGGGAAGAATTCTGTTCCCTGACTTTCCTGAAGCGTGCTTAGCCATGACTTCGTAGGATTTTATTTTAAGAAAGGCATTGTCAATCAGTAAATATAGGAGTATCTAGCTACAGTGAACACAGTAGTCTCTATTCCCCATCACATTAATAGCTAAAAGATAGATTTTTCCAGGTATTTAAACACTTAAAGATTTAGGTGGATGCCTAATGGGATTTTCAAAAGGACTGAAGTGCCTATCTCCCGCTGAAATCCAGGTACCTTTAAATATGTGGCCATGAGGTGAGGGCCTTACAAACCCCTAGATGAACTGATCTTCACAACCCCCCTCTGAGGAAGGAAAGAATTACTCTCCCCATTTCACAGGCAGGAAATGGAGAGATCACCTTACGTGCCCCATGCTGTATGGTAAATCTATGGCAGACCCAAGACTTGAAGCCATGTCTCCTGGGTCTCAGTCCAGTGTCTTAAGCACCAACCCATTCTTTCCTCCTGAACCGAAGCTTCACTCAGCCTGCTCTCCTTTAGCCCAATTCAGCCCAATTCACAAGCCCTGACAGGCCAAGAGCGCCCCGCTGCCAGCCCTGACAGGGCCTGCCGCCCCAGGCCCCCCAGCCCAGCTGGGCCTCCTAGGGCCTGGGCAGAGGCTGCTGGAGCTCTCCCCCTGGGGAGCCTGGTGGGGGAGGGCTAGAGGCTCCTGGCTCTACTTGCTTTTCATAGCCCCTGAACCCCCCCCACTGCCTGCACCCCACTGCCTGCCTTTTGCTGCGGGCCTTAGAAGCAGGGGAGCCCCAGGCCCTTTAAATAGCCCCAGCCCCACCTGCTGCCCAGGCCTACCCCTGGGAGGGAGGCTGAGGCTGCTGCTACCTCGTACCCTGGTGGGGTAGAGGCACCCCTGCACTGCCTGCCGGCTCCGTGCCCCTGCCCCCTGCCCCCCTGCACCCGCCCCCCCCGCGCCCCCCCTGCCCTGCCCCTGCCCTGCCTGCCCCCCTGCCCCCTGCCTGCCGCCCCGCCCAGCCCGCCCTCCCCTGCCCCTGCCCAGCCCAGCCTGCCCTGTCCCCTGCCCCCCCCTGCAGCCCCACCCCCAGCCCACCTGCCCACCCCACACCAGCCCCCCCCCACCACCCCCACCCCCAGCCCCAGCCCTTGCCCTTGCCCTCAGCCAGCCCCACCTCCAGTCAGCCCCTGCCCCAGCCCTGCCTCCAGCCCTTCCCTGCCTGCTGCCCTGCTTCAATGCAGGGGTAACATGAGGGGAGGGGGGGGGGGGGGACCACACACATGCACAGCACACCCTAGGTGTCCAGAGAAGAAAAAAAAAAAAGGGGAACAGGGGGGGTGGGGTAGCCCTATATAAGAAAAAGAATCCCAAACTCCTGTCCCCATCAAAATGGGACATCTGACACCCCCCACACCCCCCCGTGTGGTGGGGGACACACACATGAAACGGAGCAGTTCTAGTGTTCAGCTCATCTTTAAAAAGAACTTTAGGTCTGGTTTAACGCATCTGTATTTTTTTTTCCCAGACATCCAGCTTTTTGGTTCTTAAATGCCATCCGGGGGGATTTTTTTTAAAACTGGACGTGGTGGTAACCCTATTGGTAAAAAATACATACTGTGCACACATCCCTTAAGCAGAACTTTTTACAGGAACCGGTTGCCACCCTGGGGCCCCGCCAAAAATGTTCGAATTGGGCCCCGCACTTCCTAAAGCCGGCCCTGCTGCTCTCTGAGCACAGCAAGCCAAGTTCAAGAGTGCGAGACATTGTACCCTGGAGCCAGCGCCTAATGGCCTGTGCTTCCTCCTCACTGAACTACAGAGCGGAACCAATTTGAAGCCCTGTTAACTAAGAGCCAGTTCTAATGCTAGGTTTTTAACAGTGATAAATAATTCCAGCATAACAAAAGAACTGGCCTCAAATGCTCCATTTGGCTGTACAGCACTGCAGGGAGTGAAGCCACCACACGCCTGCTGCAATGGTGCAGGGAAGCCAGGTGGCGGGGAAAGGCGGCTACGTGGGAGCTTGTCTCCTGCCCCATCTGTGATGACTACATGCCAGCTGGGCTGCTCCTGAGCAGGATATATCCAGTCAGTGTGAGGCAGAGCAGGGAACAGCCTCTCTGTACAGCATGCAGCAAGGGAACAGGGCTGCAAGGGATTTTTCTAGGACCTTCCTCTTAAGCCCTCTCCGCACTGAACCCATGCTAGCAAGCTTACTGGTCCAGAGCCCAATCCTGCCCTCACTGCAGTCAGAGAACATTGGGGGCCTCATTCCTCATCCCATTACACCCATTTTTATGCCCTGGTCACTCCCTCGACTGCAATGGAATCACATAATGGAGTAGAGAATTGAGTCCAGGATCTGGCCTGGGCTGTTCTTTGTCTCCATTATTAAAGCAAATAAGGAATGACTCCAGAGCGAGAATTCACTGGATCTTGTCAGGTCGAATGTAGATTTAATGAGCCATTTGCTAAGAGCTTGGAGGAGGCTGAAATGTCTCCAGCAGCAGGAGCAGCTGCAAACTGTTTCCATATCCACCCGTCCTTCTGTCATTCCCTCATTATGTGAGGGGACACGGGGAGGACTCCTTGTGCTGGCAGTTTTAATGAGTGTCTTGGTGTCTGTCTCAGTGCTGATGAGCTTATTGAGAGAAGATCAAGCAGGAGGGGGTGGAAAAGAATCTGTGGTCCCATTTTAAGTATTTGCAATGCCCCTCTCTACAAAGGAAGGCCGAGACCACTTGCAGCTCCTAATCAGCTCCCATGGGAATAGGCAGAGGTGGCTGTGCAGCAAGAGGGATTTATTTGTTGTTCATACTGCAAGCTACACCTCCCTGTGTAACTGTCTGGTGGACTCTAAGCGTCTCAAATGCAAAAGGGAAAACGATCCGTCAGTAGATACTTGAGAAAGGAATACAAATGTCACCAGCAAACTGTGTTTATATTCAGCAGCATGTGCTCTGTGTGAGTACGGCTTATGGCAACATTTAAAGCTGTTATGAGAAGCTTGCAGTAGGGTCAAGATCAGACAGGTCACCTGAGTCGGACTGTATGGTACCACCTGTTTTTTCACTCATTAGGTGTTTCAGGATTTATCAGAGGCTGCCCCTCTCATTCCTAAATCCTATTATTAGTCCGCAGTAAGTACTACTCACTTTCATATTCAAATTCCTTTATAGGCATGAATTAACCCAGCAGCCCTGCAAAGCTGGAATTGTTAACCTCACTTTGGGAGTGTGTGTGTTGGGGGAGAGACTGAGGCAGGGAGGCTAAGGATGAGATTCGCTCCCTTGCAGCGAGCCAGGGCAAGCCTCGGCACCCTTAAGCCCTCATGTATGTGGTGATCAGAACTTGGGCTGACCTTCTGCACTGGCGGGAATTTTACCCCAGGCTAAAGAGCGAGTTCCTGTGTCCCAATCCACTGTTCAGATCACACCGCTCTCTGCTGTCCAGTGGGACTTGAACCTCAAAACAATGAGCCCAGTGGTCAGGTGGGGAGGATGTAAAAAAAGCCCAGCTCCGCCTCCTAGACCAGCAGGGGCCGGGAAATGATCTGCTGAGCCCTCAGGGAGCCCAGCAGGCTTTGCCCAGCATCAGGACACTCAGCTTCTCAGTCACTCTGAGCCCTCTGGTTCGTTGTCAAGGAAGATTAAGCTACAGCAACCAGAGGCCACTTTACTTCTGAATGAGAGCATCCACCCTGGGGTTTAAAGCGCTCTGACTTCACCACTTCATGCAATTCATCTTAACTTTCCTGAGCATCCCACATACACACACCCTTGGATAGTGATATTAAACTCTAGAGAAATTCTTATCCCGTCCCTCTGTGGGAGGAAAGATCTCTGTGCTCCTGATTAATGGAGAGACGGAATGGAGATTCCGAAGCCCTCCCAGGGATCACAGGTTCCATAAATGTTCAGCCCTAAAGATATCTGAATGGGTTTTTAAATTCAGTGGAAATCCTGCTGTTTTTAGAGCACTGTCACAAAGCTACAGCTTTCTTACAGATGTACTTACGTATTCTGGCCCGTGCTGCTTTTTCTGTTCTAAAATTTGTATTTTTTAAATCTGAGAAGAAATGCAAAAGCACAGCATGTAATATATGCATGCTCAAAGAATATACAACACTGAGTGAACTAAGAGAGGAGCTTGATATGCAGATACAGCTTATAAAAACCAACTGATGGGGAAGCTCCAGAAATACAAAGCACATCTTTCTGAATTCCGCTTGTTTCATGATCCAGAAAGGACTATTCCTTTTTTATAAATTTGCCAGATCACTTAGGACCTGATTCAAAGCTATTGGGATCGATGGAATGCCTCCCATTGACTTCAATATGGTTTTAGGATCAGACTCTTAAGCCAGTAATTCTCAGTCTACCATATGAGCAGAGTATGTTTTTTTACTACTAAAGTGGCAGTCAGTAGAATGTTATTTGAGGGAAAAGTTAAATAGAATTCTTTGAGGGAGTCAGCAAGCATGTGGACGAAGGCGATCCAGTCTCTTAAGCAAACTAAGCAGTCATGAGATAAAGGGGTAAAATCCTCTAATGGATCAGTAACTGGTTAAAAGACTGAGGGGGAAAAAAAGGATAGGAAAAAATGGTCAGTTTTCACAATGGAGAGGGGTAGATAGCGGGGTCCCCCAAGGATCTGTACTGGGAACTGTTCTATTCAACATATTCATAAATAATCTGGAGAAAGGGGTGAACAGTGAGTTTGCAAATGATGCAAAATTACTCAAGATAGATAAGTCCAAAGCTGACTCTGAAGAGTTACAAAGGGATCTCAGTTGAGTGACTGGGCAACAAAACGGCAGATGATAAATGCAAAGTAATGCCCAATTGGAAAAAATAATCCCAACTATACATACAAAATGATGGGGTCTAAATTAGCTGTTACCACTCAAGAAAGAGATCTTGGAGTCATTGTTAATAGTTCTCTGAAAACATCCGCTCAATATTCAGCAGAAGTTGAAAAAGCTAAAAGAATGATAGGCTCCATTAGGAAAGGGATAGGTAATAAAACAGAAACATCATAATGGCATTATATAAATCTAGGGCACACCCACACCTTGAATACTGCATTCAGTTCTGGTTGCCCCTTCTCAAAAAAGATGTATTGGAATTGGAAAAAGTGCAGAGAAGGGCAATGAAAATGATTAGGGGTATGGAACAGCTTCCATACTAGGAGAGATTAAAAAGACTGGGACTGTTCAGTTTAAAAAAGAGACGACCAAGGGGGAGCTAAGAGGTCTATAAAATCATGAATGGAGAAAGTGAATAGGGAAGTGTTATTTACTCTTTCATATAACACAAGAACCAGGGGTCACTCGATTAAATTAATACACAGCAGGCTTAAAACAAACAAGACGAAGCACTTTTTCACACAATGCAGGGTCAGCCTGTGGAACTCATTGCCAGGTGATGTTGTGATGGCCAAAAGTATGATTGGGTTCAATAAAGAATTAGATAAGTTCATGGCGGATATGTCCATCAATGGCTATTACACAAGATGGTCAGGCACGTAACTCCATGCTCTGGGTGTCCCTAAACCTGTAATTGCCAGAAGCTGGGTCTGGACGATGAGATGGATCACTTGAAATTGTTGTGTTCTATTCATTCTGTTTGAAGCATCTGGCATTGGCCACTCTCTGAATTGGGATAATGGGCTCGTTGGACCGTTGGTCTGACACAGTATGGCCAGTCTTATGTTCTGTGTTCTCTATACAAAGGTAAGTGATGGCTAAATAAACTATATTGGATGACTGATGGAAAAAATTGCTGAATAAATTATTTGCTGCGTATTATCTGACCATCCATAGAGACAATTTATTGCATGCATAATGCCAAAATTTGTCAGATGAGTTCTTAGTAGCAAATTATTTGACCAGCTCTTCTAGGGTGATATTCACTTCTGTGCTGTGGGACAGGATTCATAGGCCTTTTGCTAGCCCTAAGCACAAGGGTGAGTTTGACCCACTGAGAATAATACGGTTAGCAAATTGGTAAAATCTCCCTAATAAAATGAGAGAGTTGTCCTTATTAATCCTGCATGATACTTTCTCCTAGAATTCCTGAACCTATGTGTGTTCCCATAACATGTGGAGAACATGCATGTTTTCTCCTCTGTAAATGAGGTAATCCTACCGCAGTCTCCCCTTATACTGTGCAATGTGACATTTCCAAGCTCAGAGTGGCAGTACTTAGGCACTGGACCATACTATCTGGCTAGCATCAGAAACATTGTCAGTTGCCATTCAGCAAGATGAAGAGATGGGCCAGTGGCTTTACATGTTCCCATTTGTGCAGGAGGTAGAAGACCAGATCAAGACCCCACATTCTATCCTCTAGCTTAGCACAGAACTTCCGTTGCTGCCAATGGGAGTCTTGCTCATGGAACTATGGAAGAATATGCCCCACAACAAGGCTGGGAGGATAATGTGCTTCTAGGTCCATTTGTACATAATGTGAGTTCTTTTTAGTTTTTCTTTATACTGGACTTCCAGTGTCCAGCTATTGCCTCTACCCCTAAGCAGTGAAAGTCAGCCCTGTACAAAGAGCCAAGATAAAGCATCATTTAAGTCAACGTGAACACCCTGTTCCTAAGTAGGAGGGTGACAGGAGGCTCTGAAATTCCCAACCATAACCTAAAAAATGAGTGGCAAATTGGAATTAAACCCCACTGCAGGACAGAGAGAGATGCAAGTTTAGAACAGCAATCCTAGAGCAATGGAATTCCACCTGTGCTGTGACAGCAACTCACTGTTATTCAGTGGAATTCTCGCTGTGGGTCATAAATTGCCCTCCTGGAGGGGTGGGATTTTCAGTTTCAGGACTGTAAATTGAGAAAGGCTTAAAACTATTGCAGAGTTGTTGGGGGACCACAGCTCTATGACCTCTCCCCCATGGCCACATTCTGAAGAGACGGGATGGACAGAAAAAGGGCTTAAGGGAGTTTGCTCCACTCATCAGCTGTGTGGATCAAAACCGAATTCCTGAGAACAAAGAAGACTGGAGTGTTTTTGAACAACTGCCCTTCTGAAAGTAAATGATACCAAGCCACTGAATTCTTTTAGCTATCAGCAGAGCATGACATCGTTTTTGGATTTAGGATAGATACTTTTTTCCCCTCCACCACCATCTGCTTTTTCGCTCTAGTCTTCACAGTTCAAAAGCTGCTGCTGCTGACTGGGGAAAAACAAAACCAAAAGACACGTTGGAGACTTCTAATCATTAAAAAAACCCAGCCTGGAGCAAATTTTATTGCTTGTGAAAGTAAGGAGCTTGCAGCACTTGTTAGAGGTTGGACCTCCTCTCACACATGGCTCTGCCAGCCCCTGCTGTCTATACATATCAACCATGTTACTTTATGGTGGCAAGTGATTTTGTAAGAAGGAAAAACGTTCACTAGGGAGAAAGTTTAAACTACCAAGCTCAATTCAAACCAATGGTGCAAGTAAGAAGGCAAGGACAGTGTGATTACAAGCGATGACATCTCATGAAGCTCCATAGCTAGAAAAAACTGTCCTTCATCACTGGAAAGATTCCAGTGCTCCATTTTCCAATGTTGAATGGCCAGAGTTTCTAGATCTCGGTCTAAAATCTTATAGCGGCATCTATTGCCATAGTGTCTGCGTTTCTTTCCCTGGGTGCCAGGCCTTGCAATCATCATTTGTCCCTCAAGTCAGGAAAAATATAGGTCATTTACCAAGCAGACTAGCATGCTCTCAGCATCTTATACAACTGGGGCCAGTCTGTCCCTGCATTCAATAGAAAGGACTATATGGGATCAACTCGATGATGCTTCCAAGTAACCAGTGCTGCTGACTTTTGTTCCCAAGTGAAAATACTGCAGCTCAGTAGAGGGATTTAATCCCAAAGCAATTTCAGAGTCTTGCTTAAAGAGCTTGGATTGTTTCTCTTTAAAAATGTCTGAACACCAAGCTGACTTTGACGGGCAGAAAAGAGTTTTGGCATCATTTACCCCTAGTTTAGGGACAGTTGTCCAAGGAAAGACCAAACAATAAAAGACCCTGTTTTTAAAAAACCCTGTATGAAAGTCATGCTGACAAACGCCCAGAGTTATTTGTAGGTTATAAAATTGCAGGTTATTTTGTAGCAGTCATAAAATTGCTGCAGAATGTTTCTCTGAAGCTGGATGAGATTCCACTTTTTAAGCGCATGGAAAATACTTGGCTAGACTGTTGCAGAGATTTGACCACGTTAAACAGTTTTGCATAGTGAGAAGAGCAGGGGACTAGGAGTTTGGGAGCTGGGTGTTCAACCTGAGACCTCTGAAAGGAACGTGTTTTTCAGAAAGTGCTGAGCACCCATGCCCGAACCCCCGTGATGGGGGCTGTATAAATAGATAGACAAATCTCCAGTTTTTGGGAGAGCTTTGATTGTGGATGAAAATATCCCTAGGAATGTGACATCCATCCATTATAGGTAAGAGGTGAATCACGAGTTTCCTACGTGTAGATGTTGTTGGTGTAATAAGCGTCCAGTTAATCCCTCCAGCTGTAATTGTGATGAAATTCATTAGCATGCTTTGGCATTACTGCCTGTCTCTAATATCCAGCTCCAGATATAACACCAGTGTAGGAATTAATGGGTGCTTATTCTGAAGCTTATTCTCCCACACAGATCTTCTGTTTCTCTAATTGCCTGCAAAGTCAATTTCTCTAATTGCGTGTGCATTGGAAGACAAGATATCGTTGCCATAAACACTCAGGAGGAACAAATAATGTGCTCTTACTCTGTATGGTCTCCTGCTGTCCTCATTTGTATTCCAGACAGCCCCGGGGAGCGTTCATTTCACACATGAATGGGCTGAGGCCATTTGAGATGTACCTGTGCTCTGTGGAAGTCGGGGAAGTACTGCAAACTTCAGGAACACGCAGCAGCTTGGAGACTGATCCAAGGCCCATTGAAATGAATGGGAAAGTCTTCATTGACTTCCTCAGGCTCTGAACAGGGCTTAGATGGTATTGTGCTTCGAATTAGGCTGACTTGCTGCAGGGACAGCGTGCACTGTGATACATATTGATGTGACACTCATTTACTGTGTCGTGACAGAGCAAGCCGCAGCCTCTTGCAAGTTATCACTGTATTGTGTGATGTCGATGCTACTGCTCTGCTGTCGCCACCTTTGCTCACAGATTTCAGGCTGCTGCTAGCTATGATGGGATTAGTGCCCCTGTTGTATACTGGGTTCCAAAGCAAACCGAGATTTCTGTAACTGGTTCTAGCTGAAAAGGTATGAATGAAATCAACGGCTCCGTCATGCCTATAGTCTGACCTCTGCTCAATCCTAACCTGTCCTAGCGCTGTGTGTGGATAATGGTCTAGTCCATCGGCTCCCAAACTTTATTGGTTCCCGTGTCACTTTCTTAAGAAATGGTTGTGAAGTGAATGGAATTTCATGCTCATGTACCTCAGGGTACCCTGGAACAGGGTGCTCTGCCCCTTTAAGAGAGAGGGGGGGTCTGAGGCCAGGTGTATTATCAGCTCCAGCTAGGAAGGGGTCAGGTGATGCCTGTGAATGGGCTGAGACAGTCCAGTTGGAAGAGGCTCCTGTGGCAGAGTGAAAGCTACTGGGCCAGGCAGCAGAATAGCTCTTTTTGGTGAGGTTTTGTTTTAATTAATACAGTGTGTGCTGAGCGGGGAGACAGACAGAGACTTGGGCATAGAGTTAATCCTTCCTGGGCTGGGGAGACAGGCCAACTGCCCTTCAGAAACATACCGCAATTTAGGAACCCTTGGTCTAATCCCTGTTCAAAAGGGCTAGGGGCGTCCTAGCCCGTAGGAGACACCGACAAAAAGAGCAGGGCGGAAGGTGATGGACACTGAGTTAATCTTCTCAGGAGCAACGGATGGAGAAGCTTAGAGGATTCTGCATGCACTTAATAGCCAGAGCTTTTAGTCTGGTCCTGAGCTGAAAGCCCCTCAAATCCTTTGGTGCATTCCTAGTATCTCAGATTTAGGAAAGTGCTTAAGAACTGCTTTTCCCTTTAGTGCGTTGGTTCAGGCACTAATTCCTCACCAGTTCAGCTTGGCCTGGGGAACTGGATTCACCCATGTGTAACTAGCTGCCTGTTGTTTTTTGGTTTTTCAATTAAAAAGCCGCAGCAAGCACAGAAATCCATCGTAGCCAGTGTTCGCTTTATGTGACAGGAATTATAAAGGACAAATTGGTTTGTCCCTTTGCATATTTTAGGGGCTGTTATTAAATAGCTCCTGTTTTCGAAAAAAGCTGCAGATGAGCTGAACTGGCATGTCATGTTGGGAGCTGTTTCGAGGCCTGAAAATGACTAGGCTAGTTTATTATCCATATAGTCAGGGGCGGCTCTATGTTTTTGGCCGCCCCAAGCAGTCATGCGCGGACCTCCCGCGGGCATGACTGCAGAGGGACCGCTGGTCCCGTGTGGCTCCGCCGGACCTCTCGCGGCTGCGGAGGGTTCGCGGGTCGGGACGAGCCCCCCTCCGCAGTCATGCCTGCGGCAGGTCTGGTCCTCCCTGGGCTCCGGTGGACCTCCCGCAGGCATGACTGCGGCAGGTCCGCCGGCCCAGCCTGCCGCCTACCTCGGCGGCAAAAAACGCCCCCTACATTTTGCCGCCCTAGGCACCAGCTTGTTTTGCTGGTGCCTAGAGCCGCCCCTGCATATAGTATACAATCTCTACCTAGGAAGGGCCTACCAGCTTTAGTCATGGAAGCGCTGGGAACTCCCCTGAATGAAATTCAGCATTGCTGGTGAATCCTGATTGTCTCACACTGTGATTCCCCAAAAGCGTATGTGCTAGCTACAGGAGAAGACTCTCTTCCTCCAAATATTGTTGTCTTTCACACACGTACAGGAGAAATAACTTGCTCACACACTCTTCTCTCTCCAAAGCAGACAAGCTGTTCTCTCAAACCTTCTCACACTCACATCTCCTTTCTCTCCCCTGCAAACAAACAAACATGCTCCTAGGCAGCTTGGGTTACTCTGGATCCAATATCATGTCCTCAGGGTCACTGCACTGCGATGTCGCTTCCTTGCTTTTGACGTTGCTTCTAGGGCCACCCAGAGGATTCAGGGGGCCTGGGGCAAAGCAATTTTGGGAGCCCCTTCCATAAAAAAAAGTTGCAATACTACAGAATACTGTATTCTCGTGGGGGCCCCTCCAGGGCCGGGGGCCTGGGGCAAATTGCCCCACTTGCCCCCCCGTCTGGGAGGCCCTGGTTGCTTCCTGCTGCAGCATAGCCCTTCGGGGCAGAGCAAACTTCTAAGCAAACGTCATCATCTCACAGAACACAGTGCCCCATTGAACGCCAGTGAGCCGTCCCTTCGACGTTACCTCCCTGGCAAGTGAATGTGCTAACGGATGGCACTGCCTGTAGCTAGTCATGTGGAAATTTGTCCATGTGTCCTCTCCCCCTCCATACTCCCACATCTCCCTTGTCAGCAGGCTGCATGACAGCCTGTGCTTTCCCCTCCCACTCTCTGTCCTGAAGGATCTACACAGCCAAAAACTAAGACACCAGGGTGGCTTGGTAGTGGTGCCAGTGTGATCCTGTTCTGCCGTCCCTGCCACAGTGTAAGGAAACATCTGCTCTTTAACTCAGCTTGTCTATATTTTTCATTCATTTATAAGAGCACCCGTATAACCATCACTTCAGCGCCGGGAGAGAATCACATGCTGTCCTGCCTCTGCGGGAGCCCCAGCATGCTGAGCAGAGTCTGCATTTCAACTGCCTCCAGGGCAGCTTTCTTCTTAACGCTGCCAATGCAAGAGATCCTTGCCAGGTTCCTGCAGAGGGGAGAGGCTAAACCGCGTGGGGTGGAGCCATTCCCCAGCATGCCAGGCAGATGGCTTTTGCTCAGTCTCAAGCAGGTCTCTCAAGTCTCCCTCCTTTGGGTCCCACAGTGACGCAACAAGTTTGGCATCCTCTCAGAGTTAGGTCACACAGCAAGCAGGGCAGCAGAAGAGGTGGGAATAGAACCCTGGTCTCCTGAATGAATAACATGCTGTGTCTCTTATTTTAGGTTTTTGTCACACACTGGGGCCTTGGCACATTGAGAAGTGTGGCCTCAGGAGGAATTTAATAGGCTCCTGCAGAAATCGACACCTCTTCTTCAGACTGTAATGTTCTTGAGGAGCAAACTCTGTAGTCCTTTCCCATCTCAGCTCCCACTCCATGTGCTTTTTGTAACTAATCTCAGAAACGGAGCACAAAATGGAACATAAGTATTTAAAATGGATGTTAGTTACCTGTGTTGATTCAGTGCCCAACGGCCCAATCCCGCAAGGCGCTGAGCACCTCATTGGATGTGCTGTGTACTCTGAGCTCCATAGAAGTTAGTGGGAGCCGAGGGTGCTCAGCACCACACTTCAAATTCAGTAATGGTTGCTGCTCCCAAGGCTGAAAATTGGGCCCTCCTCTGGAAGGAGAAACGACATAATTTAAATAACATTAAGGGCGTGTAACACAAGCTCACTTACCAGAGCCAGGAAATGGAAAGTGATAGCTGAGCTATTTAGGCAGCATTTCAAAATACATATGATTGATTTACCTGACCAGCTAGAGCGGTTCTTAATATGTCACTGCAGCTCATCCACATCCACATGCATTCGTAGAAGGCCGTTCTTCTCTCAGGAGGGCACACAGCCTACTTTATTTTTAAATAACACATTACTTAACGTGTGGACCATGGGGCCGACTCTGCAACACTTACTCGTGCCGAGTAGTCCTTATATGAGCATTCCAACGGCGTTCACAGGAATAAGCACTGTACAGTGTGAGCAAGAGTCTGATCTGCTGCAGAAATAACAAGACTCTTGCATTTCCTTTGTCATTCAGGGATTCTGATGTTTCCTGCTAACCCTTGTAAATATAACTGATTGACATCCCTTCTCCATCTTTTCTCTGTATTAGAATGATATGAGTAGCTCATCTGTCTAAATACACACATACACATACACACACACACACTTAGCTATTGTCCCATGAATTGTTGGCATGATTTTTTGCATGACAGTAGCCCCATCGTGCAAGGAACGGCACAGATGCATAGGAAGATACTGACCCACAAAGTCCCACAAGACTGACACAGGTGGGAGAAAGGAAGTACTATTCTACAGATGGGGAACTAAAGCACAGAAGGACATGTCTAAGAGCCCCAGGAAGTCCGTGTCAGAGCCAAGAGTTGAATCCAGAATCTCTAGCGAATCTTGCATAACCACAAGATCATCCATCCTCTTTGTTCCATAAAGAAATAAACTATTTGTGTAAGTATGAGAAATAAATGTGAATCTGTCGCTTGGAATTATCCTTAGTTCTCTTGCCATTTCAGCCATGAGGTTATGCTGTGGAGTTTTAACCTTTCACCACCATATTCTTCTACCTATTCTCCCCTCCCCCCCAAAACATCCAAGAAATCCTCAGGCAATATGAAATCTGGGCAGCACACCACAGGAGATGATGTTTTCTATGAAGTGCTGTTATTTGGTAGATCAGAGAACAGGAAAAAGGCAATCTTTTGGTCTTCTTTGGTCGCCCCATCATGACTGTTAAAGTTCACTCTCATGTGTACTGTGAGCAGTAGCGCTTTGATGCCTGGCCCTTTGCATGCCCTAAGGTTTGTCAGATGTTTCTGTGAGCACAAGTCGTTTGCAGGATGTTACTCTCAGAGCCCTCGCAGATGTATTGGAATTCAGGCTTTGAATTCATAGCTCCATCTGGGACTGGGGACTGTTTGATATTTCTTTTATTTTCAGAAGAGAAGTGTTTGTGTTTAAGCGCCAGAAGATATTAACCAAGGGCATTTTTTTTTCTGTCTAGCTCCTAGTGGAGCAAGGATAATTCTGGTTATCTGCTTTGTTCCTAATCACATCTCACACATGGCTGCCCCCAGGAGATTTCAGCACGCTAGCGAGGAGCCTGACTTTTCCATATCTCTAAGTCCCCTCGAGCTTCCATTTGGCCTGAAGTTATCACTGACTGATGAAGTTCAGTTTAACTTTCCTTAACTACAGAGAAAGCTGAGACTGCCTTGGAAGGTTGAGCCTTAGTGATATAGCAAAATGGTCCTAGTGTGGCTGCAGCCATACTGGAAAAACTGTGCTTATGCTGGTGCAGTGTACGCCAGTTCCCCAAACCGACATAAGTAGAGTTCTGTTGATATGACTGTGTCTATACTAGGGTGTTTGCTGGCATAGCTGTGTCAGAGTTTAAGGCCAGAAGGGACCAGGAGATCATCTCTGACCTCCTGTACATCACAGGCCATTAAACACCTCCCAGCTTCTGCTACAACAAAGGCAACAACTAGAATTAGACCAAAGTATCACAGTCCAGAGACCACAGGCAGAAAACAGCAGGGATGGAGGTGTATCAATGCCTGAGGCCCCTGCAGTTGCAGGGAATTGATTAAGTGAGATATAACCAGATAATCCTGGGATGTGGCCCATGTCCCATGCTTCAGAGGAAGACAAAAATACCCCAAGGTTCCTGCCAATCTGGGGGAAAATTCCTTCCTAATCCTGAATATAATTATCAGTGTGTTGGTAAAAGAAATCACACCCCTAACTGACATAACGATGCCAGCAAATGTTTTTCATGTGGACAAGGCCTCAGTGCTACTGCCTTGTGTTAGAGCAACTGAGAGTGGAATGTCAGACTGAATGCTGCTCAGACAGAATCATGGTGACTGACCCTCCTGAAAAAAGTAGAGTGTCTTTGCCCTTTCAGATACCTACACCATTTTGATGGCAATCTTACTACTTTTGCATCTGCCTGCACCATACATTGAGTGTCATTGTAATCCAGTTCTGAGCTTTCAAGGCTCCTCCCTGATCATTGTTCTGTCTTTTCAGATGATTGGTAGACTTCTAGTTCATGATGCAGAGATGGGGATTCGCCTGGCAATCCTTGCGCAGGTATATCCAAAACTGGATTTCTGTTATTCATGTTGCTTTCTGGGTTATCAGGTGGATCGCTTTATACACTTCAAATGATGGTAAAGCCATTACCAGCATCCTTTCCCACATTCTGATGTTTCTCTCCAGAACCCTACATGTTCTGGATCATGACTATCTGTGGATTGCATGGCTCCCTATGTATATTGAGATAAAATGAGGCATACCTGTTGGAAGTCCCTATATCCAAACTCTGAGGAATTGGAGGTGGGACATTGTTACTGGAGGATCCTTAAATCTGGGATTTGCTCCCCTTGTAGGGTTGCTATAGTCTGAGAGTGTTGGCCTTTAGGAAGTGTTCCAAGGATGGTTTGGGCTGGTGAGTTGTATGGGGCAATCTTTCTTGCTGCAATTGATATTTTTTAACGTGGGCAAGTGTGTATGTATGTTGCCCCTTGTTATCAATTACAATGGGGTGTAAACCCCACACTGGCACTGCAAGGGCTAAGGGGAGCTGGGGATCTTAATTAATGAACCTGGAGGGAGGGCCAGGCCCAATTCAAGATTAGTCCCATCTGAGGGAGGAGCTGGGTGGTGAGTATACAGGGAGGAAGCCCAAAGTAGAAGGGCTGGGTTGGGCTCCCCTCCCTCTCGTGGTAGTAGAGACACTGCAGAGTAGAAGAGGAGCCCAAGGGGAGAATAGGCCTTGGGATGCTGTCTTGAGAAGATGCTCTGGAAAAGGGTCAGGAGAGATGTAGAGCAGCCCCTGGGGTGGAGTAAGCTTCTGTGATGAGCTCTGATAAAAGAGCAGGATCTTGACGTTCAGGGGGAGAGCCCTGGGAGGCATTCAATGGAGGAACAGTGCAAGGGAAATTTCAGAGGGATGAAATGTCAAGCCAAGGAGGGCAGAAGTTTGGTTAAGTTTATATTTTCAGTTGGAATTTATTGGAGGACTCCAGGGGTTACCCTGTGAGCCCCAGCCCTGGAAGAAGGGTGAGCCTAGAGGGGTTATGGAGCCTGAGAACATAGAGAGATTGTGGAGCCTGAGAGAAATGCAGGTACTCAGTGGGTCCAGAAAGGGGCTGTGGCAGAGGCCGGCTGACAAACTGAGGTAGAAAGATGCTCAGGAGGTAGCAGGTGAAACGGGGTCTCTGGGCTGGAACCCAGACGGGCTGGGTTTCTCTACTAGCCAGTGGGGAAAGAGATGTGAAGCTCCGTGATATAAGGGGATATGGACTTGGAAAGCCATGAAATGTGAGGACCATGGGTCTGAGAGTCATGAGCTGGAGACCTAATGTAAGGACATGGGATTATTGTTAGTGGGACAGTAAGTGGCTTGGACCACGGGCTGAGTATAAAAATTCCTGTGCTGAACTCCTCAGACAAGGGGGTCCCATGTTGTTGTTGTTGTGATAGCAGCTAGAGACCGAGGCCCCATTGTGCTAGGTGCTGTACAGTCACATAATGAGACAGCCCTTCTCTGAAGAGTTTACAGTCTAAATAGGCAGCAGACAAAGGCTTTCAGAGAGGTGCCGCGACTTGCCCAAGTACACAGTGCAAGGCAACACAGGTGAGCCAGCACCTATGGAGATGTGAGCTGTGTCAGGCGAAGGGCTCGTGCTGCTTAACTGTCCTGGAACAAGGAGAAACCAGGCACCAAAATGTGACTCTCCCTGGCCAGATCCTGGGGCAGTGCAATTTGCAATGCCCCTTGCTCCGGGCTTGTGGCAATTCCACAGTCTAGCCAAGGAGCCTTCGGCCCTGCGCCTGTAGTGAGGTCTATGGAGGTGAATCCCGGCACTGGTGGGACGCCTCATGGGTTCAGGGATCCGCTCACACAGAGCTCATGGCAGGATTGGGGCTTTACTTTTTATTCCTTTGAAAAACGCAGTGTGCATCAGTTGTGAGGTTCACGCCATCCTGCCAGGCCCAGAGATCAGATGCCTAGGAAGGCAGGTGAGATTGTCTGAAGTCAGTGAGTTATGAAGCTGATGTTTTCCCTCAGAGATTATCTGGATTTCCAGGTCCATTAGGTTATCTGGCGCAGTGCAGATGAAAGCTCAGCTCGTTCCGTAGCTTGAAAGCAGGCAGTGACTGTAGGACTACAGGCTTAGCCCTCAGTGCTCACATTCAGACACAAGAAGTGTTCTAAGGACAGATTTTTTTTCCCTAGACATAAATTTCGAGCCAAGCAAGAATTTTATGGCTGAACATGAATCAAACCCCGGGAAGCTATAAAAACACAATTTCTTTTTAAAGAGCTTGGAGCAGCCAAATTAAATTGCAATCAAGCTACTGAATACAAGCCAAACTAATGGTTATTAAATGGGAACATGCTCTTACTACCCCTGGTCTGCCAGCACAACAAGGGGCATAGTTATGTTCAGGGATGTATTTCCAATTCAGCACAGTAGGCACATGTCTAAGGGCACTGGCGATCTAGGGCATACATACAGTGAATACATACAGCTCCCCATGTGGGCAGCTGGGCTCCTGCCCAGTGTGTGGGGCTGGAGCAGGGTGAGTGCCTGAGTCAGCCCACCTGGGAGCGCTGGGAGCCGTGGGCGGGCAGGTGGCTGCTGAAGGTGCTGGGACCGTCTCAGCCCCCTTCCCAATCATGGCCGCCCCACTGCCTCCGCCCAATGCTGGGGAGGGAGAGGGCGGAACATGGCCGAAACCCCATTCACTTGCATGGGCAGAGCTGGAGCGTGGCTGCCGCTCCCGGCTGCAGGAGGGAAGACACTGGGGAATGCTCGCTGTGGGGAGAGGTACAGTCCCCCCCATTGTGCCTCACCTGGGGCAGGTGGGCTGCACCCCAACTCTGACCAGGAGTGCCATGCCAGGTGGATGGGCTCATGCTTTACCAGGGAGGCTGTGTTTATATTTCTTTTCAATTAATTTTTTACGAAAATCATGAAGGTCAGCAGTAGGCAGGGGGTGCACTGAAGATGCTGTGCCTAGGGGTGTGAAAGAGGTAAATCCGGCCCTGGTTATGTTCTTAATGAAGGCAGCTGCACCACGCTGTTGCAATGACAATCCAGGAAGGAAGGGCAGTGTCTGGGAGAATTGAACAGCTCAAGTTCCTTTGGGATCATAAATTGCAATATCAACTCTCAGCAGAGAGAGGAAACTCGAAGTTAGAGCTGACAGATTTCTGATACTACAAGGACTGGAAAGGCTGTTGTCTGCTGTAATGTCACTTGGCTTGTCATCTTGCTGAGCTCTTTGGACTCTGCTACAAAGGTACCTCAGTCTGTGTGTGACTTATGGCCAGACCTCACATATTGATGCAGCAATTCACAGTGAATGGGTTGTTCTATCACTCCCCAAGATGACTGTTATCACTGCAAGGGATATTTGTATTCCAATGATCCTTTCTATTGAGCCAGTAGAGAACAGTGGAAATTGGTGCATTTAGTAGAGATATAGGCTCACGTTCTCGTCTGGTGTGAATTTGGTACTGTTGCATTGACTCCAGTGGAGAAGCACTAATCTAGGCCAGCAGAGAATTTGGCCCATAGACCATTTTCTCTCTTTGCTTGGTTTTCTGGGTGAATGTAGTGCTTATGAGAGTAAGGGACTCATAGCATTGGTCTGAGTCATGGCATAAGCAGGCACTATGCAAATTTAAACTCACTTGGATCCGCTAATGCCCATTGATCATGTACTGTACTATGCCTTGTATCCTTGTCCTGGGCGCCACAGACAGCTTGGCCAACAGCCCTCAATAATAATGACCTGCTTTTCCAGACCTGGGCCCACACATCTCAGCCAACACTAGCTGAATAACCCCCCTGTTATTCCTGTCGCGGCTTACTTCATGCATAGTGCAGGGGAGGGGGAAGCTTCCTGTGAAAGGGGGGGGGGGAGTGGACAGAGGATAGCAGGGGAAGCAAGGGGAGCTATGGACAGCGAGCAGGATGGGGGAAGGGAGTCCTGATAGTTCCTACTGCTGTTCCTACAACAGTTCCTCAGTGACCCTGTAACCTCCCTGGGAGCTGGCTGCCTGTGCTCCGACACTCCTGCCACCCACCCAGGTGCCATTGTCCTGTCCTGTCCCCCATCGCCTGTTCCCCTGGTGGCTGGCATGCAAGTTCCTGCCCCTCTCCTGGGCTGGATGTCTCCACTGGGACCCGTAGTGGCTGGAAGATGGGACCAGGCTGGCGCAGGAAGTCCTACCTGCTCCCTGGTGGCTGGCCTGATTTTTTGAACTATGGGGGCCTCTCTGCATCCAGCCCCTCCTTCAGGTCCCACTCTTGTCTCTGTCCCTCTCCCCATTGCATGCATGTGGGTGGTGGAACGTAGCCGAGTCCCTCTCTCACCTCTGTGAGATATTGTAGGGTGGAAAACATTGGGGATAATGGAAACATAGATCTGCACCCCAATATTTCCATTGTGGAGGTACTAGCCCCCCAGTTCCATCACCCCTGGCTGAGTCTAACAGTTGTGCCAAATTATCTGGAGGTTTTCCAATATGCAAGAACTAGGATGAGATCCACCAGCCTATTTTTCTCTCTTGACTTCAGTGGCATTTCTTCTCTCACTGTGGTGTAACTCAGAAGTCTCAAACCCACTATCTCCAAAGTCAAATGCTAGTGCCCTACACTGTCACACTGCTGTAGCCCTCCTAAAGATGGTTTGCTGACTGAAAATACCAAAATATGATATTCCAGCTGTTCCAATTCTAAGAGTGCTTTGCATTGCTACCTTCAGCTGCATTGTCCTCTGCACTGAATTCTCTCCAAGCCATACTCTGGAAACAGAACCGGGACTCAAGTCCAAGGGTATCACAGAATACCAGTGACTCACAGACCCCTCGCAGCCATTTTGCATGCAACAATTCCATTTGAAAAATGCTGGTAGTTAATGTTTTAGGCTCTTTCCAGCAGGAAGCTATGAAGTAGGCAGACAAAGTGATCAGCGCGTGTCTGGGTGGATGCATCTCTCTGCTTTTTGGGGATAAACAAACCCCAGAAAAATGGAAGCTGAGTGCGCTCTTGCCTATGTGAAAACCATTCAGCACAGCCAGCCCTCTGCCCATCTGCTTTTTGTCAGTTTCATGCATGGAGCGAAATCACCCTTTGGGAATCGAAACAAGCACCGGTTCTGGCAAAGGAACATGCACATGGCATGAAAGGGATAGATGCTGCCTTCAGCTCCCAAGGAATGGGGATTGGCTCTGCCAATAGGCTGTAGCAGAGAGAGCTGCCTTGAGATTTCTTTTTGAAGAGTGGGCCCAAGGTTTAAGAGGGGAAATACTAATTTGCAGTTAAATACTGTCCTCTCACCCTTGGGTCTGAAAGCACTTGACCCACATTCCCAGTCAGGTACCAACATTAGGCTCACGTTTTCAGAAGAGGTCCCTCCATTTTTGGGTGCCCAACTCGAGTCAACTTTAGTATTTCACAAACCTGAAAAATCAGGCCTCAGGTGTCTCCAGACTGGCATCCAGAATTGGCCCCTGATGCCAATACATTGTCTTACTCTCAGAAGGTTACATGAATGCTTGTTCTCCAATAGTTTTTATTGGCGAACCAGGGTATATGTTTGTTACTGCCAGAATTTCCATGACAAAACCTTGGACTTCTCAGCTTTGTACATAAAATATCAATGGTTGTCTGCACCCATTACTGAGCAAGGCTCTTCCTTTGACGTTTACCTATTCGGTTGTTAACTTGGGATTTTGTGATCTTTAGAGACACTTTTAAACTATTCATGGCAGCTACTTACCACGTAGCTAACAGACATTAAATCTAATAGCAACTGAAGTTCTGACTGCCATGGCTTTTTCCTTTGTAAAACTAAATTGGGGATGTTGGCAATTTTTTTTGTCCTGGCAAAACCATGACTTCCCAGAACAAGCAACCAGCCTTCTGGATGAAAAATGGTTGGAATGACTGGAGTTGAGCAGTAAGAGTCTATTTTGAGACATAAACTTAATCTAATTCAGTGATGTGTTGACTAATTATTTCCCAGCTGTTATAGTAACGCTCCTTTTAGTCAGAGATGCTCTTTTGGGGTGCTTTGTTGTGGGCAAACCAAAATAAAATCAAACTGTCATTTAAAATAAATGTTTAACATGGCCTACTCATTTCATTCTCAGTTGTGATGCTGTGAGTGACACTTAGCTACAGGCTGTAGAGTTTGCAGTTTAAACCATGCAAAAAAAAAAAAAAAAAGGGAATACATGAATTTTAAATGGATATTTGGTTTTAACACACCGAAGTGGAACGCCAGTGGGAGAGCACAGGGATGGATTTCAGTTTAATCTCTACATTAGCACATTCAGCCTGGAGCAAACCTGTCCCTGCATCACAAACCAGGGGTGCTGGGAGGGTGGTGGGGAGCTATACAGTGGATCTGCTGTGGTTCTGCTGTACAGGGTAGGGGGCAGCATTGCAGGAGCCTGAATGGGGTCTACACTCGCAGCTCTGGTGAGCTGCATGGCTTGACTCTCTGGCTGCATCTATGCCATGAGCTGTGGTTGTGATTCCCCGCTCGTGTACACTTACCTGCGCTAGGTCTCATGGGAGCTAGCACGCTAAAAATAGGAGTGTAGCTGCGGTAGCACGGGTAGCAACAACACTGTACTAGGTCCCCTGAGTACGAACCCGTTTGAACCCTCTGGATACGTACTCAGGGTGGCTAGCCCGTGCTGCCACTGCCTGTGCTACTACTATTTTTATCATGCCAGCTCATATGAGCACTAGCGCGAGTACGAGTACAGGAGCTGGGACACTCCCTAGCTGGTACAGTCAATGTAGCGTTGGACAGAAACTGGAGAGTTCATTGCTATATGGATCGTCTGGTCTTCCCCCTTAAGCTGTAATGGTCCCACTCCTGCTCCATGCACTTGGGAGGGTTCCGTCTGCTTTTGTCCCCATGGAGATTCCCCAGCATCTGACCAAATTATTTGGGGTGGCTGCTGAGGAAGGGGTTTGGATCATACCACATACACTGATAGAGCCTGATCTGTTGGGAATCTTTCCATGTTCCTCAATGAGTTTTGGATCAGGCCCATAGCAACATTTTCAGGGGACATGCGATCAAGGGGTGTGTGTAAAGACAAATTAGCCATGGCCATGGAACTGGGCAGACCACCCCTTCCCTTTATTAACACCGAGGGGAAATGCCCCGATTTCAGTTGAGAGCGGAGGGAAGAGTTTGCCTAAGTGACATCCTACCCCCTCCTCCTGACTCTATGCAAGCTCTCACACCTGTGGTCAAAGGGGTGGGAGGTTGAGAGGCTGGGCACAGCTGGGTGAGAAGTGGACAGAGGGGGGAGATGGCCTCTGTATGGGGGCCCCATCCCTTCCAAATCCATGGGAGAATCCTTGCAGGGATTCATCCAGCCTCTGTTTTAACTGGCAACCATTTTGTAAAACTCGGATGCTATATTTTTGCATAAAACCTCTCAGGGATTGGCACATGTGAGATTGAATTTGGAAGTGCAGAAATGATTGGCATTGTTTGCCATTGGCAGCATCTCCGGTGTCTTATACAACATGAAATAGACAGGTGGCATAAAGCGACACAAATAGGTGGGGCCAGATCTCAGCTGCAGCTGGAGCAGCACTCGGCATATCTTCATAAGGGATGTGTATATGCCAAGGTGGCTTTAAGGCAAAGCTGATCTAATGCAACAGAGGATCTGGTCCCCTGTCTTTCCGAAGCACTTCACTTGGAAATACATTGCTCGAGAACCGTGAAGAGATTGCACTTCTGACTAATTAATTCCAGGGCTGCATTGATCCCAGAGAGAAATGGCCGATCAGATTTTATTTACCAAGGGACATGGGTCTTGACGTTGTTTATCAGCCCTCACCCAGACCAGGAGGAGTTTGGACTGAATGAGGAAAACCAGAGTGAGGGCTTCGCGGTTTGGCCCTGTATTCTGAAGAAGAATAAAAAAAGGAGCCCAGCCAGATGTGCACACTAAGGCAGCAAGGCAGCCTCGTGCTTAGGGTTCACAGTCACAGCTGGGGTGTGTTTATATACAGCTGCTGGTTTAATGGTGGTGACGAGTCCCAGCCTGACAGCTGTGCAAGTTAAAGATTGGACTGTGTGTCTGTGGAACAGGGACAGCACATCAGGAGGAGTGAGCTTCTCCAGACGGCTCTCCCAGGGACGGCTCAGTATCCAAGGCCCATTCAGACCTTGGCCACTGCATGGAGACTGCCAGCAAGGGGCGAATGAAATAGTGCGGCTTGTTTTGTGATATGCACCGCTCCCCACTCAGAAATGGATTGAGATCACAAATTTGTTTAATACAGGCCACCCATCAGCATCCAGATGGTAGCACCACTGGCCCAGCCTGGTACTGAACTAGTGACCTAGAGATGAAAGGCTCTGTAGATCCCTGTTCCAAATCCATCCACTCCTTGAACATCCGGCTTTAACAAAGGAAACAAAACTATAAATGTTGATTACTTTTGTCCAAATTCTCTATGAGGAGCAAGAGCCAAGTGTTTTTAGCGATGAGCTTCGGAAGGATTCCCACCCTTTTAATTCCCATGGGGAGTGAAGTGAGACCCTGCAAGTTTGGGGTTCCCGCTGGGAGCTGGTTTGGGTTTTCCCGTGTTCCAAATCTCCAGCCTGGAGAGCGAAAGGCAGCTGCAGCAAAACAGTTTTTAGTTCCTTGTAGGAATGGCTGGAGAAATGAATGGCCCCTGAAATCTGGTATCCTGGCCAGGAGCAGGTGTTGAAGTAGAAAGATGTAAACACCCTCCTGGGCTCCAGTAACCGCCTTAGCCATTACGTACCTTGAAGGGCACACGCTATTATAAAAGATGAAGGGCCAGATGTTCAGTGTTCAAACTTGGGTGCTTAAATCTTGGACTCTAAATCCAGATTTAAGGACTGAAATAAAAGGGGCCGGGCTTAGATTCACAGCTGCCATCAAAGGCCTGTGGAGTCAGGCAGCCAGATTCTCCTTGTGACAGCACTAAAGTGGTGGCTAACGTGGAGGAGATCTCAGTGGTGTGACTGAGAGGAGAGTTTGGCCCCATGCACTGGTTATCTATTGACACCAACCTAAATCAATAAAACCTACAGCAGGAGTGCATGGAGGACGTGCTTTTGTCCTTGTGATTCACAGCATGGTACCCAGCACACCCTAGCATACATTATAGCTAGCCCTGGCAGATATAACAGCCAGCACACATCTCCTTTGCCAACAAATCACATGGGTGCCAGAGGGTTAGCCTCCAGATTACAGTCGGTGTGCCTAGAGCACTTCATACCATATATACAGGTGTATGTTTGATAAATACCACACACCTTTGTGAGTTCTCAGCTCACCTTCACAGATGGAAAGACTCTACGTGCTGATTTCCGGGGTAGCAGAGGGGCAAGTGAACTGGCTGGTTTCATTCCTGGTTTGTTTGTCACACATTGACATGCCTGATGATCGGTGATGGGTGGGTTCTTGTTCTGAGAACCCCTTAGAAGGCGAGCTCCCTGGGGCACCGACTGTCTTTTTGGTCTGTGTACGCACAGTGGCTAGCACAGTGGGGTCCTGGTTGGAGCTGAGCAGGAATTTTTTGATGAAACATTTTTTATTGGAAAAATAGCTCAGGTCCAAGGTGGAATTTCTGGTCAAAACAAGAGCAAGACCCAGAACAGCCAACAACCCAGTGGCTAGAGCACCCACTTGCCACGGGGGTGGTCCAGGTTCAAGTCTCTGCTCTGAATCAGGGACTCGAACCAGGTTGTCCCAGGCCACTTGGATCCACCTCCACAGTGTGTCAACCAGCATAGCCTGGGTGGGTGGGTGTGTGTGTGTGTGTGTGTGTGTGTGTGTGTGTGTGTGTGTGTGTGTGTGTGTGTGTGTGTGTGTGTGTGTGTGTGTGTGTGTGTGTGTGTGTGTGTGTGTGTGTGTGTGTGTGTGTGTGTGTGTGTGTGTGTGTGTGTGTGTCTATAATTTACTGCATGTATAAACCACCAGCAAATTACTGCCCCTCCTTCCCCCCACAGGAAGGGGGGTTTGCCTCAGAGGGATGTCTCTGAGCCCCAGTGCCTCCTGGGAACACTCCTGGCATGGGGCAGTTCTGCACCCATGAAGGCCCCGACCTGGCCTGCAGTTCTAGTCACTTCAGTGCCCACCACAGAGCAGAAATCCCAAGCAGAATAGGTGAAAATATAAGACCTCGGGAGGATGAAAGGGCTCCTGGTCTGAGATAATGGAATAGGGACTCAGATCAAATAGGATACAGCTGTGCGGACAACTTCTGGGACATCCCCCTGCAGAGTTCCCATTGATTTCTAGTGTGTGTGATCCGTGCGTGCAAATATGAGGTCAGAACTGAGCCATTAAGTATTTGAATAGTCATAGATTCTTGCCAGAAGGGCACAACAGTGATTTTACAGATATCATTAACCAAATAGTTTGTCTGTCTACAAGAAGGCAGCTCCTTCTTTGTACTTGGCAGACAATAATAAACTACTCGGGTGCTAGGGTTGTCCTTTGCACTTGCAGGCTCTCTCCAGTTACTGCCTGCTGGTTTTGAGCAAACCCAGGCATCCATTTTACTACATCGAAGTGCAACTTACGCCACAAGCAATTCCTGGGGGGTGCAAACCTAAAGGACCTGCTGTATGGGGCTAGCCGGGCTGGTCACAGGTTTATATTTGTTTTGTAGATATAGTGTAATCTCCCCTTGATACCCTCATGCAGCTGCTATAGATATGAATGTGTCAAGTAGTAAAACCGACCCCTTGGGCGAGTGCCCAGGAAGGTTAAAGGTTCAGATGAAATGTGCCATCATTGGGCATTGAAATGTCACCAGGGATCGTTCACTTGTCTGCAGGGGTCTGGTATTCCCTTCACTTTGTGTCCATGTTGCTTTAACTGTGACCCTCCCACTGAGATCCCAGCCTGGTTAGGAATAGAAAACAGCAGCGCTGCTGCCCTTCACATGTCATCCTAGCACAGCGCATCTTGTCCTGTCCCTTGGGAGCACTGTGGGGAAGAATGCAATGAGGCCTCAGTCCGGAATACAGCCAGGAGAGACAGCATACATCAGGAGAACTTAGCACTTCCTGCTCCCCGCAGACTGCCCGTCAAAGCCGCAGCTGGCTAGCTTCACGTTACACAGCAGGGCTTTTGGGTCAGCCAAGCGTTCAGTGGCGCACAGATTTTGTTGCATGTAGGGCTGGCATGTTGGATGTTTTAGGCCTTTGGTATTTTATGAAGGGTGGGATATTTTGGAGCCATTGTGATTTTAGTGGGCCAGATTCTTGGCACAACCCCACTGAGGACAATGGGTTGATGCTGAGTTTTCCAAAAAAGGCCTCTAATTTTCAATGTCCAATATTAGACATCTTGGGCCAGGTTTTCAGAAGAGTTCAGCGCCCAGCTGCTCCGACTGAGGCATCTGAATGAGAGGCTGAGTTCTCAAGTGTGCTCAGGACCTGACAGCTCCCATTTAGGACAATGAAAGCTGCTGGGAACTGAGACCTTTGGAAACTCTGGTGTTTAAATGAAAGCTGCAGTCTCTTGAAAATCTGGGCCCTGGAGCCTGACTGACAGAGGTGCTGAGTGGCCGAGCCTCCTTTTGCCTTCAAGAGGTGCACCTGGAAATGGGGGGGATCTCCAAACTCAAGGCCATGTTTTGACAAGGCCTTGATAAAGACACAAGTAAAATGAGTGAGCACTGTGTAGACGTCAGGATAAAGTGCTCCCCTTGAGCAAGCTACTGCACCACCCCATGCCTCAGTTTCCCCATATGTAAAATAGGGATAATGATACTGATCTCTTTTGTCTAGTGCCTTGAGAGCTACAGATTAAAGGGGCTATGTAAGATCCAGGGATTATTACTATGTCCTTTCACTATCTGAAATCTGGAAAGAGCAAGTTATGAAGAGCACTAATTGCTGTGCCTTGAAGAGCCTCTGCATCTGTAAGTACAGTGTGGCCTAGTGGTTAGAGCAGGGGACTGGGACTTTAGAACATGTGGGTCTATTCCTGTTTCAGCAGCTGACTTGTTGTGTGATGGCAAGTCAATGAAATGCTGTGCCTCGGCTTCCTTGTGCATAACACGGAGACGATAATGTTTCCCCTCCTTGGTAACGTGCTTTGAGACCTCAGCGGGGAGTTGCTAGATCCATGCAGAGAATTCTTTTTAAAAATGCACAGGAAGTGTTATAGATCCAGCATCTCTTCTCCCCAATCACAGTGTAAAGTGTTCTGTTCGGGAACAGAAGGTTACCAGCTACAATGGGTACGTGAGTGCAGTTCCTACCAGCGGAATGAATGTTCCTCGCTCACAGCAGCTCCGAGTTTGGCCCCATGCCTTAATTTGCTTCTAATTCTGTCCTTCAGCTGCAATTCCTTTGCCATGGCATAGCGTTATCATCACAGGGAATGGGAGCCAGGGGTCAGAGCGATAGGAGGACTCCTGCGTTCGTTCTGTGAGCATCAAAGGGGGGCTGGTCTTAGGCGCCATTGGAGAAAGCTCAAAATATCACTCTCTGCGACGAGTGCTTGGTTTGAGGGGTGTCACTAACATTGACGATGCCCATCTGTGCTGTCGCTAACGGGGTCAACTGCTGTCGATTCTCACTTGTGTATGGGGGAGGAGAATTACTGGGGGAGGGGAAGGAAAGGTCGCCCAGGGGGGTGAGTGAAAAGTTCTTCATCCCACCTTGGACATCTGAGTATTCTGACTCAGTGCACAGGAGGAAGCTGAGGATTCTCATTTGTGTGTTCCCTGACCAAGGCCAGGGGTAAGACCTGTGCATGAGACCTGATTCTCTTCCCATGTACACCAGTAGGTTGCTACTACCAGTAACCATTACAGTAACTAGAACGAAGGCGACTCAGGCACAGTGGATTTATACCACTGTAAAACCAGGGTGAGTTAGTCCAGAACCAGCCATGCTTCCCTCAAATCCTCCAGCACCTCCCTACAAAATTCAAACTGGATTAACACACAAGTCAGAAACACAAGCTGCTTTTTCTTTAATTGTACTGTTTTCACTTCTTATACAACCAGCCACGTCTAGTCTAGCATTATTGCTTAAAAAAAACGCATCTACACTAATATTTCAATAACTTAATCTTAAAATGTTGTGGGACAGCTGTAGTCATAAAAAAGTGTCAATGTTACAGGCTCTCATTACAGATGGGAGAGAAATACATCAATGCACCATAAAAAAAAAGAGAATGAAAAAACCAAAAGCTTTGGGTGAGAAACAAAATCAATGGCATTGGAAATAAATGAGTGCAGATTGCTATGGCACAATCTCTGGACTCAGCGTTAATGCATTATGAATCTGCTAAGACTTTGCCTTTACAATGTTGCAATTTCAAGCAAGGCAATACTGAAGTCAATACTGAATTTTTTTTTCTTGGAGATGTACCTTCAGGCACTGTTGTTTCCCACAGGAACATGAGTGAGCACGTAAGTCTCTGTGCAATGCTGACTGCTTGTGGAAAGGGATCTCCCAGAAATCCTCTGAAATCGATTCCTCCTCTGGAAGTACCCGCTGCTGCTATTGAAAGAGCGTTGCCTGTTCTTCAAGTATTCCTTGTAGTTTTTGGTCAGCAGGGTGTAGAGGAAAGGGTTGATGCAGCTGTTGCTGTAGGTCAGGCAGGTTGTCAGATAGTTAATGTTCCTCATGGCTTTAGGGGACAATGGGAAGGATTCGTAATATTGGAAGAGAAGCTGCCAGATCCAGAAGGGCAAGAAGCAAGCCCAGAAGACCAGCACTATCGTGAAAATTAGATACAGCACTTTTTGATTAGGCAGCCGCTTGGTCTGTTTGAAAGAGGCTGTTTGGGACACCCAGTAGGTCCTGGCTAGTCTAATGTAAAGGTAACCAATGATCACCCCTGGGCCAACAATGCTGGTACAGAAGAGGATGGTCAGATAGATTTTGTAGGACAGCTTGCTCCAGGTGGGCAGGCAGATGCTTTTGCGGTCTCTTTGCACCAGCTGGATCATGATGAGCATTGGGAGCGTGAGCAGCAGAGACACCACCCAAATGACGATGGCAATGGCTTTCCGGTAGCTTTTGGACCTCTTCACCGTGTCCAGGGGCTTCAGCACCGCGAAGTAGCGCTCTGTGCTCATGACCGTCAGGGTGAAGATGCTGGCGTGCATGGTGAGGAAATCCAGACTGAACAAGATGCGGCAGCCGACGTCTCCAAAGTACCATTCCTGGATGAAGTATGTCCCAACGATGAAAGGGATGGTGAGCAGGTAGAGCAGGTCTGCCAAGGCAAGGTTAATGATGTAAATGTACATAGAGGCAGAGTATCTCAGGTAATGGCACATAACCACCAGGGTGTAGACATTGCCCGTCACACCGATCACGCACATAATGGAGAGGATAGTCCCGATGGTGCAAGTGGCTATCATGTCCTCCATTGAACTGGCAGCTGGAGCATTGTCCCAGGTAGCATTGTAGGAAATGTTGGGGCTGATTCTAAATGGGCTCCCTTCACTTGCCTCCATGGCCATCGTGGTGGTTGCTGAAAACCTGCTCGCTAGCTCTTCATTTACAGACATCCTCTTGAACAGCTAACTCAATGGTTCTTCTCATACCTTGGGCATTCCCAGGTCAGTTCTTTTCAGCCAAGGGACTTGAACAGGTACGAGGAGCAGGATCATTTCTTAGCAGGTTTTCATCGGATGGAGAAAGGACTCCCTGACAGTGATCTGCACAATGGATCCCAGTTTCTACACAAGGCAAAATGTATCAGAAAAAAAGTGAGTTAGATGTTTGGCAAAACAACAGAGATTATTATGCGGTAGCCACCTCGCTCTGAGGCACATTTTTGCACCGCTTGTGCAGGCTGCAGATGTTCTGCAATGGCATTACTTGCGTGTGCAAAGATGCACGTAATTTTTTGCAAGATCAGGCTGTGGAGGGCCCTACCCCTCACTATTGTGCCATTTCCCAGGTTGCTAGTCAGAGGGAAGCTTAGGAGGATGGGAAGATCACTAAAGGGTTTTATAACCACTACCACAAGACTGGACAGGCTTCTATTTGATGTTGATGGCTTAACAGCCATCACCACTATGAAACCAGACTGCTATGGCAGTTATTAATCTTCTCAATATAAAGGAGTCTAAGACATCAAGAAGAGGGATAACAAGCCTTCAGTTAACAATCTGCAACCAAATCTCTCTGTATTTTTTGTGTGTGTGAGATAGACATGTAAACAAAGACTGAGTTCCACACAGCAGCCTTACACAGAGAAGTCAAGCTCTTCCCAGAACAACTTTTCTCTGAGGTTCTTACTATAACCTAGATTGCAATTTGCACATGGTGGTTAACTGTAAAAAAACAATCAGAACTTATACGCTACTTGAGTATAAAATCATGCTATAGGAGAATTCACTAAAAGCGAGCTCCACTGTGAGTGTATATACAATTGTTATTTATTTTGACACAACTAGAATGAATCTGCATGCTCTGAGTGTGTACGTAGACACTCTACAGTGCTTGAATTTCCAAACCCTTTGGACATGGTGCTCTCCATGAAGACCTCCACACACTCTCTGTGTTCGCATTATATATTTTTACTCACTTAAGCCCAGGCTGCCCTGTCCCCTGGAAACGCCCCCCAGGAGGAGGCTCTGGAGTACTAATCCATGCCAGGCTGCCCCCAGCTGAGCTTTCCCTCCACATTGTCCTCTCCGGCCTAATCATGAGAGAGGCAGTGGGGCCAACCCCCAACCTGGGCAGATCCTGGAGAGGCCCAGAGCTTCCACAGGAGCTCTGGCTCTTGCCCTTGATCCCATTAGCTCCCTGGCAATGGACCCACAGTGCCGGGGCCCTTCCCTGGTTATGGCTGCAGGGAGGGTGGGAACAACACGACAGACGCCATGGAGCCTGAGGGTGGAGGATGTGAACCTGCACCCCATGGCTTGCCCACTCCTCCACCTGGCCCACCCAGACACCACTGCTCCCCCAGGACATGGCAGTGCCAACGAGGCTTGTGGGAGTGTTCATATACAGGGCCAGTCTGGTGCCTAGAGACCCCACTCCCCCGGCACAGTCCTTGGGGCAGGGGTACAGGAGACTAGACATTCCAATAAACCCAAACACCCCACGGGGGTGGGGGGGGGACTGGATCAGACTCAGCAGGGCCCGTTCTCCACCCAGCCTGGTCAGGTCTGCTCTGTTCCAGCCCGTCCCATGCTCCAGAGCCCAGCAGAGCTGCACAGCCCCTGCCAGCTCCCCCTCGGGCACCAGCTGCCCTCTCCTCCCTCCCTTCACCCGGGCATCGCCTCGCCCCGTTGCCGGGCCGCTCGGGAGAGCGAACCCCGCGACAGAGACAGCGGCGGCCCCGCTCCCCAGCGCACCCGGTTAGAGCGCAACGCAGGCGGCGCGGTGCGCCATCCGCGCCCCGCCAGCCCCAGCGAGCCGCCCCGGGGGCTTTGCTCCGCGGCTCCGCTGGGGGACCCCCTGGGTGCTCCCCGCTCGGTGGAGCGGCTCCGCTTCAGCCCCAGGCTGGCGCTCGAGCTAAAGACGGAGTCGCCCTGTCTTCACTGCGCTTGGAAGCCGAGTTAGGAGCGCACCTGCCCTGGCAGCCGAGCCCTACCTGGAGCGATGGGACGGGGCGGGGGGGTCTGTTCCAAGGGCCCGGAGCTCGGGTCCCTGCAGCTCCGCCAGTTTTCGCGCGGGGCGCTCGGATCAAAGGGCAGGTTTGCGGGGAGAGCCCGGCACCTCCCGCTCTCTGCTCCGCCTGCTCCAAGCGCCGTGTTCGCTCAGCTCCGGACACCGTTACTTCCAAGGCTTCACCTGATCACCCAGAGCCCACGGGCTGCGCGGCTCCCCAGGCTGGGAGCCGCAAAATTCAGCAACCTGGGGAAATCGTGACCGTTTTAAAGCAGGTAGTAGTAGTAGCTGGCATCACCACGCCCCCATGCACCTCCCCTACACACACACACACACAGAAGCACCTCCATTCACCCTCCCACACACACGCACCCCTGTACACCTCCCACACTCATACACCCCCTATACACACTCCCATTCGCCCCCATATTCACACATACCCATGCCCCCATACACCCATCCCCATTCACCTCCCATACACACAGACACACACCCCTGTACTCCCCTCATACTCATACACTCCCTACACATACACACACACACACCCATACACACACCATTTGGCCCCAAACACCCCCCCCCATACATCCGCTATACACCCATTACACACACACACACACTCGTTCCCTCCAAGCAGCAGTTCAGAGCATCTCTCAGCAGTCACAGGTTTCCCAGGTGGTCCAGCCTGTTCCCCAGCACCGCTTCGGTAGCCCTGGCACGTTCCATTTAGCTACAAGAGAAACAAAGCTTCATGCTCAAACCTGGCTTTTCAATCCAGCTGCTGAAGTTTCCTAGGGAAAAATAAAATGGTGGTTGGTTTTTTTTTTTAAAAGGGGGGTCTTGGAGCCAGAACTTTCCAAAAGCGAGGACAAGCCCGGGCAGACGGCGAGAGACCTCCGTTCATCTGCAAAGGCGGTGCTCAGAAGCTACCTCGCCACGTGTGTTTGAAATCTGTGCCCCCTTTGCCTGCTATTTATGTTGCTCCATGACGTTAGGCTTCGGGTAGCTCTGACTGCAGCGAGCTGAGATCCTGTTTAAAGCAGCAGCATTTTGGTAGCTGAGGCTTGTTTGGCTGCCTCCCCACCTGACTGGTCACCACCCAGCTGTGACTGCAACATGTCAGTGCTGTTTGACTTAACCCCCAGCACTGGTTATATTCCAAACCTCTAAGCCCCTATTTAGCCTGCCCAAACTGATGCAAATCTCCAAGCATCGGCTGAGAAAGGGTTAAATTCCTGTGGGGAGGTTTGCCTGGCCCAGGAAACCGTGTGCTCCTCGATGCTGATATCAGCTGCAAAGAGGAGTCTGAGTTTATTTCCACTGGAGAATTTATTGCCAGACGATCCTGCGTCGTTCGGGGTATCACGCACAACACCTTCTTTTTTAGCCCCACAGTAGCAAACAGTTGTCCAAGCAGCGTAGGGTTAAGCTGATTCCCTTTCATCAGTGTTACAGAAGGGAAATAAGGACGGAGAGCAGCTGGAAAACACCATTCTGAAAGGGGCTGGGATTGAAAAATCATAAGGCTAATGGGTCAGCAGGAATTTTTTTAGCAGCTGAATATTGGGAGGGTGGTTTGCAAATCCTGGGCCTGAACTCTATCTCCTTTACCCTGGCATTACACCTAGGGACTCCATTGACTTCAATGAAGTTGTTCCTGATTTACACCAGCGTGAGTCAGAGGAGACTTGGGCCCCTTGGCTTCGATGGCATCACTTCTGATTTATATCATTGCCCGGGGAGATGCCAATCGGGCCTGTCGTCTACTTTGTTGGGTTGCATTCCAATAGCAGCAGCAGGTGGATCAGTGGATCTCAACCGTTCCAGATGACTGTACCCCTTTTAGGAGTCTGATCTGTCATGTGCACCCCAAGTTTCAGCTCACTTAAAAACGACTTGCTTACAAAATCAGACATAACATACAAATGGGTCCCAGCACACTACTACTGACAAATTGCTCACTTTCTCCTTTTTACCATATAATTATAAAATATATCAATTGCAATATAAATATTGTACAGTACTTACATTTCAGTGTGTAGTATTTAGAGCAGTATAGACAAGTCATTGCCTGTATGGAATTTTAGTTAGTACTGACTTTGCTAGTGCTTTTTATGTAGCCTGTTGTAAAACTAGGCAAATATCTAGAAGAGTTGATGGACCCCCTGGAAGACCTCTGTGTACGCAGACCTCTGGTTGAGAACCTCTGAGGTAGATGATACTTCCAAGCACAGATCACTCTGCTGTCTTTTATCTGAGCTGCCAGCACATGGCAGTACTGTGGTCTACCCAGCCCATTCCAGGAAACCTGGAATGGGCTGGGTAGACCACAGTGCGTTTTTGCTCCCTCTTATCTTTCCATTACTAGCCAAGAGTCAGTGGCCTGATTTAATTCCCTCTTTGGAATTGTTTCTTCTTCATTCTCCATTTTTAATATTCCTGCCGGCTGGGAGCTCTCAAATGTCTGGAGTTGCTAAGGTGTCTTCACTGCAGCGCTAACGTGTGCTGTCTCCAGCTGAGTTAATTCCTCTCCAGTTAGCCTCACTCCAGGGAGAATGGCCATGCCATGCAATAACACTCTCGCTGCACGGAGCTGTCCTGTTGGCAGCTGATGAGCTGTGCTAACTTGAGCCTTTTACCCTCTGTGGGCCAGCTAGCTCCAGCTGAAAGGGGAGTCAGGTGCCCAGCCTACCTGTGACAGGTTCAGCTGAAGGGTGAGGCCCACCCTAGCTCCACATGGGGTGGTTAACTGCCTAGGTAGCTGGAAGGCAATTCATTAAGTAAGGAGAACTTGGGCCTAATAAAAAGACTTGGGAGAGGTCAGCTGAAGAAAGCCCCTGAGGAGAAAAGAAGCTCCCAAGGAGGGGATCTCCTAGGGAGTCTGACTTAGGTGAAAGTTGTCCAGGCAGGGTTGCCTGGGAGAGACCCATAGCAAGCAAAGAAAGGACTGCAGAGCTCTCCACGCAGCAGAGAAGTATGAGGCCTTGCAGTGAAAGGAGCTGCTGCTGGCACCCAGAGACTTGTTTTGGGACTAAGAAGTTTTATCGGGGCTTGAAGATAAGAGCCTTTAAACCAGTGTATAAGTGCTCCTTTCAGACGGCTTTAGTAAAGGGAGAATCTCTGCTGGGTTTCTTCTTGACCAGGCTGCTCAAGAGACTTCATTGTTTCTTCATTTAAGGGGAAATTGAGGCAGGCCACAGCAGAGCTCAAGAGGTGACGGTGCTCCTTCTACACCACAACAGATGTATGTAGTTGGGACTCAAGTTAGGGGCAAGGCAACACTAGAGTGATAATTCAAGTTAACTCTGCAGCAAAGCCAAGCTCAAAGTCAACATTACTATGAGAGATGGGCCCAGCATCAAAAACCCCCTTCCAAACACCCTTAAGTTTAGGGCTCATTGATCTGGATCTGAATTTTGCATCTAGGTCCCATCTCTTATTAATATCGAAAGCAGCTGATTTTCTTTACCAAACTGCCCCTCTCCTTCCACTGGCGAAAGAACAGACAGTCAATCTGAAAAACACTGCTGTTTTCTCCCTACACGCACATCTTCCAGGTAAGTGTGCTGCTGTTCTGGGGCTGGTTTGTTGTTCTCAGATGCAGTTCAGGTGCTGTGACTAATGTTGAGCATTTTGGCAGACTGAAAATATATCCTATTCTTCCCTTCCTTCTTGTTAATGTCCTTTCCTCGGTTGTCAACTGCCCTGTTATTTCCTGCTGATCACTAGCAAAAGCTGCTTTAAAAAAATTAAAGCTGGAAAGATTTTGCCAGCATCCTGTGGGTTATTATTTGATAGGAAGAATTTTCTGCCAATCCATGTGCTTGGGCCTCATTCTCCTCTTGTAAGTGTCAATGTGTAACCCCACTAATTCAATGAAACAGAGGTTTGTACCAATGTAATGTGTGAGTGAGAGGAGAACCGGTCCCTTTCACACTAATGCAATGGTTAAAAATTTGCCTTCTGTGAAAAGGTTATTAATAAATAAACTTAATGCTAAAAACATCCTTTGAAATGTAAATAGGAACTGGGTGGCTGGGCTGCGCTTCGCTAGGTTGGTGGTTCTAATTTAGCCTATCTCAAAGTTATCATCTGTTGGTGGCTTGTGTGAAATGAACATGATGATCTCAGTGTAGTTTCCAACAGAGAGGTGCCTCTACCCCAGAAATGAGGGGCTTTCTCAGGAGAGAGCTCAAGGTTCAGATGGGGATGTGTTGCTTGAACTATCTCCTCAGGTCCAGAGGTTCCATCGGCCGTGCACTGCTACCCGCACTGATCCTGCTCTGTATAAACAGAAGGCTGCTATTGTAGCGGCACTAAAATGGCACAGATTATTTTTTTTAGAATGGTGTGGGCCATTCTCCAAATGGAAACACTTTGACTTGCAAAATCTGAGCCCTTTCCTTGTGGAGCCCTTGTGACCATAAACAAAAGGACCGTCTCCACTGAGACATTGCTCTGGTCAACGGGCGTTTGGCAGAATCCTTTGTAATCCTGCTCATTCCATAGTTATGACAGCAGTTGATGGTTGGCTTTCCACTCATGGCCTGTTACCCTGTGCAGCACGTAAAGCAGCTTTAAAAACACACGCACTTGTAATGTAATTCTGTTGTCCGTGCACATGGGACCACCGTTAGAAATTAACCGGGGCCACACGCTTATCAGACAAAAGTAGCTTGTGGCAGCCATTGGCAGGAAGCCTTGAGGGAGGTTTGACAAGAGATGTGGCCCGAGTGTCAATCTCAGGTTTCTATTCCTGGTTTTTATGCTGATTTGCTGTTTGACTTTGGCTAGTTCAGTTAGCCTCACTTTAATCATCTGTCAAATGGAGACTGGAAGAATCAGGTGTCATTCATATTTCTAAAGTGCTTTGAGATCCTTAGACAGGAGTCCTAAGTCGAGTGGGGCTACCTACTTTTTTTGGTTTGCTGTTAGTTTTGAAAAATTCAGGGGGGAGTTTTGGGTCAGCCCAAAACGAATATCTTTTTTTGACTTTTCGGGGAATTGAAAAGGTTTGTTAAAAGTCATTTCAGGTCAAACAAGATGTTTTGTTCAGCTCTAGATGTTTCATTTTGACTTGGGGCGTTCTTAAGCACTTTAAAATAAAAGCAGAAGAAATTTGGAAACAAAATCTTGTTTTGACCACCCCCCCAGAAATGGAAAAATTTGTGTGGAAACGTGTGTGACCAAAACAATTTGCCAATATTGCAAAAATGTTTTGGTCGATCCAAATCTGCATTTTTCTCTGGAAAAAAAGTTTTTTGGGCTGAAAAATTTTGCCCAGCTCTAGTCCCAAGCATTGCTGTTTGTAACAGGGAACGTCATCTCCTTGATGAGGAATTAGATTGTGAACTCTTTGGGCCAGGGACCGGGTCTATCTGCTTGTATAGCACCTACCACTATGAGATCCCTGATCCTGATTGAGGCTTTTTGATTTCACCACCACACAACTAATGAATAAGTAATAAAAATAACCAACTACAGCACACAAGGCAAGGGGGATCTGTTCTCCACAGTGGCATAAGAGAGACACCCCGTTCAATGTGATTGCTATTTCAAAGCTTACCCGAAATATCCAAACTTCTTGGGGCTACAGATCTGGGCTGTCAATCTCCCCATACCCAGCTTTTCCACATCCATGTTTGGCTACAAAAGTTGTGATAACTGATTTTCTTGCAACATTGAGCACCCTGCCAGGCCAGGCCAGGCCAGGCATATTCGTTTTGTCTGTTATTTCTTTCATAAGACTCAGTAAAGTGCTTCTTTAGCACTGCAGGGAGCAGCCTGGGTAGAAGCAGGTAAAATGCAAAATACATAAGGGAAATTATCCCAGGAACACTTCAGACAAAAGCATTTTTGTTCCAGGTTGGCTCTAGAAGAGGACGGGGGTTGGAGCTGGACAACGGTTCTCGTTTGTCTGACTTGGTTTACTCATCTACGTGCATGACTTTTGTTAACAGCAGGGGGAGTCATGCCAATGGCATTTTTGGTTCCTTAGTGCCTCAATCCCTTCTGAAAATGAGGCATAGGATCCTAAATCAGCTAGACATTGCAGTGCTGAGTGCAGCAATACCTAAATACCCTTAAAAATCTGGGTCACTGTCTTTACTACGAAACTTGGTGTTTGAATATTGTGTTAGCTGCCATGATGCTGGCTATGTCTTTGCAGTCAGACGGGGGAAGTGCTGTGCGCTTGTGTGCTAACTGATTAAACCCTGGTCCTGGGAGGGTTTAACCATGACGAACCGACTCGACACTGAACATGACTTGCCAGCGGGCTAGCAAACTTGATTTTTCCTTTAGAACTGTAGATAAAATGCTCATCCTTGCAGGATTTCAATTTCCCCATCTGTAAAAGGGGGCTAATAACACCAGGGGTATTAGAGAGTCAAGGTGGGTGAGGTGATATCTTGTATTGCACTAACTTTTGTTGGTGAGAGAGACAAGCTTTTGAGCTCCACAGTGTAATAACTTGCTGGTCAGTAATATCATGGTGAGATATGAGTAGCAACATTATATGTAAAGTTATGATTTCAGCTTAGTTCATGACTGAGGAGTGTTTACCAGACAAGTCTGGGGAGGAGGTAAACCAATTTCTCAAAGACAAAGGACAAGCTGATGCCTCTAGCCAGCTGTCATCAAAGTTGATGGGCCATCACCTGCCAAGTGACCATTCTTGGGCAAGGAAGGGGGGCAGGAACAAACAGATCTGCATCTTAGCAACCAGTAGCATGGAACTTCTTTTGCCATGAGATGCCTTGTCTCCATCCTCACAACGGGAATGAACTTTATCTGGGGGTAACCCTCAGGAAAAGGCATTTCAAAGGGGGACTGGACTATAAAGTGTGGGGAAAACCACCCCAGTGTGTATCACCCTATCCATCTCTGTCTTTTTCACCTAAGAAGACAAAAGAAACCAGCCTGTTTGACTTTGGGAGAGATCCTGACCTGAAATTTGGTCAGCCCTGTTGCTGGGAGCACGTGGTAAGAATTTTATCTTGAACCAAGTCTAGTTGGTTAAGTTTTAGTACTAGGATGTGTTTTATCTTTATATCTCTTCTAACCATTTCTGGCTTTAATGCCTTATACTTGTGCTCACTTAAAACCTCTCTCTTTGTAGTTAAATACACTTGTTTTCTTCTTTAGTTAAAACGAATCCACTGCTGTGAATTGTTTGGGTAACTCCATTTGATGGCAGACTGTTGTATGTTGATTCCCCTAAATGGATCTAATATACCTGGAACTGTCCAGGAGAGGGCTGGACAGTGCAGAACACACTTTTTGGGGGGTGGGGTGGGACAGAATTCAGGACTGGGAGTTTGTTGGGGTCATTCTCCAAGTAACCAAGGCTGCTGGAAGCCAGTGTGTGGCTGGTGTTTGCTGACAGGCTGCTGGGTCAGCGTTGGTGGAGCCAGGGCTGTGCCTGGATGCAGACACCTGCAGGGTGTTTGTGACTGGCCCAGGTGGGAGCTACAGCAGCAAAGCATTGCACGGCACCCAAAGTTGCAGGGCAGGAGTGACACAACACCTCATGGGTCTGGATCGCACCCTGGAGTGTCATCGTCTGCCATTACAATCAATGTGCTGCACATCAGTGAGAGACGGAGCACTGGTGGGGTGGAGCGGTTAAGGCATCCTTTCGCTTTGCTTATCCACAGTCTAAGCAGCTGTAATGCAAACTCCTTTCCACTGCCAGGTGCTTCCATGCTGAACTGCTATTGCCTAAGTGTGTAGGGGGCTTAGAGCTGAATCCAGGACCCCACTGGAGCGGTGGCTGACAATGAGTAAATGAGTAGGTTGCTATTCACTGGCAAGGGAACGACTCAGCAGTCCCTGTGTCCTCTCCTGTTCTGAGTAACGGTACATTTAAACGGCGCTAGCCCTAGAGGACTTGAACACGAGCTAATGTGCTAGCTAAGCTCTCAAATGGGTCTCAGCCTTGAAAATGCTCTTTGCTGGTAGCTTCCTTTGCTCACTCTTCCTGCTTTGGCCTTGCTGGTGCAAGAGGTGCCCTAACCCAGCCAATGCACTGGGAGACCTCACCCTACACTCTTGACATTTTTGTCTCTCTTCCTGTTTGGTGGTGGTTGTTTTTTTGTCATTTGATCCTGTAGGTAAATGCCATTTGTCCTCTCCTTTCCAAGTCATTTTTGCGTTGCCATAGGCTGCACCACATGGAAGAAACCATGGGATTGTAATATTCAGAAGGCAAACTTGGCTTATGGGTCTGTTTTCCCCCTCCTAGAGCTCGTTACACCGAGGCTGTGTGTCTAAATGCTCTATTGATGCAGGGTGAGATTCACTCCTCAGCAGAAGGCCCTGCATGAGGTTTATGCATCACTTCAGTGGTGCCTCGGTCTTTTACCCTCTGCTTGGGGGTGAATTTCACCCACAGATATTAGGAGAGATGAGATGCAACCGAGGTCTATTCTTTAATAAATTGTTAGCAGACTCTCTGCTCTACAGTACTTCTGGCCTAAACGCTTCTCTTCCCGTGGAACAGCCCCGGGCTGGGGAAATATTGCAAAGCCTCCAGGTGGTTCTCATGAATGTTCCCCTCAGAGTCAAGTGGAAAGGGCAGAGGGCATGACCTTTATCCCCTAAGGATCTGCAGATAAATCAGGTTCCTGCTCCATACCTCCTGTGCTCTTGGTTAGGAACCTGCCCTTCCATGCCATGAAAGGGTGAGAGGGATAAAGGAAAGGTTAATGTCACCAGGAGCATCCCCCATCTTTCTTATGCTCTGCTCTGACCCAGCAAGTCCCAGCAGTGAGTGGCTAGGCAGAAAGGCTTGTATGGACCTCCCAGAGCGGAGGATACATGCTGTTGGTGCAGGGAGCTTCTCAACCATTCTTCCCATGGTTTGCAGCAGGAAGAAGCTCCTGGTCCTTCATAATTAGCAATGAACAGTTGATCCTGTGATCTATGGTTACAAAGCTTATTAGAAGGAGACATTATTTCACCTCCGCCGGACTGGTTTGACTCCAGGCCAAGGCACTACAAGGGCAGGACATCACCATGGATGGCCACTTGTGGGACATGAGCCAGCGGGCTTGCTTCAGATTCCAGGATGAGTGTCCTCGTTGGCCATGTCAACAGGGAGCCTCCAAGGACTCCATGGGCAGGGAGACTGCAGCCTCAGGATGGCAGTAGTCCTCAGGGCTGGTTCGCCTTGACACTTGTAATCCCTTGTAAGGAGGAAGAACAGCCAGTGGATGCACCAGCTCTGCTCTCTGCTGCTTTTCCACCTGCCCTCTGATCTGCAGAGAGTTCTCATGGAGCTGAGCCTGTGGGGGTGCACGTATCCCACAGGGGTTCTAAGCTTCTGTACCATGCCCCCTTCCACAGTAGAACTGCGCAAGTTCTACTGGGTGAGGGTCCTCTGCTGCCCCCAAAGACAGTGGGCAGGCATTGGCCGTCGTCTGCCCTGGGATGCATATGTGCAATGCTGTTAACTATACATTCTTTTTAAAAAAAATGTATAGATCCTAAAGAACTCTTTCCCATTAAACAAATGGCCAGCCTGCTTTCTCTGTCCATCTGCCCTTCCATCCATCACTGTTGGGTTCTTTATAGCTCCCAGAACCAGAATCTGCATCTCGACTATCCCTTTGCTTTGGACATTCCTTCCAGACCTGACTTGGATTTCAAAGCTGACTGTGAGCTGGTCTCAGATTGGTGCTAGGGCTTCTCTGCAGAATCATTCATGTTGGAGATTAGCTGGGACGAGACTGAGTTTAGAGCTGGCTGGCAGGGCTGATCTGGGTTTTGGCTTTCAAGTGCAAGTCACTTACATCACCCTCTTGGTTTAAGAGAGTGAAACCCTTCTGAGAAAAGCATGTTATTGATGCCTTATTTATGAAACGGACGGACGTATGCGGCATCTGCCACTGATATGCAGAAGGATGCCGATCTCACTTTGCCTGGGACCACATGGCTTCCGGGGTCAATCAAACTAAATTAAACAGCTCTGCTTTGTTTCTCTAGTCCTCATACACTGGGAATGAATAGTCACTTGGAAAAATAAGCCGACTGTAATATCCCAGCCTGTATCACTGCCCTCTCCTGGGCTGAATATGTCAGATGGGCTTGTGTGGACTGACTATAGGTTCAGTCTAGTGGGCCTGATCTGAAGCTCATTGAACCCAAGGGAAAGAGGCAGTGGACTTGGGATCTGCACGCTGGTTAGAGGCCTGGATTAATCTGACCCCATGTGGAGAAGAGAACATACATGCACGTCCGAGTCTCAGTTCAACCACATGCATTTGTGTGAAGGGTGAAATCAGTCACAGCTCCTTGCTTTGTTTCTTTCAACCAAGGAACTTGGACTGAAGTTCTCATCTAATCACACAATTCCCAGAACTCAGGATTTAAGAAAAACACCAATTATCTAGAGATGACAGAGAAGTTGGCAAAAGTGTCAATGCAAACCTTCTTCCCATAGGTGCTGGAACTGGGGGTGCTCCTGCACCCCCTGGCTTGAAGAGATTTCCATTATATCCAGAGTTTACAGTTCAGATTAATGGTCTCAGCACCCCCACTATAAAAATTGTTCCAGCCCCGCTGCTTCCTCCTCCCTTCTCTCTTTAAATGAAACTAGTGACTTTGACTTTACAGAGATGACAGCAGCCCCTGGCTCCCCTGGCTGCCTCTTAGTATGGCTAATGTGCCACTCATACACAGTGGAGTCAGCTGTCTCATTAAGAATTTTAGAGCAAGCTGCTCTCCTAGTTCCGCTGTGGTTTTGTGCAGGCAGGGGCTCCCCAACCCACACAGACACATTTACATTTTTATTAACAAGTCAAATATATGCTGCCCAAGCTTCTTTTTCCTCCGACATCTCTATCCCGCAATGGGACTTTTTCAGTGCCTGGAAGGATCAGGGAGAATTCAATTACTCTATTCATAGGGCGAAGGGAATCAGGCTACGCTGGGCGTGCAGAGGTCGTTGTTTGACTGCTGCGAATAGTGTAGAGAATGCCATTTAATACATGCTTTCCAGCACACATGGAGATGGTGTCTCACTTCTCCCCTTCCAGACCAATTATCTATTCTTTACATAAAATTCCCTGCATGTAAATTGTAATGGGGAAGTGTTCTAAAATTCTCATCCTTACTAACCAGTCACAATAAAAACCAAGCTGGGGCCTTCTCATAGGAATCCACTAAAGCAACATAGGTGTATCCTTAATGATTATGTTAGATGCATATGTGACACTGGCACCCCTGGGTGGATTGTCAGCTGTCATGTGGCAGCTCCTACCTCAGGGGACTGGCTGGGCTCTCCTCCCTGCCCCAGACACTGCAGCCTCTGGGGTCCCAGCTCCACTGAGGTTTAGCCCAGCCAGCATGATAACGGAAGTCTAGGTAGGCCAAGTTTGAGTGAGTGGCACTGCCACCCCATGAGCCAGGTCACAACTCCACTCTCACAAATTTGGTCCAGTCAGGGGGGTGGGGCTAACCCTGAGTGGCGCTGCAACACTGGAGCTTGCAACACCCACAGCGCAGAGCCAAGCCCAGCCAGCCCCACAGCACCAGAGCTGCAGGAGCCACCACTGTGGGGTAAGTGCCAGGCAGGACCCAATCCCCCCAGAGGACAGGATCTGACTGAAACCACCCCAGGGCCTCCACCCCCAGCTACTTATTGGGTCATGACAGGCTATAACCATTTACAAATGGGTCCTGAGCCTGAAAAGGTTGAGAACCACTGGCTTAGCTCATGCACCAGCAGAATCATCAATCTCTAGTTGGCCTAGCCACCACTAGAGTGCAACAGAGCACCACCCCAAGCAGGCATGGCTTACTGTGGCAAAGTACCTTCCTCTCCTCAGCAGCCCCAGTCCTTTTTGGCCTTGGAGACACAGGTTTGGGCAAGGCAAATCCTTAGCGGTAGCACATGGTCCGGTTATTCCTTTCCCCAGTCCGTCTCTTGTGCTTGTTTTCCTTCCCTCCTGAGGAGAGAGAGCAGCCTTCCTTCCTGGGAGAGTTCAGGGTCTTGCGGCACCCAGCCTACTGGCAGCTTCCCTGCTTCTCTCACTCTCACCCCCTGCCCCACTTCCCCGCAGGGGAGGGTTTAAAAAGGTCACAAGCAGGTGGAGCCAGCTGAACCTAATTAGTTCCCTAGTAACCCCTGTTCCAGCTGTACCTTATTTCCCTGTGGTTATCTCTCCTCAGTGGATTGGGAGAGGCCTTTTAACCCCCTGAAACTAATTACTACCCCCCCCCCTTTGTAGATGTTTGTCCTGGGTTTACCACACTTACACACAGTTTAAATCATGACCCAGGACTCCTTTGTGCTAGGTGATGTACAAATACAGAACAAAAAGAGAGCCCCTGCCACAAAGATCTGACAATCTAAGTATAAGACAAGAGACAATAGGTGGATACAGACAGGGAAGCACAAAGAAACAAGAAGACAATATTGGTCAGCATGACGGACAGCCTTCTTAGCACATTGGTAGCTTAACTGTTGTCAAATAATCTGTTTACCATCAAATATGCCAGTTATTCATAGTCAGGTAACAAAGAATGATCCAAGACATACTCAGCAAACCCAGGATCATCATCTGTACATAAATGAGCTGCCTTTTGGCCAAACTGGGACTGTGTCTATGCTAGATGACTGCCTAGACTATGACTAGATGATGGCTGGTGAAGGAAGGGATGGGAAAGGCCCACTGAAAGTGAGGCCATCCTAGCCATGCAGCTTTGCACCATGGGCCCACTGCTGGGCTACTCTAGGGTTGCATTCTCATTGCCCTCCAGGTCACTATGTTGTGTGAGATTTAAAAAAGGCTGTCTTATTGACCAAGGGAATTGTGGGAGAAGAAGTCAGTTCCTCCATCATTTCCAGTGGAAACTCCCATGATTCCATGGGAGCTGTTGCCATTTCCGAGACCCTTTCTCAAAATGGAGGGCAAAGTGAGCACTCAGCTTTTGTTCCTTGCTCAGCGAGAAAGGTTTCTGCTAGAGCTGTTGAAAAGCAGTTGTGAATCATGAGAGATACAAGGTGAGTCAGGACAGGGTGTGTGGCAGCATTTGAAGAGACAGATAGAATTGTAGGACTGGAAGGGACCTCGAGAGGTTATCTAGTCCAGTCCCCTGCACTCAAGGCAGGACTAAGTCTTATCTAGACCATCCCTGACAGGTGATTGTCTAACCTGCTCTAAAATATCTCCAATGGCAGAGATTCCACAAAATTCCTAGGCAATTTATTCCAGTGCTTAACTACCCTGACAGTTAGGAAGTTTTTCCTAATGTCCAACCTAACCGCTCTTGCTGCAATTTAAGCCCATTGCTTTTTGTCCTGTCCTCGGAGGTTAAGAAGAACAATTTTTCTCCTCCTCCCTGTTTAGTATTCTCTTCTCTACACTAAACAAAACCAGTTTTTTCAATCTTTCTCCATAGGTCATGTTTTCTACCCCATTAATCATTTTTGTTGCTCTTCTCTGGACTTTCTCCAATTTGTCCACATCTTTCCTGAAACGTGCCAAGAACTGGATACAATACTCCAGTTTAGGCCATATCAACGTGGAGTAGAGCGGCAGAATTACTTCTCGTGTCTTGCTTACAACACTCCTGCTAATACATCCCAGAAGGATATTTGCTTTTTTTGCACCAGTGTCACATTGTTGACTCATATTTAGCTTGTGACCCCAGATCCCTTTCTGCAGTTCTCCTTCCTAGGCAGTCACTGCCCATTTTGTATGTGTGCAACTGATTGTTCCTTCCTAAGTGGAGTACTTTGCATTTTTCCTTATTAAATTTCATCCTATTTATTTCAAACCATTTATCTAGTTTTTCCAGATCATTTTGAATTATAATCTTATCCTCCAAAGCACTTGCAACCCCTCCCATCTTGATATCGTCCGCAAACATTATAACTGTACTTCAGTTCAATCCTTGAGGGGGCCATTTGGGGATTTAGTTGGGGATTGGTCCTGCTTTGAGCAGGGGGTTGGACTAGATGATCTCCTGAGGTCCCTTCTAACCCTAATAATCCATGATCCATGATTCTATGATACCTACTCTCTATACCATTACCTAAATAATTGATGAAGATATTGACCAGAACCAGATCCAGAACCAATCCCAATGGACCCCACTTGATATGACCTTCCAGGTTGACTGTGAACCACTGATGATTACTCTCCAAAAATGGTTTTCCACCCAGTTATGCACCCACCTTATAGTAGCTCCGTCTAGGTTATATTTTCCTAGTTGTTTATGAGAAAGTTATGCGAGACAATACCAAAAACCTTACTAAAGTCAAGATATAGTACATCTACCACTTCCCCCCATCCACAAGACTTGTTACCCTGTCAAAGAAAGCTATTAGGTTAGTTTGACATGATTTGTTCTTGACAAATCTGTGCTGACTGTTACTTATTACCTTATTATCTACTAGGTGTTTACAAATTGATTGCTTAATTATTTGCTTCATTATCTTTCTGGATACTGAAGTTAAACTGACTGGTCTGTTATTCCCCAGGTTATCCTTATTCCCAGTGGACAAAAGTGATCCAGTGGATACAGTGTACTTGGACTTTCAGAGTGCCTTTGACAAGGTCCCTCACTGAAGGCTCTTAAGTAAAGTAGGAATTTATGGGCTTAGAGGGAAAGCTGGTTAAAAGATAGGAAACAGAGGGTAGGAATAAATGGTCAGTTTTCACAGTGGGTATCAGTAAATAGAGGGGTCCCCGGGGGATCTGTCCTGGGATGAGTGCTGTTCAACATATTCATAATGATCTGGAAAAAGGTGTCAACAGTGAAGTGGCAAAGTTTGCAAACGATTCTAAATTACATCTCTGCTCCAAGCTGAAAAGTCCTGGTCTTATTAATCTCGCCTCATATGGAAGCCATTCCATAATCCTAATAATTTTTGTTCCTCTTTTCTTAACCTTTTCTCATTATATCTTTTTTGAGATGGAGTGACCACATCTGCATGCTATATTCAAGATGTGGGTGTATCATGGATTTATATAGAGGCAATATAACATTTTCTGTCTTATTATCTTTCTCTTTCTTAATGATTCCCAATATTTTGTTCACTTTTCTGACTGCCTGTTAGAGAGCTTGTTCCTTCACTCTCCCACTTCCCTGGTCCTTCTCACATGAACAGAGAGCAACAATACCCGAAGTCCAAAGGTGCAAACAATTTGGAGTTTATTGGAGTGAACTTCCAGCAAGCTTAAATCCAAGTTCCTTTTTCCTTATTTTCGAATCCCAAACTACTTCTTGTTTGCCCCTAATTTATATAGCAATATTCTTAGCTATACCTTAAGCAATCATTCTACTAAAATTTACCTAACCAGTCCTAACATATTGTAACATGATTAGCTAACCAATTATATCCCACCACCTTAGTTAGTTTGCACCCAGCAAAATTAATTATACAGAAAACAGAAACAATCACAGAACCAGACAGAGACCATGCAAATAAACATACAAAACAATACAGAAGTGAGGATTTCACAACTACATCTATACAGACATAAAGGTTTCCCAGCTGTGTCTATTGATAAGTGAGTTCTTACCAGCCAGAAAACTATCAAACTAAATTTCCTTTTACATCTTCTAGGCTCTTCCCTTTCTCTGGAGATGAAAGATCGGATCACCTTCCTAACAGCCCCAGATTGCCTTATTTCAATATGGACTGTCACAGTGAGAGAAAGCCCTTACACAGATTCTTTCTTTTATACCTCTATAACTAGCTAAATGATAAACATATACCTAAATTTTTAAAGTATAGGCCTTTGCAGACAGGCTTGAATATCTATATTCTAACTCTGCCACTGCACATTGAGTGGATGTTTTCACAGAAACTATCCACAATGACTCCAAGATCTTTCTTAAGTGGTAACAGATAATTTAGACCCCATCATTTTATATGTATAGTTGGGATTATATTTTCCAATGTGCATCATTTTGCATTTATCAGCACTGAATTTCGTTTGCCATTTTGTTGCCCAGTCACCCAGTTCTGTGAAATCCTTTTGTAGCTCTTTGCAGTCTGCTTGGGACTTAACTATCTTGAGTAGTTTTGTATCATCTGCAAATTTTGTCACTTCACTGTTCACCTCTTTTTCCAAATCATTTATGAATATGTCGAATAGGACTGATCCCAGTACAGACCCCTGGAGGACACCACTATTTACTGCTCTTCATTCTGAAAACTGACCATTTATTCCTACCTTTTGTTTCCTATCTTTTAACCAGTTACCGATCCATGAAAGAACCTTCCCTCTTATCCCATGACAGCATACTTTGCTTAAGAGCCTTTGGTGAGGGACCTTGTCAAAGGCTTTCTGAAAATCTAAGTACACTATATCCACTGGATCCCCCTTGTCCACGTGCTTGTTGACCCCCCTCAAAGAATTCTAGTAGATTGGTGAGGCATGATTTCCCTTTACAAAAACCATGTTGACTCTTCTCCAACAAATTATGTTCATCTATGTGTCTGACAATTTTGTTCTTTACTATAGTTTCAACCAGTTTGCTGAGTTCTGAAGTCAGGCTTACTGGCCTGTAATTGCCGGGATCACCTCTGGAGTCCTTTTTAAAAATTGGAGTCACATTAGCTATCCTCCAGTCATTTGGTGCAAAATCTAATTTAAATGATAGATTACAGACTACCATTAGTAGTTCTGCAATTTCACATTTGAGTTCCTTCAGAACTCTTGGGCGAATACCATCTGGTCCTGATGACTTATTATTGCTTAGTTTATCAATGTGTTCCAACACCTCCTCTAATGACGCCTCAATCTGCGAGAGTTCCTCAGATTTGTCACCTAAAAAGAATGGCTCGATTTAGGAATTTCCCTCACATCCTCAGCCATGAAGAGTGATGCAAAGAATTCATTTAGTTTCTCCGCAATGGCCTTATTGTCCTTGATTGCTCCTTTAACATCCTGATCGTCCAGTGGCCCCACTGGTTGTTAAGCAGGCTTTCCGCTTCTGATGTACTTAAAAAAAATTTGCTATTACTTTTTGAGTCTTTGGCTAACTGTTCTTCATATTCTTTTTTGGCCTTCCTAATTTTATTTTTATGCTTACTGATCTGCAATAATTCGATGACTAATGTATGTGAGCTGGTCAGTGAGACAGTCCCGGCATAAATATATTGTGTTATTTTGCTTTCCTGCGTGAATGTATTGGTCTAACTTAATGCTGGAAAAAACAATAGGAAAACAACACAATGTTTCTAGATAGGCAGCCTCCCAGCAAGCACATGGAGTGCCAATTACTAGCCAATGGCAGAGCTATTAGGGTGAAGATGCTACTTTCAGGCTACAGTTTGAAGGTTCACAGCTGCTTTTCCAAGGCTGGGAGCCTTGAGACCAACAGGCTATAAACAGTTAAAAGCTGAATTGATTCCTGCGTAGAGGGTGATCAAAAGACTGAACAGGTTTAAAGGCCTCACTCCATGAACCGGTTTGTCAGTTAAGGGGACAGATTATGCAAAATTATATCCTGCTAGTGGCCTTGGGGGAAGCTTGTGGGAATCTTAGATCTAGCAGGATCCCTACATAGAAGATGGCTAGACACTTGGCAAACTTGACGTGTGTATAGTCTGTTTATTGTTTTAAGGAATTTTTCTGAAATGCTTTGGTCCTAAATAAATAATATGTGCTTTAAGAGGCTGTCTGGTCACTGGGTATCACTGATCACAGCTCGGGGAGGGAAAAGAACTGCTGATACTGAGCCTAAATGGCGTGGAAATAAACTTCCCTTTTATTTTATTTTAGAACATGTTTTGTTGCACAATTGCTACAGATGCTGCCGATGCCTTTCAAAACTCTAATGTGCAAGAGCAGCATTTTCCCAAAGGATGAGGAAGTAGCCTTGTAAATGTGCTGCTGCCTTTTGATGCCAAGTGGTTGAAGAGACTCATTTTTGCAGGGTTTGCAAATGGGGTCAGACCCGCAGCTGTTTCATAGGGAGTGTGGAGAATCTTGCCTCTTGGACAAACAGTTTTTCAAGCCACCAGTGCCAGAAAATACAAACACCTGCATAAATAAACAAGCTCATTAAGTACAAAAATTAACAGCGTATGCAAGTGACTTTTCCCATCAGTCCTGAGTCCTTGTTATCTGTCCCGGTCAGGTGGGAATGGAAAATATTTTGACTGCAGTGTTGGACTTTTTCCACTAGAGGTGCCTGTTCCTGCTGCCGCTGGGCTGCTCCCTCTTTTTCTATTATGGTTTTGTGCTGATTTTCATCACTGCAATATCTGAATTGTCTTTGTTCCTCCCACTGGCGGCTTCCCTGCCCACCCTTCTCTCAGGGTATGTCTACAGTTCAATAAAAGACCCGCAGCAAGGCCGCAGCTGGCCCGGGGCAGCTGGCACAGTCTCAAGGCTCAGGCTTCAGGGCTAAAAACAGCAGTGTAGATGCTTGGGCTGAAGCCTGGGCTCTGAGAGCCACCCCCCGGCGGGATTTCAGACCCCAGGCTCCAGCCTGAGCCCGAACATCTATGCTGCTGTTTTTAGCCCCAAAGCTCGAGCTCTGCGAGCCTGAGTCAATTAGCCCCGACTCTGAGTTCAGTGCTGCGGGGTTTCCGCTGCATTGTAGATATTCCCGAAGTGTGTTAGGGCAGCGGGTCCCAAGGTCCCCCTGTGCAGCTGCAGTAGGTACTGCGGCCCACTATTAACACTTCTGGAGGGAAATGATTAATTTTATTACCTACATTTAAACTATAACACAGGAAATAAACAATGCCCATGATTCCTTTTCATTTTAATGTAATCCATTGTAAGGCTAGAAATCCCTAGCAATATGCACTCAAAGAAATGCTTCAAGATCTATGAAACCAAACAGTATTAGTTAAAGTCCACTTTATAAAAATGTTGACAGCAAAATGTGGTGTTCAAACAGGAAAAACACAATTTTGTTTAAAACCGAAGAATAAGCAACACAACAAAGTTAACAAAGGTGTTAAAAACCACATTGTGGTGGTGCTTATTTTAAAACAAAATAGTTGTCCAATTTTGAACATTATATTGTGTTTTCAAATTTTTTTTAGTGTAAAATCTAAATTTCTGTGCCGTGTAAGTAAAGACTCAACCCAACTCTCTACTAAGTAGAAAATAATAAAATATTGTAAATAAAACTATAAAATAATAGTTATATTAAACACACTGAGGCAATGGGTACTCATCCGATGTGAATACAAACTTCAAGTATGCGTCGTCAAATTTGCTTATCACTTCCTTTACTTTTTTTTGGCTGTCTCATTTAGTGTAGCTTTAGATGGTCTAGGACTTTCATTATCTTCTCCACCAGTCTACCCGACTCGTTTTTGAAAAATATATGGATCTGTTTTCAGATTGAAATACTGCTTGCAGTTTTTTACAGTTATAAATGGCAGACTGTGTTGTACATTGCTAGGTTATCTTGCAGCGAAATGCACCCTTGTACTCGTGAGAATTCAACTTGACATATTGCAGCTTGGGTTTCTTAAAAAAAAAAAGTGTATACTCTGTCCACCATGTACAGGTCAAAATATTACATTTATATCGCTTTTCTTTAGATTGCCCGAGTCATGCGGCATTAAAGATTTACTAAGAGCTTGCTTGGAGAATGCAGTTGTACTTTTACCATCATGTCCATTCAGCTGGGATCACATCACTCTTTGGCTGGACACAGAACTCAAGCTGCTACTGCGTTTCCCTGCAGCTGAACAGAGCTCTGTTATGGGGGGTTATTTTAAATCTTCAAGGATGCAGCCTTGAAACAATCCCTCCCACAACATCGGTTGCAAACAGAGGGTCACAGGGTGCGCCATGCTAACCTGGGAAACTGTTGAAGGTATCGAGTCAGGACTGCTCCTCCCAGATTGGGAAAAAGGGGATGAGAAGCCGGTTAGGGTATGTCTACACTGCGATAATAAACCTGCACCCCTGAGACTCAGAGCCTGGGTGAGCCGGCTCGGGCTCAGGCTGCAAGGCTATGAAATTGCAATGTAGATGGTTGGGCTTGGTCTGGAGCCTGGGTTCTGAGACCCTCCCGCCCCATGGGGTCTCAGAGTCCGGACCATCTACACTGCAGTGTTATAGGTCCGCAGCCCAAGCCCCGTGGACCCAAGTCAGCAGATCTGGGCCAGTCACGGCCATGCTGTGGGTCTTTTATCACAGTGTAGATGTGCCCTCAGTGTCCTAGAGAGGGCTCTTATAGAATCAAAGAAACGTAGGGCTGGAGGGGACCTCGAGAAGTCATTTAGTCTATCTCCCATGCTGAGGCAGGACCAAGTAATCCCAGACCATCGCTGACAGGTGTTTGTACAGCCTGGTCTGAAAACCTCCAATGTCTATACTATTATTGCATCACCCCTAGAGCTGTATAGGAAAAACACAACAGAAAGGTAGGATTAGAACTCTTTCCTGTGATTATACAGAAAATATTCCTTCTGGCCACGATTGCTTCTGTTCCGAGTTGGTCTAGAAGCCGGCTTGCTCTGCTACAGGCTCTCCTTCCCCTCCCGCTCCTCCCTGCCCCACCCCCACAGGAGTTTGCTTGCTGTCATTATAAATCTCCCTGCAAATCTGATTGCTTCTTTGTCTCTAGATGTCCCTCTCAGTGGCCTTTACTGTAGATTTTTGCATATTCTATTCTGGAAAGTAAATCCCCTCTGAGAGCATTAATGCAAATCAGCAGTGCTTAGGCTCAATGAGCTTGAGTGGCTGATGCCCGACAACAGCAGCGAATGATGGGATGTGATATTTCCATTCCCGCTATAATTAGGGGTTGAGCTGCATCGCTGAATTAGAAATGGCACTGCCATGGGTTAAGCAATCCTGGCTTCATTGCCTGTGGGTGCTACAATCACCTGGAGCTCCTAGAACTTCAGACTGCACTGAGCGTTGGGAAGCAGAAGGAGACCCAAATGAGGGGAATTTGAATGCATGAACCTAATTAAAAAGAAAAAGTCTGTCTGTTTCTTACACTCATGCTCATCAGAGGCTGCTGAGAAAAGAGAGAGAGGAGACCTGTAACCTTATAATGAATGAAAATCGGGGCCCAATCTTTGAGCCATTCGAAAACCAGAAACAGGTATTCATTTGGCATGAACCCATCTCTTCTTCGTTTCCGCTTTCTCTGTATAAAGGGAATTTAAAGGGAAACTGACAAGAAGCAGCTCCAAATACATTGAAGAGCCTGGATGCAAGCGGTAGAGGCTGGTCAGACGGGCTCTGATTTTTCAAGGCTCTTTTGTGTGAACCTCTTGGAAGATGAAATGTTTCTCCGGTGCTTTGTGGGCTCCCCTGAACTTGTCCCCGCTCTCCTGGCCCTGCCATGAGTCTGCCCCCCGTCCCTGTGCTGATTTAGTGCTTCCTGTTGTTCAGTGGCATCAGAAGTGACGGCAACAACCCGCTGCCCTGGTAGATAAACAGCTGGAGCCCGTGATGGGTAGGAGAAAAGAGTGAGAGGCGAGTGTACAGAGAGACAGTGAGGACCAGGAATGGGAGGACTTCTCTCAGTTGGGTGAAAGCTCCCAGCTGTATTTTTCTTATCTGTGGTGAGTGAATGCCCAGAATGGCTCAGTTCAGATAATCCCCGAGATGTCCAGATGCTCACCCGCAACTTACCAAACCCAACCAGGCCTCCTTAAAGGCTGGAAACTGGGCTGCCCATAGAGCTGAGTGCAACTCAGCAGGTTTGGTGTGCAGGGATCTGGTATGGCTTGATGTGGGGTTGCAGCCCCATCTTGTGCTTAGAGTTTCAGGGTCGAATGGGAAAAAAAATAAATTGAAGAGGAACTCGGTCAAACCCGCCGAGCGTCTCCCAGTTTGGATTTGGAAATGTGTGATGTCCCCAAGCCTCATGGGATTTCCACCTGAAATGATAAATGCCCCAGGTCAGACCCAGTCTTGGCACTAAGACAGCTCCGGTTTTACCCAAACCAGCTTTCAGATGCGTCCTGTGGTAGCTGGAAATGTGATTGATCAAACTGGGCCTCAGGAAAAACTGGACAAGCTGGACAAAGCAATTGTTTTCTTCCACTGGGTCAGCACCCCCAGTTGCTTGTGTATTGTACCTTATGAGTTGGTCTACACCACTGAGCTATTTTCTACTGTCCCTCTAGTCTAATGATTATTCTGATGATGAAGACTCCCCAGCTGCATCTATTTTATCCTGCCAGATTCTCTCCCGTGTTGCTTTGTCTCTTCTCTGACAATGAGTGTGCTGGATTGTGCTGACACCGCAGAACTGTCTCATATTGCTCGGATAAATTAACCAAGGGCTCAGCTGCATGTGAAGAGAATATTCCAATAACAATAATGCCCAGCTCTCTTGGAGCCCAGTTGCTTTATTTGACAGCTATTTAGAGGCACGCTGACCATCGGTGGAATTCACCCTGTATTTGCTGTTCTCTTACTACGCGGCAGAATGTCTCACTCTCTTGGTTCATCTCTGGGCAGATAATAAATGCCTCGAGGAGAGGAGGGGAGAAGTTTTCAGTTGCCTGGGACATGCGAGGAAGTTTATTGTGAGAAGCAGCTCAGTCCATCCACTCGCGGGCCTTTGCCCTTTAGGCTCCCTTTTCTGGGGATTTTCAATACATTCTTTCAATAAAGTGGCCTATAGAAGCCAGAAGACATTGGACCAAATCCTGGTCAATGGGAGTTTTGCCATTGCCTTCAATGAGTCTCTCTGAAATTTTATCCCTCTCTTCCTAGGGGAAAAGGAAAGAGGCCCTCTTAGCTGCTGTATCATATCCCCACTCTCAGCAGAGAAGGAACAGTCCCCTGAGGTTTATCTCTGGAGTCCTAGAGAAGGCGTCCAATACATATTTTGTGTCTATTGAAAGCTCCCACTGTGGTTATGTTATAATTTCCCAGGAAGGGGAAGCTCTGTATATCTCATCTCTCTATTCTGAGTGGGAGATTTCCCCTAGGAGATTCCTTATCTCAGGGGGGAGCCTGGCAGGTGTTGTAACTTCATCTTTGGAGAGGGATGTGCATGTCTGGTACTGCGCTATTGTCACATCCACTATTGCACAGCTCACAGCCCCAGCGGGGTTAGCCCTGAGCTGGAATATGTCCTCGAAAACTGAGAGCAGCATTCACCAAAGCTGCTGTGTTAGAGATGGTCGAAAGTGTTTGGCTAAAAAATACCCTGTTGGAAAATGTGGTTTCATGGAAATTGAAATTTTCTATGGGAAAAATGGTGAGTTCAATGACTTATTTTTTTTACTTTCGGGTCTGATGAAATGTCTGTTGAAAACAAACATTTCATTTGGATGTGCCAGAATGTTTCATTTTGATTTAAAATGTCAACATTTTGCCATTTAAACATTACTGATTCAGAACTTTTCAGATTGTTTTTTTACACTACTTCAACTTTTTGTCACGATTGGGAACAGCGAGTAATTTTGAAATGTCAAAATTTCCTGAGAAAAGAACATTTCATTTTTGAGCAATTCTATGCTCAATCATGGAACCATGGAAAAGAAAGATCTCTGAATGCACAGCCTTTGTCCAGCCCAGTTATAACTGATTCACATGACGGTGCTTCTTCTTTTTCCGCCCCCTAATTTGAAGGAATTCAGGAGCTACAGCAAACATATTTAAAATTTTCAAGTTATAAAAGGACTACTCCTCTACACCCAACCCCAATGCCCTGCTTTTGCTGACCTTCCCAGCATGCACTGTACTGGTGACATCAATGTCTCTCTTCCCAGGAACAGCTCCGGAGTAGTATTGGCCACTGAAGATAAAGCAAACCTGGTTTTATTCAGTACTCTTTATCCTATTTTTTAATCATCTAAAGGCAAATGAAAATGCCACTGAGACACTGCATTCCCTTTCCCCTCAGATGAGCAGTAGTCCCCTTTCTGACTGACAGAATGCTAACATTTTAAAGGTTACAGCTCTGAACTTGTGCATTCAAGTGTCAGAAGATGAAAGATCTGGGACGACACAGACATTCAGGAGCAGATCAATGCACAGGGCAACTCTGCAGTCCACAACTCGACCAAAAGGTACTTTGATAAACTCTCACTCTTCCATCACTGAGTAATCTCCAGTAATTTCAAGCCTGGATGGAAGCTGGTTTACTGGGGTAGAGAAGGCTCAGGAGAGGAGGTATGAGATGTACAGGGATGCCCCTTCCTGGCAAATTCTACTGGGAAGACTCTCCCAGTGCCTGAGCAAAATACCTGCCCTGCCAGGAGGTACTGGGAGGTGTGGTCAGATGTTTATAGATGTTTGGCTGCATTCGTGTGTTCTTTCTGTGTGCTGTACTGACTCTGGCCAGACAGTGCGTACAGCAGGCTCCGATCGCACTGCCCAGGACTCGGTTCATAGCGAAGGAAATTGGTCAGGTTTATTGCCGACGAGACATGGTGCTAATGCTCCTGCTCAATGGTTACTTACTCACTGGGCAGCGCTCCAATTCTTTGGCGGCGCTTCACTCGCTCCGGGTCTTTGGCGGCACTGAAGGACCCGCCGCCAAAGTGCTGCTGAAGACCCAGAGCGAATGAAGGACCTGCCGCCGAAGACCCGGTAGGGAACCGGTTGTTAAGATTTTGGCAGCTCATCACTGGTTACAGGTACACTAACACATGTATGCCCGTGACAATCGACTGGCTCAGTGAATGGTGGGACTTTCCATTCTCCCCTCGGCTAGACAGAGACACTGCCTCTGAGACTCCATTTTATACATCAATACAAACAAGTTACGTACTGCCCCTCTGACGTAGTTAGTTGACACCCTCTGACATAGCCGGTTACTACCCATCACCTTGTACATCTCTATCCATCACACTGTCATCCCGACAGTATCTTTAGGATGGGTTAGCGTGTTCCTGTTCTCTTCAGGGAATATGCTGGTATCCAGGTGTTCTAGTACCACCCTTCTGGAATGTGTTTGCGTGAGTGGTCTGTGCCTAACACCTCTTAGGAATGTGTGTTTCTAATATCAGCCCTGTTCTTGCCAGATTCTGTTAGAGGGGCCTGCCTCTCGCTCACAGCCTGATGTTGCTTTATATTAGCAACGTTTTGACCACTACTTAACTCAGGCCTCATACCAGGCCTCTGATACAAGGGCTTATGTTTCAGGTCCACTTCCTACTACAGGAGGATCTGATGATAGACCTAAAGCTTCTAGAGAAGAGGTCACTTCTAAGCTGTGCTGCTGCCATGAACAATTAAGAGCGAAGATGGCCACCACCAGGACAAATATCAAGGGATGTAGCTATGCAGTGTGTCTGTAAGTGGGGGTTCTCCCCACCCCACACACTGTTTATTTGTGATGCACTTGAATAAAGCAGTCTGTTCCCAGCCTGTGGTCCTAGGACTAGAGCATTAGTATTGTAGCACTGAGCGGTTCCTTTACATTAGGTATAAGTAGTTCATTCCAGTGCACATCCATAGACTTCACTGGACTGGGTCAGCTCCCTTTAGAAAAAAAAGCCCGATGCACATCTAGACAGCAAAGCCCCATCACAGGTTGCTTCAGTGCCTTGGGACAACAGCATAGCAGCTTTCCCAGCCAGTTGGGAGACCCAAACTGCAGTCTTCACAGCTACAAAGTAAAGTAAAGAGCTGTCTGGTATGGGGTTAAATGTATTGGCTGCTACCTGACTCGTAACTGGAGTGCCAGGAGTAAATGGATTCTCTGTAGAACTCAACCTAGGAAGAAGCATTTTGCACTCCTTGATTGGAGCTCTTATATAGTACTCTTTATCAGTAGCTCTCAAGGAGTGTACCATGTCCTTCTTCTCCTCTGCGTACAGCCTGAGTTTCTTTCAACCATCCCTAGAACCAGTCTCTAGGCTTTTCCCAGCATCACACCATGCTTACAGGCTGCTGCTTGGCTTTCTTGCTGGCTCTGAGGCTCTCTTAGTTTCTTGTCTGCTCCTCACCTCAGCTAGACTTTTTAAACCCCACCCCCACCAGGTCAGAGTAATATCCAATGGAACCTCCTGCCCATGTGGTGTTAGTTTCTGGGCAGGCTCTGTTAGACCTTGTTTTGGGTGGACCTCCTTAACTGTCTCTCTGGCCGCAATCTTAAATGAAGGGTATTGTTCATACATCAGTTTCAAGGAGGCTTTAACTCAATCTGTAACAAGGTTTAACTCAGGTCATGACACAACTAAGCCCCCTTCACACGGCCCTGACAGCATAAAGGGGCCTTAAAATGGATGCAAATTACAGTCACACCCATTTGAAGGTACTGAAAATGAGATTCAGGCCCTAGATTCCTATTTCCAATCATCAGCCAGTGTCCTTTGTCCACTAGACTGTTGCTATGACAGTGCAACTGGTTTTGTAGTTTTTAACCACATGCGTGGCATCGTCTTTCCCATTCAGTTCTCACAGTGAGGGCATCATTTGTCCCAGGAAAGCATTAAGCTTAGAGAGCTCCCCTGGCTGGCAAGGGCTCCCAGAATCCAGATATTTTTGCACAGATCTAATCTTCAACCACCTGCACATATCTGCCCACTTGATTGTTTGACTGCAGTTTAATGGCCAGTCTGCCTGTTCCTCTGCATTGTCCCCCATGCTATCCAGCTGCTTTTCTCTTCTAGGCCCTCTTCCCTCTAAGAACTCGATGTTAGTGGGAGAAGACTTCTGGTGTCTCTTCTAGGGAAGATGTTTCAACACAGAGCTCCAGCCATTTGACTGTGAGGTGGTTCCAAACATTTGTAGGCAGAACTTCTCCTGTAGGGAAGGATCAACACGGGCACTTACTAGATTTTTTCAAAGTCAAGTGATTTGCTTCTATTTTTACATCTAAGCCTGTTAACTTGCTACTGGGTCCCTGCTGTGACTCAGAAAGTGACAGCTTATCTTAAGCAGAGGTTTTGCATTCTTTATTCCTTCATCAGCTCACCCCCCAGCAAAGCTCCCCTCTTCTCTGCTTGGCTCTGCCCCCACGTCGTCATCTTTTTGTAACCCGAAGCTCCATTGGATAGTGGAGACTTGTGTCTGCTCCTGTTGACCAATTCCAAGCCTGTAATTGATTTAGTGGGCTGAACCAACATGTATCTCACACTTAAAGGTCTTGCTTAGGGTGACTATATGTCCAGTTTTGGCTGGGACAGCCCCACTTTTCAGCTCTGTCCCTACCTTTTCACCAAAACTGGGCATTTGTCCTGGCTGCAAAGCAGAGCGGAGAGCGGCGGCTGCTGCTCGGGGGTCAGCTGAAGGCAGCGCTGCTCGCCAGCAGGAGAGCGGAGAAATTTGCTGCTGGTGGGCAGCGCTGCCTTCAGAGCTGCCACCTCCCTTCCGCTGGGGTTTTCCCTGCCTGGGAGCCTGCTGCTGCTTGATCTCACAGGTTATATGTTAACTAGAAATGCAGCTAGCTGCTAAGTGCTCCTTGAGTGGCAGCCTTTTGGCTGGATCTTGTCAAAAAGCTTATTTCAAACAGCAGTGCAGGTGTCGAGGGCTGACAGAGGATATTTCTACAGGCAGCCCAAAGCGGGTAGCCGTGACCGTGGCTTCTCTCCCTCCGTCTTTCAGGGAGCATGATAGCATTAATTTACGTAGTCTAGTCAGCTCACTTATTTGTCAAGACAGGTGTCACTATTCATTTGCACCAGCTCTGACAGGCAGGCACCTACTGGTGTTTCTCATATTATACGTCTCTAGCCTCCCTAAGAAGGCAGCTCTCACACTGGCAGGGCCCCAGTCCCTTCCAGCACATTTCCTGCGTGTCCTACTGGCATTTGATGCCATCTAATGGGATTGGAATGTTCCTGCTTCCATGGTGGAAGTCGAGGAGGAGGATTGTTGGCTGCCCAACAGTGGAGCTTCCCATCTGGCTGCACTTTATCAGCTCGTATGCTCTATGCACAACATGTCCCCACCAGTGCAAGGGATGCAGGGATTTTCATAGCCATCCAGCGAGGCTGCCCACGGGCACAAGTCAGCACCAAGAGCAAAGGGCCCCGGAGTGTATAGCTTGTTTCCCTGGGGCTGGTAGCACTCCAACTTGTCTGCCAGTACGACCACTGCTGCAGCTGTCTTGAAGGCGATGGATCCTTCCTCCTGACATAGAGATAGGGCTGCCATCCACAGCCCAATGGACACCACTGAAGAGCTTTGTCCTACTGGAAGATCAGGTTGCAGCTCATTGGTGGATAACCTGGTTAATGCCATCATGTCCATTGAGAAGCCTGTTGAAGGGCCTTGGGAAATCACATGTAGATCTTATTGGTGGCTTTTTTTGCCTGTGCAGATTGCAGGCTGCTCAATTTCTGAGCCTGGGTGGAGCCAGGAGAGTGGAAAACTTGAATGGCAGTAAGTAGTTCTCAGAGTGGAATGTGGAATTCTACTGTGTCACCCCCGGTTGCTTGGCCTGCTGTCAGGGGAATTAGTTCTTAGCAGTAGCTGAGTAACACGATGGGCAGGGTAAGAGGGACTGAGGTGGGCATGGATCTTCCTGTTTGGGGTGAGAACATTTTCCATCTTCCACTTAGAGGAACAACTTGCACTCAGCTGAAGTAGGGCACAAAGCTGGATAGATGTGTGAAATGGCCACCATGCCCTGCCTGCCTCACGCTCTTCCACTTGGCAGACACATTCAGTGGTGTATATGGTATTGGGCAGAGAGGGAACTCTTAACAACACACCTGGGCAAAGGACAGTCACATGAGAGAGAGCGAAACGCAGGTGACTTTGCAAACAGAACGGGGCACTGGCAGGTGATTAATCCCCACGGTGAGCACTGGGGACAGTGTTGTTTAAAATGGAGACCAGTGAATTCACTCCGCTCACTTGGCACTTATACTAAATTGTCCACAGAATAGGGACCCCAGAGCAGGCCCCTAGGGCCTGAGCACTGCAGCTAGATAAGAGAGACAAAGATAGGGGTGTGCGCATTGCCACAGTACGTACATATGCGCACACACACACACACAGCCAGTGGTGGCAGCAGCATCTACAGAGAGCAATAACTCTGTTCCCCGGGTCCTCTGTGGCTCGCGCCAGGGTGAAAAGAAGGTGGAAGGGTCCCTGCACTCTCTCCTGCAGGGTGCCAGCAGCAGTACAGCCCTTAGCATTTACTAATGCCGTCAGTAGGCAGCACAACATCCTTCCCACAGCAGTTTTGTCTAAACAGCCTTGGCAATAAGGACAGAATGAGCACTTAGCCATAACCCTGCGAGGTCAGGGTCCAGGCAGATTGGCAGGACGCAGTGTGTCCGGGGAGCTGGCATGGCCATACTGGGTCTGTGGAAAAATAAGGGACTCCAGTCTCCAGGGCTGTCGAGGGGGCACCATTCCCTTGTGCTCGACGCTCTGGGTTACAAACATGGTGAAAGCTTTGCAAAGAAAGCGGAGGCTTTTAACGGCCAGCCTCTCATGCAGGGTCTGTGCTGTGCTTTTGGTTTTCACATGACACGCCACGGGAGGATTCGGTTCTGTCTGCTGCGGGCCCCGTCTCTGGAGGAGCCCCAGGCGTCAGCTGGCAGCGTGAGCAACTCGTACGTTACCGGGAGAAAAATCCAATAGCTGGCCCCTAGCACGCCGGGAGGCCCGGAATGACAGCAGAGCGAGAACAGAGCGGAAGGCAGCGGCTGTGCCAGATGCCGAGGGGAAAGCAAGGGGAACCAGATGCAGGGCTCTTGCTTTAGGGTTCCCAAGTCCATAGTTCATTTAGCTGTGTAGGCGGGAGGTGGGGAGGATCTAATAGAAGTTGAAGCTCCTGCCAGTCTGCTCCCCCTGTGGCTATGCAGTCAGGCTATTCCCGGGGAGGCTTCACACCCACAATTCGAACTGAAACGCCCAGAAGGCCGGAGACCAGGGATCTCTTCCCGGTTTTGCTGCTGGTTAGTGACTGAGGCAAGCCCTTGAAAGAGCGTCTGCCTTTTGCTTTAAGAAGAAAAACAGGATTTTGAACATTTGAGCTGAATCGCTGACTGGCTGGCAGACCCCAAGTCTGTCTCATGCAAGCCTCCAGGGAAAGCACCGGGAAATGCGCTGCCACACGCCTGCTCTGGGCTTTGGCAGAGTGTGTTCAGACGAAGCTCTTCTGCTCTGCACGGGTTCCGTGATGCCCCCCCGGATGAGTGAAGAGGTTTCTGTAAAATGTGGCTTGTTTTGTCCATTTCCTGCTGCAGAGGGTGGCTAGTGTCTGCTACTCCGAGCTGTTAGTTGTGTGGAACAGCCACTGAGCCTTGGGGCATGTGCCCCCCGTGTGTCTGTTACACCCTGGGGCCCTTTAAAACAGGGGCCTAGAGTGACAAGTCACGTGCTTGTTCCTAATCATGAAACTTCCTGTGTCAAAGCAGGGGCTAGACACTAGAGACCCAGGGGTAGCATTGGGCTAGGAAGGGAGCTCCCCCCAATAGCCAGGCAGGGTTCTGAAAGCAGGGAAGGGCCCAGTTCCTGCGTGTTTTGTATTAATATTTATTTATATGTCTTCAAATATGTTAAGGGCTGTTACAGAAAGGACAGTGATCAATCGTTCTCCATGATTGATCCTTTCAGCTTGATTGATCCTCCGTCTTGAGCCTTTCTATCGTTTCCTGATTAACAAACCTGCCCTAAGGGCTGGGGGCCTGAACATGAGCACATGGGCTTTTAGCTGGACTGCTCGGACTCAAGGCCGTCCTTAGGATTTATGGTTATGGTAGGCAGCTTTATAAACTGGTGCCCCCTGTTGTGTGTTAAATGACAATATAATAATACAGCACTGCTTTCATACTTTTAGTTCACCACACCCTGCTCTGGTCCAACAGCACAGGAGGAGGAGAGAGAGTGGAAACTGGGTGGAAAAAAAAAAAATCCACCTTGGTTGGTGCAGAGGCAAGCACAGCAGCAGCAAACTCAGGTTCATCACACCCACCACTGCACACTGCCCACTGCAATGGACCACGGTGAAGTTAGCACAGCATCTGATCTCAGGGACGGGGCACCCATGGAACCACTGGAGCTCATCCTGCCCTGTGCAGCTCCCTCTGGATGAGATGGATCACTGCCAGCCTGGGGAGACTCCCTCCCAGCTAGTGGACCAGATCCAGATGTCTGATTTTTATAGGGCCAGTCCCAATATTTGGAGCTTGTCTTATATAGGCCTCAGCCAGCAGGCAGCTCCTCACCCCCCCCCCCACTCACCCCACAGCCCAGCCCTGGGAGAGCAGACAGGGGGGTGGGGGGCAGGGGGGGGGAGATGAAATGACATTATGGGACAACAAAGGATGCCAGAGCACGCAGCCAGCCTGCCCTCCCGCCAGCCAGGAAAGACACACACAGTGAGTAGTTCCTTCCCCCCCCTCCCTCCTCCCCCCCCCAGCCAGCAGCCCCCAGCCTCTCTCTCTGCTGCACTGTGCTGCATTCTCCTAGGACCCAGCAGCAGCAGCCTGCTCTCCGTGCTCCCATCCTTCCTTTCTGGCTCCTGGCAGGTGCGGTGCCCCAGACCTAGTGGTGCCCTTGGGGGCCTGCTCTTGCTGCCTGGCTGGGGAAGCCCCTGCTGACTACTGTGCATCATCTGCCAGCGGTTCACGGGGGGGGTTTTTTGCATGAATTTGGCGACTGAGGGACAGAGCTAGAGCAAGGAGTAGTGTGGGCAGGTCTGTGCAAGCTCTCCCCATACAGCTCTCCCATTGCACCCCCGGCCTGACCGGCACTATCTCTTGCTGCTAGAGTTTCATGCAGAGTCCTGCCATTCGAACGTACTCCTATCCTGCCGTGCAAACAGCCCCTGCTAATCGAGGGCTGGCCTTCACTTGCGTGTAAATTGCCACCATCACTCGACTGTGAGCTCCAGAGAGAGCGAGCTGAGCAAATCGTCTGTGGATCATTCAAAAGTCAGAACGTGGATGTTAGTGTCAATGGTGCCTATTGGTTTGGTGTCAAATGTTTTGTTTTTACCTAGAACGGGCTGAAACCTCAGCGCTGCCCATTCCAGTGCCTTGTCCCTTTAAGGGATTGAGCTTTGCTGAAGAAGTCGGAGCTCTGGGCCGCAGCCAGGTGGGGTTCCAGCTCAGGGAGGCGCCTCTGGAAGGCACTTCAGTGGGGCAGATTTTGCAACCTGCGTGGGTTTGCTGGATTTTGGCAAAAGCTTTAATAAAATGCTCCAGTCTGTGGCAGCCCCCTGATCTGGGTGTCTGACATGTGCAGCCAATAAGGTATTTAAAGAATTCCCCTTTTTTTCCAGTTCATGAATTGCCTGCAAACAGGGAAATTCTCCAGTTATTGATATTCCAAATTATTTGCCGAGTTTGTTCATTCTGGTCGGGAGAATGCAACTGCTGCGAATTAGACCAATCAGATATGCACTTTGTGTTCCCGCTGTGCCCTGTGTAATTTGCCGAACCATCCATGCAAATTTCAAGTTAGGCATCCCTTTAAAGTGCTACTTAATTGCTATTCTGGGGGGTTATGGGATGCAGAGGCCTTCGGCTGATTGCACGGAGTGAGTCGCACTCGGAAGGGAAGTCAGGAAAGTCAGAAACGTAGTTTAATTGAATTTTACGCTTGAAATCGAGAGGCTATTTGCAGAAACATTCACCCCCCCTCCCTTCCAGCTCGACTCTAGTTCTATAAAGCTTTGCATTCTGCTGCTGAGAGTGACTCATTCGTGTCCCAGGCTGGGAAATATTAACTCAAAAGGAGTTCTGTTTCACTAGTACCCGTTTTTCACATCCTTTACACTACCAGCACATGCCCAGCTGCAGCATCAGCCGTGCTTTAGTTTGGCCAGGCATCATTCGGTTGCACCTCCCTGGGCAAACCTGCCTAGCATCTCAATTCCTCCCTTTTAACTGATTTCTAAATTATAGAAGGCTTCAGCTGCAGGGCATGTTGTATATTCCAAGGGGAGAGGTTGATCTGCAAGGACTGTGGATTGAATTCATCCTGCCTGCTTCCCAGGGCTCCTCCTGCATTGATTTTTCTCTCCTCTAATAGTGAAGACCAGCTGCTTGGCTGGAGAGTGCCTTTCTGCATTGAAGTGAGGGATACTGGGGCTTCTGAATCCAAATGCATGCACACAAACTAAACTAGCGTGTCTTGCTTGGTTCAGAAAGCTAATTACATGTGTGGAATCTGGCGAGAACATTGTCCAAATGCCCAAGGTGTGAGGGGGAAGAGAAAGGAGGGGAGATTTGATTCACATCACTCAAAACTGGTGTGTGCTACAGATGGAGAGAGAGAGAGAGGAGTAACTCGGTCCTCTTTAACAAGCAGGTCATCGGATAACATGAAGGCTTCACCCTGGAATGCTAGTCTTGGGCATCCCACCAATGCACTCCTTTCCAGCACACCGGAATGGTCACGTCACAACACAACATCATCACAACAGCAGCAGCGTGTGAAGTTGACAAGGCTTTGTCTATGTTGGGGATTTCACCTAGAATATTTCCCATTTTTTGCTGCCACCCATGCAACTCTGTCAGCAGGAGCCCCCGTGTAGTCCCACACCAGCATTTTAACTAGTGCTATCTAACCCGGTTTAGAGAGTAGTTCAAACGTCCGTGGCCAGGGCCGGCTCTGGCTTTTTTGCCACCCCAAGCAAAAAAACCCAACCCCTCCCCAAACAAACAGGGTGCAGGGAGGCTGGAGCAGCAAACCAAAAAAAAAAAAGGGTGCAAACTTTTGGTGCCACTTACTTGGCGGCTCACAGCTGCCTCCCCAGGCTGCGCTGGCGAGCCTCTGGGCGGGCAGCGGCTGCACTCTGGCTAGTGGGACTCCCTGTGCTGCAGACATGCCTTGGGCAACAGAGTGTGTGCCCCGGCTAGTGGGGGCGGGAGTGAGTGGGGGGCAGAGAGAGAAGGGGTGCTTGCCACTCGGCCTCTCCCACTGCGCCACCTGCCGGGAGGGCTCCGCACCGCTCCCGCCTGCAGGTGAATTGAAAGTTGTTGGTTGGTGGGGAGGGAAGGATGAGGGCTGCCGGGCTTGCTGCAGATCTGGCACCGGCTGGGGCAGACGGAGCACACAGCCCGCTCCCAGCAGGGCGCTCCCCTCCTCCGTGCCGCCGCCCCCTACAGTGGCACACTGAAAGTCCTCGGCGAAACAAAAGAAAAACAAACAAAAACAAAACCCACCAGGGCGCAGGGCGGCCAGAGCGGTGAACCAAAAAAAAAAGGCGGCTGTGCCACCCTAGGATTGGACGGAAGCCACCCCTTAGAATCTGCCGCCCCAAGCACAAGCTTGCTCAGCTGGTGCCTGAAGCTGGCCCTGCCCGTGGCCACCTGCATTTGATCTGCACTAGTACTCTCAGTGGTAGCAGCAATGTGGAGCTTTAGGGCAGGAAAGGCCAGTGTAGACAGTAGCCAATGTTTTTGCACTGCACTGGGAGTCAGGACTCCTTCCTTTTCTCACTTTGCAGGATGCTGGGCAGACCTATGAAAATCTGGGCTGATCCCCACATTTCAGGGTCGGTGATGGTCCCATCCCATCCTTTGGTTGTTGCCAAGGCGCATCCTGTGACTTTTGCTCTACAGCAGGGATTTGGTGCATCTGTTTTCACAGGGGTCCCAATGAAACACTGTGCTGCACGGACAGTCGGTGTGGTCTCTAGGGAAACAACTGTGTGGGTGGAACTGACAGGAATGCTGGAGTTCTAATGCCAGCTCTCCCACTAGTGAGCTCTATTGCCTTGGCCAAGGCATACAAGCTCTTCACCCAAAAGATAGAGCTGTTGTTATAATAGAGATGTTAATGCTGAACGGGCTAACTTTGTGCCCACTCTACTGCGCTCTAGTGGATGGAATCAGAATTGGACAGCTGTGTGTCACAGGCCTACAGTGTTAAGAAGTAAAGCAAAATTGGCAATGCTGGTATTGCTTGGAAGATGCATGCGCAATCTTGATTTTGGTCTTTCTCCTTTGTCTCATTCTGTGCTGTGATTCTTTCCTGGATGTCTAAAATCCACTAAAAAGAAATACTGAAAAAATTGCTTTGTTTGAATATTATTGGTGACTAAGCTCAAGGCTGTGGCTGTTCCTGGAATGCACATAAGACAGGGCAGCAAGACAGTGGAATCAAAATCTGCTTTCATATTTCAACACATATGAATGGAAATATCTTTCCACCATTCACCCAGCTCTGATGATGACCATGAGGCACAGCCAGCTTGGGCCTTTGCTTCCATGTATTGTCTTAGTGCTATGTACCATCTATCCTATTTGTCCCGGCGTGCGGATTGCTAATTGGTGTTCCTAGAATTTAGCTCTAAAGATTGCGAGCGCCTCATTCCTTCTTCCTGAGGGCTTCACCGCAGGCTGTTTGTATTTCTGTTGCTAGGTTTTTAGCACACACCTGTTCATTTTTGCTCCCAAGTGATGGTTTAAGCACTATTTTGGGATTTTATTTCAAAGCGCAGAAGGAAAGAGTTGAGAGGTACATTAGGATCAGTAAAAATAGAGATTTATTATGGGGCTCTTGGTTCAATATGGGACTCACCAGCAATCCCATATTCAGATCTCTATTGCCTCTTCCACGTCTTTCCACCGAGACCCAGATTATACAATTACTTATCTCTCTAGATCAGAGATCTAAGTTAATAAAAAATCCATGTTAATACATCACAGTCATTCTTTTTCTCTGAGGAGGATGGGTCGGAATCAGCGGAGTGAAAGTAGCGAGGTATTTATTTTTCCATTTCCCTGCCACTGCCTGCTGCTTTTCATCATCTCAGAGCCTGTGGCCCAGGCTGCTTCTTGCCTCTATGTCATTCTAAATGGGGTATAAAATATTTTGACTGCAACAATGTTTCAGTGCCAGCCAAAACGCATCAGTCACTCTTGACTCTGCAGACAGTCTGTAGCTTACTGCCAGACCAGACGAGCTATTCATGGGGATCATATACATGTTGGCTGCCTCATTTCAATCAACTAGTATACCAGTGAGGGCTCTGTGTATGGATAGAAGACCAAAGTTCCCTCAGCTGGCTCCTGGGTTTATGCCTTCCTATCTTGTGTCTTAGCTGGTAAATTTGACTTTCAGAAACTAAGGGGACAGAGTCCATGAGACAGAAAAGTCTCTCCATTATTAATATTATTATTATTAATATTTATTTATATGTTTTCAAATATGTTAAGGGCTGTTACAAAAAGGACAGTGATCAATTGTTCTCCATGCCCACTGAAGGGAGGACAAGAAGTAATGGGCTTAATCTGCAGCAAGGGAAATTTAGGTTCGATATTAGGAAAAACTTTCTAACTCTAAGGGTAGTTAAGCTATGAAATAAGCTTCCAAGGGAGGTTGTGGAATCCCCGTCAGTGGAGGTTTTTAAGAACTGGTTGGACAAACACCTGTCGGAGATGGTCTAGGTTTACTTGGTCCTGGCTCAGTGCAGGGGGCTGGACTTGATGACCTCCCATGGTCCCTTCTAGCCCTACATTTCTATGGTTCTATGTACTGCAGTACCACCTGGGAGCCTAAGCCATGGACCAGGACCCTGAGGTGCTGGGTGGTGCACAAACACAGAACAAAACACAGCCCCTCTCCCAAGCAGTTTACAGCCCGAGTACATCTCCTTTATCTTTGATCAGTGAGTGGATTGTAGGAACCAGCTGGAATTGCTACCCAAGGGAAAAAATATTTCAATTTCTTTTTGTATTACATCCAGAACTTAATGGCATTCTAGTAGCCCTGAAACTGAGAGATGGCCCCACAAAAGCAAGGATATCCTACTGGAAGGCTACTCCTGCCCCCTCAGTCTCGTTGTGCTGACACCACATCACAGAGAGTCTGGGTTGAGCATTAGCACAACATGGAGTAAAGAATCCTCTTCACATTCATCAGTCGCGAGTCCTGGCTCTTCACCCCATGGTGAGGGAGAAGTACCTGGGCAGAGCAGCAATCAGGGCAGTGCTTCCCTGTTACACACAGAAAGGAACAACTCCCTGGATAGATGCTCCCTCGGCTCCCTCTGGCCACGGCAGGAGTGAATGAAGCAAAGAAGTGAAGTAACGGAGCAGGACAGAGCAGTCTGAATGGCTCATGAGTGTCAAGGGATGCCATCAGGAGATAAGGGGGTGTGGCACAGCAGAACTACATCCCCACACAGGACATCACTGCTGCAGGGGGGAATCCTGGGCCAGCCCGTATCCCCTCCTCTGCAGGAATGTAGTGGCACACAAATCAGCCTGCCTCTCCTCCAGCAGGGGCACATTTCAGTGGGTTTGGAGTCACTTCTCTTGGCACATTTCTGACACCGTTTGAATAGCCTGCTTGACAGACCCAGAATGAGTCGATTTCTGCAGCTGCTGTAATTAAGCTGTCCCCGGTGCTCATTTCGCATAGAAAATCTCATTTAAGACAAACCTTCTGTCTTGGGTGCTTTCTTTATTTGCAGAAGTTGCATCAACTGAAACCCTAGACGGAGACCTAATAAAGTTACACTAACCCCGGAACTGGCCTTAGACAGATCCAAATGTGAGATACAGTTATGACTTTGAGTCTGACTGATGCTTTCTTCAGTTGTGATTTTGTCAGCTCAGCAGCCTTGCCTTACTTATCCCCAATTATAGTGCTGCTGATAGGAGTGGGTGTCTCCAGTCCTCTGCCCAACTCTTTCTGCAATCCCTTCAATTAATTAATTCCCGGGGCGGGGAGCAGCTTAAAACCGACTCCTCCTAATCTTGATAAAGGAGTGATTGGTTCATTAGCTGCAACGTTTTGTTCACGGCAAAGGAAAAATCAGTTTGTGCGAGCTGGTAGAATGATGAAATAGAGGCGGCCTTAAGTTCATTCCTTTCCATGCACCTCGGCCAACATTGCTATCAGCTGAAAAGGGGTTTGATCTGACGGGTGAACATTTCATAACTGTTGACAGAGTGCAAGGCAGCTGTGATGGGGAAACCGCTTTCATAAGCCGCAATGACAAAACCGGAGTGATCAGTTATAATTCTAAGAAGGTGACTCCCTTAGAAGGATAGTTTTGTGGATAATGCACTAGAGTGGGATTCAGGAGATCTGGGTTCCATTCCTGCCTCTGCCATAGACTCCCTGTGTGATCATGAGTAATTCAATTAATCTCCCTGGGCCACAGCTCTAGGTTAGCCAGGGCCCTCTTTACACAGGGTATGTTTGCTGAGGGCCATTTCTACCTTCTTTATGCTTGACATGTGTAAAAAGGGCCATAGCACAAGTGGAAACCAAAACCAAAGGGAAGCATTGACGTTGGATACAAAAAGAAAGAAGTCTGGGCTCCTAAGGAAGCATAACTGCACAGCAATTAACAAAAGTAGCACATTGCATAGAAATGGTCCAGCTGGGAAGCTGTATCTGAGAACCTTGAGCCATTGTCGCTGCTTGGCTATAGCTACTAGAGAAAATCATTAATGCCAGAAATCTATATGGGCGTCCCATTGGGAGAACCAGTGATTAGCATGGAAATAATTGAGCTTGGCTATTGAAATGACACTGTGTGTGCTGGCTGGCTTGCAGGCATCGATCCAAGAGGAGAGCTCCGTAGGAATGGAAATCAAGTGCAGAGCAGAGCAGAGCCAAGAGAGGCATTGGACGGACAAAGCTTAAACCTGTGGGACCCGTTTCACTGAGGTTTTGCTCATGATCAAGTGATTCTGAATCAAGGCTTGGTGCAGAGGAATCTCAAGAGCGGTGTCTCCCACTCCTACCAGCTGTCTGCCACAGACTGAAATGTGGCTCATCCCATGATCACAATACCAGGTTGGCAGGGATTCTCTCTGATACATCTGCCCTGGATAAGCAGAGTATACAGTTCCCTAGCAGTGACTCCGGCCTCCACATGGACACAACTGTTTCAATATTTACAGTTCCCAGAGAACTAATATTCTTGACATTCTGACCTATTATATCTGACTTTTAGCCAAAGGCTGCAGCTATAGAGAGAGCTTCCTGGTCCTGAGCGACCCAGGGCAGTGCTGTGCCCACTGCCTTAGCTGGCAGAGCTAGTCACAGTGACGAGGTTAGAACAGCTGGGATAGTGCACTGGGGTGGGACTCAGGAGGGCTACAAAAGATTTTAAATCACCAGGTTTGATTTCAAGTTACAGCAATAAATAAGAGGTGGTAAAAAAAGCACAGCAGGTAACTTACAGGAGGGAGGAATGATTATCTGTTGCATGAGTAAGCTACCGCCTACGGCTTGCATTTATTTCTCCCAAAATTCCTGTTATGTAGCAAAAAATCGGTGTGGTCTGCCTTGGTTCCCTTCAGTGGGACTAATAAGGGGGGCTCTAGGCTTTTAGGGGCTCCTGGGTTCTGTGCCCAACTCTACCGCTGACTCACTACATGGCATTAGATAAGTTACTTAGTCACCACAGCACCCTTCATCCAAGGTGGCGAGGTGGGGAATCAGAAGTGGAAGCAGATGAACCTATAGAAGATGAAGATCCATGCAAATGAATGTTCTGTAATAGACGAGGGGGGATGAGAAGTGCAGGAAATGTGACCTATATACAGAATTGTTCCCCAACAGGCCATTGCTCTTTCACCCGCTCTGTCATGCCAGAGGGCATAGGTGAGGGGTCTGCCCCTGAAAGAAGCCATCAGGCCTGGGTTTGCAGCATGGGCACTGCATTTCTGTATTGTTGTGGGCAGAACATAAGTGTAATTGGGGTAATTTGTGTCTGGTTCATTTGCCTTTGCATTAGGAGGTCAGGGATCTGTGAGGGTGGTACCAGAAATGAATAGCTTCTTGTACCAAAGATCCCCCCCAGAGTCAGTGGCACCCCAGGACAAGATCTTTCAGCCGAAAGCTGCTACAGCTTTAATGGCATCGGTTGGGTTACAACACTTCTCTAGCTCAGTCAATGTGTCGGGGACAACATCCAGGCTGCACACTGATAATACAAGGTCTCTGCCTGTACTTGCTGGTTCCCATGAGAACAAAAATCTGATTCCATACCCTCAGTAGATAACCACATCCCCATCCCCAAAGACTTCCACACTGGCCAGGGGCCCCATGAGAGATCTCCACCCAAGATCAAAGACAACTCAAAGTCCTCCAGCCATGTCCAGGGACCCCCCAAAGATCTCCAACTAGCCCCAAGGGCCCCTCAAAGACCTCCAGCCATGGAATGGAAGGGATCTCCCCCCACTTTATGAGGAATCCAAAAGTTTCTAACAAATACACTGCAAGTCTAAAAGCAGAAAGGAAAGTATTCCCAGCAGGCCCCTTGTCTCTCAAAGCCTTCGAAGGGCTTTATTCAGGGCCTCCATGGAAGGGCTGTGGGATAACTTGCCTACTCTTTAAACCATACACGTTGAGAGAAAATCCATTATGTGGGTATTAATTATTCAGAGACCAGAGCTGAAAGGGATCCAGGCATATGCAGTTGGTACACAGTGTACACAACTAATGGGCTGTTTTATTAAAAATAATAACAACAACAAGGATAATAACGCAGAATAATTTTTCCCACTCTAGAAATTAGCAAGGCTAAAAATAAGTATCTCTGCATCTGAAGCGATGTATTTCTCTCACCCAGTGCCATGTGTTTCCCATAATCATCAAACCTTCTCTCCTCCTTTCCTCCCCATGCTGTCAGAGCCGATGTTCCATCCTAGCAAGGAACGCCAACAGAGGCATCTTTGAAGGCTCTTTCTGAAGCAGATGTCAGGTGAGATGGTATCAATTGCTGCTGTCATGCTAATGATGAGCCAGTGCCGTAGGGACAGGTATCACATCACTGGTGATTTGCTATCGCACCAAGTCATGCCATTAGTATTTCAGAGTGAATTAACACATTACCAAGGATCTATGCACCAGACACTAAAAAGTCATGCACAAAAATCTATATTTCGAAGAAGGCACTGCAGAAGGTAGGTCCGTGCAGAGTTCTCTGGCTCCTGGAATAAACACATCTAAGAATTGCTCTCCACCCAAAAGGAAAGCCGTAGAGGAGTCCACTTAAAATCTTAGCCATATTCTGGTGCCCATGGGTCAGTGAAAGAAAGGATGTTAAATGTTGCCTATGGCTGTTCAATTTTAGCCATTGGGCCTTTTTGGTCCTGTGACAAAGTTCCTCCTCTACCTTGGTGGGTCCTGCGCTTATTGGCAGATTTGGTCACCTCAGTGATCTTCCCCACAGTCTGGGTCAACTCCTCCTGTGTCAGATCAGGAGTTGGGAAGTTTGGGGGGAACCCAGGCCTGCCCTCTACTCTGGGTTCCAGCCCAGGGCCCTGTGGATTGCAGCTGTCTATAGTGCCTCCTGTAACAGCTGCATGACAGCTACAACTCCCTGGGCTACTTCCCCATGGCCTCCTCCAAACACCTTCTTTATCCTCACCACAGGACCTTCCTCCTGGTGTCTGATAACGCTTATACGCCTCAGCCCTCCAGCAGCACACCCTCTCACTCTCAGCTCCTTGCGCCTCTTGCTCCCAGCTCCTCACATGCACTTCCTCTCCTCTGGCTCCCCCCACACCTGACTGGAGTGAGCTCCTTTTTAAACCCAGGTGCCCTGATTACTCTTCCTTGATTGGCTGCAGGTGTTCTAATCAGCCTGGCTGCCTTAATTGGTTCTAGCAGGTTCCTGATTACTCTAGTGCAGCCCCTGCTCTGGTCACTCAGGGAACAGAAAACTACTCATCCAGTGACCAGTATATTTGCCCTCTACCAGACTCCTGTACCCCACTGGCCTGGGTCTGTCACAGTCTGTATGCAGTAATTGTTGATCTGTGCGGATTAATATTTCAGCTGCTTCTTGGGGTGAAGTGCAATTCATTAAAACAGAATTGTTACATAAAAGTAAATCCTAGTTGCATTTGTTATGGAGGGCTGGATCTTCAGCTGGTGAAAGCTATGCGTGATTTACATCAAGCTGGCCTTGAGAGTAAAATCGTCCAGGATTGGGGGCTCCAAAATTTGAGCTTCCATTTTGTCCAGAACAAACCTTAGCTGGGTTTACACACACATAGCCATGTTGGCTGCTGGCTAAGATTTGGGGAGGTATCAATTCATCATTGTTATCTTCATAAGCATCCCAGGGGCCAGATTACTTGGAGTGATCACCGAGAAACTTCTCCGTCTGAGGACAAAATGTGAGTGCCAAGTTAGGTGTACAATGTTTCCCAATTCATTTCTCTCTCTTCTTCCCCGGTGTCCTCTTTGTTTCCCTGACCGTCCATTCATCTCCATCCTTACACAAGCGTGCTGCTCCTCCCATTTCTTCTTATGATGTGGCCAGGCTATTTTAGCGTGTGTCTTCCAAATGCTTTTCAACATGAGAGCCTCTCTTAGCCATTGTTTGTCCTCTTGCCTCTCTGAGATTTTATGTCTATCACTGTAGCGGGGTAGTCACCCCGCTCCTGCCCTGAAGGGCATAAAAAAGCCCTGGGAGAGGGCTGCAGCAGGGAAAAGCTAGGCTGATTGGGGGAAGCAGCCACAGCTGGGGCCACGCCCCAATCAGGCCACAGCTGGCCCTATAAAAGGGCTGTGAGCCAGGAACTCAGGAGGATAGTCTCTCTCTAGCTTTTTGAGAGTGAAGGACCTGGCTGCCTAGGAGCTGAGAGGGGTACCTGAGGTGGAGCTGGGCTGGGGAAGGGCAGAGGGAGCTGGGGAGCTCCAGCCTAGCAAAACCCCAGGCTGCAGGGGTAGAAGGGCCCACAAAAGGTACTGGGGCAGCAGAGGGGCAGCCCAGGTATAGGTAGAGGCAGCTGGTCCAACCCCCCTTGCTGATGATGAGTGGTTTACAGACTGCAGTCTGCTCCAGGGAGCAGGGGCTAGACGATGACTGGCAGTAGCACTGAGGCGAGGTGGGGATAGGGGGCTGGTGGTTCTCCAGGTAGAGAGACCCAAATTGTGAGTTGCTGCAATGGGCAGAACCCCTGGGAAAAGGGGACTGGGGTCCGAGAAGGACATGGGGGCCAGCAGCAGGCGAGACATCAGCTGGCAGAGAGCGCTCCAGAGCTGGAAAAGAGCAAATTCCCGAGACAACCAGCAGGAGGAGCCGTGCCAGTGAGTTGTCACCCCGCCACAATCACCTTTCAGTCCTGTACTGCTCAGCTTTTAGCGTTTCACAAAACAAGTGCCAAACGTTTGAAGGCAGAAAACTTGCTCTTCGTAACACTCTCCGTTCTCCACAGGCTCAGTTCTAAACTTTTCATTGGGTCCAATGGAAATAATGTGGTGACAAATGAATGTCTGTTCCAAACTAGACAGATGAGGCAGAGCAGTTCTTTGTCAGCCACAGTGACCTTTCCATCTGCCATACTGTTGATTAACATACTGTTGGTCTGCGACATGTTGGTCTTGGCCATTCATCCCCTGCCTTCAGATCCTGAATGTTGCTTCTGCCTCCTCCTGGGGTGTCACGCGAGACAGCCATGTGGGAACCACTCGAAAGGATGAGCTCTCCATGCAGAGCTCAAATCTCCCACAAAAGATATACAAACCCGGGGAAATAATGGCTGATATTGGTGGGGGCAGGGGGAAGGGGAGGGAAGCCTGAAGTGTTGGAGACTCCCTGCAAGGAAGAGCCTGGGGAAACAAGAATATTTTTACCAGCCAGCCTATGGAACTACTCCTGAGAACAGAAGCTTCCAAAATGGCTATAACTCCCTGCCCCAGGGGTGTAGACTGGGGAATCCATGTGAATGCAGATCCATTGACTTTGCCCTGCCTCTCCCAGTCCTCTCTCTCTGGTCTGCCCTTTCTAACAGCCTCCTCTTGTCACAGCCCGTGTGGAGCAGTGCACTGTGCATCCCACTCCCCATGCAGTGCCTTCTGTAGCTGCAAAGGCAGAGGGGGGACGGCAAGTGGACACTGTTGAGCAGAAGCCTGGCAGAACATGGGAGAAGATGCTGGGAAATGACCCTTGCTATTCCGCTGCTGCTGTTGCCTGTATTTGATGTTCTTGTGGGACTTTGTTTACATTAACTCACTCAGAAAAAACCTAGGCCAGGGGTCAGCAACCTACGGCACGCATGCCAATGGTGGCACACAAGCCGATTTTTAATGGCACGCTGAGGTCCTGGCCACCGGCCCCACTCAGCCCCGCTGCCGGCCTGGGTGAAGGGAACCCCCGGCGGCAGCAGGGCTGTTAGTGGTAAGAGTTGTTCTGGAAACCAAGTGGATGTTGTAACAGTAGTGACTAGAGTCAGGAGATCCTGATCCCTGGCAAGAGACAGGGTATCGCTCTTTGTAACCCCTATCCCTGGCCTGGTTCAAGGGTGAGGACACCCATCTTATAGCTGTGCTTTGGGGGGCATATGCAGAGCAGAGATGGACAAGTAAGAAGGCCATCTTCTTAGTCAATGCACTGGGGAGTGAACCAGATGCCTCCAACCGTAAGAGCATGAGCCAATAGAGTGAGCTAAGGCACTCCAGCCACGACTGTATCAGACTCGATCTTCTGCAGATTGGGCCCAGACAAGGAGCTGTAATGTGCTCACCCCTGGATTACATCAGGCTCAATAGGTGCTTTTGAGAGCAGAACCTCCTCACTGCATTCCTTTTTCGCTGGTGACAGTCAGTGCGGCTGGATGCCCGAGCTCCCACCCAGGTGTTCTGTTTCGGTTATATATAGATCCTTCCACAATGAATGATGAAAACACGATGGCCTGGTTTGAACATAGACTGGGAAGAGCATTGAGGTGAATCATGTGCCATTCAGTATCATGCCAGGTGGTGAAAACAGGCCAAGTATGGCCCCCATTACCATAGTGTTCTGAGGATCTCAATGGACCTTTGATATGCCACATTTCATCCATTGTGCAAGTACCAACAGAGAGAGAGTTGAGTATTCCCTTCCTGCTTAAAGCAATGCGTCTCAGCCAGACGAATGGGTACTCCTGGGGGTACACAGAGGTCTACCAGGGGGTACATCAACTCATCTAGATATTTGCCTAGTTTTACAACAGGCGACATAAAAAGCACTAGCGAAGTCAGTACAAACTACAATTTCATACAGACACTGGCTTGTTCATACTGCTCTGTAGACTATACCCTGAAATATAAGTACAATATTTCTATTCCAATTGATTTATTTGGTAATTATATGGTAAAAATGAGAAAGTGAGCAATTTGTCAGTACCAGGGTGCTGTGACACTTTTCTATGTTTATGTCTGATTTTGTAAGCAGGTAGTTTTTCAGTGAGGTGAACCTTGGGGTACGCAAGACAAATCAGAGTCCTGAAAGGAGTACAGTTGTCTGGAAAGGGTGAGAGCCACTGGCTGAAAGCATAGGTGTAGCCAGTGACTCCTTAAGGAGTCTTAGTGTCTCAGCTCCTCTTGCAGTGGCATCCATAGTAAACCATCTCTGCTTACAAACACTGATTGGATGCTCTTCCCTTAGAGCCAAGCTAAGGGGTTAAAAACAAGCAAAAAGTGAGTTTGTCAAGCTCTTGCATACTCTAGACTCAGTCTTCCCTCTGGCATGCTAACTGTGGATGGGATTTAAGGATACGCTTTGCCTTATTCCACATGCCTTGATGTGAAAAATCAGGACTTCAGCAGGCAGTTTTCTCTCCAGCGGGTCATTGTCAATACATAGTAAAGAGACAACACTGAGCTGTCTTGCTTATTTTAGTCTCCAGTGGTTTGAAACTTATCTGAGGAGGCTGTCAAAGACCTTTTTAAAGGAAGAGGACGTTTTGTCACATGGACAAGGTTCTTCTGAATGTTCCTTCACCTGTTGTCATTTCCATTAACATCCATAATTCATGAGAGGCTACGCGTGCTTCTCTGGGTGGGGGCACGAGGGCATTACTCAGTGTCCATCAGCAAAAAACCCGGGGGGGGGGAAGTCAAGGGTGGAGTTCTGCATGCAACCCAAGGAGTCACTTCCTTTCTAATGGTTGGCCGTAAGTTTGGACTGGATTTGGAAGCAATGTCTAGTAAGAAGAAGAAGCATTGCTTTTTGAAATGTTGATCACAGTCTTCATTTCCTCTTCCTTCTTGCTGTAGGAAGACGTGGGATTTCAGGAAGAACAGCACTAGTTAGTCTCACGTCTATTAAGTACAGTTATTTCCAGGAACGAACAATTTAATAATCCTCTGAATACTTTTAGTGCTAAGCACAAAGAGAACCTGAAATTGGAAGGGTCACTAGTAAAGAATCAATGTGAGGACTTTCCGGCCAACTAATCTGAAACTAGATTTGCCTGAAAAACCTCAACAAGGGAGGCGCAATCACTAGATGCAGAATGCACAGAAAGCAGCCTGCAAGTAAAATCCTGCTAATCATTTCAATTGCAATTTCCATGGCACTTTTCATAAGATCTCAAGGCACTTTAAGCAGCAAAGTTTCCCATTTTACAGATAATGAAAATTGAAGCACGGAGCATTGAAGTGACTTTTTGCCCAAGGTCCCACAGCAAAATGGTGGCAGAGCCAGGCCTGAAACCCCGTCTTTTGATTACTAGCTGTGTGGTGTAGCTACTGGATCATTCTGCCTTCCAGGTGAGGAGTAGCCAGGGGAGAAGTGAATATATATGAAGTACTTGATGCTACTGCTGGAGCTTAAGAGCTGAGGTAAAGAACGTCATGTCACTCATACACATGAGCAGCAGCTAATCCACTAACACCCCTACCACAGAAATGACTGGCATCCTGCATGGCTGGACCAGACAGCTGTTTTTTGAGACAAGGGTTGGTCTACCATTACATCTCTGAAGCCGAGCTGTGTTCTTTCTACCCAGGGATGCCTGAAATTTCATCCAAGATGTCAATCAAAGGGGCGTGTGTGTCTGGAAAAAGCTTCAAGTTAAAAAAAACAAAAAACCGCGAGTGCTGGAATTGCATGCAGCGTGACACAGGATTTTATTTTTCCTTTGCATTGAATACCAAGAGGAATAGCTTTAAAAACACATAAAGCAGCAAAACAAAAACAACAGCAACATTTTTCTCCCCCGTGATGAGCTTAGCTGGGGGTTTCCTCCTTTGCTGATGAGTAAAGGGAGCCCTCCTGCTACAGACCTGCCAATGTGACCAAATTGGAGAGCTCTGGAATGAAAACAAAGATGGTTAGAAGGGCTCAGCTCACATTTCTTTTGAGAGCAGCTTTTAATTTCACCTCCTGTTATTCTCCCTGGAAAAAAAGCCCGTCTTGTTTCTGTTGGACCTGGCAGATATTTGGGATGCCAGGGTGATTCTTTCATCGTCAATGGCTCTGCAGCTCTGACATGAGTGAGCAGCTGTGCCCAAAAGCCGGATGCACCATTCCCATTGGCTTTGGAGGGTGGTTAGTCTGAATAAGGAGATGAGCTCTGCGTTCTGTCTTCAATATCGCAGTGGGGAAAGAAGTCGTGATCTTCCAGGCTCCTGTGCATTATAGTTCAGGGTGTGATTTTTGTGTGCCACAGAAAGCACTTGTGATAACTGGTGTCCACAGTTTCCCATGGAAGGAGTGGCCACCCATACTGAGTCTCACGACAACATGCTGCAGCACAACTGCGGTGACCATGAGAAATCACAACTGATTGACCCCACCCAGGATCTGCTGTCCCTTCCCTGCATCTTTGCCTGCCACATGGGTAAGGCACTTGCAGGAGCCTAGAATTTTGGAGGCAGCTGGAATAGTAACATGGTATCCCCAGTTTGCAGGAAATGTTTGGTTTATGGAGCCTGGGTCATTTAGGAATCAACAAACAGGAAGCGGAGCCGTCATCAGCACTAAATGTGCATCCAGCTGGCAAGTATTGGGGTAGATGAAATGAGCCAGACTCTCCACTGTGGATACTGAAATTGAACCCAGTGATGGTTACGCTACAGCAGGGGTCAGCAACCTTGGTGTGCCGAGTCTTCATTTATTCACTCTAATTTAAGGTTTCGCGTGCCAGTAATACATTTTAACGTTTTTAGAAGGTCTCTTTCTATAAGTCTATAATATATAACTAAACTATTGTTGTATGTAAATTAAATAAGGTTTTTAAAATGTTCAAGAAGCTTCATTTAAAATTAAATTACATTGCAAAGCTCCCTGGACCAGTGGCCAGGACCCGGGCAGTGTGAGTGCCACTGAAAATCAGCTCGCGCGCCGTGCCATAGGTTGCCTACCCCTACGCTATAGTATCCATGGCCACAGTCTATACCCATAAAGTGATTTCTGTCAATGGAAATCAGAGGCTTCTAGATCAGTAGCACGTTTCTGTACCACTAGTGAGGGACCGTGCCATTGAGCTGTACATCGTCACTGAAGGGGGTACGTGCTGGCTGGTGATCTTTAACTTTAAGCCATTTGACAGATTTGCTTTTCTGTGATGTCATTCATCTTGGTGCATCAGCCAATTTTCCTCCTGACGTCTTTCGTCTGATATTGGTTGGACCTGAGCCTCTTTCAAAGGCGCTGCACCCTGGCTTACTTCTTTAATGTGGTTGAACTGCTTCTCTCTGTCACCACCTCAGCTCAAGACTCCCGACATTCCCTATGTCTTGGAGGCTAATTATTCTTTCCCTGGAATCAGCCACTGATCAGTGTCCTCTGGTATTTTTCCCACTTGCTTCCCAGGCTGACACAAGTGTTTCCAACTCTTGTACTGAATTTTGGATCCAGTGTACGGTGGACAAAGCTATTTTAAAGAACAATGTTCTTCCATCTCTCTCTCTCTCTCTCTCTCTCTCCCTGAAGTTTGGAGCTTTTCAGTCTAATTTTACACTGTACTGTACAGACATAATTGACCTCTGTAAAAACTGCACATGATTTCCTGTTCATGGTGGATTCTGAAATCTGTTGTTCGTTGCCAGAGCATATGAAGATGTATGTGTCCTTTGAAGACAGCTGTGTGATCTTCTGTTAGTCATCAATAAATGTATGTCCTGTTGCTGTGGATTGACAACATTTAATTTCACTTGGAGGTTGCCCGTCAAAGGTTTGGAAATACTCCAGGAACACTGTTTTCGACTTTCTGGTTCCTGAGGTATTTATTATCTAGTTCTCTTTGAGTCAGTAACAAAGAAGCAATGCTGTTACTGCAGATCTCTGCTGCAGTCAAGTGATATTGGCGTAATCTCTGCTCTGTCTTCATATTCTACTCTTTTACAGTTGCCACCTAATGATCATTATACAATTGTAAAGGCCCTTCACACCTCACTCTACCCTTCGTGACCTCAGTTCCTGATTTTGATTCTGCATGTTATCAGAACAGGTGAGGCTAGATTCCCAGAAAAAGCCCTGTATGGTGAGCTGAAAGGAAGACCAGTCATTGTAAATGTTTCAAAGACACCATTATGTAGAACCTCAACTCATGTAGTATAAATATCAATAATTCCAAAGACACAGCCAAGGACAGACCTGGCAATTATCAATACAGGTCAGCAACACTTTGAGAAAGACAGATGCAAAAAACTGATTGAAAAAAAGGGTCAAGCGTCATGCCAAATCTTCAGTGGGAGCCAACACATTTCGAGGTGACCTCTGTTCACAACCTTGCTCCTCACAGATCGGACTATACAGCCACCAGAGAACACATGAGATACCTTGGCATCATCGTTGGCTATAATGATCAGCCCAACAGTATTGAGACTGGGGTAAAATTTGAAAGCTAAAGCAAGAAAGCCTGTTATAGAGGCCTGTGGATGTCTGGATAGAGAAAGAGATACATAGAGCATTGCAGAAATCATACAGGTACCTCAAAAGGCTTCCAGTATAATACAGTTCTGGGTTTGGAGGATACAACAGGTGTAGCCAGCTGAATGTTACCTTCCACTGGAAGAATTTTCTCAAGTATCTGGCCGGGGCCCCACTACCCATATAAACATTTTGCATCTGCCACCAAAATTTGCACTTTCCACCCATCAAAGCTGGTCACACCAGTTAAGTGACAAACCGACATCATTAGACTAGATGTTTAGGTTGAATCTTGGAGATAGAACTGAACCACCTAGTGTCTGCCCACCACCCTCTCTCAGACCAGCACTGAGGCACGTTGTCAGGGGAGACTGTAGTGGCAGCTCATGGTGATGGTGCCTGTGCTGTACCAGTCCTGGGGATAAATAGCTTTGATAATCTTGATGTCAGTGGGAAATTTGCCCAACTATAATCAAATGTATCTGGTTACTTCTGGATTCCTAATGTATCCGGTTACTTCTGGTTAAATTATTTGTATTAGAGGCCCCAGCAAAGATAAGGGCCCTGCTATGCTAGGTGTTGTACAAACATGGTGGGAGACAGTTCTTGACCTGATGAGACCTTCTTTGACTGAAACCACCTGAATGGAGGACTTGAAATCTGGCCTTGGAATCTATGAATCTAGGATAAAACTTTGAAAAACCCTTACTGGGAAAAAAAGAACAAAATGGGTAAATCTCTCTGGCAGTCTCCCTGAGATGGTATGAAATCAGATGACAATGTCTGATCTTGCTGTAACCTGTAGGAAACAGGCTGAATCAGATCAGGATCCATCTAGTCTAGTATAGCATCTCCAATAGTGGCAAGCACCAGCTGATTCAGAGAAAGGTGCACGAATTTCTACAGAGGCAGTTATGGAATAACCTACTCATACGGAAAGTTTCTTCCTGACCTACCATTAGTTAGTGAAGCATGAAGATTTCTACCCCTTCCCTCTTGGTTTTTAAGTCCTTATTATTATAACCTTAGATATACTCATCATCCTTATAAATATTCCATCTCTTTTAATCCTGCTAAGCTCTTGGCTTCAATGATATCTTGTGGCAATGATTTCCACTGGCTAATTATGCATTGTGTAAAAGCTGCGGGTAGAATGGGGTTGGCATTTAAGGTTAAGGGAAAGTGCAGAAAGGATCTCTTTCAATTTTCTACACACAAAGAGCAAAACATCTACTTTCACTCTGGATTCCTTTCAGCGGAGATCAAGGCAAGCAACAAAGAATGAATGTAACATCTCCATGAGGGGGAAAGCCTCTCTCACTCTGTTGGATCCACTATATTGGATACCCTCCCAGCCCTGATCTCTGACACACAGGACCCCAGACTTCCGACATTTAGAGTCACAGAGTCAGAGAATCCAAGGCCAGAATGGACCACCTGATGATCCAGTCTGACGTCCTGTCCATCACAGGCCACAAACACCACCCAGCACCTGCACTGTAAACCCAACTGAAATTAGACCAAGGTATTACAGCCCACAGGAAGAGAGGAGCAGGGCTGCCTACACCACATACAGCAAGAGCTCTTTTTAATTTAGCATCTCCAACGTGCTTGATGCCGAGCTGAAGCTATCAACATGCTGCACAGGTTCCTGATTGCCTCGCTGTGATTATCAGGGCAAAAATATCCCAGCTGAGTAATTTTTAAAATGTGCAAATGACTGAAATCTGATTCCAAGTTTAGGACTCCAAGTCTTCCTCCACCCCTGCCATCCCTGCTGGCGGGGGGATTCGCTGTGGCACCTGGTACACACTCCTGATGAAAGGAGAGTCTTCAGTTTTTTGCATGATACTTGATACTCTGCAAGAGAGGGGAAAGGGTCTGATGCCAGCCCTTAAGGATGGGTTAGCTGTCTCACTGTTTGTAGTTTAATCCATTTGCGTCACGCGTGGTTATAGTAAAAATCCATTGAAAGATGAACTCTTGGGCTCCGAGGGAAATGTAATAGGAAGGGAACAGTGACATAAGCAGCAGTTCACCGGAGGGTTTGCTTACATAGAATCATAGAATCATAGAATCATAGAATTCAAGATCAGAAGGGACCATTATGATCATCTAGTCTGACCTCCTGCAAGATGCAGGCCACAAGCCGATCCACCCACTCCTTAGCAAGCGACCCCTGCCCCATGCTTCGGAGGAAGGCGAAAAACCTCCAGGGCCATTGCCAATCTTCCCTGGAGGAAAATTCCTTCCCGACCCCAAATATGGCGGTCAGCTGAACCCCGAGCATGCGGGCAAGACTCTCCAGCCAAACCCTCTGGAAAAGGTTATATCATACCATTGACCCATTGTACTATTTACCAGTGTGGCACTTAATTGACCTATTGACTAAGCCCGTTATCCTATCATACCATCCCCTCCATAAACTTATCTAGCTTAATCTTAAAGTCATGGAGGTCCTTCGCCCCCACTGTTTCCCTCGGTAGGCTGTTCCAGTATTGCACTCCCCTGATGGTTAGAAACCTTCGTCTAATTTCAAGCCTGAATTTCCTGACTGACAGTTTATATCCGTTTGTCCTCGTGTCCACATTAGCACTGAGCTGAAATAATTCTTCTCCTTCATGGTATTTATCCCTCTGATATATTTAAAGAGTGTAATCATATCTCCTCTTATCCTTCTTTTGGTTAAGGAAAACAAACCGAGCTCCTCAAGTCTCCTTTCATACGAAAGGCCTTCCATTCCTCGGATCATTCTAGTGGCCCTTCTTTGTACCCGTTCTAGTTTGAATTCATCCTTCTTAAACATGGGAGACCAAAACTGCACACAATACTCCAAATGAGGTCTCACTAACGCCTTATATAACGGGACTAGCACCTCCTTATCCCTACTAGAAATACCTCGCCTAATGCAACCCAAGACCGCATTAGCTTTTTTAACCACATCACATTGCCTACTCATAGTCATCCTGCGATCAACCAGGACTCCTAGGTCCTTCTCCTCCTCCGTTACTTCCAACTGGTGCGTCCCCAGCTTATAACTAAAGTTCTTGTTAGACATCCCTAAATGCATAACCTTACACTTCTCACTATTGAATTTCATCCTGTTACTAATACTCCAGTTTACAAGGTCATCTAAATCTCCTGGAGAATATCCCGATCCTCTTCCGAATTGGCAATACCCCCCAACTTGGTGTCATCCGCAAACTTTATCAGCCCACTCCTACTCTTGGTTCCCAGGTCAGCAATAAATAGATTGAATAAAATCGGACCCAAAACCGAGCCTTGAGGAACTCCACTGGTAACCCCCCTCCAACCGGACAGTTCCCCTTCAATACTACCCTCTGCAGTCTCCTTTAACCAGCTCCTTATCCACCTCTGGATTTTCATTTCGAGCCCCATCTTTTCCAATTTAACCAGTAATTCTTCATGCGGTACCGTATCAAACGCCTTACTGAAATCCAGATATATTAGATCCACCGCATTTCCCTTGTCTAAAAATCTGTTACTTTCTCAAAGAAGGAGATCAAGTTGGTTTGGCACGATCTACCTTCGTAAATCCATGCTGTAATCTATCCCAGTTGCCATCGCCTCATGCTCGGAACCACTCTCTCTTTTAAGATTTTTCCATGACTTTGCATACTACAGATGTTAGACTAACAGGCCTATAATTCCCGGGTCACTTTTTCCCCTTCTTGAATATAGGAACTACATTAGCTAATCTCCAGTCAGTCGGTACAATCCCGAATTTAGGGATTTATTAAAGATTATCGCTAACGGGCTAGCAATATCCTCGCCAATTCCTTAATATTCTAGGATGAAGATTATCCGGGCCCCCCGATTTACTTCCGTTAAGCTGTTCAAGTTTGGCTTCTACCTCAGATACCGTAATGTCTACCCCATATCTTCATTCCCATCGGTCCCTCTATCACTATTCCTTAGCCCTTCATTAGCCTCATTAAAGACCGAGGCAAAGTATTCGTTCAGATATTGTGCCATTCCAAGATTATCCCTAATCTCCACTCCGTTTAAAGTTTTAAGCGGTCCCACTTCTTCTTTCTTGGTTTTCTTCCTATTTATATGGCTAAAAAACCGTTTGCTATTGGTTTTAATCCCTTCGCTAGGTCCATCTCCACTCGTCGCTTTGCCTTTCTCACAGCTTCCCTGCACCCTCTGACCTCAATAAGGTAGGTTTCTTTGCTGATCCCTCCCATTTTCCACTCCTGGTACGCTTTCTGTTTTTTCTTAATGACCCCTCTAAGACGCTTGCTCATCCAGCTCGGTCTAAAACTGCTACCTACGAGCCGTTTCCCCCTTCTCGGGATACATGCCTCTGACAACTCCTGCAACTTCAACCTGAAGTAACCCCAGGCGTCATCTGCCCTTAGATCCCTAAATATGTTAGCCCAGTCCACTTCCCTAACTAGTCGCCTTAATTTAGTAAAATTAGCCCTTTTGAAATCATACACCCTAGTCTCAGATGCACTATTGATTATCCTCCCATTTATTTGGAAACGAATTAGCTCATGATCACTCGAGCCAAGGTTGTCCCCTACAACAATGTCCTCAACAAGGTCCTCGTTACTCACCAAAATCAAATCTAAAATGGCATCCCCCCTCGTCGGTTCAGCAACCACTTGATGAAGGAATTCATTAGCTATCACGTCTAGGAAAAGCTGAGCCCTATTATTATTACTAGCATTTGTTTCCCAATCTATATCCGGGAAGTTAAAGTCCCCCATGATCAAGCAGTTCCTATTAGTGTTTACCTCCTTAAAAACATTAAAGAGCTCTCTATCCATCTCTAAGCTAGATCCTGGCGGTCTATAGCACACCCCAATCACTATCCCGGGTGAGGCTCTGGTAGTTTTCTTCCCCAATGTGACCATTGCCCAAACAGACTCTGTATTGTCCATTGCAGTGCTAGTTATCTCATTACATTTCACCTCATTATTGATATACAGTGCTACTCCCCCACCTTTACCTTTGCATCGGTCTTTCCTAAACAGCACATAACCTTCCATACCTGTACTCCAGTCATGGCTACTGTTCCACCATGTTTCTGTTATTCCTCGATATCCGGTTTCAATTCCCGGACCAGGAGCTCCAGTTCCTCCATTTTGTTACCTAAGCTTCTCGCATTGGTGAACAAACATCCTAATTTTTCCTGTTGGGCTCCTCTCACTCTTTTCACCCAACTCGGTAGGGACACAGTACTTCCAGTATGACTTGTAGATCTAGTATCTGTCCCCCCCCTCTTCCTTACACGTAACCGCCCCCCTCTGGCTATATCTGTTGTTATCTTGTTGTCCTCACTCCCAATGTGAAAATTTGGCGTGAGAGCACTAGGACCTCTCCCGACCGTCTCCCCAGTGTCTAGTTTAAAGCTCTTTTAATCAGATGAGCCAGCCTCCCTCCTAGAAGTCTACTTCCTTCCCTACTTAGGTGGAGCCCATCCCTTGAGAACAGTTGTCTGTCCCCAAAAGCCTCCCAGTGCCCATACATCCCAAAGCCCTCCTTGTAACACCACTCCCTCAGCCAACTATTAATCGTCACGATCCTCTCACCCCTTTGGCGCCCTTCCCTAGGGACAGGTAGAATCCCACTGAAGATCACCTGAGCCTCAATTTCCTTGAGCGTCCTACCCAACCTGGCATAGTCTCCCTTGATCCTCTCTAGCGAGAATCTAGCCGTGTCATTCGTTCCTACATGAAGGATGATCAAAGGGTTCTTACCCGCTCCTCTTAGGATCCTTTTCAACCTCAGGTCCACATCCCGTATTTTAGCACCCGGTAGACAGCACACCCTTCTGTTCTCCGGATCGGCCCTGGTCACAGGCCTGTCCAACCTTCGCAGTATGGAATCCCCAATCACGTAGACCTGCCTTCGCCTGGGGACAGCACGGTCCTCTAACCTATCCCCCGTTCCCCCTGGTTGCAAGCTCCTTCCATTCCTATCATCCCTTGTGGTTCCCCTTAAGCCATCCTGTATCCTCCCTGGGCCCAAACTTGGTGCTACTTCCATTGACTCCTCCCCTTTTTCAACGGGACTGACCGCTCGCCTCTTTTTCTTAGGCCTCCCACTGTCAGCTACCACTTGCTGTACCCCTTCCTCATTCTCCAAACCTTCAAACCTGTTCCTTAGCTCAATTTCCCCCTCACTGGCTCTCCTTTTCCTTGGCCTGCTTCTCACGGTCACATGCTTCCACTGCCCATCTTCCTCCTCTGGTGGTCCCCCTTCCTTGGCCTCAGCCCCTGCTCCCCCCTGTGCCCCTGGGCGTTCCCCTTCAGTTACTACTTGCCATTGCTCCATCAGCCTCTCAAACCCCCGTCTATTCTCTATCAGGGTTTCTACCTGCAGCTCTAGGCCCTGGATCTTTTCCTCCAACAGCTCTATTAGGCGACACTTCATGCATATATAGTACTGTTCTGGGTCCCCCGCTAGGACCAAGTACATACCACAGCTGCTGCATGCTCTCATCCTCAGTGTGTCCTCTGCTGCTTGGCTCATGGCTGCTGCTGTCTCGGCCTCGCTTGGTGTTCTTACCTGGGGAGCACAGGGGACACGGTGCCGCCCCCTCCAAACTCCCACTCAAAACTCCCCTGTTAGCCGCCCTGTTGGCCGGCTCCTGGGCCGCTGCGATCAGCTGTGCCGCTGCCTGGCTGGGCGGCCGCTTATAGGCCCCTCCTCCGCCTAGCTCCGCCCCTAATCAGGGCTCAGCAGTCTGCCCGACAGAGAGAGACACAAGCACCCCAAAGACAGACGCAAACACAAGATACCTGGCTCCTCCAATGGGAACTCCCACTCAAAACTCCCCTGTTAGCCGCCCTGTTGGCCGGCTCCTGGGCCGCTGCGATCAGCTGTGCCGCTGCCTGGCTGGGCGGCCGCTTTTATAGGCCCCCTCCTCCGCCTAGCTCCGCCCCCTAATCAGGGCTCAGCAGTCTGCCCCGACAGAGAGACACAAGCACCCCAAAGACAGACGCAAACACAAGATACCTGGCTCCTCCACTGGGAACTCCCACTCAAAACTAGCCTGATAGCACCCCTGTTGGCACGCTACAGTGCAGCTGCGATCAGCTGTGCCGCTGCCTGGCTGGGCGGCCGCTTTTATAGGCCCCCTCCTCCGCCTAGCTCCGCCCCCTAATCAGGGCTCAGCAGTCTGCCCCGACAGAGAGAGACACAAGCACCCCAAAGACAGACGCAAACACAAGATACCTGGCTCCTCCAATGGGAACTCCCACTCAAAACTCCCCTGTTGGCCGGCTCCTGGGCCGCTGCGATCAGCTGTGCCGCTGCCTGGCTGGGCGGCCGCTTTTATAGGCCCCCTCCTCCGCCTAGCTCCGCCCCCTAATCAGGGCTCAGCAGTCTGCCCCGACAGAGAGAGACACAAGCACCCCAAAGACAGACGCAAACACAAGATACCTGGCTCCTCCAATGGGAACTCCCACTCAAAACTCCCTGTTAGCCGCCCTGTTGGCCGGCTCCTGGGCGCTGCGATCAGCTGTGCCGCTGCCTGGCTGGGCGGCCGCTTATAGGCCCCCTCCTCCGCCTAGCTCCGCCCCTAATCAGGGCTCAGCAGTCTGCCCGACAGAGAGACACAAGCACCCCAAAGACAGACGCAAACACAAGATACCTGGCTCCTCCAATGGGAACTCCCACTCAAAACTCCCCTGTTGGCCGGCTCCTGGGCCGCTGCGATCAGCTGTGCCGCTGCCTGGCTGGGCGGCCGCTTTTATAGGCCCCCTCCTCCGCCTAGCTCCGCCCCCTAAGCAGGTCGGCGCAGGCTGACCAGACAGAGAGAGACACAAGCACCCCAAAGACAGACGCAAACACAAGATACCTGGCTCCTCCAATGGGAACTCCCACTCAAAACTCCCTGTTAGCCGCCCTGTTGGCCGGCTCCTGGGCGCTGCGATCAGCTGTGCCGCTGCCTGGCTGGGCGGCCGCTTTATAGGCCCCCTCCTCCGCCTAGCTCCGCCCCCTAATCAGGGCTCAGCAGTCTGCCCCGACAGAGAGAGACACAAGCACCCCAAAGACAGACGCAAACACAAGATACCTGGCTCCTCCAATGGGAACTCCCACTCAAAACTCCCCTGTTAGCCGCCCTGTTGGCCGGTCCTGGGCCGCTGCGATCAGCTGTGCCGCTGCCTGGCTGGGCGGCCGCTTTTATAGGCCACCTCCTCCGCCTAGCTCCGCCCCCTAATCAGGGCTCAGCAGTCTGCCCCGACAGAGAGAGACACAAGCACCCCAAAGACAGACGCAAACACAAGATACCTGGCTCCTCCAATGGGAACTCCCACTCAAAACTCCCTGTTAGCCGCCCTGTTGGCCGGCTCCTGGGCGCTGCGATCAGCTGTGCCGCTGCCTGGCTGGGCGGCCGCTTTTATAGGCCCCCTCCTCCGCCTAGCTCCGCCCCCTAATCAGGGCTCAGCAGTCTGCAAAGACATAGAGAGAAACAATCACCACAAAGAACGACTCAAACACAAGATAACTGGCAACTACAATGGGAACTCCCACTCAAAACTCCCCTGTTAGCCGCCCTGTTGGCCGGCTCCTGGGCGCTGCGATCAGCTGTGCCGCTGCCTGGCTGGGCGGCCGCTTTATAGGCCCCCTCCTCCGCCTAGCTCCGCCCCTCATCAGGGCTCAGCAGTCTGCCCCGACAGAGAGAGACACAAGCACCCCAAAGACAGACGCAAACACAAGATACCTGGCTCCTCCACTGGGAACTCCCACTCAAAACTCCCTGTTAGCCGCCCTGTTGGCGGCTCCTGGGCCGCTGCGATCAGCTGTGCCGCTGCCTGGCTGGGCCGCTTTTATAGGCCCCCTCCTCCGCCTAGCTCCGCCCCCTAATCAGGGCTCAGCAGTCTGCCCGACAGAGAGAGACACAAGCACCCCAAAGACAGACGCAAACACAAGATACCTGGCTCCTCCAATGGGAACTCCCACTCAAAACTCCCCTGTTAGCCGCCCTGTTGGCCGGCTCCTGGGCCGCTGCGATCAGCTGTGCCGCTGCCTGGCTGGGCGGCCGCTTTTATAGGCCCCCTCCTCCGCCTAGCTCCGCCCCCTAATCAGGGCTCAGCAGTCTGCCCCGACAGAGAGAGACACAAGCACCCCAAAGACAGACGCAAACACAAGATACCTGGCTCCTCCAATGGGAACTCCACTCAAAACTCCCCTGTTAGCCGCCCTGTTGGCCGGCTCCTGGGCGCTGCGATCAGCTGTGCCGCTGCCTGGCTGGGCGGCCGCTTTATAGGCCCCCTCCTCCGCCTAGCTCCGCCCCCTAATCAGGGCTCAGCAGTCTGCCCCGACAGAGAGACACAAGCACCCCAAAGACAGACGCAAACACAAGATACCTGGCTCCTCCAATGGGAACTCCCACTCAAAACTCCCCTGTTAGCCGCCCTGTTGGCCGGCTCCTGGGCCGCTGCGATCAGCTGTGCCGCTGCCTGGCTGGGCGGCCGCTTTATGGGCCCCCTCCTCCGCCTAGCTCCGCCCCCTAATCAGGGCTCAGCAGTCTGCCCGACAGAGAGAGACACAAGCACCCCAAAGACAGACGCAAACACAAGATACCTGGCTCCTCCAATGGGAACTCCCACTCAAAACTCCCCTGTTAGCCGCCCTGTTGGCGGCTCCTGGGCGCTGCGATCAGCTGTGCCGCTGCCTGGCTGGGCGGCCGCTTATAGGCCCCCTCCTCCGCCTAGCTCCGCCCCCTAATCAGGGCTCAGCAGTCTGCCCGACAGAGAGAGACACAAGCACCCCAAAGACAGACGCAAACACAAGATACCTGGCTCCTCCAATGGGAACTCCCACTCAAAACTCCTGTTAGCCGCCCTGTTGGCCGGCTCCTGGGCGCTGCGATCAGCTGTGCCGCTGCCTGGCTGGGCGGCCGCTTTATCGGCCCCCTCCTCCGCCTAGCTCCGCCCCCTAATCAGGGCTCAGCAGTCTGCCCCGACAGAGAGAGACACAAGCACCCCAAAGACAGACGCAAACACAAGATACCTGGCTCCTCCAATGGGAACTCCCACTCAAAACTCCCCTGTTAGCCGCCCTGTTGGCCGGCTCCTGGGCGTCTGCGATCAGCTGTGCCGCTGCCTGGCTGGGCGGCCGCTTTTATAGGCCCCCTCCTCCGCCTAGCTCCGCCCCCTAATCAGGGCTCAGCAGTCTGCCCCGACAGAGAGAGACACAAGCACCCCAAAGACAGACGCAAACACAAGATACCTGGCTCCTCCAATGGGAACTCCCACTCAAAACTCCCCTGTTAGCCGCCCTGTTGGCCGGCTCCTGGGCCGCTGCGATCAGCTGTGCCGCTGCCTGGCTGGGCGGCCGCTTTTATAGGCCCCCTCCTCCGCCTAGCTCCGCCCCCTAATCAGGGCTCAGCAGTCTGCCCCGACAGAGAGAGACAAGCACCCCAAAGACAGACGCAAACACAAGATACCTGGCTCCTCCACTGGGAACTCCCACTCAAAACTCCCTGTTAGCCGCCCTGTTGGCCGGCTCCTGGGCGCTGCGATCAGCTGTGCCGCTGCCTGGCTGGGCGGCCGCTTTATAGGCCCCCTCCTCCGCCTAGCTCCGCCCCTAATCAGGGCTCAGCAGTCTGCCCGACAGAGAGAGACACAAGCACCCCAAAGACAGACGCAAACACAAGATACCTGGCTCCTCCAATGGGAACTCCCACTCAAAACTCCCCTGTTAGCCGCCCTGTTGGCGGCTCCTGGGCCGCTGCGATCAGCTGTGCCGCTGCCTGGCTGGGCGGCCGCTTTATAGGCCCCTCCTCCGCCTAGCTCCGCCCCTAATCAGGGCTCAGCAGTCTGCCCGACAGAGAGACACAAGCACCCCAAAGACAGACGCAAACACAAGATACCTGGCTCCTCCAATGGGAACTCCCACTCAAAACTCCCCTGTTAGCCGCCCTGTTGGCCGGCTCCTGGGCGCTGCGATCAGCTGTGCCGCTGCCTGGCTGGGCGGCCGCTTTATAGGCCCCCTCCTCCGCCTAGCTCCGCCCCTAATCAGGGCTCAGCAGTCTGCCCCGACAGAGAGACACAAGCACCCCAAAGACAGACGCAAACACAAGATACCTGGCTCCTCCAATGGGAACTCCCACTCAAAACTCCCTGTTAGCCGCCCTGTTGGCCGGCTCCTGGGCCGCTGCGATCAGCTGTGCGCTGCCTGGCTGGGCGGCCGCTTTATAGGCCCCCTCCTCCGCCTAGCTCCGCCCCTAATCAGGGCTCAGCAGTCTGCCCGACAGAGAGAGACACAAGCACCCCAAAGACAGACGCAAACACAAGATACCTGGCTCCTCCAATGGGAACTCCCACTCAAAACTCCCCTGTTAGCCGCCCTGTTGGCCGGCTCCTGGGCGCTGCGATCAGCTGTGCCGCTGCCTGGCTGGGCGGCCGCTTTATAGGCCCCCTCCTCCGCCTAGCTCCGCCCCTAATCAGGGCTCAGCAGTCTGCCCGACAGAGAGAGACACAAGCACCCCAAAGACAGACGCAAACACAAGATACCTGGCTCCTCCAATGGGAACTCCCACTCAAAACTCCCTGTTAGCCGCCCTGTTGGCCGGCTCCTGGGCGCTGCGATCAGCTGTGCCGCTGCCTGGCTGGGCGGCCGCTTTATAGGCCCTCCTCCGCCTAGCTCCGCCCCTAATCAGGGCTCAGCAGTCTGCCCCGACAGAGAGACACAAGCACCCCAACGACAGACGCAAACACAAGATACCTGGCTCCTCCAATGGGAACTCCCACTCAAAACTCCCTGTTAGCCGCCCTGTTGGCCGGCTCCTGGGCCGCTGCCATCAGCTGTGCCGCTGCCTGGCTGGGCGGCCGCTTTATAGGCCCCCTCCTCCGCCTAGCTCCGCCCCTAATCAGTGCTCAGCAGTCTGCCCAGTAAGAGAGAGACACAAGCACCCCAACGACAGACGCAAACACAAGATACCTGGCTCCTCCAATGGGAACTCCCACTCAAAACTCCCCTGTTAGCCGCCCTGTTGGCCGGCTCCTGGGCGCTGCGATCAGCTGTGCCGCTGCCTGGCTGGGCGGCCGCTTTATAGGCCCCCTCCTTCGCCTAGCTCCGCCCCTAATCAGGGCTCAGCAGTCTGCCCCGACAGAGAGACACAAGCACCCCAAAGACAGACGCAAACACAAGATACCTGGCTCCTCCAATGGGAACTCCCACTCAAAACTCCCCTGTTAGCCGCCCTGTTGGCCGGCTCCTGGGCCGCTGCGATCAGCTGTGCCGCTGCCTGGCTGGGCGGCCGCTTATAGGCCCCCTCCTCCGCCTAGCTCCGCCCCTAATCAGGGCTCAGCAGTCTGCCCGACAGAGAGAGACACAAGCACCCCAAAGACAGACGCAAACACAAGATACCTGGCTCCTCCAATGGGAACTCCCACTCAAAACTCCCCTGTTAGCCGCCCTGTTGGCCGGCTCCTGGGCGCTGCGATCAGCTGTGCCGCTGCCTGGCTGGGCGGCCGCTTATAGGCCCCCTCCTCCGCCTAGCTCCGCCCCTAATCAGGGCTCAGCAGTCTGCCCCGACAGAGAGACACAAGCACCCCAAAGACAGACGCAAACACAAGATACCTGGCTCCTCCACTGGGAACTCCCACTCAAAACTCCCTGTTAGCCGCCCTGTTGGCCGGCTCCTGGGCGCTGCGATCAGCTGTGCCGCTGCCTGGCTGGGCGGCCGCTTTATAGGCCCCCTCCTCCGCCTAGCTCCGCCCCTAATCAGGGCTCAGCAGTCTGCCCGACAGAGAGAGACACAAGCACCCCAAAGACAGACGCAAACACAAGATACCTGGCTCCTCCAATGGGAACTCCCACTCAAAACTCCTGTTAGCCGCCCTGTTGGCCGGCTCCTGGGCGCTGCGATCAGCTGTGCGCTGCCTGGCTGGGCGGCCGCTTTATAGGCCCCCTCCTCCGCCTAGCTCCGCCCCCTAATCAGGGCTCAGCAGTCTGCCCCGACAGAGAGAGACACAAGCACCCCAAAGACAGACGCAAACACAAGATACCTGGCTCCTCCAATGGGAACTCCCACTCAAAACTCCCCTGTTAGCCGCCCTGTTGGCCGGCTCCTGGGCGCTGCGATCAGCTGTGCCGCTGCCTGGCTGGGCGGCCGCTTATAGGCCCCCTCCTCCGCCTAGCTCCGCCCCTAATCAGGGCTCAGCAGTCTGCCCGACAGAGAGAGACACAAGCACCCCAAAGACAGACGCAAACACAAGATACCTGGCTCCTCCAATGGGAACTCCACTCAAAACTACCCTGTTAGTCGCCCTGTTGGCCGGCTCCTGGGCCGCTGCGATCAGCTGTGCCGCTGCCTGGCTGGGCGGCCGCTTTTATAGGCCCCCTCCTCCGCCTAGCTCCGCCCCCTAATCAGGGCTCAGCAGTCTGCCCGACAGAGAGACACAAGCACCCCAAAGACAGACGCAAACACAAGATACCTGGCTCCTCCAATGGGAACTCCCACTCAAAACTCCCCTGTTAGCCGCCCTGTTGGCCGGCTCCTGGGCCGCTGCGATCAGCTGTGCCGCTGCCTGGCTGGGCGGCTGCTTTTATAGGCCCCCTCCTCCGCCTAGCTCCGCCCCCTAATCAGGGCTCAGCAGTCTGCCCCGACAGAGAGACACAAGCACCCCAAAGACAGACGCAAACACAAGATACCTGGCTCCTCCAATGGGAACTCCCACTCAAAACTCCCTGTTAGCCGCCCTGTTGGCCGGCTCCTGGGCGCTGCGATCAGCTGTGCCGCTGCCTGGCTGGGCGGCCGCTTTTATAGGCCCCCTCCTCCGCCTAGCTCCGCCCCCTAATCAGGGCTCAGCAGTCTGCCCCGACAGAGAGAGACACAAGCACCCCAAAGACAGACGCAAACACAAGATACCTGGCTCCTCCAATTTTGAAGGCAGTTACATGCCTGTGGCGAAGCAGCCACGGGGCTGGAGGCAACTGGCAAGATCTGAAGGAACATCAGGTTTTTCTTCGCTTTTTAGAGGCAGTGTGATCAAAGCTTGACAGGCAAGAGACCTGGGTTCCCTCCCTGGCTCTGCTGCTTGGGTGGCGCACGTCTCAGAATCCATTCATGGCCCCGTGCCTCAGTTTACCCATCTGTAAAATGGGAGTAAAGCAACCACTTTGAGATCTACAGCTGAAGATGGGCTGTGTGTCAGTTCAAAGCAGCATTACTGCAAAATGAATTTAGGGCTGGTGAGACAGGCCCATGCTAAGGGTTCTGCTGCCCTCAATAACTGGCTAATGTCCACCCTCGCCAGCCCATAGCAACCTGAACAAGTAGGGGCTGAACATGGTAACCACTGACCAGGGCTGGCTTGAATGGTTGACTTGACAATTAAGTGCTGTTTGTCCCTAGCTCTGCCTTCGTTGTGCTCAGAGCAGCAGTTACAGTTGTCAGGATTGTAACAGTTTTCCTTTAGTTTCTTTTAATGCCAGTCCATTAACACCCAGCTTTATCGGCTTCCTGACTCAAGGAAAGAGTAATTGGTTTTTATGGGCTGAATCAGAGAATTATTTTTGTTCCCGTGAGCACTCCCCCTGTGCTCTGTGTGAAGGAGTCAGACACTGGCACGGATTAGTCCTGGCCCTTCTGACCCTCTAAATGATTCTGTGTGGTCGCCACGGGGAGGGGCTCTCTGCTATCAGGCTCCAGATTGCAGAGATGCAATTATGGTCTAGCGGAGGCGTGGGTTAAAACAACTGTTTGTGACATCGCGGGGGATTCCCTTCTGTTCCAGCTAAAGTGTCAGGAAACCGCTCGTGCTAGGCCCAGGGATGGGGCTGCTTTTATTTTGGTCTAGTTACTGTGTAATGAAAGGCAGAGAATGTGTGAGCCGGCACTCCATTGCCCTGCCCTGCATTTAAACCATGCAAAGTGCAGCGGGGAGTCAACCCCGGGGCGGAACCCTGCTGACAAAAAAGCAGACAGTTCAGTGAAATGAAATTGCTCCCTCCTGCTGAGAACTGACCTCCAGGGACACTTGTTTAGCTCAAATGGCCTCTCGGAGCTCGAGAGCCCCAGTTCAGTCCCCATGATAGCCCCACGGATGCAGGAGTTCTGTAAGAAACGTGATACCTTGGTGTGTGGATCATATAAGCTTCATACTTCCTGAGGAATGGGAGCCTGGGCTTTGCCGGCTTGCATCTGAAACCCAGGACATTTATTTGGGATGGCTGGTCCGGCTGGCTGCATGGGCCGCAGAAGCTATGCTTCCATTTTCAGAGCGCTAGCTTGATCCGAGCTAGTGTGGGGCTGTCTGCTTGAGCTGGAAATTAACCCCCCGGGACCCTGAGACCAGGATGGGTAACTTTAAGGTACTGAGTGGCAACCGTCTCTCTTGAAAGGCGATGCCAAAGCAGTTCAGTTACTGTGTGTCTTGCTGCAGCATTGCTAGTGGCTAACGAGTCCATTTCTCGAGTGACCGTCCTTGTCCAGATACTGAAAGTGTGAAATGCAGGGCCACAAGATGAAGCTGGCGCCCTACTAGTGCTGCAATTTCCTCTTCCATCTCTTTGCTTTTCCGTCTTTCTTCAGCCTCTTTGACTTCCTGGTGCTGCACAGTCCTTCTGTGTAGCCTGTTTTTTTTCCACCGCTTCCAAGCTTGCAGTGTTGGTGTTGAAAGTTTTCAGGTCTCTCTTGCAAACATCCTTGAACCTGAGCCTAAGTTGGCCCAGTGGCCTTGAGGCATCCACAAGTTCTCCATACAGGAGATCCCTTCGAATGCATCCATCATCCATCTGGTGCTGATGACCAAGCCAACAGAGAGATCTGTGTTTGAGAAGAGTGATTAAATGTTATAATTTTGCTTTCTTGAGTACTTTGGTATCAGGAACTTCGCTGTATTCTAAATACAAAGTGGGAAACCAAAGACGGGGGGGTGGAATGTGTGTGGTCTTCTCTTGTGCCTGCTATAGGTGGTCCAGGTCTTGCCACCATACAGCAGTTTGTTCAAAATGCATTCCCGGTAGACCTGAATCTTGGTGTTCAATGAAAGTTCCTGTTATTCCACATATGCTTGGTCAGTTGGCCAGATGAGATGGCTGCCTCTCCAATGTGAGAGTGAAGCACATCACCCAGAGATAGGTTATCTGATGCAAGTGATCCTAGATAGTAGAACTTGTGCACAACATCTAGTCTGGTGCAGTCAGCCCGCCTTGTGCAATAATCATTGTCTTCTTTAGTCTAATGGTTAGTACAAATTTATCACAAACTAGTGCAAAGCTATTTCAAAATTGCTGGAATTCCTTTGCATGGCGTGCAACAAGCACCGTGTCACCGGTATGGTTATGATTTTGTTATGGTAAAATTAGCAAAATTCATGAAATAGTCATGGTAAAAATGTACCAAATCAGCTTATGGTCACGGCAACAAAAAAAGTGTAACAATTTAACAATAAAGTATTAGCGTGAAACATTTACAAGAAACAGACACTGTTAATATAAAAGTTTTCATTTCCTTGTCCAAGTAAACTATTTAGAAATTATATATATATTGTGCAATCATTTTTCAAACAAAAATAATAAACTACGTAACAAAAATAACTGATTATTTTTAGTAAAGTCCCTTTTGCAAACTGTTGCAATTTTGGTATAGCAAGTTAGAGACATAGACAGATTGTTATTTTTCCTGCAGCATCTGTTGGCCCCAAGCACATTTTTATAAGGAGTGTTCGGCACCCACACGGTTGACTGGTGCTGCTAAGCATCGCAGGGCAACTAGTGACACAGCTGGGAATCTGGCTATTATGCTTCGCCAGAAATGGAAAACCTCCTCGTTCCTCAATTCTTGAGCTGCTCCACAGTACGCCTGATAGTCTCTCTGGGCTGGAATGTTGTCCTCAAACAGTGGTATGTTTTCAAAACCCGTTATCTTACAAATGTCAAGGTGTTTTGCTTGATTTGGCTCAAATACACGGTATGCACTGAAGAAAGCGGCAGCAGGCTGGCGAAAGCGGGAGGTTGAATCAGTGTCCAGGTATGCTTTTTTTTGTTTTTTGTTTTTGGTGCTTTCCAAGAGGACTGTTTTTGCTATTGGGTTTTGGCAGATTTCAGAGCAGCTCTCTGCTCACAAGGCAAGATCATGCATGTCATTTTTTACTTGATAAGCATAAACTGTGGGGTCTTCATAACCTGTAAGCAGGTTCATGATTCGGGGTGCAAACCCTTTTCAGACTTGAAGTTCTTCAGTAACTGCTGCGGATTGGCAAAGATCAACAGTCTCTTGAACACTTGAACTACTGCTATGACCAGTCTCTGTAAAAAATGAAACGTAATCCTCAGTGTGTTCAATGGGATAAAGAGCTGCATTGAACCAGCTGTTCATCTGGTTATTATGGGAGTTGGTGGGATGGAAGGACTTTTCCCTCTTTCTGTTAGAAACATGTGGAACTAGCAACAAAGAATCCTGTGGCACCTTATAGACTAACAGACGTTCAGATGCCTTGCATCTGAAGAAGTGGGTATTCACCCACGAAAGCTCATGCTGCAGAACGTCTGTTAGTCTATAAGGTGCCACAGGATTCTTTGTTGCTTTTACAGATCCAGACTAACACGGCTACCCCTCTGATATGTGGAACTAGGCGTTTCTGGCAGGGCAGACAGTGAAAGCACGTTTTACATTTTCTTTTAAAAGTATCATCCACCACAGATCGCCCACAAGGTTAAGCAAATGCGCCATGCGTGTAAGATGTTCAGCATTTTAAAACAAAGGTTCCAAACCTCGATCCCAAGCTTTCCCCATGAACATGGCATTATCGGTCACAAACACAGTGATGTATTCGAATGGGATTGCTAATGTTTCAACCGTTTCCTGCATTGCTGTTTTAAAAACATCCCATTACCGCTTCCAAAACATCCCAATGTAACAAAAGAACACGCAGCTTGTGTTCAGCTGCGTCTGAAGTGCTTGCAATTGTCAAAGCTTGGTAGGACGGGGACGGCAAGAATGTTAATCACATCCCTGTCTTAGCATCAGTAGTTTCATCTGCCACAATGCTAATTCCTTCACAGGATGGCGACTCTTCCTTTCATTCTTCAACCTGACAAACAAAGGCTTTGAGCAGGTAAAACTTTCTAAGTTGAGCTGCGCATGGTAGAACGCCTACCTTGCTCTCTAAAAACCCTCTCGGTTTTGGATTGCCAAAGGCAGGCAGGGGCATATTTGCAGCACAGAAGCCTTCTGTTAATTTGAACATTTCTCCGGTACAGCTGCTCTTCGGTCTTGGTATTAAACAGCTCTGTAACCGTTCCCTGCTTTTTAACATTTCTGTCTTCACCCATGTTTAATGCCGCTTGTTTGCACTAAGGAGTGGCACTTTCAAGATGCTTATCACAGCCAGCCTTTCTCGTAAAATCAACAGGGACATTGCATGATGTACAAAACAATTTTCCTCCACTTTCATGGAATGTTTTAGGGCACTGCTCTGCTCACTGCATAGCGCTTAATTTTGCCACTTCGCTCATTTTTTTGTTTGCTGTTGTGCTCCTAGTCGTATTTCAAATCAGTCGCTGTAACCCCTTCTTCTACAAGATGCGTGAGTCTTATGCGTGAAATTCAATGAAGGCCGCATGATGTAACATCCTTAGTTACTGTTGCTAGGTGACTGACTGTAAACAGAGTGAGCAGCAGTGTATGCAAACAAATGTTAGCGAGTTTATTTCATTTTATCTTTTTTTACATATACTTCTAGTTCTTACAAATACAAAAAATTAAACAGTTTTACAGGTATGGAATGGTGCATTACAAGGCATTCTCGCTGTTTTCAGGGTCAAACTGAAATAAATGGCAAAACTCACGGATTCTGTGATAGTGGTGACAACCGTAATAGAATCAATTCTTTCAAAAGTATGGTCCGCCACAGATGGCCCCCAAGATTAAGCCAAAGGTTAGGCAAGAAGAGGTTTTCTTTTCAGACTTTGCTTTTTGCTCTTAAACATGTCATTTTCTGTTCTTGTATGGAGATGTACACTCTTGGTGGTAGATGAGAAAGCATGATCATAGAATCATAGAACTGGAAGGGACCTCGAGAGGTCATCTAGTCCAGTTCCCTGCACTCAAGGCAGGACTGAGTATTACCTAGACCATCTCTGACAGGTGTTTGTCCAGCCTGCTCTTAAAAATCTCCAGTGATGGAGATTCCACAACCTCCCTCGGCAATTTATTCCAGTGCTTAACACCCTGACAGGGAGTTTCTTCTAATGTCCAAGCTAAATCTCCCTTGCTTCAATTTAAGCCCATTGCGTCTTGTCCTATCCTCGGAGGTTAAAGCGAACAATTTTTCTCCCTCTTCCTTGTATCATGTAACTTACGCATCTGCACAAAGGCAGGGCCCTCCCTCAGTAATGCCCTCCTCACCCCCTTCCTGGCACTGGTGCTGCCAGGTCACCTGTCCCAACCTGGGCTGTGGCCAGACAAATAAAATGATCTGTCGGGTCAGAGGTGGCCTCTGGGCCACCAGAGGCCCATCCCTGCAGTAGATTTATTTCAGTTATTCTGCACTGTACAGTGCCTGGCACAGTGGGGTCCAGCGTGGTTGTGAGCTCTCAGCACTCCCACAATATAAATGTTTAATAATAATTAATAACTGCCTTTGTTTTCTGTGAGTCTAACTCCACAGTTCAGTTCTTTCCTGCTTTGTTCGCCAGGCCGGAGGGACAGCACTGTGCTCGCTGTATTATTCATGCTTTCCTGGAATCTCACAGACTCGCTGCACAAGGACGAGAGCAGACTTCAGACAGGACGTGTGCTGCTAGGGCTAACCAGAAATTGAAAAAGAAAGCAAAGTGCTAGAATATTCAGGGGCTTTGGCAGCAGCATGAGCTGCTTGTTGGGAAGAATTTTTCAAACTCCCCTTCATTTGTCAAGGGAAAGCTCAAAGTTAAAAGGAACATTGGGCTTTGATGGCTCATTTTTCTTAGTTTCAGAATTTCCAGGAACCTCCCAGTGTGAGTTTGTTACAGGGGGAGCTTGAGTCTGAGTCCGACTGTCATCCAATTAGAAAAGCAAAGGGGCAGAGGCTTTTGCCACAGGCACAATCACTTTTTGGAGCACGTCCCTGTCTCAACACAGCTCTGTAATTCCCATCGCTTAAAGCGATCCACCCATTGCAGTGAAGGGTGAGCTCTCTGAGTGGGTGAGTCTTTTAAGCACCCTTGATCCTATTGCAAATTTTTCTGGAGCCATGTCAGTAGCTCCAAGCCTTTCTCAAACAGTGTAGGGTTTGAATGGTGCTGAAGGATGCATGGTCTGTGGCTTTCAGACCTGATTAACATTAAAACATCACCCGTGAAGGGAAAATAATTATTTTTTTCTTTTACTTCTTTCTGGTGGATGCAGAAGGATTTCTGCTCTTTTTTATACATTAGAAATGGGGTTTTCCCCCTAATCTGTTTTTCCTGGGTGACTAGGGAGCTTGTAGGATTTGGACATTGTAAGAGTCAAGGAGCAGTTGAGAATGGAGATTTCTCCTCAGAATATTTAAAATTCTTTGCTTTTGTTAACACTTGTTTAACTGAAATGCCTGAAAAGAGATGGTAGGAAAAGACCCTTCAATTAAAGGGTGGGAAAGCTACCTCTCCAATTATCTAGTCCTCCCAGGAGACCTCCAGCATGAACAGGGAAGATAAGGCTTTGTTCTTCCTGATATTATAAAGATGAAAAACAAATAGAAAGTTATACCATGCCGGGCATCTCTCGGTCTACACTTGGAAGAAGTCTCAAAGGGCACAAGTCCATGATTTTCCTTGGCAAGTCACCTGAGCTGACTTGGATTGTAAACTCTTTGGGGCAGGGACCTTTGCTATGTTCAGGGTCTGTACAGCACCTAGCACAATGAAGTCCAGGTCCAAGGCACTACCACAATGCAAGTAATAAATAATAAGAACCTTTAACTGGCTGGCAGGAAACATCTCCATTATATTTTAAGGTGCTTCCTGTACCTAATTACCACTTCCCAGGGAGGGCTGGCCTGAATAACTGAGAACTGAAGATACTTAAAGGCCACAGCTGGCGTGGTATTTTGATGCAATTAAGCGAATTATCAGGATTATGCTTAACTGGGAACATGCATGGAAATGAGAGAGGGCTGGGAATTTTGAAAACATAAATGCCTCGTTGATTTCTTTATCTGATGTGAAACTAAGTGGGCTCAGTTGTAGCATGTGCATGTGACTGACAGCTCAGCTTCTCTCCAGTGGCAGAGCAGGGCTGCTACACTCTCGGAATGGGATTGAGCTGATTATGATTAACGGTGGCTGGAGACTGGCTGGTATTAGAAGCTCATTGACTTCAAGATGCAGACTCTCTCTAACACTGCATCCACGTGTCCATACTGCACCTGCGAGAATGGAGAAAACAAGCTATGCTTAATTCTGCCTCCGTACAGAGGGATGGCCTAGATCAGTGTTTCTTAATCTTTTTGAGACCCCGGACCAGCTTGCAGCCTTCCTAAACTGTGTCAGGGAGATCTCAGGGACCGGCGCCGGGCCATGGACTCAGAAATGGCTGGAACATATCCAGGCACTGGGCCAGCACCTTGCTGACGCTTCTATCTCATTTCCCAGAAACTCAGTTTACGGGTTGTTGTTTTTTAGTCTCCCAGGTGTATGGCCTGCAAAGAAAACCTCCAAGATGTGACCAGAGTGTACCTGAGGACATGGCTACACTACAAAATTGTGTCAACCTAGCATGAGTAATTCCATCACTTGTGCACGTCTACACTTTGCGTCTTGAGTCGGCGGTGTGCGTCCTCACCAGGAGCGCTTGTATCGATTGTACTGTCAGCGTGGGGTGTTGTGGGCCAGCTCCTGAAAGCCAGTAGCCGTCGATGTAAGTGACGCAGTGTCTACACTGACACTGCATCGACCTCACTACATCAGCCTTGACTCTACACCGCTCATGGGGGTGGAGTTATGAAGTCGGCGTAGCGGGGCAGTTACATCAGCGGGAGTGACTTCCGTGGCTAGGGCGACGTGAGCTGCCTTGTGTGGAGCTAACACTGTAGTGTAGACCAGACCTCACAGAAAGAGGCGCCTGTGGAGAGTCCGGAACAATAGCTCAGAGAGGTGTGAACTGCCCCATTCATCTCCAGAAGTTAACACCGATAATAATTTAAATGGCAACATTTTGTTACTCATTTCATTCTTCATACAAGGGGCGAGGCGTGGGGAGCATCCTGGATCTGCCCAATTTACTGTGAGAAACGTCTCATTTTGGTGTCCTAAGTGGGCATCATTTGAAAGACGCCACCACTGCCCCCAGCCCCCTCACCGCTAATCAAGAGAGCGCCATGCCTAAAGGAGTCCCTGGGTGTATTCAAGCCCCGCCATTGGGGAAGGGGGGGAAGCTCCATGGATCTTGGCAGGTGTGTGGTACCCAGCTGGTATTTCAGCCCATTTTCCCAGCTGTACCTGAGTGTGTAGCCTTGCCACTGCACTTCTGTGCAGCAGTGGGGACATCTAGTGGGTACTCTTGGTAATGGCAGATGAGTGATCAATCCCCCGTTCCTTCAGAAGAGGCATGATATCCCATTTTCTGGTGGGATCAAAGGGAAAAGCAGTGCCAATACCAGGATAGATTAAGGCTGTTTCCTATTCCAGTCCATGTGTCAGACTAAGGCTAATAGATCTTGCACCTGGGAATGGCACAGAGAGAGCAGGAATCACAGGCAGATAGTGTTATCACATCCCCGTGGGGTGGCAGTTTGGCACGTGTCAGAATTTTGGGAGCAGGGGGTCAGTAAGGGATGCGACCAGTCCAGGAGAACTGGTGTATACACTATGGCTGGGATTTTTCCCAGCCTATCTCACAGAGTCCTTGGTTTTGAGTAGTGATGGGCCAGATTCTCAACGTTGGGGGTTGGATCTAGTTCCAAATATACCCTGTGTTCAGGGGTATCTGGATCTAGAGCTTTGGTTTGGCCTGTTATAGAAGCAGCTGTGAATGTTGGGTGTGGATCAGAACTTCTCCAAAGGTTACGGGGAAGGTTTTGGAGAGGGCTTAATTCTCAGAGTATTTCCTCAAGCCCCCCATACAGCCCCCCACCCCCATTTGGGGCTCTGGGCTTCAGCTGTGGGCAGGGCCGGCTCCAAGTTTTTTGCCGCCCCAAGCAAAAAAATATTACCACACACACCCCCGGCCCCACCCCAACTCTGCCCCTTCCCTGCCCCATTCCAACCCCTTCCCCAAATCCCCGGCCCCGCCTCCTCCTGCGGGCACACCACATTTCCCCTCCTACCCCTCCCTCCCTCCCAGGCTTGCATGGGAGAAAGCGGGGAGAAGCGGAGTGGTGGCACACTTGGAGGAGGAGGTGGAGGTGAGCTTGGGGGGGGGAGCGGTTCCTCTGTCCTCCCCAGGGTTATTTCCTGCAGCCCTCCCCGCGCCCCCCACTGCCACAGCTCACCTCCGCTCCACCTGCTCCCCTGAGCGCGCCGCCGCTGCTCCGCTTCTCCCCCCTCCCTCCCAGGCTTGCCGCTAAACAGCTGATTCGCACAGCAAGCCTGGGAGGGAGGGGGGAGAAGCGGAGCAGCAGTGTGCTCAGGGGAGCAGGCAGCAGTGGAGCGGTTCCTCTGCCCCCACCCCAGGGTTACTTCCTGCGGCCCTCCCCATGCCCCACACCGCCGCAGCTCACCTCCACTCAGGGCCACCTCCCGTCTTTTTGCACCCCAAGCAAAATAATAATAATAAAAAATAAATAAATAAAAAAGGAGCCGGAGCGCTGCCCCTTGGAAAGTGCCGCCCCAACCACATGCTTGGAGCACTGGTGCCTAGAGCCGGCCCTGGCTGTGAGGCAGGATGTCTTGAGGCTTTAGCCCTGTGGGGTGCTCTGGGGCTCAGGGCTTGGAGGTGCCCGGGTTCGGGGCTTCTGCCCCATGGGGTGCACCAGGATTCGGGGCTCTGGGCTTCAGCACGGAGACCTGTGGCTCCCCAGAAACCAGCTCATGGTCCTCAGAGGGCCGCAGAGCCCTGGTTGAGTTCCAATAGCATCAAGCTGGGGTCAAGGGAAAATATTTACTGGAGCTCTGTTCTGGACAGCTCCAGCTGAATTTTAGTCCTGGTTCTCGATCTGGGGTTTCAGTTCAGTCCCATCATCGCTTGTTTCACCTGTGGCCGTCTCAGTGTGCTCGCTCTCAGGAACGGGAAAGGGGGAGCGGCTCAGGACTTCCTCCGAGGACAGGGTGTGATGAAGCTGACAGTCTCCACTCCAACCCCTGGCTCATCTTTCCAGCTCTGATCCATGCAACATTGGCCCCAATGGAATGACAAAAGACATGACATCATTGGCCCCTTCCCCACCAGAGCCAGGGCTTGACTTTCAGCTAGGCATCCCCAGAACTTCCCAGAGGCGTCTCACATGAGCAGTGCTGGGGGGACTGAAGGGGACCAGGGGCATAGCAGGGAGGGTGCAGACAGGGCACATTATGTGAAGAGCTCCTGACCGTCATACTCGCTTCCCCCTTTCCATCTGACACAGCGCCCCCTGGACATGCTGCAAGGCCCATGGATTCTTATGAGGAGGAGTGCGGGTTACACTACACCCCATGTTCTTCATAGAAATATTGTTAGAATATGATTATAGCACATCTGAGATATATTTTATGCAACTCCGGCAGCCAGCTTCACTCTGCACGTCACCCGGCGGCGTTTCCCCTGGACAGATTGTGGCAGTGTGAACTATCTTGGGCGGGATAACCAAGCAGCTGGCTAAAATTAACCAATCCCCTCAGAGGCTGCTGGGAGTGGGAAGGGTCTGGGGTCTCTATAAACCAGGCCCAACTCAGTGCACAGGAAGGGAGAGGCACACACCTGAGAAGACTAGAGGCTGAAGGAGTTCCAAGGGGAAAACAGCTCCAGAAATGGACAGGAGGAGAGACAGTCAGCTTGGGAGAAAAGTGCTGAGCTTAGCGAGTGTCGAGCACAGGCTGGGACCTGCTTCCCAAGAAGCTTTGGACTTGCCTGAGAGGTAAGAGAACTTAGGGGGACATGGGACTGAGGAGTTTGTTCAGAGACCGTGATAACTAAATGCCAGTACAGCCCACTGATAAGTACTCCGACATTCTCTCTGGCATCCTTTCTCCCCCCCGCCCTTTCTGTGGTAGTCAGGTCATCCTGGTGCATCAGGCAATGGCGTAGTGCTGTTGCCTGATGCACCAAGGGTGCATACATACCAAGGGATAAGCAAAGGGTGCAATTGAGTTCCCAGCAGGTTGTCAATGTGCTGCGCCCTGGCTGAAACGTCGGGGTGGTCAGTGTGGACGACGTGTTGCATTACTGCGCTGTGATTGGGCTCTGGAAATGTCCCATACACTTTTGAAGTCAAGTGGCCACTCTGGTCATTGTTTTGAACTCGGCTGCAGGCATGTGGCTATCCCCTTTCAAAGCTGTTTCTGACATCCGGCATGCTTATCTGCTCCGGGACACAAAGCAAACCATTACTGTGGAATGCTGCTGCCGCCGAGGCAGGCGTTTATGCGTTTGTGTGAGAGAGAGGCGGAGGGGTGGGGTGGGGTGAGTGCTGATGTAGGGGGTTTCTCCCTACTGTGGTCTGAACTTACAAGACAGCATGCAGACACACACTCTGCCCCCCAAAACATGCTGTCTCTCCTCCCACATACTCACAACACACTCCCTGTCACGCTCCATCACCCCCCATTTGAAAAGCACGCTGCAGCCACTTGCACACTGGGATAGCTACCACAATGCACTGCTCTCTGTGGCGTTGCAAGAGCTGCTAATGTGGCCACATCACAGTGCAAACGCACAGCAGCGCTTTCCCTGCTGCTGTCTCCGAGGGTCGGTTTAACACCCAGCGCTCTACATCTGCAAGTGTAGCCAGAGCCTTAGTTTATGGCAGTATAACTTTCCCAGGTAGACAAGCCCTTAGCAAATTGGTCATGAGACTAGGGCTGGAGCGAGGTACTCCAGAGCGTTAGCTATGCAAGAGAAACTAGTTTTACGAAATGAGATCATTGTAGTCCGACAGAGGTGGCAACACTGAACTGGGAGGGAAACGAATAGTATCATTAATGGAGAAAGGATTGTCCGGCGATCAGAGCAAAGGTGGGGCTAGGAATCCAAACTTCTGTTTTCTGTTCCCAGCTCTGGAGCTGGCTCGTGTTCTGACCTCTGACCTCACCTCTGGCTCTGAGCAATCCCTCGTCCCCAGGGCACTGTGAGCATCAATTAGTTAATGCCCTTACATTGGTCTCAGACTACAGGACTGGGCATCAGTGGGCATTGATTCAGGCCCAGATTCCATGACGGAGCTGGGAGGTCGGAGGAGATCAGAGGGAGGGTCTATGAGGGGTTATTCGGCTGAGACATGTTTCACTGAAGTTTGATCTGACATTAGCTCTGTAAATATAGGTTTAACTGCTGGAGGTACCCAGTACGAATAGCCACATTATTGTGATGTGGAGGATATGGGTTAAATCTGAGACCTTGGTGCATATCTAGGGGAAATATGGCATGACCTTCAATCCCTAAGAGTGCAAGGAGGAGTTTGTGTTGGCCCGTGCATATTTTAAGGACAGAATAGAGTTTAGTGGATGAGTTTTGCCTGTTGTTCTGTTTGCCAGTTACATGAAACCAGACTTTGATTTTTATGTACCTGTCCATTATTAGCAGTAGTTTGACCCGCCTTTTATTTCAGCTGGTGGGCTGTGCATGAACTAGTCCTTCAACCATCTTGTAGCCTACTCATTATTTCTGGTTTCTGATTAGTCACTGGAGTCACATGATAGTCTGTCTGCTCCCTGACCACTGTAACTTGTATAAATAGGAGGGAACCGAAAGTGATTTCAGGGTTACTTGGATTGTAAGGTCATTGGGGCAGAGACCACCTTTTTCTTTTGTGCTGTGTATGGGTTCCTGGCCCACGACGGGCTCCTCTGCGCTACGGGAATACAAATAAGAATAACAAGGGGACTGCATGAACACTTCTGCTGGAAAGCTGCCTGCAAACACATCTGCACAAATATGTGTAATCCTTTTAGCTTCTCCAGACCATTCTTGCAAACAAACCCAAAAATCCCTCCTCCGAATAGCAGTGACAAATGAATGCAGAGTCTCAGCTCACAGTTTTTATTCACACAAATGTTTGCAGATTTTTTTTTTTGCATTTGCATTTGCTTGACTCCATTTGAAAGCTTCCTTATTAGCAGGATGAATGAAGATCCAGCGGTTAGTAGCTACCTGAGTGTCTGCCTGAGGTCAATGAAAGCACAAGACGATCGATGGATCCTCATAAGCTATGGCATAGCCAAGTCGGACACAACACCTTACAGCTCTGCTCGCTTTGAAATTCCCCAGCACTGGCACTGACAGGTAAAATAATCTCATGGAAAGCTCTAAAGCACCAGAGCTTTGCAGGCATCCCATCCTTTAACGAATGCCCTTATGGATAATTCAACGTCTCTTTGAGGGTTCTGAGCAACTTCCAGGAGGTCAGAGCCAATCTCTTCTCAAGAGGAAAGAAACATGATGAATCGCTGCCTTGTTCAGCCCTGCAGTCTCAAATGCTGAACCAGGGTTAAAAAGAAGAGTTGTGCCATTTACTTTAATGCATGGATGGAGACTACTGAGGTGAAATGACTGTGTCATTAAAAAGCGAGGAGCAGGGGCAGCTGATGAGGAGAGGAGCAAGTGCCAATCACTTGGCATTTCCTACTTTAGGATTTCTCGGCATGGCCATAGGCACCTACTTCCCCTCTTTCCCCGGGTGCTCGACCCTTGCTCTGCCTCCGGCCCCGCCCCCACTCCACCCCTTCCATGAGGCCCTGCCCCACCTCTTCCCAACCCTTCCCCAAAGTCCCCGCCCTAGCTCCGCCCCCTCCCTGCCCCTATTCCAACTCCTTCTCCAAATCCCTGCCCTGCCTCCTCCCCTGAGCACGCCATGTTCCCGCTCCTCCCCGCCCCCGCCCCTGGAGCTTGCTAATGCTGCCTAACAGCTGTTTGATGGCATCCGGGTGGGAAGCGCTGGGAGGTAGGTGGAGGAGCAGGGACGCACAGCATTCAGGAGGTGGGGAGGAGGAGGTGCGGTGGGGGGTGATGGGAGCTTAGCTGCTGGTGGGTGCAGAGCACCCACTAATTTTTCCCCATGGGTGCTCAGCTCCAGAGCACCCACAGAGTCGGCGCCTATGGCCATGGCATCAAAATTGGAGCTGCGTCAAAACTTGAAGCCTTGGATTTGAATTCCTTCAGAATTTGGGGTGATGTGGGAGGTTTGAATTAGGATTCCCACGTCTCAGCTAACCCCTATGGTTCCACTTACAGCTCAGATCCAGAACTAGGCAAGGCCGAAATTTTCCAGCTCTGCTTTGGACGTGGAAGGAATGGAGTGAGACAGGCTAGTTGCCCCGTTTGGCCAGTCATCCCCTGGAACTGGCTAGATGGGTTTGCAGGCCAGGACTGCAGTGCAATGGCAGAGCGGTTTGGGGGGCACAGGATTGGCAGAGTGGGCGCAGCAGGAAGGGGACTGAGGGGCATTGTCAGAGGTTTGTGGGAGACCCTTGTACGCTCCTTATGTGCGCAATGCCTGGCTCCAGTCTGCGCCAGTCCCCACTTTCAGAAACATTGAAATTCACCGATGTATAAAAGTAACTACATTATCCCCACTCACCTCACCTACACACACACAGGCCCTGCCGCTTACCTGCTATGGCAGCATCTCTTACCATACAGCAGGTGACAGAACAATGGGAAATCACAGCAGCTGAGCTTCCTGTAATGGTTTCAGGTCAGGGAGTGCGAATACAGTTTCAACACCATCTTTCCCCACCAACCAGTGACTGGGGAGGAAGAAGAGATACAGGCAGCTTTCATCAGTGCCATCAGCTTCTGGTTCTCCATGCTCCGTTGTGCAGAAACCAGCTTATGGCCAAGGAGGAATTTTTTTTAAAGGAATTAAACTTTACTGTTAGTGACCAGTCCCTGAGCCTGCTCAACAGGAAGATGCTTAGCGCTGAACCTGGCGATGGGCCCAGCGACTTCATCCTGTTTATTACGGTAGTGCCGAAGGATCGACCAAAAAGGGAACCCCACTGCACTATGCACTGTACAAACACATGAGCCCCTGCACCACAGTCTAATAGGGTAGGATAATAGGATCAATGACAATGACAGACTACCTATAATCCACCCGTGCAGGACGAGGCAGCAAGATCTGTCTAGTGCAAGTGGCAAGTGGGCTTTGCACCTGCCAGCTGATTCTCACACAAAAGCTGGACTCTCTCCCCAGACCTTTCCCAGCATGGATTTTCTATGGTTGTGCACGTTGGAGTGACTCTCTGGGTGCAGCTTGCACTGATGGGTGTCGCAGATGTTACTGCAGCAGTAGCAGGTTGTACAGGCTAGCACCTGTCTGTCCTATATGATCTTAATAGGACTGTGGGCTTTTCTAGCACTCGTTGCTGATGTCTCACTGCGCTATGCTGGGGTGAGCGTCATTCCTGCCCCATTTGGCAAGGCAGCGCAATAAGGCTGCGTGATCTGCCTAGCATCGCAGAGCAGAGTTCAAGGCAGAACCAGGAGGAGAACCCAGGAGTTCTGAATCTGCATTCCCAGCTCACACTGCAGGACAGAGCAATGAATTCGAATGGAGGTGCCACCTTCTCCCACAGTATGGGACTAGAGCACCGACAGTGGCAAGAGCTCCAGATCCTTGGGTACAACTCACCCTTCACTTGCACTCCCAGAGGCAAGACCCACCCTTACTGTAGAATGCGTCATGAGAGGAAGGATCGTCCAGTGGTTAGGACATGGGAGACCCAGGTTCAGTTCCTAGCTGTGCTATAGGTTCCCTGCTTGATGGTGGACCAGTGACTTAGTCTGTCTACCTCAGTTCCCAGCCGTAGAATGAAGGTCATAGCCCTTCCCCACCTGTGAGCGCTGTGAGAATCAATACGTTGAAGACTGAGGTGCTCAGAGCCTGTGATGAGGGGGCCAGAGCCTCACAGTTACTTAGTAGCATCCGATAACTTTGGGCCTCTTGTTGTCTCATCGCTACCTCCTGGAGCCTTTGTCCTTCTGATTAGTCAAAGTACTGTCAGTTCCCTATTCTGTCCCCGTTACATGTGCTCCGTCTCTCTGGCATAACTCCACAGGGCCTCCCACTTTTTCTGAAATGATCTTTTCTTACCAGCATGTCACCTATTTCACTTTGCCATGCAGCCCAATAAAGAATAAGTGTAGAGAGGGGGAAAAAAACCTGCTGTCCCCACGAATTCCCACTGTCATCTCATCTATTTCTGAAAGGTTTCTATCGATTTCACCCCATGCACTAATGGAGTGGCCATTCATCCCAGCACCCTCTCCATTCTATAACCTCTGCTTTGCTAGTGAGGTGAATCTCTCCAGCAGGTGCTTTCCCCCATCATTTTATGTCATGCAGTTTGTATTACCTACCCCAGTATTTCTCAGTGGATTCACAGGGAGCAGCTGCTTTGCATTGCCTCTTAAGGGACTCATCTGGAGAGAAGAGATGGACAATGCCCTAACAGCTGGTGCTCTAGCAATTAGAAAGGCGAGCTGCTGCCCTCCATTTCAATCAGAGCTGCCACTGGCAAGTTCCTGGGGTGGAAAAAGCACATATTCCCAGGCAGAAAGTGCCAGGTGTGTTGGAGAACAAAGCTGAACTGCCACTTGGCTGGCAGCAGGTAGAATTTTTGAAAGCAGGGAAAGGGAGCTGAGCTCCAAGGTTGCAGATCAGTTTCCACCCTGTTGTAAAAACAATGAGGAGTCCTTGTGGCACCTTAGAAGTCACCTACTACAGTACAAGCCCAACAAAGAAAGTAACAGAACCCCACTAGCCATCACCTACAGCTCCCAACTAAAACCTCTCCAGCGCATCATCAAGGGTCTACAACCTAACCTGAAGGACGATTCCCTCACTCTCACAGACCTTGGGAGACAGGCCAGTTCTCGCTTACAGACAGCTCCCCCAACCTGAAGCAAATACTCACCAGCAGCTACACACCACACAACAAAAATACTAATCCAGGAACCAATCCCTGCAACAAACCCCGTTGCCAACTCTGTCCACATATCTAGTCAAGGGACACCATCATAGGACCTAACCACATCAGCCACACCATCAGGGGCTCATTCACCTGCACTCAATAACAGACTTAAAAGTGGCAATTCTTCAACAAAAAAACTTCAAAAACAGACTTCAGTGAGAAACTGCAGAACTGGAATTAATTTACCAACTGGACACCATCGAATTAGGCCTGAATAAAGACTGGGAGTGGATGGGTCACTACAAAAAGTAATTTTCCCTCGGCTGATACTCACACCTTCTTGTCAACTGTTGGCAATGGCTGACGTCCACCTTGATTGCATTGGCCTCGTTGGCACTACAAAAGTAATTTTCCCTCTCTTGATATTCACCCCCTTCTTGTCAAGTGTTGAGAATAGGCCACGTCCACCTTAATTGAATTGGCCTAGTTAGCATTGACCCCCCACTTGTTAAGGCAACTCCCACCTTTTCATTTGCTGTAATATATATACTGCTTACTGTATTTTTCACTCCATGCATCTGATGAAGTGGGTTTTAGCCCATGAAAGCTTATGCCCAAATAAATGTGTTAGTCTCTAAGGTGCCACAAGGACTCCTTGTTGTTTTGGCTGATACAGACTAACATGGCTACCACTCTGAAATCTGTCATTCTGGTGTAGTAGCTTGTGGACAGCAAAGGAGCCTACTATAGCGATACCCAGGGCCCCCTTTTCTCTACAGGTACCATTTACAGCATCAAAATCTGCACCCACAGTTTTGAAGTGCTGGTACTTGCATCTCTATTGACTGACCATGGATGCAAACCAGGCCAGGAGGTGTTCAAGCATTGGGACGTGCCCTTGCAATTTGGGAGTTCATCCTGCAAAGAACCAGGTGCAGATAGCTCCTACAGAGAGAGAAGCTGGGCTCAGGCCATGTGAAAATGTCTTCTTAACCCTTTTGTTTTTGGGGTAGGCAGGTCTGGAGCAGGGTGCTCAGCTTTCCAGTTGGCAAGGAGCTTGGGACATTGAAGAGGCAGCTGTTAGGGTGGGGAAGGTCTCGCCATCACTCTCTAGAGACCCCCTCTCGTAGACAAAAGCAGCAGCATTAACAGCCTCCAGAGAGAACCATGTGCCACACTCCTCCAGCAGACAGGACACCCACCATGGCTTGGAGCCTGGCGAATCGAACAGAGACCAGAGCTCAGCCTCCATTGTCCAGGCAGGCTTTGGCTGCAATGCCATTACGTAACTTTATGCCTTGGTGTGATGAGGGGTCCACCCCACACAAAGCCTGAAGGGATTAAGGAGGCTAGGTGGGCCAATTAACTGCTCAAGCTACACCTGGAGGAGCAGCCAGGGAGCAGGGAATAATCAGATTAGGCTCAGCTGGACAGGAACAGGCAGGGCCTGAATAAAGCCCAGGAGCTGAGAGCAGCTAGGGGCTGAGGAGAAGCAGTCTGCAGTCACTCCCTGAGAGGAGGGAGGTGTGGTTGGGGTGAGGCAGGCAGCCGACAGTTACTCCCAGGGAGGAGGAGGTTTGGGACGGCAAGCCCAGAGGAAGGGGCAAGGCCAGGGAGGTAGGAGAGGCTCAGGGGAAATGCAGTAAGTTATGGAGTAGGGCAGACATTGGCTGCCGAGGAGAGGTCCCCTGAGCCAGAAGTGACTCTTTGACCCTTATGTAGTCATACGACAAAAACGGGGTTAGTGGGTTAGAGAGTGTTGTAATAAACCATGACTCTGGTGTCTCTGTTCAGTCCATGATTTTTAGTGTCTAGCAGAGTAATGCATTTAAGCTCCCCGGCTCGTCTGTGCGGGTTTCCTTTGAGGAGGAGGACTGATAGGTCAGATATAGAGAGAGAGATCGCATTGTGAAAAGTGTTCGCTCACAGGGGATAGGGTGTTTTTGTCTTTTTATCATTTTCCTGTGTGAGTTTATGTGGGAACATAGTGATTGTCTGGTTTCACCCACATAGTTGTTTTGGGGGGCATTAGTGCACTGGATGAGGTACACCCCATCTTGTGACGGGCATCTTGAAAGGTGAATTGTGAGGGGTGTTGATTGTTATAGTAGTGGAGATATTTCTGCAGGTTTTGCCTCTGTTGTTCTGACAGGGTCTGGTGCTGCTTTGATTTGGTGTGTCCTGGTCTGTGAGGAGGTTGCTTCTGATGAAACAGGGAATCATTCCAGACTGAGGGGGAAGTTTCTGTGGCATCCCCCAAAAAACATACGCTTTTCCAAGGGGACTTGTATCTAAACAGGATGACTTTAAAAACATGGCATGAGGTGTCATCTGCTCTTCAAGGGCCTGGTCCAATGCCCATTGACATCAAGTGGAGCTCTTCCATAGACTTTAATGGGCATCGGATCAGCCCCCAAATACTTAGATACAATAATGGGTTGCAGAGATTGCTATTGTAAAGTCCTGGAAACAGGGCTAAGTTCAGAAGTGATGCATAAGGAAGTGCAAGCTAGAACCCCTTACCCACTAGATTCCTCCACATCTACTGACATCCACTCTACCCACGTACAAGGGAGCTTACACTGGCCTAACTTACACAGCCTGGAGCTGCAAGAAGGCATAAGAAGGTGTATATTAAAGGAGATCCCACACTACTTTATCTTACGTCTTCTTCTGGCTCCTTGGCATGGTCATTAGACTTCCTTTCACATGGGTAGAGCAGATGTGAGTACCTCTAGGAGACCCTACGTTAGGGTGAGGAGGACAAACTGAAGTCACCTTCATTCTTCAATTTGGCCCATCCCTTCCAGATTCCTAACTACAACTTCTGGCATAAGCGCTGACTCTGTGGGTGCTCCGGGGCTGTGCACTGGGGGAAAAAATGGTGGGTGCCGAGCACCCACCAGCAGCCCAACTACCAGAACCTCCCCCTCCCCCCAGTGCCTCCTGCCTGCTGGCAGGCCCCACCAATCAGCACCTCCCCCTCCCTCCCAGTGCCTACCAGCTGCCGCGGACCAGCTGTTTCGTGGGGTCAGGAGGTGCTGGGGGAGAGGGGGAGGAACGAGGGCGCAGTGCGCTCGGGGGAGGGGGCGGAACTGGGCAGGGAAGAGGTGGGGTGGGGCCAAAGAAGAGGCTGGTCCCAGAGAATCTATCCCAGATTTTACACTTAGCCACGCCTATGCTCGGGTAGGTCTTCTGGAGCTTAGCTAGTGCTTGCACTCACCAGACAATCACAAAAACTCATAGTTTATGTGCTTCCTCATCTCATTTCAGTGCCTCAGCTGAAGGAGCTCCCATTGACTAGGGACACACCAGCTACCCTTAATTATTCCTCCTAAACCTTCAAGGCAATGCGAGGAGTTTGAGCCCCTTGTCTCCCACTAGCCCATAAAACAGTCACGTGTTCCAGGCTGGCAGGCAAAGGAATGCCCGCAACATGTGGACACGGTATATCCACTGGGAATTGTGCAGCTAAAACTCCCACACACGCCCCTTTGAAAATCAAGGACTTTGTTTCCAAAGCACCAGCCCAGGCATTTACTCACTCACGTTCTTTCAATTTTCTATGTCCCTTTTCCCCGTCCATCAGTTCATTGGCTTTTTCTGGGCATTTCACTGATTTCCAGCAAAGTGAATGTAGTTTTAATATTACTCTGCTCTCTTGTGGCACACATGTTTATCTATTTAGTTTCTCTTTCTGCTGAATTCAAAAATAATTCCTTCAGAGAAAGTATCAGTCTTTCAAAGCAAACAGTCCTTCCTCTGGCCCAGTTCCCTCAGCCTCCAGGGGAGAATATCAAGTTACCCACACTCACTGATCTTGACCTCCCAAAGGAAGGCGCCTATCAGCTCTGACATCTGCCTTGGGAGCTGCTTGACAAGTTGTGGCGGAGAAGCGTAAAGCCTCCAGGGTCTTCAGTAACTCTGTGGTCCTTACAACATTTCCAAGTGGCAGCTAGGGACATGAAAGCTCAGTTGCTCAGCCGTAATGAAACGTGCAGATAAGCTCAACAGGCTGGACATTTTCATAACTTTCCCCAGACACTTCCTGAAATATCAGAGGCTGCTTAATGCTCTCATTGGGTAACACAGCTCACCCATGTTTTAACAGTTATTTTTTTCCTATTGGTTCCAGTGACATGGAGTGCAATGGACACTGCTAACATGCAGAACTCAATAAAAATACGACGAAAGAAATCACATTGTCTGGCCAGAACCTCAGCAGGTATAAATTAGCCTAGCTCTGTTTACTTCAGTGGAGACACACCAATTTATACAAGCTAAAGATCCTATTCAGTTATTGCTGGTTCTCTTCTACCTTTGATTCCAATTTGTGTCTGTGGACAAGTGGTGACAAGTTAGCGTGGGCCTGTGTATCACCAAAGTCCCTCCCCCCGGGAATGGGCCACACTGACGTCAGCACAGTTCCCCCAGCTGAGGATCTGGCCCATTGTGTGTACAACTAGTGTGTTCCTGCAGTCAAGCCTCAAACTGGGATCCTGGCATTCCCCAGTCTCTCTGTGAAGCTGTAAGGAATCAGCTTTTGCGGGACGTTGCTCTTTAGCTTTGTCCCACAAGTGGCAAATAAAATCCAACAACAGTGCTGCTTCAAATAGCATATGTGAGGTGCCGAGTCAAAATATTATCAGTCCCCAACCCCTCAAAACTATGTCTTGACACATCAGGCTGTTTTGTGCATCTCTTTTTCCTTTGTCAACCTCCAAGCCAGCGCTCCTTTTATTTGTTCTACCATTAAGCCTAGCTTGCCCTGTGGACTACTGGGGTCACGTGAAGAGTGGAAAAGGAAACAGCACGAGCCATGAGATAACATTGTCTGGCAATGAAATGGCTGCATGGAGAGAGCGGAACTGGCCCAGAGGAAGGACTGTTTGCTTTGAAAGACTGATACTTTCTCTGAAGGAATTATTTTTTAATTCAGCAGAAAGAGAAACTAAATAGATAAACGTGTGCCACAAGAGAGCAGAGTAATATTAAAACTACATTCACTTTCCTGGAAATCAGTGAAATGCACAGAAAAAGCCAATGAACTGATGGACGGGGAAAAGGGACATAGAAAATTGAAAGAACGTGAGTGAGTAAATGCCTGGGCTGGTGCTTTTGCTCTGAGTTCAGATTTTTAAATGAAAAAGAGGTAGCCACACCTCAGCAATGGGTGACTTGGGGCTGGCCCAGGGAAGGGGAAGACCTTTCACTTGGTTCAAATCTTGACTGGCACTGACTGAAGGCCACTGCACTCTGATGCTGTTCAGTAGCTCGTGTCACTGGGTGCACTCACCACTGGTGGAGCTGCCTCCTGGCCATTCTGGGGATTAGCTCTGCCAGGTGCTGCCCCCCCTGCTGGCAGTGTCCCTATCCAAAATCCTTTCTCACCCCGTGGGCCCCTCTCACTTCAGCAACCACAGCCACCTCTGTGTGACTCAGCCCTCCAGCCAGGTCACTATTGGTTTTGCTTCCTGCTTGAGTCTATGCGGGGACAATTTTGGGCACGTGCTAAGTTGGGTGTTGATGTGTGGGCTGAGATTTCTGGAAGGGGGGATTGTCCATTTGCTGCCTTTGCGTTCTGTGCCAGGACTGGGGTATGGGTGTAACTAAAGCAAGTTGCACATAGAACATACTCAGACTCCACCTCAGTGAGTTCCCTACTGGGAAGCCGACCTGCCGTCTACAACATCTTGAAAGGGGGGTGACACTGGTGTCCACTCTGGGCCACTGGCGTTGGAAGAAGAGGCAACAGTAGAACAGCTCAGTGTCCAACCAGCATGAGTTGAAACGGGGAGTACAGCTAGGTATGGAGAAGACAGTGGGTGGGTTCCAAGATCTCCTCCACAGGTGATGTTGGCTATTTGGGCCAGTCCAGAGGGAAAAAAATGCCATTCAGAAATATTTTGCTAAGCCTGCTCTTGGATGGAATCTGGGCTAGCTGGTGCAAGGTTGGCTGAGGGGTGTTCCTGTTTCCTCTCCTCCTTTTCCTTGTGGTCAGTGCTTCCTAGCAAAGGCTCCTCTGCGTGTTTCTAGCTCCTTTTACAGACCTCCAGGCTCTTTGCAGTGACGGACTGGGACTCAAGTAGGACTTCACTGATAAAGACCATGAGGCCACTGAGTGGGGAGCAAAGGAAGGGCGATTTTCTGGTAACTAGGACAATTTGTAAGAACTCAACACATTCTGAGCACCAAAGGAGCAGTGCAGAGCCAGCCTCCAGTAGGATTGCCCAACCTCAGGTCTCAACGTGAGCAGGCAATCCTGCCGCTGTAAGCTTTGCCTTTCTGACTAGTGTTCCCAATGCACCATCTGGCGTTTCATATGTAAAACGACACCATTAATTTCCCTTCCTTTGTAATGCACCTGCCCTTAGAATACAGGTTTATCTCAACTGTGACTAATTCATAGCTCCTACAGTGATAGGAGTATGTAACGGTGAAGGCAGTCCCTGCACACCCTGGTGTGATGCTGCAGGCTTGGCGCACCTTCATTTCCTCAAGTGGAACAGCAATACATTTAATTTCAAGGGCAAGGAGAAGCCAACACCTATTTACACAGTACTATGTCCACCTCTGAATCAGACTTCAGGACTGGAAGCATTGCAGTAAACACTTCACCGGGATGCTGTATCAGGGCTCCCAAACCTACAATCCACGCCCAAGTCTTTGAGTCAGGTTAGACTTGTCTCCTTGCACGTAAGAGCATCTGCAGCCTGCCTGAGGTCTAATCCCCACCCCACCTGATTCTGTTTATATGGTTCAGCTTCCAGGGCAGGGCAGGGCCATCCTGGATTATGCAGCCAGCTCCTTAAAGGGGTAATATCCTTTTTACCACACACTCTTTCACGAGTCCATTGCAGGAGCAGCTGAGTCCATGATGTTCCAGTTAGCAACGGGTCACAGCTGGCCACCCGTGCTCTGCTTTTCCCACTGACATATAGAACTTCAGTTGCCATGTGCAATGGCATGCGTCCCTATGTCCCGCCATCAGGGCTGCTAACCAGCCCCACCTGGGTAAGAGTCTTGTGTCAGGGGCATTGGAAGCACCTTAGCAAACAGGAAATGCTTCTTTTCTACCATCACTGGATCCATTGCTGCCATGCAGTAGATAGCGTACAGAGTGTTGTTATTTCTGCCTCACCCTCCATTCCTGCATCCATTCATTGCACCGTCCACCTGGTCCAGCTTGTCATTGATCTAGATCGGGGAAGGCAAACTGCGGCCCACGAACCGGATCCAGCCCATCAGAGCTTTCAGTCTGGCCCGTGGGATTGCCAACCCCATGGCACAGTGGGGCTAAGTCAGGCTTCCTGCCTGCCCTGGCCTCGTGCCTCTCCCGGAAGCGACCAGCACCATGTCCCTTCAGCCCCTGGGGAAGGAGGGGCAGAGGGCTCCGTGCACTGCCCTCGCCTGCAGGCACCACAGGAACAGGGAACTGCGGCCAATGGGAACTTTGGGGGTGGTACCCACAGGCAAGGGCAGCATACGGCGGAGCCGCCTGCCTCACCCCCCCACCCGCAGGAGCCACTGCTGGACATGATGGCCACTTCTGGGAGCGGCGCAGGGCCAGGACAGGCAGGGAGCCTGCCTTAGCCCTGCTGCGCGCCACTGCCACCCTGGAGCTGCTCGAGGTAAGCGGCACCGGGCCGGATCCTGTACCCTGAACCCCTCCCACATGCCAAACCCCTGCGCTGAACCCCCTGCTGCACCCTGCACCCAACCCCTTGCCCTGAGCCCCCTTCCACACCCCAACCCCCTCCTGCATCCCAGCCCCCTGCCCTGAGCCCCCTCCTGCACTCCACACCACCTCATGCACCCCAACCCCCTGCCCTGAGCCCCTTCCCACACCCTGCACTCCCTCCTGCACCCCAACTCTACATTCATGGCCCTACATTCATGGCCCTACATGCAATTTCCCCACCCACATGTGGCCCTTGGGCCAAAAAGTTTGCCCACCCCTGATCTAGATTGTGAGATCTCTGGGGAAGGGTGTGTATTTTTACTAAGTTTGTACAGCACCTAGCACAATAGGGCCCTGATCCCCTAACTGAGGCCCTCAGCTGCTCCTGTAATCCAAGGATATAATAATAATAATTAATAATTAATACTCTGTACATTTATTTGGGCTACAGTTTCTATGAGAAATGGAAATGCAAAATAAATCTGCGTTGGGTTGGCGGAGACTGTCTATGACCCTGACCTGTGACTTATATTACAGCAGATCAGACCTCACCTCTGGGCTCTGCCAGGTATTCACATGGATAAAAATGCACAGCTGTCACGAAGGATGTGCTGTAGTTTATAGTGCTATTGTTGGAGGTGCGTGGGAGGAGAGGGCTTTCCTTTCAGAGCGATATACTATGTGTGTAAAAGTGCTTCCTGGATGCCACTGATTAGCAGCTGCCGGATATATAATACTACTGAGTTCCAGTCAAGCGCAGGTGATACTGATGTGTCAGTGAGAGTGCTGACACTTGTCCTCTGCAAAGGGTCGTTATCAATCAGGAGTGAAACCTGCAGCTGCTCTGCAGCTTCTGGCTCCCCAGGAGGCAGAGGGCGCAGCTCCATTTCTTCAAGCATCTTTTAAGAAAATGAAAGTTCAGGAATCGCCACTTAATCATGACACACTTAATCCAGGTGCCTCCCATGGAAGCAGCCAAATCTCAATGACCCTTCAGGGCAATGTCTGTGGCTTAAACCGGAACAGCATTCCCCATAACCGGGCTGCCTTCAGGTGGCTAAGCCCTTGTGTCCTGCACACTGGTTCTGTCTGTTTGCAAAATGTTTGGGGGTCCTTTAGAAGGGCAAGTGCTCTATAAAATGTCTGGTCTGGGCTGGAGTCCCAGACTGTAGCTCACCTGTAAAATGGGCGCGATGATATTTACCATCAGGGCAAACTGAAAATATCCAGGGTATTAATCTGCTCAGAGCCACCCACAGGGGCTATGCAAACATTAACCCACTTTTCTGGCAGGGAAATGAAGTCAGAGATGAGAAATGACTTGTTGGGGGAGCCCTACACTCTAGTATGTTACCCCTGGAGGCAGGAGGTTGGGGGAAGGGCTGCTCAGGCAGCAGAGACGCTGAGCAGGCAAGGGAGAGAGTGTAAAAGATCTCCAGGAGGGGAGACCTGGGAGTAGGCAGAGAAATGTTGATTTGAGGGATTTTAATTTGGGGCTTGGAGTCTTATGGAGCTATTGTCTATGAGCAAACCCAGGCTCCAAGGAGGGTATTTTGACCTCAAAAGTGGGCGGAGTCTGTGTGAGGAGCCCTCCAAGGGAGAAATTATTGGTAGGGTATCACAGAGGCCTCCGTGACCACAAAGGGGCAGATGAGACAGCCAACCATGTTACAGGAGGAAAGAGCCAGGAGCTAAACATTGCTGTGTTGGAGCAGACTATGATCCTGCCTGGTATGCAGCCTCCAGCCGTGCCTGATACTGGATGTGTCAAAGGAGTGAAAGCTGCACCCTATTAAGGCATTTAGCCAACTACACAGTGCAATAGCTGGGGGAACACATTCCTCCCTGGCATTGACAAGTCCTCTCCTCTTGAGGACTCCCTGGGAATTTCCCATGTCTCCCGGTGGCTGCAACATTCCCTCCCAGTGCATTCTGTTCACACATGGCTGCATCACGCCTGGCTTCTGACAGAGGGGAGCAGCACTTGTGGGAGGAACTGTGATGTCTCTGGGGCAGTCACAGGTGGCATGGGTGTTTGGAGTGTTGAGCAAGATGGCCTCATCCAGTCATTTCCCTGACCTTGTCTTCTTGGAAGTCCTGCTCTGAGGAGCATCTTCATCACTTGGTGATGTCCAAGGAAAATCCAGGCGCTGCAAGTGGGCTTGAAGACTCAGTAAGGCGGCTCTGCATCTATGCTTGGAGCTAGGGTTGTGATTCCCTGCTCACGTGGACATAGGAGATCTAGCCCAGTACAAATCGTAGTGGAGCTGCAGTCGTACAGGCTGGCCAGCCCAGGTACAAACCCGCTGAACCCTTTGGGCACATACTCAGGGCAGCAAGCTCATTCCCCTGTTGCCCATGCCACTACGGCTACACTGCGATTTTTAGTGAACTAGCTCAGATGGGAGCTTGTGTGACCTGGGAATTGTACCTCTAGCTCCTGGTGTAGATGTAGCTTTAGGATCGAAGGTTAATTGAACACATGCTTTAACATAAATGCACTTCGTGCTTGAAAATAGGAGAAGGAGTGCAGGCTTGGAAAGAGAAGGGCATTCGAATCCTGGCATTTAGGTGTGTTTGTATGAATAAGTTATACAGGTCAATCCTAGTTAAGTTCTTGCTTGCTCTCTTCAATCACAACCCAGTGCAGCTGTCTTTGAGTCATTCCTGGGCAGATGCCCTGGGTCACTGGACGTCTCATTGTCAGATGAAATATAGAGCAGATGCACTGATGAGCTGTGGTCATTAAAAGAGTCCATGCCATTTTTTTACAAGAGGAGAGCTGTTTGCCTTGGTGTCCCGGCCAAATCCCAGCTCAGATAGTTCTGCGGCCTGTATTCGGCTGTAATTCCAGATGACTACATTAGTCTTGACATCCCCTTATGGACACCGTGGTGCCGTCGTGTTCCTCTTCCAGAAGTGGAGGCATCTCCCTGGTGGGTAAAGTGGCCCCTGTGTACAGTCTCCACAGCACACTGGGATTTTCCCTGGTGGTAAATATTTGCCAAATGTTGTTGCTCTGGATTTAAAAAAACAAACTGACAAACCCTTTCTGATATGTGATCAGCACCGGCTAAGGAAAGTTCCTGCAACAAGTGCCCCAAAGGGATCCACAGATATTTATTTTATTCTGTTCCCACACAAACAGGAAGCAGCATTTCAGATAAACTGCAGTATCAATGATGTTTACCGGCCAGCTATCGAGCCATGCATAACAAGCAAGGCATAGGGACTAGTTAAAGAATGACTCTCAAATTGGCGACCCCCAAAATTCGTCCAACCAGCACAAACCCGCCAGACTTGGTTCTGCCTTCTCAGAGGAGAAGTGTCTCAGAAAAGATGAAAGCTGTGTCTGTGCCTAATTCACAGCATAGGCTGGTGCCTAGATATTGTGTACAAAAAAACAACCCATGTTCCCCCTCCACAGTTCCTCTCAGGTGTAACACCTTCCCCACCCCAGAGGTATCTGAATAACATATCTGTTACTCTCTTAGTGAAAGAAGAGACAGTGGTTCTTTTGGCTACACTCCTGTACTCAGGCCAGGAAAGGAAGGTGAGGGGTTAGGCGTGGCTTGAAGCCATCTTTGCATTTCTTGCATTCCATGCAGGGTAGGTAGTCTGGGAATAGCTGCGTGGTATGATGAAAAGAGGCACTTGGTTTTGTGTGTGTGTGTGTGTATGGGATTGGGGGTGTGGGGGGAGGTTCATCTAGGGACTGCTTTCCAAAGAAACCCAATTGTTATGTTTTTCCATGCACCGAGGAAAAGATGGTCTGGAAAACTGGTTAAAAATCTTGAAGGAAAACTACCAAGCAAAGGAGGAACAAATGTAAAGTTTCCATCAGGGAGCACAGGGTGTCTTGCCCTCTCACATGCCACAATCCAGGTCTGCACAGATAGCTGCCCCTGCAGGCAGGCAAATCCCTTGGACTGAAAAGGGGGGTGTCAAAGGGTGCACTGCCCATCAGGGCTTCCAGAAAACACTTGTTACTGGGGACAGGGCTACCTGACAAGAGTCAGGTAGAAGAAAAATCCCCATCCTCTCCTGTACTTGTCAGCAGGATTCAGAAACCAGGCATGAAAGGATTAACCAGCTGCCAATCCAAGGCAATTGGCATTCCCTGGGGAAGTTGGCCCAGCTGCTTTATATAGCAGGCAGGAAAGGCAGCTGGGCTCAGAGCAGGGGAGGTTTTTGTGATGATTGGCCCAGGAGCACTGAGTGAGAGTCATGTCAGCACCAGCTTATTATAGAGCAGAGTTCACTAGGCTCAACTGTAGCTTCATTCCCACAGTGCCCACCCCACCGAGTGACTTCATTACCCCTCCCTTTCTGTAGCTGTCCCCCTGGGATAGAGGAAGTAGGGGAATGTCTCAGGAGGAGAATAGAATCCTTCCCTTCTTAACATACAAGCTCTGCCTCTGTGAAAGCTTCTGTCTATATCCAGCTTGCAAACTCTGCCAGAGCCTCAGCAAAGCTTGAGAGCTCCCCAGAGACTCCTTACTGAACTAGCTGTTTTGGGGCTGGGGAAAGGAAGACATCAGGAAATTCCCAGCTTAAAAAACAGAAACTGCAAGTTCAGGGGAATGTTGCACCTATCAGTTGCTTTGAATAGAAATGCCTTAATGCCACAAGGAAACTGGTGAGACTCCTGACATTTGCACATAAACCCAAGTCCAGTCAAAGGCATCAGGACAGCAGAATAAAAGAGTTAATTGGTGAGAGAGGGAGATATATGTGGGGTCTGTGAGAGGGAGGGAAGTTGGAAATGTCACAAGTGAATCCCCTCCTGGTTTTGAAGCCTTTTCACTAGAAACACCATGTCTGATTTGCCTCCAAATTCCTAGGGAGATCAGACCCTGGTAGATGAGACTACATGTACCTTTCAGGTGGATAGTGTTAGCTATGCTGAAGCTGGTTGGTGAGGAATAAAAAAATCAAGCTAATATTGGAAACCTGCTTCCTCCCACCTGTAGATGCAGTGCTCAGCATTTAGCCCAGCCCCAGGTATCTCTGTGAGCATCATTAAATGGCAAAAGGACACTCTTTCTGGAGGCATTCTCTGAAGCTGCATTCAAAGTGCAGGGTGAGCTCGCACAGGGTGGTGACTTTATTATAGAGCAAGTTCAAGACTCCTCATTATGAGTATCCTCATTAAAGGGGCAGGTTTCTTTGATATCAACAAAATTCCCCTGAAGTGGATTTCACCACTTCTGCCCATTGACACTTTGCTAACTCATGCACCAACATGTTCCCAATAGTCCTAGTTAGTTCCTAACAGCAGCTGGCCAAAGGATCCCATAATCTCCATAGTGGATTCAGTTGATATCTCAAATGTCCCTCCCAGCATCTATGTGGCAAAGCTGTTATAAATTATAGCAGTGCTGAGGGAGTTCACCAAGAAGCCTGACTCACTTTTAAGTGTCAGCAAATACTCCGCTTCACAAGGCTTGTAAGAATAAGGTGCTGCTCACTGGAGCAAAAACACTGGTTGAATCCATTGTCCTGGGACAAGCTGAAAGAATCATACAGAGTTTTTATTCCTAGATCATGCGCCTGGCTTGTTGAACTCTTCTTTAAATACTATGTCTTATATAAAGACATGGGAGAAGAGACTGGGAGATTCAAATTGGGTTCTGCCTCCAGTAACTTACTGACCTGCTTCCAAGCTTGTGGTGGGAAACCAAACTCTTCTGTCTCATGGTCACTACTCCCATGTGGATATATGCAATGGAAAGCCAGCTGTCCCCTAACTGCTGGAAACAATGTTGTGAGATGGGCTTCCTGCAACATCTCAGCAGTAATGACCAGACCACCTGGCATTGTAGGAATTTATCAGAGCTCTTATTTTTAAAAAATCCCTGGTTTCTCCCTGCCACTATTCCCATAGGTGTTTCCTTCTGATGTGGGTCATAATTGAGAATGCCAAATTCAGGACGAGCTGCTGAGAAATAGGGCAAACACAACCCAAAACTGGTGGTTATTCGTTTGTAAGATATACCAAACTAGCCACAAAAGTAAACTCCGGTTTCACCACACTGGCTAACAAGAAAACATAAAGTCAATTTTTTCAGTTCTTATATCACGACCAAAAACACTGGATTCAGAGATGAGTGGTTCTTTACAACCAGTCTCCTCAAATAATAGGTTCTTCTGATCCCAAAGGACCAGCCACATACCCAGGTCAATATATAACTTAGATCTTACCCAAAAATCATGCTGGTGCCAATCCTTTAGTATCTAAAATCTAAAGGTTTATTTATAAAAAGGAAGAAAGAAAGGTGAGAGTTGAAATTGGTTAAAGGAATCAGTTACATATAGTAATAGTAAAGGTTTTGGTTCAGGCTTGTAGCAGTGATGGAATAAACTGCTGGCTTAAGTTAAGTCTCTGGAATATATCCACAGCTTGGATGGGTCATTCAGTCCTTTGTTCAGAGCTTCAGTTTGTAGCAAAGTTCCTCCAGAGGTGAGAAGCAGGATTGAAAACAAAATGGAGAAGATTCAGCTGCCTTTTATAATCTCTTGCCATGCGGCCTGTGCTTCTTTTGTTTCACACACAAGCTGCCCAGCACGTGGCTTGGAAGCCTTAGAGTTCTCGCCACAGGCCTGTCCCTGTCTGCCTGGCTGAGTCATAAGGTATATCTGCCTTCTCTCAATGGGTCAGTTGTATGGCTGATGGGCCTTAAGGGACCATCAAGCAGGTTAGGCAGTGCAGATGCCACACTGCCAGGGGGTGTCAGCCAGAAGCATAGCACAAGTTTGAAATACAGACCTACATACATATCTAAAACTCATAATACAAAGGTGATACAAACATACAAACAAGATAATCATATCTGGCAAATTATAACATTTTTGCAGATATTTTACATGGCACATTTGGTTGTGACCAGTGAGGGATCGCTATGGTTACTCAATTAGTGTGAACTGCAAAGAATGGGGCCGACAATCCCCAGAAAGCTGGTGGATATTCCAATGCTTATATCTTCACATACAAAAATGATACATGCACACAGCTTGCACAATCCTAACCAGCAAATCATAACCCTTTCATGGACACCTATTGTAATCAGATAATATCACACCATAGGTGTTTCCTTCTGATCTCTCGTCACACGCCCTGGTGTAGGGAGCTATATGCAGAGTCACCAAAATATCTTGGCCTGCAAGTAATTATTATTTATATAGTGCCCCAGATACCTGTGGATCTTTACAGAATAAACAGGTTCCTTGCCCAGGAGACAATGACATAAGAAGAGGCAATGAAAGGCATGGGACCAGGGTGAGGACAATGAATACTGGGAGGCTAGCACATCATATTTGTTTTATGTGATTAGCACTATTATTTATAAGGACAACGGATGAGGTGGGGTTGGACGTGATCAGGAAGGGAGTTCCAAGGTTGCGGGGGGAATGACAGTGGGACATAAAGGGGGGCATCCAGGCAAATGCCTTGGGATGATTCAAGAGGTAGGGGGAGTAAAAGGAGAAAAGTGCAGAGAGGCAGGAAGGAGTTAAACTGAGGAAGGCCTTTGAGGCACATTGAAATAGACAGGGCCCCCATCAGCATGAGAGTGAAGTCCAAGAATGTGGGAAATACTCTCCGTAGAAAATGTCCAGAAGTTATGGGCATGGGGGCTGACCCTGCAAGGGTCCTGCGGGCAGATTTCCTAGTGAGTTGAGTGGGAATACGCTGTTGTTTGTTGTTGCTAATTTATTTGTACTATGGTGGTGCCTAAGAGCCCCAGCTGAGGCCTTATCAGCACAGACTAGAGCGGAAGAATTACTTCTTTGGTCTTGCTTACAACACTCCTGCTAATACAGCCCAGAATGACATTTGCTTTTTTCGCAAGTGTTACACTGTTGACTCATATTTAGCTTGTGATCCATTGTAAGCCCCAAGTCTCTTTTCACAGTAGTCATTTCCCATTTTGTATGTATGTGTGCATTTAATTTTCCTTATTGAATTTCATTCTGTTTCCTTCAGACCATTTCTCCAGTTTGTCCAGATCATTTTGGATTTTAATCCTGTCCTCCAAAGCCCTTGCAACACCTCCCAGCTTGATATTGTCCACAAACTTTATCAGTGTACTCTCTATGCCGTTATCTAAATCACTGATGAAGATATTGAACAGAATTGGATCCACAACTGATCCCTGCAGGACCCCACTCATTACACCCTTCCAGCTTGACTGTAACCACTGATAACTACTCTTTGAGAATGGTTTTCCAAGCAGTTATGCACCCACCTTATAGTAGCTCCATCTAGGCTACATTTCCCTAGTTTGTTTATGAGAAGGTCATGGGAAACAGTATCAAAAGCCTTATTAAAGTCAAGATATACCGCATCTACTGCTTCCCCCTCATACACAAGGCGTGTTACCTGTCCAAGAAAGCTATTAGGTTGGTTTGACAGGATTTGTTCTTGACAAATCCATGTTGACTGTCACTTATCACTTTATTATATTTTAGGTGTTTGCATACTGATTGCTTGATGATTATTATTGTGTCCAGTAATTGTTCTGTCTCTGAACCTTTAGACTGAAGTGTGCTTCAAGGGAGTTCATTCTCAACCCACCTGCCGGAGGTATGTTACCACAGCACACCCATCCTCACTACATCCGTGAGCCCCTTATCAATTAGAAAAATGAGGAGGGTGTTTAAATCACAGTTTTGGTACCTAAGGAATCCTTCCCTTGTTATACAACAGTCTGTATGTGAGTGAGCACTGAATGGGCAATAGATGCAGCCTCTGACAGAGAAGTTGGGGATACTGTTTGCCATGTGACAAGGATAAAGAATTGCACAGAGAGTTGCTTTCATCTAACACTGAACAAGGAACTTTATTTGAATAAGTAGCAGAGTATTTTTTCTAAAGCTACTCAGTTTCTCTGTGCTTCATTGTCGAGATTCTGCCTAGAACATTCCTCAGTTCCACACACCACCACCACCCCTCCCACACACATCTTCCTGGCTTCTTGCTAGAATTTTCAATAAACAGAGCCCATAACATCAGTCTACAACCAAACCCATTAGCAAAAGGTCAGAAAGTCTGTGACATTTTGGGGCTCATCCAGATCTGTAAGAGGTTCTGTCACCTCCTGTCCTGTAACCTTAATTCTGTGCTGCTATAGCTCAGATCCCTGACACCAGTAGCCAGCCCACAAGCACAAGGTCTTACCCTGATTTCCACCAGCTTACTTACTCCTTGCAGGGTGATCCTAACTGCCCCCCACCCCCAGTTATCAGCTCAATTTGCCGCACTCATTCCACACAGTTTGCACAATGAAGACCTGCTTGGAGTAAAAATACACAAAAGGTTAGTTTAATAGGAACCACCCCCCTAGATTCCAAGAGGAAATAATGAGGGAGAGCCAACATAGATAAGCTACACAGTAAATAAATATAAAGACGCAACCTCAGTCTTTACATTTCTATATTAGGTAAAATCCCATTTCGAATACAAGATACTTATTACCTTTGCACAGTTTCCCAGTGTGCCCTCTAATTGTAGGGGGGATCTAGCATTTCACAGAAAGCTCCCTGCCTTGAGGCAGGTCCTCAGTTTCTGGATGGATTTCACTTCAACTCCCATTTTAAAAGAGTTTTCAGGTGTTTTTTTCTTTCAGTCACTATAGATCTTCAAAGAGGGGAAATTCAGAATTGTCCCAGTGTCTTTCTATTAACTTTAACGATTCACCATTGTCTTATGTGGGCTAGACAATGGACTGAAGCTGGTTTCATGTAAACAACTGGTTTGGGAAGTAGCCCCTTCCTGCTTGATTGCTTTATCTCCCGGTTGTGAGTTGCATCACCGTCACAATTTACAGTTTTCTATATATGCAAATATATACTTTCATCACCGTGGTCAGTATACATACCTCATAATAAGCATCAAGTTCAGAACATTACAAGCTTTCATAAAAGACCTTACTTGACATTTTTATAGTACAATATACTATGCAATCTGTTAGTTCAACTGCTTATTCTCTGGGGTTCAGACCCCCTGTCCTTTGGGGTGGCTGGACCCAGGTTGTCACCAATTCATGCAAAATTTGAACTTGTTCCCCAAATGCTTGTTGCTTTTGTCTGCATGTGAGTATGGGAGCACTTTTCTTGCTGCAGTTAACTGGTTTTGGGCAACACCACATAGATTTTTAGCCTGTTTTTGCCAGGTTAATTTTTCTCTTTTTTTGCTGGATGCCCCTCCCCTGACAATCTCCTAGTCTTCCCTTACTTTCTTGTCTAGGTAACAGGGTTATTGCAGTTGCTTATACTTTCCACTTGCTGTTTTAATTTCCCATTTTGATTTTGTTCTAGTTATAAGTTCCTTGTCAGCTCGTTTGTTATTGTTCAACACTGAACATGTGAGGCGATGCAATGCAATATCACTTTGCTCCTTATCTTTCCATTTTTTACAAGTTACACACGTGACCCCAAGGGTTAAGATTTACATATCTAGCCCAAACGATGGACAAATATGATTATTTACAAATTATACAACAAGGGGTTTTACTGTCTCCTGTCTCTCACTTTCATTTGCCTGGGCTTTAAATTCGTCATATGATGTTTACTGAGAGAGGATTTTGTCCGCTCTCTTTTTAGTCTGTGTCTGGAATTTAGCCAAAAAAAGTGCTTTAATCTTTATATACAGTGTACTGAAAATGTGGCTTTTGGCCCAGGAATTCCTGAAGTATCGGCATTTTGCCTAAAGTGTTTTATCATGCGCTAGTTATAAAACTGGTCGCTAGGCCTGGCCTGGCTGGCTACACAAGTGTATGTGAGATTAATGAACACTACTAGCATCCCACCGTGTCCTGAGCATCATCCCCCTCCAAGCTGTTACATTGTGACGCCGCACTGCTTGGTTTGACTAACGGTTGGCTAGATGGCTTGGCTCGCCAACTGGTTGATAAATTGTACAGTCAACTGCTCGATCACAATGTCAGCCTGGTGTATTGCTCTAAGCCAATAATAATCTAGTACTGGAAAAAGGCTCTACACCAGTCTCCGGGAAGCTATCTAGTGCAATGATGTCGCATTGACTTTACTCAGAAGCTGTGCTCCCAAGGTTACACATTTCATCTGGTATTATTTATACGATGATCTGACCCATCAGTTTGTCCCAGTTCCCAACCATGTCATTCTGTTCCTTCCTTATCATTGTTTTGGATACAAGCATCCCAAGTACCGGTCCGGGCAGATAATAGGAGCTAGGGAAGTAAGACATAGAATGAATGTACCTTGATTTTGACAAGTTTCCTGTCTGCTTATGCCAAGTGCTTTCTTCAGCAAATGCAAGGAATTATGGGATACTTACCATAAATTAACTTAGCATAAACTAACATAACTTAGCATAAATGAATTTAGCTTTAACTAGCTAAGTGATAAAAATACACCTAAGTTCTTAAAGCCTCTTAGGCCTTTTTCAGGCAGCCTTGAATATCTATATTCTAACATTGTGTAACTCACCAAACAGGAAAAGAGGCATTGAGTAAGGTAAAGAGCTTGTCCATGGCCCATTGAAGGCAAATGAGATATTGTGTAGCGTCAAAGGACAGAAACCCTGTTGACTGCATTCCTGATTCTCCGGAAGGGAGAGACCTACACATGAACTCATCCCATCAGTGTGGGGATAAACATCCCTGACAAAGAGAAACTGGATCTCTTTCAGGCTGTCTGGCCTCTGAGGGGCAAAGATTCCTAAACATAAGCAAAGAAACCCCATGCTGCTTGGCATAGATTAGCCCTGAAAGGCATTCTGAACTGACAGATTACTACATCTCAGTCACCTTTTGAATTACAGGCAAACTCATTTGTGCATATATTCTTGTTTTAACCTGTAAAAAACTCCCTTATTTCTTTTTCCTAGTTAATAAACCTTTAGTTAATTTATTACAGGCTTAGCTACAAGCATTATCTTTGATGTGAGGTCTAAGAAAGGTACAAATGGATCTGGGATAAATGACTGGTCCCTTGGGACTGGGAGCAACCTGAATATTTTGTGATTTTTGGTGTAAGTGACCATTTATCACTAAAGCCCTGAAAATCTGTGGATCATTTTTGCGGATCAGATGTGGATACAAATGTTGTATTCGCTCAGGGCTCTATTCATCACTGAGTCCAGCTTGCCTGGTGGGTAAGCTACACTGGAGAGCCCAAGGGGACTGTCTGTGAGTCCATGCTGAGCCTGTTACAGTGACATCTAATTATAAAATAGACCACCAGTTTGGAGCATCTGCTAGACCAAAGCCAGAGGCCCTCATGTTCTTGAATGACCTTGCATGGTCACACTGCAGACCTTGGACTGCTCCTTACAATTATGGGGATTATGCTTAGCAAGACCCTGATGCCCTAGCTCTGCTTCTGGATCAGCCCCCCTGCAGTCAGTGCAGTGAGTGCTGGAGACAAGCCTCAGAGCATGGCCCCTTCAAATGTGTTGCTGCCCCTATTGGATTCCATTCCCCCCCCACACACACCTCTCCCGCCAAAGGCTACCCAGCTTCATAAAGGTCCCTCCTCCTCTCCTAAGGACTGATGCAGAATCCAGAAGTTTTGCCACAGGGATATCAATACGCTTATCCTTAAGATGAATAAGGGTGAAGAGGCGAAAACTCAGGGCCCTGGCTCCCGGATAAGGCCCCCTCTACTCCCCCAATGAATTGAAGAGCAGGACAAATATTTCCTTTCAGTACTCCACTTTTTCAAAGAGGTCATAATGCAGATTGGCTGGCAATAGGGGAGAATCACTTCCAGGGTCTCTGCTAAAGAAATGCTGGGAAAAGATGGCTCTTCCCCCCCAGGGTGAACTCCAAGAGCTCCTTGGTTGAAATGACCTCCCCTGCTCCCATGCTGTGCATGCAACTGCCCCCAGGGATCCAGTGGACAAGTGAGCAGAAGCCTTTCACTTCAACAGGCCACTTGGATCTCCAGGACCTGTAAGTTTTCCCTTGAAAGGAAATAAATGTTTAAGGCATTTTTTCTGTAACTATGGCCCTGGTATCAGTGGCTGATGTTTCTTGGTAGTTTCCTACTAGTGGGATCAGGCAGCAGGCTGGCCAGAAGGACTCTAGTCAGTTTAAACTCATTTCTCTCTTGTTCTGAGAGCATTTGTTATGATGTTGATTAGATCTCCTGGGAAGACTTTGTGCCTCTGCCGCACTTCAATGGGGTTATTTTCCTGGGCTTCAAACTCTGATTTCATCTGATAATGCAGAGTAAATAAAACACACCCACCATATTTAGATTTCAACAATAGGCCAAAGACTTTCCTGTTTCAGGCAACACCTCGGGGCCACTGCTTTTTCAGCAAGTTCCTTGTGACGAAGGGTTTCGTAAATATCAAGCAAGCTGCATATGTCTCAGGATGATGCTTCCATAACTGGGGCTAGACCTTTAAGGATCATGTAAGAATCTTCTTCCATTATTACTCCAGGTTAAAAATGTCTTTTGGAAGATGTCTCCAGCGACAAAAAAGCAAGCATCATTCCAGAAGTTAATGCGAACTGATGCACATCTTAAATGAATGACACCATCCAAACTGGCATAAAATCAATAGTAGACTATCATGGTCAGTCACAGTTCTCCAAGACAGATTGTCATGCCTTTGGATGGTCAGAATATGGTCAGATTGCGATTAGCAAAACCACTGAAGCAAAACCACTTTGCACCATAGTTAACAGCTTCACAGCTTTGGTAGAACCAGATTTATCATTCTATCAGATTACAGATGCTGTCTGTGATGTGCACTAACTGAGATGAATCTTTCAAGATGCAAGAAGTTGTCATGAAGTACCAGTTACCTGAGATCAGTACATGAGGATGCCAATCCATAATCAGAGTTACATATGATTAACACTTTTACTGCAGAAACAGAACATATGTTGCTCTTTTGGGCTATGTGTATTCCCCCGTGAAAAAATTGGGTTTGTTTAATCTGGAGAAGAGAAGACTGAGTGGGGACATGATAACAGCTTTCAAGTAAATAAAAGGTTGTTACAAAGAGGAGGGAGAAAATTGTTCTTGTTAACCTCTGAGGACAGGACAAGAAGCAATGGGCTTAAATTGCAGCAAAGGAGGTTTAGATTGGACAGTAGAAAAACTTCCTAACTGTCAGGATAGTTGGGCACTGGACTAAATTGCCTTTAGAGCCTATAAGTCCACTCAGTCCTACTTGTTCAAATAGTTACTCAGACAAACAAGTTTGTTTACATTTGCAGGAGATAATGCTGCCTGCTTCTTGTTTACAATGTCACCTGACAGTGAGAACAGGCGTTCTCATGGCACTGTTGTAGCTGGTGTCACAAGATATTTCTGTGCCAGATGTGCTAAAGATTCATATGTCCCTTCATGCTTCAACCACCATTCCAGAGGACGTGTCTATGCTGATGACGGTTCTGCTCAATAACATTCCAAAGCAGTGCAGACCGATGCATGTTCATTTTCGTCATCTGAATCAGATGCCGCCAGCAGAAGGTTGATTTTCTTTTTTGGTGGTTCAGGTTCTGTAGTTTCTGCATCTGAATGTTGCTCTTTTAAGACTTCTGAAAGCATGCTCCACACTTCGTCCCTCTCAGATTTTGGAAGGCACTTCAGATTCTTAAACCTTGGGTCGAGTGTTTTAGCTCTCTTTAGAAATCTCACGTTGGTACCTTCACTGCAGATTTGACAAAATGCAAATAAAGTGTTCTTAAAATGTGCTGGGTCATCATCCAAGACTTCTATAACATGAAATATATGGCAGAATGTGGGTAAAGCAGAACAGAAGACATACAGTTCTCCCCCAAGGAGTTCAGTCACAAATTTAATTAACACATTTTTTTTTAACGAACATCATCAGCATGGAAGCATGTCCTCTGGAATGGTAGCCAAAGCATGAAGGGGCATACAAATGTTTAGCATATCTGGCACGTAAATACCTTGCAATGCTGGCTACAAAAGTGCCATGCAAACGCCTTTTCTCACTTTCAGGGGGCATTGTAAATAAGCAGCTGGCAGCATTATCTCCTGTAAATGTAAACAAACTCGTTTGTCTTAGTGATTGGCTGAACAAGAAGTAGGACTGAGTGGACTTGTAGGCTCTAGAAGTTTTACATTGTTTTGTTTTTGAGTGCAGTTATGTAACAAAAAATCTACATTTGTAAGTTGCATTTTCATGGTAGAGATTGAACTACGGTACTTGTATGAAGTTAGTATTTTTCAATTATTTCTTTTGTTTATCATCTTTACAGTGCAAATATTTGTAATAAAATAATATAAAGTGAGCACTGTACACTTTGTATTCTGTGTTGTAATTTAAATCAACATATTTGAAAATGTGGAAAAACATCCCAAAATAGTGAATACATTTCTATTTGTATTCTGTTGTTTAATAGTGCAATTAAAACTGTGATTAATCACAATTAATTTTTTATCGCAATTAATTTTTTTTTGTTAATTGCATGAGTTCACTGCAATTAATCGACAGCCTTAATTTGTACATTTTGGAATACATGCCTGCCAAGCATCACTCATTTACTCCTGCTGTCGCTCTGCCAGGCCAGCTGATTTGACTCTCATGCAGGGCTACGGGCATTGAGGGAAGGTCCCCTTGCAGCTACTACAAGCCAAGAGATCTGCATCATCCTGCTAGAGGCCAGGATTGTCATTGGAGTTCTGCACAAAGACAGAAAGTCTGCTGCTTGCATCAGGAGCCCTATTCCAAATCCATGAATAAGAGCCTGATGTAATGCAATCCAATCCAGACTTCCACTAAACCTGGTTCAGGTTTTTGATAATGTCTGAATCTTTTACAGCCATACACTGGATCCTCTCCAGGTTTAGAGAAGGGATTACACTCTCTTGCGGCACTGGGTGTTAGCTGCTCTGTTTGTATCTTAAATTCAGGTGTTTTTCCAGATGAGTTCTGCTCCCACATGCTATGTTATCAGTTTTTGCTGTAAATGACAGGTGTTAAAGTAAAACAGGTTAATTAATCCACTGAGGACTTTGGGAGTAAAATGGCAAAGGAAACATGCACAGCTCATTAAATGTAACCTAGTCTAGTCTTTCTATTCACCATACTTCATAAATCTGTTTTCATTGTTACAATGGAAATGCATTAGTGACCCTATGAAGTGGTAAGATGTTTTCCATTATAAAACCAGATTTGATTTTCCCTGTGTCCCCAGTAAAAAGAGTCTTTGGCATGTCTGTTTTTTGCCCAAGATTTTTTTTCCCCCCTCATGGTGTGAAGTGGCCCTGATATGTGGGTCACTCTTGTAAAAGGCTTGTGATATTTTTTGCCATCACACAGTGCAAAAGAAGCTGGCTCTAAAAACTCCACATTTGCTGCATTCTCTGGGGCACAAGCTAGTGTGGATATGAGGGACTTTTCTCAGTGGGTAACTGAAGGACTGTTTGCTATGAAGAACATGCATGTGATGCAGATTAGGTGTGTAGATTACGATTTACCTGAGGAGGCCTGTGTAGCTAACCGAACCTGCAGGCATACGGAATTTAACTCCATACGTGAGAGGCTTCAGATCACCAAACTGACAAATTCCACTTATGGGCTCTGCAGAGAGAAGTGGTGGGATGCCTGAGGAGTCCTGGATGAGCACTGACACTCTCTCTAGTCCATATTATAGTGACTATCTACGTCACATTTTCACACATCCCAGTCATTAGGAACTTCTAAAAAATGATGAAAACTCCCCCAACAAAATTTTACGACAGAGATACCATTGTAATTAATTGGCTGATCAAGAAGTAGGACTGAGTGGACTTGTAGGCTCTGAAGTGCAGTTATGTAACAAAAAATAAATAAATCTACCTTTGTAAGTTGCACTTTCACAACAAAGAGATTGTACTACAGTACTTATCTGAGGTGAATTTAAAAAATGCTATTTCTTTTATCATTTTTACAATGCAAATATTTGTAATAAAAAATAATATACACTTTGATTTCAATTACAACACCGAATACAATATATATTATAATGTGGAAAAACATCCAACATATTTAATACATTTAAGTTGGTATTCTATTGTTTAACAGTGTGATTAAAAGTGCGATTAATTGCATTTAATTTTGTTAATCGTGATTATTTTTTGAGTTAATCATGACAGTTAAATGTGATTAATCATCAGCCCTAGTTTAAAATTAACTTGTGTCTAAAGAGCTTTTGTTTACAATTTTTCTGCCACTTAAATATTTTAGATTCATAGATTCACAGATTCTAGGACTGGAAGGGACCTCGAGAGGTCAATCGAGTCCAGTCCCCTTTTAGACACCTAGTTCCTCATTACTAGAGTAATACCCTGACCTCAGAGGAAAGATTGCTTAAATCAGAGAAATGAAACTAGAACATTAGACACCCTTACAGTTTTGGCCAGTTTTGTTACATTTTTCTTGCACAAAGAGCAAAACCGGTTTTACAATTCACCCAAATAAGTGCAGTAAACAGGGGAAGTGCTAGAGATGACACGGTCTAATGGTGTTGCAGGCCAGGGCTCCTTTAAATCCCTGTAGTCTGTTTGTTGCTGGGGTAACCCCCATTAAACCTCAGTGAAGGAGGCACAGAATTGGTCCTAGATACTTGTGACCAGATGTGGATTCCCTGAGTCCTTTGCAGGACACGTGGCATCAGCACACTATTACCACTGCGTAAGCTTTGATGCAGTAAGAAAAAGCATAGAGGCACCTGCCCTCTATGGCCTGGTGAGGAGAACACAGAGAGAGCTGGTGTGCTGCCATCATGGTTGAAAATTTTGGGTGGGTCTTGGCATCTGTGTGCCGAAACCAAATTAACTTTCTTGGGTTTTCCAAGAGCCTGGGGTGGGGCTGCCTTCCAGGGAGTGCAGCAGAGCTGGTCCAGACAGGAAGGTATTCAGATCAGTATTCAGTGCACCTTTGAAGTAGTGTGGATCGCTGCCCGCTATACAAAGCTGAGGAGAAGGCAGCTTCAGGCCATAAACTAAGGGTTGTGCACTGATCAACATTTCTAATCTGCAAACAACTCTGGGAAGGGACCCAGATCTTACGAAACATCAGGAGAAAACCAGACATCAGCAGTTCATCAAGGGTGTGGGCAGGGGTGGCTAAGAACAGAAGGCCTGGTGGTGCATTCAGAAAGTTCTGTCAGATGATGCATAATGCAGGAAGGGAACTAAATGCCTTTGTGCACAGAGCTGCACCAGGAGCAGCAGAAAGTTCCTGGGGGGCCACCAGAGCCAAAAACTGGGGGCTGTAGTCCTCAGTCGGACAGTTAACACCATTTTTGATACCATCTAAGAGATTGTTAAACGAGGGAGATTTTCCTTCTAAAAACTGTCTCCATCTAAAGGGAAAGGGAACAAGGGAGGCTGTTGAAACAAAATACTCACTTAATACTTTACATACTTTAACTGTTTTTCCTTCTTTTCTTTCTCTTTAATAAATCATAGAATCATAGAATCATAGAGTCTCAGGGTTGGAAGGGACCTCAGGAGGTCATCTAGTTCAACCCCCTGCTCAAAGCAGGACCAAACCCAACTAAATCATCCCAGCCAGGGCTTTGTCAAGCCTGACCTTAAAAACGTCTAAGGAAGGAGATTCCACCACTTCCCTAGGTAACCCATTCCAGTGCTTCACCACCCTACTAGTGAAAAAGTTTTTCCTAATATCCAACCTAAACCTCCCACTCTGCAACTTGAGACCATTACTCCTTGTTCTGTCATCTTCTACCACTGAGAACAGTCTAGATCCATCCTCTTTGGAACCCCCTTTCAGGTAGTTGAAAGCAACTATCAAATCCCCCCTCATTCTTCTCTTCTGCAGGCTAAACAATCCCAGTTCCCTCAGCCTCTCCTCATAAGTCATGTGTTCCAGCCCCCTAATCATTTTTGTTGCCCTCCGCTGGACTCTCTCCAATTTATCCACATCCTTCTTGTAGTGTGGGGCCCAAAACTGGACACAGAACTCCAGATGAGGCCTCACCAGTGCTGAATAGAGGGGAATGATCACATCCCTCGATCTGCTGGAAATGCCCCTACTTATACAACCCAAAATGCCATTAGCCTTCTTGGCAACAAGGGCACACTGTTGACTCATATTCAGCTTTTCGTCCACCGTAACCCCTAGGTCCTTTTCTGTAGAACTGCTGCCCAGCCATTCAGTCCCTAGTCTGTAGCAGTGCATGGGATTCTTCCATCCTAAGTGCAGGACTCTGCACTTGTCCTTGTTGAACCTCATCATATTTCTTTTGGCCCAATCCTCTAATTTGTCTAGGTCCCTCTGTATCCTATCCCTACCCTCCACAATTTCTAATTGTGTGTTTGGCATGGTGCTAAGCAGGCTGAGGACTCTGTATACCAAGCCCTGCTCACAGTAGTAAAAAGCAGTACAAACTTGCTTTTTCCGCTAAGTTGTTAGCAATTACCCTGAATGAACATAAGGAGCAATTTGAGTGGCAAGGTACCATTTTCAAAGTTATAACCACACTCTTTAAGCTACACACACATGCAAACTTTTTCAACATATACATCTCCAATTATCATAGAATCATAGAATATCAGGGTTGGAAAGACCTCAGGAGGACATCTAGTCCCACCCCCTGCTCAAAGCAGGACCAAACCCAACTAAATCATCCATATTTCATCATTATCTACTTTACACTTCCTACCCCAGACTAAAGCCTTTTCCTGCTGGATTTTAACCCAGAGTAGAATTTCTTTTCGCAAGTTTGGGGCAATTGGACCAGCCATTTGTAGGATATGGGGGTTCAAAAACTGAGACAGGTTTCATTTTGGGGATATTTTCCATATCTCCAAAAAAGCTTGACCTAGAAATTCTGGATTAGTATGGTCTGTAGGTCTTGGAGCAGCGTGATGTCTTGTACTTATTTGGATGAGAGTCGGGGGCTGGGAAAGAGAAATAATTGAGATGTTAAGAATGGTTTTGATCTACACAATAAAACCGGCAGGGCTCATACACATATCAGTGCCACGCACCCTTTTAATGCATGCAGTGGACTAATGAGCAGTCTAGGAAGTCATAGCTCAGTGAATGGTTTATAAAGACTGATGTCTCAGTGCATACTTCATTAAGTGTGCCTGGCCTGTCACGGATGGCCATGATGGCTGCAGTTGCAGGCAGGTGGGTGTGTTCTGGGAGGAGTGGGGAAAAAGTGTTCCAGTCTTGGGAACTGGAAGGAGGAAACTGTCTGGGGAAATAAGGAAATTCCCCAGGGAAAACCAAACAAAATCTGTATTGTGGATTTAAGACTGAGCAAGCATAACACTAACGATTTGGGAAATGTTTTTTTAAAAGTTGCAGTAAAGACCCTCATTTCCCCTCATTCTACCCCAAAATATTAGAGAAACTTGAAAACCAAAGTTAAGGCCACACTTATGAAAACAGCAGCCACCAGAAAGGATGGACATATGCAGTTAAGCTCACTCAGACAACCTTAACTCTGCCCCTTAAACACTGTCCCGAGACACTCTTATCTTCAAAGATAAGGGGCAATGGAGCTGTGCTGCTTTACACCAGCTGAGAACTTGGCCCAAGAATGAGCCCATCCTCAGAGAACATACAGGTTTATTTTCAAGTCTATGTCTTAAGGAGTGTAACGATACTGCCTCTGGTGGGATGTTACTGAGAGTATCAATTCAGGACAAATTGCTTAGAGCAGGGCAGTCACAGCCCAAGGCTGGGGTTTCTCCACTTCTAAGGCACCAAACCAGCCAAACAGAGAGGACTTCAGTTTTACCCCACTGACTAACCAGAAGTCATATAAGCAATTCCCTTAGGCCTGGTCTACACTAGGGGGGGAGAGTTCGAACTAAGGTACACAGCTACCTTAGTTCGAACTACTTACCTGTCCTCACGCCGCGGGATCGAAGTCCGCGGCTCCCCCGTCGACTCTGCCACCGCCGTTCGCGGTGGTGGAGTTCCGGAGTCGATGGGAGCGCGTTCGGAGTTCGATATATCGCGTCTAGATTAGACGCGATATATCGAACTCCGAGAAGTCGAACGCTACCCGCCGACCCGGGCGGGTAGTATAGACGTACCCTTAGACACTGCAGTTTCCCAGTATCACCATCAGTGCCATTCCTTATGGGGATGAATAGTTATGAAAACCAATACCCCAGTAAAAGAAAAAAGGTTCTCTCAATCCCAAAGGTCCAACTCCCAGACCCAAGTCAATATACAAGTTGGGTTTTACATACAAATCATGCTGTTGACAATCCTTTAGAATCTAAAATCGAAAGGTTTATTCATAAAAAGAAAGAAATATAGATGAAAATTAAAATTGGTTAAATGGAATCAATTACATACAGTGATAGCAAAGTTCTTGGTTCAGGCTTGTAGCAGTGATGAATAAACTGAAGGTTCAAATCAAGTTTCTGGAGTACATCCACATCTTGGGTGGGTCATTCAGTCGTTTGTTTAGAGCTTCAGTTTGTAGCAAAGTTCCTACAGAGGTAAGAAGCAGGATTGAAGACAAAATGGAGGGGTTTCCAGGGCCTTTTATATCCTCTGCCATGTGGAAGGACACCCCTGTATTCTTACTGTGGAAAACCACAGCAAGATGGAATTTGGAGTCACATGGGCAAGTCACATGTCCATGTATGACCCAGTTCTTTACAGGAAGAGCAGCCATTGCTCACATGTTACCTTGAACGTTCCCAGGAAGACTTTTCATGTGGATTAGAGTCTCCCAAGGTCCATTGTCAGTTAAGTGTTTCTTGATTGGGTGCTTAATCTGACGAGTCCCTTCTCAAAAAGATGGCCAAATGCTTCACTGGTGCTACTTAGAATCAAACACATTGAGATATGAGTACATAGCCAATATTTATAACTTCAAATACAAAAATGATACATGCAGACAGATAGCATAATCATAACCAGCAAATCATAACCTTTTCACCATCACAGGGCCTAACCAGATCAGCCACACCATCACCAGTTCATTCACCTGCACGTCCACCAATGTAATATACGCCATCATATGCCAGCAATGCCCCTCTGCTATGTACATCGACCAAACTGGACAGTCCCTACGGAAAAGGATAAATGGACACAAATCAGATATTAGGAATGGCAATATACAAAAACCTGTAGGAGAACACTTCAATCTCCCCGGACACACAATAGCAGATTTAAAGGTAGCCATCCTGCAGCAAAAAAACTTCAGGACCAGACTCCAAAGAGAAACTGCTGAGCTTCAGTTCATTTGCAAATTTGACACCATCAGCTCAGGACTAAACAAAGACTGTGAATGGCTTGCCAACTACAAAAGCAGTTTCTCCTCCCTTGGTGTTCACACCTCAACTGCTAGCAGAGGGCCCCATCCTCCCTGATTGAACTAACCTTGTTATCTCTAGCCTGATTCTTGCCTGCATATTTATACCTGCCTCTGGAAATTTCCACTACATGCATCCAACAAAGTGGGTATTCACCCACGAAAGCTCACGCCCCAATGCATTTGTTAGTCTATCAGGTGCCACAGAACTCTTTGCGGCTTTTACAGATCCAGACTAACACGGCATATATTGAGCTATTTCAATAGCAGCGTGGACAGGAAATGCACCCAGGTTTGGGGAGGTGGATCCAGGTATTCAGCAAACACCTGAGGAACAATGCAAGGGCCATTTGCTTCAATGAGCTGGCTTCCCTCCTCTCCTCCACCCCCCATGCCTGGCTTGCCGGACAGGTTTCCCCAAGAATGAAGCAATCCTTTTGTGAGGTGGAGAGAAATCAAAAGCCTCAGGAAGATTTAAAAGGACACATTCCCTCATGGCAAGGCAGTTAACAGGTGCAGACTGACCACGAGCAGTGAAAGTTCTGGGGTAAGAGACTTGATATAGGTAAGACAGAAATGTGTGTAGACCTTCTGTTGTTTTGAAGATCCTTTTCTCTTAAATGTTGTTCCTGCGGTTGAATGAACAATACTTTGGCTTTAAGAAGGTTGTCTTGGGTCACTGTGATCCATGGGTTACAGGCTTCTACAGGGAAGAACTAGAGCAGCGGTTCTCAAACTGTGGGTTGGGACCCCATTTTAATGGGGTTGCCAGGGCTGGAGTTAGACTTGCTGAGACCGAGGGCTGAAGCCGAAGCCTGAGCCCCACTGCCTGGGGCCAAAGCCCTGGGTGTCAGGGCTCAGGCTACAGGCCTGGGGCTGAAGCCCTTGGGCTCTCCACCCCCCCCATCTTGGGTGGTGGGGCTTGGGTGGTGGCTCCCCCCTCCCCCATCTGAGACAGTGGGACTCGGCCTTGGCCCCTCCTCCTCCGGTTGTGTAGTAATTTTTGTTGCCAGAAGGGAGTCACAGTGCAATGAAGTTTGAGAACCCCTGAACTAGAGGTATCTGAACCCTGTCAGACCTGCAGAGTAAGAAAAGGATACAGGATGCTGCAGTCCAGGGCTGCATCTGAGAGGGGGAGAATTGCATGTTTCCACCCTGAGAGGGTGAAGGCAGGAGGCCTGAGAGGGGATGCACTCAGAGCCCGCATGGGGCAGAGGTGCAGCTAGCCATGTGATCATGGCACCTGGATTTGCCAATACAGCACAAAGAGGATAAAAATACTTAAAACATGAGAAACTGGCTGGTTTGGTTCACAGTTAGAAAAGGAAACCTCAAAGTGGCAAATGTTTCCGGTAACTCTTCTTGCAGTGCCTGGAAACTCTAGCTTTATAAGAAATTATTAAAAGATTTTCAGGAAAAGAGAAACTACAATGCATTTCCCAATAATTTGGTGTGCCACCAAAAACATCTCATTGCAGATGTGACTTTACTGGGGAAGTAAATGGTAATACTCTCTGGCTACTGGATTTAGTTAGAAAGATCTCACTTTATGTTGACTCTTCTAAGACTGTGAATTTCTTTAGCTGGCCTTTTTAAAATGCCTTTCAGATAAGGATCTCAATGGACCCCAGTGAGGTAGGAGTGTATCATTATCCCCATTTTGCAGATAGGAAAATTGAGGCACAGATCTTAAGTGACTTGCCCAAGCTGTTGCAGCAAAGCAAGAGCAGAGCTGGGGAAAGCATTCAGGAATCAAACTGACTCCCATGATAGAAGAGACCTTTGTCCTAGGGAGACTGCTGAGCATGTGGGTTTTATATGGGGAACTTTCTTTGTCCTGTAAAATCCCCTTGGATTTGTCCTCTTTGTTTTTTGTACTTCATAGACATGACAGCTCAGAGAGCAAGAGAAAAGGGGTTAAACAGAAAACAATGATCTATACCTGCAGCTCCCGGGGTAGCCAAAGGACAGTGATTTGATCAATATTTTCTATATGTATTATTCCCCTACACCTCCGTGACACCATAAAAGGGTGAGATTCCTTTCTTCTACTATCCCACACATTTATTTTCCTGCAGGGCAAAAGCTTACGTGCCTGTGATTAGCATCATACTGAAACTGAAAGTCTGACTGAAAGACAATAGAGAAATGAAATCTCCTGGCCACATTAATTGCAGTGCTCTGCAGCCAACACAAACTCCCTCAGGATAGGAGCTCAACAGGAAATAGGTCTCATCAGCCACTACAAACAAGGGGTGTCAGGAGACTTTGTGAAGCCATAAATTGGACGTTGGACCCAAGTTTACTAAAAATAGCGCAGGCCTATCAAATAGCTTTGGAAGCTTTTCTACACTAGGATTTCTTGGGACCTCTCCCCTGGTTACACTATCACTTGTGCAGTGTTAGCAAAGGGGGTGGGGGTGGTGCTAGCTTAAGGAGGCGGGCTCAGGTATTTTTACCTCTATGCCACCTAGATCCACTTTAGAACTAGTGCAAGGGTGGAAGGTTTCCTGGGCCCAGTGTACATTTCAGTGCACATGGGCTACTCGTGGAACTGCAGGCCAAATAAATGAGAAGTTAAAACGTTCCTCTTTCTATGTGTCTAGAGGATGAGTCGTCTTTTATGAATGTTGGTTTGCATCAGACACTCCTTGGAACTCTGTGGTTTTGGCTGCATGTGGTGAAGGCAGGCAGCATCAGGAGGAACCGCAGTAACTCCTCACTTAATATTGTAATTATGTTCCGGAAAAATGCTACTTTAAGTGAAACAAAATGTTAAGTGAATCCAATTTCCCCATAAGAATTAATGTAAATGGGGTGGGGGGGGAGTAGGTTCCAAGGACATTTTTTTCACCAGACAAAAGACATTATATATATATATATATATATATACACACACACACACACAGAGCATATGTTTTAAACAAACAAGTTAATACTGTGCACAACAATGATGATTGTGAAGCTTGGTTGAGGTGGTAGAGTCAGAGGGTGGGCTATTTCCCAGGGAATGCCTTACTGCCAAATGATGAACTAGCACTCGGCTGAGCCCTCAAGGGTTAACACATTGTTGTTAATGTAGCCTCACACTCTACAAGGCAACACAAATGGAGGGAGGAGACACAATAGACACATGGCAGTGGCTGCAAATGAACCCACACTATCCCACTGGAGCGCACCACTCCCTCCACTTTCCAAAGTGCTGGGTGGTGGTGGTCAGGGGGATGCATGTGTGTGTGAGACAGAGACATACACTGTGTGTGTATGTGAGAGACTAGAGAGAGACAGAGACACACACCAGACGAGACAGAGATAGAGACACACTGTGTGTGTGTGTGTGTGTGTGTGTGTGTGTGTGTGTGAGAGAGAGAGAGAGAGATATGAGCATTGCCCCTTTAAGTATGCGGATCCTACTCTAAGTACATTGCTTTTTAAAGTAGATCAGCAAGTTGAGACAGCAGCTGCTGCCAGCAAGCTCCCTCCATCCTGAGCCCTGTCATGTCCCCCTCCGCCCCGCACTCTGTTGAGGTGGGGGGCAAGAGTGGGGGGAGGAGGGGCACCCTGATATCAGCACCCCTCTTCCCTCACTCCTTGCACAGCAAGCAGGAGGCTCCCGGGAGCAGCTCCAAGGCAGAGGGCAGGAGCATGGCAGTGAGGGGAGGGACATCTGAATTGCTTGGCAATTGATAGCCTGTTGGGCGGCTGCTACACAGGAAACTTAGGGGAGCTGATGGAGGGCTGCCGGCCCACCCTGGTTCCAACCCCCCACCAGCTAGCTCCAACAGGCTGCTCTTTCTGCAAGCAGTGGGCAAAGCAGGTGGCTGCCAAACAATGTTATAAGGGAGCATTGCACAACTTTAAACGAGCATGTCCCCTAATTTGATCAGCAACGTAACAACGAAACAATATTGACTGGGACGACTTTAAGTGAGGAGTTACTGTATTATTAAACTAGTGCTCCAATCCCCAATGGCAGTCTGGGCTTGCATGTGTATTTTAGATAAGGGTGGTCTTTTGAAGGATTTATTTAAAAAACTACACGTCTGAAGATCCAAACATTTAAGGCTAAAGATTGTGCATCTAAAAGTCTAAGCAAGGATTTTTTAGAGATGTGATTTTATAATCTTCAGCAACACACTAATGAAATATTTTTAAAGCAAATTTTAAACTAAGGTCCTCCAGACTAACGTGCTCTGAGTAAATATAACCGTGATGCACAACTGTTTTTGTCAGTAAAGTCAGAAACTGACAGTATATACCTGGGGGTTGGCAAATGCCTGCTAAATGGCTTCATTGCCACTTGAATGGCTCTTTAACAGTTTCAGTGTTGTGCTAGTAGGGCTGGCAGGCTGGAGGCTTTTTCACCTTTAAGTATTAGATCCCCTCCAGAGGAAGACTCACCAGGCTGCAGCAGCCAGCTGGGGTGGGAGCCTGCAGGGAGGGGCAGAACAGGGATAGGAAGAGGCTGGAGGGCAAACACTAAGACCTAGGGGTGCCCCAAATTTTCCGGTGCCCTACACAGCCGCGTATGCTGCATATGCCTAAGGAGGGCCCTGGAAGTAGAATAAATGAACACAGAACGCTACTGCAGGTAGTAAGGCACATATTGGAGCTTATCAAAAAAGGAAAGGGGAGGTTCTTTATGTACCAAAGGAGGGACTAAAATCAGCCAGAGCACTGCAGTTGTCATCCGGTGCGTCCCTTCGATGGAGACACGCAGCCCGTATGCACCCGGCCCCACTGATTCCCCAAGGGAGGCCCTGGCAATGCTAGGCGATGCCATGGCCCTTTATGAGTTCATCCCCTGCAAAAGCTTCACAGTCCCAGCTGGGAGGTACCCCTGAGCAACGGACCAGGAGAGGAAAGAGTTGCTGGCTGGAAGCCAGAACAATGTTCACTAGGGAGACAGGAGGCAGCCAAACGGGGCCGTATCCGCTTTGCTCTTTGTGGGTCTCTCTTTGATGTTTACAGATTTAAGCTGCGGCCGGCGTGGTGAACTATTGTTCTGTTGGTTTGATTTCTGGTGGGGGTTTTTCTGTTGTATAAACATACGGTAAAAATAGACTGTGAAAGTAGAGGGTGATTTAACTTAACCTCTGGCCCCTGTGAATGTTTATCTGCAGCTGCCCGGTCCCTGGACCTGCCATAGCTGATAGAGGCTAAACGGCTGTATTTAGACCGAGGACTTGGAGCAGCTGAATCATAGGGGTGAGAAATACACATTCTTAAATTAAGTGCCTATGTGACAGGCCACTTTACAGCCCTCCCAGGGCTCTTCACTAATATAGGGCCATTGGGGAATGCCCAGATCCGTGGTTTTTGAGGTTAACGTAACATCATAATACCCTGCTCTTACACAGCACTTCACATCCAGAGAACTCCGTCAACGTGCTTTTCACACATGAATTTCCCAAGAGCCTCTGTGCAGGAGGTAAGTATCGTTATACCCATGCTACAGATGGGCAAACTAAAATACAAAAGATATGTGACTGGCCCAAAGAGACACTGCAAGTCAGTGGTAGAGATGAAATAAACCCCAGGAGTCTATGATCCCAGAATCCTGCTGCAACCACTTAACTACCCATGACAACTGACACCTTGGCTAGGGGTAGAGATTGAACCAAAGACTTTTAGAGATGAAAGCACATGTGTCTACGGCTCAAACTAAGGAACCAGGCCCTACTAGGGCTGTAACAGACTCACATTTGCTGGGGACTGGACACACTGCCTTACAGGTTGCACTTACTCCCAGCATATTTCACAGGCTATTAAAACATTGCTTGGTCTCTAGCACCCATTGTTTCTGTTATCATCCTGGGTGTCAGGGAGCAGGGAACCTGCGCAGCATTGGTTCATATCCTCCTCACCCATGGGACCCTGACCCCCTGATGTGAGGCAGGCACAAGCTTGGTGTAGTTCCATGGAGGAACGCTAGTGTCCGAGGTTTACATTTAAGTTCTGATTGGTTTGTAGTCCCCTAAATGAGTGAGGTGATGGGGGAAGGTGTTGTCTGTGCTGATTCCTTTTTAGGTTGTGGTGATTCCTGTTTACCTCATCTGTGAAAAGGGTAATTAAGCTGCCAAGATGATTAGAAGGGAGTGGTGGTTTTGAAGAGGAGGTGTACTGTGTTTGCTCCCTGGTTTCACTAGGCCAAATTAAGGTTTTGCTGTGATGACCAACAATCCGCTGTAACTTTGGGCTTCAGTTTCTGAACATCTGGCTGTTTGAGTGGCCTAACTTTTATCCCCACTCGCTATAAGTGTTACAGGTAATAACAGGGTGACTCTTGTGCTTACCTGTCCTGAACAGTGATCATTTATTTTAGTGGATACAGGATTTGCAGTCCTTTGTGGTGTTTTAACTGAATTATAGAATTAGTAGACAAGGAGAAAGCAGTACATGTGAGCAGATGTCCTCACCTTAGGCTCCTACATATGCACAAAACCCACCTCAATTTCAGTTCTTGTTTTCTGCGGCTCCTGGCACCTCAGAGTAACCCAGATACACCCATATTCGAAAGCTGTTTGGTTTAAGGCATAAAAACATGACACTGGATGAAGTCACTCTCAGAATCTTACCAGAAAATTGAATTCCAGTGGCTTTGGAGAGGAACACTCTTATGTGGACTGAAAACTGGCTTAGATACAATAAACAAAATTATGGAAGGGATATTCAACCTCTTACTTCAGGGTTAAAGCCAATCTCCAACTACCAGAGGTCAGTATGTGACCTATGAGAGGAGTTTCTTAACCCACATCTGCTCCTGTGGAGTTTATACTTCCTCTGGTGCTGGCCACAGTTAGGAATACCAGACTAGATGAACCTTGGATCTGATCCACTCTGGCAATTCCTATATTCTGACGCGATGATACATCGGGAAGGATTGAGTTGGGGGAGTTGCACAGCGGAGTACCACAGGACTCAGGGTTAAAAGTGTGTTCTTTGCTTAGCCTCTTTATTAGTAGTCTAGAAGGGAGGCATGTAAATAGCATGTTAATGCAATTCATAGACAGTGATCCACTGGGCGGAGTTGCAGACACCAAGAGAGGTAGAAAAATAATACAAAGGGAGCTAGTGAGATTAGAAAAGGTAAAACACTCTAGCTGGTTTAAAATTAATCTGAAACACAGATGTTCAGGGAGAAACTCTGGGAGTACTCTGAGCAAACCAGATACACCAGGGCTATCACCTCTGTCCTCTGAGACATTCGCTGAAAGAGACCTAGGGAGGATAGCGTGTCTCCGACATGAGATTACAGTGTGATACAGCATTAAAGGTCAATAGAATTTATGGCTAGCCTCCAAATTACACACAGAATATTGTTTTATGGTCACCTGATTACAAGAAGGAGATTGTTTTTGCAGTCCTTCTTTGAACACCTTGCCACTCAGTCAATCAGCCTATAATTTGGGGAAGAGATGATTGTGGGCAGCAGTGGAAAGGAACACATAGTTTCCATTTACTTGAAATCACAGACTTTAAGTTAAGAAAGGGAAACATTAGGCTGAATGTTAGGAATGTTTCATGATAATACTGTAGACCAAACACCACCACCAAACTCCTTCTCCTGCTGGTCCACTTGTGTTCACCTGCTTCAGCCTTATGGCCATGCATCTCACAGGAGTAGGTCATCTTTGTCCATGGGACAGCTGCAATAGCTAGGTCATATGAGCTGGGGCACATGACCAGGGGAAGAAGAATGGACTTCAAAGCTTGGAGGAGAGGTGCACCAAGCGAGGGGAAGGGCAGAGGGAAGAACTCCAAAAGTAGAGACAGAGCTCTGGACAGGGGGTATGTACATCCAGGAGTGAGGTTGGGAGGATTCTGGGAAATAGGGGAGATGGCGGGGGCAAGGAGAAAGATGCATTGATCATTCAGTTCTGGCCCTGCCACAAACTCACTGTGCGATCTTGAGAGAGTCACTTAATCCCTCCGTAGCTCATTTCCCTGTCTGTGAAATGGGGGTAATTGATATTCCCTGTCTCCCCACCTTGGTCTCTCCTGTCTATTTTGAGTGTAAGCTCTTGGGAGCAGGTGCTGTCTCCCACGGTCATGAGTTTGATCTACATATTGAATACTGTGGCCTACCATGGATAAGGAATTAGTTGGCAGCATAGCTAAAGTTGTGACATGGAAGACCCTGACAATTATAGATCAGTGTCTCTAAGCCCAGTGCCAGGGAAACTACAGAAGACCCCGATTAAAGTTAGAATAACACAGGGCTTAGGTAAGTCAGAGCAGTCTGGGAGCGGCAGTGGGAAGAATATACCTCGCTAACCTGGGATAGCCTCTTTTATCAGTGTTACCCATAGGCATGACGTGCTTGGATTTTCCAAAGGCTAACAAGGCCTCATAAAAGTCTAATAAAAGAATTCTGTGCCAAGTTTAGTCATGCATGCTGATTGTCTTATAGCAAACATGGAGTCATAGTGAATAGTTGTTTCTCAGAGGGGAGAGAAATAAAGCAAGTTAGTGCTGTTTGCTGGTGATGCTAAACTCCTAGATTTTGTATAAATTATGAAGAATTGTAAGAAACTCCCCATAGAGTTCAGGACATTGAAATCAATACATGGGAAGAACTGGAGCCATGAATCTGCATGACTCACTGAGGACAAAGACTTTGGGGTCGCTGGGGATAGCTTACTGAAGAAAAATCAGCAATTAGATGGGCAAATAAGATGTTTGGGAGAATTAAATAGGGAAAGAAAATAGCACATAGTACTCTGTGTCTGCTCGGGGTCTCCTTTAAGAGATGGAGTAAATGAGATTGAATGTGTCTAGAGAAAGGCAGCTGCAATGGTTAGAGCTTTGACAGAATCTGTATATGAGAGCTAACAAATCCCAGGTTTGTTTACCCAGGAGAGGAGAAGTGTTGGAGAGACTTGGAAGATTTCAGATTATGTTTATGGGTTTCTGATTATGAGTATGAAATTCTGGGTACAGTGAGATGATCAGTCACTCCTCTTTTCCCATTCTCAGCATAATGCAAAACAGAAAGTTACCTTGAAATGAAAAGGCAGTGAATATGGCACAGGTAAAGGGGACTGCTACATTCATTTATGCAGTTCTGTGCATAACAGGTCATCAGCTCAAATACTAGAGCTGGGACTTAAAAAACAACTGGATAAATTCATGACGACAAACATTAGTACCTATCCTATAGCCTGCCCTTATACAGTGTGGCCATAGAGACTTCGGGGGGAGAAGAATTAGGGTTTCAAAGGCATCTCACTGGCCAATGCTAGGCTGCATCGGCATGGCTGGTGTGGGAGCATAGGGAAAACACAGTCGCGCTCCCAAAGGAGCAGCAGGGCCCCCTCAATCCCAGTCTCTCCTTGACACTCTAACGTGTGTACTGGGAAGCTTAGTGCCAAAGCAGGCCCCTAGCCAGCAGCCCATGCCCCACTGAGGCTGTGGTGCACCAGTGGGCTTATTACCCAGGCCCCTGCCTCAGTCTGTGTGCTGCTGGGTGGGTGCAGCCATGGGTGGAGACATGGTGAGCCCATGTGACATGGGGCAGAATTTGGCTTTAAGTCAATAGGGTGACCAGTGTCTGGATCAGGAAATAACAGGCGAGCGTTATCCCTGGTGTGAGCCCACATACTTCAACAGGGTTACATCAGGATGAGCTCTTCTTTCTCAATTGCCAGTGGTGCACTGGGGATGGGCAGAGGTTCCTTTGCCGCTAGAGGCCCATGCAATGGTCGCTGGGCAGAGGCAGGAGACTAGTCTAAGCTCTGATCCATTTTGGCCAGTCTTTCCTCTTCCCCGCAAGACTCAGGAAATCACTTTGTTCCGTTGAAGACTTTCCTGACTTTGTTTCTTATTTGTCTATGCAACCTGGAAATTGTGTTCTGTCCGTTTTGTTCAGGCAGTTTGCCCACTAATGACTAAGTCAGCTGGGCCCTGTGTGGCTGACTGAATAGCTCAGGGGATTAGTCATGGGCTATGGCGTGACATATCTAGGTCACCGGGTGCAGGCTTGCTTAGGTCTATAATTCACTAAAAGTTTTTTCTATGTGGCAGGCCTTTGCTTGCCCCAGTATGAGATTAGTTTGTGCATGTGAGTTTATTTTCTAGTGGGGAGCAGGGGGTGGCTCCAGGCACCAGCGCAGCAAGCGCGTGCCTGGGGCGGCATACCACGGCGGGGCGGGCTGCTGGTTGCTGTGAGGGCGGCAGTCAGGCAGCCTTTGGCGGTATGCCTGCAGGAGGTCTGCCAGTCCCATGGCTTCGGCAGGAGTTCAGTGGCAGGTACACCAAAGGCGCAGGACCGGCAGATCATCTGCAAAAATGCCGCTGAATCCGCGTGACCAGAGGGCCGCCCGCAGGCATGCCATCGAAGGCTGCCTGACTGCCGTGCTTGGGGCGGCAAAAAACATAGAGATGCCCCTGGTGGGGAGGTCTCCATATCTCAGCAACCCCCAACTCAGCTGACACCTTTGTTGACTGTGTCAGTAGAGAGGCTAAAAATAGAATGGGTGTGAGGCGAGAATTCCCATCGTGCCCTTAGGGGAGGTCACAACACGTCAGGGTTGAGGTTCTTTGGCTTGGACAATGTCAGGAAAAGCTTGCACTGTCACTGCACTTTGGCCACCTTTCCAGGCCAGTTAATCCAGCACCTTTTACCAGCACTAAATTCATTGTTTAAAAAGTCAGTTGCTCTAAAGAAGTGGAGACACTGGGCCAGATTCTCACCTGGTGGAACTGCATTGTAACTCAGTGATGCGTACGGTCCAGTGTGGAGTATTTAAATAGCACTTTGTTGTAATTCTGAACAAGTGAGGATTCCTTTCATAGCAAGAACACTGGACCACAATCATAGGAATGCCACAATGGCTCAAACAAGCACTCCATCTAGTTCAGTATCTGAGAGAGGGGGATAGCGATGACACAGAAAGCAGGAATTCATTAATAAGAATAATGTCGTACACATCCACACATAGGCCAGAATCCTTGGCATGACTCAGGCCTAAGCCTTTAGAACATGTCAAACAGCAGATGTTGCGTCCCACAGAGGAGACATAGTTTGAAAGAGACATTGCTCTTTGGGCACTCAACAGGCTGGAGGGTCAGACTTGGAAATAGTGAGCAAGGAAACGTTCTGCTCATTAATTATCAGCTAGTTATTGGTTTTCCACATGCCATCTTTTGGGTAAATATCATGACAACAATGTGTTAGGTGTAGTGAGTATGTCAGGCCTGACAAAAGTTGCTGATACAGAATAGTGAACCATCAATAGGACTGTGTCACAATGTGTCAGGCATATTTTTTGGTGTGATCCTGTTTATTTGCAAAGGATGTACACAAAGTTCAGTTTCTCTGAACACTGCAGGAACAAACAACGGCAAGCAGTCTGTCTCTTGAAATGAACATTATTAATTCTCTGCAAGAGGGCTGGACACTGCAGGGCAGACGGTTTGGGGGCATTCAGGACGGGGGGGTGTGATGGGGTCACCTTGCGTGTGGTAACCAAGGCTGGTAGAGACCAGTGTGTGGCTGTGGTGTAACAAGCAGGCTGCAGGGTCAGGGCGCTGAACCAGGGCTGCTCAGCGCACGGACATTCACTGCATGCTTGTCTGCTGCCTGGCGGTGTCTGGGCTGAGCCACAGCAGCAGAGCATTTAAAGACACTCAGGGTTACAATGCAGCTGGTGACACAACCTCTCACTGGTCTGGGTTGTACCCCAGAATGTGACACGTGTATCATCAATTTCTCCTTTGAACAACCTGCAAGGCCCCAGATGTTTGCTAACTGCTGCCTCCGAAAGGGGCAACAATACATGATTAGAAGTATAATTTTATTACTAGGTAAAATAAATCTAAAAGGGATCAATTAAGACTTAAGAAACTATATTGAAAATTAAAGCTACCTAATCGATAATGTGACAGATCCCTGGGCAGCCTGCCCACAGAGTCCAGCAGTTAGTTCAGACTGTGCATTGTCTATTTTAAATAGAAGTGTGGTCAGTAGGCAATTTATAATTGATCTTTAAGAAAGATATATTAGACATGATATTGGTTTTGTGCTAAAGAATCTCATGCGTTTAAGTGGTACATGGAGAAGCCAATGTGAAGTGAAAATCTTTAAGGTGAACCAGCCAAAATTATCAGGCCGTAAGGAAATAGGTTGCTGATTGATCCCAGCAGGTGTTCTGTGTATGTCCCAGGACGTTTTGTACAAACTGGTATGTCCTAATATATCTTGCACAAAATGGTATGGCACAAAATGGTATGGCACAAAATGCTGAAGTCCTACCAAGGCAGACCGCTGTGAAATCCAGAAAAATAATGAGCATACATCTATCATGACACCTTTAGTGAATCATGAATGAATGGCCTTTCTATCTTTCTTGAGAAATCAGTCATTGCAACCATGAAGCTGAGCTGAAGAAGCCACTTTCATGCCAGTTCCAACTAAGTAGTTAAGACAGTTCTAAACATGTATGAGATGATTAGGCTAAATGCTTTTCCAGAAGTAAATACCTAAGCTATAACACTGAATGCTTAGAGCAGAGATCAGCAACCTTTCGGAAGTGGTGCGCTGAGTTTTCATTTATTCACTCTAATTTAAGGTTCCGCGTGCCAATAATACATTTTAATGTTTTTAGAAGGTCTCTTTCTATAAGTCTATAATATATAACTGAACTGTTGTTGTATGTAAAGTAAATAAGTTTTTTTAAATGTTTAAGAAGCTTCATTTCAAATTAAATTAAAATGCAGAGCCCCCTTGACTGGTGGTCAGGACCTGGGCAGTGTGAGTGCCATTGAAAATCAGCTCGCGTGCCGCTTTCGGCACCCATGTCATAGGTTGCCTACCCCTGGTTTAGCGGGTATGCTGTATATTTGTGTTCAACTAACAAGTTTAATCTTAGTTGTCTTGAAATTATGCTAAATCAGTAAGTAGTTGAGAGTTCTGAATCTGGGGAAACTAGTTACACTATGTCTAGTACTATTTGCAACAGGAAACTGCTTACCTAGGCAGCTCTGAGAAACTCTTTCAAAGAATTCAGCCTAGAAATGGCACCGATTTTGTGGTCAAGAGAATTGACAGCATGTTAGACAAAGAGAGGAAGAAGCTTTGAACTGGTTTATAAGCTAAAGATCATTATCATTAATTGAATCTTTGATTAAAGTGGCATGAGAATTTAGGGTCCTGTTGAAGTTCCAGAGACCAGACAGTAGGTTCAACATCATTCCCTGCATATTACATTTTGGGATAAGTTTTGTGCATGAATAAGTGGCAAAGCTTAGCTATGAGTATCAGGTGAGCAAGGTAATTCAGAACTGAACTGACATTCTTTGATAATTAAGTAACATCAAAACTTCTAAATTCTACTTTAGAATTGTTTGGTTCAGCTATCAGGAGCAGTCCTATGACTCCATTGGTACAGACGTGATTAAAAAGAAATAAGGATCTCTGATTAAGGATCAGTAGTCCAATGTTGCTACCAAAATCACCTGCCCAGAGTATTAAGAGCTCAGATAAATATTTACCTTTGTAAAAAAGACTTGTGATAATGTAACAATGACAGACCCCAGTCGTCAGCATGCAGGTTCGAAGCGGGGATTTCTGGAGCTTAGCGCCTGAGCATTTACTGCATAAGCTAAAAGCCAATTGGCTGTTAACTACAGCTGTAGAACAGACTCATTTTATCTCTCTCTTTTTAAGTGGTCTTGGTGCCACTAGCTGAGACAGAACAGCACACCCAGGAGTTGTGTGGGTTACAATAAGACCTTGAATTAATTAAATTGAAAAGTCAGATATTAGGAATGGCAATATACAAAAACCTGTAGGAGAACACTTCAACCTCCCTGGACACACAATAGCAAATGTAAAGGTAGCCATCCTGCCGCAAAAAAACAAGAGGACTGTAGTTCAGACCTTTTAAATAAGAATCGGCTGTAAGTGTGTATTTGGGTAAAGTCGGAAATATTCACTGCCTTGGTGGGTAATGCGTCCGATGTCTTGGAATTGGTAGAACTTTATATATGGTGAACAAGCTTTCAAGTAATCCTCACTATATTTGACTTGGCTGTCTGGGTAGGAGCTCAGGGCTGGATTGCTGAAGGGAAACTTTATTTTTGGGCTTCTGGGTAACCAGGAAGGTACTGTAGAAGCTGCTTTGTTGCTGGCTTGGTCAATCTAATTATTAGAACAAACCACCAGTTTGGGGATTGCGTGCCTCATTCCTTGCAGGTTGCCCTGATTGAGCAATCTCAGCATGGTCCCTCCATGCATCATGGTCGCAGCATTTAATAAACATTTCTATTCCAAAAAAAGCAGCAAAGAGTCCTGTGGCACCTTATAGACTAACAGACATATTGGAGCATGAGCTTTCGTGGGTGAATACCCACTTCATCAGATGCAAGTAGTGGAAATTTCCAGAGGCAGGTATATATATGCAAGCAAAAAGCAAGCTAGAGATAACGAGGTTAGTTCAATCAGGGAGGATGGGGCCCTCTTCTAGCAGTAGAGGTGTGAACACCAAGGGAGGAGAAACTGCTTTTGTAGTTGGCAAGCCATTCACAGTCTTTGTTTAATCCTGAGCTGATGGTGTCAAATTTGCAGATGAACTGAAGCTCAGCAGTTTCTCTTTGAAGTCTGGTCCTGAAGTTTTTTTGCTGCAGGATGGCTACCTTTAAATACCTTTAAATCTGCTATTGTGTGTCCAGGGAGATTGAAGTGTTCTCCTACAGGTTTTTGTATATTGCCATTCCTAATATCTGATTTGTGTCCATTTATCCTTTTCTGTAGGGACTGTCCAGTTTGGCCAATGTACATAGCAGAGGGGCATTGCTGGCATATGATGGCATATATTACATTGGTGAATGTGCAGGTGAATGAACCGTTGATGGTGTGGCTGATCTGGTTAGATCCTGTGATGGTGTCACTGGTGTAGATATGTGGGCAGATCTGGCATCGAGGTTTTTTGCATGGATTGGTTCCTGAGTTAGAGTTACTATGGTGCGGTGTGTAGTTACTGGTGAGAATATGCTTCAGGTTGGCAGGTTGTCTGTGAGCGAGGACTGGCCTGCCACCCAAGGCCTGTGAAAGTGAGGGATCATTGTCCAGGATGGGTTGTAGATCCCTGATGATGCGTTGGAGAGGTTTTAGCTGGGGACTGTATGTGATGGCCAGTGGAGTTCTGTTGGTTTCTTTCTTGGGCTTGACTTGAAGTAGGAGGCTTCTGGGTACACGTCTGGCTCTGTTGATCTGTTTCCTTATTTCCTCATGCAGGTATCTTAGTTTTGAGAATGTTTGGTGAAGATTTTGTAGGTGTTGGTCTCTGTCTGAGGGGTTGAAGCAGATGCGGTTGTCACTTTCTATTCCAAGTGACTCTAGTTCTTTTCTTGGTAATATAGATGGGAAAGCAGATTGGGAGGGGAAGGTATATGCCAGGGGTCAGCAACCTTTCAGAAGTGGTGTGCCAAGTCTTCATTTATTCACTCGAATTTAAGGTTTTGCGTGCCAGTAATACATTTTAATATTTTTAGAAGGTCTCTCTCTATAATATATAACTAAACTATTGTTGTATGTAAAGTAAGTACAGTTTTTAAAATGTTTAAGAAGCTTCATTTAAAATTAAATTAAAATGCAGATCTTATCAGTTTAGTGTGATCCTTGCCCTTTCTTTTCCTTGCTGAGTTTTCCAATGTCTGGCACGTATTTGGATACTTTAAGCTGCACACAGGCTTCTGAGTGATCAGTTGTTAACCGGCTCCGAGAGAGACAGAGGACAGATTTCAAGTGTAAAAATACCTGTTCACACAGATATGTGGATCCAAATGCTGAAAGCATCACAAAAGCAATTTTCTTCAAACAATTATATTTCACTGGCAGGGACATCCAGCAGGTCACAATAGAGGCCCCATGATCTCTCTCGGTAGCTTTAAGCGCACTCCACAGATCTCCAAACTTTGATGCCCATTATTCTGAGCTTTTTAACTGAATGAGCTGCATTTCAAAATCTTCAACATCCATCCACTGAAATACAGACAAATCCAAGTCACTTTCATTAAACTTTTCAGATTTAATTAGAAAAGAAAGCATTGGGCCAAATCGCTGGAAATCTTGAAATCTATCAGAAGATTCTGATTCCAGTTCTTGCATGTATATTCCAATCTCATCAACACTGACACTGGAATGTGTCAATAGCTCTTTAATGTGCTGGAAGTAGCAGAAAGTCAAAGTTCGAATATCCCAAGAAAAACATGCTAGTTTTACAACAAATGCCTTCCAGGTTTCATAAAGATCCAGAACCGTTTGCCTTGCACCCTCGAGACAGGTTGAGTTCATTTAGGTGAGTATGCCTGCACGCCATAGGTTGCTATTCTAGTCAAGTTTCTGTACTGCGCTCGTCACCATAGTATCTGACAACCTGCCAATAGTGCATTGAGCAATTTGAGGACACATCTGTCATATGTTGTTTGTTCTCCTCAGTGAGAGAAGTGTGTGCAGTGGAGTGTCTTGTTTTGGTAGGGTTTTTTTTAATTATACAGGTTGCTATATGTTTATGTTAGAGACAGCAAGGTCAAAGAAATGCAAATGGGAGGTTTGTAATGGTCCGTAGGTCCTGGGAATGTTCATTCCACAGACTCAGACCGGCCCCCAAGAAAGTTCTTTCTTCTGCACAGACAAAGAGGTCCTAAGGGTAATCTTTATAATCTTGCTCCTAAGCCAGACCTCTGCACCAGCTATTCCAGTGTATGCCAGCGCAAATAGCCACAAGTGGGCAAAACTGCAGGAATTAGAGACGTGTAAAGACATCCCTGCCGTGCCCCCTTTCTGCTGGCTGTGTTCCTTGTTCTATCAGCATGAAGGGGGAGTTTTAGGAATCTCTATGCCAGGGTGAATCTCTTAGGGCTGGATAAACCAGCTCTGCAGCCAGAATCCTGATGCTGGTCCAGCACAATGGAGCCACACTGCACCAGGGGAACTAGCCCTGAGTATTTGAGCTCTCATCCTTTCTCCAAACTCTATTTCTATCTCATGTATGTAGAAAAGAAAGAAAAACGACAATTAGCCATCTACAGGGGTCAAAATGGTCCAGAGGCCGGTGACAGACAGAGATCCTGGATCTCGGGGTCAAATCCAGCCCAGAAGAGTATTAACTGGAAACTGTTCCCTTTGGAAGACTGTTCTGTTGCCTGTTATGAATGAGTTTGGGGGTGTCAGGCCAGTTCCCAGTGGGCCTATTGGCGGGACCTGGCCCCATTGGTGGGACCTGGCCCCATTGCTGGCAGTCTCAGCAGAGTGGCCAAGGACTGAAGAGACATTGCCTGAGCTACACTCTGACCCCAAGATGTGGTCCGTCCACACCGGGGTTTGACTGTGGGGAAAGGCTGAGTTGCTGCTGGCTAGGCCGCACCTACCCTGAGAATAAACGGAGCGCTTGAGTGAGCACTATGGCTTGTCATCTTTGGTACCATAGAGATGTGTCGGTTTGAAACCTGTCCATTCTCCGGGCACAACGCTGGTGGGCAGAGGAAAGCACTCAGAAGAGTTCACAGCCACAGTCTTCTTTGACAGAAGGTACACACACGATTGGTCAAATCAGTCCATAGTTTAGCAGTACTCTTGGGTTCCTTGCTGACACTAAGCTCTCACGTAGCTGGAGCCACAGGTTGCACTTTCTATCATCCCCGGTTGGCTAGGAGACACTGTCCCACCCTAGCAGACAAAGTCACTGCTTGGCTGAATTACAACAATGGGATATACCTGGGCATGAAGCCTTCAGCACTTAGGTTACATTGTTGTATACTAGATGGAGTTTCCTGTCTCCTCAGCAACATAGGCTACCATGAGCACATGAAACCAGTCCTCTGCTCCCTACACCAGCTTCCCATAGACGATCCAATCGGGTTCAAGGTCTCAGTCCTTATCCGTGAAGCTCTCCAAAGCCCGCACCCAGACTGCCTAGTGCTCCAGGATGAAGACCATGGTCAACAGCTTTGCTTCTCAGGCATGATGTAATTCTCAACAATAAGGGGAAAGTTTGTGTGTGCTGAAGATAGACATTTCTCAGGGGCCAATCCAATACTGTAGAATGGACTCCCCCAGCAAATAAGGATCATCCCAAACCTCATCACCTTCTGCAAGGGGTGAGGTCAAAGACATGCATTCTGTATCATGAGCCTATGCAATAGCGTACATTAAAAACAATCAAACAAACAAATAACTCCTTCCAAAAAAAGACCTTCCACTGCACACACCTCCACAGGGAGAGGATGAGAGATGACAACAAGTGCACAGATATATAGCCATGTGGCTTAATGCATTTCTGAAAGGTGCTCAGATACTAGGGGGATGAGCGTGGTATAAGAACAGAGCGCAGTGTGTAGAATAGAATAAAATAAGTTTTATTCTTAGCCACTCTCAGCCAGTACTTCTACTGTGTCCTTTAATTGTGTGTAAAGTCTCTCTTTCCCTTTCTTCTGTGCAACTTATAAAATGAGATGCTATAAAAATGTGTGTAATGAGGAACTTTGCCCCTGTGAAAGGCTTTGGATGCTGGGATTGGGACACAGGAAGTATATGCCATCCAAAAGGGACTAAAATTTGATTTCCGAGAGCTACCTTAAAGTTCTGTGTCCGATTCCCTGTCTCAGGTTTTTTCCATGCCAAGAATCCTGAGATTTTTACACTTGGAATGATTTCTAGTTCTCTGCATCGAGCAATGTTTTCTTGAACCCTCATGGACAGGGATTTTTAGAGCTATCAAGTTCAGCTTTTACAACATCCCATTATCAGTTGCATCTTAAACACCTTTCTGTCATTCAACCTCTTGAGGAACCCAGGGGCAAAGACTTCAAGTTTCGGATCCAATCTTCCCTCCGCAGATTTAGCAGTTTGCAAGACAGTTCTCTGTGTGGCCTTGACTAAAGTAGGACATTGGTTTAGGTTCAGCAGCAGTGGTGTCAGCAGGGTTGGAGGTCTAATTATTATTATTATGCGTTTATATTGCAGTCGTTTCTAGGAGCCCCTCGTCTTTGATCAGGGCCCCAGGCTCGGTGTGGCTGGACTCCAATCAGCTTTACCCAGCAAAGTGGTCTGCCCATCTGGGTCCGAGCAGACAGGACTGCTTTGCACGATTCCCTCTGCAGTTGCAAAAGACATTTCCTTAATGTAGAGATTACTAGCTCAGCTAACTCAGCCTTAATATTAGAGATGAGCCAAAAGGCGAGATGCAAACATTACCAACTTTGGAGAAGTTCAGTTCTGCAGCTGGATGCTATCTTTGTTCCTCGTTGTCCATTTCTACTTAACGTGATGTTTATGGTTTATATTTGGCTTGCTTAGTAGAACCTAATGTCAGGGCTGTCTTTAGGATTTATAGGGCCCTACGCTGGTACCCCTATGCCAGACTTGCTCTTAGCAAGACAAACATAAGCTTACAGTATTGGAAAACTTGCCACATGCACTTTATTAAAACCAGTTTAAAAAAAATTAAGCACACAATAATGCTGATGGACTATGTCCCCCCTGCCCCACTGCTGACATGCACTGAGCTTCATACGGGGCAGACACTGTAACAGCCTGGGCTTGCAGCCAGGGGTGGGGGAGGGACAAGGCAGCCAAGGATACCAAACTGTCCTGATGGTGCAGGGGATGGGGCAGGGAGAACTGGGTCTCCAGTTGCTCCATGGGGCCTGGGCCAAGGTGGCTTACCAGGAACAAGGAGCACCCACTGGTCAGAGTGTCTGTCCTCTGGGTGACGGTGCCGCCTCCTGCCCAGCATGGTCTGGGAACCCCATGCTCCCCGGCCTCCCCATTTGAATAATGGCAGGGCCGGGGTGGGTGCATGTGGGTGGGGGAGTGGGGAGCTGCATGTGCAGCACCCTCTTTGACGTGCCACTCTGGGCACCCGCCCTGGCTGGCCACCCCAGAAATGCCATCCCTGGTTCTGGTGGTGCCCCAAATTTTCTGGTGCCCTACGCAGCCATGTATGCTGCATATGCATAGGGACGGCCCTGCTTAATTCATTTTAAGGATGGTAAAGAAGGTGACACAGAAGGATCATACAGAAGAACTCACAACCCTTTTAGATAGTGAATATCCATTATATGGACTTATTTTAGTGGCGGTGGCAGTAGAGAGGTTACTTACTACCTGTAATAGTTGTTGTCTAGAGGTAATACCTGTTGTCGTCTAGTAAGAGGTTCAGCCCAACTTTTTGTATCAGGCCTTCACTCAGCCATCTGCTCTGGGTCCATTTCACACGCCCCCTTTTTGCTTCCAAGGAGGCATCATCGAAATTAGTGCAATAGCTTATGGGGAGCATTTGAGGAGGACTCCTCAGAAAGTGGGTAAGCAAAAGTGCGTCCGAGCAGAACCGGAAACACAGAGTGGGAGCCACCAGGAAAATGCCGGGCAATTGCCTTGGGTGGACATCACGGCTGTAGGAAGTGGGAAGTCCTTTCGTCTGCAGACGCTTGAATGCCATTTGTCTTGGCCATGTTCTGGGTTTTCAGCCCTTCATCCTTCAGAAATAGATAAGTTAAATTTCATGTGATTTACTCTGTGTATGGGGCGGTGGTGACGGGAGATGTTTAAATGAGACCCAACTAACCAATATCCCATCCCATCCCATCTGAACGGACATTCACTGCCCTATCACACTGTTTCCCCCAGTGCCCTTGACCCTTCTTCTGATACTGTGCAATGTGCTGCATGTCAGTTAGCTACCTACCTGCTACCCTCTTCCTCCCCCAGGATGGCTGCACTTCATTGGGATTGTGTGTACACCTAGTTCATGAAGCCCTCCGGTACCTTTCTTAATGAAAGGAGCCATAAAACCGCAAAATATGATGATCTAGTCTGTGTGTCATCCTAAAAGTGAAAGCACATTTATCTTGAACTCGATAATTCATATTAGCCTGGCTCGTTATAACAAGCTGTTTGTGACTGATTAACAAAGGAATATAAAGTGTTTCCAGTAAGTCAGCCCATGTGATTTTTTTTAAAACCCATGAAATGGCAGTAGTGAACAGAAGCTTCCAAAGGCTGAAGTCACTCTGATTGTGTTTACCAGTTTCAGCAGAGTGTAGCGGTCTAGAGTTTAGTAATGCAAGCAGGAACCAATTAGAAAAAACAATAACTAACCCAAGATATTGCTAGGCAGATTAGACATTTTATAGGTCAACACTCCAGGTATCTATGAATTTCAGCTGTCATTTTGCATACTGAGCATTTTAAATCTTCTTTCAAAGCTTTAATCAAACTAAATGGGCCGAGTCCTCCCTAGTGTAAGTCCACTGGCTTCAATGGATGGAAAAATCTGGACTGTTCATACATGGAGGGACCATGCTGAGATTGCTCAATCAGAGCAACCTGCAAAGAAGGAGGCACGCGATGCCCAAACTGGTGGTTTGTTCTAATAATTAGATTGACCGAGCCAGCAACAAAGCAGCTTCTACAGTACCTTCCTGGTTACCCAGAAGCCCAAAAATAAAGTTTCCCTTCAGCAATCCAGCCCTGAGCTCCTACCCAGACAGCCAAGTCAAATATGGTGAGGATTACTTGAAAGCTTGTTCACTGTATATAAAGTTCTACCAATTCCAAGACATCGGACGCATTACCCACCAGGTCAGTGAATATTTCAGACTTTACCCAAATACACACTTACAGCCGATTCTTATAAAAAAGGTCTGAACTACAGTCCTCTTGTTTTTCAACTACCAATTTCTTCATCCACATGGGATCAGATGCACTGGAGCTCACTAAGAGATCACAAGACATATCCAAAGTGTCTAGGGATGAGAGTTTGTCTGCCACCCCACTTCAGAGATCAACTGCACAGCTGTTCTGCCCAGCAGATTCAGCTACCCAGTCTTCCCTCTGAACCTGAGACACAAGCTGTTCACTTACAACGTCAGTATGGTGACGTTCCTGTTTCGACAACATTGTCACCCCAAACTGCTGGCCAAGCACAGCCTCTTGCTTGTGGGACTGTTCAAAAAAGTGCCACCAGCCAAGTCCTACCTTAACAGGATGGAGGGGTCACTATAGAGATGGGGGGAAGGGGAGTTTCTAACATTGTTCTGTTTCCCCCACCCCAAAATCAGACTGCCTGGCTTTCAAAGCCCTCCGAGATCCTGCAGTTGTTAGGGAGGGTCAGCGTTGTTCTTGTGATTATTCAGAATTTTCTCTTTAGAGAATTATTTTTGTAGAGCTCTTCTTGGCAGAAATGTGCAGGGACTATTTTCAAATAAAAGTTTTTTTTCCTCTTCTAAAAAAAAATAAAAAATTTTGCAGTCCATCTGAAACCTCCTTCAAGCTATCCACACTGGATCTTTCTAAAGCAAGTTCAGTATGTCCATATCCATCTGAAAGTCTTTGGCCACTAGGAATCAATACACTTCTCTCCCTAAAGAAATTGTGTACTATAGATAATGGCCCATCAAGAGCTAGTGGGTGCAATTCCCTGCTGCACTTGTTAGGCACAACAATTGACTGACACACTTCAAAGACTTCAGTAAGGCCTGGTCTGAGATAACTGGCTCTGTGGATATGGGGAAAGCGATGTACCTGGTATAACTTGACTTTAGCAAAGTTTTTGATGTGGTCTCCCACAGTATTAGTGCCCTCAAGTTAAAGAAGTATGGATTGGATGAATGGACTATAAGGTGGATAGAAATCTGGTTAGATTGTTGGACTCAATGGGTAGTGATCAATGGCTCGATGTCTAGTTGGCAGCTGGTATCAAGCGGAGTGCCCCAGAGGTTGGTCCTGGGGCCGGTTTTGTTCAACATCTTTATCAATGATCTGGATGATGGGATTAATTGCACCCTCAGAAAGTTTGCGGATGACACTAAAATGGGGGGAGAGATAGATATGCTGGAGGGTAGGGATAGGGTCCAGAGTGACCTAAACAAATTGGAGGATTGGGCCAAAAGAAAGCTGATGAGGTTCAACAAGGACAAGTGCAGAGTCCTGCACTTAGGAAGGAAGAATCCTATGCAGGCTGGGGACCGACTGACTAAGCAGCAGTTCTGTAGAAAAGGACCTGAGGATTACAGTGGACAAGAAGTTGGATATGAGTCAGCAGTGTGCCCTCATAGCCAAGAAGGCCAACAGCGTATTGGGCTGTATTAGTAGGAGCATTGCCAGCAGATCGAGTGATTATTCCCCATTATTCGGCACTGGTGAGGCCACACCTGGAGTATTGCATCCAGTTTTGGTCCCCCCCACTACAGAAGGGATGTAGACAAATTGGAGAGAGTCCAGTGGAGGGCAATGAAAATTATTAGGGGGCTGGGGCACATGACTTATGAGGAGAGGCTGAGGGAACTGGGGTTATTTAGTCTGCAGAAGAGAAGAGTGAGGGGGGATTTGATAGAAGCCTTCAACTACTTGAAAGGGGGTTCCAAAGAGGATGGAGCTCGGCTGTTCTCAGTGGTGGCAGATGACAGAACAAGCAGCAATGGTCTCAAGTTGCAGTGGGGGAGGTCTAGGTTTTATATTAGGAAACACTATTTCACTAGGAAGGGGGTGAAGCACTGGAATGGGTTATCTAGGGAGGTGGTAGAATCTCTATCCTTAGAAGTTTTTAAGGCCCAGCTTGACAAAGCCTTGGCTGGGATGATTTAGTTGGTGTTGGTCCTGCTTTGAGCAGAGGATTGGACTAGATGACCTCCTGAGGTCTCTTCCAACCCTAATATTCTAACGTATCAGAGATCCAGAGAGTTGTTAGAGAGGAGGACATAACAGGGCTTTTCCTCCTCTGATGTCTATGGTTCTGTGAGTTAAGGAGCCATATATTGGATACCCTGCTCTTTGACGTCTCTCTTCTACTGCATGGGGTTTGGTTTGTTGCTTTTCTTAACTGTCCAAATTAAGGGCTGTTTTAGGAGATGTGAAACCTGCTTGTTCTACATGATGCTGGATCACATGTAATCAGCATTTCCAAGAGAGCTCGGCATACTGGGTAGTAAGCATTTTGCACTTTCTGGCCCGTGTTTAGGTGTATAAATGGGAGCTGAACTCTGCTGAAAAATCTGCCTCTGAGAGTTAGAGTCTGGTTGGCCCTTAGGTAGGTGCACTATGTGGTGGGGAGCGGGACAAGAAGCCTCCCTTCACTATGGCTCTACACCCTCTGTACTCAGGGGAGCTCAGAGTGGGTACTGATAAGCTCCCCCAGGGAACATGGGGCTCCAGGCAGGGCACCGGAGAGCGAAGCTGGCTGCTCACACCAGGGAACATGGGGTGTGCTGGTTGCTCACAAAGGAAAGGGAACTTCAAAAAGGCCAAACAAACACTTCTGTGCCAGCTTCCTCTCCCTTTTCTAAAGTGTGTCTTTGTGTTTCTGAGAAACCCGGCACTGTACTAACAATGAATTTCTAGTGCTCCCTTTTCCTTTTGTTTTCATGACTAATCCAGCCAGTGCTGCTGTGTCTGCAGCCTCAAGTTCCTCACACGGCAGAACAGAATGGGCCCAGAGAAAGAGGGACATTGAACCTGGAGTCTTGTAGGGGCTCAGATTTGCTTGCCCCGTCTCTAGTTTTCAGATGATGAATCTGTTTATGGAGTTACTCCCCTGCCTAGAAATCTCTTAGGGGATGCGAAACTCCTTGAAATGCCAATTCTAATGGGATTGGGACAAGGCCTTTGGAAAAGTCTTTACATTTCACTGGTTGGCTTTATTTCATTGATTGGATTGCAGGATTTGATTGATGCTGGATGAGCGTGCTTTGTGTACACGCTGTGTACTCTTGCTTCCTCTTCCCCCACCCATTGCATGTCTCCATAAAGGATTGATGCTTGGCACCTAGTTTAGGAAGAGGCCCAAACTGTGGATTTGGCGAGAAAATTCTCGGCAATTGAGGCCCTTAGTACGAAGGACGGTTGTGCTTTATCCTTTCATCCCTTAGGGTTTAAAATCTGAATTACAATAATTAGCAAATCTGAATGGGTTTCAACCTAATTCTCCATTTTGGGGGTAACCAATGCATGGGGAATATCTAGGGACAAACATGGAAATAAGGCGTAAGATTGCATCAGCAGCAGGACATAGGTCATTCCAGAAGCCAAGTTCTTCCATCCGCTCTGCAGTAGGGTGAATGTTTATTTCTTTAAATCTATAGAAATGCTAGCAAAGGCACCTATCTATCTGGCCTAAGCTTTCTTCACATAACTCGGAAATATATCCTACATACAGCAGTATACTTTTAAGAGAACCACCAACCACCTCTGAGCACTGTAAATAGTAAAATCCCCCGCCTTTGTGATTGCCACCTTTAAGCACCAGCGGGGAGGGGGAAGAGGAGTCTCACAACATCCACTGAACATGATCAGATGCAAAGGAAGTGATTAAGGAAGCAAAGACTAGCACCCAGTCCCATGTTTCATTTCATGTGCTTGGGAGAAGCTCTTGCCACACAAGAGCCGAAAGGAATGGGCAGAAAGACACAACTCGAGCTGTAGAAGCACAAGGTGTTGGATGAAAATGTTTATACCAGAAGGGCTCCTACTCTAGGAGACAAAAATGGCAAACAAGCCGGGTTTAAATGAGGTGTGAAGGAAGCTCCTGGCCTTAAAACTTGACAGCAGATAGTCAAAGGGAAATGCACCCCTCTGATCTTAGGAGGGCAATCCCCTCTGTCCTGGAGCCTGAGTCTGCAAGTAGCATTTGCAGTCCTTACTCACACACATAATTCCATTGGCATCACTGGGACAGCTCTTGTGGATGTGTTCCAGGAAATGGCAACCCATTTGCTGACCCTATAGTGCTGCTTGAGTGTCCGTTCACTTTAATATAAAATGTCCAGTTGCTTTAAAATGTGCCAGCCGGGATTCATCCCCTATGCTGGTGCAGAGCATGGTTTTCATCTCTGTCAAGAAACAGGGTGAAGTCTCCCTCCACCCACAGAGCACTGCGCCATGTGGGCTTTCTCTGTGGCAAGGGACATGGGAGTAGGAGAGGCAGTGGGCCTGGGCCATGGCAGTTAGGCTTGGGAAAACCACTGTAGTGGCTACCTGGCTGCTCCATATACCTTGGATACAGGGTGAAGGAGGGAGGATTCCATCCTCTCAACTCCATGCATAGGCCCCTGGACAAAGCCTATTCATCTGGGTGTTGTGTTGGAGGACAAGAACTTGCTTTTGTGTGGCCAGAGATTGACAGAGTCGGGAGTGGAACCCAGGATTCCCACATCTCCTGTTCTAGACCAAACTCTCCAGCCTCCCTGTTCCACTCAAGGTGTGTTCATCCCCAAAGTTTCCAAGCAGCGACTCCTATATATTGGAGTCTGAGTTTGGGATTTCTTTTTCAATCCTCTGCCTTCTGCTGGTGGATACACAACCTTGTTGAGTCAGTGTCTGTGTCAGGAGCCCTCTTGAGATCTTAGTACCACATGCTAGGAATTAGCAACCGTGGGCCAGATCCTCCAACGTATTTAGGTTCCTAAATCAATGAAATCAGTGCAGGTTATACAACTAAATGCCTTTGAGGATCTGGGCCCACTTGCCTGAGAAAATGACCATACAATAAGGCACTTTGAAATGTGGCAGAATCTTTCTAAAGGAATCCACCATTATTACTTAAATCCACCACTCATTGCCACTCTTCCATCTCCAAGCCACATTGAACCAGATGAGAGTCCAGAAATGGCTTTCTGGGATTTCTTGTTCTATCGTCTCTTGCTGTACATATACGTGGCAGTGCAAACAGCAGACACGAAAGCAGAGCAACATGTGTTTTGAGTCTACACTTTGCATGAATCACTCATCCCATTCCCATTCCCTACATGCTGCCTCGGAAGGTTTCATTGGTCTGGGACGCAGCTGAGATCCACTGGGAACATTTGGTTCAAACCATATGCTGGCAGCCTAAAGCACTGCCAGAGAGACTGCTGTGCCTGAGCCTATACTGATTTGTTGTTTGTTTTTCTGGAAACTGATACATGCCCCTCTCCCTCACTGATGTCAGTAGTAGTTAATGCTTAGCTTTTCCTCCAGGGATCTCAAAGCACTTTACAAACACTGGGGATGATTCTGCTTGGGTCTCTGAGCATTTCACCTGAGTAAGGAATGCAACCTCCCAATACCTTTGTGAACCATTTTAGAGATGGGTAAACTGAGGCACACAAAGGCCACATGACAGAGTGTGAGGCAATAAGGAATAGAGCCCAGGAGTCCTTGCTCAAACCCATCAAGCCGCACTCCCTCCCTCAAGAGGACATTGCAGAATAATGCTACCTACCGTTTCCATTTAAACAATAAGAATACTTGTACAGATGGTGCTGCTCATCAGTACATCTCAAATCGTCCTGCCATGGCTGGTGAGCATCATTTTACAAACAGAGAACCTGAGACTCAGGGAAGTTCACTAGACTTCCCCAGAGTCACACAGCCAATCAGTGGCAGAGCTAGAAAGAGGTCCCAGGGAACAGGGGTCCTAGTCTGAGGTCCAGTCCGGGGTCCAGTCCACCCTACTGTTGTTCCCCCATTGCTTAAAGTTATGGCACCAGCCAAGCACCCATGTAAGAACCAGCTCTACAAATACAGATAATGTGCTTAATTACGACACTGAGTCATTTCTCCCTTTTTTCCGCAATTGTGTCCTTCCCACAACTCGAAAGCCACTGGCATAGCCTCACCTTTTCTTGACCTGAACAATGATTTCTAATTCCTCTATCTGTATCCAGCACTGAAAGATCGTACCAGTTCATATTTAGTTAGGTAAAAGTGCTGGCTATAGGAATGAAAGTGAAAGTCCCTTGGTGTTATGATGGGAAATCCAGTGCTTTCATTTCATATCCAAGCTCAAAGATAAACAACACGAAGCAGGAAAATCCCAGCTTCTACTCACCTGCCAGGCTATGAAAACAACCCCATGGGCTGAAACATCTGCAGAATAAACTGGAGTGGGAAAGTTAATAGCTTACAGCTGAAGTCCTCCTCTTGCAAGATTGCCAGCTGCTGGAAGTGACTTTACTAGGGAACGAAGCAGTCACGGATCGAAAACTTAGTTTGGATGCTTGTCAGCTTTCAGGTACTGTACTAGGTTATTCTTTTCCTAGGTCTGAACAAGTGACAGCCAGATTGTTTTTTTTTCCATTACAAAGCTTGCTGGTTTCCAGTTTAAACAGTTAGTTAGGAATTTGTATTGAAAATCTAAGTTATCAGCTAAGCAACTCACTCTTCTAGAACATATGCTGTATAAGGAAGTTCCCTGTTGCTTGTGTTCTATGCATGTTGCTTAGGATGTGCAAACAATTCTCTGCAACCTTGAGTATTTTCCCAAATGTTTTAAGATTGCTTTTACCTGGCATGAGATGAGACTAAGAATATGTATTCATTGCAAAATATTTGTACATTGTTTTGTACTTTGTGATAGCTAAATCGACATGCAAGACACTGTAGTTTTACCTCTTTGTAATTAGTTGAGGTCAAACACCCCTAACCTGAGATTTACTTCAACTAGGTACATGGAGGTAAAAATTATAGTCTGCAGTAGGTGTTTATATTGAGATTGCTAACCATGTAAAAACACACCACCTTGTTTTGTGGCAAAGAAGCAACTTGTGACATAGGTGTGCTACAAATGTTCTGCATTTGAGTGCTGTTTAGCAAAACTTTTGCATAATTCTCTCCTGTCTTCGCATCATTTATACTTGTGCAAAGTGGGTAAAAAAATGTTACCCTATCAAAACGGTCCCATTTTACAGCCACTTTACACAGGTGTGAATAACCATACAAGGGTCAAAGCATGGACAGTCAGGTCCTGAATCACTATAACACATCCAGAATTTTAATCTTCAGGTGAGTGTCCCATCACACTGATGCTATTTGCCATATCCTGTTAGTGGTGTTTTTGGAAAGGGGATGACCCCTTTCCCCAAAGTGGTTATTTTGTAGATGTTTTGCAAAGGAATGGTTTTAAATAGTTTGTCATAACTTTACAATTAAAATTCTTGCAACTCTTGATTAGGAGAAGTAGCAGGCACTGAGCATTACATTACAGCATGGATTTATACTGCTAGTGTACCTACTGCTATATTCTAAGGAGATCTGTTGTGACTGCAGCAGGGCTGGAAGCAAACCAGTAACAATCTAGTTTGCAGGGATGTATTGACTTGAAATTAACTTTCCACACAGCCACATCTCTTTTCATTTAAAATCGCTTTAAAGGCTGCAAGCAGTAAACAACTCTTGAGTAATAGCCAGTGGTTTGAGCAAATGTGCTTTAAAATATTCAGTTTATTTTGCATTCTTTCCCACGGAGTCTAATACAGCTTCCCCACAGAATCCCGTCACCCCAGTAAATTGCTGATTTCGCTGTTTTGTTTGTCTCAGAGCCATGTTGTGTGTCGTTCTTTCTTGTCATCTTGCAGGTTTTCTTTTAGGGCAGTAGCGCTTATTTTGTAGAGTGATTGACAGGGAAAAGTGTTTTCCCCAGTTGAGTTAATGGGTCCCAATTAATTTCAGCTGTAACTCAGCAGGAAGGACCCTTCAAGTGAATATAAACCCAGCTAGGACTGCCAGAACGAAGCTGCAGACTCGGTGTGACAATCCAAGGAAGACTTTTCTGGGGCAGGCTATTTTTTGTTGGCTCGATTTCCTTGTTGTTTTCAATAGCTCACATTTTGTTCTATTTGTTGTACAGTGTTTATGGATTGAATCTCACAGCTAGCAGGTACTTAGACTGGAGTGTGAGGAATTCAACAATCCCTGAATTCTTCAGCAAGTCTGATTCTGCCACTACCAAAGGGGATCTGAAATTTGGAGCAAGTTACCTTTTAAAAGGCTGATAGCAGCCTCCTTATTTAACTGGTGATCTGCTGGGATCTCTGTCAACCCCCTGGAAAGCAGAGATCTCCAGATCCACATCACCTATCCATTTGTTGTAGCAGACACCAAAAAGGTCATGGGATGAACACCTGGTGTGCAAGTGCAGTGGGGGTTGTGAAATGCAGGTGCATTTATATATTGTAGGGGAGATATGGAGCCTGTTAATTGTCTATCACCCTCCTAAACACCATCTCTCCTTTGTCATAAGGACATAAGAACGGTTATACTGGGTCAGAGCAATGGTCCATCTAGCCCAGTATCCTGTCTTCCCACAGTGACCAATGTCAGGTGCTTCAGAGGTTATGAACAGAATAGATAATCATCAAGTGATCCATCCCCTGTCACCATTCCCAGCTTCCAGCAAACAGAGGCTAGGGACACCATCCCTGCCTATTAGCCATTGATGGACCTATCTTCCATGAACTTATCTAGTTCTTTTTTGAACCCTGTTAGTGCCTTGGCCTTTACAACATCCTCTGGCAAGGAGTTCCACAGGTTGACTATGCTCTTTCTTTTGTTTGTTTTAAACCTGCTGCCTACTAATTTCATTTGGTGACCCTTAGTCCTTGTGTTATGAGAAGGAGTAAATAACACTTCCTCATTTACTTTCTCCATACCTGTCATGATTTTATAGACCTCTATCATATTCCCCCTTAGCCGTCTCTTTTCCAAGCTGAAAAGTCCCAGTCTTATTAATCTCTCTCCATATGGAAGCTGTTCCATACCCCTAATCATTTTTGTTGCCCTTTTCTGTACCTTTTCCGATTCCAATATATCTTTGAGATGGGGTGACCACAATCTGCACGCAGTATTCAAGATTTGGGCGTACCGTGGATTTATATAGAGGTAATATGATATTTTCTGTCATATTATCCATCCCTTTATTAATGATTCCCAGCATTCTGTTGTCTTTTTAGCCTGCCGCTGCACATTGAGTGGACATCTTGTCCTCCATGCCCCTTTGTACAGATGGACACAAATTAGTCACTGATGTAACTCTCCTGACATCAAAGGGTTGCACAAGGAATGAATTTATCCCTCTGCTTGTCACTCACCGTACTAAGAACTGGTTCCCCGGCCTTGTTCGTGCAAGCCTCCATGATTTAAGGTGGGAGGAAGTGGGGTTTAGTCATCAGAGTAGCAGTGTAAGATTGGGACTCCTTAGCTGAAATCTTGGCTCCATGGATGCCAATGGGAATTTTGCTATTAATTTCAATAGGAACCATTATTTCACCTCTGCTTTGTATTCTTCCCTTTGCCATAGAATCACCTTGTGATCCTGAGCAAGGCCCTTTTTGCCTCAGTTTATCTGTCTGTAGAATAGGGTATTTCAAACCCTACTTCACAACTGGGCTGTGAGAATTATCTGTATAATATTTGGGAAGCACTTTCGAATCATGAGTTTTATTTTTACCAAGCCAAACCCTGCAGTCCTAAGTGTTCACTCAGGAAAAATCCCCCTGACTTCACTGGGTGCTTTGCCAGAGTAAGAGTTGCAGGATGTGACCCTTTATTAACATTGTATCAACATTGTATCTTCCCAGTATGAAAAGACTGAACTCTGGACCACTAGGTTAATCTGTTTATTTCCGTCTTAATAAACATAGGGCTTGTGTATAGCAAATGAAATGCAAGAAATAAAGTCAAACCAGGGGAAAACGAGAGACATGAAAAGGTTGCAGCTGATGAACAAAATTCTTGGACTCATAATCCTTTGCTATCTGAGCTCCGAGCTATCTAGTTAGGGCCAGAGAGTCTGATTCGTTATCTCCCAAACTCCTTTCCTTCTTTGGTTAATTCCCCGCTTTCCCGCCCCTCATTTCTGATATTTGCTCTTGTGCTTCTGCAAAAGGCAGTTCACAGGGGGCCAAACCCATCACATTAATTTCAGAGGAGCTACCCCAGGGTAGCCTCAGCAGAAGGGAGGCTTATCAGAAAAACCCTCCCAAGTTTTCCAGCCCAAGTCTGGAGACACAAGAAATGTGTGTGTGGCTGAGCGAGGGACATCATACAAAATATGAGATATCTCACTTATCTGTCCCATTACACTGCAAGGTTTTAGTCAACTTAAAAAAAACAGGATACGCTTTGGCTAAGCAAATCATGCTGTGGCAAAGTACAAGGATTCATGGGATTTAGGAATTCAGTTCATGCAGGAGGAACTCTTACTTATAGACTTTGTCAGAAGGGACCATCATGATCTAGTCTGACCTGCACATCGCAGCCCACAGAATCTTTCCCTCCACCCCCAACTCCTGTAATAGACCCTTAACCTCTGGCTGAGTTACTGAAGTCCTCAAATCATGGTTTAAAGACTTTAAGTTACAGAGAATCCACCATTTACACTAGTTTAAACCTGCAAGTGACCCGTGCCCCATGCCGCAGAGGATAGTGAACCACCACCCCCAGTGTTTCTGCCAATCTGACCTGGGGAAAAATTCCTTCGTGACCCCAAATATGGAGATCAGTTAGATCCTGAGCATGTCAGGCAGATACCTGGGAAAGAATTCTCTGTAGCAACTCAGAGCCCTCCCCATCCCTCATCATACCATCCCCTCCATTAACTTCTCAAGCTCAGTCTTGAAGCCAGTTGGGTTTTTTGCCACCCACTGCTCCCCTTGGGAGGCTGCTCCAGAACTTCACTCCTCTGATGGTTAGAAACCTTCATCTAATTTCAAGGCTAAACTTGTTGATGGGCAGTTTATATCTATTTGTTTTTGTGTCCTCATTGACACTTAACTTAAATAACTCCTCTCCCTCCCTGGTATTTATCCCTCTGATGTATTTACAGAGCACAGTCATCTCTCCCCTCAGCCTTCTTTTGGTTAGGCTAAACAAGCCAAGCTCTTTGAGTCTCCTCTCATAAGGTAGGTTCTCCATTTCTCAGATCATCCTAGTAGCTCTTCTCTGAACCTGTTCCAGTCTGAATTCATCTTTCTTAAACATGGGAGCCCAGAATTGCACACAGTATTCCAGATGAGTTCTCAAAGGTGCTTTGTATAACAGTAGTAACACTTCCCTGTTTCTATTGGAAAAACCTCTCTTGATGTGCCAAGGTCAGTAATAAAAATGTTAAATAAGATTGGTACTAAGACCGATCCCTGAGGAACTCCACTAGTAACCTCCCTCCAGCCTGACAGTTCCCCTTTCAGTATGACCCACTGTAGTCTCTCCTTTTATCAGTCCCTTATCCACCTTTCAGTTCTCATATCAATCCCCATCTTCTCCAATTTTACTAATAATTTTGCATGTGGAACTGTATCAAATGCCTTCCTAAAATCCAGGTAGATTAGATCTACTGCATTTCCTTTGTCTAAAAAATCAGTTACATTCTCAGAGATGGAGATCAGGTTGGTGTGGCACGGTCTACCTTTTGTAAAACCATGTTGCATTTTATCCCAATTGGTGTTTACCTCTATGTCCTTAACTACTTTCTCTTTCAAAATTTGTTCCAAGACCTGGCATACAACTGAGGCCAAACTAATAGGCCTGTAGTTTCCTGGATCACCTTTTTCCCCTTTCCCTACACTGCAAGCCTGAACCATGTGGCTAACTGTGTCAGGCAGTAACCATAGTGGAATCACCAACCAGGGGCTTTTTACAGTGTAGGTGGGGCCTTACATGTGTCTTTATTCAAGTTACAAAACTTTGCATTCAACACTAACCACACTTAATATCAGTGCTCCTTAATGATATGCATCTATCTCTGTATTAACATCTTTCAGCCCTAGACAGGTAGGAGCTGTTCTCCAGGCCCCTGCATGGCAGTCTTTAATTCTCTACCATACCTTAAAAGGTCCCATGTTAGTGACTCTGGCTTATCTTTTTTTTTTAATCCATTTTTATTGACAAATGGACATGAAAAGTCCAGAGCATCTTGTTAATATCCTGCTGACTTTTGCTGGAATAGCTTCACCTCTGGTGCCTCCTGAGATATGATTAAACATCTAGGATCAGTTCCTCATCGGGTGTAAATTGGCATTGTGCCATTGAAGTCAGAGCTACACTGATTTACATGTGACACTACTGAGTTCAGCGTTGGCTTGTAGTCCTAAATTCATCCAGGCATAAGCAGGTGCAGCGCCCCCTGTAGTCAATGTAAGTTGCACCCATGTACACTAGGGACAAATTCCGCCCAAGGATTTAGTAGCCAAACCTCCTTGTGACCTTGGTGAAGAATTCAAAGGTGATTTATGGCTCCATCTATCTCTCAGCTCCACACCCTCAACTGCCATTGGTGTCACTGTCAGCTGGCAGGGCTCAGCCCTGATTTCACAGAATCAGGCCAGTTGAGTAGGGACGTGCAAACTGCTTCTTAGACCGTGAAAAACAGCCTGAAGCTCAGCCTTGTTCCCAAACCTCTGCCAGTGGTCAGAGGTGCCTGGAGTCTGGAGTGCAGCTGAGATCTGTGGGGCCTGGGCTGGCAAATGATAAACTTTTCAGTTTCCCTTGGAGAGCAAAATGCCATGAAATAAATTATGGGGCCCTAATCTTCCCTTCACCTTCATCAGTTAGACACGGGTGTTACATCCATTGACTTCACAGAGTTCCTCCAAGCTTGCACTGGGGTAAAGGTGGGGAAATCAGACCCTAACTATGAACAGCCTAGTCCTGAGCAGCCTCAACTCTCATTGACATCAATGGGAGTTAAAGACCCTGAGGAAGGTGCTCAGCCCAGGACAGGTTGTAAGAGTGGCTAAGTTCTGCACCTGGGAACAGACCCAACCTGAAGAACACTGGCACAGCTGATAAGGCAAAGTTAAATGTCACACTTCACTGATACTGATGGAGCAGAAAGTTCAGTCTAGTGAAATGATTTCCCCTAACAGCTACTGGCAATTCTAGCTGAATGCTCTGATTTATGTCACGGTCTAATCATTTTATTTGTAGGTATCTGGTATTGTACAATATGTTAACTTAAGGGCTGGATGGAAAATGAGGTCACGTCAAGGCATAGGACGGTGCAAAAACTGGGGGCCGAGTGTGTCATGTCACTCCCCGATTGTGCCGTTCTAGTGATGGCCCCTTCAGGTTTGCTGCATGACTTATTAATTCAGATTCCTGGTTCCCTCCTCACCATTTTTATCGAGGTATCTATTTTAAGGACAAGTAGATCTTGGCATTAATGAAAAGTTTAGTTAAGCGCATGCCTGATTCTACTGGTCTGAATAAAACACCCCACGTGAAAACCTTGTAGAGCTGTCCAAATATTTCATACACATTTTGTGAAATCCACACAGAATATACAGAACAGGCCACAACATCTGTACAGGGTGGTATACGGCTCACAAATCAATGTCAGAGCTGTGAGAAATTGGTAAATGTTGGTCTGTGAAAATCCATGTACAAATTTCTCATCAGTTCATTGTTGCAGGATCCCCTTTGTCTCTGGTTTCAGCCAGAATGAAGGTACATTGGCACTGTTGTGTGTAGGCAAAAAAGCTGGTGCTGCAGATCAGCGTTGAGATACTTTGGCAGAGCTGTGGGCCTAGGAATGGAACAGCTGTGCTGCAGGTCAGGGCTGAGGAGCACTGGCAAAGCTGTGTGCAGATTTAGTAGCAGAATAAGTAAATGTTTCAGGATGGGATTGAGGTGTGTTAATGGAGCCTGTGGGAGAAGTTTGCCCAGCATCAGCTTCCTACGCTAAGTTTGGCTCAGTCTTAAGGGAACCCTTTCCTGGGCACTACATTCAAATCCATGATTTTCATCAACGTGACAGGGAGGACATTGAAAGTGTTTCCAGAGATAAGAATCTATACTGAAGAGTTTGAGCCATGCAGGAAAGAACGAGCAATGTACAGACCTGTGCAGAATTAAAAATAAGAGCAAGAAGTAGCCAAAGGTAAGAAAGAGGCAGATCCAAGGTACAAATTCTCCAGTACAGTGCTGGAGAGTAGCAAACACAGCCTGAAATGAGGGTAGTTGTACTGTTACAGACTGAAAACCAAGATAAAGATTACACAAGAGCCCAAGATAAACAACAAGAAGTACGTACATAGGTCATGAAGGAGACAACTAATCTCAACTAAGGCCCAGTATCCTGCAAAACACTTAAGCAACCTCACTTATGGGAGTATCCTATTGAAGTCAATGGGTGAAGTTACAAGTCCTGGGTTTAAGGGTTCGCAGGAACAGGTCCTAGGATCACCCACCTTTGCTCCTCTCTCCTACCTCTAGGCTGGGTTCTCTAGTTAATTATTAGTTGTTGTTTTTGCTGTAAGCTTCCCTGTTCGGGGGGTTTCTATCAGAGCCGTGATAATTTCCTTGCGACAAAACTTGACATAGAGAGTCTGCGATTTTTTTCATTTTTGTAAGTCTGGCACATGTAAACTGAAATGGACCACCATTTCCAGACACCTTTGAATGCCTCTAAAATGATGGCTTTTTTCAGGCCAAACTAAGAGGCCTCTCTAGTCATGTAGGCTAATCATTCCGGCAAACCTGTGAGTAACAAAAAGACAGATGGGTAGTCTAGAATTGAAAAAAAAATATGGACTGTACCCATAAGATTTCACACACAAAGAATTGTTAATTTCCATTGGATTTAATGGCACTGTTCATTGGGGTTTGACATCAGCCAACTTGATTTTTTAAAATTTGACTCAATTTGACTAGCTTCTGCTAGCCCACCTTTGAAATAGTATGTCCAGAAATGTTTGCTTAAATTCCTTTAACAACGTTATAAGGACATTTCTGTTCCCTGGTTGATGCTTGTAAGGATCTTTATGAGTAATTCCCTTAACTGAGCTCAGTGACGTTAAGCATCTGCCTAATTTTTTACAAGATCATGGCCAATAGACTGTTTAGGGGAAACAGTGAAATCGACTATATACAAATAAATATACTGAAAACATAGAGAAAAATATTTTTTTTAACTTTGTTCAGTGATAATAACCTTGTAAGAATAGTGGGTCCAAATTTTTCAGAGAAAAATAAGATTGTTTTCAAGTTAACAGCAGCCCTCTAAATAATGACATTTATTTATGTACAGCATCCTCCATAAACTTAAGCGCTGTGAAACACAGAGAGGAACGTCCTTAGGAGGCACTAGTAGCCTGAGACAGGAGGATAGGGCACCTTTAACTTGCAAAGATTAGAAGTGCAAAACAACATACATTTTGTGCATTGTCACTTGTTAACTGAACACAGCGCGCCCTCCGGTGGTTTAAGAAGAAAAGTACAGGAATTTCATTATTTAGCATCACCAAATTCAGATGAAGAATAAATGTGACTTATGTTTCTTATTTTCTGAGAGCTCAGTGGGGCTCAGGATAGTGATGGAGAATCCAGAAGCTTAGCACCTGAGTCACTGGTTCAAATCTCAGCCATGGTAGCAGTGCAGGGAAGTTATTAGAGTCTGAAAACTGCTCAGCGGTGGTTTAGTAACGATTCTCAGGCCAAATTCCTGCAGGACAGATGTCCACATGGCAGACACCTGCACCATGACTGCACTGCACCCTTGCCACCACTTCAGCACAGACACCAAGGTTGCCTGGGCCATAGAGACAATTACCCGCTTGTCCTTAGAAGTCATTAATCCACAGCAGATTTGAAGCCACATTCCTCTTGGTTTTAGCACGATAGGGTTTGTAGCAATCCCTACATTTAGGATGCCTAACACTTTCTAGTATAAATTATTCTTGTGGCTGTTTTTTTGAGAAGCTCCCCCACCTCCCTTGTTTGTAGTAGGCCTTTGATATATGAGAAGGGGGAAACCCCTCAGACTGGAGAAGGGCCTTCCCTCCCCCGCTCCAGGAAATTCCATTCAGGTTTTGCTGAGACGTACACTTTGAAAATCACCATTTCCATGCTCTTGCTTGCATTCCTTTGTGCCCAAGACATGAGGCCAGGGTGGGCTGTGGGAGTGGTCACCAGGGTCAGGGACAGTCTAAGCCAGGGTCACACGGCATCAGAATCAGCAACAGAACCCAAGTGCCCCCACTGCCAACCCCCGTCCGTGACTAGATTGAGCTGCCTCCCTGTGCTGCCCAGTCATCATCCAAAGGCATTTGCTGTGTTGTACAATGGGTTCTTCTTTTGGCAAAAGACCTGTGGTGATGGGTTGTTTTGTTGCTGGTGAAAAGGAGATAAAACAGGATGAGAAGGGGATGGGAATTCTAAAGGCTGTAAATTAAGTTATACCCAGGAAATTGATGTCACCTCTTCTGCTCTGATAGAATAATACCAAAACGCTGGACGTTTGCAGCATCTTTCACCTCAGGAGCTCAGACATCTGAGACCTGATGGGCTCCCTCCAGAAAACAGCTGTCTGTCTCCTGTTCCTGTCCGTTTCCTCAAGTGCCTCTGACAGCAGTAAGTTACCTCATTTTACTGTGTTTGTCTCTCACCACACAATATGTTTTTTTATGCTCCAAGGTGAAAGCTGAACTGTTAACAATTAAAACCAGCAACCCAATGAGCTGGGGCGAGGGCAAGGAGGAAACCAAGTTAGGCTACTTGGAAAGAACTGAACCTAGAGCCTTCCGTGGAGAGGGACTAGCAGCTTGGCAAGAAGAGACATTACAGTACTGATAGCCTAAAGGGATACTGCAAACCACAGCATCACCTCTTCCCTCTAGCTCCACTCCCACCACATCCAGCGTGGTTTGGAATCAGCCTGCAGATCGGTTTTAGAGCAATCGTTATATCCCATATGTCTCCTATGAGCTCTGCAGAGTGACACACAGCTCAGACAGGCTGGTCATTGCTCCCACTGGCTCAGCCAATAAGGAAGTTCCACTTTGGCTCTCCAGGTAGCACCCCTGTCTACAGAGCCCCAAGATCCCAGACTAAGGCTGAGACTAAGATGTGCTAATATGGTAACAGTGCTACTCCCTCCACTGGAAATGCTCTTTGGGTAAAGTAGACGTAACTGCTGGCCATCAGTTGTCTGTCATCTTAGGGCACATTCATCCCAGGTATAATTCCACAGACATCAGTGGAATTACATTAGAGATTAGTTTAGCCCAAATTAAAATTCCGTGCTCAGTTACACATATTTGCTTATGTTGGGTTGCTCAGGTGTAACTTGAGACAGAATATGACCAAATGATCTCTAACGGATACAAGTTTTCTCCACTTAAACCTTTTCTATATTTTAGCAATCAAACACTTGTTTTTCACTTAATGATTTCTGCTTGAGTAGTAATTTGTGTTCCTTTTCCCCCCTGCCTCCCTCAGAACTTGCACCCTTCAACTGCAGTGTTGTCAAGACAGAATATAACAAAACGGGAGTAATTTCATGTTTTGGCAAAAGTAAGATTACAAACATGGTAGTTAAGCACTGTGACAACTGTAATAAACAGAACTCGTGCTTAGAAACTGTTATTAACACGTGGATAAAAAATGATTCCATTGAAAAGGGAAGAATTCGGTTGGTGCTACAGCACAACGTTTCTGAAGTGCACATACAGGAAGTTAAAGCAACTGATCAAGGAGGTTATCAATGGCATATTTATTCTGACGATGGGGAAGACACAGGATGTGCAACCCTTGAGATTGCAGGTAAACTCACGGCACACAGGGGATCATATCCCCCCTGTCTTCCCTCTCCCTTGAGCCCTTAGGAAACCGGGGACCATATTGTGAATCTCTGAGTTCCAAGTCTGCTCCTGGGTCATTGCGGCTACATGCTGCTTTTTGCTCTGGGCAAAGCCACTATTTAGCCCATGTACAGCAGCACAGGAATAGATAAATGCTGCCAGAGAGGGCTGTGATGCATTGGTAGAGCTGTGGAGGAAGCCTGACCTGGGATCTGTAATGAGACTTTCTGAGAAATCAATCAGGTATAAAGGGACACCCAAACCACCCTGGCAGAAACCATTTTTGTTTATAAATTCCCTGCCATCTCCAGAATCTTTAGTGACTCCTCAATCCACTTTTCTTTTATTGTCACTTTCTCTTTCCCACAGCGGTACTCATAACGTATGGTACAAGGTGCAGTTATAACCCACCCTTGCACCAGATCCTTTAGCTCCGTCCCCACAGAAATCCAGCCAGGTCTGTTGTTACACAGTTCTAGGGCCAATTCATCCTCGACTGAACTTCAGGGGAGTTACTCACACACACCAAGGCTGAATTTGACCCATAGGTTAGCTGTTAATTAGGACCCCTAGTCACCCGTTGAGGAAATCACTCAGGAAAGCAACATTCAGATGATTCTAAATGCTTGCAAATGGCATAAATCATTCAGTTGTTGTGGACCCAATCCTTCATCCAATGATTTCAGTGGTGCAGAATCAGGCCCTCAAAAAGCAATGGCTATTGCACAAGCCAGAATCAACACTGTGTTTCTTTCAGCTCCTGAAATTGAGCCTAGCCTCACCTGGAATGGAAGAAAGCTCGCCTGCCTGTCACCTACAGGGCATCCACAAAGGCAGGTCCATTGGATTGATGGCCACGAGAATAACCTGACGGGCAATGCAACCCTGGTATCTGAGGAAGCAGAAGGTGGCTTAACCAGCCTTACCAGCACTCTCCATGAGACACCCACCTTAACTGCCTCCAAGTATTGCTGCGCTGTGCTGTATGATGTGCACACCAAGAGAAACAAAACCAAGTGCCTCAGTGCTGACAAAGCAGTCACCGATTACCTTCATTTTACTTCAACCCCAGGTATAAGATATAGCAGAAATACTTCGAGTTTTAGACACAAATCAATCGTCTCCTGATGATGAAACTTTAGCAGGTGTCATGTGCAGAATTCTTGTTCCCTGGCTAGAAGGGGGTGACTGGCAGTTCTCAGAGTACTAGTTCTAATGCCATTATTATTGAGCACCACCGACATATTGTTCCAGGAATAGCTGTATGCAGGTAAAGCAGAGATTTTTGAATAATATCTCACATGTTTCTGCTTCATATGCTAGATTAGTCTAGATTTTTTTATAGTACAAAGCAGTGTGGGCAGTGCATTTTGAACAAGAAAGGGCTTAAGCATCTGACACTATCAGAGGGTTCACGTCTGTGAATCCCACATAGAGATTGGTACCAAAGTATTTCCCATCGGGTAGCTTAGGCAGCTCCTCGCTCAGTGTGCTGGCTTTTGCAGATCCCTTTCTTAGGCTCCTAACTGTCCCCAAGCATTGCACACAGAGTTGGGTGCCTAACTCAGGGCTGTGGATTGCACTGGGTAACAAGTTGCCTAAGTCTCTTTCTGGACCTAGCCTGTAGCTGCTTATGTTTTATTGGAGTCAACTGAGGCTCCAACTAAATCATTTAGGCACTTTTGAAAATTCTCCTCCAAGTATGCTGAAAACAAGATCACAAAAGTTACCATCAACATCTGCCAAATGTACCATAGGACCCACAAGTCCTCCTGCTGTGAATTACTGCTTTAAACAAGCTACAGCTTTGGTTGTCACCATAATGTTTTTTGAGTCCTTATTAACACACTTGTTTTTTTTTTTCCAGATCAGGAAATTCCGAAGACCACGAAAGATCAGGAAATTCCGAAGACCATGAAAGAGCATGTTGCCACCATTCTAGTGCTCATTGTTCTGGTTCTCTGCTGTTTTGCAGCTGTTCTATACTACAGGCACCGCCAGCGAGGTACAGTCTGACACACATTAAGGGCGAAGCCTGTTCTGTCTGCATCTGCTGAGTTTCAAAAAGTCACTTGCTAGGAGCTAGTATCACAAACTCAGCTAATCCACACTTAATGGAGGTAGCCTGGAACAAACATGTGGGGAGTGTCCATGCCAGCCTTTGCAAATGTGTTAGCTATCACACGTTGACTGGTAACAAAATAGTTTGAGATTAAAATGTCCAGTGCAGACCAATCCCATGAGTTTAGAAGAGGGAGGAATGCTGCTGCTTAAGGATATGTCTACACTGCAAAAGAAAAGCTCTTTGTCCAGGTTAAAATAGCAGTGAAAACATGTCAACTTGGATTAGCAGCTCAAATTGAACCCCATGTTCTCCTGGGTTATGTCTACATGGCAGCTGAATGTGAACCTTCCAGCCTGGGCAGACAGACTCACACTAGCTGGGCTCAATCGATCATGGTGAAAATAGCCATGTGGAGGTTGTAGCTCCAGCAAGAATTGGGCTGGCCACCTGAGCTCGCACCCAGGGGTCAGGTGGGCTCGAGATCCTGAGCCACAATGTCCACACTGCTATTACTAGCACAAGTCTGCCTACACAGGCTGGGAGGCCTGCGCCCAGCTGCAGTGTAGACATATCCCTTTAGGCCTGCACTTTAGCTACTATCCCAAATTAAAGGCAGAGTTGCTGCATCTTCACTGCTATTTTAACCTGAGTTAAGAACATAGCTCTTTTTGCAGTGTAGACACATCCTTACTCTCCTCTTGAGCTTACTGGCTTGATTTAGAATCACGGAATATTAGGGTTGGAAGGGACCTCAGGAGGTCATCTAGTCCAACCCCCTGCTCAAAGCAGGACCAATCCTCCGACAGATTTTTACCCCAGTTCCCTAAATGGGCCCCTTGAGGAGGGAACACGCAACCTTGTGTTTAGCAGGCCAATGTTCAAACCACTGAGCTATCCTTCCCCTCCAAGCCAGTATTTGTGTGCACTTGAACCCCTCCATGCTACAAACTAGGTATAGTCCATTCCAGCCTATATGTCCTCATGACTGAAACCTAACACTTCATGCTACACCCAAGAACGTAATGGGAAGTTTGCATGATCCTTGGTGGAGACTGATTCCATACAAATGAACAAATGCAAACCTGTAACACCCAACGGACCTTACCTTGCACCCCCTAAAGAGAATGAGAAATTGTAATAGAGACAGCAGGAGAGTAGAGTGTCTCTGCTCGTTCTCCTGGCAATCAAGGGTGTCTTTTTCCTGCACTAAAGTACTCTGTGCTTTTCAGTCATATCCATAGAATGTGTCCTACCCTGCAAAATAATGATGTTGGAGAGGTGTAACTCCCAGCTTCAACGGTCCAATTCTGCCCCCACTAAAGTCCAGCCCCTTCATTAACAGAGAAATATTATTTAAAAGCGTCCCAAGGAGATGTTTTTGAGTTCCACTGAAAGTCATTGGGACCAGGGAACCTAAGTAACATAGGCATATTTGAAAATGTTTCCCTTTGCAATTAGTCTCAAGCCAGGCAAAGGGTTAATCTCTTGCTAAATTTCAGATGGCATTTAAAGTAAAGCATTGGGTAGCAGTGCCAAATCCAGCCCAAAGAACTTCAAACACACACAAGACAGCACTGCCCCTGGTATACAAGTGACCAGGGAAGCATGCAGAGGGCTGCACCGAAACATGTGACTGGCCCCAGTCAGAATCAAAACATAATCCTCTCCTGTGTATGTGCTCCCAATGGGATGTTGCCTCTCATTCATTGTCTTGGTCAACACGGTGAAGGCAGCACTGCTAAAATCTGTTTTCAATGACGCAGTATAGTTCCTGAAATTAAATAATCTAATGGTTTCGTACATTTTCTAATGCCAATCCCTTTCCCCCTTCATTTTCCTAGCAACAGCCAGAGGGAATTTTGCAGACCTAATAAAGACTCTCCTTCCAATTTTGAGACAAAGTAAGCCTTTCCATTGTTCATATTTTGTCTAATCATGGGTCACGTTCATCCAGTGTGTAATTCAGCTGAAATTAGTAGCATTGTGCCAGAGTTGAATTTAGCCCAATATCTATGTGATTTTATTGCTTTGTTACATTTTAGTGCCCTTCACAATGAAAAGCTGATAAGAACCCAATGTCGTGCATTGCATGGACTGGCTATATGTGCTTCTCCCCTGCAGCTCTGCCAAAACACACCTCAGTTCTGACCTGCAGCAATCCAAGCGAATATGTTCCAGGAGCACACACAGCTGTGAAAAGTACCTAACTCCTGATCTAAAGCACCCACTGCCAGTCCTGGGACACCATACAGCTCAGCTGATGGACCCCATACCTCCTATTTCACTGCTGCCACCCTCCCCCAACCACTCCTTAAAACCACCACACAGCTCTACCCACGCATATTAAACCTACCAAAACTCAGCCTCTGCCCCTCTATACTCATCTGCAATGTCCTGTTCACTTCCAGTGCTGGCAACCCACCCCGCTCTCCCATTGCAACTCATCACTGGAAGTTTGAACCGACAGGCTACAGGCAGAGGCCAGGTCTGCCCCGTAAAGTTTGGCCAGCATAGCTGTCGTTTGGGGTGTGAGAAAAAATAATCATACCTATGCCGACAAAACAACTGTGTAGCTGCAGCTTATTCTGGCAAAGGGGCACTTTTGCCTGGATGATTTATGTTGTTCAGAGAGATGGTTTAATTATTCAGACTGGAATAAGATGTACATTTTTAACAGTGAAAGTAACTAACCATTGGAACAAGCACTATGTGGATTCTCCATCAATAGCCATTTTCAAATCACTGTTGGATTTTTTTTTAAAAGATATGCTCTAGTTCAAAAGGCATTATTTTGGGCAAGTTTAATGGCCTGTGTCACATAGGAGGTCAGACTAGATGCTCACAATGGTCCCTTCTGGCCCTGGAATGTAGAAATCTATGAACTATAATGGCAGAGAATTCCTCTTGTCGGAACACACTGCGTCTCCCTCAGGGGCTTTGCCAGTGCAGTTATATGGTATTGGCAAAGCCTTTGTAGCATACACCAGCCCCTATGGAACCTCGGCCCTGGAGACTGTTCCACTAGGTCAGAGCTGAGGTACCTTGGCAGGGCCATGCAGGGGAAGCTGGCACACCACAGTCTGTGCTTTGCCTGTACTGTATCCAACCAGATACACACGGGCCTGGTTCTGATCTAATTGACACCCATTTTACACTGGTGTAATGTCACTGACTGTCAGGGATCCTTATTTACACTGGTGTGAGATAGAGCAGGAGCAAGCTCGCCGTCACCCAGCTGCCACTAACCTGGCTTCAGACATTTCTTTTGTAAAGAGGGAATTGAATCAATGATGTTCTCACAAGAGTTTCCCCCCTGATTTTTACAGATGAAAAAGTAGAAGAAAATGCACCTAACCAAGAAGTGTGATGGGTGAAAAGAAGATGGCTCCTGAATGAAAACGATGATCCAGCCTGCACCAATGCAACTGAATTTAAGCAAAGCAGTAGATACAGAAACTCAGACATTCAGTCCATACACGCTAAGCAATCAAACAATGTGAAGCAACTAGCATTTTAATGACTTTTTTTGTCAGACATCCCCCGTTTTGCAGACTGGGGGCTGCATTCTCCTCTCAGTTTCACTGGTGTAACTCAGTGGAAAATGAGGCCTGATAATTTGAGCAAAATTCTTTCCCTCCCTGAAACACTGATGCTTTAAGGCCTTATTTTCCCCACTTTTGATGGAATCAAAACTTTATTTCCTACCTTAATAGCCAGCCCTTTAGGATAGGCTAATACGGCAGCTACACGTATAGAGCATTTTATCCCCTGCATTATGTAGCATTATTAACCTGCAGCCATCAGGACAGAAGTGCAGTGCACAATCACGAAGACATTGTGGTGCAAGTGCCGATCTAATTCACCAACCAAATGCTGTGTTGTGAGGGGACTGCGGAATTGGGAAACATCCCCTGACTCTGCACCAACTTCAATTACTTGCAAGAGTCATCTGCTGAATGGACACACTGAAGAGAAAATGAATGTGAATGTGGCCCCAGCTTCACAATTAGATTGCAGAAGTTAATTGCACTGATTTTCTTCCGACATATGATAAAAAATATAGAAAGAATGTGGGGAATCTTGTTTTGTGGGCTGACAGTTACCTGGATTATTTCACCCTAAAGAATGAAAGTGTGCTGTGTGTCAAGGCTTTTAATCAGGTAATTAAAATATCAATTTAGGACACTAACTTTAGGCATCCATTGAAAAAACATCTTGGCCATGGATTTTATCCAAACGTCTTGCTATGTTGAAAGACACAGAGATACCAGCCTTCCTCCCTCTGGCTGAAAAGCTGTGGGAGATTCCCACAGGGCCAGATTTTAGTATTTTTTTCCAAACGCTCTCTGGGGAAAGGCCAGGACCTTTGAAACCCTTCTTTAAATAAACTTAATTGAAAATTGTACTAGTGGTTGCTGGGAATTGTAGTACCCACCAGGCTTAAACAAGCAGACATACAGCTGCCTAGGATGTCAGGGAACCTTGTCCTAGATAACTAGTGCATGTTTGGGAGATGCAGGTTTGTCTTCCTATGAAATGTTCACTATTAGTTGGTATTAGAGTTAAACATTAGCCTTCCCTTGATGGGCCACTGGGCTGAGCTTATATTCCTGTCAGGGCCGCCCAGAGGATTCTGGGGACCCTGGGTCTTCGGCGGTGGGGGGCCCCCGCTTCGGCAGTAAGTCGGCGGCGGGGGGTCCTTCAGTTCCTGGACCCGCCACCAAAGTGCCCCAAAGACCCACGGCGGGGACCCCCCGCCGCCGAATTACCGCCGAAGCGGGACCCGCCACTGAAGTGCAGCCCCCCCCCCCCCGTGAGAGTTTTCCGGGGCCCCCGGAGCGAGTGAAGGACCCCGCTCCAGGGGCCCCCGAAAAACTCTCGTGGGGCCCCCCTGCTGGGCTCGGGGCAAATTGCCTCACTTGCCCCCCCCTGGGCGGCCCTGATTCCTGTGACACTCCAGTTACCCACCAGCGACACAAGGGCCTGCACATGGGTGTATTAGAACCTGGAGGTGGGAGGATTTGTGAGACTATTCATCCTCCTGTCACTGGGTGCCTCCAGTGTACCGTACCTCCAGGCCAGTTTGTGTCGACTCACAGTCACAAACATAAGACCAGCCATTACCCTTTCACTGGGGGTGTATTTATTCTTTCCTTACATGCTGTGAGGATTTCAGTGCATGGTTATAGCAAGAGGAGGCTTCTATGCCACCTTCACTCCTCAGCCCAGGCTCACCCTCTGAGCTCCCCTTGCTTCCTGTTCTCCCACTTACAGCCTCCCAATTACATCGTTAGCCCAGTGAATAGCACCCAGGGGCTCATAATCCCCCAACAGAAAGTGTCTAATTGACTTTAATTAATCCTGTGCTCTTGCCAGTGCTGCAGCAAACTCAGTGACCAGGGTGCTATTAATAGTACCCTGTCACACCTCCTCTGGCTGAGTTTTAAACCAGTTATTAGGCCCAGGACCTAGCTTCTTCAGGGCAGGAAGCTGCAGATACAAAATTCCATCCAAACCTATGCAAACAGCTGGCGATCCCATGACCAGGTATCCATTGGGATCATCTCAGGAATCAGTTAATCAAAGAGGTGGATCTTCTTATCATTCCTTTGCTGATTCTTTCTCTGTTAATTAAGGCCAAAGTTGGTTTATGTTGATTTCTAGTGCAGAATGATGAAACTATTGCTCTGTGCCAAAACTTTTTTGCCAACAGAATCAGTAGAAACCAGATAAAAAATTTCTAATGGAATTTCCATTAGTGATATTTTTCAAATGTGAACCAAAGTTATTCTTTTTTTCACTCAGGTTGCCACAGGAGCTTGTGTTCCAGAATTAGCTCTAGCATTGTCTCTGGCTGGGGATTGCATTTTCTTTCTTGACATTTTTTTATTTCATGGTAACACTAATTACTTGTGGTTTATTTCTGTAAGAAATCCTTTTGAATTAATTTTGCAGTATCAGTGATAAGAATATTATATATTTTTTCCATAAGGTTTTGAACTTTCATATGGCTGGAAAGGGCACATTGGCAGGTGGGTTAGGTCTCAAATGTTCCCATCCTGACAGTTACGTATTTACTAAAGCCATGACAATGTTTTCTTTATGTCCAACACAGAGGTTAACACTGCGTGAGATCAGGGCTCGGATTCGTGCCTGGGTGTTGGCGTGTTGCCTCTGCTGGGTGCTCACGTACCCGCACAACTTTATTACTTTTTCCCGAGGTGCGGGGGAGCTGCACCAAATGAAGCCTCAGTCCTGCTCTGTGATCCATGTAGGCAAACTGCAGCGCCGGTGCGAAGCCCAGCTGATGTCAATGAGCTCTGCATGGACACAATGAGATCACAGTGCAGGATTGGGATCTAAAAGATGAGCGTGTTGAATCTGGTGCACTCAAGCCAGAAATGATCCATAAATCTTGATGGTGGGGGGGGCAATTTAAAGGTTGGGGGTGGGCACGTGGCTGCTCCATGTGTTGCCTCTTCCCCCTTTCTTACTGCCCTTGCGCCTTCCACACCCGCTCCAAGCCAGCACCAACTTGCCCTCACTCTCCTCACAGCTCCTTCCCACTTACTTCTCCCATTGCCTCCCCGCTGCAGGCACGGCCCAGGCCAGAGAGGGCTGTGGACACCTACTGCCAAGCAGGTACCTGCGGCTGTGGGCAAGGAAGGGACAGGCTGTTAGCCCATGATGGTTCATGGAGGAGTCTTGATTTCCCTTCACCTGTATCTCACATAGCTTGGAGTTGAGGTGATATGTGGGGAGAGGGTCACGTGGGGTCATGTGCCCGCTTCCCCAGATTTCTGCCAGGGTGGGAGTGGGACTGAGTGTAGCTGAGGGAAGCATGCCTGAGAAAGGCACCTAGCACTTCCGCTGAGCCCTGTTAGGAGGTGCCCCTAGCAGGGAAGAGAGATGGGGCTGGCAGTCCACCTATATGAACTATAGCTATGCAAGACACCTACAGTAGGAGACAATGGAATATTTTTTAGTTCCTTGGAGCTTGCTATTCATACCAGAAACAAGGGCAATAATCAAAGGACTTCCCCTAATAGGTCTCCCCTGTATGATGTTCAGCTCCCCTGGTGATGATCAGACGCTTGTAGGACCAAGGCCATAATGTGCAACTTCCAAAGTATAGAAAGTTTTGAACTAAACTACTTGGCTCTGTGCCCCTTTAGCCAATTCTGTAAATAACTGTAATCAAAACACAAATACAAGTTGCTTTGTTTTATAATGCAATGGATCAAATCTTTCTGCTAAAATGAGAATTTCTAGCTGTGGTGTCATTTTGGCACCCAATCTACTCAATGATATGAAAGATTTTCACATAGAAATTAAAGAGCCATTAAATCAACTCACTGGCAAGTGGGAAATTATTTCTCTACGTTTTTAGTCTCTGGATTCTTTCTGTCTGCTGACTGAAGAGAAGGTTTTAACCAGACAGGACTTTGAAGTCACTGTTTTGATTTCTATCTTCATTATTATAGTTGGAAAGAAGACTAAAATTTGTTTAAAAATTGTATAGAAACAAAGTTTCAGGATTCTTTTCTGGCACTTGAGGCCTTTAGTAGGAAGGATGGATGTGCTTTATCTTTCCACCCCTTACGGTTTAATATCTGAATTACAGTAATTAGCAAATCTGAATGGGTCCCAACCTAATTCTCCATTTTGGGAGTAACCAATGAATGGGGAATATCTAGAGAGAAACATGGAAATAAGGTGTAAGATTGCATCAGCAGCAGGATATAGGTCATTCCAGAAGCCAAGTTCTTCCATCAGCTCTGCAGTAGAGTGAATGTTTATTTCTTTAAATCTATAGAAATGCTAGCAAAGGCACCTATCTATCTGGCCTAAGCTTTCTTCACATAACTCGGAAATATATCCTACATACTGCAGTATAATTTTAAGAGAACCACCAACCACCTCTAAGCACTGTAAATAGTGAAATCCCCCACCTTTGTGTAACCCTTCTGCCCCTCTGAGTTGGCAGCAACAAGGGCCGGGTTCAGTATCCAGGGGTTCCGTTTCAATAACACAATGCAAAACCGGCTCGAGCCCCCACCCAGTGACCTGGGACAATTACCTACCACCCCACCCCCCCCCCGGGCACCTCTAGGAAGCAATACTTCCCCACTCGCAAGCACAGAGTCCGAGTGTAGCAAAATCCTTTTAATAAAGGTGGGAAACAATGCGGCATCATGTTGGAGAGACACCACAAACAGGACTATACACAAACCATAAGCAAAAAAAACCCACCTCCAAGTACATTTGGCACTGTCCTTTCCCCCTTAGGGTCTTAAGTCCAATCACCCCAAAGTCCAACAACCCAAGAGTCTCTGTCTCTGGTCAGTGCCACCCCAGATTTCAAAAGTTTATCTGCAGAGTTCCCCCCCCCCAGCCTGGGTGGAAATGGCGGGGGCACACACAGGGTGTTAAGGGACACCTTACGTGGGCCAGGGTCAACTGCCCCGCTTCTCCATGGAGTTCTGCTGCAGCCGTCACCACGACTGGCTCCACTCCACCAGCTGTGCCGCTCCTCCAGCAGACCCGTGAACCACATCAGCCGTCCCCCACAAACCGCTCCACACTGCTCACTGTTCTACAGGCTGCGCCAACGTGCTGCAGACTGCTCCGCTCTGCCAGCTGCTTAGCAATCAATCTTCAGGCTCCCCCACTCAGTGATCTCAGCTCAGTAAGCTTAGCTCTTTTAGTGATTTCAGCTCTTAGTAGTTTCAACTTGTAGTAGAGGAGCTCCAGTGCCACCTTGGCCCAACGTGAATTCAGGTCAGCAGCCTCTAGATGGACTCCTAAAGGATTCAAAATTAGCTCTGCTCTTTAACAGTGGAGAGAGAAGGATGGGCAATTGGTGTTCCAGGCCCTCAAAAGGGGTCCATACCATCAGGTACACACACCAGTCCCCAGCCTCTCTCCCTTCACTGGGTTTTGGAACCCATGTCCCTTGTCTAGCAAGTACTATTTAATGTAGGTTGAGTCATTTCTGTCATAAAGCAGTCTCATAGTTCCTCATTCACATAATTAAGGTAACAGCACTTTTTTTCCTTCCTGCCCCAATAACAAAGAAATTGGGGATTCCACAGTGTGAAAATAACCATCCCATGTTGCTGTGTGTTATGCTAAGTGGAGTGGGTTTACCAATGCAAATGCACATTCCTAAAATTCCTTTGCCCACTCCTCATAATGTACCACCAGATGTCAGGGTAGATCTCATCCTGACTCTGCTTACATCTGTGATTACCACCTTTAAACACTGTGGGGGTGGGTGGGAGGGAAAGAGGAGTCTCACAACATCCACTGAAGATGATCAGATGCAAAGGAAGTGATTAAGGAAGCAAAGACTAGCATCCTGTCCTGTGTTTCATTTCATGTTCTTGAGAAAAGGTCTTGCCACACAAGAGCCAAAAGGAATGGGAAGAAAGACACAACTCAAAATAGCAAACAAGCTGGGTTTAAATGAAGTGTGGGAGGAAGCCTGGGAGAGCTCCCAGCCCTAAAACTTGAGAGCAGATAGTCAAAGGGAAATGCACCCCACTGATCGTAGGAGGGCAATCCCCTCTGTCCTGGAGCCTGAGTCTGCAAGTTGCATTGCAGCCCTTACTCATGTAACCCTTCTGCCAGGTAAAGCCAGCAGCAACAAGGGCTGGGTTCAGTATCTAGGGGTTCCTTTTCAACAATACAACACAGAACCGGCTCGAGCCCCCACCCAGTGACCTGGGACAATTACACACCACCCCCAGGTGCCTCTAAGAGGCAATACTTCCCCACTTGCAAGCACAGAGTCATCTCATCTAGAGAACTCCAGCATAGCTGAAGACAGTGTAGACCAGGCCTAAGTGTAGCAAAAACTTTTAATAAAAGAAGGGAATTAACTCTGCATTAATTTGGGAAAACACCACAATGAGGGTTCATAAACACAAACCATGAGCAAAAGACCCACCCCCAAGTAAGTTGGGCAGTGTCCTTTTCCCCTCAGGGTCTTAAATCCAGCAACCCAAAAGTCCCTTTAGCGTGCCTGTCCCTTCTCTGTACCCCCACTCACAGTTGCTGTCCTTGACCAATGCAGTCACAGAGTTCAGAGGTTCATCCGCAGAGTTCACCTCCCACCCTATGTGGAAGGCAGGGGTGGGGGAGTAAGGAATGCACTGCTTGGGCACTCACTCGTCACCCCAATGGCCGATTGCCAAACCTCTATGGGGATCTTCTCTGGCCCTCTCCACCAGCTTCTCTGCTGGCCGCTTACCACGCCTCTCCACCAGCTGCCCTGCTGGTCGTGCCTCTTATTAGGGGAAAAATCCTAAAGCTTGTGTTTGTATTATCATAGTTTATTGTATTTGGGTGGCATCCATGTTATAATCCAAAATGGAGTATTGGTCATGTGACCCAAGGGTCAGCTAGAATCCTTCCCACCCTTTTCAACAGTCAGCAGTGGTACAATGGTAAACAAGTACCAGCTCAAACCAGTTTTGCGCGGGGATTCTACGTGGTTTCCTGCCTTAGAATCTTTATAAGGCTGGTAGTTACCTCAGTTAGGTGCTGCCCATCCTAGAGGCAGGTGTGCGCGTCTTGCTCCAACAGGCCATCTAGACTCCGGATCAGTTACCTGTCACAGTCATTATCATTTGCCTTCAGACGCCCCGCTGTCATTGCGAAAACCTGTCTTGGTGTCATCAGGGAAGAACAGACCAACAAGGGATTGCCTCAGTGTTCCTCTCTCGAGGCTCTATACGAGCTAAGAGATAGCGATCCCGAGCAACCGACGGAAGGGTGATATATGTATGTCATACTGACCTTATACCCCATCTGGTATTGATTTGGGTCCTGGCTTCACACCATGCATTCACTAGGTTACCTGTAAAATAATAAGTTTCAGTTAATGTTTACTCACTTCCCCGTCACCGCTTTGTATATATATCCCCAAATAAACATTTTCTGTTTGGTTTACATACGCCTGTCTATCACTTGTATCATTATCCATCATAGGAAGGGGGACGGAAATTACATGGTAAAGAGTGATAGCCAACCAGATGGTAGATGCTGGTCTCAGAGTAAAGGACTGAGAGCTCATTTATTGTTAGGGGGCTCCCTGCTGCCTTATCCATTCTAGTTCTTGTACCTAACACTCTCCACCAGCCCACCTCTCCACCAGCTGCTCACTTGCCAAGATGTCTTCAGACCAGGGCCGGCTCCAGGGGTTTTGCTGCCCCAAGCAGCCAAAAAAAAAAAAGCCTCGATTGTGATCTGCAGCAATTCAACGGGAGGTCCTTCGCTCCGAGCAGGAGTGAGGGACCCTCCGCCGAATTGCCGCCGAATACCTGAAAGTGCCGCCCCGCTCCGGAGTTGCCGCCCCAGGCACCTGCTTGATAAGCTGGTGACTGGAGCCGGCCCTGCTTCAGACCCTCCCCCGCCCCTTAACACATCTCTCAGTGATTTCAGCTGTTAGTGGGGGAAGCCTCACTGCTGGTGCACACTGGGCCATTTCTTGTAATTGAGACACTGTCTCAAAGTAGGTCTAATACTTAGACCTAGATACCAGTGATTTCAGCTCTTCAGCATGTAACAAGACTCTCAATTGAGTCTAAACTAGCTCTTTTATTATACCATGGAGAGAGAAAGGATCAGGTGATGCCTAGGACCCTTACACAAGGCCCACACCACCTGGTACAAGTACCTGTCCCCACCCTCTCTCAACTCATTGGGCTTTGGAACCCATGTCCCCTGCCTAGTGAGTGCTGTTCAGTTGAGGGTGAGTCCCTCCATTGGGATATACCAGGTACAGTTCTGCTGCCCTCGGTTCACGCAACAAATATAACAACCCTTTATTACTCCTGCCCAAATAACAAGAAGATTGGGGATCCAACACTAGCCACAAGTGATCATTTGGGCAAGTAGTCCCATCATGCTGAGCACCTAGGCAGGGTTTGTGTGTCCATGCAGACTAAATCAGCCTTGGAAGTCTTTTTCCACAGCTCACGACTAGATGTCAGTGGAGAGCTCATCCAGACTTTGCTTACACTCACACACACAATTCCATTGACATCACTGGGACGGCTCGTGTGGATGTGTTTCAGGAAAAGGCAACCATTTGCTGACTCCAGTGTCTATTCACTTCAGTATAAAATGCCCACTTGCTTTAAAACGTGCCAGCTGGGATTCATCCCCCCATGCCGGTGCAGAGCATGGTTTTCATTTCTGTCAAGAAACAGGGTGAAGTCTCCCTCCACTCACAGAGCACTGTGCCACTTAGGCTGTCTCTGGGGCAAGGGACATAGGAGTGGGAGAGGCATTGGGCCTGCACCCTGGCAGATAGGCTTGAGAAAACCCCTGCATAAGAGGTGAATAGTAGGTCACTATGACTAGCACAGCTCACTGGCTATCTGGCTGCTCCATATACCATCCTCTCAACCCTATACATATATAGGCCCCTGGACAAAGCCTATTTAGCTGGGCGTTGTGTTGGAGGACAAGAACTTGCTCTTGTGTGGCCAAAGATTGACAGAGTCAGGAGTGGAACCTAGGACTCCCACATCTCGTGTTCTAGAACAAACTCTCCAGCCTCCCTGTTCCACTCAAGGTGTGTTCATCCCTAAACTTTCCAAGCAGCAACTCCCAGCTTGGGATTTCTTTTTCAATCCTCTGCCTTCTGCTGGTGGATGCACAATCATGTTGAGTCAGTGTCTGTCTCAGGAGCCCTCTTGAGATCTTAGTACTACATGCTAGGAATTAGCAACCGTGGGCCAGATCCTCCAACGTATTTAGGCTCCTACATCAATGAAATCAGTGCAGGTTATACAACTAAATGCCTTTGAGGATATGGGCCCATTTGCCTGAGAAAATGACCGTACAATAAGGCACTTTGAAATGTGGCAGAATCTTTCTAAAGGAATCCACCATTATTACTTAAATCCACCACTCACTGCCACTCTTTCATCTCCATGGCACATTGAACCAGATGAGAGTCCAGAAAGGGCTTTCTGGGATTTCTTGTTCTATCGTCTCTTGCTGTACATAAACGTGGCAGTGCAAACAGCAGGCATGAGAGCTGGGCAACATGTGTTTTGAGTCTACGCTTTGCATGAATCCCTCCGCTCATTCCCATTCCCTGCATGCTGCCTCGGAAGGTTTCATTGGTCTGGGATGCAGCAGAGGTCCACAGGAAACATTTGGCTTCAGACCATATCCTGGCAGCCTAAAGCACTGCCAGAGAGACTTCTGTGCCTGAGCCTGTACTGATTTGTTGTTTGTCTTTATGGAAACTGATACATGCTCCTCTCCCTCACTGATGTCAGTAGTAGTTAATGCTTAGCTTTTCCTCCAAGGATCTCAAAGCACTTTACAAACACTGGGGATGATTCTGCTTGGGTCCCTGAGCATTTCATATGAGTAGGGAATGCAGCCCCCCAATACCTTTGTGAACCATTTTAGAGATGGGTAAACTGAGGCACACAAAGGCCACATGACAGAGTGTGAGGCAATAAGGAATAGAACCCAGGAGTCCTTGCTCAAACCCATCGAGCCGCACTCCCTCCCTCAAGAGGACATTGCAGAATAACGCTACATACATTTCCATTTAAACAATAACAATACTTGTATAGATAGTGCTGCTCATCAGTAGATCTCAAATCGTCCTGCCATGGCTGGTGAGCATCATTTTACAAACAGAGAACCTGAGACTCAGGGAAGTTCACTAGACTTCCCCAGTGTCACACAGCCAATCAGTGGCAGAGCTAGAAAGAGGTCCCAGGGAACAGGGGTCCTAGTCTGAGGTCCAGCCCGGGGTTCAGTTCACCCTACTGTTATTCTCCCATTGCTTAAAGTTACGGTGTCAGCCAAGCACCCATGTAAGAACCAGCTCTACAAATAGAGATAATGTGCTTAGTTACGACACTGAGTCATTTCTCCCTTTTTTCCGCAGTTGTGTCCTTCCCACAACTCGAAAGCCACTGGCATAGCCTCACCTTTTCTTGACCTGTACAATGATTTCTAATTCCTCTACCTGTAACCAGCATTGAAAGATAGTACCAGTTCATATTTAGTTAGGTAAAAGTGCAGGCTATAGGACTGAAAGTGAAAGTCCCTTGGTGTTATGATGGGAAATCCAGTGCTTTCATTTCATTGCGTATCCTGAGCTCAGGGATAAACAACACAAAGCAGGAAAATCCCAGCTTCCACTCACCTGCCAGGCTATGAAAATAAACCCATGGGCTGAAGCATCTGCAGAATAAACTGGAGTGGGAAAGCTTATAGCTTACAGCTGAAGTCCTCCTCTTGCAAGATTGCCAGCTGCTGGAAGTGACTTTACTAGGGAATGAAGCAGCCACGGACTGAAAACTTATTTTGGATTCAGGTACTGTACTAGGTTATTCTTTTCCAGGCTCTGAACAAGTGACAGCCAGATTGTTTTTTTCTATTACAAAGCTTGCTGGTTTCCAGTTTAAACAGTCCGTTAGGAATTTGTATTGAAAATCTAAGTCAGCTGAGCAGCTCAAACTTTTAGAACATATGCTGTACAAGGAAGTTCCTTGTTGCTTGTGTTCTATGCATGTTGCTTAGGATGTCTGAACAATTCTCTGCAATCTTGAGTACTTTCCCAAATCTTTTAAACCCACAGAGATTGCTTTTGCCTGCCATGAGATGAGACTAACGCTATGTATTCATTGCAAAATATTTGTATGTTGTTTTGTGCTTTGTGATAGCTAAATTGACATGCAAGACACTGTAGTTTTACCTCTCTTTGTAATTAGTTGAGGTCAAACACCTCTGACCTGAGATTTACTTCAACTAACTACAAGGAGGTAAAAATTATAGTCTGCAGTAGGAGTTTACATTGAGATTGCTAACCATTTAAAAACACACCACTTTGTTTTGCAGCGAAGACACAACCTGTGAAACAGGTGTGCTACAAATGTTCTGTGTTTGAGTGCTGCTCAGCAAAACTTTTGCATGACTTTCTCCTGTCTTCGCACCATTTGTACCTGTGCAAAGGGGGTAAAAAAACAAAACGGTCTCATTTTACAGCCACTTTACACAGGTGTGAATAACCATACAAGGGGCAAAGCATGGACAGTCAGGTCCTGAATCATTATAACACATCCAGAATTTTAATCTTCCAGTGAGTGTCCCCATCACACTGATGCTATTTGTCATATCCTGTTAGCATTTTGGGGGGAGGGGATGATCCCTTTCCCAAAGTGGTTATTTTGTGGATGTTTTGCAAAGGACTGGTTTTAAATAGTTTGCCATAACTTTACAATTAAAATTCTTGCAACTCTTGATTTTGAGAAGTAGCAGGCACTGAGCGTTACATTACAGCATGGATTTATACTGCTAGTGTACCTACTGCTAAATTCCAAGGACATCTGTTGTGACTGCAGCAGGGCTGGAAGCAAACCAGTAACAATCTAGTTTGCAGGGATGTATTGACTTGAAATTAACTTTCCACACAGCCACATCTCTTTTCATTTAAAATTGCTTTAAAGGCTGCAAGCAGTAAACAACTCTTGAGTAATATCCAGTGGTTTGAGCAAATGTGCTTTAAAATATTCAGCTTATTTTGCATTCTTTCCCACGGAGTCTAATACAGCTTCCCCACAGAATCCTGTCACCTCAGTAAATTGCTGTTTCGCTGTTTTGTTTGTCTCAGAGCCATGTTGTGTGTTGTCCTTTCTCATCACCTTGCACGTTTCCTTTTAGGGTGGAAGCACTTACTTTGTAGTGTGATTGACAGGGAAAATGTTTTCCCCAGTTGAGTTAATGGGTCCCAATTAATTTCAGCTGTAACTCAGCAGGAAGGACCTTTCAAGTGAATATAAACCCAGCTAGGATTGCCAGAATGAAACTGCAGACTCGTGTGACAATCTAAAGAAGGCTTTTCTGGGGCAGGTTATTTTTTATTGGCTTGACTTCCTTGTCTTCAGTAGTTGACATTTTGTTTAGTGTTTTCCAATTGTCGTACGGTGTTTATGGATTGAGTCTCACAGCTAGCAGGCACTTAGACTGGAGTGTGAAGAATTCAACAATCCCTGAATTCTTCAGCAAGTCTGATTCTGCCACTACTGAAGGGGGTCTGAAATTTGGAACAAGTTACCTTTTTAAAAGGCTGATAGCAGCCTCCATATTTAACTGGTGATCTGCTGGGGTCTCTGTCAACTCCCAGGAAAGCAGAGATCTCCAGATCCACATCACCTATCCATTTGTTGTAGCAGACACCAAAAAGGTCATGGGATGAACACCTGGTATGCATGTACAATGGGGGCTGTGAAATGCAGGTGCATTTATATATTGTAGGGGAGATCTGGAGCCTCCTAAACACCATCTCCCCTTTGTCATAAAGACATAAGAATGGCCATACTGGGTTAGACCAGTTGTCCATCTAGCCCAGTATCCTGTCTTCCGACAGTGACCAATGCCAGGTGCTTCAAAGGTTATGAACAGAATAGATAATCATCAAGTGATCCATCCCTTGTAGCCCATTCCCAGCTTCTGGCAAACAGAGCCTAGGGACACCATTCCTGCCTGATAGCCATTGATGGACCTATCCTCCATGAACTTATCTAGTTCTTTTTTGAACCCTGTTAGTGCCTTGGTCTTCACAACATCCTCTGGCAAGGAGTTCCACAGGTTGACTGTGCTCTTCCTTTTGTTTGTTTTAAACCTGCTACCTACTAATTTCATTTGGTGACCTTTAGTTCTTGTATTATGAAAAGGAGTAAATATCACTTCCTTATTTACTTTCTCCACACCAGTCATGATTTTATAGAACTTTATCATATCCCCCCCTTAGTCGTCTAATTCCAAGATGAAAAGTCCCAATCTCATTAATCTCTCTTCATATGGAAGCTGTTTCATATCCATAATAATTTTTGTTGCCCTTTTCTGTACCTTGTCCAATTCCAATATATCTTTTTTGAGATGGGGTGACCACATCTGTACACAGTATTCAAGATGTGAGTGTACCGTGGATTTATATAGAGGTAGTATGATATTTTCTGTCTTATTATCCATCCCTTTATTAATGATTCCCAGCATCCTGTTTGCTTTTTTGCCTGTCGCTGCACATTCAGTGGATGTCTTTTCCTCCATGCCCCTTTATATAGATAGATACAGATTAGTCACTGATGTAATTTTACTGACATCAGAGGGTTACGCCAGGCATGTATTTTAGCCCTCTGCTTGTCACTCACAGTACTTAGAACTGGTTCCCCTGAGAAACCCTGCAGTCCTAAGTGTTCACTCACGAAAAATTCCCCTGACTTCACTGGGTGCTTTGCCAAAGTAAGGGTTGCAGGACGTGACATTTTACTAACATTGTATCAACACTGTATCTTCCCATTATTAAAAGTCTGATCTCTTTAGATTTATGCCTATTGATGGCAACAGTGCCACTGAGTTAATCGGTTTATTTGTCTCTTAATAAACATAGGGCTTGTGTATAGCAAATTAAATGCAAGAAACAGCTAAATCAGGAAAAAACGAGAGACACAAAAAGGTTGCAACTGATGAACACAATTCATGCACTCATAACCCTTTCCTATCTGAGCTCCAAGCTTTCTAGTTAGGGCCAGAGAGAGCCCCTCTGCCCTCCCCCCGCCCCCCTCCACACACATGCACACTCCTGTAATAGATCCTTAACCTCTGGTTGAGTTAGTGAAGTCCTCAAATCATGGTTTAAAGACTTTTAAGATACAGAGAATCCACCATTTACACTAGATTAAACCTGCAATTGACCTATGTTGCAGAGGACAGTGAAACCCCCCCAGGGCTTCTCCCAATCTGACCTGCGGGAAAATTCCTTCCCAACCCCAAATATGGAGTTCAGTTAGCTCCTGACCATGTGGGCAAGACCCACCAGGCAGATACCTGGGAAGGAATTCTCTGTAGTAACTCAGAGCCCTCCCCATCTAGCAGCCCATCACCAGCCACTGGGGATATTTGCTATTAGAAGTCGCACATTGGATACATGACCTTGTAGACAGTGTCATCATACCATCTCCTCAATTAACTTCTCAAGCTCAGTCTTGAAGTTAGTTAGGTTTTTTGCCACCCACTGCTCCTCTTGGGAAGCTGCTCCAGAACTTCACTCCTCTGATGATTAGAAACCTTCATCTAATTTCAACTCTAAACTTGTTGATGGGCAGTTTATATCCATTTGTTTTTGTGTCCCCATTGGTGCTTAACTTAAATAACTCCTCTCTCTCCCTGGTTTTTATCCCTCTGATATATTTACAGAGCGCAGTCATCTCTCCCCTCAGCCTTCTTTTGGTTAGGCTAAACAAGCCAAGCTCTTTGAGTCTCCTCTCATAAGGTAGGTTCTCCATATCTCAGATCATCCTAGTAACCCTTCTCGGCATCTGTTCCTGTCTGAATGAATCTTTCTTAAACATGGGAGACCAGAATTGCACATAGTATTCCAGATGAGTTCTCAAAGGTGCCTTGTATAACAGTACTAACACTTCCCTGTTTCTATTGGAAATACCTCTCTTGATATGCCTAGGTCAGTAATAAAAATGTTAAATAAGATTGGTACTAAGACCAATCCCTGAGGAATTCCACTAGTAACCTCCCTCCAGCCTGACAGTTCCCCTTTCAGTATGACCCACTGTAGTCTCTCCTTTTATCAGTCCCTTATCCACCTTTCAGTTCTCATATCAATCCCCATCTTCTCCAATTTTACTAATAATTTCCCATGTGGAGCTATATCAAATGCCTTCCTAAAATCCAGGTAGATTATATCTACTGCATTTCCTTTGTCTAAAAAATCAGTTACCTTCTCAGAGGAGGAGATCAGATTGGTCTGGCACGATCTACCTTTTGTAAAACCGTGTTGTATTTTATGCCAATTGGTGTTTACCTCTATGTCCTTAACCACTTTCTCTTTCAAAATTTGTTCCAAGACCTGGCATACAACTGAGGTCAAACTAACAGGCCTATAGTTTCCTGGATCAATTTTTTCCCTTGGCAGAGCTGTGTGTGGGCCTAGGAATGGGACAGCTGTGCTGCAGGTCAGGGCTGAGGAGCACTGGCAAAGCTCTGTGCAGATTTAGTAGCAAAATAAATAGATGCAGGATGGGATTGAGGTGCGTTAATGGAGCCTGTGGGAGAAGTTTGGCCAGCATCAGCTTCCTACGCTAAATCTGGCTCAGTCTTAAGGGAACCCTTTCCTGAGCACTACATTGAAATCCATGATTTTCATCAACATGATAGGGAGGGCATTGAAAGTGTTCCCAGAGATAAGAATCTGTACCCAGGGCAGTCGCCAAGGGTGCCAGGATTCGGGGGGCGGCATTTTGCGCGCTCCCCACAGGGCGCATGGGAGCTTCCGGTTCCGCTCCCGTCGCGCCACCGAAGAAGGACCTTCTGCCGACGTACCGCGGAAAACAGCGGCAGGCAATTGAGCAGCTTAATGACCGCCGCTGTCGCTTGCGGCATTTCGGCTGAGAGTCCTTCTTCGGCGGTGCGATGGGAGTGGAACCAGAAGCTCCCGTGCACCCCATGGGAGTGCACAAAATGCCGCCCCCCGAATACTGCCTAGGGCGCCAGAAACCCTGGCGCTGCTCCTGTCTGTACTGAAGGGTTTGAGTCATGCAGGAAAGAATGGGCAACGTACAGACCTATGCAGAATTAAAAATAATAGCAAGAAGTAGCCAAAGGTAAGAAAGAGGCAGATCCAAGGTACAAATTCTCCAGTACAGTGCTGGAGAGTAGCAGAGAAAACACAGCCTGAAATGAGGGTAGTTGTACTGTTACAGACTGAAAACAAAGATAAAGATTATTTACACAAGGGCCCAAGATAAACAACAAGAAATAAGTACATAGGTCATGAAGGAGACAACTAATCTCAAGGCCCAGTATCCAGCAAAATACTTAAGCACATAAGCTCTCACTTATGGGAGTAGTCCTATTGAAGTCAATAGGTGAAGTTACAAGTCCTGGGTTTAAGGGTTTGCAGGAACAGGCCCTAGGATCACACCTCTTTGCTCCTCTCTCCTGGCTCTAGGCTGGGTTCACTGATTAATGATTAGTTTGCAGGAACAGGTCCTAGGATTGCTCCTCTCTCTCAGCTCTAGGCTGGGTTCTCTAGTTAATTATTAGTTGGTGTTTTTGCTGTAAGCTTCCCTGTTCTATCAGACCGGTGATAATTTCCTTGCAATAAAACTTGACATAGAAATTCTCTGCCATTTTTTTTCATTTTTGTAAGTCTGGCACATGTAAACTGAAATGGACCATAATTTCCAGACACCTTTGAATGCCTCAAAAATTATGGCTTTTCTTCAGGCCAAACTAAGAGGCCACTCAAGTCATGTAGGCTAATCATTCCGGCAAACCTGTGAGTAACAAAAAGACAGATGTGTAGTGTAGAATTGCAATATATATATATATATATATGGACTGTACCCAGACAGTAAGATTTCACACGCAAAGAATTATTCATTTCCATTGGATTTAATAGCACTGTTCATTGGGGGTTGACATCAGCCAACTTGATTTTTTTTAAATTTTGACTCTAATTTGACTAGCTTCTGCTAGCCCACCTTTGAAATAGTATGTCCAGAAATGTTTGCTTAAATTCCTTTAAAGACGTTTTAAGGACATTTCTGTTCCCTGGTTGATGCTTGTAAGGATCGTTATGAGTAATTCCCTTAACTGAGCTCAGTGACGTTAAGCATCTTATTAATTTTTTACAAGATCATGACCAATGGACTGTTACGGGAAACAGTGAAATTGACTATATACAAAATAAATACACTGAAAACATAGAGAAAAATATTTTTTAACGTTGTTCAGTGATAATAACCTTGTAAGAATAGGAGGTGCAACATTTTCAGAGAAAAGTAAGATTGTTTTCAAGTTAACAGCAGCCCCCTAAATAATGAATTTTATTTATGTACAGCATCCTCCATAAACTTAAGCGCTGTGAAACAGAGAGGATCTTCCTTGGGAGTTGCCAGTAGCCTGAGACGGGAGGATAGGGCACCTGAAACTTAGGAAGATTAGAAGTGCAAAACAACATAAATTATGTGCATTGTCACTTGTTAACTGAACATAGTTCGCCCTCTGGTGGTTTAAAAGGAAAAGTACAGGAATTTCATTATTTATCATCACCAAATTCAGATGAAGAATAAATATGTTTTATGTTTCTTATTTTCTGAGAGTTTGATGGGTCTCAGGATAGTGATGGAGGATCCAGCAGCTTAGCACCTGAGTCACTGGTTCAAATCTCAGCCATGGTAGCAGTGCAGGGAAGTTACTAGAGTCTGAAAACTGCTCAGCGGTTTAGTAATGATTCTCAGGCCAAATTCCTGCAGGACAGATGTCCACATGGCAGATACCTGCACCACGACTGCACTGCACCCTTGCCACCACTCCAGCACAGACACCAAAGGTTGTCTGGGCCATGAAGACAATTACCCACTCATCCTTAGAAGTGGTTAATCCAGAGCAGATCTGAAGCTACATTCCTCTTGGGTTTAGCATGACAGGGTTGGTAGTAACCCCTGAATTTAGGATGCCTAACGGTTGTTTTTTTTTAGAAGTCCCACACCTTCATTGTGTGCAGTAGGCCTTTAATATGTGGGGAGGGAGAAACCTCTCCGACTAAAGAAGAGCCTTCCCTCCACCGCACCAGGAAATTCCATTCAGGTTTTGCTGAGATGTACAATTTTGAAAATCACCATTTCCATGCTCTTGCTTGCATTCCTTTGTGCCCAAGACATGAGGCCAGGGTAGGCTGTGAAAGTGGTCACCAGGGTCTGGGAGAGTCTAAGCCAGGGTCACATGGCATCAGAATCGGCAACAGAACCCAAGTGTCCCCACTGCCAACCCCCTTCCTTGACTAGATTGAACTGACTCCCAGTGCTGCCCAGTCATCGTCCAAAGGCATTTGCTGTGTTGTACAATGGGTTCTGCCTTCAGCAAAAGGCCCATGGTGAGGGGTGGTTTTGTTGCTGGTGAAAAGGAGGTATAAAAGGATGAGAAGGGGCTGGGAATTCTAAAGGCTGTAAATTAAGTTTATACCCAGGAAATTGATGTCACCTCTTCTGCTCTGATAGAGTAATACCAAAACACTGGACGTCTACAGCATCTTTCACCTCAGGATCTCAGACATCTGAGATGCCTAATGGGCTCCCTCCAGAAAACAGCTGTCTGCCTCCTGTTCCTGTCCGTTTTCTCAAGTGCTTCCAACGACTGTAAGTCACCTCATGTTACTGTGTTTGCCTCTCACCACACAATAATATGTTTTTTATGCTCCAAGGAGAAAGCTGAATTGTTAACGATTAAAACCAGCAACCCAATGAGCTGTGGCGAGGGCAAGAAGGAAACCGAGTTAGGCTACTTAGAAAGAACTGAAGCTAGAGCCTTCCGCAGAAAGGGACTAGCAGCCTGGCAAGAAGAGACATTACAGTACTGATAGCCTAAAGGGATACTGCAAACCACAGCATCACCTCTTCCCTCCAGCTCCACTCTCACCACAGCCAGCGTGGTTTGGAATCAGCCTGCAGATCGGTTTGAGAGCAATCGTTATATCCCATTTGTCTCCTGTAAGCTCTGCAGAGTGACACACAACTCAGACAGTCTGGTCACTGCTCCCACTGGCTCAGCCATTAAGGAAGCTCCACTTTGGCTCTCCAGGTAGCACCCCTGTCTACAGAGCCCCAAGATCCCAGACTAAGGCTGAGACTAAGATGTGCTAATATGGTAACAGTGCTACTCCCTCCACTGGAAATGCTCTTTGGGTAAAGTAGACGTAACTGCTGGTCATCAGTTGTCTGTCATCATAGGGCACATTCACCCCAGGTGTAATTCCACAGACATCAGTGGAATTACACTAGAGATTAGTTTAGCCCAAATTAAAATTCTGAGCTCAGTTGCACATATTTGCTTATGTAGGTTTGCACAGGTTGAACTTGGGACAGAATATGGCCAAATTGTCAATAACGGATACAAATTTTCTCCACTTAAATCTTTTCTATATTTTAGCAATCAAACACTTGTTTTTCACTTAATGATTTCTGCCTGAGTAATAATTTATTTGTGTTCTTTTTCCCCCTCAGCATTTGTAACCTTCATCTGCAGTGATGTCAAGACAGAATATAACAAAACGGCAACAATTTCATGCTTTGGCAAAAATAAGATTACAAACGTGATAGTTAAGCGCTGTGAAAATTGTAATAAACAGAACTCATGCTTAGAAACTATTATTAACACGTGGAGAGGAAACAATTCCAGTGAAAAGGGAAGAATTTGGTTGGTGCTACAGCACAACGTTTCTGAAGTGCACATACAGGAAGTTAAAGCAACTGATCAAGGAGGTTATCAATGGCATATTTATTCTGATGGTGGGGAAGACACAGGATGTGCAACCCTTGAGATTGCAGGTAAACTCACGGCACACAGGGGATCATATCCCACCTCTCTTCCCTCTCCCTTGAGCCCTTAGGAAACTGGGGACCAGATTGTAAATCTCTGAGTTCCAAGTCTGCTCCTGGGTCAGTGCGGCTACATGCTGCTTTTTGCCCTGGGCAAAGCCACTATTTAGCCCATGAATAGCAGCACAGGAATAGATAAATGGTGCCAGAGAGGGCTGTGATGCATTGGTAGAGCTGTGGAGGAAGTCTGACCTGGGATCTGTAATGAGACTTTCTGGTAAGCGAGAGGGGAAAGCGGGCACCTTTAGATCCACAGTAAATGAGTTAATTCCTGGGTTTACCTGCCGTTAATAAAGTAAGAGTTTGTTAACCAAGACTGGCCTGGAGTTAGCGTTGACTGAGTTTTCCTGCAATGGCCTTCAAAGGGCACCTACCGTGTAACCCTTCTGCCAGGCTGAATTGATAGCAGCAAGGGCCGGGTTCAATACATAGGGGTCCCTTCCCTACAATGTAATTCGAAACCAGCTCGAGCCCCCACCCAATGACCTGGGAAAATCTTACACACACCCCTGGGCGCCTCGAAGAGGCAGTACTTCCCCTCTCGCAAGCACAGAGTCTCGGTGTAGCAGAAAAGGTTTAATTACATGAGATAAACACAAGCATTAAATTGGGAAAACACCTCAATTAGTGTTCATAGATTAAACCGTGAGCAAAGATCCACCCCAGGAAATTGGGCCGTGTCCTTGTACACAGGCTCTTGAGTCCAGCAACCCCCAAATCACCCCAAGACTCCAAAGTCCAATATCCCAAATGTCCCTAGAGTCCAGCAACCCAAAGATCACCCACAGTCCCAACAATCCCACAATCCAAAAGTCTCTGTCCCGGGTCAGTGCAGCCCCAGAGTTCGAGAGTCTATCTGCAGAAGTCCCTGTCCCCACCCCCAGCCTGGGTGGAAAGGGGCACCTTACGTGGTCCGTGGGGTTCTGCTCCCGCCTTTTCCACGAACTGCTCCTCCAGCCATCCTCACAAACTGCTCCGCTCCACCAGCTGCTCTGCTCCACTGGCCATCCCGTGATCCATTCCAGCCATCCCCACAAACTGCTCGGCTCCGCTCGCTCTGTGGGCCGCTCCACCCATCCCACAGCTGCTCCGCTCTGCCAGCTGCTCTGGTCCACCAGCCGTCCCTGCAAACTGCTCAGCTCCACTCACTCCGTGGCTCCACAAACTGCTCCACTCCGCTCTGCAGTATAGCTTCAGGCTCCCCCACTAGTTAGCACAGTACGCAGTGCTCTCAGCTCAGCAATTCCAGCTCTTTAGTGATTCCAGCTCTTTAGTGATTTCAGCTCACAGTAGGGGAGCCCCAGTGCTAGTGCACCATTAGCCCTGCATCTAGATTCTTAAGGGAATCAAAAATCAATTCTGATATTCCACAATGGAGAGAGGCATAGGTGGGGCTGGTGCTTCCGGCTCACACAAGGCACCTTCACCACCAGGTACAGATACCTGTCCCCAGCCTCTCTCAGTTCACTGGGTTTTGGAACCCATGTCCCTTGTCTAGCAAGTACTATTTAGTTGATAATGAAACCCTTTATCATAAGACAGTTTTGTAGTTCCTCATTTACTTAATCAGGGTGACAACATTTTATTCCTCCTGCCCCAATAACAAAGAAATTGGGGATCCCACAGCTGTGAAAATAACCATCCCAGACTGCTGTGAGCTATACTAAGTGGAGTGGGTTTGCCAATGCAAATGCACATGCCTGAGATTCCTTTCCCCACTCCAATGCACATTCTTGAAATTCCTTTGCCCACTCCTCATAATTTACCACCAGATGTCAGGGTAGAGCTCATCCTGACTCTGCTTACAACCGTATTGATCAGCAAGCCCCTTGCTCCTGAGGATGGGGCCTGTGGAATAAGGGGGCAGAGTGAGGGGGGCCAGGATATGAAGTTCCCCAAGTGCAGCAATTGTCTGGGCTGTAGGAAAGCTGGGGTTGTGACAGCCGTGGCTAGAACAGCAGGAGTCACACAGGTCAGCACTGGACCAGACACAGGGAGCTGAGAAAAGGACCGAGGGCTGTTGAATTGTTGGGGGAGGGAAGCCTGTAGAACACATGGCTGCACTGTGTGTGACTGAAGTCACTGCTGTGAAGCCTTCTGCATTAAACGTCCCCCCGCAATATAAAACATTTAGAGAAATCAGGTGTAAACAGAGACCCAAACCACCCTGGCAGAAACCGTTTGTGTTTATAAACTCCCTGCCATCTCCACAATCCACTTTTCTTTTATTGTCACTTTCCCTTTCCCCCCAGCTGTACTTACACATATGGTACAAGGTGCAGTCGTAACCCACCCTTGCACCAGATCCTTTAGCTCCATCCCCACAGAAATCCAGCCAGGGCTGTTGTTACCCAGTTCTAGGGCCAATTCATCCTCGACTGAACTTCAGGGGAGTTACCCACACACGCCAAGGCTGAATTTGACCCATAGGTTAGCTGTTAATTAGGACCCCTAGTCACCCACTGGGAAATCGCTCGGGAAAGCAACATTCAGATGACTGTAAATGCTTACAAATGGCAGAAATCATTCAGTTGTTGTGGACCCAATCCTGGATCCAATGATTTCAGTGGTGCAGGATCAGGCCCTCAAAAAGCAATGAATATTGCACAAGCCATAATAAAGACTGTGTTTCTTTCAGCTCCTGAAATTGAGCCTAGCCTCACCTGGAACGGAAGAAAGCTCACCTGCCTGTCACCTAGAGGGCATCCACAAAGGCAGATCCATTGGTTCGATGGCCATGGGAATAACCTGACGGGCAGTGCAAGCCTGGTATCTGAGGAAGCAGAAGGTGGCTTAACCAGCCTTACCAGCACTCTCCATGAGACACCCACCTTAACTGCCTCCAAGTATTGCTGTGCTGTGCTGTATGATGTGCACACCAAGAGAAACAAAACCAAGTGCCTTAGTGCTGACAAAGCAGTCACTGATTATCCTCATTTCACTTCAACCCCAGGTATAAGATATAGCAGAAATACTTTGAGTTTCAGCCAGAAATCAATCGTCTCCTGATGATGTAATGTTAGCAGGTGTCATGTGCAGAATTCTTGCTCCCCAGCTGGAAGGGGGTGACTGGCAGTTCTCAGAGTACTAGTTCTAATGCCATTATTATTGAGCACCACCAACACATTGTTCCAGGAATAGCTGTATGCAGGTAAAGCAGAGATTGTTGAATCATATCTCACCTGCATCTGCTTCATATGCTAGGTTTCTTTATAGCACAAAGCAGTGTGGGCAGTGCATTTTGTACAAGAAAGAGCTTAGGCATCGATGCCATGAGAGGGTTCACGGCTGTGAATCCCACATGGAGATAGGATGACCAGATAGCAAGTGTGAAAAATCGGGACAGTGGGTTGGGGGTAATAGGAGTCCATATAAAAATAAGCCCCAAATATCGGGACAGTCCCTATAAAATCAGGACATCTGGTCACCTTGCATGAAGATTGGTGCCAAGGTATTTCCCATTGGATAGCTTAGGCAGCTCCTTGCTCAGTGTGCTGGCTTTTGCAGATCCCTTTCTTAGGCTCCCAACTGACCTCAAGCATTGCATATGGAGTTGGGTGCCTAACTCAGGGCTGTGGATTGCACTGGGTAACAAGGTGCCTAAGTCTCTTTGTGGATCTAGCTTGTAGCTGCTTATGTTTTATTGGATGTCAAGTGATGCTCCTAAATCACATAGGGATTTTTGAAAATTTTCCTCCAAATAAGCTGAAAGCAAGATCACAAAAGTTACCATCAACATCTGCCGAACGTACCATATGATCCGCAAATCCTCCTGCTGTAAATTACTGCTTTTAAACAAGCTACGGCTTTGGTTGTCACCATAATGTTTTTGAGTCCTTATTAACACACCTGGTTTATTTTCCAGATCCAGAAATTCCGAAGACTAAGAAAGAACACGTTCCCATCATTCTAGTGCCCATCGTTCTGGTTCTCTGCTGTTTTGCAGCTGTTCTATACTACAGGCACCGCCAGCGAGGTACAGTTTGACACACATTAAGGGCGAAGCCTGTTCGATCTGCACCTGCTGAGTTTCAAAAAGTCACTTGCTAGGAGCTAGTACCAGGAACTCAGCTAATCCACACTTCATGGAGGTAGCCTGGAACAAACATGTGGGGAGTGTCCATGCCAGCCTTTGTAAATGTGTTAGCTACCACATGTTAACTGGTAACAAAATAGTTTGAAATTAAAATGTCCAGTGCAGACCAATCCCATGAGTTTAGAAGAGGGAGGAATGCTGCTGCTTAAGGATATGTCTACACTGCAAAAGAAAAGCTCTTTGTCCAGGTTAAAATAGCAGTGAAAACATGTCAACTTGGATTAGCAGCTCAAATTGAGCCCCATGTTCCCCTGGGTTATGTCTACATGGCAGCAGAATGTGAGCCTTCCAGCCTGGGCAGACAGACTCACACTAGCTGGGCTCAAGCGATCATGCTGAAAATAACCATGTGGAGGTTGTAGCTCCAGCAAGAATCAGGCTGGTCACCCAAGCTCACACCCAGGGGTCAGGTGGGCTCGAGAGCCTGAGCCACAATGTCCACACTGCTCTTACTAGCACAAGTCTGCCTACCCAGGTTGGGAGGCTTGCGCCCAGCTGCTGTGTAGACATATCCCTTTAGGCCTGCACTCTAGCTGCTATCCCAAATTAAAGGCAGAGTTGCTGCATCTTCACCGCTATTTTAATCTGAGTTAGGAGTGTAGACAAATCCTTAATCTCCTCTTAAGTTTACAGGCTTGATTTAGCCAGTATTTGTATGCACTTGAACTCCTCCATGCTACAAACCGGGTAGAGTCCATTCCAGCCCATATGTCCTCATGACTGAAACCCAACACTTCATGCTACACCCAAGAACGTAATAGGAAGTTTGCATGATCCTTGGTGGAGACTGATTCCATACAAATGAACAAATGCAAACCTGTAACACCCAACGGACCTTACCTTGCAACCCGTAAAGAGAATGAGAAATTGTAATAGAGACAGCAGGAGAGTAGAGTGTTCCTGCTTGTCCTCCAGGCAATCAAGGTTATCTTTTTCCTGCATTAAAGTAACCTGTGCTTTTCAGTCATATCCATAGAATGTGTCCTACCATATGAAATAATGGTGTTGGAGAGGTAACTCCCAGCTCCAGTGGTCCAGTTCTGCCCCCAGTAAAGTCCAGCCCCTCCATTAACAGAGAAATATTGTTTAAAAGTGTCCCAAGGAGATGTTTTTGAGTCCCACTGAAAGTCATTGGGACCAGGGCTCCTAAGTAACATAGGCATATTTGAAAATGTTTCCCTTTGCCATTAGTCTCAAGCCAGGCAAAGGGTTAATCTCTTGCTAAATTTCAGATGGTATTTAAAGTAAAGCATTGGGTAGCAGTGCCAAATCCAGTCCAGAGAGAGAATTTCAAGCACACACAAGACAGCACTGCCCCTGGTATACAAATAACCAGGGAAGCATGCAGAGGGCTGCACCGAAACACGTGACTGGCCCCAGTCAAAATCAAAACGTAGTCCTTTCCTGTGTCTGTGCTCCCAATGGGATGTTGCCTCTCATTCATTGTCTTGGTCAACACAGTGAAGGCAGCACTGCTAAAATCTGTTTTCATTGATGCAGTATAGTTCCTGAAATTAAATCATCTAATGGTTTTGTACATTTTCTAATACCAATCCCTTTCTCCCTTCATTTTCCTAGCAAAGCCAAAGGGAATTTTCAGACCTATTAAGGACCCTCCTTCCAATTCTGAGACAACGTAAGCCTTTCCATTGTTCATATTTTATCTAATCATGGGTCAAGTTCATCCACTGTGTAATTCAGCTGAAATTAGTGGCATTGTGCCAGGGTTGAATTTAGCCCAATATCTATGTGATGTGATTGCTTTGTTACATTTTAGTGCCCTTCACAATGAAAAGCTGATAAGAACCCAATGTCGTGCATTGCATGGACTGGCTATATGTGCTTCTCCCCTGCAGCTCTGCCAAAACACACCTCAGTTCTGACCTGCAGCAATCCAAGTGAATATGTTCCAGGAGCACACACAGCTGTGAAAAGTACCTAACTCCTGATCTAAAGCACCCACTGCCACTCCTGGGACACCATACAGCTCAGCTGATGGACCCCAAAACTCCTATTTTAGTGCTGCCACCCTTCCCCAACCACTCCTTAAAACCACCACACAGCTCTACCCACGCATATTAAACCTACCAAAACTCAGCCTCTGCCCCTCTATACTCATCTGCAATGTCCTGTTCACTTCCAGTCCTAGCAACCCACCCAGCTCTCCCATTGCAACTCATCACTGGAAGTTTGAACCGACAGGCTACAGGCAGAGGCCAGGTCTGCCTTGTAATGTTTGGCCAGCATAGCTATGTCATTTGTGGTGTGAGGAAAAAATAATCATACCTATTCCGACAAAACAGCTGTGTAGCTGCAGCTTATTCTGGCAAAGGGGCACTTTTGCCTGGATGGTTTATGTTGTTCAGAGAGAGGGTTTAACTATTCAGACTGGAATAAGATGTACATTTTTAACAGTGAAAGTAACTAACCATTGGAACAAGCGCCATGGTGGATTCTCCATCAACAGCCATTTTCAAATCGCTGTGATGTGCTCTAGTTCAAAAGGAATTATTTGGGGCAAGTTTAATGGCCTGTGTCACATAGGAGGTCAGACTAGATGCTCACAATGGTCCCTTCTGGCCCTGGAATGTAGGCATCTATGAACTATAATGGCAGAGAATGCCTCTTGTTGGAACACACTGCATCTCCCTCAGGGGCTTTGCCAGTGCAGTTATATGGTATTGGCAAAGACTTTGTAGCATACACCAGCCCCTATGGAACCACAGTGACAGAATCCCCCTCGGCCCTAGAGACAGTTCCACTAGGTCAGAGCTGAGGTACCTTGGAAGGGCCATGCAGGGAAAGCTGGCACACCACAGTCTGTGCTTTGCCTGTACTGTATCCAAACAGATACACACGGGCCTGGTTCTCATCTAATTGACACCCATTTTACACTGGCATAATGTCACTGACTGTCATGGATTCTTATTTACACTGGTGTGAGATAGAGCAGAAGCAAGCTCGCCATCACCCAGCTGCCACTAACCTGGCTTCAGACATTTCTTTTGTAAAGAGGGAGTTGAATCAATGATGTTCTCACAAGAGTTTCCCCCAATTTTTACAGATGAAAAAGTAGAAGAAAATGCTCCTAACCAAGAAGTGTGACGGGTGAAAACAAGATGGCTCCTGAATGAAAACGATGATCCAGCCTGTACCAATGCAACTGACTTTAAGCAAAGCAGTAGAGACAGAAACTCAGACATTCAGCACATAGACGCTAAGCAATCAAACAGTGTGAAGCAACTAGCATTTTAAAGACTTTTTTTTGTCAGACATCCCCCGTTTTGCAGACTGGGGGTTACATTCTCCTCTCAGTTTCACTGGTGTAACTCGGTGGAAAATGTGGCCTGATAATTTGAGCAAAGTTCTTTCCCTCCCTGAAACACTGATGCTTTAAGGCCTTATTTTCCCCACTTTTGATGGAATCAAAGCTTTGTTTCCAACCTTAATAGCCAGCCCTTTAGGATAGGCTAATACGGCAGCTATACGTACGGAGCATTTTATCCCCTGCATCATGTAGCATTATTAACCTGCAGCCATCAGGACAGAAGTGCAGTGCACAATCACAAAGACATTGTGGTGCAAGTGCCGATCTAATTCACCAATCAAATGCTGTGTAGTGAGGGGACTGTGGAACTGGGAAACATCCCCTGACTCAGCACCAACTTCAATTACTTGCAAGAGTCGTCTGCTGAATGGACACACTGAAGAGAAAATGAATGTGAATGGGGCCCCAACTTCACAATTAGATTGCAGAAGTTAATTGCTCTGATTTTCTTCTGACATATGATAAAAAACATAGAAAGAACGTGGGGAATCTTGTTTTCTGGGCTGACAGTTACCTGGATTATTTCACCCTAAAGAATGAAAATGTGCTGTTTGTCAAGGCTTTTAATCAGGTAATTAAAATATCAATTTAGGACACTAACTTTAGGCATCCATTGAAAAAACATCTTGGCCATGGATTTTATCCAAACATCTTGCTATGTTGAAAAACACAGAGATACCTGCCTTCCTCCCTCTGGCTGAAAAGCTGTGGGAGATTCCCACAGGGCCAGATTTTAGTATTTTTTTTTCCAAATGCTCTCTGGGGAAAGGCCAGGACCTTTGAAACCCTTCTTTAAATAAACTTAATTGAAAATTGTACTAGTGGTTGCTGGGAATTGTAGTACCCACCAGGCTTAAACAAGCAGACGTAGAGCTGCCTAGGATATCAGGGAACCTTGTCCTAGATAACTAGTGCATGTTTGGGAGATGCTGGTTTGTCTTCCTCTGAAGTGTTCACTATTAGTTGCTATAAGATGTAAAACACTAGCCTTGATGGGCCACTGAGCTGAGCCTATATTCCTGTGACACTCCAGTTACCCACCAGCGACACAAGGGCCTGCACATGGGTGTGTTAGAACCTGGAGGTGGGAGGATTTGTGAGACTATTCGTCCTGTAACTGGGTGCCTCCGTCGCTGCCCAGTGTACCATGACCTCCAGGCCAGTTTGTGTCGTCTCACAGTCACAAACACATGCCTGGCCATTACCCTTTCACCAGGGGTGTATTTATTCTTTCCTTTTACACACTGTGAGGATTTCAGTGCGGGGTTATACCAAGAGGAGGCTTCCATGCCACCTTCACTCCTCAGCCCAGGCTCATCCTCTGAGCTCCCCTTGCTTCCTGTTCCTCCCACTTACAGCCTCCTAATTACCTCGTTAGCCCAGTGAATAGCACCCAGGGGCTCATGATCCCCCAACAGAAAGTGTCTAATTGGCTTCAATTAATCCTGCACTCTTGCCAGTGCTGCAGCAAACTGAGTGACCAGGGTGCTATTAATAGTACCCTGTCACACCTCCTCTGGCTGAGTTTTAAACCAGTTATTAGGCCCAGGATCTAGCTTCTTCAGGGCAGGAAGCTGCAGATACAAAATTCCATCTAAACCTATGCAAACAGCTGGCGATCCCATGACCAGGTATCCATTGGGATAATCTCAGGAATCTGTTAATTAAAGAGGTGGATTTTCTTATCATTACTATGCTGATTCATTCTCTGTTAATTAAGGCCAAAGGCATTTAATCAATTATAGTGTATTTTATGTACAAAGAATGTCGTGTGTATAGAGCCAAAGGTAATGCAAAGCAAAGTCTAACACTGTCCTTTCACATTCTGGAGCATCAAACCCGTAATGACAATTCCAGTCGGCTCTTTTTGAATCTTTCAGTTGGTCTATGTTAGTTTCTAGTGCTGGGCCAGACACCAGTAGCCCAATGATGAAACTATTGCTCTGTGCCAATAGTAGGAGTATTGTTCTGTGACAAAACTTTTTTGCCAGCAGAATCAGTAGAACCCAGATACAATTTTTCTAATGGAATTTCCATTAGTGACATTTTTCAAATGTGAACCAAAGTTATTCTTTTTTTCACTCAGGTTGCCACAGGAGCTTGTGTTCCAGAATTAGCTCTAGCATTGTCTCTGGCTGTGGATAGCATTTTCTTTCTTGACATTTTTTACTTCATGGCAACACTAAATACTTGTGGTTTATTTCTGTAAGAAATCTGTTTGAATTAATTTTGCAGTATCAGTGATAAGAATATTATTTTTTTTTCCATAACGTTTTGAACTATGGCTGGAAAAGGCACCTTGGCTGGTGGGTTAGGTATCAAATGTTCCAATCCTGACAGTTACGTATTTACTAAAGCCATGACAGTGTTTTCTTTATGTCCAACACAGAGGTTAACGATCAGGGCTCGGATTCCTGCCTGGGTGTTGGCGTGTTGCCTCTGCTGGGTGCTCACGCACCTGCACAACTTTGTTACTTTTTCCCAAAGTGCGGGGGAGCTGCACCAAATGAAGCCTCAATCCTGCTCTGTGACCCATGTAGGCAGACTGCAGCGCCTGTGCAAAGCCAGCTGATGTCAATGGGCTCCACATGGACACAATGAGATCACAGTGCAGGATTGGGATCTGAGAGATAAGCATGTTGAATCTGATGCACTCTGAGCCAGAAATGACCCATAACTCTTGGGGGACGACGACAATTTAAAGGTTGGGGGAGGCACGTGACCACCCCATATGTTGCCTCTGGCCCCTTTTCTACTCCCCCTGCACCATCCACACCTGCTCCAAGCCAGCACCAACTTGCCCCCACTCTCCTCACAGCTCCCATTGCCTCCCCGCTGTGGGCACGGCCCAGGCCAGAGAGGGCTGTGGACACCTACTGCCAAGCAGGTACCTGCTGCTGTGGGCGAGGAAGGGACAGGCTGCTAGACCATGATTGTTCATGAAGGAGTCCTGATTTCCCTTCACCTGTATCTCACATAGCAGGGAGCTGAGGTGATATGTGGGGGGGGGGGGAGTGTCATGTGGGGTCATGTGTGCCCCTCCCCTTGGATTTCTGCCAGGGTGGGAGTGGGGCTGAGCGTGGTTGAGGGGGGCTTGGCTGAGAAAGGAACCTAGCACTCATGCTGAGCCCTGCTAGGAGGTGCCCATAGCAGGGAAGAGAGACGGGGCTGGCAGTCCACCTATATGCAGCTATAGCTATGCAAGACACCTACAGTAGGAGACAGACAATGGAATATATTTTAGCTCCTCAGAGCTTGCTATTCAAACCAGAAACAAGGGCAATAATCAAAGGACATCTGATAATAGGTCTCCCCTGTATGATGTCCAACACCCTCAGCTCCCCTGGGGATGATCAGACGCTTGTAGGACCAAGGCCATAATGTGCAACTTCCAAAGTATAGAAAGTTTTGAACTAAACTACTTGGCTCTGTGCCCCTCTAACCAATCCTGTAGATAACATTAATCAAAACACAAATGCAAGGTGATTTGTTTTATAATGCAATGGATCAATGTCTTCTGCTAAAATGAGAATTGCTGGCTGTGGTGTCATTTTAGCACCCAATCTACTCAATGATATGAAAGATTTTCACATAAACATTAAATCAACTCACTGGCAAGTGGGAAATTATTTCTCAGTGTTTTTAGTCTCTGGATTCTGTCTGTCTGCTGACTGAACAGAAGGTTTTAACTAGACAGGATTTTGAAGTCACCGTTTTGATTTCTGTCTTAATTATTATAGTTGCAAAGAAGACTAAAAATTGTTTTAAAATGGTTTAAAAATGGTTTTTAATAGGGTTCAGGAGTCTTTTGGGGCAGGTGCATGGAAAGCTGCCAAACCACCTTCTCAAATGTAGCCTAGCTCGCCATACACCTATCGCTGTGAATCGCAAAGCTGCTGGGGCTTCAAAGGCAGCTGTGGTGTGAAAAGCGTCTGTGAAAATGACAGCTCAGTCTGTATAGAACAGCAAAGATCACGAGGACCATCCTGTCTAAGTGCTGCTCCTCTAGGCAGTTCTGGGTTGCTCTACAGCCTCTGTCCAGTCTAGCTTTAAATTACTCCGGACATTGATTTCTCCAACTCAGGAGACTATTAGACCTTATTGTAAGGAATGTTTTCCCTTTGCTCAGCTTCATCCCCTTATTCCTAGCTGTACCAGCTTGGATCACCCGAAATAATTGATTAGGGGGCTTATTCCTTCACTCTCTCACTTCCCTGGTCCTTCTCACATGAACAAAGAGCAAGAATACCCGAGGTCCAAAGGTGCAAACAATTAGATGTTTATTGGGGTGAACTTCCAGCAAGCATGATTCCAGTTTCCTTCCTTAGTGTCCCCGCTAGCAGCTCTGACACCACAGAGCCTTGCCTGTGTCACTATTTTTGTTCCCATCCCCTGTTCCCATTTCCCTCCTTAGCAAAACATGATCCCAATTCCCCCATCCCCAAACCCTGTTCCCATTTTCCCCCCACTTCCTGATTGACTGCAGACTATATAGTAAAGCTTGAGTTCTGCTTAACTATGCCTTAACCAATCATTTTACTGAAACTTAACTAACCAATCCTAACATATTGTAACATGGTTATTTAACCAATTATATCCCACCACCTTAATTGGTTTACACCCAACAAAATTAATTATACAGCAGACAGAAACAATTATAGAACCAGACAGAGACCATGCAAATAAACATACAAAACAATACAGAAGTGAGGATTTCACAACTACATCTATACAGACATAAGGGTTTTCCAGCTGTGTCTATTGATAAGTGAGTTCTTACCAGACAGGATGCTATTAAATTAAGTTTCCTTTTACATCTTCTAGGCTCTTCCCTTTCTCTGGAAGTGATAGATTGGGTCACCTTCCTAACAGCCCCAGATTGCCCTATTTCAATATGACTAAACAGGGCCTCAGACTGTCACAGTAAGAGAAGGCCATTACACAGACAGACAGTGATTTTTTATTATTTCTTTTATATCTCTATAACTAGCTAAGTGATAAGAATACACCTAAATTCTTAAAGTATAGGCTTTTGCAGACAGGCCTGAATATCTATATCCTAACAGAATTCATCCCCCTTCTTCGTACAGTCACACTTCTACTTTTACATAGCTAGAATGAAAGAAAGGTAGGTAGGTAGATAGCATAACTTATCTTGTTTGAATCTTGTATCATAAATTCCATATTTCCAACCTAGACTAGCTCCAAGCAAACCAAGATTTTCCTTTCTGTCACCACTGCTAGCTCAGCTTACAGTCTAGAGTAATCCTGCTTCATACATAATGAGATGGGAATTGGCTCTGAGCCAGGAATTGCACCAAGTGGAACAGAGCACGGTTTGATCTCCTGCAGCAGTACCGGCTCTGCGGAGCTGACAATAGCAAAGTCTAGCACACCTAGCAGACTTAGGAAACAACGACCAGTGAATGTAGTTTCACTTTCTGACCATAACAATACCTTTGAAATATTGATTGAATGCCCCGCAGCATAAGCTGAGCAGGGATGTTTAGAGCAGGATAGAAAAGACAAAGGCTAAATTCAGAGTGCTAGGTTGAACGTACCTTGCAAAATGGTGGCTGTCATGTAGCACACCCATGTGCTCTGTCACTTGAGTCCAGAGAGGAGAACTGCACGATGCCCTGCCAGCGTTCCACAGCTCTGTCTAGGCAGAGATGATAGGAGGCTTAGTCATGGAGAAAAGGGATGAGCTAAGGCCATGGCCACATTCCACATGGGCTGAAGAACTCTGCCCAATGCAAGTATCATTTCTGCAAGCTAGGAGCCGTAATAAGCCATATAGTCAGGGATGGAGACAGGAGAGTGAGTCAGGTCAGCAATGAGCACCGGGTGTGCTGATACCTCAGTGTCTCAGGCTCTTGCTGCGTAACCAAACCGGCTGGAGCCGGCTCTACTTGTGGGTCCAGCAAACCATCTGACAGAATACAGAGACCACATGTGGAATTTTCAGCCCCATGTGCAGCAACTCTTCACATCCTCACCTACATGTGACAAGAGCCCTGGCAACACTGTCTGCTAGGATTTAAGAGGATGGTGTGATGGGTTCCCCCCAGTGTGCTAATTGGAACTGGGGTAACACTGAGCCCACCTGACCCACCAGCCAGGTATCCCTTTACACCGTACTGCTGTGACAGGCTCTCAAGCCCCACTCCAGCACACATACAGGTAGGGACACACTCAGCTACAGCTTCACACAGATGCTGAGATCAGCTCTGCATGGGAAGACTCAGCTAAGAAACTGCCCAGTTACTCAAGAGCACCCTCCCCTTTGAAGGGTAAATCCAAAATTATACCATCTTGCACTGCACCGGGAACTGTACAATGTAAGCTCATGAAATTCACCCCCTCCCTCAATGTGGAGGAAGATACGTAACAGCTTTCTGCCCCCAGTTAGGATTTCCACACACTGGTTTTAGACTAAACAAAAACAAGTTTATTAACTTCAAAAGGTAGATTTTAAATGATTATAAGGGACAGCAAACAGATCAAAGCAGATTATCTAGCAAATAAACAAAAAATGCAAACTGAGCTTAACATATTAGATAGGTAAGATATGAATTAGCAAAGTTTCACCGAGTGATAAATAGGCTGGCAGATTCTTAAGGCACAAAATGACTTGGCTTCGCAGCTTGGCTTTCCCAGGTTGTCATACACAGATTAGCAATCCCTTAGCCTGGGACCATCACCTCCCACAGTTCAGTTCTTGTTCCTCAGATGCTTCCAGGCGTGTTATTGTAGGGAGAGTGAGGTAACATCATGGTGTCATTTCCCCCTTTTATATCTTCTTCCCACTTGCTGGAAAGCTCTTTTGTTGTGACATGGGTCAAACAGTTCCCATTGTGTAGTGCTATCTCTGAGAGGCTTCTATTGTACACTGTTCCTGGGGTAATCCTTGTGCTTGTGTGCATTTTCTCAATAAGCCATTAACATTGTTTGGCCTTTTTACTGTTGTGCCTGAAAGGCTGCTTGTGGGTGTTTGCAACCTCACAACATGTTTCAGTCACACATACATAGCCAAACTTTATAACTTCACATATGACGATAGCACATAGAATCCAATGAGATATTAATGTCTAGCAGATCAGGACTTTTAGAATGATACCTCACAAGGCATACTTTGTACAAAACATATCCTAATTACATGACAGTGGTCAATATGGGGGTACCAGGGTGTGTCAGAGGGATACACTTCTGTCACCCATACACACTTTAGGGGTGAAATTCCCCATGTGGAGGACCAGTATGAGGTCTATACACCCTTAAGTCTTCTCAAGAGGTCTTCAATGGGATTTAAGTGGGGCAGAGGCCTAGGCTGGCCATCAGCACTGGGGGATTTCATACCTTCTGCACATAAGCTAGTATTTTCATAAAGACCAAGGTACCCAGCTCCTCTTGAATTTCAGTGGAAGCCCTATCCCCACCCCCTCCCGAAAATGCAAGCCGCAGAGCATGTGAGCATTTGGCCTACAGGTTAATTTAAAAAATGAGAAGCTGCAAAAAGGACCCTTCCTCTTCCACCTAGCCAAGAATAAAGGAAAGATGAGATGAGTGCCACAGTCATTTTTGAAAATGGAACTTAGCTTTTGTCCCACTCAGCATTGCAAGTTGTAAGAGATTTAGAAGGTTAAATACCTTTAAAAATCTGGACTTACATGCATAAGAGAGAGGACTAGGATTCACCCCACCCTTGAACATGTTTTTTGTCCATTTCTGAACCTTTTCCAGTTCCACTGTATCCTTTTTGAGATGGAGTGACCAGAACTAGACACAGTACTGAAGGCATGAACATCATGGATTTATATGATGGCATTATGGTATTTTCTGTCTTATTGTCTCTCTCTTTCCTAATAGTTCCTAACATACTGTTGAGCTTTTTGACAGCTGCTGTGCATTGAACAAAAGTTTTCAGCAAACTATCCATGGTGACTCCAAGATCTCGTTCTTGGGTGATAACAGCTAACTCCAAACCAGTATTGTGTTTATATAGTTGGGATTATTTTTTCCTGTGCATCATTTTTCACGTATCAGTGTTGAATTATGTGTATTATTTCAGCACACTTAAATCTACTCCTCTACCACGATTACCAATTCTCTGAAATATGCTCTGCCCAGTGTTCAAAGAGAGGAAAGCGTAGCAAAGCTTGTGATGAAATTGCATGATATGCCAGATTTACCATTAATTAAAGACTTGTTTAATCCACCACTTGGTCTTCTGCCCTCACAGTGTCCGCTGTAGATAAATTAACTGGGTGAGGGATTTACAGTAGAGGACACATGGTGAGCTTCATGGTCCGCAGAGAAAGTGACAAATAATTATCTTGACTCTGACCCCACTCAACGTCAACCTGGGTTTGACTGACTGCGAAAAAATGGAGGCTTCTGAACAGGTTTCGTACCAGACATGGAATTTGTGCTGCAGCAGAATTTCTTTAGCATTTTAGAGACAGTCCACTATGACAGTGTGAGCAGCCACAAACCACAACACATATTGTTGAGGATGAAAAACAACTCAACTTCCTGGTCTTTGTGCTTTGAACGTCATTGATAAGACCACTGCGGCTTAACTTGACCGACTTGCATAAGCCAAATATATAAACACTGAATTTCAACTGCCATTTTGTTGCCCAGACATTCAGTTTTGTGAAATCCTCTCACAGTCCTCTTTGGACTTACAAAATTATTCAAGCTAGTTATCATCTGAAAATTCTGCCACTTCACTGTTCACCCCATTTTCCAGATCTTTAATGAATATGTTAAACAGCATGGGGTCCCAGTACAGATTCTTGTGGAACCCCACTGTTCACCTCTCTGCATTGTTTCCTGTCTTTCAACCAGTTACTGATCCATGAGAGGACCTTCCCTCTTTGGCCATGGCTACTTAGTTTCCTTAAGACCCTTGATGCGGGACCATGTCAAAGGCTTTCTGAAAATCCAAGTACACTATATTGACTGGCTCAGCCTTATCACTTGCTTGTTGGCTCCATCAGAGGATTTGGTGAAGCATGACTTCCGTTTATAAAAACTGTTTTGATTCTTCCCCAACAAATTGTGTCCATCTATGTGTCTGATAATTCTGTTCTTCACTATACTTTGTACCAATTTGCCAGTACTAAAATTAGGTTTACCAGCCTGTAATTGCCAGAATATTCTCTAGAGCCCTTTTAAAAAATCAGCATTAAATTAGCTACCTTCCAGTCCCCTGGTTCAGATGCTGTTTTCAGGGATAGGTCACATATCACAGTTAGTTGTGCTGCAATTTCATATTTGACTACCTTCAGAACTCTCGGGTGAACACCATCTGGTCCTGGTGACTTACTACTGTTTAACTTATTGATTTGCTCTAAATCTGCTTCTATTGACACATCAATTTGTGTACATCAGTTTTTCAAATTTGTTACCCACTCAGAGCTATTCTCTTTGGTTATCTCCCCCTCATCCTCTGCAGTAAAGGTCCATACAAATTATGAATTTAACTTTTCTGTGGTGGCCTTTGAGTGCCCCTTGAATACCTTTGTCATCTAGTGGCCCTACTATGTGTTTGGCAGGCTTCCTGCTTCTGATATACTTACAATTTTTACTGTTAGTTTTTGCATCTATAGCAAGTTGCCTCTCAAATGCTTTCTTGGCCTGCCTTATTGTAGTTTTACAGTTTACTTGACAGAGTCTGTGCTCTTTCCTATTTTCCTTATTAGGATTTGACTTCCAAATTTTAAAGGATGTCTTTTTGCCTCGAATGGCCTCCATTACTCTGCTATTTAGCCATGGTGGCATTCTTTTGGTCTTCCAGCTGTCATTTTTGATTTGACGTATACATTTAGTGTGAGCCTCTATTATGGTGTTTGTAAGTAGTCTGCATGTGCTTGCATGCATTTTACCCTTGTGAGTGCTCCTTTTAATTTCCCTCTAACTAGTGTCCTCATTCGTGTGTAGTAAATGTTACTGTGATGTTTTATTTTTTAATATTCCCCCCCTACAGTATGTTGCACTTAATTACATTATGGTCCCTATTATCGAGTTCCTTAGTTAAAGTTAGCTCCTGGACCAGATCTTGTGCTTCACTTAGAACTAAATCAAGAATTGCCTGTTTGCTCCTGGGTTCCAGGACTAGCTGCTCCAAGAAGCAGTCATTTGTAGTGTCTAGAAATTTTATCTCTGCATCACATCCAGAGGTGACGTGGTCTCAGTCACTATGGGGATAGTTGAAATCACCCATTATTATTACACTGTCTGCTTTTGTAGCCTCTCTACCCTTCCTTAGCATTTCACTATAAGCATCCTAATTGTGAGCTGGATAGTATATTCCTGTTGTATTTTATTATTCAAGCATGGCATTTCTAGCCATAGTGATTCAGTGGTATAGTTGTATTCATTTAAGATTTTCACTTTATTTGACACTCTGCTTTTTTTTCAAACATATAGTGCCACTCAACCAACTCTAAGTATCAGTCCTATATATCTTTTACCCTGGTATTACCATGCCCCATTGATTATCTTCATTCCACCAAGTTTCCATGGTACAATTATATCAATGTCCTCACTGAATGCCAGGCACTCTAGTTCACCCATCTTAGTATTTAGACTTCTAGTTTTTGGAAGTAAGCCCTTGTACATTTTGTCAATATTTAGTTGTTTGCCTTCATGTGGTATATTTAAATGGGACTTTTTTATGTTTGACTGTTCCTCAGTAGTTAGCTTCTACCTGTACTTTATCAACTTCTTTCCTTTCCTCTGCACGAGGATACAGAGTCTCACCTTTAATAAATTCTTCCCTAAGGGACGTCTCCACCCAAACTATGTACTCTTCTGCACTTGTTGGCTTTCCTCCAACCCCTTAGTTTAAAAAATTATCCTCTACACTCTTTAATTTTACATGCCAGCAATCTGGTTCCATTTTGGTTTGGGGGGAGCACATCCTTCCTGTATAGACTACTACTTCTCCTAATAAACCTAAATCCTTCCTCCCTAAACCATCATCTCATCCACAGATTGAGACCCCGCAGTTCTGCCTGTCTATCTGGCCCTGCGCATAGAACTGGAAGCATTTCAGAGAATGCTTCCATGGAAGTCCTGGACTTTAATCTCTCCTCTAGCAGCCTGGCATCCAGGATCTCAGTCCTACTTTTCACTGTGTCACTGGTACCTACATGTGCCATGACCACTGGTTCCGCCTCAGCACTACCTATAAGCCTATCCAGATGTCTCATGAAGTCCACTCCTTCTCCCACAGCAGGCAATTTACCACATGGTTCTCCCGGTAATTACAAACCCAACTATTTATATTTCTTATAATCAGATCCACCACTACTATTGCATGTCTCTTGCTAATTACTGGGGTCCCTGCCTGCTTCCCAGAGGGGTATCCTCAGTGCGAGAGGATATCATGAGATCATCTGGAAGGCGAGTCCCAACTATGGGATTGTTTCCCTCTGTTCCAGCTGGATGCTTTCCTGCCCCAAGACTTTACAACTCCTTAACAGTGCAGGGGCTGTCAGACAGGAGGTGGCTTTAGTCTTTACTTAGCACCAGATCTGCCTCTTGTCCATACCGATAAGTGCAGATTTCTCTAGTGAAATGCTGATTTCATAAAAACACTTCCCTGTTTTATAACCTTGCCAGAACTCAGCCTTCCTGCATGTACAGTGTGGCAAAGCACCTCTTTTGCCGTGCTGGGCTTAGCGTGCCCTCCTCTGGCAGGGACAGGGCCTGGGGTAAATGAGCCCCCACTCTGGAGCGTGTCCGTCTTTCCTCTTCAGGGTTTGTTTCTCAGAGCCTTCCCAGTAGGCCTCGGGGCAGGCCTGAGGAGTGCTCCTCTGCCAAACAGAGGGGAACAAGTCTATAAAGCACTAACGCAAAAGGGGAATACCTTTCCCTGGCCCCATCGCTGGTGCAGGCATTGTCCTGTTGCTGGCCCCCGGGTGTCAGTCCTTCCCCTAAACAGGCACTGGGTTTTAGGTGTCTCCCCTATGGGGAGGAGCCCCGTCTCTCACACTGCGGAAGCCTGTCTCCCTGCTGCCTCCAGCTTATAGCAGTTTGACTCTCCACCTCCACCCCAGGAGAGAGATTTTAACAGGTTCAGGCAGCCCTTATTTGGACTCAGGTGTCCCTAATTGACCTGAAGTTACCCCTTCCCAGCTTGTCGGAGAAAGGGCCTTTAGCATTCTAGGACTAACATACCTGTTTCCCCAGACCCTCCTGCAGCCGTCCAGCCTGACTTTGTCACAACAGCAATAGATATTGAAAAGAATGCAGAAGTGGGAATGAAAGTGGAGTGAACCTTTAGCTGATGTGGGAATAAACTCAACCGGATTCAGCCCTGGTGTAAGTGGGTGCAAGACCCACTGAAGTCAGTGGAGCCTCACCTATTCCAGCAAGGCGGAACGTGGCCCTCCAATGGCACAAACCTGCAAGGCTCTGAGCACTCCTGTGAGGTGCAGGGGGACCTGTGCTCTAGCTAACTTCAGTGGGAGTAAAGAGAGCTCAGTGCATGGCCAAACTGAGCCTTACAAACACCGATGCTTGGGGTTTCTTCCCCCACCCCCTCAGCACTTTTTCAAAACTATCTCAGGCAGTGGTGTTTGTTCTACTCTGTTTGTTAATGATGTGGTTAACAGTCAGCTGTCACCGGCTCAGCGTCACAGGAGAAACAGCTCATCAAACTCTGCCTTTCTTCACTTGACGTTGGGTGGCATTTTACACAGTAGCACAGAAATCTAGCTCCAAAGTTTGTGAAAATGCCCTGGACACCTGCTCTTCCAGCTGCATTTCTGCTCTTCCTGCTTTTCCAGGTTACCCCAGCCCAGAAAGGTATGTAGTGAAGATTCAAGCTGTAACTTTGTTTTGGAATATCGTAGCTCCAATGGCTCAGTCTGTTAAACCCAAATTTGGCTTAGGGGCCTTCTAATCTGGGCAAATGACCAGCTGTTCACAATGGCTGGGGAGTAACAATGGGTCCCCTAGGATTCCTTTCAACTGGTATTGAAGATGATTTGGCTACAAGCGTAGATAGAGCTACACCATTTTCATCACTCTTACAGAAAACTTATTATCCATGAAATTCCACCAGGTCTCAGTGTATATATAGGTGCTGAGAAACCCTAGCCTACCTTGTTATTTGTTTGCACACACGCCTGCAATCGTGGTATTTGCACATACATTTTTGCAAGGCCTTTATGTTATGGAAAGCAAGGTCATGACGTTCTTTACCAAACTTACTTGGAGAAGGACTTTATAACATTGTTATTTCCTGCAAATGTACTCTCTGGGTGTTAATAGAAGTTATCAACCGCTGACTCGGGAGAGGTGGGTTGGTTTAAAAGGAAACAAAAGTTTCAGAAATTTTCTGAAATTTTCTGAGACTGAATTTGGTATATCCTAGCCCATTTCAATTACAGTAGGATTGTTCTGTGTGTCATAGTATTTTTTAGTCAAAAGAAAATACACTTCAGGTGATATATTTCAGCCAGCAACCGCAAGGATAAAACCCCAACAATGTTTAACAGAGATTTCTTGGAACCTTTTTAACTCTTCAGATCATTTGTTACAGTAGGACTCATACAACTACAAATAATTTTTGTACAGATGATTTATTACTTTAAATTCAGTTGCTTTTCTTCCCCTGCAGTACCTCTGTATGTGCATAAAGAGGGAATATGTGATAGTGTGGGGGTGCTGCGAGATAAAGTATTTCTCACTGAGAGTTTGGGATAACTCGGTCACTCACATACATTGGAGCCAAAGAATGAATTCTGCAAATCAGTCCAATCAAGTGGCTATAGTATAAGAACTTTGTAGCACACGCATTTTGTCAGTGCCACTTATTTTGCTTGTGTCTTTGTAGTTCCTCAACTTTCACCCTTTGAAACATATTTGTATTATGGAAATAATGAAACCATTGGTATGGGTTGAGGAGTGTCATCCACATGTGTAGAATATAGATTTCCACTGGTGTTGTTCTGATTAGAATTTGGGCCACTTTGCTTAATGATGAAATGCATCCTAGAATACGCAAGGAGCTGACTGAGGAGATATCTGAGCCATTAGCGATTATCTTTGAAAAGTCATGGAAGAGATCCCAGAAAATTGGAAAAGGGCAAATATAGCGCTCATCTATAAAGAGAGCAATAAGGACAACCCGGGGAATTACAGACCAGTCAGCATAACTTCTGTACCCGGAAAGATAATGGAGCAAATAAGTAAGCAATCAATTTGCAAACACCTAGAAGATAATAAGGTGATAAATAACAGTCAGAATGGATTTGTCAAGAACAAATTGTGTCAAACCAGCATGATAGCTTTCTTTGACAGGGTAACAAGCCTTGTGGATGAGGCGCGGGGGGAAGTGGTTGATGTGGTATATCTTGACTTTAGTAAGGCTTTTGATACAGTCTCGTATGGCCTTCTCATAAACAAACTAGGGAAATACTGAATTTTTTATTTTTTACTGAATGCCATCAGGGTACTTAGTACTGTTCAAATGTAGTGGAGCACACACTCTGTGTTCCCAAGTGTTTGGTTATAATCTACATTACTGATCTGAAGCCTGTAGTATACAGTTCCTGTGGATTACTTTTGTACGTTTTTTTATTATGGCGTGAAAGTCACTGGCAGCACATAAAACCCAAGCATTTAGCTGGAGTACCTGGGGGTGAAATCTATACCCCAACACAGGACCAAGGCCCTGGGCAGCTATCGCAGCGACTCCATTGCAGCTGTTACTTCAGTCATTGCATGGAATAGTGGGTCCTCTGGACTTATGTAAAGTCACATCCGTGGCCCCTCACCTGCCCAGTGGCAGCTCCCAACAAAACAGGAAGGGAAGCAGACCAGTGAGCAACCCCCAAAGATACTGGATGGGAGACAGAAGGCCACTGGGTCTCCCCCTGGAAGACAACCAAGATAAGGATGGAAGCCTGGACCTGCTGATGGAGAGGGGGGAAGTCTTGTGAGGAAAGTGAGCATATTTGTAGGGCAAGGCATGCTCCAATGTCTGGATACGCATTCACACATTTGGATTCTGATTCCGAATGACCAGGTTCACCCCAGAGTTTGGCTTCAGAAACCTGGCAAAGGCAATGGAGATAACCTTCCAAGATGTCAGCGGAAGGAAAATGGCTATTAATAGAGACTTATTTGTTCACCTCTCACTTTTAGATAGGGAGTAAGGGTGCACCTTACCCATCTGTCCTCCATGTGCAGCCCAGCCTCAGTTTCCTTTTGGGGGGAGGGATCTGTTGTAATTGCTCACAAAATGACTCAAGTTCTATCTCAAAGCTTTCCCTCCTGAGCCTTGGTTTATCACTATACAAAACATATCCCAACAGGAGACCCCATCCACCCACACCTCCTCAGGATACCACGGCTCTCCTCTGGGCTTGTAGATAGTCCTTCACCTTTCCTAGACTATAGCTTCCTCCCTGGGAAGCCCCACAGCCCAGTCAATAGGGTGTGCAGATAACCTTCTTCTTCTCGTGTCAGGGTTCATAAGTCCCACCTCTAGGCTGTACGGGTTCCAGACAGCTATTGCCCCTCCTCAGGCTCTTGATTGGAGAGGCCTAAAAATCACTGCTGTTCCCCTTCAGGTCTCCCAGTGGGCAGACTTGCAAACCCTCCCTGTCCCCGCCAGATCTCTTTTTAAACTGAGAAAGTGGTTTGGCCTTTTATAGCCTGCTTCATCTCCCATCAAGCCTTGCCCTCAGGCCTGCAGATCTAACAGTGCCTGAATTACAAGTCCCAGAATTCCCTTGATATGGCTCTGGAACTGTGAACAGTGGTAGATGGTGCCTGCCCTTGAAGGGCCAGCACACTCTGTTAGAAAGAGTGTGGCAAAGACACCTGGCTCTGGAGCAGAGGTGTGTTTTGTAATTGGAAGAGTTTGCTACGGCGAGGCCATCTTCCGTCTAGCCTCGAACAGTTCCCAGTGAGCCACATGGTAATAACATGTTTTCCTTTCCTCCTCTCTGCACACAGATGTTACACAGAAGCCAGCTGTTCTCCTGGTTAATGAAGGAGAGTCGGTCAATATAACCTGTTCCATTCATACCAAGGGGAGGCTAGTGGGGATGTATTTGAAAAGAGAAGTTTTAAATGCCATGGAAGTGCTATACATCACAAATAATTGTACTAGCCTAACCGTCAACGTTCGCTACAAAGACCGCATCAATATCTCCTGTCTCCAGACAGAAGTGAGGATAACGCTGCACCAGTTGCAGAAAAATGACACTGCTCTATATGTCTGTAGAGGGAGCATTCTAGAAAATTACGAGCCCAATTGTGTGTCGAGCCAAGGCACCATATTGGTGGTGAAAGGTATTGTATGGTTTTCTATTTTTTTTTAAGTGTAGGGCAAATGGGTATTTATTTTCACTTGAAAGCGCTGAGGAAGTGTAGAACATTAACTGAATGGTTATGTGTTTCAGTATATTAGCAGAGCCAAGGATGGGTTTATGGATGGAAGGGATCTTCTTACAGTTATGCACTTTTTCCTATATACAAACCTTAATTTTTTGATCTGAAGACAATAAGAAAGAACAAAAGTAAAGTCTCCAGCTGAGAGTCCAGTGTGTGTCTCATCTGTAACAGGCTGCGGCAAGTCTGAAAGTGAAATGGTTGCTCTTTCTGCATTGAACAGATTTCTTTGATATGTAAACAGGCAATACACAGGAAACAAAGGCATCATAGTTTTATAGCTCCAGACCTGGGCCGGCTCCAGACCCCAGCACGCCAAGCGCGTGCTTGGGGCGGCATGCAATGGGGGGCGCTCTGCCAGTTGCCGGGAGGGCGGCAGGCGGCTCCGGCGGACCTCCCGCAGGCGGGCCTGCAGAGGGTCCGCTGGTCCCGCGGCTTCGGTGGAGCATCCGCAGGCATGCCTGCAGGAGGTCCACCGGAGCCGCGGGATCAGCGGATCCTCAGCAGACATGTCTGCGGGAGGTCCACTGGAACCGCAGGACTGGCGACCGGCAGAGCGCCCCCCGTGGCATGCCGCCGTGCTTGGGGCAGTGAAATCGCTAGAGCCGCCCCTACTCCAGACACCACAGTTATTCCCTCCCAAATTTGCTGTTCAGCCATAAAATTTTAAATGTAACCCCCCATTTCTTTCCCAGGTTACTTGGGAGTAGGCAACTCTCACCTGTGGTCTGGGTGCCTATGGTCATTAAGGATAATGGAAATCCTGGGGGTCCCAGCTGAGGTGGAGAATTAGGTGGGAATCTTCTAGTCACCCATCCATAGTAGTCCTCTCATGCCTATGAATATTTATAGTTTGCAGTGCCTCCACCTGGACAGGCACTGTATTCACCAGTGGCTCTCAAAGTTTTATACTGGTGACCCCTTTCACATAGCAAGCCTCTGAGTGTGACCCCCCCTTATAAATTAAAAACACTTTTTAATATATTTAACACCATTATAAATGCTGGAGGCAAAGCAGGGTTTGGGGTGGAGGCTGACAACTCACAACCCCCCATGTGGTAACCTTGCTACCCCTCTGAGGGGTCCTGATCCCATTTGAGAACCCCTGATATACACCTGTGGGCGTAGCTAGGTCACCTCCACGAACAAAAATGTAAATAATGGCAATAAACACCCCCAAAAACCCTAACACAATTCTACTTAGAACTTATCCTAACAACACAGAATAGAACATGCAACAGACTGCGATAGGTTAAGTTGTTATATCTATGCCACATCAGCTAATGGCTGCAATTTTCAACAGCAAATTGCAACATAAACCTAACCAACACTCGTGGCATTATACCCAGATCCACCCCATCCCTGAGCACACACTCTGCCTTAAGCTTATATAGTCCTGGGCCCTCTCTTGCGCAGGTGCAGGTGAGCAGGGGCGGCTCTAGCGATTTCGCCGCCCCAAGCAGGGCGGCACGCCGCGGGGGGCGCTCTGCCGGTCGCCAGTCCCGCGGCTCTAGTGGACCTCCCGCAGGCATGCCTGCGGATGATCCACCAAAGCCGCGGGACCAGCAGACCCTCCCCAGGCACGCCTGCGGGAGGTCCGCCAGAGCCTCCTGCCGCCCTCCCGGGGACCGGCAGAGCGCCCCCCGTGGCATGCCGCCCCAAGCACATGCTTGGCGTGCTGGGGTCTGGAGCTGGCCCTGCAGGTGAGTGAGCAGGAGTTCAGGCCAGCACTTTGTAAGGACCGCAAAGGCAGTCCAGGTGAACCAAGGAGTGAGGCAATTTTGTATTGTGACCAGCTTAGGTTGCACAGTATTAGCCGGCAGTACTGGTTTTTATATTAGAGAGCAATGGCCCGGGGCTAACTTGTTCTTTCCTCAATTGTCCGTAAGCCAAATTCAGACCTGCTGCCTCACTGAGTTTCCCGCTTCTGCTCCCAATGCCTAGCGGTGGAGACGGAGCCCATGAGCGAGGTCTCAGTCAGCGCTAACAAGTTGTCAGCTGCAGTTTAGTCTTAACCCTGTTTGTGTGTCTTCAACCCTGGCAAGAACAACAGGGCTCTGTCAGGCAGGAGGGGGGGGGGCAGGGGGGCAAGGCGCCCCAGGCCCCCCCCCCGCAGGCCCCCGGCGGGGCCCTGGCCCCCCCTGGTTCTTTTCCCCTCTTCGTTCCTCGGCTCTGCGCCGCGGCGAGGCGGGCGCTCGGCGTCCGGCGCGGCTGGACCCTCCCGCCGCGGCTGACCGCAGGTCAGTCAACCGGGACGGACCACACCACCGCGGCACCGCTGCCTGCGGCAGGTCCGCTCGCCCGGGCGGGCTCGCGACCTGCCCCTGGCGGCGGCATGCCTGCGGGAGCTCACCGAGCGCGGGGAAGAACTGGCGCTGGGGGGGCCCAGAGCCGCTCTCAGGGGCCCCCCGCCGCCGAAGACCCCGGGCCCTCGGAATTCTCTGGGCAGCCCTGGGCTCTGTTACAGTGTCTCCTTGGCCTAGACCCAGCCGTCTGCAGCAGTCTGGTCCCAGAGGTTGCGCACCACTGCGTCATGGTCCTTCAAAGACAACACATATTCAGTACACAGAGCTTTGTCTAATCAGGGGAGCTCTGAAAGGATTCAGAGGAGTCTCAGATAGGCATGCCTACATAAAATATTAAGCCTAAAGCATTTGTGAGGAATACAACTGTCCCTTTTGGGAGTTGTATCAAGGACTCTTAGATTCCAGTGCTGCAACTTTGCCTCTTGCACAAAGCTAAAATATTGCCTGTTTGTCAGTAATAATGCTAAAATTAAAAAAAATGGAGATATGCCTATCTCATAGAACTGGAAGGGACCCTGAAATGTCATCAAGTCCAGCCTGCTGCCTTCACTAGCAGGACCAAGTACTGATTTGGCCCCAAATCCTTAAGTGGCCCCCTCAAGGATTGAACTCACCACCCTGGGTTTAAGCAGGCCAATGCTCAAACCATCAAACTATCTCTTCCCACAGTTAATTTCTTGCCACCACTAGAACAAGACAAATACAGCAGCAGATACTCATACTATGGGTAAATATTGGGTCTCAAGTCCCACATCCTCCCTTGGGACTTATAAGGAACAGAGGAGTTTGAACCATGACCTTCAACTGTAGTTTTAAGGGAAAGTGATGTAACAGTTCTTCCCGGTGGCAGAGTCACTCTTACATTCCTTTATACTATATCCTGGTGACATCAAATTTTCTTAAAAAGCAAGATGGGTAACGTTATTCCCACTGGTAACATTCACCCAGTGTGCTGCTCCCGATGCCAAGATTGCCCAACAGAGTTCTGGTTACCTCTTTTCAAAGACCTGCATGACATAGACATCTTCCCTAGATCAACTTATTCCCACAGTCCCTCGCTGGTTCCTCTATTGATATACTGCTTCTGTTCTGCCCTTTCAGCTTCCGCTTAAACACTGGAACCACCTGCTCTGTTCCACAAAGGATGATAATTCCCACAAACATTTTTGCAGTACCAGACAGTACAAAGCACTACTCTCTCCCCTGCAGAGTGACATAACATGTTCCTCACATGAAATCATAATTCTGCTTCTCCTCTGATAAATCACCCACAGGAATGGAGCAGGCAGAGTGCCACATGGCTTCCTGGGTGCCCTATGTCCTTTCCTTCATGGTTTTGATTTCGGTTTCTGCTCTGGGATACCTCATTCTGTCTCACATAGATGTAAGTATGTCATTCGGCCACAGCCGCAAAGTTTTCTGCACTTCTGACCCTGCAGCTAGGAGTCATCCCCAAGCACAACCGTGCCTGTTAAAGTGCTGTGCACACAAAACATTGTGGAGCCATAAGACATGAAAATGATAAACGTCTCTGACCATGTGCAGCTTTCTATTGTCCTTTTGTCCTTCCATCCCCACTGCTCCCATCCCTTTGTATGCTGACATCTTCTGGTGTCAGGACTACATGTGGACTGTAAATCGCTGAAGGAGGGGCTGCCACTTCTATCATGTCTGTACAGCCCCAGGCTCATTTTCAGGCTCTATTATAATGTGATAATAATTTCTTAGAGAGGAGGAGGAAACCATGAGCCATGCCCCTGCCCCCAGCTTTGCCTCTGGACCTTGATGTGGTAACTGCATTGAAGTCCCTCCATTCTGCAGTTGAAGAATCCTTCTCACTGAAGAATGGAATCTCAACAAGCCCCTGTTGGGATGGACGAGAGGGATGTCCCCTTCTTGCGGTGTTCTGGGGGAGATCAGGGTCATGACGAAGCCCAGCATCAGAGGGTAGCACAGGCATGTGTCCCTGCCATATCTTGACAATAAAGCTCCCTGAGATGGCTTGTGCAGAAAAGCCTCTTTGGAAATGGGCTGTGACTGACACACGCACTCGCCTCCCCTGCCCCGCATGTTTATTTAGGAGAGTCATTTCAAACTGTAGAACAGGATTAGATGAAAGCCTTGCTCTGGGCCGCCTCCTAACGAGTTTACCAGGCACTGCAGTACAATGACGCCAGCAAGCCTCTCCTATGGAAGCCGTGTCTCCTCTTGCAATAATTACAAGACAATTGGCCAAATCAGTTGGAGTCATTGATACTTTCAGCCCTATAGCTGCTGGTAGAAAAGCCTGTACGAATTTTGGGGATTAACCCAGCCCTTTCCGCTTGTTACTCTTTGAGCTATGAAAAGGACTGTTTTGTTATCTCTGCTTGTAACCAGGGGCAGCTCTATTTTGCCCCCCCAAGCATGGCAGGCAGGCTGCCTTTGGGGGCATGCCTGCTGGAGGTCCTCTGGTTCCACGGCTTCAGCATACCCGCCACCGAATTGCCGCCGAAACCGCAGGACTGGTGGACCTCCTGCAGGCAAGCCACCGAAGGCAGCCTGCCTGCCCCCCTCACAGCAACCGGCAGGGCGCCCCCTGTAGCTTGCCACCCGAGGCACACGCTTGGCGTGCTGGTGCCTGGAGCCACCCCTACTTGTAACTCCCTGCACACTGAGATGAGAACAGCTCCTTGGCAGGGGTTCTGCTCCAGCCCTAGACCTGAATGGCTGCCTGAGTGTTTGGTATTTTTTGTTTTGTTTTTTGCAGATCAAGAAACACTGCCAAGAAGGAAAGAAAAAGCAATCAAATACGGTGTACGAAGACATGTCCTACCCCCTTAGGCTCAACACCATGGCCACAGTCAACCCTTATAACAATTGTTAGGAAGCTCTTGCCAGCTGAGGCAGTGTGGACATCAGCAGCTCCTCCTCCACGTGCTTGAGCTAGAAAGGCTGACGTCTGACAATCATTCCCTTTAGTGAAAAGAAAAAAATACCTGCCTCGTGTCCTGTGCAATATTTCTGCTTATTTCACTCAATTGTGATGACCACTTTGCAGGGGTGGGGGGCAGGGAGGTTATTTACAGAAAATGTAGAGAAATGAATGCATCCCTGAACGTGTTAGTGTGTGCTGGGGAAGGCAGCATTAGATGCTGTGGTGTATAGTCGACTTGATGCAACACCTGCTCTTGCTCTGCCCGTTAGTGATGCTCACCCCCCTCCAATGAAGCATGTGAGAGAAGTTGTGTTGGGAGCATGGGGAGACACTCAGGCCCAGATTCACAAAGGGACTTAGGTACCTCAACCCACACAGGCACCTCTAAGTCCCAGTTTAGGTGCCACTGAGATCCACAAAACCTCCACTCAGCTTCCACCTAACCCTGTAGGTGCCTAAATGAGCTCAGCCCCTAATTTTGCAGCAAAAGTTCCCTTGGCACTTAAGTTCCTCTGGGCAAGAGTGCACCTGCCTCCCTCTTGGTGTCTGGCCACCTAAGCCCCAGAGCAATCCAAGAACCAAGGGAAGATAGGTGCTCCCCCACCTATCTTGCCTACGGGGCCTGATCCAATAGGCATGCTCACACCTGGCCTACTGGATTGGGTCTCACTGAAATGCTGGCTGGAGGAAAGTGGTGGTGGTGCTGCTGCCTGCTTTATAATGTTCAGCCCAGTGGTTAGCTCACTTTACTGGTACGTGGCAATCTTGGTTCAGTCCCCTCTTTGCTCAAAGTGGAGAAAAGATTTGAACAGAGATCTCTCACATGAGTGCTTAGACTACTGAGTTATGGGATATGCTGATGCAGGGCTCCCGCCATCTCTCCTGTGAAACCTGTTCTACTTTGAATACTTAGTCCTTGGGAGAGAAAATGGCTCTGTAGATGGATATTTAGAGCACTCAGTTCCCCTGCCCCAGTGATTCTAACTAGTTACCCACCGTATAAGAGCTTCAACAGGAGAGAGTTCTACAGCAGACTTCTCCTATGGCTCAGTGGTTAGCGCACTTTTCTACATGCTGGGTGACTCCTGTTCAAATCCTTTCTCTCCTCAGGCAGAGTGGGGGGGAATTGAACCTGGCTCTCCCATGCCACAGCTAAGTACTCTGACGTTATGAGGTAGGTACTGCCCATGACTATTTTGCATGGGCTGAGGCAGATGCCCAACTCGTTCTCCCAAGAAACAACGTAGGGACCTAAGCTGCCTGACTTCAGGCAGCTGGTTCCCATTCATGGATCTCTAGCAGAGATAGCAGCCTGGCTCCCTACCTAGCATACTGGCTTTTGGGGAGCTCATTCTAAGGTGCCTTTCTCTCCCTATGTATTGTAGAGGGAGCTTAGATGCCTAACTCAGGCTGTGTGGATTGCAGTGTTGTTCTGTGATTTTCTTGGTACCTAAAGGTGGGGTATTGCTATACTCCGTATCATAATACCCAAGCCTCTGAGATAGGCCTCAGACACCATGGTGATAGGCATCTATATAAAAACATAGATGGATAAATAAATAGATGGATTCCAGCATTTGCAACAAAGCACATGCAGCTGGGTAAGTGGGTTTTGTGTAATCTAAGTATTAAAGCAGAGAAAATTCCTCAGAACAGCATTCAAAACCCATTTGTGAAATGGCAAAATACAAGTGTAAAGAGCTTGTCTAATCCCCCATAGTCACTGACTATCCCACAGGAATGAAGTTGGACCTACAGTGTATATGACTCTTCTTGCTTTAGGGTAATAGCCAGATGGCTGGGATTCTTGCATTAAATTCAGGAAATGATGAGGTTTTCAGGCCCATGACATCATGTGTTTGTGAGGAGACAGAAGCTTCTGCCCCTCTTTCAGGTTCTTTGTTTAATGTAGGTTATTACACAACACAGCTCAGTAAACCCCCCTCAGTGATGCTGCACTGTACAATGACTTTCAAAATACCCTCTAGCCTGGGCCACAATCAGCAGCTAGACATCTGACCAGGGAGTGGATGACCCTGGGCCAAATTAACTCTGAAATATTTACCTTTCTCTTGGCAACATAAGTTTAAAAACTCAGTGTGGTGAGTAAAAAGCTACATTAGCCCTGTAATGGCTTATGTAGACCTGTCCATTTGTTAGCAGGGAAGGATTTAATCCTCTTTCTCTCTGGCTAGAGAGCAGATCACAGCTGTCTGCCTTACATGCAGAGAGAGATCCAGAGATGGCCCAGCTGTGGGGAATTAATTAATTACCACCAGCCCCAGCACAGTATAAAACAGGGGAAGAGGGCCTGATACTTGTTATTGGTTTCAGGGTGTTTAGGAAGGGAGTTAGTGAAGGAAAGTGTTCTTTAACATTCAGGTTTTGCTTTGTATTTGGTTTGCAAAGGGGACAAGATATTCTTTATCTTGGGGGTATATTTCTACTTTGCATTATAGAGTTGTTCACAGTGCACCAGTCTTCTTTATCAGTTGGCACTGTGGGTGCTCAGCACTTCTGAGAACTGAACCTGAGGTGTCCCAACTTGAGCACCCACAATCAGGGGCTGCTTTTGCAAATCTTGGCTTGAGTATTTCTATTTTGTAACCACAGAGCAATGCCAGAGCAATCAAAGTGAGTGAGTGTGTAAATCTATTTCTATTTAAGACAGGTGACAGATAAGCAAGGGCTTGTTGACAGGAAATATTGTGGTGGGTAATGTAGAAAGTGCCAGGCAGAGAGATTGTGAGACATTAGGGAGGGGAGAGGGTACTAAGAAAGGGTTTTTGGTAATGCAACAAGCTGTAACTACAGCAGAGTGACTGATGGAATTAGTGTCTCATCGAAGACATTCTCAACTGTTTTCACTTTTGTATGAGTAGCTTACTGAATATCCAGTATATTATTGCATGGCTGTAGTCAACATGCTGTACTCACATAGCTGTGATATTTATTTGTATGTGGGTTATGTATCTGTCAGCTCAGAGCCTGTAATCCTTGCCCAGGCAGAGCTCCTGTTGCATTCACTGGAAGTTTTCCCTGAGTAAGAACTACGGAACTGGGTCCATAATATTTTACTGTGTAATTGTTGGAAAAATACCAAATCCACAGGTCAAACTTTAAATGTGTATGAAATGCTACATACACATTTATGAAGAGGGCTTTACACATTTTTTTTGTATCCACATTTTTTTGTTTTTAATGTGTTTTTTTTATGTCCTTTACAAATCAATATTATAGATACTGAAGAGACGTTGTTCTGTAATGTTTGGTTTTACTTTGAGACTATTTTGAAGGTTTCCTGCAAAGCACAATAAAATCTGTAGCAAACACTGCCTCTAATGCTCAATTCCCACTCTTCAGGTAGCATTGGAAAATATTGTCCAGTACATGTTGTTTTTCAATTTACAGTAAATTGGTGAAGGAAACTTGGGGGGAGGAACTGCTCATCTCCTGAGTGCAGCTTTTACCTGCTTAAGCAAAAATTATCAATTATCAAGTTGATGGAGATGGGAAGAAATGCAAAATTGTAGTTGACTATTGTATGACCTTTGAATAACCAGACTTTTTTTGTTTAGCGGTGGTTGCTTAGAACACTGTTCATTGCATTTTGCTGGATTCTGACTACCATAGATATAGTAACTCCTCACTGAAATTTGTCCCAGTGAACATTGTTATGTTGCTGATCAATTAGAGAACATGCTTGTTTAAAGTTGTGCAATGCTCCCTTATAACATTGTTTGGCAGTAGCCTGCTTTGTCTGCTGCTTGCAGAAAGAGCAGCCCATTGGAGCTAGCTGGGGGGGCTTGGAACCAGCATGGACCAGAAACCCCACTATTACCTCCCTGCTCCTGTAAGTTCCCTGTGCCACAACCCCCAGCAGGCTATCAACTGCCAGGTAGTTCAGCTGCCCTTTCCTCCACTGCTGTGTGCTGCTCCTGGGAGCATCCTGCTTGCTGTGGGGGTGTGGAGAAGAGGGGTGCTAATGTCTGGGTATCCCCCATCTCCATAGAAGAGGATGGGGGCTCAGGAGGATGGAGGGAGTTTGCTGGCAGCAGCTGCTGTCTCTAACTTGCTGATCTACTTAAAAAGGCAATGTACTTACAGTGGCATCAGCATACTTAAAGGGGCAATGCACATCTCTCACTCACACACAGGGTGTGTACGTCTGTCTTTCTCTGCCATGCTGTCTCCCCTCCCTCCATTCATGCTGCCTTTTAGAATGTGAGGCTACATTAACAACCATGTTTTAACCCTTGAGGGCTCAGCTGAGTGCTAGTTCATCATTTAGCAGTAAGGCATTCCCTGGGAAATATCTCAGCCTCTGACTCCACCACCTCAACCAGGCTTCACAATCATCATTGCTGCGTATGGTATTAAATTGTTTAAAATGTATTGTGTGTGTATATATATATAGAGAGAGAGAGAGAGACTTTTGTCTGGCAAAAAAAATTTCCCTGGAACCTAACCCCTGCCCCATTTACATTAATTCTTATAGGGAAATTGGTTTCACTTAACATCATTCGCTTAAAGTAGCATTTTTCAGGAATATAACTACAACATTAAGGGAGGCATTACAGTACTCTGTAATCAGTACTGGCTTTTGCTGCACTTCTGCTGGGCCAGAATATTACTGGGGGGTTGGTTCTTATATATCCACATTGCTGTGCACATCTTGACAATATTGGGCTTGTTCTTGTTGCTTGTATTGTAAATTGCCAATAAAATAGTCATAAAAGCAAAACTGTTAGGCATGCTCTATGCTATCCCACATACTGCTGAGGACCCCAGTTCATGTAATGAAAGCTTGATCCATTTGTTAGTAGCCTTAGCATAAATATGCGATACAAGATGTTTTATAGAACCTGAGCCCAAGAGGTGATCATGAATACATTTTTGGTGTTGATACCAATTGAACATTTCTAGTGCAAATAATTTACAGTCATGACTGTCACTGAGCTAGCAGCAGGGCTGTGGACAGAGGTCACTCTAGCACTATTACCAATGTCCAAATATTAGAAAGATGTGTGGTTTTATTATAGGTTCATTGGTCCCTGACTGTTCCTAAATCACTTGAAAAGCTGAGCCAGTACTAATCTAGCTGATCAGCAATGGGGAATGGCAGTGTCACCTCCCTCTGTCCAGCATGATACAAAAATGTATCATGTTCTGCATGATACAGTTTTTTCAGAGAATCATAGTCCCTAGCTTTGTAAATGACTGCTACAACTTTGTCTCCTAGGTAGTACTAAGCATGGTTACGGTTATGGGGTGCTCTGTTAACATATAGAGCCAAACTCTGTTACAGCTGTGTGAATCCAGATGTACTCGAGATGGCAGGGGCAGTTTGGTGTACAGCACACTTTACAGCTGCCATCAAAAGGAGCAGCATGGTTTCCTCTAGCACCTACTGCATAGTACATGGGGGTCTGGAGCCCTAGCTGTACCTGTAAACATATAGACAGTGTCTCCTTGCAGGGTCAGAGTGTGTTAGCCAAGCACACCTCCCCCAGCACTGTCTAGTGCATGAAGCTGGAATCCTGTTTTGCAGCCCTATAGATACACTGGAGGGGCAGAAGGAGACGCTCCCTGCATGTTGTTCTTTACCCAATGATTACGCCTGAAAGAGGACATGATTTCACCCTACGCGATAATTTCGTCATCCATCACTGAAATGCAGCCCCCTCTGGGGTGGAACATGGTAACTTTATAGCAGTGTAAAGCAGCAGCACTATATGGCAGTTTAGGACAGAATGTAAAAAGAAAGTCAACAACGTGAGGAACCCATTGTCTGTTACTAAAGTTGGACATATAGCTACTTGGATTTGCTCTGAGATTGATTTTGCAGCTTGTAGAAACACAGACCGAGCCTTACGAACATTCATGTGCATTGTCCTTACACAATGCACTAGCTAGGGCTTTGTGCAGAAAGCATCTTACAAGAACCATCCCTCTAACATCTGACAGGTCTCAGACTGGCCCTTAGGCTCTGCACAGGAGGACCTGACTCTCAGCAGCCCTTCCGATTTATAGAAGTGAGAAGTAAAACCAAGACCCCGAGGGGAACCATGACTTCAGTGAGCCTGATCTTCAAAACATGCCTGGGTGAGGTAAAGGAGGAAGCTAATGAAGAAGGCTGAAGAAACACTTGTACTTTACCGCTGGGAGAGGAGAATATGCCGTAACCAGTGGGAACCAGCTGTTTTTTTACACCAGTCTCAAAGCCTCCCCTCCCCCTGGCCTGTCTGATGTGATTCTCAGAAGTGACACTTCTGTTAGTGTGTACAATGTTCTGATGACCTCAGCCTGCCCCGATAGATAGGGGGCACCTGGTGTCTGAGGAGGATCCATGAAGTGTCCCGGGGGACTTGGCTTCATGACTTCTCAAGTGGAAACTGCATTTTCATAAAGGCAACATGTTCTGTGGATGTTGGTGGGGCTCTTGAGCCAGGGACCCCCTACATAAACGTGACGTGGGAATGAGTTCATCTGACCCTGAGGCCAGCCAGGCCTTCGTCTGAGTTGAACGGCGATGTGCAGCCAATCACATGGCGAGGAGAATTCCACAAAAACGTTCCCCTTCCTGCCTCAGCGCAGGGGAAACCCAGTGTCTCAGGAGTGCTTGGGGAGGAGTGCAGGGCTGGGGAATCTATTGTTAGGTGTTCCCATTGGAACAAGGCTGCTCTCTCACCACCAGAACCAAAGAGGGAGGCAGCAACACAGAGCAAACAGACTTGTTGTATGGGCCATACGCTGGCAGCGTTTATAGTTTGTTCCTGAGAAACATGACGGTGTAGCACAATGGGGTGTTGGCCCATGCTTCCTCACCACACAACAGGCAGGGCAATTGCTTAAGACTTGAGAGACATTGGTCCAAGTCCCTGTGCTTGGCCACAGGCTTTCTTACTGTCCCACAGCAAATGGCTCTTACAAAACTACTCAAGACAGCTACGTCCCACGCAGACTGCGAAGAGCTACAAAAGGACCTCTCAAAACTGCGTGACTGGGCAACAAAATGGCAGATGAAATTCATTGTTGATGAATGTAAAGTAATGCACATTGGGAAAACATAATCCCAACTATACATATGAAATGATGGGATCTAAATTAGCTGTTACCACTCAAGAAAGAGATCTTGGGGTCATTGTGGATAGTTCTCTGAAAACATCCACTCAATGTGCAGTGGCAGTCAAAAAGGCACACAGAATGGTGGGAATCATTAAGAAAGGGATAGATAATAAGACAGAAAATATCATATTGTCTCTATAGAAATCCATGATACACCCACATCTTGAATACTTTGTGCAGATGTGGTCACCCATTCTCAAAAAGGATATATTGGAATTGGAAAAGGTTCAGAAAAGGGCAACAAAAACTATTAGGGGTATGAAACGGCTTCCATATGAGGAGAGATTAATAAAACTGTGACTTTTCAGCTTGGAAAAAAGATGACTAAGGGGAGATATGACAGAGATCTGTAAAATCATGACGGATGTGGAGAAAGTAAATAGGGAAGTGTTATTTACTCCTTCTCGTAACACAAGAACTAGAGGTCACCTAATGAAATTAATAGGCAGCAGGTTTAAAACAAACAAAAAGAAGTATTTCTTCACACAATGCACAGTTAACAGGGTTATTCCATACCCCTAATCATTTTTGTTGTCCTTTTCTGTACCTTTTCACATTCCAAAATATCTTTTTGGGGATGGGGCGACCACATCTGCACGCAGTATTCCCATACCCAGACTCCCCTGCCAAGCCTCACCCGGTATGTCCAGACCCCCTAGGCCTCCATTCCCAAACCCCACCCCATTGAATCTCAACCCCTATATCTGGAGCCCCCCTGTATCCAGAGCCCCTGCTTCTGGATGCCAACCCCTTCATCCAGACCACCCCTCACTGAGCTCCCTGCACTCAAATCCCCATCCTGATGCTCCACCCCCTGCACCACCCTGAGCCCCCACATCGAGACTCCCACGCCACTGACCGCCAACTAGCTGCACCCAGACTCCCACCTCACCAAGCCTCAGATCCCTCCCCACACGCTGAGACCCCCACACCCAGACCCCTCTGCTGAGCCCCAACAACCTTCCCCTGGAAGCCCCTGCAGAGTCCCATTGCCCTTCACCTTGGAACCCCCACAACTAGCCTCTGTACATCCAGATCCCCCCACACCTAGACTCCCCACTGAGCTGCCTTCACCCAGATTGTCCAACACAGAATCCTCTCACCCCACACCCGGATCCCCCCAAACTGAACCCCTCCACACTTGGATCCTGACTGGTTGAGCCTACCTACCCCACAGCTGGTGTGCCTGGTGCAGAGGGACTGGGCCCCAGAGTGTTTCTGGGGCAGGCCCAGGCCTTGTGCTGTGTCAGAGTCGGGTGCAGCCTCATCGCTGAGTCCGTGTCCTGGGAGTGGGGAGGGCTGCAGGGTGATCTTCCACCTTCGTGCAGCCAGTGGCCCCCACTGCTATGCTGGAGCCTCTGCATTTATTTATTGACAAATAAAACTTGCAGAATTATAAAATATTTGTGTGCAGAATTTTTAGGTGCAGAATTTTTAACTTTTTGGCACAGAATGCCTCAGTAGTAGTATTGTGTAAGTGCAACTTTGAAATGTAGATTTTTTTTGTTACATAACTGCACTCAAAAACAAAACACTGTAAAACTTTAGAGCCTACAAGTTCACTCAGTCCTACTTCTTGTTCAGCCAATCGCTAAGACAAACAAGTTTGTTTACATTTACGGGAGATAATGCTGCCTGCTTCTTGTTTACGTCACCTGAAAGTGAGAACTGGATCCCCCTTGTTCACATGCTTGTTGACCCTTCAAAGAATTCTAGTAGATTGGGGAGGCATGATTTCCCTTTACAAAAAACGTGTTGACTCTTCCCCAACAAATTATGTTCATCTATGTGTCTAACAATTCTGTTCTTAGTTTCAACCAGTTTGCCCGGTACCGGCCTGTTATTGCTGGGATCACCTCTGGAGCCCTTTTTAAAAATTGGCATCACATTAGCTATCCTCCAGTCATTTGGTACAGAAGCTGATTTAATTGATAGGTTACAAACCACAGTTAGTAGTTCTGCAATTTCACATTTGAGTTCCTTCAGAACTCTTGGGTGAATACCATCTGGTCCTGGTGACTTATTACTGTTTAATTTATCAGTTCGTTCCAAAACCTCCTCTAATGACACCTCAGTCTGGGACAGTTCCTCAGATTTGTCACCTAAAAAAAATGGCTCAGGTTTGGGAATCTCCCTCACATCCTCAGCCATAAAGATCGATGACAAAAATTCATTTAATTTCTTTGCAGTGGCCTTATCGTCCTTGAGTGCTCCTTTAGCTTCTCAGTCATCCAATGGCCCCACTGGTTGTTAAGCAGGCTTCCTGCTTCTGATGTACTTAAAAAAATGTTTGCTATTACTTTTTGAGTCTTGGGCTAGCTGTTCTTCAAATTCTTTTTTGACCTTCCTAATTATATTTTTACACTTCACTTGCCAGAGTTTATGCTCCTTTCTATTTTCCTCACTAAGATTTAACTTCCACTTTTTAAAGGATGTGGTTTTGCCTCTCACTACTTCTTTTACTTTGTTGTTTAGCCATGGTGGCACTTTTTTGGTTTCCTCAATATGTTTTTTTTTAATTTGGGGTATACATTTAAATTGAGTCTTTATTATGGTGTCTTTAAAAAGTTTCCGTGCAGATTGCAGGGATTTCATTTTTGGCACCGTACCTTTTAATTTCTCTTTAACTAATGTCCTCATTTTTGTGTAGTTCCCCTTTCTGAAATTAAATGCTACCATGTTGGACTGCTGTGATGTTTTCCCTGCCACAGGGATGTTAAATGTAATTATATTATGTTCATTATTACCAAGTGGTCCAGCTATATTCACCTCTTGGACCAGATCCTGTGCTCCACTTAGGACTAAATCAAGAATTGCCTCTCCTCTTGTGTGTTCTGGGACTAGCTGCTCCAAGAAGCAGTCATTAAGGTGTCAAGAAACTTTATCTCTGCATCACCTACTAAGGTGACATGTTCTCACTCAATATGGGGATAGCTGAAATCCCCCATTATTATTGAGGGGTTTTTTTTTGTTTTGTTTTTTAATTTTAATAGCCTCTGTAATCTCCCTGAGCATTTCACAGTCACTATCACCATCCTGGTCAGGTGGTCGTTACTAAATCCTTACTGCTATATTCTTTTTATCAAAGCATGGAATTACTATCCATAGATATTCTAAGGTACAGTTTGGGTCATTTAAAATTTTTACTTCATTCGATTCTACGCTTTCTTTCAAATATAGTGCCACTCCTCTACCAACATGACCTGTTCTGTCCTTCTGATATATTTTGTACCCTGGTATTACTGTATCCAATCAACTATCCTCATTCCACCAAGTTTCTGTGATGTCTATTATATCAAAATCCTCATTTAATATGAGGCACTCTAGTTCATCCATCTTATTATTTAGACTTCTAGTGTTTGTGTATAAGCACTTAAAATTGTCACTTTTCAGCTGTCTGCTTTTACATGATGTAATTGAATGGGACTCTTTTTCATTTGAGTATCAGAGGGGTAGCCATGTTAGTCTGGATCTGTAAAAGCAGCAAAGAATCCTGTGGCACCTTATAGACTAACTGACATTTTGCAGCATGAGCTTTCGTGGGTGAATACCCACTTCTTCACTTGCATCCGAAGAAGTGGGTATTCACCGACGAAAGCTCATGCTGCAAAACGTCAGTTAGTCTATAAGGTGCCACAGGATTCTTTGCTGCTTTTTCATTTGACTGTTTCTCATCAGATCCTACCCATATTTTATCATTTTCCATCCTCTCCTCCTTACTAGGACATAGAGAATCTCCATTAATAGATCCTCCCCTAAGCGATATCTTTGTCCGACCATGTGCTCTTCTGCACCTGTCAGCTTTCCAGCAATCTGGTTCCATTTTGTTTTAGGTCCTGCCTCAGCACAACACTTCCAGCCCAACCTTGCTATGATTCTAGGCCTTCCAGCAAAGGGCACCCAGTAAAAGTTTGTTTTCCAGGTGGTATTCTCTTGTTCTTTGAACCTGGCTTTAAGAGGCACTTCTGTTCCAATGGAAATGCCAATGAATCCATTTCTCAGACCCTGTGGAGCATGGGGTCTATCTCAGATTAAATGTTTGTGGGGAGGGGGCCCTTATTAAAATGCACTGGCCAGGTCCAATATTTTCATTCTCCTAATCACTTTCTTTGTTATTCTCCTGCTCCTTCTTTTCATTGAATGTTGGCCGAGGATCAGAGATCAGGAGCCAGAGGGTTGAATTCAAGAACCTGACGTGACGCAGAAGGCAGGAGTCTGCGGCCCTTTCTCATGCTAGGGAACCCCTGGTCTGGGACTACTCCCCAACTTGAAGGAGTGGAAGTGTCGCGCACATGCCCTCCGAGAGAGCAGTGCCCACAGATGAGCTTGAACACCCTTCGGCTTTGCTTCTCTTAGCTGTCTTCCTCCACCCATTTTGCCTTGCAGCTCTCTGGCAACCACTCGAGTCAAACCCCAGAGACCAATTTACTGCTTAGGGTCCCAGATTGCAATATGTGGTTTTTCAACAGTGAGAAGTGAGATGTGATGCACCAGCCAGGTCAGATGCATTGCCGGCGAGTGACATTTAAAGGTGTAAGTGGTTGGTTTCTTATGTGGCTTCTCGCCGTACCAAGTGATATGGGTATACGCTTGAAGGTCCTCGGTTCTCAGAAAGGAACCGGCCTAACTAATAATCTCTGTAACATCTCTGAAGGATTCGCTGCTCTTCTGATTGCTCTCGGTTATTTATAAGATCAGCACAGTGGCTCCCCTTGTGTGTCTGGAATGGGGAAGGTCAGGGACTAAATTAAAATACCTCATGGACCAGAACTACTACGTTCCGGAAAGTTCAGTTAACAGGGGCTCTGCGTGTGTATTGGGAGAGGTGAATCTGCACCTCCTAATTCCTATCCGGGTTTGAGGTGGAAGCAATGAAAGGTCAGACAAAAGGCTGTCCACAGGCAGCCATGTTGTCCCCTCCAGCAACATGTGTCTAGGAAGCTGACAGCAGCTGCATGCAGGAACACCCTGGCTATCCGTGTTCCTAGGCTGCCTAAAACCAGCACGTCCAGGGAATCTCACTGGAGTGCTGTTTCCCATGGGATCTGCAGCCTTCGTTTCAGTTCCCAAAGGTTCATGTAAACATCTCAAACAGAACCTCTCACACTTCCAGCAATGGACAAAGCACAGGCGTCTCGCTCTTGACAGTCAGATGCCCAGCAGAAGAGAAGGAACATGCTGTCCAAGCCCTTCACTCTCTTGTTATCGCTCTTTTGCTAGCGAGTTGAGGGTAACACATGATAGTCAATCTGTGGCAGCTTTGTAGTGGTGTCTCTACCGAATGGTGGCAAGTGACCAGAAGCCTGAGGGTCACACTTAATTGGAGCCGCTGGGAGGGATAAACCACCCCCCCACTTTATTCCTTTGCCTCTCTGGCCCTGTCACAGAGAGACAAAGTCAGCCCTGGGAACTGAGGGCACCACCTTGCCTTGGAAGGAGCAAAGAGGACAGCAATATTTATAACCCAAACCAGGCTGCTGCTCATGATCTTCTTAGCATAGGTGCAATGTGCCTCAGGTGGCACATGAGCAGGATTCCTCTCCTAATTTGGTCAGCACGCTTTGCTGGGCTAGCACATCTTTCTCTGCTGTTGCACTGAAGAAACAGTGGTGGGGTAGGTGCAGGGGTGGTTGCTGCCATAGCCTTTGAAGTGTTATGTTTCTATTTGACACATTTCACAGCTACAGCTTATCTGCAAAGTGAGTGATTCTTCTGAGGTCTGCTTTGCGAGCCTACCACCTTGTGCAATGCAAAGCCTACCACCTTGTGCAATGGCTCCGTGCTAACACACAGACAAGCTGTGGTCACTTTGATTCAGTAGAGGCTGCTGCAGAGGTGATGCAGCACAACAAACCCAAGGCACATCAGCTCAGTAAACAATCGCCTTCATTCGCATGTCTCTGGCCCTGAATGCAGCAGGAAGAGGTGCTGAACTGCGGCTCCCTGACAGATGTCTCAGCAACGTGCTTTAACCCAGAGGTTGCATGTGCTTGATTGGAAATGCAATGGCAGATGGACTGTCCTGCCTAGGGTTTCACAGGACTAATGGCTGGCTGCAGACCTTTCCCACTTGGGAGCAAAATAATTCTAGAGCAGCCAATGGCAAGGACTCTCTTTTCCCAGATTAGAAACAGGAATGGCTAGAACACAGGACTCAGGTGGTAATGACAGGTTTCAGAGTAGCAGCCGTGTTAGTCTGTATCCGCAAAAAGAACAGGAGTACTTGTGGCACCTTAGAGGCTAACAAATTTATTAGAGCATAAGCTTTCGTGGGCTACAGCTCACTTCATCAGATGCATTCAGTGGAAAATACAGTAGGAAGATATATATATACACAGAGAACATGAAACATAGTTATAACTGTTTCCCCATGCTTATTCCCACCCCCACCTCCACCCCCACAGTTCCTTACATCTCCCTGTCAATTGCTGGAAATGGGCCATTTTCATTACCACTACAAACAGTTCTTTTTCTCTCCTGCTGGTAATAGCTCACCTTAACTGATCACTCTCCTTATAATGTGTATGGTAACACCCATAGTTTCATGTTATCTGTGTGTATATATATCTTCCTACTGTATTTTCCACTGCATGCATCCGATGAAGTGGGCTGTAGCCCACGAAAGCTTATGCTCTAATAAATTTGTTAGTCTCTAAGGTGCCACAAGTACTCCTGTTCTTTTTGTGGTAAAGACAGAAATCTGACATTTATATCCTGCCGTTCGTCCTGAAAGGATGAAGGATCCCCCTGTGTGGTTGTACGTAACCAAGCATGCTGGGGCCCTGATCCTGACTGGGTGCTATTGTGATACAAGCAGTAATAGCAATACTGGACCTTTATATAGCATGCAGCCTGCTCAGAGCACTTCATAATCCATTCTCACAACACGCCTGGGAGGCAGGTAGTATCTTTATCCCCATTTCACAGAGGCCCAGGTCGTGGAAGTGACAGCAAGTCAGGGAGACGCCCGGATTAGAGCTCATGCTCTTTGAATCTCAGCTTTGTTTTCATTGCTCCAGGCATTGCTGTCTCACCACTGGCAAAAATGAACGTTTACTGGCCCTGCTGTGGTGCTGTCACTAAGTACGGGGAAGGGGTGGGAGGAGACCTGACCTCTTTGGGCTTGAGAGAACTGCAGCTTAATGGCTTCTGCTCATTTAGTGGTATTTTTACAGCCAATGCTGTACTGAAAGGATACTCCAGGAGTTAGGAAGCTAACTGGGGACTTAGGAGCCCTGGGTTCAATTCCCTGCTCTGTCACAGACTTCCTGGGTGACCTTGGGCATGTCACTTGGCTCCACTGCACCTTGGTTCCCATCTGTAAAATGGGGCCAATAGTAGTGTCCTACCTGGCAGGGGGAAGAAATACCTTAAAGAGTATGAAGTGTTTTGAGATCTACTTACATAAAGTGCTGTCTAAGAGATAGGTATTATTATAAGTCCTAAGCAAACCTACAACAGACATCAGGGTGAACAGCAAAGCACCCCACCCCCATACTCCACGCACAAGTTGGGCGCTACCATACTTTGCATACACATATTCTGCTATTGCCTCTCAAGCTGATGAGCTCTGTGCAGAGGGTGCCATGTTAAACAAGTGTCTGCTGAAACAGCACCTTTGAGTGCAGCACCTCTTTGCTGAGAAACGCTGACATCGATTGTTATTTTATAAGGGTTGGACTTACCCTGCCAACTCATAACCATCCTGTGGAGTGTTGGTGTGAACTCCAACCAAGGCTTCAGAGACTTCTGACATTTACAGAAGAGCTTTGGTCTATGATGCTTTTGCCAACTTCTACAAAGCGTGCTAGCATCAAGTTTCTTGCAGCTCAGCCATGGTAGCTGTCTCATCTGGGCAGCGCTTGTATGTCTTGTGTATGAAATCTTCAGCTCCCACCCCAACAGTGACAAGGCTGCAGAGAAGGAACCCCAGAGACTGCAATGTTAAAATGAAAGCTGCCCACTAAATGGACTGGACACAAGGGGTTTTTGTGTGAGGTACACTTGAGTGATCATGAAGGCGAGGGATGATAAAAATGGCCAGTTATTAGCATTCAGACAGTGAATATTTTTGCTCCCTTATGACCTAAGGGCCCACAAACCTGTTATACAAAATCTTCATGTTTTTCTCTGATGTAAGGGGAGATTCCTGCTCCCAGGCAGTGACACTGACTAGCTTCTGGGAGGAGACACAGGAAGAACAGTTATGTACAATATGGCACAATAGGTCTAGGTCTCTAGGAGCATCGCAGGAGACTGGGCATTCCCATCAGGGACCCGTCGCTTCTGGGTGAAGGCCCAGGATGAGATGGGCTGATGATATGGTCTGAGATTGCAATTATTCCTGGGTACGTAGCGCAGTCAGGAGCTGAACAAGTATTTTCTCCACGGCCCTGTCCTGCCACATCTGCATCCCACACCTGGACTTCTCTTGGGCAGGGATGGTGCCAGTCCTACTGAATTGAGTGTCAATTCTCTGGTGGCATCAAATGCCTGTCAGTTCATTTGTGCTCATCAGACCTGCTTCATGTGCTGCACAGGCATGGTGTGACTGGTACCTGCGCCTCCGATTCCTCAGGCAGAGTGTCTTAGAGAAAAGCCCTGAAAGGCTGGTCAGCCTGAACTAGATGTCGGTATGGACCAGACCCTGGATAACGGGGACCTCTAGGAGCTATAAATTATCAGCTTTGAAGGAACCCTCGGGGGGTTCAGGTCAGCTCTCCGCTGTAAGTTACTTGTGCGCGCACCAAGTACGAATCTCTCATGTACTATTACATTGTGTCCAGGTGCAGAGGCCCTGGCAGGCAAGGACTTAACTCACCACTCAGCTTTGTTGCAGGTGTAAAGGTCCAGGTAACGAAGTGCAGGTAAAGGCCTCATTAGGCGCTCAGAGGTAAATCAGGGAGCACAATAAAACCTGCTCCCTCAGGGGAGAGGCAGCACTTGGGAGCACAGTGAGAAGGGCCCATTCAGCTGTATCACAAGCAGGCCATTTGGTTTTCTATTTGAGAACTACGTTTTGCCTGTTAGCCCCAGAGCTGAACCCTAAATACTGCAGAGAAAAGCCCCTTTGATCCCAGCTGGGCCCAATTCATCCCCTGGGGAAATTCCACTGGAGTCACCAGACCTGCATAAGGGAATGAATCTAGGCCAGGATTCTTCTGCTCCTGGGCCATGTTGGAGGACTGCCAGCATGTACACATCTAATTCTGAACGGTGAAGCAATGTCAAACTGGAGTGAAAGCCTCCTGGGAAGATGAAAGCCAGAATGCCATGAATTCTTCGACAGGCCCCTGTGCACAGTTAGAATACAGGGCACTGATCCATACTCCAGCAGACAAGACACGTCTGGTCACAGACACAATAGGGCATTTCCTATGGGAAGAAAAAGACCAGATGTGCATCTTTTGCCATTTGCTTTCATTTGCTTAGCCCAGCCAGACATGGTCTGTGTCTTTGCCTGGTCCTCTCTCTAGCTCAGCATTTCTCAGTGTGGCCACCATGGCTGGACATGGCCACTAGTGTATTTTTTTTTGTGGCCACGACAGCCTCCAAAGCATGGGTCGAGGCTGGGGGGTGGGTGGGTGCAAAGCAGCAGCCCTTTACCGTAGCACCCAGCTATTGCTCCCGGATGCACTGCCTTGGTATTTGTGCGGCTGGCACTGCTGGCAGGGATCGGCGCCCTGCACTGCACAGCCTCCTCAAGGACTCTGGGAAGCACGTCTGGAGACACATGGGGCTGGTGTGTGCGGCACCAGAGGCAGCTCTGGGCTGCAGTGTTCAGTCGCTGGGGCACTTCCTTGGGCAACTCCCCCACTCCCCCCCGGCCAGAGCATAGTGAGCCTGAGACTCTGCAGGCGGTCGGTGAGTTCCTAGCAGCAGGGCTCAGGCTTCATCTTCAGCCAGCAGGTCAGGGGGGAGGTTTACTCTTTAGCGTCAGAGCAACCACCAGCAAAAGTTGGTGGCTGCACTCTGAGGCTGCCGAAATAATTTGTTGTGAGAACCCCTGATCTAGCTTGTTCTCAGCAAAGTGCCAGGAGCCTCCTGGCGATGTCTACGTCTCTGCCGCACTGTTCCACCAGCGCCCAGCAGAGCCCTCTGCTGCAGACGCAAGTGGAGAACGTCCACCCAGCCGATGTTTTAAAAATAGACGCCAGAGCGTGAAGCAGACCACAGGCTACTCCCCAGTTAACCACATTTATCACGTTCAGTTGTTTGTTTAAATTTCTTTTGTTTGTGAGAGAGGGGGTGGGGGAGTAGGGGGAAGACAACAACACGTGCACGATGTGGCTTACATAGGAAAATCTCTCTCTGCCTCTGGGAGAACGTGAGCCTGCCGAGACCTTTGTCTAACAAGGCTGGAGCGCTGAGTGCCAGCACCGGGCATGCCTGAATGTGTACGCGAGGCCATTGAGGCTGCTGGGTGAGCATGCAAATTGCTGCAGAGGCAGCGTGGTCGCTGGCTTGCCTGATTATCAGGAAGGATGATTGGCACAGCAGCACTGGGAATTATTTCTGTGTAAGCAGAGTCAGGATGAGATCTACCCTGACATCTAGTGGTACATTATGAAGAGTGGGCAAAGGAATTTTAGGAATGTGCATTTGCATTGGTAAACCCACTCCACTTAGCATAACACACAGCAGCATGGGACGGTTATTTTCACACTGTGGAATCCCCAATTTCTTTGTTATTGGGGCAGGAAGGAAAAAAAAAGTGCTGTTACCTTAATTATGTGAATGAGGAACTATGAGACTGCTTTATGACAGAAGTGCCTCAACCTACATTAAATAGTACTTGCTAGACAAGGGATATGGGTTCCAAAACCCAGTGAAGGGAGAGAGGCTGGGGGCTGGTGTGTGTACCTGATGGTATGGGCTCCTTTTGGGGGCCTGGAACACCAATTGCACATCCCCCTCTCTCCACTGTTAAAGAGCAGAGCTAATTTTGAATCCTTTAGGAGTCCATCTGGAGGCTGCTGACCTGAATTCACGTTGGCCCAAGGTGGCACTGGGGCTCCTCTACTACAAGCTGAAATCACTAAAAGAACTAAGCTTACTGAGCTGAGATCACTGAGTGGGGGAGCCTGAAGATCGATCGCTAAGCAGCTGGCAGAGCGGAGCAGTCTGCAGCACATTGGCGCAGCCCGTGGAACAGTGAGCAGTGTGGAACGGTTCGCGTGGACGGCTGATGCAGTTCACAGGTTGGCTGGAGGAGCGGCACAGCTGGTGGAGTGGAGCTAGTCGTGGTGAAGGCTACAGCAGAACTCCACGGAGAAGCGGGGCAGTCGGCCCTGGCCCATGTAAGGTGTCCCTTAACACCCTGCGTGTGCCCCCCCCCCCATTTCCACCCAGGCTGGGGGGGGAACTCTGCAGATAAACTTTTGAACTCTGGGGTGGCACTGACCAGAGACAGAGACTCTTGGATTGTTGGACTTTGGGGTGATTGGACTTAAGGCCCTAAGGGGGAGAGGACAGTGCCAAATGTACTTGGAGGTGGGTTTTTTTTTGCTTATGGTGTGTGTATAGTCCTGTTTGTGGTATCTCTCCAATGTGATGCTGCATTGTTTCCCTCCTTTATTAAAAGGATTTTGCTACACTCGGACTCTGTGCTTGCGAGTGGGGAAGTATTGCCTCCTAGAGGCGCCCGGGGGGGTGGTAGGTAATTGTCCCAGGTCACTGGGTGGGGGCTCGAGCCAGTTTTGCATTGTGTTATTGAAACGGAACCCCTGGATACTGAACCCGGCCCTTGTTGCTGCCAACTCAGAGGGGCAGAAGGGTTACATCTGGAATGATCACAATGAGTAGGATGGGAGTAATGCCCAGCAGTGCCGACTGAGATCGGAGCCCCCTTGCACTAGGTGCTGTACAGACACATGGTGAGAGGCAGCCCCGCCCAAAGAGCTTACAGGCTAAATAGACAGGACTGGCAAATGGTGGGAGGGGAAACAGAGACACAGAGATGGTGAAGTGATGTGCCCCAGGGCACAATGCAAGTCAGTGAGGGAGCCAGGAATAGAACCCAAGACTGCATCCCACTGCAGTGCTCTGGCCTATGCTGGGCCTGTGTTTCACTCACAGCCTTGCAGCTGAAGAAAGTCAGCACCAGAGACACAAGCTGCATTTTCTCTTTTTTCACTGTTCTTTTCTCTCCCCTTACATGTGTGTTTGCCTTCCAGGATCAGACTTCACTAACCACCACCACCACAAAACACCAGCGTGGGCTCATCACAACTCACTTTGTCTTTTTAACTCCCAAATGCCCAGTTAAAACCATGCCTAACACCCTCTGAAATGACAGGCAAGCGGAGGGGTTTCCCTGTGGAAGACATTCGACACAGCTGAAGGAAATAAGCCTTGCGTAATGCTTTGACTTTCAAATGCTTTCAATATTTTCTCTTTTTTTTCCTGCATCTTTAGTAAGAAGTTTGTCCTGGGGTCCACTCACCGCTAGTGGCGCCTCCTCTGGTCACTCTGGGGATTAGCTCTGGCCAGATATTGCATCCTCCTCTGGCAGTGTCTTTCCCGTCACCCTCTTGCCCTGTGGTCCCCTCTCGCTCCAGGAACTGAAGCCTCCTCTTCGTGACTCAGCCATCCAGCTGGGTCACCATATGTGTTCCCCCCTTCCAGGGTAGCAAAGTCCCCCTTGGCAAATGGGTTCAGGCAGTCTGCCTGCTCACTGCCCCACTGGTGCCAGTTCGTAAGAAGCTGGAAGGGGGACCTGGGCCCACCTACTACTCCGGGTCCAGAGTCCATGGCCCTCTTATCGGCAGTGAAGATTTGACCTACCCCATATCTCACTGATCCTTCCCTTGAGCCTTGCCTACGTCTCTGGCTCTCCCCTTTCCCTGGGCTTGCCAAACCACACTCCCTCCTCCCAGGGAATAACTATAGGTTATTCGCCTCCAGCTCCAGATACACTTCCCTTCTCCCAGGGAGTGACTGGAGACTCCTTCCTTCCAGCCCCTGGGCATTATATGATATTCCTGTCCAGCTGAGTGTGCGTCCAGTTAATTCCCTGCTCCCTGGCTCCTTCTCTGGGTGCAGCCTGTGGAGTTAACAGGCCTGCCTGGCCATCTTAACCCCTTTCAGTCCTAGGTGGGGTGGACACCCCATCACAAGGTTAAAAAGATTTTAATGGCAGTTGTGACAATGGAGGATGCCAGCAATAACTTGACAGGAAAACCCCAGACTACACCAAATTGTTTAATGCTGTAACTGGGGTGAAGGGTTTTTATAAATCTTATTCCTCGTTCAGCCTGAGACAACTTCTTATCACCATCACAGGGCACCCCAGTAATCTGAGCGCTACATTGCTGACTCTCACAATGGTACATTCCCTTAAGCGATTGTGCTGCTGGTAAGTCAGTAAGCCAAGGGAAAAGGCATCTGGAGGACTGCGAGCAAGTGAAAGTGGCAATGGACTAGTGTGGACACTATAAGATGGATGAGGCTGATGAAAGAATGACGCTCAAAGGAGAGCTTCAATAAGGAATGGAGAGAAGAAGACTGAAGACAGATGGTAGCCACTCTATTGTTTCTGAGGATATTGGGCTTTGTAAGACATAAATGGTGAGGTACAGGGCAGAGGAGGGATCCCTGGAAGCATCAAGGAGAGATCTTCATCCCTACATGCAGAGAAGGAGGCTGTATTGGTGACAATTGACTTGCAGCTATTTCAGGAAGCTCACTGCAGCACCGGGGGAAGTCTGATTCCAATAGATGGCCTTAATATAAACTTACATCTACTGACAAAGCATCACTTCTTCCAGTGTCCATGCCAGCCCTGATGGGTGTGTCTTGCTTGGTGGTCAGACATCCTGGTGGAGCCACTGATTAAGTTTACCTAGCAAGTACTGGGGAGAGCAATGTGCTCCCTGGATATGTGCAGACCATGGAGGCTGGCCATTGTACTCCTTCAGTGTCTAAGCCACAGGGGCTTTCTGCTCATGCACACACACATCCCAGCTTCAGTCCCTATCCCACTCCCATCAAATATTTATCAGAGGAAGGTTTTCATCTGAATGTTTTGCATTATTCAGGCATGGCAGCCTCTCAGTGAATCTAGGAGACTTTCACATTGCTGACAGGATTTGGATACCAGGGGGTAGGGACAGATCCCTCTGTAATTTCCTTCATTTAGAAATTGTACTTGATTAGGATTCTTTTGAAGATTAGTCTTAATGAAAGACCTTTAATTCGGAGTCTTCCTCCCGTTAAAGGAGGCCCACGACCGAAAGCAGATGAGCCTGCTCCAAAGAAATTCCCTGCAATTTGATCATCATCCATTGACTGATAACGGAGCCAGCTGTATTCAATTCACTCAGCTTTTGCCTTACCCCAGCAGGCCTGCATGGTTAACAGGCCATTCCTGTTCCTTTAAAGCCCTACTGTATAATATCAAAGGAGGATTCTCCCTGGATCTAGGTTCAGATTCCACCAACGCTGCAGAGATCATGCCAATGTTCTTTCTATGGCGCTGTATTAGGGGACATAACTTCCACTGCTGCGCCACGTACCTAAGTCAGTGATAATGCTTGGCCACTAAGTCACAGACAGAACAGGGTACTGAAAGTTTGGCGTTATGGGTAGCAGGATCCTAGCACTCCTACATATTAGAGGTTCAGATGGTACCATATGGAGAGAGAAAAGACTCCACAATAAAGGAAATCTAATTTTAAAAAAAAAGGACCAGAGAAATGTTTGCAATTAAAATCATACCTGGTGTGTATGGGTGCAGCTCTGTTGAAGTCGATGGAGTAGCACTTGCTTACATCAGGGCTGAACGAGAAGGATGTTTAAAACCCCGATTCTAAATTCTTTGCTCATGAACTGCCCTACAGGAATTCTTTGATGGGAAACAGATGCATAATTAAGTTGCTGTTTTTTCAAGAATCAGTCGTAATGGGGGAAGCTGGTAATGGCAAGCAGATTCGCAGCGTGTGTTGCTCTGAGACAATCTCAGTTATTTCATTCACCCCTGGAAGAACTTGTTTAACTTTACCTGCTTATGTTGTAATCTTCTGTGATTCTCCTCTATTGTTCTGTTTGGTGCATTAACAAATGTTAGTGCACTGGAACGAAACAGGGATGGGGCATTTAACAGATACAAGGTGAAGCCAGCCATATGTTTTATAACATGGGGTGGTTGTAGCAGGGTGAATGTTTTCGCTTAAAGATACAGAAACTGCAAGTACAATGTTTGCGTTAAGCCACAAGCAAAGAACAAAGCAGTGTGTCAAGCTAAGCTATGAGGCATGCAGGCAGGTCCACCTGCAGCAGATAGTCATGGGGATGAAGCAGTCCCAAGCTGAGACTCAGCAATCGCAAATGCGACTTTGCAAAGATATGCTCCAAAATGTGTGTACATGCATATGTGTACTGTACCCTGTACGTGCCCACTGGTGTGCATGGATGCGTGCGTGTGTATAAACCTAGGTTCTCTAGCTCTTTTCTCTCCATTTCTTGTATTTACATAAGTGGTTGTGTTTGTGGATTGCAACTTTGAGCTACATTTCGTGTCTCTAGAAAATGAGGAGCTGATCCCTGGGACTAGCCTGGAACAACCATAATGTGATGGAGGCAGAGGCTGGCCAGGCTTCATACACACACTTCAATCCCCGATGTGAAGCATCCCTGCTGCTGTGCCCCTGGGCCTCTCCTGATGAGAAGATGGCCAAAGCCTGTGGCAATTAAGAGCCAAATTTCATGTTGGGGGGAAGAGGGAAGAATAACTCTACTGAGAGCAAATGATTTGTCCTGAAATTTTTCCCCTGTTTTTCCAAGAGTGTGCGATACGCCGCAGAGAGTTAAAACCAAAATGATCCATTGAGGCTATTAAAAAAAAATAGCACGTGACAGTGACACTTTTGGAGCATTGGCCAATCCCAGCCGTTTGTTGGCAGCAGCGCTGGGGCATTGTGGCAACACCGATAAAGCTTCATCTCCACGAAAGGGCTCCCATGCACTTCTTGCTGAGATCGGAGGAGACTGTTATTTATGGTAATTAAATAATTAACTAGTAAGAACATTTATTAAGGCTTAACAGCCGGGCCATAGATATGCATCAATTACAGAACCACAAAATCTGCAATAAATATGTTCCCCGCACATAATCAAATATGGCATAATGAGGTAATACTGAAAGAGTAGGATTGCAATAAATAGACTCAGTAAGACTTGCCTTTATAATTGGGATTTAATCAGCCAGTCCTTGTATGTTCATTTAATAATGATTATTCTACATCTATTTATTGAGGATTAAAAACTCAGTGGTAGATATGCAAATCCCCCCATATGAAATACATCTGAAATTCTCAAATACTATTTAATGCACATTAGCGATCTGATTAACTCTAAATGGCTGGCTCACTGTAGAACTCTCCTTCGGCACTGGGCTGAAAGCTGCTTGTTGCCTCTGTGAGCTAGTCTGTGCATGTGGTGAGTGGCTTTTAAGTGGTTATTTGGGGTATGGGTGAGAATGGAGGGAGAGACAAAGGGAAAGTGGAGTGAAAGTAGCTTACTCAATGAGCCTGTGTCTGTCAGGGGAATGGAAGTTCTCCAAGAGCCTAATCTGGCTTTGCTGATTTCAGTGCACATTTTTGTGTTTATTTTTGCCACTTTTTGAACAGTGTGGGTGGAAGGAAGAGGTCTTCATGGGGGTGAATTGGGTGGGCGAAGGAACAGATTTGGAGATCTCTATTAGGATGACTTTCTCTAGAGGAGATGATTGAATAAGCTTTCGTTACATCTCCTTTGGCTTATCTCCAAGGCTAATGTTAAGAAATATTCCAGGCACCAGGCTGGAACGGCTCATTTGGATTGCTCCTGCTTGGGATTTTGCTGGGGTCTGTGGTGATAATGCCAACGTTCTCCAAGATTTTTTCATGAAGGATCACCCAGAACAGGCACACATTTCTGAGTGATGCTGCAGGCCACAGAGGGCAAGGCTGGCTCCAGTGGTTCTTACAATGGCCCAGTGCCACCATGCAGAAGAAGTGGTAGTGGCATAACTGTGATATGTTCATTCTTCTTCCCATGCATAAAGTTGCCAACTGTAGAGAAGACTTTAGTCAAAGATCTGGTCATTCCTGGGGGCAGGATGAAAGGGATGGTTCTGCTGGCGAATGTACCTCAAGGCAACTAGAGGGCTTATGGCCAGGTTCTCTAAGCTGACCTCAGGTTATTCTCCTCAAAGACTACATGCATGTGGATGTCCGTTCTGATGGGCCAGCATGTAGCTTTCTGAAAGAGATGGGCTGCCTGGGTTTCACTCAGAGGATTCAGGAGAAATCCCACAGGGCCCTTGTCTTTGAACCTAGTTAAATATTCCATCTTTTCAAGGCACCCCAGTCTAATGGGTCATATCTCTCATCCTACATTTCAATACAAGATCTACCCTAACCCTATCCCAGCACCACTGCTGGTCTCTTGCTCAGAGAGTGAGGAGAGCAATAGATCTCTGTGATCTTCCTAATTCTGCTGAGTTAGATGTGACTTCGCCTTCCATCCCTAGGAGCAATAACCTCAACAACCCGGGGAGCTGTTCTAACAAGCTCCTGCTGATATTGCCAACTAGATACCTCATCTTCAACCCTGGGTAGCTCTTTGCCCAGCTAGGCCATGCTGTCTCAGAGACAGTTTCTTCTTCAGTAACACCCCATCGCAGCGATGATCCTTGGGCATTCTGTGGCCACAGGAACACAAACATACACTCAAGGAAGCAAGAGGCAGAGACTTGGCAGTGCAGTGGGAAATGGCTTCCCAAAGCAGATCAGGAAAGCTCTACCTTAGCCATCTTCAGGTGGCAGGGAGAGTCCCCTCTTTGGCATAGCACTGCCCCAAGGAGCAAGGAGGGAAGGAAACCCAATGGTGCACTCAGTGATAACAGCTCATGACTGAACTGGGAGCAGGATGGCAGATTAACCTCATGCTCGAACTCATGGGCCTGGATTACACCTAGAGCAAGACAGAGAACTGAACTGGCTTACATGAGACCCACGAGAGGTGCTTGCATTTGAGAGGAATTGCTAATGTTAAGTGTAACTTGTGGTGGGCTGTGGGGACATAGAGGCTGGGTGAGTTGGGGTGGATGACGATGGGCCTGGTTCTCTACTGTCCCTGATTCTCTCCCACCAGTGGAAAGTGGGTGTCAATGGGAATAAATTTCCTTCATCTCTACCCAGTACCAGAAAAATCCAGGCATCACCTCTCCTGTCCATTCCCTGCCACTGCTCCTCCATACTCACATTTACAGTATATGTTGAGGTGGAGGGGAGACACCACAATTTACAGGGTCAGGTATTCAATGTACCTGAGAGCTAGAACTCTCTTCTAACCAACCTCCTGACATCTGGGGAATTGAATTGGCATCTGGATCCTGCAAACTGTGCTGCCGGGGCCCACCTTTACAACGAGCTGAACCAAAAATCCAGCTCTGAACTTTGGGGGAGTCTGGATCAGGTTCTGAGCTGTGCAGCTTCGAGCCATCTCTTGAGAAAGCGGAACTGTATCCGATACAAAGAGTAAAAGCGATTGCTGCATTAAACAGGCTGATGCTACGTAGTGGCAGTGTTGGGAATGTTCAAAAACCTCTTTGAACCTGGAACCCTGTACTCCAGTCCTGCAGTAGCTTCCTTTGGGGCTCTGAAAGGATATGGGGATCCATGCTAGCAGATCCAGCTGCAAAATCTAGGCTAGTGGCTGGAAATTGCCCAGGCTATTTTGATTTGAAAGATTCCAAGTCTTTCTTGCTTCCAGGCATTTTGGAACCCAGACATGCACAAATGCAGGCAAGAAAAAGAATGTGCAGCAGCTAGTTTTCATTGAAGTCCTGCTTTTTTTCCTAGGCATGAGATCAAGTCATTTGTCATTGTGTGGTCATATAATTAGAAACTGGTTCAGTCTGGATTCAAACCTTTTATAAGTGAAGTCTTTAAAAAACTTGCAGAAATGGAGTATGGTAACATGAACCAGGAGATACTGGCCACTGCCAGAGACAGGATACTGGGCTAGATGGACCATGGGTCTGCTCCAGTAATGGCCATTGCTATGTTCATTGTACAACATGGCAAATAATCGTGTGTGCGTGTGCGCATAAGCAGATAAATGTAAATACCTCCAGCAGGCAGACATTCTAGGATCTTACTTTCTAGTATTTATAGTCTCTACATCCAGTAACATTGAGGGTTAGCTGCTGGTGACATTCCATATTTGCCCATCAGAGGGCAGCCACATTAATAGTTTCAATAATCGGGACAAAGAAGCATATCTGGACTTTCTCCGGCATCGCCTCCGTTCTCCCCAGGTGTTTCTCTTCTCTTTTCGTGCTTGCAGAGGCGAGGTTCAAGTTTTCAGACACTACCCCCAGTGCATGGGATATCACGTGGATCAAACAGCAACTGTCAGGGCCACCTTTGCTAAGAAGACTGCTTTAAAAAAATATTTTTGCATGTAAAGAATTTGTTGCAAATCCCAATGCAGGACACAAGAGGGCGATGTCTCCTCAGGAATTTTTCTCCCCCAGGACTGCTGAGGGAGCTGCTTTTTCTTGGGGAATCTGCTTAGACAGAGAAACTGACCAGTTTCCAGCATTAAAATGAAATGTTCCTTTCTCTTCAGGGCAGATCCTCCTCCCCCTTTCAACTCCCACTGACTTCAACCGGAGCAGGCCCTTAATCGTTTACTCAAGCCAGTGACGAGACACGGTTAGGAGCTGGTCCCATCCTGCCCCTGACGGAGGGAACCGTGTTCATGTTTGTCCGAGAGTCTCTGCTCTGGGCCAAGAGTAGTCAGGGAAGGGGATCAAGGAACTCCCCACGCTGGCCTAGGAGGAGGGCTGCTTACACAAGCCAGGGAAAGGATGGGGAGCGTGGCTCTCCCATGCAGGGGCAGCTCCCATCTGCTTTTAGCTGCGCTTCCTGCTTAGGGACACCGTGTGGGGCTGGCCTGAGTCCTGCCTGTCCTCTCCCCCCCCCACCCCCATGAGGCTGGGGCTGGCATCGCTGCTCACTCCCCGCACGTTCCTCCACACCCCACTTTTTTGACAGAACTGTCGCATTTTCTCTTGCCAAGTGATGAAGTGTGCTGCAGCGAAGGCCTCAGGAATGCGAGGGGCAGGAGGCCATCGGGAGGAGATGAGCTGCTCCCCCCGCCCATTTGATCCTAATCCATTTGCAGCTCCGGCTTTGATTCCTGGAGAGCCAGGCCTGTCTAAACAGCTTCCAAATCGCCCCACTCTCCAAGAGGTGATTGATGCTCAGTGAGAGAAGCTATTATTAAATTCCAGCCTGCTGCCCTGTTCCTGCAGGTGAAGCACTGGGCAGCGCCTCCCCAACACATCTATCGCCCCAGCATGCCTGGCACAGGCCTGCCCCCTCTGTGGCAGCCTGCTCTGTGAGGGAGTTCTGTTCCCTGCCCCTGGGATTCCTCCTTTTCTTTGTGGGACCCCCAAAGAGTCTATGTTTTTCAGTGCCACTGGCCCACCCCAAATGGCTTTGGCACAGGTGGGTGGATCCAGGCTGGGTATGAATGCCAAAGGCCTGCGCTCCTGAAACCTCCTTGTTACTGGCCGAGAGCCACCTGGGGCTGCAGGACCAGAGAAGAGACCCTCCCACGGTTCCTTGACTTGGCTGTGAATTCATCCAGAAAAGCCTTTCTCGGGATACCTGGCTGTTCTCCACCTTGTGTCCCAGCCAGAAACCAGCAGAGAAGAAACCCGTGTCTGAACATCACAGCCAGTTCTGTCCCAGTCCAGTTCTAGAAAAAGGCCAGTGCTGGGGAAGGGTGTCTCAGAGCTCCTACGCCAGTTTTCCCATCCTCACTTGCCTTCACCTCTCTCCTTTAGGGTGACCAGACAGCAAATGTGAAAAATCAGGACGGGAATGGGGGGTAATAGCAGCCTATATAAGAAAGAGACCCCAAAATCGGGACTGTCCCTATAAAATCGGGCCATCTGGTCACATTACTCTCCTTTCATCCCTGGGCATAAGGGCCAGCTGGGCATTTTTGCTCCCTCCTTAGAAGAGCCCACCAGCCAGGAGATTTTTGCATGTGCTTCCGCTTCTGATCCTGAAGGCTTTTTCTGAAAGTACCACTGGGAACCAATAGAGCACATCACCCAGCCTTGTTACCCAGCTGACCTCCAGCTAGGGCTGCTTGGCTATTTCTGTAACAGGCACAGGTAAAAACACCTTTATACCAGTTTAACTGCATCCACACTAGGATCTGCACCGATTTAACTATCTCCTTATAACATCACCCACCTAACTGACATAGAAGAAATGCTGTGTGTAGACCAGGACTTAAAGCAGCCTAGGAGCTGCTCTAGCTTACGCAATGGCGCATGGTTTCTCAGGACTGTCTGTCTGCTCTGCCCCACTGGTATGTGCCCTGTGCTCAGGCTGGGGAGAATGGCTGGCACAGGAGCCAGATAAAAGTGTCCCTCCACCCCACCTTGCTGGGGTAATTTTCAGATGGCCAGTTACAGCCAGAATCAGTCACCAGCTGAGTAGCCCAAAGGGTCTGGATCACATAGGAGAATCTGGCACCTTCAGCCCCTTAGAATCTGAGTCATCCCTGTAAATTAGGGCATTAAAATAGCCTGATTTGCCCTCTCCCACCCCCCTTATTCCTAATCTGGATTCTCTCCATTTGCCAGTGCACTGCAATGACTCCGATCCATGATCTCCCCGGCCCCCCATTTCCAGACACAGGGTGCTCCAGTTTGCTGTGTGGAACGGAGTGGTTGGTACATTTGTTTTGGAGGGCTGCCAGGGGAGTTGTCTTTGCCTCGCACCAGAAGCCTTTGGATTCTCTCCAGGAACGAGGCGAAGGTTGATTCTCGCCCCGTATCTGGTGTGCCTGCAGAGCCCGTCAGGGCCGCACAAAGGCAGGCCCTGTGACTTGGGATCCTCTCCCTGAGTTGCCCTTCTCTTCAGCGGCCGTGGTCCACACTCCCACCCCGGCACCTGAGGAGCTCTCGACCTCTGGCGGCAGCTGAGTCAAGCCTCTGAAATTACAGGTTTACCCAGAGACTGCCGGACGCCTCGCGGGATAAGTGATCCCTGTGTTTGGAACCCACATGACACAACGCAAGACAAATTGCTGCTGACTTAAATATACGTTTGGGGTGCGTCAAAAGCTGGCAGCCTGGTCGGCCGCAATAGCCAAAAAGGGGCGGGAGGAGGGGAAGGGAAACGGCTGGATTCCTTTCCCCTCACGTTACACTACAAAGAAGCCTGGGATCGTCTGAGGCCTGTTCACAGGGCTTTGGATGGGAAGAACAGAAGGGTTGAGCCAGGAGGGCCTATGCAGGGGGTCAGTGCAGCAATACTCCCAGTGAAGGGGTGTTCATTTCAGGGACACTATGTAGGGGGCAGATGACCCCACATCTACTACTGTCGGGGGTCTTCCAGCTCCCTCTGAAGTATCGGCTGCTGGCTGATGTCAGAGACAAGACACTGGAATAAATGGACCTGGGGCAGCTCCTGTGTTCAGTCCCTGACCTGGACTAAGCCTGCCATCGACGGACACTTGTTCTGGCAAAATGACATGTCTGCGTTTAAAGGGGCAGTGTCAGGTTAAAAAAATCAGTCCCCTTGTCTGCATTACTACTACTAAGTCCTTAGAATATTACAATGGAAAGAATTTTCTAAAACCAATTGGCTCTTTACGTATTTTGTTTACTTTTTTGCACTTCTGCTCAGTGGAACTAGACTGGTCAGTTTCCCTTTCTGTTTAGGGTCAGTTTCACTTTCTGGCTCTCCACATAAAAGATCCCAGTCATTCCAACACGGAAAGCTGCTTTGAGAGGTGCCCGGGGCTGCACCAAATTCTAACATGAAATGATTCATTTTAATAACTGAAGCTCTGTGCCCATAATTGTGACATTAACTTTAACCCTAATGCTGGCTTGGAGCCAAGACACAGAGGTGCTTTTAAATCTGGAGTTTTTGCCACTGGGCAAAGGCTGCGTCATGGGATGTACAAACCCCATGCTGGTTAGCAATCGGTTAATAGGAGCCTGAGCCCAACCTGGGGGGCACCTGCAGGGGTGGTAGCTCTAATTGGTGATCAAGCCAAGCTGGGTCCTCATAAAAGCAGGAGCGCTGGGAAGCATGAGAAGGCCAAGGAGGAAACTCAGGAGAAAAGGAGCTGGGAGTTTACGCTCTGGAGCTATAACTGGAGGGTCCTGAGGGAGGAGGGAGCCTGGGAGGTGGGGGCAGTGAAGCCCAGGGCCAGAGGCGGATGGTCCTGAGGCAGGAGGAAGCAGGAAGCAGTGAAGTCCAAGAGGCAGTGTGAGGATAAAGCCTAAGGGGCGTTGGGATGGGAGCGTGGGGTGCTGCAGGCAGAGAGTGAAGAACTCTGCAGTCACTCTCTGGGGAGCAGGGTAGTGGAGATCCCTGGAAGAGACAGGAGTGGAGCAGTGGCTGACCCTGACCCAAGGGCAGGAACCAGACCCCTGGGGAGAAGCCCTGGGAGGCGCTGATTGTTCTGAAGAGCCCAGGAAGGGGTTGGGGGGAAAGGCCAGAGGAAAGGCTAATGGTAGGGAGGAGTCCAGGGTAGCAGCAATAGTGACAGACAGAGCAGGCTTGGGCCTGGGTCCCCTGCTTGCCACTGGCCAGGTGGCATGAAATCCCCTGACGTCTGGGATAAGGCCAATTGAGGGCCCAGAAAGAAGGGTGTGAGGATGCTGGGCTCACAGTCAGGGGCCGGTGATCTGACACAAGGTCTTGGAATTATTTGTTGGAGTTTCTGTTACCCTGGAATGGATGGACTTAAATGTGAATCGTTATTTGTGAATAACTTTTTCAATGTTAGCCTAGCGCTACTCTCTCTTTAATCCTCACACACACATTCTCATACAGTCTCTCTCACACACCCTTGGAAATCCCGCTCCAAGGCAGAAGGACATTTCCAATGGAATAAGTACCGTTTTAGACATGAAAGAGTTTCTACTATCTGAATTGATTATCATAAATCAATAGAGCCACATTTGCAGCCACAATCTCTGACTGCACCAGCCAATTTTATGCATCACCCCCTGATTCACGGGACCACACACCTCTCGATGTGTGCAGAACAGTTGCGTGTGAATGTTGTGGGTGAAAACGTTTGTGTGTGCAATTTTGTAAGCACAGAATTGGATGCTGTGGCTGAGGCCAGCTGAAATAGTGTCTATAACATTTTAGCAAATCTAGAAGTCTAGCAAATCTAGACGTGTGTGAAGTCTTAATGCCTCTCTTCAGTCAGGGGAACTGTCTGCTTGTTTCCTGTAAGCTCACGCTGATATTTGCCAACAGGTGTTTGTTTGCACACGGTCTTCCTATGATGCAGTGTGTTGCTAACCAGCAGGGCTTAGAGGGAGCCGGATATCCTGGCAGCTGGACTATGGCTAGAGCTGGTTGACAAAATGTGGAGATGAAAATATTTCCATGAGAAATGGCTTTCTGACCACAATGAAAATGTTAATTTTGGTCATTTTCCAGGGTTGATATTTTTTTTTCTTAAAAAACTAGAAACCAAAAACTGAAGTTTTCCAAAAAGTGACTTTCAAAACCTACATTGTTTTGTTTACCTCAAAAACCAAACATTTTGAAATTCCTTTCCCCCTCAAAAAATTTCCCCTAAAAATAATTGGCATTTTCCAGTCACTTCTAATTAATGTCACCGTTATTCTGCGAGAAGTTGAGCACACCAGCATACCTGATATAGGAGTGGCCCCTTTAAAACCTTGCCCTGAGGCAGAGGAAGGGCTGGTTGTCCCAGAGACATGGGGAGAGGGAGAGGACAGGGTGTGGGTATCTAGCTCCAGACAAGAGGGCTACAGCCAACAGACCCTCACATAGCCAAGAACCTGCCCGAAGCCTGGGAGGGATAGAGCTGCTGGCCGGGGATGCCCTGGGACAGGAGCCAGGAGGAGCACTGTGCCAGGGAGGAATCGCCCGAGGAGGCCAAACCGGAGCTGGACCCAGTATCACGGCTGCCCAGCACTCTGTGGGGACGTGAGTACTGGGGCTCGTGACTCTGTGTTGGGAACAAGGAGGGAGGCTGTAGCTAGCTAAGTGGGGGGATGGTCGCTCTGTGTGGCTTTGCCGAGAGGGCACCGGAGGGGTTTGTTGGGGAACGTTCACTGGCTCCGAAGACGACCAGGAGCACCCAAGACTCACTGCCGGACTGGAACTCTGCCCAGGACTCCTGACCTCTGCGTGTAGATGCATTGCTTGGTGTCTGCCCTGTCATATTGTGCTACCACAGGGCCTGTGGGGCCTCGTGTTGTATGTAACCCTGTTTTACTCCCCTCTTCCCCTCGGTTGTTTTTTCTCCATTCGTCCCTCTGTACATCAGTGTTTCCCTTTCCTATATTCATTGTACTATTCCCGGGTGTGTGGGTGTGTGTTTACTCCAGGGGGTTGGAACAGGTGTCCCTGGGGTGGAAGGGAGTTTCCCTGCTGTGTTCCTGCATGTGCCTTTTCTTGGCCGCAGCTGCCTACAGAGCAAACTCTATTTTGGTAATGAGGGAGGTAAAGTTACACTATTTAAAGGGATACCACCCAATTCCTATATGCTACATATATATTCTTAATGTTGTGTAGAAAGCTAAGGCCAGGGGCGGCTCCAGGCCCCAGCACGCCAAGCGCGTGCTTGGGGCGGCATGCCACAGGGAGCGCTCTGCCGGTCGCTGGGAGGGCGGCAGGCAGGCTGCCTTCGGCGGCATGCCTGCGGAGGGTCCTCTGGTCCCGCGGCTCCGCTGGCCACCGAAGCCGCGGGACCCCCTCCACAGGCACGCCTGCGGGAGGTCCACTGGAGCTGCGGGACCGACAACCGGCAGAGTGCCCCCCGCGGCATGCCGCTGTGCTTGGGGCGGCAAAATGTCTAGAGCCACCCCTGGCTAAGGCACAGCAGTGGGACTGACTCCTCTCAAGAGTCCTGATTGGGCTCGCTTCCCAGCAGCTAGAGGATCAGTTGACCTCCTCCAGCAGCCTCAGGGAAGACCCGTGAACTCAGACAATCCTTGAAGCAGCCTAAGGATAAGCCACTTCCCTCAGGATAAAGTTGGATGTGGACATATATATTTAAAAACTCCGGGGCCACTTGCAGATCTTATTGTGCTGCCCACAATGGTCATCTTGGAGCTAAATAAAAATAGAAATCTCCCTTCACTATTAGCAGTATGGTGCCTAGGACATGCCATTGAGCAGTTCCCATGCCATCCAACAGAGGGCAGTGCATAATAGACAGTTCATTGCATTTATACCTTCATTCATTCAGCAGGCAGTGAAGGAACATGGCAACATTCAAAGAGTTAAGATCTTAATTTCACCCCTTGGGCTTTGCTCCCAAGGGCAGACCCTGATGAGTTTTCTCCACTTTGTTTCTTCTCACTGATTAAAACTAAGAAACCACACCAAAGGAGAGAAAGGGGAAAGGGATTAGGGAGTTAGTCTTTGAACTGCCATGTGCCAAGGTAATGAGCCTTGAATTATTGAAGTGATTTCAATCAGGACTGACAGCCACATGCACAGTTCCTGCACTGGGCTTTCCCCTATGTGTTTAGGCAGATTTGCAGCTTCTTTGCACAAACATACTCTTCTTACAAATTATATATCTATATAATATATATATGGGTGTGTGATTGATATATAACCTCATCTGCCATTTGGTAATGTAAGCTAATGTTCCTGTGGCCAGGAAACGTTATGCCTTAGTGCACGGGGCCGGGCTTAGCAGCAAGAAGAGCCTGTCCACACACTGTAGACCCCTACAGGGGGGAATATAGCAGCACTGCAATGAAAAGGCCAGTGGATTTGGGTACCATAGTAGAACTGATCAGCAGCGTGGCATAGATCCTACACGACGGGTGACCACTAAGAGCGATACTCCTTGATCTCAATGGGTAGGTGTATTGTTTTGATATGGAATCGTTTTTGTTTGCTTGCACAGGCATAGCCTGTTGTCAGTAGCTCACCATCAAAGAATAGTTCTATTCAAAGAGACTTAAGCACTGACCAGACTGGTGTAGGCTCATCTTCTAAAAATGACCTGCACCACAACTAACTTAACTTCCACTATTTCTCCAAGATCTAACTGCCTATACTGTACAGAGTTGAGTATCTGTAACAGTGCCATCTGGTGACTGCTCAGAATATTGCAATCGCTGTTGCTGGGAGGTTCCAGACAGCCATGGGAATATGCAGTGAGACCTGTGACATGCTACAAGGGGAGTCCATGGATATATCCAATATCGTTGGAGCTGGGCAAATATTTCATAAAGAATAGGCTCAGGTTCTGGGGACAGGAGCCAACTCTGAGCATGCAGAGTAGGGCAGGGGGGCTCTGACTCGCTCAGCCACTGTCCCGGAAGCCAAGCCCGGGTGGGAGGCAGCCCGCTGTCGCCGCAGCCAGGCACTCACCCAGGCAGCTGCTGTGCTGCATTGTGCAGCATCCGGGCCTGGCTGCCAGGAGCAGCAGCTGAACATGCCAGGGGGAGCCAACGCAGCGAGAGGACAGAGCCCACCCCAGGTAATGTGGGACCGGGAAGAGATGGGGAGAGCGCAGGGGCCCCGGGTTGGGGAGGAGTCATGAGGGGAGGTCACATGTCCTCTCCTTTAGCTGGTGCCTCCCCACCCCACTAGTATGGGGAGGCTCCAGTCATCGAAGCTGGAATCAAGCCAGTGATCTAGTGGTAAAATGCTCTGTAACCCAGCCCTATGCCCATGAGCCATTCAGGTAGCCCTGTCTCTCCCACCCCATTCATTTACTAAATTAAACAAATAATGACAATGACCATTTCTGGAAAATAGACAGGTGCAAAAAGTCATATCTTCCTATTCCCCTCTGAGGAACTGCCCAGTTTCAGACCTGCTTTTGTGCATGCCTGTCTGGTTTGGTTTTCACAGCTGGAAACTGGCAGGTGCCCATGACACAAGCTTTTTGGGAATCTTCTATTTTAATCTGACAGGCTCTGAAATCGTCATTGCCCTGTGATTGTACCAAATTGATTGTAAGCACTGAGACTGAACACAATAACAGCTGACATGATAGAATGTATTAGAGAATTTAGGTAGCCTGTGCCCTGGGTCGAGTGATTGTGCCTCATAGTTCTGGTTCCACAGAGTAAGGTTCTTAACAGTCCAGTGAGCTAAAATCCTCAGTTTGCCGGCTAGCCTCAGCGAAAAGGCTTCTCCGTGGTTGTGTGGGGATGTCTGCGCAGGTGGCTATTCCCACAAGTGGAAGGGCAGGGCAGGAATGGGAGGCATAGGCAAAGCTAGAATCGGTCTCTGCTCCCGTACTGAGACAACTGTCATCAGCTAAAGCAGCCACAGGCATGCAGCATGGGAAACAAAACTCCCACCCGTTAGTTCAAAAAATCCCCAATCTCTGACTCCTGATCTAATGGTGACTCCATCGGTGTTCAATAGGTAGCCCAGCTGTGCACGGATTTGCCTGTTGTTTGTAGGCCAGCCACCAGAGGGCAAGACAGGAACAAAATCTTGAGCCGTGTGGAATCCTCTGAGTCCAGGGAAATGCTCATCTACCCTTGATCCATTGTATTGCAAGCAGAACGAAGATGTAGGCCTCAAATAGCAGTGGGGGCTGCAAGTCAGGTTGGCTGCGCACTGGCAGAACCATGTGCGGAAAGCTTGTGGAGCGCCTGGCTGTAGCCATCACCATCGTTCCGTCAGTGTCACGGTGACCCAAATCCTTTCGGAAAGATATAAAAACGGATCGGCCCCAGGGAGCAAACAGACTGTACCATAGAGCTCCCACACAGCAGGATGTCTGGTGGAACAACTCCCTACCCACCATAACATCCCCCATCCATTGGCATAGCCAGTCCCCTCCCTTTGGGCGAGGGTGAGAGCAGGGTGAGCTGTCTCTAGACTCTGCCCTTTGCCAATGGGTGAGGATGTGCATGGCTCCTTTTCCGGGGACTCCCGCTCTTTCTAGCCCAGAGAATGCACATCCCCCCTCTGAACTCTCAGAGCCCTGGATTCCGCCTGACACGTAAACACAAAAGCATCCATCTCCGGGGCTCTTTGGAGAACAACCTATTTTCCATCTTCCTTAAGGCAGCCCCAGCTCCAAAAGAGATCAAAAGAGCCTGGGGGCAGGGGGTGAGGAGTAGGGAGTTCCACACTGCTACATTCACACAGCTGCTAGCACCAGCCCGCTCACAGGAGATGGATGCTCCTGAAACCAATCCAGACTCTGAAGTCATCTTTCCATTAGGAATCCAATCAAGCTCCGGCCAGAGCCCCGGTGTGGCTCCGTGCAACCTAGCAAACAGCCAAGCACTATCACAGACCAGGAGCCACCGCTCCTGCCTGGCTCATTAGAGGAAATCTACTGCTGGTCTGATGTGCGCCGGGCAGGCGGAGTGGGACGAGCCCTCAACCCTGCTCACCAGCCGGAGCGCTGGAGCAGGACAATGGAGTTCGAGGGCCGGATTAAAAGCTCTGGCAGGTCAGACGTGGCCTGCGGGCAGTAGTTTGCCCACCCCTGTGCTAACTTGACAACCCAGGAGACCTAAATCCTCTGCATGCTTCATGCAGCAGCCGCCCTGTGCTTCATCTCTTTAGGCCTCATGTCTAAGGGTGCGAGAGGGATGGTCCTTCTCAATGTCAGGGGACTCTCTGAGATTTCCTACAAGGATACCACTTCCTGCCAGTTGTGCTGGTCAGTTTGGTAATGCAGACCTTTGCAGTGAGACCCGCCAGGCTGTTGGATAATAGCAGTGTTTGCTTACTCCTGGCTAGCCTGCAGGCCAACCAGTGCTCTTTGGGACACGCGCTCTGGGTCCCACTGCAAAGCCTGAAAGTGCAGGATTGTTTGGGAGGTTCTGGCCCATCACTGGGAAGAACAGTGAGAGCCAATGCTCTGGTTCACCAGCTTGAGCTTTAATTACCTTACTGGCTGCACTATGCAGTGAAATTCAGATTTGGTTTCATTTTCATTTGGTGAATTGGAGTTTCCTCTGATCCTTTTTCTCTCATACTTTGCATTTCTGGGAAGTCTTTCACAGCAGTGTAAACAGGGAGGTATTAACCTCGACACACACAACTTACTAGTTTTCAGATGGGGAAACTGAGGCATCTAACAGTGAAGTGACTTGACCAAAGCCACAGAGATAGTCAGTGGCAGAGCTGGAAAAAGAACCTAGCTCTCCTGATTCCCAGTCCTCTGGCTCTAACCACTAGGTTACACTGCCTCTTTTGTCACCAAGAAAGAGACAACCATGGCCTTGTTTTGCTTACTTTATATTTTGTTAGCATCAATGCTGCCAGCAGAGCTCTGGAAGACAGGGGCTGCCTGTGGACTTGCATTGGCTTTGGAGCAGCAGAACACAAAAATATGGTAGGCCCTACAACAACCGTGGCTATTTAAAAAAAGAAAGGAATGGAGATGGAAATAGATATTTAGCATCTGAGGTGATTCCCCAGCATCAAGGCTGAGCCTTTGGGAAGAGTCAAAGAACCTGGAAAACAATTAGTGATACGCTGGCCTCTCTGCCACACCGTCCCTCCACCCTCGCTCTGAGGTCTGTCTTTCTAGTCCCCCTCTGAGGTGGATGCATTAGTCAAATCCATGCTCTTACCTGGTGAACTGGGTTCAATGTTTACATTACCCCTTGGCTTGTCTCTTTCAAGGCATGTTTCATTCTGACTGATCAGCCTTTTGAGCTGGGTTTGCAGTCGGAGAGTAGACTCAAGTCCATAGAAATTAAGTAGGAAGGGGGGTCGGTTTGCTACAACTGGGGAGGCAATGGAGATGTCACCAGTGACAGACAGTGGCATATTGACAGAAACCTGCTCCAGCCTCCAGGGCTGCAGTAGGACCAGCCTGGGGTTCTGCTGCCCAGGGTGAAGGCATCATTTGCAGACTCCGCGTGAGGGGTGTACTCCTTTTGTGCAGTGCAGAGTCCTCTCCTGGGTGTTGTGACACTGTTTGAAGGCGCCAGGCAGGGCTTTTGGCTTTATCGCAGCCTAGGTCCCATAGGCTGTAATAGCAGTAGTGGATCAGCTCTGTTCACACTCCACAGACCGGGGGAAAGATTCCTCACCCACTTTGCCTCCATGGAAGCCTCCGGCATTGCTCACACTGGCTGCTGTGGAGATCCCAGACCCCATGGAGTTACAGCAGGGGTGAAAATTGGCCTGTTCTGTTTTCCACTCGTTGGTCCCAAATCCTGCTCTCAGCTCCATGGGAGCAGATCCTTGCCCCACTGGGGCTCTCACAGGCACAGAGATCCGCACCGCATTGCTCAGCACCGGAGCAAGGATCTCCTTTGTAACTTGCCAGCCTAGGATGGTAACGTAATAACCCCCGGGGTAGGGCGTTAGCAGCAGGGATCGAACCCAGGAACTCTGGATCTAAATGCATGTGCCCCTACCACCTGGGCTAAAAAAGCTGCTTGTGTTAGCTCAAAGCCAGTAGCATAGAAACTTGTGATGTGGTCCAGCCCACACCCCACCCCTAGCGCCACACTGTGCAAGTGTGGGCTACAGGGACTTACTCAGTTCCCAGAGGCAGCACGATCTGGGGCTGGGAACTCCAGGGCTCCAGCCCTGGCTTTGCCATGGACTAGCTGCATGTCGAACCTCTACGTGCCTCCATTTCCCCACCTGCAAAAAGGCGAGGGGGGGAGCAGTAATACTTCCTTGCAGGGGTGCTGCCAGGCCTGGTCAGTGGCTGCACTGCACACCAGCGCCGGGAAGGTGCTGAGGATTGTGAGTCACTGCTTTGACATTGCAGTGTTTGTTTTCCTTTGTAAACTTGGAAGTAACATTTGGCCTGAGCTCCAGGCTGGAAGCAGAGAAGTGTAGCCCTTCCTTCCCGCCCCCACCCCGCCCCGCCTCTAGATGGGACAGAAGTGCTGAGGCTGCACTGCTCGCATCTGAGATAGCCCAGTGCCAGGATACCAAATTCCCTCCTTCCAGCTTTTCCATTTCACGTGCCAAGGGCCAGCTTTGCAGCCTGGTATAAATCTTCCATAAATCCGTAATTGCTTTGGTAGCAATTATAGCCCAGCTCTTGTTGAGCCTTCTGTGGTTTTCCTTCATCCAGACTTGCTGTGTTTCCTTTTCCCTTCTTTTCCAGTTCCCTGCTTCCCTCCTTCTCCAATTACCAGCCGGGCTCTGTGGCTCCTGTCCAGAATCTCGCAGCAGAGAAATAGCTGCACCATGGGTCTGATGGGTTTCTATGCCTGCTGTTCCACAAACAGCCAGTAGGGGGAGGGGGCCTCTCACACCTGCCTCCCAAGCACATGTAAACACACAGGTCAAGGTCAGACACCGCTGGGGAGGGGGCTGTGGTCTGGAAACCAGTGACTCTGCAGGTGGTTGTAGACAGCCAGCTGAACGTGAGCTGCCTGTGGGATGCTGGGGGGGAAAGGGTTAACACCACACCAAGATGTAATGGGGCATATACTGAGCGGGAGAAAGAAGGTGGGATCGCCCCTGAGTATGGTAGATGTAGGGTAACACTTTCAAAAGTGCCTGTGTCCTATGTCTAAAAGGCACTTCAGCTCAGCCTGTCTGCGGGGTTTAGGCCCCTGACTCCCATTGGATCTGGACCTAGGTCACTAAGACACTGTTGAAAATGTTACACATGATCTAGTTCAATTGAAGTTAATAAACGAGAATCAGGAACCCCTGGATGAAATCCTATGGCCTGTGCTCATCAGCAGGTCAGACTAGATGATCATGATGGTCTCTTCTGGCCTTAAAATTGATGCTTCTCCAGTCCGAATGTATGTTTCCTGGTCAGTATTTCCTGGGGAAAGCACAAGGGGGAGGAGCTCCACTTGAGAGGAGAACATTGAGGGTCATGTGAGTCTGCCCTAGAAAAACTGTGACTGCGGCCATGGAGAATCCAACAGGTTCCTGCTCCTGTAGGTTTATTACAAAACAATGACTTACATGATACTAACTAGTAACTATAAAAAAGTTTGAATCTCTGTAGCCCCTTTCACCTGAGGCTGTCAAAGCACTTTCCAATTAATCAAGCCTCACAACTCCCTGGTGAAATAAGATAGGATTATTATCCCCATTTTACAGATGAGGAAATGGAGGCACAGAACAGGTAAGTGACTTGTCCTCTTGCTGCTTCCCTTGGGCACCAGCCCTCCTGCCCATGTCTGCTACTTTATTTTATTTATAATAGAAGTATCCACTTTCAGTTTGGGGCTGGGAAAAAAGTTTCCTCTTATAAATACATTGGTAAGGCTGTTCTCAGAAACTGACCACTTGTGCCATAGCAGATGTTACCCTGTTTGGTAATAAAGCCCTGCCCATGAGCAACTGGCTGCTCCTTCTGGCTCACTGTAATTAAGGTGAGAGGAAAGATCAAAGCCTTCTGATTTAAGCCAGGTAATTGCTTCATTAAGGTTCCTGGCTCCTAAACACACCCATTAGTCCAGGCGGTGGAGCAGCAGGGTTGCACAGCCAGGTGGCTAGATGACAATGTTCTGATGCTGTGGACCATGGAAGCTGCAGTGTCAGATGGAGTCACGGGAGCAGGAGGCGGGGAATGCATTGCTAAATTATTAACCTCCTAGCCATATGCAGCTGAGACTGCAGAGGGAGCCTGACTGTTGTGCTATAAATTTCTTCCCGACTAAGTGAATCAGGGGGTTTGAAACAGGCAGTCAATGCAGAAGGGTTCAGATCATCACATCACAGTCCGCTTCCCTGTGCTATCTGAGCATCAGATTGTGATGGGGTGTTAGGAAGGCCGGAGCATCTGTGTTCTCCCATTCCCGGGGATGCCTGCTTTAATACCTGTACTGTACTGAAAAGAGGGAGGGTCATTCAGGACTAGTACGGTGCAAATCTTAGCTGTTGGCGTATGTGACTGTCCATACAAAAGTTCTCTGTGGTGTCAGTCCCTGTGGAGTTGTGTGACCATACGCACAGGTGTGCACACACAAATCTTGCTTTGAGTTTAGGGTATAAATAAAGCTGAAGACTCAGCCACTGCTACCCAATATCACCCGGTTGAATTTAGTTAGGGGTCAGATCTGAGCCCCACATCCAAGATTGCTGCTGCAACTTACTTCCTTAATGGGTGGGATCCAAGCACCCCAAACTCTGGGGAAGTTTAGCCCCGGATGCCATCCCCAGAGTTTCGATCGGGGTTTGATTCTGCTCTGCACAGAGATGTAAAGTTTGGAGCTAGACCTAGTGTTCTGATAGGGGGGGTTGGCTGCCCCCCACCTCTAGCTTGGCTGGGAAACCTTACATTTGCCCATGTCCACAAACCTTTTCTGAGCATCAGATTTCCTACCAAGCCCCAAATGAGGCAAGTTTGGCTGTGAACATTTCACATGGCTCTAATTAGGATTGTGCCTGGACTGTAGAAAAAGGATCCCAAGCCTTCCTAGGGTTTTTCCACCCAGCCTGCCAGCTGTTTTGCAGCTGCTAATTATATATATATATAAGAATGTAAAGTCTGTAGGACAGGGACCATGTCTTGATCCTGGTTGAGACTTCCGGGTGCTGCTGTGACAGAACTAGTGAACCACCATTTTCTATAACCATTTCTATTATTAGAAATATAAATAGTTGGATTTGTGATGACCGGGAGAACCACATGGCGAAGTGCTTGCTAAGTGCAAAGGTGGCAGACTTCTCGATGCATCTAGACCAGGGGTGGGCAAACTACAGCCTGTGGGCCAGATTTGGTCCGTGAGCCATTTTAAGCCAGCCCGCGAGCTACACCATGTGGCTTGGCCCAGCTCCGGCGCTCCAGCCGGGCCACTGGGTAGGGGGCTGGACCACTCTGCTCGGCCCTGCTCCGGCCAGGGCACTGGGTTGGGGCCACACCACATGGCTGAGTCCTACTCTGGCTGGGGCGCTGGGTCAGGTATAGGTGCCAGCTTCTCCTGGCGCTGGTGGGTGCTCGACCCCCCTGCCCCAACTCCATCCCTGCCCTGCCCTCTCCCACCCCTGCCCCACTCCCATTCCAACCCCTTTCCCAAAGTCCCTGCCCCAACTCCAGCCCCTCCCTGCCCCTATTGGACTCCTTCCCCAAATCCACATTCTCGCCTCCCCTCTCACTCCCACAGCAAGTTTCACGGAGGCAAGCACTGGGAGGAGAAGCAGGGATGCAGCGCACTCAGGGGAGGTGGTGAGCTGGGGCGGCGGGGCGGAGCGGGGAGCTTGGCTGCCGGTGGGTGCAGAGCACCCACCATTTTTTCCCCATGGGTGCTCCAGCCCCAGAGCACCCACGGAGTCAGCACCTATGGGTCCGGGGCTGCACCACGCGGCTCATCCCGCTCCAGCCGGGGCACTGGGTCAGGGGCTGCACCACGCGGCTCCTGGAAGCTGCGGCATGGCCCCACTCCAGCTCCTATGTGCTCCAATGGGAGCTGCAGGGGTGGTGCCTGTGGATGGGGCAATGTGCAGAGCCTCCTGGCCGCGCCTCCACATAGGAGCTGGAGAGGGACATGTCACTGCTTCCAGGAGCCACTTGAGGTAAGCGCTGCTCGGATCCTGCACCCCCTGAGCCTCTCCCCATGTCCAACCCCTTACCCCAGCCCTGATCCCCCTCCCACCCTCCAAACCCCTTGGTCTCAGCCCAGAGCACCCTCCTACACCCCAAACTCCTCATTCTCAGCCCCACCCCAGAGCCTGCACCCCCTCCCACACCCCAACCCCAATTTTGTGAGCATTCATGGCCCGCCATACAATTTCTATTCCCTGCTGTGTCCCTCAGGCCAAAAAGTTTGCACACCCCTGATCTAGACAGACTTATGTGCAGTACTGGGGAGGCGCCGGTGGTTGTTGTAGTCCATGTAGGTACTAATGACAAAGGGAAAAGTAGGAGTGAGGTGCTGGAGGCCACATTTACCTGTTAGGTAAGATATCAAAATCCAGGCCCTCCATGGTAGCATTCTCTGAAATGTTTCCAGTTCCATGCGCAGGGCCAGCTAGACAGGCAGAACTGCAAGTTTTGAGTGTATGGATGAGAATATGGTGTGTGGAGAAGGGATTTCGGTTTAATAGGAACTGGGGAATCTTTTGGGAAAGGAGGAAGCTATACAGCAGGGGTAGGCAACCTATGGCACGCGTGCTGAAGGCGGCACGCCAGCTGATTTTCAGTGGCACTCACACTGCCCAGGTCCTGGCCACTGGTCCGGGTGGCTCTGCATTTTAATTTAATTTTAAATGAAGCTTCTTAAACATTTTAAAAACCTTATTTACTTTACGTACAACAATAGTTTAGTTATATATTATAGACTTATAGAAAGAGACCTTTTAAAAACATTAAAATGTATGACTGGCACGCGAAACCTTAAATCAGAGTGAATAAATGAAGATTTGGCACACCACTTCTGCAAGGTTGCCGACCCCTGCTATACAGGAAGGTTGGGCTCCATCTAAACCAGAACAGAACCGGATTGCTGGCATGTAAAATTAAAAAGGTTGTAGAGCAGTTTTATAACTAATGGCTGGGGGAAAGCTGACACGTGCACGGAGTTCGGACAGAGACATCCCTTAGGGGAGGATTTATTAAAGGGGATTCTTTCTATTCTAGTAAAGAGGAGAGGATGGAAGTTGATAAAGTACAGGTGGGAACTGAAGAGAAACAGTCAAATGATAGCGTCCCATTCAATTACTTCACATGAAGGCAGACACCTAAATATGGATAAATTTTATAAGTGCTTGTATACAAATGCTAGAAGTCTAAATACTAGGATGTGTGAACCTGAGTGCCTGGTATTTAATGAGGTTATTGATAGGTATCACAGCAGCTTGGTGGAATGATGATAATCAATGGAACATGGTGATAGCAGGGTACAAATTATATAGGAATGACAGAGTAGGTTGTGCTGGTGGGGGAGTGGCACTGTATGTGAAAGAAAGCATAGACTCTAATATTGTAAAAATCTTAAATGAATCAAATTGTACGAGAGAATCTCTATGGATAGAAATGACATACTTGAATAATAAGAGTATAGCAGGAAGAATATATTACTGACCACCTGACCAGGATGGTGATGGTGATTGGGAAATACTCAGGGAGATTAGAGAGGATACAAAATAGAAATCTCAATAATAATGGGGGATTTCAACTATCCCCATAGTGACTGGGAACATGTCACCGCAGAATGTGCTGCAGTCTAGATAAAATTTCTGAACACCATAAATAACTGCTTCTTGCAGCAGCTAGTCCTGGAACCCACAAGATGAGAGGCAATTCTTGATTTAGTCCTATGTGGCGCACAGGGATCTGGTCCAAGAGGTGAATATAACTGAACCGCTCGGTAATGGCAACCATAATGTAATTAAATTTAACATCCTTATAGGAGGGAAAATACCAAAGAAACCCACTGCCATAGTATTTAACTTCCAAAAGGGGAACTACAGAAAAAGAAGAAGACTATTTAAATGGAAATAAAGGAACAGTCACAAGAGTGAAAAGCCTGCAAGCTGCGTGGAAACTTTAAAAAACAACAACACTGTAACAGAGGCTCAAAATAAATGTATACCCCAAATACAAAACAACAGTAAGAAGACATGAAAATGCCATCATGGCTAAACAACAGAGTAAAAGAGGTGGTTAGAGACAAAAAAGACATCCTTTACAAATTGGAAGTCAAATCCTACTGAGGAATATAGAAAGGACCATAAACCCTGGCAACTCATGTTAAAAGTATAATTAGGGAGGCCAAAAAAGAATTTGAAAACCAGCTAGCAAAAAACACAAAAACTAATAGCAATTAGGAAGCCTGCCAAACAGTCAGTGGGGTCACTGGACAATCAAGGTGTTAAAGGAGCACTCAAGGAAGACAAGACCGTTGAGGAGAAGCTAAATGAATTATTTGCATTGGTCTTCACTGCAGGTGACAGATCTGAGGAACTGCCCCAGATAGAGGTGTCAGTAGAGGAAGTTTTAGAACAAAGTGATATATTAAACAGTAATAAGTTACCAGAACCAGATGGTATTCACCCAAGAGTTCTAACGGAACTCAAATATGAAATTGCAGAACTACTAACTGTGGTATGTCACCGATTGCTTATATCAGCCTCTCTATGAGATGGCTAATGTAACACCAATTTTTTTAAAAAGCTCCAGAGGCAATCCTGGCAATTACAGGGCAGTAAACCTAACTTCAGTACCAGAAAAATTGGTTGAAACTATAGTAAAGAACAGAATTGTCAGACACATAGATGAACAAGATATGTTGGGGAAGAGTCAACACAGCTTTTCTAAAGGAAAATCATGCCTCATCAATCTATTAGAATTTTTGGAAGGTGTCAACAAACAAGTGGAAAAGGATGATCCAGTGGATATAATATCAGAGGGGGAGCCGTGTTAGTCTGGATCTGTAAAAGCAGCAAAGAGTCTTGTGGCACCTTATAGACTAACAGACGTTTTGGAGCATGAGCTTTCATGGGTGAATACCCACTTCGTCGGATGCATGTGGATATAGTGACTTGGACTTTCAGAATGCCTTTGACTACACCTCTTCCCTCACCAAAGTCTCTTAAGCAAAGTAGGCAGTCACTAACTGGTTAAACAATAGGAAACAAAGGGTAAGAATGAATGGTCAGTTTTCACAATGGAGAGAGGTAAATAGCAGGGTCCCTCAAGGATCTGTACTGGTACCAGTGGTGTTCAACATATTCATAAATGATCTGGAATAAGGGGCAAACAGTGAGGTGACAAAGTTTGCAGATGATGCAAAATTACTCAAGCTAGTTAAGTCCCAAGCAGATCCCAAGAGGATTTCACAAAACTGGGTGGCTGGACAAGAAAATGGCTGATGAAATTCAATGCGGATAAGTGCAAAGTAATGCACATTAGAAAACATAATCCCAGCTATACATACAAAATGATGGGGTCTCAATCAGCTGTTACTACCGAAGAAAGATCCTGGAGTCATTTTGGATAGTTTTCTGAAAATGTCTGCTCAATGTTCAGCAGCAGTCAAAAAAGTGAACAATGTTAAGAACCATTAGGAAAGGGATAGATAATAAGACAGAAAATATCATAATGCCTCTATATAAAGCCATGGTCCATCCACACATTGAATACAGTGTTCAGTTCTGGTCGCCCCATCTCTGCAAAGATATGGAACAGCTTCCATATGAGGAGAGATTAAAAGACTGGGGTTGTTTCGCTTAGAAAAGAGACAACTAAGGGGGGATATGATAAAGGTCTATAAGATTCTGAATGGTGTGGAGAAAGTGAATAAGGAAGTGTTACTTACCCCTTCAGATAACACAAGAACCAAGGGCAGCAGGTTTAAAACAAACAGAAGGAAGGACTTCTTTACCCAACGCACAGTCAGCCTGTGGAACTCATTGCCAGGGGATGTTGTGAAGGCCAAAAGTACAAACGGGTTCAATAATACCTTAGATAAGTTCATGGAGGATGGGTCCATCAATGGCTATTAGCCAAGATGATTAGGCTGCAACCACATACTGTGGGTGTCCCTAAGCCTCTGAGTGCCAGAAGCTGGGACTGGACGACAGAGGATAGATCACTCGGTAATTGCCCAGTTCTGTTCATTCCCTCTAACATGTCTGGCCCTGGCCATTGTCAGAAGACAGGATACTGGACTAGATGGACCATTGGCCTGCCCAGAATGGCCGTTCTTATGTGTAGAGTTACATATAACACACACAAACAGTGATGTCTATCTCAGCACCACACAATACTCCTGCGGGACATGGCAGGGCTGTTATCCTCATTGCACAGGTGGGGAACTGAGACACAGAGAGGCTAAGTGACTTGCCCAATGTCACACAGGGAGTGTGTGGCAGAGCAAGGAACTGAATCCAGGTCTCTGGTGCGCTAGACCACAAGGCATTATAGCGTCGTTAGCATACACCTTTGACAGCCTCATTTCCCTGACTCACTTGGCTTCTGCAGTCAGGAATATTGTAGCCATCCCAAACCCTGGCCAATTAAACTTTTACCGCTCCTCTCCCTGCCATGTCTGACATAGCAAGCCAGCTGTGGGTGTGAGTATATAATTTATATAAAAATATACACACATAGCTATTACGCTGCAGCGTAACGGTTTTATGGCGCGAGTCTGGCTGCCTCAGTCCCGACTGCTGGAGTGGTGCGTGAGTTATGCAGGCTGTGCCAGATGAGTGCCGATCAACCCTCTAGACCTCTTCATCATGTATATTGCACATGCCACAGACTAGCTGTTACAGAAATGTTCTCAGAAATTCTTCAATCAGGACGGCTTTTTGCTATCGCTCTGAAGCCAGGTGTCTCAGTTATCCACCCTCCAAGGGCTCAGAGGGAAAACCGGGCGAAATGTGACAGCAACTGGAAAGTTAGCTGGGTGGGCAAAAAGGATGTGGGGTTGGGAAGCCCGATGCTCCTAATTCTGCCTCTGAAAGTGACTCTTGCTAGGACTTCGGGCTAGTTCTGTGCTTTGGTTTGTTTGCCCCTCTGTGAAATGGGCACAATGCTAGCCTTAGTTCACTGCAGTGTCACAAGGGTTAATTCTCTAATGTTTAAGTAGGGCTCTGAAGCTGTCAACCCCCCAGTGTTATTAGTAGGATTCTGAAGAGCCTGGAAAGCAGCCAGGGATAGTCGGGTGTTTGGTACTGGTCCCGTCTCAGGAAGGGAGACTGTGCTGTAGGCAGAGGGGGTCTCGCTGCAAAAGAAAGGGATAGCTGGTGCTCTGAGTGCTAGTTGTAGGATGTGGAGGCTAGAGACTGATTCTTGGGAGTGCAGGTACCAGATGTTCCCAGTGCTGGCCATTCTCTGGGCTTGGCCTCAGTCACAAGCAACTTCCCCTTGGCGTGCAAACAATATGCCTCCAGCAGGGAGCAAACTGCCCTGAAAGTCCATTCCTCTGCAGCCAGGAAACCAGCCGGGATCCTATTCCAGCCAGTGATTTGCCTGGCTGGCCCTTTCTGCTGACTCAGTGCCTCCTGGCTGTTGGACTTACCGAAGTGCACAGGAGGCGTCAACGCTCCGCTGCACATCCATCAGCACCGAGGCTGTCCCTCCGTGCCTGCCAGCGAGTTCACGCTAGAGCCAGCTTCTGCCAAAGCCACAAGCTCCCGTCTCCGTGTGGTCCCACTCCCTTCACTCCCAGTTCAAAGGCTTTGCTTGACTTTACTTTCCCCAGGTGTCTCTCTCTCTCTCCAGCCGGTGGGTGGATGGCACCGCTCACCTACTGTTTGGGTTGGCAGCTGCCCTCTCCCCTGCTGCTCTGCTCGCTTGGACGGCCCAACAGGGAAGAGTGTGCTGGATGGAAAACTTTACAGGCGCCCGCCAGCCATGCAGCCACGGCAGAGCGACTGTGCAACCATACGGAGCTGGCAGGATCAGACGTAAAACAAACATAGTGCTGGATGCGGCCGATTTGCAGCCCCATCACTCTAGTTTCCACCTTTACATCAGTCAGGAATATTTTTCCCCAAAGAAGATGATGAGGCCTGGCCTGCTGCTGGCTTGTTAAACATGCACCCCTTCCCCTGGCCCTATTGTGCCTCTCCCCTGCTTGCCACTCATTCCTCCGGCTTCTACTCCCTCCCTGACTGGTGGTAGAACAGCCAGCCTGATGGAACAGGGCCCTTCTCCACAAACTCTCTCCCCCTGAGCCCTGCTGAGCCGCATCCTGTTCCCTAAAGGCAGTTCCTGCTGCCTTTCCTTGCTCATGGTGGCCTCAGTTAACCCTTCCCTGTACCTAATAATAGCCATGATGATTGGACAGCACGCAGGATCTTCAAACGCGAGACCAGCGCTAACAGCTCACCAGGCAGGCTGGCTGGAAAAGAAGCGTTCCACGTCATGCAGAGTGTCGAGGGTTTGAATTTTGGTTTCAGTCTGCACTGGAATAGCGGGGGTGGAGGGTTCCTACTGATGAGACCTGAGGTAGATTGGCAGCACTGGGAATGGGCTAAGATTGGCAATGCCAGGAGCCAGGGGCGGCTCCAGGCCCCAGCACGCCAAGCACGTGCTTGGGGCGGCATGCCACTGGGGGCGCTCTGCCAATCGCTGGGAGGGCGGCAGGTGGCTCCAGTGGACCTCCCGCAGATGTGCCTGCAGAGGGTCTGCTGGTCCCGCGGCTCTGGTGGACCTCCCGCAGACGTGCCTGCGGAGGGTCCGCTGGTCCCGCGGCTCCGGTGGAGCATCCGCAGGCACGTCTGCGGGAGGTCCACTGGAGCCGCGGGACCAGCAGACCCTCCGCAGGCACGTCTGAGGGAGGTCCACCGGAGCCGTGGAACCGGCGACCGGCAGAGCACCCACCGCGGTGTGCTTGGGGCGGCGAAATGGCTAGAGCCACCCCTGCCAGGAGCACTGCAGGTCAGGAGTGAGGGGCATTAGCAGGCCTGCCTAGCAGTAATGAGTGCTCCTGGTTAGGAGTGAGGTGCTTCGGCAGCGCTGATGGGGGCCCAGGACTGGGACATCCGAGGCGCTGCCCTTCAGGCCTGAGGTGTTTTGGCAGAGCTGCATGTGTGGGACGCTCACCCAGACAGCGCTGGCCTGCACTGTGTCTGGAGCAAGCCAGGACTCTGAATCCCCCCCTTTCAAGAGCAATAAATTCCCTCACTTATCTTCCTGAACAGAAAAGAGCTAAAAATGACTTACCTATTTGCAGCTTGAGGGCTCTGTATTGGATTAAACATTAACCTGCCTTTCCAAGCAAAACTACTGACTCTCTGGATAATTCGGAGGCCCAGGCAGTTCAAGAAAAGGATTTTTTGTCAGACAGACATTTAAGAAAAAAAATCCCTCCAGCCATTTTCTAGTTCTTCCTTTTTTATTTGGCCCTGCAGCAGAGAGCTTGCCCCACAGTTTGCTGTTTGTATTTGTGCAGTCAAGCCGATGTCACTGCTCTGCACACATACACACACATGCATAGTCACACACAGATGTACATAATCATATGCACACACGACTGCGCGCACACACACACACAATCATATGACTGTGCATGCATGATTGCACACACACACACACAATTGCACACACACACACAATTGCACACACCTAATCGAATGCACACACACACACAATTGTATGCACACATGCAAATATGTGAAAGGAGCTGGAAATTGTCCCTGAATCTTCTGCAAAACAGTATTATAGTATTCAAATTAGCCATATCTATGAATATAACCAGAGGTGCAGAGACAATGCGGGTAGCCCAGAAGGTTGGATATTTGATTAGCATTCAACCAAGCAAGCTGTGGATTGTCTTCCTGGCTCCATCACTGGTCCACTGTATGATGCTGGGCAAGTCACTGCACCTTTCTGTGCCTCAGTTTCTCACCTGTAAAATGGAGCTAACGACTTGTAAAGCGCTTTGAGATCTGTTCTAGAGAAGAGCTACGTATTGCTGTTTAATGATGGGATGGGCTACTGGTCTCTTCGTGGCCTCATGCAATGCCAGGATCAGAGCACACCAACCCTGTGCCAGCCAGGCTTGCAAAGCGACAGACTTCCTTGCAGGATATTACAGTGGGAGTGAAAGCAAGTAGGTGAGTCACCTGTCCTTGGGATTGCTGAATACTAGCCCTGGGCTCTCAGTAATGACACGCACTTACACAGTCCCAGGAAGGGGGGGAGGGAGGGCTTTTTAAAGCAGTGGCCACACAGCCAACAACATGGCAAGGGGGCCTTTCGCAAACCACAATGTCAATATTTTACTATTTTGTGCAAAGCCAGTGCTGGTGAAAGTTGCTGGCTCAGCAGCTTCCTTCACAACACATGCAAGTGCCTCTGGAGGGTTAGCGGGCAGCTCAGGCTCCGTGGCCCATTCAATCTACAACTGCTCTCCTGAGACAGGAATTGGAGCCAGCTGTGATGGTGGGCTGTGTGGTGTGGACACTTTCCCAGGGGGAACTGGACTGAGACCCAACAAACTCATTTCACCCAGGGCACCAAACAGCCATCAGCTGGTAATAACTAATGATTGGAGCTGGATTCACACTGGTGACCTAGAGGTGAAAAACCGTAGCTAGGAGCCAGTCAGGCCTCACACAGCATCATTTTTATCTCAGGCCTTGTCTACATGAGAAAGTTGTGCCAGTTTAACTTAACTTAGTGTTTAAATCACTTCAATTAAACCTGCACAAACCACTGTGTGGACATGCTTAGTTCAGTTTAAACTGGTTTATATTCTTTTAGTTTAAACCAGATCCTGATAGGCTTAAGCCAAATGGAAATACGTCGCTCTGAACTGAAATAAGAATGTCCATACAGGGGCTTGCACCAGTTTAACTAAATCAGTTTCAAAATTGCACTTCTTGTTAAACCAGTTCAACTTTCTCATGTAGACAAGGTTTTGGGGGGAGGTTCTGCTACCTTTCCTCCTGCTGAGTGAATCTCGGTATCAATGGGAATCTTTCCATTGACCTAACTTGACCTAATTGGCCCTTCTTCCATAAAGAGTCCAATTCCACGGGGCAGAATCCAGTTCTTCGGCCTTTCTCTTCTTAATGTTCTCCTCTTTCTGTGCTAACAATGCCTACAGCATATTTGCCTGGCTACTGATTACCCAGCATGCACTTCACACGGCCAGTAATCAGAAGCATGTGTCTCGTCTCTAGGCTGCTGAGACACCCAGACCATGTATCAGACTCGAGCCTTTCCTCTCCCCAGCTGCTATGAAGGGCAATGAGTGGACCTGTGTGTGAGGGGGGAGACTCTCCCTCCGCTTTGTGAAGCTGGTTGTCTGGTATGTGGCTGGCTGTTGGGCTGCTTCTCTTGGGTGTGATGAATGGTTCTGTTACACACACACATACACACGCACGCACAACCCCACGGCGGGAAGCTAAGCAAATGCTTCACTTGCCTGGCAGCCTCGCCTCGCTGTGCGGGTTTGGAGAGCAAAGAGGAGATGTTTACACTAATCAGGCTGACAGGCCAGCAATGCACTTTGAACTAGAAATTGCTTCTCCCTAGAACTGGGGTGATCCTGACCCATGTAGAGGGGGAGGGGCTGAGTCAATGGTGGTGGGGTGGCTCGGGGCTCGAAGGAAGAAACTCAGGTAGATTTTGTTCCTAGCTGCACAGGTTCAATCTGTGGGCGGTTCCAGGCCCGGGAGCTGGCAGAAATATTCTGCAGAGTGCATTTGTGTTCAGAGGGGAAAAGGTTAAACCACCAGGGAGGCTGAGCTCTCCTCCTTCCCCTGCCAATGTCAGCGCAGTTGGAACGGCCCAGAACTGAACATCAGATTAGGAAAGGTGTGTTCTAATTGCTGGGAGTGTGCTGGGCTGCCCCTCAGCTGGAGCTCCGGGTGTGTGGAGCCAGCGTACAGGAGGAGTGCACTTCCCCTGGCTGATCCCTGCCTGCGGGAACAACAGGACTAAGCCAGTCACACATCACCCTGGGGATTAGTCGCAGGAGCAACTTGGAAAGCCATCCCGGCACGGAATTTTGTTCCTATGTAACGTCCGCGACGGTGGCAGCATGAAGAAATCAGTACACTCAGGTGAGCAGAGCGGGCCCGGGTTTGGTGGCTGCCGGGTGTTCTCGAATCAGTAAGCTGGGCTGTGCGTGTGTGTACAAAACCAGCACTTAAAAAGAACAGTCTGGCACGTACAAGCCCTTCTTGCTCTAGTTCTCTCTGTCGGAGGAGAGCCACTGTTTTGTTGCCTATAAATGAAAGTCTTTGATCAATGGAAAGGGCTTAAGAAACCCAGTGCAAACCCAGGGAGGCAGGTGGTGCCAGCCTGCTGGAAATGTCCATGAATGCAGTTCCTGTGACCCTCACGTCACTGTGACCGTGCACGCCAAAGGAACGGCAGAGTCGGTCAGCTTGGAACAAAAGAGGGACACAAAAAAGCAAAGCGGTGCCTAAGTTACCGGCTGCATTTCCTGCTGTAAGGGACGCTAATAGCATGTGTGCTGTGAACTGAATGAACCAGAGCCGTGGGAGGGTGGTGTGGGTCTGAGTCAGTGCCCTCTATCCCACCCTGCTGTTTTTTCAAGAACCCTCCACTCCCCAGCTCTACTCCAAGTCAATGCAGGCTCTTTTGCACTCGCTCCTGCGGGGACAGCCATTGTAGGTCACTGGCAGCGGTGGGGCTGCAGCTGGTTCCAGTCCTGCCAAGGTCATCTTCTGCCCTCCTGGATGCTGAGTCACCAGCCGAGGAGCAGTTCGGCATTACGGCTCCTACCCCCTCATCTTCAGCCTTCCCATTAGAGCAGAGCCCCACGAGCCCTGTGAAAGCCTGGCATTGGCAGCTTCTGAAAGAGCTCACTGCTCACAAAGAGCTGCCGTGGGTACAATGCGAGGGGCGTGGCTAAAGTTAGCATGGATTCCTGACACCCTGTACGGTCTATGATTTAAATCACTGGAATAAGTGATCAGTGGGTGATAGTGAGGGCAAATCCCCGTGAAAGACCAATCACTTACCCAACTGACACACTGCAGTGAGGGTCCCTGCTAGCACTCAGGCACATTTTCCCCTCTACAGCTGAGTTCCACTCCTGGTCCAGCCAGCAGCCTGTGACTTTAAATTCCTTAAGCCAAATTCTGCTCACTTACACCCTTACTACCCCTGTGACTTCAGTGGGGCAGGCTGGATGTGACTGCCTGCAGAATGTGAGCTGTTTCCTACATGCTGGTCTCTTCCAAGCAGCCTGAGTCACATTTCTTGTTGGACCATTGCGTGGGTTAGCTTCTTCACTGGTATTTCATTGCTTTTTGGAGTGGCCAAAATACTGACTTATTGAAGCCACATAACAGCCAACTCGAATCCCTTCTGGGGGCTGGGATGATCTCATAAACCACAGGAGCAAGCTGGACTCGGTGCTTTGTCTTCAGAGCTCCCCAGTGGAAATGCCTCGGTTTACTCCAATGCTTATGTCGGTTCATAACGTTTCTACTGTTGTGTGTTTAGTCTTGAGCTCCCTCCCCTAAAATATCTCTCTTATTGGTGTCAATCAACAGATTGTTCTGGTGGTTTTATTATGACTTTACATGTTGGGACCCATAGCTGGTGAAAGAATTATTATTAATATAGCACCATGCCTTACAAAGCATGGAATTTAGATGGGCCATTGCCCTGGGCAGTTTTACAAGCTAGCTAGGACAGCTACAGTACAGCAAGAGATGGCACGAGGACAGTAGCACTGACCACTATTCCTGACTGTGAGAAAGCAGGGCAAAAGAAGTGTGTTTCATGGGGGAATTTGATGGGGAAATGTGTGGAGCATAGAAAGTGGAGGGTTATTTCAAGGGTAGGATTAGGGCAAAAAGAAGGTGCAGAGGCCAGGATGGGAGAAGGGATTCCTGATACCTCCCTGCTCCTAAAAATAATGGTCCAGGTCCTCAGCTGGTGTTAGCTGGTGCATCTCCATTTATCTCTATGGAAGATCTGGCCCAATAGGTCTTATGTGAGGTGGGGCAGCTAACAATGGCAAAACATGGCACACGGGTACTACAGTGATGGGCCCGTGGGTTGCAACCCTTTTCTGATGCCTCCTGACGCCTCCCAAATACTAGAAAACATGTATGTTCTGCTTTGCACAACATGGCTGAATACGAGCATTACATATTTTAATCCCATGCCTTAAGGAGCCTTGTCAGTGTCCAGTGAGCTGAAATTGTGGCTCCTTGCTCTTGAAGCTGACTGTCCTGGGCTGTCAGGTTTGCTTTGTACTGATATGTGGTGGGGTAAAACTGAGTGACTGCAAATCTCCTGGCATTAGTGAGATGTGTATCTCATGAGACTGCCCCGGTGAGCACAATTCCAAATAACTACAGTACAGTTCGGCTTTGACATTTGTTTAGTACCTTTCACCCAAAAGGGATTCAAACTGTGTGTTAGAAACACTTTGCTCATCACAAAGATGCAGCCACTTCTGGGCTGGAACGTGGCAGTTGTTTAAAAAAGGAAGGGACGTTTATATTGTTCAATTGAAACAACAAGAAGGTTAGGGAGGCAGAATGTAATTGCGTGGGTTGGAATTTGGCCAGGACATTAGGGTTGAAACCCCCACTTATGTTCTCGCAATGCTTTGGAGACAACTTTTTATTACAGAAGGTGGAGAAAGTGACTAGGGGAGAGGTTGTTCTATATTTGATTCTGACAAACAGGGAGGAACTGGTTGAGAATTTGAAGGTGAAAGGCAGCCTGGGCGAAAGTGGCCATGACATGATAGAATTCATGATTCTAGGGAATGGTAGAAGGGAAAACAACAGAAAATAGGCAAAGGACTTCAAGAAGGCAGACTTCAGCAAACTCAGAGAATTGGTAGGTAAGATCCCATGGGAAGTAAGTCTAAGGGAAAAAAGAGTTCAGGAGAGTTGACAGTTTTTTAAAGAGATAGTATTAAGGGCACAAGAACAGACTATCCCAATGCAAAGAGACCATTCTGGCTTAATAAAGATAGCTTCAATAACCTGAAGCTCAAAAAAGAATCACATGAAAAGTGGACACTAGGTCAGTTATGAAGTATGAGTATAAAAAACAGCAACACCACAACCATGTAGGGACAAAATTAGAAAGGCCAAGGCACAAAATGAGATTAGGGACACAAAGGATACCAAAAAAAAAAACATTTTACAAATACGTTAGAAACAAGAGGAAGACCAAGGATGGAGAAGACCCTTTACTCAATGCGGGGTGGGGGGGAAGACAATGCAGAAAACAAAGCAATGGCTGAAGCGTTAAACGTCTTTTTTTGTCTCCATGTTCATCAGAAAGGTTAGCAGTGATCAGACAACTAACATAGTGACCATCAGTCTATATGGGGTGGGATGTGAGGCTAAAATAGGGAAAGAACAAGTTAAGAATTATTTAGACAAGTTAGATGTCTTCAAGTCAGCAGGGCCTTATGAAATACATCCTAATATACTGACAGAACTGCCTGAAGCGATCTTGGAGCCATTATCTTTGAGAACTTGTGGAGGACAGGAGAGATCCCAGAGGACTGGAAAAGGACCAGTATAATACCTATTGTGATAGACCCAGGCCAGCTGGGTACAGCAGAATAGCAGAAGGCAGATATACTGGCCACTGGATTAACAGTTTTCTGTTCCCTGACTGACCAGAGCAGGGGCTTTTCCAGGCTAATGAGAACACCTGGCTCTAATTAACCTGTAAAGAGTCAGGTGAGGCCATTCAGTTAATGTGACCACCTGACTCTAATTAAGGCCCTGCTGATACTATAAAAAGGGCTCACTCCAGTCAGGCAGGGAAGTCAGGGAGTCAGAGGAGAGGAAGTGCGTCTGAAGGGCTGGTTACTAAAGACACCCTCAAACCATTGTTAAAGGAGCCCTAAGTTAAGGGTGAAGAAGGGAAAAGCAGGAGAGCTGCGGGGAAGTGGCCCAGGGAAATGTAGCAACTCTGGCAGTGAAAGGTTGGCTGCCAACAACTGCTACCATTAGGGTCCCTGGGCTGGAACCCGGAATAGAGGGCGGGCCTGGGTTCCCCCCAACCCACCCCTACAGGAACATCTCCTGGAAGGGGAAGTCAGGTCCCTGTCAGGACAGGAGACTGAACAGAGACTGTGGGAGTTCTCTCACCAACCTCCTTGCAGCCTATGATGAAAAGGGCTCAGTAGACTGTAACCCTGGCCCTAGAGAGAGAAGGGCTACATGGAGGGTCACAGTGAGCCACTGAGGCTAGCATAAACCGCCTAGAAGCGCAGGACCCACGGGAGCAAGGTCAGAGCTCTGCCACACTATCTATAAAATGGGGATTAAGAACAACCCAGGGAATTATAGGACAGTCATCTTAACTTCAGTACCTGTAAAGATAATGGAGCAAATAATCAAACAGTCGGTTTATAAGCACCTAGAAGATAAGGTGCTAAGTAACAGTCAACATGGAATTGTTAAGAACAAATCATGTCAAACCAACTTAATATCCTTCTTTGACAGGGTAACAAGCCTTGTGGATGGGGGAAGCAGTAGATGTGTTATAGCTCAACTTTAGTAAGGCTTTTGATACTTTCTCACATGATTTTCTCATAAGCAAACTAGGGAAATATAGTCTAGATTAACCTGCTATAAGGTGGGTGCACAACTGGTTGTAAAACCATACTCAAGAATAGTTATCAATGAGTTCATAGAAAAGCGGAAGAGTATATTAAGTCAGGTCCCACAGGGATCTGTTGTGGGTCCGGTGCTATTCAGTATCTTCATAAATGAGTCAGATAATAGCATAGAGGGTACACTTATAACATTTGCAGAAGATGCGAGTCTGAGAGGGGTTGCAAGCATTTTAGAGGACAGGATTAGAATTCAAAATTATCTGGAGAAACTGGAGAAATGATCTGAAATAAATAGGATGTAATTCAATAAGGACAAATACAAATGACACCTCTACCTTGATAAAACGTGACCTGATATAACATGAATTCAGATATAATGCGGTAAAGCAGTGCTCCGGGGGGGCGGGGCTGCACACTCCGTTGGATCAAAGCAAGTTCGATATAACGCGGTTTCACCTATAACGTGGTAAGATTTTTTGGCTCCTGAGGACAGCGTTCTATCGAGGTAGAGGTGTACTACACTTTGGAAAGAACAATCAGTTGCACACATAGAAAATGGGAAATGACTGCCTAGGAGGAAGTACTGCAGAAAAGGATCTGGGGGTTATAATGGATCACAAACTAAATATGAGTCAACAGTGTAACACTGGCAAAAAAAGCAAACATCGTTCTGGGATGTATTGGCAGGAGTGTTGTACGCAAGATACAAGAAGTAATTCTTCAACTGTACTCACCACAGATAAGGCCTCAACTGGAGTATTATGTCCAGTTCTGGGCATCGCATTTCAGGAAGGATGTGGACAAATTGGAGAAAGTCCAGAGGAGAGCAACATAAATGATTAAAGGTCTAGAAAACACAACCTACGAGGAAAGATTGGGAAAAAAATGGATTTGTTTAGTCTGGAGACGAGAAGACTGAGGAGGAACATGATAACAGTCTTCAAATACGTAAAAGGCTGTTATAAAGAGGAGGGTGATAAATTGTTCTCCTTATCCACTGAGGACAGGACAAGAAGTAATGGGCTTAAACTTCAGCAAGGGAGATTTAGGTTAGACATTAGGAAAAACTTCCTAACTGTGGGGGTAGTTGTGCACTGGAACAAATTACCTAGGGAGGGTAAAGAATCTCTGTGACTGGAGGTTGTTAAGAAGAGGTTTAGACAAACACCTGTCAGGGATGGTCTAGGATAATGCTTAGTCCTGCCTCAGTGCAGGAGACTGGATCAGAGGAGCTCTTGAGGTCCCTTCCAGTCCTACATTTCTATGAGTCTATGAAAAGGCACAGTGGACTCGATCTTGACCGTGTATAACTCAGCCAAAAGACTAGCGCTTTGGAGGGCAGGATTAGAATTCAAAATGGGTACAGCTCCCCATGATGTCCTTTGGGGGGCTTGGCTCTTTGCTGATGCAGAAGGAAGAGTGTCACATACTGAATCATTACCATCCCCTACCAGCCTTAGGTTTCTTTGGTGGTCTCCCATCCAGACCCAGGAGTGGCCAGACCAAAGCCTGCTTAAACTTATAAATTGGATAACATTACAAATCTTGGTAGGTGAATGGTTTTCTTTTGGGCTGGTCACAGGGAATTCTGCTGGCTTTACAGAGAAAGGTTACTACAGCTCACTGACTGTGCAGACAGGGAATGTCGGGAGGACTAATGAGAGGCAGAAGGGAACATGCCGAAACGGCTCGGCTGAAAAGATGACACCTTTCTGCCAGCACTGCAACCCCCAGTACCGTGCTGTGGGATTTGAACTACAACGCCTTCTCGGCTAGAGGCAAGAGTACGGCTGTGAGAGATTGGCTAATGAACACCCCAAAGCTACGGCACTAGGAAGCAACAAGCACGTTTCACATGATTTGTGAGGATAGAGAGGAGCCGCAGGGCTTAAATTCAGTCTCCAGAGGTACCAGACTTTGCCCCACTCCCTCAATGTGCTCTGAATCCTTACTATGGACCTGATCCAAAACTCACATAAGTCAATGGGAAGACTCCCATTGATTTCACTGGCTTTGGCTCAGGCCCTGTATTTGCTGGGCACGCTGTAATGCTATTGCTGCATCTTCCTGCTATGGGGATATTCCCAGCTCACGCAGGATTTACATTCTCTGAGGCAGTGCGGGGAAATCATATACATCTGCTGTGGCTTTTGAACACTTGCCATGTAGGTGTGGTTGGGCTGGAGATCCTGCTTTAGATACTTTACCTCTTACCCATAAACAGACATTCAGACCTTTGTGCTTTAGCTGCAGGCATACACAGCTCAGCCCTGCAATGTTCTGGGCCTGAATATACTGAGGTGGCTGGAGGGGAGAGAGGCTATAAAGGCTCTAAAGATTCAGGAGGAATCTTACAAGGCAGGTTTAAGAACAAGAAGCACCCACTATGATGCCAGCTGTAACTCCTCATGCTTGTTTTTTCAGATCCATGGGGAGAGGAGAGTTGTCCTGAGATGTTTCAGTTGTGCTGGGATCCTCTCTAGGGGATACTGTTTCTTTAAGGAAACAATGCTCCCTTTTCCATTACTCAGATCCATGTGCATTGCCAACAACGCAATAGACAAGCAAGGCTCATGCTGAGAGGTGAGGCTGAGACTTGACTCAGGATGACCTTCAGGTGACCTCCAAGCGTGGCAAGAATTGCTTAAGGAATGTGTATGATGCTGGGAATATTTGAAAAACAAGTGCCCTAATTACCTCCTGAATTACCCCACGGGACTGGATGTGACCCACTGGTTGAGCAGGATTCGGGGGAAACTTGCACAAAATTTGGGATTTGCAAGTCTTCAAAAACTTTCCCCCAGTGGCCAATTACACTCCTCATCCTGAACTGAACAGAAACCTCGGAATAGTTCCATCTAGGACACTGCTGCTGCTCTCAGGGAGAGGCCCAGGCCTTGGCTGGGCTCCACACAACAGGGGTCTGCCCACATGGATGTGATCAGACCCTTGGGCTGTACACTGTAGCTCTCACTCCTTCTGAAGAACATCTGTGGGTGATCTGTGGGTGACCAAGGGGTTTCCTGCTTGTACTGCCACTGTATAAACCACGAACTTGTTAACAGGGTGCATGCAGAAGAAATACCTGTATAGTTCATTCATGATCAGTGTACTTAGAATAAATGTAGAGGTGATTGAGAGACAGCTGTGTTCTGAGCACTGGATGGGGAATCAGGAGCTCCAGTATGCTAATCTTGACTTTCATAGAATCATAGACCTGGAAGGGGCCACGAGAGGTCTTCTAGTCCAGTCCCCTGCACTCAAGGCAGGACTAAGTATTATCTAGACCATCCCTGACAGGTGTTTGTCCAACCTGCTCTTAAAAATCTCCAATAATGGAGATTCCACTATCTCCCTAGGCAATTTGTTCCAGTGCTTAACCATTCTGACAGTTAGGAAGTTTTTCCTAATGTCCAACCTAAACTTCCCTTGCTGCAATTTAAGCCCATTGCTTCTCGTCCTATCCTCAGAGGATAAGAAGAACAATTTTTCTCCCTCCTCCTTGTAACAACCTTTTATGTACTTGAAAACTGTTATCATGTCTCCTCTCAATCTTCTCTTCTCCAGACAAAACAAACCCAATTTTTTCAATCTTCCCTCATAGGTCATGTTTTCTAGAACTTTAATCATTTTTGTTGCTCTCCTCTGGACTTTCTCCAATTTGTCCTCACCTTTCCTGAAATGTGGTGCCCAGAACTGGACACGATACTCCAGTTGAGGCCTAATCAGCATGGAGTAGAGCGGAAGAATTACTTCTCGTGTCTTGCTTACAATACTCTTGCTAATACATCCCAGAATGATGTTTACTTTTTTTTCAACAGCATTACACCATTGACTCATATTTAGCTTGTGATCCACTATGACCCCCAGATCCCTTTCCACAGTACTCCATTTCCCATTTTGCATGTGTGCTACTGATTGTTCTTTCCTAAATGGAGTACTTTGCATTTGTCCTTACTGAATTTCATCCTATTTACTTCAGACCATTTCTCCAGTTTGTCCAGATCATTTTGAATTCTAATCCTGTCCTCCAAAGCACTTGCAACCCTTCCCGGCTTGGTATCATCTGCAAACTTTATAAGTGTCTTCTCTAGGCCATTATCTAAATAGTTGATGAAGCTATTGAACAGAACCGGACCCAGAACAAATCCCTGCGGGACCCCACTCGTTATTCCCTTCCAGCATGACTGTGAACCACTGATAACTACTCTCTGGGAATGATTTTCCAACCAGTTATGCACCCACCTTATAGCTCCATCTAGGTTGTATTTCCCTAGTGTGTTTATGAGAAGGTCATGCAAGACAGTATCAAAAGCCTTACTAAAGTCAAGATATACCACATCTACCGCTTTCCCCTCTGTCCACAAGGCTTGTTCCCAGGTCAAAGAAAGCTATCAGTTTGGCTTGACATGATTTGTTCTTGACAAATCCATGCTGACTGTTATTTATCACCTTATTATCTTCTAGGTGTTTGTAAATTGATTGCTTACTTATTTGCTCCATTATCTTTCCGGGTACAGAAGTTAAGCTGACCGGTCTGTAATTCCCCGGGTTGTCCTTATTTCCCTTTTTAAAGATGGGCACTATATTTGCCCTTTTCCAGTCTTCTGGAATGTCTCCCGTCTTCCATGACTTTTCAAAGATAATTGCTAATGGCTCAGATATCTCCTCAGTCAGCTCTTTGAGTATTCTAGGATGCATTTCATCAGGCCCTGGTGATTTAAAGACATCTAACTTATCTAAGTAATTTTTTATTTGTTCTTTCCCTATTTTAAACTCTGATCCTACCTCATTTTCATTGGCATTCACTATGTTAGACGTCCAATCGCACCAACCTTCTTGGTAAAAACCAAAACAAAGAAGTCATTAAGCACCTCTGCCATTTCCACATTTTCTGTTATTGTCTTTCCCCCCTCATTGAGTAATGGGCCTACTCTGTCTTTGGTCTTCCTCTTGCTTCTATTGTATTTGTAGAATCTTTTCTCATTTCCTTTTATGTCCCTAGCTAGTTTGATCTTGCTTTTTTCCTTGGCTTTTCTAATTTTGTCCCTACATACTTGAGTTATTTGTTTATATTCATCCTTTGTAATCTGACTGAGTTTCTGCTTTTTGTAGGACTCTTTTTTTGAGTTTTAGATCATTGAAGATCCCCTGGGTAAGCCAGTGTGGTCGCTTGCCAAACTTCCTATCTTTCCTACTCAGTGGGATAGTTTGCTCTTGTGCCCTTAATAATGTCTCTTTGAAAAACTGCCAACTGTCTTCAATTGTTTTTCCCCTTAGACGTGCTTGCCATGGGATTTTACCCACCAGCTCCCTGAGTTTGCTAAACTCTGCCGTCTTGAAATCCATTGTCTTTATTGTGGTGTTCTCCTTCCTACCATTCCTTAGAAACATGAACTCCACCATTTCATGATCACTTTCACCCAAGTTGCCTTCCACTTTCAAATTCTCAACCAGTTCCTCCCTATTTGTCAAAATCAAATCTAGAAGAGCCTCCTCCCTAGTAGCTTCCTCCACCTCCTGAAATAAAAAATTGTCTCCAATACATTCCGAAAACGTTTTCCTTGCCTTGAGCAAATCCTCATGCCTCAGTTTCCTTCTGAGTAGATGATAATACCAAAGGCAAATAGAAGTTGTGCAGATTAGTTAGACTGGAAGTGATTGGGGCAGGGACTGTGTTTTCCTGTGGATTGGTACTGTGCCCAAAACAATGGGGCCCCAATCCTGACTTGGGCCTGTGGTCGCTACCCTAATAGAACTAAGGTCTGATAATTCTGAGATGCTGAGCTGTGATTCAGGTCAGTGGGACTGCAAGTGTTTGGTGCTTCTGCAAATCAGCCTCCTACTAGATCCAGTGTTTCTGTCTGTACTGTGCAGTAAGTATTAGACCCAGTCAGAGAATAAAGATTGGACACTAAGAATTCAAATTTGGTCGATGGAATGGAATCTCCACAAGTGTGTGTGTGTCACCACAAAGTCGCACAGTAGTGCAATTGCACTAGCACCACAGTTCCTATATCCCAGTTGCCCCAGATTTTCTCCATTTTCCCCACAATTTTGAATGGGGGGAAAATGCTGGAAAAAGGGTTTGGAGTGGCTGTCATCACTGTCATTCAAGGACGTCTCAGGGGAGGGAGAGGGAGGAGGGAGGCGCTGGGATCTCAAGCTTAACCAATATCCCCATTATATATTCCCCATTGCTGTGTTGTTATTGCTCTGTTGTCCAAGGGGAGAAGAGAGCAGGGGGAGACCTTTGAATGGCAGGAGGGTTTGGCAAAAAGCTGCTGCTGCACACACAGCCAGCCAGACAGCAGTGCATTAGGAAGAGCCCAGCGGGAAGCGCTGCGGGAGAGGCTTTGAAAGCTAGGTCTCCAGGGGTGGCTGTTCCAGACTGTTTTTCAGTTTCTTTAAGCTGAAGCCTGCCCCTGCCTCACTTCAGTTTGACTTTCTTCTCTACATTACCGTTCCGTTCACACCCCCCCCCTTCCAACACCGTTTAAAAAAAAAGTTAATGGAACATTGTTTAACAACGTTTTTTCTTTTTTAAAAAAATAGCGTTAAAGGGTTAAATGTGTGTGGGTGCTTCTACATGACAGGCACAATGATAGGCTAGCTCCTAGCTCGTCTCTGCTCTGCCAGCAGTCTGCAGTGCCAGACTGACCTGCCATCCCTCCTTTCAGGACTCTCTGTGTGCGGGGCTATGTGACCTTGGGGGCGGAGTGGCGGAGGACGGTTTGCTGTCTCCCTGGTGCTCTGTGTGGGGGAGGACTGACTGCTGCTGTGTTCTGTAACTGCCCCATGCCACAAGTCATCAACCCCCCCCCCCACACACACAGATGAAAACACCTCCCCAGACCGACCAGGGTGCCTAGTGTGTGTGTGACTTGCTGTTCTGTACCCCTCCTGAGGTGACTGTGGTACCCCCTACCCCCCTACGCCCCCACACCCTTCCTCTCCCAGTAGAAAAACTGTAAAAAACTTAATTAACAGCAAACTACTTTTAATCAAAACTACAGTTGGGGAAAACAGAAACTGGAGGGGGCTGTTGGGGGGTGGAAGGGGAAGGGAACATTTCAACAGGGAGGAATGAGAGCCTTTTTGTATTTGACTCTTGTGCACTCTGCAGTGGGTGCACACCCTGTTTCCCCGCCCTTCTTGTTACCCTTGGTGAGGGTTTGGGACTTTGACTTTGGGTGGGGGGGGGGGTTGCAGATACAGCAGGGGGCTCCTCCCTCCCTGCCTGCGGTCCCTGCAGAACATCACAAAGTCACCGGCGCAATTTTCCTGGGCATTTTTTTCCCTGGCTGCTCATCCAGACCATCTCGCTCGGACTGCTGAGCGCCAACAGAGTAGTGCAGCTGTAGGATAGCTAGAGCTACTACTCGAAGGATTTCCGTCACACAGCCTCCCAATTCCATAGCCCATGCGATTTTTAGCGCTCCCCTCCTCGGGAGGAGTACAGAATTAAAACTAAAGAGCCCTCTAGGTCGAACTAATTAGCTTCCTGGTGTGGACGGGTGCACGGTTAAGTCGAATTAACGCTGCTAAATTCAACATAAACTCCTAGTGTAGACCAGGCCTAAGATCATTTGCTTTGCTCCATGTAGGCTGAGGCCTCGCTAAGCAGAGCAGCGTTGATAATGATCAGCTGAACCGTATTTCTCCAGGTGCCTGTGATAGCAAGCTTTCACTCCAAGGGTCGTATTTTCCAGACACACCTAGGGCCAGATTTCACGTGCTCAGCACCCACAGTCAGGGCCAGCTCAACTATTATTTCTGCACCTAATGAAGGGTCACATCTTCAAAAGAGCCAGCTCCATGGAGGGATGGTGCTAACTATTTAACAATGAGACTGAAAGTGAGAAAGATTGTTTCCAATTGAGATTACATGGGGATTTTAGGGAAGCAGAATGGAATTTGGCCAGGCCCCTGAGATTAATGTTCCTCCCCACAGGACAAGTATCATGGGGCTCTTGAGAGCTCAATTCTTCTCTCCTTTACCCATTGACTCAGCAGACATTTTGCCTGTATAAAGCCTGGAAGAAGGGATCTTTAATGACCATGCACGGTCAGACCTCAGTCTTTAGCTGCAATAAGAGAGTGTATGAAAACAGAATTCAGTGCAAACTACATAGCTGCCAGGGCAGATTAACAAACTGGTGGCATTGTTTCCACTCATCATTTCTGCCAGGAACAGCTGTGCCTGCTGCTGTGACGTGCATTCAAACACATTAAAAGCTACCCCATTATTTCTCAGGAACGGTACCCTTAACCAGTTTCACCACTGGATGCTCAATCAACATGACCCAGATAATTGCATACCCTGGATAGTCTGTGCTAAGGCATTCTCCTCAGCAGAATCCCTTTTCTGAGCTATTTAATCTAATCTGTCTGCATTGTCTCTCTGTCTGTCTAGTATCTTCACTATATTTATCACTGTGGTATCTGAGCAACTAAGGAAAACAGATCCAATTGGAGTTATTCTTTGCCTCAGTTGGATCCTGATCCTGCAAAAGGATCTGCCACCAGGACACCTACCCTTGTGGAGCCCTCTTGCAATTAACATGTTTTTTCATGAGCACTGGTTTATTATTGTAGGGTTGCTTGTGAGTTGCTGGGGTCTCCCACCCTGGCTTTTCACTGCAGGGCTGTGCTGAGCCATGTTCAAATCAAGTTGTTATATTGCTGTTGCACTCCTGGACCAGGCCCCCATTGTGCTAGGCCCTGTACAAACACAAGGGGGGAAAAGACTGCCCTTGCCCCCAAAGAGTTTTCACTCTAAATGCTGATCTTTGTGCACTAGTTTGTTATTGTAGGGTTGCAAACAGGTGCTGCAGACACTGGTGTCATTTATGGTGGTTGTTTTGGGCGTGGGACTTTACGTCATGCTTCCTGTTGCAGAGTTAGGCCAATTCTGAGCACCCACAAACAATGACATGGAGTCTGCAAACAGATCAGGGTTGGGGGAGGGGAAGCTGACACTCCTGGGAGTCTAAGGCCCCTGCTGGACATCAAGGGTGAAATCCTGACCCCGCTGAACTGAATGGCAAAGCTCTCACGAACCTCAATGGGGCCAGGATTTCATCCCAAGTCCTCCCAGCCTGGGGAAACAATGGTGGCATAATTGTCTCCCTGGCAACGGGCCCAATGCCTGCCCTGACTAGCTAAACTGCCAGTGGAGGAGCGACTCGGCACGGGCTTCATAGTGTGATTTTTTGCCTTTCGTTGTTTGTATTCCAGAGAGAAGTTTCTCTACCGGGTTGTTTTAATTAAAACTCACATAAATGACACCACCCGATCGTTCCCCCCAGAGCTAGGCTTTCCGGGCCGAGCCCTAGAGCCAGTCAGCGAGAAGGCCTAGCAAAGCTTATAAACAAACAGAGCAAAGCACCCCCTGCTCTCACCTCCTCCTGGGGGGATGTGGGGAGAAAAGCAGCTGCTGAGCTAGTTGAGGGCTCTTTGAAGTGACTCTCAGCGATTGCAGGGGGCTCTGGATGAGGCCTTTGGGGAGCACTAAGCCCCACGGCAACTGAGCTCCTGAGCAGATGAAACCTGGCCCTGGAACCTGCTGGGAATTATTCCCGGGCTCTGCACTGGGCTTTGTTAATTTCCATCTGCAGAAATGGACACTTTCCAATCACCTGAGGGCAGGTGATCGCCATGCACGGCACAAAGAACGCACTGAGCCACCCTTGCCGGAGACCCCAGATGTATTAGTGTGTAAAATTCTCGTGATTTTAAGCCAGTCTCCTGATCGTTTTGGAGCCTGACTCCTGGTTTTTGAATGCTGGGGGTTGGCAATGCCGCGCACACTGCTTTGCCGGTGGCACCAGTTGCTTCATGCAGCTCCTAACCTGTGAGTCTTTCTCCTGATAATAAAATCCACTGTGTTTACATTGCCCAAGGACCTGAACTCCATCCGCTCAGATACCATTGATCCTGCCTTTAGGGTGACCAGACAACAAATGTGAAAAATCAGGACAAGGGTTGGGAGGTAATAGGAGCCTACATAAGAAAAAGACCCAAAAATCAGGACCGTCCCTATAAAATCAGGACATCTGGTCACGCCGCCTGCCTTAAAGCTGCCCAGAAATTATACAAACCCCAAATTCTGCCAGTGCTACCCTACTACACTCACTGGGGATGCATGGAGGTAACTAGGGACTGAATTTGCCTGTAGACTCCCACCCACAAGCGTGACCCACGTACACTGGGCCTTTCTCATAGCCTCTCAGTGTCACAAACATGCAGTTCCTTCCCTTGTTTGGTCCCATCTCCTGATGGTACCTCATTCCCTTTACAAGGCTGAAGGGTCAACTTACATGCATCCAACCGCCTCCCCGGATATTGACTTGTTGCTTGTTCATTAGCAGAGTCCCTGAGGCTTGGCTCCTCCCACTAGGGGGAGGAGCAGAGGGTAGCTTCCTCAAAGACGGGAAAAAATGTCCTGGACTGTTACATGGACGATCCTTGAAATTCCCCAGTGCTGGGAGAAGTCAGAGCTTTCCTCCTGTCCATTATGACATTATTTATTATCTACATGAGTGTTGTGATGCCCAATCAGGGATCAGGGCCCGATTGTGTTAATTGCCATACAAATTCATAGTAAGAGTTAGCCCCGTCCCAAAAAAATCTTACAATCTAAACCCTCTCTGTTCCAGCCATCTGATGAAATGGCTAATGATGAAGGAGGGTATTGAAACACTTTAAACTTGCCTGGAAATGAGTCAGTTTTACTGAAATTATAGGAGGGGGAAAAGCCAGGGAGATGTCAGGAGTTTGTCTTCCCTTAATCTAGGAGCAGCTGATAGTTGTGCACAGACAAGGCGCTTTGTATTTTATCTGCAGGGCACTGGAAACAAATTCTGTGGCTTGGTTTGGTGAGTCACGTGGGCTAAGAGAGGCCATAATTCACATCTGTGAGAAAGCTCGTAATATCAAAGGTCAGTCGCCCTCCATACCCACCCAAAACCCAGAAACAAAAGAGAAAACAAATAGGATCCAGTTCCCACAAGGAAAACACTCGCCCATTGTTTCAGGCAGCTAATTAGCCTGTGCCACATAGTCACATTTTCCAGCCAGTAAACAAAAGCCACACTGCCCTGTCACGTTTACACATGCTACCTGGCAACAGCTTTCACCACTAGATCTGACAAACTGAAAAGCACACCTCTGAACTTCCTGCATGACTCACTTCCCCTCCCGCTGCTCCATCGGCTCTGACCATTGGCACTGGCATTGCTTTCAGCAGTGGTGTTTGTAATTTGTCTTACAGTTGCACCAAGCAGCTCCAACCGAGATCAGGGCCCCTCGTGCTAGACGCTGCACAAACACATAGCAAAAGGCAGTCATTGCCCCAAAGTGCTTTAAAGTAAATAGAAAAGACAGACAAAGGGTAGGATGGGAAACAGAGCAGGGACGTGACTTGCCCAAGGGTGCTCAGCAGGACAGTGGCAGAGCCAGGAATAGATTTACATCCCCTGAGTCCCAGCACAGTGCCTTCGCCATGAGCCTATGCAGCCGCCCCAGCTAGCTTTTGAATACACAATTCAAATTTTAAACACTGTTAAAATTCAAATTAAAAAACGCTGGGCAAAGCAGAACAGATGTGCTTCCCAGCATCCCATTTCCAGCCTGTGCATCTTACCTCTTAGCATTCAAGCCAGCAACCTTCCCAGCCTATCACAAAACACTAAGCAGTGTCTGACCAGATGGCCCACCCTTATCCCTGCACATTTTCAGGGGGACCCACATTCTTCTCAGCCATGGGTGTATCATGACATGCTGCTGTTACATGACATTGTATATTACTAGGACACTAGCATGGTATGCTCCAAAAAAGTGTGCGGCTGTGTTGTTTGCCTTAGCCCCAGGTGATGGGGAATTCACCCCACACTGGCAGAGATGGGGTTAATAGTGCCATAGGGACGCTGCGTGGGGAGCAGCCAATAGGACAGGGACTGCAAGGAACAGCCAATCAGGATCCATAGCAGGTCCATATAAAAGTGAGCTGCCGGACAGAGTAGTTCAGTTTCTGCTGGGAGTCCAGGGAGTGAGGACTTTGACCCTGGAAGGCTGAGAGAGCTGTAAGCACCTTGGACTGAGCTGTGGCTGATTCCTGGGACTGAGAAGTTAAGTGCCCAGAGGTGAGGGTGAAGAAGGTGCTGGGGCCATGGGGAAGTGGCTCAAGGGAACAGAGCAGCATTGACAGAGGTTACAGAGGAGCAGCAGGAGGTTGCTATTTACAGGGTCGCTGGGTTGGTGCCCGGAGTAATGGGTGGACCTGGGTCCCCCCCACTTGCCACTGGGGAAGTGGCTGGACTGATGGACAGAGATACCTACCCCCAGAAAGGGGAAACACAGATGGGCTCAGTAGAGAAGAGGACGCTGTGCTCCTGGGAGCTGAGAGAGGAGCCATGGGCGGGAGCAGAGACAGTGCCAGTGGTCATACTGTGGACATGGGTGTCGGCCTTGAGCTAATCCCCAGCATGACCAGGAGGGGATGCCAGTCTGGCAATGAGGGCTTCACCCGTGATACCCCATTAGGCATCCTTCCAAGGCCCCAAAGACTCTAGTATGAATGGAATGCTTCAGTGAAACCAATTGGCTGCCATAGTGGTGCCAGTACGTATTCTTGTGATGTTGGCAGAATATGCTGCTACCACATCAGTGTGCCATGTGGCTATGATGTTGGCATGGCTTCCAGGGCATCGGCATGGTGGGTGGACGTAGCATTGGTAAGACAGTCCGCTATAGCACTGGTATACTTTGTTGGCATGGTATGAGATAGTATTGGCAGCTCATGCCGTTATGGCCACAGCATAGTACGTCAGCTGCTATGCTACTTGCCAAGCATGCTATTATAGCATCGCTTTCCCTTCCAGCTAGTAGAAAAGTTCTGCTATAGCTAACATGACATACCTCTCAGGAACCAGCTCAAAGAGCAGGGAACTCCAGCCCAGCAGTAAGTTACTGCTTGTACATAACACCAGGCAATTTAATGAGATGTCAAATAAAGAAGAGCCGCAGCCAAAAATTGCTGTTTATGAGGCTGACTGGGTGTGTAATCCCTCTCCTGGAGCGTGGTCCTTGTTCCCGCCTTCACCCTGCCTGCCCTGGATGAACCAGACAAAAGGCATCACGTCAAAAACAAGGAAATATGGCTGTGGGGAATAATTCCCCAATGAGCTAATGGCAGACAGGTAAATGTGAGGCGGGGAAATGGAAACAAATAAACCTTCACTTCTTTTCTTCACTCCTACCTGCTGCCTCTCGCATGTCTTGTCTTGCCTGAACTCCAGCTTAGCTGTGAGTTTCCATGCACTGCAGCTCACACACACACAGGCCCAGTTCTGTTCCTCTTGAAGTCAACGGCTAAAGTCCCATTGACCTCCGCTGGAACAGGCCTGGACGCCGTGAACCTCAGCGGGGGCATTGCTTGCCATCAGGTGCTCATTGGAAGCAGAACTATTGGTTACAACACAGTAACCGGCTCTTCCTGCATGATCATTGTCAGCCCCCTTGCAAACCACAACAGATAGAATTAGTCTTGCAGCCCAAAAGGTTTCCCCATCTGGGGCAGAGTCTGTGGAGACGGAGAAAACTTGGCCTCTTTGGCGAAGGGAAAGAGTGACCCCTAAAGCTTTCTCCCAGTAGGTACTAATGGAAAGTGTCTTCTTTCTTTTGGGGAGCTCTTTGATGGTTTACATGAGACGGTGGTCTCAGTCCAGTGCAGCCACCTCTCTCAGACCACTGTCCAAGCCACAGACTGACTGGGCCAAGGAAACTGAATTCCATTCTCATCCCTAGAGGCGACTCCTCCATCTGAAGGCTGAAGCTTATTGGTGTTGGAAAACTTGTGCTGCCACTGTCTGTGCCTGGTCTCTTCTCTGGATAGGCGGACTTTGGTCTCCATGGCTGCTGGTCTGACACTTTCACCGACACTACTTTAAGAAAACAGTAGGGGTTTTTCCTTCCTCCCTAGCTCCAGCATCCTTGGGAAGAAATCCAGGACTCCTGTGCACATATAGTCACCATGTGTGTGCAGTTTTCATATTGTAATCAGAGCCCCAAAGCAGCAGTCCAGTCAGAGAAAGGCAGCACAGTCACTGGTGAGTCAACACTTTCCCACACTTGCTGGGGATGACTTTATAATGACAAAGGAGACCCGGGACACCCTTTGAAGTGTAAGGATTCATTGCAGCCTGGGAATCTGCCTCCTGCTGTGTAACTCATCACCCTGGCTGGAGTTGGTGACAGGACATCACAGAGTTCAGGAAGGCTCATGGTGGAATCAATGCCTAATCCAGCTCTGTGGAAGCAGGAGTCGGGTAATCACAGCTTGGGTTCTGACTTCTCAATTATAAAGCACCCTTTGTCCCACACCAAATGGCTTTACGATCTATGGGTCACACCGCACCAGTGAAATGCAGCCACTTCTGAGGTGGAGGACAGCACATGAGTAGGGAAGAGGAAACTTTTGGCTAATAGAGGCAGATTACAACCCTACCGTTTGTGTAAAGCAGAGGTGGGCAAACTACGGCCCGCAGGCCACATCTGGCCTGCAGGACCATCCTGCCCAGCCCTTGAGCTCCCGACCAGGGAGGCTAGCCCCCGGCCCCTCCCCTGCTGTCCCCCTCTCCCGCAGCCATGTGGGCAGCGCTCTGGGCGGTGGAGCTGCGCACTCCTGCAGAGTGGCAGCGTGTCTAGCTCCGGCCGGGCGGCACGGCTGCCAGACATGCTGCTCTGAGCAGCATGGAAAGGGGGCCATGGCTGGGGCTGGGGGGTTGGATAAGGGGTGGAGGGTCCCTGGGGAGGCAGTCAGGGAGCAGGGGGCGGTTGGATGGGGATGAGGCGGTCAGGGGATGGGGAACAGTGGGAATTGGATAAGCATGGGAGTCCCGGGGGGCCTGTCAGGGGGCGGGGGTGTGGATAGGGGTTAGGGGCAGTCACAGGACTGGGAGCAGGGGGGTTGGATAGGGCGTGGGGTCCCAGGGGGCAGGGGTCTTGGGAGGGGGCGGTTAGGGGACAAGGAACAGGGGGGTAGGATGTGTCGAGAGTTCTGAGGGGGGCAGTCAGGGGGCAGGAAGTGGGAGGGGACAGATAGAGGGTGGGGACCAGGCTGTTTGGGGAGGCACAGCCTTCCCTACCTGGCCCTCCATACAGTTTTGCAACCCCAATGTGGCCCACGGGTCAAAAAGTTTGCCCACCTCTGATGTAAAGTGTCAGGCCATGCTGAGCAGCCAGGACCTTAGTTGTAAGTTCTTATTCAAAAGCAGGGCCGCCCAGAGGGGGGGGGACAAGAGGGGCAATTTGCCCCAGGCCCCGAGCCCCACAGGGGCCCCCACCAGAGTTTTTTGGGGCCCCTGGAGCGGGGTCCTTCACTCGCTCCGGGGGGCCCGGAAAACTCTTGCGCGGCCGGGCGCAGGAGCTTCTTCGTTCCTGGTCTTCGCCGGCGGGGGGGTCCTTCCGCTCCGGGGCGGAAGGACCCCCCGCTGGCGAATTACCGCCGAAGACGGAGCGGGACCCGGTGCCGAAGCGCAGCCCGGTCTTCGGCGGTAATTCGGCGGCGGGGGGCCGTTCCCTCCTCCGAATTACCGCCGAAGACCGGGCTGCACTTTGGCGGCAGGTCCGGCTTCGGCGGTAATTCGGCGGCGGGGGGGGCCCCGCTGCGGGTCTTCGGGGCACTTCGGCAGCGGGTCCCGGAACGGAAGGGCCCCCCCGCCACCGAAGACCCCGGGCCCCCGGAATCCTCTGGGCGGCCCTGTTCAAAAGACACCCTGTGTGGTACTAAACTTAGCCCCGTCCGAAGGGCTGACTCAGAGCTGCCATGACTGGGGCTTGTGATTCCAGCCCAGGCAGCTATTTCCAAACTGATGTTTAGAGCATCCCCTTCCAGTTTTTCTACAGGCACAACATTAAAGTGAAAGAGCCTGCAGGCTCCCAGCGAGGTCTGGTGACATCTGGATTCTAGGAAACTCAGCTGGAGTGGCCAATGCAAGGGAACTGGGGGAAGGAGGAGTTTGGTTCCATGCTGTGGGATTATTTATTTACAGGAAACATTGTACGGACTCAGAGCTTTGTTTAGCAAGGGACTTAGAGAGAGGAGACAGTGATATGCCTGATGGAAATGAAAAGGGGCAAGGTTATGCTCAAGAAAGACCATCATCCTAAAGGGGAAGGGGGAATACTGCTGCTCTGGGGGCCGAGAGGGGTGGCAGGCGCTTTGGCTCAGATCCCCAAAGGGAGAGAATACTCCAGTCAGGTGAGTACCTGATTTTCCAAAGAGCCCAGCTCCCGCTTAGGCCCCGAATGAAGTGCTCAGCAACCAGCAGCTCCCACTGAGATCCAATGGACCTGAGCCCAAACCAGCCGGCACAGAGACACAACTGAACCTCTGCAGCTGGTGGTTCGCTCTGCTCACAGGGAGACATGTCTCCTAGCAACCTATTGCATGGCGGTTGGGAAAACAGTCAGAGGCAGGCCCACTTGGGAAGCAGGCTCTTTGGTAACCTGCATGTGCAGCCCTTGGGTGTAGTTTACTTTATATCCGATGGTATCTAAGGAAGTTGGGACTGACTACAATCTGGTATACAATGGCTAGAAAAAACAAAGGGAACAAGATGCTCTCAGCAATTACTGCCCAGATCTGGTGTTGAATGACTAGAGCTGAGTTACAAGTGCCTGGACATGTACAAATAAGAGTTGCTAATAAAAATAACAAATCTCCGAGCTACAAGTCAGGACAGGGGATCTGTGGATGGTAAGCCCGGGGCGGAATCGCATCTAGTCAGTGTAGTGCTGGTGAAAAGCCCTGACCTGACACTGGAGACTGGTGTCCTCTATTTACTCTCAGAACAGGTACCTGGCTGGGCGGCAGCAGGGCAGGCTTCCCCCACTTGCTGTCCCCTGCCACTGTGCCTCAGACCTGTCCAGCAGGATCAACCTAGGGGAGGGGTCTCAAACTCAATTTACCTTAGGGCCAGTGCCAGTCCTCAGTTCCTCCCAGCGGGCCAATCATGTCACTGAAGATGGTGTTCAGAAAAGAAAATGTTTATATTGTATTTTTTATTTTGAATTTCTTAGAAATAATAAAACTGTCAAACAACTTTATACAATTCTTCACCTGCCGGAGAGTTTTAGTGTTTGCCAGGCACCTGGCCACACTTCAGTTCTGTCAGTTTGGTGTTTGGCCTCTGTGACTGAGCAGTGGAAACCTTCAGGATTGCAGCAAGGTGTGCACCAGGTAGCTGTGTTTGGTATTTTTGACTTGTTTATATTCATTTTGGAAAAAAGTGACGCGGCTTCCATGGCTGACTCTGCCCGGCGACTAGTGATGCTATCTCTGTCCCTCTCCCCCAGCCAATGGGAGCTGCGGCGGGTGGCACCTGCAGCAGACATTGTCGGCAGTGTGGCTGCCTGCGTGTCTCCTCCACAGGCCACGGTGGGGAGGGTCTCAGGCCGCAGATGGCCCATGGGCCGGGACTTTGAGACCTCTGTCCTAGGGGCTCGTGTTCCAGGAGCAGTCAGCACTTGGCCTCTCTGCAGAAGCTGCTGACAGTGGGCCCAACCTATGGCAACTAGAGCTGGTGGGAATGTTTTTCCATCACAAAAATCTGATTTATCCAAACCAAAAAGTTTTGTCAAATGTGGCTGCAATTTTATTTAGGGAAAAAAAATTACAAAAAAAGCTTTTTGATATGATTGAAACGTTTTGTTGTGATTTCCCTTTTTGAAAGTACTTTTCATTTCAATCTCTTATTTTATATTATGTACTGTGCTACCAAGGAAAAATGTCAAAACCAGAACAAAATATTTTGATGTACAAACAATAACAGTTTTTCAGAACTTCATTTTGCAGGAAATTTCAACACATTGGTTTTGTTGCATTTCAGAAATTCCAGATCCCCCTCCGCTGTAGTAGCAGCTGTGCTGGTGGGGCTTTGTGATGTGCCATTACTCTGCTGGGAACTCGATTGCAGAGGGTGCTGCTTTAATGGAGACATTATATTATCATTTATCACCAGCTTTGCAATAGCACCGACAAGCCCCAATCATGGCCAAGTGCTGAACAAACACAGAGCAAAAAGACAGTCCCTGCCCCAAGGAACTAGCAATGTAAGTGCCACCTTTATATAAAGCATCTTTCATGGTCCAGAGAGCTGAATATAACCCCCAGTAATCAGACTCATAGAAATGCAGGGCACGAAGGGACCTTGAGAGGTCATCAAATCCAGCCCTCTGTACCAAGGCAGGGCCACGTAAATCTAGACCATCCCCAATGTGTGCTTGTCCAGCCTGTACTTAAAAACCTCCAGTGATGGAGATTCCACAACCTCCCTTGGAAGCTTATTTCATAGCTTAACTCCCCTTAGAGTTAGAAAGTTTCCCCTACTATCTAACCTAAATCTCCCTTGCTGCAGCTTAAGCCCATTACTTCTTGTTCTGCCTTCAGTGGGCATGGAGAATGATTGATCACCATCCTCTCTGTTACAGCCCTTAACATATTTGAAAACTTAGCAGGTCCCCCCTCGGGCTTCTTTTCTCAAGGTGAAACAGGCCCAGTTTTTTGGCCTTTCCCCATAGGTCAGGTTTTCTGAACCTTTGATCATTTCTGTTGCTCTTCTCTGGGCTTTCTTCACTTTAGCCCCATCTTTCCTGAAATGTGGCACCCAGCCTTGAACACAATACTCCAGCTGAAGCCCTACCAATGCTGAGTAGAGCAGGACACTTACCTCCTGTGTCTTTACCTATGACACTCCTGTTAACACACCCCAGAATGATATTAGCCTTTTTAGCCACTGCCTCACATTGTTACCACATGTTCAATTTGTGATCCACTGTAACCCCCAGATCCTTTAACTAATAAGTTAGATGCTGGCAGTGCAGGAACTACATAGGCAAATAGGGTGGCCACTGCATACTCGACAATAGCTCTCACACAAAACAGAACCTTGAATAGGTTTTTGTCTGGATTACTTGTCCCAGGTGAGGAACTTAGAGTGAAGTGCTATAACACCAAAGAATCTAGCAGCTTTCTGTCTAGATCCGTTCTGTGCTTTGGGGCAGTTTTTCTCCTCTCCTAGTGATGTCTTGGATGTTAGAATCTGGTATTGAGAAAGGGATGATACACTGGACACCACTGGTATCTCCTGTTCATGTCAGAAAAGGTGCCAGGAGACCCACAACACCCACCTGGGACCTCGATTTATCATGTTATCCACCACTCTACACATTTCTTCTTCCTCCTTGGTGTTTATGTCCTTCCAATACTTGAGAGAAAGCATGATCTGCAGGACCTGGCATAATACCGGGGATCAGGAACACCAGAGTTGTACACCCAGCTCTGCCATGACCATTCACTACTCACTAGCCTGCTGTGCCTCACTTTCCCTGTCAATACTGCCTCACAGAGGTGCTGGGTGTGCACTGAGAGTAGTAAATGCTCATATAGTGTAGAGCCTTGTGTGAGCTCTAAGTATTATTACTGCTTGTAACTGGCAATCCTATTCCCTTTATCATTCTCTTTCAGCCAAGGCTAAGCCTGTGAACAACTTTCTCTGGACGTAGCTTTCTGTTACGTCGATGCACGAGATGCTTTGGCCGGGTACCCCTGCTTCTGATCAGAGGGAGATGTTGCTGTCGCAGTTCAGATGCCAGGGGCTATCATGGACTGGGTGGTCTTTCCCGTCCAAGCTGGCAGCTGCAGCACAGGGCTGTGATTTATTTCCTGGAGGGGAATTTTGGCAGCTAGATCCTCCTAACAGTGATGTAAGATAATCTGACAGCCGATTTCTGCAGTTAATATTGTGAGCTCTGAGCTCATCCAGAGCTCGTTTGAGCCATCTGCCTGCTAAGGTTCCAAGCACTCCTGGCTGGGCATCACTGGTGTTGACTGCCCCGTTCACTCAGACCTTCTCGGGGTGCTGGCTATTTCACATACCAGCAGCTGCCTGGGAAATTGGTAAGCGGCAATGACAACAAAATTGCAGCATACAGCCTTAGGTCTCCCAGCTGGCAGGCTAGGGATGCTACAAGCCAGGAGTTAGGTGGTTTGAGGGAGCTTCTGCTGCTGATTTTGACTCCAGTCTCTGCTGTCAGTCACTCACTGCCCCGAACACTACATTGATCCACAGATTTGTAGAAAAGAAACCGTAGCGCAGCTTCACCAGAGAGCGAGGTGAGCGCCCTCCCCCGTTGCCGCAGTGGCAAACGCGTGAGTCATGGCGCATCACTCTGTGCCATTGGGTTTGCATGGATGGGATTCATAGTCATCTTGAGCATTTCTTCAGCTCTCTCTTAACATCCCCGGGAGTTCATGAAGAGGGACCACCGGGGACCGGAAACCAACCAGACTCTGTTTATAGGCCAAATCTGGTTGGCTTTGGGAGGGGAAACAGGGAAAGCATGAAATCTTGTAAAGATGCAGGGGAAGACATGAAGACAACAAAGACATAGCAGGGCTTTAAAGGGACAAGGGCTAGAATAAATTAAAACAGCCAGCGCTTTTATCGGAGGCCCAGTGGCGGGAAGGAGAGCGAGAGACATGACAGCCTTTCAGGACACTACGATGCACAGGAGCTATTTTGTTGGATTAGTTCCTGTGTTTGTTTAAAGAAGTTTTTATTGCAATGGCTTCTGCTTTCAGAACAGACCTCACAGCAAAGTCCGACATCTGTGTAACTAACTTTATAGCCCATAAAGGGTGTACAGTGCATAGCTCTGCCTTTAGAGCGTCACTGGCCTAATCACGCTGTAACATAACTCATAAAAATATGTACTAGTTAAAATGATTCTGCACCTTTATAGCTAAGCGCCATGCTCAGGGCAGTATATTTACTACTACCTTCTTAATTTGGGATGGATTTTTTGACTCTTTGTAGCCCGGCAGTTGGTATCAGAAATGAGAGCTGCGGGTCTTGAAGGACAGTCAGGGGAAGACATTCATTAGTATTTTGATTTTTTTTTTAAATGTCTGTCTGGTGCAGTTATATGGCAAAGTGAAATCACCACTAAGTGAGCCAATAGAACAAGGGTTCAGAGGAGAGGAGAAATGGCACATCCATAACTGACTGCCACTGTGCTCGACGAGGCAGTGAGATATGGCTCCTGCCTCTGGCGTTTTTACCACTTCAGAAGAATTTTGATGTTTCAGGGATGGCCAAACTGTGGCTTGCGAGCCACGTGCCCCTTCCCCAACTAGACAGGGGGCGGGGGGAGTTAAGGACCTCTGCCTTGCAGCATGGTGGTGGGGTAGGGGCTTTTGTCCAGCAGGGAGGGACGTGTCAGGGCTTCTGCCCAGTGGGGAGGGGGGGTCTCAGGGCTTCAGCCCCATGGGGCGCGGGGCTTCAGCAGGAGCAGGGCTGAAGTCCTGAGCCCCGGCAGATGCGCCCCGGCTCTCAAACATCTGAAGGTTGTTGTATGCGGCTCAAAGAGTCAGTAAGTTTGGCTGCCCCTGTATTTGTAGCTTTTCTCGCTCCTCATTCTCCCCTCCAGTTCTCCCTCAACTATGGCCTCTACAGGGCACAGGCACTGGGAAAGTTGCTTTACCGAAAATCTTTCTTTCTTCTCTTGATGTACGGTTAGGCTGACCCTGTTTAAGTTAAGCCCTCTTGAAGAGTGTGAAACCCGCCGGGTTGGATTTGCTTGTGTGTCTGTGGAGTCTGTCTGTGTCATGGTGGGAATCTGAGCAGGGGCCCCCAGGCTTAGTTGGCAGGAACTTGCTCAACTTTGAGGAATGCAGCACTCCACGGTAATCTCACCAAAGGGGTGGCTTGGTAATAAAACCAAAGGGGATGCCCTCTGAGTGCTGCCTAGTCTGGGATGGCTCAGCTCCAGGTTGGTGGAAAGGCCTATAAACAAGAGGCCAGAATCAAGGAGCTTTCCTGATCCTGCTGCAATAGAAAGGGGCAGATGGGCAAGCTGCCAATCCACAGAAGAATCCAAATGAGGGGAGCAGGCTGGCCTCCCCCCAGGGAGAGCTGGGGAGTGGGCCAGCCAGCCAGGCCTTGAAGAAGCTGGGTGGCAAGAGGTCAATGGGCCCCAGGCTCAGTGGCCTGCAGCACTCTGGAGATCGGGAGAGAATGCAGGTTGTGTGTGGGAGACTGAAGCTCCCCAGACTGCCAGTCACCTTTGGGGTTCCTACTGAAAGTGCCCTTGTTTGGGTCACGACAGCACCGGGGTGCACAGGCCTGTTACTGGGATGGGCTGTGTACAACCATTCAGGCTTATACCTAAAAGATAAAAAGAATTAACATGAGGGAGACGGGAAACAGCATTGAAGGCAAAATCCCCTTACCAGAGAGAGAAGGCGCCTCTCTCCTCTGAGATCCAGGTTACTACTTTCAGGGGACACAAGGGGTGGAGCGGGAGGTCAGAGGCCTGGTCAACTGCACAGATCCAAGGGAAGAACTTTGCCCGTTGCCCTTAAGCCAGCCAGGGAAAATGTCAGACTTCCTGATCCATTGGGTCCTCTGACTTTTTAAAGGCTCTTGCTGTCTGTTGCTCTTTACCCAAAAGGCAATATGAAGAAACCACACGGCACAGTTGGATCCCAAGTAACCATGCTTCCTAAACATACCCAAACACACGAGGCTCAGGTACACTGGGTTCTGCCGGCTTCTAAACCACAGAACAACATGAGCTCCACTAGAGAGCCCACGGACTACTTAAAGGGATACTACCTTATTCCTCTACCCTACAAAGGCATGTTCCTCCCACACTCATTGTGTACCACACAAGCCAGATCATTCAAAATGTTATAACAGTCTCTGCTTTGCACGGAGTCAGTGTGATATCCAGTGCCGTGTTGCTTCAGTGAGGCTGAGGGAACTGTGAGTGGGTAAGAGGACTGAATTTTGTTCTGAGATGATACAGCTCACTTGAACCGCTTTCCACCCAGCCAGAGCTGATTTCCCCCTTCTGGGAGTTAGTCCCTTTTCCAGGGCAGAGCCTGGCTTTGATTTGTGCCTTGAGGAGATGTCAGGAAGACTAAACCGTGAAAAAGTCCTTGGTTTCTCTGCCTGACCCATGGAGCTGTTCTGGGGGAGAGTGAAGGATCAATAGCCCCTCTGTTCAGCCCCGACATGTCCGTAGCAGCCTGGCAGTGAGAGGAGATGGACGTGTGGGACACACACTTCCCCAGGGTGAAGCTGTACGACACTGAGGCTCAGCAGCCCTGGCTATGTTGAGGTGGTCATGGGTCAAATTGCCACTGGGCAGATGGCTTAAGTGCCTTACGGCCCAGCTGGCAACCATGCCAGCCATTATGTGCCCGGTACAGACCCATGAATAGCCCCTTATTTCAACCGTGTCAGATCTGAGATTACCCAGCAAATGGCAACACCATAAATCAGCTCATGGAGGCCCAGGGTCACTGGAAAGGCTCACAAATCTTGGCAAACTCTTGGGTGAACCCAGGCACTGTGACAAACCCTCCAAACCATGAGAGTTTTCCCTGACTGTGTCCTCAACGTTTCTCACAGTCTCCCCATTCAGGTACCTAGAAATTCAGAACCTGGGCTGGCTCCCACTGAGAACAGTGGGACCCTCATTATTGATCACGATGGGAGGCTGATCAGGACCCTTAGTAACTGTCATTAGCGTTGTTTGTTATGGGCCTGATGTAAGGTCCATTGACGTCAGTGGGGTTTGGATCAGGCCCTAAAATAACAAAGCACAAGGAATTACACTTCTCCTGGTGAGTACAAGCAGCTAGAATTGCTCCTCTCTCTCCCCACAGGCCCAAAGCTTGAACTCCCCCTATAAGTAATATATTTTTTCTTTAAATACCCTCCTACTCCTGAAATGTCTCTTGGCCCCTCTGTGACCCTCTGTGCCTCCTTCCCCTCTCAGTGACAATGCTCTGTATCTGCGGGTGGGTGTGTCCCTCCGCTAGACCCCTCCTGAGTCTCCCATTCCCAGGAGCGGACTGTGTGATTGAGCTGTGTGAGGCTCCCCCTCCTCCCAGTGCTTCAGGGAGACCATGTTCGTTTTGGCTCCCCTTGGCCTGCTTCATGAGAAAGAAGCAGACGGATGGGCAGTCTGAGGGATGACGCACCCACTGGCCAAAACACAGCTGGGAGATCACCCTGTAGGTCAATAGCAGCCTTGGCAGTGTCCCTCGGAGCAGTCTGGAAGCGTTGAACCGCTGCTGTCTATAAATTACAGGCCTGGCCTTTCCCAGTCAGAATTTGAACCAAATGGGGCCTAACGCTGCTAGGTGCTGAGCACCCTCAGATACCACTGACACCCGCCAGAGTCACTCAGCACCTTGCAGGATCAAGCCCTTTATCCCAACCCTGTCTGACTGGTTTCTTTTCCAGGTTTTGACTGTGTCTATTGCTGACAAAAGAGCCAGGCCTGAGAGAGCTGGAGACTGAAGGCCTCTGTTTACACACAGCCAAAGCAGTGCCGTCTTGTGGTTTATTTTGCCCCACCAGGGGTGAGGGACATGGCTGTCTTCTAACCTTCCTCCCAGGGAGCGCCGGTGTATGTCTGTCACCATCTCACAGAGTGCCCACGTCACAAACAGATCCCAGCCACAGGCAGTTATGGCTCTTCCACTGGCTGAGCTTTGTAACTAAAGAAATGTCCCACTTCTCTAACACCTTCCATCTGAAGATCCCAAAGCCCTTTACAAGCATCATTTGGGAGGGGAGGGTGGTATAAGCCCCATTTTACAGATGGGAAGCTGCAGAACAGAGGGGTGAAGAGACTTTATCAAGGTCACACAGCACCACTGCGTCAGAGCCAGGTATCCTAACTTCCAGCTCCTTGCCTTAACAACCATCGAGATAACTTAGACTCTTATTTGGCCCTCATTAGCGCAGTATCTGAGCACCTCTCAGTCTTGAACGTAGTTATCTCGCAACACCTCTGTGCAGGAAGGCAGTGCTATTATCCCCATTTTGCAGGTGGGAAACTGAGGCACAGAGAGGCAAAATCATTTGCCCAAGGTTACACAGGAAGCCTGTGACAGAGCAGGAAATTGAACCCAGGTCTCCCAAGTCCCAGGATAGTGTCCTAACAACTGGAAAATTCTTCTTCCCTAAGCAGCATCCTGAAAGCGAACAGCTGTTTATAGCTGGGGCTAAGCCCTTCTTATCCTTCTGCCGTGTTTGTTCAGCAGGTTGCTGGTTTACACAGTGGCAGTTAAAGGAGCTTTTTTGTTTGAACTCACCTCAGGCCATATGAAGTTTTGAAAAAAAGCGACTGCATGTTCCAACTTAGAGATCCCTGGGTGGGTAGGTGCTGAGCCTCCTTCCCAGCATCCTGTAATATCAGTGGACCAGGGCACAGCTGTTCATGAAGCAAACTGTGCCACGATAGAGACTGACACGGTCACAGACCTGGCACCTCAGTACGATAAAATAAACTTGGACCGAGCCAGTGGATATTCTCAAGTGGCTCAGGGCATGAGGCTGAGGTGACGTGTTCACAGGGAGAGGGGCCAGCAGTTCCTCTTGAGACAAAGCAGAACCATTTTCTATCCATGAACTCAGCTGCTTGAGATAAGCTTGGAATTTTAACACCCATTTAAGCATCCTTCCTCAGCCCCCTGTCCAGTCCTGGTGCTCACATCCAGGCATGAGAGATTCTATCCTGTGAGTGGATATGTCCTGGAGAACAATACTGGAGACAGGCTTGGAATGGCAGGTTGTGACACTGCCTGAAGATCCCTCCTGACAGGGTGTTCTGGTGCCCTCTCGAATAGGAAAGGGTGGAAAGCAGCAGAAGCCAGGTCATTTGCTAAGTCACAGAGTCTGGCAATGCCAAAGTGCCACTTAGTGGACATCCATAATCACCCGAGAGTCCCAACCAGCTGCGAAGGGAACAGCCAAAGGCCTGTTGGGCCACAGCTGAGTTTAACATACTGTGTAGCTGGTCTGGGATTATAAATGTCAGCATGCCCTGAGCTGCATGAGAATTACTCACAGCCCCTTCTCATTTCTCATCACCCTTTAACCTCCCTGATGTGCAGGCAAAGGAGACCAGCAGTACTCCAGAACATGACCTCAAATCTTCAGGTCCATAGAGACCAAGAATGTTCTGATGGGGGTGCTATTAACTTATCTTTTTTTAAGCCTGGACTGCGTGACCATTGAACCTTCTTCTGCTGTCCAGCTTGTCTTAAAAAGGAGGCAACACAGCACTCGTGTTGGATTCAGGCTGTAGAGATCACCTGCCTCTCGTCCTTTATGGGTACAGTCCTCAGTCCTTCCTAGCATATAAATGTTGCCAGTGCTGGAGCCTACCTCCAGCTACTACAGTGCAGCATGTCTGAGCTGAGGTGAAAAAGAACAGCCTGGGGTGTTGGGGTCCTCTCCATGCCACAGGGGACTCTATATATTGAACTCTGCCAGCCTTTGGAGCCTGGATCGATATACCACGTTGTTCAATGCAGTCATAGAGACCTTCCCATTGCAAAACCAACAGCAGCAAAAGGCAGCTCTCAGTTCTCTGCGTAGATGTCTATTTGCGCTGCAGAAATGACAACAGTTCTTTAGAGAAAAAGGTAATTTTCCCACCCCCAGGCAGCATAGCTGGATGTGTGGCTTATGAGGGGCGGGAGCTTAGGCAACTGGCATTCTGGGTTCTAGTCCTGACCTTACCACTGGGTAAATCATGTTAATCTCTTGGGCTCATGACATTGTTGCCACTGCAGCCTGGCTTTTCTAGGAGGTCATTAGGGCATCCCCTGGCTTATTCTCCTGTCCCCAGCAGACTATGTTATATTTGCATGACACTGTATTTCAGCACATGCTCTGGTTCCTCTTGCGTGAGCTTTCCCTTCATAAATAGATGAGAGATGAATCAGGACCCATGTTCTAAGTTTGCAGGTGGCAGCTCCGCTCACACTTTTCACCTGAGCCGTGAGCCAGTTCATTTTGCCTTGCAGTAGAGTTTGATTGTTTAAGAAGACGCCAGGTGCTTTATTCTTTTCCTAATACTCCCACTCTTCAGCTGCAGCTGGAGGAGCCCATTAGAGCAGCCGGCTGCTTAGTGACCTTTTGGTATCCATGGAGAGGAGAGGGTAACCATAGAGTAATATCAAGCAGTATTTCCTCCAGCTGGGCCTGTTTCAAGGCACCACTCTAGGGTGCTTTCTTCCCACCTCATCTAGGGAGCTGACTTCCAAGGTGCAGTCAGATGAGCTGCACTGAGGCCAGAGTTGTTTGGCCTTCTTGGAAGCCGAACTTAAAAGGACACAACTGGCAAGGTAGTTTCATGAAATAATTGTTCCCCCTTCCTGTTTTGAGCAGCCCCCCTGTAGCTTGATCCTAACATCTGCTTCCTTGTTGTATTACTATTATTTAAAGCTAATGTGGCTCCATGTGAGTTCAGGGCTGCCCTTCCCCCTCCATTGCTTCCCATGCAGGATTGGGGCATCGGGGGGGGGGGAGGTATTCCAGAGCTCAGTATGCTGGGTCCTTTTGCATATTAAACCCTTAGTTAAATGCCTGAATAGGAGCTGTCTTGTTTGGAAAGCCCTGGCCCAATTCCAGCTGCTGAGTGTTTGTGGATCTGGGATTAGGGCCCAGATCCTCACAGATAGGTAAGCCCCTAACTCCCCTTGCGGCTCTGTGCCTAGATCACTGTGCTCCAGTTCTCTGCCTGTGCCTCTGTCCTTCTGCACAGAGCTGAAATGACCAAATGCAAACACAGCAAATCCTCGCTGTAGGGCTTTTTCCATAAAACCTGCTGCAGACGTAGCCAGGGCAGCTCTGTTTAATAAGCTAATAACATTCTTTGCATGTTTTTCCTTGTGTCTTACAAGGATTTTCAATATTAACTGTAAGAGAGGGGGCAAAGCAGAGTAGGGGAAAAATCTCCAGATGCAGGGAGTCGCATAGCAGGATATTCAAAAAGCGCCTAGCTGCATCTTTAGGCACCCAAATCCCTTTCAAAAGCTAGTCCCTGGGGTTTTTTTTCTATTCCGCTTTGCCCTCCTCTTGAATTTAGCATTAAAAATCCCTGTAAGACACAAGGCAAAACATGCAAAGAATGTTATTAGCTTATTCAGTGGCGTTACCCTGGCTGTGTCTGTGGCAGGTTTTATGGAAAAAGCCCTACAGGGAGGATTCAAAGCTTCTTAGCATCCATAGCCATAAACCTCCCTCTGCCAAACTGCTTGTGGATAATAGCCATCACCACCATTATCTATAAGTAGTTCACACCTACCAAGTGCTTCGTGGTGCTAGTAACAAGTACGGACATTTAGGAAGAGATCCTCGGGCTTCCCTATAAGCAGGGAAGTGTTATTCACCCACTTTTATAGAGAGGTGCCTGCCAAGAAGAATTGAATTGCAGTGAGTGAATAGTGGGCCCAGCCATATTTAGAGCAGAGCAGTTCCTAACTCCCTGCCTAGGGTTTGCTTCTGCGGACCACACTGCCTGATCAGCTGTTTGCCTCTTCAAACCCTGCAGCCTTGTTCCTAGGGGACACTGGTGCAAGTGAATGGAACACCAAGCTGTGACTAGGGATGGGGCCAAAGCTATAAAACAGCCATCTAGATGCTCAATGTCCCAAGGGGCCAGCCACCAGCTGGGCTCAAGTGACTGGCTCAAGGCCACTGAAGGAGTCTGTGCCAAATCTGGTGCTTGAATCTAGGTCTACCAGCCCCTGAATGCTATAGACCACAAATCCGAAGGAGACTTAAACAAGAGAGGTCCTGATTCACCAATGCACCTTGTGGGGCTGCTTACAGAAGCGCAAAATGAATGTAAAATGCTCCGCCTGTGGTCTGATTGTGTGTTGCATCCATGCTGCACTGTGTAAATAATCACACAAGCTATGGTGAAGCAGGCCCCGGGTACGTGACTGCAAACTACTGAGGCCAAGGGTGCTTCAGGGTGAAGAGCACGATCCTTTTAGATTGTTTGTGGGCCTGTGTCTGATTTTTTTTTTCCACTTGGTAAGGTGAGAACTTGATTGAGTGAGTTTGGTTAACTGGTTTTGAGGCCCCCTACCTGAATTCAAGGACAGATACACTTAACAAAGGAGGCGCTGCAGAGAGTCAACAGACACCTCTTATAAGCCTTCTCTTCTTTACACACTCCATCCTCCTCTGGGAAAAATCAACATTTGTCTTTCTGAGTCTGACAAACAACAGCATTATGTACTCCATCCTGAAAGCAGCTTTCTGGTGATCAATTCTGCAGTGTCAGTCCGGGGACCAGAGGGGGGAACCCTCTAAAATAGAAGCCAGAGAGCGCTGCGTGTTTGAAATCAGAGCAGGAAAGCACTGAAGGGCCACTGGGGAAAATCTGCAGCTGAAAACCAAAAGCATCTGTTGAATTGCACTGAGCGAATGCGAGGAGAGCAGGAAACAGAGTTTTTAAAATGCCTGTATTTTTGAGCCGCACGTTGCTGCGCAGTGTTCCCGAAGCTCTGCAGAATGTCGAAGTGTCAGAGAAGCTTTGCCATGGGAGTTTTCATCCCCAGCCAGAGCCTAGAATAGTATGGGGCTGAGGGCAGGAGGGGAGAGTCTTGGGACCATTTGATCTCCTGTGGACATACCTGAGTCCATATTTAAAATTTCTCTTCCCTTCATCAAAACAGATAAGGGATCTCTCTAGCCTGGGGGTGGCCCTGGGTTTGCTTTGTGACAGAAGAGTTTCAGAAAGCTTGGTGCTTCGGCTGGGTGATGAGCCCCCCAAAGGTTGAACACTGAAAGCTCTTTGGGGGTAGGAACCAACTGTTTGTTCTGTGTTTGTTCAGTGCCTAGCACAGTGGGGTCTGGCTCCTAGATGCCTCTGCAAGATACATAGCTCAGTGAATTATTATTATTATTATTATTATTATTTGAGGCTCATGAGGCTGTAGAGCAGGGCTGAAGGTCTTGTGAGAGCTGGTTACCATAGATTTCCGGTATTTCCTCCTTCCAGCCGGGCCAGAAATTGGAGATGGGCTGAAGCCATTTGTTCAGACACCCAGGCCTGCCCCCAGAACATTGCTGGGGCTGATAAAAAGTAAAGGGCAGCCAGATCTCAACCACGCCCAGTTTGGTTTTGCAAACTCTGACTGAAGGGATTTTTGTTAGTTTGTTTGTTTGTTTGTTTGTTTAAAACCAAATTCACCTCTTGGTTTAAGTCCATCTCTCATGGAAATACCACAAGAGCAGCATTTCACTTGGCATGTCACCCCCTCCTTTTCTGAGCTCGGGTGGAATCATAGAATATCAAGGTTGGAAGGGACCTCAGGAGGTCATCTAGTCCAACCCCCTGCTCAAAGCAGGACCAATTGCCAACTAAATCATCCCAGCCAGGGATTTGTCAAGCCTGACCTTAAAAACGTCTAAGGAAGGATATTCCACCACCTCCCTAGGTAACCCATTCCAGTGCTTCACCACTCTCTGAGTGAAAAAGTTTTTCCTAATATTCAACCTAAACTTCCCCCACGGCAACTTGAGACCATTACTCCTTGTTCTGTCATCTGCTACCACTGAGAACAGTCTAGATCCATCCTCTTTGGAACCCCCTTTCAGATAGTTGAAGGCTGCTATCAAATCCCTCCTCATTCTTCTCTTCTGCAGACTAAACAAGCCCAGCTCCCTCAGCCTCTCCTCATAAGTCATGTGCTCCAGCCCCCTAATCATTTTTGTTGCCCTCTGCTGGACTCTTTCCAAGTTTTCCACATCCTTCTTGTAGTGTGGGGCCCAAAACTGGACACAGTATTCCAGATGAGGCCTCACAAATGTCGAAGAGAGTGGAATGATCACATCCCTTGATCTGTTGGCAATGCCCTTACTTATACAGCCCAAAATGCCATTAACCTTCTTGGCAACAAGGGCACACTGTTGACTCATATCCAGCTTCTCGTCCACTGTAACTCCTAGGTCCTTTTCTGCAGAACTGCTTCCTAGCCATTCGGTTCCTAGTCTGTAAGCTTGGAAGCTTTGTGTGGTAAACAAGTAGGGGGGAGAAGTTAGAGGAACATCAACAACTGGGACTCTAGTACATTTCAAAAAGAGAAATACAAGTAGTTTCAGGCATGATACCTGCCCCTGAGTCACCTTCCTGATTGTTATGGTTTCACACCGTATTATTTTCCTATTCATTTAAAAATGTTTCTCTCCCCTATTGCTGTGTGAATCCCTCACAAAGAGCAGAGAAAATGGTGAAATTGACCCCCTATACAAAGAAGCTATTTCTCCAGGGCCTGGTAACTGGTGTAATTATTTACACTTGTACAAAGGTGTATTCAGAGAGTGTGATTTGCCAGTGAAGTCACGTGGTACCAATTCTGCTACCTGATTGCATGACAGATTTTTAAACCAGAGGAGCATGAGTGATGACTAACGCCCTTTACCGTACAAATAATCGCTTGTGCTAACATTTTTGATGCCTTCATAACTCACCAGCATCTTCCTGAATAGATGGCAGATGTCCAGGCACTCATGAATAATGAATAACATTCCCACTAACAACAATGAACAGATCCAACCACTCCCATCTGTGGAACTATTTGTGACTCCCGTTTTGTACGATTCATCCAGCCCTCCTCCTCCCTGTGTGTATTCTGGACTGAAATGCTCTCAGCAATACCCAGAGGCCATTTTAACCCTTGAACACCTTATCATGGGATGTGGTGGATTCTCCATCACTGGAAATCTTTAAATCAAGACTGGATGTCTTTCTAAAAGACATGAACTACTTCGACTGCAAGTGAGTGGGTGTGATGCAGGAATGGGCAGAGTTAATGCAGGTCAGACAGATGGCATTGATGGTCCTTTCTGACCTTAACATTTATGGATTCGTTAATCACTCTCTGATCATAACTGGAGAGGAACTCAGTTTAAAACTCTCAATCTCAATTCCTTTTCCTGCTCTAAGCTTGGGAACATTCAAGTCTCAGCTTTGCAACTGAGGCTCACCTCCATCCATAATCACCATTTACATAGTTCTACCTGTTGGCCACTGCTCAATGGCAGAATGATGACCTTCCAAGCGACCACATGGCAGCTAGTACCATGTGTCGTGCCCAGTACAAGACGTGTGGGCAGTTTATTCATACCAGTTCCCCAGCAGCTTGCTGGAGAGATGACTGTACTCCAGCTGTTGACCAGATTCTGAGCTGCTGTAAATCACCATAGCTCCATTAAAGTTAACAGAGCTTAGACAGTTTACACCAGCTTAGAATCTGACCCCTGATCTGCACAAGCTTGCTGAGCACTGACAATTCTTCCGCTTAAGCCATGCAGTGCTTGTAGGCAGCACTGCACCTAGGCACGTGCCACAGTTACCTGAGCACACCGGCAAGTAGCTGCATCAGAAATGGGAATTGATCCATGCCTGAATCCATTACCAGTGTAAACTAGGGAACTGCAGATGCAGCCCTGCCTCTCTTCCAGTGAGAGGTCTGTTTGCAGCACACTGACGCTGCTGCCAGAGACATCTGATCCAGGATGAAAAGCAAAAGAAACCATACACATGGGTTGTGTTTTTGTCCAGCTGTGCTCAGCTTATTTGGAGAGCGTCTCTGTTACACAGAACTTGGAGAAAGTATCGGATTCTTCAGTGCGTGTTTCTGATTAGGGCTGGAGCTCAGTTTCACATATTCCTTTTTGGGTTTAGTGGTGAGAGTGGATTTAGAGCGAATGAAGGAGAAGTACTAATTGCAGTGGCTGGAGTCAGGCATAGATTTCTGCCCCCATTACCTGCAATGTTCTGCAAATAAATGCCACTCCTAGCCTTCATCAACTTTGCTACTTCCAAGCTGTTCCAATGCAGCCCCATCCTCACCCGCAGCACCCTCTGCTGTTCCACTTCTAGTGCTTTGTTGAACAGATCTGGTCAGGGTTGTTGAGCTAGCGGAGAACCTCGGAGTTATGAACACCAGAGTTACATACTAACCGGTCAACCACACAGCTCATTTGGAATTAGAAGTACACAATCGGGGGCAGGAGACAAAAAGAAAAAAGCACCTACAGTTCTGTGTTAAACAGAAACTACTAAAAAAATCAAGGGAAAGCCGCATTTTTCTTCTGCAGAGTAAAGTTTCAAAGCTGTATTAAGTCAATGTTCAATTGTGAACTTTTGAAAGAACCAGAATGTTTTGTTCAGAGTTACAAACAACCTCCTTCCCCAAGGTGTTCAAACTCTAGGCTTCTACTGAATGTGATGTGGCAAACGGAAATGGGACTCATCCAACCCATTTTCAGTTATGTCCCGAGTCAGCATTTGAACATCACAGCTTCAGCAGACCTCCAGCATCCAGATACCAGAGAGAACGGTAAAGAAGTCATTGAGGACCTGCCTATGCACTGTGGATCAGCCCTACTGCAGAATTTCCCTTTTTATATTATGAGCTTTGGTCCCAATCTTCAACAGCTTAACTAGCGTTTCCAGAGGTTGTTCATGAAGGCAGGGTTTAGGGTCAGGTTTTGATTGGTAGTAACCAGCTGAGACAGTCATTTTCCACCAGCAGCAATTCCTCTAGATACACTAGACCTGATTTCCCATTGCCCTACCCCCCGCCCTGGCCCTGGTATAATTTACACTAGTGCCAAATGGGATTTGGGTGCATTTTACACACACTTTGCGTTGGTGGCACAAGAGGTGCGAGGCAATGGGGAATTGGGCCCTGTATTGTCTGGGGGTTGTGAGACTGCCAGAGTTACTGGGCCTGATTCTGATCTTGCTCGAACCGATGCAACCCCATTGGAATTGCTGCTGGCTTGCACAGCTATAGAAGGGATTTCAGTCAGGTCCAGGATGCTTTGGGGATGCCACTGTATTCCCTGTGTTCCCTATGGGCCTAGGCTGCAGGTCTGGGAGTGATTCTGCCTTGATTACAAACTGCTCAGCCAGAGATACTGTTCAGCCAGAGATCAGAGGACAGTGGTAAGCATCCCTAACGCTATCCTTGTGCATAACCGGGACATGTCCATGCTGGGGAATGAACTGCTCTTAGACTGTCCTACTTTGACTGATCGACTGTTCCATTTTAAAATTACACTGAGGGACTGTGGGGAAACTGCCTTAATTTCAACCAGATAAGATGTATTTAATTCTGTTTCTTATTCCAGTACTTTATAGCCTGGGCTGAGGGGTGCTGCTGCTGCTATTAGAGGGGAAAACTCATAAACAGTATGTGTAGGGTAGAAGCCTTTGATTTTTGCTTCCTAGTCTCATAGCCCAGAACCAGAGCTGCATATGCCTCCATGCTATAAATAGAGGTAACCCCAGAATGCCATCTAACATGCTGACACAGTGTCACCCCCCACCCCCCGGCGCTGCAGTCTTTACAATGATCTGGGGAGAGGAATACATTTTCTTGCTGATTGCATTTGCATTTATGACAGATTCTCTCTCCTGTCCTGTGAGACTGGAGTCTTCCCACATTGCTTAACTGCTTTCCTACGATCAGTCTTGACAGATTGTCTCTCTGTGGAGAAGTCTAGAGGATAGCACACTAGACTGGGAATCAGGAGACATAGGTTCTATTTTTGGCTCTGCCTCTGGTTTTCTAGGTGACCCTGGGCAAGTTACTTCACCCTTCTGTGCCTTAGTTTCCCTGTCAATAAAATGGGGATAATAATACTTTTGAGAGCTACCGATGAAAACCGCTGTATAAAAGCTTGGTATTAGTGTTTTTTAAGCTTCATATGGTGTTGCCTAGTGGTTAAAGCAGCCAACTCGTCAGGATACCTGGGCTCTAATCCTGTCTCTGCTACTGACTTACTGTGTGAACTTGGGCCAGTCACTTTAGCTCTCTGCAGCTTGAGTTACCCAGCTACTAAAAGGGGATAATAATCCTTACTGGCTTCTCAGAAATGTGAGAGTTAGATCATACTAGCAAAGTGCTTGGAGGCCTCCCAATGACAGATGCCATGTAAGTGCAAAACTCTGTGTGTGTGTGTATAAATAGATACATAGCTATATTGCAAGTTCAAGAATAAGAAACGTCAAATGCAGAGGGCTCTGCCACCCTGGACGCTGCATATGTTTTACATTTAATTTTTACCTTGTTACCAGGGCTAAGAGGAATAAAATCTATTTCCTATGTCCAATCCTGTCCAAGCTTGGAAGTTCCTTACTTTGCTTCTGTTTGCCAGCAGCATGAATATAGCCTTTGACCCCAAAAGGATGGATTTAACTAGCTCTGCATGACTGCACATCTGCATGTCACCCAAAAGGGGGCAGTTTCTCCTACGTATGCAGTTTTCAAATGCTTGTAGCTTCTGTGAATGCTAAATCATTCTCTCCCCCTGCCCAAACAAAGCAAGGATGCTAGTCCTCAAGGAGGAGCACCTTCTTGCTAGGTTTCAGCCTTTCTTGCCATAGCCTATCTAAAGAAGTGGTGTTAAAATTATTTTTTAACGAAGAAAACGTGTGGCAAAAATGAAAACAGTCTCCAAAATATCCAGTCCAACTTCCTGAAAAAAATCCCCTTCGGGGCCAAAATCAAGTGAAGAAAATCTCAGGGGAATGTTTCCGGGTGGTGGCAGAAACAACTCCAAACACAAGAGATTGCAATGCTGTTTGTGTTACATTACCACCTACAGGCCCCAGGTGAGGTTGGGGCTCCACTGTGCTAGGCACTGTGCAAACACCTGGTAAGAAGCAAAACTAGATCCAGGGAGTTACAGACTAAATGTAATCCTTCTGCCAGGCAGAGCCAGCAGCAACCAGGGCCAGGTTCAATATCTAAGGGTGCCTTTCCATCAATACAACAAAGAACTGGCTCAAGCCCACACCCAGTAACCTGGGAAAATGATACACCACCCCTGGACACCTCTGAGAGGCAACATTTCCCCACTTGCAAGCACAGAGTCTGGGTGTAGAAAAGAAACTTTTCATAAAAGGAGGGAAGTAACTGGGCATTAATTTGGGAAAACACCGCAAACAGTGTTCATAAACATAAACCATGAGCAAAATACCCACCCCCAAGTAAGTTGGGCAGTGTCCTTTTCCCCTGAGGTTCTTAAGTCCAGCAACCCAAAAGTCCCTTTACCGTGCCTGTCCTTCTCTGCACCCCCCTCACAGTTGCTTTCCTTTGTCAGTGCAGACCCAGAGTTCAGAGGCGCATCTGCAGAGTTCACCTCCCACCCTGGGTGGAAGTAAGGAGGCACCTTATTCACTCCGCTGCTTGGGCACTCCCCCGCCGCTTGCTGTGCCTCTCCACCAGCTGCCCTGCTGGCCACTCATGGCACCTTTCTGCCAGCCGCCCTGCTGGCTGCTCACTCTGCTTCTCCGACTCCACCAGCCACTCATTTGCCAGCCAACTGTCGGTCACCTTCTGCTGCCATCTGTCTCTCTGCCATGACCTCTGCACATCAATCTCTTAGGTGAGTGCAAGCGCCACTTCGCTGGGAGAGTGGCTCCCAGCACTGTCCTCTCACCACTCTGTGGGGACTGCGTACAGCGCTGGGCGCTGGGGCCAGCGCTGGGCTGGGCCACCACCAGGCGCTTTTGGGCGCTGCATTTGCTAGCGCAGCTGGAGGTGTGGCCACCCCTGCTGCAGCGCTGCAAATTTGCAAGTGTAGCCAAGGCCTTAGTGATTTTCAGCTCTTTGCCCCATCTCAAGTGACTTCAGCTGTCAGTGATTGAGCATTTAAAATAACAAAAGAGATGCTTAATGAAGCCTATTTATCTCTCTCTTTGAACAGTGGGGAGGAACAGGTTAACAAGGTCTTTCAACTGAGGGTGACCCTCCCTCATTTGGGACAGATTAAGCACAGTCCTGCTTCCCTGTATTCCTACAATAATTACAACATTGGTAACCATATTTCACTAACCCGGCATTCGGTACTAAGGTGTTTTGTAACCCAACACCAGCCAAAGATGATCACTTTAACACCGCTCTATCTGCTGAGCAAGAGCAACTGTATTTACATAAACACACCCAAAGTCTATCCCCTTCCCTTCCCAGCTAGCTGCCAGGGGAGCATTCATTCAGACCCTGCTTACATCAATAGAGAAGGAAACAGAGAGGTGCCCAAGGTCGCACCGAAGGTCAGTGGCAGAAATGGGAATAGAACCCAGGTCTACTGAGTTCCACACCAAAGTCTTGTCCGCTAGACTCCTGCCTTGTGCTGTCTGATAATGGAAGTTGTTTACAAACTCAACTGCTGGGAGTTCTATCAGACCCCCACTGATACAGATACAGCTGTTGAAGGGACAGGCTTTCTTCCATCTGCATTCGCACATGCACAATAGAGCAGTGTTTGCCAGTACGGGGGAAACATCAGTCTCAAATTTTTCCTTTTGAAATCTGGACTCTTTACTGTCCCCCTTGCACAGGGTGATTCTGCCATGGGGGCTCTCCCTCTCCCTCCTCTGGGGATGAGGAACAGGGTGCGTCGTCTTGGAACTGGCCCAGGGGTTCAGCCACATGGCTTCACAGTCATAGAGGCTTTTTTATATTACGAAAGGAAAGTGGAGAAACGCACCCGCACGGATCTGAGCATGAGGCGCTTTTTCCAAGTGGAGTTGCCAGCCAGAAACCCCTGTCCCAGGGCAGTTAGCATGAGGTTTGCTGCCTTCCCCACCTCCCTCTTTTTTTTTTTTTTTTTTTTTAAATAAGACACAAGCTGTTCCAGCTGAGAGGCTGGAGCAATAATACTTAACCCAGTTTCAGGGCTCTGGGATGTAGGTTTTCTGACTGGTTGCTGCAGGTGGGAGGAAAAGACACTTATTAGTGAGAGCAGCAAAGAGTCCTGTGGCACCTTATAGACTAACAGATGTATTGGAGCATGAGCTTTCGTGGGTGAATACCCACTTGGTCGGATGCATGTAGACGAAGTGGGTATTCACCCACCAAAGCTCATGCTCCAACACGTCTGTTAGTCTATAAGGTGCCACAGGACTCTTTGCTGCTTTTACAGATCCAGACTAACACGGCTCCCCCTCTGTTACTAGTGAGCTATCTCTTCTAAATGAAGTCTGCATTGATCAAAAAGTGGAGAGTTCCAAACTTACTTGCATCCTGAAGGTTACAAGTGGGCTGGGGACCTTAGTGGAAATTCCTGTTCAAAATGCCCTAGTGGCCAATGAGGGTTTGGAAAGAGTAGTGCATCTACTTGGCTACTAGTTACTGGGACTACTGGATCTTAGAGACATTGGTCCTCCAGTCTTCTTCTTAGCATGTGTGCAACATGCCTCAGGTGGCACATGACCAGGATTCATCATGGAATTTGGACCACTGGTTGGATCATTAGCTCCCCGGCTTGGCCCGAGTACTGATGAGGAGTGCAAAGTGAATGTTGATCCATGCCCCCCCGTCTCCAGTAGAAACCAAGAGAGACTGAAGGATTCTGTTTGGAATCTCTTGGAATTTCCAGTCTGGGGAATTGTAGACCATGGGAGCCAGATCAGCTGATCCACTGGATCCATGATGTAATTGCCACTGCTTGTAGCATCAAGGCACTGTGGAGTCAGTTAGAGAGGGGCAGCCTTGATTCCTGGATATGGCCAATTCGTTCGTTTTAAATCAGAGTTGGTTAATAAGGCAAATTTAATGCCCCCAGCACAAGTGGAAGATGAATGGTTGTGCCTATCCTCACATGGGCAATTTGTGGCACAAGGTGGGTAAATGACTTGCCAAGGAGTAGATAGCAAAACTGGAGACAGAACCCAGGAATCCCTGCTTGCAGTCCGTTGCTCTAACCAGTAGCCAGCACTGCCTTGCTGACAGTGCAGCATCACCCAGCTATGTGGAGGAGTAGTACTCTCTTTCTGGAGCCGGGTATGTGGAATGGAATAAAGGAGAGATTCTGTCACCTTCTAAAGAAAAATATGTTCCAGGATGGGGTAAACTTCCTCTGCAACTATCTCCCTGCCACTGTTTGGGTAGCAGCTAGGAGGTTCACACACACTGCTATGGAAAGACTAACTCATTAAAAAAGGCCTCTCAAACCAAGCCAAATTCAGGTGTCTCTCTTCTGGTTGACCATCAGTCTAGAACACAGGGATGTGTCTAATATTTCAGCCAGTTTAGCCACACTAATACAGATGCAATGTGATAAATTAGTTCTATCTGGTCCTTTTGCATTGACTTTGCTGGTGGAAGGATCCTCTCTGACAGGCACAGAACTAGCACTGGGTACCACTCACTAGGGTCCTGGCCCAGAATGTCTCCACAGACGTGTCAGGAGCATGCTGCGGTCAGGGAGTGTGCTCTGCAGTGCTGCACACAGACCATTGCAGCTCCCTGGGCTGATCTAACCTGCACCAGAGGCCGAGCTGGCTCTGGGCAGTTCCAGGATATGGGAGGCACATTTCATCCCTTCTTAGTCCCTGTATCATGCATGCACACACTGGGTGCATGCACCAGCGTAGATATTTATTTGGGCCTAATATTGTGTTTGCATGTCTTAGCAACACTCACTTCGCTGCAAGATCCAGGAGTGGGTACGCCTGTGTGTTCCTGTTGGAGAAAACATTGCCATGCATGAATATCTATAGTAAAAAAGTTATAGGGTGAAAGGGGTGTGTGGGGGTGTGTCCCCTACTCAATTACTTCAGGACTTTTTTCTCCAATTTCATGACCACTAAACATGCTTGCAGTTTCTGATACCGCAGGATAATAGTAACAACCACTATTAGCCATTGTGTACTTCAGGGGCAACTGGAGGTTACTAGTGAGGTATTTCTCCATTCAAAATACCCATTCTTGAGTTTTCATAGGGAATGTTTCTGTACAAAGCAGACACCAGCAGAAGAAGGGTGGCTTGGCAGATCAGGAATCACAGTGTGGACACCGAACCAGGTTCACATTAGTTAGCCACGCGCCTTATCGCTGATTTTTCTCGCTCTAGGAATCTCCAGGACCTCCAGTGGGAGACTTCGGCGACTCGGTGACCCGACAAGTCCAAGTAAGTGGCATTAACGCACCTGTTTCGCTGAGTCGTTCTCCTCTAATAGAAAGATCGCCTCTCCCATGCTTGCCTCCTGGGGATTCTCCGTCAAACAACAAGCACTGCTAGAATGGAAAGCTGGCTGCTAACAAACGCAGAGAAATGCTTCTGTACCCTATGTATTCTACACTATAGAGTTAGAGATGAATTACCTGTTGAATGATGGATCTGCACATCAAGTCAAGGGTCCAACACCAGTGAGCAGAAAGTGAGAGTGCCCTGAGGTTGAATTAATGGCTCTCTCTCACTCTCCTAAGCCATTATTTTTTATTGCACGTGGAGATTTACGGCTTATGTGTGCTTGTGCTTAAAATGACATTCTTAATTGCAGCTTGACATGATTTAAGCGGTTTCCACCATTCAGGAGGAAGCCGGTGGGAGGGTTTCTCTCTTTAAACGGGTGTCTCCCAGACTCATTACTGCACAGCTCTCTTGTCCCCCTTCGGAGGCTTTCAGCATTTGAGCCACACTTGTTCTGCAGCCCCATCTGTATCGTATGTGCTGAGCTTTAGAGTCCTGCTGATATTAACTGTGTGAACTCAGCCCAAACTGGTGAGAGAATTATGGGGCAATAGGGAAAATGCTTGAGAGCAGCACCGACTTTAGGCATAGGAGATACAAGCAGTTATAGAGTTGTAGATTTCTGAGGCCAAAAAGAACCATTAGATCTAGTCTGACCTGGGACTGCCCAGAGCCAGCTTGAACCGTGGTGTAGCTTACACCCAGCCTGAGGGCTGCCTAGCTTGCAGCGGTCCCTGGAGGGCTGAGCTTAGCTAGAAGGCCACATCTGAAATAGCACCATGTTAGTGCAGGAGTCCCAAACGTCCCTCTCGTCCAGGTCTCAGCAGGAGGTCAGTGGAATCTGGCTGGAAGAGCAGAAGGGAATCGCCTAGTATGGGGGATGTTGCAGAAGTCCCCAGTAGGAAGATGCTCACTGCATCCAGTGCAAAGGATTCTGGGGCAAGGCTGAGCCTATATGATCCTGGCAGAACGGGGGGCAGAAGCCCACTAGAAAGAAAGGCCCAGTTGGGTCCCAGAGCCCAGAGAACTGATTACAGGGGACCAAAAAGAAAACCAGAATGGGAGTGAAGGTCAGAGGTACAAAGGAAGGGTTCTGGCTGGAGCAGGGTTGGAAGGGCAGAGGTGCTGTGTTTAGGCCAACAATACACTAGGGCCAATCTTGCTTAAGGGATCCTAGTGACTAAAGTGATGGTTGAAATCTAAATGCACCCTGGCTACAGGTCCTCCCAAGACACCGACCCTTTGACAAGTACTCCCAGCTCCTCCTCTTCCGATGGCTCCCTTTCTAATGGCTGGCAGGGTTGTGGCTTGTGGAATAGGGTGACCGGCTGTCCCAATTTTACAGGGACAGTCCCAATACTCGGAGCTTCTTCTTACATAGGCGCCTATTCCCCCCCCAACTCCTGTTCTGATTTTTCACATTTGCTATCTGGTCACGCTATCATGGAACCTTTGTGCAGTTGCTTCCATACCCAGAAGCCCCGGCTCCAAAAGATGTCACTTCCTCCTGTAGTGACATGGCTGAAGCTTGTCTCTTGAGAACTCCCATTAGCGTCTATAGGAGTTCCATGCACGGGGGACTCTATGGGTAACACTCTATTCCCTGTTCCCATCCAGGATTTTATGCTTGCAGATACATGCTCCTGCAAATGCTGTTGGTGCCTTATTAAAGACTGGCTGGAAACTTGTCCCTAAAGCTTCCTTTTCTATCTATTGCAGTAGTGTTATTACAGCTAGAAGGAAAGCAGATTAGAAACTGTCCCACGGTTTGTCAAACGCTGTCCCTTTTCCAGCAAGATCCCTGCCGGCAGCTCCTCAGTTACGACTATTTAATGCCCTGGTGTCCCAGCCAAGTTCAGGGCTTCATGGTTATAGGCACTGTACAAATCCAGGGTAACCGACTTTGTCTGCTCCATGGGAGTAGACAAGACAGATGATGGGAGGGATGGGAAACAGGCTCAGAGAGGGGCAGTGCCTTGCCCAAGTTCACCCAGCAGGGCAGTGGCAGAGGCAGGTTTGGAATCGAGATCTGCTCCGTGCCAGTCCACTGCCCCATGTGCTGGCCCGCATGTTTGCGAGCTGGGAAATGGCTTCTCACTCCAACTGCTGCTGTGCTGGGGAGCATGGGCACAGCTTCTCCTGAACACACACCCCCCGCCCCGTTGCAGTGGGAGTATGAGGAGTGGGGCTGCAGAACAAGGGTCAAGGTTCAGTTTTGGCTCAGTGTGGCACCAGGGGGCTCAGGAACCCAGCCAGGCCCAAGCTGCTGCACATAAAACTCTACAGCCCCGGCACGTCACACTGTCCACTCAGCATCCGTAACAGGTATCTTAGTTCTACCGCTCCGCCTGCCTGCTGCACCGCTTACTGCTAATGCAAGCAGAGCGATGGGTGGAGCTATCCAGATGGCTAGGGGAAGATGGCGGTGGGAACCCAAATCCAGTCTGTTTCTTGAATGTAGTGTTGCTTTACATCAGGGTCATGGTGCAGTGCACTTGCAGGAAGCTGTGCTGTCTCCACTGATGAAGAATCCGGTTTTGTACCTGGCTCCTCTGCACAGAGTCACAGCGAGCAGTAGCCATCTTGGGTCAGTCACTTGGGGGGAAGGGAGAACCCTTGTGGGTTTCATTCCCTTAATGTGAGCAGAATCCTTCACACCCACACGCCCGTATGAGTGTGAGCTCTGATCTCCTGCAGCAGGGTGGCTTCCTCTTGCATTGTCATTACTCAGTTTAAAAGAGCTGCAGAGAGATGAGCTGGAGCCAGCTGGCCAAGGTGGGCGGAGTTGGATGGTCACCTTCCTCTAGTGGCTAAAGTGAAATTCCTCCATTTACAACACCTGTGTGGTCTTCCAGATGGCGGGCCGGTGAAAGCTTCGCTGGGGACATGAGCGCTGGGATATGGTGCTCTTGACTGGGCTGTGTAATCCAGGAAGTGTTTTGCCAATCGATCTGGCATGGAACTTGCTTCTAGAGCTTTCCCTAGCAGCTGCGTTCCCAGTTTGGAAGCTTTTTCTAGAGGAGATACTGAGGAATAGAGAGAGAGCTGGCAGCTGCTAGCCTCCATAAATCCATTTCCACAAGTATTTGCTGGCGACATTTATAGTCACAGGGCTGCTCTTCGAGCTTGAATGCTCATTTTCAAAGAGACTCTGGCTTAGTTGGTTTTTTAAGCAGTACCAGGCGCATGCAGCCAGAGCTCATAGTGCTGTGACTCTCCTTGGGAACCTTCTCTCTGCCTGGCAGTCGGACTCAACAGCCAGTCTGTGGACACCCATTTCCAGCTCTAACAGACCATTGCTTATACTTTGTCACCCAGGCTGCTTGAAAAACAGATGATTTTTTCCTTTGTGAAATATGAAGCCAGTGGGGTCAGCCTGGAATGTTTGTTTGGTTTGGCAACTCTTTTATTAGTCTCTCGGCATCTGAACATGGGTTTTCCCGCACCAGGACTGGTCCTCCACCAGAGGCTGAGATGAAATCATGCTCCCAAAGCTCCTTTTATAGCCCTTCAACTCCTTTTCGATTGCCACAGCTGTTCTCTCCTCTCTCTGCTGGGATGGGGGCAGCTATGACCTGCCCCGTCTTAGGAACCAGCAATGAGATGGTAGCACTTAGGACAGCACAATCGCTGCTACTGTGCCCTTGCACAGGGGTTGGGCACAAAAGTGTGAGGAGGCTCCCTGCACTTTCTTCATCCCCTTGCATGCACCACTGCAGGGCTGGGCACAATCAGGCCGTATATAGAGATAAATCACCTATTGCAGGAAGCCACAATACAAATATTTGTTCTGTTTGCTCTGGGGAAGACCATAGGGCAGTAGAAATAACTTATGGAAGTACCATTTTTAAGGGACAGAACTGCTAAAAAAAAAAACAACTATTTTTCCATGGACTGAAAGTTAAAAATACAATAGAAGAAAATGGACCTGACAGGGGTGTAAGCCCAGGGAAAATACATTTTCAAACCTCTGGCGCTGCTGGGTCTTGGTAAAGGAACGTCATTTGGGTGCATCGGAGTTATTAGTGTAACAAGCTTGTCAGAATTTTATTTTCTCACTCCGTTTGTTTGTAACACTCTTTGGCTAATGGCCATGGACTATGTGCTATAAAAGCAGGACTGGGATATTTGGCATCCATCTGTGTATACTGTATGTTTATAGTCTGTCTCCTCACCTGGATGTTAATCCCAGATGGCCTATACAAAGTGATGGTTTTAAAATAAGCCCCGACTCCTTTTAAAGAGCACAGCACATGCTGAACTCAACGAGAAAGTGACTGAAATGGGATGGGTCCGTGTGGGGACATATGGGAGCATGGGGATGTGCGGAGTTTCCCACTGACTTCCAATGCAACTCCAATGTTCCCATCCTCATTGCCCCCTGGGGAATTTTTCATAGGCTGACATGGTACTTCCTGAAAACATTCCCTCCCCCTCACTAGATGTGCTGTCCCTTTGGGCTCTGTTCCAAAGCCCCCTGAAGTCAATGCGAGTCTTTCCATTGGCTGAGGTGGGCTTTGACTCAAGCCCTTAAAAAATCTGCAAATACTGGTTATGAGTTCAATGTAACTCTCTTTAGATCTCAATCTATCCTGCTTGGCAGGCCCCATTGCTGGAATCTCCATTCAAGGACTGTAGTTTCCTTTGTCCTTGCTGGCCTCAGTTCAGCTCTCTGGGTGAGACAGGTATCTAGTTCCCAGAGGAGAGGTTTTCAGCAGAACATTACAAGCTACCTGCTTCTGCTGCCAGGCCTATGAGAAATAACCCAGCCTGTGATGATGTGGCAGGGGGAGGCAGCTGGGAGGAAGTGGATATACCTTTATGTAATGCAAAGCACAGGGGAAACAGCAGGTGTATGGAACAATTCTATCTAGCTGATAGACTTCTTCTCTCCTCTGTCTCTGCCTGATGCTTGTCTCCTTAGTCTGTAAGGTATTCTGGGCAGGGATCCACTGCCTGCAGAGCACCAAGCACAGTGGAGCTCTGAGCCTGAGCCTCTGGCTACTACCATGATAGAACAAATATTGGCACCCCTGCTTTTGGTGGCCTCAGTATGGGTGGGGCCCAGGACTGACTGAGTCATGGAGATGGAATTAACCTTTTAGCCAGGCACCAGTCTTGCAAAGCCCAATCTTGCACCTACTGATGTTAAGGACATTTTGTTATTGTCTTCAGAAGGGCAAGATCTGGGCTGCTATGAGTGGAGCACTGAACACCTTGCAGAACTGGGTCCCCGGAAGCAGATTCCTGCGAGGCAGAGTTACCACACTAAAGGTAATGCCTGCCTTGCAATGACCCACCCAACACTTCTCTGCTGAAGGAAGAGAGGGCTTTGGTCTTCACGGCTAAATTAACCAACAAGAAGCTTCTAACAGAACTAGCTTCTGTTATTTTACTTGGTGTGATTTTATCATCTCTGGAGTCTGCTGGCCCCTGTGTTATCATCCCTGTGTTCTGTCCGTGCTGCCCTGTATCCCAAGGGGCGGAGAGAGGTGCCCCCTACCACTGCTCAGAATTCTGGGAGGCTCCAGCTGCCTCTGGGCTTTGCCCCTTGCAAACATTCTTCTCTTTTCGTTACCGCTTTTGGTGTGATGGTAACTTTCTTTCATATTTATTCTGCCTCCCCAGGAAACGTATGGACAGCTGCTAGCATCTCTTAGCCCCCCCATACCCCTCCTTCTCTCTGGAATGCTGAAGAATTTATCTAATTTTTAATTAGTATTTTAGGAATGCTTATCACTTTTCAATCAACAGATCCCCTGGAGAACTCCCACTCTCTCCTTCAACACCTTGCTACATCTCTCCTTGGGCAGTCTTATGGTCACAGTCTCTCTCCCTTTTTGCTTGCTTTCTTGGCCACTTGTACCTCTTCCCAGTCCTCATTCCCTGGATGTGGTGTCTGAGATCTCAGATCTTCTTATGGCAGGTTCTTGCTGCTCTTCCTGGTGCACACGGGAGGTGAAAGTTATCCTAACAGTGATTTCCTGGAGCAATGACTTAACTACAGAAAATGTGCTGGAAGTTTAATTAGATGCATAAGTGCTTTGCTAGATCATGGCCTTGGTTCGCATTTGGTCCTTGGCAGATACTGGGTCAAGTGACCATTCAAAGGCTACAGCTGAGTGTTCAGGTTATGGTTGTCCCCAAAGGATACACTGAAGGATGCTTCAGAATGAATATGCACCTGCTGATACTGTGGTATTGTACCATGATGTCAGGTTTGCCTCTTCCTGCCCTGAGGATGAGTCTAGGGGTGATGATGTTGCATTCTCATAATGTTTTGGTATCTTGATACAAATACATGATCATAATAGGACACTGTCATAATCCAATGTCACAAGGCTGCAAAGCCCTGAAGATCCCTCTTAAAAACTCTGATTCTCCTGCAAATTTGGGGATGGGAGGTGACACTATTCTGGATGATAGGGGTTCATGCACTAAGCCTTCTCCTTGGGAAAACTGGCTTCAAATTCTTTGCCACCAGTGAAATGGTCTGTAGTCAGGTCTTAGTTTCTAGTGCACTTTAATTCATTTCATATGCAAACACAATGATGCTGTCTTGATTTCTGGTGTGGTATGTCCTCATCCAGCTATATCCAAAGACAGAAGCGGGACTCGGTAGAAGTCCAAGGGTAACTGGAGTGCAGAGATGCTAAATTGAAAGACACAGAATTAGTCTGGTTTCTTCAGACTCTAATTATATATTTTCCCCTTTTTCTGGTGTGAGCCCTTTTTAATTTTAATAAACTTTTTCATATTGAGCATCTTAACGAGCAGTTCAGTGCTTTGGTTTAGGCTGCAGTAAATATTTACGGCTCCATATAACTGCAGCTCCATTTCCCTCATTTCAGGACCAAATTTCCTCTCTCCCCTCTGTTGCCCTGCACCTCAGAACACTTATAACTGGGACAATTGTGGTGTTTCCCCTATAACTGCTGCTCAGTCAGGGATGGTGTGGGGCTCTTCGCCACCCCACGGTGCCTTTACACAGCCATTGCACCCTGCGGGCCAGATTTTCAAGGGCTCAGCCCCCAGCAGCCATAAGCAACGGGGGCTGCTGGGGGCTGAGCCCTTGTAAATCTGGCTCTGAGCCAACTTGAAAACCTGTGACCCCCATCCCCAGCTTCTCTCCTCCCTGTACCAGTGCCATTTTGCCATTGCCAGTCATCTAAAAGCAGGCCAGCACCTCCAGTTCCAGAACACCCCCTAGACACAAGGGAGGTCCAATGATTAGGGTGCTACCAGGGGACTTAGCAGAGACCGGGGTTCAATTCCCACACTTTCTGTGTGACCCTGAGCAAGTGACTTGTCTCAGGTCCCCATCTGTACCCTGTAGATAATAGCACTGCCCTGCCTCACAGGGGAGTTGTGAGGATAAATACATGTACGTGTTTGTTTGAGGCCCTCAGAGACCGTGGTAATGGGGGCCATACGCGGACCCTGGATAGAGGTGCCATTGCAACTGCTGTATGGGGATTGACTAAGGTCTGATCACTGAAGCTACAGAGCTGGACCCAGCAAAGCCTATTCAGGGGTGGAACAGAGACAAATAAGGAATTGTTATTAGCCCTCTTCCCCACACCCACCTAGATGGCCCTCCCGCACCCTGCATGCATGGTCACTTGCTCCGATTCCCCACCCCTCCAACTCCAGATTCAGCGTCATTTGGGAATTTGCGCAGCCCAGGCAGGATGATTAACAAGACTGACTGCTGAGTTTCAATGCTCAGTAACCACGGTCAGCAGCACTGCACAGCAAGTAATGGCTGCTCCACAAGAGTTGGAGGGGGCCCTGCTGAGAGTCCCTTGGACGCACAAATGTCTGGGTTTGGCAATGTCACCCGACAATTAAACAAGGGAATACAGTCCATCAGGCTGAGTAATGTGGGAGGTTTGGGGTCTGTATTAAACATGCAATTGGAAACAGGCGGCTCCTCTCTAGGAAGAGTGGCGGCTGGGCGGGAGGAGAGAGAAGAGCAGAAGCCCTAAATCAGAAATTCCATGGCAAACTCTAGCTCCCAACCTAATGTGCCATTGAAATGTGTTTCCTGCGGGGGCGGGGCTTCCCCCACTGAACCTTCTTCAGATTCAGCCCTGACGAATGCTAGTGAGTGAAAATATTTGCTGACACTTGCCAGCCAAGCAGGAGTGTATATTACCTGGCAGGTCTGTGAGTAGCCCCAAAGCACCTGAGTGGAGAGAATCTGCATCTTGGGATGCCAGCTGCTCTGTACTTTGGTTTCCTTCCAGGCTACTCTCTGGCTTTTGTCCAGAGGAAAGAACATCTCTGGTGGGGTGCTGGCGCAGCACGCAGATTGGGGTGCAGCTAAAGCAGTATACTTTTGGGGTGCAGGCAAGCCCTGATGAGGAGAAGGCCTTTAAGTCTGATGCAGGGAAACTATTCCTTTACTAGATCTGTTTCTGGATCAGGCGATTTGTTTGTGAGAACTCCCACAGGGATAAGAGAGGAAGAGGTGCTTCAGGTTTCCCTGCTTTTGTTCTCTGTCTTGCTGCATGGCTAGCCAGACCAATAGAGAGGCATTACACCAGAGCCAGCTGCAATCCAGGGGAGGCACAGTGAGTCTATCCGCGAGAGGCAGAGTGCTAGCAACGTCCCTAGCTTTGCACCATCAGCACTTGGCTGAAGACCGACCGCAGTTTATCTTGAGGCTGCTTGGAAGCGCAGTGCATAATTTAGAGAAGCACAAAGCTCAGGCCCAGCTATCTGGGTTGCATTATAAAGGACACTCGCCAATAGCATGAAAACCTTCATCCAAGAGGTTTGTCTTTTACTCTCCAAATGATCCTACTGGACACAAGGTGAGAAGCACCATGCCCCAGTCCTGTTACCCTTCGTTCCCCTCTTAACCCACCCAGAGTAAGGGATAAAGGGACCGAAAGAGCAATCAGAGGTGAGGGAGTGTGGGATGGCATCTCATGAGTAGGGGCCTCCAGAGAACTTAATTCAAAGACCTCATGAGACTGATGCTGGTGACGAAATGAACGGCTGATGTTCTTTACCGAAGTCTGAGCAGACACTGTAAAATCCCCTTCACCACAAAGTGTGGCAATGACATAGCTGTGGGAGGGACCTAGGAGTGGAGGCACTGGAGAGATTAAGGCAGGTCAGGCCTGAGCGCTGTCGTGGGGGTTCACAGCTCCTGTCCACAGCTAGTGCCATAAAGTCACTGCCCTAAGCAGCAAAATCCATCCCTAAGCTCAGAGACCTTTTTTAAAATATTCAAGTTCCAGGGGAATCCTTAGCGAATGAAACCATAGAACAACTCAATCCTTTCCCCCGCCATTAAGATTTTTCATGGCTCTGTAGGTCAGAGGAGGAGAGATTTTTCATCGGCCTTCACTGAACTAGGTGCCAATTGACAGTATTTCCCAGGCATGGCGACTCCTTATCAGAGCTGCTGCTCTTATCTCATGGCTTTAAAGAGCAAGAGGACTGGAGTTATAGATGGAGCAGAGAGAAAATGTTTTACCTACAAATGTAAAACTTTAACCGTGATTCCCTACCAGCAAAATGTCCATTTCTCGGTATAGCTTCTACCAGTTCCCCTAAGCAAGACAACAATACCAGCAGAAGGACATTGTCACTGTACACTTGGGCTTTTGGTAGGATGGCCAGGTCAGCCCAACAAATGTCCAGCCCTCGTCTCTAGAACGTGGTTCACCAGCTTCATCAAGGTGTCTTGTTGGGTGACGTTCTTCCCAGTGCACCTGCTGTGCAGCCTCGCCATCCTCAGGCCTGGGCTGCGCTGGGAGCTTTGCTGCCATTGCTAGGTCACTTGGGGAACGGATTCTTATTTCTTTATTTTAGTGTTTTGCTGACCTGGCCGTCCTAGCAAACGCCCAAGTGTAGCTACTGTTATAGTGGCAAGATCCTTCTGCTGTTATAGTTGTCTGGCTTAGGGGAACTGGTATAAGCTGTACTGATAAAAGGACATTTTGCTGGTATAAACTGTCTACCCTAGCAAAGTTTGCCAGCAAACTCTTTGAGAGCAGAGCAGGCCTCACTTCCCGTTGCTTCAGGAAGTGCAAGAACATAAGAATGGCCATACTGGGTCAGACCAAAGGTCCATCCAGCCCAGTATCCTGTCTGCTGACAGTGGCCAATGCCAGGTGCCCCAGAGGAAATGAACCTAACAGATAATGATCAAGTGATCTCTCTCCTGCCGGCCATCTCCACCCTGTGACAAACAGAGGCTAAGGACACCATTCCTTACCCATCCTGTGTGACCGCTCCTACTGGATGTCGGGACACGGTGGAAGAGTAACAATGCCTGACATATCTGTAACGCCTTCCACTCAGGGTCTCAAAATGCACTACAGGTACGGGAGCAAATTCATCCTTGGTGTAACTCCTTTGACGCCAATGGCATTACACTAGGCAATGAATACCCCATCCTAGATTCTGTGATACTGTGGTTTGAACCATTATAGCTGAAGGCTTAGAAGGGTAGTTTTCAGCATGCCACTGCCACTGCAGTGGAGAGTCATTCAGGTCAATAGGGTACCCTACATTTTTTTTGCATCTTTCAAGTCTCAGGTCTGCTAAAAAGAACTGGAAATCTCATGGCAGCATCACTGTGAGAGATCCCACAGGAAAGGATCTATTGTACAGATGGGAATGCTGAGGCCAAAACATTTTACAGGGTCTGTGAATCTGGTATGCCTTAATGTTAAATGGAACCATGTCTGGCCTGCTGGTCAGAGGGGCTGAGCGAATGGAGCCGTGGGTGTTTTCACCTTAGCTGTTTCCACTCGGGCAACCAAAAATGGAGGCAATCCAAAATGAGTGCACTCTTTTGAAAGATGAGGCTTAAGTGAATTCCCCAAGGCCATGCGAGTTCATGGCAGAGCAGGGACTAGTGTCCAGGGCTCCTGACGCTCAGGGTCCTGCCTCCCCCATAGGACCATTGTCACTCTCTTTATGCCTAGAAGCAGTGAAAGGGTTAACTTCAGAGATAGGTTGGAATTAGGTGACAGGTGAGACAATGCAGTTAACAAAACCCGACCTAAACATTTGTCCAGAGCTTTAGATGACCCCAACATTTAACTTTCATTTAGTCGTTTTCACAGGCCACTGCCAACATCAGGTGATCAAGGCTATAACTGTAGCATTTCCAGTCTCACCAGAAACAGGGATGATCCGAATGTCTCCTGAGAGACTTTGCTGCCATGAGATTTTCAGTTCTTTTTAACAGACCCAAGAGACCCGAAGGATGCAAAAACTGAGGGTGCTTTATCGAACTGAATGACTCTCCATTGGAGTGGCAGTGGCATGCTGAAAACTGCCCTTCTAAGCATTCGGCTATAATGGTTCAAAGCACAGTAGCTTAGATTTAGGGGTACTACAGTGTTTGGGGCTGAGACTGTGATACTGATGGAAGCTCATGCTTTGACGCCTGGCCTCCGACCTTCACTTTGACACAGCAGCAAAGGAGTTAACAGCTGGTTGTTGAAGCCTGGTTGCCTTGAACATGTTCCTATATGAGGTCATTTGAATGTCTTGGGGCAGTCTCTATTCCCTTTTGTTTTATGCACCAGGCGGGCTACCCCAGCTGTGTGCAGCCCTGTGCCAAAGAGTGCCCACATGTGCGTGCGTCACTCCCTCCTCTTAGTCGCTAGTGCCAGGCTGGCATTTGAAATGTGTCCCCTTTGTGTTCCTAACTGGGCGGAGGAGGATGCGGGGGACAGAAAGCAAAGGCTGAAGCTGAATCGATGGGATGCAGCTGTGCACCACGTCATGGCACCACTCACTCACTTTTGGCCCCACTATGACACATGAGCTGCGGGGCCAAACTTGCCTGGGTGGGTCGGGGGAGGCCAGTGCTGCTGCTCCTCGCCGCTGCCATTGGGAGAGTCCAATGCTGCTGACTTTGCCCCCAACAATGATATGCATCATGCATAACGTACATGCAGCTGTAGGCACCACCAACGTATCTGATGGTTTGCAGGCAGTAAGGGGGGGTTCTGGTATTCAGGATTGTGAGGTTTATAGTGATTTATGTGTTCATGGCTAAGAGTTTCAGAAGTGACTAGTGATTTGGGGTGCCTCGTGTTATACTCACAGCATTCACACAGAGAAGGTAGGTAAAGCCATAAAGGATTCCTGCTGGATGGTTGCAGTGTAATACTACTTTATTTTTTAGAATTCAGATAATACACAAGAACCCCAAAACAGAGAGAGAGAAAACAGGCTGCTCCCAAAGGCAGCAAGGCACAACTCACACCATGTTGCTTTGAGCTGGCTCTTTCCAGACTAACTTTTGCTGCCACTGCTCATGTGCTTTGCTACAGGTCCCTGTAAGTAGGACCAGGAACTTCCCCACCCCACCCCGCCTTCTTAAAGTGATAACTTGCAATTCCAACACAGTCCTCAATACACCACACCTCAGGTTTTGAGTGCACAACCTGAGACCTCTTAAAGGGGTCTGACTTCTTGTGGAAGGCAAGTGCTCAGCACTCTCTTTACAGTATCTCTGGTTGGGACCCCAATATCGTGAGTCATTTTGGTTTGTTAGGTATATGGGGTGGTCCAGGTGAGAGGGTGGTATAAAATATTGAGGAATATTTGAGGCTTATTGATTTATGGGATATTCTGGGTTTGGCGTGTTAGGGTCATGGAGTTTAAGACCAGGAGGGGCCACCAGATCATCGAGTTTGACCACCTCTATGTCACAAGCCACCAACATCCCCCAGCACCTGCACACTCAGCCCAACAACTGAAATGAGACCAAAATGTTACAGCCCACAGGCAGAGACCAGGAGGGAGTGAGCTGCACCACTGTCAGAGACCCTGGCAATGATCAAGTGAGATATACTCAGATAAACCTGGCAAGTGACCTGCACCCTCACGCTGCAGAGGAAGGCAAAAAAAAACAAACCCTAAGGTCACTGCCATTTGGGGGGAAATTCCTTCCTGGCCCCAACCATGGCAATCAGTTACACCCAGAGCATGTGAACAACAACCATCCAGCACTTGAGAGAGAGAGAGAGAGAGAGAGAACTCAGCACCACCTCAGAGCCTTGACCCACCTCATCCAGTGTCCCATCTCCAGCTGTGGTCATCCCTCATCCTTCAGAGGAAGGAGATTTTAGAAACACCAACAGAACGCATTGGAGGAGGGGAGATGGGAATCCCTTCCTGACCTCTGCTGTGGCCAGCTGAAACCCTGAAGCATGAGCTTTCAGGAACGTATGATGTAAACTGGAAGTGAGTTGCTGTCCCTTGCCCTCTACCATTGTAAGCATTCAATTCACCAGCTGTGGAACGGGGATAGTGGTATTTCCTTTCTGTCTTAGCTGTTTAGACTGTGCTGTCTTTGGGGCAAGGTCTCTCTTACTGTGTGTTGGTACAGTGCTTAGCACAACAGGGCCCTGATCTGGGTTGGGGCCTCGAGGCATTACTGAAATACTGTTGCCTTTGGACAGGCCGTCAATCAGGTTCTTTATAGTCTCAGTACCAGCCAGCCTCTGGAGTAAACTCCTTAAGCTGTGGCCCTTTCAAGTGAATATGGCAAGCTGCTGCAGCAGGGGCAGGCGGGGGGGTTGGGAGCAGAGAAGGGGAGAAGTCACAATGGAATTTAGCTTTGTCTGGTTTACTTTGCTAGTCTTGTTCCATTGCAAAGGCAAAACAAAACAATCCCCCTTTAACTGAACACAGTGCACCCAGAGAGAGAGACGCGCGTTCATTATCAACCCTCCCAGCGCCAACATGTATCCAGTGAGGAACACAACAACCTTGATGGGGGGCAGCGGTGCTGGAAGGCACTTAGCCTGCCTGAAAGCACCGCAAACTACTTCACACGCACAGGAGCTAAGCAGAGAACGAGGCTGCAGGCAGCTTCTCCGGTGTCTGGGGGAGAAGAGGTGAAATATTTCCAGGCAGGGTGTTGACAGGTACTGTTGAGATTATTCCACTGTTTTATTTGTGTGTGTGCGTGCGGGGGGGGGGGGAAATACAGCATGATCCCACCTCTTCTATGTAGCACAGGAATGCATTCAGCAGCACAGAGTGGGGATCAGGTGCGAGGAAGGAGTTGTCTGGCTTCAATCAGCGAGAAGCATGGCTAGCGTGCCATTGTCTAAGCGAGCTCAGTGCTAGTTCCTAGGTAGCTATGTTTAGCCAGGAATCCCCCTCGCTGCACATGTTTCTCTTTCTCTTGTGATTGCTTTCTCCCACTTCTTTTCACCTCCACAATGGCAGTTTGCAAACTTTTCTCAAGGGCTGGTTGTTGTGAGACCCGCTGATGGGTTCTCTGCGATCTCTCTTCCCTCCTCGGCTGTCCTGTGTCTTGATGTCAGCCGGGGATAAGTGGCAGTTTCCAGGACTCTGGCTTGCTTGGAGAAGTCTTGCTGGCTTCACACCACAGGCATGCTGTGAGCCTCCAAGGCAGGAACAGCCGGCTACCGTCTAGTGTTTATCGAAACCCCTAATTGTATCTTAGGCACAGAGCATCCATTCACCCACCTCTAAATTTGTCCTCTAAGCAGGGCTGCAGAAGAGATGGGAATGCGGCCACTCTCTTTGTGTCCTTGTCGTTCCGGTTGGATGACTTTGCTGTTTACTCTGCAATGGAAGCAGGGGATCAGCTACCGTGGACAGTTGATGCTGAGCTGCGAGGCACTAAAGGATGTGGACGGAATTCTGGGAACCATGAAAATCATTCCTGTGGGTGCCGGGGCGGATCAGGTAGCAAAATACAGTGACTCATGGGACTTGGATCAGCTCCTGCTGGCCTGAATTTTTCCAGTTGAATTCCTTGTGACTAAAAGCAGGCCTGATGATCTGAGAATTGCCCGGGCCTTCAAGATTCTGCCACTCTTAGCAAGCCCCATAGTGTTGCCAACCCAGCCTGGCTTTTGCAGCATAGTTCCTATTTTAACAGGTGGGTCTCTTCTGCTAGCAGGACCTGAAAGACCACTGATGAGACCCAGAGGCTCCCTTGGGCCAATGCAATGGCATCCTGCTATGTTACCCCATGGCAAAGTTTCTTTGTGGTGTTGCCCGGCAACACGATGATGGCCCTTGTAATGACGCAGTGGCATGAAGCAGCGAAATCCATCCTGCCGGGACAAACTGCTGGAAGTGGCCACGCTGGCTAAAAGATGGGAGGGATGACACCCGGGAGTGCCCCTCTCAGGACAGTGCCCTATGCACTGTGATGTGTGGGAAGGGAAGTCCCTCCCCCAGAAAGCTGTTCTTCTAAGAAGTGAGAAACCAAGATCTCCACCAGGCCAGATCCTCAGCTGCTGTAAGTCAGGGTAGCTTTGTTGATCTCAGTGGAGCTGCTTGGATTTACACAAGCTGAGGATCTGACCCACAGTGGCATCTGACTGCGTTGCATTCAGAAAACACCTATCATAGGTGTCTGGCTACCCACGCTGTTACTGCAGGGCAAAAGCTATGTGGCAAGCCCTGCTCCCTGATAATCACGCCTGGGACAGTCATAGGTTCCACCTGGGCACGGCTGCCTTGCTGGGTTGCAGAGGGAGGACAGTCGCCAAGGAAGCCAAGGCCCTGGCTTATTAAGAAGGGGCTTTAATAATAGAGCTGGGTCCTTGAATTGTATTCCTGGGAACTGGGAGCCATGCAGTGTGCGGCCCGGGTGCAATCAGCTGTTTTCCTTGCATAAGAGGTAGGGTGATGCCCATTGCATAGGTTAGGTTAGTAGCTCTCATGTAGCCTTCGTTCTCCATCCTAGGTCGGAGCCATTGCAGTGACCTGACCTGGAGATGATGAGAGCACAGATCACAGTAGCTAGATCCTCATCCAGCAGAGGACCAGGTGCAATCAAACGCAGGACCGTGCTTTGTCCCATCAGCCACTCAGTGTGTGTGGGGGGGGAAGCGACCCAGCCCTTTAGACACTCAAGCAAGGTGCTGGGTTGGATGGGTAGAAGAGATGGGGTCCTACTGAGAACACAGGGCTGGGTGTGAGGAGGGGAAGCTGAGCAGAACTGAATTAGGAGAGTTCACACTGCTCAGGAATTGACACCAGCTCCCACGAGGTCCTGAGTCTAGTTGTTCTGCCTCCCCTTTCATTCTGCATTGCCAGCAGCTATTAATACATCCGCGCATTAATTCTGAAGTGTGAGCAGAAAGGTTGGAGAGGATATGCTGGGGATTTCCTGCCCTTCGAAGGGAATCAGCCAGGGTGGAACAGAGTTCTAGCCAGCAGCTCCTCTTAAAGAGACACACACGCTGCTCGCAGCAGGAAGTGAAATCGAGTCCAGTTTGTGTGAGCATTAAATAAATGTTCCATACGGGCCTGGGGATGGGGACATGAAGCGAATGCTGCTAATATTTAACAAGAGGCTGCCACTAAAATGTGCCCCCCAGAGCCGATGATAAGCTTGTGATCGGGGTGCCTGTTGTCTCAGGGCTGGGTAGGTAAGAGCTGAGGAAATGCAGACACTTGTTTTCCTATTTCAAACAAATATGCTTTCTCCTGAAAATAACAAGGGAGGGAAGTAGCAGCACTTGTCAAACAAAGGTTTATAGAGAGCCATGTGCTGGGGTGTTTGTCCTCCTGGGGCTATTGACAGAGCAGCACAGCGTCCAGCCTGTATAACTGGAAGGAGCGAGGGGCAGGGTGAATCTCAAGACCTAGCGGGGGTAGCTGGGGTTCTCCTCCTCCCTCAGTGTATACCTATATTTTAAACACATGGCACCTGGTGCAATCTGGTCTTCAGAGGCATTTTTAGGAGCCCCAGGGATAAGTCATCTCTGGCAGGGATGATTCAGCAGCATCCCTGCGAGGGGATGATTGTCCAGAATCCACCTTTCAAAGGAGTGGTAGAATTCCATTAAGGGCCTCCCCAACCTGCACGTCACCAAGGACGTGCCAAATTATTCATGCGAGAAGGGGGTTCTTGGAACAAACGCTCAGTGGATGCTGATCTAACATGATGATTCTGTGGGCCAAATTCAGCCCAAGTATAAATGGGCCCAGCCCTGGTGTAAGGGAGTTGCACCTGATCACACCACGCCTGAATCTGCATTGCTACAGCCAGACATGTTCCATTGCACATAGTGTGAGTCAAACACATTCATCCACAACCACTCTGCCTCCTGCCCTCACCCTCCTTTCATTGCTTCCCAGGCCACTAGTCAGAGAGTTTAAGGCCAGAAGGAGCCACTGGATCATCTAGTCTGACCCCCTGAACATCACAGGCCACCAACACCTCCCAGCACCTGCATGCTAAATGAGACCAAAGCAACACAGCCCCCCGGAGCCTAGATTGCTTGTGCCCCCACAATGGCAGGGAAATGATTAAGTGAAATATACCCAGAAATTCCCAGCAAGTGACCCACACCCATGTACTGCAGAGGAGGGTGAAAAACCCCTAAGGTCACTGCTAGTCTGACCTGGGGGAAAATTCCTTCCCATTCCCACATAGGCATGATCAGTTAGACCCTGAGCATGTGAGCAAGAACCAGCCAGCCAAGTACTTGAGAGAGAAAATGTTCAGTGCCACCTCAGAGCCCTGGCCCTCCCCATCCCATGTCCCATTTCCACCCATGGCCATCTCTGATGCTTCAGAGGAAGGAGATAAAAAACAAACAAACAAAACAAAAGGTGGGGGAAATCCCTTCCTGACCCCTGCAAGGTGACCAACTGAAGCCCTGAAGCATGAGATATTAGGAACATAAGACATAAACTGGAAGGGGGACACCCAGGGCTGCCAAGCCTTGCCCCCCTACCATCACAAGCAACCCCATCAGACAGTCCCACTCATAAATGTGTCCATTTCTCTCTTAAAACTAATTACATTGTTTGCCCCCACAACTCCTATTGAAAGGTTGTTCCAAAACCTCACTCCTGTGATGGTTAGAAACCTTCTAATTTCCAGCCTGACTTTGTCCATAGTCAGTTTATGCCCGTTTGTTCTTGTGCCAACGTTATCCATTATAAGCTCTTCACTCTCCCTGGTGATTACCCCCCGAGATATTCACGGAGAGCGATCACATCCCCTCTCAGCCAAGCCAAGCTCTTTCAGTCTCCTCTCATAAAATGGACCCTCTGTTCCCCTGATCATCCTAGTAGCTCTTCTCTGCACCCGTTCCGGTTGGAATTTGTCTGTCTTGAACATGGATGACCAGAACTGTACACAGTATTCCAAACAAGATTTTACCCATGCCTTGTACAATGACATTAATTCTTCTCTCTCTCTACTGCAAATGCCTCGCCCACCACATCCTAGGATTGCATTTGCCTTTTTTCTCAGCCTCCTCACCATCCTGTGATCGTCCAGCACACCCAGGTGTCTCTCCTCCTCTGTCACTTCCAACCGATGAGCCCCCAGCTTATAGCAGCAATTCTTATTAGACTCTAAGTGCATGGCCTTGTGCTTCACACTGTTGAATTTCCTCCCGTTTCTGGTGCTCCAGACTCCAAGGCACTGTGGATGTCTGAGAAGTAAAGTAACTAGCTGAATCCATGGCAGCCCAGCCTAGGGGCCTGCAGTCTGTGCATTCGCATGCAACACTCCGCTCGCCAGCAGCCTGAGTGCCGGGGCAGGAGCAGGAGCAGGAGCAATATAACCCAGTTAGTGTTTTATGGGAAGAAGATGGAGGGAGGGAGAGTGGCAGCTCCATGTGCCAGGGACGTTGTGTCACTTGCTGGTGTGGCACCTCGTGCAGTGGGGCCCTGCTGGCTGATTGGGGGCCGTAGGTGCGGCTACAGTAGGAATAATGAAGTGTCAGGAGGGATGGACTCTTGGGAGCTTCACTAGGGGAGAAGGGGATTGACGCAAACTGTCCCAACCAGATGCTTCTTGCGCTGACTCTAAAATCCATGCGACTCCAGTACAGCCCATAATAATATGGGTGTACAGACTCCCCTCCCCCCAAAATGATGTAGATGCCCAAATCCCATTAATTTTAATGGCTATCCAAGCCACCTAGACAGTCTCTTCATGCAGGAAGCCAATTGAAAAGCTCAGGCTGTAGCCCTTGGACTCATCCCATATAAGCACCAGCTGTGCTAGAAAATAATTCTCTCCTTAACTGAAAGAAAGGAGGAACTCAGACCCTCTGTGTCAGGCACCCAGGTGTCATGGTGATGTGCATGCTAGGAAACCTAGAGAGCCAGACAGGAGGACCTGCTAATAGAATTTCTCCATGTCTCATCCCAAGGTCCCTGTTGCGGCCACCAAGTTGGTAATTAAAGAACCTATATGTACTGGATCATCTCAATGTCCTGGCTAACAGCCCCCTGCCTCGGTGCAATGGGATCCAGCATCCAAAGCTGTGTGTGAGCTTTCGCTGACCACATAATGGCTGCTTTATTTGTCCACAGAGTCGCTACACTGCCAGCACCCAGCTGGTTGCCTTGCAATGTGCTCCAGGGTCTCTTGACTCGGGTGTGGAAGACACACTATATATAAACCCCAAACTCTAGCCTCTAATTGGATTCTGTTTGTTTTCCTGCTTGCCGTTTCCTCCCCAGCACCCCATCGGAGAGAGATGCCTTGTGTCTGCAGCCCGTCATAGTTAGCAAACACACTGGTTGAGGGGGAGGCTAAGGCATGGAAGCCACACGCTTTCCCCCACCCCCGCCTGGCTCAGCAAGACTAAAGGAGGCTGGAAGATCAAGGTTCCTATTTGTTTAAGCTTCCCAGCCCCAAAGGGAACTGGAGGCTATTTTCAAAATGGTCCACAGTTCTTCCCTAAAGGCTGCTCCTAATTTGCCCTCTCACACAGCTTTTTTTTTTTGGCCCTGTGTAATGCCAACAACTCGGCCTTGTGACTCCACCTGTATTTTTTAACAAGGGTTTTTAATGTTTAAAAAAAGTCCAGGCACAAGAAAACTATCGGATAAACCCCTAGCGGAGCGGCCAATCCATAACGTCCTAGGCCTCTCCTGCACTTTGTCAGTGTCTCTCAGGGGGCAGACACAGCACCAGGATTAGGGCCTTCATAAAAGGCCAACACAATGCGAGTTGCCATTTTGTTCCGGGATACCCCCCCACTCTCTCTCTCTCTCACACACACACACTCTCTCTCTCTCTCTCTCTCTCTCTTTTGTCTTTCATAAAATATTTGCAGAACAGCCAGTTTCTCACAAGGAGCAACAATTCCAAGGATGGTCCATGTCCTACTGACATTGAAAAGTCCCAAATGTCAATTTTGTTCTAAAAAATAAGAGCTGGTTTTCATGGATTCAAAATGAGATGCAGAAGCCGTTTATTTTGAGACCCACATTTCATGGTCAGCCCTAATCAGAGTGGCACCATTTGATGTCAGATCCATGTGACCTTCAACGCCCCTCTTTCCCCAGCGCTTTCCATCAGGACGACTGATTTTAAAGTGCCTGTATATCTCTAAAATAACAGCATCAGTGAGAAGCCCTGTCACCAGATCATGTTTTACTAACCTCTTCCTTAGAAATTATTGAAACAAACAGCAGCTACTGTATTAGCCCCCCCTCCTGCTTCAGCAAACTGTTTACACACGTGCTTATCTTAAGGTCATGGGTGAGTACAACAGTTATTCAGCAAAGCATGTGCTTAAACATAAGCATGTTCTTAAACGCATTGGGGTCTTAGTGGCATTCTTTCAGGTGCTTCAGTATTATGCAAAGGAGCAAAAACAAACAAATAATCAAAAATCTGCATTTTCACCAACAAGTGCCGTTAGCAATTGCTATGTATTTTTGTTTGACTTTATGTAGATTTATACAATTCCTACATCATAAAGCACCGATTGAGGACTCTAGGCCCCTTTGCCAGCTGTTTAAAATACAAATATGAATGCAAATAAAAGCAAACTCCATAAACTCTCCCAAACCAAGAAGGAAAAAAAGGCTGGAGCACTCAAATCCAGCCCTTGGCACAGCAGCCTCTGCCCAACAGCCCTGAGTCACTAGATCCATGCTATTTCCAGGCATAGGGGAGGGGAGGAAGAAAATCCTGCACATAGAACACCCGGCTAGTAGCTACTGGTTGCCTCCCACCTTCAGGCCTGTACCCACTGCAGCTAGCAGGCAGTGAGAGACATCTCAGGTTGGCAGGTCCAGAGCCACCCAGATCTTGATGGGTTAAAACCCCTATGCTGCATTATTTGTGCTGCTTTGCATCTCTCCTTCCTTCCCATTCATCTATTTCCTCTCTCGATATTTCCCCTTAACTCTTTCCTTTCCTCTGTAGCCTTCAATTGGCTTCCTGCATGAAGAGACTGTCAATGAAGGCTCCCTGTGGGAGGCAATGGATTGGATTCTGTGCTGCATGTAGCTATGCGACACTTACGGCTTTTTACCCTTTTACATTTCGGACAGGAAGTAAAGAGTTACTCTTTGTGGATGGAGAAGCATCACCTATTCTCCTCTAGACATTGAGAGGCAACATACTCTTAGTGAATAGAGCACTGGACAGGGATTCTGGAAGTTTGAGTTCTGTTCCTGGCTCTGTCACTGACCTGCTGAGTGACTGTCACTGATCTGTGCCTCAGTTTCCCATTCTGTAAAATGGAGATAATATTGACCTCCTTTGAGATGTACTGGTGCAAAAGTGCTGTAGAAAAGCTAGAGATTATTCTTATATGAGCCGCAAGAATATCCAGAATTCTCATAGTAAAAGAATATGAGAGAGAATCTAATCTCTACCTCTTCAGGGCATAAGCCAACTTCTAACTATTGGGGTCAGAAGGAAACTCTCCATGGGAACAGGTTATCTCATAACTGCTCCTGCAGGGTTTCTTGCATCTTTCTCTGAAGCAGCTGGCACTGGCCATAGGGGCCAATGGTCTGATTCCCTGCAGCAATTCCTTTGTTCCCCTCTCTGGCTTTGGCAGCAACCAGATTCCATCATCACACATGTTAGAAAATGTGTAGCTTTGGGGGATTTTTCAGTACTGCTGCCAGAAACCAATGGATAGTAGATCCAACCCAGAAAAAACAAGATACGTTTCTTGACAGCTCCCTTAATCCAATGATTCTTTCATGAGAAGCTTATTCATCCAGACCGATAATGGCTTAGGGACTGTCTTTTTTGTTCTGTGTTTGTATAGGACCTAGCACAATGGGGTCCTGGGCCATGACCAGGGCTCCTAAGTGCCACTGCAATACAAATAATAATCATGAGCTAATCCTCTTTCATAGTCCACATTCCTAAGGGTGTGTGTCTGATACTATTGCAATACACATAATTTTCCATATAGACTGTATGCATTTTGGGGCAGGGACTGTCTTTATTATAGGTGCATGTACAGTGCCTTGCACAATCGGGCCCTGATCAGAGCATCTGTGCTACTGTAGTAGAAATAATAATCCATATAAGAAGATTCCAGGATTGTACCTCGGTGTGTCTCCCACGATGCCTAGAATGTCTGTTGAGTCCGTGTGAACGCGGAAGCTGGCCGGCTGCGCCAGCTAGCGCGGCGCCGCGCCCTCCGGCGCTCTCGCTCCTCTTCCGGCGGTTCCGGTTGATGCTCGGGCCGGCATGCCTGGTGCCTGTGGCGGGCCGGCCCGGAGCCCAGCGAGCGCAGGCATGCGGAGAGCTCCGCCGCGGAGGGAAGACGGGACGGACCGCCGCAGTCATGCCGCGCAGGTCGCCCGTCGTCCGGGCTCCGTGGACTTGCCTGCAGGCCCGCCGGGCGAAGCTCACCGAGCCAAATGCCCCCCGAGCGGCGGCGCTAAGCGCCTGCTTGGTGCGCTGGTGTCTAGAGCCGCCCCTGCGTGTGAAGCAATGGAAACAGTAAGGAACCTGGCCAAGAGCTCTTTTTGTTTGGAATCTCACCACATTGAAGCAGCACTGGGAGTCATGGCCTGTTACCATCCCGTTTGGAAGTTCTCAGCCATGTTTGGCTTTTTGGCACACCAGGCTTTGCAAACGACACCCATGCGACAGGAGAATAACGATAACGGCTTTCCATTCCTTGCCACCTAGTGGCAGTCCCTGCTTTCTCATTGCAGGGCCAGGCCTCTCTAGCATGCACACTGAGGGGAGGGGCTGGGGCCCTTGCATCTGGCCTGTTGACTCTCGGCCTGAGGAATTAGCGGAGTGTTCTCATTGCCCAGCTGCTGAGTGACGTGTCTGCTGCTGGTACCCTTTGTGCTTCACCGCTCAGTGCCATCCTCTGGATCTGCTGCAGTCACAGAGACGGTTCCTGGGTCATTCAAGGCAGTGTGTCCCATGGACAGAATGGCTTGTGGCTTGGGTAGCAAGCAGTGTGACTGCTGCAGTAACAGAAGGTGCAAGCAAAGCTCTCTCCCTACAGAGACAGAAGGCTGTGGGTTCAAGTCCCATCAGGGGGTTGGCCTTATTCCCACGCTGAGGCCCCAGGCAGTATGTATTGAGCTGGTACAGGTGTTCTCTCAGGGGGAGATGTTTAACCAACGTCTCTTCTGCTTGGCTTTGGCAGCTGTCCAGGTGGCAGTTTCCACACAGAGGAGCCTCCAGCCCCAGAGTCCTTGCCAGCATTCCCCCTTCCTGCCCTCAACAGAAGCAGCTCTGATGTCCAGACTGGCGCGTGAGCTCATAATGGCTGCTCCATTTACTCTGCACACTCAGTGCACTGCCAGCCCCTATCTCATCGCTGTGCAGGAAGGGAGCACATGAAAGGTGCTTTCTGAAGCCCAGCTCTGTCCATTCAAGGATGACAGGGCAGCCCCTGACTCCTGTCACCGCTGGGTTAGAAGGGGAGGTTTCACTATCGTTTTCCAGCTGGCTTCAGAAATCTCTTCTCTTATCACTTGTGTAGCGAGGGGAGGGCCTGGCATAGCCGGCTGTTCATGTGAAGGAGAAGCAGGGACTGCTTGCCAAGATTCAGCCGTAAACCTCTCCAGCAGGGCTCTGGTGGGAGACTAAACATGTGCAGCAGTCGGGTCCTTCCTGGTAGCAGGCAAACCGTGATGCTCTGCCTGAGGATGAAATCAGCCTTCATCAGCGGAATAGTTTATGCATGAATCGAAACTTCAGACCTGGCTGGGTGGGAAAACAAGCAGGATCTTAGTTCTTTAAAATGCTTTAGCCACCGAAGGAGGAGGGCCGGGGATAGAGGAAATAGCAACAAAATAAGACTGGGGAAGCAGGGAGAGATTTGAGAAGCTGGATGTGTTGCTCTGTTATTCCAAGGAGTCAAGTTGTGTAAGCATCTCCTGGTGGATACTAAAAGGAGTCAGCCACGGAGACGGCCGCAGTCTCCTGGATTTGCGCATGCTGCAGCTTTAAGACTGTGCTCTGGAGAACTTGGGCTTTGTCATCGTCTACATGCGCTGGAGTATTTCGGGGGGTTGTTGAATTTGCGGGTCATGTACCCCCCTCTTTTTTTTTTCTCTCCCTTTCTGCCTCAATCTTTCTTTTCATTTCAAAGAGACAAAGCTACTTCAGTTTGGAGCACAAACATATGATCAGCACATGGAAATGTGGTAATTTGGATGCATTCATGATTGCAACAGATTGAAGAAATTAGACCAGACAAAGAGCTTTTTTTGGGAAGAGGAGGAGGAGGAGGAGGAGGCAAGGAAAGGAGGGAGGGAGGGAGAGTGGGTGAAAGAAGGGGACGCCACCGAAAAAAGGGACGGCGTGACACGCGGATGCTAAATATATCCTGTAGTAATGGAGAGGGACCGCATTTCAGGTAGGCTATTGATTGTTTTATCTCTGCTGTTTTGTTACTCTCCCCTGCTCCCCCTCCACTTCCCCCAGAGTGTCTGCATATTAAGAGAAGAACCGGCCAAGCTCTGGTTTGATTTCAATGGTTCCGTTTATTTTTTTATAATGTTCTGGTGTTATTTTTCATCCTTCTAAGTTCTCCAGACAGCCTGTGTTTCCAACAGAAGCAGAGGAGGGTGTGGGAGAAAGAAACCGTTTTCTGGGTCTGGATTTCATTTGAGTCTCTCTGTTGCTCGCGCTCTCTCTCTTTTATTTTTTTTTATTTTCCAATCTGCCGCACCGAGTGAGGCAGATGAATGCTGAGACTGTTAGCTCAGGACTCGGAGTCAGGGAGAGAAAATATCCTGGCTCTTGACTTAAGGATGCCTTTAGAGCCTGGAGGTCGGCTGCTTAGTTCATATGGCTGTGTTGTGGTTTAGCTCTCTCAGCATGCCAAAGCTTGTGTTAAAGACAATATCTTCCTCTCCAGTAATGCTTGTATTGCTGCACAGAGACTCAGTCATAGGTCAGGAGTCTCCTGCTCCTAGGACAGCACCTCCTGGCTGCATGTGTTCCCACATTGAGCTGGGGGTTGGTTGTATAACCCTGGAAAAGGGGGTTGATTTCATGCAGTTGGCACGTCTTTGGCTTCAAATTGCTGGTGAAGTGTGCGTATTGGGGTGGGGGTGGGGATAGAAGGGCAACTAAACCGGATACATCCAACTCCTGTCCTTCCCTGCAAACCCCAACTAATGGCGCATGTCCACGAGATTAATCCCCAAACTGCTGCCAATTGGTCAGAAGGCATCAGGTAACCAGGGCTCAGCAAGCAGCTTTGCAGCATTGCAGGACTTCATGCTGAGCAGTGGCTGAGGCCTTGACAACTATTCATTATTAAAAGCCGGGGTGGGGATGGGGGAATGTTTGCCCTAGAACTTGAGCCCAGAGACTGAGAATAGGGCTGAGTCCATACAGAGCTCTGAGGGTCCCATAGAGAAGACAGGAGGCCCCTCCAGCAAAGGAATCCCAATGCATTTGGAAAGGCCAGGGGTGCAGGGGCTGCTACTTTGAATGGGCTGGGACTCTGCAGCCATTAACTCAGTCTGTGGTTCCCTGGTGAGGGCCAGGGGGTGTGCTGGGGTGGAGAGCAGATTGCTTCTTACCTGCTCTGGAGGCTGCATATTCTGGCCGCTCTGAGTTGGCCTGGGTAAAGCAGCAACCGGGCTGAGGCAAGCAGCACCGCCCTACTGGGCATCAGGGTTGGAAAGACAACCACAAGGACAAGGAGAAGCAGTCGCACAAGGGAGGGGTGGGGGTGCGAGTGGGCTGAGAGTGGGGGACTTTGGGGCTCTGCAGTTGAAAACCTTGAGGCATCTGTAACTCCTCCGCTGTCTGTCTGGGCACTAGTCTGTGCCACAAAGTACCATTGGGGAGGCTTAACAGTGCTCGACAGAGGGAGCACAACCCTGACGGAGCACAGACCAGCTGTGATTGCCTAAGGGCCTGATCCTGGTAGGTGCTGGGCACCCGCACAGGGCTGGCCAGAGAGGGGGGGCAAGTGGGGCAATTTTCCCCAGGCCCCGTGAGCCGCTCTGGGTTTTCGGAAGCACTTCGGCGGTGGGCCCTTCACTCACTCTGGGTCTTCGGCAGCGGGTCCTCCAGTGCAGCGGAAGACTCGGAGCGACTGAAGGACCCACCACTGAAATGCTGCCGAAGCCTTGGAGCGCCGCCCGGTGAGTACCAGCACTGCAAGCGGCAGGGGGAAAAAAGCCTCAATCGGCGGCACTTAGGCTGCTCTACCGCTGCCGCTTCGTTCTTCGGCGGCAATTCGGTGGTGGGTCCTTCCCTCCGAGAGGGATCCGCCAAAGACCCGGCCCTTCCCCAGGCCCCCTGAATCCTCTGGGCGGCCCTGCACCCGCAACTCCTGCCCTTGCTGTCAATGGGAATTGAGAGCGCTCACAGCTTGAGACTGGCCTGTGGGAGCGTTCTGCCCCTCCCAGCCCTTTTCCAATAAGGGCAGCTCGGATGACGTGTGTGCTCCTTCTCTCTTGCCCTCTCTTCCCCACATTCCCTCCTTTGCTGTGAGCCACTTCAAAGCATTCCTGGGAGCTGCCCTTGACCCAAGGGATGGAGTGTGTATGTGTCAGTAATACCAGTGCTCCGACGTGGTTAATCCTCTATCGCTGCAGCACGGGCCTCGGCCAGGCAGAGGATAAACAACAGAGGGAACGGGACAAGTTCTGCCAGTCGGACCCGGCACTGAACCGATCTTTTAAATCTGCTGCTGCTTTTCTATTGCACTGATATTTTCCCAGGACAAGGGGGCCTGACAAACAGGAGTGCTGGCAAGAAACAGGGCTTTAATTTCTGGCCCCAGTCACGTGATTTGAGGCTCTCTTTAGTCAAGAGAAGTGCCAGATCTCTGCTCCCCGGATCCCCTGCTCATTTTGGGAACTGCTCAATACAAGACACTCCATGCAACCTAAATGCAATAGCTAACTGTAGCAAAGAGCCCACCTAACTCTGGGTGGGATACCTCCCATCCACGCTGATCCTTGGTACCCCATGTGCAAGGGAGCCACGGGCAGGAAAGACCCTGGTACAGTAGTCCACAGATGCAGCAGCTCTAGTTAACCTCCGGTAGCCTGGGCCCTTCCTAAGGGTCACTAGCAAAGTATGCAAACGGTCGTGTCTGCTGATGACTTAGCTTGGGTGTGCCAGCGACCCCTGCTGGAATCCGATGGGTCTATGCAGATTTCAGTTCCCTTGATTTAGTTGTGTCATGCAGTTGTTGGCAGGGAAGCCGGGCAACAGAGCCCCCCAGTTAAATCCTCATCCTGACTGTGGATATCAAATAGTTGTGGTATGTGATATGCGCTAAACAAGGGTAGTAGTTGTATGTCTCTTAACTCAGGGGCACAGAGGCTGGTTTACACACACAGCTCAGACTTGGGACCGTTTCACTGGGGATACGATACCCAATACTCTGCTCTTGCTTCTCATGCTCGCTCTGTTCTGGAGGCCTAAGCTGTCAGCAGTCTCTGCTGGGGAGGAAAGAGTGCACTGCAGAGTCGCCAGGCAATGAAGCTCTGTCCAAGATTGGAGAAAGAAAGGGACATGACTAGAGGCAGTTCTTGAATGATTCATCCTTTCGAAAGCCCTGTCTCAGCAGCGTGGGAGAAGGAAATGCAGGAGGGTTATGGGTATATGTAGAGCCTGAGGAAAGAGTTAAAATCCAATGACATAGATTTGTTAATAGTAAACAATATTTAAAAGCTGCGATTCAGGGAGGAATTTCAAATGTGCTGGGTAAGCACTTCTGAGACACAGTAAAGTAAGGGTTAAAGGGAACATAGGAAAATCTTGTTAAGTGAGGTTCTGGGCAGTTCAGATTATGTTGTCAGTTTTCCAGGTTTATTCTCCAGCACTGACTCCTGGGCAAATCGGCTCAGTTTGCCTGCCAGCAGACTGAGCTGTGCCTGGTACCTGGCAATCCGGCTGCGATCTGTGGATCCGATTCTTACTCGGGGTCTGACTCTGATCTCACGTACACCAGAGTCACTCCATCGGCGTTACCCCTGCTGCACACCAGCAGGGCTGATGGAGGGGGGCAGTTGTACTGAGTCCCTATGCCCAGGGGGCCCCCCAAAACATTTGTAACATCTGGGTAAATAAAAGGAAATGGAGGGAGTGCAGCCCCAGCTAACATTATTTTACTGGGGCCCTACATGTCTCTCAATGGGCCTGCATACCAGTGAACAGGAGAGGAGAATTGGGCCCTTCAGTTTCGTCTGAGTCATGGCCTCGTAGTCTGCCTGGTTGTGCTTCAGCCATCGTGACAGGAGTTGGCAGTTCAGCGGTTGGTGTCCCAGGCAGAGGAGAAAGCATCCTGCTCTCTCACAGCTCTGCTGGCTCTGCAGTGTTGGCAGCAGGAAAGAAAAAACCCTGGTTTTGGTGAATCAACGAAACATGACTCAGATGGAGAACAGATCTCCGGGGTGCTAGGCGGCCACGTTTCCTAGGCATTCTTCTGGCCAGAAACATGCTTTTCATTAATATTCTACCACTGGAGCTTCACAATGCGGAAATAAAAACTCCCTGTCTGAATTCCCCGTGTGAGGGGCCTCAGCATGACTGAGAATCAAGCCTCTTCTCTTCCGTAAGAGTGCTGCGCTCCTGCAGCTACTGTAAATGAGCATTCCTGAATCCTACGGGCGCTCCCCACACTGGGAGAGCACAGGCCTTGCCACGTCATGGCAGATCAACAGCTTCCTTCTCTGACAGTGGCCAATGCCTGATGCTTCAGATGAAGGTGCCAGTCCCTGTAATACACCTAGTTCTGCGACTGGTGATCCTTGAAGCGCGAGGCTATGATAGTCCTTGTCAATTGTATTGTAGCTTGTTTAAGTACAGAGACATATTCAGCTCACAGTCCTTTAAAAAGTTCTAGTCTCTCTAGGTTCTTACATTGCACCTTTCACCATAATATCTGAGCACCCTCAGCAGTGCAGTAAGCAACATGTCTAATGTTTGTTCTCTCATCCGCTCCTCGGGGGAGAAGTGTGCGCAGGGAAGTGTCTGGTTTTGGATTTGTTTTATATACTATATCAGGGGTTGGCAACCTTTCAGAAATGGTGCGCCGAGTCTTCATGTATTCACTCTAATTTAAGGTTTCGCGTGCCAGTAATACATTTTAACGTTTTTAGAAGGTCTCTTCTGTAAGTCTATAATATATAACTACTTTACATACAACAATAGTTTAAATAAGGTTTTTAAAATGTTTAAGAAGCTTCATTTAAAATTAAATTAAAATGCAGAGCCCCCGGACCAGTGGCCAGGACCCAGGCAGTGTGAGTGCCACTGAAAATCAGCTCATGGGCCGCCTTCGGCACACGTGCCATAGGTTGCCTACCCCTGGAGTAGAGGAAGAGGAGAGAGGCATATGAATTAATAAATAAGGGGCTAGAGAACACCAGATGGGTGTAGCTTTGCAGCCCTTTTGCCGAACACAAGAATAAAGATATCTGATGATAAAAAAGCAGCTCTGTGTGTTTTAATGCACCACAATGTTAACTTGTGAAACTCAATGCCAGGTGATTTTACTGAGGCAGACAGTTTAATAGGCTAAATAGTCATGTTATTATTAATAACCATTTCTATTACAATAGTCTGTTTTACTGATGCCCAAAGGCATTAATCAGGATTGAGGCCGTAGGGTGCTTTACCTGTATAAACACAGAGAGACTGTCCCTGCCCGGGACAGCATAAAGCAGGATGGGAGACAGGCCCAAGATTGTGGAATGAACTCCTACAAGAATTCAGGACCATCACAAAGCTCACTGCCTTCCGCTCCAAGTGCAAGGCGCATTTCCTTGACTTGCCTTCTCTAACATAAACATAGAGCAGGGGTAGACAACCTATGGCACAGGTGCCAAAGTCGGCACACGAGCTGATTTTAAGTGGCACTCACACTGCTCGGGTCCTGGGGGCTCTGCATTTTAATTTAATTTTAAATGAAGCTTCTTAAACATTCTGAAACCTTATTTACTTTACATACAAGTATAGTTTAGTTATATATTATAGACTTATAGAAAGAGACCTTCTAAAAACGTTAAAATGTTTTACTGGCACACGAAACCTTAAATTAGAATGAATAAATGAAGACTTGGCACAGCACTTCTGAAAGGTTGCCGACCCCTGGTCTATAAGGTGCCACAGGACTCTTTGCTGCTTTTACTTTGTTCCTTGACATGGGTCTCACTAGACTGACCACTGCCACCATGTTTCATGTACCTCATGCTGGGTAATAACAGAGAAGATAACATTGCTTGTAAAACTGAACTGTCTCTTTACTATGAGATGCTGCAACTGCGGCTAGAATTCTAGCCCTGTGAACACAGGCTGACTTCCTGGTGCCTCCTGAAACCTGTTCTCCTTCCTCCAAGTTCCATGCAGGTTGCTACAATGGTGTGATGTCCTTCCTAGAAATGGTGCTTTCTAATGGCTTTGCTGCCAGGAGTGAAGTCTGAGAGCAGCTGCTTAGGGGACCCTCCTGGGGACCCAAAAAGAAAAAAAAATGTGACCATCAGGTAGGAGTGCAGAGAGAAAACTAGTTCCTTCAGAAGCCGAAAGATTGGTTCCCTGGTTAGCAAGAGCCTGATTTTACCTCAGTTCCAACACTGAGGTTCAGCAGGAGTTCAGCAGGTTCAGCAGGAAAATCAGAAGTCCTGATTTCCACCCTTAATCATATGCAAGGGATTCTCTTCATTTCTTTTTAAAGGGATGCTGCCAGGTTAAAAATCCATCATTAAAAAAAGAAAACTTCATCTATGATACAAGTAACATTAGATTATTAAAATGGAAAGAATTTGAGCAATCTAGTTCATTTTCCTCTATGCCGCTTTGTATTTCTCCTCCCCCCTGCCTATGCAATGAACATGCTGCGGACAGAATAGCCTGCTTCACTTTCACTGCTTAGAAGCAAGGTGTGCAAGAGAATCCATCTTAATTGGTTAGACAGTTGTACTGCACTGATCACTGAATGAATCACTGCAAGGGGACTGTGTGCATGGCTGTCTCTCTCTTTCCATGGGGTTTGTTTGTTAATTTCATGGAAATGGTTCTTAGTCTTTAGGATTTTTTTTTTCAATTTTATGCCTGATTTTTCCCTTGTAGGGGCCAGATTTTCAAGTGCTCGGCACCTGCAATTGGGGGCCTATTTTCAAACTAGTTCAGCTCTGATTTTGGGCCCCAAATTAGGGGCGTTTTCAAACAAATAACCCTTAGCACCCAACATGACAATCTAGCCACTTATTTTGGTGCCCAAATGGGAGCTGAGTTCTCTTAACGTTCTGGCCCCGGCTGGGGTGCTGAACACTTGGAAATCAGCCCATTGGCTACTCTGCAGACTAGCAGCAAATTAGAGCGTTCGAACTCCAGCTCCAAACCTGTACTTTGGAGAGAGACAGGGACAATATGGGATTCCCGCCTCCTGTTCAATGACGATAGCTTTTTACTAGACCGGTTTTTATCTCATCCCAAGAGCTGGAGTTTGAAAGTATGAGACGGTCCATATGGGTTCCAGCCCCAAGAGTTCAGGATTTTTTATCTAGTGTTTTTCATGGGCGCCAGCCTATACCTGCAGGTGGCTTGTTTTATATGAACTGACCTTTGGACTATGCTCCTTCAGAGTCAAAAATGTGACGAGAAACTAAACCCCCAATAGAAAGTATCCGATACAAATATCAGATCTTCAGATACATGCAGCTGGGCTCTCTATAACTGTCCCCTTCTGAGCACCACAGGTCTTCACTGGGTGAAGTTTTAGGTTAAGAATATAAGAATGACCATATTGTGTCAGGCTAATGGTCCGTCTAGCCCAGTATCCTGGCTTCCAACAGTAGCCAGTGCCAGACACGTTGCAGTGGTCCCAGCCGCAGCCCAGCGCAGCCAAGCAGGCGCGCGCGGCAGGCAGCTCGGGGCAGGGGGGCGGCGGCTCCGCTCCGCAGTCATGGTCATGCCTGGGGGAGGTCCAGCCGCCCAGGATGGAGAGGACCGACCGCAGGCATGGCGGCGAGTCCCCCCTCTTCCAGCGGCTCGAGCTCCCGCAAGCTGGGGGCGGCTGCGGGCGGGTCCGGGACGGAGCGCCCGGAGAGCCGAGGCCGGGCATGCCCGCGGATGCTCCCAGCGCGGCGCGACCGCGCACACGCGCACGACTGCCCCGCCCCGGGACCGGGAAGGGCGGGGGCCAGCCAGCCGCCTGCGGGGGCGTAATTTCTAGAGCCGCCCCTGAGTGGTCCCCAACCTTTTTCGTGTGGCGGGCACCAGACGAAGGACTGTGGCAGCGGTCGAGCATCCGCCGAAATGCCGGTGGCAAGCGGCATCATCCAGAGGCGTCGCTGCCAAAATGCCATCGAATTTCGGCGGCATTTTGGCGGATGCTCAACCGCCGGCCAGGATGCAGACGCATTTAGATGCCCCCGCGTACTGCGTTGGGGACCCCTGCGTTAGAGAGAATGAACAGAACAGATCAATTATCAAGTGATCCATCCCCCATCAGCCAGTCCCAGCTTCTGGCAGTCAGAGGCTTAGGGTCACCCATAGCATAGGCGCCAACTTCCCGTCTACCCCCACGTCCACCCACATTAGCTATCCGCAGTCATTTGGTACAGAGGCTGAATTAAGTGATAGGCTACATACCTTGGTTACTAGTTCTGCAGTTTCATATCTGAGTTCTTCCAGATCTCTTGGGTGAAAACCATCTGGTCCCGGTGATTTATTACTGTTTAATTTATCACTTTATTCCAAAACCACCTCTATCGAAACCTCAGTCTGGGTCAGTTCCTCAGATTTGTCACCTAAAAAGAATGGCTCAGGTGTGGGAATCTCCCTCACATCCTCTGCAATGAAGACCATTGCAAAGAATTCATTTCACTTCTCCGCAACGTCCTTGTCTTCTTTAAGTGCTCCTTTAGCATCTCGATTGCCTAGTGGCCCCACTGATTGGTTGGCAGGCTTCCTGCTTTGGATGTACTTTAAAAAAAATTGTGGTTAGTTTTTGTGTCTTTTGCTAGCTGGTCTTCACATTCTTTTTTGACCTGCTTAATTATACTTTTACACGTGCCTGAGTTTATGCTCCTTTCTGCTTCCCTCAGTAGGATTTGACTTCCAGTTTTTAATGGATGTCTTTTTGTCTCTAACCACCTCTTTTATTCTGTTGTTTAGCCATGGTGATGGGTTGGGGGTTTTTTTGTTTTGTTTTTTGTTTTGTTTTGCTTTTTGTCCTCTTACTGTTTTTTTTATTTGGGGTACACATATAGTTTGAGCCTCTATTAAGGTGTTTTTAAAAAGTTTCTTGTAGCTTGCAGGCATTTCACTCTTGTGCATGTTCCTTTTAATTTCCATTGAACTAGCCACCTCATTTGTATGTAGTTCCCCTTTTTGAAGTTAAATGCTATTGTGATGGGGTTGGGGAGTTTTTTATACCCCCCCCACAAGCATATTAAATGTAATTACAGTATGGTCACTATTACCGAGCAATTCAGCTATATTCATCCCTTGGAGTAGATCCTGTGTGCCACTCAGATTGGAGGAAAGATAATTGCGAGTAAGGCTCTGTACTGAGATTCAGCAGATCTGGAGTCACTTCCTGGCTCTGCCACAGACTTCCTGTGTGATCTTGGGCAAGACACTTACTCTCTGTGCCTCAGTTCCATTTCTGTAAAATGGGGACAATGCTAGCCTTCACTCACCTTTTTGTCTGGCTATTCTGTTCATAGATTGTGAGCTCCTGATTCTTATTGTGTATGGACATACAGTGTCTAGTACATCTGTGTTGTGATTTCTAGGTGCAACTGTAATATAATTTACAAGAATATAGTATGATTTCATACTTCATGATTCTCCTCTCACAAGGGGGGTCAAGTAGAATCAAGTCTCCAGCTGTGAGTCTTCCCACCACCAACTCACATGTCCTTGAATCAGCACTTCAGTGCATTTTCAGTTTTCAGAGTCCCTTTCACAGTGATTGATCATGCTGCAAGACTGAGACTCAGACATTGCTGGGGATGAAGGGAAGAAGTATCTCATGGAAGTCAAAATGCTTCCAAGTTCCAGAGTCCAGCATACCAAGATGCTGAGTATTTAAGAAGCAAGTACGTAGCTGGGGAAGTATGTCTGAATCAACACGTCTTCTGTAATCTTAGCAATCCCAGAAGCACAGTGTCTGTGTGTCCTGTTGGCTTCGCCACTAGGTAGTCGCAGCTGTAGCTAATGCCATCGGTACACAGTATTACATTAAAGAGAGCAGCAACACCTCCTGCTATAAATCCTAGTATCAGGTTATGTACTCTACATAGAGGGACCTGCTTTCGACCATACCCTCTCTGGCTGGTATTAAGAGAGGAAGGATAGCTCAATAGTTAATGGGGTAGCCTAGTATCACGAGTCCCAGGTTCCATTCCTTGCTCTGCCATAGACTTCCTGTATGACCTTGGGCAAGTCACTTAGTCTCTCTGTGCCACAGTTCTCCCCCTGAACAATGGGGATAATAGTCTGTCTGTGCTTGGATGGAAGGCCACGAAGGAAACTCAGGAGCTACAGGCAATAGGATGGGTGAGTCAGTAGGCAGTGCCCTTCACATCACTTCCCCCAACGATGAGTTTCATGAGAGAGAGGCTCTGACCGCTTCTGGTTACCAAAGATCCTACGGCATTTGTTTGCGAGAGCAGCACAGCCTTACCAAATATCAATCTGGGTAACTAATTTCTCTTGCAGTTGGAATGGGATGTTGCACTCCTTCTTGCCTCCTGTCCTAAACCAAGGGGTATCATCATCATTATTTATTTATTTGTATTGCAGTAGTGCCTGTGAGTCTCCATCCTGCACTGGGGCCCCATTGTGCTACAAACACATAGTCCTTGATATTGTTTCTGTTGTTAAACACGTGCCATTTTCCATCCCTGGCGTGGCTGCCATTGAGTGGCTGGCCAAGAAATCCCTGTATATCAAGTTCAGCGAGCTCCCTGGGATCATTAAAGCCGAGAGATACTCTAAGAGTTGTGCAAACGTCTACTTCCCCTGGCCTGGGGAGATTATATGTAATTTGATAGGTAAGTACAATATCATTAGCTTTGACATTACCACGATAAAAGGGCCAACAAGTAGATTTTGTGGCTGGGCTGGTAAATGGCCACGACAGATTTGCAAAGCTTTGCTGTATAAATGTAAGATCCTTGCTAATTAACTGATTACATCATCACCAGGTATGACGGGCTAAATAAATAATTCTTGGAGAAAACTGCAGGTTATGTGGTATGTGGTAATTAGTTTGGGGCCTAACAAGCATAATTACTCACTCAGCTATATCCAGCTCCGTAGGGTTCACAGGAAAAGCCCCATCAGGGGCCAAACCCCACCACGGGGCAGGCTCAGGGGTCACAGTTCATAACTAAAAACTGGTCAGAGGTTTATGCTTTGGCATCGTGGAGAAAAGCTTTTACAGGGTCGTGTTCCTGGCTGTCTGGTAGAGCGGCCCCAAAAGTGGCCCAGTAGAACTACTAGGGTCTGTTATGACACGCTGCAGGCAACAGCAGCTCACTGAGGTTTGAAATGGTCTGCGCCAAGCATGCCATTCTCTTATCCAGGCCCATCCAAGCCAGATTCCAGAGGTGCCTCTTCTTTCTCCACATGTGCCATTCTTGGTGTAAAGGCAAGATTGGGTGTGAGTCACGTGGGACTCATAAAGCAGCCAGGGCCCAGTGAGTGCTGGAAGACGGTGTTGGGAGGAATAGGCACTGCTGTAGGGAGAAGCTTAGGCCCAAACATGCAAGAATGGCGTCTGATTTGGGCTCCCTCGCTGGAGACACCTTGGGTCTCATTTCTGAGGGCTTGAACACTGACAGATCCCACAGGCTTCTGAAGATCAACCCAAGGCGCCTCAGACGGGCACCCAAAACCTGAAACCGCTGTTCAAGTGATCCCCTGCTAGAGGGACCTCCAACACAATTCCCCTCTCACATGCTGTTTCCCCCTTTTCCCCTCAGATCCTCTGGGCCTTGTTTGCAGGCTCCTTGGGCCAGCAGCTGTGCCCATTACTGGCCACCCATCCTCCACTCTCCGATTCTGGTGAGCTGCGGGTGACTCTCTCTCACTTTTGGGAGAGAAAAGGTCAAGGACATGTGTAATTTATTAGTTTCAGATGATTTTCTTTCCAGGGCTTTTTTTCAGGGCTGCATGTTTCAAGTCCTGAGTCACAAATGTGGAATGGTGGTTTGGGGGCTGTATACAAACCCTCTTCTAACAGGGCCATGAGTCTAACCGAAGAGGATTGCCACGGGCCACATGGTCGGTAGGCGCTGTGCTTTGTACAGGATTTTTATTCTTTCTGGTGGGGAGGAGTGTCTGGCTCCCGCTGACATACATGCCACAAAATGATTCACGCTCCTGAGCAACATAGTTAAGCCAGTGTAAATGTAGCCTAAAAATTAATCTCTTTGTGCATGCAGCTGTGTGTTTGGGTGGCTCTGAAAAACAGAAATGAAAGGGTTAAGCTCCCATCAGCTCAGCCAGATGCTTTTCCTTAAGAGAATGCCTATGAAGCTAGCAGGCTCTCGAGTAAAGATCCAGACCCAGGTCTTAGCTTTGTGGCTAGGGCACATTTCTACTCTAGGCTCAATCTGAGAGACGTGGCAGACTAAGGTAGCATGTTCTGCTGGCTAATGACCTGAACTGAGACTCAAACCAGGGTTTTTATTCCTGCTACTGCCCTGCTGCCTGAGCAAGTCACATCATCCCTCTGTTTCTCCATCTACAAGGTGTTACCTCATGCTTCAGGGCTTAAGCCCATCTCTGTTAAGGTACATCTACACTGACGGCAGCCCGTGGAGTACAGACACTGCACACCAAGCTAGCATGGGTATAAATAGCAGGGTAGACGGTGAGGCTCTGCGTGGGTGAGTAGAAAAGAGTAGAGTGCCTGAACCCCCAGGCATGTACTCTACACAGTTCTCTACACACTCAAGCCAGGCCTCCCACAGCCACACTGCTGTTTGTAGCAGTGTAATGTCCCACTGCCGGCTCCAGCAAGGAGGAAAGGCTCTGGCAGCTCCCTGCTGATGGAGCCTTTCCCCGCTTCCTCCCCATTGCCAGAACCTTTCACTGTTGCATGCAGCAACACACCACAGTGCCTAGTGTGGACACAGGCTGCCTTTCACTGCGGCGTGTAGCTCCACATTCCCTGCATGCTGCCAGAAGTATAGACAAGGCCTTAGAGACTGGCGTGAGGCCTGCAAGGGGGGCAGATTATCCCACACTTGCCTCTTGTGAGGTTCTTATATGTTGCTCTGAAGCATTGGGTGCTGCCAGAGACTGAATAGCTTGGGTCTATCCAGTATGGGAATTCCTCTGTAAAGCGCTTTTGAGATCTACTAATTTAAGAAGGCCTATATAAATACAGAGCATTATTGTGGGGGCGGGGGGTTGTATTATCCATTGCCTAACCCAGGAGGGATCTTTCACTTGGAGGTTCGTCCATATGAACAGGCAAGAACAGATTTTGCAGTTAATGCTAATACTTTAATAAAACTCTAAATTCTTTAGGGCCGGGATTTTGTGTGATAGACGTGTGTAAAGAACCTAGCACAATGGGGCCGTAGGCACTACTGCAATCCAGAGCATATTAATCACAACCCTCACTCACCACATTCGTATTCCACTTGCTTGGCAAGCTGCCGAATCAAAAGGCAAGAAGAGGGACGCCATGGCAGGGGAGAGTCTGGCGGAAAATTGGGGAGAGAGACTGTTAGAGGACAGTAGGTTGTGGACATGCAATTGCAATACAAGGATGTTCTAGCATGTTGGACCTGCCTTTGGGTGGCCAAGATCTGGGACATAATTGTAATGTAATCTGTCCTAGCCACGCTTCCTTCCCATGTCTGTCTGTGGAATGAAGACTAAAGCAGAGAGTGAAATAGTTTTTCTTGAGGCTTGCAGGTCTGAGACTCCCAGGTGGCCATTCCCAGTGAACTGCTCCCTTTGCCAGCTGTCCCACAGACTGTGGAGAGGGTGTGTGTGTGTTGGTGCCGATGATTCCTGCACATCAGCTGTGTCTTGCTCTCTGTTTCTATAGGACAGGCAGAGGGGAGGGAAGTAGCTGCAGAGGGAGCTGTTGGAAGGCATTGCCCTGTGGCAGAACATTGGCATGTTCAGTCTGTGCAGCACCTGGACAAGACCATTCAGCTGCAGGGATCAGGGCAGTGGCTGCTTTGGGTTTCCTTTGAATCCAGCGTTACTGTTTAGGTTTTGTTGTACCTGTGGGATACCTTAAGGCTGCCCCAGTGTGGGCAGTTGCAAGGAAAGTTCAGTGAAGGGTGCTGACTGCGAAGGGCAGAGCTGAACTTCCCCAGGGTTTGAAAGTGTTTTGTATTGGGCCCATTTTGAACATTAATATTTATTATTAAATGCAGCAGAGGCCCCAGCTGGGTGCAAGGCCCCCTCGTGCTAGGTGCTGCACACACCTAGTGAGAGGCAGTCACTGCCCCTTGCAATCTAAACAGACAAGGGGTAGAAGGTAAACAGAGGCACGCACAGGCGAACTGATTTGCCCAAGCTTGCACAGCTGGGAGTAGTCAACCCAGGTCTCCTGACTCCCAGTCCAGTGCCCTGTTCACTGGCCCATACTACTTACAGGGGTGAGGGGAAGTGGTATCTTAACCCCTTCTGGTTTCTTGGGGGTAGGTCTCTGCACCCCTGAGTCCTTTAAAAATGTTCCAAAGGCGAATGAGGGAGGGGGGCAACCCTCCACATAAGCATGTTAGCTGTAGGCTGATTGATGGCTGTGCTGTCTTCATTCGCCCATGTGAAATGCCTGAGCCAGGTAGTCCAGAAAGCAGGTAAATCTTCAGGGCAGATGGTATTTAACTCCCTGAATGGACTTCAGCAAGACCACGGGTAGAAGCAGAAAAGGTGTTTCATTGTGAACTATGGCTATTAGCAGTTGTAACCTAGCAACCTCAGTCCTGGGCTTCCAAGGGGCAAAGGGGGAAGGTGCCATCTCCAGGGGCATCAGCCTTGGCCTCTTCTTTCAGCAGAAGTCATCCATTTCCAGTGACTCACTCTCCACGCCCAGTGGGTCACGAGGGCTGGGAAGGCTAGGGGTGGGGAGAGGGGGAGCGTGGAACTAGACGTTGAGCGAAGCAGGCATTCATCCGAAAGAGGCCTGAATGGACAGAGAGAGTAGCAAGAATGCTGTCTCCTAGTTAAGCTGACCAACTGGCCACGGAGACCATGATAGGAGGAATCCCGAAGATATAGGAAAATAACACAAAGAATTGACAGGCTGTTTCTCTACGCTGGTTTGGTGCCAGTAGATGGCAGTGTGAGCTTCGCAATAGGATCCCAGGCCCACTCTGAAATCGGAAGCCTTGGGGATGCTTTATGGGTTTGTGTCTTCACATAATTCATGGCAGAAGAAATAGCTGCTGCACTGTTCCAGTTTCAGGGGGCAGTGAACGTGAGGGGGTGGGGTGGGCAGTATGGGAAATAGACAATGAAGAAGGGGAAGGGAGAGGAAGAACAATAAAGGGAGGGTGCACAACAGGGCATTGGCTAAGAAAGGGGCCAGCGTCCCACCCCCTGCCCTGGAGCTCCGAATGTGCAGTGCTCTCAAATAGGTAACACGCCAAAGATCTTCCCACTGTCTTTGCAATGCGCCTACCGCCAGCTTATTGTGGGGGCTCAGTGTTCGCTCATGTGAGCCTCTGAGTCCCTTTAAAAGCTCCCTTAACCCCACAGCCCAGGCTTTGGTTGCACATCAGCAGAGAAGAGGACAGAGGATTAGAGTTCTGTAGATATGTAGAAGCGGCAAAGAATTAGTGAGGATTACAAGAGGGGATTTGAGCTAGAGGGAGAGAGAGCAAGACTAGTAATTGCCCATCTGTACATTTCTCTGGCTGGCACTACAAACAGCCAGGAGACCGTGACACATTTCTGTTTTCAGTCTCCTTAGTTTCCCATATGGACCCATCTTGCCTACAGTTACCCCTGCTCTCAGGATGCCCCAAAATCCCAACATGGAGCTCTGGTGGAGAAAAAAAAAACCCCTAGAAGTTAAAAATGAAAAGTCCCAGTTAACTTGCCCCAGTCTCTGTCTTGATGCATATTTGCTAGTGCTTTGTCCAGCCTGCTTTTAAAAATCCCAAGGGCTGAGGGTTTCTATCCCAGCTGTGGAAATTGTCCCAATCCCGCTTTGAGCTCATAGTCAGGAAGGTGGTTTTTTTGCGATCCATTTTTTTCCTTTTCTTAACTTCATCCCATTTGTCCTGGTTCTGTTGCATGGGGCACCCTAAATAAATCCTGTCCATCTTTGGTATTCATGCCCTTCAAATACCTGTCAACTGCCATTGTGTTTTCCTGCCCTGACCCTTCCCACTCTCCATTGGAGCCATCTTCTAGGCAAACATAAGAACATAAGAATGGCCATACTGAATCAGACCAAAGGTCCATCTAGCCCTGCATCCTGTCTTGTGACAGTGGCCAATGCCAGGTGCTTCAGAGGGAATGAACAGAACAAGTAATCATCAAGTGACCCATCCCCTGTTACCCATTCCCAGCTTCTGGCAAACAGAGGCTAGGGACACCATCCTTGCCTATCCTGGCTCATAGCCATTGATGGACCTATCCTCCATGAACTTATCTAGTTCTTTTTTGATCCCTGTTATGGTCTTGGCCTTCTCAATATCCTCTGGCAAAGAGTTCCACAGGTTGACTGTGCGTTGTGTGAAGGAATACTTCCTTTTGTTTGTTTTAAACCTGCTGCCTATTAATGACCCCTAGTTCTTGTATTATGAGAAGGTGTATATAACACTTCCTTATTTACTTTCTCCACACAATCATGATTTTAAAGTCCTCCATCATATCCAAGCTGAAAAGTCCCACTCTCAATCTCTCCTCATATGGAAGCCGTTCCATACCCCTAATCATTTTTGTTGCCCTTTTCTGTACCTTTTCCAATTCCAATATATCTTTTTGAGATGGAACGACCAGATCTGCATGTAGTATTCAAGATGTGGGCGTACCATGGATTTATATAGAGCCAACATGATTTATGCAATGACATTTAGTATTCTCTCTAATATTAAAAAATGACCATGTTTGTTTTCTGGACTAACGTTCCAAGCTGACATTGCAATGCCACATCAGGCTATTATGGCCGCCCTTTCTCCACTGATCTTTGTTTTCGTGGCAGCCTGGTGCATGCACCTATTAGGAGGCAGAGAGCCCCGTAACAGCTGCAGGCGGGTGCTGTGTAGGGAAGTGAGCCTTGTAGCATTGTTAGAGATGCCTGCGCTCAGGTATTGGTCCTTTGGTTTCCACTCCCGCCCCAATTATAATATGGGGTGTTGTGTGTGTGCTGCTGGCATGTTGTGTGCATTCTGTTTCAGGAAATTAGTGAGGCACTGAGAAGCTCGATGTGAGAGCCGTCTTTTTCCTTTTATCATCTGCTAGCCATTGTGAAATTGGCCAGCAGCTCTCTGAGTGGACTAGCTGGGCCCCTCTCCTAGGCACTGGTCATTGGCCGGTTTTGTTTTGATATTGGCACTTTTTGGTTAATGTCTTTATTTTTTACTGGCAAGCCTTAGTTTAACCCCACACCGAAGGGAGTGTTCTAGTGACCACAGCAGAGCTCTGGATTCTCGTCCAAGCTCTGTCACCACTTTGCTCTGTGGCCATGTGCTAATCAGTTCACACGCGTGTCTTGATTTCCTCAGCTGTAAAATGAGCCTGATACTTACTGCCTCCCAGAGATAAGCACTTCAAGATCCTCTCCGAGTTGGCAGCAGGCGCGGCTGCCATTATACAGCTGGAAACCCCAATGGCTTCTGTTGCAAGCACCCCCATTTTCAGGGTAGGCAATGGGACTTTCTGGGTGGTGACAGCAGCAGCCAGTCCTGATGCAAGGAGCAGAGATGGAGAGCAGCTGTGGGGGTTTGGCTGCAGACATGAACAAATCTCCCTGACTCAGCCTTTGGCCCATTCTGGGGAGCCCAGGCAGATGGCCGGGTCTGAGATTCACTCCCCAGGACGCTGCCCACCTCTGCATCAGACACCGTTAGCATTTGAGACCCCAGCCAAGGTTCTCCCTGTGGAGAGTTCTCTCCGCTCCATAATCAGGAGTCTGCAGCCAGCCGCCGCCCCAAGGTATGTTCAAGGTAACACAAATCATGTGGCTGCATGTCTCTGTTCCTCCCGTTAGCTAGAACTGTCCAGCGCCCATTGTATCACCAGGGACGTGCAGGAGGAGACAGAAACCAGCTCATCCTTTTATGGCTCCTCCAGCCCACACAGTTTCTGGAGACAAGGAGACTTCAGGAGCCTTGGCTGGTGTCTCTTTCAGACCCTGCTTCCCTCCCCGTGCAGAGAGATCTCCAGTTAATGGCCTACTCTTTCCATCATGGTTTTTTCATTTGCTCCTGCTTAGCCGCTAAATCATTTAGCAGTCACTCAACTGCAGGGGCTCTCTCTTGCTTTTTCCTTGTCCCAAGGCTTCTCTGTGCTCTGTGTTTTGCAAGCCGGGCCTGAAATGCCACGGCTTGCAGGGAAGATTCAGGTTTAAATGTGCAGTAATTTATCCTGGTAGAGGAAAGGGGTGCAACCTTGTGAGTGGCTGAGCTGCCAAACACAGGGAGCACAAAATCTTTAGGACTAGATGTGTAAGGTATTTAGGCATTGCTCTGCTCAGCATTGCAACAAGACTTTGGCTCCCGAGGCTCAGATCCCCAAAGGTCTTGGGGCTCCTACCTTCCCATGTGACCTAGCAATATTTAAATCACAAGGGCCTTGCAACTGCTGAACAGGGTAGCATCTGAATGGCTTAGCGCTTAAAATATTTACCATTTTGATTTCCTGTAGTAATCTGAAGGGTTCAAATACAAGCTGGTCAAAACCATATTGTCCAAATTGTTGGGGGCGTTTAACTAAAAATAGCATTTTGACAAAACTGGAAATTCTGTTGTTTTTTTTAAAGGCTGTCGAAAAGCTAAAAACCCCACTTTGGGGGTGTTTTAGGTTTTTGGTTTTGTGAAGAAAAACCTGAAACTATTCATTGAAAATTTTTGATAAAAATGAATGTTTTTGTTGAAAATTTTCAGTGTGAAGAAAAATAATTTCCCATCCAGGTCTATTCAAAGGCATTTTATAGCACTTCACCTATATAGGAGTTGCTTCAGCCTCCCATCAAATGCAGCTACCTCTGAGGTGGAATACAACACGGGGGAGGGAGGAAATATATGTGTCATGGTAATTATTTGTATTGGAATGAGGCCAGTACATCAGACTTAACTCCTGCTCTCACTAAAAATGTCATGGATCTCTAACGCCCACAAGTGTTCAGTATCTCAGTGATGTGGGTGTACGTTCAGCTCCATAACAAGTCATCCTAGTTCAGTGCACAGAGGTCTTTCCCTCCGATGGTCACTTCTTTCCATGCCTGAGCCGGGGGGAGAGGGTACAGGAAGAAAGGAAAATAACAGAGTTGAATTTCCCACAGAAGATCCATGCCTGGAGTGAATTGTCGTCACAGCTGGAGACAGACCCCGTTAAACAGAGAGAAGGGGCAAACATCAGAAACCATTGCTCTTTGTACAATGGAGAGGCCCCAGCAGGGATCAGTGTCCCATTGTACTAGGAAGTGTCCCAAAAAGCTTACAGTCCTAGAAGACAAGACAGGCCACAGATGGGAGGGGTAATGGAGTTCATGTCCTCTCAAGGTCCCTTCCAGTCCTACCATTCTGTGAAATGGAAAAGTACTTGCCCACAGTCATACAACAGGTCACGAGGAATAGAACCTGGGTCTCCTGAGTTCCAACCCAGTGCTCCACTAGTGGGGCCAGGCTGCCTCCGTTTTAAAACTGCTGCTAGGGTCAACCAGTGGGATAGGCACAAAGCTTGGTAGCTTGGTGAAGCTGGGGCAAAGGGAGGTGTGGAGGGTGGATGGAGAGGTAGTTTATCATCATGAGATCCCGTCCTAGCAATCTGTGGATGAGATGGGCTTGGCCCTTATAAAATAATACAATTCTCTACAGCAGCACTAGCCCAAGGCACAGCTGTTTACAGTAGGGTCCATGCAGTGCCCAGGGTCAGCACCCTAATAATACATAGAGCCACACTTTTTTACCAAGGCGGGCTGTCTAACACTAACCCTTTGGAGGCTGGCCCCGCCAGCCATAGAGTCTGCAGTTACAACCAGCTAAAGGCAATAGAGGCTCATGCTTTTGGTACTGCAGGCCACAGGTTCTATGCCGAATGAGCACCATAGTAGGGAACGTTATACGGGGGGAGGGTGTTAAAGATGGCTGCATGGGAAAGTCCAGGGATCTGAGGAGATAGGGAGAGAAGGTGGCTTAGGGTGACCAGATATCCCAATTTTATAGGGACAGTCCCAATTTTGGGGTCTTTTTCTTATATAGGCTCCTATTACCCCCCACCCCCTGTCCTGATTTTTCACATTTGCTGTCTGATCACCCTAAGGTGCCTACACAGGCCAGAATTCCACTGCATTAGGTCCGTGGTTCCACATGCGGGAACGGGGAACCCTCCCCAATTCCTGTAACTGTGAGCTCCTGGATATAGCGTCTTGGGACACATCCCAGAGCTGATCACCAAGACAACCCACCTCCCCTTCCCTATCTGGGTCAGAAGGAAGTAAGTCCCGGCCCGCTCGTCCAGCTGGGGAGGAAATGGAATCTTGCCCTGTGCAAAGCGGGAGCTGACAGCCAGCAGCAAGGTTTGTAAGGGATGTGACCAAAGGGAATCTGCGAGGGTGGGAAAGGGGGATTCAGCACATGATGCGAGGAGCTGTGCGGCACAGGAGGCCAAATGGGAGGGAAGCACACACAGGGCCAGGATAGCTAAGTGGATCTTGCTGACCTGTGGGGAGAGGTGATCAAGGTGATCGTTTTTATCAAAGTTTTATCCACATTTCATGTTGCATGCAGGCAGCCCATGACCCTGGGCCTTTCAGAGCAGAGAGAGTGGGAGCCCAGTTTGACCTTTGCCCTCTCTTTGCTAATGTCCCCACCCCCGCATGGAATTTTCCTCTCTCCACCGCTCACCTCTGCTCACCTCCCCAGCAGGGGCCAGGGACTCATTTCACTCCCCCCTCCCGCTTCTGGAGCTTCCGAAGTCTCCTGAGCGTTGCAGGAAGCGGGGCTCCTGGAGCCCATGGCAGGCCCTGTCCTTGGCAAAGGAAGGTGTTTTCTGTCGCTGTTCATTAAAAGCCGAGTGAGCACAGCAGGAGCTTGGATCTTGCTATCAAATGCTAGCAGCGTACAAAGAGCAAGCACTGAGCACAGTTTGTAGCTTCCGGTTTCCCAGGCACAGGAGGGAGGGGATGGATTGTTTAACTAAGTGGCCAGAAACAGCCCATCAAATTACTCTTTTGCTTTAATAAGTGCCCGCCCAGACCGTGCTGCATTTTCCTAGCTCACCGCTCGCTACCAGGCTCTACTCCAAGCCTGTCTGTGCCCAGACAGTGGCAATTTTAGCCACATTCCATGAGGACAGGTGACTGCAAATCCAGTTGCTTCTCTGAGCCTGATCCTAACTACGTGGACAGCTTGGATGCACATCACTGCTCAGAATCTCCTGCAAACAGGTTTTCCCATGAGATAACCAATGTTTCAGGTTGACTTACAAGAGTTGCCCCATAGTGCAGGATTTTCCCATCCGATCCCACCCCTGATGGCCTGAACCCCCTGGTGCAGGGGTGTGTAAAACTGGGGAATAAAAAGTTACCAGTGAAGCTCCACAGATATTGTTTTAAATTAAATGGGAGCACTGCCCCTTTAATATTAAACACATAGAGCGTCATTGACTACTCCGGCCGAGGGTCTGCTCCATAATACTTTTGCAGCACTTAATATTTCCCGAGTGCTTTGCAAACATTGATTAGTCGCCTAACAACTCTGCAGAGTAGATAAGAGGTTGCTTTTATTTGTATCATTATCCCCATTGTATAGGTGGGGAAACTGAGGCATGGGGTCTGTGAGGTGCTGAGCAATCCAGCAAGTTGCTGATTGCTTCCTGCGAGATCCTGAGCTCCACTGGGAGCTGAAGGAACTCTGCACTGCTCAGGAGGTGCTCAGCATGTCACAGGAATGGCCTCAGAGAGGATGGATAAGGCCAATGTTTTCAAACTGGGTGTAGAAAGCTAGGCAGCAAATTCCATATAGAGGCCCCTCCTGGTCAGGGGCAGCTCCAGGCACCAGCACGCCAAGCACGTGCTTGGGGCAGCAAGCCACTGGGGGCGCTCTGCCGCGAGGGCGGCAGGCAGGCTGCCTTCGGTGGCTTGCCTGCGGAGGGTCCGCTGGTCCCGCGGCTTCCCTGAGGGAGGTCCGCCGAAGCCGCGGGACCAGCAGACCCTCCGCAGGCAAGCCGCCGAAGGCAGCCTGCCTGCCGTGCTTGGGGCAGCAAAATGCCTAGAGCCACCCCTGCTCCTGGTAAATACATAGTCTGACTTTCAGATGGACTGATCACCTGCCAGCGCCCATGACGCTAATGGGAGCTGAAAATTGGCCACTTATTTAGTTATCCTAATACATCCCTAAGTGCCTAACTTTAGGCACCGACCCAAGGCCCCAGAGAGAGTCAGTGCTAGCAGTGGGATTAGATGGCAGGTATTCTGGGCTCCAAGGGCTGGACTTAGTCCACTACTAGATCATGCTGCCTTAAAAGCTTTCCCCTAGAGAGTCTGTGAATTGTAGGAGGAGCCCTGAGCAGCCCATGAGCATGTTCTAGGCTCAGGCCCGAAAACAGCAAGGGGCCAAAACCATCACGCTGAGTCTCACTGCAGGTAAATCATCGGTCCTGAATTAACCATACTGATGCTTTTCTCCTTGGTGTGTTGCAGCTGCTGCAAACAAAAGGTAGTTTAGGGAAGGCTCCAACCTTTATTCTGTTCACAAAGCTTTTTCCGCTGAAGCCCCAGAGACTTTCCTTGGTGACTTTGCTGGAGCCTTTCTCTGGTTGTAATTTGAGCTTACATCTCCCTCATTCACGGATGTTCCCACAGGCCTTGCCTGCCTTTTGCTAAGCCGAGTCATGGATCAAGCTACTGATCTTGCTGTGACTCCGCAGACCCCTCTTGCTGGTGGGATTGTCTTTGGACCTCCGTGATGCATGTCTAGAGCTCTGGCCTGTGCATCTGATTATAATGAAGAGCCTGTGCTTGTTTCTTTTTCAGTGGCCCCCAGGAACTGTACTTTCCTTTGAGCTGGCAGATAAGGCGGATGCTAAACCTTTGGGACATTCAGGGGACTGGATGGAGAAGTGAGATGCATGATTTGCAGGAGCCTGGGATCTGTATCTTTCATAGGTCAGCCTATAAGGCAGATGCATTTCAGGATTTGGAATGTGGTGCCAGGGGTCCCATAGGATGGGGCGAATGGCAATAAATCCAGGCCATAAATACTAGCACTGTTGTCCTCCCAGTGATTGCTGACTTTTCTGGTAACAAATGTAGCAACAGGCTTTCATCTGTGGAGCATGTTCTTGGCTTCCAAGCTGCGAGAGAGACGGTTCCAAGTGGGCTTGGCTGCATGGAACTCACAGCCTTAGGGCCAGGGTCAAAGCGGAAAGGAAGCCAAGGCACAGATAGGATTTTGTGTGGCTCTTCCTGTCTGGCTTGGGATTTTGTTGTCATCAGAACTTGTCCCCCATCCTGTGCTCAGCTGAGGCCATTGGGTGACACCACGCTTGTTGCCATGGGAATCTCCAGTGTCACAGACTCTGGGGATCCCTTTCAGATTCAGGGGCACAGTGCCGCAGTTTGAGACTGAGACCAAGGCCAGATGGATGCGATTCTGAAAGCAGTGTGATTGATGGGGCTAGAGTCTGGCTCTCCAGGCAAGCAGGTGCTGGGAATGCTGCTGAGGAGGAGGAGGAGGAAATTATTTGATCAGTCCCTTTGTGGATTGGAAGTACACCTCTACCCCGATATAACACCACCTGATATAACACAAATTTGGATATAACACAGTAAAGCAGTGCTCCGGGGGGGTGGGGCTGCGCACTCCGGTGGATCAAAGCAAGTTCAATATAACACAGTTTCACGTATAACGCGGTAAGATTTTTTGGCTCCCGAGGACAGTGTTATATCGAGGTAGAGGTGTATGGAAATGAGAGGCATTTGAAGGGAGTCCCAGCCACCTTCCTTGCAATGAGGAACTCTGTAGGAGGAGATAGAGAGAGGACATCCCCGGGGCTCTGTCAGGGCTGTGAAGATGGAGATTGCAAGGGGGCTGCCCTGTCAATCTCCTGCTAACGCATTCCAGACTCCAGTGCCCCCTGCATGAACAAACTGACACGTGAGCCCTCTCCACAGAGATCTGGCCCTGCCCAGATAAACTCTTTGTGCTCAGTTTGTAGTGAGATTCCATCTGCCATCTCCTCATGCCATCTCCTGCACCGTGCTCACTCTGACTGGCTCGTAGGCCCCAACTCCCATGCCAAAGCTTTGTCAGCTCTTTATCGTCCTGTTCTCTACTAGCTGTTGGATGAAGAGGGGAAGTGCTCTGGACACCTCCCTCACACCTGCTCTGGCTCAGGAACGTGAGGAGGAATATTTGATGGGTCCTGTGTGCCATCATTGCTGATTTCACTTTAAACACAGTAACTCCCTAGGAGATGACTTGAGGCGGACAGAGGAACGAATGCTATAGCACGGGTTGCTCTCTGGGTTGGAGATGGGTTTCTTCACATTCTTATGATCTGAGGAATGAGCGTCACAGATGCTCAGAATCTCTAGCATGCCAGTGGTGGGCTGGTCTGTCTGCCCTCTCTCAAGGCGTGGCATAATTTTCGCTACTCCGAGTAACCCCACCCAACGGCACTCACAATCTCACCTGGCAGTTAAATAGATAACACTGAGCCCTCCTTTGGATTAGAGCCATCATGGTCATGCCTAGCCTTTAATATTTTGCAGTGGGTAGAGAGCTCACCAGCCATGACTGAATTATCTGCAGCTTGCTGTCACCTACATACGTACTCCCGAGCGTCTCTCCAAAGATAGTGTTGACTAGCCATGCTGAACGTCACTCCTGGAAGCTCCAGCATAGCAATTATAATGTATCTTTACCCTCTACACCTGTCAGACTATAAAGCAGAGGTGGGCAAACTGCGGCTTGTGAGCCACATCTGGCTCACGGGACCCTCCTGCCCAGCCCTTGAGCACCCGGCCGGGGAGGCTAGCCCCTGGCCCCTCCCCCGCAGCCTCAGCTTGCTGTGCCATCAACGCTCTGGGTGGCGGGGCTGTGAGCTCCTGCCAGTCAGCGCAGCGGCGTGGCTGGCTCCGGCCAGGTGGCACAGCTGCCAGTCCTGGTGCTCTGAGCGGCATGGTAAGGGGGCGGGGAGCTGGGGGGTTGGATAAGGGGCAGTGGGTCCCGGGGGGGTAATCAGGGGACAGGGATCAGGAGGTGGTTGGATGGGGCAGAGGTTCTGGGGGGCGGAGTCTGGGGATGGGGAGCAGGGGCAATTGGATACGTGTGGGAGTCCCGGGGGGCCTGTCGGGGGCAGGGGTGTGGATAGGGGTTGGGGCAGCCAGGAGACCAGGAACAGGGGGCGGTTGGATAGGGGTTGGGGCCGCCAGGGGACAGGGGGTGGTTGGATAGGCATGGGAGTCCCGAGGGGCCTGTCGGGGGCGGGGGTATGGCTAGGGGGTGGGGCAGCCTGAGGACCAGGAACCGGGAGTGGTTTGGTAGGTGTGGGAGTCCCGGGGGGCCTGTCGGGGGCAGGGGTGTGGATAGGGATTGGGGCAGCCAGGGGACCAGGAACAGAGGGCGGTTGGATAGGGGTTGGGGCAGCCAGGGAACAGGGGGCAGTTGGATAGGCGTGGGAGTCCTGGGGGGCCTGTCAAGGGGTCGGTGTGTGGATAGGGGTTGGGGCAGCCAGGGGACAGGGAACAGGGGGTGGTCGGATAGGCGTGGAAGTCCCGGGGAGCCTGTCAGAGGGTGAGGTTGTGGATAGGGGTTGGGGCAGTCAGGGGACAGACAGCAGGGTGGGTTGGCGGGTCGGAGGTTCTAAGGGGGGTAGTCAGGGGGCAGGAAGTGGGAGGGGGCCGATGGGGGCAAGGACCAGGCTGTTTGGGGAGGCACAGCCTTCCCTACCCGGTCCTCCATACAGTTTTGGAACCCCGATGTGGCCTTCAGGCCAAAAAGTTTGCCCACCCCCGCTCTAAAGTAACTGGGGCGTAGGTCTATAAAAGCCTAGAGGCCTTGCCCATCTGTTAGAATGGCAGAACAATTGACGCGGATGGAAATTTTGTCTAAGGAATGGGTGCAGACTTCAAGGTTTACCCTCTAGTTTGTAAGAACTATGGCTGCTGCTTAAGAAAACTTTTGAACCTTACACATACTGGAGTGATTTCTCCATCGGTTTATTACAGCTCTTGTTGTTGGCAGAAGAATGACATGAAATGGATGGCTATTTGTGTACCATATGTCCAAAGACACATAGCATAATATAGGTAAATGATGAGGAATGGTTGAGCCTTGTTTTGAACCTCAGTGGGACTGCTCTCCTGTCTGAATATTTCCAGGATAAGGGCCTCAGCCAGCACCATCTCCCACCTTGAACTGAGTGTATGACCTCTGTAGTGATCTCTTCTCATGCTGCCACATTGCCCTGAGACTGGCTGTGGTCAGTGGAGGACTGGACTAAGCTGAGAGAAGCCAGGTGCGAATTAAAGGGACCTCCTTGGGAACGGAGGCTGAAGTGAGAAGTGAAGCAAAACCGCATTTTCTCATGAGAGCATCAAAAGTTCTGAGTGATGCAATCAGATTCTACAAAGAGGTCATGAAAGGGACACTCCCGAGGCAGGTGCAGACACTGCTGTGTGACTGTAATAACCTGGCTGGCAAAATAAGTATTCCAAACCTCTCTAAAGAGTATTCTTAGCAGGCAGAGGAATATGATGCTGCTGTTAGAACAACCCTTATCTTGACATTCAGTCATATTGTTTTCTTTAAAGTTCACCTTGAGCACCTCTCCCATTCTCCCGGTCCCATTGCAGGTCTCTGTGGTTGGCAGCTGATCAAGTAGGACTGTGTTTGAAATACCATAGGTTGAAAGTTGTGGATGGAAGGTATTGACAGTTGTTGTTAGCGAACTGTGCGCAAAGCAAAGAGTGTTATCTGGAAAAGCACTGAGGAACACAAGTCTGCTCCACTAGGAGTGAAGATCCTGTGCTTAATCTGTAAGTGCTGTGTCACCACTTCTGTTGTAGCCAACATCAGAGACTTGCACAACGTTTTCAGTGCAAAACCTGGCTTATTTTACTGCCTTTCTCCTATTAGGCCCTAAAATGTTGGGACCTGATTTGCAAATAAACAGAATACATTTTATATCTATAACACATATAGATGGATAGATTTCATGCCACAGTATGTATTTGGATTTATAGTGCTAATCTCCTGCCCTTTACAACATTGATAATATCCAGGATAAAAATTCCAATCACTAAATATATTCAGCTGCCATATAAAATCCCCAAATCAATCCCCATCTTCCTATCCCCAGATCACACACATCACCTCTCCCCAAATGGCCCAGAAAAACATGCCCACCGCTAAGGTAGGCTTTATAGCTATGACTACAGATAAGTGGCTCAGAGGCTAGGGTTTTAACATTGCTCGTGATCGTCAATGTGTCACAAGGGGAGCTGCTGGGTGATGGGCACTTTTGTAACTTTAGCCACCCAAATGGAAACAGAGCTATTTTGAACATTGGATCCTGAATCTGGGTGCTGAGTGCTTGAAAATCTCACCACCAGCTCCTTGGGAAAAATCTGGATCTTGGTGCTCAAGCCAAGCTGCTAATGACTCTTCCTCCAGATGACACATGGTGTTGTGTGGGGCTGCCTGCCTCTGGGGATAAGAGCTGCAGATCATTCTCCCTTGGCTTCTCTGCTGTGCTAGCAGTTTGTACTAGCTGGGCTGCAGACAGGTGGTCTCCTAGGATCTGGCCTGAGACCCATCAGCTTGTTTCATGTAGACCACTGAACTGCTATGAAACACTAACAGCTTTCAGTCACTTCTGATACACATGACATAATAATGTTATGGCTCTGGTTTGGGTTTGTATCACTGCACAGTGACTAGCTAAGTGACTACGTTGTACAGTGACTAGCTACGTAAGTGACTGCTAAAAACAAGATGGTGTTTGCCAACCAGTAGGTACTCTTGATATCTGCACCACTGCTTACCCTCCTCTGAGAGTGTCTGGAGGTATAAATCGATATGAGGTGAGAGCTCTTGCTGTGCTTTAATATGGCTGGCAGTAGAGATTCCCAGCATGGATTAAACATGAGCTCTGCAAGAAAGAGGCTTTTTTGAGCAGACAGAGAGGCTTGGTGTTGCAGTGCAGCCGCATTCATCCTCTGCTCTGATGCAAATATCATTATCACCCTGTTTATAAGGGGGCTTGGCTGCAAAACAGCTCCTCCTCCTCCTTCTCACTGCGGGAAGGTTTTTTCAAGAGGCTTTGTGACTTTTCTAAATGCCCCTTTTATTGCACTGCCAAGGACTCTGGTTGAGTCCAGTCGCAGAAGGAGTGGCCTGTTTGGCCACGGTAACGTCAGTGCAAGAGGTTCCATTCCCAAGGGTCCTAAAAACTGTTTCCAGACTGGTAGGTGTCCAAGAGGGAGCCCTTCCCCCCAAGTACCTATGTCAACAATGACTCTGTACATGCAACTGTCCCTTTAACTTGTTCTGCCTGGCTTAACAGGAGCTGGAATGGCAGCTGCCCTGAGGCCGCCCCATCTACCTAGTGCTCCCCAGCATTCCAATGGAACCTTGACACTTCAAGAGCCCTGCTGAATTCTGCCACCACATGGTGGATGCTGCAGAGAACCAGGAAGCCAGTAAATGACCCGCTGTCACCTCTTAGGAAAGTGTGAAAAGTGACTTGTATTGCTCTTTACGCCAAGGGACATTTGCATGAGGTCAGGATCATGAACTGCAAAGGAAAACTCGAAGTTGTTAATGTGTTTGTAGCCCATCTTTGTGATGGATAAAGTTGGTCTTAAGGGTTTATGTGTTTGTAACAAAGGAAAAAGATTTTTCTTCTGGTTGGTTTTTAATATCTGGACTCCCCATCATTCATTTACTGGAGGACCTTTTGGAGGGTGGAGAAATAGAATAGGAGAGTGACCCTGCCCACAATGGTCTGATGCGCAAGCTGCAGCTATCTCCTTATATGGTCCTCATCACCATCATATGAGACTGCCTCACAGACATCATTGAATTGTTCTTCACAACCCTCCTGTCAGGTAGGGAAATTATTTCCCCCCCATTTTACAGCTTTGGAAACTGAGGCGTGGGGAGATTAAATAACTTGACCAAGAGCATACAAGAAGTCTGTGGCAGAGCCAGGAACTAAACACAGATTTACTGACTCCCAGTCCAGTGCTTTTTTCTTTTTGTCTCAGTCCTCAGTTGAGTTGTACAATGAAATTCTGAGGCCTCCAGAGACAGTCGCTCCCCCGACCCCTTTTCACTGTCAGCTGTTTGAGTTAAACAGGTTTTAACAAAATAATTCCATCCCTTCCCACCAAAAACTAATAACCAAAGGGTCAAATTGTACTTTGTGATATAAGTGGAGCTGCTTTGGGTTTGCTGTCTTGAAGTGAGGCTTGGAACCATGCTCTGGCTGGCTGGCAGTGATCTCCTCTCCGATAAACTCTGAGCAAGCATTATTGGCAGGACCTTTATTTGGAAACTTTCAGCTACAGAAGTGAATCCGCATTCGCAGACTTTAGCAATAACCTTTGGAAATCTGATGGCATCTGTGGTGTCCATTGGCTTCCAAGATGTGCTGAAGATTTATTGCTAGGGAGCCTGAGCCAAGCATCTCCACTCCAGAGATTAAGGATAATGCCTTGAGTCTGCTGAATATGGTTAAAGAGCCGTCCCTCTATAGGAGGGTCTCACTGGTATGTCCAAATGGAGGGTCATGGCTAATGCGTAATGCACACAATTGTTTTCTTTTTCAATTTCTTTCTAGGAGAAGGCATTTAGAAGTTAAAATCAATCAGAATGTAACTTCTTCAGAATGGGGGTTGTCTGAGTCTATGTGTTCGCACAGCCCCTATAGAGTGACCAGACAGCAAATGTGAAAAATCGGGACAGGGTGGGGAGTAATAGGAGCCTATATAAGAAAGAGACTGAAAAATCGGGACTGTCTTTATAAAATCGGGACATCTGGTCACCCTAAGCCCGTATCACAATGGGGCTGTGACGTGCATTGGACCTTCTTGGTGCTATTGCAATGTAACAATGAAATAATAATGACGAGACCGTGGGGGAAGTCACCTGGATTGCACAGGGGTGGCTGCTGAGGCCAGTAACTGAACAAATGCAGCCTGCCCTACATGTTTGATATTTCGGGAGGGATTAATGCAAGTGAGCCCCTTACACTTGTCTCCAGGGCTGGCTCCAGACCCCAGCGCGCGCTTGGGACAGCGTCCCGCGGGAGGGCGGCAGGCGGCCCCGGTGGACCTCCCACAGGCATGCCTGCGGAGGGTCCGCTGGTCCCGCGGCTCCAGTGGAGCATCCACAGGCATGCCTGCGTGAGGTCCACCAGAGCCGCGGGACCAGCAGACACTCCGCAGGCACGTCTGCAGGAGGTCCACTGCAGCCGCGGGACCGGCGACCGCCAGAGCGCCCTCCGCGGAGTGCCGCCCTGCTTGGGGCGGCGGAAATCCTAGAGCCGCCCCTGCTTGTCTCACTACCATTCCTGTGTGCAGGGACACTGAGAAGATCTCCTGATCAGGACAGGCGTTTGCCCAATTACACTTTGCTGCCTGCAGATGAGCCCAGTGGCCAGGGTGTGACCAGGGCCTGTGCTATGTACACAGGTCTATGCATGTGGAGATGAAACTGCACTGCTCCCTTACTGCAAGGGGACAGCCAATGCATGGCTTGCTTATCAGAGCAGTTTGGCTCTGCAGCCTCCATCTGAAACAAAAGCAAAGCTAATGACTCCAAAGCCCACAGCAAGACATGTGGAACCGAGATGTTAGACAGCTACAAAAAGGGGGTTTGATTTAGGGGGTGATGGATGGAGCCGCTTCCTGTCCAAAGAGCGCTGGTGGCTAGAGCAGCTTACGACAGCACATTGCAGAAGCAAAGCCAAAAGCTGTTTTCAAACCCATGGCTTACCCCATTCCAAGCCTTTTTCCCTCCCGCCCCCATACGCACCCATACAAGCCAGGCCACTTCTTACTAAGGGGCATCCTCTGCTTTGGTGTCTTTGGCTCTTATCTGGTTCCAAAGCCCTCAGAGTCAGCCCATCTCTCTGGTTTCACTCCGAGGGGTTAGAACCTGGCTAGCGGGTTGCATGGAATGTCAACTTAGCATTTTCCACTTCCTGTTGTGGGGCTGTAAATCTTGCTTCATCTCCTATCCTCCATCGCCTCCCGAATCTCCCGCCTGGCTCAGTGCTCTGCCTCCCTCCATCTCACATGCCCCAGGCACCACCATCCTCCATCGCTTCCCGAATCCCCCGCATGGCTCAGTGCTCTGCCTCCCTCCATCTCATATGCCCCATGCACCACCATCCTCCATCGCTTCCCGAATCTCCCGCCTGGCTCAGTGCTCTGCCTCCCTCCATCTCACATGCCCCAGGCGCCGCCATCCTCCATCGCTTCCCGAATCCCCCGCATGGCTCAGGGATCTGCCTCCCTCCATCTCACATGCTCTATACTCTTCCCTTCCCCGCTGCAGGGGAAACGCTGCAATGGACCTTCTGGTTCCTGGGTACCACTTCACCCCCACCCCTGCCAGTCATCTCACAGCACACGAACCTTTATTAGGATCCCCTCTGCATTATGGGAGCCAGCTTCCACAGCCCCTTGCTCTTGCATGTGCAGAAAGCTGCTCGTGCCAGTGGAAGAGCTTCCGTGAGCAGAAAACCAGAACAGTTGGAACTGGTGGCAGCCAAGCCCTTAGCACAACTATGCGGAAGTCTTGGGTTTGATTCTCTCTCGGTACCGCCCTGCCCCCGTTTGGTGGGGGCTGCGAGTGCTGAAATGGGAGTCTCTGAGTGAGAAGAATTTGTTCTCAACAGGAAAGAGTAGCCTAAGCCGTAGAGCAGGTGGTGTGGTGGATCGGTCTGTGTGTGTGTGGATGGGGGGTGGGGGAGTCCCCTGAAGACTGGGACAGGGCTGCCGGGGGCCTCCAAGGAAAATCACCTCGGACCATGGACATTATACTCCTGTGGCACTGCGCAGAGTCGGCCGGTTGTATAAATATTACCCTAGGCGCGTGATGCACTTCACAAGCCAGTCAAAAGCAAAGATCCCTGCCCTGTGACCTGACAATCTGGGGAGACGTGCAGCCGGCTTCACTCTTGGTGTCCCTACTCTTCCCTGGGTCTCGCCATCTCTGACGTCCCGTGGAGGGGCTACTCGGAGTCAGAGCTGGATAGCAACACCTCGGCATGCGCGGGGTTTGGCCCTGCTCCATTGGCCATGCAGAGTGGATTACTGCCTTACTGCTGCCTGGGGAGCCCGTTAGCTGAGAAGTATGGAACCAGCCCATTAGTATAATGCGGTCTGGCTAGCACGTGCTTCTCAGTTCTGCTCCCTTTATAAACGGTGCCTGTCTCCTTTACCACAGAAGGCTGGAAGAGTGGGCGCATCTGGGAGGTTTGCTTGGACATAGCTTCACGTCTACATGCATGCGGGACTCAACTTCCTACAACCTTTTTTGTTTGGCGGGAGGAAGGGTGAGCCAGTGGTTAGGGCTCTAACCTGGGACTCAGGGGACCCTGCAGACAGGTCCCAAGTCACCATGCTAGACTCAGGGCCGGCTCTAGGTTTTTTGCCACCCCAAGCAAAACAATTTTTGGCTGCCCCCCACCCCAGTGCCTCCCCCACCTGCACTCCCTGCCGCCCCAGCCCTGGGCTCTTGGAGCCTGCCCAGCCCAGCCACAAGGTGCGGGCGCTGCTCCCACACGGCGTGAACCACAGCGGCCCCAGGGTGCCCTATGCGCATGACGTGCTGCTGCTGCCAGGGTCGGCTCTAGGCTTTTGCCATCCGAAGCAAAAAAAAAAAAAGAAATGGCTGGAATGCTGCCCCTGAAAATGTGCAGCCCCAAGCACGTGCTTGGTTTGCTGGTGCCCAGAGCCGGCCCTGGCTAGACTACAGTCCCAGGCCACAGGGAACATGCTTTCTCCTGAGTATAGTTTTTCCTTCCCACTGTGGGTCCCCTCCATTGACCATTGGCTGGCCTGCTAAATGGTCTGTATTTTTGCCTAGATGGGCACAATGTGTCATGCCCACCCAAGCAAAAATACAGTAGAACTTCAAAGGTAGGAACACCTCCAGAATGGAGGTTGTTTGTAACTCTGAAATGTTGGTAACTCTGAACAAAACGTTCTGGTCGTTCTTGCAAAAGTTTACAACCGAACATTGACTTAATACAGCTTTGAAATTTTACTATGCAGAAGAAAAATGCTGCTTTTAACCATCTTCATTTAAATGAAGCAAGCACAGAAACAGTTTATTTCTCTTGTCAAAACTTTTTTTAACTTTCCCTTTATTGTATTAGTAGTTTACATTTAACACAGCACTGTACTGTGTTTGCTTTTTGTTGTTGCTGCCTGATTGCGTACTTCCAGTTCCAGATGAGGTGTGTGGTTGACAGATCAGTTCATAACCCTGGTGTTGGTAACTCTGAGATCCTATTGTACAAGCCATTTATCGAGGGTGAGCAGATGTGTCCCATTTTTAAAGGGATAGTCCCGTTTTTTGGGACTTTTTCTTATATAGGGGCCTATTACCCCCACTCCCTGTCTCGTTTTTTCACAGTTGCTATCTGGTAACCCTACATTTATCAGACATGCCCCATGGCTTCCTGCACCCGCAGCATCATGGACCACTTGCCTTTGTCCACATCCAGTATCAGTGACCACCAGCTTCTGACTGACAGACTCTTTGACAGATGTTACTTGTGCAGCAGCTGGAACGAGGACACTCATAACAAGAAGTGTGCAGGGCGAAGGCTGGCTTTCACCATTGGCTGAGTGCCAGAAGGAAGTTGACGCTCCAATGCCACAGACATTGGCTGCACCAGAGAGCAAAGATTCAAGAGGCTGCAAGGGAGAAGAAATAGTCTAGCTCCTCTTGCTTAGCGTGGGTGCGGAAGTTCTGTGCTGACAAGGCTTCCAAGACTCACTTTCCCTCGAGGTGGGATGGGCGTAGGTGTACAAGTGCAGAGCAGAGGTGTTGGAGGGATTGGCCGGCCTGTGTGGATTGCTGGGATCCTGCCTCTCTAGACACTTATCACCGCACTCCTAATGATGCACGCACCGTGGTTCGGTGCTAGTTTGGACTGGAGGCGGAGCAAAGTTCAGTGGTTGCCAGGAATCTCCCTCATGCTGCAGGATTTTAAACAGCTGAAGGGCACTCAGCAGCTGCTTGTGCACTTTGTGAGGCAGGTGTGCCCAGTTGCAGGTGAAAGACATTTGCAGATGAACTAGTGGGGTAATGTGGTGTTAACCAGAGGGCATGAATGAACCGACAGGCTGCACACTCTGACGGGCAGGTAAAGAGGCTGTATTACGACGGGCATTTGGTTCTTATTGATACCGGTCCCTACCAGGAGTGGCGGATGTTGATGGTCTGGCACCACCATGAAGAGTTATACACAGCACCATATGTAACAGTTTCCCACACTAACCCTGTTCCTTTTGCTTATCTGGCCTCACACTGTTTTGCAGAGGGGAAGTACGGTCTAGTGATTAAAATACAGGACTGAAAATCAGGAGACTTGATTTCTGATTTGGCTCTACTGAGCAGCCTGGGGCAAGTCACTCGATTATGGGTATTTATATTGCAGCAGGGCCTAAGAGCCCACGTCCAGGACCTCATTGTGCTAGGTGCTGTACAAACACAGAACAAACCCTCCCTGCACCTCATTTCCCCGATCTGCTTAAGGAGGATCAGACTGTTTCTCAGCAAGGCGCTAGGAGGTTTGCTTCATGGGTGTTTGAAAAGGCCTTGGAGATCTTGGGTGGGAGGGTGCCTGCAGGAGAGGAAAGATTGATTTATTTTTCTCTTCCTTTCACTTTTTTCCCCCTACTCTTGCTTTTTTTTACTTTCTTACTAAGGTAAAGCTAGTAAGCTACCATGATAGTACCCTGCCTTGTAACTTTATTCTGTCTGCCTCTTGCAGAGGAAGCTGGGTGGGTACATAACTGAGGAATTGTTCTTATCGGCTCTTTGGATGTTTTTTTCTAAAAAAAATCTTTAAGGAAAAGCGGTTGAGGAGACACCATCACTCTCAGGGCCTGCTCCACCCAATTGCACTCCCATTGACTCAAGCTTTGGATCAGGCAGCCTGCAGTTTGTGTCTAAGATCTTCATGGTCCCGATAGATGCCATGTGGGGCTTGGAACATCACTGGAGCCTCTGCAGGGTGGGGAGAAGCCAAGCGGGGACTGGTGTATGTAGCAGGAACCACTGGAAACAGCCTCATGGCAAGGCAGTAGGGAGCCATAAAAGAGGAAACTCTCCAGCCATTTGCTGGCGTATTTATGACTGGAAAAGTTCTGGGTTGAAAAGGTCACGAGCACACTGCTGAAGGAGCTGCAGGGCAGCATCTCTACAGCCTGACTCCACGGCTGGTTTGTGTGCTGCTCTCTGGAATGACATACCCAGCTGGATAGGAAAAGAGCATTGCACTACCGCCTAGCAGCCTGGTGTAACTTGAGAAGGAGCGCAGAGGGAAGGGTGGGCGACAGACAGGCAGAGAGAGGAAAGACTAGGCTGTGTATGTGGGAGGAGAGAGAGGGGCCAGGGTTGTTGTGTAAGCCGGAGTAGCCAAGGGTAATCTCTGCAGCACCTCAGCATGGAGAGCCGTCTTCTTCCTACATCACCTCCTTATCCTGAAGGAAGGAGCTCGGAAGCTCTGAGCTAGAGACCAGCTGCAAAGCAGAGGGAGAAACATCTGGCAGCAAAGCATGGGTGTTACACTGGCTCATTTCTTCCTCCGAGCCCTCTCTAATTAGGGGCTGCCGGGAAGTTTTCAGTAACCAAAGTGGCCTGCTTCTCTGGGGACCAGGGTCCCAAACTAACGTTGCCCCCACCCCATTGTCCTTTCCCTCCAGGAGCAAAGAGACATGCACAATATCTCCTGCTGGGAATGTGAGGACATCTCCTCTCGCGCAAGATAACGGCCCAGCCACTTCTGACAGAGTCAGATGCCTCTGACAGCTGCATGGGAAGGCTTTGCGAGGGGCGACGTGTGTGTGTGTGTGTGTGTGTGAGTGTGTGTGTGTGTGAGAGAGAGAGAGAGTGAGTTAAACTCCTCAGGGGCCAAGGAAGGGTTCGGACCTCTGGGTTCAAGTGTCCTGGCCCTGCTGAGTTTTGCGCCTCTGTGTTGTAATGTAGGGTAGCCCCTACGTTATTTCTATGCACGCAGCATGATGCATTGTCAGCTAGTTCCCCTTGTGGGAGAGCACACTTGGCCTTTGTTGTGAAAAGTCACCCTCCAATAAGGCTGCACCTTAAACGGAACTTTTATAACGAGCGCTGAGCTGAAAATAAACAAGATGGAGAGTTTCAGACTGACCTTATTCTACCTTTGGGTAGATAGAATCCTAACTGGTATTTCCACTCCCCCTTCCACTCAAGGATCTCAAAGCACTTAAGTCTCCCAACCTACCCCCCAAGAGGCATGGCAATGGTATCCTTAGCCTATTTCCCCCCTCCCTAAGCCAGTAGCCTAGCGGTGCAGGTCTCTCTTGGGCTAAGGGAGGCAGCGAACATGCTGTGTCATCACTGCCACGTTGGCTCTGCTGGAGTGTCCGTGTTCTGGCGAAGCTGGGGAGATCAGCATGTCCCTCAGCACAGGCTTCGGACAGTGTTTTTGTTTCCCAGCTCCTCGATGCACACAATAGCCGGAATTGACGGCTCCACGTGAAATGCTTCCAGCTGGGCTCTGACACCGATGCCATGAGTGACTCATGTGTTTGCAGCATGAGGTCCGTGTGGTCAATAGCAAACTCATTAAGTGCACACGGGTCGCTCTGTGTAAATGGACAAATTGCTCATTCAGGTCAATAAGGCTCTGAGTGCTGCTGGGAGCGTCGCCTGGGGAGGGGGGGCGCTTCGTGTCCGTGTCAGCAGCAGAGTTCCTGTATGGAGCCCACTGGGCTGTAGGCCCCCTGGCATGCTACTGCTGACCCCCATGTGTTCCATTATAGTCTGTAAAACTGGGCCCATGTGCTCCCCGCATCTTCCGTGTCACATCTGCTCAGGTTGCTGGCACAAACAAGGTTTCTGTTGCCAGAGACAGTGTAGCTGCAGCAGGGCAAGCTCTTGTTAAACAGAACTGACAGCTCAGGGTCCAATCCTGCAGTCCTGAGATGGGAAAACTGCCATTCAGGTCAAAAAGAGTTTTGCCTGCGTATGGGTAGCAAGACCGAGACTCAAGTCTGAATTCCAGACGCCAGTCTCATTTACACCATGTAAATCCAGTGTAAATCCTGCTGAAGCGAATAGGTTTAGGGTCAGATTCTCATCTCAATTACACCAGTGTAAATCCAGAGCAACTCCATTGAAATCAAGGGAGTTATTCCAAGTTGCACAAGAGGAGGACTTGGGCCTTGGCATATTGTTGGCAGGATCAGGTGTGCATGTATGTACACATGGAAGAGAAAAGGCACAGCTTGATTCTCTGACTAAGTGAGCAAATTTGATCTGGAAACACTGATGGAAAATAAATATCATTGTTATAGAGTCACTCTTCTTGCTGTAACTGTATTTTAGTAGCACATGTTTTGTTTCAGGCTAAATTCATTCCTGGGTCCTGAGTTTCAAAGGAGATCAGGGTCAGGTTTTGAAATGCTCAGCACCCACAGCCAGGGCCAGGCTTTCCAAAAAGTTCAGCTCCATGTAGGTACCTGAATAAGGATCAGATTTTCAGAAGAGCTCCCCACCCAGATGCAGCTGATGTGCTGACCCCATTTTAAAATCACTACCACGAACACACTCTCCCTCAGTTTCCCCACCTGTAAAAGGGAGATCACAGGGGGCTTCTTCCTAGGGGTGTTGTGAGCCGAAACTTTGGCGGAAACCTGAGCACATGATGGGTGCACATAGATGCATGGACAATGGCCAGTTTTGTAGTCACTTCACTGACTGTAGCGGCATTTAAAGCCCAGTTAGAAAGGAAGCCCAGCCCAATTTAATGACACTCTTTCCTTCCTTCTCTAGGAAGTTGCAAACCTTTCCTTCCCTGTTCTCTAAGCAGCTGGCTTAAGATTCCATTGGATGATGTGTGTGTTTGCATTCACTGCACTGGATTTGGTAGGGATCCTAGTTCTGGCTAGGGGCTGGAATGGGCAGGAAAGCTTTCCTGTGTGCTGGCTCTATCTTCCAGAGTTCATTGGTGGGGGAGAGCAGCTAAGGAGCAGTGAAGTCACCTGGGCTCCTCATGCCTCTGCCCCCTGACAGTTAAAAAGCCCCCTCTCTCCTTGGTTTTCTACTTCACTCCACTGTTCTGACCAAAGCAGACAGGATGGATCGGGCAGCATTGCTCCTGCATCAGCCATAGGGGGAGCTATAGAGCGTTCTGAGCCCCAGCCTTCTCCCTGCAGGACACAGAGGCTGGTGTGTTCTTCCTATGGAAATTGAATTGTCTCATTAGCACTGACCCCAACTTGGTAAGGCAACTCCCATCTTTTCATGTACTGTGTAAATACCTGCTACTGTATTTTCCACTCTGTGCATCTGATGAAGTGGGTTTTAGCCCAGGAAAGCTTATGCTCAAATAAATTTGTTAGTCTCTAAGGTGCCACAAGGACTCCTCGTTGTTTTTGCTGATACAGACTAACATGGCTACCCCTCTGAATCCTACGGAATGGGAGCCCTGGCCTGGAAAGCTGTTGAGGGCTGATTCATCATGGAACAGCTGCAGATTCAGCTCAGCAGGGGAGGTGTCTGACTGCCCGATGTGAACGGCGGGTCCCCTCAAAGGGTTCCATTTTCTAATTAGAGCCAGGGGAGGAAAAAGAGGGAGATGTGGATTAATTATCTGCTACGGTTTGTGGATAATTTTAAAAACATGCCTACAGGATTCATTTAGCCACAATGACTCAGGCCATCCGCTGCAACTGAGCCTGGTGTTCGAGGTGGGAGCAGACTGTGAGAGCGATAAGGGGGGACTCCGAAGGGTTTAGAGAAGGGAGCGTACTCGCAGTGTGACGTGTCACTCCTCCCTGCCCCTGTTTTATAATACAGCTGTCTGGACAGTCCTCTGCCATGCCATGGTCCCTGGCATCTCCTCCCCATCCCTGTGCAGCTGCAGGATCTGGAGCCCAGGAATTGCCCAGCCTGAATGACACCAGAGATCTATCTAGCCCCATATCCAATTAATGACACTGGCCAGTACTAGCTGCTTCTGAGGACGAAGATTGCCATGGGATTTGGAAAACTCAGCCTCCAGCGTGAGCGAGGATGCACACAATTGACTGGGGAGATTGGAGATATGTTGGGGCCCAGCACAGAGTCAGATGGGCCCCTGAATTCAGAGGAACCAGAGGGGAAAGTTTGCTGTGTAGGAAGGTTGCTGGCCAGCCAACTGATGATATTGCAACTGTGATTTTCTTTATACTGGTCTTAATGTAGCTGGCTTGGTCAGTGGGATGCCTTGCCAAACTGGAAAGTTTCCAGTTTACCAGGAAATCCAGTTATCCTTGTAAAGTATGTAGATTATAATACAATTTACAGGTAGCATCTGTAACTATAGCATGGCAGGGCTAGAGAGCCAGTAAAGACTAAGTCTGGGGGAGAATGACTGATCACAAAAAGAACTGGCTGATTTAAGTGGTCAGATTTGATTGGTTGCTTTTTAAGAGAAGAGCTGGGAGTCATAGGCCAGGGAGAAAAGACAGGTCTGGAGAAAGCATTTGAAGAGAGCCAGGAGGCACCCAGTTCCTGACAGTAGGGATAGCATGAGCAAAGGACTTCTACTATGGAGAACGAGGCTCAGAGCTGCTGCTTTGTCCCAGATATTAAGGGATAAATTCATGGAGGTTAAGTCCATTAATGGCTATTAGCCAGGATGGGTAAGGAATGGTGTCCCTAGCCTCTGTTTGTCAGAGAGTGGAGATGGATGGCAGGAGAGAGATCACTTGATCATTACCTATTAGGTTCACTCCCTCTGGGGCACCTGGCATTGGCCACTGTCGGTAGACAGGATACTGGGCTGGATGAACCTTTGGTCTGACCCAGTATGGCTGTTTTTATGTTATGTTGGATTATACTAGTTTTAACTTGGCTCCTGTATTTTGCTTCTGGGGCCTGTGAAACATCATAATGCAGGAACATTGCAAGTGACACAAAGCTTGGTGGAATGGTAAATAATGCTGAAGACAGGGCCGTCATATAGAGCAATCTGGATTGCCTGGTAAACTGAGCCCATCCAAACAAAATGTGTTTTAATGCAGTCAACGACAAAGTCATACTCTTAGGAACAAGGAATAGAGGCCATATCTATAGAATGGGGCAAAAAAGGGCTAGTGCAAACCTTGGATGTATAAATAGGAGAGTAGTAAGTAGGAGGAGGGAGATGATATTACCACAGAAAAACGGCTATATGGGGTCAGATCAATGATCCATCCAGCCCAGTATCCTGTCTTCCAGCTGTGGCCAGTGCCAGGTGCCCCAGAGGGAATGAAGAGAACAGATAATCATCAAGTGATCCATCCCCTGTCATCCACTCCCAGCTTCTGGCGCTCAGAGGCTTAGGGACACCTAGAGTATGGGGTTGCATCCCTGACCATCTTAGCTAATAGCCATTGATGGGCCTATCCTCCATGAATTTATCTAATTCTTTTTTGAACCCTGTTATAATTTTGGCCATCACAACATCTGCTCCAGATATGGTGTGCATGAGAATGATACTGGCTTCTTTTTGGAAGATGCTTTAGCCAAATACAAGTTATTGGGCTCAATACAGGGGTAACTGAGTGTAATTTAGTGGCCTGTGCTATACAGGTCAGACTAGGTCAGTGACTCTCAAACTTTTTAACTGGTGACCTCTTTTCACATAGGAAGCCTCTGAGTGAGACCCCTCCTTATAAATTAAAAACACTTTTTATATATTTAACACCATTATAAATGCTGGAGGCAAAGCGGGGTTTGGGGTGGAGGCTGACAGCTCGCGACCCCCCATGTAATAACCTCGCGACCCCCTGAGGGGTCCCAACCCCCAGTTTGAGAACCCCTGGACTAGGTGATCAAATGGTCCCTTCTGGTCTTAAACTCCACAAATATATGAAGTGCCATAATGGATCAGACCCAAGGTCCATCCAGTCCAGAATTCTGACTCTGCCAGTTGTCAGTAAGAGGTGCTTCAGAAGAAGGTGCACTGGGGGAGAGGCAGTGATGGGATAAACTGCCCCAGGGAAAGCTGTCTCCTAACCCCGGCCAGCTAGCATTTGGATTTTGCCAAGGCATGAGCATTTACCTCCCTTCTAAAACTCCTGTTAGTTTTATAATATTTACTATTGTAAATCTGGATATTCTTGTTATCCATAAACATGAGTATCCAATCCTTTTTGCTCATCCCTAGCGTTTTATTTATTTATTTTGCTATTTGCTATCCTGGTAGTTGATTTCAATGAGAGATTGCATATCGGGGTTAGCATCTCCGTCTCTTCATTTCCAAATTCCATCACAGCTCTAGATGCCCTCATCTGGGCCTAGTGATCTGTTGACAGCACCTCATTTTTATTACCAGCAAAGATTAGATGTGGGGTACCCATCTCCTCAATATCTTCTGTGGTGCAGACTGATGCAAAGCAACCGCATAGCTGAGATTATGTTAAGATAGCTGAGTTTGCCCATTAGACAAAGTCACCCTTCCCATCAATCCTAGCAGACCGGGTAGATTTGGGAGACCACAGGAATAAATCTGACATTCAAGGAATTTAGGGGCAGATTGGAAACTAGGAAGAGATGAGGACAGCTGCATGGAGGAAGAGAGGAGATATCAAGTCTGCTAAGAATCTACAACTCTATATCTTAACCCAACAAAAGCAAAACCATTCCAAATGAAAGCCGCCCCTTCCTTCTCCAGTCCTCTCATTGTGCCCAGTTGTTACAGCCCATCTGGTATATAATTCACTCACTGTTCTCACACCCCTGTGCTAGTGATAGCAGCAGCCTTAGCTCAGATGTTGGTCACTTTCCTCACAGATTAAATCAAACCTACACAAGCATTATCAGTTAGGGTTTTATTCAATGTTTATGGGAATGTCTATGCTGCAATTAGACACCTGTGGCTGGCCCATGCCAGCTGACTCGGGCTCGAGCTAAGGGGCTGTTTAATTGCAGTGGAGACATTCCAGCTGGGGCCTGGGCTCTAGGACCCTGCAGTGAGGGAGGGACCCTAACATCTACACTGCAATTAAACAGCCCTTTAACCCAAGTCAGCGGGCACGGGCCAGCAGCTGCAGTCTAATTGCAGTGTAGGCATACCCCAAGTTTGAGCAGGCTGCATGCCATGTTAGCTTTTCTAATATTCCTTTTCTGTGCACCACTCAGTGTGCTATTAATAGAACAGATGGCATTTAGCAGCCTTATATGAAAAGTAATTCTCTAAGGGAATGGAAGGGAAAAAAAAGGAATCATCTGGAAAGCAACAAGTTGCAATGTGGCCATACAAACCTCTCCCCCTCGTCTCTCCCTCTGGCCCAGGTTGTGCAGTGTGAGGCAGTGGAAATTTTCCCATTTCCTCCACAATAGGTATCATTTTACCAAATAAACAGAGAGAAAGGGTTTTGATTTCCTGTTGATGACTTCATTTCCCCTATCTCTGCATTTATGGAATCTCCCTGTGCCTATCTCTGTTCTGGAAGCTGTTTCCCTCTGTATCACAAGAGGTGTATTTCCCAGAGAAGCTATGAGTCCAGGCTCTGGCTCTGTTGTCACTGAGATAACTGGCATTAAAAATGTACCGAACTAGCAGGTTTTTCCACTAGCTAGTTCACTCCCTATTCCCTGACCCCTTCCCCATCTCAAAAACACAGATTTCATCACAGCACAACACTATTGCCTGGGTGACGTATTTCGGAGGGTAACATCAGACTTCAGACAACGGACTGAGCTCACTGAGGGTCTCAGCAGTCTCCTCTCACACTGAATTCAGTGGGAGTGAGAGCACTGTATGGTTCACAGGCACTATTCAGCCCCTCGGAGGGCCATGGGTTGTTTTCCTTCCGTATTTTTTTTCTTTCTTTGCTTGCTCACTTTATTTTTTATTTGTATTCCAGCCCCACCCCCATCATGACAATTCACCAGAGGCTTATGCCCATTAGCAGTGCTCATCTCAATCTAACTCAGGTTATACAGCTCCCAATACTGGGAGAATTCTCCATCAGTCTTAGCAAGGCAACATTTCTCTACCAATGGTTTTCAACCTGGATCCATGGTCTGCAGACAATGTCTAAGATTTCCAAAGGGGTCCGCACCTCCATATGACATCTTTTAGGAGTCTGCATATGAAAAAAGGTTGAAAACCACTGTCTTATACTAGCCAATTGTAAATCTCCGACTCTGTGTTTGGGCTTTTTTTGTCCACTTAAAATGGATTGTGGATATAACCTCTGCACTTTAGCACCATACAAGAAGGAAGCACAAGCTTCCTTTCAAAATTGGTGCCAAGGCCACTGGTACAGGTCAGCAGCGTTGGATTCTGTATAATGTAACAATAGTTTCCTTTCCCCAAAGACTCAGTGTAGATCTGCAAATGGCAAGGGCCCACTAAGGATGTGAGATTAGCATCACAAGAAAGGCAATTCAAGCTGTAAACCCATGTGAGCTCATGCCATTGTCTAACACACTTGGAATGTATAACTGGGCTAATTTAACGTGGACTTCCAAAGAAAGTTGCACTCACGTATTTTTGAGCAATCTCACGTTATCACTGCAATAAGCATCTACATTATTTTTAAACCGTGATGGCAAGGAGGCAAAGTGCGAACCTCTCTGAACTGTTTGTGGTTTACCAGTTCCGTGTAAAGAATTTAAGACACGAGCATTATTCTTTTTAAAGAGAGGCTGTAATGTCTGACAAGCTGTTTGTAGCTTAAAATACCGTATTGCTGTTTTAAAGGGTGCATTAGTCAGCTTGTTTAAACAATCATGGTTTTCTTTTTTTTAAGAAAGTCCTTCCATGTAACTTCAGATTATTAAAACTGGGTAAAAAATAAATCACCTTTTCTGCTGCTGCTTTCATATGGCTTAAAACCAGCAGTGTTAAATACCCAATCTAGACGGGCGATCCATTTGTTTGGTTCATGTGGTCTGCCCCGTTACATGCTAGGGCACAAATGTCATCAAATCAGCAACTGAACATCACTCAGTGAAGTCCTGGATTGAACAGCAGTGGAAATCAGCTGTGCTTTTCACCCTTTACTCATTTGTCTTTTGGATTTCCCGTAGCTGTAGACAGCTTTGGGCCAGTCCGTTTTGCTTTTGGGTTCCCGTGTGCTAGGACAAGTCTCTTCAGTGTTTGGGGGGAAAAAGTCATTACAAATTTAAAAATAAAATAAATCTGCAGATGCGCCCCTATTGCAGCAATGGAGGGTTATACCCAGCCTGCTTCTTTTCACATCGCTTCCCTCATGGCCTAGCAGAAAAAGAGTTACATTGGGTCTGTTTTATGCTACTTTTCCTGCTACTGTCTCTGAACAAATTCAGTGGGTTAGGGTAGCACAGTCAAAACGATTCTGGGGGAAATCATTGGTTGGGACAATGACAAGACAGAGTGCCAGATTCTGTCACTCCTACTCAGATGCTACGGGGTGAAGAGCTCAGTGTAAGACTACCGAGAATGGAACAGAACGTGCTGAGTAGTAGCCTTCTCTGGGGTTACATATAGGGTTATACCCAGTCTGAGTAAAGGTTGTAGTATCTGAGTCACAGCTGGAAGGAGAAAGCAGAAGGGGAGGGGCAACATACAGAGGGGGCGAGATGCACAATCCGAGAAGAGGGGAGGCAGAGAGTGACAAAACGGAGTCAGAAGCTGCACCCGGGCTCCAGGGCCAGAGTATATCAATCTGAAACCACCCAGCTGCGGAAGACTCAGTCCCCAGGGAGATGCAGCATGATGATGTCTAACTGCTCTGTAGCAATCTCTGATCAGCTGCAGGAACATGCACTGATGCTATAGTGATGGGCATATTCTAACCAGTTAGAGTGAGTGGATCATAAGGGTCTCTCCTCCAGAAAGGCTGTTACTGGCACAGCAGGGCTTGACGCTGTTGGAGGAGGGAGTACAAGGGAGAATTGGGGAGGTAAAGCAAAGGAAGAAGGTCTTGTGTAATCCAAAGAAGGTTGGAAAGCATGAGGCCTTGTCTATGAACGATAAAGTTGCACTGGTTTAACTCACTGAATTGGTACAGTCCTTAAGGCCCACTCTACACCCATTGTTTGCCCTGACTGAACTCATTCTATGGTGGCTAGGGTTTTCTACCATCCTCCCCCAGCGTGGTTGCGGCTAAGCTGGTTATAGCAGGGTAGCTTATTCCCCTGAACTTAATTGATGTAAGAGTATCCGCATAAGGGAATCGCACCGGTTTAACTACAGGCGGTTAAATCAGTGTCTAAACCCATTTTAGTTACTGGTGCGAGTAGACCAAACCTGAAACAAAGAGGGGATGGAGAGGAGTAGAGGCAGAAGTGGTGGGGAGAAGTGTGGAAATACAGGGAGGCTGGGAGAAATAAAGAGGGGGGTATAGAAGCAGTGGGGACAGCCTGTGTCAGTACTGGGCACAGCGAATGAGCCCCCCCCCCCCCGAAAGGGGCTGCAGGGTGGCCTGTTCCCTGTCCATAGTGGCAGAAGGTGATTTCTCCCGGTGGCAGGGAGTGCGTGAGGGGCGCCCCCAATTGTAACAGCCTCACCCCAGCTCTACCCAGCTGAGCTCCTGGGTCCTCGCTAGCCCGCCCCAGCCGGCTCGCCTTGCACAGCGTGTTGGCCAACACCGGCACGACTCACTGGCACTTTCTCGGGGAGCGAGGAGCGATCGCCGCCCTCCCGCTCTGTTTTTGCCCCTCTCCAAAGGGCCGGAGGGCGGCGAGGCGGCTGCCTGCCCCCGATCCCCGAGCCGGGAGGCAGGTTTGACGGGCGTGCCGAGCAGCCAGTGCGAGGAGGGGAGGCTGGGCTGCGCTCGCACGGGCTGGGGCTGTGCCCTGGGTGTGTGTGAGCGAGCGGGGAGGGCTCCTTCCCTCTGCCCTTCCTCCATTCATTCAGCCCGAGCCTGCGAGCGGGAGGGGGCCCCAGAGGGGCTCCGGCGAGCTCAGCGGCGAACCCAGCCCGCGGTCGCTGGGATCCTGCTGCGGGGCCGGCCAGGGGCTCGGCAGGAGTTTGGCCGCCGCGCAGCCACCCCCGGCCGGGGGCTTTATTTGGGGAGGGGGTGGGGGCCGCGCGTCGCGTAGCGATGTCAGACCCGGCGGTGAACGCGCACTTGGAGGGCATCATCTCCGACTTCGAAGGTAGGAGCTTGCGCCGCGGGGCAGCGCCCGAGCCCTGCCGGGGGGTCCCCCTCAGCGCTGGGGGGATACTGCGGTCTCCCCCCCCCCGGTGCGCAGGGGGAGAAGCAGCCGCAGGAGGCAGCGCCTGGGTTGAGGCTGGATTGGGGGGGATCTGCCGCGACGGGGGAGGGGGTCGCTGGCTCCTGGGCTGGGGGAGCGCACGGGGCCGCTTGCGCGCTGGTTAGTTTCCAAGTGGGCGCTTCGGCCGGGACGCTCCGGGCTGGGGTTGCAGGGAGGCGCGGGGCTGCCCTGGCAGCGGGTCCCCTTTCTCCTCTTGGGGGCGGCGAGCGGCGGGGGGTGGCGCAGGGCAGGGGGTCGCTAGCTCCGGTGAGTGGCAGGCGGAGTCCCCGGCAGGGTCTCTGCGCTGCAGCTGCCCTGGGGGGCTCTGTGCGCCCGAAGGCCTCAGCAGAGGCCGGGCTCTCAAGGGGGCAGGGCAACAGCTGGCAACTAACCCCCCCACCCCCGTCTTTGAGTCTCCTTCGCCGTTGTGCCTGCTCGGGCCGAGCTTGCCACCCCTCCAGGCTCCAGCCATCTGCGGACGGGGTGAATCCAAGAGCCAGCGTCGCCTCCCTCCCTCCAACCTCCTGTTGAGCTGTGTCTGGGGCAGCCTCCTTGGCAGTGCAGGGAGTGGGGCCCTTCTGTTCCTGGGTCCTTGTGGGAGGGGGATTATTGCCAGCTCCTCCCCCTCCCCCCAGCCAGAAAGAGACCTGGAAATATTTGCTATTCCAGCAGCATCTGTGCTCAGCAAAACTCCTTGAGTTCCTGGCCCTGGGTTCTCCTATAGGGCAGTGAAGCGAATCCACAGGCAGATAAGTCCGGGATTGCTAGGCACTCTTTGTCTGTGGGGCAGTGACCGTCAGGGCCCTGTCCCCAGCACCTACCAGCACCAGGCGGGCTGAATCCGGTGTGGCCATGGGATCTGTGGGTTTGGCGCTCATCCAGCGGTGTGTAAAGGGTTAGCTTCCAGTTCGCTCCTCCAATGCGGCAGAGTTGAGGACTGAGCCCAGATCTTTGGGTCCCAGGGCCAGGCCAACGTCATACGGCTTCTCTTCTGGGAAATGTTGCAGGCTGTGCTTTCAGGGTGTGAAAAGAGCTTTTCACTTCTGCATGGGGAACAAGGCGGTTGCCATCGCCTGGAAACAGCTGCATTGAGTCACTATCACTGGCCACAGCTGGAGACTGGCCCTCTTACGTGCGGGAGAGAAGGGGACAGACTGAATAGGGTTTGACCTCTTCTTCAGCAAAGTGAGAAGCAATTGGCTCTGCTTGTTGACTTGTCCGGGCTTCTGTAGGTAGGGCTGGGGAGGCTGGAAAAATAGAGGTGTCTGAACCTGGCCAGCTGCCATCTCACATCCTCTGGCAGCTTTTTGGGGAGTTCAGAGATGATTGTCACTCAGTTCTGAGTGTATGGGGTTTTTGGTTCAGCTCAGTGCTGCACTCTGTTGTTATCTGCTAAGGGAAGATCCTCGGGCTGGATTTTTCCTGTCTTTTCTTACTCTGTTTATGTAGCTTTTTAGTCTGAAGTGCATGCCTGACATAATAGAAAAGGCTGTGAATCTCCAAGCACACGCAGGGCTTGCCCTTGGCTTCTCTTGAATGCCAGCACAGCTTGGAGTTAGCTGTGAGATGGCCATAGCTAGAGCTGCCGGAGGAAGCTTCTTTTGTGAACTGGGTTAGAATTTGTACTGCCTGTTACGGCATCGTGACTTTGTGGCCGCCTGAGCCTCTGGAGAGCATACGAGAGAGAAGGAGTATCTCGCCCTCGGACCCTTGTGGAGCGCTGAAGGGTTCTGAGGGATGCCTTTGAACTGAGGGCTCTGGGCATGTGCCCAATGTGCTGACTTTTCAGGAGAGCACAAAGAACTAACCTAGTCAAGTCTGGACTCTTGCCAGAAAGGCATGTAGGCCAGAGACAGGCCATGACAGGACAAAGGGACTAATCTGGAATGGGCCTGGAGAATACAGGTGTGATTTTAAGATCAGGGGGATTGTTCTTCCTAAAAATGGTGCAAGTACTCGAAAAGCAACATTTTTCCTCCAGAAGCACTGGGACTTAAGAGCCAGCCATGGTCCAAAGAAACTGAGCTTCGCACAGTGGGCTGTTGAAAACCAAGAAATAGCAGAGCCCTAGAGCAGGGGTGGTGGGTCATGGCTTTGGATTTGTCTGTCTAGATACTTCTGGGGCCTCTGTAGCCATAGTTTCACAGCACTTCACAGACCCTCATGAATTCAGTCTTATATCCCCTGCGGCGAAGCAGGGACATATCTTCATTCCCATGTTGTAGTGGAGGAAACTGAGGCACCGCATGTCTTGCTGCAGGTCACATACAGCTGGGAATTGAACCCTGAGTCCTAGTTCAGTGCATCAACCACAAGACCATCTTTCCGCTCCTGTGAAAATCAGGGGCACGTCCTCCCCAGTGTGGCCACCCCCCGCCACAATCTTTTACCCTGCAGGACTCCAGTCTCTGCAGCAGCACGCTGGGAGGGGTGGGTGGGTGTGTGAGAGAGAGGGGGAAATACAATCTCATAACAAAGTAAGTGCTAGTGGAAGTTTGGAGTGAGCGAAGCTGCCCGACTGCTCAATCAGTTTTCCACTCTTTGTTGCATCTAGTGCGCGTATAACTGCCCTTCAGGGACTTGCACTCACATCCCTGCTGAAGTACGCTCAGGCTCTGATGTAATTACAGTCCTCCCCTTTCACCCACCCCAACTGCCTTTAAATCTGTCTGCAGCCTGAAGTAATCCTCCACTCAGAGAACAAACTGAAGATGGTAAAGGCCCTGCAATGAGCTTGAAGGCTGTTAGCTGCAGAACGTGAATGTTCCCCCCAGACAAGGAGCTGCCCCCCAAGTGGGAGAATTTTCATGCCAGTGTGGGTGTTCCCAAAACAGCAGCCCCTGTCTGTGTAGTGAGAAGCAGAGAGAAAGCTGTGGATGCATCTGGCCAAGAGTCCTGGCATTGCCCCGAGCTGGGATCCAGGTTCATGGTTCACAGCTTAATTAGCTGTCACGACTCTGCGGCGGCATCCCAAGCAGAGACCCTGGTAGCGCCAGTTCCAGTTATTCTCTTAACCCCATCGACAGTGAGCCTAGTGTTTGATTTCTGGGCGGGCATCTCATAAGTGTCCAGGGCCAAAAGTGAAAGATCTGGCCAAAAAATCACAAGTGACACAGACCCCAGGTCCTCTGGGAGCTGGATCCCTCTTTGTTCTTGCAAACTGCAGGCCTGTCGGCCCTGCAAAAAATGTTCCCTTTGGCCATCCCTGTCTGGTTCCTCTCCTAGTGTCTCTCGCTGGCTTGGGCCTGACACTTTACCTAAAACTACAGAGTAGCAGGAGGGAGTGAAGTGCTGCTTGGCATGAGGGGATGCTATTCCTTCCTCTCTTCCTTCGCCCCCCGGTGCAAGTGTAACCCACTGGTCGGGAGTGTTCTGGGCATGTCCACAGGGGATAGGAGTTGTTACAGCCCCCAGCCTGGGCGCTTTAGCTCAAGCCGTAGCAGCTCATGCTTTTAACCCCGGGAGGTGGCTGCCACTCAAACATGAGTCCCTGCTCAGGGTGTGGGGATGCCCTGGCGCAGTGCAGGTTTGCGCCTGGGAGCCTTGCCATGTCTCATGAGCCAGCGTGGTGGGGTTGCAATGCCGCTGCTGTGGGGCGTGGGCATCCTTTCACAAAGCACGTCTTCAGGAGGAGGGAAGCGAGTTGTTGCAGTGCCGTTTGATGAGCACCAGCATCCAAACCAGAGCATCAGCTAGAGTGGGGAAAACCCCATCCCCTGTGATGAGGTTGGGGGTAAAAGTGGCTCTGTCATGCTCCTGTGAGCAGTGCCCCAGATGGTGGGGAGGAAACGCTCTGATTTGAACTGGGCGGTTGCACGGCCATCTATAAGCATTGGTTGGGCTAACAGGTATGGCATGGGATACTTTAATAGCCGGTATGTGATTGGCAGAGACTCTGTCTCTTTTAATAAGCAGAGAAATATTTTCTCCCCCCCCTTCCCCACATTGTTTGGAGTCTGGTTTGTCAAGACTTGTGCAGGGCCAGCACAGTCGCACTCCTGAGTTCAGAGGTTTTGACAGGTCCTCTGAAGAGTTCCTCCTCTCACAGTGAGCTCCGCCCTGCACTGTGCCAGTACCCCCCAGCCTCACCCCTGTCAGATAGCTCCATCAGCATCATAGATTGCCCAGCACTAGCACAAAACTAAACAAACCCCCCAAGCCCAGCCATCTCCACAGTGCCCCCAGGAGCCTGCACTGCAGCTAGCTCAGCTTTCAGTAATGTGAAATAAATACATATGTGCAGTATGGTATGGAGACACTCTTCCAGCATTTGAACTGCATAGCATGACTATGTGCTGCTTGCTTGCTTTTCGGTATGGGGATCAACCTGAATCTGTCCTAATGTCAGGTTACACTATAGAACCCATCCCTGGAGTATCCAACTGCTGACTGTGGGGAGAAGTGTGGGGGGGTTCTCACCAGTGTTAAGAATTACATTTGCAGCTACTCAAGGTGGGTTAGTTCAGGGCACTAGTAATGTAATAATACTTTGCATGTATACGGGGCCTCTCAAAACACTGAGCAAACATTATCTGCTGAAGTAATGTCCCTTATTGAGAGAGAGAGAGAGAGAGAGAGAAAAGAGGTCCATTCGTGAAGTACAGCCATCTCTAGGGTGGAATACAGCTGTTGTTGAATGATACATGAACAAAGGTGTGTCTTCACTAGAAGTTCATGGAGTTGAGTTAGCGGACATGCTGCTGAGTACAACTTATCTTTCTCCACTCTTGCCATCAGTTGTGGTCAGCATCAGCTCCAAACATGGGATTTCCTAACGAACACGTGACCCAAATGGCAGCAAATGGGGAATGAGACCACAATCACTTGAAACTGCAGGGTAATGTAAGGAAGCAGACTGCAATTACCAGAGTTAGCATCTGATCAGGACGCTAGGACTAGCACCTTTGCTCCAGCAAAAAATGCAAAATATGTTCCAGTTGTCACCAGTGGTTAGATCCTTGGTTTTACAATCCATCCCAAAGACTTCATCTCCAGCAACACAGTGACACCATGCTGGGACATCGGATCGGCACCGACTCACCGGGATGAGTGTTGCTTACTGACTCACCCGCTTCTTCTTGTACCTGAGTGGGCCTTGGCAGTCTCCCATCCTAGCCTAGTCCTGCAGAGCTCGTGAAATCTGACGGAATCAGAGCGCAAAAGTAGTGTGGCTTTGGGCTGCCAACATACTAGAGTGGCTTCTTGTGTAGTTTGCTACTTGGCAGAGAAGAGCTCTTTTTATTAAAAAAAGAAAACAACCAATCAGAATGTGTAACTCACAGAAGTAATAGCTTTTACAATCCAATGCAACAGAGCTGGCTAGAAGCAGGCATTACGTGGGAAGGTAATTTATAACAGCTGACAATGCACCTCGATTCTAACTGGCAGCACTTTCTTCTTTTGCAGTCCTGCCCCCAGCTCTGCCAGTGCAGCTCTATCCTGCCCTACATCCCCCCCTGATATTCCAGTCATGGCCTTCACTTGAGCAAAGTCCACCAATTGTAACCGACCTCTGTGGTGGTTTTCTTGGTCAGTGGGAGCTTAAAAAAAAAAAAAAAGGCTGCCAGGTCATGTTGACAAAGGACCCAAGTAGAAATGGATCCCAGGACTTTCCAGAGGCCAGAGTCCCGTGGGCTCATCCAGCCCAACTTCTTCCCTAAATCCAGTTCAGCAAGTGTCTGGAATCTCATAGGGACACATGGCTGGGGTATGCATGCTAAGCCACTTGGTGCACACATTCTTCCTGCATGCGGGAAGCAGCTGCTGCTTGAATGCTGCAGATGCTGAGTATCAGCCATGATGCTAATATTAGAGAGCAGTATGCCAAAAGGATGGCTGTGGGGTTATGTGGAGAATGTGACTTGAACTCAGTATGATGGTGCAAAGCTGGGGGAGAGGAAGTGCACAAGATTTTCATAACATTTCATTTGGGTCCAAACTGACTCAATCAAGAGCATGGGCTGGATGCCATGTGCATTTGGGCCCATGGGATGGGCTCTGATCCATCTGGGATCACGATGCATGGAGTGAGCCCTACTAAGGGCTTGTCTACACTTACCGGAGGAGCCACACTGTCACGATTGATGCATCGGTGGTTGACTTAGCAGGTCTAGTGAAGATCTGCTGAATTGACCCCCAATTGCTCTCCTATTGACTCCTGTACTCCACCTGATCGAGAAGAGTCAGGGGAGTTGATGGGAGAGCGTCTCCCATTGACATCGTGTAGCGTGGCCCCCACAGTAAGTAGATCTAAGCTATGTCGATTTGAGTTACGCTATTCATGTAACTCAAATTGCGTAGCTAAGATCGACTTTTCCCTTTAGTGTAGACAAGACCTAACTAAAGTCCCTACATACTGAAGCAGTTCCATTATTCCAGCTTCTTTTGCACACGTTCGGTGAAGTAGATGCTAGAAAATCTTTCAAGGTGCATCTCAGAGCATCTACAAATCTTGGGTGGGAGGCTTGGCAAGTAGGTATCCCTGCCCCCAATCTTTTGATTTCCTAGAGTATCCAACAAATCAGATTGAGATGGGCCCCTTCTTGCACTCCTGACGCCGTACACATGTGCCCGACACTAACAAATACCTCTTCCCCAGCTGTTTGAGGAAGCTTAATGCTCAAATTGACCAGTTAGATTGTATATAATCCTCAAATGAGACCTCTGCGGGTTGTCTCTGTCCTCCACCTTCTCCTTGACAGTCTTCTTGAATCCAAGGCAAAAAGATGGTGTAAAGTGGAAGCGTTTCCCCCAAAACGGGGCAGTGAAGTGGCTGTTTGAGAGGAGGGAAGAGAAGGTGGCTCGTGGAATGCCTGATGTTTTGGCACAACTGAGCTGGTCAGTAAGAATGGAAGAAATCACATACCTGCTTAGTTTTTGGATTTTTTCCTTTGTCCTGCCAATATTTTTCTTTGGGACCAAAGTGCATCAAACTGGAGGAGGTGAAGAGGTGAGTTGTGGGGCATCTGCTTGTCTTGATTTCATTAATTTTGTAGTGAGATGGGTGGGGAGATGAATCTGGATCACTGGTTCCTCCAGCCCAATGTCCTGTCTTCTGATAGTGGCCAGTGCCAGGTACTTCAGAGGGAATGAACAGAACAGGCAATTATCGAGTGATCCGTCCTGTTGTCCATTCCCATCTTATGGCAGTCAGAGGCTAGGGTCACCAAGAGCATGGGGTTGAATCCCTGACCATGTTGGCCAATAGGTCCATCAATGGCTATTTTCCACAAACTCAGCTAATACTTTTTTGAGCCCTGCTACAGTTTTGGCCTTCACAACTTCCCCTGGCAATGAATTCCACAGGCTGGCTGTGCGTTGTGTGAAGAAGTGCTTCCTTTTGTTTGTTTAAAACCTGCCTATTAATTTCATTGGGTGACCCCTAGTTCTTGTGTTGTATGAAGGAGTAAATAACACTTCCTTACTCACTTTCTCCCCAACATTCATGGCTTTATAGACCTCTTGCCATATCCCCCTCTTAGCTGTCTCTTTTCCAAGCTGAAAAGTCCCAATCTTTTTAATCTCTCCTCATCTGGAAGCTGTTCCATACCCTTACTCATTTTTGTTACCCTTCTCTGTACCTTTCCCTATTCTAATATATCTTTTTTGAGATGGGGTGACCAGATTTGCATGCGGTATTCGAAGTGTGGGCGTACATGGTTAGAGTGTTCCTAAGAACAGCCTTTCTCATCAGATTTCCAGCACTGTCTGCCTCTAATTAGGCCAGAATTACTACAGAAACCATCTGTCATGGTACTTCAGCAGTTCTGCTTTCAGCTGGCATCAAGGGCAGCAGAGGTATCTGTGAGGGCCGGGAGGGCACCTTTCTGCATCTCACAAGAGCCTCTGCTCAGGTTTGTTTGAGTTTTGGGTACGGGTCTCATGGCTTTTCTTCTCTGTTGAGGTTGGTTTGCCAATCTCTAGTCTCTGACAGATGTGGAAACAGCTGGTCACTACAGTAGCCTGTGGACTTCAGCCTCTAGTAATAGTCATAGCAGCTGGGGTGGCACAGGTGACTAATAGTCCTGGGCATGCAGGTTGCTGGAATTTCCCCGTTTGTAAAGTTAATTCACTTGGAATAAGTAAGTTGGGGGAGGGGAGGAGGAGAGGAAAGAAAAGGATTTCTGTGCCTGTGGGAGCTAGACTCTGGTGACAGCCCTGGCCTTGTCCCTAGTTAGGAAGTGGGATTGTCCAAGGGTCTCTGGTTGTGGCAGCCTATGCAGTGAGGAGCCCGGCTGCTTCCCTGGGGCCTACAGCCGTCTACACCACAAAGCACGGATTGTTCTGTGGCACCCTGCTAGGCCCCGGAGCTTCCAGTGCTGCAGACATGGCGAAATCCCAGCACCTTTGGGTGAGTTCAGCAATGGCAGAACTCTAAGAACGGCTTTGCACTAGCTCAGAGGAAGTGGGGGTGGGGGGTGAGGGGGAGGCTTATGGCTGCACATCCTGGCCCAGAATGTGCAGGTGCTTGGGCAATGCAAATGGGCCACGGCCAGAAGTGAGGAGTATCTTTGGAGCCCACACTGTGAGTGCTCCCTGCCTTCTGAGGTCCCTGCAGCCCCCCATTTGGAGTCCCCCCAAAGGGCCTGGTATGCTGCCCTCTGAAGTCTGCTCTTCCATTTTATTCTCTGCGCTTTGCCCCTAGGTGGCTTATTTGACCTCCAGACCCTCTTGTGGGTAGAGTGCGGTGGAAGCAGCTTGTTTTGGCTTGTCCCAGGCTAGGAACCGCTGCTCCTTTCAGCCTGGCAAGTGTCAGCAAAACCGCAGCTGTTAAAGGGATGTGAAGCCTTGGTATGGCCTGGCCTGGCTGTGTCATCTGGGCTCTGCTTTCCTGCTTCCCTTTATTTATTCTCTGGTTCCCCCTCTGCCCTGCTGTAGGGTACATGGCCCATTTTCGTGGGAGTGGGACCAAGGGCAGCAGCAGCGGCCAAACGCTGGGTTCGGGACATACTGTAAATTCAGAGACAATAATGGAGACATCAGATTCCAGCATCACTCCAAATATTTACATTACTAGCTCTACTATGTAAATGAGGAGACAGGGCGCTTGCAGCTGGCCCAGCCCTACAGCTCTCAGCTGTGCTCCCCACCCCCCTCTTCCTGCAGGAGCAAACCCCAAACAGCACTTTCTCCACTGTTAGAAAGATGAGGATCGAGGGGGCAAGGTGGGGACGGGTAATGGGCTGTGGAGCCTTTTGCTTCCGAGTTCAGATTGAGCCCAGTCTCTTGGCAGTTGGGTGACGTAAAAAGAGTGGTTGGGCCCGTGTCCCGTTCGCAGTGGAAGCGCATTCATATTGCTGATAGTGGGGACAGTGTTGGTAGAGAGGCCTAGGCCTGGCTAGTTTTGTCCCTGAGCTGCTGTGCCTCATCCTTCCACTCAGTGCTGGGGCACACTGCTGCGCTGCGTGTCTGCCACCTTTCCTTTCGCAGTCGCTGCATCCCATTAGCCCCACTGCCTCCGCCACGTCTCCGTCCCCGAGCAGATGCTGGCAGAGTTTAGGGTCTGGTTGCTCCGTGGTTGTCTTTCACCAGCGCGCTCTAGCACTCCCTTTTTCCTTCCTTTGTACGTGAAGGACAGCCCTGAGGAAGAGGAAAGGGACCTTGGGCGAGGAAGAGGTTTATTGTTATCCCTGACGTGGTCCGAAAAGCTGCCCCTGGATTAACGACAGCTCTCAGTGCTTTGCAGCTGTGACTCAGGCTTTCGCTGGGATTGCTTTTCCAAAGTCGTTGGCCAGCGCTCAGGGCTGATTGTCCCAGCAGTACGTGCAATGAGTTCTGGATGTCCTGGGCTCTCGCCGGACCAAAGCTCCCACTGACCGCTAACTATAATTACTAAGGCGATCTTTCTCTTCAACAGAGAGAGCATATTTCCTTTTCTACTCTTAATTTATTTCTCTGTAAGGGCTTGTCTTCACTGTAGTGCTAGCTTGTGGTATCACTTGCGTGCTGTCCCTGACTCCTGTCCACACATACAAATCTCTAGCTCGTGTTAAGTAGGGCTTTAAACTCTAAATATCGGGCCTCTCCGGGGCATATGGGTGAAGCTTGAGTGGTGATGGTTGAGCTAGTAATGCAGTGAGGAGGCAGCTACAGCTCAAGGTAGGTCAGACCAACGTGAATTTTCATGGTGTTGGAACATGTGTCCCTAGAAAATGGGGAGAGTGGGGAAGTTTCCTCCACCAATGTGCCTGAAACCTGACCTGCAGGGACCACCCTCAAGGTGGGAGGGGAGTTCTGGCTCCATGGCTCTTTCAGTTCTTGACACCTCTGCTCCCCTTGCCGGTGCAGACACCATTGACGCAGGTGGAGGAGTGAGGGACATAGATTTCTGGCAAATGGGCCATTACAACCCCTGTCCTGGGTGATAATGCTGGAGATGGGCCTGGGTTATGTGTTTTATAATGTTTTGAGTCTGACCCTCTAATTCCAAACTGACCTCAATCTGTAATAATGATCCAAATGCCACTGAAGCTGGTGGGAGAGAGGGGCTTGGAATCCAGATTTTGCAGCTTGGTCCCTTTTCCATGTGACAGGGATATGTCAGTTAACCAAGGACCCCTCTAGGGAAGTTCAGAAAGAGCATTACAGATCCCGGGAAATCAGGCCTGGTGGCGTCTAAATTCCAGGGCAAGAGACATCAGGAGAGCATCTGCCACACCACCAACAGAGTGATGGATAAGCGCCACCTCCGTTTGCACAGAAAATATTAACTTGAGTAGCCACCATGGTTACACCACTCCTTGATCCTGGTGACTTGTGCAGCATCCAGCCCGATCCAGCCGCAGGGGAGGCATAGCAAGGGCTCGCAAAGATGGAGAAGGCAAACCGGATGAAACCTGCAAAGATCATTTGAGAGAGAAACTACCACTGGAGAAAGGGATTGGTGCAAGTATTGGAATTCCCTGTTGGGAGCCCATCACTTGTATATATTTATTTTAATTGCTAACGGAAAAGTAAATTTTGAGCAAGGGGGAAGGGCCATTTTAGATCTTGGATTGATAATTCTTTTGAAGCAACTTTTAGTTCATCAGATGTTTCAAGCAGTAGTGTCCCAGGGAGGGGAAATGGGAAAGGGGTGAGGGTTAGGAGGAGAGAGAAAGGGAACGAATCCCTTTCAGTATTACTTGGCAGCAGCTGCCTCCTCTTTTCCCTGCCCCGTGGAAACCAGTGCTGCTTGGGATATTAAGAGTGACCGATCGACCGGTTGTTTGCTTTCGCTCTTCTTTCCCCCTTCCTCCCTCCTTGGTTTCCTGGGTTGTTGTTTAAGGAGAGTGGCATGATGATGTGTTTATAGTGCTGTCAAATTCTGGGAAGCTTGTGTACATGTCACGGCTGCTAGGAACAAGCTGCCTCCGAAGAGCATGTCTTCCTGTGGAGTCAGTGTGGGGAGGCAGAGGGCTGGTAAAGATGCTGGCAGGCTTTCCCCAGTTATCTCCTCTTTCACTGAAGTTGATCTGAATCTTCACCTCTTCTCCAGACTGGAGTTCACCAGTGAGATGAGTTTGGCAATCTCATTAGAGTCCCCATGGGACACTTGTCCAGACCTCAAAGTGGCAATTCTTCAACAAAAAAACTTCAAAAACAGACTCCAACGTGAAGCTGCAGAACTGGAATTAATTTGCAAACTAGATACCATCAGATTAGGCCTGAATAAAGACTGGGAGTGGTTGGGTCATTACAAAACCTAAACTTAATGTCCCCAATACTAATTTCTCCCTACTGTTACTCTACACACCTTCTTGTCAACTGTCTGTAATGGACCACTCTCTTACCACTTCAAAAGTTATTTTTCCTCCCTTGGTATCCAGCTGTTAATTGATTTATCTCATTAGACTGACCTCACACTTGGTAAAGCAACCCCCATCCTTTCATGTATTTATACCTGCTCTTGTATTTTTTACTTCATGCATCTGATGAAGTGGGTTCTAGCCCACGAAAGCTCATGCCCAAATAAATGTGCCACAAGGACTCCTCATTTTTTTTGCTGAGACAGACTACCACGGCTACCACTGAAACCTGTCACAAAAATACCAGTTGATTCTGCAGGATTGGCTCTTATTGTGCAGGAGAGGATTAGTCCTGGAATAGTGTAAGGTACAGTAGGGCAAGATTGGGGGGCATTGGCAAAGCTGTGAGGGGCCTCAGGGCAGGACTGAGGGGCAGTGGCAGAGCTCTGTGCATATGAGCGGGGTCCGCAGGGTCGGAAGAGCCTGCAGGCTCAAAGGGCACTGGCAGGACTGTGTGGTGGAGGAACTTGTACAGCTCCTGTCCACGCTGTATTTGGCTCCAGACAGATCTGTTAAACCCTCCCTCTTCCCAAGCTTGCTCAAAGCTGCTGGGTGGCACCTCTGCCTGTTAGGACACGTTGTCAAACAAAGATTTAGTAATTTAAACTATTGAGGGTGATGAAATCTCCTTTCCAGAACCTGGCATTAATCCCCTGTCGCTCCGTTCCCCGCCACCGACTGTAAGTGGTCTTGACATTTCTTTTGCACCCACGCCTTCCCCTCAGGATACGTGACTCGCATCCGAGATGCGTCTGTCAGCAGCGTCTGCCTCTGATGTGACAGGGGACATTTAGCTTCATTAGACAAGCGAGAAAGGCTATGGCTACACTCGAGAGTGTACAGCAGGGGTCGGCAACCTTTCAGAAGTGGTGTGCTGAGTCTTCATTTATTCACTCTAATGTAAGGTTTCGTGCGCCAGTAATACATTTAAACATTTTTAGAAGGTGTCTCTCTATAAGTCTATAATATATAACTAAACTATTGTTGTATGTAGAGTAAATAAGGTTTTAAAAATGTTTAAGAAGCTTCATTTAAAATTAAATTAAAATGCAGAGCCCCCCGGACCGGTGGCTAGGACCCGGGCAGTGTGAGTGCTACTGAAAATCAGCTCACGTGCCGCCTTCGGCACGCGTGCCATAGGTTGCCTACCCCTGGCGTACAGCGTTGGTGCAGCTGCGCCGCTGTAAGCTCTCTACTGTAGCTGCTCTGAGCCGACAGGAGAGAGCTCTCCCGTCCACTTAATTAACCGACCCCCAACGAACAGCACTGACATAGCACTGCCCACGCCGGTGCTTAGGTCAGTGTAACTTATGTTGCTCAGGGAGTGGCTTATTGGCACCTCTGAGCGACCTACGTTACACCAACCTAAGCAGTAAGGTAGACATAGCCTAAGTCTTGCTGGACAGTCCAGAGCAATGGTTGCTCTCAACTCTTTGTGGCCATTTCCCCACGCGTGCCCGGCACTGCATTGCCAAAATAGGAGTTGATGCTGTCTGCGTGATGCACAGCAGCGGTCATGATGCAGGTGACCTGACTATAGTTTAAAGGCACGGATGAGGTTAAAAAAATCGTCTCTGGAAAAACAGCATTGTCCCCAAGGAAGAAACAAAATGAAAACCTCCAGCACAATCGTGGCATTTTTTGCGGCAGGGGGAAGGGTGGCTGAAGTCAATCAGCCAAATCTTCAAATGCATCTTAATTTACAAAGACGACAAGTGAAAATTGGGTAATCCCTTTCCCTTCCTAGAGAATTGTTGTCTCAAAAGACATCTCCAAAATTTAGCCTTCTTCTACCCCTGACTTTCTAGGCTATAACTTTGGAGATCTTTAGTACCTTCAATCCAAGGATCTCAAAGCACTTTAGTGAACTAAGCCTCACAACCCCTCTGTGAGGGAGGGAAATATCGCAATCCCATTGTACTGATGGGGAAACTGAAGCATGGATAGGGGAAGTGACTTGACCAAGGTGCCCCAGCAAGTTGATATAAAAGCTGGGAATAGAATCCAAGGGGCTGATTTTTTCCGTTGCCTTACACCAGTGCAGAATAGGTGTAAAGTGCTCCCATTCTTATTTTGTCCAGGTGAAATGACTTTCCCAAGATGAGACTCGAGCCCAAAGCCTTTTTGTCTATCCAGTACAGTAAGAGACAAGAGCTGAATTTGACTTAACCTGGGAGCTGTTTGTTGCTGTTCTTAATACTTGAACATAATTACTCCTCTGCTTTTCCACATTCAAATGGGCATCTGGTAAAATGATGCAATGATTCCTAGTGGCTGAGTGTACCGCATGGGCTATTACAGGTCATCATCATAATTTAAATGAGCACATGTGGAAGGAACGTTGCTTGGGGATGTTGGGTTTAGATGAGAGTTCTGCGATTTCATTTACCGCCACGGTTTCTCTTTTTCTGTTTACATGCTGTCCCTGACCCCCACTTTACAAGGGTCCTAACGTTCATCTGTCCATCACCTTAAACTGCTGTACGTAACACGTGTGTCAGCCTGGGAACGACACTGAAGCCATTTCAGCTCTGTCCCGACGCTCGGTAAAAGGCATTATTAAGTGTGTGCGCTAACTGAGGGCTTGGCTGCACAGCAAATGACTGTGCTGCAGTAGTGTCCAGACGTTGCTTGGGGGCAAGCGGATGCCCTGTTGATTCACAGTGCGATTTCCTATGCAGTAACTTGCTGTGCAGACAAGCCCTGGGAGTAATGTGACCATCCCAAACGCAGGCTGCTTGATGCTATTATACCACACCAAGCCCTTGTGTCATATGGACGTGCCGCAGCAAGGCTGGCTGGGCAGGAGAGTGATGTGGTCTCCTGATCCAGGAATTCCTGAGTTCTGTTCTTCTCTCTTATGCTGATTCACTCGGTCGCTTTGGGAAAGTTGTTGAACTCCTCTGCCTCCATTTCCCTGTCCGTAAATTGAGGATCATAATATCTCCTGGGGGTGCTTTGAGGATCAGTCAGTGAACGTTTGCAGAGCAGCGTACCTAAGCGTTATGGTGACCGCTGACCATTTATAACTCATGTTTTTTTAGTGTACGTGTCAGGTCCAGACTAGATATTCTGTGCTCCTCTTGGCACATGCAAGCGTAACCCACTGGTGAGTGTCTGTTCCAGGTTCCCTTCTGTATCCCAGCCACAAAAGCTATGGCTTTGTTCCAGCACCCGCTAGGGAGCTTAGCACAAGCTGTAGCAGTTTATGCTTTTAGCTCTGGAAGTCCCTAGTTCAGTCCCTGGGCTGTCTACCAAGATGGCAGCCATCACACAAGTATAACTCCTAGTATCGTTGGAAGGGAGCTATGAATGACCTGCAGGCACATTATTAACATATCTAATATTCCTATAGCTCTTTCTATAGCCCTTTAATCACCTGGCACTAAAATGCAGCCACCTCTGGCATAGATCTTGGCCGCTGTTTACGAGTACAGCAACCCCACACAAGAGTTTAGGATTGGAAGTGCTGATGAATGTCATGTCCATTTGAATGTAGGGGGATTGGTGAAGTGTAAGAATGTAATTATTCAAGCTGGAATATGGCCAGAAAACTGGGGCTAACATCCTGCCGTTCTGGTGACAAGTGTTGTGGGATATTTAATGACCACAAGTGGGTAGGATCTCAGTTTTGTAGCTTGCTGAAAGATGGCACCTAGAAAAAGCTCCCCCTCCCCAGGAACCCCAGCTCAGCATATGTTAGAAAGTCAGTGTTTTGGAATAATACCCTTGTGTATTCTGAAATAAACAGTTTAACTGGCTCTGGCTTATTCCCATAAGAGTCTCATGTGTCTAAAAATGCAGTGAAAGCTTTCAGTGCTTAAGCAAGCAAACAAACATAACCCCGAGGTTACAGAAATCATGGGCGGGATGTTTAGTGGGAAGCAGCCGCCTCTCCTTTCAGCTCTGCAGTCTCCGGGTTGCAAAGCAGTTAGCCTAGGTCCTGTAGGAAACGGCATCCCTTTCTGTTTGTTTACTTTGGTCTCCTTCGGTACTTTGTGAACAGAGGTTTCCTTGTCCACGGCATCGCCTCGGCCGGGACTTGGTGTCTTTTTGTGTCCACAGATGTTAGCCTCCCCGATCCCCAGGTGTCATCCAGAGATTTTTGCCTCCACATCTAAAACGGGGTGTTTGATGACGGATGTTATTTCACGTAGCACAGAATGGGGGTGGGGAGGGCTCTCTAATGAAAACCCAGCAAAGATTTGTATTGAAGGCCGGGGCAGGGAGCTTGGGGGGAGGGTAGGAGCCAGTGAGCCCACTGATGTCACTGGGAATCTTTCCATCTACTTCAGTGAGTTTGGATCAGGCCCTACAGAGTCTTTCACTCTGGGAGAAAGGCACTTTCACGCATGCAACCCTAGGCTTTGCCCCGCCTTTGTTTTTGATGATTTGTCTGTTTTGCAAACGAGTGGGATTTTCCCAGAACTTTGTCACTCAGCCCTATTACCCCTCACGGGGAGATCCTAATTCTTACCTTGTGATTCCATGGTGTGTGATGACAGGTGTGCCTGAGTTGTTGCAAAGTCAGCGTTACAATGACCTCTGTGCAGCAGTGGGAGGGGTGAACGGTCTGGGAGATGCACAAAAATGATTGTGCATCACATAGGTTGCAGTGTGCACAGTTACAGTGGGGCATGGTCATAGAGCAAGACATGTTTCCTGTGCCAACGTACTCACAATCACAGGGCCCGGTCCTGCCAACTCACGTTACTGGGCGCGGTGTTTACAGGAGCCCCACAGTGGGCGTGTAGGTGGCACAATCAGGTTCTGTAGTGACAGGTTCGGGCGTTTGCAGGATCAGGCCTTAGGAGAGATCTGAGAAACACAAACAGCTCCATCGAGATGGGATGTGGAGTAATGAAAGCTGAGAACCGCCAGGTCGGAAGGCTTTGTGGGGGAAGTGGGTTTTACAGAAGGATTTTTTTGGTGGGAAAGAGCATTAGCAGTGAAGGGAAATTATGAAACCCACAATACAAATCTGTTCCCTTATATATTTCAAAGCATTTTCTGAGGACCAAGTAACACATGCATACACGCACGTTACCATTTACTGTATTAAAGGAAGCTGTGCCCCGACTTTCTGTTTGAACACGCGTTTCCTTGTAGGTGCAAAGAGTTGCTGCATTTGTGTGTAGTAAACTAGGCTGATTACAGCCAGGTGCCTTGGCGAGAGAGAGCTGCTTTTCCCCCGGGAATCCACACTGGGGGGATTCTTTCTTTTTTTCAGTATCATGCTCATTTTTGCTCTGACCACCCAGTTAACCTCGCAAAGCCAGTCCCTGAGTGAGGGCCGGGATGGTAAGGTGAGGGTGAGGTTTCATGTCCGCTACCCCTTCCCTCCATGCACACGATCGTTTTGCTAGCTGAGCCCAGATGGGGGATCAAGATGGATCCCGTCCAAGGGTATTGCAAAGGGCATGCCAGTGTGCACTGCAGTTGGCGCTCCTAGAAGAATTCTCTGCTGAAGCCCTGCAGGCCTGATGGTACACAGGGCAGAATCCAGCACTTAGGCAGAGCTGGAGCAGCTCATGTTATCTTTTAAACTGGGTAAACAAAAACACACCAGAAACGGAAACACCTTTTTCATGGCTGTATGCTTCTTGGCCTTATGCAGATGGTGCACTGTCAACACAAACACAGACAGCTTTTCAGGGGAGAAGGGGGAGAAAGAGATTCTATTATCTCTTCCTATTATCACGGACAGTCTGTCCTTTTTAAAGAGAGCAAGCACAAGGCAGCCAGTCATCAGACATCAGTATACTGCATCCTGTACAGGTAACAGCAATAATGTATGTTTACAAGTGTCTTTCATTCCAGAAGCTTTACAAAATGCATACAGGCATAAATAATTCACCAAGCACTAAAATGCTGCCACCTCTGGGGCAGAACTTGGCAGCAGTTTAACGCACAATGATATTATGGAAACTGCCTAAGGTCTTCAGGGTGAGTCCCCATGTGGAGTAAGTGCAGAATATGCACTCCTGAGAGGTTAGTGCTGTTGATAATTGATTTGCAGTGCAGGTTGGAGCAGGGACGTTTCTGCCCTGTCACAGTTAGGGAAGAAAAATACAATGGAAGCTGCAGGGGAAAGGCATAAATTTGAGTTGGTGGAATGTGCTGCTATTAGACCACTTATAAATGCACCCCTGTCTTGGGAAACGAAGGACTGGGGGGTGGGCACTACATAGGGGGTAAGGACTAGATTTTAAAGGGGAATTAGGTGCCAAAATGCCTCTAAAAATCTGGCCCTACGAGTATTAGCCATGCAGTGGTGGGAGAACCATGCAACAACTCTGTAGACACGGCCCCTTTGGTACTGTGTTGTTCTAGGCACGCAGGAGGACTAGCACACAGGGCCTGCCTGCAGGGCTGATCTATGGCATTGGCCTTTATTTGGCTGTTGTTGTTTTAATTAATAAGCCAACTTCCCTGCAGGAAGCCAGGAGGTGGGTCCTTTGGAACACGGGCTGTTTACTTCCCTTCTCTTGGCTCCAGGCTGCACAGGCTATTTTTAAACTCTCCCATCTTGGTTTTTTTTTTTTCCTCTTCTGGGATTGTTTTGCTTCCTGAGGTCTCTCCCACCCCCCTTGCCCTTTTCTTTGCTCAGCTGCTGTGTGCAGGGGCGTGGTGACGCTGAGCAGGAAAGAGCTAGAAAAAGAGGCAAGCAAAGCATCTGGGAAGCTGAGAAGGTGAAAGTTTGAGCAATGAGCTGACGCAGCCCTAAAGCCAAGGTGATCTCGGGCCCCATGAGGCTTTAGAAGCATGCTCTGCCCAAAGGAACGTGCTTCCGCTTGCAGGGCAGAAATGCAAGGCCCATTTGTCAAAGCCACTTTCCTTCCTTCACGCCAGGAGCATGGAATACTTGCCCTGCCCAAGACTAAAGTGGAGTTGGGGTGGGTCCCTCCTGCGCTGCTCAGCAGTCTGTAGCGGGCTGCCCAGCACAATTTGTTCTGTGTCTTTGGAGTCGTCTTCTACATTCCTGGGCTGGTCTGAAAACCTCTTCGATCGGACCAACGTGCTCTCTGCTTTCATGACCCGATATTCCTGCTGGTCTTTATGGAAGAGGCTTTCAGTGATCAATAGGGATGAAACCAATGGGGTTCTATAGAAACGTCTCTCAAAGCCTGTAGAATCCTTTTCGTGGGCCTACTTCAGAGCCCAGTGAAGTCAGCAGGAAGACACCCATTGACTTGGGTGGACTTGAATCGGGACACGTAGGAGTTCTGAGCTGTCCTGTGGAATTCTGTGGTTGGCTGTGAGGTTCTACGGGCTGGTCCAAAAGAGCTATAGAAGAGTAATTGTTTTCTGTTACATTCAGCTGGCCTGTTCAGACCACTGTCTGCCTAACCCTCCCCCTTGGTCTGATCTTGGTTCAATGGGGTTGGTTCTCTCTAGTTTCCAGGAACTTTCAGGGAGCTTTATGGTACAGAACAATGAGTCTGCAAATCATCCCTTAGGACTGCACGTATCCACTGGGTCCTGCAACAAACTGAGCACTCTGGCCCGATCCAGCAGAGCACTGAAGTGCATGAGCAATGCCAACGGAAGTGCTGATTTCGGCATATGCTTTGCTGGATCATGGCTAGAACAGTCAGAACCTTGGAGGATTGAACCCTATAGGTCTGACCCTACAGCCCTTAGTCACACAGGTTGGTTGTTACTCCTCACCCAGGTACTTCCATGGGAATACTCACCTGAGGGAAAGTTGCAGGTTCTGAGATTTTTCAAGGCCAGAATATACCATTGTTATCATCTGCTCTGACCTCCTGCATGTCACAGGCCAGAGAACATCCCCCAGTAGTTAGTTATCAGGCCGGGTTCCCCTCTAGTTGCTTGTGGAACTCCCTTTGATGTCTCTGGGAAACTAGAGTATATTCCACGTGCCTTGTCTCAAATCCTAATCTGGTGAGTTTATGACAAACTCTATTGAATCCTTCTGTCAGCATTGCAGAGCTAACATAATTGCACCGGAGCCTCTCATTGGCTGTGCTGGTCAACAGCTAAGTAGCCATTGAAATTCTGATTCCAGAATCTTTAATTCCTGTGGTGCTGGTGTTTTTCATGCAGATTAAACTCTGCTGAAACATTGAGTCAGCTTCACAATCCACTCCCGTGGGCTAGGAAATGGTGATTGGCAGTGCTGTTCGCATAGACAGCACGCTACCAGAAAAGGAACGCAAATCTTGCAGCCTGCTCATAGAGTGAGATCCACAAATGGAGTGTTGCCTAAATAAAGAAACTTTCCAGTACTCATCAAAATGTTGCCATTTCCTTTGCTATCACATTCGTTGGGAGAACATTATTTACCTTGGAATGTCGGATCTTCCAGACACGTCTGTCTTTACATGAGCAGGCCGCTCGGTCCAAGGGAATAAGATGAGGTTGAAGCACTCAGAGATCAGAGTGATGAGCACGGTTTAAAACCCCCAGCTCACAGAACTGCACAACAGTGGCAGCAGGTATTGATTGTGTCCTCGTCTGACCTACTTCCACCCTAGCCCCACAGCAGTCTTGTGTAGAGAAGGTGGTGGAAAGAGCAGTTCAGATTTGAATCGTACTTTCTGCTTTCCCATTCTCTGTTGTTCCTTCATCCAAAACTCAGACTGACCCTGAATCAGTCTTTTTTTAAATAGAGATTAGGGGGGAAAAGAGGGTTAATCATTAGAGGCACAAAGCAGGAAAGAAAATGGCAGAAAAACTGGTGCCCTTGGGCTTCCCAGCCCAGCACTGGAGACTTGAAGGCTTTGGGTAGTTTTTAATTACTGTTCTGAATAGGACATTGATGATTTCATCAAGAATTAACTGCTGATCATCAGTAACGTGCTTGGTGGTGGTATACAAGGCATAGCTAGCAAGACAGTCTGCCTGAAAGAGCACACACAAGAAGCTAAGCATGGGGCTAACACTTGCTTGGCTGCCCCATAGGGGCTTAAGGAAGGAAGGGCACAAGAACCTCTCCTCATTCTCCTGAGCAGCAGCCAGGTGTGGTTGCAGACCATGTGTTTTTCCTGGAGTGTCCTTGAAGTGTACGAAACCCTTGAGTGAACCAATGAGGGAGCCTATGGTAGAATCTTCCTAGATTTCCCCCTGAGGCAATGCAGCTCTGCACCACCTCTAATATGCACCTGGGCCTATATAGCAGTGTACAGCTCACAGCTGCTCTCATCATAGAAATGTAGGGCTGGAAGGGATATTGAGAGGTCAGCTGCGTGCCAGCCCCCTGCACTGAGGCAGGACCAAGTAAGCCTAGACCATCCCTGACAGGTGCTTTGTCTTAAAAACCTCCAATGATGGGGATTCCACAGTCTCCCTTGGAAGCCTGTTCCAGAGTTTAACTACCCTTGGAGTTAGAAAGGTTCCCTAATCTCTAACCTAAATCTCCCGTGCTGCAAGTAGAGCCCATTTCTTTTTGTCCTGCCTTCAGGGGACACTGAGAACAATCGAGCCCCACTTCTTTGTAACAGCCCTTTGCAGATTTGAAGACTGTTATCAGCTCCCCCCTTCTTCTTTTCTCCAGACTGAACAGGCCCAGTGTTTTTTAACAATACATGTGGTTTTCTATGCTGGGCTTCCTGGAAGAAGTGGCTCATGGAGTCTGGTGTGCTGGGACTGGCTAGTCAGTCAGTCAGAGTTTAAGACCAGGAGGGACCACTGATCATCTAGTCTGACCTCGTGCACGTCTTGCTGCAGGCCACTAAACACCACCCCCACACCAAGTCAAGTCAGTACCAAGAATTCAACCACAGCAGTACAGCCCTTAGAAGACTAAAAACTGTTGTGTGCCACTGATCGAGAACAGGCCAAATGCTCTCTGTCAACCTCAAGTGACCAATTATTTAGGCTTAGCATTGGTATCCTCGATAGATTGTTCACTCTCTTATAAGAGATAAAAGAGGGGTGGGGAAATTTTTTACTTCAAATATGGAGCTGCCAACCTGAAAAGGTTCAGACCTGCTGCTCCGGAGTATTAAATTCCTCCCCATTCTTCCCTCTGCCTTCATTACAAGGATTCTTTTGCCCCACTAGAGATAATTCACTCTGGGTTTGGAATGGGCCAGGGGATAGCCTGGTCCAGTATAGCCACCCCTTCTGGTCCATCCATCCAATATCACACCTCCAGTAGTAGCCTGTACTCGATACCCGAGAGATGCTGCCTAGCATGTCCCCTTTCGTTCCCAGATCACAGGGGCCTATAACAAAGGTGGATGTCGTTAGCTCCACTTTATGGGTTGAATAAGTGAGGCGCAAAGATATCCTAGCGAATCGGTGCTCTGGAAATAGCGCCTAGTCTCCTGACTCCCAGCCCTGCTCTGCTGGACTGCACTTGTGCCTTAAAGTTAGGCAACAAATCCTATAATGCCTCCAGCCAAACCCCACAGGAGCCTTCCTGAATCCCACAGGCCTTCAGCTTACACCCTGAAGCCTGATATTTGGTAGCTTCTTCCCATTGTTCCTCACCTCAAGTCCGCACTGCCAGCCTGGGAGATGGTGTTCTTCCTCACAGCACTGCATACAAAACAGACACAATCCCTTCCCAGCCCTTTTGAGGTTTGCTTGCTGTTTAATTGCAAGACCCCTGGTGGGACGTTCTTGTGCTGAGCTGGTCAGTTGCAAGGCACGGGCTGCTGGTAGAAAGACCTGCCTGTGGCAAGGGTTTAATGCACTGCAGTGGGGCTCGGCTCTGTCGCTCTGGATAATGGCATTACTGGGGGACAGTGGCTGCTTCGTTTATGGGAAGAATGCTGGGAGGGAGCCAGGCACTGCTGGGGTGCTACAGGGCTGCGTGCCACGCCCCATGTGTGCTCATAGCTGCATCAGTGCAGGGAGTGGGCGGGTCATATTGCAGCCGAGTGTCCGTTTCAATCCCAGTCTCATGAACACAGGCTTGGAAATTTTAGCAAGAGACTCCCGTGAGACCCCTCCAGTTCATCAGTGGTACCAGGACCAGGCAAAATGAAGGGAAACCGACATCTTTCCAGGTTTTAGTTAGGATTTGCTGCTTCTAATTTCCCCTGTGTAAAGGGCCCTGATGATTCTCTTTCCTCTGAGTAAGTGCCTGGCCTAGTGCTGGACGACACCCATGCTGCTGCACGTGTTGCTTTTCCCAGGAGAGGTAAAACCAGATCACTTGTGGGTCTAGAAGGTACAGATAGAGGGGCTTTAACCATTGTGTCCTGGCTAAATGCCAGGGCAGGGGATATTCTGCCAACCTCACCCCCTTTCCCCACTGAAGATTCAATTGGACGAGTCTTTTGTGCGGCATGCCCTGAAGTGGTGCTGTGTTGTGTTAAACAGCTGCCGTAGTCCACCCCAGCATGGTCTGCATTTGAGCGCCGGATGAAGCAATCTAGCTCATATGATCTTGATTTACATGGCCTGCCATCATAGTATCTGAGCACTTTGGGGTAGAGGATTCTAGAAGGCAAGGTATTGCTGCTTTGTATTGTGATTGGAGTCGGTGTCGGTCTGGGGATTTCATGTGGATGCTGTGGTCTGTACCTTAGTGCTTCGGAAACCCTCCTTCTGTATTTCACATTTGCTTCTTGGTAGCAATAAAGACTTGATGCTTTCTGAGTGGTAGTTCCAACTGAAGAGGCACTTCACCTCTTTCCTGAGGTAATGCCTCTCTTTGCATGGCACACAGATTGTGCAAACAGCTGTTTATCTTAGTTGGAGGTAATGCAGGAGCCAGTTAAGTACAATGTTCAAATAACAGCAGGGTTCCCAGCCTGCAGTGGAGTTGCTGTACTGATGCAGGAGTCACTGTAGAGAGCTTGGTAGGGCAGGGACTGGCTAGACTGTGTTTGTACAGAGCCCGGAGATGCTACTGGAATAGAAATGCTAATGGAGCAGCCCATAGTTAACTATCACTTCAGGGTAGGGGAAAGTGATATTTAATGAGCTCTTGCTTCCCTTTGAGTAATGTGTCTGGTTAAGTATCTTTCCTTGTTAGACTGCAGCACACTCCCTCTCTCACCACCACCCCCTTCTTCTCTCCCTAATAACTAAGACTCCCACCTAAAATTCTTGATCCTGGCTTCTTCAGAGCAGCATCTGTCAAGGTCCGTCTGGGGCCCCGTTCGCTGCACTGTCTGTGTATCACGCAGGCCTTCATGCACTTAGCCTCTCAACGGCTTTGGAATTGTCTTGTCGGCCAGATGGAAGGATCGTGATTCCTGTTCTGCAGTGAAGGGAATGGAGGCGCTGAGAGTTTGTCTCTTGCCCACGATCACACATGGAGCCTGTAGCAGACTTCAGAATCGAACCTGATCTCCTGAGTCCCAGTCCAGTGCCTTAAAACTACAAGACTGGCCTTCCTCCCTTCATGGCTGCACTGGCTGGGGGAGAGGTGTCTGTGACCTCTTCAGCTGCTGAATACTGCCCTCCTTGTGGAGCCCCCTCCATGGCTACTGGGAGAGGCTGCCAGTGGCAGTCTGGTCCCCAGGCCACTGTTGCTTCCCATCAATCCCACTCAGGGAGGTTGAGTGCACATGGTTGAGGCTTGTGGGAGGGAGATGTATCCTGTGGACTGCTGAGTAAGAGGGGTCTCCAGAGAGAGTGACTCTCCCTACACCCCTGGCAAAGGTATAGTGAAAAGCATCCAAGCGAGAGCCCTGGGGCCCCACCCACATGAATATTGAGCAGCCATGATCATGCTATAGTGCCCCCTCTTGGGAAGCTGTTTATGAAAACAGAAGGTTCTAATCCCTACAGCACCGCCCCAGTGGGACCTGTAGCGTCTCTGGGTCCTGGGAGCCCTGCTCGTGGAGTCGAAGGTGGTGTAACTTGGATCATCTTGTCCCTCCCAGACTTGGGGTACGTCTATATTTACCGTCCGGATCAGCGGCTAGCGTTCGACTTCTCAGAGTTCGATATATCGCGTCTAATCTAGACGCGATATATCGAACTCCGAACGCGCTCCCGTCGACTCCGGAACTCCACCACCGCGAACGGCGGTGGCGGAGTCGACGGGGGAGCCGCGGACTTCGATCCCGCGGCGTCTGGACGGGTGAGTACTTCGAACTAAGGTAGTTCGAGTTCAGCTATGGTTCAGCTATAGTTCGAGTATGGCCAACCCAGCCTAACTGATGCGTAAGGGTCGTGTTGATGACCGAATGGGAATCCAAACCCACTTCGAGGGGCCTGGAAGATGTGACATCAGCAAACTCCCTTGTACACCCGTTTGAATTGGCCGTAAAACTCCAGCCCCACTCCTGAAATGTGAGGCTCATGGCGACCCCAGGTACTGCAGATTATGCCAGTAAAACTTGCAGCTTTCACAATCCTCAAATCCGGTTCTGCTCATAGCAGAACCAAGCGTGGGCATGTCTGTTTAATCTGTACAGGGCTCCACCATCTCTCTGCAGGATAAACCCCTCAGACTGAGCTGCTGCAGCAAATCGGTGCAATCTCCATCACAGCCCCACACCCACCCTCCCCGTGCTATCTTACAGCTGTGCGCTTTCCCAGCAGTTGGCTGGCCTGTACTTTGCAGCACTCAAGCTCATGGCGAGGGGAGGAGGAACTTTCTGAACATAAGCGTAACTAACGAATGGTTGGGCGGCTGCGTGTCAGCAGCTGCATTTACAATCCGCTGGCAAAGTGGCGCTGGAGTTCCTGCCACGTGGAACGCTTTCCTGACCCTGTACGCTGGAGAGAGCTGGAGCAGATGGTTCCCATTGCTAAGCAGGAAGGCTGCTGCTCTGACAAATACATGTGTCAGAGGGACTAAGAGTTCACAGGCCTCTCTTCCTTCTCCTCTGGGTTCAGGCGTTCAAAGAGCTTCCCCCAGGAGACAGAATGCAGGGGATCCACGCTCTGCGGCAGGAAAACATTTGTAAGAGTTTTTTTCCAAAGGAGAAAGGGGAAGGATGGTCCAGTGGTTAGGGCACTGGTCTAGGACTTGGAGACCAGGGTTCATTCCCTTCCCCACCAGAGGCTTCCTGTGTGATCTTGGGCACTTAGGGTATGTTTAGACTGCAAGCACAGGGATTGCAGCTCAGGATGACAGAGCAGAGCCAGCTGTAATCTAGCTAGCAAGGGTCCCAGAACAGTAAGCCGCAATGGCATGGGCTAGTCCTGGGAGGAATTACCAGGTTTCTGGCTGGGTTCCGTACAGCCCGTGTTGCCATGGCTTCCAGGACCCAAGCTAGCTAAATTAAATCTAGGTCAAGTATGTTGGCACTAGCTGTAATCACACCTTGCGATTGTAATCAAGATGTACCCTTGGTGCCTCTGTGCCTTAGTTCCCCCTCTGTAACGGGGAGAGTAGCCTTCGTGGAAACCTATTTCCCTATGCTAATTTTTCGCCCTACTGTTACTCACACCTTCTTGTCAACTGTTGGAAATGGGCCATCCTGATTATCACTACAAAAGTTGTTTTTTCTCCTGCTGATAATAGCCCACCTTAACTGGTTACTCTCGTTATAGTTAGTATGGCAACATCCATTTTTTTCATGTCCTCCGTGTATATATATATATCTTCCTACTGTATTTTCCACTGCATGCATCCGATGAAGTGGGCTGTAGCCCACGAAAGCTTATGCTCATATAAATTTGTTAGTCTCTAAGGTGCCACAAATACTCCTGTTCTTTTTACTAAAGACTGTGTGGTGCTTTGATACCACAGGGATGGGTCCCAGATAAGTACCTGAGAGAGTGTGTGTGAACTAGGGACGTACCTGGCTGCTGGGAATTCAGGTGTTTGCAGAACAACAGCATATTCCTCTCCTCACTCTGGAATTAATACATTTTAGATAAAGGAAACGCAATGGATCTAATTTACCTCCATTTCAGTAAGGCAGTTGGTATGGTTCCACATGGGGAATTAGTAGCTAAATTGGAAAAGATGGGGATCAATATGAAAGGTGGATAAGGAACTGGTTAAAGGGGTGACTACAACAGGTCTTACTGAAAGGTGACTGTCAGGCTGGAGGGAGGTTACTAGTGGAGTTCCTCAGGGATCAGTTTTGGGACCAATCTTATTTAATCTTTTTATTACTGACCTTGGCACAAAAAGTGGGAATGTGTTAATAAAGTTTGCGGGTGACACAAAGCTGGGAGGTATTACCAATACAGAGAAGGACCGGGATATCATACAGGAAGATCTGGATGACCTTGTAAACTGGAGCAATAGTAATAGGATGAAATTTAATAGTGAAAAGTGCAAGGTCATGCATTTAGGGATTAATAACAAGATTTTTTGTTATAAACTGGGGACGCATGAGTTGGAAGTAACAGAGGAGGGGAAGGACTTTGGAGTATTGGTTGATCACAGGATGACTATGAGCCGCTAATGTGATTTGGCCATGAAAAAAAGCTAATGCGGTCTTGGGATGCATCAGGCGAGGTATTTCCAGTAGAGATAAGGAGGTGTTAGTACTGTTATACAAGGCACTAGTGAGATCTCATCTGGAATATTGTGTGCAGTTCTGGTCTCCCGTGTTTTAAGAAGGATGAATTCAAACTGGAACAGGCACAGAGAAGGCTACTAGGATGATCCAAGGAATGGAAAACCTGTCTTATGAAAGGAGACTCAAAGAGCTTGGCTTGTTTAGGCTAACCGAGAGAAGGTTGAGAGGAGATATGATTGCTCTCTATAAATATATCAGAGGAATAAATACCATGGAGGGAGAAGAATTATTTAAGCTCAGTACCAATGTGGACACAAGAACAAATGGCTATAAACTGGCTATCAGGAAGTTTAGACTTGAAATTAGATGAAAGTTTCTAACCATCAGAGGAGTAAAGTTACGGAACAGCCTTCAAAGGGGAGCAATGGGGGCAAAAGACATATCTGGCTTCAGGACTAAGCTTGATAAGTTTATGGAGGGGATAGTATGATGCGATAGCCTAATTTTGTCAATTAATCTTTGACTCTTAGCGGTAAATATGCCCAATGGCCTGTGATGGGATGTTAGATGGTTTGGGATCTGAGTTACTACAGAGAATTCTGACTGGTGAGTCTTGCCCACATGCTCAGGGTTTAGCTGATCGCCATATTTGGGGTTGGGAAGGAATTTTCCTCCAGGGCAGATTGGCAGAAACCCTGGGGGGGGGTTTCGCCTTCCTCTGAAGTGTGAGGCACGGGTCACTTGCTGGAGGATTCTCTGCACCATGAAGTCTTTAAACCACGATTTGAGGGCTTCAGTAGCTCACACATAGGTTAGGGGCTTGTTCCAGGAGTGGGTGGGTGAGATTCTGTGGCCTGTGTTGTGCAGGAGGTCAGACTAGATGATCATAATGGTCTCTTCTGACCTTAAAGTCTATGATTCTATGCCTCATAGTCAGGACAAGCACCGCTGCTTCTGGGATATATGGGACCGAGCTGATGGGACAGCTCCTGAGCAGCATATGTGTCGTTGTTCATGGGCCAGACTCAGACATGTGTATTGCAGCACCTGGTTCTTTGCCTGATTGTTGTTGAGATAAAGAGTAAGTCCACCCTGATCTGGGGGGCAGGGCAGCAGGCACCATTCAGTAGCCATCCTATTACAGAAAGGCAGATGGCCCCCGTGTTCACTATGCCGCCACGGTAGGGCGAGACTGGCCCTGTGTTTTCTAAGGAGGAGCTGGCAGGGAGTAGACCTCACTCCGTTGCCTGACTAGAAAGACACTGATTTGTCCTGAAGTTCTCTTGCTCTTTGTCCCTGTCTCTGCACAATTGCACAGTAGCAGGCTCCTAGGGGACCCAGCAGGAGCTAAGGCTGCTTTAGGCAGCTGCTCCTGGTCTGAGCATCCATCCATCAGGTTTGGAAGGGCTCATGCAGCTGCATGCTGACTCCACCCTCTTTTGCTCTCAAATTTCAGTGGAGTCCCAATCCCACAGAGCTCATGCACAGAGGGGAAGCAGGATTTGGTGCTGATGCTTTCTCCACACCTCGTTGGCCCATCCCACCACGCTATCATTGCTTGTGACAGGTGGGGAGACACCAGGGCTTGTTTCTCTTCTGTGCACTCTGGTCCCCTGGCTAAGGGTGCTGTGCTGTGAAGTAAGTGGGTTTTAGGGCATTACTGTAGCACAGGAAGGCAAAGTAATCGAGTGTAGCTATGATTTCTTCTCTCCCTCTCCCACTTTTCTTCCTGTTGTGCATGTGCTGTTCACCTCTTGCTCCCTGTGCCTGACATACAGGGACCCACTGTATGGGGCCATGGAGTTGATGCCTTATCTTCAGGTGCCTATTCCTTTAACAGGGGCTAACACCAGGGGTGGGCAGGGTCAGTCATGCCTGGCCAGTCTGACACGAACCAGGCTGGGATCTGACAGGGGCTGACCCTGGGCTAATGTGGGGTGGGATCATCAGGTTGGAGGAGTTTATAATAATAGTTGGTGGAAGAGAGATGGATTGATGTGGATGGACCCACCAGAAAACTTCACTTCCAATAACATGCAGCTTCGTAGCGCCTCTCAGGCAGGCTGATTACTCAGCTCTGGTATGCGAATGACTGAAAGCAGTGGTGTAAAGACATTCTGCAGTCTATTGATTAAACGAAAGCACTTTGTGCTAAGCTCTCATTGTAGCCAAAGCCTGAGAACCAGAACTCACTGTCTGTGTGCAATGCTGGATGAATCACTTAGCAGCTCTGTGCCTCAGTTTCCCCATCAGTAAAATGAGGCTGATCATGGTTGGTTCTGTAATAGTGTCTAGAGGCCCCACCAGCATGTACCTGCCCCAAAGTGGCTGTGGTGAAGCTAAATTCATTAACGTTTTTAAAGTGCATTGCAATCCTTGGGTAGAAGGCTCTTGAGAAATACAAAGTATTGTTACAGAGGATTTATTCAGAGTCTGATCCCTTGTTATTAAAATATAACATAAGCTTCTCTCTCAGTGGTATGTTTATTGGGGATTTCCTAAGGTGGTAATTGGAGATATATCAATCTCCTAGAACTGGAAGGGACCTTGAAAGGTCATTGAGTCCAGCCCCCTGCCTTCACTAGCAGGACCAATTTTTGCCCCAGATCCCTAAGTGGCCCCCTCAAGGATTGAACTCACAACCCTGAGTTTAGCAGGCCAATGCTCAAACCACTGAGCTATCCCTCCCCCCTGGTCTTCTGCAGTTGTTTTGGACACTTTCATGAGGGTGGGTTTGATTACTTTGCTCCAAGTTTCAGAGTAGCAGCTGTGTTAGTCTGTATCCGCAAAAAGAACAGGAGTACTTGTGGCACCTTAGAGACTAACAAATTTATTTGAGCATAAGCTTTCGTGGGCTACAGCCCACTTCATCGGATGCATGCAGTGGAAAATACAGTAGGAAGATATATATATATATATATATATAGATAGATAGATATATAGATATACACACACACACAGAGAACATGAAACAATGGGTGTTACCATACACACCTGCTGGTAATAGCTCACCTCAACTGATCACTCTCGTTAGAGTGCGTATGGTAACACCCATTGTTTCATGTTCTGTATGTGTGTGTGTGTATATATATATATATATATATATATATCTTCCTACTGTATTTTCCACTGCATGCATCCGATGAAGTGGGCTGTAGCCCACGAAAGCTTATGCTCAAATACATTTGTTAGTCTCTAAGGTGCCACAAGTACTCCTGTTCTTTTTGCTCCAAGTGACCCACTCGACCCTCAGAAGTTGGATGTGTACCTCTGCGCCCTTTGAGGTGGAATCGCAGTGGCTGGCTACTTGGAATATAACCAAGCTAAAGCCAGCCAGCAGGCCCCCATTAGGTCCTGGTTCCAGGCTGCCTTGTACCTTGTGAAGTCATTTATATCTGTGCAAAGCAGGAGACAAAACATTACCCCCCGGGTGAGTGGAGAATACTAATAAGGTGGCAACCTGTACTTGAAGTGTAAAAGATACTCAAGTTGCAAGGCCTCCATGTTGAGTGGTTAGATTTCTGGGAATAGGGATTCCTGGATTCTAGTCTTATTTCTGGCACTGGCTCGCTGTGTTTCTTTGGGTAAATTCCATAAGCTCTCTGTTCCCCTATGTGTTCAGTGGGGGTACTGATCTTTACCCACCTCTTGAATGGAGGGGGGGAGGTCTTGAAGGTTCATGAACATTGGTAAAGTGTGCTGTGATCCTCTCATGAAGATGATGCTGTTGTTAAATTCTGAATTCCGTTTGTGTATTTCAGCTCTGAAGCGATCTTTCGAGGTCGAGGAGGTAGACCAGTCTCCAAACTCCTCCACGCCGCAAAGACGGACCCCGAACCCTCTCCTCAGGTCCACCGTATCCAGCTCCACACAGAAATTCCAGGATCTCGGTGCCAGGAATTCGGAGACACCTGCCAGACATGCAGACTCTCCAGGCCAAAGGTCGCCTAAGTCGGCTCTGAGGAGAGTGGAGCTCTCCGGACCCAAACTCCCTGAGCCTGTGTCACGAAGAACAGAAATCTCCATTGATATCTCATCCAAGCAAGTGGAAAACTCCACTCCAGGGTTATCAAGGTTTGGCCTCAAGAGAGCAGAGGGGCTGGGGCACAAACCCCCTGAGCCCACCCCAAGAAGGACTGAGATCACTATAGGCAAGCCTCAGGAGCCCGCTATCCGGAGGATGGAAGCCCCCACCTCAAAGATCCCGGAGCTGCCCCAGCGGAAAGCTGAGACAGCCAGTGCCCCTGTGCCAGACGTTGCCACCAAACGGGTAGAAATCCAGGTGGCAAAGTCTCCAGAGGTCCCAGTCCCACCTGTCAGGCAAGTGGAGAATTTGGAGCCTTCCTTGGCCAGTCAACATCTCCAACCAGAATCAAAGCCGCAACCAGTAATGGTTGAAATCCCTCCAAAGAGTCCAGAGGGTAAGTAGAGCCCTGGGCACGGGCCTGTGTAACATCCTGGCTAAAGTATATATCTGCCTATGTCTCCCTCTAGTGGCTGTCCCACAAGCGGGGGCAACAGCCTACTACTTGTTCACAGCTAACTCTTGCTCCCTTAGCTCACGTGGTGAGGTCTGGTGCTGAAGGTCCCGGGTTTTGTACCCGCTGGTGTCTGAATGAATGTGGTCACGGGTCTTTTATGCTTGGATTTATTGAGTCTTATGGAACTTTCATTAAGTGGCCCCATGAGACCACAAAGCTTGCTGCAATTGCAGTAGGATGAGAAAATAGCCCCCTCCCCCTTACCTCAGCTGTTTGCCAGGCTTGTAAAATGGGACACTGCTCACATTTTTTACCCTAATCTTGGGCCCACCCGCCTTGACCGTGTCTCCTTAAGAAAAGCAGCCACTGGGGTGACGTGGAAGGTGCAGACATGGCGCCGGTGTTGCTTGCTGTTTCGTTGCAGTGCTGACGCTTGTGGGACTCCAGTACTGTGTCAGCAATTATTGTCCTGCTGGGGCAGCCACCCAGCCTCTCTCTTAGCAGGAATCAGGAGCTCTTTCCCTCTGGCCCCTGAAGCCAGATGCTGTAATTGTGTCATGGACTGGAGCCACTGTGAAATTGGAGCCCTGTTTTATATTAGCTCTATCTTGTTTTTGATTAATCCTGCATTAGGCATTAAAGCTGGCTCCCCTCCCGCAGCGGCGCCGGGGCCTTTATTTCCCCTCCCCCTTCTGTTTTAAAGAGATTTTGTTCTGTTCCAGCTTTTTGATTATTTTTCCATTCCCCAGTCCCCTCCTCTGCTAGGTGCAGCTTTGGCATCAGAGGCCATGACCTTCCCGCCTCACCCTGCTCTTCTCCACGCAAATGGATCCATTGTGGGGTGGAGTGTTACAGTTGAAACGGGCCCCTGGGCGGTCTTTGCGTGGCCAGTGAGTTACGCAGCCCGCCCTTCTCTCGACCCCCAACTCAGCTCAGTCCAGCCAGGAGTTAACCAGACTTCCTTACAAGGCAACGTCTGTTGGCCTGTCCAGCGCTATTATTCAGTTGCTTTGTTAGCTCTGGACAGTGGTTGGAGACGATAGAAGAGCTGCCTTCTTCTTCGTGCCCTCCCCTTTCCACCCTGGAGCCTGTTCCAAGCCTGTCGCACACAGACCCTGCCAGGGGTGTCCAGGCCTCCTGTGGCTTCTGCCATTACCTGTCAGGAACCTCCCTGCTGCCCCTGCTCTGTGCCTCAAGCTGGGCTGCTTGGTTGTGGGAGTGACAGCTTCCAGCAGAGGCTGTTAGGGTGGTTTTGCTTGGGGGAAGACCTGGCCTGTAGTAATATTTGGACAAGTAGAGAATTATTTCCCCACACACACACATTCTGCCATTGCCTGCTGGACCCGTTCATTGACATTAGGCCAGGGCTGCGGAGATGTGCCTTGGCCTGAGGACCTGGCCTCTCAGGTGTTAGCACTGCTCCAGTTGGCCTCCCATTCAAAAGCTTCCATGGCAACAGGAAAGCCATGTTACCTGATACCAAAGCTGTGCTGGGCCCCTCCCCAGGCTTGAGCCTAGCCCCAGAAGGGCCCTGTGGGAAGTCAACTGCACAGGGCCCCATCCAGCTCACTCCCCTTTCACTTCCATGTACCTTTGATGACTCTGCTTCCCTCTGACCCCCACCATTCCTGACCTGCTGAGACTCCCTGGTCTCTAGCGAGCCCTCCCTCCCCACCTGGCTTAGGGCATGAGGCCGGTGGTGCTGAAGGGCGTCTTTTAGCAATTGGGTGTGAGCGCGTGAGGAGTTGGTCTCGGCCATTGGACAGGCTGCAGCAGGGGCAGGAGCTCAGCTCCCACTGACCTTAATGGGAGCTGTGGATGCTCAGGGCTTCTGAAAATCAGGCTCAAAGCACATCAAGTTGGGCACCCAAAAGCTGAGGTGCCAAGAGAGGCCACGTTGTTGATGCAAGTGACTTGCCCAAGACCCGAGGGTGAATCAGTGGCAGAGCCAGGCTTTGAACCCGCAAATCCTGACTCCTAGTCCGCTGCGCTAACCATGAGCCCACAGAGTTTACAATATGTGGAATGAGGAAATGGTGAAGTTGCCCTTATTCCAACTGTGTGTAACCTTTGTAAGAAGAGAGGAACAGCCCTGGTGGGACTGAGGGAGAGGAAGCCGCCTAGGACAGCTGCAGTTATCTCAGTAGACAAACTTTGATTGTCTGTGGCTGAGTGACAGCTAAGAAACAGCACCATAAGCCGTAAAAGCACTGCAGGCCAATCCACTTTGCCCCACCCCGCTCTGGGTTTAACATAACCTGAGTGACCCCAGAGAGACCATCCACTCAGTGAGATGCTCGGTGGGTCTGATCCTGCCAGGCGTGGAGCTCCTTCGGCGAGGCACAGAGCCCTCTCCGCTCCCACTGACGCTGAGCACACCACCATGCAGGATCAGGCCCTTTGGTAGGGACTGGAGACAGCGCCTAAGCTGCAGAATCCCTGGACAGCTGCCTGGAAGTGGGGGTGTCTTTAACTCCAAGGGGGCTCCAGAATCCCAAGACAGCTGCTGAGGGCGAGGTTTACACAACAGCACAGCTGTCTGGGGTACGAGTTACAGAACAAGACAGCCGTGCTCAGTGGGATTGATACAAAGGGGCTTTCAGGCCCAGGGAGGCCCTGAGTCCAATAAAAAAGAGCTGTGAAACCGAGTTGGAAGGCTCATCCTCCTGGTCCCTCTTTCCCAGCTCAGATTTACAGCCCGAGAGCTAGTGCAATATCCCCGCTGCTCCCCTCGAGCCCCAGCACCTTTCCCCCTCCCCCACTGACATCTTAGCCACTATCCACTGTGAACTCTAAGCTGCCTATGCAACACGGCTCCTTGGGCCACTTTCCCAGCCACACCCCATTGTGGGGCAGGGCCCCCCTGTGAATGGCTGTGTAGCGCCCGCTCTGGAGGAGCGCTCGCTGCTGTGGCCTAGTGGGGCCGTCGGAGGTCTGGCGTTTTATGGGACTGCCCATTGTTTGTCCTGCCTGGCAGTGGGGGAGCGTCCTGCCCCCTCCGCCCTGTGGCGGAAGGGGCGGTGATCGGCACCCCGCCTGCTGAGCGTGGGCAAAGCGCGGAGAGCTGATGTTTGGAGAAGCTGTGGACTTTGAGAGCCAAGGGGGGGTCCCTTCAGTGGTAGGAGAAAGAGAGAAGGTTTCTCTGAACCCCCTGAGAAGATGTTACTACTTAATCCCCCTCAAACACACACAGTCTTTGGGGGGTAATGAGATGCTTCCCTTCCCTTTCCAAGATGGAAGGAGTGGCTGGAGTAGGGGCTGCTCTGCTCCCCACTCTTAAAAGCCCCCAGGGCACCACTGGTTGCCATGATACAAAAGCTAGGACTTCTCAGCTCAGCTGATGCTCTGTGTCCAAACTAGTAGAGTGATAATGTAGGAAAGCCTGCTCTGATGAGGAGGTGAAGACTAACCACTCCAAGTGAGGCCCATGAGGTCTGGTTTTTTCATAGCTCCGAGCTGTAGTACAGCTGGATCTGCTAGCAGGGTGGGGACTGGAATAGGGGTGCCGTCCTGGAAGAGATGTGCCCAGGGCCTGTATGTGAGTGCAGAGAGGCAGGCCACGGCTGAGCCCCACAGAAAAGAAACTGGATAATCCATTACCCAGTGGGGTCTTGGTAGGTGGCTTCTCTCATCTGTGTTGAAGGGGCCATGGGACAGACCTGTCATCCCAGACTGTCCTTCCCTGGGATTGAGTTTGGTGTGGGAGGAAATGGCTTCAAAGCTGCACGTGGACCTGAGACAGAACGAAACAACCCTAGAGAAAAACAGGCTCTCTCCTTAAACAAATCCATCCCGCTGGGAGCTGGAAACGGGATGGATTTACACCAGGGGTGAATTTGGCCCTGTGACTAAAAGAACCTAGCTTTGATTTGGAGGGCGATGATAGCTTGGCGACTCAGCTGCTTCCTGCCCAAGGGAGCCAAGGGCTGCAAACACAGTCTCGAGTTCTGGTCCGACAGCCAGGACTAGGAACCACCGTCCTCCCCAGTTGTCTCTGCACTGCAGAGCAAAGTGTGTTCCCCTTGGAGATGTGTGGCTGCCTGGAGGTGAAACTATCAGGTCTCTAGGCTTGCTGCAGCTGTGCCCCTGCAGTGGCTCTTGCCCTGTCTCACTTGGCAGTTGTGACACCTGGATTGATGCCCTGCTTCCTCTAGCTGGGAAATGCTCCCAGAGGTTGGGTCACGCATGACGTGGCAACATGATGTTCGTGGAAACTCCCCTCCACCCCAGCCCCCTGCTACCCCTACAGTGAAGCCTTGAAAACAGCCCAGAAGCAATTAACCCCTTGTGCCTGCCTCTAGCTTGTTACTGAGATTTTATTTCCCTTAAGCTCCAGCTGTCAGTGACTCCTCTGTGTTCTCATACTGTTCCCCTCCCTATCCCCCCACTGCTGCTGTCACCACCACCTTTGCTGAAGGAAAGTGTGATACAGGAAGGAGGCTGGTTGGGGAGAGCTGTCACATGGAGCTCAGCATCTCTGAAAGAAACCGCAGGGAAAGGAAGCCAAAGAAATGGAGCAGCTAGCTGTGGTGAAACTGCCATTGTGAAGGGGGAGGGGGAGCGGTTAGTTTGTATTGAGATTGCCGTACAGCAGCAATTTCCACCTGCATAGCTTCAAAAGCCACATGGCAGTTTGCCAGGCACTGGAGGGCTGTGCCTAATTTGCATTTTAAATTACATGTATATTTAAATCCTAATATTATTGTGCACAACCTGATTATCTGTCTCTTGCTTTTTATTCCTCCTCTACATTTATTTGCATTCGTTTAATGCTGCTTTGACAGCCCTGGAGACTGAAATCCCCAAGAGCAGCTATCTCTAGGATAAGCAGCAGCCATGCCAACTTTTCCTCCCTTCCTCTCTTGTGCCCTGCCACCTGACCTGAAGGGATCTTTTCTCGTGGAGGACGGCATAGTCAGTCCTCCAGGTCTGTTAATTCCTTGGCTTTTCCTCTGAGAGTGACAACTCTTGTGAGGGCGCCATCCACTGCATAGATGATTGTGACTGCCTATTCGCTGAATGTGACAGCAGCCAGCATCAGATGGTGGTAACCTTTGATTCCTGCCGTTTCCCTACCCAGGATTTGACCTGATGACAGGCTACTTCTGGTCCACTGGAAGCATGGTCCAGTGGTTAAGTTGCTAGGCTGGGACCTGGGTTCAGTTCCTGCTCTGCCATACCCCTTTTTTGTGACTTTGGGCGAGTCGCTCAGGGTAAGTGTGCACTGCAGTGAAACACTCATGCCTGGCCCAGCTCAGCGGATTCATGCTCTCGGGGCTCAGGCTGCGGGGCTGTAAAATTGTGGTGTAGATGTTTGGGCTCATCTGCAACCCTCAGCTCAGAGCTCAGGCTCCCGCCCAAGCCAAAATGTCTCTACTTCAATTTTACAGCCCCGCCATAGCCTAGCCTCTGGAGCCCGAGTCAGCTGACATGGGCCAGGTGCTGGAGATTAATTGCGTCAGTGCCCCCATCTGTAAAGTGGGGGTAATAGCAGTTCTGTCCCTCGCAGGGGTGTTTTGGGGGATAAATGCATTACAGACTGAAGGGGGCCCCAATGCAATGGTAATAGGCCCAGATAAGTACCTAATGTGGGCTGAGCTGTCCAGTCCCCCGAGCTTCCTTGACGGATGAGCGGAAGGTGCAGGTTGGTTCAGTTTGCCAGCAGTAACTGCCTCCTGCTGCTAGGTTGTGTCCTCACTCTGCAGTTCTGGGCAGAGGATGGTTCCAAACTACATTGTCTCTGAAGCGGGTCCTTGGAGGATGGAGGGGGAGGGGAAGTAACGTTATCAGCTAGACTGTTCCACCCCTGCAGTAGGTGACAGGAGGCAGCCACGGATGTGGTATAGTCTACAGGCAACAGGATCACTGTAAACAACTGTGCAAACAGCTTCCTCAGGGTTACCGCAGGCCAAGCAAGCCTGCTGGGGAAAGAGAGCACAGCTCTGCACCAAAGGGTCACATAGCAAACCCCTGCCGTTGGGCCAGGGGTGCCCAAAGCTCACCAGCTCCAGGGCAGCTTTCCACGTGTCCAAGAGATACATGCACCTTGCATAAAGGAGCCTCTTAAAACCAGCCTCTTCTTTAATACAGGCAGGCTGTCCTTGGACACCGCGGTTCCCAGCACGCTGTGCTCCATCCATCCGAGTGGCTGACTGGGCTGCACCTCTCAGAACGTGTCCTTGGGGGCGCGCTGTAGAACTCTCTAGGCACGTGGACTGAACCTTCGGCATGCTGATGCTGGGCTGACTCTGGGGTTAGGGCAGAGGTGGGCAAACTACAGCCTACGGGCCATATCTGGCCCACGGGACTGTTCTGCCCAGCCCCTGAGCCCCCGGCCCCTCCCCCCTGTTCCCCCTCCTCCGCAGACTCGGCTCACTCCGCCTCCGGTGCAATGCCCTGGGTAGCAGGACTGCGAGCTCCTGAAGTAGCGCAGCTGCAGAGCCTGGCCTGACCCGGTGCTCTGTGCTGTGCGGTGCGTGGCTGGCTCCACCAGGTGGCGCGGCTCCCTGTCCTGGGGTGGAGGGGGTCGGATAGGGGGCAGGGGCCGGGCCACACCTTGCTGTTTGGGGAGGCACAGTCTCCCCTAACCAGCCCTCCATACAATTTCTGAAACCCGATGCGGCCCTCAGGCCAAAAAGTTTGCACACCCCTGGGTTAGGGATGTAGACCCCTGCGTGGCCCTTATGGACCTTGCAACTGCTGTGGAATAGATTCCTTGCTTCATCCGCTCCTGTCTCTGTTGCATCCTCTAGGTTACTCCTGATCCACTCCAGAACATCCCCTGGGCTGGGGACTTCTGGGTGGGGGGAGGCTTTGTGCCTGGTGAGGGGGTGCTCTGCACTGGGAAGGGCATTCACAGCTGCTTTCCACCAGTTCAAGGGAGGCAGGACTCTGCCCCAGGTGTGTTAGTGCCTGGATGTGGATCCCTGCCCTGGTGGTGACCGAGCTGGAATTGGTCAGCTCTAGGATTTCTCTTCTCAGGTGTGTGCTTCGTGACTGCCTTCCAAACAGCCTCTCGTCTGCTGCCTGTTGCCAGGCGGCACCTCTGCACCTGCCTTCCTCACTGCCTCCACAGTGCCCCTCTCCAAGCCTCTGGAGGCATGTGTGCTTTATAGCTGCTGCATATTGTGTCCCTTGATGTCAAGTTGGAGGGGAGCACCTGACATTTTAGGGGGCAGGTTTTATCCCCTCCCCCTGAGATTGTGCAGCTGTTGTCATTTGCCTGAAGCCCGGATATTACCTCCTTGGCCTCTGTTGGCTTGGCAGATGGTGCGAGGGGAGTTGTGTTAGGTGCAGCACTGGAATTCCCTTCCATGTCGTCTCTGGGACAGGGGAACTGAGAGGGAGGAGTAGGAGGGAGCCGTGTGCATATGAACCAGCATATCACATCCACAGACACCCCCAGGCCCTTCTCAATGGAGGGATTTTGAGGGCTTCCCTTTGGTCTGGATGGGTGCCAGCCTAATCCTTTAGGAAGAGCCTCGTATAATTTGTAATGACTAATTCTGCAAGAGCCCTCTTGTCTGGAGAGATGAGCAGCATGTCTCAGCTGTTTCTGGTATTCATGGTTCCATCCAGCGCCTCTTGTCACTAATGTTGCAATTTTGAGTGCTCTAAACCAGGGGTGGGCAAACTTTTTGGCCTGAGGGCCACATCGGGGTTGCAAAACTGTACGGAGGGCCGGGTAGGGAAAGCTGTGCCTCCCCAAACAGCCTGGCCCCCTCCCTCTATCCGCCCCCTCCCACTTCCTGCCCCCTGACTGTCCCCCTCAGAACTTCCAACCCCCCCGTCCGCTCCCTGTCCCCTGACTGCCCCTCCTGGGACCCCCCACCCCTAACCACCCCCCGGGACCCCACCCCCTATCCAACCCCTACTCCCTGTTCCTGACTGCTCTGAACCCTATCTGCCCCCCTGCCAGGCCCCACGGGACTCCCACGCCTATCCACCCCTCCATTCCCCATCCCCGGACCACCACTCCGCCAGAACCCCCAACCCTTCCAATCCCACCTGCTCCTTGTCCCCTGACTGCTTCCTCCCAGGACCCTCTGCCCCTAACTGCCCCCTCCCAGGACCCCATCCCCTATCCAACCTCCCCTGCTCCCTGTCCCCTGACTGCCCTGATCCCTATCCACACACGCACCCCTGACAGGCCCCCTGGGACTCCCATGCCTATCCAAATGCTCCCTGTCCCCTTACCATACCGCTCAGAGCAGCAGGAGCTTGCAGCCCTGCCGCCCAGCTGGAGTCAGCCACGCGCTGCCCAGCAGGAGCCGCGGGCCAGAGCGCGGGCGGTGCAGCAAGCTGAGGCTGCAGGGGAGGAGGGACAGCAGGGGAGGGGCCGGGGGCTAGCCTCCCTGGCTGGGAGCTCAAGGGCCAGTTAGGATGGTCTCGTGGGCCGGATGTGGCCCGCGGGCCATAGTTTGCCCACCTCTGCTCTAAACTCTCACACACTCAGTGTACACACCTGCATACAGACACACAAATGTATCTATACACACGTGTGCACAAATGCATACTTACACATCACAAATATATATTCAAACACACGCTCTGCACATGCACATAATACATACATGGATGCATTAGAACCACAAAAATAGCTGGAGACGCTCCAGGGATAGATGACCTGGGCCCAGATGTCTCTACAGTTGAAGCCTTTCCATGTCCAGCCGATATCTGCTTTTTATTTAATTGTTGGGAAAGGCTGAGTTTGCATGCTGGCATCCCATGGCAACCATTACACCAGAGCAGGGAGAAGCAGAGTCTTTCTGTGCTTACAATAGAGGTCTAGAACTTCTGGGTTCTCTCGCCTCCTCTTTCCCTCATTTACTTTGTCACCTTGGGCAAGTTATCTCCTCTTTCTGGGCCTCGGGATCCCCCTCTGTAAAATGGGTATAATTCTTTTGAGTCCCTCTTGGGGGTGATGCAGCTTAATTCATCTCTTTATATTGTACTGCTTTTGCAGTCTTTGGTGAAAGGGGCTCTGTCGCGGTGCCCAGTGGTGGTGGTAAAGAGTAAGGAATCTGCACGGCTCTCTCAGAGCAGATCTGAGTCCTGGAGGCAATGGATTTGATACAACACATGGATCGAGGTTCAAGAAGTTGTCTGTGTCACTCCGTTTGCAGCCCTCTTGGGACAAGTAGAAGATGGTCAGTTTCCAGGATGGTTGAATTGGCCAGCAATTTCCCTGGCAGTAATAAATAACAGAATAGCCTGCCACCTTTTGTCTGATGAAGAAAGTAGCGCTAATGAGTTCTGAAAGGAATGCAATCTAGTTCCTCTCAGGTAGAAAGATTGAGAGGGTGTGTGTGTGTGTGTGTGTGTGTACACACATTGTGTTAACAGGTGATTCATGAGGAAGAACATCCAAACCTCCAGCTGTTATTCTCCTAAGTGGACTCACTGAAGAAGTGTTCTAGTGGCTGTCTGAAAGTCAGAACTCCTGGGTTCTCTTACAGACTCTGCTGCCAGTTTGCTGAATGAAGCAAGTCACTTTTTGTCTCTGCGTCCGTTTACCCATTAAATGTAGGGGACGGACACTTAGCCACGGAATAGCTATAGGACAGGCAGTGGCAGAGCAATCTTCTGCACTCCTCCCTCTACATCCTCTGCTCCAGGGACCTCTTCTGCAGGTGAAAGGATAGTTCAGTAGAGCAGTTTCCCATGTCCATTCTGTCATTGGCCTGTGCTGAAGACACCCAGACAGAAAACCCCCAGCTTACTTATGACAGGCCCTTGAACAGCTTCCAGATGCCAAAAGCTTTTTGCCATCACTGAGGTGGGCTGGATTGGAGCTGGTGACTGGAGATGAAAGGTTCCTTCTCCTGCTCCCTGTCCTCTCCCCATACTCCTCTTGTGCTTACCCACTAAGGTTGCAGCTTTTCCCCTGGTAACAAGCCTCCTTTATAATCAGTCCATGAACACTCAATGTAGAAGACCATAGGTGCTCCCGGAACCTGGTAAATGTTTTCCTCTTTAGTCAATTCTTTCTCATTCTGGCCCTGGCTCCTCCCCGCTCAACCCCTGGGTTGTATTTGGAGGTGAGGCTCAGTTGCAATACCTGGTGCATCTGGAGATCTTCCTTGATCAGATATGAAAGCGATGTGATGTGGCTTCTCCTCGAAAGCACATGCTGTGCTTTCAGTGCTGGCCCAGCCTCTGGGAAAGTCATCCTGGCCGCACGCTGCCAGCAAAATGTGTCATATTTAGAAAGCCGCCAGCTTGAGGTTGGCGCTGATGAAACTAATTTTCTTTCTTTGCTCTTTTGCCTGATTGTCCTTCCTGCCAGCTCTAACTGGCAGTGGAGCAAGGAGTTGAGCAAATCCCTGGTTCTGGAGAGGTTAGAAAGACCCTCTGTGTGTCACTCACAAAAGGAAAGAGTTAATTTGCCGGTGTCACTGAGAGCCTCATCTCCACACTTGCCCACAAAGGAGAAGAGAGTCTGTTTGACTGGGTCTGCTCAGGAAAGGTACGGGGGTCCTCAGGTTTGTACAGGGTAGAAGGGTGTTATAACAGAAGCTGTTGGGTCAGTGGCTACTGACCGCGGCCACGTGACGGGGGTATAACCTTTGTCTCATTCTGACCCATGGCATATGCTTGGGGGCCAGGAAAAACCCATCGGTCTCTTATTAGATCTCCCGCACCTTCACTACCGTTATCTTGGGGCTAGTTTAGTCCCCTCAATCTCCACCCGTCGGTTCTCTCAGGGCCTTCGTTCTTCTACTCTAGGCTGAGGACATAGCACAGTTTAATGTTGTCTTTCCACAGAGTCATTGTCCTGCCCTTGCCCAGTACCTCATTCCCTTTGTCCCTCCATTTTCTGGCTGCTGTTCTCTCCAGAACTCTCCCCAGCAGGGATGGAGGAACCAAGGCAGATAAGATAAACTAATAGTATGAACCTTCACCCAAAACATGAACTCAGCCATCCTCTGAAGCTGCTACTACTGGCCACTGCCAGGGACTAGATAGACTTAGGATCTGATCGGGTTTGATATTTGCTGTGTTCCTATGAGCCTGCCCTGAGTCTTGGTTTGGCTTCCAAAGCTTTCCAATAACTTTTTAAAAACCTATTTTTTCTTGGAAGCAGCCTTTGCCCTTCCTGGCTGCCATTGGGGAAGCCGGAGAAGTGCTGGGAAATCTGATGGGAGGTGAGCGAGGTTCCCAGCCCCGTTTTGCTGTCCCAGGAGGAATTCAGAGAAGGCGTGGTGAAGTGTCTGAGCATTTGGGTGCTTCTCCAAACGGAACCCCAAACTCCAGTGCTGTTTGCCCACCGCTCTGTAACCTAGGCAGCCACTCAAAGCTGATAAAAGTGGTTGCCCGGGGAGGCAAAAATCTCTGACCCTCTCTGTGCGGAGGGACCTCTTCAGAAAAGGGCCTTTTTGCCCTAAGAGGACTCTGAAGAGGACACTGCCATTGAGAAGAAAGCCCCATTGGTTTGGGGGAGGTGTGGACGCCTGGGGCTCTCCTCATCCAGAGAGGTTTGGGGATGGAAAGGTGGAATGTGCTAATCAAACAACACTGTGTCTATTTTATCAAGGCCCTCTTGGGATGTGGCTCTCTGGCCTAGTTGTAAAGGGGGGGAGGGGAAGGGGAGTTAAAGAGATTTAAAAGACAATAAACAAAGCAACTCTACCCGAAATGAAAAGGCCAGGGTTGAGTAATCCTTTCCAAGTCCCTGAGCTGCACAGCAATCTAACAGAGATTAAAGCTGGGGGGAAGTATTTCCTTAAAACCAGCTGACACATTGGGGCTAGATTGGGTGCGTGCGTGTGCGCGCCTGCAGCCGGAGATACCCGAGAGAGACTGAGAGCAGGGAGGGGACTGGGGAATGAAACATGCACCGAGTCCAAATCTGTGTGTATGTCGTAGGCGCCAAATATGAGGTAATCTGGAAAAAAGGAAAATCTGCAGCGCCAGTTATTTGGAAAGAAAGAGAGAAAAGAGGAGAGAGTGCAAGGGGGAGATGTGCCTGATTCACTGCAGAGGTTGCACACAATCTGGAGAGCAACATGACAACAGATGAAGCTCTCTGTTCGTCCTCTATTACCCCACCCCCGGGCAGGTACCACGTAGGCAGCAGCAAAGCCAGCTTCCCCCTCCTCTGCCAGCGTTCCTTGATCTTGCCATGGAGTGGCAATGGGAAATGGGTCATTCAGTCTCCAGGCTCATTTAGACTTGAGACTGTCTGCTGAGAATGCCGGTGAAGGTGCCAGCTGTGATGGTGTTTTTTCTGATGTGGACGCCTGTCCTGCTGAGAACTGATCTGAGGCCTGCTGAACTCAGCTCACCTGGGCCACCAGGTGGTGAATAACTTTGGTTGCTGGCGACCTAGGAGTGGAAGGCTCTGAAGTCAATTACCAGGCCTCCAAGCCAACATGGGCAGGGATAAGGAGCTATATTTGGTCTAGTATGATTGAGCCAAGATGCAGAGCATTAAATAGGAGTGTGATTGCAGGCCAGCGAGGCCTCATTACTGACTCAAGCTGTTATTAATATTGTTTGACATGGCAGATTCCCCCTCCTTCAAACCAGCCCCTCCTTTCCAGTGTGACTCAGGGCCAAAGTTTGGATTTATTTCCTTGTTTTAGCAGATTCAGTGTCTCCTTTTCTCATTTCAGAGTCGGCCAAACTCAGATAAAAGAAGGAATTTGTTTGCCCCAGTGTAAGTCCCTGTGGGTCGGCAGTGAAACGGGTGATCTCACCAGCAGCAGATCTATTGTACTGTGGAATAGTCTCCCAAAATAAGTGGTGGGAGTCCTGTTGTTTGAGTTGTTTAAAACTGGACTGGATTGAGCTGGATCTAGGGACCATCCTGCAGTGGGCTGGATGACCTAAACGGCTCTCTCCATTTCTAGTCTCTATGCATTAGCATGATGTTTGCCTCCAAGAATTCTTCCAAAGAGGATGCTGGGATCAGTGTACTTGGGATTTTAAAAAACCCCACGTGGTCAAGGCCTCTGTTTTCTCCAAAAGGCGGCCACCCAGCACTTCATCACATCAGGCTGGGGCACTGGCTCCTTGCAGACCTAGGGTATGTCTACACTGCAAGCTAAGCCTGGATTTGGGGCACCTGGGCTTGTGGAATTAGTGTTTCCAAGTCCACGCCTGAAGGTTCAAGCTGCATTGTAAACCTGGGTTTACAGTTGCTGGGCCCACATCTCAAAGCCGTGCTAATGCATCCATACTGTACTACGCAGATCTTCTGCCTTGGGTTTGCAGCTTGAGTTGTGTCCACACTGCAAAATTACACGGATTGGACCTGAGTCCCAGCAGGACTCTGGCTCTGACCCACCTCCCCTAGCAGGGTCCTAGAGCTCTGACCCACTTCCCCAAGCAGGTTCCTAGGGCTCTGACCCACCCCCTAGCAGTGTCTTAGGACCTGGGTCCTGAATGCTCGCTGACCTGAGTCAGACTGATTGGATAGAAGGGGGCTTGTGCTCAAACCTGAGTTAGAGCCTGGACTTAGTGTGCAGTGTAGAACCACCCTGCGAGGGAAGAGTGCCCCTTCCTGAATCGCCAGCACTCTTAGATGCCAGATCCTCCACAGCTTTGCACCTTGTGTCATCGTTTACATTTGTGCAAAGTGGGCATAAAACACTACAGACGGTTCTCGTTTATACTTAGGTGCTACTATGCTCTGACAGGGTAACAGTGCCTCAGAGTAAGGAAAATCAGTTCCTACCATAGGTGTAAATGATTACACAACGTGCAAGGCGGTGCAGATCCTATCTGCTAATTGGAGGTCTCCCATCCACACACCATGGAAAATCCTGCTTAGCTCTTGATAACGGACACAGTCACTCGACAAGATATGGTCCCCACCTCTTCACTCTTCTGGACATTCCAGGGGCTCATGCATTTGGACAAATAGTCTTGCAGGCTGATAAGAAAAATAGTCCGTTATCTTGGCAGAGATAACACAAAAATTTAACTGGGGTCTCCTTTAGCATGGGTTGGCTATTAACTTGGACTTCAATGCCTTCTGCCGGTAGGGCACTTTGACCGTTGATAAAAGTAGGATAAGAATTGACTTTTCCAGATTGAACAATTATCTTTTAAACTATTTATAGATCCTTCCTCCTGCCTAAGCTTGATGTTGCTGTTGGCCACTGCTTGACAGACAGGATAGGTTGGGTAACCTGCCAGTGCAATAAACCATATAAGCTGAGGCAAAGGACTGAATTAAGATTATGCGGCGATAGCTTTGTTTTGGGAACATCAAACTTCATTGTGATCAAACAAGATAATTTGACAATTGGCCAATTATGTTCTTCACTACTCCCTCCAACACACACACACTTCATTTCCTAGAGTCCAAGATGTTGCAATGAAGCTGGACTGAACATGGCTATAAATGGAAAAAGCAGCTCTTCTTGGATTGGAGCCTGTGCTAAGACTTTCTTGGGCTCCGTTTTTGTTCCATCTGCCATAGAGTTTAAAGATGGGAATTGGGGAAGGGGGCTGCTTTCCTTTAGGTCAATTTAAATAGTACATTCATTTCCTGGGTCCGAGCAGGAGTTACCTGGATTTCTCCAGCGTCGCATGCAAAACTGGTTCTCTTCATTGAGTTTCATTCTTTCATGGGGTGGGGATAGACCTAGACACAGCTGACAGCCAAAACTCTGCCAGAGTGGCTGGCTCAGTTCTATGGACCAAAGTACCAGGCAAGCCACTGCAACTGATGAATTATACACATATGAAAAAGGAAAATACATAACATGCCTTATACGGCTCTTACAGCTATCAAGAAGTAATGACAGGATGTTCTCACTGGGTTGGTTCTTCCTTGGCTTGGCTTTGCCTATGGTTCCTTCAATAGGGGAAAAAAGGCCCATCAGTCTTGTTGCATAGCAAAGGCAACACTTGGCAATTGGAATAAAAACTGGTTGAAGCAAAGAGGGATTTTGCAGGGGTTGATGCTTTGGTGGGTTGGTGTTACATTGCGTTAGTGTTCTAGCTTGTCACCCCTTCAGAGGTTTATGTTAAAACTCTTAGGTCCCAAGTGAAAATGGATCTGATGATCTCATCATAGTCCCCAGGTGTACAAATGGCAGATCACCATTGTACAGTTTTCAGTCTGCCCAGGAGAGGTCTGGGTTTGTATTGGCGGGAATTTATTTCAGCTCAAAACTGAGGTGCGCTTGCAGAACTGTTTGCGGGACTAGACCAGCACGGCCGATTCTGTGCTTCTGATCTGAAGTGCAGTGAAAGGTGTGTGTAGGGTTTAGGACAGAAAGTGCTGGGGGATTTTCAGGCCAAGGCCTAGAATCTGTAGGGGGAGAGCTTTTCATAGGCCTGGCTTTTCGGAGAAGGGGGGAATTAATCTCCCAATTTCATTAATGCTAAAACTTCACGTTCAGATTAAGGACCTGTTCTAAAGTAATACTAAGCAACTTTCCCAGGATCGGGCCCTAGAACTAAAGAAAGGGGAGCTGCTGGTAGGTGTTGCCTTTGCAACAGGTTATATACCTGCAACATGTTACAAGCACACATTGTACATGCAAAGGCTGCCTGGGACATGCATGTGACATGTCTGCTCTTTGGCTGGTAAGGGCTGAAGGCACCCAACCCTCATTGCCTTTCAGTGAGAATTGAATGGCAATTTGAAAATTCCTGCTTTTGTTTTCCTCTGAGAATGAGAGCAGAAGAGGCCTGGACTTGTGAGTATTTTCTGATGCTTTCCACTCTCTCTGTATGTTGTCTATTATTTCCGGAGCAAGGCCAAGGGGCGTAGAGGTGATTAACAGACATTCCAGCATCGCAGAGCTGTGTAAACGACCAGCCCCTTGTAATGTTTGGCACAGTGATATTTTGAGCACCTCTTTGTGACTCTGGCCTCATTATGTCATGCAGTGCTGTGATCAGTTCATGTTTAACAGTCATCTACTTATACAAGGGAATAACGTTTCTTTGATGTTTATCTGCAGCACTTGAATTTTATGGTGGCAACCTGTTTCTACCCCCCCACCCCCCACCCACACAAACAGAACAAACACAATTCACTCACTCAGGAAACAGTCTGGCCTTGAAAAGGCAGAGACAGATGAGATGGGAATCTGAAAGGGAGGGTTGTAGGCAAAGGGGGACACTGGAAACAAATTGACATGCTCTCTAAGGGTGATTGAATCACAGCGTAGACCCCCTAAAGTGTTAGGCAGTGCTCTTCAGACAAATAGGGTAGATCTGGATAGATACCACTTATTCATTGGGATCTAGAGTTTAGTCACTGTGCTTGGGCCCCTGGCGATGTTTGCTTTCCGTGGACGTTTTTGCTGGCTGAGAGTGAATTGGTGCACTCAAGTAGTCACAATGAAAAAGGTCTCTGACATGGGATGGGACAGCACTTTATTAACACAGCAGGGAGGCAGGGTTCCCCACATCCTTAGCCAGAGCCCTGTGGCATTAAGAAAAGCTGGATGAGGATCTGAAGCTGAACCCTTCACAGCTAGGAGCACGCGGGCACGCAGTTTCTGCACACGGGGAGCTTTCTGTCTGTCGCTCTCCTCTATGAAGCTGGAGTCAATGGGAGTTTTCGCTAGTGTCTGTTATGGAAATGGAGTCAGGTATTCTGAACATGAAACACAGCATGGCCTGGAAGAATAAACCGAAGGCTGGGAGAGTGGAGGTCCCAAGTTCTGGTGGCGACTCTGCCATTAAACTGTATAGTGTAGCCTGGGGCCAATGTTCCCGTTTCCCCCCTCTGGAACACAGGGCATCATAAGACTTTCTGTAGCTATCCGATGGGGGTATGAAGAGGGTTAATTAGATAGAGCTGAATTTTGCCACCCTTGATTAGGACCTCATACCTTGAACAGTCTCACTGGGTTCATTGTGATTGCTCGTGGAGTATGGCACTACTCACTGTGAGTAAGGGTTTGGGTGACTGAAGCCAGCCCTTGATGTCTGCACAGCTCCTTGGAGCATTATTATTCCATGAGAGCTGCTGGCAGTTGTCTGTGGGGAAGGGGAAGATGCCAGCCAATGTCTGTATCTATGCAAAACAAGCTCTTTCCAGCTTGCTCTGAGATTCTGCCCTTGTGTCCACTTTCTCAGGGATCTGGGAAACAGCTGGCAACTCACGGCCAACTTCAGAGAGCCCTTGGGTTTAGAATGACATCTATTTTCTGGGTTGTTTTTGTCATTTTCCTTGGTGTTTGATTGCTAGTGTTGTTTTGGGATACGAGCCCACCCAACAGACTCTGCAAACAGAATCCTTCTAAGGGCTTGTCCACACTGGCGCTTTTACAGCGCTGCAACGTTCTCGCTCAGGGGTGTGAAAAAACACCCCCCTGAATGCAGCAAGTTTCAGTGCTGCAAAGCACCAGTGTAGACAGTGCACCAGCGCTGGGAGCTGCACCCCTTGTGGAGGTGTTTTTGGTTTTTTTAGAGTGCTGGGAGAGCTCTCTCCCAGTGCTCTGCCGTGACTACGCAAGCCACGTTAAAGCTCTGCCGCCACAGCACTTTAACATTGCCAGTGTAGACTAGCCCTAAGAGGAAGGCAAATAAGGAAGGTGCCAATATGCAGTGTGTGGATGTGGGCTGGTTGGCCGCGGTTGCAGGTTAATGCAGTAGCTAGGAGAAGACCTGGATTGGGATAGTAGGGGGTTCTGCAGATCAGGGCTGGGTTCATCAGCAGAGCTCTATGTGGGCACACCTGGAATAGCACGGGGTGCTGTGGGTCATAAGAACAGCCGTACTTGATCAGACCCATGGTCCATCTTTTCTGATTGTGGCCAATGCCAGATGCTTCAGAGGGAATGAACAGAACAGGGAAATTTCGAGTGATCCATCCCGTCACCAGTCCCAGCTTCTGGCAGTTGGCGTTTTAAGGACACCCAGATCATGGGATTGCTTCCTTGACCATTTTGGATAATGGCCCTTGATAGAGCTATCCTCCAGGATTGAGATACATTCATCCAGTTGTGTGGTGGAAGAATTACATTGTGCCTGACTGAACTGTGCTAGTTTAAGCCAGCACTATCCACATCCCTCCCTTTTTCTTATGGAAGGGACACTGATTGCTGCTTCTTTATAGCTCTGTTTTTCAAACTTTGATTAAACTGTAGAGCATTCTCCTTGTTTCCATTCTGCACTTTGCTGTAATACTATTGTGTCTCTGGGGCAGTTTCTGGATTGCTTGTGGAGCAGCAGGAGTTCTGGTGTAGAGCACAAAACCAGGTTGACCTTTTATTCCATTCCCTCCCCAACCTAGCTCTCACAGATCCAGGAAATGCTGAAGGTATCATTAATTAACTGTCCAAACGTTCACTGCTGACCCTCGCTCTCACCATAGATAGTGGGCAAATTGTGTACGCATGCAGTACTCCTTGGTGAAATCTTGACTTTGTTGAAGGCAAAATTCCCCTTGATTTCAGTGAGACCAAGATTTCACGCAGTGTTGCCAACCCTTTTCTTAAAGCTCCAGCTCTTGGAGGCATGTGGTTAGGTGAAAATCTCAGCTTTTGTTTAAAAAAAAAAAAGAAGCTAATCCTCATGGTTGCAGAGAAAAGCTTGAGAACATGATGTTGAGTGCACCCCAAAGGTTCCAAAACCAGAAGACAAAAAGGACTTAAAAAAAAACTCTTATGATTTTTAAGCCAATCTCATGATTTTGGGGGCCTGCCCCGTGATTTTTCGCCCCTTGGGAGCTGGTACTCTTGGCCGGATTGGGCTCTAACAGGAAGCGTGGAACACTCCCTGCGATTCCTGTCCAGTGCGCTCCCTCCTCCACCTTCCCCAGTAAGAGAAAGGAGGGCGAAGGCTTCCTTGGAGTTGTCAGGATTTGCCTGGGAAAGGGAGGAGATCAGAGCTGCTTTTCGCATAAAACACAACGTGTTTAGACAAACTCTGGCTGAACTCGTTTCCTCTTGCGGCCCAGCGTGCTGATAAAGTGGGGCTTGGGGGAAATTACCTCACACGCTGCTCGGGCCTTCCCTGGGAGTCACCCCATCATTGAGATCCAGCGCCCACCCTCCCTTCTGCCGCCCTGAGGGGGAGGGCAGGGTGCGGGAAGGCACTTGGCACAGGGCTCATTAGCAGGCCGGGGCCTGCCACCAGTGACAGTTACTGTTCTAATTTATAGTCCTGAAATGGAGAGGGCGCTGCGATATAAAGTGCATTAGTGCCATTAGCCGGGTAGTTAATGTAAATACCAGCCTCGTCAGAGGTCACTGTAGGATCAGTTGTAGCTAGTCAGCTACAGCTCGGCGTTGTTTACGTTTCACTCAGTTTTATGTATGTGGTGAATTTCCTCAGGAATGTGTGAGCCACTCAGCACATTCGAACTAGCAACTCCTACCATGCTCTGTTATTCCATTGTGCCGCTCTGTAGCTCAGCCGGAGACCTATGCAGAGCAATGGCCGGCTCCCTGCCCTGAGGAGCTTCCAGTCTAAAGGCACGCGCATCATATGAGAGAGCAACTGCAGAATGGGGTATGGCCGTTGGAGCTGGAATGTAGTAGGGGCAAATCCTGCTCCCGTTGAAGTCAGTGGGAGTTTTGCTGGTGGGTCCACTGAGACTGGGATTGCAGCCGTAGTCGTGGTTTTCCTTGCAGTTATCTTCTCTGTCTCCTGGGGAAATAACAGCCCCCACTGCCACCTGCTTCGTAGGGCAGTAGGCTGGGTTAAATGTCTGAGAAGGGTTTGGAAGATGTAAGTGCCCAGGACGAGAGCTGTGCACTGCTTTGCTCCCCGGCACCTGGGGATCTTTGCTCCCTGGCACCGGGGGCCGGAGTGCCCTGTTTTGGTCTGAGCTCTTTGTAAGCTGGGTCTCAGCAGAACTAGGGCTTTTTACATGGGCATCGAGGTATTGTTTTGCTTCTCTGGGAAAGGCCATGCATCCATCCCCCCTCACTCAGACAGTCAGAGGTGAGGCAGACTAGTCACAGGGAAGCACAAAAGGAGGCAGGGTTAGCTGGGAGAGGGTGATTTACTGACAGTAGTTGTGGGTGTAATTGGGCTTGTGAGACTACAGGGCTGAGCTCTGCCCCACTGGGTCACTGTAATCTTCATGGGCCTTGCACCAGAGCTAAGGTGTGAATTCTCTTTTGCTTGAGATTTTTCTGTTTATTGTTCATTTGGGAGCAAACCTAGTGCTGGTGAAAACAAACAACTGATGGCACCGGTGAGAGTCTGGCAGAGTGTGGTTGGGTGTGAGCTGAGCTCTCCCCATACAGCTATGCCAGTGCATCTCAATCTCTGTATTCCCCCCCCCACTCCTCTGCCAGTGCACCTCAGAACCCGTATTCCCCTCACTGCTCTGCCAGTGCACCTCAAACCCCGTATTCCCCTCACTGCTCTGCCAGTGCACCTCAAACCCTGTATTCCCCCCCACACTGCTCTGCCAGTGCACCTCAAACCCCGTATTGCTACCACTGCTCTGCCAGTTCACCTCAAACCCCGTATTCCCCTCACTGCTCTGCCAGTGCACCTCAGTCCCTGTATAACCCCCCCCTCACTGCTCTGCCAGTGCACTTCAGTCCCTGTATTCCCCCCACTGCTCTGCCAGTGCACCTCAAACCCTGTATTCCCCCCACTGCTCTGCCTGTGCACCTCAATCCCTGTATTCCCCTTACTGCTCTGCCTGTGCATCTCAAACCCTGTATTCCCTATACTGCTCTGCCAGTGCACTCAAACCCTGTATTCCCCTCACTGCTCTGCCAGTGCACCTCAATCCTGACCAGCAGTGCCCCCGCTGTTCCAGTCCTGTGTTCCACCCCCAGCTCTGCCAATGCGAATCCACTCATGATTCATGTCACTTGTCACCCAACTGGGATTTGGAGCCAGAGGTGAGAAGTTGGCTCTTCTTCATTAAAATTTGTGTTTTGAATAGAAGGAGATGGGGAAGGAAGGGAGTGGTGCAAAAGGACCACAGGGAGAGGGAAAGTAAGTTCTTGTGTATTCCTTCTCCTCTTGCTCTTATGGCCTTTTCCACAAGACTGTAGATTGGTGGGCTGAGCCCTGCCGAGAAACATGCCTCAGCAGCCGAAGGGAGCTGCAGGCTTTGAGCCCTTCATCCAGGACCAGGAGTGGTCTGTAGCATGGCCCATTATAGCAGCTCATCTGTCCAAGCCTAAGGAAGTGATTTGTGCCTACCTAATACCTAGTGCTCCCACTTCTCAGCATTGGGGCAGCTCTGGTGGGAAGGACGAGACCTTTCAGCTGAGGACTATATATCAGCCCGTTGCTTGTTACCTTGCACTCAAAGGCATCCTGGTGAAAAGCATGCCAAGAACGCTGGCATTTTGCAGGCTGCCAGCTAGCTGAATGCCTAGGAGGGTGAGCTCTGAATGCAGCAAGTGTCTGCAGGCCCCAGAAGGTTAATCTGGGTTACTCAATAGGCAGCATTGACCTCAGGAAAAAACATTCTTAGAGCTGCCTGCGGATTCTCACTGCAGTGTCCAGGCAGCAACATGCACAGCCCCTGGGACTGCACACTCTGTAAGGAACTAAACTGTAGGACTGTAAGAGCAGGAGGCAGGCCTGGCTCCCCCCTCCCCCCGGCAAGATAAAGAGGCAGGCAGGCAGATCTGATAGATCCATGGCTGAGCTATCCGCTGTCCCAGGGAACCGTTCACTAGGCCAGCTCTTAAAGCAAAAGAGCACACGAGGGTCATATTCTGCCTTCACTCACATCCATGCAAATCTGGAGTAACTCTGCTGGCTTCAACAGAGACACACTGGCTTGGCACTGGGGCAGATTCTATCCTTAAGGTCCTAAATACATAGAGAGCAAAAATGAAGCTCAGCCACTTCCCCTTGGTTTCATCTCTGCTACTTAATACAGGTCACTGCCAGCCTTTCACACGCAATCCTCCTATTTGTTCCTATCTTTATGGACCCCAGTGGTATCAAAACTCTGGTGGTGGTGATCTCCAGGCCCCCAAGGGGAAGCCAGATCAGATCTGGGCTGGTTTTGTGAGCCGCATGGCCCCAAGCCTCTGGAACAAGGGTGGGGCCGAACCGGGAGTTTTTTCTTTCTCCAGTCCCATTGCTGGAAGGCTGCAGCCTGTGGGTGTGTGAGTCAGAGTAGGTCTTCGGGATCTGAAGCAGTGGTGTGTTCGCAGAGGGGAGGAGCTATTATCTGAAGCATCCGCATAGAGCCTTCGGTCTGCTCAGAGGAGAGCGAAGAGCATCTCTGAGCTTGTCTCAACCACTAGACTGGTTTGTGGGACAAGGTCTGTGAGGGTCCCTAGACAGCTTGGTGAGAACCAAAGTGAGTGTCGTCCTGACACCGCTGCAATGAACAGCACAAGGAGTCGAGGCAACCTCGTAATCACTGGCTGTCTCTACAGAATGGGTGTATTGCTGGGAGCAACTGCTGGGGGACGCCTGGCTGAGCGCCAGCACAGCTCCCTGGAGAGGAGAGAGCTCTAGCCAGTGTTTTCTAGGTCTCTGGTTTTCCTTTGATCTTGAAATATATAGTGCTCCTTTAGCTTTTCAACAGTCGCCCCGTGGTGGCTGTGTTCTCTGTAGGTGAGTTTCTGCCCAGTGGAGCTGTGGACTGGCTGGGTTTCAGACGCTGGATTCATCCTGCCCAACAGAAGCATCCCCTCCCGTGTAAGTCACCAGGCTGGCTCCCATGCTTTGCATAAATAGTGTTGTACTTCGGGGTCAAATGTCTATTAAGTGGCAGTCAGTAGAACACAGGAAATGGCTTTAAGTTTCCAGCTCCCAAGATAGCGGGAGTGTGAAAACCTAGAAATAGAAGCGCATTAGATGTCAGACTTCCTGCGTAGCAAAGAAAAGTCACTTCCACGACCCCAGGGCGAAATGCAGGATTGATGGAAAAGCCTTATCCACCCTGCAGCACCTGCAGGGTTGTTCCCTATAAGATAGATGTAGATTTTGGTGCTGTTCAGAAGTAGTAGATGTTGCTGGGGGAAAGGGGATTCAGCCTGACTCCTTCCCACCCCCGCTGAGATCTTCAGGATTTCTGCGGGGGAATCAGGGCTGGTTGAATTTTCTCTTCTGCTCGGCCTTGCTCGATATTAACATGCCCAAGGAGAGCTGTTCACAACTATCAGCAGGGGCAAATCTCACCCCCATTGTGTGAGCACCCAAGACCAACCTGCAGCATAGCTTGGGCTGCAGAGAGGCTGTGTGTTGGGGACCCCAAATCCCTTGCATTGCATGGAGCAGTGTCTCTGCAGCAACATGGGGGTGAGGGTGTTGTAAGTGGGGTAGGAGAAGGGGAAGTGGAGGCAGGTTGGAAAGATGCAAATCCAGTGGCCGAACCCCCATGTAGGGGGAATGTATTGGCTAGTGGGTAGCCGTGCAGCAGCTTTGAGGGTTGAGGTGGAAAATTCCATCCACCCCAGTAGGTCTGTTTCCTTGGGCTTTGCATGGCGGGGAGGATTTCACTCTAGTTTCTCGAGGACCTTTCACTGCTAGCCCAAGTTGTATGGCAGCTCCCTTTAAATAACCCCACAGGCTGCACCACTGCTACGCACACGATCTAACGTGAACAGTGGCAGCTCGGTTGCATTGGAATGGTAATGGCAATACCGGCCTTTATCAGCCCACTGAGCTGACTGGGGCAAGCTGAGCCCTTCTCTCAGCCCTCTTGTTTTAATCTGTTTGGCTGCAGACTCTGACTAGGTCACAGCGGCTCCATCTGCAGCCAGAGGGGCTTGAAACTGCCAGTTGGAAATGAAAATTGAGGGTCTGGAGTCAACAGGAGATGAGGGTTTGAGCTGATCTTCACCCTGACAGTCACAATTCAGCCCCTGCTTCCCCTCTCCAGCAGGATGGAGGGAAATTGTGCCAGACTGTTTTGCAGCACAGATTACATCCCCCTTCACGCTGGCTGAGCTCCACCCACTCCCCACCCACCTGCACGGAAGCGGGAATAGAAGCCTGGAAATGCAGCCCCTTTTGCACCCTCTATTCATGGTTGATTGATATAGAAGGAGGCGCATGTGTAAGAGGTGATGCTATAGAACTGGGGGCCAAATTCATCTCTGGTGTAACTCCAGTGAAGTCAGTGGAGTTACACTAGGCATGAAGTGTGTTGGGGGAGGGGAAGGAATGGATGGAGGAAGGGTAGTAAACATATAGTGACTTAGGCCATGGCTACACTTGCAGATGTAGAGCGCTTTGGGTTAAACCAGCCTTCGGAGAGAGCACCAGGGAAAGTGGTCCACACTGACAGCTGCAAGTGCACTGGCATGGCCACATTCGTGGCACTTGCAGCGGCATTTGGAGCGATGCATTATGGGCAGCTATCCCAGAGCACCTCTTCCTATTCTGGTGCTGTGGCTTGTGAGAAGGGGGCAGGGGGGGCAGGGCATTCTGGATCCTGTCCCAACGCCCCATGATGCATCACTTTGCATCCCAGCAATCTCTGTTTCCATCCACATTTGGCGCCATCTTTCAATGGTTTCTGTGCAGAGCGTGCTTTGTCTTCCCTTCGGTCTGCGGCAACGGTGCCCGAACTGCTGCAGAACATGCTGACGAGTCTCGCCAGCACGTCTCGTTTGGCAGTCGAGTTACTGCTTAAGATCCAAAGTGACAGTGAGGAGTTTGAAGATGATATCGAGTCGCGTAATGCATACGACACGAAACTGCTTGTCTCATTCACGGACATGCTCACCACCATGGAATGCCGCTTTTGGGCTTGGGAAATCAGCATTGAGTGGTGGGATCACATCGTCCTGCAAGTCTGGGATGACGGGCAGTGGCTGGGGAACTTTTGGATAAGAAAAGCCACTTTCATGGGACTGTGTGCTGAGCTCGCCCCCACCCTGCGGCACAAGGACACGAGATTGAGAGCTGCCCTGCTGGTGGAGAAGCTGGTGGCTATTGCAATCTGGAAGCTGGCAACTCCAGACAGCTACCGATCGATCGCTAACCAATTTGGAGTGGGAAAGTCGACGGTTGGATTGTGTTGATGCAAGTTTGCAGGGCCATTAATTGCATCCTGCTCAGAAGAACCGTGACTCCGGGTAACGTGCATGACATTGTGGCTGGCTTTGAACAAATGGGTTTTCCTAACTGCAGAGAGGCGATCGATGGAACGCATATTCCTGTTCTGGCACCAGCCCTCCTAGCCTCTGAGTACATTAACCAAAATGGGTATTTCTCCATGGTTCTCCAGGCGCTTGTGGATCACCGTGGTCATTTCGTTGACATTAATGCCGGCTGGCCCAGAAGGGTGCTGACACATGCATCTTTCGGAACACTGGCCTGTTCAAGAAGCTGTAAGCCGGGACTTTTTTCCCAGACCAGAGGATCACCGTAGGGGAAGTCGAACTGCCCATTGTGATCCTTGGAGACCCCGCTTACCCTTTAATGCCGTGAGTAAGCACAAGGTCCATAGGGACTGATTGTTTCATGGCTGTACTGTCCTCTGGGTTTCTGTGCCTTGGGGAGAGCCAACAGCTGCAGGGGGCACCTACACTGAACACTGTCCCAACATTCTCCACAGGAGTTTGTCCTGGAAGATATCTCGCTTCTGAGGGTGACCAGGAAAGCAAGGGAGGGTCTTCTCCTACAATGCGGCTTCCACCCTGGCCCGTACGCAACTTGCCTGCGTGCAGCAATGGTCCCCTTCGTCTCCCATACCTAAACACTTCCTTCCCGAAAAGAAAGCCGCTTACTAGGAACCTCCTCTGTTCTTTGTCCTTCCCCAAGCACCGGACACCGCGACTGGCTGCCTTCCTCCTGGCTCGAGAAGAGCTCCTGGCTGCATGCATCTAGGGATTCCAGGGTGACTCCCCCCGCCTCAGCACCATTGCTCATGCTTTCCTCCTCCCCCCCCCCCCTGCTGTGCTGGGCTCGGAAGTGTCCATGGTGGTCATTGCAGTGGAGGTGGGATCGCCCCCAAGTATCGCGTCCAGCTCTTTGTAGAATTTGCAGGTCATGGGGGCAGCACCGGAACAGCTGTTTGCCTCGCGGGCTTTGCAGTAGGCACTCCGCAGCTCCTTCACTTCAACCCGACACTGCACCGCATCCCGGTCATGGCCCCTGTACATCATGGCCCTTGATATGTGCCTGAAGGTATCATAATTCCTATGGCTGGAGCACAGCTGGGACTGCACAGTATTACGTATAATGTGACCAGGGGGCTGCAAAAGTGCAACAAAAGAATAGACCCCTTCATGGTCAGAGGCTAGAAAACAGTGAGCCAGAGGGAGATGCCATGGAAAACCTACCGGTTGGTGCGAAGGAGCATTTCGCTTGATAAACGTGGTGGGCCTGCGTCCCATCTCACTTGCACCATTTTCCCCCTGGTGTAACTCCATTGACAGTCATGGAGTTACTCCTGATTTACACCAGTGCATGTGATTCCTGCACTCTATCAGGGCCGAGGCATGGGCCTGAGTCTGTGCTGGGCACCAGTGGCACCCGCAGCCGGACAAACGTTACACTCGGTGCTTACCACAGGCAGTGGCGAGGAGAAGCAGCACTGGCAGCCCCACTGCCCAGGGGGCCCACTCCGCTTTGGCCTTGCCGGCCCTCTGCTGTGACGGGGTAGGGGCCTAAAATGCGTGATTAGCATTGTGACACCCAGGCACCAGGTTGCAATACCACTCACCCTCCGTGGGGCTGGCTTCTGTACCCTGGGGGCCTGCCTGGCCTCACCCCGCTTCCAGCAGCCTGTGTCCCCTCTCAGAAATGGAGAGTAACGCTGCCCCAGGCGGCCTGCGCTGGAAGGTGGGGGCTGAGCGCTCAGCAGGAAAGGTGCTGGGGCCGGCGGCTGCAGTGGGAATGGCTCCACGGGGACTGACAGCGCGTCATGAGAAAGGTTTCTGAGTGTGCCCCTGCCGAGTGCTCAACTCCACTGGCCACAGCGGAATTCCTGAGCTGAGAGCAGGACCGCACCGTGGGAGCTCTTCTAAGGCAGGTCTGGCACGAACTGGGCACTATCCTGCACCCAGATCATGCCTCTTTTTGGCTTTCATCTTAACCCCTTCTTTGCTACCCGCTGCTGAATCAGATTGTTGCATGTGCCCTAAAAGTTATTCTGGGACCTTTCAACCTCTTACAGGAGGCAAGATCAGACAATGTGAAGTAGGCGGCATGCCTAGCAGATAACTGGTCTGGGGACCTTTCACTTTGGCAGCCATAAGTAAAAACTTGTATTAAGTCCCCAGCAGCAAAGCTCTCCCCATTGGAGGCCATGGGGTTTCTCCTGGGGACAGGCCCTAGCTTTCACAAAGCTGTTCCACAAGGCAGTTTTCACCAGCAAAACCGACATTTTGTTTTATAAATCTGGAGTGAAGGGGAAAAAAACCCTGAAACTGGACACAAATAGCGGTAAAATGTACATGGTCACTGTCACCCAGCATGTGAGGGGGGTAATAAACGTGGGATTTGAAGACTGGCAGAGCCCACTCCAGCCCTGGGAGAATGGAGTATTGCGTGGTCTAAGCTGGCAGAATTGGTGGGAAACCAGGACAGCATAGCAGTGAGATTTGAGGTGGATTGGCAGAGTTGTATGAGGACTCAGGACTGGAGTAGCAGGGGGTACTGCAGCTTAAGACTGCAATAATAATGATAGATAAGTCCTAGCTCTTATGTAGCACTTTTCATTCATAGAGCTTAAAGTGCTTTATAAAGGAGGTTAGTATCTTTATCCCCATTTTACAGATGGGCAAACTGAGGCAAGGTGGTGAAGCAGCCTACAGTTATTAGAACCAAAAAGGAGGCTCGAATCTCCACTTCTTTGCACCACCCTGTGTAGTAATTCATGCTGGTGCCACTGGTGTGTGGAGTACTGTGATTTGGTAGGGTTGTCACCGGTGTAAATGACTTCATAAGATGCCCATCAGGGAAGAATCTGGCCCTCTCTGCCTGGCTCTCCAGGGGGCTGCTTACCCCTTCTGTCACTAGTGCTGAAGTTCCACTTCATTCACATACTGCCGGGGGTAGAAAAGGGCGTTTGTCTCCAATCCTGCTGAGTCAAAGCTAGCAGCTGCTCTCCGGTTGTGTTTCCTGCCCTGCATGCCTCTGAGGATGAGTGATGCCTTCAGGAAGCAGTGAAAGAGTGAATTACGTATGTATCCAGTCCTTCTCCCAGGGAGCCTCTGGGCTTTCCCAGGGAGAGAGCAAGTTCCACAGAGACTTCATCCGTAGGGGGAAAGGTCCGTCCATGGCTCTGCTGAGCAGCCAGGGCTGAAGCGTGGGGGTGAGGAGGACAGGGAAAGCTTTTGTGTAAACCGCTGTGGAATTGATTATTTGTCCTTTCGTTTTTGGCCACCATCCATCACCTCCATATCCGAGACTGACTGACTGCTGTTATGTGGGACTCGACAGCCTGTGTGAACCAACTCGCTGTAGGCTACGTGGCTCTTCCAGCCACCAGTGCCCTGGTCAGATTGTGAAATCTGAGGCTGCAAGGTCGGCTTGCAGTGACTGGAAGGAGGGAGATTCACCGATACACTTCGGAGCAGGATGTTAAATGTCTCCATGACATGCGCAGCCAGATCCTCCATAGAGGGGTCAGAGTGCAGCACTGGGCACTTTGCCAATCGAGGATGAAGTCCTACCGAGCCTGCCTTCAAGTGAATCCATAGTGAAGGTGTTTCCCTCCCAGTGAGTGAGTCTTGGGTGGTCTCCATGAGGGGCATGGGGGTCCCGTCTTGATCTACCTAGTCCCTGCCTTAAAACATCGATCAGCCGAAGAAATCGAATGGAAGGACTTTTCCCTGGCGCTGCATTGCTCTTGCTTTGTGAAGAGGGATTGCGGTCACCCTTCACAGGTTGGGCTCCGTAGGATGATGAATCCTGCCCAGCACAGCTGTGGAATGTTACACAGAGAAGCTCATGGTAAAAAGTCATGAGCAGGACAAGAAATGCAAAGGGACCAGATCCTGCTTTTAGGAGAGCATTGCTGCACTCCTGCCAAGTTACTCTGCCTGCTAGCAGGATTAAAGCCTACAAGGACAGTGTAAAGTAACATGAGGCTTTAGCTTGAACCTATCTTTGCAGACCTGCCTGTTGCGGTACTTCCAACCCCAACAGTTCAAAAATCCAAAGTCAGCCCCCCCCAGTCACATTAGCTTCAAATCATGAGATTTTTTAAAAAATAATAATGTTGGGGCCCTTTAACTTGGTTTCTGAGCCATCAGGTTCCGTTTGATTCATATTTCAGGCTTTTCTCCACAACCATAAGGGCTAGACATTTACTTTTTTGTAATGAAAGCTGAGATTCTCGTGACAACATGACTCCAGGAGCTGGGGCTTTAAGAAGAACACCAAATATCATGAGATTCATAATAAAATCTCAAGTTGGCAATGCCCCTGTCCCTTTTTCACTCTGCGTCTCTAGTGTGGAGATTGCGACACCTGGCCTGTAACCTGACTTGCACTCTCCCATGGAACCCTTCTTTGTGCTTGTGCTGGAGCACTGCCACTTCGCACAGCCCTTCAGGACATCGGGCAAAGGCCCGAGTGAAGGAGGGACATGTAGAGTGATCCCTGCCATCCTGAAAGCTGAAGGTAAGCTCTGCTTTTGGCACCTCAGACCTGCATTTCAGTTCTCTCTGTAGGACAGGAAACATGGAGAGAGATTAAAGATCAGCTCCAGTCAGTGAAGAGTTACTACCAGTCTGTAAATTGCTAGTAAGAGTCTAATAACAATAATTAATAATAAAGGAAGAGATTTTCAAAAGCACACGTGGGGGAAAGCACTCAGCCCCCACTGAATTTCAACGGGTTGGGCACCTTTGTGTGTCTGAAATGTTCCCCAAAAGTCTTAACACCCAAAGAACCCAGCCAGGATTAGCACCCCATTCTGCTTGGTGCTGGGCAAACACAGGTAAAGAGATGATCCCTGCTCCACAGACCTTATACTCTAAAGGACCCAAGAACGAGGTTGTGTATTTTGCATCAGCATATTTTATTCCTAGGGTGGGGGCAAGCTTCGGGGATTTCGGAAAAAGGCTTCCAAATAAATGATTTACCAGGGCAATAAAGGCTCGAGGGCTGTTGGGATGGCAGCTAATCTAAACGCCTTCCACCCACTGACCTATTATAGCTTTCGCTTCGCTGCTTATTGTTCTGCTTGCCATTTATGGCCAGGGTCTCTCTCCTGCTGAGGTGTGGCTGATGGACACGGGTGATTAGATGCTAACTAATGCAGTGTGTGCAGGATCCAGTCAGAACAGACTGGCTTTTCTTTTGGGTAGCAGAAGTTCTTGGTTTGTTTCAAGTCATGAATCAGGAGTCTCATGTAAACGGCCTCTCCTGCAATTTTCTTTTTTCTAGAGATGTCTGGACCCAAATCCCTGATCCAGACACTCCTGAACTTTGGGTCCGGATCCAGGTTTAGAAACCTCCATTGCTTGTTTCTCACCAGAGCCCAGACCCAAGGGCAGGGGTGGCTCCAGGACCCAGCATACCAAGCGCGTGCTTGGGGCGGCAAGCCGCGGGGGGCGCTCTGCCGGCGCCGCGAGGGCGGCAGGCAGGCTGCCCTCGGCGGCTTGCCTGTGGAGGGTCCGCGGGAGGTCCGCCGAAGCCGCAGGGCCAGCGGACCATCCGCAGGCAAGCCGCCGAAGGCAGCCTGCCTGCCGTGCTTGGGGCGGCAGAATTCCTAGAGCCGCCCCTGCCCAAGGAGTCTGACTTCCCCTGGGTGGTTATCGTACCCATGGGCTGCCTAGGCCCCGTTGGCGGCTAGAAACACCGAGCGGACTGCAGCTCACTGAGGCAGACGTGGCGGCTGTGCCACAAACTCTGAGCCTCCTACTAAAACGCTGAGCCGAGAAACTGCTCTGCTCTTGGCTACAACACAAAGTGTCAGAAACAAAAGCTGTATCGTGTAGAACTGAAAACCTCAAACCAGCAGCGGTTGTGACCTTTTAAGAGCCTGCAACAATACTGCAAACCAAGTGCTCTCCTTGTCTGCAGAGCAGATCTCTGAGCCACCCGGCTCGCTGGGGTGAAACACACCCTTGAGTTGCTTGTAGGCCCCCTTGCCCTGGGGCCTCCCCTCTGCACCGGTCTGGGATTAGACTTGCAGAGCCGGGGTGGAGGGTGCTGCAGTGGGTGGTTGGTGCCCCCTCAGCAGTTAAGCATAGCGCACCCATTGAATTAGGAGGCTACATCTGCCCCTGTGGCTAGGCTGTCTGGCAGCCTTTGTGGGGAAGGCAGACACCCACTGCAGAGGTTTCCGGTGGTGTTAACTCTCTCCTGGCCAACCCCTGGATTGGCTGCGTCCAGTTGCTAGGGCAAGTTGAGGATCTCGATGCTGTGGGATGCTGGCTTTGTGATGCCAGTGACATGGGGCTAGGAATCAGGAAGCATTTGGATTGGCTAACGGTTGGCTCCGTTTCTTTCATATTTAGGTTGGGCCAGTAACTTTGAAAAGTCCCATCACAGAGAGTCACTCGTTATCCCCATTCCAACCCTTCCTTCGCGTAAGAGCTACGAGGAGGTTGCTTAGGGCAGCAGCTTGTCTTTTCCTTGGGCTGTGCAGTGCTCTGCCTCCAATAGACAGGAGGCACCCAGTGGAAATCTGATGGAGAACACATGGAAGGGTACGTGTGCAGAGTGATATGGGGACGGCGGGGGAGACATTCCACTAAATCATATAGGGAATTGCCCAATCCAGTTTCCTTCCTCCTATGCTAACAAATACCCCCATCTCCCAAGTTCAATGGGTTGGGCTGGTCCTAAAGGAATCACGGACAATCCTTGTGAATGTTTGGATTCACGTGTGTGCATCAGAGCACAGGCTGGAAATCACGAGGGTGTTTTCACACATGGCCAGATTCTGCTCTCACTAAAACCTGGTGCAAGTCCTTTGACTTCAGTGGGGCTCCTCTGGATTTACACCAGTGCAGCTGAAATCCAAATATGCCCCAGCGAGAGACACAATCACCCTATCACGGAATTAGTGACCCTTTCATGAACAATGGTGTGAGCTGACAACAAAGCCATGTAGTTCTTCTATAGCACTTCTCATAGCTATGAAAGTGCTTTACAAAGGAGGTCAGGGTCATTAACCCCATTTTACAAATGGGGAAACTGAGGCATGGGGAGGGGAAGTGACTTGGCCTCAGCAGGCCAGTGGCAGAGCTTGGATTTAAACTCTTCTAAGTCTTAGTCCAGTGCACTAGCCACTGGGAAACACTGCCCTGCAGAGATGAACCTCTTCCAGTTTGTGAAGTTATCTTACTTCCTTTCTGCTCAGACCAGGTAAGCGTAGCCACCCCTTCAGAGTCATGTTATGAGGTTTCAGTCACTGACTGTTGCTCAGCCATTTCAATCAAAGCTTTCAGTTTTATTTGGACTTCCTCCAGGGGGGACAGCAGCTTCAATCTGGTGACTTTGAGCACTGTAGGTGGCTGTGATTCCTGGCCAGAAGCAGTGAGGGCAGAGCGGCTGATGTACTACCGCCCTTCTGCTGAGGACAGGAGATGCACACCAGGAATTCAGCACCAGGGCTGAAGACTGGCTGGATTTTCAGACCGGAGAAATGCTCTTTTCATTGCAGGTTTCCAGGGGCCATTGGGTGCAACTGGAATGTAATTTTCATGGGGACTGCCAGGTGTATTGTTTCCAAAATACGAGGTGCCCTACCTACAGCTTGATTGGGAATAGCGGACAGAGGGAGACGTATTCTCCAGCAGTGAGTGCATTCTTCTGCTTTGAATTTACCCTAGGCATATGCAGCATATGCAGCTGCGTAGGGCACCATGAAATTTGGGGCACCAAATTGCCCCAAATTTCATGGTGACCTAGGCAGCTCTAGCCCCGGTGACCCACCCTATCCCTCGGCCTGCCCCCCCACTGTGGGCTGCACCCACTGCAAGGGGCAGGCCCTAGGGGGATGTGTGGGGTCCTGGACAACTCCCTCTGCCCTGCCTCTTACTTTTCGCCCCCTGCTCCACCCCCAGCCCGCCCCCATTCCCGTGACTGGATCGAGGGGATCCCTTCCCCCAAAACCCCACTCCCAAGCAACACGGCTGCAGCAAGCGAAGTGGAATGGGCTGCTCCCAGCCCTCCGCTAATCCCCCGGGCCACTCTGGGGCTGTGCGGCCCCCAAAAGTGGCCCCCCACAGCTCCTGTCTCCCAGACCTTGGTGGAGGGTGAAAGGGGAGGCCTGTGGCCCCACACAGCCCCCCCAAATGGCTAGGGACGGCCCTGAATTTACTCATCCCTCCTCTGTCAGCCTGTCCCTCAATTTCAAGTAAGGATGGGTGATCCACAACGAAAATGAGAATGGCCCAAACCTTAGCCCCAAACTCCCATTAGAGGATGGACACGCACAAAGGAAAGGGAAAACTGAACTCCACACTATCTGCATTGATTTAGCATTAGAACCATCTCCTCAGACCTGAAGTGTTTATTAGCTAAATTCAGCGTCTGAGGAAATTGCATGCGCTCTGCTCTGCTTCTACCTGTAGGAGCTCAAAGCAAGAGGAAACCATGCAAGAAAGAGAGAGGAAGTGAACCAAAGCCACATGAGAAGCTTTTTGGGTCACACATAACTCTGGCCTTTGCTGAATACATACCTCGTCTGATTCTCTGCACTTTTCGATGTCAGTAACTGCATTGCTCTTTGTTCATTATGGCCCCGATTCAGCAAAGCACTTAACATGCTTAAGTTTAAGCTCATGAGAAGTTCGGTTATAGGCAGCGGTACAACAGCGCTCACATGCGTAAGTTCTTTGCTACTTCAGGGCCTGCATGCTTAGAGAAGTGATCGGCATTGCTAAGCTGGAAGCTAGAGCTAGGCAGGAAAGCACCAGTCACTATCCAAGCAGAGGACTGGTATGAGCCAGGCACTTAGACTGTGAATGTGAAATGAAGACGAACAAGGAGACTAAGTTATCAGTGGCGTTAAGGGTATTTAATGTCTTAGCCTTGAAAGATTCCAGAGCACTTTGGAAATGACTGGCCTGCTCCTGCTCTCATTGTGGTCAATAGGAACTTCCCCCCCCTTACTGATTGCAGCCACGCCCAGGATGGCACATGGCAGCTATTTAACCATGCACACCAATGCGACACAATCCTTTTAGCATGACACCAGAAGAATGACACAGAATGTCCCACTGAAACCACAGAGGAAATTTAGAGAGAATGTAATTAGCTGGTGGGAAGTGGGCCAGGACCTTGCAGGCAGCAACTGTGTTCTGCAGAGAGGCGCCATGGGAATGACAAGGATGAGTGCTTAGGTGCTGTGTCTCCTACTACATCCCGAAGATGGCAAGTGAAGGTGCACTGTCAGGTTCACTTTAAGCCCAGGACAGGATGTGGCACATCAGAGTTGCAGTGCTGCAGTATCGTCATCACTACACCCGGCATATCTGATGCTGCAGGATTTGGCTGTGAATGAATGTCTGTTGCAGAGACAAACCCCCGCGAGACTGATTAAAAGGAAGTCCTTGTGGACTCTTAGGGGCATCTATGCAAGGACAGTCCCAGAGCTGTAAAGCTGTTTACTGCAGGAGCAAGGGGACACAGGAGAGTGAAGCAAGCACAGTACTTGGGGAGGGTCCAGTTACAAACTGGCTTGAATCACAAGTGAAGTGACTCCTAAGTAGGCTGCTTGGGAAATAGCTTGGACAGTTTAGAGCAAAAATGGATGCCTGTTTGGGTTAGAGGTCCTTGGAGGGTTATGCAGACAGATCTCTCAGCCCTTCAGGGAGACAAGAGACAGGGCCACCCAGCGCTACCAGCATGAGAACAAGCTTTTAAGAACACTTGCTATAAAAACAGAAAGAGAGATTTAAATGATAACCCGAGGCTGCTTCCTGTTTACAAGGCGAGAACTAGATGATCTCCCAGGAGGGAGGCAGAGGTGCTTACAGCCCTGGGCACCCCTCCATGGGTTCTGAGTACATGTGATCCTTCCTCTTGCTCCTGCACTCTGATTGGCTCCTGTCATGCTCTCTGGTCTGATTGACTGTCGTCCTCAAGCTCCAGCTCCACAAACATGGAGACCTTAATTTTTGACTTTCCACCCATTTTGTCACCATAGAGTCATAGAAGTGTAGGACTGGAAGGGACCATGCTGAATCCCTGTCTCCTTTGTCTTCCCCATCCTCCTCCTCGTGGTGTGTATCCTCCCCACTCCTCTCAGCCCAAATACAAATAATTCATTTTCTGGTTAACTTGCAGTTAGTATCAGTGACAGAGTGGGGCAGGGGCCAGACAAGTTTAGTGTGGGCATATGGATCTGAGGTCTGAGGACAATCACTAATGAGAGTACAGGGATTTGAATAATTATCAAAGGGTTACTGAGAAATAATTTGAGAGTGATTATGCAAAGCACTACCCATCAGCCAGTTAGTGTATATTTGAGAAACAGAGGCTCAGTTCTGTGTCACATCCTGTAGATGCATCCCTCTATTCTAACTGGCTCTGGTCTGCGTAAGAACTGTACAGTCTTTCCTCCTAACCATGCAAATGGTTTTGCAAATCCCTGCACTCTGACTAGCTCCTGCCCTCAGCAATCCCCATCCATATGCCCAAAAATTCCATCTCGGTGCAATTTGGGATAGGCTCCAGCCTGCATGGAGAACATCTGGCATCTGTGCATTGAACAGTATTAATCACAGCACAGATTAAATCAAGTAAGATGGTACAACATCCCTCCTTCCCCCTAGTGAAGGTCAATTCAGTGTTTCAGCTGTAAAATTAACATAGGGGTCTGGGCAAATGATACTCTGGCAAGAGCAACTGCTGTGTGGGATGATGGGATGGACAGCAGTCTTAGGCTACGTCTTCACTACCCGCTGTATCGGCGGGTAGCGATCGATTTTTCAGGGATCGATATATCGCGTCTCATCTAGACGCGATATATCGATCCCCGAACTCCACCACCGTGAACGGCGGTGGCGGAGTCGACATGGAGAGCCCCGGACATCGATCCCGCGCCGTGAGGACGGGTAAGTGATCGATATAAGATACTTCGACTTCAGCTACGTTATTCACGTAGCTGAAGTTGCGTATCTTATATCGATTTTCCCCCTTAGTGTAGACCAGTCCTTAAACAAGCTAAAAAACCATGTGGTCCTATGACTTCTGAAATCCCCTGTGGCATTTGAGCTGTTTCCTAACAATTCCCGATCGCCTTCGTTTTGAGCCTAGATCCGTGAAGGTTTCTTGTCACCCTCCCCTGGGCTGCTCTCTCGCCTTGAATCTTTTCATGGTGTGTAGCGCTATTGAAGGGCCAAACCCTGCCATCCTTACTCCAGATGAGCAGCACCTTACTCCATGATGTAATGGGATTCCTTGCATACCGATGTACCGCTCAGCCTATGGGTGGCAGAATCGTCACTACTAATTGTATTCCAGTAACAGTGCTGGAATCGAGGCCCCATTGTGCTCGTGCTAGAGCTTAGCCCTGCCCCAAATAGACAAGACAGGCACAGGAAATATTACTGTCCCCGTTGTGCTGGGAATAATCATAGCTGGGGAACTGGAGTACCTAGAGAAAGTGGATCACATCCTCCCCTGGTTAAAATCCATGTAGCTCAATTGAAGTCACCTAGCATCTGGCCCTGAATTATTAGCCCAAGGTTATGCAGGAAGCTTGTGCCAGAGCTCAGAACTGAGCTTACATCCCTTCAGGGTCAGTGCGGTCAGTACCTTAACCACAAGGCTATCCATCCTCACTGAGAAGTCTGCCCTGCGTGAACAGCTGCATCTAAGGGATATTAAGGCTATGGCTACACTTGCACTTCAAAGCGCTGCCGTGGCAGCACTGCCGCGGCAGCGCTTTGAAGCACTAAGTGTAGTCAAAGCGCCAGCGCTGGGAGAGAGCTCTCCCAGCGCTGTCCGTACTCCACCTCCCTGTGGGGAATAACGTACAGCGCTGGTGCTTTGACCACACTGGCGCTTTGCAGCGCCGCAATTTGCAGCGCTGGAGAGGGTGTGTTTTCACACCCTGCTGCAGCGCTGCAAATTTGCCAGTGTAGCCATGGCCTAAGCGCGCCATGTGATACCTTAGATGTGGGTGTTTCCCAGCACTGCCCATACTGGAAGGCTAGTCCTCCTGGAGCACTGTTCTGGGAGGAGGCCCAGGAACTGGTTGTGATGCACAGAGGAGCACTGATGAGTGAGCACTGCTAAAGAGGGATTGTCGGTAAAGGTTGGGAAGCTCTAGCAGCCTGTAGATTTGAGCTGGGTGGGAAATGGATTTTCTGTTCCCTGGGAAATTCCAAAATTTCCCATTTCTTTCTATTCTGAAACAGAACGGAAACCAAACCTTTGAAATTTCCTGCAAACGGAGATTCTGGGAGGGGGGAAAATGGTTTTGCATTGATTAAAACATTTGGTTGGGGTAAAATCAAAACATTTTGCTCGGATTTTGATCCATTTAAACTTCATACAACTTTTTAATATTAAAAAAATGAATTTTTGTTTGACTAGTGTTTTGAAGTGAAAAATCGTAACATTCTGTTCCAGAAATGTTGAATTGGGATGTTTTGACATTATCAAAATGCTTCGTTTTATTTGTTTAAAACTAAATGTCAAAACCACCTTTTAAAAACATTTTGATTTTGACAAATGTCATTTTCCATAAAAAAAAATTTTTTATGAAGGATTTCCAGCCAGCTCTACTGTAGAGGTGATTAACAAAGAGCTGCTGTCTCCCAATCATCCTGGAGCCTCTGCGGACTCTCCAGGGTTTATTCTCCTACGTGTAATCCTTGGCTGAGTCAGATCTCTCTGCCTGACCTCTCTATTCCCCTCCCGTCAGGGAATAAGGAACAGGAGGAAGCTGCTCAGGTTTTTGTGGCTGTGTGCAGCTACAGGAGTGTAGCACAGGAAGTCAGAGCTCTCATGAGATGACCCGAGTGTACAGGAAGTTGAAAGATGGGGGGGAACGTGCAGAAGTGGCTTAGTCTGGGGGAGGGATAGAGGGAGAAATACCAGGAGCGTGATGGAGGCATCAGCACAGGAAAACGCTCCTTTGGCAGAGCCCGCGTTAAGCAAAGCCCAGAGATTTTTGACGTGTGATACTGAACATGGTCTCTGCATGCCCCTATGCAAACTAGATGGTCGTGCCCAGAACTTAGTGATCTAAGCCAGGCCTGCCTCTTCCGTTTTCACAGTGGGGGGAGGAGGAGGCCCCTGGGGAATAGGTTTGGTTATCATTGCATCTGGTTTTGGGTTGCTGAGCAGCTGGGTAGCAGAAGGGAAAGAGTCACAAATAAGCCTGTGCTCTGCTTTAGGTGCCCTTCCTAAATGAGCTGCTACCTATTGTTCTTCTGATTTCCTTACAGGGCTGCTTCACCGTCTGCAGCAGGGGCCAGGGGGGCAGGGAGTGTTTGTAGCTTTAAATGGCTTGTTCTCTGCCAAAGGCTAGGGTTTAAGGATCTCTTCAAAGCCCGCCCAGGAATGAGTGCCCAGTTCCTCCCATTAATGTCTCATGGCAATTGGGTGTCCAGATCCCTTAGCTGGCTTTGACGGTCTCAGCGTCGTATCCTTCCATCTCCCTGTTCCCGTCTCCTCTGGCTCATAGGGGGTGGATTATGCCAAGTGCTCAGCAAGTCCTGGAGGCACTGAGTGTCCTCCAGTCGCTCAGGATCTTGCAGAATTGGTCCCCAAATCGCTTAGCCTTTCTCTTCCTATTACAAAGCTCTGCCCACTTACACTGCAAATTACGATGAGAACATCTAAAGGGCACCAAGGATGGAGATGATGGTGGATTTAACAACCCTCTTGTATGTTCCCTGGCTCTGTTTTAAGGGCCCTGGGAGCAGAGCTCCAGGAGCAGGGGGAACTGGACCTCCTCTCCCTTGAGTTGCTGGGAGGAGGGTTCTCTTCAATGGGTGGGACGCTGTTGATGCTGGTTTGTATGCCTGCTATGGTTACTGCAGCTGCCCTAGCACTTCCCCTGTGCCCTGTTGTTTGTTTTTAGGACCAAGCCCTCTGGAAGGATGAAACCACCAAAGGACGTGGGTGGATTAAGGAATAGGTCATCTCGAGAGTGACTATTTTGAGGAGGAGGAGGGTTTAGATGCTTATACTCAGTCTGCATCTCTTTGAGACCGAGGTCATGCGTGGCAGGCTGGTCCAAGCAGAGACACTACCAGTTCCTCAGATTGGTTCTTGTCCCTGAGCTGGGGCATGCTGGAAAGAGGAGAGGAACCTGGGACTCCCTGTTGGCAGGGTCGCTTCCCCGTGTCAAGTTGTGGATGTTTCACTTGAGTGCTGCTGCAATAAGCATCTCTCCTCTGCGGTTGTATTTTATGTGACCGCTTTGGAGGCAACCTTGGAACATGGGGACTTCTGGGCTACACTATCCCACGTAGAAATAATGGTCACTCATTCTAAAGCTTCCGCACGCTACCTCCCAGGCTCATTGACGTGTATTGCTGGTATGATAACCTGCCTCTGTACAACACCCTCCCCAGCTCTGAGGGGCTGGCTCTTGAGAACATGCCCCTTGGCGATAGAGCCCCATCTGTAAAACACACGCTGCAGACGAGGGGTGACCATTGATTCTGATGATCCTGACTCTCTAATCCAGTGTTCTGGTGTTGTCCAAGACTGTCCAGTTCACACAGTCCCGTATCGGACTGACAAGTCAGACGCCAACCACAGATCACCCATGCCAATTGCAAAATTGCTGTTCCGCATATTCCACTGGGAAGCATATTTCTCTTTAGCAATTTTGCTTGTGGACAATTTAAATATCTGTATAAAGGCCACTGCGGCAGGAGCCTGGTCTCCCAAATCTCCCCCGGTAAGGTGCTCTGCTCTGTCAGTTGGATAGTAGAAAGAAGCTATTATGAGAGGAATGGTCAGGAAGCAAACACCCTTCCTCCCAGTACTGGATGGGCTTGAGTCGTCCTGCTGGCTGTTTAAGGTAGCAGGGATGGGTCAGGGCAGGGCAAACTCCTCCCCAGTGCATCTCTATGGAGTACGAGTGACTGATATAACGTGCCTGGCCCCTTGTTAGGGCTAGGAGGAGATGGCACCAGAAGGATTCCCCCTCTCCCCTGCCCTGCCCCAACAGCTTTAGTTGTGAGAACCTGTTTCCAAAAGGGGTTTGGAGGAATCTTTGTTTTTCCTCCTGGTCTGTCTTTGAGCTTGTTCCTGCATGAATGAGTGGGGTGGTTCAAAGGCCAGCCTTCCCCCCGACCCCTTTCTCATGCCTCAGTCTGTTCTTCGCTGCATGTGTGAGAGAGATTTCTTACCCCAAGGAGAAGCAAAGGCCAGCCAAAGGATGGAGAGGACCGACTGTGGCCAGTAACCCAGAGAGGCTGCCTGTGTGCAAACCCATTGATATGTCCTGACCTGGACAAAGGGCTCATGCTGCGTCAGGCGTTTGCACGTGGGGTTGGTTTGGGAGCAGATGTGCTGTCAGAGGGCGAGGTACATTCAGCTTGCAAATGGACAATGGGTAGCAGCAAAAACCTGGCCCAAAGGCATGTGTTACCGTCCATCTGACTTATCCAGGCTCGCAACCACAGGCGCCGACCCAGTGGGTGCTCCGGGGCTGGAGCACCCATGGGGAAAAATTAGTGGGTGCTCTGCACCCACTGGCAGCCAAACTCCCCTAACCCCCCGCCCCACCTCCATCTCCTCCTCCTCCCCCTTCCCTGAGCACGCCACATCCCCACGCTTCCACCTACCTCCCAGTGCTTCCCGCCGGGCCGTGGCCAAACAGCTGTTTGGCAGTGTTAGCATGCTCCAGGAGTGGGGGGAGGAGTGGGAACGTGGCATGCTCAGGGGAGGAGGTGGGGCTGGGGCGGGGATTTGGCGAAGGGGTTGAAATAGGGACAGGGAGGGGCAGAGTTGGAGTGGGAACTTTGGGGAAGGGGTTGGAATGGGGGCGGGCAGGGGCAGGGCCTATGCTCATCACTGATCCTGTGCCAATGTGCCATTTGGGTGAAGGGGAGTTAGTAAAAAAGCACAAGAAAGGGAATAGTCTTAGGTGAAGCCACTGTGTATGTTCATTTGTAGATTGCAGTGTGGTCCCTGTGTTATGCCATGGAAAGTGATTTGTGTCAGAGCCAGAGACTAAAGCATTTAGGAGAGGGTGGGTGGGGAGTGTTTGCCTTCCCCTGTCCCAAATTATTCACATAGCACCAGTACAGTAGTGATTTGGCACTTGAAAAAAGATGACAGGGTCCTTTATCCCAGGTAGTCATTTTCCAGGTGTTTCCAGGTACTCTCCCACAATGGGACTCCAGTCCTGGTCAGTGTTCCCTCTAATTTTTCCCATGCATGTGCGGATTGATGTTTGTTATGTGCACCAACATGGAGGTGATGTGTGACATATCACCTCCATGTTGGTGCACATAACAAAATTCATGTGGCAGGGTGGAGCTGAGGGGTTCAGAGTGTGGGAGGCGGCTCAGGGCTGGGGCAGAGGGTTGGGGTGTGGGTGTGTGGGAGGTGAGGACTGCGGCTGGGGGTGTGGGCTATTGGGTGGGGCCAAGGATGAGGGGTTTGGGGTGCAGGCTGCTCTGGGGCTACAATGGAGAGAGAGGACTCCCCCTGGGCTGGGTGCCTCTCCCCATCGCGGCAGGGCCGGGGCTGGGCTGGGCTGGGGCCGGGTGCCTCTCCCCCCAGCCGCAGCAGGTTCAGGGCTGGGCTGGGCTGGAGACAGCAGAGAGAGGCACCTCTTCATCCAGGCCTGCAGGAGAGGCATCTCTCCCCGCTGCAGCCCTGAGCGCCTGCGCGGCGCTTAATAGGCTGCTGCACAGCCACGCAGCTTAGAGGGAACTTAGGTCCTGATTAATGATGGACTCGATTCACCACTGCCCTGCAGCTTGTGCCATCATTGGCATGCAGGGAAAGCAGACAGGTATCCCTTTACGCCTACCTTCCACAGGTGGAAAAGCCAAGGTAAACGGCAAACTGGTGGAGAGTTGGGCCTAGTGCATTTATGGCTTTACTAGCCCGAATCTGCTGAAGTTCCTTGTCTTGGGTATTTATTTCCCAACAAAAGTGGTTCATAAAACTAGCCTCTGCTCGTTCACCTTGTTTAATAGATTGTCCTGGCTAGGCTTGCTACTGGTTGTTTCTGAGCTGGGTTGGTTTAAGGGCTGGGCCTGTTCCAGCCCACCAATTCCTCTGGCTTGATTACTCCCAGCAAAAGCCTCCCTGGCCATCGTGACCAGGGGGAGCGAGGAGACTCCTGCGACTGGAGGACCTGACTGGGGGCTTGTTGATCTCCGTCCGTTCGTCTCTGGGCGGCGGAGTTCTGGGCGGCGGCCGCCCGCTCGCGCCTTTGACGGGCAGTGGCGCTGCGCGGCTCTCTTCTTCTCTGCCCCGTCCCCCCCTTCTTCCTATGACCTTTGACCCTCCTGTCCCCTGTTCTTTTTATTATTTTCCCCCCCCAATAATGAGTTTTGTTCTGGCTGTGGCACCTCCCCTTAGGCTGGGGGGGGGGTTCCGTTGAAGCCCGCCCATTTCCTGGAAACCCAATAGATACTGCTGCAGACACAAGGGGCTAGACGTGGCCCAGGGGATTCCGCACAGGCCAGGGGAGAAGGACCCCTTAGGCTGCAGTAGCTCCAGTTGCTCCTGCACCTGCTGATCTGGGTGGGGCTCCATGTAGCCAAGGGGCCAGCAGCCCTGCTCTCTCTAACTCTGCTGTCTGAACACGTGCAGGGAGCCCCTATGGGACTGAACACCACTGTGCACAGAGGGTGCAGGACTCCTCAGATAATGGCCCCCTCCCTCTGCAACAAAACCCCAGCAGCTCTGCCTACGTGGCCCTCATGTTCATGGGAGAGGAGGTAGGACTGGCCCCTTGGTGAAGTCCCAGTGTTGAACTGGAGACATCAGAGTCCCCTCCATGGCAGTGGGTCTGGATGTAGGACAAGCTATGACTGGAGGGCAGGCATAGGCATGGGAAATAGGGATGTGGGGGGTGCTGCAGCACCCCCAGGTTTTATGTGAGGCCACTAGCCCTGCACTCGGCTCCACTCCCCAGCTCATGTCCTGGGAGTCAGCCCCATGCCCCACCTGCTGGCTCCACACGCGGGGCCCTGCTCCCGGCCCTCCATGCAGGACTCTACTCTCCGGCCCTCTGCTAGGGTCTCATCCGCTAGCCCCACTCCCTGGCTGCTGGCCCTGTGCTCGGGGCCTATGCCCCTGGTCCCATGCCCGGGGTTCTGCTCCTGGGGCCCCGGCCTCTGGTCCCACTCCCGGGTGATTGGGCCATGCTTCCAGGGCTCTGCGCCCAGCCCCCTGCTCCCAGGGCTCCACTTCCGGGGCTCTGCTCCTGGCCTCACATGTGGGGTTCTGGCTGCCAGCCCCTGCCAGGGGCTCCGCTCCTGGCCCCACAGCCCCCCTCTCTCCACACCTGTGGCCACAGCCTTGGCCCCCTTATGCCTGTCTGGTCCCTGCCTCCTGGAGATACAGCCCTGCTCCCAGCCTTAGCTTGGGGCAGGGGGGTGGAGGGTGCAGACAGGGGCAAGGGGGCTGGCTTTCAGCACCCCCACTACTAAAAATATTCCAGCGCCACTGAGAGCAGGATCAGGCAGCAGGAGGAAGATTACTCCCAGCAGATTGTCCGGGGTTAGAGAAGATCAGTGAGGTCACCTTGTTCATTTCCCAGCCAAATGCACAAATGCAAAGTGCAGTTCAGCACAATTACAATCACTTACATCAGAGGAGCGGCCAACTAACCTGCTGTATTGGCAGCAAGGTGATGGTCCTGTGGCTAAAGCACAGGGCTTGGCATCAGGAGATCTGGAGGCTGGTCACCATTCTGCCACCGATTTCCTGCATGACCCCCTTGGACAAATCCCTTAACCACGGTGTGACTTGGGATCCCCCCTAGGGGGGCCAGATGTCCCGATTTTATAGGGACAATCCCGATTTTTGGGTTGTTTTCTTGTATAGGTGCCTATCACCTCCCACCCCTGTCCTGATTTTTCACACTTGCTGTCTGGTCACCCTAATCCCCCCACCAGTGAAACGGGGGTGATAATGCTTAGCTGAGGGGCAGGGGAGTTGTGAAGCCCAGTTCATTCACACGTGTGCCGTGCTTTGAGATCCTGTGGGATGAATGCTCCCTGTCTTCCGGATCGCCCCTGCGTGACAGCTCCCTGAGTTTTCGAAATCCCCATAAGCTGAGTCAGCTTCACCTCCTCTCCTTTTTAGAGCGGAGACTTTCCCCGGAGTTACTGTGTCTCAGCGTTTTTATTTTTCATTGGCTCTTTTGAACTGCCCCCCTCCCCCCCCCTTTCCTCTCAGCCGGTTCCACTGCACTCTGCACCCTGGGCAGTAATTACCCAGCGGCGCTCCCACCCCCCGCCGCTGCCTACCTCGGCTGCACCGGGGGGTGCTCGTTAGGCAGGGAGTGACAAAGCCCCTTTGATCATTGACTAGCGCTGTGAACCATGTGACCCCGAAGGGGGCGGGCCTTCCCGGCTAACATAGCCAGGAGCCTAGAGTGCTTCAGCTGCTTGGGTGAGTCTCCTCATTCTCCCTTTGTTCTGTCCAATAATCCTCCCCCCCGTGCCTCGCCTTCTCTCCGGCCGCAGCCTCCCTCGCAGGGCTGGGGACCCGCGGGCCCGGGTCGGGATGGGGGAAGGCAGCCACCCGAAACCGCGAGCGTGGGCTGCTTGCAGTGGCAACGTGCGAGGCTCAGCAGAGCAGGCAGCCTTCGGGCTCCTGTCCCGCTTCGGGAGATGGGCAGGTTTCAGCAGCTCGAGCCCTGCTAAAAGCTTTCCGTCTCCAGGCTGAGTCATTGCAACCAGAGAGAGACAGGGATGGGGGGATTTTGTTTCCATGCTCCGACCAGATTCCGCCCGAGAAAGAAGAAAAGAGCTTTGTGCTTCCCAGCTCTCTCGCTTTGTAAATATTTGGCCAATTGAGCCGAGTGCTTTAGTTTCTTTCTCTCTGGTGGTTTCTTGCCCTTGTTTTGCTCTCCTGGAGACGGAGACTTAACTGTAACTTTCCTCTTGCCTTTATCTAACAATCTCCTTTGAAAGAGTGCAGAGCGAGCGGCTGTGTGCTCCTGTAAGCCCTGGGGGTAGGGGGGCGGGAGTCCCACGTCGGGTTGTGTTCGCTTGAAACTCAAATGACTATTTTTCTTTACGGCGTGTTCTCAAGTGTCGCGTTCAGTCAGTGTTTCTGCTGCTGGGTTACCCCTTGCAAGCCTTTGAATGATGAAAACTTTCAGGGCTGCAGGGGGATATAGTGAGAGGGTTGGGGGAGGGCAAGACGTTTTCTTTGCAACTTACTGGGAGCTCCCGGTTCTTAAATGATCACTTGGGACAGCTGATCGCAGCAGGATCACTGAAGATTGGGAAACTGTGTGTTTATATGGCACTATGGGAAAACCGTAGTCCTACTAAGTAAATGCTTTTCCTGGGACTTCTCAGACAGACAAGTGCTAGGGCATGGGGTCCTTCCGCAGGTACAGATCTGGTCCTGGAACCATTGCCTTGCAATGAAAGGGCTTGTTTACAGGAAATGAACTCCATTCGTCCAGTCCTGGTATCCCCAAACAACTCATTGTCACCTGGCACTTTAAAATCCAAACAGCCTGAGCACCAGATTCTTAGGGTTGCTCTGCTCCCTCTACTGCACTATGCCTGTGCTGCCTGAAGCCAGCATCCTTGTTGGGAAACCAGCTTTGTTCCAGGAAAATGTAGACTTTCCTTTTAAAAGAGGCCAGATTCATTCCTTGGGTAGCTCCACTGCAGCCAGCAAAGTAGCATCTGGGATGAATCTGGCCTGATCTATCTAGTGCCATGAGCATCTGCTGAGACAGTCTTTACCCGTTATGAAGGATGCTTTCTTTTCCATAACTGGGGGGGCTGGGGGCTGAGCAAGCAGCTGAGTATGTAACTGTGCCATTGTTACTGGTGGAGTGAGATTGTTTCCAGGTTTTTCTGTAATGACCATCACCACAATATGCAGGGTGCATTTATGTTGTTAATGCAGAGAACTGAGAATGGAAACCAGTTTCTGAGTTCAGGTCCAGTGTGTTCTGGTTCAAACCCACTGGCTTAATGTGGACTACTCTTTTATGTAAATTCCCCACCATTGCACTGGCATAGATGCCATGTGGATCAGATAAAGCAGGCCATCTGTAGGGGTAGGGGTAGGGTACCACTGCTCCAGTGGTTTAAAACTGGCTATATAGAACAGAGCTGCTGAAGTAACCTACTATCCCAGGGGGTTGGATTTCTCCTGTTAGGAAGCCTTACATATTAAAATCTAGATTCTGGGTTGGATTCTGCTCTCAGATGCATGAGCCTACATCTTATGATGCGAGGTTTGCTTGTACAAACACGTACAGGAGCTGCTTTTAGTGGATATACGACCATGTGGGTCTTGTGTTTTTAGGGGACCAGATCTGACTCTTTTAAGCACTTCTGTTCAACCCCTTCCAAAATCTAGCACTGTGCTCCTTAAACCCGCCCCTTCCCCCAAAGGTTAAAGTGTAAATCCAAGAGTGTAATTGCACAGGGCCAGCTATGACTTAGCTGCTGTGAAGAGCATCGGATAAGAGATGTGGATATGCACTTCTACCCCTATATAATGCTGTCCTCAGGAGCCAAAAAATCTTACTGCATTATAGGTGAAACCACATTATATTGAACTTGCTTTGATCTGCTGGAGTGCGCAGCCCCGCCTCCCCGGAGCACTGCTTTACCGCGTTATATCAGAATTCGTGTTATATTGAGGTAGAAGTGTGTATGTTCCCCACTCAGCTTCATGCCTTCTATTGGAGCAATGTGTCCTAGTGCATAGAGTACTAGACTGGGATTCAGGAGACCTAGGTTCTACTACTAGCTCTGCCACTGACCTGCTCTATGAGCTTAGGCAAGTCATGTCCCATCTCTGTGCTTCAGTTTCCTCAACTATAAAATGGGGATGACGATATGTCTCTTGTAAAGTGCTTTGAGATCTACTGATGAAAAGTGCTATACAGGTAGTAGTATTATTACATCATGAGTTCATCTTGCGCTCAGAACAGTTTCCCACTCCTTCTGTGCCAAAGTGTGCTACACTCCCACTGGAATTGGGGCAGTAATCAGTCCTGCATTGCTTCCCTCACAGTCCCCAGTGTAGGGGGCATGCCAAGGGAGCATGTTGGGAGCAGGAGAGGGCATATTCGTAGCACTACGGAGATTCTGGGCTGGGGCACAGCTCATAGGCTATGTCTACACTGCAGTTAGATGCCTGCGGCTGGCATTGCTGCATAGGTTCTGGAATCCCTCTCCCACCTTTCAGGGTCCTAGAGCCTGGACTCTACTCTGAGCCTGAAAGTCTACACCGCATTGAAACAGCCCTGCAGCCCAAGCCCCACAAGCCTGAGTCAGCTGGCATGGGCCAGCCACTGGTGTCTGGTTGCTGTGCAGACATACCCACAGGCAGCCCATGGGAGGAGAGCAGTCTCATAAACTGCTCTAATTTATGCCTGGGGCCACACGAACCGTGAATCTGGGCCGCACAAAGGTGCGGTGACGTTACCTCTGACCCCTCTCCTGCCGATCTCTGCCTTCTGTGCTGTCTCCAGGAAGCCTTCCTGCCTGGTTCTATTCGCTGATCCTATCACCACACTGTCCCTTACCTGACCCATTGCTCTGTGCCTAGTCTTGTCTTGCTGAGCTTGTAAGCACTTCAGGGTATGGCGTGCGTCTGACACTGTTTTATAATGCACCATGTTTACAGCACTATAATAATGATGCTTGGTGCTATTACAAAGTAACTAGTGCAGCCCATGTAACACTTTTTAGTTAAGGTGAATGTCTCTTACTATGTTAATACAGCAGAAAGTCTCCATGTCTGCTGGTGGAATAAAGTCCATCTCCTGGAGAGGACATCAGAGTGCAGTATCCAAGAGCTGTGACATCATAGTGATTAAATATGACTTTTAAAGTCTGACAGTATTCTAACCAATAGGATAGCTGTATACAAATGAACCAAAGTCTAACTGTGTTGTGATTGGTTGAGTAATCAATGATGTCTCACTCCTGCACTCAGCAATCTGCTGTTCCTAACTTTTTTGAACTCCTTTGTAAGGGAGGGACTCTAAATGTTTACTTCTTTCCCCTTGAACAGAACACTACAAGAGAGATTTTACATTGTAAAATATTTTAATTTGAAATACCATGGTTTTCTTGTTAACATAGTGTGGTGCCCTATATGCAATACCTAGCACAGGAACCCCATCTGTGATGGGGGGCCAGGGGTTAGGCATGCATCCCAGGTTCCAATCTCCATACAATCCATCCAAGCCTTATTCTGGTTACCACACTCTCCAAGACTACAGTGCTGTCTTGTTGAGTAGTTCAAGCGAACCTGGCTCTTACTCCTGACTCTACCAGTGCCGTTCTGTGGCCTCAGAGCAGTCACTTAACTGCTCTGCACTTCAGTTTATTGATCTCTGAAAGAGGGTTAATGCTTTCCTATCAAGAATATAGAGAGGCTTAATTACCGCACAAGAGAAAATCCTGCTGAGTTAGTGTTGCTAGGGCATTTCAGTGGAGCTCAGATAACAATCCCTCCAAAAATTCTATCCTAAGTTGAAATGTGGCATGTGAAATTTCAAGGGAATTGGATTCTTTTAGGGAAGTTGAGTAATTGCTGGGAGGTCTTGAAAATCAGGTTTGTACCAGGAAGTTGGTTTCAGCCTTAATTACGGTTACCGCTGCTCCATGACGCATATAAAGCACTTTGCATTTCTCGAACAATTGTCACCTGAGCATCTCAAAGGATCATTATCACATATCCCCTGCTCAGTGCGTGTGGGTATGGTCTTCTGAATTGCAGTCAGCTATAATTGGGCCATAGCTATTGCTCTCAGCAGCATGTGCCCTGGCTTCTACTGGAAAGTCTCAATTGTGCTCAAGAAAGGGAAATGGAAGTCCATCCTCACCATGCCCTTGAAATGGTCTTCCATGTGCACTGAAAACTGTGAGATCTCCTGTCCAGGGTCCTCCTTTCTCAGAATTCCGGGGCACTGTGGAACTGTAGCATAGGCATTTGCTTTCCCAGGGGTTTGCTATTGTGAGGAGACTTCAGGAGCAATAATAGATCTCCCACTGAAATAACTACCTGTAATCCCCTGTTTATAGAAAGAGATGCAGCCTCATTGTTCACACTAGAATTAGGCAGACAGCCTGCTTGCTAGTTCTCGCTGGGTCATTGAATTCCGTGGCCTGTTACCTTAGAACAGTGATGTCCAAATTATGGTCAGTGCAGAGCTGGCTGGTCATATGGCCCTGGCTCCTCTTGCTAAAAATATATTCACTCCTTTCCTAATACACATTTTTCACGTAATAAGCAATTGCCGTCATTGCTGCAGGGCTGTTGTTTGACTGACAGCAGGAAGGGAGGTGGCCAGGGGATTTCTTGTGATGTGGTTAAACTGTTGCATTCTGGGAACTCCTCCTTGGGGCTCTCACTCCTTTCTCCTGCTCTGAATTTTTAAACTCTGTTAAGATAATGATGTCGAAATCTCCATCCTCATCTGTGTCGCCCCCAGGTGTGTTTGTCCTTTCAAGGATCAAGTACTCAGATCTTAGGAACAGGAGCTAAGGTCCCAGCCAGGACCTTTGGTGCACATGTTGCTTATTGACAGTCTCTTGGCTTTTATGAGGGTCCAGAGAGCACTGCAGGATTGTTCCACATCAGTCGCTAAACCCCTGAAGCACAGATTTAGATGCCTGCAGGTTGAAGGGACCTTTGGAGCAGAGAGAAGGAAGAATAAAGTCGTCTTGAGCTGCTTCTTTAGTGGCGGCTTCTCTGTATCTTCACTTCCATGGTGGTTTTTTATTTGTTTTCTGACAAAAGGAGACACTGAATGGAAGACAAAAAAACATGTTCTTCAGTGTTTGGGAAGGATTGTGAGTTAGATGGAGGCACCGTTTGCTGTGGGCTTTCTCCTGGCTCAGCTGGAAGAGGTAAATTTTTCCATTCCCCCAGTAACGCTCTTTCCCCAGGATGATTGTGGGGAGCAGAGCAATTGCCTCTGTCACTTTCTCAGGGATGGCTGGGCAACAGGGAATGTCTGTACCTGATTCTCCTGATTCATAGATTTAAAAATAGTAAGAGGCAGCCCTTGCTGGACAGTGCACAAGGGGTGGAAAGTATGAACACTTGAAACCCGACTGGACAACAGACTTGCCCACAATGTGTGTGAGACGGGGGCACTGACAGCTCAAGTTTTATGCCCCCTAATGTGGGTTTCTGCTGAGTTTCTTTGGCATCATTTCCCCCTCTGTTTATCCCCTCCAGGTCTCCCCACTGGTCAGCGATACTCACTGTAGGTTTCCTCTCCTGGAGCCCTCCCATTGTTAGCCACTGACCCTGGAGCATCTTCAGATGATGTCACGATCCTCTGTTTTCTGCCAGCCTTGTCTGAGCCTGGAGGCCTGCATCTCAGGGTGGCTCTTGTCCTAATCATTAGGGCTCAGAACTGTACTGTCATCCTGTTTTCTTAGTGCAGTGTGAGACTTCGCTTTCCCATCACAAACTGTAGGCAGTGGCCAGCCAATCTCACGGTGGCCTTTGATGCCCCTTCAGGACTGAGGGCAGCCACTAACTGATGCTGTGTCGGACCCCTTAAACAGGGGAGTTGCTCCCGCTCTGCCTTGGGCAATGGGACCCCATTCAAATGCCTCCTCCTTCCCCCCCGGCCTGCCAATGGGCCAAGCTGTTTCCTGCTCTGGGCTGCTTCCCTTTGACCCTTGGGCCCATGCTGGGCTGGGCAGGCTCTGAATCAGGCCAGCAGGGGCCGTGGGAGGGTGGGGCAGGCAGGGACAATGCCAGCTAGCGGGCGGGAAAAGTAGAACAAAAGGCAAGGCCTGTATTTTTGTCACTGGCGGTTGGGGCAGCCAGCTGGCTCCTCCTTAGTGGGAGCCTGGCCCCAGCTGCTGAACAGAAGAGGCTTCTCCTTGTTCTCTCTTCGCAGAGGAATTACCATATGAATACTGCTCTTTCCCAATCCCAATGAGGCTGGCTCCTCTGGCGCCCCAGGAAATGCAGATAGCAAGGGTGAGGCCCGGCTTTAGGCACTTCTGCAACTGCATCTGCACAACAAGGCGCTGCTGCTTGGCAGGGAACAGGAGCCCTTCCTCCCAGCAGTTCCATGGGAATGTGGATTTGCGACTTGTGCTCTCTGCAGAGAGCTGGTTTGCAGGGCATGTTCTCTTGCCAGGAGGACTAGATCTGTCAATTAGCCACAGGCAGCAGGATAATCCCAAAGCGAAAGAATCCCAATAGAAATGGCACTGCAGTAAATTCCAGATCCAGTTTTGGGAAGGCTCTGATCCAAATCAGAATTTTGTCGCCTGCTCCACTCTGGAGTGGCCAGACTGAAGCCAGCATAGTCCTGTGGCTTGGGCACTGCCCTGGGAGTCTGAAGTCCTTGGTACTAATCCAAGCTCTGCCATTATCCTGCTGCGTGACCTGGGGCAAGTCACATCAGCTTGGTTTTTCCTGTCACTCTGCCTGTCTTGTCTATTCAGACTGGAAGCTCTCGGGCAGGGACTGTGCAGACAGAGCCTGCTGCACTGAGGCCTGATCACAGCCAGGGCATCTAGGTGCTGCTTTAATTCCGATAATAATAACTAAAATGCTGGGTATCCACTGGAAGTTGGGATCTAGATCGGCCTGCACCAGCCAGGAGCCAAGGACATGTTGGAGAAGGAGTGCTGGGCTCTGCCCATCTGGGAGGAGAATCATAAGGTGCTTTCTCTTGGTGAGTTGCAGCTGAGAGGAGAGAGGGGATTTCCCCTTTGGGTCTGAGTCAAACTGGCATGAGAGGGGAATTAATGAGACGCTCCCAGGAGTGCCTCTCTGCTAAGTTGAACGTTAAGATACGGTGACCCTAAAGCAGAGCTGGAAATGTCTAGGAACATATTTTCTAGTCTCTTCTGAGACCAAAGAGGGAAGGTGAGACCTTTTGCATTGTTGCTGGAATCCCAACAGTTGCACCCAATTATCCCCCGTTTAGACCCCTGTCTTCTGCCCAAGAGTCAGTTGAAGGTTTGGGGCCCATCAGTGTCACTTATTAATCAGCCGGAGGGGCCACTCTCATGCAGTGTGGGCCACCCATTCTTCAGAGGTTCAGTGCGTTGCCTTCACAGGACTGGGGAGATGCCAGCCGGGGCTGTTGCACGTGGCCATGCAGCATGCCTCTGCTGGGCCAGCTGAATGTGTTACGATTTCCTCTTTCCTCTAGTCCTGCCTCGGGGGGCTGCTACCATCCAGCCTCCTCTGCTTCATGTGCTGGAGGGCTCTGAGGATGCTAAACTGGAGCCTTCTACCTAATTCAGCTCAGAGCCATGCAGCATGTGATCGCTGGAACCTCCCCCGCTTTCCTGGGGACAGAGCTCTAAATGTCAAGTCCGGAAGGTCCAGCTCCCAGTCTGTTTCTAGGGAATCAGCGCCTCCTGTGCCGTTTGGTGACATGAGCGTAAGCCATGAAGCACAGCAGGGCATGTGCTGGTGTCATATGCACACAGCAAGCAGCTGACACTCACAAGTAGCTCTGAGCCGTGCTGTGTGCTCCTGCCCTGGCCTGTGCTCTAACTAGGCAGCTTCGGATACTCCAGAACCAATGAATTTGCTCTGTCAGGCCCAGTCTACGTGAGCATTTGTCGCTGGGGACCAGGGAAGCACTTCCCCTCCCAAGAGAGAGGCTGAGGTGGAATTAGTGAGTTAACCCTTTTTTAGCTGCTGGCCTCCAGAGCTGTCTCTGTGCTAGGGTGAAAAGTGAAGTATTGCCACTTCAGTGGTGAAACCTAGGACATAGGGCGGCACTGGAGATGTGCTTTGTCTTGGGTGGATGAGTGAGTGCCCCAGGGGTTTCAGTGAAAGCCACCTCCCAGGCATAGGGCTGAGGTAGACACCAGCTTTACCTCTCCTGTAAGGTGCTACCACTAAGGCTCAGTGAACTGACACTGCTTTGAGCACGTAGGGGTCTGATCCTGAGAGGTACTGAGCATCCTCCATTCCCATCGAAGCCCAGGATGGTTGAGGGGGCGCAGCACCTTGCAGCTTCAGACCCTGCACCTTTGAGCCCCAGTCCTGTTGCCCAGCAGCAGCATGGGATGTGCCGCTGCACCCACCCTGTGTAAGGCTGGTGCATTGAGTTCCCAGGGAAGTGCTTCCTCAAGGAGGAAGCGGGTGAGACTGGCAGGGGTGAGGGATGTCCTCCATTGAGCACTCACTCCCTGCTGGTGCTGCAGCGCAGAGATAAACAGGAAGCTTGTAACAACTCATTTATCATCACGGTGAGCAGGGCTGACACAAGGGGCTGGGACCAGCCCAGGGTTCCCACTTGGGTTGGGTAAGACACAGTGCTGAGCCTGAGGAAAGAAAACGATCCATTGTTCCCCCTGGGGTGTGGGCCGAGGGGGAGATATTATAGGGGTATCAGAAACAATGGTGATGGGCATGACTATAAGAATGTAGCTAGATAACGCTGCACTTACATGCTAGGGCCCTTCTCCCCCCCCCCCCATCTGCCTCCACCCTTACTCGTGGTTGTCTTAGATATACAAGTACAAAGCATTATTCTTAGCAGAACAGCACCTGCGTCAAATGACAGGGCTGGTTCTATAAACAACCTGGGATGAGAAGGCGCTGTTAATTAAGCTCTAGAAGAAAGAACAGCACCGTGGCAGCTTTAATAGGATTGTAGCTAAGAGTTTTCCCCTCTCTTCAGTGTTGGGTTTTCCTCCTTTCTTCTGGGCTGCACAGCACCAAAAGTAAGAAAATCTCTCCACCATGGGAATCTCTAGGGGCACAAAGAAACGCCCCTTCCACCTGGTTTGAACATGTGCGTGCGTAGAACGTTGACAGTCATGAATATATAGGCACAATAGGCCTGTCCTACATAGCCCTTACTCAGGTGAGTCAGAGCTCCACATCGGTGGGATTTACTTATGTGAGTAAGGGCAAGATTGGGGCCAGCTGTCAAATGTGGATGTCTCTATCAGGGCATGCAAAAGGCACTAAAAGAATCAGCACTCAGGAGCATTTTAGCCATGTACATGCCGCGGGGAGCACCCAGTAACGAACCCAAGTTCTCTTATGCAGAGAAATGTCCTAACAAAGACCAGCCGTGCTGTATGCCAGGGGTAGGCAACCTATGGCACGTGTGCTGAAGGCGGCACGCGAGCTGATTTTCAGTGGCACTCACACTGCCCGGGTCCTGGCCACCGACCGGGGGGCTCTGCATTTTAATTTAATTTTAAATGAAGCTTCTTAAACATTTTAAAAACCTTATTTACTTTACATACAACAATAGTTTAGTTATATAATATAGACTTATAGAGAGAGACCTTCTAAAAATGTTAAAATGTATTACTGGCACGCGAAACCTTAAATTAGAGTGAATAAATGAAGACTCGGCACATCGCTTTTGAAAGGTTGCTGACCCCTGCTGTGTGCTGTCGCTAACTCTGTTCTGAGACTGGGGAAGTGCTGGCTTGCTCAGCATGGACCACAATAGTCCAGAAACTGCCTGTTCTGCGTGTACAGTCATACCTCAGCTGGGAGTATTTGTACTGAGACGTAACTGACCACCTTTGTCTGGCCCGTTATGGTAACACACCGCTTTGAGCAGGCATCCCTTTGTTTCCTGATGCTGTAGCATTAGCTGGACCTGCTACAACTTGTGGTTAAAAATAATGAAAGGCTGAAGAACTATGGGGAAGTTCTCTGTGTTATTACTTATGCTTTGTGTTACAGTATGTCTGGAGGCCTCGGCCGAGGCTCTGGTGTGCTAGACATGGTACAAACACACGAGACAGTCTGACATCCTAAACAGAGAAGGCAGACGAAGGGTGGGAGGGAAAATGGGCTGAGAGGTCAAGTGACTAACCCAAGGTCACCCAGCAGGTCAGTGGCAGAGAGCCCAGGTCAGCTGATTCCCATTCTAGTGCCATGCGTCCTCTTTGTAACTAATTTGCTTCCACGATTCCCTTTCGCTGTTCTCCATGACTGCTGATTCTCCTCAGTAGATAGGGACAGAGCGAAGGGAATTCGGAGTAGAATGACAATAATAATTAAGGTGACTGGTGAGGAGCTATTGAGAAAATGAAGGGCCTTGTACTGCATCCACTAAAAGCAAATTGAAGTTTTTCATGTTGACATCAGAAGGGACAAGAATGGATCCTAAATATGTGCCGCTTGGTCAGATAGCAGATAGGGGTTTTCACACCAGTCTAACTACATGGATAGAAAAACCAATTCAGTTAAAGCCTCCAGATGGACACACTGATCCTGGGATAAAGGTGCTTACGCATGCAGAGTTTGTATTGCTTACTGATATACAAAGGGTTGGACTGCTTTAAGCAAGGTAGTGAAACCATTGCCAGGCCTGTGTGTAGACAAGGTTGAAGAGAAATGTGGTTAAGCCATTTCAGAAGTGTGTGAGAGGTGCCATGCGGACAGTAGAATTTCGGTTGGTACAGAAAGGCCTACCTAGGAATCATGGGATGAAAGTTAGCGTGGGAAAGTCCAGTCTGGCTCTGAGACACGCGCCTAATGGGGAGGCCTATTTGACTTTATAATTGAATGTATAAAGTTTATAATTCCCGGGGGAATTGGGGCCAGCCACAGTGCTGATGTCATTCAAACTCTGATGGGGCAGAGCACTGAAGAATCTTACTGTAGAGCCGGTCGTGCTGGATTGAAACGGTCCAGCAAGCCCATTTTGAGCTCTCGGGTGACTTCCCCCACTTTGCTGCATTTATTTGTTAACCCCCCAAAAAATTACAAGATTTTCTTTAAAATGTGCATTTTTCCCCTTGCCCATTTAGAGCCTGTTGGATGAGAACTGATTGTTACTTGCTGAGGGCATTTCCTGTAGGTCTTTATGCAAATCGCCCGTTGCTGTTTTTAGTTGTCCATAAATGAGGCTGCTAGTGGTTAGAGAAAAGCAGGTTGTGGTGAAGTAGTGCCAAACCACTCCAAAATTGTCCTGAGTTTGTGGGGGAAGACTAGCTTCCAGCGGCTTTGCAATGGTTGTGCTGGGCAGTGGGAGATGTGGCGCCTGATTCTCCATTCCTTCTGATCTCTGCTCCATCCATGGATAGAAGATTTTATAGGTACGTCTACGCTGCAGTAAAAACCCCGTGGCACCGAGTCTCAGAGCCCGGGTCAGTTGGCTCAGGCTGTGGGGCTAAAAATAGCAGTGTAGGCATTCAAGCTTGGGCTGGAGCCAGGGCTCTGAGACCCATCCCCATTACAGGGTCTCAGAGCCCAGGCTCCAACCCAAGCCCCAGTGTCTACACTGCAAATTTTAGCCCCTCGAGCCCAAGCTCCGAGAGCCTGAGTCAGCCGACCTGTGGCCATGCCATGGATCTGTTATTGCATTGTAATCGTACCCTAAGCCACCGCCCCCCTCCCTGTGTTCTCAGCCGGGTGAAAGTGAGAGCAGTTTGAGGGAGCTGCAAGAGGGAGTGGCATAAAGCAGTTACACTGGGGTTATTAGCCAGGCAGTCTGTTCTGCTACCGAACAGCTCCTTTATGCCGCTGGAATGGCTTAAAGCGGGCCTCGTGGAACAGTGAATTGGGAGCTTGGTGCATACGTTTTTATGGGGCAGGAGGCTATGTGGAGAGAAGTGTCAAACCTTAGAGCCCAGGGAGAGGGAACCCAATCTTGGGGTGCAAGAGCCCCTTCAGACCAGATGATGCATTCAATCTCTGGTTAATCAGCTGCTGGCTGCAGTTAGCATTTGGATGATGGTGGCAGATGAAAGAAGAGGAGTACTTGTGGCACCTTAGAGACTAACAAATGTATTGTAGCATAAGCTTTCGTGGGCTACAGCTCACTTCATCAGATGCATATAGTGGAAAATACAGAAGGAAGATATATATATATATATATATACACACACACACACACACAGGGAACATGAAACAATGGGTGTTACCATACACATTATAAGGAGAGTGATCAGTTAAGGTGAGCTGTTGTTAGCAGGAGAGAAAAAGAACTGTTTGTAGTGGTAATGAAAATGGCCCATTTCCAGCACTTGACAAGGAGATATAAGGAACTGGGGTGGGGGAAGATAATTTTACTTTGTGTAATGGCCCATCCAGACAGATGAATTTCTAATGTAGGGTGAGGAGTTAGCTATTGATGGTCTCCTCTCTAGGTTCAGGACCTCCCTTCCATGAGAAGTGGGACAACACTCAAATCCTCACTGCAGGAGGGGAGCTGTTAGCTGCCCATCAACCAGAAAAACACTGGAAGACAGAGGCAGCTCAGAGGGAACGTGGCATGAGATTATGGGCTTGGCAAGGCTTACATGCAGGCAGGCAGGCAGCACACAAAACACACACTCTCTCCAGTTGTGGCGCTGCAAAGCGCCAGTGTGGTCAAAGCCCCAGCGCGCTGGAGCACAGCCAGCAGCGCTGCGTTATATTCCACACGGAGGAGGGAGGGGGACAGCGCTGGGAGAGCTTTCTCCCAGCGCTGGCGCTTTGATTACACTTAGCGCTTAAGTGTAGCCAAAGCCTTAGTCTGCTCTCTTCCTCAGCAACGGCAGCAGATCTCCAGCTGTGGCCCAAAGAGCAGGGCTCCCCACCTTCTGTAGGTCTGAGCATCACTCTCCAAGGTGACCTTTGTAGCTGCGACACTGGTGTTTGTCTAACGATGTCTATGTGTAAAGGCAAATCAGTAGCTGTTGCCCTGATCCTGCCTCATTCTAGGTGTCTCCTGAGTGCTCTCAACTCCTGATGATGTCAGCATGTCACACTACCGAGCTTGTGTCCTCCATGAGCAGAGGATGATGGGAGAATCTTTCTCCTCTGCTCCCTGAGTGTGTGTCTGGCCCTGGGCCTGCCTCTCAGCAGTGACTGATGGAGCACAGTTAGAAGTCGCTGGCCTAGTGGTGCTGCGGGTCTCCCTGCTGCTAATGGGCCGCGCTGGAAGGAAGGGTGCTGCTGCAGTGACAGTGCTGGGTGAAGGGAAGTGAGTCACACCCTCTTGGCAGAGCAGCTGACACATCTCAAGGACGCAGAGCCGGCTTTGCATATCGACTGATGGCAACATCCAGAATGATTCCTTCCTTCCTTCCGTCCTGTGCCTGCTTGTGGACGTGAGCCAGGCTGGAGGTGTCAGTCTGTGGGAGCTGTTCTTCCCCTTCTTAGCCAGGGGTCAGGCAGCCAGGCCTAGCTCACTGCATAGGAATGTTTTATTTTTCTTAAGAGAGACAGAGCTGAACCCAACCCCAGCTCCTTTCCCCAAACTCCCTGTAGTTGCACCTGAAAGGGTTGAGCAATGCAGAGGGTATGTCCAGAGCGGCCCGTGTGATTTGTTGGGCTCTTAGTCATGGGAGGGAATCAGGCTGTAAATTGAATCTCCCTCAGGTACTTTAATCAGGGGGGGTGTCTGTGAGAGAGCGAAGGTTAGACTGGCCCAGGACTTGCAGAGTCTGAAGTGCCCCAATACGCTGCTTGCCCTGCTCCTGTTTTAAGCCCAGGATTGAAGTTGATGGAGCAGGCTGTGGGAACGAGCTGTCAGAGCGGATGTGTTTCCCACACAGATGCTCCCTGCGCTGCAGCAGGAGGGAGAGATCAGAGGTGGCAAATGGAAAACTGATGCTTCTCCAGAAGATATGAATGATGCAGCTTATTGAATTCAGGGAAACAATCAGAATTGCTCCCTGTTTCTTGCCAATCAAAACAAATTCACAACTGCAGAAGTACTTGATTCCAAAAGTTCTCCTCGCTGTCTGAAGTACTGATATAGTCCCTCACAGTCTTTAGTGTATTTACCGTCCCAACACCCCTGCGAGGCAGAGCAGTGCTACATCCCCACTTTACAGATGGGGGAACTGAGGCTCAGAGACTCTAAGTGACTTGCCCATATTCACACACGAATGCTGTGATAGAGCAAGAACTTGAACCGAGGTCTTCCAAGTCTGAGGCCAGGGCCCTAATCACTGGACCATCTTCCTCTCACTCTCCAGTTTCCCCCCCACTCGACGCTCCCATCCAACACTGCGTTCTCCTGACTCTTAGAACTATTGATAATGAAGTCTCTTTACCACAGCATCGGGGGTGGGGGAGGGGAAATGTATGGCCAAAACTCTGGCCAAAAAGATGACTGGTGAATAACCAGCAACTGCAAATGTCTGGGGAGTTTTTCATGTGGTCCAGAGTGAAATGTCCCCGTTTTTCATTTTCAATCTGGTCTCAGACAGGAGCAGCGAGCTAATTAGTGTAAGTCTCTGCTCTCTGCACTGCTCCTGGGGCTGCCCCACAGTGGCAGGATGGGTCTTGTTTGCTCTGAATCCTTGGGAGTTTGGATTGGGTCCATTCACCCCAGGAAAGCATAAGGTCTCCCTTTTGTGGGATTAAGCCGCTGAGTAAATTTCTGCTTGCAGCGCTGTTTGGAAATGAGTGGGGTCTTCGCACAGGCCCAGGCATATGCTAAGCAAGGATTATGCTGTTAAATAGGGAGTTCAACCACTGCCAAAAACGGACAACTTGAAGAAAACTGCATTTTATGTAGGAGGAGGGACTCAGGGCTCTGCCACAATTGAATGTAACAAATATTAATAATATTGAATTCCGATATAATGATTATACCTAACTCTTATATAGTTCTCTTAACCCATAGATGTCTAAGCGCTTTACCCAGGAAGACATGTATTACTGTCCTTCCATTTTGAGGTTAACTAAGGGATAGAGAGGTGAAGTGCCTTAGCCAAGGTTTCAGTGCAGGCGAGTGGCAGCTGATTCATAGATTACAAGACCAAAAGGAACCATTGTGATCATTTAGACTGACCTCCTGCATATCCCAAGGTCCCGGAATTAATTCCTGTTTGAACTAGATCAGATCTTTTAGAAAAACCTCCACTCTTGATGTAAAGATTTCCAGTGGTGGAGAATCCACCACAAACAACCCTTGGTGGCAACTAGTGGGGAGGGACACAAAGGGGGCACCAGCCCAAGGGGAGCATGTGGCCTCACCATGTGACACCCATACATGACTCCTCCCAGCCCAGGGTCCCCACCCTGTCTCTTTCCTATCCCATGTTACCTGGTGGAGGGGGGACTCTGTCCCGCTGCACCACGCTGTGCAGCGTGACCGGAAGCTGCCTGGGACTCGGGAGAGTGCTGTCACCCCATCCCAGCATGTTACCTGGCATGGGGGGTGGGGGAGGACTCTGTCCTGCTGCTCTGAGCTGCTGCACCATGCCGGGCAGCGTGGGAGAGGGCAGCAGCCGGGCAGCATGGCCAGAAGAGGAGAGGCTCTGGTCCCACCTCTTCCCTTTCAGCTCTGGCCCTGCCAGCTGCTGGCCCTTCCCAGCATTTGGGAAGGGTTATGTGACCCTTCGGGCCCCTCACACCTGTCGCCCTTGAATGGTTCCAATGGCTAATTACTCTCACTGTTACACATTTGAATTGCACTGGATAGAATCTGATTTGCAGACCGGGGTCCTTCCCTGTTCAGTGGTTCACACTGCCTCCTATTGACTTTAATGGAGCTTCACTATGGTCTGAATTTTCTCCATTTTCTGCCCCTGATCTGAGAATTGCAATACAAGTGGCTGGAGTTTGCAAGGGGCAGAACACCTGCAGCACCCACTGAAGCCAGTAGGAGTTATGGGTGATTGACACCTCTGCAAATTGGGTCGTTTTGTTTACCAAAAATAAAATACAGTTTGGTGTCTGAGCCCTATTGCTGTGCGGTAAACCAGGGATCAATGTGATGTGCGCCTATATGGATTGGAAACTACTCTTCAGAGCTCTGTTGTTAAGAGCCACAAGGCAGAACGTTTGGCTGCCTGCACCTTGCACTCTCTACTGTGTCCAAAATAGCGTATCAATTGCAGAGTAAAAACTAGAACCCAGCAGGTCTGTCTCCTAGCCTGGTGCCTGTCCAGTGGCCATATGGCCACTCATTCCACGGTAAGCAGCAGCGGACCCTGGTACAGCCTTTGTGTGGGATTGCCCCAGGGAAAACCTGGGCTCCTGTGGAAAGTGCTAGTGGCATTGGTGATTCATTACTATAGATGCCACGGAGTATCCTCTGGGAGCTGGTCCTGAACCAATGCCCCAGCAGAATTTGTGGCCCCCTGGGCTGCTGCTGGGCCTGATTCTCTACTGCCTTGTACCAAGGGGATATAAAACGCTGCCATTGGTGTGCTTGGAGAATTCTGATCTGGTCTAGTTTTACACCCACACGTGTAAGTGGTTATGCAAGGTAGGGGAGAATCAGGCCCAGTTTTTTGGAGGAGATGCAACACTGACAACGTGTCCCCTTGTGCTTAGTGCAAATCTGTGACGCTTCTTGTAAGAACATGGGGGTTTGCCCAGAATTATTCCTACCCCCAAAGTTTTGAGAGAGAGGCAGGATGATCTTGTGAATTATGACCCTAGACTGGGGTGCAGAAGTCCTGGGTTCAGTTCCTAGATCTGCTATAGCTGTCCCGTGTGACCTTGGGCAAGTCACTTAATCTCTATGTTGCTCACCGGCAGCTGGGGATAAGAATCCGTCCTGCCGCTAACCTGTAGTCATTTTGGGCAGTAAGCTCTTCAGGACAGAGACTCTCTCTTCCTATCTCCATTTAGAGAAACTAGTATAATTGGGCCTCAACCTCAGAAGCCTGTAGGTGCTACTACAGCACAACGGTGAGAGGTGGTCATGTTGCTGTACAAGCGATTCCTCTGTGCCGGTGATACTCTGACTGAGGCTTGGGAGCCGCAAGTGGGTCTATAATGGGTCGCTGGAGCCTCTTTGCAGCGCATGATATTAAAACACAGTGTGACTTAATTATTAACCAATCAGGATGCTTTTACTACGTTATTAACCAATTGTAGTTGATAAAATAATAATACTTGGTCAGTCATTTTGCGTGAGAATGATGTATGTGGGGATATATGTAATCTAAATATTTCCCTGTCATGCTGTTTAAATATGACTAGATAGTTCTGTAGTAAATGAAACAATGAATTCACACGACTGTGGCTCTTTTTGGTAATTATAGATTGCTAATTTGGCTCCTGAACCACTGAGGTCTTGAGTATCACTGCTCTGCACAAGCAGTCTACAACAGGGGTGAGCAAACTTTTTGGACCGACGGCCTCATCTTGGCGGGGAAATTGTATGCAGGGCAGGGGGTTGGGCTGCGGGAAGGAGTGTGGGGTGTGGGAGGGGGTGCGGTGAGCAGGACGGGACTCAGGGCAAGGGATTGGGGCAGAGGAGGGGTGCGGGATGTACGAGGAGGCTCAGGGCAGGGAGTTGGGGGGCGGGGTGCAGGCAGGGGGCTTAGGGCAGGGAGTTGGGGGGTGGGGTACAGGAAGGGTTCGGGCTCCAGCCCCACTTACCTCAAGCGGCTCCGGGGTGGCAGCAGTGTGCACCAGGACCAGGGCAGGCTCTCTGCATGCCTGCCCTGTCCCCAGCCCCGCACCGCTCCAGGAAGCGCTGCGGCCCCTGGGGGAGGCGGGGCGGAGGGCTCTGTGTGCACTGCCCTTACCACTCCTCCAGGTACCTTCCCCGAAGCTCCCATTGGCCGCAGTTCCCCATTCCCAGGCAACGGGAGCTGCGTGGGGCAGTGCCTGGAGGCAAGGGCAACACACAGAGCCCTCTGGCCCCCCCACCCGAGGGCCGCTTCTGAGAGTGGCACCAAGTGCCACGGGGGGCAATTCCACAGGCCGGATCCAAAGCCCTGAGGGGCCGGAGTTTGCCCACCCCGGTCTACAAATAACATTGACAAAATGTACTGTTCTAAATGCCCAGCGTGTCTCTTTGGTAGAGACAGGGGATGTCTCTTTTATAGTCTTTGTGCTCGGGTCTCATTCTCCCCACTCTTCGATCGTTTTTCCGGGTGGGCTCTTTGTGTTGCCTGTGCAGCTGTAACAGTAAGTGCACTCGAAAGAGCGTGTAAGAGTTCCGTGATACGTGAGCTACCCGTCCCACGGCATGTGAGTTACCAGCCACGAGGCAGTGTTTATAGATGCGCTACAATGCTTGACTGAGGGGAGAAACTTTTTCTGCAGTTTTCTGCTGCTCGCAAACAAGGCTAACATCACAAACCCGAGTCTGAGTGGAACAGCGAGGAAAGCAGTAAGAAAACAGACTTCAGTTTCAAATGTAACAGGCTGGCCAAATATGTTGTGTTCCCCCTCCAGCAGCTCACCCACCCAGAGGATAAGGACTTGCTACTGCTAGCAGTTCATAGAGTTACTCCTTCAGCTCAAGGGGTAGAAGTCCATGCTATTTGGGTAAAGATTCTGGTTCAGTCCCTTCTCGTGTCCCAGAGTAGGGGCATTTCACAAGCATCCAGGTGATGGTTGTAATCCTGTGTGTGTGTAATTGTTTTAATAATAAAGTGTAGGGTAGCCACCATTTATAAAGTCAACACACATCTGAGAGACCTCACTGATTTCCTGTTCTAAGCGCAAATGGAAAGTGCAGCATCTCAGACACAGCTGGGTGCTAACTCTTGGCACATGATGGCTTTTCAGTGGCAACCATTTTATATGGCTGTCTCTGTATTCGAAGGCCCTGATCCTGCTCTCTTTGAAGACATTGTCTTCAGCATGAGCATGACTGAGCCTTACATCAGCAAGGCCCTGTCACGGTGCAGGTCAGCCTGCTGGCTTGCATGACCCAGTCCTGGCCCTCAACCTAATGCAAACCTGGAAGGAGTTACCTTAAAAAATGATGGGCCCAGCTACCACTGGGTAAGGCCCTGTTTGGCATCTAGCATAGGATTTTCACTATTAAGGAGATTAAAACACTAATGCCCATTTATAGGGGTTAGAGCTTTATTAAGTCATAAAAAGTGGTGTAATCCAGCTGCAGCGTAAGCAGATTGAGGCTGGATTTCCGGCCTTGGTTTCAGCGCAGTGACGGCACTTTCTCAGCAATTGTTATTTGTGGCGATCAGTAAAGTGAGGGGCCGGAATCAATCCTGTCCAGCCTGTTTTACAGCCAGTTTGCAGAGGGATACATGCCAACTTCAGCAACATTGCCAGAGCTGTTGGCAGCCCGGGAAAGAGAAGCGAAGGGAAGGCAGCTGTCGGGATGAGTGGGGTTAACGTTGCAATTGGCAGGGACCTACCACTGGACAAGGGAAATAAGGCGGCTCAAACCAATTCTTAGGGGAGAAGAAAAACAGAATGTGAGTTGTAGAGCCTGCCGTGGACAACAGAAACCAACAGAACAGGCACAAAATGCTACTTGAAGACCAGGGGTTTAGGCACCAACTGGGTTTGGCTTGCAGGGCCTTTGGCTGTTTTTCCTGCCAAAGAGTATTTCATACACGGCTAGGATCCCAGAGGCCTAGCAGCAGCTCCTTTGGTCTAGTTATCAGAAATCAGTCTAAGGGTTTGATCTTTGAGAGGGGACTGCTGATGCTGATAACACATCTGATCTGTGTGTTCTCCCTACCCTGTTTCAAAGTAGTAGGGGCGCACAGTTTGATCTGTCTTCACCTCTTCAGTGTCCTATGATCCCCGTCCTGCAATGTACTGAGTGTCTCTGGGGATAGCTTTAAAAAAATAAAAAAACCCTGAGAATCAAAGAATCTAAGCAACAGTATTGGAGCCAAGACAACCAGGTCTCAGAACAAGGGAGCCATCTTGGTTTTAGTCTGGGGAAGACAATGGACTTTGAGAATAGAGGAAGGAGTGCCCCTAAATTAATTTGCTGAGTCAACCAGCCTCAGCACGTCTCCATTTCTGTGGTCTGTGTGATCTGCTGCAGAGATAGTGGGCTGGTAGGCAGCGTCCACGGTGCAGTGACCACTCCTGAAAAGTGCTGGGCACCAAAGCCTGTTTCCATTCATCCCAGGACCTGGCCGGTTAGAGGATAGCAGACTGCCTAAGTGCTCCAGTGCAATGACAGCAGTGGCGCCAGGCATTCCAGCCTGGCCATCTTACATTGTGATAATCTCCAGGAATCCCGCCTTCCTGTTTGCACTGGGGGAAGTGGAGGCTGGGGAGGCCCTTCTAATGCAAATATTTGAGGATGGAGGCTAGGTAATGGTGGGGGTGGGGGTGGGTGGGATGGAGGCTGCCTTTTGGGTTTGTTTACTGAAGCAGACTGCTGTATGGTTGAAATAATCCAGGCTAGGGTCCGTGAAAAGGGCAGCCAAGGAAGCAGCTGCCTAGAGCATCAAGGTGAAAGGGGCGCTCCCAGGGGCTGCCCAGCTTTGTATTCTGTCCTGCTAAAAAGTCCCCACTTGCTGCCATCCCTTTACCTATGAAAAGAGCCTCTGTTCGCACAGCAGGCCCCAAGCCCCTATGCCACTAGGCACCCAGAGGCGAAGTGCCAGCCTCACCCCAAGGATGTTAACAACATCCTGCTGCCGGTACAGCTGGGAGGGGACCGTAGCTCTTGCTGGCACCCTGGGTTGGGAACACAGGGGCAGGACTAGCAGGCACTTTGCCCAAACTGAAGCAGTGATGCTGTGTCAGGAGGTAGCGTCACAGCACACAACCCTCTGTGGGCGGTTTTGAATGTGGAGTCAGGATGGGTGGGTCTGCCCTAATGCCCTGTGTACACTTCTCGGTGCTTTTTAACCCTGGTGAAGCCACAGTGTGATAGAAACCTCCCGCCCCCGGTGTATATGCAACCTGTAAAATGGGGCTTGCTCCAGTGCGATTTACCCTGGTAAGTCGCTGAGGTAAGTTTCACTGTGCAGTGTGTCTTCACTAGAGGCAGCTCCATGGATGTCTAGACAGGGCCTGAATTGATCTCCGCTGTTGATGCTATTTCTCAGTGAAAATCTCTAAGATGCTGCCATCCCTGATAGCCATCTGGTCCAATCTCTAAAGCTGGCAAGTACCCTTCAAGGGAAGTGGTCCCTAGCACTCCATTGAGGGCATGCACAGTATACACAGTACAAATACAGGCTCAGCCAGCCAACGAAACAGCTTGGAGGGCCCCTCTCAGAACTGTGGATCCAAATGTCTGGGCCTTTTCGAGTATGTCTACACTGCAGTTAAACACCATAGCTGGCCCATGTAAACAGGCTTGGACTGTGAGATTATAAAACTTGCAATGTAGACATCTGGCCTTGGGATGGAGCCTGGATTCTGCAAGGAGAGAAGGTCCCAGAACCCATCCTCCAGCCTGAGCCTGGATGTCTACACGGCAGTTTTAGAGCCCCGCGAGTCCGAGTCCACTGACCCGGTCAGCTGCGAGTATTTAATTGCAGTGCAGACATGCCCTTTGTCTTCACAAGCCTTAACTCTCATGGGGCAGTTGTTTGCAGTAGGACTACTGAAATTGCCCTGCAATGCAGCAGCCTCCCTGGCACAGGCAGGGCACTTTCCACTCCAAACGGGTGGGGTGAGGGGTAGGGAGAGCATGGGATGGTCCATCTCATTGCAGGGCTTCCTAGGAGGACGGGTAAGCATATATAAGATTCTGGTAAAGAGGGTTATATGCCCTTTCAAAAGCGGCCGTGGGAGGAGGGGTGGAATTCTGTTGACTTGGGGGATGGTGGCAGGGAGCCGTAGGACAGGAAAAGGAGAGTGCTGGGAAGCAAGTCCCCTTTAAGAAGATGTGTGTGCAGGCTGACTGCAGCTAATCGAGGGGGAGCTCACCATCAGCACAGAGCAAGGCAAGTGGAAGGAGTTAGTTGATTAGGGGGAGGAGGAAATCATTGCAAGCTGACTGGAGGAGGAGAAGCAGCACCAGCAATAAAAGCAGTCCCAGGGTAAGTTGCTGTTTCCTTTCTTTGCTGAGGTTTCTGCTTGCCTTGTAGGCAGTGTTGAAGGCAGGATGGAAGAGGCTCCTGGTAGCTTGTGCAGTGGGCTGAATTCACAGCAGGTTTCTCTGCCTAAAGCACAGGGAGATATTTTAACAATATCTTTAAAATTCTGGGGTCTGGAGTGGAGTAGCTTGATAGCAAAGTGTCTGAAAACCCATGGGAGTCCCCTAGTTAGTGCAATGGACCCAGGCAGATGGAGTCAGGGAATAGCGGCTCTCTGTATTTTAAGGGTCTTGTACCACAGGGGCTGCCAGTACTAAAGTGTATAGAACTACTCCATCTGCAGGGCCTGAGACAAAACCCCCTCAGATCCCATGCAAGGTTCAACTGGTAAACACTTAACACAGGGACCTCTCCCTCCCGGTTGTCCTTCCCTTGTATTTATAATTAATTAGCTCAACAAGACCAGCTGTTGTTTCTTCTCCCTCCTCAGTTGGAGCCCTGCTTACATGCCCAGTATTGTTTGGGATGGAATGAATAGGAGGTTGTATTCCTAGCAGGAAGATGGGGAAGCCTCGGTGCCGGCTAGCACAGGGGCTGCTGTTGGAATGAAGGGGAAGCAACTGATACAGAGAGGTCAGGCAACCCAGATGGTAATGTGGGGGGATATGTGCTCTGCTGATCTCGGTGTGCCAGAGGAGAGGGGTTCCACAGCTGCTCCAGGCCTAATGTACCCCTTGTATAAATGAGTTCCCAGACGGTAACCCTCGCCGGAGCAGCACTCTTAGGAGCAACTGCTGTATTCTAGGCCTCCCTGTCTTGTCCTCCTCCCACATCCTGCTGCTTTGACCTCTAATCGACAGAGAGGCTCCCTGGACATAACTCTCCTTATTACAGTCACAGAGGTTTTAAATACCCCCCCCCCCCCCCCAGCAGCTCATTGGCTGCCCTTGAACGCCTGACAACACTGATGCCTGTGGCTAGTTTTACTCACCCAAGTGACCTTGTAGAAGTCATTGGGGCTGCTCAGGTTCCTCAGATGCATGTGTGTAGGATTGGGCTAGTTGTGCAACCTTAACTCTTGTTAGTGTGTGTATGGTAATACCCATTGTTTCATGTTCTCTCTCTGTGTGTGTGTGTGTGTGTGTGTGTGTGTGTATATATATGTGTGTGTGTGTGTGTGTATTTTCCACTGCATGCATCCGATGAAGTGGGCTATAGCCCAAGAAAGCTTATGCTCAAATAAATTTGTTAGTCTCTAAGGTGCCACAAGTACTCCTCTTCTTTCTGCTTTGTCTGTGCCTGTAGCAGCTCTTACTCTGAAGGTAACAGTGCCTGAAGCTGGGCAAAGAGAGATGGGGAGTCTCTTTCAATGCCGCTCATATTTAACAACCTGCTTACTCTTTTTTCAGCTAATTTAACTAGGGTCTACGCAATTACTTCACTTTTTAAAGGGGAAAATGGAACTAAAATTCCGCAGTTAAAACCGTAACGCACAGGCCAGCATCGGTCTTTGTCCTTTCTCTGTCCCTCCTCTGCTGACCTCTGACACCTGGAACAGGAGTACGTGCAGAGGGGCTCTTCACCCTGGGGGAAGGTGAAAAGCTTTGTGTCCTTCATTTAAATAATCCCCCAATCACTCCACTCCTCTTTCTCAGTGGGGAGTAAAGTAGCTGGCAGTGCAGAGTGTCTTTCTGGATATAGGGTGTCTGGGAGAAATGGCTTTTTTCCTGTATCCTGGCCCTTGCGGGGAGTTCATTGATCCCACCAGAGAGGATTTTAGGGTATGACTATGCCCCATCCTAGCTGATGACCCTGAATGATGTTATACAAGTAGGACTCAACTGCACTTCTCAGCTGCACCTGGCTCCAGAACCCATGTTCAGTGTGCTAAAGGCTGGGCATTCTGGGAAATCAATCCAGGGATGTTCAGGAGAGCTAAGCCATGTGTCATAACTTAGTTTTTTCTCTTGGAAACCACCTTTGTGAGAGGGAAAGGGGAATAGGCTAAATGACAACACATCTTGTTTTCTGATGTCTCTAGCAATGTTGGCTTCCTGCACCTTTATCTGCCACTTGAGATGTACTCTCCTGTGGTTAGAGAAAACAGGACATGTGGTTTCCTGTCTTCACTGAGAGGACTGGTGTGTGGGTTAGAAAGATGTTGAGTCCAGCAAAGTGAGACTGAGTCTTAATAGCTGATGCATAGCAGAAGGGTAGATGGGCAAGTCTTACTTGTCCTGCTGGAAGGCTCTCCTTCCTTCTCAAACAGCCTGAGATTACAGCATTTGCCAAAGTGCAGAATACAACCGACTGGCTGGAGACCGACCGTCTCTCGATTGTTCTCCAGAATCTGTTCTAATTATTTTAAAACACCAGGTGGAGACTGTCAAGAAAACATTCAGCACGTGAAGCAAGTGTAACTGAGGCAGAGACCTCTGCTTGAGTTTGCCGAGAGTCTGAAACAGTAGCTTTCCAGTGTGAAAGCACACACGGAAATGAATGGGGCCAAACTGAGACCCCAATGATGATACTTCAATTGCAAACAGAAATGGTACAGGAATCCTAGGTGAGGTTCTCTAGTTTGTGTTAAGCAATAGGTCGGACTGTGGGATCAAAATGATGCCTTCTGGCCTTTAAAAGAGGAAATTATGAACTTTCTTAACTATTTCTCTGCTTATCAAAGCATGGAAGAAAGGAGAGGAAGGTTCATATTATGAACTACATCAGGGTTTCCCAAAGCGTGGGTAGTGAGAAGGGAGGGCATGTATAAATTAAGATGTGTGGGCCTTTAACACGTAGCAGGATTGCAAAGGACCTGCAAGTGGCTTTAGTTTCCTGCAGGGGGACTCACTTTCCAAAGCTTGGTTAAAGCTGGGCTGCCGGAGTCCTCCACAACACCTCTAGGCGTGGCATTTCTTGTAGGTGGGTTGAAGGGAATATATAGCAGTTCTGGCTGGATCACAGCTTCCTGTGGGGAACTAGTGGCTACTCCCATCCCTTGCACTGCCACGGCAAAGTTATTTTCTTTCCTCACGTGTGTGTGTGTGTGTGTGTGTGTGTGTGTGTGTGTGTGTGTGTGTGTGTTTTGGTTTTGTTTTTTCAATCTTTCCCTTCAGGCTTTTTTTTTCCTTCTGTATGTTTGTTTCCTGTTTTTTCTCCTATTTTGCTCAGTCTTTTAGGTCCGTCTCTTGTGCAAGTGCCAAGTTCCTCCTTGCCATGTGCACTACCGGTAGATCATGCTTTTTATCCCAGAAACAGGAGACAACCCTGCCTGAGTCACAGGGGACTGAGCATAGGAGCCATGGGACACTGCAGAGGGTGGCTGGCGCCCCTCAGCGTGGAGTTCCCTAGTGATAGAAGCCACCTGGAACGGTGAACAGCAGCAGTTGGGATTAGTGTGAGTTCCTCTCTTGGGAAATGCCCCCATGGGATGGTGTAGCACTGAAAGGGTTAAACTCTCTTACTGTCACAGAGCCTCCCCAAGCAACAGGAGGAGAGTGGGAACTGGGAAGCAATTTGCAAAACTTCTGCTTCTCTTGCAAATGAATGAGTGAGAGATGAGCCTCAAATGGCCACTTCCTGGTGAGTTAACAGGCAGTGCGGATCAGGAGGGTTGGAGCCATTTTACCCAAGCTTCTCCCCAGCTCAATAACTGAATGTCTACACTGCAATTAAACACCCACAGCTGGCCCTGACTCTGGCGCAGGCCATGTGACTGCAAAATTGTGGTGTAAATGTTTGGGCTCGGGCTGGAGCCTGGGCTTTGGGACCCTCCCTCCTCATGGGGTCCCAGGCCTTGGGCTCCAGCCTCAGCTTGAATGTCTACACCGCAGGCCCAAGTCAGCTGACCCCAAGCCAGCCATGGGTGTTTAATTGCAGTGTAGACGTATCCTCAAGCAGTGGCTCTCAACCTTTTTAGATTACTGTACCCCTTTCAGGAGTCTGATTGCGTACCCACAAGTTTCACCTCACTTGCTTACAAAATCAGACATAAAAATACAAAAGTGTCACAGCTACACTAGTACTGACAAACGGCTTATTTTCTCATTTTCACCATATAATTATAAAATAAATCAATTGGAATATAAGTATTATACTTACATTTCAGTGAATAGTATATAACACAAACAAACAAGTCACTGTATGTAATTTTAGTTTGCACTGTCTTCACTAATGCTTTTTATGAAGCGTGTTGTAAAACTAGGCAAATATCTAGATGAGTTGATGTACCCCCTGGAAGACCTCTGCGTCTGGTTGAGAACCACTGTCCTAAAGGACCAGGGGCTCCCATTGTGTCTTTAAGCAGGATGTCGTTTAGCTCGAGTTCAGTTCCTTTCGGTGCGCTTTCGAAGTGCCACATGCTGGATTGGCAGGTTGAACAACTTGCTCCATAGCAGCATCTGCATCACCAATGTGCCTCCCCACCTAGGAATGAGAGAAGAGGCCTGTCTGCAGGCTCACTACCAACACTGGCACCTCTGTGGGATGGGAGACCTCCCTCACTAGGATCTGGACAGAAACCATCACCTTGATCAATGTATATACGGCAGCTGTCTGGTCAACTCACCAATAGACCCAGGAGGCAGAGACAAGATCCTTCTCCCGTTTCTGGCTTATGGCTTTTGTGGTGGGGATAAGAACCTCCAAAACTTGAAGCAACGGTAACCGATGCCAGCTGGGGCAGATGCCCCTGCAGAGAGTCTGAAACAGTAGCTTTTGAGACATGAACTGCCCCGTTCACTCAGCTGCCCAGTCCTCTTCCACCTCTGCAACAGATGGTCTAAAACCAAAGCACTGAAGCATATTTCTTACTTACCTTTTGACTTCATTGTATTGCCTTTGGCTTCAGAGGTTCTACAGACAAGACTCAGAGTGCTCCTAATTCAGGAGCAGCCGTCTTCACGGCCATCCCTCTTTGAGACTGTCCAATGAGGTCATGCTTAGCGTCTCCCATGTGGCATCCCTGGCAGCAAGAGCAGGCCCCTTGGCATTCGTTTCTCATGGACTGTCTGTATTTCAGTGGGTGATTGTGGGGAGGAAGGGGAAGAAATGCTGTGGAGGGGGAAAGGGCCATGAAAGAAATGCCTCACGGGGTTAAGTGCAGTCTGTGATGACCATACAGTTCTCCTAATCCCCATACATTCACCCATAGTACCTCTGGACATAAATTCTGGCTTGATTTTTCAAAGGAGCTTAAGAAAACATGGGGCCCAAATCCCATGGAAAGTCAATGGGAGTTAGGAACCCTCCTTTGAGAACTCCTGGCCCTCTGCTCAGGAAATGCCTGGGCTGCAACAGCAAGCTTGGCCTAGGATTGAGCTGCAGGATGAGGGCAGGGGACACAGCCCCTGTGTGTGCTGTGCTTGGTCCCTGCTGCTGAGTCTGCCTCTAACCAGCCGAGTGCTCTAAATGCACACTTGGGTTCTAAAACACCTCCCCGTTGCACCCGCCAGCGATGGCGTCATGGGATTGTGGCACCCAGCAGTTCAGAGGTTAGTTGGCATTGGTCTGTACTGCTCTCGTAGCCGTTTGTGGATACCTGACCCTGAGAAGCTGTTGCTTTTCATCCCCTCAGCTGACTGATACTGCTGGTTCAGCACTGTGCATCCCACATGCGTGATATGACGAGTCAGACCTGTGTGTTTCCCTGTCACACCCATGCCTGAAACACCAAATACAGGGAAAGATACATTTTATAGCAATTCCCCCTTCCCCTTGTGGGATCTGGAGCTTCTTTCCTTCGCTCTGCTGCCTGTAGTTGAGAGGAATCACCAGGAGGTAATCAGGTGCTAAGTGCAAACTGAAGATTGAAGGCCAGCAATAGAAGGAAACTGAGGGGAGAGAAATGAACTCTGTGGAGGGGAAATCCTGCCTGTGCAGATCTCCAAGAAGAAGAGGGGAGAATCAAGTTGTCTTTCTGTGGCAGTTTTATACCCTCTTCAAAGTGTACAAACCTCTGTGCTAATCTGAGTGAAGAGTGTGACCCAGTCTAGAGACCAGTGTACTAGGGGAAGGGACAGCAGCCTGGGGCGGGAGTGATTAACTGGGCCGCACAGATCCCACAGAACAAGGCTCGAGGCCCACAAATGTCCCAGTGGAAGCTGCTGTTGCTCCTTTAGAGGTGCATGATGGTGCTTCGGGCAGTTTAGCAGCAGTGCTTCTCCTGGCTCCTTGAAAGGGAGAGTTTGTTATGGGCCCACTCTTCAGCCTTTAGCCCCAGTACCTTGGCAGTGTGGGGGCATTTTGTAGCCAGAGACGTGCACAGCATATGAAGGGTTAAACCATGGCAATACGCAGGGATGATGCTGAATGATGTTGCATGGTTGGATGCTGCACTCTGACATAGCTATTGTGTAGGACATGAAACCAATTTCTCTGGTAGGGCTTTAAGCAACATCCCTCAGCTTGTCTTCAGTCTTTAAAGGTATGTCTACACTGCAATTAGACACCCACTGCTGGCCCATGCCAGCTGACTCTGGATTGTGGGGCTCAGATTAAGGGGCTGTTTCATTGCAGTGTAGATGTTCAGGCTTGGGCTGGAGCTCAGGCTTCTAGGACCCTGTGAAGTGGGAGGGTCCCAGGGCTCGGGCATCTACACTGCAATTAAACAGCCCCTTAGCCTGATCCCAGGTCAGAGGGCACAGGCCAGCTGCAGGTTTTTAATTGCAATGTAAACATACCCTAACTCTGCCATTCCTGCTGAACACTTTCCTTGCACGGAGTGCTTCTCAGACTTGTCATAAATAGAGGCAGCATGATCTAGAGGGTGGAGCAGGGAGTTTCTAGCTTAAAGCCATTTAGGCTCTGTGCTTCCATTTTCCTGTCTTCAAAATGGGGATAATTGTGTTTATCCCCCTTTGTAAGGCTCTGAAGAAAGTCACCCGCACAGTGGTGGGAAGCGGATCATCAGCGGGGCCACTGTACTGTTAAGACACCAAAGGAGCCCTCAAGGAAACAAGGCTGTTACAGAGAAGCTCAGTTAATTCTTTGCATAGGCCTTCACGGCAGAGGATGTGAGGGAGATTCCCATACCCGAGCCATTGTTTTCAGGTGACAAATCTGAGGAACTGTCCCAGACAGAGGTGTCCATAAAGGAGGTTTTGGAACAAATGGATAAATTAACCAGTACCAGGACCAGATGGTTTTCACCCAAGAGTTCTGAAGGAACCCCAGTATGAAACTTCTGAACTACTAACTGTTGTATGTGACTATCACTGAAATCAACCTCTGTACCAGAGGACTGGAGGGTAGCTAATGTAATGTCAATTTTTAAAAAGGGTTCCAGAGGTGATTACAGGGCGGTGCCTAACTTCAGTACCAGGCAAATTGGTGAAAACTCTAGTAAAGAAGAGAATTATCAGACACATAGATGAACACAGTATGTTGGGGAAGAGTCAACACTGCTTTTGTAAAGGGAAACCATGCCACACCAATCTACTAGAAGTCTTTTTTGGGGGGCGGAGGAGTCAACAAGCAACCAGGCAAGGGTTATCTAGTCGATATAGTGAACTTGGACTTTCAGAAAGCCTTTGACAGGGTCCCTCACCAAAGGCTCTTAAGTAAAATAAGCAGTCATGGGGTAAGAGGAAAGGTCCTCTCATGTATCAGTACCGGCTTAAAAGATAGGAATAAAGTATTAGTTTTCATAATGGAAAATAGTAAATGGATGGGTCCTCTGAGAATCTGTCCTGGAATTTATGCTGTTCACTCCTTTTTCCCTGATCATTTATAAATATGTTGACCAGTGAAGTGACAAAGTTTGCAGGTGATACAAAACTGCTCTAGATAGTTGAGTCCAAAGCTGACTGGGAAGAGATACAAAGGAATCTCGCAAAACTGGGGAGTGGGCAAGAAGATGGCAGATGAAATTCAATGTTGATAAATGCAAAGTAATGCACATTGGCAAACATAATCCCAAATATACATGCAAAACGATGGGGTCTAAATTAGATGTTCCCACTCAAGAAAGATCTTGAAAATATCTGCTCAATGTGCAGCTGCAGTCAAAAAAAGCTATCAGAATGTTGGCAATCATTAGGAAAGGGATAGATAAGACAGAAAATATCATAATGCCACTATATAAGTCTGATCATATTGTGAATAGTGCATGCAGTTCTGGTCACCCCATCTCCAAAAAGATATATTGGAATTGGAAAAAGTACAGAAAAGGGCAACAAAATGATGAGGGGTAGGGAACAGCTACCATCTGAGAAGAGATTAAAAAGACCGGGACTGTTTATCTTAGAAAAGAGAAGTCTAAGCAGGAATATGACGGAGGGCTATAAAATCATGAATGGTACAGGGAAAGTAAGGAAGTGTTATTTACTCTTTCATGTAACACAGGAACCAGGAGTCACTCGATGAAATTAATAGGCAGCAGGTTTAAAACAAACAAAAGGAAGTACTTCTTCACCCAACGCACAGTCAACCTGAATGACTCATTGCCAGGAGATGTTGTGAAGGCCAAAAGCATAAGTGGGTTAAAAAAAGAATTACCTATGTTTATGATGGATAGGTTCATCAATAGCTAGTAGCTAAGAGGGTCGGGGCTGCAACCCCATGCTCTGGGTGTCCCTAAACCTCAGACTGCCAGAAGCTGGGACTAGACAACAGGGATTGATCACTCGATAATTGCCCTGTTGTGTTCATTTCCTTTGAAGCATCCGGCATTGGCCACTATTGGAAGATGGGATGCTGGGCTAGAGGGATCATTGGTCTGACCCAGTGTGGCTGTTCTTACATTCTTATGATTGCTCTAAAACCTAGGGTACTAGAAGCACTCTGTCTCTAGTGGGAATCCAGTCAATGCGCAGAGTCTACAATTGCTCTCTTCCGGGCCTCCTAAACACTCTAGGTTATCTCTTGAGCTGTGAATGGGGCATTGCCTGTCCATTTTTTCTAGGCCCTCATTTCTCCTCAGGGGTTCCTATGTCTTTGAATGAATGCACTCTGCTAACTAACTGCAGCTACCTGTGCATGGACCTGCTCTTAGCATCCAGCTCAGCCTGGCCTGCATGGGTAGCAGGTGTGCTCTGTGAGCCCGAGATGAGCTTTTCATGTTGATGCACAGATGTTGAGTTTGGCTTGAGGTGTGTGTGTGTGTGTACTGCTATCAACCATGCCAGGGTCTCTGGCAAACTGAACTCCTGCACAGCTGTACTGGGTCTTGTTGCTGCCTGTAGCATAGCACTGGGTTTATTTTGTTCTTGCTAGTGCAGGACGTTCTGATGATCCCCAAACCATGTATCTCTGGAGAGCGCAGACAGCGTGCAGAGTAACATGCTATTTTGTCAGATAGGTGTCACCACAAAACTCATGGGAGGGTTGCACCTGGATATCCTCAACTAGAGGAAACAAGGCATCTGTAATGAGCTGGATACTATGTATCGCTACCCTTTCCAGAATGCAGTTGGAACTGCTCGGCTATATGTCCAAGCCCTAGACTGAGATTTTCCTTTAGTGCAAAGGGGGAGGGGCTTTTCGGGGTGCAGAGGCATCTGAGATCTGTCTTAGCTGTTGCTATGAGTTCTTTAGGTGGGCAGCATAGTGACAAGCATGAATTTCTTAGGCAACCACAGATTTGCATCGGTATTGTGCAGCTTAGTACATGCCCGCTTCTAGCACTCAGAGCTTCTGGCTAGTGGTGTTGATATGAGTATCGTGGAAAGTTCTGCAGCTCTGGCACTGTTACCATGATCAAGAAGATAAGGTTTTAAATACTAACAGGAAATCCTGGCAGCATGTATTTACAGCCAACCACTGCATCTGTTCAGATTTAGTTCTGAAACTGTTTTATACATGTTTGGCAAGAACACTCCCCCAGCCATAATGGAAAGATCTGCCTGGAGAAAAGCAGGAGAGCCTAATGTTCCAAGAGCTGCTGCAGGCAAATTACTCATGCTTCAGGATATCAGAGGAATCCTGGATACAGATTGGCTGGTGAGAATAAGGCCAGGACACAACCAACCATGCCAAAGTGGGACGCTCGAGTGCACCTATTGACGATGACTTTATTAGTTAATTGCTGGTTATTAAAGGAACACTGTCAATTTAGAGTCACACATCTTAAAAATTGTTCACCTACGTTTGCTACAAGTAACATCTATGGCTACTTGCCGCACTGGGAAGTCAAATGGAAAAAAATATGCTCCATTTCTTAGTTACAAAATCTCTCCTGTGTATTTGAGAGCACTGCATACAGAGTTGGTGACACTGCTTTGCCTTGTAGGGTCAATAACCTTCCCCTAGTCAGGTTGCGCTTTCAGACCACAGCAGGAGGAGAGAGAAACATTTAAAAGAAATTCTTTCTGATCACATTTTCTTATAGCCTGGACCAAACAGTTGTGGAATGAGCTGCTACCTAACTGCATTGCCATACACTAGCTGGCAGCAAGTCATTAAGATTTGCACCAACAGGATGTTGTCTGTTTCCTCTGACATCGTAGGGCTTTTATCTGGTCTTTTGGGGCTGCTGAAACATGACTACCTCAGCGTAGTCAAGTGTGGACTTGTGTGAGCTGGGTTGGAACATCCCAGCTCGGTGTCTCTAGTCCATTCCCTTGCACCATATGGGGGTTTGCCTTTCTGTTTGCCAAGCACAGACCTATGTAGCAATGAATGTTGCATTCTCTCAGAGCACTGAAAGCATTGTTAGAAGCTGGGTGGGTTGGAGAACGTGGGGGCAGATACTGTAGGTGCATTTCCTTTGCTGCAAATGGAGAATAACTCTTCTCCAGATATTTTATTTCCCGGTTCTGACTCTTAGCGTACAAACAATGTGATGGCTTTAGCTGAGCACAGAGAGTAAACGCCAATGTCTTTGCTATCAGCTTTCTGCTCCAGGGCTGCCTTGTTGCTCCTCAATCCTATATTCTTCCGTATGTACATGAGCAATCCCCACAAACTGCCCCTGAATCGTACAGGTTTAGGGTTCAGTCCTACTGATCTCTCTTCCCTAAGCTATGCCTAGAAAGGTGCTTTGTGTTACTGTTTCTGTGACTGCAACAGTTAAACCCTTACATAACCCAGTATGTCTCCTAGCGGGCACATTCTTTCCAAGTGGATTTGTTTTTTCAAGTGGTATGTAGGATTTTTTTTCCACTCTTGGCTTTGCCATTTTGAAAATGGCACTGATTCAGGATCCATGGAAAGATCTCTGGCTTGCTGGGTCTATAATTTTGCAAGGAGCAGCGTTGGGGCCAGGAGCCCATTATGAACATGGCTTTTTGTGGCTTTGGTACAAAGCTGTGCTTTGAAGGAACGTGCCGCTACTGTGCATATAAAAATTGGTGTGTGTTCTCTACTGGATCCGTGTGTAACTCTGTTCTCGAGAGCCTGGTATTGTGTGGTTTCAGAGTAGCAGCTGTGATAGTCTGGTGCCGCAAAAAGAAGAGGAGTACTTGTGGCACCTTAGAGACTAACAAATTTATTTGAGCCTAAGCTTTCGTGGGCTACAGCCCACTTCATTGGATGCATGTAGTGGAAAATACAGCAGGAAGATTATATATAATATACACAGAGAACATGAAACAATGGGTGTTACCATACACGCTATAAGGAGAGTGATCAGTTAAGGTGAGTTATCATCATCAGGAGAGAAAAAGAACTGTTTGTAGTGGTAATGAAAATGGCCCATTTCCAGCAATTGACAAGGAGATGTAAGGAACTGTGGGGGTGGGGGCAGGGAAATACACATGGGGAAATAGTTTTACTTTGTGTAATGGCCCAACCATTTTTTTAAGTTCTAAGTCTAAATGCATTTGTGCTGTCAGTCTGTATTCTGCAATGTAGGATTGAGTATGTGAAATGTGTGCTACTTGGGAGAAGTGAATGCTTCCTAGGGCCAGATCCATGTGAATCCTGACTGGCTTACAAGAGGTTACACGCTCTTGTGGGTCACTGGCAGAGAGGGGATGGTGGATGTGAAAGTGGCTGTGTTTGGATGTAGGCTTCTTTAGTTCAGCTAAACTTACACACGCACACACTCTCAGTCACACACACACATGTTTTTGGACTTAAGAAGGGGGAAAAAGCACCTAGCACATCATAAAAGGCCAAAAATAACAGCAGAGTGAGGCAAACAAGCCAGGAGAGGGTCTGATGTCATCCTCACTAGGCCTAGCAGCAGTGAGGGAGGAATGTGTCCAGAGCCTACGAGACTTCCCAAAAGGCACTGATTATCCCAGAATAGAGAACAAAGCAGTGGCCCTAGGCTAGGGGTTCTCACAACAAAATTTTTGGTGGCCTCAGAGTGCGGCCACCAAATCTTGCTGGTGGCTGCTCTGACCATTTTTCCTAAAATACTTTAGGAAAAACAAATAAATATGCACATACATATGTCCAACTCATTGTCGTTTATCTACGTAGGGGTTGGTTTTTTTGCAGACTCAATAATAAAAAATAATGTACAGTTGTCTCTATTCTTTACTGGACCTAAACAATAGAAACACAGATAAGGTGCTTTGAGCATTCCTGTCTTTTTTTCTTGGTGTTTCTTTTGCTTTACTTGGTTGCTTTTTTGTTTTTTGTTTTTAAGACTTGCTAGCTACTAAGTGTGTTGTGAAAAGTGATATTAACAAACATACAAATATCATTTTCACAGCACACTTACTCAGCCTTGGCAAGCCTGGGTACAGAGGCAATGGGGGCCAGAGGCGATGGGGCACTGGGGGAGGTGTGTGGGGGGGTAGGAGTTAAGGGGAGATGAGCTCGGGACCAGAGCATGCCACCACGTAGCCAGGGGACAGGGCCTGGCGGGGTGGAACCCGAACCCCCTTGGCTGGAGTCTTCTACCACCACCACCCCAGGGCTGAAGCCCAACCCCCACCCCAGGAAGGTGGGGAACTCACTGGCTGCCTGTTCCTCCAGCTTGTGTCTCCTCACACCTTCGTGTCAGCTGTCCAAAATGGGCCATCTTGATTATCACTTCAAAAGTTTTTCTCCCCTGCAGATAACAGCTTCTCTTAATTAATTAGGCTCTTACAGTTGGTATGGCTACTCCCACCTTTTCATGTTCTCTGTATGTATAAATTTCTACTTACTGTATTTTCCATTCTATGCATCCAATGAAGTGGGAAAGCCTATGCTTAAATAAATTTGTTAATCTCTAAGGTGCCACAAGTACTCCTGTTCTTTTTTCTCCAGAGGAGGGCAGGTCCAACCACTGCTGGTGGCCCCTGGGGAGAGGCTGCTGCTTTGGATGGGGGAGAGGGGGAGCAATCACTGCCAAGGAGGCTGTGGCCTCAAGAAAAGTCCCTGGTGGCCACATTTGAGAAATGCTGCCCTAGGCTGCAAATTCCAAGACCCATGTGGGTGTGGGTGTGGTGGGGGGGTTGAACATCCTATAGGGTGGCAGCTTTTTGGGTTCTACTGAAGTTTTTCTCTTAAAAACTGAACAACTTTGGCTCTCATTGCAGGCTCTGGTTCCTTCTGGGAAGGGAGAATTCATGAGCTACTTTAGTTTGGGGGCCCCAGAAATAACACACTGGCCCATGGAGCAGAAATATCACACGTGGATTGGAGATGCAGTTTAGCTATTCCCCCTTTTAATTTACAGGGTTTCCCTGATCAAGCCACTTCCAAACTAAGTGGGGCACACTTGTACATTTCGTAATTACCCTTCAGCAGCTTAAAGCTGCAGCGTTCCCTTACAGGTAGCACGAACCTGCAGCTCTGTTAACATGTTGGTGTGGGAGTTACTAGCCACTTGTTTTTTTCTTTATTAACAGAGTAATTGAAGCTCTTAATACCCACACGCTACTTCCTCCCCTTGCCTCCACATACACTCTTAATAGTGACAATACAGTGGAACTTTACTAATTCTCCCTCTGCTAATCCACAAACCCAACAACGGTCTCTCAAACCAGGCAGTCGCGTCCTGTTTATGAACAACGAGTAGGGGGTTGTCTACACAGGGAAATTTACCAGCAGAACTACACCAGTATAATTCTCTCTGCAGCTATATGCAGTGTAAACCAACACCCCCACCCCACCTTGTGTGGATGTTCTTTCAGGATTTAGAGTGGCCTCTTTTCAGCCTAGCGTTTGTCTCTTTGGAAGCAGTTGAAGCAGAACTGTAAGTGCGATATAATACTACCACTACGGCTGAGTCGGTAAATTTCCCTGTGTAGACAAGCCCTTAGTAGCAGGGTCTGTGCTGAGATCTCATCTCACTAAGACTTCATCAGTCTTACTAAATATTCTGACTAGGACACTTACAGGAAGGTTCCTTGGCTCTGGAATTTGCCTCCCTCCTTGCTGTGATTGATTTGCATAATCAGATTTCTGATGATCTTTGGGATGACACAAGAGCAGCCTGTTCTACCAGGCAGCTCTTGTGAATAGGGGGTGATGGTGGGGGGGGAAATGATGGGGGTTGGGAAGATATTGCAGCAGGAGGGGTCTCTGGTATGGGCCTGGTTGGGCAACCTATTATTCCATTTTAAATTGTTTTAAATAAGCTTTATAATGTGCTTAGACCCAGAGTTGGGTGCAGTGCATGGTAAACCAAGCTCACTGCACTCCATGGAAGCAGGGTCTGTGATGCATTATCCATTTTTAACCCGTCTGTCCCCTTCACTTGCAGGGATTGGCTAGGTTAGTCATTGCCACTCATGCTCAGGGCATCTCTTTTAACTTCCAAGCTAAAGGGAAAGAGGGTGTTTGTTGCCGTCCCCTCCCATTGCTCTGCACTCAGCATTTACTTCCCAGAGTTCCTCACTGCTCTTCCTTCATTTCCACAGGTCCAGAGGCAGTTCCCAGTTACACGCCCAGCATGACGGACACCGCCAGAGACACCGGCCTCAAGCAGGCGGCACCACCGCGGCCCGAAAAGCCGGCGCCCGACTTCAGCTACGTCGGGATCGACGCCATCCTCGAGCAGATGAGAAGGAAAGCCATGAAGCAGGGATTTGAGTTCAACATCATGGTAGTTGGTGAGTTCTCATCAGATGCTGCTCTCCCAGGAGATGCCGGTTGCTCTGTGCTTGGTGGAGGACGAGCTGTTTATTTGACAGCTCCTTGGCAGGATTATTCTCCCTGTAGCTTCTACAGGAGCAGCTTCTAAGATTTAATGCTGGGATTCTTGCATTAGGAGTCAGCAAACTCCCTTCCACTTTGAGGGAGCTGTCTTGCTGTCAGTTGTTAAAGTGCAGAGTGGGTTGGGATCAGTGTTGCCAGGCATCTCTTAGCATTTAAGAGTTTATGTGCCCTTAAATCTAGTGGGGGCTTCCACAGCCAGACCTCATTGCTACCACGTAGTGTGCCCCCACTTGTGCCATGGACCACGGAGTCTTTCCCCTCTCTGTTCCTGTTTTGTCCCCAGTGCAGTGGTTTGATGGTATAAGTGGGAGGCCAGGAGTAACTGCATGATTTCAACCTCTTCCTGTGAGTATGTACAGCTCCTAGCACAATGGGGCCTGGTTTTCGATTGGGGCTTCTAGGTTTTACTGTACTACAGACAAACAAGTAGTAAGCAGTGATTCTGCCTGGAACAGTGCGGGACTCACCCCTGCAGTGCCTCCTGCTGGTCATCTTGAGAATTAGCTTTCCAGCCTCCGTAGCACCCTCTGCAGGCCAGTGTCCCACTGCCGCTTGGCCTCTGTGGCCCTCTGACGACCCTTTCTCTGGATGCTGCCCCCAGGCAGTACCCCCACAGTTTCTGTGGGTCTCCTCACTCAGGGGAACCCCCACCCACTATCCCCACCTCGCTTCAGTATTGGGCTACTGCCAGTCACCATCTAACCCCCAGTCACTGGGGCAGACTGCAGTGTCTCAGCCATTCATCATTAGGCAAGGGGGGTATGGACCTGCTGCCTCGGCCTACCTGTGGGTTGCCCTCTGCAACCCCAGTACCCAGTTGGCCTTAGACTAGGCCGTAGCCTGGTGTTTTCCAGGCCGGAGCTCAGCTCCCTTAGCCTTCCCCCAGCCCTGCTCCCCCCAGGTACCTTCAACTCCCTAGCAACCAGGCCCTTCTCCCTCTACAAAGAGAGAGAGTGTGTCTATGCACCTGGCTCAAAGCTTTTTTATAGGGGCCGTCTGTGGTCTGTTGAGGTGTGGCTCCCGGCTGTGCCTACTTCCCCAATCAGTCTGGGAGCTGCCTGCCCCAGCCACAGCCGTCTGCTGGGCTGTTCTAAGCCCCTCAGGGCAGGAGTGGGTGACCATCCCACTACACTGCCCAAGTTGTATGGTGAATTTCCCCAGATCTGCTGCATTTACCAGGGGATGCCAGGCGCTGTGTGAGATGGTGCTGCTTGTGAAACAAGACCTCAGAGCAAGGCTCTTTCCCTGAAAGGCCTGGGGGCGGGGGAGGAGTGCAGTTTACAGGTGGGGTGTATGAGGCTGGAGATGAAGAGGGGTGTGCAGGAAGGGGGCTGGAAACCGACACCATTATCAGGGTAGTTGCTGTGGTGTAAGCAGGGCCTGTGTGGCATGGCACAGTGTGGCCCCGGGTCTCTACTCCCCTGCAGCTGAATTCTTGATGTGTTATGATGAAGAAGAGGGGCTGTCGCTTTGCGTCCCAGTTGCCTTCCCTTTTCCATTGCTGTGTGGGTGAGGCACAAACCACTCGGCTCTCAGACCTGGACTGGGGGTGCAGCAGCTTTATAAGCAGGGGAGGAAATAACACTGACGAATCGCTGATGTAATTAAAGGACCCGAACGGGGCTGGCCCTATTTTGAGGCTCCTCTGGCTGGACCATTTGCCAGCCTGAGTGGCCTGCAGCATATAAAAGCTTCTCCTGGGATCCCAATATGCAATGTACTCTGGGATTATAGCATCCCTGGTGCTTGTGGTATGGGGGCAAGGGGGAGGAGCTTTGCTTTTCCCTCTGGCCTTGTGAATGGGGAGCTTGGTGCCAAAACCCGATAAGCCGACAGACATTCTTGAGCTCTTGTTATCCCTTTGAGGCTGCAGTGGAGAAAGAACAAGGAACCTGGAGTCTTCCTTCAGTCCCCCGCCATCTCCACCACCGCAGCCCACCTGCCCTCACTTGGGGGCCACCGGTTTCCTTACTGCTGCTCTAGCTGCAGTTTTCCTTCTGTGGTTATCAAAGGTTCCATTTTATGAGCCTCTAATTTAATGCGTCAGGTTAAAGCTGCCTGCCTCAGCAGATAGCAATTGAAATCCGAGCACGTGGACTCCATAGGTTTGGTTATTAAGGGGGAGGCATTACAGAAGAACAAACTTTGAAGCAGCATCTGTCTATAAAAGAAATGAGCACAGCCAGTGCGATTTGTGCTCCCTGCGCTATCCATGTGTCTCTGTAGAACTGTCGTCGATGCTCCGTGCTTTGCAGGGGTACCCAGATCTAAGCAGCTCATCTTCCAAAGTTCAAGGTGGTTTGCCTGGCCCCATGAAACTCAGCCTGGGATCTGGAAGTCAGAACCCATTTGACTAGGGTGAGCATGTGTCCCGTTTTGGCCAGGACAGACCCCCTTTTGAAACCTTGTCCTGGATGTCACGACTCTGGGCATTTCTCCCATTTGCTCTTGCCCTAGGCGAGTTGCAGAGGAACGTTCAGGTAAGAGCAACAGGGAGAAATGCCCAGCTTTGCCAAAAAAGTCATGATGCCCGTGATGGCGGCTTGGGCCAGGTTCAGGCCAGCCTCCCACAGCTGCACCCAATGTCCCGTCTTCAGTTAGGGAAATACGATCACCCTACACTTGACTCCTGCGTAATCCCCAGGAATAAGCGCTTGCAAAGCAGCTTGTCCCCTCCTCAGTTCCTCTTGAGCCAGTGTAAGCAGGACTTGGCCAGGGTGACTGACCCGTGGCAGGGTGCAAGGGGAAGAGAACGCAACACCGAGTCTGCGTGGAGCGCAAGCCCTCTGGCATGTGTGGTTTTTTCCTTGTTTTGTTCTCTCCCTCAGTGTCTCCTGCTGGTGGGGATGGAGCGGGACAGTGTCTGCTCACCCCTCCTGGTGGAGGGTACAAAGCACTGTCTACCTGGGCTGGCGAAGCAGAGAAGGAAAGTCTGGGGGTCGAAGACTACTGGAGTGGCTTGGCCTAACCTGCAGTGTGTGCAGGCACTGTCACTTTCCTCTGACGTCTGCTCCCCTGGGAGCCTGATTCTGCACCTGGCTTCCCACCCCCCAACATGCAGCTCTCTTGCTCTCTCTGCCCTCATCCCTTTCCCACATGCTCCTGGACAGCCGGCGCCTCCTTGCCGGTTACCATGGTTAGCCCCAAAGAGCTGTGCAGCGAGCCCAAAACCAGGCCTGGCTCACAACAAACCTGGAACTTGGGTCAGAGTCACTGAGGCTGGTGAGCCTGAGACAGTTTTGAGGGGGTTACAGTAGCTTCTCCCTAAATCAGCTGCAACTTCAGCTGAGTTTATGTCCCCCAGAGATCAAGATCCTTCATGAGATCCGAAGTTGCATGAACTGAGAACCATGGCCCCTGCCAGGGCTGGACTTGCTTCTGCCCTGTCCTGGGATACCCTGAGTTCACAGCTTGGGGGTGGAGCCCAGGAGCCACAACTCTTCTTGCCGTCCCATGGCAGGCTGCAGTGGGAAGGCACCTCTTCCTGCTGCAGTTCTGGTGGTGATGGGAGACTTTTAAGTGGGGCCTGACTTGCCTAGGCAGAATGCCATGTATGGTACTGAAGCCCATGCCTCACAGTGGCTGGAGAAAACTGTTCTTTCCTTGGCAAGCTCCCGGCTGAGTGTTCACAGGCCGGGGAATTCGTGGCAGCCTAAACAAGTGCTGAAACTCTCTGCCTATCACAGGAAAACACAGGATATGCAACAGAGGAGGCGGGAGGTGCTCAGTGCATGTGAATGGGAGGGTGACCCTTGCGATGGATCACTGAGCTTTATAAGGACAGGTTGGACAACCATCTCTCGGAGATGGTCTAGGGTTAGCTGGTCTGCCTCAGGACAGGGGGCTGGACTAGATGGCTTCTCAAGGTCCCTTCTAGCCCTGCAGGTCTGAGTCTGAGGCCCCAGGATGGAATTTCCCATCATCCCCCTCACTCTCTCCTGCCTGATTAAATACCACAGCAAGTTTGGGAGAAAACCGGCTTCCTGAATCTGTACAGATAAGGGCAAGGGGATGGGGCAGCTGCTTATTTCAGGGCTTCCATAGAACTGAGGTATTACTTTGGGGTAGTCTGTGTGTCTGTCTGTCTCTGTCTCTCTCTGAATCTGGGAGTCTTGCCATGTTCCTGAAACTGTTTGGAAGCCTCCCACAGTTCTCTGGTTTGGGCAGACAGAAGGGAGAAATGAAGAGTAGTCAAGCAGTTTCAGTCCTTCCTGATGGGCTTAGTCTAGAGTATGCGCTCTGTGGAATCCATCTGAATGCAGCTGAGTGGGCTTCTCAGGGTTAGCCTAGTCTTGTGGCAGTGCAGAGCACCCAGAGAACCTGTAGTGGAGAGAAACTTCCCAGGCAGCTTGCTTACAGGAGCTGTAGAGAAGCACACCTTTCCTGGACACGTTCTTTCCACTCAGTTCTTTCTCGGTCTGTCCTCTGCCTTGCTTCATTAGTGCACAGCTGGGCTGCCCCACAAAGAGCCAGCCAACACCCCACTGTACTGCCCAGACCCTTATCTAGGTATAATATGGCCCCCACTCTGGCATTTGAGCACTTGCAAAGACAGGAGCTATTATCCCCTTTTTACACCTGGGGAAGCGAGGGGCAGTGAAATTAAGTGACTTGCCCAGAATTACACGGGAAGCCTGTGGCAGAGCTGGCAATTGAACCCAGGTGTCCTGTGACCCAGTCTGGTGCCTTCAACACAGGACCATCCTCTCTGGGGACCTTTGCCACCATGGGCACTACTAATGTCCTCTACAATACTGTTGAGAGCTTCGAACAGATTCCTGGAAGTGTTTAACTCGTGAGTCAGTCTGGATTTACCAGAACTACTTTAGTCCCCTAATCCCTGCCACTAAGGTGTGGTTACCGCCAGGAAAAGGACTATGCAAAAAATGGCTCCTTACTCCGGGGTATTGAGAAGCTGCAAAGTAACCGCTTTCCTGAACAAAATCAGCATAGTATGTACTGACCAGAGATGGCCAAAAAGCTTCGCATTCCAACCTCTGTCTCTGCTACCAGCTCCCAGGAGCTGCTCTTCTCTAGTGTTTTTCACTCTAGCTAATTAAACAGTGTCAGATGCAGGAACAGACTAGCACAGGTTGCAGCAATGTATCACCTCTTAATTAGAAGCATATGAGAAAAACTAACATGATCACAAATAGAATACCTAATTAGCCTATTTTGTTTACAGTTCAGGCATTGTTAACCCTTCTGTTGCTTGATGAAACTCTCTGCAAAGGGCAAAACACTTAAACTGTATTTGTTCCCTGTGTTCCTTTTGCACCCATAACTGCTCTGCCTACTGACAAAAACAAGACTTCCTCCTGTTGGCATGGCTAAAAGCAGGTGGGGAGATACTACGGGAGAGCAAACCCGTGCAAAAGCTTTTGGGACCTGTGAGCTTTCTGGATGCTTGGGGGGAGGGGAAGGGGCGTATTTTGATCTTCTGGGCCCTGAAAGGATGGGCATGGAGGTTGGGTGTGGGGCAGAGGCTGGGAGCTCTGACAGACTAAGCTTACTCTGAAGTGTTTTTGCAAATTGAGTTAGAAGCTAGTGGCCCCACTAGTTATCTTGTCTGACAGCATTTTTCCTAGGAATTTTCTAGCACTAGCATTGTGCGATTTCTCCTGGAACATTGATCTAAACAAGAGAGATGGATTTAGCCCAAGCTGCCATGTGCTGCCCAAATCTGGCCTTTAAGAGACCCTCTGGTCCTGTTAAATGTGACTGATTTCTGGGGCCAGAGCCAATGCTTCATCAGTTTAACTGAAAGAACCAATCAATCCCCAGACCTAATTTATTCCCCTTTGTGATCCCAGCCATAAACCATTGGATTGTGGTTTTAGCCCAGGCCTGCATCATTAGTATCTCTCCCCTGCAGGATTTATTGAAGAGGTTGGGGGAAGTGGTCTGTCATGGTGGATGATCAAAACCATAAGATACAGTTTAGAGTGTCCTCTTTAATATCGGCTGAGATAAAGCTCGAGGGAGCCTTGCAAGGAATGGAATTCATGTGGGACAGGCAGTGAAGGAAGCCTGTAGATCAGCCCTCCTGTGGGCCATTTCAATCTGTAAGTCCCTTTAAGAGAATCTTTATTGAAGGAGTCATGGCAGAGGGAGAGCTCTTCTGCTTCCCATCCTCTTATTAAGGAGGGAAATGGTTATTGCAGCCTCATAGGGGCAAATAAATAACTCAAGATGACTGTGTGGCCTCTGTGTTGGCTCAGTTAAGGTTAATAAAGGGGTTCTGTAAACATTAGCCCTTCAGTGCTATGTGTATCTCTGCCCTTACGGGTCGTGTGAGCCGCTGCTGTTTAGCTTACTGACAAACTAGCTATTCACATGCTCCCCAGTGAGTTTGTCTAGTTGTGCCCAAGTGGGCCGTGTTTTCCATCTAGCGCGTCTTCAACCAAGCGAGATCTTGTTCCATAGTGGAAGGACTCACTTGTCTGACTTTGCTCTACGGGGTGCCGGATTCCTGCGCTTTCCATCCCACATCTCCGGGCAATGTCTTCAAACACACGGGTTTTGTGTTCCACTCTGAACAGGGACAGGGAGCAGAGAACCGTATTGATTGCAGGAGAGAGCTGTTTCCACTGAGTGTGTTGCCTCATTGAAAGTGAAAGCATCCTTAGTAAAGAGGGAGCTGCAGTTCCAGTGATCCACACCCACATGCTGAGGTCACTTCACTAATGTGTGGCATGAGCAGGAGAACCTTCCCCCCGTCAAAACAGATCTTGGCTGAATGGGCTACAGGAACCGCTTTGCTATGTCAGCCAGCAGGGGGCACAAAACATGAGCTGGTCTGAAATGCACACGTGTACCCAGCCAATATGCAGCCATCTGCTTGTGTGAAGAAATATCACAGAGGGTGTGGGAAATGCTGTTAAATTCTGCAAAGAAACTGTTGGTATGTGCAATGCCACTGCCTGCGGAGTTGGCCCCACCCTAGTTAGCAGAATGTGTTCTTGATGCATGGTGTGGACCGGGAATTCCCATAAAGGTAAAATGGAGTCAATTCCAACTCCAATTCTGACTCTCCCTGTCCTCCAGGTCAGAGTGGCTTGGGGAAGTCCACGTTAATCAACACTCTCTTCAAATCCAAAGTCAGCCGGAAATCCGTTCAGCCAGCTTCTGAAGAGCGGATCCCCAAAACCATCGAAATAAAGTCGATCACTCATGGTGAGTCTCTTGGGCACACATGCAGTTTGGGGGGTGACAGAGCTCTAGAGGCTCCTCCTAGGCCAAGAGAAGCCAGAGCATCTTCTCCGTATCCACCAGTCTAGACTCCTTTATGCCGGAACGCAATCAGCTGAGATTGCTGGCAGGGTATCGTGCTTCACAGGGGGTGGAGTTATATGGATTATTGAAAGAGCTGAGCTGCATAGTCTCTTCTTTATAATGCAGTTGAAATGCCACTGATGTGATAGGATGCTGTATCTTTGGAGGGCTGCAGGTACCAAGCCTGCAGCTGCTTGGAGAGATCTCTGGTGGTAAGGCAAGGCTGCATGCTGGGCCTGTCTCTGCTTGCGGCCTATACCATCCCTTGGATGTCTCTGTTTCAGATATTGAGGAGAAGGGCGTCCGTATGAAGCTGACTGTCATCGACACCCCAGGGTTTGGAGACCACATCAACAATGAGAACTGGTGAGGAGAACGCTGCCCTGGGCTGTGCTGCTGCTTGGCTGGCATAGGCCTTCTGTCATGCAGACCACCTGTGGGGGTGGGGACTCGCTTTGCACCACCCTTCCTTTGCTCCGGGGCATGGAATGGGCCGGGGTGCATTGCAAAGTTGTAGATCCCTTGTGGCTCTCATTCTGCCTAGCTTGGCTGTCGAGGGGTGGGGAGGGAGGCTGGAGATGCTGAACAGCTGGGCTGGTGAGCTGCAAAGGGAAACCAGAGAATCCTGCCAGCTTCCTTCCCCGGCAGGTACTAGTGCAAAGGGCTATGGTTAGTCAGCCTTCTCTCTGCCAGGGGGTGGAGCCCAACCATCCCAGAGTGCTGCTTCACGGGCAGGGCAGGTGCTGACATGACTGATCCCCTAGCCCTTCCTACGTCTGCTGGAGAGTTAGCAGCTGTGGGGAAAGTCCTTGGGGCAGCCACCGCCTCTGAACGTCCATCCATGTGTCCCACTCGTGGGGGGGAGAGGTGCAAAAATAATCAATTATAAATATCTGTAATCCCCCCCCAATACACACACACAATGTGGTGATGAGGTTAACATTGGAAGCATACAGACATATTTGAGGGTGACCAATGTCTGGGGCGGGGGCACACAAGTGCCTTTTTTTTTTTAAACCCACTCCCCTGCCCCCCAACCTCTCTCTAAATACGTTGTCTAGGAAAGCACTACAAGCTCTGTTAAACTTTCTGGGGCACTGGCAGGTCTCCCGCGGGCTGGGCAGTCGATGGCTAACTGCTCTGCTGCCTTTCCCAGAAGTGACTCCTGGTGAAGGGTTACGGCTGGGATCCTGGCGTGGATGAGGAAGAGCAGGAAGATGGCAGGGCTGAGCAGTCAGGCTTTCTAGGGCTTATCTGACCCTCCTGGTGCTGTTCATGAATATTTCTGTTCGGAAACGGGCCAGAGCCTAGCTGGTCACAGGATGTCCATTACTGCAGCAGTAAAGGGGCTGTTGTGGGTACTAACACTTACGAAGCCTGCTTACCATTGTGAGAAGCTCGCATTTGGATGGTGGAGCCCAGTTGTCCTCTTGAAGTGGTTGCAGGCTCTGCACTGCCTCCTAGTGCTAGAGACGGAGCTCGCAGCCAAGAAGCTGAGCTCTCCTGCTGCCACGCATCCTAGTTGTTCCCCTTGTTGAGTGCCAGGACTGGAAGGATTCCCAGAAAACTTGGCTCCTTTTAGAAAGGTGATAAAACAAGATTTGCCATTCACACAGGACTTGGGGGATTCTTTTCTTAGCCGCCTGCAGCTGTGGTATGAAACATTCCCATGCTTTTACTTGGGGGCCCAATTCTGCAAGATGCTGAGCACTGTCCACTCCCGATGACTCTCCCTTTCAGGATCCAGTGCAGAGCGTAGCCTGTGGGTGGTTTTAGAGTCACTGCATGAGTCCTGTCTCACCTGTGTGTATGTCTTTCTGCACAGCTGGCAGCCCATCATGAAGTTCATCAATGACCAGTACGAGAAGTACTTGCAGGAGGAGCTCAATGTTAACCGGAAGAGGCGGATCCCAGACACCAGGGTGCACTGCTGTATATACTTCATCCCAGCCACCGGCCATGCGTATGTACCCTCCTCCTCAGGAGAATGATCTTTCCTACTTAGGATGGCGGGTGTGTGTGTTTGTGGAGGTGGGGTAATGATCAAGTTTGAACCTACTTGCCTCTCTGATGCTAGCTGTCTCTGTCTTTAATCTTGCCCAGAAGTTGCTAAGAAATTCAAAATCACTCTGGTTTGTGTGACCTTACAATAACTTTTTCCAATCAATCATCTTTAGTGTGAATACTACATCCTGTTTAGCCAGGTTCTGGTCACTTCCTGTATGTTGAAGCATGCACACATGGACTGCTAGGTGCTCTGTATACAATCCCACACAAGAAACATATGAATGCAGTAATTCCTAATGCTTATAGCTAGCTCCCTTCCCCATCTAGAGCTGCTAGTATTAACGCAAAGCAATCCTAGCCCAGGCATAGGTAAAACAAATATGCAGGCATCACTTCATTCCCCCCACTTCCACCCCGCCCCCACCCCCGACGGATTAAACAGTCTGTAGTATCCCAAGAGTCCATGTGAGTAGTGGCTGGAATCTGATGGTAATGTGATTGCCAGTGTTTAAAGTGCCTCCCTACTGTGCTATCTGTTTTTGTTAAGCAAGGATCCAGTTGTCCTAGCAGTATAGAGCAGACCGAACCAGTTGGTGCTGAGCCTGAAGGGAGTATTTATAAATAGAACTTTTAGCCTGGACGTGATCATGGCCTATTTCATGTGTAGCCTCGTTTCTGTCCCTGGCACCTCTAAAAAGCAAGTGTCCAAGTGTCAGGACCTAGAATTTTCATTTGGTTTGTGGCGATTCCTTCACTCGAGATCTGGCCGCGTCTACATGGGAAGTTTCTTCCGTATAAACAAAGTATGAACTTAACCCTATATAGTTATACTAGTCTAACCCGCTGTGTGGGCACTTTTGTTTGGATATGAGTCACTTGTTTGGGTTTCACTTACATCACTTGAGAAGGGGTTTCAACTAAAGCAAAAAAAAAAAAAAGGCACTCTTCTACTGGAATAATTGTCCCGGTGCGGAACGTTAGACAGGTATAACTATACCTGTGAAACTGACCAAACTTTCCCATGTAGACAAGACCTTAGAGTCCCCTTCTCCATTGGCTTTAGAGAGAAAAGTCCTTGTCAGTGTGAATGCCCTGCACATACATTAGCATAGAGCAGAGATGGTTGCATATGTGCAGTCTGCAAAGACCCCCGGGGCCTTGGATTGTCTGATTGGGTTGTCTGCCTGGGCTCTTTATCTGTTGTAGCCTTCTGTTAGGGGCAGAGGGAGCTGATGGAGCTGTCTGCCTTGGGATGATCAGGTAAAATAAAAGGCCTTTTCTAGAAAAGACTCTAGGTCTGGTGACCTGGCAAATCCCTCGCTTCGGCAGAAGAAGAAAAGGAGGCTCTGAGCCCTCCGCTTGTGTGCAAGGAGCATTGGAGTTTTAGAAGGGGTGACCACGTGCAGGCCCTTGAACCCGTAGCACTGCGGCTGTGCCACTGACCCGGTCGTGCACCCAGCAGCAGGAGTCAGCTCTTGAGGTGGAGCAAATGACCCATTCCACAGCCCCCTCCCCCCTTCCTGGGAAAGCATGGAAAGCGCCATCATTCTGTGTGTGGCCGTCGTGTGTGCGGGGGAGGGCACTGACATGTTAGGCTCATCCCTCTGCCTGTGCCTCTCTAATGGCATGTTCTGGTTTCTCTCACCCGGCTGCTCCCAGGGTAACAGTGTTTGCATGGAAGTCCGACTCTCTGCTTCCTTCCTCTGGCTCTTTCTCTCTCCCTCCCCCCGCTCTCTCTCCAAAGAACATGTGTTTCCAATATAAGAAAATGGCCCTGCAGTTTAAGAGGCTTCATTACCATGCTGCACGCAACAGGCTCCTTCCCCTGCAATAGCCTTTGGCTGCGTGTAGCCTGATACCCCAGCTGGGGGTTAGAACCCGCTTGCTTGGCTGCCGTCTCAGGTTGCTTCTCCTAGGGCCACGGTTTCCTGCCCAGGTGTCAAAGAGGACATCTGGCTCCTGACTTTCGCCTCCTGACAGAGGATGCATATATGCAGGGGAACAGCAGGACACGCTGAGGCCATAGACTACAGCTCAGGGGGAGGGAGGACCTTTAATGGGAATATGGAGTGGATGGGTGTGACAAAGTGGGACTATTCTTAATGTTTCTTCTGAATACTGTAGGGGTGCCTCAGTTTCCCCTATGCATTTCTTAAGTCTCTAGGGGGTGTGACTGTTGCAGAGCAAAGGGCCAGTGTGCATAAATGGCCGACACACTTTCTCCTGGCAGCTGAAGGCCTGGGCCCTTCCTCCCTGCAAGGTGATAGCTAAAGGTGTTGGAGAACAAAGGAATCAGGTGACCTCCTGGCCCAGGAAAGGAACAAAGCAGAGGCGTTTGGGGCTGTCTGGGGTCGAGGAGTGAAGTTCAGACGTGGGTGTCTGGCTCACTGCCCCCCAAAATGGACCCGGCTGAGGGGTCCTGTTCTCTGTACTGTGTTCCTGTCATCTAATAAACCTCTGTTTTACTGGCTGGCTAAGAGTCACATCTGACTGCGAAGTGGGGGTGCAGGACCCTCTGGCTTCCCCAGGACCCTGCCTGGGTGGACTCACTGTGGGAAGCGCATGGAGGGGCAGAGGATGTTAAATGCTCCAAGGTCAGACCAGGAAGGTGGAAGCTGTGTGAGCCTCTTACCCTGAAGACAGTCTGCTCACTGAGAGGAGACTTCACCAGAGTCCTGACTGGCTTTGTAGGGAGCAGTTCCAGAGCATCGCCCGGGGACTCTGTGACAATGAGAAATGCTGGCTCTCTCTGAGTTGTAATGTGCAGTGTTTGAGTTCCTGATGCCACTCTCTGGTTAGTTTCACGTCTTAATTTCTTATTGCCATTGGCACTTTCTTCCTGCCCTTCATAATCTCCCCTGCTCTCCTATGGAGTTGCCCCATGCTCAGAGATTATGGGCTAGCACGGGATGGACTCTCTTCCCACTGTTGAGTAGAGTATTGTTTGAAATGACCATAAGCCTTTTCAGAGAGTGGTGAGCAGGGAGGCAGCTTCCTGTAGTTTTACGTAAGCAAGGCACGTCCCTTCATGTTGGCTTTGTGCATCCCTAACACAGCTGTGAGCTACAGATGCTAGTAACCCACACACCTTCTGGGTGTGGTGTTTTGTCCCATCTAGTGGCACCGAGACCACAGAGAGAGATTAATGAGTCTGCTCTGCAGCTTTAGCTAAAAGCCATGTGGCTTTTAGCTCATACAGTAGAGACTCATGCACTTAGCTCCAGATTCGATCCAGCCTGCCACCATTACACGAGCACTGTCTTGAATATGCCACAAGTGGAGGGAACTGGGACAAGAACCCTGGTGCTTTCGCTCTCCAACCTCAGGCCTCTATCACTTGAGCCACCTTAGGAGGTAATGACAGGTATTCCTTTGCATTCTGTGGATCCCCACTGGGGACAACATCACACAAATCGCAATGGGACGGATCACTTGATGATTACCTGTTCTGTTCATTCCCTCTGAAGCACCTGGCATTGGTCACTGTCAGAAGACAGGATTCTGGGCTAGATGGACCATTGGTCTGACCCACTATGGCCATTCTTATGATGCTCACCAGAGGTGTCCCCAGAAGTGATAACTCTCTGAGTGTGGTGGTTCAACCTATCGCGATGCTCCTGCCTGAATAACCTGCTTAATTTGGATCCCAGTTTTTCTTGGCAGCCAGCTCCCTCTCCCTGGTCTCACGGACACATCTTACTACTGTCAATCATTTGCACCAACTACAGAAAACATGCTAGAGGGATTAATGCCGATGTCATTCTCAAGCTCCCTGCGCTGTTCGGATTGTCCTTTTCATGGGCGTTCTGCCCCTTCATTGACAGTGAGAAGTGATGCAGTGGCCCTGCTGCTTTCCAGACCTGATGATTCAAGGACAGAGCATTACTCTTATCCTCCCTTCCCAAACTGCACAGCAAGGATTCCTAGCACCCTCTTGGCAGCATGTGGCTGCTTCCGCAGCCAGCAGTGTGCAGAGGGTTAGTTTAACCTGCACTGCCTTGTGAAGATGGGGACTGGCTTAGAGTTAGTTCTGCTTTCTGTGCCAGTTGCATTTGGATTAATACCTGCTCCTCTGGAGCTGTTTTTTTGTTGTTGTTGTCATCACAAACATTTAACATACGTTCAGAACCCACCGAGACCGGTGAATCCCTGAGTGGCTTTTACGAGACTGTTGATGATAGCACTCCAGTCTGTGAGCCAGAGATGTCCTATCCCATTGTAGCCCTGGCCTGATAGACTGCTCGGTTCCATTTCAGACTCCGCTGTAGACGTTGAGTAAAAGGTTTGTCTGTTCCTCCCGTAGAGTGGAATCCAAGGGTGAATCAGCTGATGACTTTTCCATCTCCTAAGGACACATCCTCAGCTCTGTCTCCCATCAGTCAGGGCAGACTAAACTAATCTAGTGTGTGCCCTGCCCTCCTTGTAAGGCCCCAGTAAAATGATGTTTACAAAGACTAAGTAACATGCTGGCAGGGGCTTTTGGCCATGGAAGTAAAGCCCCAAATACTCACCACCCAATAAATTCCACAGCAGGCTCTGCATGATGTCTGGAAAGCAGGGCTTGACTCTGAAAAGTGGCTGTGAAATACAGCACTTTCTCACTCACCGGCCTGCGTGTGTTGGAGCCACTGCTTCTGACTGTAATGACACCATCCAGTTTCCTCTCCTGTTAGTCTCCCTACTGTGGGAGAGGGAGCTAGATTCAGTTCCAGCTTGTGCCTCAGCAGCTTCCTGTTGTGCACTTAGGTATGTCTATGTGGAGCTTGCTTCCTGCGTGGGTAGACAGACGCACACTAGCTCTGCTAATGACTTGCCCGAGTGTGTCCCCAGCGGGTGGGGTGGGGTGGGATGGTGCTCAGGTGGCTAGCCCATGCCGCAGCAGCCATGCTGCTATTTGTAGCACGCAATCTGGAGCAGAGCTAGCATGCGTCTGTCCACCTGTGCCGGGAAGCACCCTCCCAGCTTCTGTGCAGAGGTACCCTTACTGGCGGTGGTGGTGGAGCCCTGTGTGACTCCGCACGGGTGTTTTGCTCAATGTACCAGTCGGAAGATTTTTATTTCTTGCTACTAGTTAAATCTGGGATGCCACTGACAGGGTATTCTGTGTCTGGTCCTCCCAGCAGCTTTTATTCCTTAACTGCATTGTAAGGGAACAAGCAAGAGCTGAGTCTGCCCTAAAAAGTTCCTTCTAATTTTTTACATCCATGTGCGGAATGAATTTTATGTGCACCAATATGGAGGTGATGTGTGGCGGGATGGGGCCGAGGGGTTCAAAGTGGGGAGGGGGCTCAGGGCTTGGGGTGAGGGCTCTGGGGTGGGGCCGGGGATGAGAGGTTTGGGGTGTGGGAGGGGCTAGGGAAGAGAGTTGGGATGCTGGGGAGGGGTGAGGGCTCCAGTTGGGGGTGTGGGCTCTAGGGCGGGGCTGGGGGTGAGGGGTTTGGGGTGCAGGCTGCCACAGGGCTGAGGCGGGGAGAGAGGACTACCCCCAGCCCTCTTTCGCTGCGGCAGCTCCAGCTGCCCCGTCACAGCTCTGCATGCCCCAACTTGCTCCCCACCCACTCCCTACCTCTGTCCTCTCCAGGCCCCTGTGGCTGTGCACCTGCATGGCCCTTGATAGCCTGCTGCGTGGCCATGCAGCTTAGAGGGAACTTGCCTGCCCCATCCCACCTATGCTAGTGAGCCCAGTTGTAGATAATCTGAAGGGGCCATACGCAACCCCAGCAGTAATACCCCATTCCCTCCCGCAGCCCCAAATTCTGTGGGGCTGAGTAATGGTCACATAACAAAAAGGAAGGGAAAGGTTTTATAGCCACCCAGTGTGTATATTTCAGCTGCGTGGAACAATCCTCTGCCACAGTTCCACTCAGCTGTGGCTTGTCCTCTTTCTCTAAAGATCCTTTGCCTGTGAGGCAAAGGCAGTTTCTCTTGTACATGTTCAGTCACAGATCTGGGCTTCCAGAGATCTTACTGGGAAAGAGTTAAAATATAATCAGTTGCCTCTTGTGAACTGCACCCACAGTCTGCTTATGACTCTGGAATGCAACACTGCTCACAGGAGATCTGCATGTTTTTGTACTGTGATCATCCATCTTTTCTTGCACGCTTTATTCAGCAGTGAAAAAGTTAATGTGAGCACCAAAATAGTCTTCCTTAGGTTCCAGGATTAGCCCCCCCATAGGGACAAATAGGAGTTCCCATGCCAGGAGTGCATGTGCCCTGTAGACTGAAGCAAACAGCACCAGCTATTCCACACATGCTTTTCACCACCATAAGAGCTAGTTATCGGTCACTGGAGGATTCGCCTGACCCCTGCACAGTACCCTGAGCCAAAAACTCCTGGCTGTGCTGCTTTGCTCCTTGCAATAGGGAGCTGGGAATGGACTACCTGAGGCTAGAGTAAGCCATCTCTCCCCACCGCTGCTACCGTGGCCATATCTATAGTGCACGTAATAGCTATGAAAGGGTTAATTTGTGCGTAAGCCGGTTCCCAGTGCTGGTGACTTCTCAGGTGCATTCAGCCAATTAATTTGTTCTGCTTTAATGTTTGTAACTTAGTCTAGCGCTAGAGCTTTCCTGGCTAGACTTCCAGTTAAAGGGCCTCCTTTGGGGAAAGTCCTGTGGAACTTAATAGAAAATGTATTTTGGTATAGGGTTGTGTGGTGTTTGGTTTGTTTTTTTTTAAACTGTCCAATAGAATTTAATAGCAAATTGTATAGGATGGTCCAAAAAACATACAGAAATGTGATTTGCTCCCTGTGAAACTCAGTTACTTCTCTAGAGTCTATTTGTTTAATCCCTGTGACTTTCATTTCATAGGAGAGTAATAGCATTTTCGAAGCACTTTATAAAGGCAGCCAATCAAGCTTCCTAACACTCTGTGTGGGAGGAAGAGAGGGAAATGGTCCCCACGTTAAAGGTGAGAGGACTGAGAACAGAGGTTACACCGTGTCTAAGACCACACACCTTTTAAAATTGTGTCCGTGGCAGAGCTGGGGTTTGGCTTCAAAAGACCTGGATCGTGTGTCTTATTACTGGACCCTGCTGCCTCCCGGCTCAGAGCTGGCCCTGTGTGCTCTGCTACTAACAGTGACCTGTGTCAAATCTCCAGCAGCCAGCCTGGCTGTCCCATGTCCTGTCCTGGTATCCAGCCCCGAAGCAGGAATGCTGCTCGCTGCGATGGTGTAGGGAGGTCTGCTGGTTGGGAAAGTCCGCTGACCTCCGTTCTCTAGCAGTCAGAGGAAAGAGCTCAGCAGGATGCCAGGAAGCTCTGCCTTGGGGACTCTGGGAAAGCACAGGGCCCCACAGTGCACAGAGCTTACTCTGTTTGGTCTCTTCTGACAGTGTCTTACTATGGTGGGGTGTAGGGTGGGGGATTACGGCTTCATGGATGGCCTAGGCCTACTGGGGTCAGACAGGGGACCTGGCTGATAACAGAGAAGAGTTTGCATCTCCGAGTCCTGCTGCTGCCCCTACAGTCACAGGCTTCCTCACTAATGTACAGGTTCACACCGCAGCTTGTGAGAGAGCAGAAGCCGCAGCCAGCAGATTAATTTAATGGGGTTTTAGAATGGTCTCTGTGGGCCAAACCCTCTGCTCAGTGGAGCTGTGGAGAATTAGGCCCCTAGATGCCTTTCCTCCCAACGAGTGTTACAATCGGCATGAGAATTCTTACGCCCACCATGGAAATGCAGCCACTTCTGGAGGGAGTCCTCTTTGGCAATGTTGCATCTGGGTAGGGCAGGAAGTGGAGACGACTGCCCTGTTGAATTGAAACTTCAGGGCATGGGGATTGAATTGCATACACTGGAATTTGTCTGCTATGGTGGGGTAACAATCTTCCTATAGACTCAGGGCCATCTTTTCAAAGACCACACTGGGTGAATGCTGGGAGCAGTGCAGCCTGCCTCATGGGCTCACGTTTCTGCTCCTCCAGCCTCCCCTCTGGTCTTTCACACCATCTCACCATTCTTGGTGCAAAAGCCGCCTTCCTGGCAACTCTTGCTGCCTGGAACGGCTTTTCTGTATCCCTCCACATCCCAAGTCTGCCTGTACCTCTCTCTGGAGATATGCTGGTGTTGCAACTGTGTTGTTTGTCAAGTTAGAGCATCGACAGAAAACCAGTCATCGGAAGGACGCTACAGATTGAAAGGTGCCTGGAGCTCTTAATGCTGTAAGATCCTTAGATCAGAAAGGATTGGGACCTCTGTTTTAGGGCTTGTATGAAAGGCAGCAGTGCCCCCTACTGCTGTGCAGGAGCATTGCTGCAGTGCTGAGCTAGAGGGAAAAGCACCAGCCACTGAGTCAGAGTGGGCTGGTGGTATGGGATACTCGTAATCTTGCAGCTGTGTGTGCTCAGTCAAGAGCACCTCCTCTGCCTCCTCACCCCAGTATTAAGTGTGCACAATCTCGTATATTGTACATAGGAGACTGGCCTTGGCTGTTAAGAATACCGCAGCACCAAGAGGGGATGCATTGCTGTTGCCCAGTCACCAAACCCCACTGGGATGGGCTAAGCATGGCGTGCAGATGCCAGCAGATCCAAAGCTATGCAGCTGGCTGATATCGGACCTGGGTGCAGATGCGGATGTGTGGCTAGATGTGGCTTTGCACACTGCTGTTAGAGTAACAAAGGCCCCTAAAGTTCTCAGTGGACCAAGGCAGGCTTGATAAGTGGGCTCCGACATTGAGATCAGAGTTAAATCCAACGCACTTCTGTTTGTGGCTCAATCTGCATTGGCCACATATACATCGTCGACTTCCATCTAAAACAAAAGCCGATGAAAGAGGCAGGAACATGCTGTCAGCGGGGGTGGCGGAGACTTTTAAAGGGGAAAAGCTGTTTGAAAAATTGCAAGGAGAACAGGAGGGAAAGAAAGTCCTTGGGGAGAGAAACATAAGAGTGATGCATGCGAGGGGGGTTGGCAAATATATTATGCAGAGTTCCAAACAGCACTCACCCACAGGAGTCTGCTCAGATGTGTCCTTGGAGGTTTTCTTTCCAAAGCCAAACTAAGCTCTTGCTTTCCTGGAGCTCAGGGCAGTCTGTGACTGCAACGTTTGTAGTTCTCCCTAATGCTAATGATGTGATCTCTAGGCTTTTGGGTGTATTTGCCCCACTACCGCTGCTCTCTGTGCAGCAGAGAGACCACAGCCTCTCTTGTGTTGAATCTCTCCACGTCCTCCATGCATTGTGGCCACAGCTGCACTGTGGCCAGCTGAATGTAGAAGAGGAATTCTAGGCTTGCACTGGCCACAAGGCATCTGAATGAGACAATGTTGGCTACTCAAAGCTAACCCCTGTCTTACAGAGTTGTGTAAGGCGGTGGTGAGCTAGCCTGGCTCCCAAGCAGGAAGTGGACTTGCCTACCTGGGAGGTGAAACGCTGTGAATTGCCAACATTCTCTCCTTCCCTGAGTACAGAGGCGTCAGTCTCCCGGCTTACAGAACAGCACTGGGGTTTGGGAGAGCTGGTGTGTAGACCCAGTTCTGCCGCTAAGTCGCTGTATGGCCTTGGGCAAGACATTTTGGCCGCTCTGTGCCTCGGTTTCCCCATCTGTGAGCCAGGATGGTGAGGCCAGGATTGATTAATGTGAAGTTGCATTAATTTAGCGATAGCCCTTTGGCTCCAGCACTGACCTGGCTGCACCCTTTCCTCACACTCCCTGCCTCCACCACTACCCTGGCGTGCTTTGACCAGTTTCAAGCAGGCAGATTCCTTGGGATTTCCCTCACCCAAGGGGCTCCAGTGCTCGTAAAGTGTCCCTGTTTCCCAGTACCATACATGGCAGTGCGCTCGCTTCTTTCCAGTAGCTTGTTGTTCTTACCACTCTGCTTCCCAAGCTGTCTGGGGGTCCCCTCAGCCCCAGGGGAATGGTTTGCTTTCCTTGGCACCGTATCTGGTTGCCTGATGAGGCGGTCGGAGCAGGCGGGGGGATCGTGCCTCACTCAGGCCAACACAAATAGCTGCAAATCCAAATACCCAAATTGTGTGTGTGCTTCGCGAGGGGCAGGAGCATTCAGGACCCCAGCAGCATCCGGGCCAAAAGAAACAGCCCCGGCCTTGTGTTCCAGCATTTTGCCTGGGTGGATGGAATTAGCTCCGTTACGCTGTTGGCCAGCTGTTAACGAGACCGGAGGCCATGCTTGGTTTTAGACAGGCTTCTAGCTGGGGTCCTAAGAAGGACAGTCATTTGGGTTGTGAATTCTTTGTAGCTTTGGGGCATCCGTTTTTCCCTTTACGCTTCATGTCCTCTCTAACCCCGCGGTGGAAGTAGAGTAATCTGTTCCACTGCTACTCCTCAGTGTGGGGATTAACCAAGTCCTACTTTTTAGCTGCACTGACAGGTCTGTTGTTTTGGGTGAAATTCACTCCTGTGCAGAGGAGTCAGTACAAAGCGTGTGGTCCATAGCCCAGTTACTCTGTGTGCGGGGGAAGCGGGAAGGGTCATGATTCCGCTTCATTCTGATCAGGTGTCAGGATGGGCAAAGTTTTATACAATGGGTCACCCTTAAACTGTCCAATTCCATTGCACAAGGAAGGCAGGATGGCTTAGCAGACAGAGCCCTGCCAGGAATTCCTGAGTGCTAATCGCAGCTCTGCGAAGGACTTGTGTAGCCGTGGCAAGTTCCTTAAAATCCTCTGTGGCTGAGAATCCCCACGAAGATAAAAATCCTCTTCTCCTCACAGAGTGTTGAGGGTTCATAAATGATTGCAGGGCACTTGGAAAATGGAACCTGGCATGTTTCAGTATTTGCATCTGCAAAGCATGTGTCTGTCTCTATCCCCTCTCTTGCTTTTAAGAAAATGTTGGTTGGAGGGGGATGTTCTCCAGCATTACAAAATTACTTCTCCTCCGCCCGCCTTTTCCTAGGCTGTAAATACCCGTTCTGTGCTGGGGATTCTCCCCCTGCAACAGCCCCTACGTTGCTATTGTTGACGTCTGATTCCCTTTCTTTTCTGCTGTGCTGTTAGCCTCCGACCGCTAGACATCGAATTCATGAGACGCCTGAGCAAAGTGGTGAACATCGTGCCAGTCATCGCCAAAGCCGACACGTTAACGCTGGAGGAGAGAGACTACTTCAAAAAACGGGTAAGGGGATGGCAGCCACTCCCCAGCCGACACATCTTCTCCTTCCCTTCCCCACTGCCCCCTGCAGGGCTGCAAAGCCGAAGGGCTGGAATGGAGCCCAGAGCATTCCTTGGGCTGCAGCTCTGAGTGATCCCATGTGGCAGGAGGAAGGGCCTTCGCCTCCAAACAGTTCCTTGTGTTTCTCTTGGATCTCTGTCAGCTCACAGTGGATTTCAAGCTCTTGGTCTCCCTCTGCATGGCTGTTTTATTTTCCCCCCACACCCCCGGTCTGCTTTTATGGTTTTTAGTAGTTCGGTCCTGCTGTATGTCGAGCCTCTAAACCCTTTTTGGGGAGCCCATATTGCTGCACAGCATCCTGCAATGATACAGAATCCAGGCCAAAATGTATGCGTGCTGAGCTCAGCTCTGAGATTGACGGGGGAAGCAAACGATGCAATTCCCTTGATTGCATCAGTTGGAAGTTGGTGAGGGGGGAGAGCTGTCTCAGTCTACAGCCAAACGTGCTGTTTCCTTGTGGTGCCGCTGCTTTGCTTTGGCTTTCAAAGGGCTATAAATCCAGTAATGTGACCGATGATGTTGCTGCAAGCGTGATGGTCTCAGCATGCGCTGCAGAAATAAGCAAGCCATCAGTCGCCTCTTGGATTGCTGCTTCTTGAGTCTGAATTTCCATTCTGAGCATAAATAGCCTGGGTTTTGCCAACCCAATAGCTCAGCCAGTGTTCCATAAATATCCTCGTGGAATGCAGCAAGGCTGACGCAGAAAGGAAATGGGCAAGGGGTGGAGTCAGGTAGATGGGAGGGAAAGGGGTCTCAGGGTTGTCCCGCTGACTTCAGGATGTCCTGGTCCTCTAATCCAATATTAACCCCTAAGAGCCCAGCGGTGAGGGGGGCTTTGTATGTGGTAGCAAATAGCTTGAGGTGAAAGGGTTCGTTGTAAATCCAGGCTCAAGGCAGTGAAGGAAAATATGAAGCACAGCTAAATCCACGTGCTCAGATGTCTCCATAAGCATCTGACTTGGAGCAACAGAAGCAAAGAGTTTCCCAGTTTGATTCCAGCCCATTCTTACCTTGAGCAATATAGCAAGGCTATGTGGAGAGGGTTTGCTAACATTCTGCATGAGGAGGGACTCTCGGGGTGTGGGTGGGAGAGCACAGATTGTAGTATCCAGGTCACGGGGGGGATGCTATGGATTGTGGAGGGAGGCTACAGAGCTCTGAAGCCTGCCTGGCTGGTCTTACTCAAAGCATCGCTGCGGAAGGGGAGGAGCTGCCCTGCGCACTGAACGTCATCCACCTGCTGGGGTTCAGAGCTGGCTTGAGCATCTCCTCGCCCCATCCATGGGAGTGAGGGCCATGAATTGAAACCACCGATCTGACCTGGGGGGATGAATCCAAATTTCACAGCTGGGTCCATCTCTGCAGTGGCCAAGCAAAGTTTTGGAAATGGAGCCAAATCTTGTGGCCCAGCCCAGGCTGCACTTTATCAGGCAGCCTGTGCTCTCAGGGACAAGTGAAGAGCAGTTGCGGTCAGGGGGAGGGTCATAACAGCGACGGACTAGCCTGCTGTAGTCTGGTATTTCCCACTGACTTTTCCACATGCCGTTTGCTCAGTTCAGAAGGTACAAGGCATGTGCACACATGTGTGTTGCTCCTCCGTCTGCCTAGCTGCTGGAGCTAGAGTCAGTCCGGAATCTGAAAATCCAGCTTGGCTCTCTGTGCCTCAGATATCATCCTTGGCAATAAAAGCCTGTGCTTTCGGAACTGAGCTGACAATGTTGTTGACGTGTCAGGCGCAGTAGAATCCAGCTGGCTCTCCCGGTGCCGTATTGGCTTTGCAGTTAATGGACTAAACTTGGCTTTGTCAAGGAACAGATGGAATTTGAAGACTCAGCAAATTTTGCCCTCCGCTGTTTCAGCCCTGTACCACCCTATTCACTTTAATTGGGTGGCAGGGGTTTCTCTGAGCACCACTGGGCCCTGGTAGCAGGAAGGCAGGCTAAGAAGTTCCTCCTTTTTATTGAGTTACATTTTTTATCATAACCAGACTCTCTTAAAATTCTTCCCAAAGGGAGGTGAAAAACATAACTGTGTTGGTCTATGCATCATGTGAGACTGGACACCTTGCACCCCTTCTGCAATGGGCTCCAACAGAACCAATCAACAGCTTCGGATCCTCAGCTGATGTAAATCAGGAGACAATGGAGCTGTGCTGTTTTACACCAGCTGAGGATCTGGCCCCCAGTCGTCAAATATGGCTCTGGCAATACTGGTTAGGGGTGTATGGGTGTGTCTCCCTCTAGATCTATACACACGTGCACAGCTGTAATATGCAATGGCCTCATCTGCATTCGGTGGCCATAGTGTATTGGAAGGTGATTTATCTGGAACCGCCTTTAAACTCTGTTTTTTGGCCCATTGTAGTGGTGATGGCACATTAACCACCAGCGGCTGTGTTGTCCCCATTCAGATCTCAGTAGGTCCGGATTCTGTTCTTGCTTGGGTGGCGATAATTCCTATGGGCTGGGTGGCGTTATTCCAGATTTACGCCAGTGCTCTGTTAACTTAAACCAAGGGGAATCCAAAGACCTGCACAGTTGTTCCTTCCCACATTAAAGCCAAGCCTGCTCCTGAAACTGCAGCGTGTCTCTGCTGGTGTTACGTGACTCCCCCTGCTCCCAAGAACGAAGCGTGCTCTCGGGTGGGGAAGTTTGTCTGGATTGGGGGAGGGAGTTCACCTGCCCTGAAGTGCAGGGCTGATCTAGAGCCAGAGCCAGCCTCATGGCACTGGCACCATTCAGACTTCGATTCAACCATGATGTTTCTTCAAGGCAAACAACACAGGTGTGTTCTGGTGCCGATGGCACCTGAAGCTCCCTCCAGGAATCTGGTATCAGTGTGCCTCTAGTGCATGCACCACAGCAAGATGTTCACAGCATTGGGGAGTGTGGGCCAGCACATTCTGCACGCGCCCCTCCCCTCCCCCCCCACTCGATGTCAGGGTTGCTAATCCCATGCACATTAGAGGATTCAGGAGCTTGAAAATCCCTGACACTGATGCCCAGTTGGATTCAGGAGCTGAAAATCTGCCCTTCTCCCCAGGTGAATGGTGCAGTGCCAGTGTTTGGTTTAAACCTGACACTGTTCTGGCATAACAGACCATCCCCCTGTCTGGGTAGGATGCTCTGCCCTTTAGGCCTCGCGTGGAGGAGAGAATGACCTCACTGTTGAATGACCCAGTGCTACCGTCTGCTTAAGGTCTCACTGTTGCCCACCTCCAAGTCTCATGAGCACGTGCCTGGGAGATGCATGGTCGCCCTGACTTGCTGCAGATGGTGCAGGCTGTCATTACCCTTTGTCTTTTTAATATGAAGGCGGAGCCCAGCTTGCAATGCTTCATCTTGATCTGTGTGGCCTTCTGCTCCGCTCAGAGATGGACGCTATTCTTGGGGGTGGTGGGATGATGGAGAGAGGATCTTCTAGAACTTCATGGGCTGCCCTTCAGGCTGGGTGGATATTTAGCACTGAAACACGCGCCCTTCACTGAGCAGTACAGAGGGGAGGGGAAGCAAGGTTGCCTGGCTAGTTCCAAGCTGGGAAGGGCTTTGAGTTACTCTAGGGCCATTCAGTATAGCGCAGGGTGCAGCCTTGCTATGTTGCTGGGGAGGCTGAAAGGCAGCAGCCATGGTCATGGAGTCTAACGTGGTGTCCTTTCCGTGTCCATCTGCTTCAGATCACGGCCGACCTGCTCTCCAATGACATTGACGTGTATCCCCAGAAGGAATTTGATGAAGACTCTGAGGACCGGCTTGTGAATGAGAAATTCAGAGTGAGTGGACGGTGCTTTCGTCCTGTAGCACTGTGGCCCAGAGCTCTTTGGGCTGGGCCCTATGGCTTCAAAGGCTTGTGAAGATTTTGTGGGGGTTCAGCAAAGTGCCTGTATTTCCTTTCCAAGGCTGGTGCACTTTACCCTTGTTTGTGCACAGAGAATGGAGACAATATAGAAAGAGAGGGTGGGAGATTTGCTCTCCCGGGCATGAGAATTGCCTGATTTCAGCCATAGCTTGGAATGCTGAGCCCCGTCCTCCTGACAGCGGGCTGGCTGGGTGTTTGCTCCACTTCCCTCCCACAGGGATAGGAAAGTAGGTGGAGTGGCCTTCCTTCCTGTGTCCCTGGCACCACTGGTCCGAGCCTTGGGGAATGTTGGCTGTTGCTGCTCTCCAAGGAGCAAGCGAAGGCCTCCTGTGGCTGGTGTTTGGGGCTGGGGCTGTGACTTGTTTCCAGACGGCTCATTGAGACCTGGCCTGGCTGTTAGAGTCCGGCTCCCTGAATGTGACATGCTGGACCATGGTATTTGCCCAACACGGGTCGTGGGTGCAAAGCCAGGCTGGGAAGCTAGGCTAGGAAAAGGAGGGCTCTGAATGAGAACGTTTCCCAGCCCTTGGCACCCAGTGGTACTTTCTGACTCTGAGGTGCGACGGCTGGCAGTGGGGCAGCAAATCAGCCATTAGCGATGGGCTAGTGTCATCTTTCTGCCACTCTTTCAAGCCCTCTTGCCCTTTGAGGTGTCGCTGCAGCTTCCTCCTAGGTCAGGGGTGGGCAAACTACAGCCCGCGGGCTGGATCTGGCCCTTCAGGGCTTTGGATCTAGCCCGCGGGATTGCACCCCCTCCCCGCCCCCGTGGCGCCGCGGGCCCTGCGCCGCTTTCAGCAGCAGCCGGCCCAATGTCCCTGCAGCCCCCAGGCCCTTGCCTCCAGGCACTGCCCCCCACAGCTCCCACTGACTAGGAACGGGGAACCGCGGCCAATGGGAGCTTCGGGGGAGGTACCTGGAGGCATGGCCAGGGCAGCGCACGGGGAGCCCTCCACACCCCCACCCCCTCCCAGGGGCTGCAGCACTTCCTGGAGTGGCGTGGGACTGGGGACAGGGCAGGCATGCAGGGAGCCTACCCTGGCCCCGGTGCGCACCGCTGCCACCCGGGAGCCCAAACCCCTCCTGCCCCCTGCTCCCCAACTCCCTGCCCTAAGCCCCCTCATACACTGCGCACCCCTCCTGCACCCCAACTCCCTGTCCTGAGCCCCTTTGTACACCCTGCATCTCTGTGCACCCGAACCCCCTGCAGCAATCTGCACCCCTTCCCTGAGTCCCCTCCTGCATTCTGCACCCCTCCTGCACCCCAACCTCCTTCCCTGAGTCCCCTCATACACCCTGCACCCTTCCTCTGTCTCAGTCCCTTGCCCTGAGCCCCTTCCTGCACACCGCACCCCCTCCCATGCCCCGCATTCTCTCCTGCACACCAACCCCTTGCCCCGGCCCTCCATACAATTTCCCCACCCAGATGTGGCCCTCGGTCCCAAAAGTTTGACCACCCCTGTTCTAGGTTATAATTCTCCCTCAACAGCCTTTAACAAGTGGGCAGAGGAGCCGCTGTGCGCTGTTGCCAAGCCATGTACAGGCGATGCCCTTTTCCTGTCGAGCTCTGGGTGGAGGCATCCTGTTCTCTGAAGAGAATTTCCCTCTGGTGGCACTGTTGATTGGAGGCTTTAAATAGTAAGAGCTAGCAGAGAGGGGCACGACTGGAATAGGTAACGATCCATTGGCAGATTTTTATTGGTGTCTGTGATTGGAGCAGCGGGGGGCGCTGCAACAAGTGGTGCTAACAGCATTCGCAGAGCTGTGTGTGAGGCCCTGCCCAGTGCTTGCTGAGGTGATCCATCCCCTCGCTTTGGTTTTCGAAAGCCCCCAACCCCCATTTTTAGTCCTGGCTGCCTGCCGTGTTTCACAGAGCTACCACCAGTCTCCCAAAGGGAAGCCGAGGAAGCCGGGCCTTTCTTGGGAGAGCAGCTGCTGTCGGGTTGGCCTCACACATGGCGACGACGATGTTTCTAGCCTCCGTTGCTGTGCCCCCATTAATGTGCATTGGAAACAGACAAGTCAAACCTATGGAGATGTTCCTGTGAAACTCGTCAGTAAAAAATCCCCTCTGTAGATTTCTCTGGAGGATGGACCCACAGCCTGGAGACCAGAGCTCTTAAACACTTACCGGAACGGCTTTGCCTGCCGGGCTGGCTGTGGATTATCCTACCCAAGGCCGCTCCGCCCAGTTTGGTTTACCTGCTGGCTTCCTGGATGAAGCCATTAACCTGTGCGCTATGCTCTGTCCCTCCAGGAAATGATTCCATTTGCAGTGGTGGGCAGTGACCAGGAATACCAGGTTAACGGGAGAAGAATTCTTGGAAGGAAAACAAAGTGGGGCACCATTGAAGGTAGGGGCAGTCGTCGTTTGTCTCTTCCCCCCGCCACCCCCCCCCCCATGTCTGTCTTCTGCAGTGTTTGAACGGGAAGTCAAAGGGTGGTAATTGGAAGCATGTGTAATATGTAGATATAGCGCGCACCACTGCCCTCTACAGAATAGAGCAGGGTCCAGTTGTGGTGTTTTGATGGGAGTGGATCTTGAAAGCCTTGTGACTGACACTGCAGAGCCCGGACCAAGGATCCCAGAGCTGGGGTCTCATGACTGGTGGGCAGCCTGTGTGAAATGGCTCTGGCAGCTCTCCATCCACAGAGAAGCAGATTCAGGTGAGGGTCCCTCCAGAACAGTGCTGGGGCCCCACAGAGGAGATTACATGGCTGCTATTGAAGGAGAAGCACTGGTGTTTGATAAGTGGTTGTACGGGAGGCAGTATGTCCCATTGGTTAGGGCATCAGGTTGGAGTCCAGGAGACCTGGGTTCTGTTTCTAGCTCTGCCACTGAGCTGCTGTGACCTTGAGCAAGTCACTGGCACTCGCAGAACCTGTCTCCTCTCTTCCCGCTTTCTCTGTATTCTCTGTTTAGGCTGTTAGCTCTTTGGGGCAGGCACTGTCTTAGTGTGTACATGCCTAGCACAGTGGAGCCTGATCTGAGCTGAGGCCAGTGAAGGTGCTACTGTAATACAGATTAAGAGCTCCCCCTCCTACGCTTCCCCCACATGACTCTGAAATATTTCAGACTCTGTTGCCTGTTCCATGCTCCCCTCACCCCTCTTGCCCTTCCCTCCGCCCTCAACACAGTGCATTCCTGCACCTCCCAAAGCAGCATTCCCACCGCTGCCCTGCAGTGTCATGGGAATTGAAGGCCCAAGGAAGGAGAGGGCTCCTGAAGAATCCCTGGGATCGAGGGTGAGAGCAGGGTCATTTCTGAGCCCTTTCATCGTTCTCCTGACTGCTGGTTAGGAGGGGAGGATCCTCCACTGCTCCCGTTGTTTTCTTTTCTGTTGTCTCCCTTCTCTCCTGTCTTCTGCCCTGATGCCAGCATCTTTCTCTTGTTCAACAACTGCCCCAGAGGAGGGGCCTGGCTGCAGGAGTGCCATGTAAGTGTGGAAATTCTCTTAACAGGCTCTAGAAATCTGTTTCCCTAGCCTGCAGCCATTGTTGGTGCAGTTGAGCCTGGAAATCTGTAGTCCAAGGTGACCTGAAACTGCCGCATTCTGATGGAGGAAGATGGGAAGGGAGCATGTGAGGGGATGGGGATTCCACATGCATTTTCCATCAGAATCATCTGGTCTGCCCTGGAGACTAGAGAACTAGGGAGGAGAGGATGATATTCCAAGCACGCTATTGTGGGGGGTTGGGCTGTCCCTTGTTTAACTACAAGGGCCAACATACACTGGAGAGAGCAAGCCTTTGTTACATGTTCACCCCCTTTATCCCTGCAAGGTCCTAGCGTTCCCCATACCCATCTCTGCTGCCTCCCAATGATTCTCCAGAGAAGACTGGACACTCCTGCTATTGCTGAGGAGGGAAGTGTGCCTGTTAGGAGGTGGCACTCCCATTCAACAGCTTTTATCTGTCCAAAGGAGCAAAAATGGGCACAGCCTCAAATGAGCTCTTTTTTGCCAGTCACCTTCAGTGGATTCAACTGCACTAGCAATAGCCACTGTGCTCAGTTGGAACTAGTGTATGACTTTCTCTGCCCCACGGAATAGTCTCCACCCACCTACCCCCACTCCCTAATCTGCAGAGCCTGGGAATGAAGGATACTGAGTGGTGACATCTTTTGCCTCTCTGAAAACGCTAGAATCAAGTTGAATGGGGGCAGGGCCCTTCTTCCCAGCCCCTTTGTCCTTCCCATCCCACTGGTGCCTGCAGGGGGCGCACAGCCTTTTTTCCCATCTTGAAAGGGCCCACAAATGGCCATATCCAGCTCCTCAGGCCCTCCCTGCCTTGCATCTGGAAGGGACCCTCCATGCACCAAGCCAGTCTCCTTAGTTGCTTCAGGACCCTGAAACCGAATGCTGGCTGCCGGCGGGGAAGGGGGGGGGTGTCTGTGCAGACGGCCAGCTTCTCAGCACCCGCTGGGGTGTTTGAATAGGCCTGTCCAGGACTCTCGCAGGATCTGTTCTTCTCTCTTCCCCACCACGTGCTGAACCTTCCTTTCTTCCTCCTCTTTCCCTCTGCTTTCCTCTTTTTTTTTTTTCTCCGTTCTTTCCTTCCACAGTCAGTTTCACGCCAGCATTTCACTGGGGAAGCATCCCTCTAACAGTGCGACACATGCCCTGCTCTCGGTAGCTAGGATTCCAGAGGCACAGTCCATGTGATTTCACTGCTCCCTCCCTCTCTTTCCCCTCCCCCGCACCTTCCATTTCAGAGCTTTTTCTGATTTTACGATTCTTTTTATAGAAATCCTATTTCGAGTAAGTGCTTAACAAAGATGCCAGAGAAACCCATTTTATTTTAAACCCTCGGATGCCCTCTTGTGGCCTGTTCTTGGTAACTCTCAAAAGCTTGGCAGTGATGGTCCTGGGTGGGTTTGTGAGAAATGCTGGTCATCCTTCAGGTCGGGGGTATCTGCCTTCAGTGTAGGGAGACTCAGGGACCCAACATTTGCCATTGGTTATGTTGCAGAAATAGTGTTGTTAATCTGCTTGCTATTTGAGCATCGTGTTCATCCATGTAGAAAACAAAGGGGAAGACGCTTTCCGTGGCCCAAGGATCTGTCCCTCTGAATTAGACCAACAGCACCGTTCAAAGACGCAGTGTAGTGAGAACAGGACATAGGATGATCACACTGCACTGTGATCGTTTTTTGACGGCTTTTCTCTCCACGCAGCTTTTAATCCGAACAGTCCCAACAATAGATCATGTCGTTCCACAGCATGAATCAAGATTGGGGGGAGGGGCAGACTAAGGCCCAGAGATCTGCTCCAAGTCCCACAGGAAGTCTGTGGTAAAGCCAAGAATTGAATCCAGGGCTACTGAGTCACTGTCCAGTGCCTTAACCACAAAACCATTCTCCCCTTTGCCTTTCTGGTTACCCCAGGCCATCCCGGGAGACACTTGGGTTGAAACGGGTTTGTTGTTTGCGAGGAGTCAGTCGGTGCCCCTTGCCTCGGTGACGCAGTGAAGTGGTAGTGGGCTTACACCGGAGGGTGTACACTCCAGCAGCGAGTGAGCGTGAGCACAGGAAACAGACATGAAAGCTCTCCCCCTCTCTTGCCAGCTGTTCTTTAGGCAGGTAACAGCTAATGAGCCTCTGTGTAAATATCTTGGCTAACGATGCCAAAGAGGCTTTTTCCTCATGACAGGCAAACATTGATTTTAAGCCCATGGAATCCCTCAGCTCAGTGACCCTTCTGCTGGGCTGAAGCCCCTGCTCCAGGCTGTTTGCAAGCCCACCGTGCATGGGTGCTAATTCTGAAACAAAAGGCAGTCCCACTCCCGCTTGTCCTGAAATTGCTGCCTTGCTCAGGAAACGGGGCTGTGTTCTGGGCTGCGGCCTAACGGTTTGCCTCCTCTTCTCCTTTCCAGTTGAGAACACGACACACTGTGAGTTTGCTTACCTGCGGGATCTCCTGATCAGGTCGGTATAACTGCTCTTGGGTGAGAAAGAGACTCCATTGTTGTGTTCGCCTCACTTCTGCCAGCAGGTGGCATCAAAGGGAAGGGCAGAGCTCAGCAGTTGCTTGGTGCATGAGCTGCTTTATTCTCACTGCCCTTCTTGCAGATCACAGTAGCAACAGCTGCTGCGCAATCCGTAGCCTCTTGAATGAGGACGTGAACTAGGGGGCTTCCCGTGTGCACTGGCCAGCAGGAGAAGTTAGGGAATGGGAAGGGAGCCCTGCTGTCAGACTAGCGATACCCATGATATAGGCATCCCAAAGATTGCTTGAGACCCAGTGTCTCCTGCATCAATGTGCCAGCTGCCCATTGCCACAATACACCTCCGTGCCCTCCAGTTGGCTGCTGTAGCACTGGGCTCATACTAGTGAGTGGAATCCCAGGTTTGATTCCCTACAGTGGCAAAGGTGATGCTCTAAACCCTTCTGAAGAGTAACCACCTCCAGGCCTAAAACTTTACCAGGTAGGGTAAAGCAATAAGAGGCGTTGGACTTGTGTATCGGGGCTTAAGCTGATTGCCAGCTTGGATTGGGGGGGAACTTCCCCTCAGGATATATGGATTCTAGGAATTCCAGGCCTTTCCCTGAAGCCCCTAGCACTGATCACTGTCGGAGGTATTACACTGGAGTCCAGGGGCCATTTGGTCAGCTCCTGGGTGAAAGACTGATGTGCAGCCTGACTTTGAGACGGGCCCAGCCTCCTGTTTGGGTGTGAGTCACGCTGCTCTCAGAAGTGCTTTGCAGACTAAAGGGCAGGCAGCAAGCTGAGAGAGGGCAGCAGGGGAGAGGTGGTGGCAGACTCTGCTGCCGTGAAAGCCCCATTGTGGGGCCACGCATCTGCGCACAGAGATCTCATTTAACCCGCTTCTCTGCTTTCCTCAGGACACACATGCAGAACATCAAGGACATTACCAGCAGCTTCCACTTCGAAGCCTACCGAGTGAAGCGGCTGAACGAGGGCCGGAGTGCGCTCTCCAACGGCGTGGCTGACCAGGAGGCCAACGAAATGTAACAGTCTCGCTCCGACGCCAGGACCCAATGCGCTCGCGCTCTCGTTTCTTTCCCTCCCCCCTTTATTTTTATATAATTCTTCTGCCACCGCCACCGTCCCCCTCCCCCGCGCTGCCGATGTTAACTGACCAAATAACCTGATGCCGTATCTATCGTGAAGAGCGTGGTGACTGCCAGGCCCCTGGCGCTGCCCGTCTCGTGGCGCAGGGGTTCCGTTCTCAGCTCCCGTTGGGCGTAGCAAGGGGAAGCTGGGTGCTTGGACAGGATGGCAGGGGAGGGAGTAAGGGGAGGGGAGGAGATGACTGTCCCAAATCAGAAGTCAGTCTCTATTTATTCTCTAACACTAGCCCAAAGTGTAACCCCAGGGTATGTGGAAGAGCCCTCTCCTCACGAAGGCCTGCTCCAGCTAACTCTACCTGGCTTCACCAGGAGCTGGAGCGGGCCCCGAGGGTTGTTTTATAATGAAATCCAAGCCGTTAGGTAGGGGTGAGTCTCCTCCTCCTCCTTGTTCACAAGAGCCGATCATGAAATGAATCTGATTTCCCTGTCCTCCGTGTCTTGAAATGGTGCCATGGAGTGGGGGCGGGGGCTGCCTCGGAGAAGAGACAGCCTGCCCTCCTTGCTGCCACGCATCATGTCTGTAAAGATCGTTGGAACCAGATGGCTTTGCCCTGGGTCACGTGGCTCTTTTATTTTCTTCTCCGTCCATTGAAGGCAAGGCTTTCTCTAAGTAAACGTGGCCTTCGTAAGCGAGGTGCGGGCATGAGGATGGATAGGGAAGGTGATCACAAGCTTACCTCTGCCTCCTTTCTTCTGCCTCCAGCCCTGTGCCTAGCCAACCCACTCACCCCACTCCCTGTCCCCTGCCTACATGCAATAAGCCAGGAATGCCATGGGGTGACTCATGGATCTCTAAATCCCAGCCCACTCTGAGAGAAGTGCCTTTGAATTCAGCTCTCATGCAATAGCTAGTTTGTCTGTGCAGCCTGCCAAATGCCAATTGAGATTGACTCTTCAGAGATTCTTCTACCCAGCTTTTCCCTGTCACTCAGTGCTTGGACCATACCTATGGCTGGTTTCCTGGGAACACTTGTGTATTTATTTTTAATTCAGTGTCATTGTTGAAGGCTCAGAGTACGTTTGTGTGTGAAGGGGGCTGAGAACAGAACCATCTCTGCAAAGCACGGGCAGGGGGCCAGAATTCTTTGTACTGTGTGACTTGTGTGTTTTATTAGGTTTTAAATAAGCCAGAGGAGGCTGTTGGATCAATTTGGTTTATTCCTTTACCTGGGCAACTTATATGTACATAGCCAGTTCCTTAATCTGGCAATGCTTTCTCTAGAGAACCATGTGCGTGCACACAGACCGAGCCCCGCATGCCACACGCATGTTAGAAGCCTTCAGCTATAAGAAAGGCTAGGCTGGTATCTCACACAAGCTTTGTAGTATAGGGTTCCTGATCCCCAACATGGTCTGTTGACTTAGATCAGCTACCGTAAACGCCAAGTGTGCTTAAATGAAACTCCATGCCAAGAGCCAATCCAGCAGGGACAGAACCACCCATGTGCAAGTTGATCTTTGAGCAGAGATCCAGCTCTCCGCCTTCGACTTCTGTCTAAAAACCCAGCCCCAAGAGAGATTCTGGTGCCTGCCCAACATCACTTTTCTGACCCCCCGTGGAGGTGTAAGACTGTGCCCAGATTGTCTCCTCTTGGTGCTCCCACAAACTGGCACAGGTGTCCGAACTTCCAGCCTCACAGAGACACCTGCAGAGTCCCCCTGAGCCCCCTGAGGGATGAGACCAGTTACATGTTTACAGGCGGTAGGAAGGTTTGGAAGAGGGATGCTGTTCTCCCCTTGATTCAGAGGCCCGCGTGCTTTTCTTCATCAGTGGAGTATCTGCAGACTGCTGCTCCCCCCACATCACTCTTCAGAGACCCAGCCATAGAGGGTGCTCAGGGCTGCATCCCTCCATGCCATTTCCAGCTGTCTTACTATCCATGCCAGGCCAGTAAAAGGAACCCATTGCAGGTGCATTGAGTCTAGCAGGGCCCAATTCCACATGATAGCAGAGGGAAGTAGCATCTTGCAAGATCGCCCCCCTTCATACCTGCATGGGCAGATGATCTATACCGGTGGGTTTGGTTATGGGACACATGATGTGCCTGTGCAGGTGTGTTTGCCTTGCAGGTGAAATCTGTACTCAAACCCTTTAACTCTGTTTCGCCCCACTCCTGAAAAAATAGGAATTTTTACAGAGCTGTGTTAAGTTGAGGAAAATGAATTATTTACTTGCTGACTTGCTATATTTTAGCAAAAACAAACTATTGTGTATTAACTGAAAAAGGTATGTATTTCAAGTGTTAAAAAGACTATTAAAGGGGAGGGTAGAAAGTCTTTTCTGCGTGATGCACTTCTGCAATTATCACCATCTTAAACTCCTTTCCTAGACAGTATCTCAAGCTGGGCCAAGCAAGACATGCCGCTTTCTCCTTTGTAATCTAATTTTTGGGAAAAAAAATGTTTAAAAAAATTAATCCAGATCTATTAAATATGGCCTTTTGGGTGTTATATGCATTATGACAAATTTAGTCCTTTTTTTGTATAAATAATAGTGTTTAATATGTATTTCCCAAAATAAATGTTTCAAATGCAAATGGAAAGAGGCTTACTTCGAAATGTTTGGTGGTAGTTTTTTTCAGAGCCACACAACCTCAGGAAGGTTGATCTTGTGTCAGGTCTTTTACTATGCAAGGGCATTTCTTCCTGAAGGCAAACCCAGGGGCTGCAGGGATTGCGTTAGGGTCTCCGTAGGTGGTGCTCTTCTTCGAATTGCTACGGTCCCAGTGCCACCATGCTGGGGCATTGGGGGTGCCACTTTTGAATAAGACAAAAGAGGTTCTGTGGCTAATAAAGATCACTCTGGTTCTTTCAACAATAATAAGGATATTGGGCCAGATCTGGGATATAAGTGGAGATGGATGCTGAGCAGCCTTAAAAATCTGGACAGGTAGCCACAGTCTCCTAGCCAAATTCTATTATGGGAGACCGACCTCCCTCAGCTCCTGTATTGTTTCATTCTGCTAAGGTATTCCCATTCCTGATACTGGTACTGTTCTAACAGAGGCTGCATTTCACTTGAGGCAATACCAGGAGCCTTTACTGGACCAACACTCATTAGTAAAGACCAAGAAGCTTCATTGAACGTATTCAGCTTTACCGATACCCATCAGTCCTGTCTCAGTATGTTCAGGTCTTGTTGGGACGGAGCAGAAAAGAGTTATTAGGCTAAGGGGTCCAAAGAAATGGAACCCATCAGCTGCACTATAAACCAGACAGGAAGTGGAAGGTGAGGGGAGCAGTAATTCAGAGACCAGGGTACAGGACTCCTTTCCTGAAGTTCCTGAAGGACTCCTACATTTTCACTGGGTGAGACACGAGGACCTCTCCAGCATGTACCCAGCTAGGTGCTGAGATACTTAAAAGAGGAAAAAGAGACCTTTTAAGTACCATATATTCTGCTTCAACACCCTCTCCAGAGCAGTGTGGTAGGTGGCAGCAGCAGCCCTAGCCGTTTTGCAGCCCAGCATGAAAAATGGTTTTGGCACGCCCCTCCGTGCAGCAGCTGAGCTAACCCACCCCCACCCCGCACTTGCAACCAGCCAATCAGCAAAGCAAACAAAAAGACACCTAATCACAGCCTGGCAAACCAAACCTAAAAGAAAAGGAGCAGTCTACCCCAGAGCCAGCCCTGGTTGGTGGGGCAGGGGGAAAGAGTTGCAAGGGTGAAGGCAGCATAGATGGGAGGAGTTGAGGGCAGTGGGACCCAGACAGGAGATACTCAAGGGAGAGGTTCCTGCACAGAAACTGCAGTCTGTGTGAATGAAGTGATCATGGCTGGGCCCCACTTTTCAGGCACTTATGCTAGCCAGTGCATGGTGTATAGCTGTTCCCTGAGACTCTTATGCTGCTCGGATGAGTGTTCGGGGGCAAGACCCTTAATGAACATTCCCCAAAGGCTGCAGCTCCACTGGAGGAATGAGGTCTGGCCTCAGTGAAGGACCCCAGAGTCCCTGGGTGGCGGAGCTGTAGCATGGAACAGGAGACAGGTGTTTGGGAAAGCAGCTGGGTAGAACCCTGGCGCTGGGAGTAGGATGAGCAAGCCATTGTTCAGAGGCTGGTCTGATGAAGTGGGAAAGAAGCAGGTGCTGATGCAGGAAGAGAGGCTGTACTGACCTGAAAGCACTGAGTTGCGCTGAGGTGATCCTGGGATGTCCGTTTTCAACACACAGTCTCACAACATGGGCAAGTGCTATTATTCTAAGAATGGCCATACTGGGTCACACCAATGGTGCGTCTAGCCCAGTATCCTGTCTCTGACAGTGGCCAGTACAAGACCTTCAGGGAGAGTGTAAAGAACAAGCAATTGGAGTAAGCCACCCCTTGGCTTCTCCCAGCTTCTGGTAGTCAAGAGTTTTCAGGTTGCTGCAAGCACGGGGTTACACCCATGGCCATCTTGGCTAATACCCATTGCTGGACCTATCCTCCATGAACTTATCTAGTTATTTTATGAACCTGGTTATACTTTTGACCATCACAACATCCCATGGCAATGAGTTCCACAGGTTAATTGTGCTTTGTGTGAAAAAGGACTTCCTCTTGTTGATATTAAACCTGCTGCCTATTAATGTCAGCAGGTGATGCACACCTGATTTTTGTATTGTGGAAAAGGGTAAATAACACTTTTTTTCCTCACACCAATTATGATTTAATAGACATCTATCATGTTGCCCCTTAGTCATCTCTTTTGTAAGGTGAACAGCCCTAATCTTTGTCATCTCTCCTTGTGTGAAAGCGATTCCATATTCTTTATCCTCTTTCAGAGGGGTAGCCGTGTTAGTCTGGATCTGTAAAAGCAACAAAGAGTCTTGTGGCACCTTATAGACTAACAGATGTCCACAGGTAAGGAACTTAACCAAGTCCTGAACTTAAAAGAGTTTATTAAAAGAATAAAAGAAAGAAGAGAAAAAATACACAATCTCTATGAATCCAAGATAGACATTCATAGGGTCTAATCTTATTAATCCCTGGAGAAATTTCTCCCTTTTCCTCAGTACAAACAATACAGGCAAAATTACGAATAATCAATGCAAACACACAGAATTGCAGACACAGGATTCTTATATGCAATTACCCAGTTCTTCTAATACTCACTAGCTTGAATAGAAGAAATTAGTTCAGAGAGATGAGCAGACTTGTTAGCGCCTGGTAAGAACTCAGAACAAAGAACACAGAGACCCAAGTTCCTCTGGGATTTTCAAATTCTCTTCCTGATTGGTCCTTTGGTCAGGTGTTTCACCAGGTCTGTGTTAACCCTTTACAGGTAGACCTTAACCCTTATAGACTAACAGACGCTTTTGGAGCATGAGCTTCGTGGGTGAATACCCACTTCGTCGGATGCATGAAGTGGGTATTCACCCACGAAAGCTCATGCTCCAAAACGTCTGTTAGTCTATAAGGTGCCACAAGACTCTTTGCTGCTTTTATCCTCTTTGTTGCCCTTCTCAGAACCTTTTCCAGTTCCATTATGTCTTTTTTGAGATAGAGCAACCAAAACTACAGTACTCCAGGTGTGGGCACACCATGGATTGAAATAGTGGCATTATGATATTCCCGCTATTTGTCTTCCTTGAGTGCTCTGTTAGCACCTCGATCGTCTAGTGGTCCCATTGCCTGTTTGGCAGGTTTCTGCTTCTGATGTCCTTAAAAAAAATGTTTACTGTTTGTTTTTGCATTTTAGCAACTTGCTTCTCAAATTCTTTCTTGGTCTGTTGTCTTATACTTAAACTGGCAGTTTTTGCACCTGATAGCCTCACTAGGATCTGACTTGTAAATTTTAAAGGATGACTTTTTGCCTCTAAAAGCCTCCATTACTTTTCTGATTTTCCATGCTGGCATTCTTTTGGTCCTCTTATTATCTTTTCTGATTTGGGGTGTAAAACTTAGTCTGAGCTTCTATTATGGGATTTTTAAATAGTGCCTACGTTGCTTCCAGGTATTTAATCCTTGTGACAATGCCTTTTAATTTCCAGCTAACATCCTCATTTTTGTGTAGTTCCCCTTTTGGAAGTTAAACATTACCGTGGTGGTGGGTTTTTTCATATTATCCCCACTACAAGGATGTTACATTTAATTACATTATGGTCACTATTACTGAGCAGTTCAACTATGTGGGTTCTTTGTGCTTCTGTGTGGATGGAATTATATTGTCTTATAATTGTCAAAGAAATATTTCTGTCTAGCTACTCTGACACATAGTAGAACCTCATTTATCTTGCAACCCCCTTTTAGCCCAATTTAAATAGTGGACGGGTTATGTCCATTGCTGAACACTTTGTATTAAAGTTTCTCCTATTTCTCCAAAATCCAATTAGTCCAGATAAATTCTTGGTCCCCCATTCTCTTCCGACAAACGAGATTCTACAGTCGTGAAACTGTCTGCACAGAGGGTCTCATTGTTTTAGTGAATTGCGATGGGCAGATGGCCACTTGAGCTGAAGTTCTTATGAAAAAGGACTGATGTAGATGATGTAGCACTTATGAATGAGCTGGAGATGTGACTGCAGTAATGCCCCCCCCTCACCCCCAGCTCCCACAAGCGTTACCTCATCCTGCAGGCTTTCCCTAAGATTCTATTTCAGCCTATGAGCAATTTACCCCTGCACAAAGCAAAAGACATGGGAGCAAAGGGTGCCCAGCACATTGCAAGCTCCAGACCAGTGAGTACAGAGAGCTAGCCCAACATTTCTGCTGTATCCAACAAATGTTCCTGAGCACGATGGAGAGGGATGCTGGGAAACAGCTTGGGACGGGCAAAATTCCTCTTCTCAGAAAAGGGGACTGTGCTGTTCAACTCGGCTGAAGAACCGTTCCTCTGGGTCAAAGGCCATTTCACGGGAATGGCACAGCGAATGGCTTCCAGCTGTTAGGATGCTATGGAAAGGTGGTTTTTATAAAGGAGACAGCAATAAAGCCAGCTGCTCTGAGGAAGCTCTGACACGTTATGTACAGTCTGCTCTGCTGGCTGCAGCTGGACTGTTAATACAGTATTGCTCCCCCAAGATTTAAAAACCTCCTTACTTTTATTTATGAAAAATACAGAGCTGCCAGTATGTTATGAGAAGTGTACAGTTCCCGCCCCGCCCCTATTGCAAGCTCATACCCAACTTAGGGCTAGGAGGCGGATCGGCCCTTTGGGAAATCTCACAACTTCTTGTCATAAGACTTTTGGCCCAAAATAGTAGAAATCCTGGGAGCTGGGCTGTTTGTGGGGCTTCAGCTGCCTTGAAGCAGGAACTGGTTTGGAACTGAAATGTTGCCCCATGTTAATCTAGGGTAGGGGGAGAGGGATCTTGGCTAGTTTGGATACGGGGTCCTCAAAAAGTGAAGGGATTTGAATTTGATTTACCTGGCTGGGTCTGCAAAGGCCAGGAAGGAGTTAATGCAGCCCTAGGGAGAAGCAGAAGGGGGAGCAGCTGGGTTCAATTACAGAACCATGGTGACGAGGCCTGGCCCCTCAGTGCTGGGGCAGAGTTAGGCGAGTTCTTTCTGAGAGCCCTGAGGAGTGGGCTGAACACACATGTGCTGAAGGATCCTACCGGGGGCTCGGCCAGCAACAAGAGGTACTCACTGTGGATAATGGGGAGATCTGTGTCTAACAGGTTCACTGGGGGCTGGCTGGAGCCATTTGCCCCCTCCTCCCCTGCTGGCTACAATAAGTCCTAAGGGTGTTTTTGCCCACCGGCAGCTCTTGGGACCGAAGGGGACAACTCTACACAAAGGTTAAAGTAAGCAGGAATTGGGGGTATGGCAGCATAGAAGGGCTCACCTCTCCTGAAAACAGAGGGGACGATTCCCTTCCTTTCCTGGCTGGGGAGCACAACAAACCCCCCCCCCCCCGCCCTTTTAGACTGGTACCATGAGAGCTGCTTCTCTGGTTTCAATCTACTTTAATTGCTGGTTACATCTGAATGAGCCAGTTACAAACAGAAAAGAGAATGAGACTAAAACTTCCCATGCTGGGCTCCATATAAAGAGTTGGTGGCATTTCTGAAAGGGCTCAATAGAGGGAGGCATTCCCCAGTGTATTCTCCAAAGGGCCTATGATCTGTTAGAGAAACCAACCCACAATAGTTATTTCAGGCTTTGCTCTAGTAACCCCCCCGCCCCATGTTAGAAAAATCACAGTATAATGATCCTTTAATTCAACCTGAGATGTACCCTTCCAGGGGAAGGCTGGTCTAGTGGCTAGGGTGATAGTCTTAGACTCAGAAGACCTGGGTTTAATTCTTATCTCCACCACCCGCTTCCTGTGGGAGCTTGGGAAAGCCACTTAGTATCCCTGGCCTTAATTCCTCAGCTGTGAAATGGGGATAGCAGCACTTGCCCCTCTCGCAGGGGTGTTGTGAAGACCAATACATGAAAGCTTGTGAGGTGTTCAGGTGCAATGGTAATGGGACCTGGGGGTACTAGAAATACTTAAGATAGATATTATCATTCATTGTTAACAATTGATTCTTGTGCTGAACCCTGGGCGCTGCTTCTATCAAATAGCCTCTGAATTTAAGCACACAGACCTTGGGGTCTTCATTTAGGAACGTAAAAGTCTCAGGGTGCGATCTGCTTTATTTTGTTGTTTGTTTTTTTCCCCCCTAAGGGGGTCCCGGTTACTACCAGGTTATCCTACATTCTATACTTCTAGCTTGCAGGACATTAAATGACACTGAGCTAACTTTGCAGGCCTATGTAACATCAGTAGGTTCGGCAGCATTTGATTTTTATTTTTTTAATATATTTTTGAAAGGTATTGATGTTTATTTTCAAGATTTATTTTATCTATTTAAACTTTTGTTCACAGTTGTGTGACATTAGGGGTTATGCTTTTTTCAGTTTTTAAATGGATTTAAATTGTCATAGTTGTAGGAAACTTAGGAGGGTCAGACAATAATTATTTAATGACAGTAGTAGATGTTGAGATTCAAAAAGTGAAAACGTTATTACTGTTAAAACACAAATAGTTAACATCACAATATACAAAGTAAATAGCCTGAAATCAAACTAAGAAGTTCTCAAGCAGCGTTTTTCTTCCTCTGCCTATCTGTGAATTTCTGTTATCAATGGAAATATTTTAATCAGTTTGTGTGTGTACAGTGAAATCGATGTTTATTAACATTTATTGATTAAAAATCTCATCCTTCCAAGCTTAAATATCAAGGAGTGGTGTTTGGGTAGCACCTTCACAACGATTGCATACTGACATGTGGGATTATAGAGGTTAAGGGTGGATGTCACGTAAATGACAGCCTGTTGGAAAAAAATGTTGTGTGTGCCCTGTGATGACCTGGAAAATGTATCTATGTACAGCTCATTCTGGCTGGTGCTATGAAGTTCTTCTGAAAGTGTTGTATCATGGAACGCCTCAGTGTGGCCGTGTTGTCAGTCATCTGCTGTCAGGGTTATAGCATGTTCTCCCCCCTCCCCCCAACCAGGTACAGTGGTGGGTCATTAGACTGTTAATGGTCATCTATTTAGGTGGAAGCACCTTGGGGCAATGGGCTGGCTGAAGCCTAGAGAAACCAGTTTGACCAATTGTATCTGCAGAGGTCTGGAGAAGTAGAGAGTGGAAGATTCCCATAGCAAAACAAAGAAATCAGCTGCAGGTCATGGGACATAAAAATCTGAGAGATTAACAGAGCAAGATGCAGGAAGTTTGGGCAGGAGAGCAGAAGGCCACTGATTGCAGAGGGCAGAGAGAGACTCCATGATTCTTAAAGCCATGACCTGCAGGAGGGGAATCCTGGACCCCATGAAAACTCTTCAGAGTGGTGAGGAACCTGAGGCAGAGAGATGTGTGGGTGTGTTCAATAGTTTGTCCAGATCTGTGTCTTTCTCATGCAAAGTAAACAGTAATAGTGTGTTAGAACCCTGTGCACATGTTGAAAAAGGTGAAGCGCTTTCTGATGAGATGTAAAGCAGTTTCTGAGCAGTATTTGGACATGAAAAATCCCCTAGTACTTTCTTGTAAAAACAAACGCGTGACCCCTACCTAGTGTGCCGATTTTCTAGGTATCCAATTACACTTTTGCCTTTCTACATTTCTTTTTCAGTTTCAAATGGATACAATATTTTTAAGAGGCACTAAACTCATCCTTCTCCTTGCTGATGCAAGAGGCATCCACTTCCTGTTCTAAACTCTGATTTAGTATTGCTGTGCACCATTAAATAGCTGCTGAGCATGCCTTGGAAGTCGCTGCATTTCAGTAGTGGGTAAAGCAAGTTTTTGTACACAAAGGCCAAATCATGCCCTTTCTGGTCTAAATTCAGGATCTGAGCCACAGTTTAACAGGAAAATCCATTACTAAGAGAGTCGGTGACAGATCATCAGAAGCTGGGTTGAGGGTTTAATGCCTGCAAAGCAGGCAAGAAACATATCCCTCCCTCTTGGATGCCCTGAGATCCACTGTACCGCTTTAGCTGCTGGTTGCCAGACTAGTAAAATGCTTTCCATCTACACAGCACCTTCCAGCCCAAGCTCTCAAAGTGCTTTACAAATTTGGGTTAATCCTTATTTACAGGTGAGCACTGAGAGGCAGTGAGACACAGGGTGGTTAAGTGACTTGACCAAAATCATTTCATGAGTCACTGGCAGAGCTGTACATAGAACACAGGAGTCCTGATTCCTTGTACTAACCACTGGACAACACTCCAGTAAACCTCTTGCCCATGCCCTTTCCCTTCCTCTCCTGTTTGTCAGCTGCTCAAAGGTTAACAAAAAGGCAGCACCAGTTACGTACCAATCCCTAATACTTAGTATATTGTGCAAAGAGTAAAGTGAAAATAAGTCTCCCTTGTTCTCAGTGGGACTAAACATTCCCTGAAAAGTTCAGCCCTGCCTCGGGGAAATTGGCTTATCAGCGCTGCAGTGGGACAGTGGGCTCAGGGCGGCTGACTTGCTGAGTGGCCTCACTTCAATGGATGATGGAAAAGAGGGACAGTTTAGTGGCTAAGCAGAGGAGGGCTTTCCATAGCTAGCGACTTGGGTGGAAATTTTCACTTGAATTTTTCTTACCACCAGAAAAAACAGCACAAGTGAAACTTGGCCTCTGAGGTTTTTTGGTCCCACCCCCACCCCCCGCTTCCACTAGCTGTTAAAATTCCTGGCTGTTACGGAGATGCGTGCTCAGTAAGGCCAGGCTGGAGCTGGCTTTCTGTTCAGGCTGAGTGGCCCACCCCAGAAAGCATCTCCTTTTCCAAAGAGGATGACTATAAATAAGAAGAATAAAAGGGAGTATAAATAATTAAAGCCGCTCATAGTGAGTAGTTTCTGAAATGTCTGCCTGATTTAAAAACTAATTACTTTGCGGGTAATCATCACCAGAGCAGCATATATTTACCCACAATGCTGCACTTCTTTCGCCTTCCTTTCTCTCTCTCTCTCTCTCCTGATTGTTATCCAAGGCATCGGTATTCGCTTATCATTCATCCACAGCACAAAATAAACTTTGTTGTACTCTTCCATCTCTCTCTCTGATTAATAACTTCATTGGAGACCTATTTCAGAGTGAAATAAATCCTCTCTAGATAATAATGCAGGTGCCAACAACAGGGGAAATCTCAGATACGAGACACCAGGGAGTAGCGCTCTCACCTCTGCAAGGGAGGGGAGTGGGGCTCACGCTGCGTGGCAGTTTAGTGCTAAGAGCAGGCTTTGCGATCAAAGGGGCCATCTGCAATGGTTATGGGGCAGTCCCTTTGAAGGTTCCTTCCTCCCCAGCTCATGTGGGCTGTGGGGCATATTATAAGTCTGCTGGAGTGGACAACAGAACCATGTTGTGTGATCCATGACAGAGTCTAATGGATGGGGCAGGGGGATGCCGATAAAGTCTCATCTACACTGAGGTTCTGGTGAGATTCACTGGGGTAGACCAGCTGCCAATGTTTTTATCACCACGTCATCTATACCTGCTTGGGCAGGGTGAGATGCTGGGGGGGGTAAAAATGCCAGTTTGTGGTCTATGCTAGCTCTCCCACTGGTGAAGCTACACCAGGGACAGGACACCCATGGGAGAGTAACAAAAACTTCCCAATTGAGGCAGCAGATACTTGATAGTAACTCCGAGGAGATTCCAAAGATTTGGTTAGAAGGAGTCACAATAGACTCTACTCATCTGCCCTCAAATTCGGGGACAAAACACATCACTGCGGGTTTGAGCACTTGATTGTTTTTATTTTCCGCGCTTGTGGGATTCTACTAAGAGCTTCTAGAGCATCTGCCCCAGCAAAACTGCATTCTTATCCCCCAGGTTAGCTGCCCTTTAAAACTCCACGTGACCAATGGCCGGCTAGTCTATAGTATATTTGAAAAGTGGCGACTGGTTTCAGGGCCTCAGTTTGGGGTTCCCAGTTTGTAACCTTGGGCCTGATTTTTTCAGAAGGGCCGAGTGCAAACAGCTCCTGGAGCTGTAGGTGCTCCAGGAAAAATGCACTCTGGGTGTTAAGTGGGGCAGCTTAAATGGGTGGTGCCTTTTGATTATATTGCCCTAGATTATCCATTACACACATGGTTCTCTTTAGTGCAATTGTATACATTTCAGAAGCTAATAACAGCGCTCACTAACTGGCCAGAGTTTCAGCACAAAGCTCCTTCTCCTCTCCACGGTCCTCATGGGCTGAGAACTCACTCTGCTGAGTTCTGATCCCACTTACCCCAGGGTTACTCCACTGACTTCAATGGATAATAGAATCAGGCCCTTTTTGCCTAAGTCGCTTTCTGCTCATGCAAAATTCTCTAGCTGCCAGTCTCATTGCTCCTTTGAAAACCTAAAGCAAAGGTTTTCTCCCTGCCCCGGCTAAATGAAAGTTTGTAACTCTTTCCTCTGTTTTAATTTGTTTTTAATCTGGCAAACCTTGTGAACGGTGCTCCACAAATTAATAATCACCATCGAACTGACTTAGAAGCAGTATTGTGCCATGTTGCCTCATTTAGGAAAACAGAATAATTTATTTCAAACTTATGGGATTCAGGAGAACTGCAATCACAGACCGCAGTATTTTCTCATTAACATTAACATTACCCATCTAGGCTAAAAACTGCGATTTCATAAGTCATGCTTCCTTCAAAGGCACCTCACAAGCTTCCCAGGGACTCAAAAAAATTACTGAAGCTTAAAAGGATATCTCATAGCATGCAGCAGCAATGTACCGAATTCCCTTATCTGATTAAAACCATCTTCCCGTGCCCATTCCCCTAGAGCTCTCTAATGGGTTCTTGAGTCATTCCCTCACTCTGATCACATCTGATATCCCAAACTAATGGGTGTAGGGCAGTTCCTCACAGGCAACCCTATAAAAACAGCCTAGTATGCACAGCCCAGCACTTGTCATGAGTAGTCCTTTGGTAGCAAATAAGTATCCACAACCTAGCTCCAATAGAAACAGCCGTCTGACAACAAACTGGTAGGAAAGCCCAGCATTCATTAGAACCAACCCTGCAATAACAAACCGATCTGCAGGGAGCCTGGCCCCTTACTAAACCAGTGTTCCAAACCTTGCTTCATTACAACCAACCCTAAAATAACAAAGCAATGCTCTTCGTAGAATATCAGGGTTGGAAGGGACCTGTGGAGGTCATCTAGTCCAACCCCCTGCTCAAAGCAGGGCCAATCCCCAGACAGATTTTTGCTCCAAATCCCTAAATGGTGCCCTTAAGGATTGAACTTACAACCCTGGGTTTAGCAGGCCAATGCTCAAACCACTGAGCTATCTCTTGATTAGCCCTGCAATAACAAACCTGTGTTCAAAACCCACTCCGCTTTTCTTGCGCAACCCTACGATAACAAAAGTGTGCACCTCCTCACGAGCAGTCCTGCCCTGACAGAACAGCAGGCGTCTGGCATCTGTGGAACAAAATAGAATATTTCATTAAAGAAGCAAACTTCAGTCCTGGCTTTCCAGCGGGTTGTTCTAAACAATCAAGAATTAAAACTGATTTGAAAATACCTCAACCTCGTCCCTTTGACTTCAAAAGCTGCTGGTCTGAAGTGCTGCTCCTCTCTTATCAGTGCTACCTTTACTGTTAGTTTGGCACTGGGATCAGCTGCAGGGGGCTTTCTTTCAAAGTAATTCCAAAGTAATGGGTAACAAAGGACGATCTGCACTTCTAATGCTATTGCAGCAGAAGCACGGGAGGGCTGCTATCGCTGTGACCCTCACAGCTAACAGAGTAGAAGAGTGAATGGGGGGAGCAGGGCAGCAGTAGCAAATGTAGAGAGAAGCTAGGAAGCAGCTAGGGTGACCAGATAGCAAGGGTGAAAAATCAGGGCAGGGGGTAATAGGAACCGATATAAGAAAAAGCCCCAAATATTGGGACTGTCCCTATAAAATCGGGACATCTGGTCACCCTAGAAGCAGCAGCGGGAGAACGGGGTTGGTGCCAGGCAGCAAAAGTGAGGGAAAGGGGCAATGAGAAGAGTAGGATGTTGGCACTGGGTTAATAAGGCCTGGGGAATGGAAGGAGCCATCAGTGAGAAGTTGGTAGATGGGGTGTTGCAGGGAGCTGGCTGAAAATTATTAGCCAGGAAACAAAATTATTAGCTTACAACTTGTTTTTGAGGTGCAAGCCAAGCTGTGGCTATAACCCGCAGCCAGACTAGAGAGGGCCTTATCAGAGCAGCTGACTCTCGCTTGGTGTGATATTGAGAACTGCAGGGCAGTTGGATGGCCAGGCGGATATCCTCAGGAAAGAGGGGGAGCGGCTGTGAAGCCCTGTTGATCCACCAGAGCCTGCGTGTGTTGATGTTTAGGGCACAGGGCAAAGCTTGTCTGTTCCCTCAGGCCTCTGCCTGCTGGGCTGTGTATTTAGGTTTCAGGAGTCCTGAGCACCCACAACTCCAGTAGGAGTCAGTGAGGGTCACCTCTGATAATCAGGCCCTGGGTTTATTCTAGGGGGCGGGAGCCTGTGCAACCTGCTTTTACTTGACCTGTTGTAGCTTTTAATGCTGTGCATGTGCTGTGATCTGGGCCTTTGTCAGCTCAAGGACAGACTCTTGCAGTGGGCCATACACAAGTGGCAGCTCATCCCAGTTTTAGTGGCTTTTCATAACATTTCCTGTGAAATGGACTAAGACTAACAACTCACTGCATGGAGGCAGGTCATGGGCAACAGAAAATCTGACACCTTGGACCCCTGTTATCCTAAATGGGATTCAAACCCATGAAAACCCCATAACCCAATACCAGTCCCTGAGCTATCCAGCCCCCCTTAGCCAAGCCACCTCTTAAAAAGCGTTTAACCACAAACCCGTCTCAAAAACTCCCTTTAACCAGATCTACAAACCTGGCTTTAAAAATAAAATCTACACAAAAATATAGCCCGTTAAGAAACACACCCTAACATGTCCTTATTGATTACAGTGATATGAAAGTAGGAAGAACCCGTTAGTTCTCTTTTATGTTGCCGCCACATTTTATATCCTATTAGCTGTAGGTTTATGTAGGGGAGCGATTTCTTGGAGATGATTTCAGCGACTTTCCCCCTTTCTCCTACCACCTCAAGAAGAAAGGCGAGATTGCATATCATATTCCTAACGCAAAATTACACATTGGAGAGTCTGAGCTCCCCTCGGGAGGATCAGGGCTTTCCTGTATAAATATCTGTCTCCGTATATGTAATTTGCAGATGAAATTAAGTCTGTGAAGAAAGAGAAGTCTGTCTTTTTATGTGTGGGCTGTCCAGCTTTTGCCTTGAATATCAAAGTGAAGTGAGTTACAAAGCATTGGCTCTCCAGGATTATCTAAGAAACCTTGTAGATCCCAAGTGACAGTGGTTACCAGATCAAAAGATGCAGTACTTATGTAGAAAACAGCTAGTGTAGTTCTTAGATCAGACCCTAATAGCCAAAGTCTCAGGTCAGTTTACAAAGCTCAGAGATTTCCAAGGTAACAAGGAGATAAATGAGAAGCCAGGGGAGGTTGGGGTTTCATGTGGATTTTGGATTAAATATTAACTCACTGTATTTGGTCATAAGAATAAACATCTCCATTAATAATGTAGACACTCATTATTATTGTGATAGTGGATTGCCGGAGCTAAGGTTGCATAAGCAATTCCATTCTAACCCCCTGTTGTCAGTCACTTATAACTTACCAAAACCTTCACCTTTCAGGCTATGCCTCTTTGGAAGGTGATTGATTAATTTAAATAATTATTATTTGTTTATTTTGAAAGCTTGGGCCAAAGTGGTTGCACTTGAGTATGAAGAGAAAGAAGAAAATGCACTTTTCCTCAATTAAAAAAAAATCTTATGATGTTTTTGTGCAAATCCCAAATTTCAAGGAGGCAGAAAACGGAACGTTTGCCTGGAGATAGCCTCCAGTATCACGGCTGCCCAGACCAGCATGGGGCTGTGAGTACTGGGGCTTGTGACTCTTCATTGGGAACAAGGAGGGAGGCTGTAGCTAGTTAAGTGGGGAGGTGGCCGCTCTGTGGGGCTTTGCAGAGAGGGCACTGGAGGGGTTTGTTGGGAAAAGTTTACTGGTGCTGAAGACGACCAGGAGCACCCAAGACTCACCACTGGACTGGAACTTTGCTCAGGACTCCTGACCTCTGTGTGCAGACACATTGATCGGTGTCTGCCCTTCCAGACTGTGCTACCACTGGGCCCATGGGGCCTTGGTTTGGTAACACTATATTTCCCCATGTTGTTTTTCTCCTCTCATCCCTCTGTAAATAAATATTTTCCTTTCTTATATCCCTTGTACTTTTCCGGTCGGTGTGTGTGTGTTCACTCTGCGGGGGGTTGGAATAGGTGCCCCTGGGATGGAAGGGATTTTTCCTGCTGCATTCCTGCGTGCGCCTTCTCTTGGCCAGAGTCTTGCAGAGCAGACTCCATCTTGGCCACGAGGGCGCTAAACTTACACTTAAAATAAAAGTGGAGCAATTTTGAAAATTTGGCTCCAATTGTGAGTGTGGAGTATTTTTAATTTTGCATGTCTGGATCTACATTCCTCTTTGCTCACAGTCTGACCTCGGGAACCCACCTGGAAAACAGGACAACACACATTAGAATGCAACAAAGCTCAGATGCAAGAGAATGTAAAACTGTCACTGAAAAGAGGCGGTTAAGAGCTTGTCTATATGATGGGGTAATATGCCTTGGGGGGTGTGACCTGTAAAGCACAGGAACATGTTACACATTAACTGGTCCATGTAGGTGAGCACAGAAGGTTCCCTGATGCACTTTAACATGGTGCTGTCTGAAGCATTTAGTGTGCACTAGCAGTGTTTACATGGCCAGTTAATGCACAACACGTTACTGTGCATTGCTGTTCCGTATGGACAAGCTCTTAGGTGCCCAGTTTTCCAAAGATTGCAGCATTCCAGTGTAGTGCAGTACTCTGATTTAAACGATAAATTGTGTTTACTAGCAGCACACCACTGATTCACCCAACTCTGGTTGCCAATCAGCAGAATCTGTGCTAACCACTGTTTTGTTGCTCAGAACAGGGCGCATGTGTGATAATTCCTTGTCCTCTAGTTTAGGGTCCGTTTGCTTTCTGGAGACTCTGTTTGTTCTCTGGGTTAAAAATACACTGTGTGTGCTTGCATGTGCTCACTGGCTCTTTGTACTGAAAACCTCGATGCAAAACGTAATTCGGTTAGTGTATGTATGGAATTTCCCTGCCTGATGGTATTACCGGTAATTCTCCTTTGACAATGTGTCCATAAGAATGAGACGAAAGGTCCATCTAGCCCAGTATCCTGTCTTCCAACAGTGACCAATGCCAGGTGCCCCAGAGGGAATGAACAGAATAGGTAATCATCAAGTGATCCATCCGCTGTCACCCATTTCCAGCTTCTGGGAAGTTGTGGGTTGGAATTTCTTAAGCCCACAGCACTTTATCCCTACTTTTGCAAAAAAGATAACCATTAACATCTGTTTGAAATGCAGTGCTTACTCTGCTGACTCACCTAGGCAGACAGATCAGGTATATCATGTTAGCTCCCACTGAGTTTATAAAAAAAGAAAAGGAAGAAAAAGCTGAGAGCCTCTTTGAAGCAGAAAGATGTAGGGTGAGAAAGTAAGTTCAGTATTGCTGACTCTGGTGTGCTTATTGCAGTCTTGCCCGTGTTTTTATTTTGATAGGAAGGACAAGTAGCTAGCTTTGGGATGAGCCAGCTGAAGAGTTAACTAGGACCATAGTTTACATTGACCAGGTGCAGGCCTGCAAAGGCTTTTGCTGATTGAGTATAGTCACTGGGGAAGCCTAATGAAACCAAGAACAGTAAGGGATTGCATTCTCAAGAGCCTGTCTGCTTTGTTGTTATGGACTGGAAACCTCTCTGGATGCCACTAAATCATCAATGCCAGAGCTTACTGTCCTCCCTACTCATACGGACACTTCTGAAGATCACATATTTGCCTTTTCTGTGTACCACATTGTACCAAATGGCACATACAGTAGGTCTCTTCAGTTCAACATTCATTGCTTCATGTAACTGCAGTAATGTTAGGACAGGAGAGGATGTGAAATCACCACTTGATGGAAAATATTTGTCACTTATTGGCACCCACTGTATTATGAATAATAGCTTCAGGGATAAGATGGCCCTGAACCACTGCCCCATTCCTTCTACAAGGGTTTTTATCATTCCTCTGTAAATTATTCAGAGACAGGACAGTGCTACGCTGTCAATAGATCAAGCATATGTGTTAAGGAATCAACTACCTAGAATTCTAACAGGTGTACATTAAACTTGCTGGGTGAAGTTATGCTGGGATTGGGTAGGAGATGGGGTTTTGATTCAACAGGGAAACAACTGAGTCCATTTCAGCAGTGACTTGCTTACTAGGCCTCTCATCAATCCTGATTAGCACCCATTATACTTGTCCTTCCTATCAAAATAAAAACACGGGCAAGACTGCAATAAGCACACCAGAGTCAGCAATACTGAACTTACTACAAAGGAAGGTTTCCAGCTGAGTCAGTGCAAAGAAAGATTCTAGTCACTTGCATCTTGGGAGAGAGGCCTCTTCCTTCAGGTGAGGGCGGGGAGCCTTGTCCTAAATTGGCTCACTGGGAAGATGAAAATGCACCTGTCTCTTCAAATCCCTTGCATGTGACAAGTGATCAAACTACAGTCATTTGAATATATAACCCTAGCAAGCACTACAGAAAAAAAAATCCTCTAAAAAACCTGGGGCAGGCTATTTTGAGCCCATGCTGCATCACATGGGAAATGGTCTTGTCTGATTTGGCTTCTTTAAATCATCTTAACAGTTCTTACTGAAATGGAGAGAAGGGGAAAAAAACCCTCTGCATCCTCAAGGCGAGTATATTTGGGCAAAGCAATAAGATAGACTTGAAGAGGTTTGGAGGTTACAGTGGGAAATAGCAGTTATTCCCAATAAGCAGTGTTTAAATGGAGTGCTGCTGACAGTACCCTCAGGCAGGTTCAAGAGTTCCAAGATTTGCAACTAAAAGATTAACCAAAATAGATGTCTTATTACAGGCGAGTTTGTAGCTAAATCATTTAAAGTGCCTTTAGACTCTGTAATGTTTTTCCGCCTAAGTACTCGTAGTATTTCTGCCGGTTCCTCTCGGCTTTAGTGAACAAGTAATGAAGGGCCCTTGATCTAAGGAAGCCCTAGACCCTTCTGATAACCACAAGGACCTCAGTGTCTCTGAAGCACCGTGACTGAGTGGGAGGCTGTTTGTTTGTTTTGTTCTTTAAGTCCAGGGGAGGGGAGGAGGAATCCTTGGCCAATTTTTTCCCTCCTTTCTGCTGTTGTGTGGTGTGGTGTGCTGTCTGCCTGGATTATGTATGCCACCCCAGAGGGGATGCATTCCCGTGCCCCTGCACATATATTGAGCCAAATTCCGTCTGCTACAGGCAGAGAGGGAGTATGGGGTGGGATTTTTGTGCCTTGATTTTGGGTATCTTCCCAAACCACCAAAAGGTCACTCCAGAGACCCCAAGGTAACAGAGGAGCATTTGGGGATCCAGGACATGCTCACCAGGCTTCTACAGTATGACCCCTATATCGGAATGGGGACCACAGAGCCCCACTCGCACAGTTTATTGCTGCTTTGAACAAAGGGTACTGCTGGTAATCTGGGTATACGACAACCCTGCTTTGCAGGAGTAACCCGTGCCTAAATTGGGATCATTTCCATGTTTTGGGCCATAGTTTACAGAGCTCGATAGGATACTTTGGAGTGGGAGGTGCTGTTTGAAAATGCCAATTCTAATTACCATCCTAAGGCAAAGGTGAACATAGGGGATCTTGGTTTCCTAGGTATTGCCATATTACTGAGAGCAACAAAGTCTCAGGTTTACTGATAGGTTGAGAACATATCCAGATGGTGTTAAATCCTTATAGTCCCCCAGGATTTGGAAAGATAAATCTCTTAAGAGGAGGCCAATTTGAGCAGGAAAGAAATTGGAAATACAAGCTCCCCCCTCCCCCCAGCCTGTTTCCAAGTTCTAAAGCTAAGTGACGTTTCTGTGTCATTCAGAAAACCTGAGATTACTTATTTTTTTCAATATGTCCCAGATAATCGCCCACTTAAAAAATGGCTCCAAATCAGTTTGCAATCAATTTTATTTAAAAATAAAAAGGGATTAGAATTAAGAGTTCCTGTCAAAAAGTAGATCTCTGCCTTATTACCTGAGCACAGTGTGTTCTGACCTGTCCAGTGGCCATTTCAAAAGCATCAACATCATCACCACGATAACTCTCAAAAGGACATAGCTTCCTTGCAGAACAAGAACCACCAGGACTGATGTATATTTAGTTCCTTAAGGCCGTCTGGCTGGATCTTCAGTCTGTGTCCATCATTGATGATTATATTGTGCTACTGAAGCTTTTGGAGCTCATGTGATCACCAGCTGGGTAGCAGCATTCCCTTGTAAATGCACTTCCTAATTCATTGGTCTTCCATCCTAATATGTCTATACTGTATTAAGGAAGCCACCAAAGCTGAACCAGTACTGGTGGAGGTGGTTGCTGGGATTGGTACGTTCACATCATGAGGGTGTTTATACAGAAGCCACCTGAGACAATCTGGTTAATTGTCCTTCTAGCCAAAATGGCCAAGAGTATCTCTGTCTCTGAAGTGAAAATGACCAGTGAAAACCTTGTGAAAGCACCATTCAGGTATCCAGTGTATTGGTGGCAGAAGCCTAATGAAATAAGGTCTAAATAGGCAAAGGTCAAATTCCCACCTTCTGTAGCAAATGAATGTCTCATTTATCTTGGTATGTTTATTATTGCACTTTAGGGCTGGAAAAACCTAACAGGCCCAAATCTAAGCCCCGGATCTGAACCCTCCTTCACTTTGGGGGATTTTCTGAGCTGAGTTTAGATTTATATCCTTGTGCTGTTTTCCTTCTAAAACACTCTGACAGCTTTCCGTCTGAATGGGCCCCCTGGTCTGTTATAGTTGAGAGGGAAGTTAGTCTTTGCTTCATTGCTGGGTTCTAAGTGAAATGTCCTGCGATTTTATTGTGGGGGGGGTCTCAATACTTTTTCTGAAAGCACCAGCTCCTGGGCTCAGGTGATTACATGAGAATATGAGATTTGACTTTTTTTAAAGTAAGTTTCAATCTGTAACTTAGGCTTTTGTTTGCCAGCGTGAGACCCTGAGCAGGAGTGGGAGTAGGGGTTGTGTGTAATGAAGCTGCAGCACTATAATTTGGCAATTAACGTAACCCACATTTGTAATGTACATGATTTCTCAAAAGTCACGCTGGTGCATTTCCCCCCTTTATTTTAATGTATTATTTGGAAAGCTGCCCTTTTAACCCCCCTGGCACTAAGGGGAGGACACTTATGCATGGCTTCCTTCTCCCAAGAGTTAAAATGCTTAATTTAAAAAGGTTTTTTTTAGAATTTCTGCAACAGATACAAGCATTTTGTCCTTTAAACAAAGCACCATCCAGGCTCTGAATTCCCTGTGGTAATTAACTGCACATTCTGTTAGGGCTGGTGAATTATTCATTGCGACTGGAAACCAGGATGCCTGGGTTCAATTCCTAGTCCTCCGAGTCCCAATGACTTTGTGCCATAGAGCGGTGTGACGTTTTGGGCAAGCCACCTAGCCTTTCTGATCCTCCTGTACAGCATCTGTCCAATGGAGGTAATAGCTACCTACGTCATGGGAGGCTGATGAGGCTTAGTCAATGAAGGTGGCTGATACGCTTTGAGAAGTAAAATGCCCAGGGTTGTTAGTTGTGGTGCAGTGGGCGGTATTTATTCATTGTATTAGCAGCTCTCACAGGTTCTAGGGCTTTGATACTTTAGTCATTTCCAGCTACTTCACTCCTTACCATTTTTTTTTAAAATGATCCCATGTTTCTTTTTAGTAATGATGGAAGGTGGTGGCTTGACAGCCCTGGTGACTGAGTAGGCACAAAACAGTAACATGAGCAAACAGTTGCACAGCAGGCCAGAATATCCAAGGTGATGGCGAATGCCCCTTTCTGGAGCTATTGAAAACTAGGTGAAACCCTGTGGTAATGATGTGCTGCAGGGAGCCTGAAGGACCATCATCACATAACACAGGAACCAGGGGTCACCCAATGAAATTAAGAGGCAGCAGGTTTAAAACTAACACAAGGAAGTACTTCACACAACACATAGTCAACCCATGGAACTCTTGCCATGGGATGTTGTGAAGGCCAAAAGTATAACTGAGTTTTAAAAAGAACTAGATAAGTTGATGGAGGATAAGTCCAGCAATGGCTATTAGCCAAGACGGGTGATCCAACCCTGTTGTCCAGCCCCAGCTTCTGGAGATACTGGAAATAACTAACTAAAGTAATAATGTTAACTCTGAGTGTGGAATATGGCTTTCTTGGCTTTATAGTCACTAAAGCTGCCACCTCCTTATCACTTGCTCATTGTAGAAATGAGACTTAACCTCACTGATACTTAAACGACAACTACCCTGGGAGAAGAGACATTTGGAACCTCCAGAAAAACATTTCTATTTAAAATAGGGACTAGTGAGAACTGCGACATACCTAGCAGCATCTAGAAAGCCCTACGTGTGGATTACATGACATGTTGATTGGTTCGTGCTTAGCAAAGGCCTAATGCAAAACTGTAGAGGTAACATCCTGAACTTAGGGAAATTTGGGCCCAGATATGAGTTTTGCACCTTTTGGGCTCATTCAGATCAGGGCAGTGAGTGTATTTGTCTCCATCTCCCATGCAGAACAGAAATCTAGTGTTCATGCCTTCTATGTTCCAGGCACCATATTTCCAAGCCCTGTGCAAAGCCATGAGTCAGATACTATAGTCAACACACAGGCAACTGCAACAGCCTGTGTTCTTCACAATAGCACCTTGGACATTAGCATATGACTTACTGAGAGGGGGAATGTTAGCTGGGGGACATGAGCTATACCTGATTCTCTTCAAAATGTTTAATGGGATCTTTTACTTCTACTGGATTCTGGCAGAAGAGGCCCCAAATAAAGTATAACACAATGTTTTAAAAGCAGGAAATCTGTAACAGCTGCCATGATTGTAGTCAGGCCAGAAACTGAAATGGGACCTTTCAGTTAACTATAAAGACACATTGGCAGGCAAGCTACTGATATTTTGGATTGGATTGAGCTGGAGAGGAGATATTTGTGCCTCCAAATCATTAGCCAGGATAAGTTACTGGGACAAAACTCTTAACCGAGACGATGCAAAAAGAGGCCGTAAGAGGGAAACTCAGGGAAGGCATGTGTGTAAATCTTCAAGGCTTTGACAGGGACGTGGAGGAGATCAATGGGAAAGGAAAAGATGAGATCCTTACAAGAGTTAGAAATTCAATATGACCTTGTGAGGGGATGTATAACCCTAGACAGTTTATGGAGGTGAAAAGGGTTAAGATCCTTCCTTGGAGTAACAGAAGGAAACTCCCTTTTCCCCCATAGTATTACCTCAACTGTGAGGACTGGAGGCCAGTTGCCCCAGGTGAAACTATTTGAGGAAGTGTAGCAAGGAGGAAATCTGCTGGGATGGGTAATTAAGTTACCTGGTATATATACATGGAATTTTTCTTTTTCTGCATGATTTTTTAAGGAAAAAAATATCAAAAGCATCTACTTTTTCTTTTTCTTTTTCTTTTTTTTTTTTAAACAAAAAACTGAAACAAAATTTTGGGGGGAGAGGGGCAGGTTGGTGAAGTTTCTCGGTTTCTGAGTTTTTGGTCGGGTTTTTTGGTGTGTTTGTTTGCTTGTTTTAACAACAAAAACAATGGAAAACTGACCAAAATAAAAATGTTTCACAATTTTGTTTGTTTTTGTTTAAAAAAAACAAATTAAGAATTTTTGTTTAAAGGTGACCAATTCTAACTTAATTCTCTTTAAAGGCTCTGACTAAAGATCCCATCTATACTATACACTGTTTGTGGCTTCTTAGGTCAGGAGCAGGGAACAGGACCCATAGGGGCTGGAACGGGCCTGGGAGCAGATAGGAACCCCAGGACCCACATTTCCAGGCTGGAGCAGGCTGTCTCCCCACTGCCTCCACCCTCACCGAGTCTCAGTACCTCCCCTTACTCCCCCTCCTATTCCTCTGCCCCCATTTTCAGGGCGTTTCCTCCCCCCCCAATATTCATAAGCGGGGAAGAGGGAGCAGAAAGAGCCTAGTAGCTCAAGGTGGCTCTGCTCCCTTCTTTCTCGCTACGAACAGTGGATCACTCTGCTCTCTGGCCCTGGGGAAGGGGGAGGGGGTGAAGAACCTCTGGAGCCTAGGGTGACCAGATAGCAAATGTGAAAAATGGAGACGGGGGGTCGGGGGTAATAGGTGCCTATATAAGACAAAGCCCCAAATATTGGGATTGTCCCTATAAAATCAGGACATCTGGTCACCCTACTGGAGCTGCACCATGCCCCCAGGCCTTGGAAGAGGGTGAAAAAGCCTGTGCTGCAGCTGCTCTCACCCCAGGTCTGGGTGAGGGGACTGGAGAACCCCGGGAGCTGCAAAAGGATCAGAGGTTCACTGGGGGCAGAATGGATGTGGGGGATGGGCATGTCTGGGGCTGAGGAGGATTTTTGGTGTCAGGGAGAAGCTGGAAACTTGTCACTGTTAGGGAGCATTTTATACCCATCGGTGTGGTTTGATCCTTGTTCCAGCGAGCACTCCTGCACAATCTAAATGTGGGAGAGTTGACAATATGGTCATGCCACACACATGCACTGGGCGTGGGCGGGGGTGTGAGTCAGAAATCAGGAGACGAACCACATCACACACTAAAACCTTTTCTGTTTTATGATTTTTTAAATACAATTTTAGGGCAAAACTCCATGATTGTTTGGGGTCTGAGTGGTGATGTTCAAACTTTAGGGGTGGGTAGTACTGGCAGCTAGGGCCTGGTGTGGATTGTACCCTGTTGACCAGAGGCCCACCTTCCAAAATGGAGCCTCCCCTACCCTAACCCAACAATAACAACTACTCCACACTGGCTGGGAGGAGGCCTAAGAGGCAGATGGACTGAAGGGTCAGGAACCCCAGGGAGGAAGAAGTTCTTATGGACTTTGGTAAAGATGCCTGAGGTGGATAGAGCTGTTGGGGGATGGGTTTTGAGGTACCTCAGAACTGTTGGTTTTATGCTGAAGGGACAGAAGTAGCCAAGTCTCAGGGGAGAGTTAAAGGACAGAGAGAAGGAAAAGATCACAGACAAAGGGAGCCAAAAGGTATACATTGAGCGTTGGCTTCCTAGTTCAGGGCCCATTGGCAGGGCTTCCAAGAGAGGGTGGATTTGGGAGGAGCTGTGGCCTGGAGAGGACAAAGAGCATCTGTTGGAGCCACTGTATGCTTTGGACTCTTGCTTACCCTGGAAGTGTGGAGTTTTCCTTGTTTAGCCAGAGGATTACATTTAAGCTGCCCCCACTAGCTATGGAGAAACAGGCTGCCCTGGCAATGGACATACTGGGTTATTAATAGTGTCTAAACAATTTCACAGAATCCCACAAACTGGAGATAGAAAAGACTTATTTGCTCCATCCCCTGACTAATGCAGAATTTTTCCTCTTCACGTCTTAGCACAGCACGCTGTCTAGTGGCATGTCCAGTCCAATTTTAAGATCTAAGTAAGGGGGCTTACATACTTTTTTTGATATTCATCCTTAATTTCCCCCTACAATTTTTTTTCTTTACTTCTTATTACACCACTTTATTACCCTATCCCCAACTGCTCTTTTGCTTTCTTGGTGTTTACATATTGTGATCATATTCTCTTTAGTTGCTGTCATTTAGCCAAGTTGTTCATATTTAATAAAAAATATTTTGCACATAGAGACTTTAATCCAAGGCTCTCAAAGTGCTTTATGTCTCATAACACAGCTGTGAGGTTGGGGTTGGATTATCCTTGTTCTGCTGCCCAGGATACTGAGGGAAGAGAGAGAAAGTGATTTCTCCAAAGGCATATAACAAATCTGTGATAGAAACAAGAATAGATCCAAGGTGACCTGGCTCTTACTCTACTCTAACCACTAGACCACACTCCTTTAGTTTTAGTCTTTCTTCATAAGTCCTAGGACCATAGGAATTTCCATAAAGGATCAGACCAGTGATCCCTCAAGTCAAGTATTTTCTTTCTGACTGTTGTCAGTATAAGATGCTTCAGAAGAAGATGCAAGGACCCCATATAACCTGCCCACGGGGAGAAGTTTCTTCCTAACCCCAGTCAGTTACTGGGTAAAATATGATTGTTTGTATCCCTTACATTAGATAACTTTAAAAATAATTGAACTGTAGATGTTTTTGTTATATAGAACAATCTAGTTGGGTTTTATACTCCTAATTTCTTGGCCTCAATAATATCTTGTGGCAGTGAGGTTCACTGGGTAATTATGCATTATGTTTTTTTAACAGCTTTAATTTGTTGGCTTTCACTTTTATTGACTGCCTATTGCTCTCATACCCCTCTACCTCGATATAACGCTGTCCTTGGGAGCCAAAAAATCTTACCGCGTTATAGGTGAAACCGTGTTATATTGAACTTACTTTGCTCCACCGGAGTGCACAGCCCCCACCCTCCCCCTGGAGAACTGCTTTACCGCGTTATATCCAAATTCGTGTAATATCGGGTGGCGTTATATCAAGGTAGCGGTGTATTAGGAAAGAGGGTAAATAGAGAAGTAGGTCTGGCACTCCTACCCGAATCATTGTTTCGTGTACCTCTTTCCTATCACCTTTAATTTGTTTCCTTTGTAAACTAAAATAGGCCCCATATTTCATTCTTCTGAATGAAATTTCTTATACTGTGCTCATCTCTGTAATGTCTGAGCACCTTCCAGTAGTAAATTAAACAACATGACTAATATCTGTCACATGCAGTTCATTCTCTCTCTCCTCCTCTCCCCAAGGAGATAACTGTGTGCGCACTGGAGGGTTTTATTTTGGTAGGGCTTGTTTTTAGATTTTTTTAGAATATACATGCTGCTCTGTGTGTGTCAGGGCTTGTCTATACTCACGGTACTGCAGCACTTAGTGAAGACGCTACCTACGCCAATGGGAGAGCTTCTCCTGTTGGTTATACGTACGCCACCTCCTCGAGAGGCAGTAGCTATGTCAGTGTGAGAAGCCCTCCTGTCAACTTAGCGCTGTCCACACCAGAAGTTCGGTCGGTATCACAGGGGCCGACTTTCTAAAGTGTCAGGAGGTGCTTGACTCCCAGCTCTGCCCCAGACCCCGACCCCATTCCACCCCTTCCCGCCCCCACTCCGCCCCCACTCCACCCCCACCCCGCCTCTCCCTGCCCAGTTCCGCCGCCTCCCCCAAGCACACCGTGTCCTCGCTCCTCCTCTTTCCTCCCAGCCTCCTGCACACGGCGAAACAGATGGGCGGGAGGCGCTGAGAGGGAGGGGAAAGTGCTGATCCTTGGGCCCGCTGGTGGGTGGGAGGCACTGGGGAGGGGCTGATGGTGGGTACTCAGTACCCACCATTATTTCCCTGTGGGTGCTCCAGTTCCAGAGCACCCACAGAGTCAGTGCCTATGCTTGGTATAACTAATTTTCCACACCCCTGAGTAATGTAGTTATACCAGCATAAGTTTATCATGTAGACCAGGGCTTTGAGAAAGCAGGTTGAGGAAGTGCGCCTTGAACTTGGAGTGGAAGGTGAAGTTTCTCTTTTCTGGAAGCCTCCCCATGCTTCTAATAACTTTCTTTGCCTATCTCTGGGTCTCTTCTATTTCTGAACTATCTCTTTAAAGACATTAACCACATTTCACGCCTTGAAGTGGAAAACTTTTAATAATAAGAGCTCTTGCAAGGACTCTTTAGAAGGCAAGCCTTCGTTGTTTGCAAAGCGGCTTGGCAGTCTTGTTTGTTCTGTGTCCCGGTATATAATCCAAAATTAACAGGAGGATTGGTCCAATAACGAGGACAATCACTCAGACAGGATGGCATTTTTATTTTTAATGTAAGTACATTTAATAAAAAAACTTAAAATGTGTTGAAGAACTAGACATTAAATGATGTTGTTTATATAACACCTGAATAGCGAGTGTTAGAGAGGAAACTCAGTGTGAAAACTAGCACATCGTGAGCAATAGCAACAGACAAAGCCACAACTGCTAGCCACAACTACAGTGCTTTGCTAGAGAGGGAGAATGAGGGTGCAATTTCAGTGCAACAGAGAAGAAAGAGGTTTGAAGACAGTTTTTAAATTATGGCATGAATGAGGAGGAGGATAGCATTCTGGGGAGTAAAGGTTGAAGAGGAGAAGCACAATATTTAGGAACAGCACTGGAGGCATGAACAGTATTGAAATGAGAAGCTGGTACTAGTAAGATGTGACAAAGAAAGAGACCTGTTTAGGAAAATAGTGCGGAAAGTAAAGCCAGGGATGAGCTGCCAATATTTAAACAGGGAGTCCGACAACGTGTGTCCATCCCCTGTCATCCTCCACCCTCTGCCTTGCCCTCTGAGGGCTTGTGTACCCAGAGACTTAGTGCTCAGCAAACCAGATTGTCAACCTATAGCTCACTAGCTAGGGTCCACATGGCTAGTTAATGTGGGCCCTAGCTACCATGCACGAAAAATGTCCCTAGTGTGCTTTGACTGCCGTAGATTTACACCTTGGCTTGGACACGATAAGTCTCTGTGTACACAAGCCCTGATAAATGTTTATGAGGGTGCTGCAGAAACCACATACCTTTCAACTTGACAAGGCCCAAATGTGGAACACACTGTGTGACAGAAACCCAGGATGAGGGGACACAAGTTATTCACTAAGAAAGCCTAAAATAGTGAGGGATTCCCTCCTTCGGCATAAATGACTCTCTAGCCGCTCTTCCATGGTTCGTTTATTCTGATGTAAATAATCGTCAGCAACGAAAGTGAGAGGATGCCAAATTTATGTGGGACCTTGCTAACTCTGGGACTTAAATGAGTGAGGACCCTCAAAATTGGGGATACTTGAGAGATTTGTGTGTAGGGGAATGGCCTGGGAAGAATTATTTTCTAGTTTTAAAATGCCAGCACTACTTCATAGCCAAGGAGGTAAGAACACTTGAAGTACAAGGGCCACCACCTGGAATTGTCTCTGAAAAACCTATGAAGTATTTTGCATAGCACATTGTTCACCGGTCATGATATTTGGTGTGTGTGGGAGAGAGAGAGAGAGAGAGAGAGAAAAGATCGTGAACCTTGAGGGTTCAGCTGACTCTGGCAGGAGTAATCCAGATGTGTGGCACTCCTCTGGAGATAGGGAAATCACCTTAGCTCTCCTTTCGATTTGAGGGTGATCTCTCAGTGAGGTACCCTAGTGGACTTCTCCAGCATGTCAATGTGTATAAGGCTGTGGCAACAGCTGTTGTCAGCCATGACTCAGTTTTCTAGGGTAATTACAAATAGCGCTCGGGTGAGAAATTTAAACATGGGAGAACAAGAGATTGCGAGGCAGAGTGAGGAGAAGACCGGTGAGATGTGCCAGTTGTGGTGCAAAATGAGCTAGGTGGGCTGTATGATCTTGCGAAGACTACAGGGACAACTCAGGTCAACAGGCTCGCATGGAATCGTGGTGCTGTGGGGTGAATATGCCAAGCTTTCACCTCTGGAGACCCAAGTTCAAAACTTCCTTCCAAACAAATTGAGAGGGTGGGGTTAGGACTGGATTAGCAGGGGATGCAGTTGGCTCAGTGTTGATGTGCATTGGCAGAATCTGAGTGGGGAGAGTGTTGGTGTAGCAGGCCAGGTTTGGAGATCACTGGCAATATCCAGAGGGATGTGCTACTGGAATGGCTTTGGGTGTAGCATTTTGGGACTGAGTCTGCACTGGTAGGGTTGTGTACATCAGGGAGCTTTTATAGCACTTGTCCATCTCATGCCTTTTGCTGGCCAGTGCAATTCAGCCTCAGCAATACGTTCTCTCACACTTGAGCAAAAAATGTTTTTCTCTCCAAGTCCCAACCACCCATTAGGTCAGCCCTTCTGTTCCTCCGATCAGTGACATGTGAGCAGGAGGGTGGGGAATATACATTGATGTTATACTCTGAGCTTTGATTCTTCTTCTTTGTAATGGTTTAATATTTTGGCTTAGTAAACAATCTGCATATATGCAAAACAAAACCTTACAACCCTCCCCAACACTGGCTGGCTCCTTTGAGCTCATCCCATTAACTTCTTAAGAGCAAAACCCCTTTGAACAGCCATTTCGGAATCTGTGAAATTGATTTCATATCCATCCTTCTCAGTGAAAGAAGATGGCGGCACAGAGCTGTGGGCTCTATGAGATCCTCTTTCTCCTCTCCACACCCCCCACCCCCCCCACCCCCGCTTTCTTGCTTTAGTTTTTGAGAGATCCTATTCCCACAGCTCATCTCCATGGTACAAAACAGATGGCTTTCAGTCTCACTGATGCTGTGCCTGGTGCCTGCAGGTTAGCCACACTGACTTAACACACTGTTTCCACCCTGTACCTTCTGGTGAGAAAACAATAGGAAACAAATTTATAACTGCTCCTCCCCAGGTCATTTGCATAGTGCAAATTCCCCCACTACTTTTCATCCTCACCCCCTGCCCACGAATGTCTTAATGTAATTAATTAATACAGCATTCATCAGCGCTTAATTCACGTTCCTGTAGTACACCAGGATGGCAGGGGAAGGTGGGGAGGGACCCGACAGAGGAGGACAGTAATACACTCCAGCTTCGCCGTTCTATCGGTGGAACTTAATTAGTCCCCATGATAATATCTGATCATTTCCTGCAGCCTTTGGATCACATGGTTCAAAAAATTTTTAGTGCACCCTAGTGTATAGCCCGTTCCAAACAAACACCGCAGCATCTTTCCCTTAAGAGTCAGTGCACGAGTTTTGCTTTTGGATTTTGGGGGGAGGGGTCGGGTAGGGGGAATGTATGGAGGGGCAGAACAATCTGTTGTAACAAAGCCCCCTCTTTCTTTCCACCTTTAAATCCACAGTGTTGAGACTGGTGAGGAAAAGAAGCAAAATAGCCTGATGCTGCCTCCATAGATATAGTCTGTCTCTGGGTTTTGACATTAGAAATGGGCAAGGTATCTGGTGTGCCAGAGCTAAAACTGTGTCAGGCTACAAAGAGTCCAGTATATTCATTTTTGCTCATAGCTGTTACTACTGGTATTGCAGGCTTGCTATTCTTTTTTCTTTTTAAAACATGACCTGCTTTCATATGCAGTACCTCCTATATTGCAAATTCTTACTTCCTTTGCCCTGAAGGGGACCACAGCTGGAAATCCAGCGAAGGTGAGGGGAGGGCAAGTGGGCCCGCACTTTTATTTTTTGACTCTGGCAAAATAGCAAACTGGGGGAAAAAAAAACCCAGAAAATTTAACCAATGTGGCAATTTTAAGAGGCGAGCATAACTTCTCAAGGACCTTCTGCAAAGGCGTCCAATCGGCGAGGTAATTTCCTGCTGGTTAATTAGCATTGGTTTACAGAGCGCATTGGAATTTAAGGATGTGGTTTTTCTAATTTTTTTAAGCTTGAAAAGGGAAAAAAACCAACCCCAAAACAACAACGTATGCCGCAGTCCATTCCTTGGGAGCATTCAAATGAGGTGGGGGCAGAGGCTTGTAAGTATGGACATGAATGCCAGTCGCTAATGCAAAAGGGTATGTCTTTTATTTGCACGTTGTCTTTGGAGAGAGACTCACGACTCTTTTCCCCTTAAAACAAAACAGTCCCCCCTTAAACATTTTGTATGGTCAGCGACTGCGAAATTCAGATTGTCTGGACACCACATTTAAAATAAAATAAATAAAGGGGGAGGTAGATGGGAGAGAGAGGGCGAGGGAGAATTGGTGGGGGGGGGTGAGAAAAACAAAAGCGGAAAATATACTGCCTGGCATGCCGAGATGTTTAGCGGTGGATCAGGCGCCTTGCCAAGAGTGCACACAATAAGCAGTTGTAGCATGCACAGTGCCCTTGTCTTCACTAATGGCAGCTGCAAAATAAAAAGTCGTGAGCATTGATTACGATGGAGGGCAACGCGTTGGGGAGGGGGGGAAAACGGGCAGGGGTGTGGGGATGCGGAAATATAGACAGGCAGGTTTGCGTGTCTCCCTCTCTCTGCCCCACTGTTTCCCTTAGATCCAAAATGGCTGGCGATGTTCCCTGAACACCCACCCACCTCCATTCCCCCCCCCCCCATTTTCTTCTCTCTCTCTCGTCCTCCCCCCTCTCTCTTTTCAAGGATCTTGGTGTTAATGCTGTAGGTCTTTAGCTTGAATGCAAAGGCTGTTTTCTGTCAGTTCGGCACACCAGCCTGTGAGATGCCATCTCGCTCACATTCTTCCCAACGCTAGACAGAACTGAGGAATCTGAAAGGCATTATTGGTGCTCCGGCAGCCTGACGCGCCCTGTGCACTTGACTCGCTCGATTTGCATATGCAATGCAGCCATACTTAATGAGTGTGAGTAATTATGCCAATCATAGGGTTGGTTTGTGTGGGGCGGTATTTTTTTCCCCCTTCCTTCCCTCTTTATCCCCGGCCTGCGGCATTGAAACTTAGCTACCTCTTTGGTGGTGGACTTAGGAGCGAAGGGGGAGGGAAAAAAGGGGGTCAGTTGGCACAGCAACTGTTGTTAAGGGAGAATAGGAGGCTTTCGTAGATACAGTAGCAGCTGCCAGCCAGAATAGCAAATACGAGAGACTTGGCACCACTCCAGCTTCCTGGAGGGTTTCAGAGGGATGGTATGTTTGAGGGTAAGACTAGCTAATTAATCTTCCGGCAGGGAACAATGTAATATCAGACAATTACAAAGACAGAATGAAATGACAATAGTGGGAAGGCTGGCATATGAATTTCTCAAAGGGTCCATTCCTCAGCCCACTGCTGTATACTTTCTATGTGGGGAAAGCACGGACTGCACTTGCGTTTTTGTTTGAATTGAATTATATCCATTTAAGGGAGAGGCTGGGGGGAGGGTGGGAAGCTAGACTTGATTGCGTAAAGGTTTTCAGGAGAGAAAGGGAGAATTGTACTAGTTGAAACGGGTCCCCACTCCACACGCCATACGCTGGAGGCAAAAAATGTGTTATCAGCAACCCCACAGGTTTGTGGGTTTGGGTTTTGTTCCCCCCATGCCCATCCCTCCGGTTGTCCTGTGATGATGCCATGGTGTGAAACAGAGATGCCATTTTGGGGGGGAATGGCTGGCTGGGCTGGGGCAGTAAAGCCTCCCTCAAAGCCCCGCTAGTTGCTGAAAGTTATTGGGGAAACACACCTACTAGCGCAGTGGCAGTAATTGCCAATAATTAGCTGTAATAACTGTTACCTGCAGTTGGGATGCTGTGATGAATAAGGCAGCACAAGTCACATGTCAGAGGCTCCTCGTCTGTTTATTTGCAGTGGGGAAAGTATTAAGAAAGTCTCATTTATCCTGGAGCTTAGGAAAACATCAGCAGGAGTTCACGGTCTCTCCAGTATTTGCATGAGAAACCACTCCCTCCCCCTCCTCCCTTTTTCAGGGCTTTACGGCTAAGCTATTGAATCTCCCTCCAGGCACTGCAATCCCAGGATGAAACTTAATTCAAAGGGGTCTCCATATAGGAATGATTAAAAATGAAATAAAAACAAAATTAGTCAAATTCTGTAAATGAAATATGTATTTCTGGGGCTCAGGCTGAGCTTTGTCAAGTGATCGCTTCATAATGTGGCCTTTGCCATGTGGCTGGCACCAAGGGGGATGCTTTGCAAAACCGCCCCTTGGCAACTCATCCAATACAACACAGAAGAGAAAAAGCTTGTTGGATCAGTTCCTTCTTGGTAGTCTCCCTCCTATGTGAGGGAGCTGTTTGTTTGGTGCCTATGTACAAAAGGTCAGATGTCATAGGCAAGGCTTTTTAAAAATCCCTTACAAATTTCTGCTCACCTGTGATATGTTTCCCAAGAGCCGTTTCCCTTTCTCAACTGGCTGGGTATAGACAGTGGGATCTGTGAGTGCCAATTCTCACGAAAGTTATTGGATTTAAGGTGTTGTAAAATAAGGGGAAATTAAAAAAAAAAGTTGCATTATTATTTTTTAAGGTAAACTAATAATAAAAAATGTCTGATTGACAACCCTGGGGCCCAGTTCTCCAGGCTGCAGGATACTTGTCTCTCCTTTTGATAGCAGGGAAATAGGGTCTCTGGAAGTAGTTCGCTGCTTATCGACAGATACCTCGCAATCTGTAGCAAGGCAAGTCTCTCTCCACACCACTCCCTGATGCCCTGCTCTAGAGGGAATACCTCAAGAGTGAAAAGAAAGTTCAGTCTCCACATATGACATGTTCATTCCTTATCATGTCACCTGAAGACCACCACCAAAAGTGCTGTTGGTGGGTTTTGTAATGTTGACATTTGTCCATCAGCAGCGAGGTAGAGACCTTCAGAGACAGTGGAAACTGTTGCTGCCTTCGTTTCATCAGGACTTTCTCAACAGTGACTCCACCAAAAGCCTTTTGGGACAGTTTCTTGTAAGGGTGAGTAGCTTTTTGTACAACTTCAACAAAGGAAAGGAAATGTGAAGCCAACATTCTCTGTGAGCAGTTTCCCTGATGAGCTATGGGGTATGCAGTCTAAAAGCTTCTCCATGCCAGCCCTACTTGCTCTGGGCCCACTCTAACGCCTTCAGCTCCGATCCATGAAACTGAAGTCATAGAGCTGTGAAGAAAGGATCCAGATTACTGAAGGGAGAACCTGAGAAGGTGCCATTCACATCATATTTTGTGTTTATACAGATCCTTTCTTCTGAGGATCTGAGAGTTTTTTCACCAGAGGGTATTATTCCCATTTTACAGATAGGAAAATGGAAGGCCTGAAGGGTTAAGTGAGTCCCCCTAAGGCTATGCAGCAACTCAGTGGCAGATCCGGGAAAGAGCTGGTTATATCTCACTTGACGTTTATACCATATGTGTCACCAAGGTAGCTGAGCCCAAGTTTTCTGACTCCCAGTCCTCTGCTCTACCTCTTACACCTCTTAATCCTGACCTGCCCATTAGAAGCTCAATGAAATCCCTTGGGACTGCATATTTGGGCCTTGTAAGACCAGCCTTTTCAGAAGATGAGCAGACTACCATACCAGCTTCTGTTCAGGTGCAAAATACCTCAACCAGCCTTTCTCAGGAATCTGATGCTTTTACTTCAGGGCCCTAGCTGGAACCAGGAAGTGGAGAGAGAAGAAAGCAAAAGGAATCTGATCATTTTGATAGTCAACAAAAGGGTACATTTGGGTTTGGTTTGACTCTTGGGGAAAGGTTTGTGACGGTCTGTACTTTACCCAAACTATTCACCATTTATGATAGTGGATTTTGTACCCTTGGAGTTCTACATACCAACTGACTATTTTCTGGCTTTGCTCTGCCTTTGGTTATGTGTATATCAATCTTGTTGATACCAGTGAATCTGGACTTGACTTTCTGAGGGCAGAATTTTCACCTCTATGTTTACAGTAAAGCAGTTTAAAACAAAAACCTGCATGAAATTCTACGGAAACGGCTGCAAATTCACAGGTGTCTTTTATTTAACTCCAGGTTTGTGTTTTCTGAATTTTCTATGGATATATATTTTTTTAAATGGAAAAATTCTAGTTTTGAAATTTTTGTCTTTTTAAAAAAAAAACCTCTTCCCCCACGTGACTAAACTGACCAATCAAGTTACAAAAGGCCATACACGGCTGGTCCTGGCCTGTTTTTTCGCGTGCCCACTTTCACACTACGCAACTGACTCTGACAGTAAAGGTGGGCATATACAACCTGCATTTGGGTGCTAAAGCAAAACAGGTGCACTGTCACTTCCATGGTCATAATCCGTTACTCATCTGAAACAGGCATGCCACATGGGACATTGGGACTGGAAAGGGAGCCAAATACATAGATACAGATGTATATAAGCTGAGGGTTTTTTAACCCTTTGATATATTTAGGCTTCAGAGCAGTGGATCTTAATCTCAACCTGCTCCATGCTGAGACCCCATTCCCATTACCTTTTCCATACTGGGATCCTCTATCCTATCTATCCTATTGGAAGAGCAGGGAGACTGCAACCCTGTGACACGTATTTACAACCCCTAGATTGAGAATTTCAGCTAGCAAGATGAAATGGGTGATTTTAGGGATGTACATTTTCTGCTTGCCACTGAAATGTAAGAGAATTGGTACTCTGCTGAGTGGGGCATGGTGGCTAGGAAAGGGTTAACAGCACCCTGAATGCCTCCCATTCCTGGGGGAGTGCATCTGTGCATTGCTGAAGATCCCCTGTTTACCACAGGGTGCCTTCCTTTGTATCGTGCCGAGCCTCTTCAAGTCAACCACTTGAGTTAGGAAATGTAATTTGTAATAAATCTGTATTACTGTACTGCATTACTGTACAAGTAAATTTGCTTCAGTGGTTGTAAAAATTAATTCCTTATCCTAAACATTATTATATAGCTTTTAAAATGAATTGACTGTGGTTGGTATCTTAGTATGTGCCATTATTGGTAATTAGTGTAACAAAATAATGTTGCTGTAATAGATTTCCTTCCTGCCCCTCCCTCCGTTAGGATATATTTCCTATTAGACAATCAGCATTGCAAATATGATGCTTGCATGCAAACCTCTTGCTTTGATTTTTTTTTTGTTGGAAGACAATCCCACCTGTTCTGCATCTTGGATTGATGTTTTGCCAATAAGCTTTTGATTATGAATAAGCCTCAAAGTCACGGTGCTTCAAGGCCCGGTACCTCACGATGCTGATCATTCTTCTGAACTTGGATTCTGTTCAACAGAAGCTGAGGTTACTTAGACCTCCCAGGATCTGGCCCATACTTTGGGTAGCACCTTTCCTACAAAGCGGATCTCAACAGGCTTTACCATGATACATCATACAGGCATATTTTGGGCTGATTCATCACCTTCAAAAATTGAGCTTTCATTAAAAGTTTCCATCTCTTCTGATGGTGAAGTTATGCAGGGTACTCTTTTCAGCCTGCTGGCAGACAGCCTGAATAGCTCAGGGAGTTGTGATCTGAGAAGAATGGGGTGTTAACTCCGAAACCTAATGGCACATTGAATGTCACTATTTCTAACTATTTCCCTGCTGATCGCTTTTGCTGAACCATCCAGCTGCTCAGACAGAATTTAAGTACAGAACTTTTTCTCTCCATAGTCTGACCACCAGTTAAACAATATAAGTGGGAAGCATACGGTACAAATAGAATCACATTCCACATATTCTCTTTATAACAATCTTTTACATATTTGAAGACTGTTATGTCCCCCTTCAGCCTTCTCTTCTCTAGACTAAATATGTCGATTCTTTCAGTCTTTCCTCAAGAGGTTTAGAAAACCTGACCTGCAATAATTTGCGGTGTTCTCTTCTGGATTCTCTCCAATTTGTTCACATCTTTCTTAAAGTGTGATTCTCAAGGTCTTCTCATGGATGGCTGCCAAAATGACATGTAGTGGGCCGCTTTTTAGGATTAGTCAGGAAATTGGTTACATTTTCTCCTTCATGTTGGTTTCTTAAGTGAAATTTTGCTCTCTTAGCTAAGGAATTTTGGGGGGAGAACATAGCACTTTTCAAACACTTTGATCAAGTCATTGGAGTCCAAATCACCTGGCTTTTGAGGGAAATTCTAAGCTTTTCAGGACTGCAAATGTCTCTCTTTTTCCAACCATAGTTAGGCATTTTATTTTATTTTGCTACACCCCCTAGTTACAGGGTGGCTGGCCCCTGTAAGTAAAGTAGGTCCATCTCCTCTCTGCCAGGACAGGTGGTCCTGTCCATTTGGCCAATTAAAAGGATAGGGGAGATATTGGAGGCTATAAAGGACTCGGGAGAATCAGAGGCAGGGAGAGGCCTGTTGAATCAGAGTTGCCTGAGAGGGAGTCAGGGCAGACGAGCGCTGCCAGAGACTGTATGTTTGGGACCTGGGAGAAAGCTGAAGGTAGGAGAACAGCAAGTGGGTTTGTTGGCTAATATCCCCAAGCCTGAGAGCTAGGGGCAGAGGGCTGGAGAGGGCTAAAGGCAGGAGAAGCTGCAGAGGGAGATAGCCAGAGCCAAGGGCCAGAGAAGGCTGAAAGCAGTGGACCAGCGGAAGAGCTTATCTTCTGACGTCTCCGGGGCTGGAGGGCTGGACTCAGAGGAACCAGGAGAGGGCCAGGGGGCGTGAGGGATGCTCTCTTGGTAAAGATGATCTGCCAGCAAACAGGCTGTGGGGGTTCCCACTGGGAAGAGTAGGATTATGTTCCAGTAGGAAGGGCTGGTACAAGAACAGTGGAGGCCTGCCGGAATCCGGATAGCGTCAAAGGCACTGGTGTGTGATATATGGAGTGTCATGAGATGAGACACGGGGTGAGCTTAATGACTGTTTACACTGGAGTGAGACGTGAACTGTGTGTGTTTGGGTCTTATGTTTTGGACCATTTGCATGATGTTTTATAATAAACCATCCCCAAGGACAGTGTTATTGTGTCAAGAGAGCTTACATGGAATTACTGGGGATGATTTTTTGTCTAAATCAACGTTTCCACAAAAGTCTTTCGCCTCATTGGCATTTTCTGATGGAAAAATTGTTCTGTCAGAAAATTTCCACCCAAATCATCATCTTCTACATGATACATCCAACCCCGCTAGGTTCGTTCCTGCTTTTGGGCTCCAGGCCAGTTCCAGCTGCAATGTTATCAACTGATACATCTTTTGATCTCTGACGTGGAATATTCCAGATCTTGAAGGTTCCATTACATGGTTACCACAGTTTTTAAAGCTCCATACACCACTGTAGGTGCTTTTGTCTGGAAATCAAACACAGAAATCCCTCAAGTGGGCCACCATATGAGCATGCTTTAAGAAAGATCTACAATTCCTGGGGTTAAAATAGGACTTGACCATTGTCCACAGTCAGTTTCTGAACTGGTAAAGCCTGAAAGAAGTGAGAAAAAAATTCTAACATATTGGTGATACATCTGCACTAAAGTATCATCATAATTAATAATCATAATACCTAGCTTTTTATAAAGCACTTTTTATCCTTAGATCTCATACTGCTAAACAAATGAGGTAAGTATGAGCTCTGAGTTAATGTCTTCTGTTATAGTGCAGCCCAGATGAAGGTGTCTTGTGTATTATCTTTTCCCATTTGCTCTTGCAGTAAGAGAGTTTGGAGTGGATTCTTTCTGTGACAGTGGCTAAGGCAGGGAGGAGAAGATGGTTATTGTAACTTGTTTCCTGCTTTTCTGAGTTAAGGGGCTGTGTCCCAAGTTTGCTTGTTTGGGTTTTTTTCTTTTTTTTTGGTAGGAATATACCAAAGTAACAGATGTTACAAGAAACTTTAGATCACATTTGGATAATCTTGAATTTTTAAAGTACTTTTCTATTTTTTGTCTCTGGTTGTATGAAAGGTCAGACTTTTTACAACTGCTGTATAAAGGACAGAAAGATTTTTACATTTTATGTGTGTTTCTGTGAGAAATCTATGTGATAACTGGCTCATTTTGCTTATTTAGACTTTGTAATTATGTGTCTGAATTTAAAACAAGAGTTTGCAAATTTTGTTTACTTTGTGGACCATTTCTTAAGATCATGATTTACTTTGTGGCACAGCTCCATTCACAGCCTCCTGACCCTAATTCCAGATCTTCCTTGTGGCACCTACAAGGCTAGGAAGAAGTAGTAGTGGCACAATATTCTGAAGACAGAATACAGATAAATTATCTTTAAACTGTTGTGTATGGCTGCCTGGTTGCACCAGTCCCCCCATTTTTTTATTTATTTATTTGTTTTTTGCATCAGTGCTACTTATCTCCATTCCTTGATCAATCCTGAATCACTTTCTCTCTGCAGCAGGCTCCTACTGCTGTTAGGAACTTTGCAGAGAGAAACCAACTGGGATTAATCATTTTCCACATCAACCTCTTTGAAAACAAACTGCTTGCCATCCAGCTCCGAGCTTGTTGCAAAGGGGAGACTGACTTATCTTGCTCATGCTGTGTTTGTTTGCTCTAGCCTTTTTTTTTTTTCTGAAAAATTTCTCACTGTTGCTGAAACCAGTTCAGACCTCACAGGTGGCTAGTAACAGTGGGAGCCCTAGTGTAAACAGGATTCCAAGTAGCTGCCAGCATTTTAAACCATTGTGTTATCTAAACCTAATCAAAGTGGGTCTACCTGACCCAGTGTTAAAAACATCAGTGTCCACAATACTACTCCATTAGCATTTGAAACCATTTCTGCTACCACTGGTGTTAGTAACTGTGGGAAATTTTTCAGGAGAAAAAGCCAACAGGCAAATTTAATCTGAACCTCCCCCTCCCCCTGCACCACACACACACACACATGCTTGTTCATGACTGTATCGCAAAGGGTACACTATTCATAATTCCAATTTCAGAATTCACCTCGTTTCATCTACCTGTGGTTGTCAGTTCTCTCCCCTTTCCCCTCCCAACATAGAATCATAGAAATATAGGGCTGGAAGGGACCTCAAGAAGTCATGTCCAGCCCTCTGCACTGTGGCAGGACCAAGTAAACCTAGACCAGGGGTCGGCAACTTTTCAGAAGTGCTGTGCCGAGTCTTCATTTATTCACTGTAATTTAAGGTTTTGTGTGCCGGTAATACATTTAAACATTTTTAGAAGGTCTCTTTCTATAAGTCTATAATGTATAACTAAACTATTGTTGTACGTAAAGTAAATAAGGTTTTTAAAATTTTTAAGAAGCTTCATTTAAAATTAAATTAAAATACAGAGCCCCCTGGACCGGTGGCCAGGACCCTGGCAGTGTGGGTGCCACTGAAAATCAGCTCACATGCCACCTTCGGCACACGTGCCATAGGTTGCCTACCCCTGACCTAGACCATCCCTGACAGGTGATTTTTTTTTCCAACTTATTTTTAAAAGCTTCCAATGATGAGGACTCCACAACCTCCCTTGGAAGTCTATTTGAGAGCTTAACTACCCTTATAGTTAGAAAGTTTTTCCTAATATCTAACCTAAATCTCCCTTGAGGCTGATTAAGCCCATTACTTCTTGTCCTACCTTCATTGCACATGGAAAACAATTGCTCACCAACCTCTTTATAACAGCCCTTAACCAACTGGAAGACTGTGATTATGTTGCTGCTCACTCTTTTTTCTCAAGACTAAACATGCCCAGGTTTTGGGGTTTTTTTTTCTTTCAACCTTTCCTCATAGGCCAAGTTTTCTAAACCTTTTGTCATTTTTGTTGCTGTCCTCTGAACTCTTTCCAATTTGTCTGTATCCTTTCTAAATGGTGGTGCCCAGAACTAGACACAGTACTCCAGCTGGGGCCTCACCTGGGCCAAGGAAAGAGGGACAGTTACCTCCTGTGTCTTACAGACGACACTCCTGTAAATGCACCCCAGAATCAAATAACCTGTTTTGCAGCTGTATCATATTCCGTATGTGGTCCACTATAATGCCCGGATCCTTTTCAGCAGTTATTCCCTAGCCAGTTAGTCCCAATTTTGTAGTTGTGCTTTTCATTTTTCCTTTCAAAGTGAAGTACTTTGCACTTGTCGCTACTGAATTTCATCTTGTTGAATTCAGACCAATTTGTTAAGGTAATTTTGAAGTTAAGCCTGACCTCCAAGTGCTTGCAACCCCTCCCAGTTTGGCCTCATCTACAGATTTTATAAGCATACTCTCTACTCCATTACCCAAATCATTAATGAAAATATTGAATAGTATGAGACTTGGGATCGACCTACGCAGACCACACTAAATACACCCTCGTAGTTGGACAGCAAACCATTTATAACTACTCTTTGAGTATGGTCTTGCAACCAGTTGTGCACCTACCTTATAATAAATTCATCTAGACCACATTTCCCTTGTTTGTTTATGAGTATGTCCTGCGAAACTGTGCCAAAAGCTTTACCAAAATCACGAAATAACGCGTGTACTGCTTCCTCCCATTCACTAGGTCAGTAATCGTATCAAAGAAGGAAATTAAGTTGGTTTGGCATGATTTCTTCTTGACAGATCCATGCTGACCTTTCCTTATAACCCTATTATCCCCCAGGTGCTTATAAACTGATTGTTTAAGAATTTGCTCCTGTATCTGTCTAGATTTTGAAGTTAGGCTGACTAGTCTATAGCATCACGTGAAGTAAGAAAGGGTGTGAAGTTTTCAGCAGACTTCCAATAATATGAAAGACCACCTTGCAGCTGAGTTGAAAGATGGAAAATTTCCGTCCAAAGGGAGAATTTTATTTTAAAGAAAGTTATGAGTGAATGAGAATGGGGTTTATCCCTGGAACTGTCCTGTAATCAGATGTGTACTATTCATTATATGTCAAGAAGGGGAAGAATGGCCTTGTGGGTAAGGACCTGGAATGAAATGCAGGAGATCTGGGTTCAATTCTTCACTCTACGTGGCTGCCTTAGTGACCTTGGGCAAGTCACTTCTCTCCACTTTGAGTCCCATCTGTAAATGAGGGTAATACCACTTCTGTTTTACATCTTGTCTGTGTAGGTTGTAAGCTCCCTGGAGCAGGGACTGCCTCTTGCTATGTGCTAGGCTCTGTATCTGTACAATCTTGTGTGGGGCCCCGAAGTGCTACTGACTTACAAATAGTAAGTTATCCAAAGTAAACTATTTTGTACTGACTGGTACACATAAAGTGTAGTTGCCTTGGTCAGTTGCGCAGTGGCAGCATGCGGTTAAAAGCCCTGCATGAACAAATGCACAATTTACAATCATACTGCATAGATACTACAACAGGTCCAAGAAAGGTCACATAAAGGGATCCTGGGTGGGAGCTGGGGACATACTGAAGAACACAATTCGCCCTTAATTGAATAGAATGGTCCATTCCCTAGGGAATATATTGTAAAGTTCTCTCAGGTTGGATGGCCTCTGATTGTGCCTGGCCTTTGAAGTGCTGATTAGCTGGGCTGGGAACACTCTGATAAAAAGTTAATTTCTATTTGCTGTTGCTTTGTAATTGAATGAACACGAAAGCAATTAAATATTAAAACATACAAACAAATAACAAAGTCACTGTAATTAGCCAAAGTTTGATCACTGTCATATTTATTTAGGAGGAGATGATACATCTCAGCAGGTGACATTTTAAATACCCTTGGCCGCTTTGGTGGTGTCTTCAGAGAATGCTGAATAATATACAGAGGATTTAATTAAACCCTGTTGTAAATCAGCTGTGATGACAAGGAAGTGACAGCCACATGTTGAAAAGAGAATTGGCCTCAGCAAGAGATATTAATTAACTATTTTCTATAGGGTTCAACCTAGACTTCTTGCTCTGAGGTTTGAGTTTATGTGAAAGGAGGAACTTGTTTGTTGCTGATGGTGTTCACTTATCCTTATAAAAAGTTTAATTAAATTTCTGATGTAATCCCTAGGCCACTGCCTTTCATCCTAGGATCTAACAGCCCTTTAAAAAGGTGAGCATGTGTTGTTATCCCCATCTGACAGCTGGGGGAAACTGAGGCACAGAGCAGTGACGTGACTAGTCAGTGGCAAACTGGGCACGGAATCCAGTTCACCTGAGTCCCATCCCAGCATGTAGAAGATGTTTCTGCAGAAGAGACTGTACTGAGGGCTTTCACAAATTGGAGGCCATGGATTTATTTTTCATTACCCATTGGCGGATATTTCGAGAAAGGAAACTTTGTGGACACTGAGATCTGCTGCTCACCAGCTGTGTCTGAAGTTCATGGGAGTACGAGATCTTTATCTTGTCAATGGACCCTAGGAAAGACACTCATCTGTTTGTGTGATAAATGAAGGAATCCTTTGGGAATGCTGGTGTGTTGCTTTGTGCCTTAAAATAAAAGGGAAAGGAAAGGAACCTCATAGGATTTTCTCAGCTTCGTTTGTGTAAGCACAACTGAAGGTTTGTTTGCCTGTATGTAGTGTTGGCCAAACCTCATTGGGCTAGAAATTTCATAATGACAGGCTTTCTCAGGGTACTTCTGTCACTGGTCAAAGTCATAAAGTGCAGCGGCTCCCCTAATTCTGCCAAACACATGAAGTTAACCAAACTCTTGAATATCAACGAGTTTCATTTGGTTTGAGTTGGAGGTTAATTTTTTCAGCTGATCTTTTTCCCAACTAGTGGTAGGCTGCTTTTTAAGTACATTTTAGCAGACTCTAGAAAGGGGTTAAAAATTGCCTGCACTCTTGAGATTATGGGGAAAAATCGTCGAGATATCTACCATGATTGAGCCCGTGGGGCTGTCTAGTAAAAATAGCCAGTGTTGGCCAAAGGACTGCCAAAACAAGAAGTGGGCGTAGAGATTTCAGGGGATGAAAGAGTCAAAGCCTAAGATGCCTGTGTTGGGAAAGAGGGACAAAGGGGAGCTATGGTACAGCTATATGAAATAATGAATGGCATGGAGTGTGCCAGTCAGGGATTCCTGTTTGCCTTTGCCCATAAAATAAGAACAAAAGGGGCAGGTAGAAATTAAATGGCAACAAACATATAAAAAGAGACAAATTTTTACACATCATATGATTAATCTATGCAACTGGCTGCTGCAGGGTTTTATTGAGGTTATAAAACCAAATACCTTTGAAAGGGTTAAAAACAAGATTAGACATTTGTACAAATAACCTTAGCACCTATTGTTAGAGAACAGTGAGATGAAAAATTATTAGGGGTACCAAATTCTCATGCAGAAAGGCATACACTGATCACTAGTTGGGTTTAGGAATCAATTTCACTCTGTAATATAGTGTTGCACAATGAGGTATATTATGGGGGTTTTACACCATCCTCTGAAACATCTGGCACTAGCCACCACCACCTGGGACAGGAAACCAGAATAGAATGGGCTGTTCTATGAAAACAGATAAGCCAGGCATTTTTACAGTGACTCTAGCTGAGTCTTATGCTAGTGAACGTTCCTCCACCCAGAGTCCTACTTAGGGGATAACATACAATGGACCAATGACTGGCTTTTGTGAGCAGTTAAGCACATGAGGGCAGATGAGTGGGCTCCAGTGCCAGGAACCTTATTTCTACTATGACAACGTAGGAGGAAGTGTGTGTGTGTGGGGGGGGTGCTGAGGGCCCTGATTCAGCAAAATACGGAGGCACGCGCTTAATCTTAAATGTATGAATAGTGCCACTGATGACATTTTAATTACTCATGTGATTAGTGCTAGGGATATGGTTAAGAATCTTGAAGAATTGGGGCATAGGTGAAAAATTGTTTATGGGCAGGGCTCATGAGTGAAAGACAGAGAGTGACCTGTGTGGGGAAAGGAGTCATGTGACTGGACACACACATGATACGACTGTCAGTGCAGTTTGTGAGAATTTTAGCTGTATTTTCCCTTCCTGTCAAACCAAACAATCTCCCTCCTTTCTTTCCTCCCAGGGGCATCACTGAACTTCAGGGGCCTGCAGAGAGGATGAATCTGAATGGCGCTGTGTGGAAAGATCAGCACCGAAGAATCTGTAGTCCTTCCCAGTCAGGTAAGGTGACCCGTTATCTCGGATTGCTGTGCACAGGTCTCCAGCGCTACTTTTGCTGCTGGATGTTGTGATTTGCACAGGTGACTTTGCATTCCAAGGGCCTGATTCTCCTCTCACTCTCACCAATGTAAATTGAGAGTAAATGTACATAGTGGAGGGAAAAAGTTGTACTATGCCTACACCTCGCAGGGCTGTAAATTTAATTGTATCAGCTCAAGAATGGGACTTGGATACCACTGTGGACAGCTCGATGAAGACTTCTGCTCAATTTATGGCTGTGGTCTGAAATGCAAATATGATACTAGCATGCATAAGGAGTGGGAAGGAGAATAATAAGGAAAAATTATAATGCTATTACATAAATCAGCCTCCTCTGGAATACTGTGTGAAGTACAAATCACTCCATTTCAAAAGAGAGAGTGCAGACTTAGAGGGGACTCAGAAGAGGGTGACAAGAATGATTAGGGGCCTGGAAAAAGTCTCCTATGGAGGGAAATTGAAAAGATTGGGATTAGATTAGAAAGGAGACCAATAGAAGGGGATGTGACACAAGTATATTAAAAAAAAAAAGAATAATACAGAGGAGGTATCCGGGAGCTTCTGTTCTTTCTGTCTCATAACAAGAACAAGGGAACATCAAATGAAATTAAAAGATGGCAAACTCAAAACTGATAAAAGGAAATAGTTTCATGTTGTGTGAAAAAGCACACTGTGGAACTCATTGCCACAAGATGATGTTGAGGCCAAGAACTTAAAAGATTCAAAGAAGGTCTGGACACTTTATGTGGATAAGAAGAATATCCAAAGTTGTTATTGTTAACCAAAAAAAAAGTATTGGAAGAGATCTTAAGCGCTGAAATGTGAAGTTTTAACCAGTTTTTAACTATTGGGGTTTAGGATGAGGCCAGTATCAGAGGCACATTACTCCATATCAGCCCACCGTTGACTTCTTGTGTCTTCCACTGAAGCTCCTGGAATGGTTAAAGACAGGACACTGGTCTAGATGGACCAGTATGGCAATTCCTATATCTCTGTATTGATTGAAGTTCAGTGGAGTTAGACCAGCGTAATCATGCTATGAAGGAGAGAAGAATCATGCACTATAATTAAGGCAACATTTTAGTCATGGGTATTTTTAGTAAAAGTCATGGGCAGGTCACGGGTCGTAAACAAAAATTTACGGCCCATGACCTGTCCATGACTTTTACTAAAAATACCTGTGACTAAACCTTGGACGGGGGGCCCTGCTGGTGCTGTGGGGGAAGGGGGTGCTGGGCCATGGCGCATGACCCGTGCCCCCGCTGGATTCCTCACTCCTTACGCTGGATTTCCAGACCAGAACATGACTGTTGCTAATAGTGGATATAAAGGAAGCCATCTGAAGTGCACAGCAAGAAGTTTTATGGGTCCTACAATACCCAGGAACTATGCTACATATTCCTGAATACCATCTACTGGCACTTTATCTATAGATTATATCCAAAACACTACGTTAAAAGACCATTAAGGTTGTAAAGTCAAACACTCAAAAGTTTAGGAATGGAGGAAATAAGATTGTCCAAGCAATCTAAATTCAGCCCCTTGTACAATACAGTCTTTAAATACATGATCACGTGCTATTTTTTGACTTTGCCACTGACCTGCTGGGAGACCTTGGGCAACTCACTTCCCTCCTCTGTGCCTCAGTTTCCCCTCCTTTGTAAAGCACTGAGATCCCTGGATGAAATTTTCAGTTCATATTCTATAGATAAATGAGCCTAAAGAAAATAATCTTCAAACAAAAGACTGGCCATAAATTTGGATCAAAATCCAAGTGTCCTCACAACATGGAGAAGCTCAGGTCTGAGATTTTGGTGGGAGCCCTCCCTCCTCCCAGGCTTCAGATTTATTAAGCCTTAGATAATTTGCACCTTATGTGCCAGTGGAGAGGGCTCTCGGGGGGCAGGAAGAAAGCAAGCTGTCTAGTTTAGGTGAAGAAATGCCACACTGCCTCTAGCAGTTTCATTTAGGGAGCCCTCTTGTGGCAAATGCTAAACATGTCTGAGGCTTTCTTAGAATGCTGGCTTGATACTTGTAAACAGTAAAAAACTAAATAAACCTACAAAGAAAACATGTCTAAACAGAGAATATTCCCATCCTTCCCTCTCCCCCCCCCCCCGGCCACTGTTTTGAGGGTTCTCTTTGTCCACAAACTAAATAGCAATAAAGAATAGTGATGCTTTCAAGTATCAGAGGGGTAGCCGTGTTAGTCTGGATCTGTAAAAGCAACAAAGAATCCTGTGGCACCTTATAGACTAACAGACGTTTTGCAGCATGAGCTTTCGTGGGTGAATACCCACTTCTTCGGATGCAAGGGAAGAAGAAGTGGGTATTCACCCACTTGCATCCGAAGAAGTGGGTATTCACCCACGAAAGCTCATGCTGCAAAACGTCTGTTAGTCTATAAGGTGCCACAGGATTCTTTGTTGCTTTTAGTGATGCTTTGTGAAAGTGAGACAGCAAACTGTTACAGAATCAACAGCACTCCCCCTTTAAACTTGGTGGGAAGAGAAATTTAGTTTAATGCTGTTCTATAATCTCCCTAGAATCTACATGGTGTCTGTAGTGTGTAGAATGTACTTGTTTTGTACCTCTGCCCTCATGGAATATGATGATACAGAACATGATTGAATTAATCACTTTCCTTTCATGCACCTGGAAAACTGGCGGGATTTGCAGGGGAGGGGGTGGGGTGGGAGGGAAGGTGTCTTTGCGCTGATAATTTGGACTCATTAAAAATCTCCATTAAAAATCTAGTGGGGGAGCAGCAGTGTTGCTGTTCAGAACACTGTAAGTTGATTTCAAGAAGCAACTTTGGAAACAATCCTAATTGTCCCTGTTTGCTCCAGTTTGATTGCACGGTACATTTCTTCGGAGCAATTGGACTGAATAGGAAGGGAATGAGATCTTGTGCCACAACAATTGCCTAGGCTAGGGCCTGTTGTTGCTCCCATTTCAAACCAAAATCAGGTGAGAAAGAGGATGGTCCTGCATCTCTTGGGATGGAAAACTGGGTGGAGCATTGTCACATCTTGGTTATAATAATAAAAAAAAAAAATAATTGGAGATATACCAATCTCCTAGAACTGGAAGGGACCTTGAAAGGTCATCTAGTCCAGCCCCCTGCCTTTACTAGCAGGACCAATTTTTGCCCCAGATCCCTAAGTGGCCTCCTCAAGGATTGAATTCACAACCCTGGGTTTAGCAGGCCAATGCTCAAACCACTGAGCGATCCCTCCCCCAGGACAAGCATCATTCCACTGAAGGCTCCATTGCTTGTGGCTCATAGTTATTTTAAATACTGCTCTTGGGGGGTGTAGCAGGTGGCACAATTTTTCACAGGCAATTACCCATTTTATGAGTACAAATCCGAGTGTTGCTCATACAGTGTAGCCACACAAACTCTGTGGGTACAACTTCAGGTAGGTGTCTTCATCAGAATGTTTTTCAGAACAGATATATTATAATTGCCTTTGTTTTTAGGGGGATGTACAGAATTGCATGACCATAAGAAACTGCTACGAAGGAGAGTAATAAAGTATGTTTGCCCTTCTATGGCATGCAAGGATCTCCAACCTTGTACAAACACCAATGAAAGTTTTGCAGCATTCTTCCCATTTTACTAAAGAAGGAGACTGAGGCACAGAAAATCTAGTTAGCTTTCCCAAGGCTGCACGGCGAGTGTGGGAAGGAGTCAGGAGAATTTCTCTTGACTCCCAGGACGAGGCACAAGGACACCCTCTTCCCTCTGGTAATTCGAATGCCTTGCCACCTGCCCTTCCCTACACTCTTAACTTCTTCAGGGGCTGGTGACTTTCAGATAAAAGTTGGGAAGGTGACACGAAGACCTTTTTAAACTTCCTCCACTTTCGGTCAAATTTCTTTGACAGATTTCTGTATAGATCTTATTTGTGAGTGAAGCTGACAGAACCCTGAGGGCTCCTTGTTCTTTAGCAAGCAGCCTTCTTCCCCTCTCATGCTCTCTCTATTGTCAGTTGGGATAAGACCTTGACTGTGACTTTTTCCCCTCCTTCTTCTGATGTCTCTTCCCCACGCCTGATGATGACTGCCTGTTTATACAAAGTGGAGATGACATCTGCACTGGGAGTTCTTTATTCCTTCCACATGTTATTGTAATGAGCAAAATAAAAATGAACAGCATTAGGTAATGTCATCTGCTCGAAAAGCCGGGCTAGGACTTGTACCTGTTGCTGCGGGGAGATGGCCCTGCTATGCTGATTGAAATAATTAAAACCCACTGAAACATTGGGGACATCTCTGGCTTGGGAATGTCGTGTTAGACTGCAATAGAAAACAGATGTTCCCTACTACATTTATTCTCTAAGTGAAAGTATAGCAGATGCAAAACAACATTAAAATGGTATCAAGGCTGTAAATACTGCTCATAATTACTGCGCCAGCCAGGTAATGTCATTTGCAGCAAGCCGGCTTTCTCCAAAGGATGCTGCAGGCGCATCCCGGATGCATAATGTCTTTTAAATGACAGATTTGTGCATTTTTTTCCTCTTTTAACATATGTGTGGGTAAGCTTAAGTGCCCATGGGGGAGCTGAGGAGAGTGCTGGATAGTTAGATGTAGATGTTAGATGGGCAAGATTCTGCACTCGCTGGTAGGAGACGCACTGGGAATGGAGAATGGAGAACAGCTGCATGTTAGTTACAACAATCATCCTGCTGGCAAAGGGCAGGAATGACTCAGGCTAGACAGCCACAGTGTGGTGTGAAAAGGAGCAGTGTGCGCTCCTGCAGACAGACACAAGCCAGTAGGGTCACTGCTATGTAAGAAGGGGAGAAGCAACGGAAGCTACCCAGGTAGCCTGGTGGCAACAGTGACACCAGAGTCCTAGAGGTGAGGAATATGCAGGAGAGACACAAAACGGGTGAAGGAAAAGGTGACTAGGAATTGGAACAGCATGAGGTGGAGTGAGGGGAACAGAACAGGGGAGGGGGGTGGGGAGGAAGGGAGATGAAATGAAGAGGAAAAAGGAGACTGTGCTTAACTTGTTGAATTAAATTAAGGGGGGGGGAGCTCAAACATTATAGTGTAAAATTTCCAGTGCACTCTTTAAAAAAAAAACAACAAAAAACCTCAGCATCCCCTGAGAACTTTAAGAATCCAAAAGGGACTGTGAGTGGAGACTGAGTGGGGAGGTAGCTGGCATGGTGAGCAGGAGGGGAGGAGTCCATGAGTTTTTCTTCCTATTAAGAAGGCTGCAGAAAAGTGTGAGCACCCCTTTATGTTGGGGCAGCAACAGTACAGTTATACTAAAGAAAATGTCCCACAGTAGTTGGCAGACATCTGCCCATCTTAAGGTTTTATACTGCATCCATCACCAGAGTATCTAAGCACCTTGCACATAAAACCAGTAGCAACAGAGAAGCTGGAGTGGACTCCATGAAGTGTCTGGCACATCTCCATTTTTGGAGTAAAACCTCTATGTGGGGCAGGGTTCCTTTTTATTTTAAAATTATTAATTTACTTTTTTTAACAAGTTATTTTTGCTTCAGGTATGGTTTTGTGTGCTTGGGGGTTTTGAGTAGAAGGGGTGCCAATGTTAGGTATTCTTAGGGTGGAAAGGCCTCTTCAGAGGAAGGTTTTGCCTGATCTCCTCCAGAAACTTGTTCCATAGCCAGATCCCCTTGACTGGGAATACTTTGACTCCTGAAATCCTGCACTTGATCTTGGGGCTTTATGATCTGGTTTGTCCCAGAAGAGGGCAATTGTCACTGTGGTTCATAGATCTAAATTTGGTCTTTAATATAGTTGGGCCTAGTCCATTAATTGCTTTGAATATGAGAAGCAAAGGCTTAAACTGGCATCGGACACTGAATGGGGAGGCAATGGAGGGATGTGGCCATGGACCTGATATGATCACAGTGGCTGAAACTATGGAGAAGATGGGTAGCCACCTTCCATATGAACTGCAGCCTATGTAGTGTCTTCATCTTCAGCTACTATGAATTTCTGTAGCGCTGTCTGGAGGTGGATGAATGAGGGATCACTGGGGTTAGGTCCTTGCCAATGAGGAAGAGATGAGGTTTCCTAGCGAACTGGAGGTGCACTAAGGCATTTTTAGGTACTGCTTCTGGGTGGACAAACCTCATTCTCCAGGCAGAATGAGAGCTGCAGAACAATCCTTCTCTGAGTTTCCTAGGGACCTTTTCCTTACTAATCCTCTTCCAGGCACTGTGCTCCCCTTTCCTTGTTGTTTTTTATACTTTTCAATAACTAGCTTGACGAAATGCAGCTTGCAGAACTGCATCTGTAGCCTGAGAGCTGCCCTTTGTTGTTTCTGTGTAGCACACAGCACTGTGGGCATCAGGAGCTAATGGCTTAAGATGCATCTCAATCTCTAATACCAGCAGGGGCAGGCTATGCGCTACAAAGCTGATGCTATCAATTTAGCTTGGACGCGTGGCTAATAACCTGCCTGGGGGTGACCCATTGCTCTGCTCTAGGTGAACTGGTCAGCAGTTACTGCTAATCCCTCTCGTAGGGCATGGTATGTTTTATAGGAAGATGTAGCCTGCTGTGGGGAGTTTGAAGTCTATGGATTTCAATAGTTAAAGGTAAAAAATGCTGCATTTTCTTTTCTTTTTCTTTCTTTTACAAAACCTTTACATTTCTGCAAATGATATTCCAAAGGGGTTGGGTCTCCCCTTGCTGTGTGTTTGTATCTCTTGTTAATGGCTATGGAAGTAACATATGTGCACTGAAGTGAGAATTCGTGGGAAAGTAAAGTACTGTATTACAATGTAAATCTTTCTTCACACAATGCAGTCAACCTGTGGAACTCCTTGCCAGAGGATGTTGTGAAGGCCAAGACCATAACAGGGTTCAAAAAAGAACTAGATAAATTAATGGAGGATAGGTCCATCAATGGCTATGAGCCAGGATGGGCAGGAATGGTGTCCCTAGCCTCTGTTTGCCAGAAGCTGGGAATGGGTGACAGGGGATGGATCACTTGATGATTACCTGTTCTGTTCATTGCCCCTGGGGCACCTGGCACTGGCTTCTGTCGGTAGAATAGATACTGGGCTAGATGGACCTTTGGTCTGACCCAGTAGGGCCATTCTTATGTTCTAGTATGAAAAATCAATGGAGGATTTCTACCCACTTGAAATTTCTTCCAAACTTTATTGTGAATTGCCGATATTTCAGGAGCCATGCTTTAGGGCTCCCACTCTGCTGACTGCAGTCCTTCATGGAGCACGGACAGCACAAGGAGCAGCAGCAGGATCAGAGAGAGCTTGCCTTTCCCCTCCAATGTCTCTCTGACTCTGAAGTGGAAGGGACATTTTATTAAGCCCCCAAAAGAACTTCAGACTGCCCAAGCAACATCTACATGACCCCAGGGCATGTGACGTGCAATTACATAACCATCCCGTTGCATCACTCAAAACACCATGATACTGTGTCAGTCTCTTGTGGTATGCACACTAGACTAAATTCACTCACGGGTCATGCTGGTTTTTGCAATTTGCACCTCCCTGTGCATGTGAATGTGGCCCTCGCTCTTTGTGACGTGTGCACACAGACCCCCCCCCCCCAAACACACACACACTCTAATATGGTTACAGCTGCAATATGATTTTCAAAACAGAAAATCCCCTGCTGAATCAAATTATCTAGAGAGATCAACCAAATGTGCATTAACTAATCAAACTGTGATTTCAATTGATTATTGCAAATTGCCAACGATAATAGAGTTCTCATAATGGGAATAATAATAAAAAAAAAGATAGAGGCTGTAGCCGGCGCCTTGGCTAACCTGTCCTTGGCTGCTAACTAGGGATGAATTTATGTCCCCTCTCCCAGTACAGAAATCTCTCTGCGGGTTGATAACCTTGGATTACTGTCCTAATCTGGGTGTCCCCATTACCGATGCTGGCACAGATGCTTGGCTTGCTGTTTGTTTGGTGCCCTTCCCCCACTCCTCTCTTAGAACGCACGCCTCGCATTGTCCTGCCAACTGCATGGTGAGGTTGGCGGTAATTGGCAGAGTTCCAGCGGGGAGTGCTGGGCTGCTGATTACAGGCATTTCTCACTCTTCGCAATGTGGGCAGCAGCCCTGTGCACCTTCACGCTTGTTTCCTTGGCAACCAAATCACTCTGCCAGAGCTCTGCAATGTCAAAAAATAAAACAAGATGACACCAGAGCGCCTTAAAACACCTCCCCAAATCTGTCACTCCCTAAAATCCTGTGTGTTTCAGAGCCACCATGTACTAACTGGGCATGCCTGGCTGTTAGAAAAGGAGTGAAAGAAATCACTCTTCCTTGGAGACCGTCTGCCGACACATCCAGATCAGCCAGATGTTTAAGGAGTGTTAGACTGGAAAATGGCTTCTGAGCAAGCCAGGGAACATGTACATTTTCCCACTTGTAAGAGACTTCAAGCGGTTTAAGATGGCTGCACCAGCTGCTCCCCCTGTATAGCCCCAGCCAAGTTGCTGAGCAAGGTACAAAAGAAGAAGGGTGGTTTTGTGGCTGGGGCAGTGGCCTGGGCATTGAGAGACCTGTGTTCTAATCCTAACTCTACTACCCATCTGCTGCGTGTGACCTTGGGCAAGTTAATTAATCTGTTTTCCCTCCCATCTTTTGTCTGGCTTACCTATTTGGATGATCTGTTACTAGGTGTTTGTACAGAACCTCGCACAGTGAGGACCTGATCATGACATCTAGGTGCTATTGTAATACAAATCACGAATGATGAGCTACCACTCAAACTGACAAACATGTCAACTGTTACATAAGAGGATGGACCTTCTATTTACACCTAGTGCTCTGGGCTCATTCTCCTTCTAACATTTCCCTATAGCTTTAACCATATCTCCACCTCCTGAAACCTGTGCTGGCAAGTGGTAGGGTACATAGAACTGTGGCTCCCTCCGGTAAAGGCCTAGACTAAACTTTTGACTGTTTTGCAAAGTGCTGACATCCTCTGATGGAGGGTCCAGAGCAGCACAAATTATTATTACCTATTAATAAAGGTACAAACTCTTCTTTCTTTGTGGTGGCACTTAATGCCACTTCCTGTCTTCTCCAACTATCATTCCAGATTACAATGGTTGACTATCTTTCTGATTTATTCGTTCTTCTTTCTTCTAACCTTGGGTTCCCAATTCTGGTCTTGGAGCAATATTTTACACTGAAAGCTCTCATGTAAATCCCAGTGCAAACATCCATAAGTCACACACCCCCTTGCTGCCCTATTGCACATCTGGGCACCTGTGGTTTTTCAGTGGTGGTTGGTGAAAGCAACTCTGGAGTCTGGACACCAGCTGGCAGTCGTGATGTATTATCGACACATAGAACAATAATATTTAAAGAGACTGTTCTTACTGGACAGTTTATTTTTCCCCTCTCCACTTTTTAAAGACGGTACAAAATAGATGCTCGGGGAGAGGGGGTGTTGATCCACACAACTGGCTTAGTAACAGAAATTCTGCACTGATGTAACTAAATATACAGAGACTTTGGTAAATGGAATGCAGAGCCTTTTAATTTCAGGTCATTGATTTTAGTGCCACTTAGTGTGGCGAAATGACCAGAAATGATTCTGGTGGCTGTTCAGTGGGTAGCTCATATGAGGTGAGTTGGTGGTGTCAATCCATTGGCTACTCTATACGGGCCCCTACCTTCCCCCCCCACACACACTTCCACAAAAGAAACCACCAGCAGCATTAACCACCGGGTTGGCAGTTTCTCTCAGTAGAATTGTAAGGGCTGACAGTGCATGGAGACTGAACTGTGCCTTCACTCCTATGGGTGTCCTTACAGGTCACAGGAGAAGGGCTGGGAAGCTTGTTTCTGCACTAGCCATACTGTACCTCTTGTGGATTAGTCAAGAAATGTAGTTTTGTAGCCTTGGCAGTCTGGCCCCTTTCACCACTCCGATGTTTACTTTAAAAGTACAGTTGGACAGGTTGAACATATTTTCCAAGGTATATTGCATTCAAGCCCCCCTCACCTGAAAGGTGAAAGAGTTGTCAGGACAAAACCATTCTCCATGTCACAAGGATGCCATCTTAATACCTTCCCCAATAGGCACACATTTGGATTTAAACTGTTATGAACATGTCCTTTGAGCAGATTTGCATCCCAACTTTGTCATGGTGCCTATGAAAGCAATGCTTTGTAAGAGCAAATAGCATCTTTCTTCCATTGGCAAATATGGGGTCAATATGGGGTGTCTTTTTGTATTCGTGTGTATGTAACATACTGGCCAAATATATATGTCCCACCTGAGGCTGTTCCATAGGCTGCAGTGGTTCTCAGCCAGGGCTACATGTACCCCTGGGGGTACGCAGAGGTCTTCCACAGGGTCCATCAACTCATCTAGATATTTGCCTAGTTTTACAACAGGCAACATAAGCACTAGCGAAGTCAGTACACACTAAAATTTCATACAGACAATATATTTTTTTATACTGCTGTATATACTATACACTGAAATGTAAGTACACTATTTATATTCTAATTGATTTATTTTATATGGTAAAAATGAGAGAGTAAGCAATTTTTCAGTAATCGTGTGGCTGTGACACTGTTACATTTTTATGTCTGATTTTGTAAGCAGGTAGTTTTTTAGTGAAGTGAAATTTGGGGTACGCAATACAAATCAGACTCCTGAAAGGGATACAGAAGTCTGGGAAGGTTGAGAGCCACTGCCATAGAGTACTGATACTTGCTCATGCTGCCAGCTTATGTTGGCTCCGTGGGTTAAGGTCTCTCCTTGAGAGATATAGGTGCCTGGTTCAATCCTGGCTGATGTCCCCCTATTTATATATAAACCTATTTTATTAAGATGGGAGTTTATATTCACAAGAGGGTATGCCCATGTTGCCTGATACTCAAGCTTACCTGTCGGGGTTTGAATGTAATCACCTGGACTCTGATTACCATAAACACTTTGATAATCTATCCTTTACCAGCTGTCAGAGAAATCTTATCACTCTTTGCTGGGGAATTCGCTCCTGTGATTCTGAAATACCTGTCTAATGTACAGGAGATAATTTCTATGGAGAAGTTCATCCTGTTTGTACAGGTCAGGTCAGGTCTTTGTACTGTGTAGGCACCATGGTGTCCTTGTGTGCAGCAAATTAGCCTTTGCATGACTAAACCACTGATTCTGTCTTCATTTGATCATGCTGTATGTCAGGAGGGGTGGGTTGTTGGGGTGGGGGTGGGAGCTATTTCCTTCCTTCCTGGGGTTCTTTAGTATGAAGATCCACCAATCTTGTGACCGTACTCCACAAGGAAAGAGGAATGACTTTCCCCTTAAGACAAGTGAATTGGTTTAGTGTGAGGGGAGAAAGCTCCCTGTGCTGAGTCCTGCTTTTAATAAGACCATAAGAATGGCCATACTGGGTCAGACCAAAGGGTCCATCTAGCTCAGTGTCCTGTCTTCTGACAGTGGCCAATGCCAGGTGCTTCAGAGGGAATGAACAGAACAGGTAATCATCAAATGATCCATCCTCTGTTGCCCATTCCCAGCTTCTGGCAAACAGTGGCTAGGGACACCATCCCCATCCATCCTGGCTAATAGCCATTGATGGACCTATCCTCCATGAACTTTTCTAGTTCTTTTTTGAACCATGTTGTAGTCTTTGCCTTCACAACCTCCTCAGGCAAGGAGTTCCACAGGTTGACTTGTGCATTGCGTAAAAAAAAAATTCCATTTGTTTGTTTTAAACCTGCTGCCTATTAATTTCATTGGGTGACCCCTAGTTCTTGTGTTATGAGAAGGAGTAAATAACATTTCCCTATTTACTTTCTCTGCACTACTCTGATATATCCCCCCTTAGTCTCTTTTTCAAGCTGAAAAGTCCCAGTCTTATTAATCTCTCCTCCCATTCCAATATATATATTTTTGAGATGGGGTGACCACATCTGCATGCAGTATTCAAGATGTGGGTGTACCATGGATTTATATAGAGGCAATATGATATTTTCTGTCTTCTTATTATGTATCCCTTTCTTAATGATTCCCAACATTCGGTTTGCTTTTTTGACTGCCACTGCACATTGAGCGAATGTTTTCAGAGAACTATCCACAATGACTCCAAGATCTCTCTCTTGAGTGGTAACAGCTAATTTAGACCCCATCATTTCATATGTATAGTTGGGATTATGTTTTCCAATGTGCATTACTTTGTATTTGTCAACACTGAATTTCATCTGCCACTTTGTTGCCCAGTCACCCAGTTCTGAGAGATCCTTTTGTAGCTCTTTGCAGTCTGCCTGGGACTAAACTATCTTGAGCAATTTTGTATCATCTGCAAATTTTGCCACCTCACTGTTTACCCCTTTTTCCAGATAATTTATGAATATATTGAATAGGACTGGTCTCAGTACAGACCCCTGGGGGACACCACTATTTACCTCTCTCCATTCTGAAAATTGACCATTTATTCCTATCCTTTGTTTCCTATCTTTTAACCAGTTACCAGTTCTTATCCCATAGCAGCTTACTTTGCTTAAGAGCCTTTGATGAGGGACCTTGTCAAAGGCTTTCTGAAAATCTAAGTACACTATATCCACTGGATCCCCCTTGTCCGCATGCTTGTTGACCCCTTCAAAGAATTTTAGTAGATTGGTGAGGCATGATTTCCCTTTACAAAAACCATGTTGACTCTTCCCCAACAAATTATGTTTGTCTATGTGTCTGACAATTTTGTTCTTTACTATAGTTTCAACCAGTTTGCCTGGTACTGAAGTCAGGCTTACTGGCCTGTAATTGCCAGGATCACCTCTGGAGCCCTTTTTAAAAATTGACGTCACATTAGCTGTCCTCCAGTCATTTGGTACAGAAGCTGATTTAAATGATACGTTGCAGACTACCGTTAGTAGTTCTGCAATTTCACATTTGAGTTCCTTCAGAACTCTTGGGTGAAGCCCATCTGGTCCATAAAAGACCAGGAGGAACTTTCCATTCATATCCCATCAAATGTTTCTCCTTATTGTTCTGAGCAATGTAAGAGAGTAATTCAGCTCTTAGCTCAGATCCTGGTCACATTACCACCACTGCATCCTCAGCTAGCGTTGCCAACCGTCTGGTTTTAAACTGGAACACCTGGTCGAAAAGGGACCCTGGTGGCTCCGGTCAGCACTGCTGACCAGGCTGTTAAAAGTCTGGTTGGTGGCACAGCAGGGCTAAGGCAGGCTCCCTGCCTGCCCTGGCTCTGCGCAGCTCCTGGAAACAGCTGGCATGTATGGCTCCTAGGCGCAGGGGCCAGGGGGCTCCATGTGCTGCCCCCACCCTGAGCGCTAGCTTGCAGCTCCCATTGGCCAGGAACCGCGGCCCCTCCCCTCTGCCTGAGCCCCCTCTTTCACCCCACACCTCCTCATCCCTGGCCCCACCCCAGAGTCCACCCCCCCCAGCCAGAGCCTGCACCCCAACCCTCTGCCCCAGTCCTGAGCCTCCTCCTATACTCCGACCCCCTCGGCCCCAGCCCAGCACCCCCTCCTACACCCCAAACCCCTCTACCCCAGAGCCCTCACCCCCTCCTGCACCCCAACCCCCAACCCCAGCCCGCTCCTGCACCTTGAACCCGCATTTCTGGCCCCACCTCAGAGTCTGCAGCCCAAACCAGGGCCCTCACCCCCTCCCACACCCCAATCCTAACCCCCTACCCCAGCCCGGTGAAAGTGAGTGAGGGCAGAGGAGAGCGCGTGACGAAGGGAAGGGGGATGGAGTGAGCGGGAGGTGGGGCCTTGGAGAAGGGGCAGGGCAGGGGCGGGGCCTCAGGAAGGCGTGGGGCAGAGGCAGAGGAAGGATGTTCGTTTTTTTGCAATTAGAAAGTTGGCAACCCTATCCTGAGTGCATGCCCACTTAGAGTCCTGGAGGGTTGTGCTGAAAAAGAAAGGAACTTACTGCATGGCTAATAGGCTCATTGTCTCCTCCTATGTGATCCCATGGCAAAGTAATCATTAAATGTGTGATCACAAACTCAGTGCAATGGCAACAGACTGATGTCATTAGCACTGCATTAGGGCTCCAATCTAGAAATGGAGCTGGAGATACTGGACTGTAATAAAGATTCCCTTATACAAAAACTAGAAGTGGCTGAAATATTTTCAGCACAGTCTTTTTTCTTCTTCTTCCCCCCCCCCCCCAAAAGTGGCCTTTTAATTTTTGGCGAAAATTGTCTGTTTTCAAAAAGTTTTTCATGAAAATTTGATTTTTTTTAGAAGTTTACATCAGTTTATTTCCTTCCCATCCCCGCCCTTTTTCTTTTTGTATTTCCTTTTTTCCTCTTGCTTTTTCAAGTAATTTTTAAAAACAAATTATTGGGAAAAGAAAAAAAGGAAAGGGAAAAACCAAAACAACAAATTAAATTTTTTGAAAATATATCACAGCAATTTGACGAGGAGGAAGGGGGGGATTCCAATAATGGTTTACTTTGAACAATGTGAAACAAAATCAACTTCAATATTTTGACTTTTTTTTGGTAGTTGTTTGTCCAGTTTTTGACTCGCTCTATTAAAACGTCAGTAATTTACCCAAGACTATTAAAGGTATTCAGGACACATCCCATCTTGTTGTTAATCAACGAACGCTGTTTGGTGGCCTGTGGGAAATGAGTTGATGGTCTAAGTCCAGTTCCCAGTGAAGATACGGCCAAATTGCAAAACCCTAACTTATTGCTGGCAGTCTCAGAAGACCAAGTGTGAAATCCTGGCTGCATTGAAGTTAATGGCAAAACTCCCACTGACGCCTGTAGATTCAGGATATCACCCCCAGGACTGAGGATGCATGAAGAGGGAATTCTCATTTTGGGGTGGTCCTTCCAATTCAAGCATGGGGGCAACATGGGGGAAGTTTGCAGTGCAGCTGCCTGTAGAATTCTTGAGTTTCTGTCCCACCCCCGCAGTTTTCACCTGCACTTAACTTATGCGGGGGTTTTGTTTTTTGTTTTATTTAAACCCGCTGATTTCTTCACTGAGCACAAAGGGGAGGGTAAGTGCAGTGATCTCCCCATAAGTCCTTTATCCCGTGTGCTTCTCTTACGAAAGGGCGTAAAGTGTAAAGGTCTCCGTTTTAAAGTTGGGGAATGTGTTCCCGAAAGCGTCTTTCCAGGCTATTGGGACAGGACTCATTGCTAGACTATGAATTCCCAAGGATGTTTGCTAGGAGCCTGATCCAAAGCCCATATGCTTTTCCATTGACTCCCGTGGGCTTTGGCTCAGGCCCAAAGGCAGGGAATGGATCTGTTCAGCTCTAAAGGAAGGAAAGGGGCTGACCGTCAGGAAGAGCTTCTGTGATGTCATGGAAGACGGAATCTTCCCTTTGCTCTGTGTATCAAAAGAAGGTTGGAGACTGGTTTGAACTTCTAAATGATGCCAGCACTATGGGTAACTACCAAGCAAAGTTGGTCTCTTGGAATGGAACAATGGAGAGGCGAAAATAAGAGCTTGTCTGGGACGTGGGGAGTCGTGCCAGCATTTTCCTTGGTCTGTTTCCAAACAGATACAGTCTGTGCTTGAGGAAACAAAAGAGATGAGTCAGTCCTCTCAGTGAAGGTTATTATAGGAACCTCTCGCCACCACCAATTTAGCCTCGGTTTGAGTGGTTCATTTTCTTTTCACTGCTCTTTCTGAAAAGGAGGAAGTTAAGTTCTAGTTCTAAAACATCTTAGTGAGTCTATTAAATGAAATGATTTCTGACATAGGCTTTGAGTCTCTCCCAAAATAGCATGGGGTTGCTATAGAGCATTACAGGATTAAAGCAGCAAGGACAAAAATTAATATCTTATATAATTTAAATGTAAGAGAGAGCCCATATTTGAACCAGAGGCATCTGAATCTCTCATGTGAGGAGTTTTGCATCCAAAAGGAGATCAGCAGAGGGTCTGTAAACTGAGGAATGTCACGTAGCTTTGAGCACATGGATTGTGCTAGGACTGGCTTTGTACGTGTGGGACTCTGGAGGAGAAATGAGGGAACACTGGGTTCAGTTCTCCAGCCCAATTGGTTGAATTACCCACTAGCAGTGGCTGGGACACTCAGGATAATAGCTCGGGCTTCAAGGGCCGGAGGAAAATTTGGTTTTGCAGAAGCTTGGGACCTAATTGATGCATTGCTTTGAAATTGCTGCCTTAGTGTGGCAACTGGCTCTACCTGGGGCCCTGTTTCAAATTTGCTGCAAGCAGAACTGTCCCTTTGGGAAGTGCTGAAAGGACAGGAATTCAGGAGGGATTTTTCAGATCCTTGTGCTGCCCAGTAAGCCACCAGGCCTGCCGTTTGCCTTCCAGATTGCACTGATGATTGCACTGCTGCCTCCCAGCCAAGCCCTTTCAGGCAGAAGCGGCTCCATCCCACTCTCCACCCACCTGCAAGGAAGAATGGCCAAATATGCAGGGGGCAGGTGCAGGGAGATAAAGACAGAGAGCCCTTGCCCCTCCCAAAGGTGGCGTGGGGCCAGGAGAGCACTGCAGTCCCAGGCTGGGTTCAGGGCAGGAGGGGTCACTGGACAGGGGAGACATGTGGAGCAGTCACGTGTCCTCCCCTTTAGCTTGTGCCCCCCCAATATGGGGAGGCACCACTCGTCTATGGCCTTGCCAGAAGTCAGACAGACTGGAATGCCCAAGGCAAGCTGGACTATGTGATAGATGGTCATTTTACACCAAAAATCACATTATTCAGGTTCCGACCAGTCCCAAAGGACCAGTCCCTCAGCCATGCTCAATAGGATCTCATACAAAAGACAATACTTGTAGCCAATCCGGTAATAAACCAACTAAAGATTTATTAACTAGGAAAAGGAAATGAGTTATTGACAAGGTTACAGCAGGTAAGCGTACATACACAAATGAGTTACAGTAAAAGAAAGGTAATAGAAACTTCGACAATAAGCTGACTGCATATATTTTAGGGCTAATCCAGGCAAAAGAACTGGGGACTCCTTGCAAATGCTTAGAAATCCTCACCCCTCAGAGTTCAAATAGAATAGATATTTTTATTCCCTTGCCTCAGTGTTCAAGCTGTGATGGGACGAGGGCCTGGGCACGTACCCTCTCCAGGGCTGTGGGGGAAGCAATCAACAGTCTTTTGTCCACAGTGGCTTCTCTGATGTCCGTAGACCTGATTTTGTTGGGGAGGAGCTAACGCCTCTGGTGGTGAACTAGTATTTCACACTTGGTAATGCTTCTCCCCTGACGGTGGGGGGGAAATTTTAGAGTTACAGAGCAAACATTTAAACGTTTCCTTATAACATGAGATACAGACATTTGTAAGTAGGATTAATACATGCAGCATCCTACAAGCTGTTGATAAGGTCTAAACACATTCTTATCAATTTAACATCTGTTTTAACATGTGACCCAGAATGGTTCCCAACTATGCATTTGTCAGTGTTCAGTGAGGCCCCAGCCTTGGAATGAGCTGGCACCTGGTCTGCCAGCGTCCCAGCAGGTATGTTGGTTACCTGCGCAGCCTTAACTACTGCTCTCCAAACCTTACAAAAAGTCCATTTTATAAACAACCGAACTGCCAAACTTGGTAGCTTAAATTAAGGCAGGCAATTCTATGTTCCTACTGGCTGTAAGGTATAATGCTGTGTACACCTCTACCTCGATATAACGCTGTCCTTGGGAGCCAAAAAATCTTACCGCGTTATAGGTGAAACCGTGTTATATTGAACTTGCTTTGATCCACTGGAGTGTGCAGCCCCACCCCCCACGAAGCACTGCTTTATCGCATTATATCCAAATTCGTGTTATATCGGGTGGCGTTACATCGAGGTAGCGGTGTACTTACAGTTAGATTTGATGTCTCTGTATGATGTGCAGTGTTTCCGAGGGGCTGTGCATCTCCTTTGCAAACAAGGGCGATAAAGTTGGGACTCAAGCTGTGTGGAAGCCTTTTTTTTCCCCCTCATAGCTGTAGCTAACAGTTGTTTTAATGAAGACCTCCTGTTTCAGAGAAGCACAGATTCTATATAACCTGACATTAGGTTCCTAGAATGAGGACATGTCACCTAAGTACAAAATTGGCTACCCCATTTTGAAAAATGGCCCATTTCAGCTTGTCTTTAAAATGTGAGTGCATTTTGTACTGACTTTTCCCTTTAACATATGATACATTTAGTATCCGAGACATCTGGATGAAGATTAACAAATTTTTAATTTAGAATATCCTAGGGGGGGAAATGGTTGTGTTTTTCTGCCCCAGTAAAGAACTGGGAACTTCATACTGTATGCTGAACTCCAGTTGTGAATTTGAATCAACCTGGTAGAAGAGGCAATTTTCTGGAATATTCCCTGCTAAAAAGAAGGAGCTTGTATGAATTGGAGTGACAATGAATGGGGTAGTGGGTACCACTACCCTGCTTGGAATCAGAAGTGCTCATTCTGTGTCACAGGACTGATAGTTCTACCAAGAGCAGGAGATTTCTCTGTTCGTTCAAATGGCAGGGGCATGAGGTTTTAGAGCAGGAAGATATCAATTATGTCCTTGTAGCGTCCATGATGGACAGTACAGTATAGTAAGAAGAAAAAGTCTTAGGTATCTTAGAGTAGTTAAAAATAGAACATTGTTTCTTACTTAGAAAGGCGTTTCAGAAAATGAATGTTAAGTTAATACTAAGCAAAAAAATTCTCACTCCTCGTTCCTGCCCCCCAAGCTGATTTCTAAGCCCAAACCAAGGGTTCTTAGAGTTTCTCAAGGCACTGGTATTCACTGTCAGCCATCTGTGCTATTTAATTCTGAGCTACCTGTTCATTACTCGGCTGCATTAAATACTGCTGCATACTTTTGCCTATACAAGAGCTCAGTAATACAATCACGTGCTAATACATTCATTTTCTACTTGACTGCTCATTCGTTGAAATATTAGTACATAGGAAGAATACAATCACGGCGAATGTGGGATTGACTAATCAATGCGTAACGAATAATCAGAAAACACAGATGTCTGAGAAAGACGGCGGCAGTGCAGAATGACTGCACCACGGAAGGGAGGAGAAAAGCAGGGGGAGCTGCGAGCAAAACATGACATTGAGCCCCTCCTGCATCGCCTAAATGTCCCAATTTCCTTAGACACATCAAGGTGCTGCTGGTTGGGTCATAGCTCCAAGTGCACCTCACCTTGACAGAATCATTCTGCGAGTTTGCCATATTCAGTTGACATTCTTGGGAGCGTTCAAAGGATCTCTAATGACAAAGGAGAGTCAAGTTTTTTTTCTACCATTGTGTTACGCAAATTTGTCTTATTCTGCTTCTCCACAACCTGTTGTTTCCATGTGTAAACTACACAGGCTAAATTCTAGTGGGGGCCTAACTGTTCTGGAAGCACCACAACATCCCCCACCTTTGTCTGAACCCCAGAGCTGAACCCCAGAGCTGAATCTGTTTATATGGCTGCAAGACTGAAAATTTTCATATGTAGATTTTTGGTTTTTCTTCATTATTTTTCTTTGTTGCTGTAACAGTGGGTTCCCCCTGGGAACAGAAGCAAAAGGATATGAACAGCAAGAGAGTTGTTTGCTTGTTGTTTTCATGAAATTTTCCCAACCCAGTTTTGCAGCCCCAGAAAGTTGGAATAGTGTGGTTAAGTGTATAATCTTCTGGGTGCTGATGCAAGCTAGATCTCTGAACCTCAGCACTTACCCTGGAAGTAGCAGGAGGGTTCCTCCCCATAATGTGGCTTGTAAAGTGCTTTGGGATCCTTTGGAACAGAAGTTGCTAATCACTACGTAAATGATAAAAGTCGCACTCTGTGACTGCCTTCCCTTAGCATGAACCATACTAAAGTAATCCATTCTTCTTTCTTTGGAACATGCTTCTTTCTAGGAATGTTTTGCATCTCTGCTGGAGCCCTGAAGGTGCCTCCTCCACCTTTTCATGGTGCAATATATCCCACCTGCCGTTCCATTTTCTGAACACCAAGTCTGGGCTACCTTCTCATTCCCAAAGAGTGCTCAGATTGGCTCCACAGAAAGCTCAATCAATAGCACTCCTTAGCATTTCAGAGGGAAGGATAAAGTAACACAAGCCGAGAGACAGAGAGAGAGTGTGTGTGTGCGTGTGTGTGTACACGCACATGCAGCTGCTATCTGACGAATGGAATCAGAACTGCTTGAGTGCCTTCTTTAATCTGCCTCTAGTAGTTGAAGGCAGGGAATGTAAGACCTCTACGGTAACTGGGTGCATTGCAGGGTGGTGGTGTGATGCTGTGGTACATGGTACACCTGACCTCTCTAGATGTATGTCTACACAACCGTGGGGAGGGCACTTCTGTGACATTCCAGGATGCAGTCCGGACTAATTGAGGGTTCATGTCACCACCTGCCCTGCAACCTTAGGCGCCTTACAATGCTTTGCTACTGTAGCTCCCACCTGGGCCTCTCACAAACAGCCTGCAGGTCACACCCTGAGTATCTGTGTGTAGCTGCAGCCTGCCAGCAACACTCCAGTCAACACTCTGGCTGCCACTTGCAGGGTGACCCCAACACACTCCCAGTCCCAGATTTTCACCAAAAACATAGGTTCTGCACTATCCAGCCCTCTCCTGGACAGTTCAGATATTAGAGGTTCGATGGCTCTGTACAACCATTTGCTACCTTAACTGGAGTTACCAAACAATTCAGTTTAAACACAACACTTGATTAGTTTTGATTAAAGAAGAAAACAAGTTTATTTAACTACAAAGAGAGAGGTTTTAAGTGAACACAAGTATAAGGTATTAAAGTCAGAAATTGTTACAAGAAAAGTAAAGATAAAAACGCTTTCTAGTAACTAAAACTTAACAAACTAGACTCAGTTCAAGGCGAAATCCTTACCACATGTTCCCAGCAATAGGGCAACCAAATTCTCAGGTCAGAACCCTTCACAAAGTCTAATGGCTGATTCCTCTGTCTTCTCAGCTGAGTGTGAGAGAGAGAGAGACAGACAGAATACCTGGGGTGTTTTTACTCCTCCCTTTTATGATCAGTCACCCTTTGAAATACAATTTCCAGAGGGGAACCCCTAGATAAAGTTCATTCAAGCTGTGAGGATGGAGATATGGGGTCTCGTGGTAAAAGAGGTTCCATGTTTGTTGTTAAGATGCAGATCCACCTATTCCTTTCTTGCTTCACTGCCAAAGAATGGCCACTTGATTGGTGATTGCCAGTCAACTTTGACCCCTGGCTAGAGGTGTTACCTTGTCCTTTGTCTTTAAGAAACTGATTTTACCCACTATCCAGACTTGTCTGATAAACACATTTCAGTCATTACTTCAGTTTATGTTCATAACTGTATATATAGTGTTGCTACACACATTTCACCATGATATTATTGACCAGCAAGTTATTAGTTTTCAAGTGATACCTCACAAGGTGTATTTTGTACAAAGATTATTACAGTGGTGTGTAGGGTGTGAATACAGGGGTGCATCTGGTCACAGCTTCCTAGTGCTGGCAGAAGGACACTCACTAGCTCTGCTTTAGCTAGCATGCTAAAAATAGCAGAGAGGGTCATTTCCTCGTGGGCACATACTGCACCAGTGGTAGGGCATCCAGGAACCCTTTCTTCCTGTCCTCTACATTTAAACACTTGGCAGCTTTGCCACTGTTGGAAGCTTTCTGCAGGACCCTTCTGCTCTCCCAGGAAGTATGAAAGCAAGGACATAGAAAGATTTAGTGAATGATCATTCAATGTTTCTTCATGCATCTTTTCATCTTTCCTCTTTGTAAATCTTAAACCCACAAGCCTGGATGATGCTGATGGGGCATATTCTAATGTTTATACTAGGAAATCTTTTAAAAAATGTATAACCTTAGTACCTGTCCTGCTTATACTAGGCCAGAATCTGATCTCAGTAACTCAGGTCTAAACTTCAGAGTTGACTTGATGGGAGTCATTTTCATTCAAGGGCATGATTATATATTGAATTTACACCACTGTGACTGAGATCAAAATCTGAGCCTTAGAAATGACTCTCCCTTCTTAAAAATAACGGAACTGGGTCCCCATTTTTGGCTCTCCCCAGTTGAGGGGGTGAGGCAGCCTGTGACCTTTCTGCCTTTGTTCCAAAACAAAATAAGATTCAGGCTGGGAATGGCTCTTTTGATGTTCATAAGGAGTTCAGTGATCCTGTGGTGTGAAATGATTCCTGCTGGCAGAGATCAGTGCAAGTGATGGGTGGGGTTATTAATGTGTCTGTGTGATTAAACCCAAAGCGGGGTGTGTGTGTGTGTGTGTGTGTATACATGAGTATTCACTGAAGTTTATCTCTCTCCCACCTCCCTCTCCAGTAGACATATGTTTGTATATTCACTCCGGTTCCAGATTACCTTTCTAGAGGACCCTGTTTCGTGTGATAAAAAGATTATTCACTTTGGAGGAGACGGGGGCAAGGATTAGGTGAGGAGTGGGGTGTGTGTGTTTAGATAAATTCATAACAGGAGGAAACTAGAGCAGATGCTAGTCAGGAATGTGTGTATTTTGGAAATGTAAAGAGGATGGGCTAGGGAAGGTGATAGAAGGTTACGGGGTAGAACTGACAGGGGTAAATCTATTTTGTAAAGCATAAAAGAAGTTAATCTTGGTTGGCAGTTGTGTAGGGGAGAGGGGGTATTTTTTCTTCTCTCTTTCTGCCGACCAGTGTTCTTTATTGTCTCTCTCAGGTAGATCGCTCATTGCTATAAATTTTCTTATCTCCAGTGCTTTTCCAATTATGGATAACAACAGAAAAGCAGTCATTGGTTTCTAAAAGGTCATCAAGATATAAGGCCCGATTGGGAAAGGAATGACTTATGGAGTTGGCTTGTGTAAATCTGGGGAAGTTTTATGCACAAGTCAGGCACAAAATGTAAGTGAGATTCATAAAAAACAGAGATTTACACGGGTTTCAGTTAGTAGAAATCAAGATGCTTATGAAAATTTCCTCTCTTCTCTAGCCCAGTGTGTATGCAAAGAAAAAGCTGTTAAAAGTGGTCTTTCGAGTGAATTTAGTGGTGGAGACGTACCACATTGACAGCCCGGGAGGATGGAGACCTCTGTTTTTCCAAAGATTACGTATGGTGTAAGCGACGGTAAAACAAGCCCTCTCTTCACACCCTGCGCTGCCAGTGACCTGGCGATGACCTCTTTGGATGAGAGGGCAATTCAGTTTTCTCTGCCTCTCTGCTAAGACTGCCTGCCGTGTCCCACCTGTGAGGATGGTGATATAGACGCTTGTCCGCTAGGATCAGGATTATTTCCTCCAGCTCATTTCACACACAGCAGGTCACTGAAGGGCCGTTGGTGTGGCTGTGTTGCTCTGCTCGCCGCTGTCAATCACTGTCAAATTCACACTAACCTAGAAGCAAAAGCCTCCCCAGCTCATTACTGGGGCCAATCCCCTTCCCCTGCTTTGTGCTTGTCCACTTAGAACACACAGTGTGGAAACTGGGTAAGAGTTGATTTCCAAACGTGTAACGCAAGGGTGCTCGTTCACAGCTGCCAGGGCTGTTCTGCAGGGCGTAGGCCCTCGAATGAGAGACACTGGTCTCTCTCAAGAGGGGACACAATAAAGCACATTTCTCCCAGAGTGTCCCTGGGTCTTTCCCAAAATCTCCATTAATTGCCACCTAAGTTTTCCCTCTTCCCTTCTCCCCCTATACTGCTCCAGATCCCTCCCTTTTCTCTATTGCTCCCAAATGCCTTCCCTTACTCCTCTTGTCTCCATAGCTCCTATGCTCCATTCATCATTCCACTCTCCCCCCGCCTGCAGCACTGCAGCCAGCCGCCTCAGCAGTCCCTGGGCCTTCCCTTTCCCCACATTCGAAGCCGCTCTTGGAGCCCTCCAGGTGTTTGGACAGCACCCGCTTTTCTGCCCATCTGAATGTAAATGAGGGGGAAGCATTCACACAGCACGATCAGGTGCCACAGCACTTTGCATGCAGATAAAATGGCTTTCCTGACTCAAAGAGCTTCCTGGCCGAATAACACAAACCTACAGTAAGACATAAGGCAACCTTTCAGGGGAGAAGAGGGTGTGTGTTTGCATGAGTGTTAAGGAGCCCTTGGGTCAGAATGATCCCAGAGTGATAGAATGGAGCCCTGCCATGCTGGGTGCCTAAAGGACAATGTGGGGAGGGAGAAGGGGTTTGGCAGCTGTGGGAGAGGAAGCAAATGGGCTCTCCCCATCCATAGCCAAACAATATCCCTCCTGGCTGCCCTGTGGTCTTGCCTGTGCAGCGTACAGCAGGGCCTAGAGTCAATGGACCAAGAAATAAATTTAGGGTCTTCCCAATGCTCCTATGTGTCAGAGCCTTAGTGCAGGCAGGGGAGGGTGGGTGCAGAAGAGCAGGCTGTAGGAGCTCCCTGGGAGCTCTCATGGGCTCTACTGGGGTTTATAAACATCGAGGCCCAACCCTCAGATTTGTAATTCAGAAAGAGACAGAGACCTAGGCCCAGGAGACAGAGGCATTCCCTCTTTCCAGACATATGGATGCTCTGTTTTAAAGTATACTATATAGTCAGGCCCTATTTCCAATGCATGTTACCCTGTAGATTGTGGCAACCTTCCTTGGTCTTCCCAATTCGATAAATATTGATTTCCAGATGCTTGGGTGCCAAAAGGCACCAGCTGTGGATCTCCAGCTCAGATGAAGAACACAGTGGAATTGCCCCTCAGTCTACTTTGAAGCTGCATGATCCTGAACCAATACAGAGGTGCCTGGCAGCAGCAATAGGTAGCCGGAGCTGCCATGAGCTACTTAACCTGCCGACTAATGCACAAAGTCATTTCTACCGCAGCTGTCTGAACAATACATTTGCCAATTAAGTTAATTCAATCAAATCCCTTGTATCCAGCACAAAGGAAAGAGCAAATCCAGGTGAAAGAGAGAACAGAGTGTAAGCTCTCCTGTATGTCACACAAAAAAGGGAAATTTCTATATAGGGCTTGTGTGTAGGACCAACGTGTGGAGCCACAGAATCAAAGCCTAGAAATCTTGACTTAAGAGGATGTGTTTTCCTGCATTTATGCAGGGGCTGGATAACTCAGGGAAATGGTGATGGCTGGAGGCAACTGTTTCACCCCTAGTTCACTTGTTCAAATGCAGCCCAGGGCAGGAGGGATCTAAAACTAGTGATGTGCTATCCACTGGGTAAGAGAGGGTTCATTATAGTTGCTTCTGAAAGGTGAACAAACTCACCAACATGTATATGAAGCTACTTTCTCCTGCTGTCTTCTCAACTCTAAAGAACTGCTGTACCCATCTTAGCTTGAGTGGACTAAGCTCTATGAATGCAGGGCCGGCTTCAGGGTTTTTGCCGCCCCAAGCAGTGTGTGCGGGGGGGGGGGGGGAAGCCACGATCAGCGGCAGCTCCACCGCGCTGCTTTCTTCTTCGGCGGCAGGTCCTTCCCTCCAAGAGGGACTGAGGGACCCGCCGCTGAAGAGCCCGATATGCCACCCTTTCCCCTTGGCTGCCCCAAGCACGTGCTTGCTGAGCTGGTGCCTGGAGCCAGCCCTGTATGAATGTAAACTATTCCCATTACTCACACCCTTTGGTGGTGACCCAACCTTTTAAGGACATGCTTCTTTGAATTCCTCTGGGTGTGAACATCCATTATGATTTACTACGCACCAACAATGAACATGAAGCTGTATCATATGTAGACGACATACTCCCCCGGTCCAAGAGTGCTGTAGACAGACAATACAGTTCAGACCTATAATACAGCTGTTTACCTGATAAAGGTGCAATCTCCTTAAAGAGTGCAGATTTTTTTAGGGAGAGATCCCCAGCTGCTGTAAACTGGCATTGCTGCTTTGCCTTTAAAGAGTCAATGGAGCTGTATTGACTGGTCTATTGACTTCAGTGGAACTCTGCCTATGGACACCAGCTAAAGCCCTCACCCTCTCTTCCTCAGCCCACTCCACCCTACTCATTTTTAGATCAACACTTTTTATGACACGAACAAATAATAAGCAAAGCTGTCCTCTATTCCAGTCTCCCGGGGAGTCGGGAGTTTCAACTAGTCAGGGCTTGTACAGCACTTCTCAGTGCTAAGCATTATCATGACTTTAAAAAAACAAAAAGAAAATCAGGGCCAAATCTCCCCTCACCTACTGGTGCAACTCAAGTGGGGCTGCCTGGGGTCTAAGTGAGGCCATGATGTGGCCCCTATCCTGCAAAGGTCGGTTCTTCAATGGGCAGCCTAGTTGCTTGTTTTGCAGATACAATTTTTTTTTTGACAGGTTTATGCCAATTCAGAGTATTCCCCACCTGTCCTGCCATTTAAAACATTTATTTAGCCATGCTGAGGTGATGGCTAAATGCAGAAGACCCCAGCTCATGTAAATTATCTTCTCTGCCTCCCCCAGCTCCTAAGAACTCAGAAGAGCCGATCAAAGTGGGTGTGTGCCTCATAGAATGTGGGTGCTAATATGGAGCCTTGTTTGAATAATAGTTCTTCATCGCTGACATGAGACAAGGAGGAGAGAGCCAGATTCTCAGCATCAGTGCTTTTTTTCCCTCCCTGCAGGACAAAGAATGGGAAGTGTGAGTGAATTTGCTGGTTTCCAGATTGACACAGAGCGAATGCAGTCACTGGTAATCAGTGCATACAAGAATTTATCACCTCTGCAGATTACAAAGTGGGGAGCAGGTGTCTGACCTGCAATGACAAAAACACGGAGTGGCGTTGGGGGGGAGAAAACAGATAAGATGTCATTTTTCAGCACATTTTTTCTCTCCTTAATGTTCTCCTAGATTATGGGAAACAATCATGGGACATGAGATGCTGGTGTTTTATGGTGTCAGTGGGGTTTAAGGTTTTAGGTGCAAAAAAAAGTGACATTTAGGTTCTGTATATTATGGGGCATTTATAGGGCACACTAGGTTTTTTTATCATTATTTATTTACTCGAGGCAAGAAAGATAAATTGGATTCTGTATCCAAGCACTCGCATCTAAAGGAAATTAAAAGGAATGAACTTGGCCTCCACTCAGGGCAGAAATCAGCACAGGAATGACCCTCACTAGATTAAAGAACTACTCTTGCCTCAAAGAAAATGCTGAGAGCTACTCAGTGCATGAACCTTTCCCTTCCCATATGTTGTGTTTTCTGGGTTTCCCTTTCCTTATTCTTTGTTAGGAGGTATATTGCCATTAAAAAAAAGAAAAGGATCTCTGCTCCTGTAGAGTTCTTTTGCTCCCTCCTGTAGGCACATGACTCCGTCTGACAAACCATTCTACTTACTGTGGATGTGATTATGTTGTCACTGAGCAAATTCCAACCTCTACGCAGGTGTCAATCCATTGACTTCAGTGGAGTTGCACCTGGTCACACTGGGTCTGAAATCACCCCATACCGTTAATGAGCTTGATACTTTGCCCTGTTTTAGGGCCTTCGATCTGTGGATGACAAAATGTTTTACAGACATTCATTAAGCATGATAGCGCCCATGGGAGGTAGGGAAGTATTATGCTCATTTTACTAGAGATGTTCTCAAGCTGCAAAATTCAGATGCAGCTCCCAAATACCCCATAGTTCAGAGCTATTTGGATCCAAGCTTTCGATATAGGTTCACTGTTGCATTTTACAGGTGGGAAAAGTGAGGCACAGTCAGGTAATGTGACCTTACAGAAGGTGACACAGTCTATGTTAGAGCCAGAAACACAATCCAGGGCTCCTGTCTACCAGTCCTACACTAGACATTAACCACTAGATAATCCTTCATCTCTTAAGATGAGGAATTGGTAAAAGAAGCAGATGAATGGTTAAAGATCCTTTTCTCTTGCAAATGTACTTAATGCGGAAAAGGAATTACAGAAGCAGAATCTGCCCCATGACTTGGTAACTGGACATGAAGCACCAACATTTTATGAAGCCACTAGAATTGCTGAGACTTCATAGTCTCAATGGCCAACAGCATGCTGATGACACCTAGTTCTAGCTATCCTTTGCTACATATGACAACACCACTGTCACTGAGCTGGCCCAGTGCTTGCTTGAGATCAGCTCATGAATGAAGAATACCTGGTTGAAGCTGAGTCCAAACAAGACAAAGATGATGCTAGTTGGCAGAGGGAAATGTTTTGAGAAGTTTGTAGCCACTTTTGCGGTCTCCACTGGTTGAAGATGCACAACCACCACTGGTCAACTGAGTCGACAGTGTAGGAGGTGCCTGAATTCCTTGCTGATGTTGAGCTCTCAATAGCAGCATCTGCAAGTAATGCATTCTGTCATCTACAACTGGCCTGGAGGCCACATCCCATCCTAAAGAATCTGGACTCAGTTATACATGTTTTTGTCACCTCCAGGCGGGACTACAGGGACTGTCTCTGCTGCCACTGAAGTAGTGACAACCTGGATTTGACCCCAAGCAACTTTTTCATTAACTGTGCTGCATATGTCAATTAATTTTTATTAGCTCATTCTCCTAATGTTCTAGAGCAGGAAACTCCCAACTAGCACAGAAGGCAGCAGTCCGGCTCCTCCACAAAGCAGGCTATGGTGAGCACATGCACATCAAACCTGTTCTCTGCTCTCTACCTTAGCTCTCCATAGACTATGGAGCAAAATTAAGGTTGCAGCCTTTGTCTTTGAGGCATTCAAGGGGTTGGGCTCGTGATATATAAAAGATCACAAAGGTCCGGGGTGAGGACTGGAGTCCACAGCTCCCCTCTTTAGGCACAATGGAGCTTTCCACCATACGGATAAAGCTTGTCTTTCTTGGGGGGTGGTCCCAGACTGTGGAAAGAGCTCCCACAGGATCAAAGACATGCCATAAATCTTGTTCCCTTCTGCTTCAAGTGCAAGGTGCACTTCTTTGACCTTGGACTTCTAATAGAAACACATAGCATAGTGTCTGTATAATACATTAAATACAGTTAAAATAGTAAAGGTAAAAATATCTCCAAACAGTTTCCTTTGGGGGGCGGGGGAGGGAACCACAGGTGCCACATGCTAGTCATGTCTCTTAATGCATTTCTGCAAAGTGTTCAGGTACTATGGGGATGAGGGCTCTATGAGAGCCCTGCTATAATAGAATTTCAGTGACTTTGTTGCTGGGTCTGTGCCTATTGCACCCACATCCCTCCCCGAGCAGCTTTCCGGGGGGACGCCAAGCAGGCCCAGTTTTAGACTTGCTGGGGCCCAGGGCAGAAACCTGAAGCCCTGCTGTGTGGGGCTTCCAGCCCTGCAACATGGGGCTGAAGCCAAAGCCTGAGCAACTTAGCTTTGTGGGGATGCCTGTGGTGTGGAGCCCTGGGCAATTGCCCTGCTTGCTACCCCCTAATGCTTGCCCTGGCTTCTATAGGCAGAAAAACAGTGGTTGTGGCACTGGTGGGCTGTAGAGTTTTTATAGCATGTTGAGGGGGCCTGAGAAAGAAAAAGGTTAAGGACCCCTGCTATAAACAATGGCACAATGGACTAGGGTGACCTCCCCAGATTCAGATCAAGAACCCCACCTCCTCTTGACATGCTGATGATCCCAGGAACACTTTCCATTCATGTATCACTCTTAGTCTAACTATATATAATCAAACTTTGAAGATGGCACTTGTGGGAGTGCAGCGTTTTGTTTTTCCTAGATCTACAACAGCCCTCCTGCTAGTAATCTGAGCAGGAATAATCATTTGAGAGGGAAGCTAATTAAATTAAAAAGACGACGAAACTAGAGGGATAAACCTTTTGATGAAGAAGGGCTGGGGAAGTGGATGGGGATGGGGATGGGGAGGAAGGCACATATCTCTTTGAATCATCAGTGTCTCAGGGCAAGGTTGCTTCAGCCATAGTGAGTATCCCTATGAATTATCTCCTGCTTTTATTGTATATTGCTACCAGGAAATGACAGGGGGGCTTGGGGAAACTAACTTTTTTTTTTTATTATTTGGACAGACTTAAAGAAGTGGCATCAAATTTGAAGGGCACCCAATCAATCTGTTGTCCTAGCTGCATGAAATTGTATTTCCCTGCCACTTCATATCTTATTTGCAGCAGCTGGGCTGTAAGTCATTGGTGATAACATTCTTTATTATGCAGCCGTGTTTATGAACTGTGCCTGGAAAGAGATGATAGAAATATGCAGCAATATGCAAAGGGGGGGAAGGAGGGAGGGGGAATAAATGCTAGTTGCTAGGGCAACCATGGGGCTATTTTGGGCATCAAATTTTGCAGATGATGAAAAGCATTTTCATGTGATGGCTGGTCTCCCCGGGAAGGGAAGGGGAGAGAGGGCACACAATAAACTAGGAAGATGATATTCAAGAAGGCAGCCATTTAATGTTTTCAGTAGTTTCAGCTTTTTAAAAAAAAGTATTAAAACCAAAAAAGTTGATATAACCTAGTTAGCAGGAAAGCTGGGTGTTTTAGAGAATAAGAGGAAAAGACAGCCTCGGAATTTAGAAATCTTCACTTCAACTTCTTACGAGCACCAAGTGAGACTGTTTAAATCTAGCAAGTGCTGTCAACCCTGGGGTCTGTAATTGCTTTCGTTCATAACCAGTCCCAGTCACAATAGACAAATGCAAACTTTCCTTCCTAAAAAAATCCTACCTGCCTCATAAATCACCATTAGCCTGGGTGCTTGGCCTGAGCCCCCACCCCCTGCATCAAGAGCTAAAGAAGTGAATTCCCAAAGACCCAGCTGGACTTTTCAGAGACCCTGGTTTGTCAAAGGGAGAGAGGCAGCTATTTTGTCTCTACCTTCAGCTATATAAATACCACTGATCTCTGTTAAAATTCCAAAGTACCTAAATAATGGGAATTGGTCTAGTCACAGCTCAGTATTTCTAGCATACCAGTGTTGGTCAAGATAATGGCTCAACTCACTATCATTTAAGGGCTAGTTTTCTGTTTCTTTTATTTTAAATAGTCTACAATTAATTTAATGCTGATGAAAGGTGCCAGCGCAAGGACTTTGTACAGGATTTGAACCAGGGTACCTGTCTCACACTACATAGAAGTTTCACTTCAAAGCCTAGAAGGTGCTGAGGGCTGGAGTGGAGTCACTCTGATTTGCACCAGCTGAGGCTCTGGCTGGAGTCATTTACAGCTGTTTAAAGTGGGTGTGAAATGCTATTAGATCAGAATTCTGCCCTCACATCAGTGGTAGCATTTTACACAGGTGAAAAGAATTGCATGAAGAGGAAGGTAAGGGAGAGGTAGGCTCTCAAACCACAGAACAGGTGGAGCAGGAGGTTCCTCACAGGATCTGTTTGCATTTAGCAGACTGAGTGAAGAATCCCTCTATAATCCTTGTATCCAAGGTTTGTCTGTTCCCTACCATGAGAGATGCTACCCTCATCTCAGTTGCCCTAGAGAATCCTTTTCTCCAGCTTGATATTGCATAAATTAAGCAGAATCTAAATAAAAAAATAGCTTATGGCTATTTTGTGCAGCTCGCACCTCACCCTGTCCTGCCTCTAGAATTCTGAATATATTGGCAAATTTATCCAGGAAAAGGAATTGGAATAAGTTTTCAGTGAGGAACCTCCTCTAAGTCCTATGTCACATGTTGGTGTTATTGCTCCCTGATTGTGTTTTTAATTAAACAGTTAGCAGTGGTGTTGCGATTCTCCTTCAATAATTAAATCACAGTAGTGAATAATTATAAAAGTGAATTGTTGAGTTCAACAGTCTCCAACTGAGGCAATAGGACCTGTTTCATTAAATTAATCCAAGTAATGCATGTTCACAAGAATGTAGAATGATATGGAGGTAGATATCCATCATTCAGCCCTGCATGTCTGCCTCTTTTAGGTGAAGTATATTCCCAATCTCATCTTCTTGTTCTTTCACCATTTCCTTCAGTTCTCTTCTCCAGAAACAAATGTTTCTGCTGTCTTTTTTATTCACATATGGTGTGCTCTCAGCTTTGCCCTGGTAATGCATAGATTTTTAAGGCCAAAAGGAAATATTACAGTCCTCTTAGTCTGACCTCCTGTATAACACGGGCCACGGAACTTCACCCAGTAAATCTTGCATTCTGCCTCTGTTTACTCCATTTTTAACTGGCCTTTTGTGTTAAACAATTCTCTCTCATCTGGATTACCTCACTTTTAGTGAAGATGAGCCCAAGGTGGAACTGGCTCTGACCCCTTGAACTCTGGTGTTTAAATCTGAATCCAAACTTCTTGGCTCTCCCTAATATTTAGATTGTCTTCTTTACATTTTTAAAGCCCTCACTGTTATATTTTCCATACACAAAACGTGAACAAATTGTTTCAGTCAGAATGACCTTTATTTGTTAAGAGAACAAAAGTAAATTTTTCATGAGAAGCGCACACAGTATGTGGATGTCTCTTTTGTTACAGTCTATACTTAACTGAACACACAATGGGTGCCTGTCTCTGCAGACATCAGTGTCCTTAGCGAGTAAAAGAGGCAGTGTGGGAAATAAACCGCAGTGGCGACTCTAGACATTTCGCCGCCCCAAGCATAGCGGCATGCCAGTCCTGCGGCTCCGGTGGACCTCCCGCGGCTCCAGTGGACCTCCCGCAGGTCCCGCGGCTCCACCGAAGCCGCGGGACCAGCGGACCCTCCGCAGGCACGCCTGCGGGAGGTCCACCGGAGCCCTGCCTGCTGCCCTCCCAGCGATCGGCAGAGCGCCCCTCACGGCATGCTGCCCCAAGCACGCGCTTGGCATGCTGGGGCCTGGAGCCACCCCTGAATAAACCCACATGGGGGGGAATAATATTTCCCCTCAACGTTGCTAGACCTACAAGATTTTGAAAACCTGTTTTAGTTCATCTCACGGACTTTCCCTTCTATCCAGGGAGAATAAATCCATTTCCAATAACGATTGTGCAGATCTTAAGATAATTAAGCAGATTCCAAAATACTCTGGTGAAGAATTTCAACGGCAAAAATAAGAGGTGCCAACCCCCCATTGACTTTCACTGGGAGTTGGGTTCTTAATGGGGCTTTGAAAATGTCCCCCAATATCTTCAGTATTTCACAAGAGAATTTGCCAGTTAGGGTCTAATTAATGACACTGCATGCTTGATTGTACATTTATATTTATTCTTTATCCATGCCAATCTCTGTAGACAATGTAGCTGTCAATATACCGGGCATTTATGTTCATGGAGTAGGATTTTCAAACATTTCTAAGCGATTTAGGAGCACAAGCTCCTTTGATAGTCACTTAAGTGCTTTGGAAAATGAGATTTAGGCTCCTAAATTAGTCATTTCAATGCTGAGCTCAGCAACACTAAATGCCTTTAAAAATCTGTTTGCAGTGCTGTTGTAGTGGTGTTGGTCTGAGAATATGAAAGAGATAAGGTGGGTGAGGTAATATCTTTCATTGGACTGACTTCTGTTGGTGGAAGATACAGGATTTTGAGGTACACAGAGCTCTTCTTCAGGTCTGGGGAAGGAAGCACACTCTCCTTCTCCAGACCTGAAGAAGGCTTGAAAGTGTGCACCTTCCACCAACAGAATGAAAAGATGAATATCTTCAATGAAAGATATTTCCTCACCCATCTAGTCTCTCTCAAAATCTGGGCCTTAGTCCCCCAAAAGCCAGAGAACTATGAAATGCAGCTGTTGAGAAACTTTTTTTTCTTCTGCAAAGATCTCAAAATTGATAATGGTTAATGAGAGCAGGAGATTGGAAGCTCAGATTTCTGGGTACTGCTTCCTGATTTTGCTGCTGACTTCTATGCGAATTTGGAAATATTGTCTCTCTGTGCCTCAATCTTCCCATCTGTAAAATTGTATAATAGTATCTTCCTTACAGGAATGGTGTGAAAATGGCATTTTTTTAAAGTGATTAGAAAGCCTTGGTTAATAGGTGCTATAGAATTGCTAAATATTCTTTATTATTAGAGCTGGTCAAAATTTTCAAATATTGATAAAATTTCAAAATCTGATACAGAATCTGACAAAGTTCTCACAAAATTTGCCCTTGTTTTTGAGCAGCTACTGACTTGGTTGAAATTTTCCAAATGTCAGAATTTAAAATTTTTCAAGTTTCAGAAAAGGGGGACATTGTGGGTGGGGTGGAGTGGATAATGAAATTCTCCCATCACTTTTTTTTTTGTTTTAACCTGTTCTAATCAGCCCTCTTTAATGTGAGCCAATAGAGGTATTGCAGGACTGGAAGGATTATTTGCTGTATTATTGAGCTCTGTTCCACTTGAGTTACTGGATTCTACAGGAAACAATCACCTCAAAATTGCAGCCAACTTAATATTCACTATTCAGTCTTTTATTACTAGGAGCATGGATAGAAACTTGAAAATAATGCAAATTCAATATATTTTTTTCCAGGACATGGATGCTGCTTGTGAATTTAAAACCAAAGACAATCAAGATCTTGGAGAGAAAGAGAAGGTCAGTCTCATAGCTTTGTTTAATCAAAATCGAAATTGTGACATCTGTTTTCCCAACCCTCATTTAAAAAATACATCACTTCATTTTATGGGTTGCACAGAAAGGTTTAAAAGAAGTTTTCCCTTCATAGTCTCTGCAAGTTGTGGTAAGGGAGAAAGAATGACCAAGAGTTTAGGGTGCTACTCTGGAACTTGGGAGATGCATGTTCGATCCTCTGTTCTGCCAAAGACTCCTTGTGTAAGTTTGGAGTGTCATGTACTAAGTTTGGATAATCATGTACTGTAGACTCTCTAGCCCAGATCTACGAATCCACAAAAACCCTGTGTGGCTGCCACCTAAACTAACTCTGTGCCTAAGTCAAAATTCCTCAGTGCCTACATTTCTGCAGTGGGGCATGCACACTGCTGCCTCACTCTATGCATCTGAACGCCTGTCTCCCTCCTGAGCCCCTGTGTGATCCACGAACTGGGGGAAGTGAGGTGGAGGAGTGTCTGTCTTGCCTGCAGGGCCTGATCTGGCAGTCATTGGGCCGGAGAGCGAGAGAGACACACTCGAGTGCAGTGGTTACGGCACCCACTTGGGAGGTGGGAGACCCAGGCTCCAGTCCCTCTTTCGTTATTCTACACAGTGGAAGAGCTTCAATAGGAGAACTTAGGGAGCCCCACATCATAATATTCCATAGCTCTGTGGTTAAAGCATCCCTGTTCAAAACTTTTCTCCCCCATTAGGCTGAGCGGGGAATTGAACCAAGGTCTCCCACATCCCAGGTAAGTGCTGTAGTCACTGGGCTAACACTGTCTCTTCCTCTAGACATTTTATATAGAATGAGGCATTCACCTAACTCGTTCTCACAAGAGATGATTTAGGCGCCTAGGCCACCAGGCTCCAGGAGGTAGGTTCCCAGTTGTGGTTTGCTAGCAGTCCCTGCAGCCCAGTCTTAGGCACATAACTCTGTGAGACAGGTGGGGCTTAGTGTACACCCCTCTGGCAAGCTTAGATGGGGAGTTACCTGGTGTGCTGGCTTTTATGGCTCGCTTTCTAAGGTACATAGTTCTCCCCATGCATTGTAGAGACAGCTTAGGCACCTGGCTCAGGCTTTGTGGATCACAGTGTTGTTTCAGTGATTTTTTTTCTAGGCAACTGAGTCCTTTTGTGGATCCAGGCCTCTGTGCCTCAGTTTCCTATCTGTAAAATGGGGGTAATAGGGAAGGACTATCTCAGAGGAGTGTTGTGGGGACAACTACATTAAAAACACTGAGGCACTCAAATACTAAGGTATTGGGAGTGTGGTGGGACAGGACATATGAGTATCCTAGATTTATAGCAACTAATAGAACAATTTAAACTCCAGGAATAAGACATTTTGTTAAAGGGAGGAACTGAAAAATGACAAATTTATAAGTCCGTCCTCTTGGGGCTTGCAAGGGTCTCAAAGGATGGCTGGGTCTTTCAATGATGGAATTCCATTGGTTCATAACAAAGCATTAAGGCTAGGACTTCTCTTTTAAATGCTGTTGTTTTCTTTGAAGGGGAAAGGACGTGGTTGTTTTATTTTAAAGCTGTTCAGTTGTGTTGTCTGTGGCTAATTGCTAGAGCTGGGCAAACAATACCAATAAACTATCTGTGAATATTTGAAAAAATGTATTGCTGAACTTTCTATTTTTATTGCTATACTTAAACCACATACTGGATATGGAATGATACATTTAATCCAAACTATCACAAAAGTGGTAGAGATGTCGTACAGTATTTCAGCATAACAATATTTTTTGCCAATCTAAGAGTGTAAGAGAAGATACAAGTAAGAAAAAAAGAAAACACATTGTTGAATCAGTTTTTACACATTAACTAAAAATTTGCAGAAACTAAACAATTCTGTTTCCCTAGGAAGTCCTTGAACCATCTCAGAAAAAAATTGTTTCTCTACATCTATTTTTGTGTGAATGACCTTCAGTTAAAGTAGCCTCCCACAGCAAGATTATCACAGTTTAATTGAGCATTTTTAGATGAAGTTTACTAATAACTTAACATGACAGAAACAGGGGGTAGCCATGTTAGTCTGTATCCACAAAAACAACAAGGAGTCCGGTGGCACCTTAAAGACTAACAGATTTATTTGGGCATAAGCTTTCATGGGTAAAAAACCACTTCAGTTTATGCCCAAATATATCTGTTAGTCTTTAAGGTGCGACCAGACTCTTTGTTGTTAGCATGACAGAATTTGCAAAGTAATGGAACATTTTTACATTGCTAAACTCTATGACAATTAAAATTTATTCCAGAAAGCTGGGAATTTTAATATGAGAGATTTTTAGTTGGGTTTTGTTTGTGTACATCATTTTACCTCATACATATTGAATGTTTCCAAGTTAGCCGAATGTTCCTAATGAATGGTCCTGGTACAACATACCATGCTTGGAGCTAAGCATTTAAAATATATATTATATATTTTTAAAAGTTGACCATACTATAGCAGCAATATGCTGGTACCCAATGTAGAAGAGAGGACAACACCTGAGTCTTGAAATGTGAGCAGCTTTGGTCAAGGTTTAATTTTAAAAAACATCCTCGATGGACTCCATCTCTGACTATATTCCAAATATATAAATCCTATAGAGAGATGGGCCTGAATCAGAATCCTGGATCTGAAAATCCTCACACTTTGAAATTTGGATCTTGAGCTAGATAGGAATTTTGTGGCTGGCACTTTCTGAGTATCTTTTATAATGGCCTGAATTAAAACCCAGAAAACAAAACATCACAGGAGTTTGTGAAAGTTCAGATCCAGTGTCTACTTTGTAGTTAGGTCCCATCTTTATACATTTTGCAGACATAGGATATGATAGATCAGTGGTGCCCAACCTTTCTGTTGCAATAGCATATTCATGTTCCCAGAAGAGTGTGGCGGGCACCGGACAACCAGCTGCCGAGAAGTGGCTTCATCGAAAAGTGTCACCGCCAAAATGCTGCCGAGAAGCAGCGGCATTTCGACAGTGATGCTTCTCGGCATTGCTGCTTCTCGGCGGCTGGTTATCCGGCAGCCACGCTCCTCGGCGGCAGGTTGTCCGGCAGAAGTGCTCCCTTGTCAGTAGGCAGGAGCACATAAATGTCCCGCATTGGGGACCACTGTGATAGATGTATTTTTAAAGTCCACTGGCTGCACCCCGGTTACTGAGGAGATGATTCATATAATAATAACCACTGTCATTAAAAGTGAGAAAAATGTCATCTCTGACAAGTATGTCTGGGATACCTTATAAGGCATCCTCTATACAGTAGTATGGCACTTTAAATGAGAATGCATCAAATATCAGAAATGAGTGTTGAAAGAGGGGCTGATCCCGGAACACTTGTAATCAATGAGATTACTATGTGAGTAAGAATCACTAGCATGAGCAAGGATTTGACAGTGTCAGCCATATTGTGTTCATTGTAAATGTGGACTTGCTGTAGACCTCAAGCTCTGTTGGGAAAGCGACCAGTCAATCATTTCTGATGTGCAGCCCATGATTCCTTTTCTCTTGCTATCAGACATCAGGGCAAGACTCCCCAATAGCTGTCAGCTCTTCAAGTTTCTCTCTGGTGTTGGTTTCATGAGTATCAATGAGGCTTCCATCTACAGGCAGAGTTGTGGTGAGGCCTATGTTTTTATCACAACTGTGGGGTTTTGGTTGGATGGTTGGTTTAATCCTCTCAGTGAGCATCCCATTTTCACACATAGCTGGAGCGGATTTTGTTAAATGTAATGATGATCTTTAATTTATGAGAGATTTAAGAGACTAGAATTACAAAGTAAGGTCCAGATTCTGGAACCTTCACTAGTGATGAGTGGAACCTCCCTCCACAAGTAGTTCCATAACATCAATGGGCCTACTTACCGAGTAAGGCGCTATTCATGTGAAATAGGAAGCAGAGCTTTACAGGCCCTATCCAAGCAACCAGCTATGTGGTCTTCTGAGACATATAAACCTAACTCTATTGGATACTACCATGAAAAACCTTCAACTGGTTCTTACAGTTTCCACTTGGCAACTGGGTTTTAGAACAGATCAATAAGCCTATTGTTGTACTGGCCCCTGGAGTTACTGGCCCTCCAGCTGACCCAACAGAGACTAGCAGAAATCAGTAGAGACCAGATGAAGGACTCTAATAGCGTCTGCACAAATTAGCTGCAGGAAGGATAGGGGTCCCATAACTAGGTAGACAGGTGCTCAGGGCAAAATATAAAATCTACCAACTCTGGAGGCAGGAATAGATGAAATGTAAATAATATCCCCATCTTGAGCATCCCTACTATCCTTTTCCTTTTCTCCATCCCACTGGAGCTTGCAGGGGGTGGGAATATCTCCTGGGGAAAGGGAGCCAAAGGTTGTGGAACCATGCTGAACAGAGTTCAAGGGAAATCAGTGGGCCACTCATATCACAGGGCTATTTTAGTATTATTTCTACTGTGCTCAAAAATGTGCCAGGCATTTTACAGACAAAACAGAAAGGCATAGTCTCTGCCCCCATACGGTCCAAACTGACATGTGACAAGTGTAGGTAGCAAAGGTTACAGCACATAGTAAGTTTGCTTGCTATTTGGTTCAGTTGGTGATCTTGGTGGTACAGGTAGTTTAATAGCTAATTATTATTAGTGACTCCATTCTTGTGGGCACCATGGAAGAGATCAGTTTCATGAGAGTGTGGTGGTTTGGAGGACCTGTAACGGGACAGCATTCTGTGCATGAGGGTAGCATGGCTGAGGGAGAAGTAGACAATTTAGGCTTTGAGGTTGATATCACTGTGAATTTGGAGGCTGGGATAATAAGAGAAGCGATTAAATGGGAGGTGTCAGTTGGGGCTGAGTTACGGAGAGCTTTGTAAGTGAGGATCTGAAGTTGAAACTTGATGTAGTGGAGGAGAAGGAGCTAGGGGAGAGACTCACACAGATGTGGTCAGACCAACAAGCAAGGAAGATAGCTATGTTAGTTGTATTTTGGGTAGACTGGAAGGGGGTGATGTGGGTATTTGGAAGGCCAGCAATGGGTACGTTTCAATAATTGAAATGGGAGATAATTAGGAGTATAACTGTTGGGATAGAGAGGAAGGGACAGATCTTGGAAATATTGTGAAGGAAGAAGTGGTAAGATGTGGACATGGCCTATTGGTTACAATGTTCTTCCCCAAAAGACTGAATCCAGACATTAAACTTCATTATTTTCTCATGCATCTTCTTTTAATTCTAAAACACTAGATTCTTGGGTCACAGAAATGTCACTCCAGAGAATGAGGCAAATTTCACTCAGGCCACGTTTACACTTACCTGCTGGGTCGACGCGGCAAGTTCGACTGCTCGGAGTTCGAACTATCGCGTCTGATCTAGACGCGATAGTTCGAACTCCGGAAGCGCTAGTTCGAACTCCGGTACTCCACCGCGGCAGGAGGAGTTGCCGGAGTTGACCTTGGAGCCGCGGAGTTCGCTTCCGCGGCGTCTGGACGGGTAAGTGAGTCGAACTAGGGTAGTTCGAATTCAGCTACGTTATTCACGTAGCTGAATTCGCGTACCCTAGTTCGACCCCCGACCTTAGTGTAGACCAGGGCTCAGAGGTTCTAGCAGATTTTTAAAACATGTCTTTAAATAAAAATTATGCAGGGTTGCCTGCAATCACCCACATTCTCCCATGATACAATGAAGCAGGTAGCACTGTTTGAGTGAACTTCAGGCACTTATGCTTTGGAAAGACCAACCGGTGCTGAAATGGGGCAATTCCACAGTTGTGACAGGATGAACAAGATTATGTTGACTTCAGGTACAGAATAAACAGCAGAAGCAGGTAAACCAATGGGGAAAAAATAAATACGATTCTGATTTCCTGCTGATGGCAGTAGTGGTCAAACACAAGCAAAGAAAAATACCGAAAATATGAACCCCACTATCATTTAGCAGTTGCTCTGTTTATTTGGGTTCTGCACGAGGATGTGCAATTCTTTAAAGGACAGGTAAGATGATAACTTGCCTGTTGTTTGATTTTATCTGTAACACTACCTGTTACTCTACTTTCAGGTCCTTGTGTACCTCCAGGGCCTAATGGAACCCCTTAGGGCAGAAACCTCAGCCCCTTCCTTTTGCCCAGGGCCAGGTAATAGGCTGTAACCCATATGAGTGAATTACCTACCTCTCTTAAGAAGATGGAGATAACTTTCTCTTGGAAATTGTCAGAATGGACCCTTTCCTTTCAAATAAATTAGCTATAGCAAGCTGTCTTGTGGTTTCTTAAACACCTTACGTTTTTAACATCAAGTTACTCTAAGAAAGAGAGGTATTACAGAAAATAAAAATTAACCTTTAGCCACATCACTTAAAGAGATGCCCAGGGAAGTTAACCTATTAGCTACAAAAATGGATAGGAGAGATTATGTATTCTGAGATCTTCACTCCTTTGGAAAGCACTATTCTCTGACCATCCTCTCATCTACATTGAGTTTCTGCCTCTCATCACTTCCCTCCCTTGGGATTTATCTTCCTCCTGACTCAGGTCTACTTTCATATAAGTTGAATTCCCTCTCCAATTTCCCAGAGAAGGTAGGAAGGAATAACATTGGCAATACTCCTGCAATACTGGTTGATCTGCCTTTAGGATCCATCCTGTCTGACTGAGAGCCTTTTCCTTTCAGACAATTCAAAATTTCTTTCTGAGTTTCCACCTCCCCTCTTCAGATGTGCTGTACAATATCTCTCTACAGGATACCCACTGAATGTATAATTTTTAACCACTCTGTCTGTCAGATCCACAAAAGCTGTTACTGGAGGTGTTTGCATAAAAGAGCTCCTCTCTAGGTAACAGAGCCGTTGGCAATGCTCTAGACAGTATCCAACAGGGCTGATTGGGACTGGATGCTTTAGTCTCCTTGACTTAATGGCTATGTACATCTTCTTACTGTATCCTCCCCCTCAATTCCCTTCTGCATTAGCATTCTGGTTGTGCCCAGCCATGTAAAGAAATGAAGCTGGGAAGCTCTTAGTTTCAGACAAGACAGATTCTTATATTATCAAAAATAAAATTTAAATCATAAATAGAGAGAAATCAGAGAAGAGAATGGGCTTGATCCTTGGGTCTGGCTGAGCTCTTATCAGTGCAGACCTGAGCATGCTGGGGAAGAGACAGCTTTATATAGTACGTGTACACACACACACACACACACACACACACACACACACGACTGAGGGTCACTCTGGCCTCTGAAGCGACATAAAGCAGCCTAGGATTTGCTCTAACTTGTGCTGGCTGATAATAGTCCCCAAGGGACCATTGGGTCACAGCAGTGTTCATGATGCCAAGAGTTGTGACGCAAGGGGAGGTGCAGAGGCAGGGAGTTCTCAGGTGGGTGATTGAGCCAACTTTATAGCCTGTTTGGGCAGCCAGAACATCACAAAAGGGCCTTAGCAGGGGCAAGATCCTAGCCAAAATTGGCTTAATGCATCGCCATGCTGCTCATCTGTATGTTGTTAGTCTTCACAATCAGAAATAAAATATTTAGTTAAGCATTGGATGTTTGGATGGACTCACAAACAGACAAAATCAGAAGTGACCAAAAGTCATTACCCAAGATCTAAAGGCTTTTAGGGGTCCTCTGTGAGATGAGTTGGAGGTCTAAGTCCTGTTCTGAGTGAATAGACATCCATGGGATGGAACCACCACCTGACAAATACCTTTTGAAGTCCTGGATTAAATTAGACCATGGAATCTGAATTACTTTTATTTTAGATTAAGGAAAACCAGCTACAAGAAAGAACCGAAGTAAAGTCTCCAGGAGAGAGCACAATGTGTGTGTGTGTGTGTGTCTGTCTGTCTCATATGGAATAGCCGATAGCAACACTGGGAATAAAATGGGTGTGTTCTCTGTACAGAGGCGGATTTCTTACAAATGCAAACATTGATCACAGATTAATAGCTGCATGCACCTCATTAATATTACTTAGTTACTGAAGCATCCTTAACAATTAAATAGATTTCTGGAAACTTAAAAATGTCCATCTTGCCTAATTAGAATACTGTCCTGCAAACGTGTACACATGTGCTTAACTGTAAACATGTTTATATTCTCATTAAAGACAATGAGTTTATTAATATGCTAAAGTTAAGTGTGGTTGTAGGTTAATATTAAAAGTTAAGATTGCAAGCTCTTTGGGATAGGGACTGTGTCTTACTATGTGTATGCTCAATGCCTAGCACAGCACAACTCCCATCTTGGTTGCAGTCTCTAAGTGCTACTGGAATACAATTTTTTAACTCAAAATAGTGAAAAATAAAAACTCAGTGAAAATCTGAAAGGGGCAGTATTTAAGACAATAGATTAAGTGCTTTGATGGCTGTAAATCAATAGACAGAGAGATGGGTGCTATTTTGGTACTGTACTTCACTGAAAAATAACCATGTTGCAAGATGTCAATCGCTGGCAGGCTGATGGTGCAATATGAGCTGCAAAGGGCTGATTTCCATTTGTGCACAGTAGAACAGAAAAGAGACAGTGGGTCAATTTTTTCTCTCGATTGCACTGTTGTCAAATCAGAGTAAATTCTCTGACTTCATTAGAGTTTCTCTGGATTTATACTGGTATAAATGAGAGCAGAATTTGACCCTAGTTCTACCAACTGTTGTTTAGATGGAAAATCCTGCATTCTTCTATTCAAAGTAAAAACAAGTAGAGAAACCTGCTCTTGGTGCCACACAAAGTTTCCTTTAGTTTCTGTGTAAACTATGAGCAAGGCAGACTTGTTGTCCCCTTACAAGCTGCAAATTACACAGGCAAATGTCATTACCCATTCTCTTTGTTATTAGCTTGAGCTAGGAAAGCTTCAAGCAATCGTCCCTTTTCAATGTATTTCAAAGCTTACCCACAAGATGCATCCCTGATATTGAAGACAATGAGGTCCCTTTTTCAAAAATTCAATTAAACATTTGCCTACTGTGACTCTTTATTCACTGCAAATTGTCTCTGTAAATAATCTTCATCAAAAGTCAGAACCAATCCCCATTAGTTGTTTAGATTAATTAATGAGTCCCCCTGGAGCCACCCAGATGAATTCAATTTAAACGTCAACAACTTGGCTATGGAGTTTCCCAGGTTGGCATTAAGACAATATTAAACCTGCAATAAGTCACATTTAAAATGTTAATTCGTAGAAGCTCACCATTTAGAGCATTTAATTAAATCCTTAAATAAACTGCATGGGCTCAGTACCAGATGGTTCTGCATTTTCATTGCAGCAGAGAGCCTTGAAGTCATTGAGGGAAGTAATATTGGAGGCATGGTGAAGATAACCAGGATATATAGTGTAATAAAATCTAATCTTGTTTCCAGCAGGGAAATTCAGTGTATGTACACAACCCAGGCTAAAATTGTAAGTTAATTACATTAACCCCAGTGTACTCTGGTATCTGAGCAGCCAGAGATGAAATTAGTCTTTTCCTATCATAAGATTCTTTTCAACTTCACTATATTAATTTTTAGCCAAATACTTACTCATAAGGAAAATTGAAGTTAATGTAACCAAAGACAAAGTAATGCAATCTTAATATTCTGAAGGGATTATGGAGGGCCGTGAAAATACACTTTGCAAATGTCACTCACTTAGAATGGATTTGTGGTGGGAAGTTGGGGAGAGAGAAAAATTATAGCTGTGATCTGCACCATGCTGGGATTTAATAAAAGTCATGATTTAAAAAATTCAGACCTGTGGGGAGGGAAAGGGTGGGGGAGAAAAGGTAAAGGCCTCTGTCTGGTGACCTAGATTCCCAGATAACACTTGGTCAGTTTGCATCTCTACCAGATGGGAGAGGAGTGAGATCTTTGTATTTCAGCTTGAAGTTCTGTATAACAGTTTGTGTCAGTTGTTTTACTCTGAGATTGCCCATCACTGTCACAAGGAATGCTTTTTTTTATTAGAGGCTTGAGACACACCTATTTTGCTCAATGAAGGGCTTCTAGAGTACACAAGTTCAAAAGTGCTGATTCCTCAGCACAGAGTTCAGAACTCTAAACTGTCTTGGAAAGTTTTAGACGTAAAATAGTGTTTCAGAGCTTTCTGTTGAAAATGGACCATGATGCTGAGGTCAGCTTTTCGGAGGCCCTTTTCCAATTACACTCTTACTTTTGTCCCTTTTTAAAATCTCTGGCCGACATTTTCAAAAACGACTAGTAATTCTGAGTCCATCAGTTTCTGAATGCCCAGCTTGACACCTTAAAGGAGCCTGATTTTCAGAAGGCAGACACTCACCACTTTCAGAAAAACAAGGCTACTTTTAAGTGGCTGAAATTGGACATGGCTGAAATTGAGCACCTAACATCTCTAGTCACTTTTGAAAATTTAGGCCCATCTTTCCATCACCACAGAATGAGTGTGTCACTCAAATGACTTAGTAAGAAGAAAAAGACCACTTGGCTCTTAACCTTCCAGTAAAATAACTCAACTTTCAAAATGGAAATCCTTCTGATTGTGAAATCAAATACGGCAGGGAACCCGCTTTCCAGTCTCCTGCAGATTTGCACAACTGGCTTCTGCAAGAACCCAAATAAAGCCCAAAACAGAAGGACTTGCGTAAACCCCAATAGAGTTAGATACCTCAATATTTGTATTTGTGTTTACATTTTCATTGTCATCTTTATTGCATAAAGCCACCTAGATAGTGAGATCTAGTCCATTCAGGAACTGGAAAGTGCTTCAAGAAGACTAGATCTTTCCTGATTTAGGCTCCATAAATGACTATGTGGGCGGTTTAAAAAAAAAAACATCATCATCCCTGGAAAAATGAAACAAATACAGGTGCTTTAAGTAAAAATAATAGATCCCACCTTCAGCCCTATTGGATACTCCTCTCCCATCATGGTGGGATTACAAAGGAAGTCACATTTTAATAGTTCGATCACTGACAGTAGAAGGCTCAGAAATCCAATTAACAGTTTGTGTGCAGCATGTTGCTCATTGTGTGAACTTTCAGGTTGCTGTGCTGAGCAGAATGAGGACAACTCTCTTTTCATACATGTTTTCTCTCTCTCTCTCTCCCTTCCAGCTCCCCACTCTCCCCACCACCACATTGTAGCTAAGCGCACAGAGATTCAACCCTCCCTCTTCCCCCCCATCCCATATCATTAATGCTCAGACTTGCCATTTGTGTGGTATCTCTTTATCAAACACTCTGCCTAAGCCAGGATGTGGCCAGCCCTTGTAATAGGGTGTATGTAAATTAAATTCTTCCCAGGAGGCCTTGCTGCAAACTATTTGTGGTTCATAAGGAATTTGTGGTGGGGGAGACTTGTTACTTCAGTAATCACAAGCTCCTGAGTTCCCTCGAAATTGGAGAAGCAGCAATAATAATCCATCCTGCACCGTTCCTAGTGCTTTGAGTCACTCCATCAGAGGAGCTTGCTTTGCATCTAAATTAGCTGTGACAAAGGGAGAGGAGAGATGATTTTACATAATACAGGGATGGTAAGAAAACTGAAAACTTTCTTCCGTCTGTCTCTATCTCATATGAAACTGCATCAGTCAGTGTCTTAAAAACACAGGAGTGCAGATGGAGGAATGTGCAGATAATACAGCAATATACCTGCTGCTCATGAATATTTGATTCTGTAATTATTTGGGAGGGAAAATCCCATACTGCCACATTTTAGCCTTTTACTCCCCTGACTCTTTTTTCCAGCACTACTGGCTGTGATTGCACTGTGGAAGTTTTAGAGGGGTTACTTTTGGAGGAGTCGGGGACAGGGAAAGAAAAGTGTGGGTGAGAGAATGGGGGGAGAAGCGTCAGTAAGATTTTTAGAAATGAACGAAAAAGCAGTCACCATGAACTGGTTATTAGAGCTCCAGCAGATTTGACCGTTAAGCACAGCAGTAGTTCAGCTGAGAAGTAAATCCAGGCCCTGGCCATGTGGGATCATAAACAATGCCAAAATGTGATTTTTTTGCAAGAGATAGGTGTATTTGATCTGGCATCCTGGACAAATTCTTATTTGGGTAATCCAGGGGTCGGCAACCTTTCAGAAGTGATGTGCCGAGTCTTCATTTATTCACTCTGATTTAAGGTTCCGCGTGCCGGTAATACATTTAATCCTTTTTAGAAGGTCTCTTTCTATAAGTCTATAATATATAACTACACTATTGTTGTATGTAAAGTAAATATGATTTTTAAAATGTTTAAGGAGCTTCATTTAAAATTAAATTAAAATGCAGCACCCCCTGGACCGGTGGGCAGGACCAGGGCAGTGTGAGTGCTACTGAAAATCAGCTCGCATGCTGCCTTCGGCACCCGTGCCATAGGTTGCCTACCCCTGGGGTAATCCATCTATGTACATTTTTCATTAATTTGTTGCTATGTTATTCCTCTTCATTTCCTTTCTGGAACTGCGTGCTGGGTAGCATTTCAGGATGCCATTGCCATTGTTCTTTCCGTCCCTTCCTGAAAAATGTGTTCTGTTGTACCTATAAACATTAATAACAGCAAGACTCTGGAATAGTCCTTCAAAGGAACTGGTGGAAACCCCATAATTTGGGATGTCTAAGACTGAATTAGACAAAGCACTTGATAGTCCAGTTCTGCAGCGGCAGGCAGGGCTGGCTCTAGGTTTTTTGCCGTCCCAAGCAAAAAAAAATGTGGCCATCCCCCGGGCTCATGTGGTCCTTGCGGGTTGGACCAAGTCACACTGCTGGCGAGCTACCCAGCCTGGCTGTTGCTGCCGAGTAGCCAGAGGGGCCTGGAGCTGCGTGGGAGACACCGACCAGCTCTGCCTCCTGTCTCTCCTTCCCCGCGAGCACGCCTGGGGGCTTGGCGCTGCCCTCGGGAGCTGGGCATCGCAGCCCCATGCCGGCAGGAGCAAGCAGCGGGTGTTGGGGGGTGGGAGAGGAGGTTGCCCGGTCTCTCCAGCCAGGGCGGTCAGCATCTAGCCCAGGACACTGCCTCAGGTCGGAGCTGGATCCCCAGCATTATGCTGCCCCTGGTAATCTGCCGCCCCAAAGCACCTGCTTGTTTTGCTGGTGCCTAGAGCCGCCCCTGGCGGCAGGCTATAGAAAATATGATCCAATAGATCTTTCTAACTTCCATTTCTTTAGAGGGGCCCCAAACAAAAAATGTTTATTGGAACTCCCACAAATTTTGGTTCAGATAAAATGTAACCTAGATCCAAATTGCCGCAGGTTTGCCAAAGCCAGACTCTGACCTCCTCAACCCATTCCAGATTATGTCTGTGATGCTGGTATTCCCCTCTCAGAACTGGCATTTGGGATCCTGAGTTCCAGTACAATGTTCCTACCATTTTTGTTCTTGTTTGCTTGTAAAGCAATGCTTTCGTGGGATGGGCTTTGCTGGCAGCATGAATCGCATAAAACATGATTTGCCCCTGTGTCAAAGTATGTGGAACTTAAGTGCATCAGAATCTGTTGCTGGATTCTGCCTGAGGCAAGCATTTGATTTTGTAGTTTCCTTGGGTTCCTTCTTTAAGGACCCCTACCATGATTATCCACAGGACTTGAGGGGTTGTCTGAAACATTCAGCTGAGTATTTCATGTGTCCCCCAGGTCATATGGGTAATCAGGATTGGGACCCTCAAAGAATTAATCAGATAACTGAGGGGCGGGGTGGCAAGCTTAGTAACTGCCCACCTGCAGAGCACCTTCTCTGGTAGGCACATGAAGTAGCATTGACTGGCTCTGAAAGGAGCTACTCTAAGCCTTCCTTGGAGAGAAGGTCAGTGTAATGTGACCACAGGGCAGGGATCAGATTGGAGAAAAATGGTGGTGATGCTGCTCTCACAAAATAAGCTCCACCCATGGGAGTCACCGCAATGAGGTGTTGCACAGAGTAGAGTGTGCAGTTGTTAAAAATATGACACTGTGCACGGCTTAGCTCCACTGGGTTCCTTGAGCTTTGCTCCTCCTCAGCAGAGATTGAACATGCCCATGGGCTCTGCTAGGCTCCATAGGCTTGACTCCATATTGAGCAAGGGGGAAGTTAAGGAGTGATGGCATCTCCCAAATGCCTCCCACTTGCGGCACCAACATGGGCTGTCGCTCACAATAAACCATGGAAATCTGTGACTCTTCCGCTCCTTTTTACGTGAGGAATGAAATAACTAACTCTGCTGACACTTAAATGATCATCACAGGATCTCTGAGTTAACCCCTCACTGAGATGAATGGGGCACTTCAGCTCTCCAAGCTTTTATCCCAGGCTCTCTGCAGATTCATCGCTACATCAGTTACCCAGGTAATATTTCTGAGGTTTTCTTTGCAACCATAACACCTAGAGACTTACTTTTTTAAAATATGCTTCAGAAAGGTGTGGTGCATACATGTTTACAGACTGTTTCCAAGCCTGGCCATGGGGCAAAGAGACTGAGGAAAGCATTTGGTGGCTGAGAATCCTGGAGGACTCTCTCCTCACTTCTTTCCTGCTCAAAGAGAAGTGATGGATTTACTCTTACTATAGACAGCTGTCTTTAAATTGTAAATCCGAAAGGACAGGACCTGGGGAAGTGCCTGATCTTTGGTTTTGGTTAATCAGAGTTCACCTGTATACCAGGGTTTTGTTGCAAACACTTCTTAATGGCATGATACTCAAGGAGCTCAGCAGCAAGCTCATGTGGAGGACAAACGGATATAAAAAAAAGGTCAAAATTCAGGAAGGAGGAAATTCAGAATTGTTTCTAAGTTTCTAGGAGGATACTGGAACAACTACTGGAAACAGGACGAAGGACGAAGGAAAGAAAAAATTAGACTTGAAGAAAGTTTATGATAGAGAAGTTGATGGAGATGATAGGATAAGAGATATAAGTCAATAGCAACAAGGAAAATCACAAAGTAACAAAAACAAAAAATGTATGATATATATGATTTTTCATTTTTCAAGCTGGAGAGAGAGGAGAGTCTTGCCTGCATGGGGGCTGAGCTCCATGCCTGGGGTTGGGGTCGGGAAGGAATTCTTCCAGGGAAGATTGGCCTGGCCCTTTGGTTTTTTTCCTTCCTCCGAGCATGGGCAGGGGGTCGGCAAAGGAGTGGGTGGAGCGGCTTATGTGGCCTGCATCTTGCAGGAGGTCAGACTAGATGATCATAATGGTCCCTTCTGATCTTGAATTCTATGATTCTATGAAGAGACCAGCAGCTCCAGCCCCGCCTGGCTGCACCTGGCATTGTCTTCCTCTCCACATTCACATCTCCAGCTTACTGTGTGCTCATCTTAACTGTCTTGGTATCTGTTGTTCTGTATCCTGTGGCTGGTGCTCTGATTGCTGCTGCTTAATGGTTAGCTGGTGCTGTGGGGATACGAAAACAATAAGGGGGAAAATAGCCCCAGAATAGATGCTTCTATTACCAAGTAGGCCCTGGCAACATAACCCTCATGTTGAGATTGCTCTCCAAACGTCCTCCCTGTTCAAAGCGGGTGTTTCCAGAGTGTTTGAGATGTTGTAGACTGGGCAGAGGAAGCAGATGTGCATGCTGATTATAGACTTGTACTGGAAAATGGAAGGGTAGGGAATGTCAGTGCAGCTGGGCTGTCCTTGGTGTGATATTATTCCACACCATCTCTGGCTGGTTTCGATCCAGCCCTCTTAGCCCCCCCAGTCTCGCATGGTGAGCCCTGTCGTCTTTTCCAGGTTTCCTTTCCTTTCCATGATGTGTGTGTGAACGTGCCACAAAGCAGCATGCCAGACAAGATACTAGAACTGCCATTTACTGTGCTGGCTGCAGTCCTGAAGAGCTGGCAGACTCCTCATTTTTTAGCACAATTAAGTGTCAAAGCTGTATAGAAGGTTAGGCAGCAATGGTGTCTCAATGGCGAGGCGCTGGCTAACATTTATTGTGTATTTAGCTATGCCTTTTACAGCTCTGCTTGACCTACTCATCAGCAGTGCTGTTCATTCACCGAATTGAAAGTAACGTGTTCTAGCAGCCTGTGTACTCCTGCAGTTTATACTGAGAATGGGGTGTTAACAGCTGAACTACTTCCATGTCCTTTGTGAAGTTTTTGGAAGTTCATTGGCCAGCACTTACCTGCAATTTCATCTGTCTCTTTGACTCCAGCAATTATGTTTGTCCTTCCCTCTGCTGGTCTCTGCTTACTCTCATCCCTACTTCTTCTTTCTGCTGTATTAAATTGCAGGCCAGATTATAGTCAAAGCCTCTTTCATTTCTCCAGGGCTAGCTGGGCAGTGATTGATGACTGTCTTTAATTCAACAGAGCTTAGGTGGGGAGAATTCTGTCCTCCTCTTGATGCTTAGAAGTAACTCCCAGTATTTATTTCCATGTGTTTATAAAGTCTCCTGAGCTGTCAGTGCTTAGAGAGTTATTTAGGGTTTGCAAAATGTGGAGATAAGCATCCAAAACAAACTATGATTTGCCAACAAAATAATTCCAACTCCCAAGGTTGTAGGAGGCCAAATGAAGAAGCTCCCGCATCAGTAACCAAGTCCCTCTACAGCTGCTCCCCAAAAGCCCCTGGACAAAGGAATGCACATTGGAGGCATGACTTGAGAATCCCCAAATCTGGGCTTTGTTGGACCCAGGATGGGAGTAGGGGCTGAGTGTTATGGTGGATGAGATCAATGTATAGGGAATGCAGTGTTGCCAGCCCCAAAAATTCAAACATCGTGAGTCAAACTAAAAAAAAAAAACCACACATGGATTTTAAAAAGAAAATTAATGTTTTTTGAGCCGTGTTCTGATTTTTTTTCAGTGTGTGTGACTATTAGTCAAACACAATTTTGGCCACCACCTCCCTATATCAATTAATTTTGTGCTCAACCCCCCCACATCAATTCTGCACCCTATGCCCCAAATCAATTAGCCTTGTGCACCACTCCACCAACTCCACCCAGCTAGACACATAACAATCATTTGTTGGAAAAATACAAAGTGTCCAATAAATTCTTGGAATATCTTGGGGACAGCTTCTTCTTTCAGAAGGAAGGAAGTAACTGGGAGGTGGGGGCAACCATTTTAGTCTTGATTGTGACTAACGGGGGCATTCTTTGTGAATTTGAAGGTGGCAGGGAGCTTGGGTAGAAGTGATTATGAAATGATAGATGTCCTGATTCTAAGGAAAGGAAGGAGTTAGAGCAGAAGAATAAGGACAATGGACTTCACAGAAAAAACTGACTTTATCAAACTCAGACAACGGGTAGGGTACGTCCCAGGGGAAGAAAATCTAAGGGAAAAAGGGAGTTTAGGAGAGTTGGCTGTTTCTTAAGGAGACAGTGTTAAAGGAACAATAGCAAACAATCCTGATGCAAAAGGAAGGATAGGAAGAATTGTGTGAGGCCAGTATGACTGCACCAGGAGCGCTTTACTTGAAAATCAAAAAGGAATCCTACAAAAAGTGGAAACATGAACAAATTGCTAAGGATGAGTACAAAAGAACAGTGCAAGCACTTAGGGACAAAATCAGAAAGGCTAAGTCACAAAATGAACAAGACCTAGCAAGGGATATAAAAGGCAATAAGAAAAGGTTCTTTAAATACATTAGGAGAGAGAGAAAGACGAAGGTCCCTTTCTTAGTGGGGAAGGAGAGTTAATAACTGATGACCTCAAGAAGGCTGAGATGTTTGTGGTGTTTGTTTTTGCTTCAGTCTTCACTAAAAAGATTAATAATGACTAGGTGCTGGGCAGAGTTAATGTTAACAAGGGGGAAGGAACACAAGCCAGAATAAGGACAGAACATATTTAAAAATATTTAGAAAAGTTAGATGTAGGCAAGTTGGCAGGGCCTCATTAAATTCACTCTAGGGTACATAAGGAACTAGCTGACGCAATCTCGGAACCATTAGTGATGATCTTTGAGAACACATGGAGGATGGGTGAGGTTCCAGAGGACTGCAGAAGGGTAAACTCAGTACCTGATTTTAAAAAAGAAGACCAAGGGAATTATAGACTAATAAACCTAACTTCAATACCTGGGAAGATATTAGAACAAATTATTAAAGAATCAATTTGTAAGTACCTAGAGGGATAATAGGGTTATAAGGAATAGCCAACATGTATTTGTCAAGAACAAATCATGCTAGACCAATGTAATTATCTTCTTTGATAGGGTTACTGGCCTAGTGGATGGGGGGGAAGCCGTAGACATGATGTATCTTGATTTTAGTAAGGCTTTTGACAAAGTCCCTAATGGCATTTTCATAAGTAAACTAGGGAAATGTGGTCTAGATGAAATCACTAGTAGATGCATGGTTGAAAGACCATACTCAAAGAGTAGATATGGTTCCTTGTCAAATTGGAGGGACATATTTAGTGGGGTCCTGCAGGGGTATGTCTTGGGTCTGGTACTATTCAGTTTTCAAGTACACAAAAGGTTTTTACAAGGAAGAGAATGAAAAATTGTTTTAATTAATCTCTGAGGATACGACAAGAAGCAATGGTCTTAAATTGAAGCTATGGAGGTTTAGGTTGGACTTTGGACATTAGGAAAAACTTCCTAACTGTCAGGGTAGTTAAGCATTGGAACAAATTGCCTAAAGAGGTTGTGGAATCACCATCATTTGAGGTTTTTAAGAACAGGTTAGACAAACACCTGCCAAGAATGGTGTAGTTATTACATAGTCCTGCCTTGAGTGCAGGGGATTGGACTAGATTACCTATTGAGGTCCCTTCTAGTCCGACGCTTCTATGATTATATTCAGCATTTTTTATTAATGACTTGATAATGGAGTGGTGGATATGCTTATAAAATTTGAGGATGACACCAAGCTGGGAAGGATTGCAAATCCTTTGGAGATCAGGACTGGAATTCAAAACAACCTAGACAAATTGGAGAATTAGTCTGAAATCAACAAGATGAAATTCGATAAAGACAAGTGCAAAGTACTTCACTTAGGAAGGAAAAATAAAATGCACAACTACAAAATGGGGAATAACTGGCTAGGCGGTAGAACTGCTGAAAAGGATCTGGGAATTATAATGGGGCTTAATCTGCAGCAAGGGAGATTTAAATTAGATATTAGGAAAAGATTTCTGTTTATAAGGGTAGTTAAACTCTGGAATAGGCTTCCGAGAGAAGTTGAGGAATCCCTGTCACTGGAGGTTGGACAAAAAGAACAGGTTGGACAAACATCCATCAGGGATGGTCTAGGTTTACTTGGTCCTCCCTCAGTGCAGGGCTTTGAACTAGATGGCCTCTCGAGTTCCCGTGCTGATACAGGTGCTGGAACTACTGGTGCTGGGGGTGCTGCTGCACCCCCGGCTTGAAGTGGTTTCCATTGTATGCAGGGTTTACAGTTTGCTTCAATGGCTCTCAGCACCCCCACTATACAAATTGTTCCAGCACCCCTGCCCATCCAACCCTAATTTCTGATTCTATGAATTCTGCACCCCATTACCCACAGCCCCACATCTGCCTTTTGTCCCCCTACACACCTCTGCTCCTCATGCAGTTTCAGGGGTTCTTCACAGGCAGCCTCTTTCCAGACTTTTAAGGGCTCTTCATACCCCCTTCCCAGTCTTTAGGGGATATTCAGATTAAAACAGGGCCCTCTTCTCCCCCTTCCCAGGCCTGGTGTTGCAGCTGAGCAGAGATATTTTTTTTCTCTTGGACAATCCTTAAAATCTCCTTTGGTTTGTCAAACAAAAGGCTGCAGCAAACCCTGCTTCCAGGATGGAGCAGACGGCAAGAATGGGGTGGCAGCAGATGCAAGCAAGGAGGGGAGATGAGAACTACCTCCATCGCTCCCAGCCCATTGTCACTGATGATAGTTTTTTCTAGCAAATACTTTAAAACCCAATGGCATATATAACTATCACGGCTAGATGGGATTTTCAGAAGCACTCAGTGTTGGCCTAACATGTCCCCCACTGAAGTCAATAGTAGAACTCCAGTGGGAGCAGGGTTCAGCCAGTGCTGAGTGCTTCTGAAAACCGCATCTATCGTGAGCAGGTGACTCTCACCCTGGCACGGTGTAGAGGTTGTATACACAAAACACAAGGTTGCACTGAAGTATTTATATGGTGCTTTCTGCTAGTGCACATTTGCTGCTTTGACGATGTCCCTTTCTCTCCCATCCCAGCCATGTTTTTCCTAAAGAAAGCAGTTGCTGAATAATGGGTAGATTTGTGTGCAGCTAACTTTTCCCTTGAGTAGTTACGGGAATGTAGTCAGGGGCAGTTTTGTTCACCACGGTCAACAAGAGGCTCCCTAAAATGGTAGAAACTGTACCATGGGGAATGTCACAAGCTGAACTGAAAAGTGGAAAAAATAATGTATTTTTCTGATCGCTTTGTAATTTACACGCTCCTTTTCAAATGAGCTTGAAAATCAAGATCCTCATAATTTCTGGTCATTAAATATCTTATGGCATCTTTCATAAAAGCGGAGTGTCCTGGTGAAATCCTAACTCAGTGAACTATATTTTACTTTCCTCAATTCTCCCTACTGTACTTCCTTTGTACTAAATTAGAATGTAGTGTTGCTATGTGCTCTTGAAAAGCAGCCCCAGAGGTGGCTGCATTTCAGTGTTGGATGAAGTATGTAGTAAATAGTTAGTACGTCAGCTTGTTGTGTTCGCAAAGGGCTTTTGGCAATGAAAAGTGCTATAGAACTGCATATTGTCTTATTAGATACATGTCTAAAATGGAATTAAGGGTCTTATTCTGGTCAGGATACACCTGAGTTCATCTATGGCTGGAGAAATTGTCTAGGGCCTCATAAGAACATAAGAACGGCCCTACTGGTTCAGACCAAAGGTCCATCTAGCCCAGTATCCTGTCTACCAACAATGGCCAATGCCAGGTGCCCGAGAGGGAATGAACAGACTAGGTAATCATCAAGTGATCAATCCCCTGTTGCTCATTCCCAGCTTCTGGCATACAGAGACTAGGGGCACCATTCATAAGAACATAAGAACGGCCGTACCGGGTCAGACCAAAAGTCCATCTAGCCCAGTATCTGTCTACCGACAGTGGCCAATGCCAGGTGCCCCAGAGGGAGTGAACCTAACAGGCAATGATCAAGTGATCTCTCTCCTGCTGGCCATCTCCACCCTCTGACAAACAGAGGCTAGGGACATTCTTTACCCATCCTGGCTAATAGCCGTTTATGTACTGTAGCAGAGCTCTGACCTTGCTCCCGTGGGTCCTGCGCTTCTAGGCGGTTTATGCTAGCCTCAGTGGCTCACTGTGACCCTCCACGTAGCCCTTCTCTCTCTAGGGCCAGGGTTACATTCTACTGAGCCCTTTTCATCATAGGCTGCAAGGAGGTTGGTGAGAGAACTCCCACAGTCTCTGTTCAGCCTCCTGTCCTGACAGGGACCTGACTTCCCCTTCCAGGAGATGTTCCTGAAGTGGTGGTTTGGGGGGGAACCCGGGCCCGCCCTCTACTCCAGGTTCCAGCCCAGGGACCCTAATGGTAGCAGTTGTTGGCAGCCAACCTTTCACTGCCAGAGTTGCTACATTTCCCTGGGCCACTTCCCCACAGCTCTCCTGCTTCTCCCTTCTTCACCCTTAACTTAGGGCTCCTTTAACGATGGTTTGAGGGTGTCTTCAGTAACCAGCCCTTCAGCAGCACTTCCTCTCCTCTGGCTCCCTGACTTCCCTGCCTGACTGGAGTGAGCCCTTTTTATAGTATCAGCAGGGCCTTAATTAGAGTCAGGTGGTCACATTATCTGAATGGCCTCACCTGACTCTTTACAGCTTAATTAGAGTCAGGTGTTTCTCATTAGCCTGGAGCAGCCCCTGCTCTGGTCACTCGGGGAACAGAAAACTGTTAATCCAGTGGCCAGTATATCTCCCTTCTGCTACTCTGCTGTACCCAACTGGCCTGGGTCTATCACAGTACTTAACCTCCATGAATTTATTCAGTTCCCTTTTAAACACTGTAATAGTCCTAGCCTTCACAACCTCCTCAGGCAAGGAGTTCCACAAGTTGACTGTGCGCTGCGTGAAGAAGAACTTCCTTTTATTTGTTTTAAACCTGCTGCCTATTAATTTCATTTGGTGACCCCTTGTTCTTGTATTATGGGAATAAGTAAATAACTTTTCCTTATCCACTTTTTCCACATCACTCATGATTTTATATCCCTCTATCATATCCCCCCTTAGTCTCCTCTTTTCCAAGCTGAAGAGTCCTAGCCTCTTTAATCTTAATCGAATTCCTGCCCATCCTGGCTAATAGGCATTGATGGACCTATCCTCCATGAATTTATCTAGTTCTATTTTGAACCATGTTATGGTCTTGGCCTTCACAACATCTTCTGGCAAGGAGTTCCACTGGTTGCCTCATCCTGCAAAACCTCACTGACTTGAGTAATCCTTCAGACTTCCCTTGCTACTTCCTTTACTCAGGTGGGAAAGATGATATAGCACCTGGAGCTCAGTGGCTGTGAGCTCCAAGGGCTTTTCTCAGAGTGTTGTGGACATCGGGCACTGGGATCTGTAACAAACCATGACACTGGGCTCAGCCCAGACAAAAAAAGATTTGACCTGAACTGCCCAAAATGCAAATGGAGCCTTTTTTAAGTTTCCCCAAAGGTGCAGAGAACTTTTTTCTAGTAAAGTTATTTTTCATTTCTGAATGCAAGTAAAGGCGTTTACACTGCTGTATTATTATCATCGTCGCAGTAGCTCCCTAGCAGTCCCAATCATGGACCAGGACACCTTTGTGCAAGGTGCTGTTCAATTGCAGTGTGTTACGTTTTTCAGCGGGACCACCAGTGGCACAATCCTAGTAGACTCAGAACCACCCACAACGGAACTAAACAAACCACGAGAGATGCTGCTCTTATAATATTCCTGGACCAACCAGAATCAGAAGGCACCGTGACTCCCCTGCATGAAGCTGTGCACAAGGAGCTAGATCACGTCTCCCAGAGCCACATGTGGAGTGGATCCGTCATACGTGGATATGCCTCTACAAGTGCAGAAGAGGCACCACTCCTCTGGCCAAGAACCTGCTGGAGAGCCCTCATGCAGGGGTGATAGAAGAAGAGGATCAAAATGAATGGCCCAATAAAGTTTCCCCCAATCAAGAACATGATGAATTTGTCCATAAGTGAGTAGATATTCAATACTGCGGCCTACACCCTTAGAACTTACGTAACTGTGCAACCTTACTATAACCTACATCCTCCCTTTCCCTCCTCTCTCCCACTTGGTTTCTGTTGCTCTTGTTCATTGATTTCTACTTTAAATTAGGTTATATGCTACTTGGGGCAGGGGCCATGTAAAACATGTAGTGCAGCTGGTTTTCTGTATAAACAATAAATTCTCCTGCTTGTGGGAGTCATGTGGAGAACAAACGTTTCAGCCAGCAACTGAGCTCTGCATGTGGGCAGTTGCTTTTGGAGTTACAGAGCTCCATCTGGCCACACTGCTGCAGAGGGTGGGCATTGCAGTCCCATCAATGTAACTGATTGATTACATGTGTTAAATTATTTAATTCTGCAAACCCATACATGTTTTCATACTTCATACAGGAGGGGGAGAAAAACCCTGACTAGATTGGGGGAAAGTCCCACAAATTTCTATTAAATTAATTTCAGGAAATAAAAGAAGAGTCATACCATGGCTGCTGCAGGGAGATGGTAGTGATGAATATAAGGTAGTAGCATTAGCCCAGATCCTCAGAAATACCTAAGCTCCTAACTTCCATGGAAAACCGTGGAAGTCAGGGTCCTAAATACTTTTCAAGGTCTGAGCCATACAGCCTTTGCCTTGAGGTCATTGTTCAAATCCAGCACTGGTCCATAGTGAATGAAGGATGTTACCATCTGCTGATTACTTAACTGACTATATGAAATTAGCTTGTTTAGACTTGAAGCATCATCTAGAGCTCTGAGTGTCCATCCTCATGCAGAGGCCATGCTGATTTTCTGTCTCCTTCCAATTTTAGTACCTGTGCTGCCAACTGGAGCCCAAAAGGTTGGCCACTGCAATACCAAATGTGGAAAAGGTGGTGCCACATTCTCTGCTTTTCTGAAAAGGAGACAAGTGACCATTATAATTTTGCCTTTACAGTCCCCACCAAAGACAGGCAGAAGGAACCTCAAAGGACAGTTCATGTAGCAGTGAAGCACTTGCTTCTGTTGCTGCCAAGCTATGTCAGCACTGGGTGGAAACTCAGGTCCTGTATGGGACTTGAACTCACCAGCTTTTGTCCTCAAGGCTGAGACACAACTAAGTGGGACAGACTCAGGCTAGTTCAGTTTCCCAGAGGGATTGGTATCCACAGCACAAAAGCACTGCAGCACTTGGCACTAGAATTGTGTCCTTTGCTGGCCTCTTCAGCAAACAGAGTGAATGGGTGCAGATGCTGAATTACCTTCTGACTCTGTGGAGATGATCTCTCAAGGCAAGGCTGAGACATGGCAAAGGGCAGCAACTGGGGGTGAGGAGAGGCAAAACCAACTCGGGGGGCGGGGGGGATGGCTTCCATTTGTACTTGTTCTCTGGATAAACAGGGGACCCTGTGCTGTCAATCATGCTTGTTTCAGAAGCAATTCTTCTAAAAGAAATATATATATTTTTTAAATCCCCAAATACCTGTAAGTTATTGTCCAACGTAATAAACCCTTGCATGGGATTTGTCAGCCTGTGTCAAACGCAACCCTTTAATAGCAGGATTGCATTGCATATACATTAATTTAGGTTCCTGAGAGTGACCCACTCATCCCAATGACACTGGGAAGTGAAGACTTCTTGACACGTTTGTGGCTTGTCAAGCACAGCTCGGTTCTGGTAGCTTCTCCCACCTTTGACTAATTGCTGACCTGACATCTTTCTGATAGTGACCTTGTTTCAGCTAGTAATTCAAATATCTCTGTGTCAGAAATAATAAGTGCCACAGTGAGATGAACAAGCAGAGCTTAAGTTGAGCACAGATTAATGGGGTTTTAATATTCCTAATTTAATCACTCCTTTCTGTCTGAATGTGTGCAACATGATGTAGCAGCTAATTATTTTTTTAACCATGATGGGGAATCTTTCCTAATCATTTTTATATTTAACATGAATGAAGGGAGGGCAGTGATTAATGAGGGAATAAATCTTACGAAACAGAAGCAAGCACATGATCGGTTAAAAATGCGGCTGTTTGATTCTCCCCTTGCTGCAAATACTTAACCAACTGCACCTTTTCAATTCAAATGGCAAGCTGTTTTCAGCCTGAAAAAAGGACTGAAACTAGGCTTATCCTCATGATATAGTCCCACCAGAATCTCTGTGTGTGAACATCTTTGTAGCAAATACACAGTTAGTTTTTCTTTTTCTCTTTAAAACACAGGCTCACAAATAGATACATTAATGGGTGGATAGATGTCTTTTGAAACATTTGTTCTTGACAAGGTGTTTGGAATTGCAGATGAGAAGCAAACAGGCTCTGAGCATCTGTCTGTCGCTCCAAATGCAGTAAACTACCCTACATTTCCATTGTGCTAAGGCAGTGAGACAAAGCCAGGCAACACAAAGCTTAAATGGACACTTGAGCTATTTGATCTCTTCTAAAGTCCTTTTTTTAACATTTTTTTCTTTTCCTCCCTTCACTGTTTTTTCTTAAATCAGGAATCTGTCCTTCATCTGAAGTTCCATTTGAATGTCCTTCTCCTTTGTATATGTCCTCAAGTTTGTTACTCTAGGGTTTGTGAACTGTGGGTTGTGCACCCTAGTTTGTTATTGTTGAATGGCTCATGAGTTCTGTGCTGCACAGTAAAGATTGTGGGTGGTAAATTGCTTCTGAAGGTTAGTGCTTTGTTGTTGTAGGTTTGTCTGTAAATGCGGGGTTGCATCCACGGGTTTGTTAGTGTAGGGTTTCTTGTGCATGTCAGTTTGTTTTTCTGCAGGGTTGATCGTGAGCAGAGTGCTGCACAGACTGATGGTTGCAGAAGGCTTTGGCTATGCATAGTGGATTGTTATTGCAGGGTTCCTCCTGAGTGCTGGATTTCTGGCATTGGTTCACACAAAGGTGTCACACAAATTGAGTAGTTTCCCTCTTCATTAACTACTGTAGTGGATAATCTAGACTCTAAGAAATGAAAGACCATTCTGGGTGCCCAAGTCTGCTCTTCTACCAACACTTACAAGCTAGTAAGAACTTTAATAACTTACTGGGATGATTTCCCCACTGCCAGTGACCAAGCAGCCCTTACAGATGGCCCTAATTCCTCTGAGTCTCAAACAGGTTGTAAAACTGGTTTAATTGGCTGTGAAAAGTGAGAAAGCCTTCTTAAATACAGCTTTTATAGATTAAAATACTATAATCTGTTGCTTATTGTGATGGGGTATATTGGCTCTTTAAGATTGAAGGGGGCCAGAAGACCCCATTCCAGGCACATTGGAATATAGAAAGGCTTGGAAACGGCATTGTAGCTGGAAGATGAGGTGTTCCCAGGGAATTAGTAGTAGTTGGATGGGAAAACCAGTATACTGCACTGGGACCAGGAGCCCTGTAGTGTACAGCTCCCCTCTCTGCTCACCAGTTGTTGGGAAGTCTCTGAAGGAGGCAAGTATATACAGGGCCAGCTCTAGGCACCAGTGCTCCAAGTATGTGCTTGGGGTGGCACTTTCCAAGGGGTGGCACTTTGGCTCCTTTTTTTTTTTTTTGCTTGGGGCACAAAAAGCCGGGAGCCAGCCCTGAGTGGAGGTGAGCTGCGGTGGTGGGGGGCGTGGGGAGGGCCGCAGGAAGTAACCTTGGAGGGGAGCAGAGCGTGCCGCTGCTCCACTTCTCTCCCCTCCCTTCCAGGCTTGCCACCCCCCTCCCTCCCAGGCTTTCCACAAAACAGCTGATTCGCGCCGCAAGCCTGGGAGGGAGGCGGGAGAAGTGGAGCGGCGGCGGCGCGCTCAGGGCAGCAGGTGGAGGGGAGGGCCGCAGGAAATAACCCGGGAGGGGGCAGAGGAACCGCTCTCCCCAGCTCACCTCCGCCTTCTCCCCGTGCGCGCCGCCACTCCGCTTCTCCCCCCTCCCTCCCAGGCAAGCCTGGGAGGAATGGGTAGGAGGGGAAATGCGGCGTGCCCGGGGGAGGAGGCGGGGCTGGGGATTTGGGGAATGGGTTGGAATGGGGCGGAGTTGGGCCGGGGCCGCGAGGGCATGGGAAAATTTTTTTGCTTGGGGCAGCAAAAACCTTGGAGCTGGCCCTGAGTATATATTATATGCTGCCTTCTCACTCAGAACAGGGAGTGTCCTGACAGGGAGAAGGAAGCCAGTAAAGACAACCTCGTTACAGGGTGACATGCAGCAAAACACAGGTGTGCCATGTTTTGATCACGGGTCGTACATTTCAATGACCTGTGACCCACATTGACAGGTTTCAGGTTTGAGAGCAATGCCACCAGGGGGATTTATTATTATTTGTATTGCAATAGTGCTCAGCAGCCCAAGTTACAGCCCAGGGCATCACTGTGCTAGGTACTGTGCAAACACAAAACAAAAAGACAGCCCCTGCTCCAAAGAGCTTACAGATCTGAGCATAAGATGAGACAATAGGTGGAGACAGACAGATGGAGGAGCCCAAGGAAGCAATAAGACAATACTGGATTTGTATTCAAAGTATTTTAGGAAGGTATTCTCAAAGGCAGTTAATTAAAATTCTACCCTTGCAGTCCTCAGATTCAAATACATTTTATACTGTTCACCTTTCTATTTATTTATGTTTCTGTTAAAACTAAATAAAAAAATACAGGGAAAAGTATTATCACTTTGTCTGACTTGAGATGGGGAACATGCATCAGGATCAGATGGAACATTTTAAGCTACCAAGATCCTGTTTATGTTAATATGTGCCTAGTAGTAAAGGACACAGGAACGAGGACATGCAAAGCATAAGCAGATTTGTTTCCAAATAGAATTTTTTGCCCAAGTTCTTTCCATGAGGTCTTCTCAGCCACTCTATATAGCATTGCAAATGGTGGTATAATTGCATTTGTCTTACAAACTGTCTTTCCTTGAGGGCAAGCTTCACTTTGCTCTTGATTTGATTGTGTACTTTTAATCTCAAAGAAAAGCTAACACATAAGTATTCATTACAAAATTGCACTTTACATGGTCAGTGTCCTCTCCTGTAATTACAGGTCCCATCTGAATGGTATTTCTTTTTCTGTATTTTCAGCTGTTTTTGCAGCACAGGAGTTTAGTTCTCTCCAGCAGTTACACATTCACTGGATAAATAAATAATCACACTATTTCTGCTGTCAAAGCTGAAAGCATGCACAGCTGTTTGCCACACGATAGGCTGGGACTACAAGGTATAACATTTCTTAATTAGACTGACCTGGGTTTGCGAAGCAGCATCATTAGCTCAGGAAACTTAATTGCAAATGACAAGCCAAATTCTGCTCTCAGTTACTAGGAGAGGTACAGTATTTCCCACTGGGGGCTTGATCCTAAGAGGTGCTGAGCATTTCTCTCTCCCCATTTCACTTCAGTGGAAGTTGTAGGTGTATCCAGCACTTCTCAAAATCAGGCCCTGAATTAGCACAATAATTAGAGAGTGGTTCAAAGCAGCAGTGATATTCCAACTTCAGAGGACTAGTCCATGCCAGAGAACTGCTCTGCTGGTCACTCGACAGGTGGGATATCCCTGGTGTAAGCACCATCAGCACAAAGTATTAGCACCAGCCGTGCTTTTTTGGTGGTTGATTACCTGCAGTTTTGCCCCACATCCACCCAATGTGCTGTGCTATTCTGTTACATTTGTCCTCTGGATACCTGCCCCATGGTCCTGGCACAGCTCCCTGAACCATTAGCTTCTGGGAGATTTGAAAAGGCCTCTGGGAACCCAGGGAATTGTGAGTTGGGAAAAATGGTCAAACACCAGTGATTTCTGGTGAAATCATCAGTGCTCCGATCCTGGTGCCATTTTTTATCTCAAAATAGAGGCCAGAAAGAGTGCTCTGCATTTATTCCTGACTTGGCAACCAAGATTTTTCTGCTTGAGCTTTGCAAAAGCAATTGTGTGTCACCTGAGGTAGCAAAGCAGCAGAGAAGGTTCTGGTGGTATGTTCAGAGAGCCAGAGACTGAGATGAGGTGTTTATAGTCCATGATGCAGCAGCGGTATACTCACCATTACCCAAGTAGCTGGCTCGGAGTGATAATTGAGGGTGATATTCACCCAAAGGGGTCAGACCATGACCATGAGATCTAACTGTTCTCAACAGCTGGGATGAGCTTCAGTGGCTGCAGAACTTCAAGATAAAATAAGGAATCTTTTCTGCATCTCTGTGATGAACTGGCTGGATATTGCAGGGACATGCCACCAGGAGGAGAGGCAGGTTGTCATGGAATAGAAAGTATCAATTGCCCCGTGGGTGTTGACTACTACAGATAATGTATTGGTCAATTGGGTACCAGTTTGTGGTTGGGGAAGTCCATGAAGTGTGATCCCTTGGAGAAGGTGTCAGAGATTAACCCGTAGTGTGTTGTGGGGTGTCTGATCAAAATGGCCAACGAGCCAAGAATGATTCAGGATTTAAACAGTTGGGGTTTTGATGGAATGCACTTGGCTATCCTGTGACCCCTCCCCCCACTCCAGGTGATCCCAGAAGTATATTAACACAAAGTATATTAACTCAATAATGATGCAGGTGTTAGGGGTTAATTGTGGCAGATTCATGGACTCTTACATGAGTTAATGGGGAAAGTATGTTATGCCAGAAATGTCAAAGCCTCTGGACTTTTCAGAAGCAGGAAGAGGGTTACTCTATTTCCATCCAACACTGGCATTAATGGTGTTTCCATCCTCACCATGTCTCTAGATAACCCGGCATACCCGCTTTTGCTGTGGCAAATTAAACCTTTTCTTGATTGCACAAACCTAAATACAGAGATTCAACTATGATAATGGCGGAGTGTGCTTTTTGGTGACTGAAAACAAGGTGGAAATGTCTTCTGACCCTCAATGGTGGTTCAGATCCACCTGCTGCATTTGTCATAATGTATCTGAAAGCAAAGGTGAAATTTTGAATGCGCGGTGCAGTGCTGAGGGAGTGACCTGTGTGCAACACAGGGGCACCCTGATCCTGATTGGAAACTTTGGATCTTACCATAATACGTCTCATAAAAATGCAATGAACTGGTACAGCAAGAATAATGGGAGGAGAAGCTTTCCTTACATTCCCTGTTCCTTACTAATTTGCCTCAAACCTTAGCAGGAGGTGACCTCTCATAGGAATGATCAAAGAGATAAGTGTCAAGGTGCCAGCTGAAGTGGCACTTTTTGTGATAGACACTTGTAAGAAGATTGAGCCCTTCATCTCAGTTCACATGGGGCAAAAAAACTGCAGGCAGCCTGTTATCTCTGCCAGCCCAAGATGGATCCAGACCAGTGGTCTAGAGGCAAAACGTTCTATATCCCATTACCAACCTCCCCACATCATTCAGGCCCCTGACTGTAAGAATTCTGAGTAATTCATGTCCCTTATTAGAATCTCAGGCAAGAAAACAAGAGAATTTTGAGATGCCTGCGACACCGGAGTTCTGCTGCACAGCAAATATAGTCACAGGGCTTCATCATATAGAACACACTTGGAGCGAGAGCATTCAGGTAAGGAAATGAAGGGCCGCAGGGCTCAGCTGTGCAAGATGAAAATAATTAGGGCATGTTTATCTCACACTCAAATCTACAGAGGCGAAAAGCAAGGGGCGGGCATGCGGGTTGAGAGAGAGGGGTGAAAAAAGAGAGTTAGTTCGTAGACAACTACACCTATTGGAGAGGTGTGTATCCTTTGGATAAATGCTCCCCCCCCCCTTTGTCCCATTACCCCCCTCCACCTCCAAAAGGCCTGATCCTTGCCTATACTGCTGTCTGTCCAAGTCCACTGTAGGTCTGTCTGTCTCTGCTGAGCTGGGCGCTATCTTTAAAATGTGTGAGCCCTTGGCTACCGAGAGAAGGGGATGCATTTTAAAAGGAGCACCACTGACCTGAAAGATTCCCCAGCATGGATAAGAAATGAAGAATGCAGCTGGCACTACACAGACTTGCTGGGATCCCATGTTGCAATTTGCAGAATGTTGGTAACGTTATTCGCTTGGAGCGGGGGGGACACAAAGAGGAAAGAAAATCAGGCTTGGGGGCGGGGGGTGGTGGTGGAGGAACAGTAGTTGCTCACTCCGAGGTGGGATTGCTTCAGCTGAGAATTGAGGAGGAAAGGATGGGAGCAGAACTGGGTAGCAAGGGGGGAAGCTTGAGATAGGGGACAGCAGGGGCAATTCAAGTGCCAGGAGCTGCAGCTGCAGGAGTCCCAGAGTCAGGGTATGTGGGGGCAAGCTGTAGCTTTGAAGAATGCAGTCGGATAAGCTTTACAGAGGGGCCTGGCCCCAATCTAATGGCTTGGCAGGAGTCTCCAGTCTTGCTTGCAGGAAGGGAGGAAGACCTCAGAATGGTGAGCTTAGCATTTGAACTCATGGGGGCCACTCCAAACCACACTGAGCTCTGAACCATATGGGGGTTCGTCCCACCACGAGCTTCGTGTGGTGAAATCCTTCCACAGTCCTTGTCGGCACAGTACAGAGTGGTCGGCACAAGCACAGCCACCACAAAAACTACTCCGCAATGCTGCGGTTTCTTCTGCTGTTTGGTGCATCTATCTCTAGACTTTCATAAGGTCAGGCAGTGGAAACTGCAACAGAGCAAAGCAGTCTGACACTGAGCTGTGTTGATCTTCAGCAGGAGAGGTTATCAGTAGTTGTACTTTACCTATATGTCTTCCTTTGCTCACCTCCTAACAAAAAAGTGCACACAGTTTTCACATCAATCACTAGGAACTTTGCTCATCATTCTTGTGAAATATACAAAGGTGCATTCCACGATCAAAATGGCACTTTCTGGTGGCAAAGCCTATTATTTATCCAATTCCTTTTGTTCTTGAACATACTCATGGGCCTTTCAGGTCTCAGCACATGCTCTGATGCTTTGCTTGGGTATATTTTGTATGTGCTAACTCTACCACCAGCTACAGCAGCACAATCTCCTTGGCATGCTGCTGGTTTAGCTCAGATACAGAGAGCTATCAGATAGTGGGGAGTGATTATTTTTTCATTCCAGGCTTTGCCACAGTTCTGCAGAAGGCCTGAGGCCATCTAGTCCATCATGTCTCTCTTTTCCTGTTCCCCCTCCTGCTTCAGGCTCCAAGTCATGGCTACCTTCCTGTCAGCTGTGGTAGACTAGACGGATATTCCGCTGCAGCCTGTCTGCTCTGCTTTTTCATTGATCCCCAAGCTCCACATTTGGATAACAAGTCACTCCACCCTGCCAGGGATGAATGTGAATAGCCGGGGTTGCTGCTGGTCAGGGCTGAGGTGCATGGGCAGAACTGTGTGGGAGCCCGGGACTGGAATATCAGGGGATGCAGCAGGTGATAACTGAGCTATATTGGGAAGGTCTCTATTCAGAAATCTTGACTAGTCCCTGCCGGCACTTTGCCCAAGGTCCAGCTAACGTATTCAGAGTCTTTTTTCATGATCAATAAAATTAGACCTAAGCCTGATCCAAACACTGTGAACTCTCTGGGTTTCAGGAGTCAGGTGATGCTCCAGGCAATGCCTCCATCTCTAAGTAAAAGACAGCAAAAGTGTCCACATGTATTTTAAAAAAAAATCTAACTGCCTGTCTACCAGCTGACCTGGAAAGAGGACCAAAGGAGGACCCAGCAGTGGGATTAGAGACCTTTTCTCTTTTGTCCTAGGAAGTTGTGGATTTCCCCACCCCCAACGTGAGAAAAGGAGTCAGACCTTAGTTTTTACAGATCACCTTTTCACCCACAAATTATATTCTACTTAACTCCTTTGTACCCCATGTGGGATACAGCTTCCTGTTTCAGTCCTGTCCCCACAAAGGGGAAGAATTTTTAATGGTTTCAGCCTGGCCTGGATTTTGTGTGATGTGATCACATCCAGAAGATGGAAATCCATCTGATCAAATGGCAAATCTCTGAGCCTTGGCAGATATGCCTCCTGCTCTGCAAAAACACGTTGCCATGGCTACCACTCTGTGCGAGAGTCTCTCTCCTCATCAAAGTGCTGTTCCTCCTGCCAGGGTCGCTGCTTGCACTCAATAGCAAACCGGGCAAGGGGCAAGGTTTGGGCCACGCCTCTGCAGAAACACGATGGCATCAAATAATAGCTACTAAATAGCCTGGTAATTTGAATTAGAGGTGGATGAATAGTCCCAAAAAAATCTTGGAACCCGTCAGGAGTTTGAAAGGTTTGTCAAATCCAGAGACTCCATTTACTACTTGGGAAGAATAAAACTGGGAGGATACTGCGAGTGTCTTGCACTGAGAGATGAGAGGCCTGGATTTTAATCTTACCTTTGCCACTGACCTGCTGTAGGACTCCCCTCTATGTCATTCCACCACTATGTGCCTCAGTTTCTTCTATATAACAAGGATAATATTTACCCAGTTTTCTAAAGCAGCTTGTGATTTATAGATGGAAAAATCTCATCATGAGTTATACTTGCTTCTGAAAGCAGCCATCCTATCATGCAGTAAGTATTGTTGCCTCAGTGTTACAAAAAAGTATCCTGCTTATAGACCACGTTTAGGAAACACCCGTTTTAGAGTAAAAAGTAAAAGTTTTAAAGGTCTGAGTTAGAGAAGGGCCCTAATCCAAATCTCCAAACTCTGGGGTTGTTTGGGTCCAGATTCAAATGTCGCAGCTCGGACTCCTGTCTAGTTGTCGTTATTAGTAACAATTAAAAATGTCATGTGGGAGGCTTTATAACACACACAGAAATAAGCCCTTGCCCCAGAGAGCTTCCACTCTAGTACTGGATGTGAGGCCATGAGTGAGGATGACACTCAGTGGGAGGGGGCAGGCTGCAGCTTCCACCCGTAAGACACTGCAGACACTCGCTCGAAGCGTATGCACAGCTTGGCGTTTCCACAGAGCATTAAATATCACGCTAATTATTTTGGTGAATTAGCTTCCTGTAGGCAGTGCAGCTGAAATGGGTCTAGAGGAGCATGTTGGCAAAGGCAGTAGAGCAGCATATTCTGCATGCAGCTATTCCTTCTATAGGGGCTTGAGCCTGCTCCCACTGAAATCAGTGGGACAGTTTTGCCAGCAACTACAGTGGGAACAGGAGCAGGCCCCTTTACTTCAAATGCATTTTTTCTGCTGCTATCTGAGTGTCTGGCTGTGTGAATCTGGCTACTAGAATGTCTCATTTGGACTTGTGTGACTGGGTTTATGAATCAGGTTCTCAAAGGCACTTCAGTCCCCGAGAGCCCTGTGTGAGGTCTCGATTAGCTACTGGGTGCTGCTGGCTGCCCACTCTTTTGTATCGCTCCTTTTACTTACAGTAAAGAGGTAAAGTTGGTGACACGTATTCTATAGTCTGGTAGCTAGCACGTCTCCAACCCAGCCCTTGCCCTTTGCTTTTCTATTGCAATGCAAAGGAAACCAGAGAAAATGCATGGTTTGGGGTTCTTTGTGTGCCACAGGCATCCATCAGCCTTCAAGGCTTGCCAGATGGATTCATTTTTTTTCTCTCTTGGAAAGAGAACACTCTAAAATATTAGTAACATTGGGCGATCGGGATCCAGGAAAACCAGGGTCTAAGCCCCCTCTGCATTCAGTAGAAATGAGGATGACAGTGGCTAGCAGATGTATTGAAGGGAATGTTATGCAGATGGAGATTCAGAGCTTTCTCTCCCCCTCTCCTGTACTCATTCATGTGAAACTGCAAGATTTTTCCAGTGGCCATGTGAGGAAGTTGCCTGTCAGCAAGGACAAAAGAGAAATGAGGGAAATTTTACAAGGTGGGTGAGAAATGTGTTCTCCCCAGGTATGTGGAGTTTATCCTGGAGGGGGGATTGAGGTCGTGTCTGTTTTCTCTTCTGGTTTTAATTGTGTATTCTAATATGAAATTGCAGTATATCTACTTAATAAAGTGGCCTTCTGCTGATGCAGTTGCAGTGTTTTATAGAAACCCCTGAAAATCCCCTGAGCTGTGATGTGGGAATCCAATTCTTTTTAGCAGATGATTCTGTAAACACATTTCCCTGGATTTGTAAAAACCATATCAAGCATTTCAATTATTTGAATAAAGTGAAAGAATATCTGATGGTGACTATTCTGCTTTGCATATTCAAAACTTGCAGCCTAATTCCTGGGCTGTATCCTTTTCAGATGAATGGACTATCAAAAGGCAAAGAAGCAGTGCAGGGGATTTAGCCAAAGATCTTCTATTAAAATTAGTGCTCACATGCATTTTTTAACAGTATAAAGGAAGCTGCATAGCGATGGATGATTCTCAAAGGGAACCTTGCCATTCAGTTTCACTTCAAATACCCACACCCACCCACCCCAAAAAAATGTGGTGCCGATCTTTGGCCATGTCTACACTACGAGGCATATAGCCACATAGTAACAGTACTGTAGCTGTGCTGGCACCATCTCATAATGTAAACACAGCCTACAGGGACAAATGGGGTTTCCATCACTGTAGGAAAACCAACTCCTTGAGCAATGGTGGTGAGGTCAACGAAAGCACTCTTTCTTCAGCCTAGCTGCATCTACAGGAGGGGTTAAATTGGCTTAGCTACAGGGCTGAAGGGTGTGGATTTTTCAACCCCCTGAGCACCATAGCTATGTGGACTTAAGGTTTAAGTGTAGACCAGACCTTTCTTATTGAGCCTGACATCATTCATTTCAGTGGGTGTTGAACTTGGCCTGGTAGCTTCTGTGGGCTCGCGCATGCGTAACTCTAGAGAGAACCTAGCCCCTTGGGTTTGCAATATTGGGCTGGAAACCTTGCAACAGCAGATTTTTTTTCTGTCACTTCCAGCCAGCGACGGCTCCAGGCACCAGCGCTCCAAGCACGTGCCTGGGGCGGCAAGCTGCGGGGGGCGCCCTGCCGGTCCCTGCGAGGGCGGCAGTCAGGCAGCCTTCGGCAGCTTGCCTGTGGGAGGTCCGCCGGTCCCGTGGATTTGGCGGCAATTCGGCAGCGGGTACGCCGAAGCTGCGGGACCGGCAGACCTCTCGCAGGCACGCTTCTGAAGGCAGCCTGCCTGCCGTGCTTGGGGCAGCAAAAAAGCTAGAGCTGCCTCTGCTTCCATCCAGCCAACACTTCACCTTGGAGTAAGAGAGGCAAGTTTTTTAGAGGAGTAGGTTCAAGTCTGTGAGATCAAAAGTAAACACACAGATATATCTTAGATGACACAATACAAATCGTTGATCATAACAGATACACCATCAAGCACATCACATACAAACAGGTTAAAGCAAAAATTGGAGAAGCAAAAAGGAGGATAGGATATTGGGAAGATTGGCAGGATGAAAAGACAGGGAGAAAATGAGTGATTGGGAGTTTCAGACAGAGACAGTTAAGTTTCAGAGTTTAAGTTTCAAAAGAGTTTCAGACTCAGACATGATGTCTGGTTCAGGATTGGATTAAATAATAGGAAGACAGCAACATAACTCTAACCAGCCAGTACAGTTTCATCGCTTTAAAAGCACAGCTAACCAAGAAGAGAGCAAGGCTTCTATGAGTAGGAAAAAAAGAATAAACTGACCAGAGCCTTTATTAACGAGAAGACAGTGAATACTGCAAATTGCACACCTGACAGATTACTATGGAACCAGGCAAAAACCAGTAAACCCAACCCACCCACATAAATCCCCAATCCCCACCAACAATAGGGCCCAACCAAAGACCCACCATAATAAGGTGGCTGGCACAAGTATTTCATGTTTTAATTGTTAGATGTTGCATTTAATCTTAGTTCCAAAATTAAATTTTTTAAACCAAAGCACAAGGTCCCTCCTGAGTTATTACCCATACTTGTTCTTTTTTTTAGTTGCCTGTCTGTTTTGGACTGGATCCATAGTTTTTTTCCATTGCGGTAGTTTCAGAGGACATCTGATTTTATTCAGGAATTGGGTTCTGGGAGTCCCTGTGAGTCCTTTTCTGCATATTGAGAAAAGCACAGACAACCTCTATGGCAGCATTTATTTTCTAAAATACTCGTTTATAACTCTAATAAATATCTAATAAAAGCATTATCTTCATAAACTAAAAATAATAAAAAAAAGCAATAGTAAAAACATAAAAGAATATCTAATAAAGGTCCTCTGTTTTTTTCCTAAAATATTTAGAGGAAAGACTGAAAAATAACCAGTTGTCAGATTAAAATAGGTCCTCTCATTTTCAAGGTGGTTTCTTCTGTCTGTCACAGACTGTGGTGGTCTGTTGCTGGTGCCAGTGTCTCTGGGTTAGTGGTCAGAAACACTGCAGTCTCAGTTGTTAGGTTGGAGTCTTTGTCTGTGACCAACCGGTGGGCTGGAAGGGCAGGCTGATGGTCGAACTTTTTGGCCACAGTCAGGGTCCCTGCTTTAGCCTGAGGGGTCCAGTCTGAGGGCACGGTCTGGGCGGCTGAAGAGAACTTTGCTGGGAGGATCTTCCCTGGAGCCTGTAGGGGGCGGGAATGTAGGGAGGGCTCCTGCTGGGGAAAGGGAAGTGAGTCTCCCAAAAATCCTCCATCAGCAAGTGTAGTCCCCTAGCACGGAGGGGCTGGGCGAGGGGCAAGGGCAGTGAGAAGGGGGAGGATCCGTCCCCAGTGGTCAAAGAGTTGGGCGAGTGCGCAGGAAGGTCCTGAGACCTGGCAGGACCAGTGTCCTACCAGTACCCTCCCTGTTCCAAGCCTTTGTTAAGCTCCTATTCATACTTGAAATTTTCTACCGCTCAACTCCTAACCCTATTGGGGGGAAAGAAGGTATGAAAGGAGTGAGCCCAATCCCCCTGCTTAAATGGCCACACACATTACCAGTAAGGTGGGTGGAAAGCGATGTGGATGAGGATGAGGGATGCCAAAACGGGTACAATGTCTCTAAGGTCAATCATAGTAAAGTGGGCCAGAACAAAAGCAGTACCCTGAGTCAAGACCAAAAATGGGAAGGGTGTACAAAAGCAGCAAAACCTTTTTTCCCCTTAAAAAGAAAATAGCAAGCAAAAGGGAAATTGAATGTTGAAAATGAGTCAGCAGGCAAGTTTTTTTTACCCTTAATTTGTTAAGAGGCGGAGCAGGTTTGGCTGACATGTTTATTATGCTGAGCAGTACTATTGGCAGTAGGGAGCATAGGAAATGCGAGCGATGGTGTAGAGGTGCCATGGTGTGCTGCAATGCGTGCGTGGGTGATGGGCTCATGGTGCCAGTGAACTGCCTGGTGCCGGTGCGAGGCGAGCGAGCATGTGCCCTTATGTAAGGGCCGAGGAGTCACAGGCCATAGTGGGCAGGCTGTGCTGCAGGCTAGCCCGGTACTGTTCGGAGCAAGGGTGCTGGTGCACTGGTAAAGCACGGTTGCGATCATAGGGTAAATGGTAACCAGGCGGTAAAGCGGCGCGTGGGTGTTCCAGGGCAAAGGGAGGTCGGCGGCTCAGGCCCCCCTCCCGGGGGTGAGTGAGGCGGAGAAGCCTACATGCAGAGGTGACTGCATAACTCATGAATGAGAAGACCATTCATCCCTGAGAGAGGTCCACGGAGAGTCTTGGTGAGTTCATCATCATAGCGTCCGCTAAGAAGGTTGTGCAAACAACATGTTACTAGCAGTGACGCTGAACAGCAGACAAGCTCTGTAAGTGGAGGAAGCAAAGCACACCTTCCAACTTCTACACCTAGGGGAAAAATAGGATTAAAAATTAGGTTAGGTAAGTAAAAGGCTGCTGGCTGCTGGGCGGCAAAGGCTTGGAAAAAGTCTTGGGCGCTGGGTCAGGTCACTGCAAGGGTCAGGAGCAAGGGGAGCAGTGAGTCGCAGGTCCCCACAGGACAGGTTAGCAGGGGCTTACAGAGCCAGAGACAGAAGCCACCCTCCAGTGTTGTTTCTTGTTTTTTGGCTGGCAGTTTAGATACTCTTTTTGCTTGTTTGTCCATTTGTCTATCCTGGGATTTGTTTTGGCTCCCAGGGCAGATTAACAGGCATGAGTCTCCCTGACCTTCTGAGTGTGTTCAGTCTTCTCTGTGGTGTCTGGTGTGTTATCTGAAGGCAAACTGTGTCTTACTGCGGCTTGGGAGTGGGCGTCTAGTGTGGGGTACTAGTAGGCTGTGAGGTGCCTTCAGTGACACTATGGATCTTGTGGATCCTGGGGTGTTCATGAAGAAGGGCTAAAATCGTGAGGCATTCTTGTAAAATCGTGTCAGGTGCTCAGACTGACTTGGTCAGCCCAAAAAGGTAGGTCCTCCCTGTGAGGTGAAAGGAATATTGAGAGTCTGGAAAAACAGGAGAAATGAGCTGACCTGATTGAATGTCAAGAAATCCCAGGGGCTGTCAGCCATGGGATTTGCTGAATCATGAACAGGGACCACAGGGGGATTAATAGCTGAAAGAGGGACCACATACTACAGCACCGCGATAGATACCCCTTAGACAGTAGCCTCCTAATAATGTGGGGCTTTTTTGAGGGAGGCGCTTTGCACTTACAGGCTAGGGGCGGCAGGGAGGGCGGAGCAATGGTGTGATGCCTTTGGGGGATGGAGCTGACAAGGGCGGATGCCTTTTCTGGGGCTGAGGAGGGCGGGCTGATGGGGCTGAGCACTGGGTAAAGGGGGAGCCTGTAGGCTGGCGTCACTGATCACCCAAGGTCAGAGGCACCTCTGAAAGAGTGGGGAAGAGGGGAGCAAAAGAGGTCAGTAGAGGGGAGAGAGAGGGGGGAGAGAGGCCTCCTGAGTTAGGGGGGAAACCCTGCCCCTGCCTCCCAGGTTATCAATAATCCTCAGTCTCAGAGAGTAAATCGGCTTACAGAGTAAACAGTACATGAAAAAAAAAAAAATCAAAGGGAGAAAAAGAAAAAAAAAGAAGAAAAACATGAGAAAACATAAATCAAAAGTGAGAGGCAGATCCCAACCCAGTCCCATTTAGAGGCATTGCCTTCCACCCAGAGAGTTGCAGTTTTAAGTCAGGAGAGGGCATTAGATCAGCCTCAAAGTAAAGAAATCAGAGAGGCTGGAACCAAAGGGAATAAGCTAGTGAAGGAATGGGAGGCTGGAATGAGAGGAAAAGGGAAAGAGGAAAGAAGGAGAGGGAAAAGAAAAGAAGGAAAGAAAAAACAACGTCAAAAAAACATTACCGGCTGTTTGCCTGAGGAGGCTGCCAGAGGAGCTGCTGCGGCTGCTTGCTGCTGCCTGTGCTGCTGTGCTCCTGGGCTGTGGCAGACCTGAGAGGCGCAGTGCTGGTGGTGGGAGGGGTGAGGTGTAACTGGTAAGTCCCCTGGCCGGGCCCTCTGGGACCCCCCCAAAGTGACCGAGGCATCGCTACTGAAACTGGGCTGTCTGCTGCTGGGATGGCTCTCCTCCACCCTGGGCTCCTCCTTGCAGCCTCCTTCTCCCTGCCATAATCAAGCCCCTGCCCAAACCAAAAAAAAACATCAAAAGCTAATTTCTTCTTTCTTCTTCTTTTTTTTTCTTTTTTTTTTCTTTTTACCTTTTTCCTTCATTTTCCCCCACTGCTCCCCTCCTCTCCCCAACCTCCCACCTCTTTTGACCGTGACTCCCTTACAAAGAAGGGGTAAAAACTAATTCAAAAAAAATAAATAAGAGTAGTATGCTGCAGCTGCTGGATGCATTGCATGATGTATGCTGCAGCAGCTGCTGAGGTGATCTTCATTTCTCTCTCCCTCCTGATCCCATTTCCTTATCTCCTCTCAGAGATTCTGCATTCCTCTGGAGAGACTCTGGGTTGCGGAGGGAGAGGGCAGGTGGGTGCAGTGGAGACTGTTAAGTTAAACCAACTGATTGTTAGTCACACCCTTGGTTTACAAATACTTCATCACTCACACTAACCCGGGTGCTGGGGAATTTAATTTAATTGCCCTGATTTTTTAAATTTGCTACAGCCCTAAAAAACGTAACCAAACAAAACCTTAAACATAACTTTTTACTTCTCTCTCTTTTCTCCTGGCCTTTAGCCTGTTGAAGAAAGAAGGCCCTCTGCTCGCCATCTCCAACCTCGCCCATACCGGTTATACACAGTCAATTCTTACACACACACACAGTACACACCTTCTTCTTCCTGTCTTGTCTGTCTGTTTCATTCTCCATAGCATTTCCACATTCCACCACTTACTTCCAATCCACAGACTCTCACAAGAGGCACTTGAGTCATGTGGTCCAACATTGAGCTATCCCTGGTGTTTATCCAGTATCTACACATGCCAATATTGAATTATTGGCTTGAATCTCCTCCCATGGCGCCACACCGTATATGAGTGGGTCTGGCACTGGGACAGAGGCACGCACGGCTGGAATCCCCCAACGCCCCCCCCAAATTGTTAGAAAAAAAAAGTAAGTCCCACTCTCCTCTCACCCGAAGCAGTTTGTGCGGAGTTGGTATAAGGCTCAGAAGAGAGTGTCAGACACCAGACAACATCTGATTCAACACGGGCTCACATCCTTTAGCTTAGAGCCAAGCTAAGTGTGGCAATGTTGTGGCAAGATTATTGAGTCAATGTTTACACACACAGAAGTAAACAACAAAGTGATTAATAGATCATCATCATGCATAATCAATCATTCTTCAGGATAAATAAATTAAAATAAATGCAAATTGAGAAGAAAAAAAGGAGATGGCTGCGTTGGGGAGGGAGGAAGGATGAGTAGTAGTGAGAGTCAAAAAACTTTTGATTAAAAGTTTCAGACAGAGACATGTAGTCTGAGTTAAGTTTCAGTTCATAAAGAGTTTCAGACTCAACACTTCCAGCCACAATCCCAGTCAGGAATGGAAGGGAAAAAATGTTCTCTGAACCTTCAAAACAGTTAGGGGTGAGCCTGGTCTGGAAAGGGATGAAGTTTTGAGGAAGAGGAGGAATTCCTATTTATTCCAAACTGGTTCTCCCGTCTCTAGTCTGTAGTTCTTTCAAATAACTGGGGCCCATTTTAAAGATATTGGATATTGCACCTAGTGCAGCCAGTTGAAAAATACCAATTATTTTTCACTGAATATTTAAAAAAAAAACTCATGTGAAATGTTTTCCTTTTTTTTTATAAAACCAAACCCCAGAACATCTTCAGTCTTTAAAACAGATTTTGGTTAAAAAAAATGATTTTTCAATTTTTAAAAATGTGTTTTTTTAAAACCAAAACCTAATTCTTTTAACCAAAAAAAAATGTATCTACAAAATTTTCTGTTTTCATTTTTTTGTTGGAAAAAAACTGATTTTTTTTTTAACCAAAATGAATTTTTTTGCAGAAAATTTTCATTGTAGTTAAAAAGCCATTTTTCATCAAAACATTTTTAAGTGCAAAAATTTGAACTGACTAAAATACCTTGACCTAAATCCTGAGGAACAGCCTAAAGCTGGAAACGGGGGAAGAAATGGAGTGAGACAAGAAATGAGGGCGAAAAAATCAGAAGAGGACAGAGAATTGGAGAGGAAAAGAAGCCAAAAAAAGGAAGCAAAACTAGAAAATAGGCAAGAACAGTGAGAATTAGGCAAGGACGGGAAGAGGGAAAGCCATCTGTGCACCATAAAGAGCAGAGTGAAATAAAACACAAGGAAGAGAGCAAGGAGCCAGAGAGACGTGAATCATGCAGGTAGCTGTAATAGATGCACATAAAGAAAGAATTGTAACAGAAAGTGAACCAAGAAGAGAGGAATGAGAGGAAATAAAAGCCAGACACCCAGCAGTGAAATCTGTTTGTTTTACTTATTATTAGTAAAAGGCAAAAGCCTATAAATTATCTGAAATAAATTCACTCCATGGCCAGTAAAATGCCAGTGTTATGCCATGCTGTCCATGACGGTAATTGTAGTCTTTCTAGTTCTGCAAGTGGAAAAAGCCTCTTGGGCAACAATTTCAGAAGTGGCCTCTGAGCTGGGGTATTTTTTCCCCGCAGAGGTGCTGAGCAGCAGTGGCTTCATTTACTTCAATTGGACCTGTGGGTGCTCAGCACCTCCAGGAAATCAGGCCCAAGCTGGACTGGTGAAATCAGTGTCAGGGCTTGTCTACGAAAAGACTTAACATGTGGCAGGTGCTGCTCCCTAGCTTGTCAAGCACCAACAAGCCATATGGATCCTGCTACTACACACTACAATTCTGTAGGTCAAACCACGCTAAGGAATCAGGGTCCACACGGCCGGTTAGTGTGTGGCAAGCTAGCGTGCTGTAGATTTACATCCCAACTTGCTGCACACTAAGGGTATGGCTACATTTTGACCTGGGCCAAGACTTTAGGCAGGTATTCGGGGCAGCTAGGCCCTCATGTGGCTCACGCTGCTATGGCTATGCCGTTTTTAGCATGCTAGCTCAATCAGAGCTAGTGCTGAGATGTCTCCTTGAGCTGGGAAGTACACCCCCTGCTCAACATGTAGTCTCTGTTGAGTATGTCCACACTGCAACTGGAAGTGAGTCTCCCAGCCTGGGTAGACAGACTCATGCTAGCGGGGCTCGAGCTAGTGCACTAATAATAGCAGTGTGGATGTTGCTGTTCGGATCTGAGCTCGGGTGGCTAGCCTGAATCACTGCCGGAGCTGCAATGACCACAGGTGGGTAAGCTTGCTCCCAGCTGCAGTGTAGACATACCCTGTTTGTCTCTGTGTAGACAAGCCCTTATGGCTTGATTTTTCACCAGTACTAGGGCTCGCGCCTCCCACGAAAGCCAGTGGAGTCTGTGAGCTCTTAGCTCCTTTGAAAGATCTGTTGTTAATGTCATTGGCCTCACCTGTTCAGGTGGGTAGTCTGATTTCTGGGTTTGGCACTGAAAGCAAACAAAGGTCCCTCTTCAGGTAAGTCTACATTACAAGCGCTACAGCAACACAGCAACGGTGCTCCCGCTACCCCACTGTAGTGTAGGTACTTTCTACTTTTTTGTCGGTGTCTTAAATCCAGACCTTTTGAGAAGTGGTAGCTAAGTCAACAGAAAAATTCTTCCATTCACCTAGCACTGTCTACACCAGGGCTTATATCGGCTTAACTATGTCTCTCAGGGGCGTGAATTTTTCACACCCCTGAGTGACATAGCTAGGTTGACCAAAGTTTTAAGTGTGGACCAGGCCTTTGTGGCGTCTCCCAGCCCTAGAATGTACAAACCATAACCAGCTAACGCATAAGAAAGTGTTCACGCACCAATGAGTAAATGATTTACAGTCAAATGGGTTCAGCGTTAATTTGCCAGGGGTTTGTCCTCCTCTCATTTCCAGAGGATCTGCCCATGCTAGTGTTCCAGCATCCACTCAGGCTGGAGTATCTTACGGTGTTCTAAATGGGAAAGTAGGAGCATTTCTGATCTCATTTTCCAGTATTTCAGCTGTGCCATAATCTATTTACCACACAATTTGTGTCACTTTGATAAGCGGCTGCTTCAAGACTGCATTTATTAAAATCAAGCGCAGGGACAGCTTTCAAGTCTCTCAAGTGTTGTAATAAATGTTTGAAATTAGTCATTACAGTGTTTGCCATGGTTCATATCATATACTCTATCTAAATGACAAACGATCGTATCCTGGACACACACTCTTTTTCGGGTGATGCTTTCAGGGTGGGATGAAGAGGATGACTCTGCACCAACCCAGCAAGGGAGGGATGGTGTATGGGGGGGGGAAGAGGGGCGTGGGGGGAGTGGTCAGTTAGAATTATGAGTAGAGTTCTTATCACAGCCTCAGGGCCACAGCTTAGACCAGTGAACTACTGGCTTATCTTTTACTTTCCTGATGAAAAATAAAATAAACTCAAAAAATGACGAAGGGCCAAGGAAAAAGCCTTTTGTTTTTTTTGTGATGTGGAACCATTAGTTATCTGCATATGCCAGTTCAGATAGAGTACAGCCACCCCCCACCAAGCAGCTCGAGCACAGCAACTGTATTTCTACTGTAATTTGGTTTTTGGTTATTGTAGCTGGTTTCTTGGTGTGTGCGCACACCTGAGTGTTTATTTAAAAAACTGTTACTAATTATGAGCGTGTATACACACTGATGAATGCCTAATTATATGTGTGTATCCAGTTTTTTATATATAGATTACGTGTATTTATACACAGATGTATTAACACACACACCATAGAAAAGAGACAATTATTAAGACAAATATTCTGTCTCAAGTCATTTCATTCTTCATTTTCCCATCAGGAACATAATAGCTAAATTTATAGTGTTGTGTCTGGGCTATCAATTCTATTATTTTCAGTGACGATATCAGTTATGTCCCTTGCAAGGGACCTGAGGCGAGGGGAGGAAAATTGAAGACAAAATCTTTGGAGGGCAAGAAGGGAGCGGGTAGAAAAGGAACTTTTCCCCCTTTTCCTTGCTCATTGTCAGTAACCCAGCACTTTATCCCTAGAGAAACCCATCTGCTCAGCTTCTTGATCATCCAGCTTGTAACTCAGCCCTGTACACAACACATCTAAGATCACAAGTCTGTCACTATGGAAATAATTGTGCCACTACAAACACAGGTGCTGGGCTGAAAAGGGGAGACGAGCGAGAACAGGAAATGGCCTGATTTGAATATAAACAATGTTTATTTTTTAAAAGTGAATGATTGGAAAGGGAAATAATGTATCCAATTAAAGAGAAATCGAGCTGTGTATGAGTATTAGTCTCTCCTGCCCTTGACTTGAAAGTGATTTTTAAAAAAGGTCTTTCACTCATGAAAGGAGAAAACATTATTACAAAGAGCAGTTTATTGAGCTGGTAAGCTCTTCCTATGTTCATTCCCATCCCTTTTTAAGGGTTTTCCATTCTGCTTCCTCACCTCAATCCCACCACAGTCAGAAGCCTGCATTTGTGACATCAGTCTGTTGCTATGGAAATGACTGAATTGTGCAGCATGGTCTCGACCTATAAGGTGCTGAATGCCTTCCATTCCCATTGACTTGGAAGTTGAGGGTACTCTACACACTAGAGAATTGGGGCCCTATGACAGAACTACTTCTGGAACTTGAAGAGGGTTAGAAAAATGCTTTGGAACAAACAAGCCAATTTGGATATAAAAAAGATGATCCAACGCAAGAGAGGGTAGCAGAGTTAGATGCCCAGCTTGCATTGAAATACATTGTAAATTGAGTCCCTAACTCCCTTAGGCTCCTGTGCAAATCTCAGCCCTAAATCTTCCTCCCAAACTCTGACTAACCTTGAAATTTCTCTGAAGTTTTACAACAATCCCAATAATATTTCAGAACAGGCTTCTGGATGTCCTGTCAGGATACAGGAAAAACTCCTATAGAGGCTGTTTGTGGGATGTTTTGTGACCCGCTCACACAAAGGATTTGTTGACCTTCAGGAAAGGCTGCAAAGCCTACTTTGTTCATGCTTTTGGGGTTACCTCAGTGGATACTTGAAATAAGTTATTTTGGGGTAAAGGAAAGTAGAATATTTTCTTAATGTGTTTTATTGCTAAGGGTTGAGTTACTTGTTGGATTTAAGTTTTTGTCATATTATTTGACTCCATATGGACCCTGGAATCAATGATACGTAAAAATATATGTAAATAAATGAGAACCCCTGTAAGCCTCAGACAAGAACATATTCTTGTTTGTATTCCAGGCCAGTTCCCTAGCATCCATTATAGATGAAGGGGTAGTTTAGTCTCTGTTGCCATTCGGTCATTAGCCCCTTTCTACTGATACTATTAACAAGGAAGCCAGTAGTGGTGATACGAACATCTGCCCTCTGTGGAACTAGATTGAGACCACCAGCTTATTTCACCTGGCGTGCTAATAACCTTTGGTCATTACCACGCTGGGCCATATTCCATCCAGTAACCTAGAAGCAGAAGGGTCTACCAATCCATGAAGTCATGTGGGCAATACAGTTCTCAAAAAGTAATGCAGTAAATCATAAGTCCCTTCACCTTTCACATGGTTTTATAATTTCTTTTGCTACTCTTTGTGATCATCTAGTCCAGGGGCGGGCAAACTTTTTGGCCTGAAGGCCACATCGGGTTTTGGAATATGGAGGGCCGGTTAGGGGAGGCTGTTCTGCCCCAAACAGCCAGGTGTGGGACGGCCCTGCCCCCTATCCGACTCCCCCTGCTTCTCACCCCCTGTTGGCTCCCCCCAGGCTCCTTGCCCCATCCATCCACCCACTCCCTGTCCCTTGACAGCCCCCAGAACCCCCACCCCTGATTGCCCCCCACCGTCCCATCCAACCTCTTCTCTCATTCCTGACTGCCCCCCCGGGACCCCTGCCCCATTCAACCCCTGTTCCCCACCCTCTGACCACCCCAGCCCCTATCCACACCCCTGCCCCCTGACCATCATCCCAAACTCCCCTGCCCTCTATCCAACCTCCTCACTCCCTGCCCCCTTACTGCGCTGCCAGGAGTACCGGTGGCTGGCGGCGCTACTGCCACACTGCCCGGCTGGAGCCAGCCACACCACCACACAGCACAGAGCACCGGGTCAGGCTGGGCTCTGCAGCTGCGCTGCCCCAGAAGCTCACAGCCCCACCACCCAGAGCATTGCACCAGCGGCGCAGTGAGCTGAAGCTGCGGGGAAGGGGGAACAGCGGGGGAGGGGTGGGGACTAGCCTCTGGAGCCAGGAGCTCAGGGGCCGAGCAGGAGGGTCCCATGGGCCATAGTTTGCCCACCTCTGATCTAGTCTAACCTCTCATATAATACAGGCCACAGAACTTCTCCAAAGTAATTACTTCTGAACTAGAGCATGTCTTTTACAAAAAATAACCAATTTTGATTTAAAAATTGCCAGTGATAGAGAAATCTACCACAATCATTAGTAAATTGTTGCAATGATTAATTACTCTCAGTTAAATTTTTTTGCCTTATTTCTAATCCAAATTTGTCTAGCTTCAACTTCCAGTCATTGGATCTTGTTATACCTTCTCAACTAGACTGAAGAGCCCATTATCAAATGTTTGTTCCCCATGTAGGTATTTATATACCGTGATCAAGTCATTCCTTAATCCTCTCTTTGTTAAACTAAATAGATTGAGCTCCTTGAGTCTATCATTATAAGTCATGTTTTCGAATCCTTTAGTCATTCTCATGGCTTTTTTCTGAAACCTCTCCAGTTTATCAACATCCTTCTTGAATTATGGACACCAGAACTGGACACAGTATACTATTCCAGCAGCAGTCACACCAGAGCCTAATACAGAGCTAAAATAACCTTGCTATTCCTATTCAAGATTCCCCTGTTTATGCAGCCAAGAATCAGATTAGTGGTTTTGGCTACAGTGTTGCACTGGGAATTCGTGTGCAGCTGATTATCCGCCATGACCACCAAATCTTTTTCAGAGTAGAGTCCCCCAGGATAGAGTCCTTCCCAGGATAGTGTCTCCCATCCTGTAAATGTGGTCTACATTCTTTGTTCCAAGATGTATACATTTACATTTAGCCATATTAAAATGCAGATTGTTATCAAGCATATTTGTTTAAACAAAGGTTTTTCTCTCATTGCCTAGTTGCTCCTAAAAATATTTTCACTGGCTGTTAGAGCTGGAAAGAGAACATACAAAAATTAATGAATGTCATGCTGTCTTGCTGAGTCTGCAGAGGTGGACATAAACAATGCACAAGAGGTGTGAACAAACTCCATTCACCTCAATGTGGTGTTGACTCTGAATCCTCATGACAACACGTCAAAAATAAAAGTTAACTATGTCATTGCTGGTGATTTCATAAGAAATGTCGAATTATTCTGAATTGTGGGCATGGTTTGGGTAGAGTTCCCTTCCCCCCCTTCTTATGTCTGTTGATCTGGCAGTGAAATCATAATGCTGAATTTATTACTGGTGAAATTTCCAAAATCACCTGAACGACTTAGGAGCCTGAGCCCTGTTTTCAAAAGTGACTTAGGCACCTTGAAAGTCAATGGGATTTAGGGTCCGAAGTGCCTGTGCCACATTTGAAAATGGGGCTTAAGCCTTTTTGAAAATGTTACCCTCCATCCATATGTATTTTCATGACAACAGACTGATGTTACACTAGAAACAGTGGTCTGATTTAGCAAGGTCATTACTTTATGGTCCATGAGATATTGGATTTCAGTTTCCAGTGCTTTCACAAACACAGCATTCATTATAAAAGAAAGAAAAGCATTTAAAAAAAAATTCTGAATTCAGGAGAGGTCAGTACATTAAGCAGGCTGTCTTTCCAGAGCTCCGACCATTGTACAAAGTGCTAGCATTCATCCCCAAAGAGGGGAAAGTTGACATCCCCAAAACACTGCAGTCCTCAAGCATAATGTGGCGTATTGGGCATAGAGTTTTACTGCCTTGCTGGTGCATCTCTGCTGTGACTTGAAGGGACCATTCCTGCCTACGTCCCCAGAAATCACCACTGCAACTGGAACTCTTGTTGTTGGGCTTGCATTACCTTGGCACAATGGACCAAGTTCAGGACAGATGGCTTTGAATGTTTGAAAAGAAAAATAGTGTTTTTGTTCCTTGGTGGTGAATATTGATGCTGAACTGACAGCACTAAAATCCTTTCTCCACCAATACAGCACCAGTAGTGGAGGTTCCACATTTCTCCACAGCCCCCTTCCATGTGCCTCATACCTGTTATGAATGGTCCACTTTGGCATTTTGACCTTGGCTGCTCTGCTGAGATTTGCCAATGAATACCAGTTGCGATTTTGCCCCAAAATCCCAGTTAAAGGGAATTGGGTTTACGCTGTTTGTTTTTTATTATATTTTTCCTTAAAGGATATTGTATGGGGAACATCAGGAGATGACCTGAGTTACCTTTATAAATATTTTTTTTAACTTGCTGGGAAGGCTGTAAAAATGTCGTCTTGGAAATTCATGCAGATGATATTTAGACATGCAGATATGCTCTCCTGTTTTGCATGAATGTTTGACCTTGGGCAGAGCTGTTCGATGCACGATGGATGTGTTGTGGCTGCATTTAATCATCTGAAGCAGAGATGAAGCCTTGAAAAACCTCACAGACCCAATTCCCAATTCCCAGCCTCTGGATAGTAATGAACTTCTGAGAAATAGCTAATCAATAAATTGAACAAAAGACTCAGGCAGCTAAACCACTTTGTCAGGGCCTTAATTACAATTGCAGAAATAAATTGGGGGGTGGGGAGCCTTTGCTAGACAGAACTAACCCTTTATTCTCATAAACTAACCCTTTATAGGCAGAATGCAATGTTTTAATGGGAGGTTGTGCTTCTTCAGTAGGCTCTAGATTGGATCCCTGTGAGTGGGCAGATGACACTGGATGATCATCTGCAATGGCAGGGGAATTTTTAGTGTTTGTTTTCCTTGCTGTCCTTTTTATTTGTAAAGAAACACATGCTGCTGCCTAGAAGTAGCCTTGAATTGTGTCGACCAGACCTTGTCTAGGAATGGCTGATGTTGAGTGTCTAGCAGAGAAGGGCTCAGAGACAAATGGGTGCAGTATAGACTGCCTCAGTGATTCAGCATCACCATGATCCTAGGGTGCTGCTGTGAGCCAATGGGAGGAAAGTTATAGGGACTAATGAAAATTCTCAGTGCCCTGGACCTGTAAAACCACCCAAAAGCTAGTCGTGAACATACTTTTCAGGAGGTGTGGGGTAAGGCAGGGTGATTTGGATCCAGGGTCTTTGGTTGGAAGGGATCCTGACACAGCTATCAGAGTGAGCAGCAGGAGGCGCTGCAGCACACAGCTGACTGTGGCTACTGGCTGGCTGCTGGGGCAGGCTGGGCTTTCTTACTTGGGAGATAGATTGAGAATTTGGGAGGGAGAAGACAATGTACATGCCGGTGGTTTGTCTGTTGGAATTGGATTGTCTGGAGAAGGAACTGAACCAAACTCAATCCAGCCCCATTGCTAGTACAATCACAGTAACAACCACTTCATGTGCATTTCAGTTTATTCCCAGGAAATAACATGGCTGTAAAAAATGTTGTGTCCTAATGGGATTGTCCGGTAGGTGTGGCTTGCATTAAGGGGATATTAAAATAGCTGGTGTATCCTGGGATGAGCTACTTGATCGTGGCAAGTCTGGCTCACACGCAATAGGGTTGATTCTCATATCTGGGGCAGGAAGGGAATCCCCCTTCCAATCTCATTGCCTCTTCAAGGCATTTGGGCAGGGACCCCGAGGGGCTTTTGCCTTCCTCTGGGGCAGTGAGCAGAAAGCTTCTGTTACGATCATGTAGACATATCCCATACAAATCACTTCCTGCCACTGCAGCAGGGAGAAGTCATTGATGGCCTTTCAGTCTTCTCCCCTTCTGTTTCCATGTTCCTGTGACTTGGCAGAAAGGAGGCTAATTTGCTTAGTTAATTGAGATGCATATTTAGGAGGGAGGAACTATGTTAAATGGTGGTTTGCTGCAAATAAACCGCTATGGCTGCTCTCCAGTGAAGTCAGTAGACTCTTGTGTCCAAACAGAAAAAGTGAATTCCGTGCAGTGAACAAATCCAGGACTAGCAGAGCTCTGGAGAATGGAGTCCTCTGTTTATCCATGAAACAGATACAGCATGGGTAACAACAGTGTGAATTTCCTGCTTCTCTACCCCCCCACCCCCCACCCCCAGCTGACTGAAGAGGCCAGTCTTCATCTGTGTTGTAAGATTTTAGTTGTATGGTGTCCTTGTGATACAGGGACACTGTCTTCCTTCTTGTTTATACAGTTCTAAGCACCCTGATGGCACTCAGTCCTCATGCACGTCATCCTTAGTTCTTCTGCTGAGGCTGCCAACTAGTGCTATACATTGGTGCTTTTTGTGAGATCCGCTAGATGCCTGATCGAAAACCTAATTAAGTTAATGAAAAGACTTCCATCAACTCCAGTGGGGTTTGGGTCAGGCCCCAGTGGTTTTGGCAGGGTTTTGGTCACTACTGTGCTGGTCTTCCTTTGAGTGCCATGAGGTGGAAAGGCTTTCTGCCTCATGGCCCTTCCCAATCTCTTTGGCCAGCTAGTACCACACACAACACATTCTGAAGAGCAGAGTAGGGAACAGGGCATGCCTCTGCCGTGGTCATTTACAGGTCTGTGTATGTCGTAGCCACACCAGCAGCCTCTCTGACTGCGTGTCTAATTCACACGTGTAAAACATTGAGGTCACACTTGCCAGCATCTGAATGCTAGTGCACAAACAGGGACTTTTCTTCCAGGCCAGGCTTCAGCAGAGCATGTGCTTAAGGCCACCATTAGTCAACAAAGCACTGAAGTGCCTAACTTCAGTGGGATTTGCATCTGCTCAAGCATTTTGATCAGACCGCTTTTTGGTGGGATAAAGTTGGGGAAATAATAGTAACTATTTCCCCAAAATAGCATGTATTCCACCTAAATAGGGATAGTGGTGAGGTGCATTGTATTTCTTCCTTTTTTTCAATTTGTTTTTATATTAATATATTTGTGCTTTACAGGAATATAAAACAGGCAAACATTATACAGGTTTTAAGGGTGGTATTTTTAGATAGGCAAGAACACTGATAGCTGATACCATATTGTTCTGCATATGTATATACACAGGCATTGATGTAATAGCATTACACACATGGGTTACTGTGAGTCCATGAATAGCTGGTGTTGAGTTTTCATACACAAATAGACATAGGATTGCTTAGTGAAGAACTGCTGTACTCAGGTAAGTGTGCAGATGTTACTTATACAGCATATAAATGAGAGACACCTTTCTCCGTAGGGGACAATGTCATTTAAGTCTGAGGTTAATGATTTGTCTCTGACTTTTGCATGTTTTCCCACAGCTCATTCACTAAAGCCCAGTCATCCTCTCAGGAATTATAGGGCTGCCTAATCTGAGCTGTGATCTGTGTTCTATATCTCCTGTTTTGCTTAGCCTTTCTCTATTCATATTGGTGAGTGAGTGCTTGCCACATCAGTTGGTGGTTGAGTTGGCAATGTATACCATTAAAAAGATCTACAAGAATGGAAAAATATGTATTAATTGTACTCTAGAAAAAATAATTTTGTTGAGTGGACCAGGTCTGGAGACTGGGGCCCTGATTCAGGAAAAGCACTTAAGCACATGATTAATTTAAAGCATGTGAGAAATCCCATCTTAGTCGGACTACTTGTGTGTTTAAAGTTAAGAACATACATCAGTGATTTGCTGGATCGGGGCCCCATTGAGGTAACAGAGAGCATCCATGCCCTGGGGACAGTCTGCCTCCCACTCTAATTCAACCCAGGCTGCCGTCTTTCTCAAAAAACCTGGGGAGCTGCTCTATAATGAGGCAGCAGCTGCCAGTGACAGGAGGCTGCTGTGAATAAGATACTCAGCTCTCTGTGAGCTGCTCTCGTCTTTGTGCCGGGATTCGTCTTGAAGCAGCAGATAAATCTCCTCCTCAGCAAGGTGGCAATGTTCACAGAGCGGTCCTGGGGAAATGAGTAAGGTGCTGCTGTCTGCACTGTGTTTACTGCACAGATAAAATATTTACAGCTCCATCTTTGGTGTGAAATGTGACTCTTCCAGTCCTCACGAAGGTCACTGGAAAGTCAGTAAAATTTATTGACGGTTTATAGCACTTTTGTGCCAGAAAGCAAGGTTACAGTGTTCTGTGCCTCTGCATGCCAGCCACAAAGAAATAGAGGCAGACGGGAGAGTGGAAAGAAGAACAGTTTGCTTTAGCTCATTGGTTTGGTCCCAAAACTCATGCATTATTTTTAATTAAATGATAAGCTCCAAATAGCAGAGCATGTGTTAGGCTCATAACAGTCTGTAGCCTCAGGTCTCATTGCTTGAGCGAATGAAATGTTTACTGCGTGGAAGTGCACATTCCTGGAGTAGGGGGTTTCACAATGTGTATGTTTGTGTAGATAAAGTCATTTTTTACATTAGGGACACGGGAAAGAATGGAGGTTTAGCTCCGGCTCACATTTCATTTTTAATTATTATTATTTCTGTAAGTTACCCAGCCAGGCAGTAGGGTCCTATTGTGCTGCGCACTGTACCAACAAAGAACACAAAAGCAGTCCCTGCCCCAGAGAGCTCCCAATCTAGAACGTTAGGCAACTCTCGATTCCCCAGATTTGAAGAGGGTTATTAACATGCTGCTCTTTTTCCATATGTCTCTTTGTCTAATCTACACTTCACTCATCACCCTGGTATCTGTCTGATGGAATTCTAAAAAAATTAAATAAGGATAAGAACATAAGAACGGCTGTACGGGCTCAGACCAATGGTCCATCTAGCCCAGTATCCTGTCTTCCAGCAGTGGCCAGTGCCAGACGCTTCAGAGAGAATGAACGGAACAGGGAGTGATCAAGTGATCGATCCCCTGTAGTCCAGGCCCAGCTTCTGTCAGTCAGAGGTTTGAGGACATCTGGGGCAAGGAGTTGCATTCCTGACCATGTTGGCTAATAGCCATTGATGGACCTGTCCTCCGTGAACTTATCTAATTCTCTTCTGAACCCAGTTATACTTTTGGCTTTCACTACATCCCATAGCAATAAGTTCCACAGGCTGCCTGAGTGTTGTGTGAAGTACTTCCTTTCACAGGCGCCGACTTTCTTCTTTCTGGGCAGGTGCTCCACCTCTGCTTTGCCCTGAGGCCCACCTCCACTCTGCCTCTTCCTGCCCCCCCAAGTGCACTCCACTCTTGCTCCGTCTCGTCCCATGCCCCGCCCCCAGCATTTCTCGCCCACCTCTGAGCAGTTGAACCATGCGACCCACCAAGCAGTTGATTGGCGGGTGGCTGGTGGGTGCTGACCATTCACTATTTTTTTTTCCATGGTGTTCCAGCTCCGGAGCACCCATGGAGTCAGTGCCTATGCTTCCTTTTGTTTTAAATCTGCTGCCTGTTAATTTCTTTGGGTGACCCTTGGTTCTTGTGTTATGTGAAGGGGTAAATAACACTTCCTTATTCACTTTCTCCACACCATTCATGATTTTTTAAACCTCCATCATATCCTCCCTCAGTCATCTCTTTTCTAAGATGAACAGTCCCAGTTTTTTTAAAATCTCCTTGCATGGAAGTTGTTCCATACCCCAATCATTTCTGTTGCCCTTCTCTGTACCTTTTCCAATTCTAATACATCTTTTGAGGTGGGGTGACCAGAACTGCACACAGTATTCAGTGAGTGGGCATACCCTGGATTTATATAGTGGCATTGTTATTTTCTGTCTTATTATCTTTCCCTTTCCTAATGGTTCCTAACATAAATCTCTGTTTTGTGCCAGGATTTAAAATAAAATTATTATTTCTTGCACAAATGCTGCAGTGCCCCAGAAATACTACCCTGTGTTCTGAAGGTGGTAACATTTGTGAGAGGAAGGATGGTTCAGTGGTGTGAGTGCTAGCCTGGGGCACAGGAGACCTGGGTTTAATTCCCTGATTTTCCAGTCTCCCTGTGTGACCTTTGACAAGTCAATTAGGGTTAGATTTTCTAAGGTATTGAGCTGCCTAAAGACACAGACAGGAGCCTAGTGGAGTTATACCAGTGTACAACAGGCCATAACTGAGGGTATGGCTACACTTACAAATCTGCAGCGCTGGTCGTCCAGCTGTGCAGGGCCAGCGCTGGTGTGTGGCCACACTCACAGCTACCAGCGCTGGTGTGTGGCCACATTTGCAGCGCTGTTGGGAATGATGCATTATGGGCAGCTATCCCAGCATTCAAGTGGCAGCAACGTGCTTTTCAAAAGAGGGGGGTGGGGTGGGGCGTAGTGTGACAGGGAGCGGGCGAGAGAGAGAGAGAGTGGATTTTTGGAGCCAACACTGTGTGTTTAGCTTCCTGCCTTGAAAAATCAGAACATGTTCCCGTCCCTTACCCTTAACTCTTAACTGCAAACAGCCTGCAGCCAACGGACTCCCTCTCTCCCCTCTGCCCCGTTTCTGTCAAGCAAACACTCACTCCCTGCCTGCCTCATTATCTCATTTGATTGTTCACAGATTGATCACAGCAAACAGGAGCTGTGTTTGTAGATAAGCAGCTCCGGGATCAACGGAGCTACGGAGCTCCGAGTTAACAACAAAACAAAGAAAGGCTGCATAACAAAACAAAGAGAGTAATTTATAAAAGCATTCTGGGATATTTGCTAATACCCTGGAGGCCAATAACAGCGCTGGTGTGTGGCCACACTTGATGACCAGCGCTGCAATCTTTATTCCCCATGCTGAGCCAGGTGTACGGCCAGCGCTGCAGCCAGGGAGTTGCAGCGCTGGATGTGCCCTGCAGGTGTGGACACTTACTAATTGCAGCGCTGGAAAGCCTCCACCAGCGCTGCAACTCGCAAGTATAGCCATACCCTGAGTAGTGAATCAGGTCTCAGAGTATTTAGTTAGCAAATTTTGGAATGCAGGGGCAATATTTTGGCTCCCAAATTCTTGTTGAGTGCAACAGCAAATCAAGAGTGATTAAGAAATGGAGTGAATTTCTCCCATTAGATCTGTGGCGTGGGGTAGACCTGAGATCAGTGGCAGCAAAGAGAGGATTTATGTGCTGCAGTGCAAACATTTGGTTTTGCCAGGTGCTTCTATGTGCAAGATAGGGATTGCTGCAGCTTGTGCACCATATCCCTGCTGCCTCAGATAGGATCCCCAAAAGAGATTATGGATTGACCCAAAAGGGCAATTATAGCCCATCTCTGTCCCCTAGACAAAATGTGATGAATTGGTGGCAAAGTCAAAGATAGAAAAGATAAATTATTCCATCTCATATTCCCCTGAAATGGAGTAGCTGATGCTCAAAGATGCTGGGCAGATGGGTGAACATTTGTAAATCCTCATATACAGATCTCACTAAAGAACAGCTATTCAAACTATCATGCTAGCTTTTAGACCCTTCTTATAGGCCATGTTTTCAGAGATCCCATGAAAATGTCTTGGCAGAATATGCACCATGTAATGATGTTTCCAGATGTCATGCTGAAACACAGAAAATTGGTACTGTGCATCTATCTGTCCAGATATTTATGTCACAATACATAGAAGTGTGGGGCTGATTTGGTCATGTACCTGTACTTGGGAATTTTCTGAAGACTCCCTTTTCAATCAGAAGAACATAAAGACACTGGTTAAAATGATCATGTTGTCATATCTTCCAAATAGACCCAAAAGGAGCCAGTGATCTGTTAGCCACTGTCCAAAGCCCCATGAGTCAGAAATCACACAATTCAAAATGTTATCCCAATGTTCCCTGCCACACTTTTTTGCAAATTGAATTTAAATTTCAGTGAACTAAGATGAAAAAAAAAACCACACCCTACCCTGGGCTATAGACACCAGTGATAAACCATCAGAAAGGTGTCTGTCTGGTAAGAAGAGCGTGATACCATGAACCAAAGAAGCAGGCATAAATGTAGCCCCAAATACTGTAGCTGTTGTTGGTTGGATAGAGATCACATGCCAGGAGAATGAGGTCTGGTCAGTTAAAAACTGTAGCTGACAGTTTAAAAAAATAAGTTAAAACAAAGGCGAACATTATAGCCTCCCTGTATAAATAGAATCTTTAGTGTTCTACAGTAAAGATTCAAAACAGCGTAGCAACTCTATTGTAAGGTGGTGATTTGGGACCGCTACAGAGTGTGCTGCAGTATATTTGTCTTTAAGGATTTATGAAGTGTTTTATTTTTGATCCAGTGCTTTTCATTTAACAAAGAAGGGTCAGAGTCAGATAAGTGAGAAATATTGGAAGAACCCAGGAATTAGCTGCTGCTTGTTCCTATCCGTTCCTGGTCATATTTAAAGCCCGATAATGAAATAGCTTCTTTGTGATCTTATTACTAAGGAAGGTTTGAGTCTGAGCATGTCATGAAACTCAGCCAGCTTGGTGGTAATAACAGTAATGCAGACACTGCAGTCAAGTTAAGACTGGGCACATGCTCTCACAGCTGATACATTTGCATCATTCAGCAAATCCCCCCTTGTCCTGACCGTGCCACAAAAGAGTCATCAGTTTGAAACTGAAGGTGTCTGTCTGATCCCACTAGCAGGGAAAGGGAATCTTGAGAACATTTGACAAAGAACGCAGAGTTGAAATTAAATATTGTAATGATATAAAACAGTAAGCAGATCTGCCTGACAGCCGTGACAGCTATTTGTTATAGAAAACAGCGTTTATGATGTCAGTCCTATAAGGAAATGTGTTTGAATTAAAATAATTACAGCAGATAGTACAACAAAGACTCCTTGTAGTCAATCATCCTTCACAAATACACTGTGTAAATCTTCCCAATGACTGAAAGGAAGCACTGGCAAATAAATACAAATAGAAGATTCTACAGAAAACGCAAGTGACCACATTCAGATTGAGGATTTTCTTCTCTTTTTAATTCATCAGTGAAAGAAACGGAGACATTTGTATCGTTCCCCTTTCACTGCTCATCTAATCCCAGATTTGGAATTGGAAAGACACCACCATGGAATGGGCACAGTGTGATTATTTCTTGTGGTTATCAGTATTATCCTGTGTTATTCCTTGTCCCTTCACCCTCATCTACCTACCTTCAACGCTGAATTCATCTATTTCTTTAGGGAGCTCTGTCACAGTTCAGGGCAACCACACCTGTACTTCCCCTCAGGTACGGAAATTTTGTATAACACTATTTATAAAAACAAATTTTGCATAAAAAATCGTTGTTGTGCGTCAGTTTAAACAAACAGATTCCTGTTGTCGTTGGTGATTTGTGAGCTAAACTTGGTGTAGCGCGCCCGACTCCACGCTCCACAGGTCCAGTATCCCGCCCTTTGGGGCCCCTCCGCTCCCATCCTCCCGCCCTTCCACAGCAAATCCCGATGGTGAATCGCTCACCCCTGCCTCCCTCCCTGCCTGCCTCACCCCCTCACCCTCCCCCCCTCCCTGTTGCAGCCTCGTGCTCGCGCCAAGCTTTGCTTGGATGGACTGTGACGCGCTCATAGCATAGCAGCCATGGACCGCAGCCAGCTGCTCACCGCGCATATAACTGTTTCGATGGATGCACACTGAGTCAGGCGTGACTGAGAACCAGTTAGAAACGCGGATGACACTGCGTGGACACAGTGACGGGGCGGGGACACTGACAGTTCTGAAACTGAGGGCCCCTGGCTTGGGAGATCCTGAGCGATGCGATTGCAGATTCTATTTGAAAGATGTGGATGGATTCATGATTGTGAGCACTTTTTTGGGGGACACTGAAGTTGCCTGGTGGGTGTGGGTGAGTGGGGTGTTGCTGTAGTGGAACTTTGTGACTGCTGCACGGACCGGCACTCACCGGTTGCGACTTTGCTGCCTGAAAAGCTGGCCCCCGGCTGTGAAGCAGATGGGCCTGACTCCAGAGCCCTGAGCCTTGAAGCGAGTAACTTGTGAAGGGCAGCTACCGTGCAGTAGAACTGTGTTGGACGGTCCTGAATGAGGAAGAAGTAAGAAAGTGTGAAAAGGGGCCAAGTTGGGAACTAAGCTGGCTTGCAAAGATGCTTAAAGCTCTGAAATGTGCAGGCCTGGATGGGCTGCGACCTGTGTGGATGGAGGGCTGCTAACTGCGGGATGATAGTGGGAACCCCTTGGGGGAAGGAATTTAGATGCCACCCATGGAACACTGTGGGCGATACACAGCAGTAAACACGCAAGGAAGGCGTACAAACCAAATGTGGTGCGTGGTGGTGCAGTAGGGTGTGAGCGTTTGTCACAAGGGGGGATGGCCAGGGGTTGCGTGGGGTGGTGCATTCAGAAGCAGCTGGGCCGTTTATTTCACTTGTTAAGCAAGGAATTATCCACAGGAAAGAAAAGGACCATGTTGGCAAATGCAGACCCCACCAAGCCTTGGGGCAGCCCCAGCCTACCCTTGATGCAGGGGCTCATGAAGCCATACAATGGCAGTCCTCATGAAGTCTGGATCTGCTCAATTACAGGTGCAAGCGCAGAGTGCAATGTGGGTGGAACATTTGCGCTCTTCGCTCAGACTGCGGCCATGGCTGTTATGACCTCAGCCAATGCTTGCCGCCACCTATGAGACTGCTGTAGAGCTCACTGGCTGCTCTGCTGTGAGAGGGCTGTGCCCCTCTGTGACCTTGCTGAGGGGAGTGCGTGGCAGGCTGTGTGAGAGTCACCACCAGAGCCAGCAGCAGAGTGGGGGCCAGGAAGCACAGAGAGCAGGTGTGTGTGCCAGAAGCTTGAAAATCGAAGAAGAGGACACAGTGTGACCCACAGTGAAACTTGCCCCTTTGTTGAACCTTGATTGACCCCAACTTGAGTCCCTGTGTTCACCTCCCCTCCACTCGAGTACAGATTACTTCAGCAAAAAAAGTCAATTATTTAAAAATTCATTATTTGACTTATTATAGAAAAAGGAGAGGAGTAAGAGGAGGATGAAGGCTGAGGAAGGAGGAGAGAAAAGGAGGAGAAGGAAGGTTGGGTGGAGGGGATGGGTTGAGTGGTGGAGGCCGTGGGGTGAGGGGGAGTGAAACGCCCAGAGCCTGGTAATCTGGTGGAGGAGGGTGAGGTGAGGGGGGGTGCAGTGGTTGAGGTGAGGCTGCAGGTCTGGGGGAGCTGCTGGCGTTCCGGGCCTGCCACCAGGGCTGCAGAGGCATGTCAGGAGCATCTCAGTTTTGATCAGCCTGCAGCCTCAGGCTGATTTTCACGCAGCCTCTTCCACTCATCCTCCCTTCGCTCGCCACCTTCCACTCTCCTTTTTCCTCTCCCCTTCCTCTCACATTCCCCTTTTTTTCCTAATTTCCTCTCCCTTCTTTCCACTCATTCAGATGAGCTCTTTCATTGTCTCCACTTCATCTTCTCTCTTCCATTTCCTCTCTTTCTCTTCTTTTTTCCTCTTTGGGATGGAGGAGGGTGGAGGGATGGATTTGGGGCTGCATCTTAGCTGCATATGATTATAGATATATTTAAAACAGACATTTTATTATTGAATGATACTTTATGAACATCATACATTCACGTTACACATGTGATTTTGATTTTAGTGACTTTCATTTTTTTTTACTTTTTGTGTTCTGCTTGACTCATCAGGTTCAGGATCAGGCATCACATCAGGTCCATGCATCAGGTATCAGATCTCACCACTCCACTCACTCCCAGCATTCACCAACACACCCCCCACATGCCTAACCACGCTCTCACCCTGCACCCCTCCCACCCCCCACAACCCCCCTCCCCTGCCCATCCCTTGTCCGGGTAGCTCCTCGCAGATGACCAAACCGAAAAGATCATCGGCATTTCACTCCTCTCACCCCTCCTCCAAAAAGAAAGGAGGTTTTTTTAATTCTCTGTTTTGTTCTTCCATCTGTAGACCCCCAGTTTTAAATTTTTTAAATTTTAATTTCCTGATTTTTATTACTGTGATTCTGAACAGAACCACAATATAACGCTGATTGAATGACAGCATATGCAGTCACCAGGACCAGATGCACAGATGCTTGCAGACCATACGGCTGATGCCTACTTGCATGATGCTATGCATGGATGCCACTTAATGGATGCATGCATGGCATGGCCATGGCATTTGGATGCAGGATACTCAAAAAAATGCTCTTGAGGTACCTACAGGAGCGCTTCATCGAGATGTCCCGGGGTTCCTCTTTCACAGGATTTCACATGAGGACAAACTTTTCAACTTAACTGTCATAACAACCATATCCATTCCCTCATACAAAGGCAAATCAATCAACTGCAAAAGGCAAAAAAAAAAAAAAAAAAGCTTGCATGCAAACACACTCACTTTGCAGAAAACTTCTCTCACTCACAGTTGCTTGTGCTCCACTGGGGCTGGGGCTGGGAGCAGGTCAGGAGCAGGATAAAGCTCTATGCTGTCTGGGGTCATTCTGGCTGCTCTGCGTCTGCTCTTGCTCTGTCTTCTCTCTTCTCTTCCTCTTCCTCTCTTCTTCCTCCCCATCTTCATGGCATCACAACCAGATTACAACCCCACAATCCGGGGGGCAGGGGGGGGTCAGGGGTGCAGTGCTCAAAGCTCAGCGCAGCTGCAGCTCAGCGGCAGCACATTGCATGTTTTTCGACCCCCCTTGGCTTTGCTTTGCTTTTGGCTTTCTTCCTGGCTTTTTGGCCTTCCACTTTCTTCTGCACTGCCTGGAGTCCCTGCTGTGGCCTTTCTCCCTTAGAAATTCTTTTTTTTCTTTTTTTTTTTTTTTTTTTTTTTTTTTTTGGTTCTTCTTTCTGCATATCTCCTTCCCTCTCCCCATGATCATTAGCGACTCACCAGAGCGGTCTCCTCGCGCTTTTCGCTCCTTGCATAACTAACTGTGCTGTGTGTGCTGCTGCTGTGCTGATGTCACTGTGATGATGAGCTGTCCTCGCAGAGAAGGAAAAAGGAAATTCAAAAAAAGCTTTTCCTTTCTTTCCTTTCAGTGCATCCACCTGGCAGAGAATGCTGTCCAGAGCGTCCAGGGTGTGCAGTGGGATACCGGGGGAGGCCAATACCGCCGATTGTGCCACACACCCACTACTATTCCGTATTGTAATATTAATATTAGCGCTACTCCTTCTCTGGGGGGAGACACAAGAAACGATTAAAAAAAAGCCAAAAAAATCGATAGGCCTAGTGTGGGTGTGTGTGGTTGGTTGCGGTTCGGTTTTTTACGCCCTAAACCGATTTAAACGCCTAGTGTAGACCAGGCCATAGTCTTGGCTATCAGGGATACTAGCGTGCATAGCATCCGTGGCACCCACTCTCCGGCATTCAGCTCCCCAGCCATTGCCTTTCTGGGTGGAGATCTGCATCTCACTCCCTTCTGACTAGGGTTTTTCCAGGCTGCATGGTTCCCTGCTGTCACTGTGTTCTTCCCAGCACAGGCAGGTGGCCCAAGCACACCTGCTTGCTTTCTCTTCAGAGACTGGTACCAGAGTGATTGCCAGTAGTTACAAGTACCACACAGCTCTTTTTGTGGAAGCCTATTTTATTCTTAAGGTAAAAAGCATTACAGAGAAAACGTGTTAAAAACAAAAGAACCTACACGCATACTAATAAGTTTACCAGTCATCACCTCAATCCTAACACGGGCTCAGGCAGGAGCAGAACTTCAGCACCCCACCAAGGGGCTGCCCTGTGGTTACAAGTTCATTAGACCTTCTGCTCAGAACAAGCACCCAGACTTATGGAGTCTCAATAGGCCCAGTCCTTCCAACCCTCCCCTAAGAACTGGGGCCCTCTGTGCAGCAGGGGTCCTGTCCATTTGCTGGATCAGGAAGAAGGCCCTGAGCCAGTTTAAAAGGAGGCTATTTTCCAAAAATCCTTTCTTTGTCTGTTGGTCCCTGGAGAATTCAGCTTGAACTAGTACATGTGCACCACTCCAAGGGGGTGGCTTCTCTGGAGATGTCACAGCTTTAGTGAATTTGCTTAATCACCCCCTGCTGTTCTCCTATTACCCCTTCCCGTGGAAATACATACAATTCCACATACACCATTGCATTTTTAATCCAATGAACCCCAAAGGTATTAACCTAATTCAATAAGGTTTAGCTTAATTAAATAAGTTCATTTAGGATAGTGCAGGAAATTATCAGTGTCACACGCATATTTGAGGACTTTCCACTGAAAAATTACTTCTGCAGTATATCCTGTTCTTACTGTCTTATAGTGTGTACGTGCATATTATAGGAGGTAGTAACACTGCCTATTATTAAGGTTGCCTGACATTTCCCATTATGAGACCCTGTTTTCAGTTGCTTGTAACTTTGCCAAGCTAACTGTTCAGGCTAAAATTTTACATCTCTGTCTCAGGCTGCATGCTTCTGAAAAAATTTCAGACAAAATGGTTTGGCTGTTTTTGAGAATGAGGATAGGGAAAAATACAGTGTTTCACCCATGTTCAAAAATTATCTACTTCTGTCTTCGGAATACTCTAGTGCTTGCATCCTTTGGAGCAGAGTCTTCAAATGTGGCCAGGTGACCTTTACGTCAGGGATGTGCACTTTGCTGTCCCTGTGAAAATATGCCCAAATTTGGCCAAGTTATAAGCCTTTGGAAAAACTGCAGTTCACACATTCTCCATAGAGACTTGCTGGTGCTTAAAGCTAAAATCTCTGAAGATTCCGTCCACACTGAGCATGCTCCATCCCTTTACAGCTCATAGTGCTGGCCAGATTGGGCATGCGCCATCCCCCTGAGAGACAGAGTGTTTTCCAGTCAGGGCTACAGGTATGCAGAAGGACCTCCCTTGTCATGGCTGCTCCCGGCTGAACTGGGCCAGGGCAGGACCAGGCACCGGAGCTGAGAGCAGGGAGCCTCGCTCCTGGGCACTCAGAGCTCCCCCACTCATGACAGTCAGGCACCATGGTGGAGAAAACCATCTGAATCTAATACAGAGGGGACAAAAGCCAGATTGGGGAGAGGGAAAGGAGTCTGGTGAGACTGGGAATGGTATAGCGGTGGAGGGGTGGGGGAGAGACTGGGACTGGCCAGGCAAGGAGACTGGGATTAGGATGAGAAGCCTGAGGAGTAGAGTTTGGCTCTGGGTGGGCAATGAGACAAGGAGCCGGGGGTAGGGAAAAGACAGGACTGGGACAAGGACAGGTTGGAATGGACAGGGCAGAAGGGGTCAAGCTTGGGAGCAACAGGCAGAAGAGTCTCTGCCCACTAAAGGACACTCCCTCCCAGAGCCTAAAATGGAGCCAAGATTCCTGAGCCTCACCATTCCTCTGCTGCCAGCAAATATCTGTGAAACTCGCTGGCAAAGTATTTATCTCATTCCCCACTGGTGCTGGTCTACAGAGAGGCTGACAACCTGCTGTTGCGATTGGTTATTCCATTAGCTCAAATGGCAGAAGTCCATGTGGTGGGGCTAAGGTTTCTAACCCTGCTGATGACCTATGTGGGTGTCAGTATGATGCCATGTGATGGAATTTCTGCACTATGTTTGCTTTTATTTAAAAACCTAGGAAATTACATTAAAAAATGTGCATTAAAAGGACATTAGTAAGGTTACAAAGTCAAGCCCTCAAAAGCTACATAACATAAGAACATAAGAAAGGCCGTACCGGGTCAGACCAAAGGTCCATCTAGCCCAGTATCTGTCTACCAACAGTGGCCAATGCCAGGTGCCCCAGAGGGAGTGAACCTAACAGGCAATGATCAAGTGATCTCTCTCCTGCCATCCATCTCCATCCTCTGACGAACAGAGGCTAGGGACACCATTCTTACCCATCCTGGCTAATAGCCATTTATGGACTTAGCCACCATGAATTTATCCAGTCCCCTTTTAAACATTGTTATAGTCCTAGCCTTCACAACCTCCTCAGGTAAGGAGTTCCACAAGTTGACTGTGTGCTGCGTGAAGAAGAACTTCCTTTTATTTGTTTTAAACCTGCTGCCTATTAATTTCATTTGGTGACCTCTAGTTCTTGTATTATGGGAATAAGTAAATAACTTTTCCTTATCCACTTTCTCAACATCACTCATGATTTTATATACCTCTATCATGTCCCCTTAGTCTTCTCTTTTCCAAGCTGAAGAGTCCTAGCCTCTTTAATCTTTCCTCATATGGGACCCTCTCTAAGCCCCTAATCATTTTAGTTGCCCTTTTCTGAACCTTTTCTAGTGCTAGAATATCTTTTTTGAGGTGAGGAGACCACATCTGTACACAGTATTCGAGATGTGGGCGTACCATGGATTTATATAAGGGCAATAATATATTCTCAGTCTTATTCTCTATCCCCTTTTTAATGATTCCTAACATCCTGTTTGCTTTTTTGACCGCCTCTGCACACTGCATGGACATCTTCAGAGAACTATCCACGATGACGCCAAGATCTTTTTCCTGACTCGTTGTAGCTAAATTAGCCCCCATCATGTTGTATGTATAGTTGGGGTTATTTTTTCCAATGTGCATTACTTTACATTTATCCACATTAAATTTCATTTGCCATTTTGTTGCCCAATCACTTAGTTTTGTGAGATCGTTTTGAAGTTCTTCACAATCTGCTTTGGTCTTAACTATCTTGAGCAGTTTAGTATTATCTGCAAACTTTGCCACCTCACTGTTTACCCCTTTCTCCAGATCATTTATGAATAAATTGAATAGGATTGGTCCGAGGACTGACCCTTGGGGAACACCACTAGTTACCCCTCTCCATTCTGAGAATTTACCATTAATTCCTACCCTTTGTTCCCTGTCCTTTAACCAGTTCTCAATCCATGAAAGGATCTTCTCTCTTATCCCATGACAGCTTAATTTACGTAAGAGCCTTTGGTGAGGGACCTTGTCAAAGGCTTTCTGGAAATCTAAGTACAGTATGTCCACCGGATCCCCCTTGTCCACATGTTTGTTGACCCCTTCAAAGAACTCTAATAGATTAGTAAGACACGATTTCCCTTTACAGAAACCATGTTGACTATTGCTCAAGAGTTTGTTTTTCTATGTGTCTGACAATTTTATTCTTTACTATTGTTTCAACTAATTTGCCCGGTACTGACGTTAGACTTACCGGTCTGTAATTGCCGGGATCACCCCTAGAGCCCTTTTTAAATATTGGCGTTACATTAGCTAACTTCCAGTCATTGGGTACCGAAGCCGATTTAAAGGACAGGTTACAAACCTTAGTTAATAGTTCCGCAACTTCACATTTGAGTTCTTTCAGAACTCTTGGGTGAATGCCATCTGGTCCCGGTGACTTGTTAATGTTGAGTTTATCAATTAATTCCAAAACCTCCTCTAGTGACACTTCAATCTGTGACAGTTCCTCAGATTTGTCACCTACAAAAGCCAGCTCAGGTTTGGGAATCTCCCTAACGTCCTCAGCCGTGAAGACTGAAGCAAAGAATCCATTTAGTTTCTCCGCAATGACTTTATCGTCTTTAAGCGCTCCTTTTGTATTTTGATCACCAAGGGGGGCCCCACTGGTTGTTTAGCAGGCTTCCTGCTTCTGATGTACTTAAAAAACATTTTGTTATTACCTTTGGAGTTTTTGGCTAGCCGTTCTTCAAACTCCTCTTTGGCTTTTCTTATTACACTCTTGCACTTAAGTTGGCAGTGTTTGTGCTCCGTTCTATTTGCCACAGTGTTGGGCAGTTGAGGTGTTCTTCCCACCACAGGGATGTTGAATGCTATTGTATTATGGTCACTATTTCCAAGCGGTCCTGCTATAGTTACCTCTTGGACCAGCTCCTGCGCTCCACTCAGGATTAAATCTAGAGTTGCCTCTCCCCTTGTGGGTTCCCGTACCAGCTGCTCCATGAAGCAGTCATTTAAAGTATCGAGAAATTTTATCTCTGCATTTCATCCTGAAGTGAAATGTTCCCAGTCAATATGGGGATAATTGAAATCCCCCACTATTATTGTGTTCTTAATTTTGATAGCCTCTCTAATTTCCCTTAGCATTTCATCATCACTATTACTGTCCTGGTCAGGTGGTCGATAATAGATCCCTAATGTTATATTTTTACTAGAGCATGAAATTTCTATCCATAGAGACTCTATGGAACATGTGGATTCGCTTAAGATTTTTACTTCATTTGAATCTACACTTTCTTTCACATATAGTGCCACTCCTCCCCCTGCACGACCTGTTCTGTCCTTCCGATATATTTTGTACCCCGGAATGATTGTGTCCCATTGGTTGGTCTCAGTCCACCAGGTTTCTGTGATGCCTATTATATCTATATCCTCCTTTATCACAAGGCACTCTAGTTCACCCATCTTATTATTTAGACTTCTGGCATTTGTGTACAAGCACTTTAAAAACTTGTCCCTGTTTATTAGCCTGCCTTTTTCTGATGTGCCAGATTCTTTTTTATGTGACTGTTTATCATCTGATCCGGCCCTTACATTATACTTTTCAGTCCTCTGCTCCTGACTATAACCTGGAGATTCTCTATCATCAGACTCTCCCCTAAGAGAAGTCTGTGTCCGATCCACACGCTTCTCTGCAGCAGTCGGCTTTCCCCCATCTCCTAGTTTAAAAACTGCTCTACAACCTTTTTAATGTTTAGTGCCAGCAGTCTGGTTCCACTTTGGTTTAGGTGGAGCCCATCTCTCCTGTATAGGCTCCTCCCATCCCAGAAGTTTCCCCAGTTCCTAATGAACGTGAACCCCTCCTCTCTACACCATTGTCTCATCCACGCATTGAGACTCTGAAGCTCTGCCTGCCTACCTGGCCCTGCGCGTGGAACTGGGAGCATTTCTGAAAATGCCACCATAGAGGTCCTGGATTTCAGTCTCTTCCCTAGCAGCCTAAATTTGGCTTCCAGGACATCTCTCCTACCCTTCCCTATGTCATTGGTACCTACATGTACACGACCACCGGCTCCTCCCCAGCACTACACATAAGTCTATCTAGATGCCTCGAGAGATCCGCAACCTTCGCACCAGGCAGGCAAGTCACCATACGGTTCTCCCGGTCATCACAGACCCAGCTATCTACATTTCTAATAATCGAATCTCCCATTACTAACACCTGCCTTTTCCTAGAAACTGGAGTTCCCTCCCCCGGAGAGGCAACCTCAGTGCGAGAGGCAACCCCAGCACCATCTGGAAGGAGGGTCCCAACTACGGGAAGGTTTCCCTCTGCTCCCATCGACTGCTCTACTTCCCTGGGCCATTCTTCCTCCTCAACAGCACAGGAGCTGTCTGAGCGGAGGTGGGACAATTCTACAGTGTCCCGGAAAGCCTCATCAACATATCTCTCTGCCTCTCTTAGCTCCTCCAGTTCTGCCACCCTGGCCTCCAAAGTCCGTACATGGTCTCTGAGGGCCAGGAGCTCCTTGCACCGACTGCACACATACGCCACCCGCCCACAGGGCAGGTAATCATACATGCTACACTCAGTGCAATAAACTGGATAGCCCCCACTCTGCTGCTGGGCTTCTGCCTGCATTGTCTCCTAGTTAGTGGAAGGGTGGTTTACAGAAAGGAGTTTTGGAATGTGGTTCGGTTTACAGGTTTTAGGGTTTTAGGGGGGGCCACAGGAAAGGGGTTACGGCCGGCGAGGGACTCCCACTCCCCTTCCAAACTCCCTTGCGAAAAGATTGGACTAAAGGTTGCCTATGCAATCTTAATTCAACCCCCTTGTGCTTGCATATGCACTACAATAGTCTTTAGTAATATGATCAAATACTATTTTTCCACAGTACCCAAGTCTCTGTCAGTGCACAAGATGGAGCTCTTCTGTGGATGAATTAGGGTTGTGTACTGCAGTGATTCTCAAAGTCGGGCCGCTGCTTGTTCATGGAAAGCCCCTGGTGGTCCGGGCCAGTTTGTTTACCTGCCACGTCTGCAGGTTCAGCCAATTGCAGCTCCCACTGGCTGCGGTTCGCTGCTCCAGGCCAATGGGGGCTGCGGGAAGGGTGGCCAGCACATCCCTTGGCCTGCACCGCTTCCCGCAGCCCCCATTGGCCTGGGATGGCAAACCGCGGCCAGTGGGAGCCGCAATTGGCCGAACCTGCGGTTGTGGCAGGTAAACAAAGTGGCCTGGACTGCCAAGGGCTTTCCCTGGACAAGCGACAGACCGACTTTGAGAAGCACTGGTGTACTGAACAAGACTGTTGTCTGGGTCCCTGCCTGATTTGTTGCAGAAGTTGGCAGGTATGTAGTGAACGAGGCAGGGGACTGCTTGAAGAGAAAGGATGGCTTCATGGTTAAGACACTTAGGTGCCGAGGAGCATTGGAGTCTATCCCTGTCTGTGCCACAGAATTTTTGGGTGATGCTAGTCAAGTCACTTACACAAAACTTTTCACAGGTGGTCACTAATTGTGTGTTCCTCATTTTGGGGGTGCCTGACTTGAGACTCTGGGGTCTGATTTGCAAAAGCATCGAGCACTTGCAGCTGAAAATGAAATCAATAGGAACTGTGCTTTGAACTAATAAAGTATGATATAATGCTAAATACTCTGAAAAAATCAGGTCGTAGGCATCTCAGTTTGGGCGCCCAAAATTAATGGATACTTTTGACCTTAAACTTTCTGAGCCTCAGCTCCCCATCTGTAAAATGGGAATAATAGCAGCACCTCACCCCACCTCACAGGAGTTTTGTGGAGATTAATTGTTTGTGAAGTACTTGTCCACATAGAAAAGCCTGTGAGGAAATTAATAATTCTGCATTCAGAACAGTTTGAATAGTGTGCAGTAAATAAAGTCTAGGGCTGCACATCAAACAAGTAGGAGAAAACAAAATATTCAGTAGTTGCTCTTTAAGTGCAGCTCTTAAAGATCCATCCAGTGCAGTGAATAAGGCAGTGGTCCTGTGGGGAAAAAATTTGTATGTGATCGTGTAAATAAAGACTGTATCATAATGTATGGGCATGAGGAGGCTGAATGAAGGTTGCACAGGGTGCCACTTCCAAAAGTACTCTCCAAACAAAAAACTATAGTCAAGTTGCAATTCAGGTAGAAAGTGTGTATCAATCATTTAAGAGTATAGGAATGTTGTAGGATGGAAACAGGCACGGAAAAGGGGAGTGACCTGCCATCCTACAATTTGTCTTGTCTATTTGAACTGTAAGATCTTTGTAGGAGGGACTTTCTCTTATTTGTACAGCACCCAGCACTGTGGGGGTCCAATTCTGGTTAGGCCTCTTGGTGTAGTTGCAATATAAATAATAATACGTGGCCATTTCAGATACTGTTTTAACCATTTTTATGCTACAGTTAATTGAAATCTGCCTATCAGTAGGACACAGCAGCATGAGAATCTTTCTCTTGTTTCTTTTTCTGTATGTTTAAATCCACCCTTCCCAGTGATGTTATCATCACAAATGTGTACTCTTGGCCGCTGCGCTGATGTTTTCACAGGTGGGATATGGAGGAGTGTAGAGTCGCAGGAAGAATATCAACAGTGTCCCATGTGAAAAGAGCAGAGATAACAGCCCACTGTTTTCCTTTTACATTCCATGCTGTTTCCATTCTTCCAGAGAAATTCTGTCTTCATGTCCCCAGCCCCCAGCATCCCCTTTAACAGCTCAGACCCACCAGAGGGATTTAACCAAAGGGGGCAGAGGGGGAAAGGCGGGGAGCAGTAGTACCGTTTTATCCCAGCTTCACTAAAATAACTTCAAATATTAGTCTAGTTAGTGAGTATGTGGCGCTTCGCTTCTGAATCCCATCATAGACCCAGTGGGAAAGCCTCATATCCAGGCTTTTATGTTACGGTAGCAGCTAACATGTCAAGATCAAAATAAACCCCATCCTGTTTTCCATGGTTACGATTCCTGACCTGATACTCCGCACCAGATAGCAAAACCACAGTCGCCCAGATTAGCTGTCTCCATGTGTTAGACCCCTAAGGCGCTGAGCCACCCTTACCAGGGAGCTTTATTGCAGTTTTTATTCAGTGAGGTTTGGATAAGCTCAAATCAGCAACTCCCAGACACCCCAGTCTCCTGCAGCTCGGTGTCAGTATATTCCAATATTGTCCTGTGGCGGACTGGAACCTGAGAAATGTGTGACGTTAATCTGCGTTCAGTACCAACATGTGTTAAATTGGGTCAAATGGTGAGGCATTGCCTGTGTCTTGTAAAAGGGTATTTTGCTTCCGGTGAGTTGAATTCATGGGCATTTGTCCCCCTTGGAAGGATGCAAAGAGTAATCTGCTCTCCTCTGGAATGCCACAGGCCAGGGAGAGCCTGCAGGAGCTAGCAGAAAGTTCAATGAAGGAATCTGAAAACACTTTCAGACACAGAGACACTGGACCCAGTGCTCAAATGCAGATGCCTCAGTCAGAGCACCCAGTTCTGAAGTTGGGTGCTCAGATTGGCAGTAGGGCTCCTGGATACCGATTTTAGGTGTCTTCGTGCCAGTCTGAGCTCACAAATGTGGGATCTGGTTGTCCTGTTAAAGTTTCCCTGGCTCACAGTGTGCAGTTCCTATGGAATGCAGTGCAGCGACATTTTGTCCCCACAAAGGATGGGTTGAAGGTTTCTGCAGTGCTGGGAAACCATAAGGTTTCCTCTCTTCTCTCTGCTGTAACAGCTTCCCACCCTCTCAGTGCAATCATTCTTACAGATGAGGTGGACTGGGTAGGTCTCCTTTAAAGTCCCCAGATTTTCCAGAGAGATCATTGGGGGGCCAGGTCTCTGTCACTCTTCCCTTCCTGTGACAACCCCAGTGAAAAGGCTGCTCTGGTGTTGCTTGGAGAACCTTTCACGTGAATGGTGGTTTGGAACGTGAGGCACCCAGTGAGCAGCAGTCAGCCATTGGCAGGGGAGTGGAGCAGCTTGCCGATGTGATGCTGTTTTGCACTGATGCAGCGAGTTGAAAGGCCCATCCCCATGGATTCCAGCTAGAATATTTTAACTTTTGTTTCTAAAAATGTCCCCTGCAGTAATTATGAACCTGTGTCTGCCCAGATAGGCTTATTACTGGACCCAGGTAGCCTGGCATCACCACAGCCATGAGTTTAACCCTCTCTGTTCTTTTCCCAGCACTGAATGTAAAAGCCACAGAGCAGAAGCAGGTCAACCTAGAGAAGGACCAAAGTTGCAAAGTCCAAGTATGAACTTCCTTATAGTTCAGGGATGTTTGACTCTGGGGGTTTGGTTAGGCCCAATAGAGAGGGAATGGCCAGCTGTGAAATGTGAGTCTCGATCATGCAAAAGTACCAAATTGCAGGATGTTCCCACAGGTAGCAACACTGGAGTGGAAGAGGACTCTGTACAGTGGCTACTTCCATCCCTGTTCCCTTCCCTGAGCAGCACAAACCCAATTGGTTGTGTGTTCTATAATTAGATTTCACCAACCAGGTAACAAGTGTGAACTCTTAAAGCAGTATAACTGCCTTAACATGGAGTCACAGACAGTTGCCTTAGGCACTCTGGGCTATCTTACCACCCCAGGAAAGCATGCCTCTGTGATAGATGGTCCCTTACACCAAAAATCACAATATTATTCAGGTTACTCCCAGTTCCAAAGGACCGATCACTTACCCCAGGACAATTGCACCTTAGATCTCTCACCAAAAACAACTCTTGTAGCCAATCCTGTAATTAACTAACTAAAGATTAACTAGGCAAAAGAAAGGAGGGTTGTTTACAGGGTTAAAAGAGGTAGCATACACACACAAATGACTGACAGTCTTAAATACCAAAGGATAATAGACACTGCTATGATAAACAAACTTTATGCATCTTTTAGGGCTAACCCAAGCTAAACAGTTGGGGACTCCTTGCTTATGCTTAGAAATCTTCGCCCCTCAGAGTCCAAGTTATGGACTAATAAGTTTTCCTTCAGAGGCATTTTTATTCCCCTTCCCCAGTGTTCAAGCTGTGATGGGACAAGGGGTTGGGCACTACCCTCTTCAGAGTTATGGGGAAAACAATAAATTCTGTTCCGCAAAGGCCTGTTTGGATTCAGTAGTCCTTCCTGATGGGCAGGAGATAGCACCTTCTGTAGGAATCCAGCATTTTGCATTAGATGAAGGTTTTTTCGTGAGTGTTCTGAAACTATGTAAAACATTTTACAGTTATAGAACCAAGCCTTAAGTACTACCTTTATGGCATGTGATATAGAGGTTATAAGTGAGATTATGAAATGCTTGTAAATTGCTGCATGCATTAATGTCTAAACACTGTGCACATTGATATAAATCCAACACCTATCTTAACAATACTATACACAGGTGAGACAGACTGGTTTCCAGCTATGCATATGCCAATGTTTGTTGAGGCCTAAGTGCCTTGGCATGAGCTGGCATCTGGTCTGCCAGTATCACATACAGAACCTGAAATCTCTCAAAAGCCCAATTTCCTTATGAGAATAGCTTTCTGAAAACAAGAAAGCACTATTAAAACTGACTGACAATTTTCAGAACTTTAAAGGTGCTGGTCCAGTAAAGGGGAGAGAATTGTGGGGTAGGGACAGAGGTTCTTATTTTTACCAAAACAGGTTGTCCATTTTCATCCGACCTTGGAAGTGTGTGCGTGTGCGTTTGCATACATGTGCACATCTATAATAAGCGATTTATTTTTCCTCCCCTGGAAATCATAATAGTGGGAAATCTACATATCATCTGTGTCATGCAATAACTGAGCAGACAAGATGGCATTGGAAGGCTTCTGCAGTTCACTCTGGCTCTAAATTTCTTGGTGAATTTCAGTCAAACCCTTGATGATATTTGAATGCTGGATGGTGGGTTGTTTTTTTGTTTTTTTGGGGGGGCGTGTAGTTTAATTATAGTGTGGCTGTGTACTGACTCTCCATTAATAATACAGTGAATTTCAGCAGCAGATTAAATTTCTACAAAGTAGTAAATTGCGGGGGAAAGTGGAGGAAAGTCATGGTTGAGGAAAATAAGTACATTATGAGTCCTTTATTAGATAGAAGCCCATGGCATCAGGCAGACGGGTTCTTACAAACACACACATATGAGAAAAACAGGGACTGCATCAATCAGCTTATCAAAATCACTTAAAAGAAATGGGCTTCTGCTGAATGTGTGGAGTGCAGTAAAACATCAGTGTAACACTGGACATATATTAACTGGCACAGAAAGATTATGACATGTCCATTACCGTGCTTGCTACTCCTGCTGTCTGCAGAGAGGTCCAAAATGCTACATATTGTGTTAATTAAAAAAAAAAGTCTTTATTTTTATTAGTCTTGTTATAAGCAGGCACACTTTAAAGTAACATCAGAGACAGAACAGCCACATAAGAGATGCTGAGTCTGCCCTGAAAATCAAATGTACTTCATAAGGGGTATGTAAATAGTCTGCTAATCTAGAGGAATCTGAGAACACAAAAGAAATGAAAAGTGAGTAAAAAACACTGTGCAAGCAGTTCTTATCTCCAGTTAGTTCTGCGCCGACAGCATTAGCCTTCTGTCCTCATCGTGTCTTAGTGGTATGTCCTCTAGAGTGTTTGTGGAGGTATGTTGTGTGTTTAGTCATGTTAGCATGTGTTACTCAACGCGTATTAGCCAACACAGTTGTATTTTTTAGCATCGATGGGACGCAAATGTTAATTGCTACTCATGTAGTGGATTTTATAATTGGGATAGTTAACACATGGTAAACCATGACTGAAAATGAAAATATGGGGGATGGGGATGCACATGTCCATGCATGTGCTGCAGAAAGAGCACTCAAAGTAAAAAGAGAAAATGAAGCAATATGGGGACAACTCCTCTTTTGCTACAGCACAGATCAGAGCAGGGCACAGGAGTCAGAGGAAGAAGCAGGGAAGCTCCTGAAATGCTGCAGTGCAGAACAGAGAGAGAGAGAGAAATGGTGGAATCTCCTGTAATTCTGAAGCACAGGTTGAAGCTGGGGAGTAGAGCACAGAAGGGAGATAAGACAAGAACCCTTCTCCTGTTCTGTTCCCTTTTGTTTTGTTTTGTAGCTTTATACACTGTAATAGTATGTTAGAATGGGGGAGCAGAGTCCAGCAGGAGTGGGGGAATGGTGGTCAGGTAGGTGAAATGTAAGGAGTCTTGAGGAGGACAGATGGGTTGCTGGTGCATGGGACATCTCTGTACATTTCAGATCACTGGAGGCAGACACTTGGTTATCTTATCTGCCCAGGAAGAAATTTCCTAGAACTTGTAGCTCATACTTTTTATTTGTTTTCAGCATCTTCTAGTCTCTCGACTCAAAAACTCTTATCCACTAGACCCTTGCTACAGGCACTCAAGTTCCACAAGCTGATTCTCTCCCTCCCGCATAAAGCCTCTTCTTCATTGTTTTTCAGTTCAGGCACATTCCTGATCCAGGCACACAAACCTCATATGCTTGAGGAGCTGAGACTGGCTGGGTTGGTAGTAAAGCTGCCTCCACATCCCAGTTTTAAAAACCTGGGGACACCAGTGCTTTGGGTATGAAATCCAAGAATAGCAAACCTTAAACCCTACCTTTGCAGTTCTGCCCTTTTTGATTAGGGTGACCATTTTCCCCTATGCTGAATATGGGACACTTGGTAAAATTACTCATATTCAAGCGAGTTCAATGGCATCAATCAGAACTATGCAGTACAAACGTTCAAATGAACATCAAGTTGACTGAGCCACTGTCAAAAAGAAATACTGCATAGTTGGATTCTTTTTATTTACCGTCTTATCTTTAAGACTTTAGGGTTCATGTGGGGAGGGGTGACACACACACCCCCACGCCCCCCACACACATCGGGAGTGGTTACACACAAACACTCCCATACCCCTCTCTCATACAGGGGGAGTGACCCTCCCTGCCCAGCGCTCTCCGCCCTCCATGCCTGGCTGGGCCCCTAGAATGGACCAGCCTCTCCTGGTACCTGGTGCTGTGTTTTCCCAGGGCAACACATGGGGGAAGGAGGGGGCACAAAGGGTCATATCTCCCTCCCCACTCCAGATTTCTGTCAGGGTTCAGACCAGAATGTGGCCATCAGCAGCCTTTTGGTACTGTGTAGAAGGGAAGAGACGGGAGCTGCTTCCAGTTGCAGGGGAGGGGAGGGGGAAGGGATGACCTGGCCCATGTCTTTGCAGAGCTCATCTCTTCTCCCCCCACCCTCACTTGTGGCTGGAAGCAGCTTGTCTCTTCCTGCACGTACAGTGTCAAAAAGCAGCTAACACCTCCAGACTGTTGCTGGCCACTGACCATAACCCAGCCGCCTCCTGTCTCCCGGCTACAGCACGGATAGTAAGGGGTTAAGCCCTAAGGATTCATTGTGCAGCAGGGCCCAGGGAACCTGACTGCAGGGGCTTCAGTGAACCTGGCTAGAGAGGTGGCTCAGCAGGGGAAAGCGCCTAGGGGATGGAGCAGCCCTGCGCTCCCTGGGGGGCAGGACCCAGGGTGGGGAGGGAGGGGTGAAGAGGGTGCTAAACTCCTGCCTGGGGGGGGGCTGCTGTGGAGCCTGCAGGTTCAGGGCGTGAACATACTGGAAATCTCTACCCTCCCACCCCCCCACTCTCCCCACCCCCCGACTCTAGAGCTTAGCTGAGGGGTGGAGAGGCTTCCCCGTGTCAGTGCTGTGCGTGGCTTTGGCACATGCAGGGCCTGGCTTCTCCTGACCAGCACCCCAGGCCAGAGGATCTTGGGCTTTCATGGGGCATCGGCCCCCCCACCCCCATCATCAGCCGCTGGACTCCCCACTCACCGCTGGCGGGTGGCCGGCTGGCGAGCAGGGATCCAGCCAGCATCAATACCCGCCAGTACTGATGGGGGGGACAGAAAATACTGGACAATTTGCCTGTTTTTAAGAAAAAGTCTGGACACCTGCAGGAGGGTTTAAATATGGGACTGTCCCTTTAAAACGGGGCATCTGGTCACCCTGCCTTTGATGTAGCGCCAGAACAGAACACAGCTTGCCCTTCTGCAGCTAAAGTGGTGTTGCTGTGCTGATACAGAGCTGCTATGACTTTGTAAACTCACGCACGGGGAACAGATATGCTAGGGACTGAAGGTCCATTTTTAGAACCACTTTTTGGTCCTTATAACCACACTTGGAACCAAACAAGAGATGAGGACCCTTTCAACCCAAACTGTAAGAGACCCCAGGGAACACAGGGTTATGGACACTTATAACTAATGCAAAATAAACAAGACAAAATTATATGTAATTACTCCTAAAGTCATTTACTTGTTTCAGTAATTGACCTGTGCATTCTTTAATCTTTAATGCTCCTTTAAAATTCAGCCTCAGGGACTCATAACATTTATTGACGTTTGTCATGGTTAAGACTCTGGAGGAATTGGACTTTATTAGAAGTCTTCAAAGAAATATCAATTTAGCGATAAACAGCATTAATAGTTTGTGTACAGCCTCCTCCACATGGGGAGCTTGGCTATATTCCTTTACATTTGATGAAAACAAATGACTGGTAAAGAAGGGCTTTGTATTCAATTGCCTAGGTCTGGAGGATGAAGTATGTGATGCCATTGAGTGAATTTTCTTAGTGGAAAATCTGGGATGATGTAAAGAAACAGCAGCTGATGCAAGACTTTGGTTTGTCTAAATGATGTGGCAGAATATTTACATCTTAGAGGCAACGTAGTCCAATAGAATTGGAGTCAGAAGACTCCACTTCTGTTCCCAGCTCTGCCACACACTTGTTCTGTGGCCTTGGATATGTCACTTCACTTCTCTGTGCCTTAGTTCCCACATCGGTAGCATGGGGAGAAGGATACTAAAAGATGGTCAGACCCTGTAGGTTTGGTCAGACCCTGTAGGAGCTAAGTATTTTTACTAGAGAACTGCCATGCAAAAACGTTTTCCGCCAGATAAATGAACAGCATTAAATCTAGCTACAGTATGAAAATTCAAATACCATCACCATTTATTAACCTGCTAGTTTTGCCTTGGATAGACTGATACGGTTATCCCAGAATTTGCAGATGTGTAGGTACTCACTATGGTAAGTACAGGGAAGCATGAAGCATACTGCAAATACCAATGGAACTTTTTGCATCTAAGTTAAAGCTGGCAAGGCTGACCACTGTAACACTAAGGGTACATCTTCACTACCCGCCATATCGGCGGGTAGCAATCGATTTCTCGGAGTTCGATATATCGTGTCTCATCTAGACGCGATATATCGAACTCCGAACGCGCTCCCGTCGATTCCGGAACTCCACCACCGCAAACGGCGGTGGCGGAGTCGACGGGGGAGCCCCGGACGTCGATCCCGCGCCGTGAGGACGGGTAAGTAATTCGAACTAAGGTACTTCGACTTCAGCTACGCTATTTGCGTAGCTGAAGTTGCGTACCTTAGATCGAACCCCCCCCAGTGTAGACCAGGCCTAAGTGACACAGCCACTGTGGTGTTATATTTAGCCTCTCTTGCAATCATTTTCTGCTGGGCAGCTGTAATATTAATTCAGTGAATCAGGCAAGTCGGAGGGGGAAAACAGCTGTTAGACCCTCCCATTCATCTCCCAGCCACATGATGCTTCTGGGCAGGTATTGGATGAACAGCCCTGTAAATGGAAGTCCTCTCTTTTCTAACCATTACAGTGTGGGAAGCATCTCTTCCTCCCACTCCCCTTGTTCCATGCACCTCTTTGGGGATGGATCAACTCTAGGGTCCATAGTGTGGTTAGACGAGTCGCAGTGTTCATTCTGTCCCTCGCCACTGTCTTGTACATCAAGTGTGATACGCACAGAAACTGGACTGTTCCATTTCTCAGAGGCTACTAAAGATCTGTCTACCAATGCCTTTGTCAGAGCCACCTAGCTTAGATTCAGACTAGGGAGTGATCATGAGGTTTTAAAAACAAAATAGGTATTTTATTGCCTGTCTAATCTGTTGAGGTTATTCCACCATGCTGATCACCATGGTATCTGATTGCCTTACAGAGCTACATACTAAATCCACCACATATCTAAATACTGTTAATCTGTGGCACTATCAGGAGAGGTTGGTGAGAGGGTATGATACGTGGGCTTGTTTGTCTTTACAGAAGAAATTAAAAACAGAGTGGTGCAATGAGTTTTGCAGCTTTGTCCTAACAGCAGTGCGATTCATGCTCATTTTAATCTCTTTAGAAGGAAATTCTATAGCATTGGGCTGGTCACTACAGCCCACATGGTGATTAAAGGGGCTGCTCTGTCAGCTAACACGAGTTACCTTACACCAGGGCCAGGTAGCATGATTTAAAAGTATGTCTACCTGAGGTGCTAAGGGGTGTTTCAAACAGTTGTTATTTTTTTCTATTGTCCTAGTTACTAGGACACCCAATTAACATGGTTTAAAAACACCCTTTTTTGGCCCAAGGCAGCACTTTTCCTTAGAACCATAGAACATCAGGGTTGGAAGGGACCTCAGGAGGTCATCTAGTCCAACCCCCTGCTCAAAGCAGGACCAATCCCCAGACCCCTAAGTGGCCCCCTCAAGGATTGAGCTCACAACCCTGGATTTAGTAGGCCAATGCTCAAATCACTAAGGCATCCCTCCCCTTGTTAGTCCCAGCTTTGTGGTTGACCATTTCATTGCTCCTGAAGGTAGCAGGTGTTGTGTAATGTTCCAGTCACAAAGGGAAGGAATACAGGAGAAAGAAGAAAGCAGGGGGAAATGGACACACAGGCACACTGGGAACTATGGCAGCTTTAAGCATGTGGCCATTGAAGGCTGTGTTAAATTGAAGTGCTGTGTAGCACTTAAACTTCACTGTGTAATAGACACCTTAGAAAATCCTAATATAAACAGTTAGCTTGCCTGTGGGCAGGAGGAGATTGTCCTGAGCCTTCCAGTCTCCTAGTGTCCTTTGTTTTCTTGGTAGCCCTTTGGTGTTTTGCTTTTAAAGGATGTTTTAAACACCAGACATATTGCAAACTTCTCTTTCTGCATGTCCAGAGAGAATTTCATGCTATAGTTTAGAGCATGGTGATGAAAATTCCTATTGCAGTATTCTAGATAGTTACAAAGGTTGACTTCAGTGTATCTTCAATCAGAAAGAGGACACACGGGATTTCTGTTCAGTTACCATTTGCTGCATAGCTCTTTTCCATTGGGACAGGTTGCCTCAAAAGCACACCACTTTTAAGAAAGTATTTACAGAGAGAAACCTAGATTGAAAAGAATATGGCTCTGTTAGCTCCCCAATTCAGTGTTTCATTCGGGTGTTATTTTGGGGGGAGCTTAGGTGCTCTCTGAAAGGCAACCCAACAAGAGGCCAGTTTTTTCAAAATTGCTGAGCACTTGGGGAGCTGTACATTGGATGTTGAATTTTTTTTTTAATTTGGCCCCTGCTATCTAGACTCCCAGTGAAGTCCCAAGTAAAGATTTGTGCACAGATCCAGGGCCATGTACGGCACTTATTCCGTGAGTACTCTCTGAATAGTTGCTGCAAGAGTGAAATAATGACACCATTTGGAAGGAAGAGTGGTCCACAGGTTGCATTTCATCATTCCGCCTTTTCAGGGCTGTCATGCCGGGTGAAAGGTTTGTGATAGAGATGGACCTGGGCTGTGAATTTCCGATCTAGTTACAAACTTTCCCGAAGTTCATAGATGTTTTTATCTGTGGTTGGGATTGAACTTTCCTCTAATCTCCATGTGGAGAATGCTTTTACCCCGCTATGTTTACTAAGTGTGTAGTGTTTGTTCAAACAAGGTCTTTTGGAGCCTCTTCCCCATTCATCTTCTCAGCTTACTACGCCCCTGGAGCTGTACCATGCTGGGCCAGTGCTGTCACCATGAGATCAGTTTGCAAACAACTCACAAAAGGAAAAAGGGCTATACTCTTAATAAATGTTGTTTACAAATCATTTGTCCCACTCACTCATTAGTAGGAAATAAATTAAATGTGGCTTTAGATGTGTTAAAAATGATTGTTTTGATAGTTGTGATAGCAAAGGAACTGTAAGAATAATGGAGGAGATGAACAGACTCATATTTAAATATTATGGTCTAGATTGTGCATCCCGAGCAATTACTCACACCACCAGTCCTGTTGATGTCTCTTAGACACCTGCTGTCAGTAACTGCTCAGCAGTTTGCCAAGGGGATTACTATCTGGCCCTGGGTTTGAAAGTGATCAGGTGGAGTAAAAAGCTTAAATATCTTTCTATGCCACGTGCCTTTCTGTGCCTGGGAAGACAGTGGCTAACCTGACACCAAATGATGCTCTGCTCACACCTTTTGTCCCTTAGCAGGACACAGTAGTATTCTCTTTCTGGGCTGCAGCAATGCCATGGGTGTATTAGAGTGAGGTTTCCAGCAGAGTGGCAGAGCTGAGCTGCCTCTCACATTAAGCGTTAAAGATTTCCTTAAATGGTGGAGGAGGGAGCTGGTGTGGAGTGGGAGGCTCACCCCAGAGACATTACAGATTGTCTCGTGCTATTTTAGTGGGCTAAAATTAGAGGGAAAGAATCTGCAGCTAATTGGACTTGTGCATTAATCATAGTATGCTGCCGGAGTACTTCACCCATTAGAATGTGTTAATTTGGTAATTACGGTGGGGAAAGGGAGGGCTCTCTTTATAATCCAGAGCCTTTCTCTTCCACATTGTGCACATCAGAAATAGGTGCAGTCAGACATTCCAGCCACAATTATTGTCAGAGGAAACTACATATCACTACCTCCTACTGCACATATGAGCATGCAACCTCTCTGCTTCCAGTTACCTACCCTTAACCTAGGTTAGACATTGAGAGCAGGGTGTCGTTTATTTTTCAGTTCGATCATATCTTGATTTCTACTGTACATATTCCTCTTTCACTATGTGAAATGATGAGAACATTCCATGGAGCTGCTTTGGAAAGGAGTGTTTTTGTTTGGGATTTATCTTTTCTGTTCACCCCTCCTTCTTTTGAATTCTCTTATTTGTCCTCCTCTTTCTCTGGGTGTGTTTGAAGTGTGTGTGTGGTGGTGGGGGAGACGAGGGACGCGAGTGGGGTTGTAACAGAACTCTGAGTATTCCTCCCACTTTCCCAAATTCCACTCCTGGAGGTCCCATGTTGCAGCCCAAACCATTCAGGGAGGAAAAATTAGCCCTTTCCCCTCTTTTGCCCTGAGTTCTGTTGATCGGTAACTCCAGCACTAACCCACCTTCTCATCTCCCCCAACCACCCGATTGGCAGCTCATGTTAAATTCAGAGGTGCCATGTAAACCAGTAAGGAGGGAGAAATAATACAAAGGTACCTACATAGATAGGAAACATGGACAGAAAATTCAGCTTGGGGAAAATGCAAGAGAATAGTCCTGGGAGAAACTAGTACAAAACACAGATGTTCAGTGGGAGGGAGAAACCTGGAAAGTATTATTGCAGGTAACAGTGAGGAGCAAATTAAATCTGGCTTCCGATTTCAGTGACTTCATTTTGGGGAGCAGGTTGTTAACAGGAGGCTCCACTTACGGCCTTTCACTGTGCAGGAGTCTGCTAAGAAATAACCCCCTGATATCAGCTCTTACAAATTTCTCCAGCTATAATCACACACTGTCATGTTGCTGGTTTATTAGCCAGCAAGGAGGTAATCATCCCACAAGAGGCAAAAGGTCCACTCTCTGCTTTGAAGCTTCACATGTTAGCTCCTCACTGGGAAGAATTCCCTTCGCACTAATAGAATGTTGTGCAAGCATTGAGTCTAGTGCCGGAGCCTATTTCCATGTAGTTCCACCAATACACAGCCTGCCCATAGGTCGCATCCTCCTGTTATGAATGATTTCAGCTGTGATATATTTGTGAGAATTTTTTGTGCTCCCATGCAGCCTTCACAAATACTGACCTGAGATACTGACCTCAAAAAACCACATCATTTTCCACTTGGGCAGCCCCAGATTGGTTCTCTGAGTCTGAAGAACTAGAGGGCTGGTTTTGACTCTCACAATAATTTGCTGGTTCATTAGCACTAGCTCCTTAAAGGGGTACCTTTAATGTTTGTAGGCCTAAAATGTGACTTAATTCCCCCTCTCCCTGTTGTATCTTCTTACAAATTCCATGTCCTTAAACTGTGTATACTCCCATCCCTCCACCCCAAATTCAATATTTTTTTGAGAGGCTCCTTTTTCAAACCTGCTCTAAAACAAAGTCCAAATACTGTCAAAACAAACCTTTCCTGGGTGTTTGCTTTATTTATGAAGCAATTAACAATGGGAGAACATAAAGGTCAGTACAAACCTTCCCCTCAGATTTAGCTGCTCCTAGAAATCTTCCCCCTGGACTATTCAACCCACCACACCCTAGACACATCCTTGGGGAATAACAAGCAATAATAAACCAGCAATCAGCTTACAACAAGAGGAAAAAATGTCTATAAGAAAAGAGATTTCACTTTCGAACCTGCAAGGAATTATTGTAAACATAGTTTAAAAATGAAAAAGAGATGTTTAAAGATAACAACCCCTTTCTAAGAAATTATTGTGTGTACGGTGAAGCCAGTTAAACCAATCCTGGATGTAAGAATTAAACCCATTACAAAAATGATGCTTTTAGTACAATCCAGTCTGTACATTTGCTACAAACGGCACATACCCTTTGGAATAAAATGATTATTACCGCACCAGTTAAATGGATAAAGACCATTCACCGGCTTCTATTTTTGGGATGACTAATTTGAAACCTTGTTAAACAAAATGCATGATTAGGGTATAATTTTGTTAGAAGAACAAATTTACAATGCACAGTGACTAGGTGTGAAGGAGACTTTCTCTGCACAAACCACTTTGCACATCTAGCCTGTGCTCCTGGACTTTAATTAGCAACGCTGCATCTGTCCTGTTACAAGTTGTTCCTTGCCAGACCTTCAATTCTCATGTTGGCAGGTGATAATCAAGTACTTTTAACAACATAATGTTGCTGCCTTGGCCTTGGCTAGGAGACGCAGCAGCTAACTGTTTCAAAACTTCTGTGGGCGAAGTTTGTTTTCCGTAGTGAAAACTAAAATTAGGATACTATTTTATGTTGTTTTTAAGAATTGTAAGTTCATGTTTTTAATTTAAATTTCACTCATTATTTATCCTGTGAAACCCCTTGGAAGCTTGAAACCGAAATCTGTTCATTTGCTAAATTAGTTTTTCCTGTGCAAGCATGTTGGTAGGACATTGCAAGGCTGCTCCTTGCTGCGGGGATTTCATATGCTGGTTTGCTGTACCACAGTCACCTGTTTGCATGGGGTGGCTCACACTGGTTTGTTGTATAGGGTTGCTGCTGGGATTGTTTTATTCTGAAGCAAAACAAATGCGGAAGTATTTGGTAATGTAACCCACTGGTCAGTGTGTGTTACAGGTCCCCTTCTGTGCCTGGTCTGGAGAGGATCTGAGTCTGTAACAGCTAAGGAGACTTGGCTCTTTAGCTCAAGATATAACCGTTGTGCTTTTAGCTTTGGAGGTCCTAGGATGACCACCTATACCGAATTGGGCAGGACAGTCCCAAAATGCAGAATTCAAGTCCCAGTCCCAGGCTGAATGACTCCATGACAGCATTTGTACCAGATTCCCTGTGGAGCCGCTCTGCGCCGGCCTGAGGCTCAGGAGTGGCCCCAGCCTCTTTCCAGAGGCCGGGAGGATGAGGTGGACCTTAGCCCCACCCCGACTATGAGGCCCCACTCCCTGCTCCTCCTCTTCCCAAAGAGGTAGTAAGAGCCGCCCAGGAAGCCTAGGCTGCTGTGGGGTGCCCCGGACCCTCCACCAGTCCTGGGCAGTCAGGAACATGGGTCGAGGGTGCCCTCAGGCCCCCTAACCTCCCATTCAGGGCAGGTGGAGTGTCTGGGGTTCCCCACAGTGGCCTAGGCTCCCTGGGCGGCTCTTACCATGGCCTGGCTCCAGCCTGGACTTAGGGGTGGGGTCTTGGGGGGAAGAGGAGGAGCAGGGGCAGGGCCACAGAAGGGGGGGCTCCTGCATATGTCCCGCTTTGGCTTTTGAAAAGGTGATCACCCTGGGAGGTCCCTGGTTAAATTCCGAGTCGGTTGGCTAAGATAGGTTCTCTAGCTGCGGCTTGAGATCAGCGGGGGACATGTAAGACACACTCACCAGTGACTTACACTTTGACCCTCCAGACTAGGGAGGGTCACAACAAGCCTGCCATACTTAGTGTGTAGGGTAGACATATAAGGAAGACTATGACACCTGAAGTTTTCTTAAGTGTCTTACCAAAAGCCAGTGTCTGAGCTGAGAATAGAACCGATTGTCCCTGTAAAACCATGTAATATATCCCCTCAGGATGTACTGTAGTTTTCATTTACCAGGAGGTCAAAAGTTTGAAGCAATGAAAACAAACAAACCAAAAACCTTTTTAAAACTTGAGACGAGTGAGTTCTCACTAAGGAAGCTAAACAGGAGTCATAAATGGCTTGGATTGAATTTACAGTGATGCCAGCATTTCAGCCGGGTGCTTTATTACACCTTTAAAACAACAGCTTGACATTAGGAAATAGGAAGATGGATTGGCTGAAAGCAAAAGCCACCCTGCATAAGATATTTTTTCCACCCAAGCTCCATTTAAATTGTACAATATTAGAAATGCACTCTGGCATGTTTGTTAATAAAGGCACTCAGCTGAACCAACACTATTTGTGTGTGTGTGTATGTGTGTGTGTTTGTTTCAGCCCATTGTGTAGTTCTAGAGAAATGTTATTGGAATCATATTGCATTTTCAGGTCTGATGAAACTATAGTAATATAAGCATTTTATGTAAATTTGTTGTAGTGGGAAGAATAGCATGTCATGTACTATCAATCTTTAGGTAACTGACATTCTTGTTACGTCTCAGTTTTAACACATCCTGATGTAAGGGCAATTATTTTGAGCCAACAAATTGCCTCTCTTAAAACTTGGTTTCTTTTGCAAATAAGATGTCTCTTTGCCAAATCATATTTATGGGCAGCTGTTGACATTGATGGTGAATTGGTTACTTTATTTTATTGGCCACTGACCCCCAACAAATATGGGCCAGTTTGTTTACCTGCCGTGTCGGCAGGTTTGGCTGACTGTAGCTCCCACTGGCCGCGGTTCGCCGTCCCAGGCCAATGGGGGAGGTGGGAAGCCACGGCCAGCACATCCCTCGGCCTGCACCGCTTCCCGCAGCCCCCATTGGCCTGGAACGGCGAACCGCGGCCAGTGGGAGCTGCGGTCAGCCGAACCTGCCGACGCGGCAGATAAACAAACTGGCCCAGCCTGCCAGGGTGCTTACCCTGGCGAGCCGCGTGCCAGAGGTTGCCGACCCCTGGCATATAGGGTAAGGATTGATTTGAGTATGACATTGTAATATATAATCTTTGCATTTTACATGGTAACTTTCATATAAGAATATCAAAGGGTTTCTACTGGAGTCTCCTTAGACCCATGGTTGGTAGGTAGATATTGGGCCAAACCTTCAGCTGATGTAAATCTGTCTAGTATGGAGCTATGCCAGTTTACCCCAGTTGGCCTATCATAGTTAAGTGATTTGGTCAAAGTCACCTAGAGAGTCAGTGGTAATGCTGGAGAGGAGTTTGGTTCCTAGTCCTTTTCTTTAATCACTTTCTTCAGAAGCATACTACTATGAGTAGTAAAAGCAGAGAATGGTTAACCTATTTGAAGTAAATATGGTAGAATTTCCTGCAGTGCCCTAAAAGCTGGAAGTCCCAGTATAGCTATTTTATTCTCTGCACAAGATTTTAATTCCCCTTCTCCTTTCTCCCAAATGAAAACAAATTTAACTTTACAAGAGAGACAAGAGGGTATAAATTGTGAATTTGAATAAGATGTATTTTTTCCTGACTTCTCAGCCTCATCCACCATTTAGTGGTTCATGCTGAGAGGGTCTAACAGCTTTTCCAAATTCTGCATGTGCAGCAACCTCCCTGGGGCTCCCTTAGCTCAGAAAAGCAAAACATTCTAGCAAGGAAAAAATATTTTACAAAAGGAAATACCATTGGTTTGTGAAGTACTGGAAGGAGATGGGGGAATGCAGATTCTGGCACCATATTAATAGCACCTTGTATCCCAAAAGATGACACAATATTTTAGGTGCTGTACAAGATTCTCATTGCTGAAATGCAGCGAGATCTGTATTGGAACACAGCAGCTGTTTAAGGGTGCACATACTAACACTACGTAACAGTTTAGGATGCTAAGTGACGAAAGTAACCTTTATCCAAGGACTTCCCAAATGTTTTCACGGTGTGGACCACATCGTAATCGAGAAATTGATGAAAACCTCTCCTGCTCTTGGTGATGGTCTGGCTCCACATCCTCTTGATGATCACATGACACCCGTGTGGCAATGATAGTAACTGGAAAATATAGAAAATTAATATTGGGAAATTATTTAATGTAATTATAGCTGTTGCTAAAGTACATGTAAACAAAGAGTCAACATCTGTAATTATCTCTCCACAGAGCACTAGCAATAGCTCCAGTCCATGGACCACAGTTTTATCAGTTGCTACCTTTATCCAAAGGAAATTGTATGGGAAGTTTATGTCACTTGAACATTATTAGCCACTTTGTAATCTGGCCAAAATACAGGTGTCCACACGTGTCCTCTTATGAAAAGAGCTAGAAAATCTTTACTCACAAGTGGTTAGGACCTTGATCTTACATTTTTCTCTGACAGACACCACCTCCAACAACAGTGTCTCCTAAAAACAGGACGGAGTCAGAATGTTGCCTGTTTAGCCCTGATTCAGGAAAGCAACTTAAACCCGAGTTTAGCTTTTAAGTACATGTTCAAATGTTAAGCCCTATTGAAGTCAAGTCTGAAAGTTACGCCTGTGCTCATGTGCTTTGCTGAAATCACCTAAATGGATCTACAATATTAACACCACTTCCTGCACCAGCACCCATCATTTTTCACTTGTCTCTCATTTGAGTAGAGACCAGGCTCAATCCTTCTTAGCTTAGCTCATGAGCACAGACAAAACTCACAACCCAAGCTAGAATGGCTTCAAAGTGCTGTAGGAAAGAAACAAGCAACATGCACAGTCAGGAAATAAAGTATTTATCTGGGCACGGCCGCTCAGGATGATTTCACTGTGGCTAGGCAACAGGATCGGAAGTGGAGGAATGATCTCTCTTTGTCAGACAGCCGAGCTGTTAGAGGTTATGAGATTCTTTTATTGCACTAATTTGCAGTGCGATGCACTGACATTCTCCCCCTGTTGCACAGAGAATATATAAATTATGCCTGCAGGACGATTAACTGTTTGTCCAGGCTAATTGTCAGTATTAAATCTTGCTCAGTCACAGTTTTAAAGCTTTAATTTAAAATCTCTATCTTTAAGGGATCCATACTCCCACTCTCCCTCCCACCCTGGGAAAAAATAATAAAGCTTTAATGGCTTAAGTCAGTTTCTTCTGTAAAAGCCAAAGTTATAATTGGGTGTGTGTATAACAGAAGCATCTACACATGACGAGCCTGTGGAATTTTCCTTTGACTTAGCCAATAATGCCCATTTCAAATCCCATTGTCTTTGTTACCCTGTATTAATTTCTGAATTATGTATTATTGTTCAGAGACTCTTGAGCCAGCGCTATTCCCCACATCTATTACTGCATAAATCTTTGCAGTATGGTTAAAACAGCAATGATTCATCATGAAAGATGAAGAGGAGCACAAGCTCTAATGAGAAATTTCCCCCATGAAACAGGCACACTCGGGTCTGCAGACCTTGGAAAATGTATCAAAGGGCAAGTGGACCCAGTTGGAGAGAGCTTCATCCAAAGGGAGGTATGTGTTTGCAGTGTGCTCTCACGAGTCACAGATGATGAGATATTGTGAACAACCACAACTTCTCAGAGTGCTCAAAGCAGGTAAACATGCAACTATCCCATCACGGGACCTGTGACAACCAGTCAACCTTTTTCTGGGGAGTGGCTTAATTGTGTCTGTTGCTTGAAAACAGGTGATAAGAACTGACCAAAACTGTCCCAGAATTTTCATCTACATTTGATCATTTTTTGTTGTTTCATTAAGAAGATGCCACTCCATAGACACACACAGTCCATATCACCTTTGTGATAAATAAAGTGGGGGGTTAGCTCCCTTTGACGGACACCCAGCCAGCCAGTTAGCTGTAAAATCCCTCTTTCTGTGGCCTGCCCTCAATAGACACCTGATTCTGTTCAAAGGCATCAGCTAAAAAAGCCATCTCATCCACAGACTTTACATCCTTGTCTCATAGGCATTGCTTTACATCAGCCTTACATATGCTTAGGAAATGCTCTTGAGCAACAAGATCAAAACTTGCCACCTCTTTGTCCCTCACCCATTTTCCCAACAAATCTTTCATTTTGTTTACATATTCCCCATTACTCACACCAGTATCCCTCTTATCATTCCTACATTTAACCCTATATGTTTCAGGGGTAATCTGAAAACTTTGCAAAACAGTATCTTTAAATTTACAATAGTCTAAAGCATCTTCAAGAGGCATTCCATTGAATACATTTCGAGCTTTACCAGTTAATTTCACAGTCAGGGTAGGAACTCTCATATCATCAGGGATTTCATGTATTACACACAGCCTTTCAAAGGTAGTCAGATATTCAGCAATATCATCATCCTCCCTGTATGCAGGACATAAGTGTTCCCACTTGTGGATTTTTGGAATGATCGGGTCGGGCCCGGTGTTCTGGTTCTGCTTCTCTAGCAGGTCCAGTTGGTGTTTTTGTGCTCTCTCTCTCTTATCTCCAGTTTTTTTGGTTGCAATAATCTTTGGTGCTCCCTCTTCTTTTCTGCAGACTGAAGCCTAAAAATCTTGCTTTACCTGTAAAGGGTTAAAAAATCCCCCAGGTAAAGAGAAAAATAAAACAGCTACAAGAGGGATTTTACAGCTAACTGGCTGGCTGGGTGTCCATCAAAGGGAGCTATCCCCCCACTTTATTTATCACAACCTTACATTCTACAGGAACTCAGCTGTAAAGTTCTCCTATTTTTCTAGGAAAGGCTTTTTTTCAGGACTTCACCAGTAATATGGGTTCAGCTGATGGTTATAATGCCCTTGTCTGAGATTAGCAGTTGCATGCCAAAAGTGAGCTGTCAGTAATCTGTCACTGCGTGCTCAAATTTGCTTTTCAATCCACAACTTGCCTTGGTACCTTGGTAAAAAGCTACTGCACTTGTGAGAAAACTTCAGCGTATAAAAGGGCAGGGTCAAGACCCTCCACTTTAAAATGTACTTTACCATGCTCTTTTCTTCAGCTAAACTATAGTCATCCTAATTCAGTGTGAAAATATACTGCTGACTCAAAACCTTAGAACTGATCGCCATATTTGGGGTTGGGAAGGAATTTTCCTCCAGGGCAGATTGGCAGAGGCCCTGGAGGTTTTTTGCCTTCCTCTGCAGCATGGGGCACGGGTCACTTGCTGGAGGATTCTCTGCAGCTTGAGGTCTTCAAACCACAATTTGAGGACTTCAATAACTCACACATAGGTTAGGGGTTTGTTACAGAAGTGGATGGGTGAGATTGTATGGCCTGTACTGTGCAGGAGGTGAGACTAGATGATCATAATGGTCCCTTCTGACCTTAAAGTCTATGAGTCTATAACACAACCTCAGGGTAGTGGAAATAGGTCTGACAAATACAGTGGGGTATGCCAGCCCATGGCACATTTCACGTTGGCAGTGTGGTCACCGGTGACTTGATTAACAGTGTTTTGACCTTACTAACCCTTCTATGGTCAAGCAGGGTGAGGTTCAAGCATGACAGATAGAAAGAAATTAAAGGCTTTTGCTCTACTGTGACTTGAGTAACATGAGATGTGGTCAGAGCACATAATGACTGAGGCATTTTCTGTTTTGTTTGAGCCCATTTCAAAGTATAAATACTTCACCTTTTGTGGGATACTGTCCAGGGGGGTTCTTATTCAAGTGCACTTCTAGGAATATGCCATCAGTAAGAGATCCTGGCTGAAGTTAGGTTTGGCCAAATACTTTAATTTTCTCACACCAGTGTCTATCCTTTCTGGAGGTTTCAGTGTCTTCAAGCCTCTAGAACATGTTCTGCTTGGAAAAGCCTCAGTGAAGTCTGCAGATTAGGAAATCCTTAGTGTTCTCTGAAAAGCATGATGGGGCTACCCAAAGCAAGAGAACAAGCCATTGGTGACCATTTCATTGCCTGCTTTCCTTATCCAATGACACACCGGTTGACTCATATTCCTGCTCTCTGACTACTCATTCTGTGAAACACGTTGAGATCTTTATTGACCTGAGGCAGGAGGTAATTGAGAAGAATGAGGTTGCAGTCAGAAATGAACACAGAAAAGTAAACAAATTAGCCTCTCTCCTAATGCTGAACTTGTTTCAGGAAGATCAGTGACCCCAGAAAAAAGGAGAAGCTCTTTTGCCTTAAAGAATACCTCACAGCCCTTATATTAGAACCTGTTTTACTGAGCAAGAGAGAGTGTTAGTGTGACGGGTTTGGTCACAGAGACCCCCTTGGGACTGTCACCTGATGTGCTGAGATTACCTCTAAGCCCGTTTTTTTGCCAGTTTCAGACTCCAGAACCCTGTCTTGTTGAGCCAAATATGCTAACCTGCTTCTGCACAGACCCAGGGTCTGAATCATGCCCCCAAAGCTGCAGACTTAACTGAAAACAGCTTAGTAAGTGCTTCTGTCTCTAGCATCTAGACACCCAGTTCCCAATGGGATTGAAACCCCAAATAAATCCGTTTTACTCTGTATAAAGCTTACACAGGGTAAACCCATAAATTGTCCACCCTGATAGAGAGATATGCACAACTGTTTGCTCCCCCAGGTATTAATCACTTACTCTGGGTTAATTTATAAACAAAAGTGATTTTATTAAGTATAAAAAGTAGGATTTAAGTGGTTCCAAGTAATGAACAAACAGAACAAAGTAAGTTACCAAGCAAAATGAAACAAAACACGCAAGTCTACGCCTAATACATTAAGAAACTGAATACAGGTAAATCTCACCCTCAGAGATGTTCCAATAATCTTCTTTCACAGACTAGACTCCTTCCTAGTCTGGGCCCAATCCTTTCCCCTGGTATAGTTCTTGTTAGTTCCAGCAGGCATCTTAGGTGAAAAGCAGGGAAATCCACATGACTGGGCCCCTTTGTTTGATTCTACCACCTTTTATAGCTTTGGCACAAGGCGGGAATCTTTTGTCTTTCTCTGGGTTCCCACCCCTCCTTCTAAATGAAAAAGCTCCAGGTTAAAGATGGATTTCAGTTCAGGTGACATGGTCACATGTCCTGTGAGCCCCCCTCCATTCCTCCAGGACTGGCCCGCAGGTATGCAGTGGAGGCTTGCGGGTAAACAGAGCCATCTACAGTCAATTGTCCTAGACAATGGGAGCCATCAAGATTCTAAACCACCATTAATGGCCCACACTTTGATAATTACAGTAGGACTTCAGTGTTATACTTCATATTTCTAGTTTTAGATACAAGAATGATACATACATACAAATAGGATGAATACACTCGGTAGATCAGAAGCTTTGTAATTATACCTTACAAGAGACCTTTTGCATAAAGCATAAAGCAAGGGAGGTTTAGATTGGACATTAGGAAAAAGTTCCTAACTGTCAGGGTGGTTAAACACTGGAATAAATTGCCTAGGGAGGTTGTGAAATCTCCATCTCTGGAAATATTTAAGAGTAGGTTAGATAAATGTCTATCAGGGATGGTCTAGACAGTATTTGGTCCTGCCATAAGGGCAGGGGACTGGACTCGATGACCTCTCGAGGTCCCTTCCAGTCCTAGAATCTATGAATCTATTCCAGTTACATAATATACACACTTATATTTTTATAAAGCATTATGGAGTGCAACGTCACAGTTAGATGGGATAGGAGAAGCTGGACAGACATCAAGGACAGACATTTAAGCATCTCATCTGAAGGATAACACCTCTCACAGTTCATCTCCCACCGAGAGCTGTGCTACAATGTCAGCACTGAATAGAAGTGTGAGTCCTACGGTAGAATTTGAACCCATGGCTTTTTGGCTGAAAAGTGAGAGTGGGACCAACAGAGCAACACTGACACATTGTGTAGCTCTTGTCTTAGGAAGCTTTAATTACTGGAAATGAAAGAGCAACTTTTGTGTATTCCTGCAGAAGCAGTGCTGTAGAGTACTCAGGGGCTTAACTTAGAGGATGGAGAAAGGTGAATGGATCGATACCCATTGAAGAAAATAGCCATCTGGGAGCTGAGAAGAAAATGCTTCTTGCTAATCCTGCTCTTTCTGACATCTTGCAGAGAAACAAAGGGGCTCATACCTGTTCTCTTGCTCTACCAGAGCTCACTTTGATAGTGACAGCGCTTCTCATTTTCTCACTTCTTTTCTGAATTCTGCAGCATTGGGGAGAGCAAAGGGAAGGGGGAAAGCAAAACTGGCTAGAAGAGAAATGCCTGAGAAATGTAGAAGGCTACAGGTAGGAGAGAGAAATTCTGAGATGAGATGTGAAGGCAAAAGGAATGATAGGTAATTAGCTGGCCAGGCTGCCTGATGGCAAAGTATTATTGCATATATGACAAGCGGCTCCAAAGCCTAGAATCATTTTGCCTGGAAAGGGGATGCACTAAAGAAGATTTGGGAGCGATATTTTAGATTAAGAAGGGTGTTGTGAGAGCTGACCATTCCCTCCTTTTTACAGCCACCCCATAACCCAAGACAGAGGGTCACTAAATGAACTGAATGGCAGGTAACACTAGAGCGAATAAAAACAATACTTCATCTCACAGCCTGCTGTCAGCCTGCAGAATTCACACTCTCTGCAGATCAAGTCAAACATTGTGCCTGGATTTCTTTTAAAAATAGAATAGTTTGATGGTCAATAACAACAGAGCTGATTGCTTCAGCTGTGCATGCATGTTGCCCCCTCACAGCCCATCTTCATGACTGACACAGGCATTTACAGATGCACAACAGGTAATTAGACCAATGCAGTGGTGTCAGCACAAGAACAGTGGGTGCCATTTCGATGGTGAGTTTTAAATTTCAGCACTTGGTCAGACAATGGTCCATCTAGTTCAGCATCCTGATTCTAACAGTGACAGAACAGAGGAAGGAACAATAATCTTGGCAAAGAACAATGAGAGCATAGCTTGCCAACAGGGTGTGTCCTCATAACTCCAGGCAGTTAATGGTCAGTTTATACCCTGAAACATTATGTCATATATTCTTACATTTTTATTATGACCTATTATTAGTATAACTGTAGCACTTAGAAGAATTAGTCATGGGCTAGGACCTCACTATGCTAGATGCTGTACAGACGCAGTACGGAAAGATTGTCTCTGCCCCCAAAAAGCTTACATCCTATCTAATGCAACTGGACAGTCCCATCATCTATATACATGTCTAATGCTTTTGGCCTCAATTAAATCTTGTGGCAGTGAGTTCCACAGTTTAATTATGAATTGTGTATAAATAAATAGATAAAAATAGTAAAACAAAGCTTTTTATCAATTTTAAATGTGCCACCTTTCAATTTCCCCTGGTACTTGTATTATGAGAGAGGTTAAACAGGAGTACTAGATTCACCTTCTCTATCCCATTCTTTTATACATCTCTCATAACCCTTCTTATTTGTCTCCTCTCTAAACCAACCAATCATATACTTTTCCAGTTCTTCTCCTAAGAAATTCTTTCCAAGCCTCTAATCATCTCAATTTCTGCAGTATTTTCCATTGATTTAGTTACCATTGATTTATATAAAGGCATTATAATATGTTCAGAATTATTTTCTTCCGGATACATCCTAACACTTTGTTCACTTCTTTGACTGCCATTGCACACTGAGTAGATGGTTTCACTGAGCTCAATGTGCACAATGACCCTCAATGATGCTAACAAAAGTTTAGTCAAATCTCATGCTTCAGAATGTACAATGATCACTGTAGGGGTCAGGAAGGCATTTTTTCCCCATGTGTATAGTATCACACAACTATCACACTTGTGAGGCGTGCCTAGAAAGCATTACGTATTGGCTACTCTTGGAAGCAAGATTGCAGATTGAAGAGTCTAGTGTGGTCAGTCCAGTACTGGGTTTACAATGGCGCTGTGGTGCCAGGCCCACAATCAGAAGGGGCCCCAGCACCCGGACTGTGGCCCCCACCCCCTGTTCTGCCCCAAGGCCCTGTCCCCGCTCGGATTCTTCCCCCTGCGGCCCCACTCGCTGCTCTCCGCCCCCTTTCCCATGCTTACTCCTCTCCACCTCCTCCCCTCCGTGCCAGCGGAGGTGGGGCCTCGAGGCAGAGCATGGGCAGAGTGGGGGGCAGGGCTATGGTCCAGGCGTCAGGGCCCACAAAAGATTAATCCGGCCCTTGGTCAGTCTAATCCCATGCTCCCTTTAAAACAGCTTAGTTTGTGGGACTGACTGAGATTCCAGCCCATCTCTGGCTTGTGGTGCAGAGCGACATCATGAAGGTGAACGATGCTCTTTCAGCAAAGGGACTTGGCTAGGCTGCTTTCTAGGCGCAATGTGTCCTTCGCCTCTTCGTAGAAGGGTCCCACCACTCCATAAGTGAACATATGTGTGGCCCTCCCCACTGAAAGAGTGTTACAGCAGTGTTGATTCAGCAAGGGAAGGGGGTTAAGAATGTACGCTGAAGTAAAGACCTCTCAGTGTTCTGGGGTCGTCTGATGCTGTGGGGCAGGGGAAAGAGTGAGTGATACAGAAAATGCAGTGACACAAGGAAATCTGCTTTCTTTATTATAATTAAAGATGGGTCTGGGTTTTCATTAGAAGCCCCCTTTTTTGGAGGGTTGGAGATGGAGAGAGGGTGAAGAGTCTAGACCTAGCTGGAATTTGCATTTGCACAAATTGTAAAATCGAAGCATTTAAAACTGTAAAGGCAACACGAGCAAAATACCTTTGCTAATATAAGAACAAAGGACATTGGGCTGAAATACCTGGGATCTTCAGCCCACGCTGGGGAGTGTGTGTGCAGGTGTTATGGGGAGAACGTTAGTCTGCTATGGTTCGGCAGGGATGCTTTCTTTAGCATACGCTCTGCATATTTTACTGCCGGCGAAGATATGGCAATGATTTAATATGCAAAGGTAGACAGCATGGCATTGATATGCATCCACACTGCGTAACATGTGCATACATATTTCAAAGGTGAGACAAGAAAGTATCACAGCTGAAGGCAGGAAGGCATTTGTCAGGTTTCAGCACCAGGAAGGGTTTATCTTCGTGAAATGGGAGGGGGCTTGTGGTCAGATATTTGAGACCTTTAAAGCCTTGAAGTGACCCTGAAGAAAGAGAAGCAGCAATAATAGTCCTGGTTATTATTATTATTATTTATGATAGCTGTATTCGATGTTGGGGAAGAAGGAAAACAGGCATAGATTAAAAAATACTGGGTGATGCAATGGAGAAAAAGGAGGAGAGTCAACAGATTCAATAAACAAAGGGCTAAAGATAGTGATGCAGAGTGAAATAAAGAGGAGAACCTGAAATGGGAAATCATTCCCTTGCGGCCTGTGCATTTCTCTCCTTAGCAAATTTGCTCTAAAGCCACAGTAAGTGAAATGAGCACATCTGAGAGCTGCACTGGTTTTTGTTTTATTCTGGGAATGGAGCTGAGCTGTGCAGGAAAAGGGGGTTTGACACGCACAGAAGTGACAAGTGAAAAAGGGAGCGTAACCTGCAACTAGCATAGCTTGCAGGAGCCTTTTTTATTTTATTTCATTTTATTTCTGGAGGGGTGGGGGAGGGAAGCAGCAATGAATGAAGCAGACTGTCTGATTCTGGTGTTTCATTGTACCTCTGATTTGTGAAGCAGCCCGGAGAGGGGATGAATTCCTCCTGCCAAGCTGAAGTGAGCTGTATGTTGGGCTGTCCACTTTACTGCGAGGTTGATGACAAGATTAAGGGAAGGGAGGGCTGAAGAAGGCTTAGTTTAGAAAAGGAAGCTGGTACTTTCAAAGCAGCTCAGAATTTCAATGAGTAGGATGCCTGATTCCCTTAGGCTCCCTTGGAAATTACCAGCCTGAGAACCCGGACACAAGGATTTCCATACCAGGTAAAATCAACGGTCCATGGAGCCCAGATCCTGTCTCTGGAAATGGCTAGTACCTCTCGCTTCAGAGGAAGGGAATATCAGGCAGTTGTGAAGTAACCTGTCTTTAAGAACATAAGAATGGCCATGCTGGGTCAGACCAAAGGACCATCTAGCCCAGTATCATGTCTTCCAACCGTGACTAGTTTCAGCTGCTTCAGAGGGAATGAACAGAACAGGACAGCTTCTGGCAGTCAGAGGTTCATGTATCATGTCTTCCAACCGTGACTAGTTTCAGCTGCTTCAGAGGGAATGAACAGAACAGTCCCAGCTTCTGGCAGTCAGAGGTTTAGGGACCCGCCCCGAGCACGGGGTTGCGTCCCTGACCGTTTTGGTTACTAGCCATTAATGGACCTAGTCCTCCATTAACTTACCTAATTCTTTTTTTAACCCAGTTATATTTTGGCCTTCACAACATCCTCTGGCAACAAGTTCCATAGGTTGACTGTGCATTGTGTGAAATACTTCCTTACATTTGTTTTAAACCTTCTGCCTATTAATTCATTGGGTGACCCCTGGTTCTTGTGTTATGGGAAGAGGTAAATAACACTTTTTCTCCACACCAGTCATGGTTTTATAGACCTCTATCGTATCTCCCCTTAGTCAGCTCTTTCCTAAACTGAACAGACCCAGCCTTTTTTAATCTCTGCTCATATGGAAGCTGTTCTATGCCCCTAATCATTTTGGTTTACCTGCTCTGTATTCTTACCAGCAGTTTCTTCCTGACCCCTCTCAGTTAGAAGTTGAAGCATGGGGCTTTGTAGCCCTTCTATTCTCTCCTCCCCTTTGCCTATCTAATGCAGTGTGGGCTCTTCTCACAAAGGTAGGCTTTTCCAAACTCCCACCCTTAGCCTAAGGGTGGCGAACTCTCCTGCAGCCTTCGGGGAGGCAGGAATTTACCCAGGAATCACTCCAGCATGCTGGTCTAGTCCAACATCTTTGTCAGCATGGGCAGAAGAACCACAGTGCCACTGAAAGGGGATGAGATGCTTAACAAAGGAGCTCTAACTCTATCAATAACAAACTCTCCATGAGGTCCCTCCAGCCTTAGCCCCAGATTAGGTCACCTCTTTCCCTCAGGGTGGTGGTCAATTCCTATATGTAGTGCAGTGCAGTGCAAGCCCCGACTGGTCAAACACCCATGCTGCCCCCTGGGCAGGCCGGCCCTCCCAGCCCCAAATCTCAGGCTATGGGCCTGCTGCATCCCTGCAACAGCAGCATGTGCCCCCTACTTCCAGCCTATGCCATGTGGTCTCTTCTCAAGTGGAATTCCCATCCTCGATTGAGAAGGGAGCTGACAGCAGGAAGGAGACTGGTCATAGGTGCCAACTCTGTGGGTGCTCCAGGGCTTGAGCACCAATGGGGAAAAATTGGTGGGTGCTCTGCACCCACCGGCAGCTCTCCGCTCCACCCACCCCAACTCGCCTCCGCCTCTGCCCCTGAGTGCCACCAGGTCCTGCTTCTCCCCCCTCCCTCCCAGCACTTGTGCCGTGAAATAGCTGTTTTGCGCGGCAAGCCTGGCAGGGAGGGGAGAAGAGGGGGAATGTGGCACGCTTGGGGGAGGAGGCAGTGCCGAGGCAGGGACTGGGGGAGGGGTCCAATAGGGGCAGGGAGGGGCGGAGTTGGGCGGGGACTTTCGGGCATGGGTGGAGGCGGGGCGGGGGGGGGGTTGCGAGCTCCCACTGGCGCCAAAAAAAGTTGGTGCTTGTGGGACTGGGATTTCCTGCCACCTCTCTAGCCAAGCCGGGCTATGGGGAAGTCGAGAGACTATAGCAGTAATAGTCAGACTAAGGCTTGCGAGCTGCAAGTGGCTCTTTAATGTGTCTCCTGTGTCTCTTTGCAGCACATGCTATTAAAACACTGTGTGGTTTAATTGTTAACCAATCTAAGTTATTAACCAGTCAGGATGCTTTTACTATGTTATTAACTGATTGTAGTTGATAAAATAATAATACTTGGTCAGTCATTTTTTTTGCTGTAAAATTATATAAACTAAGTATTTCCCCTGTCATACTGTTTAAATATGACTATATAGTACTATAGTAAATGAAACCATTAATTCACCCAGCTGTGGCTCTTTTGGGAAACATTGATTGTTAATTTGGGTCCTGAACCATTGAGGTCTGAGTATCACTGGACTTCCTGGGCCTGTTCTTTAACCACTTGGCTCCAGGGGCAGGGACAGGGGCAGCACTGCTGCAGATGTGTGGAGTTGGAGCCTCCACACTAGCGTACTAGCGTACCTGTGGCTGTTAGGGTGACCAGACAGTAAGTTTGAGAAGTTGGAATGGGGGTGGGGGGTAATAGGCACCTATGTAAGAAAAAGCTCCAAATATCGGGACAGTCCCTATAAAATCGGGACATCTGGTCACCCTAGTGTGTTCTCACTATCCATATGAAGCACCAATGTTTAACATGAAGTGTTACTGGTCCAGGAAGGAGATCCTGGTAGGTAAATTACCTACTTGTGAAAGGTGTGCCAGGCTTCTGACATTGGAAACCAGAATCCTTTGTTCAGCTGCATAATATATATCCCTAGATAGAATAGGCAGACAGGTAGAGGCAATGTAAGTAACCCTGCCAGGAATTGGCCTTATCTTTGACCTGCAGGTATCACTTCTAGAGGTGACTTCTTAGTGCAGCCTCCATGCCCCTGTTCTGCTGAGGCTGTTCAGTGTTCTGGTTAGCAGCAGTTATGACAGTGGTTTTTAGTGACAGGTATCAGGGCTGAGTGAACCTCCAAAAGACTTAACCAAAGCTTATCTAAAAGTTCTTTGGGCCCACCCTACCCCACCTCCAATCTGCCATCTTCCTGTCTGTGACAAAAAATAATGCTCTTTCTAACAGACTCTGATTCTTTACTCCCTTCGAGCCTCCAGGGGTGGCAAGACCTTCGGCAAGGTGACAGGGCACAATAACTTCTCTGTTGAACCACACTATGGCTCAGTCTCCTGCTGCTCTGGGGCTGCCCCATGTTTTTATCACAAATAGGGCAGCAGCCACCTCAAGTCCCCGAGAAGATAAGATTTGCATGAGTCGCCCACGGGAATAGGAAATCGCTAGATTGCCAGGAAGCCTAAGGAGAACTACTGTAGCAGCTGCAGAATTGGGGGCCAGAAGACAGGCTACTGGATCTACTGAGACCTGCCTCTTGGATTTAAAAGGGAGCAGGAGTGGTTGGTTGGTTACAGGATGTGAGAGAGAGAGACTTCCTGAGATGATCCAAGCCTGAGAACAGTTTTGGAATGGGCAAAGGTTCAGATCAGTTCTTACTGGAGATGGGCCTGAATCAACCCACTGGCTCTGAACCCCACCAAGCTTTAGGAAAGTTCTGCCTTGAAGGCCACAAACAAACCTTGTCAGTGCTAGGGGCTGAACCCAAATCCCAGCACCCCCAGAGTTCGGGAAACTTTGGCTCCACATCTAGATGTGAATTTTGCAGGCTGGGATTATTACTTATATTTGCTTTGATCAAATATGATTTCATGTCCCTATTGTGGAGACTGAGAAGACTTCAGAGGTTAATGAGCTTTGGTTAATACAAAAAGAACTAGTGGCCTACAGATGAAAGGCTCTATATCCCAGTCCCAGTCCCCCGAGCTAGATAGCCCATTCACAACAGGTATATTTGGGAGAGGCCAGTGAGAGATTTAGGATGTAACCCTCTTTAGATGTATAAAAAGTAGGTCTGTTGATTAATCGCAGTTAACTCACGCGATTAACTCAAAAAAGTAAATTGTGAATACAAAAATTAATTGCAATTAATCGCAGTTTTAATTGCATTGTTAAACAATAGAATACCAATTGAAATTGATTAAATATTTTGGGATGTTTTTCTACATTTTCAAATATATTGATTTCAATTACAGCACAGAATACGAAGTGTACAGTGCTAGCTTTATATTATTATTTTTTATTACAAATATTTGCACTGTAAAAATGATAAACAGTATTTTTCAATTCACCTCATACAAGTACTATAGTGCAATCTCTTTATCGTGAAAATGCCACTTACAAATGTAGATTTTTTTTTTATTACATAACTGCACTCAAAAACAAAATGAGCCTACAAGTCCACTCAGTCCTACTTCTCCTTCAGCCAAATGCTAAGACAAACAAGTTTGTTTATTTATGGGAGATAATGCTGCCGACTTCTTATTTACAATGTCACCAGAAAGTGAGAATAGGCATTCACGTAGGACTTTTGTAGCCAGCATTGCAAAGTATTTATGTGCAAGATATGCTAAACATTTGTTTGCCCCTTCATGCTTCGGCCACCATTCCAGAGGACATGCTTCCATGCTGATGAGGCTCGTGAAAAAAATAATGCTTTAATTAAATTTGTGACTGAACAACTTGGGAGAGAATTGTATGTCTCCAGCTCTATGTTACCCGCATTCTGCCATATATTACATGTTATAGCAGTCTCAGATGATGACTCAGCACATGTTCATTTTAAGAACACTTTCGCTGCAGATTTGACAAAATGCAAATAAAGGTACCAGTGTGAGAATTCTAAAGATAGCTACATCACTCAACCCAAGGTTTAAGAATCTGAAGTGCCTTGCAAAATCTGAGAGGGATGAGGTATGGAGCATGCTTTCAGAAGTCTTTAAAAAAGCAACACTCTGATGCGGAAACTACAGAACTTGAACCACCAAAAAAAATCAACCTTCTGCTGGTCGCATCTGACTCAGATAATGAAAATGAACATGCATCAGTCTGCACTGCTTTGGATTGTTATCGAGCAGAACCTGTCATCAGCATAGATGCATGTCCTCTGGAATGGTGGTTGAAGCATCAAGGGACATATGACTCTTTAGCGCATCTGTCCTGTAAATATGTTGCGACACCAGCTACAACGGTGCCATGAGAACACCTGTTCTCACTTTCAAGTGACATTGTAAACAAGAAGTGGGCAGCATTATCTCCTGCAAATGTAAATAAACTTGTTTGTCTGAATGATTGGCTGAACAAGAAATAGGACTGAGTGGACTTGTAGACCGTTTCTTTTGTTTTTTACAGTGCAAATATTTGTAATAAAAGATAAATGTGAGCACTGTACACCTTGTATTCTGTGTTATAATTGAAATCAATATATTTGAAAATGTAGAAAATATCCAAACATATTTAAATAAATGGTATTCTATTATTTAACAGTGTGATTAATCGCGTGATTAATTTTTTTAATAGCTTGACAGCCTTAATAAAAAGTGGGTTTTTTAAATTTTCTTCAAGTTCTTGTACAAAGTAAGACTCCTAGAATTAAATAGCAAAATAAAAAATTGACCCAATATTAATTGTAGGTGCAAACCTACAACCAAGCCCTCGATTATATCCTCCCCCCAAGATCGACCTCAATTGCCTTCAACCCGCTACTGAGGTTCTAATGATTCTGCTGAAGAGAAGTACTGAGCTAAGGCATACCTCAGGGCCTTAGCCCTCCACTCTCTGCAAGGTTTCATGCAGTTCTCATGTGAAACCCAGATATACACAGCATCAATCTGCAACTTATGACCGAAGGTAAGAACTCCCAAAATGGCAGGGAGCACACTTCCACCTGGACATTTCTCCTGGGTTTGGGAGAAAAAACTGGTGCAATGAAATAAAGCAGGATGAAGATGAAGGAGCAAATGAGTCTTGTTTTGCTCGATGACAGCCCTAGCTGCTATATTTAATCACAGCTATGCCCTGAAAAGCATTTTCTTTAAATTAAAAGAAACGGGTACATTTGTTTTGCTCATGAAAATGATGGGCTAGTAGCTCTGGCTTAGTTCAGACATGGTGCTATGCAAGCATCATGCGCACATTGCTACCAATACAAAGAGAGTCTGTTCTACAGTCTCTCTGAATACTTTAGGGCAGTCACCTCCTACATATGTACTCCCCCCCACACACATACACACCTCTTTCAAGTCAGTTCTAATGGGAAAAACCCTGAAAACCCAGGCATGGGACCTCATGCTTTGGCAAATGAACCTTACTTCTGGTCTAGAGAACCGTTGCCGTTCCAGTATTGAGATCCCTGCAAACAGCTCTGCCAAAGCACCTCAGTCATGACTGAACCTCCGACCCACCAGCCATTCTAATTTTGGGACCTCTCACACCACTCTACTGGTAAACCTCATCCTTGATCTGCTGCATTCCCCTACCATTCCTGTCTTGGGTTCCCCACATGGCTTTGCCAGGACGGCCCATGGTACTCCACTTTTGAGCCTTTCCGAAGCTGTGTTGTATTGTGAAGCTGTTTGCTTTTAAGCCTGAGTGCTGTCTCAAGTTTTGCAGCTCATTGCCGGTGGGATTGGTTTGCATTTCCCAGGGCACACATGGTGTTCATGCTCAAAGGGTCACCTCTCTACAGAAAAGAGCTGTGCTTGGGATCTTTCTTCTTTTGAGCCTTGCCCAAGGCCATACCATGAGAGCCAGTATGAGAGTCAACATTTCAATACATCAATTAATGGTTCCCCTGTGCTGCCCTCTGACCACCTGACCATGCCCTTCTCCCTTGGTAGGTGAGCAGTTCTGATGAAATGATTTGACATTTCTAAAACACACATCAGATTTTCATTTGCACCCAACAAAATGCTGCCACTGCCCACTCCCTTTGCTTCCGCCAGAGGGAGGTGTTTAACGTTCCATTTGTGGTTCTTGGGCAGTCCGTGTGGAGATGTGCTGCCCCAGTGCAGCTCCTGGGTGTCCTAACCCCTCCATTACTTTGGGGGCTGTGCCTTGGAGTCTGTGCCACTGTTTCCCCATTCTCGATAGATTTTGTGCCTCCTCCCCACAGACTGTCGACCTGGATTCTACTGGTGGCATCTGGCCCAATGTTGAGAAATGCTTTGCAACCGGTTAGTTCATCTTGAGATCTCATTATGATCCGGAACTGTTTTACAGTGATTTCTACACAACTGACTATACATCAGCCTCCTCAAAGGTGGTTACTACAACAGCTCTGGAAAGTTACTCTTCTGCAAGCCCAAGTCATCTGTGGGATGGGGTGTCGCTTTGCTTGACAGGCAAGCCCGCAGGGAGATGACAGTCGTTTATTCGGTTCCATTTTCTTCTTGCTAAATCACTACCAAAATCCCACTGGAAAGGAACCTTTTGATCAAGGCACCAGGAGTGTTGTTTGCAGCATCCTTTGGGGTTCAAACTCAGCCATCGAGTCTGTAAAGGGGCAGGCAGACAGCTGTCTTTTATTGGTCATATGAAATGAGGCTATTGCCCAAGCCCCGAGCCACAGCAGTATGGAGCAGCAGGCACCTCAATCACAGGATGCTCTATAGCTCTTCAGTCTCTGGGGACTAGAGAGGAGAGTGCACTTTGCAGTGAGGTGTGAAGAATAGAGAAGGCTTCTGCAGTGTTAATGACAGTGGGCCGCACTCCCAGAGCAGTGGAAGCTACTGTAAGTCGATCACTCTTTAATTATCTGGAATTATAGCGCCGTTCTCATCCTTTTTATGTTACGGTGAAGGAAATCAGGGCATACATTAATTATCTAATCCATATGTAAAGTGTCACACACAATTTTCCCAGAGCAAAAGGTTCCAGCTTTAAGACCTGCATCGTCTCTTAATAATCATGTGTGAAGGAAGGAAATAACACTCAGTCTATGATTATTACAGTGGTTGGTGCCCATTGGTGCTGCTCTCACCACAGCTGGGTTAATGTTCCCATTAGAGAACCTTATCTGGGAAGGCTTGAAACTGGCCTTTAAATATCCCCTGGGCCTGACCCTTGCCTTGCAGCCTGGGGTGAGTGGGAGAGGTGTGGGACTCGGATGCTTTTTGTTGTTGTTGCCACTAGTATGATCAGTTTTGCATTTTGCTTGTCCACGTTTGGAAAAGGAAAAAATCCAAAGCCTAACCTGGAGAAGATGTACTAAGGTTTTAAAAGCTAGTGGTCTATTAAGAAAATCTGTATTGCATTTGCTATCCTTGGTCCTCACAATACATGGTGTTATGGTTAATTCATGCATATTATTACTATTATTAATTAATTCAAGGAATCATTGCAAGTGTATGCAGTGAAAGCTCATTAAGAATAGAGCTGGGTGACTACTGGTTAAAAAATGGTTGAGTATTCATTCAAAATATGAAACAGCTTTGCTTAGTCTTCATTTTTGCCTCTTTTGGGTTCATTTTCCATGAATATTTTCACAAGCGAGTGTAGTGCAAGGATGTTTATGGGAACAGTGAATTTCATGAGGATGTTTCAGAATATTTGTTGTAAGTGAATAATAAATTCTTAATCATGATTGTTCACAGTGGAAACCATATTGCAAGTGTCACGCTCAGAAACACACCATGTGACTTCTGCAGGCAATCAAAAAAGCTTGAGTTTTGGATATGTACAACACAAATTGCTTGTAAACAAACTACAGACCAAGGATTTTGCAGAAAGTATTAGATGAGTAAGTTCAGCTAAGTCTGAGAAAATTGCAGTTTGTTTTCAGGCAGCTCATGAGCAGAAGAAGCAGCGGAATTAATTGTGTAATTATGTGTCACAGATTATTCATTCAGCTCAGAATGATATGCATGAACATGCTGAGGTAATAGGGCTAATAATATGATAGCTACAGAGAGGCCCAAACCCTTGATCCAAACTTCAGAGAAGGTCAGATCAAGACTGATCTCCTCTCATCTCTAGTGATCACAGCCCCAGAGGAGCCCACCAAAAACACAGGACATGTTAAATGTTACAAACCAACTGAGGAGATAAGTTAATAGCAGTTCCCTAGGTCTTTTCTCTTTTTCAGTACCTATGAATGCTGCACTAGCCTTTCAGTATTGGGATGCCTTGGCAAAGCTACACAGAGAAACTTCCACATTGCCTGCCCACCTCCACTATTAGGTGATTTTAGGAGCATTAACAGAAAATATTTTTTTAAAGTAAAAATCTTCTGGGAGCCCCCTTCTAAGCTCCCTGGTACATAATGCAACCCTTTAGAAAACAAGAAAGCTGGTAGTAAACAAGGTATCTGATGTATCCCTGCACTAGTGGGGCTTCAGAGTGTTTCTGAAATGACTGTAATTGATATTCCACAAGACAAACTACAGGACCCACAAAGGCTCCCACTCTATAAGATCATTCAATCATATTGCAGACCAAACTCTTGAGATTGCTCTTAATGGAAATGGAGAGCCTGGGAGTTTTTGCTTTAGTAAGGCAGAACTTGTAGTTTTCAGTGACCTCTTTTGGATAGCATAGTAGCAGCTAATTGCAGTGGATAGAGCTGATAGATATCCCTGGTTCACACAACAAATCAGTTACATCTCTTGATAAATATCAGATCTTCTGCTGTCATAGATGAGCCTCGCACTTTAACCACTCGCCTCCTAATTAATTTTGTTTCTGTTTTCCAGTGGGCTAGAGATATTTTGCTGAAATCATATTTTTTCCCTGTGCATGGAAGTATTTTGCCTCTATTGTTGTTTCCAGTTTTGTTCACCTTTTCCTCCTCCTGCCACCTGGCCTTCTTTATTAGGTACCTTGCCTCCGGCTAAGAAAGAAGTAGAGCAGAACTGCTTTTTCCCTGAGGTGGCTCCCTAAAATTGAGAGCCACAGACTGTAATTTGTCTTTGTCCCCCCTGGTGCTGTATGTGTCACCTGCAACCATGTATCTAGCATCTTACTCCCCCAGTCCCTAACCGTGTCTCCCTCCCCCTGAGGAAGCAGCCTTTCATTCTGGGTTAGGTTTCTGGCTCAACAGTAAAATGCAAAGTTTGCTGGTGGCTCAGCTGCTGCAACTGCTGCTTTTTCTATGGGCAATAGCTTGGCAGAGTGCAGAGTTTTGTTCAGGATTACAGGAAAACCGTAATGAATTTCTTTGTTGTCTTTGAAGTGCCTCTTCCTTCCTCTCAGCCTGCATGTCTCATGCTGCAAAATCTCATGGGAGACAGGACTGAGAGTCAGGATACCTGCGTTCTAGCCCTGGGTCTTCTGCCTACTCACTGTGTGACCATAGTCAAGTTATGTACATCTGTTCCTCAGTTTCTCCATTTGTAAAATGGAAGTAATGATACTTACCACATTTGCACCGTGCTCTGGGTTGCAAGAATGAAAAACTCTGTGTAAGTGCTTAAGTATTTTGTATTATCATCACCTATTTTAGCTCTTCCCTGGTTGCTTGTTCTTTGTCTTTATCTTAGACACTACACTTACTGGGGGATCGACACGTGATGATTGATGCATCGGCAGTCGATTTAGTGAGTCTAGTGAAGACCCACTAAATCGACCACCGATCACTCTCCCATATACTTCTGTACTCCACCTGAATGAGAAGCGCAAGGGGAGTAGACGGGAGAGCATCTCCTGTTGACATCACATAGTGTGTACCCCGCGGTAAGTAGATCTAAGTACGTCAACTTCAGATATGTTGTTCACATAGCTGAAGTTGCATAACTTAGATTGATCTCCCCCCGTAGTGTAGACAAGGCCTTATTAGGCAAGTACGTAGCAAGCAATATGACATTTGTTTACAAACTGACCGGTCCGCTGTGTGCCATTTCCTTCCACCCTGTATGACACTGTTTACTGGGGGTAGATGAAACCTCACTGAAGTTGATGCGTGTAACAGCCTCCCTTCATTCAAGATAAATGTAGAAAGCAACTAAGCTCCTTTTATGGAATAGACAGCTGTAGGGCTATCCTTCGGTGTTTTGGTGCCCATGGTTGAAAGCATTTTCAGCCCCCTCCCTACCGAGAAACCTTCCTCCCGCCAAAAACCAGATAAGCAATATGCGCCCTTCCTCCCCCCGTCCATCCTGATTTGGGGCCTCACCAGAAGCTGGTACTCAGGATGGCCATCCTGATCACCTGCCCCTAATGCAAGCCCTGGATATCTAAAACAATAGGAGCCACCACCCAGAACACAGGCCACTTGTAATGCTGGAGTACAAGTTGAGCCGTTCAGTCTGACGGGTTTTCTCTGGGGTCTGAAGGGATGGGTATTGTTAGAGGAAGGGGTGTGGGGGGGGGAGTAGCAGAAACACCATAAAAACACACAGAAAAGGAAGCAGAAACAACCCTAAAGGCCCCAATATTGGCTAACCACGTGGGTCAGAAGGGCTAACAATACTTTCTATCCAAGGAACATACAGTGTTTAAAAACAGTAATGAATTCTCCCCACGACCCCCGCTGTGGTATATTGGGTATATATTTACCTGTATGACTCGGTTACTCAGCTGCTCCGACCCTCTAGAATATTCAAGTCCCCTGGCAGGAGTGGGGATCCATAAGGCAGCGGTGATGGAAGGTCCTATCTCACTGTTAAAACCATGGTGTCATTGAGTTGGGATAGATCTGGGTATACTGCGGTGGCACAGGGTTTCTCTCCTGCATTTCTGACAAATCCTTTAAGATGCATGGCTCTAGACAGAAACCCATGCTTGTTTTCCCTTTCTTGGGGGGGAGCAGACAGGTGGGAGGCAAATCCTCTCTTCCATCCCTCCCTCACCCCTCACAAGAGAATGATCTGGAGCAGTGATTCTCACACTTTTCTTTTTGAGGACCACTTGAAAATTGCTAAGGGTCTCAACGGACCACTTAATGATCTTTCCAAATGTTCTTTGTACCATTAGCTAACTATTGTAAAGCGCTTTGGATAAAAGCGCTATATAAAAAAACCTTAATAATAATTAATGTTTTTTGTTCTACAAATAAAAGCACACAACTCATATTTTAATATCAGTAGTCTTACCTTTCTAATGCAATGGATGTGCCCTCTCTCCCCTGCTGCGGCAGCCACCGAGCTGGGCTGGGAAGGGGTGGGGGGTCTCTCCCCTGCCACAGCACTCACAGAGCTGAGGCTGGGAAGGAGGGCTGCCTCTCCCCAGCAGCTGCAGCCCTGGAGCTGGGGAAAGTTGCCTCTTTCTCTGGCCACCATAACCCTGCATGTCCCAAATTCCTCCCACCCCTTCTTCTCACCCCATTGCCCCTTCCCACCTACCCCCTACTTCCCCCAAGGCCACCACCTCACTTTACATGTGTGTCTTCTCCAGGGTCCACACACTTAATTAGTGGAGTCATGCCTGTGCGGCTCCACTAATTTGGTGGGTAGCCCTTCATTCTCTTGTGTGCAGCCACCCAGGCGCACACCTGAGAACAGTGGTCCCCAACCTTTTTTGTCTGGCGGGCGCCAGACGAAGGACCGTGGCGGCAGTCGAGCATCCGCCGAAATGCCGCCAAAATTCGGCGGCATTTCAGCAGTGACGCCTCTGGATGATGATGCTTGTCGGCGGCAAGCAGCAGGTATGTCTACTTCTACCTTTTCATGTTCTCTGTACGCATATGAATTTTGGTGGCATTTCGGCGGATGCTCGACCGCCAGCCAGGACACGGGCGCATTTAGATGCCCCCGCGGGCTCCATGGCACCCACGGGCACCGCGTTGGGGACCCCTGCCTTAGAGGGAACTATCCATGGATTACCTGAATGGAGCCCTGTGGTCTGCGGACTACAGTTTGAGAACCTCTGATCTGGAGGAAGCTATGGAATTTTCCTGTCAGGGCAGCAGAAAAACCTGGTTTTAAAAGATACTATTACACAGTGATGATGATGGCAAGAAATGAGGTAATTAGCAAAATGGAAGGAACCTGAGTAGTTTGTGAGAATGGCATGGAAATAATTTGCCATTGGAAATTATGGCTGTACAAAACCCTATTTGTCGTAAAATCTTAAGGCCAGATTGTTGTCCTCACTTGTGGCCCTTTTGCTCTGTTCCAGCAGCATGAAGGGGCTTTAATGCCAAATGATCTGGCTACCTGAGGATTTACTCTATGGAGAGGGAACTCCTTGAGAGTGTGGAGTGTTCTATGCCACCCCTAAAGTAGTATGCATGCCCTAAGACAAGAAACATGGCCAGAGCACCCCTGTCCAGAGCACCTTGCTACCAGAATAGGCCATTGGGGCTATAGGGAGTGATGTGCAATATAGAGCAGTCCAAGGCCACTCTAAAACGCATCATAGGATTGAATCAGCCCATACCTGGTTTAGGGATTGTGGGGACACAAAGGCGTCATAAAGCCATTTTTGTGCATGTGCACATATATACACCCTCACACACAAGCCCTGCACTGAGCATAGCCTGACTTGCCCAGAGGACCTGGCCCTATGTGTTCACCTGATAGGTAGGCTTTCAGTATCAGGGGTTTTCTTAATTCTTGCCATGGGGCCATTAAGTTATTTAATAGGGATAAAACCCTAGATGAATATTTTAATCTTCATTTGCTATGATGTTATTATTGAACTTTATAATAGCTTCTATGCATTTCTTTATTTTGGAATTTAAAGGTGGAGCCCTCTCTCATTGACATCTGTGGGAGTTTTGCCAACGAGTTCAAAGGGAGCATGATTGGGCCTGTAATAAATTGTGGTGTTTGGTCCTGAAAACCAGTTAGACATATTGAATCTATTTCCCCATGTTAAGTATGCTCACGCTTTCCTGTCAACCGTCTAAAATGGGCCATCTTGATTATCACTACAAAAGGTTTTTTTCCTCCTGCCTCATCTTAATTAATTAGCCTCTCACAGTTGGTATGGCTACTTCCACCTTTTCATGTTCTCTGTATGTATATATACCTTCTTACTATATGTTCCATTCTATGCATCTGATGAAGTGGGCTGTCGCCCACAAAAGCTTATGCTCAAATAAATTTGTTAGTCTCTAAGGTGCCACAAGTACTCCTCTTCTTTTTGCAGATACAGACTAACACTGCTGCTACTCTGAAACCAATTAAAAGAAAATTACATTCAAAAAAATGTGTTTCAGAACTCCGAGAACTGAAACCAGAGTATTCCACAGCTCTAGGCTCCACCCTTCTGTCTAGGCAATATGACCTACAGACGTACAACCTCATCAGAATGGGGAGGGGCCTATAGTAAAAATGGATAGGATCTGCAGCTGCATTGAGGGAATCATTAAGAGAAGGCTGAAAAGTTAGCAGGAGCAGAAGATATTTTCCCCTTGTCCTTCCCCCTTTACCCTTGTTCTTCCCCCGCACCCTATGGTCACCTGTTTTTATTTCTACGGGCATGCCTATACTGCAATCACAGGGTACGATGGCAACTCAAGCAGATGTAGCTGAGCTAGCTTTAATCTACATACCGAAACTCATGTGCTTCAGCGTGGGCTGTACAAGCCTGCCCAAAGCCCTGGGTTAATTACTCAGGAGGCCCTGAGGTAACTGTGCTGCTGCAGCTTCCCTGCTCCAAGTCCCAGGCTAGCTGAAGTTAGCTCAGGTATGTCTCCTTGAACTGCACATACCCTGTAACTGCAGTCTAGACCTACCCATAGGCGCTTATCACTATGGTGTCAAAGCAGCGCGTGAGGTTGGTACCTTAACCTGTGTACTGTGTATCACACAGAGCCCAGCTCAGTAGAGGGGACATCCCCACAAATCCAGAGAAGGACTGTAGGTGAATGAAATCAGACCCAGTCCAACAGAGCCACTTTAAAGAACAGTTTCCAAAAGCACGAAGCCGGTGAGTCAATTTGTGTTCCAAGTTCCAGCTGGCTAGCTTTCCCATAATTCACCTCTTTGTAGTGTTGCAGACCAAGATATAAGCGAGGCCCCTAATACCTCACATTAATTAACAGTGGATTTCACTGTTTTTATAATGTTATTTCTTTCCCTTTGTTCTTCTGCTGTGTGACACATAGGAGAATTGTAAGATTCCATTCTCTTTCACCTGGATTTGCGCTGCCCTTTCTGCTGGATACAAGGGATTTGATTGTATTAACTTAATTGGCAAATGTATTGTTCAGACAGCTGTGGCAGAAATGACTTTGTGTATTAGTCGGCAGGTTAAGTAGCTCATGGAAGCTACTGACACCTATTGCTGCTGTCAGGCTCCGTTGTAGCAATTCAGGACCATCCAGCTTTGAACTGGGCTTGGGGGATTTCTAGAGCAACGTGGGTTTGAGGTAGACATTGATGTTTTGGAGCTAGAAACAAACTGGTAACGAACAACAAAAATACAGGGTGGGAAGAGAGGCACCAAGAAGCATCATGCAGCTTTCTACAGACTTGTTCAAAAATTAATTGAAAATAATTATTTATTGGATGAACAACACAGGCTGATCTTTGCAAAGCAGCCTAGGGGATTCAGATCCCAGGTCCCACTGATTTTAATCCAGTAAGTGGCTTTGACTATCTCAGCCTCAGTGTCTTTATTACTGCATTTGTATACACCTCTACCCCGATATAATGCTGTCCTCAGGAGCCAAAAAATCTAACCGTGTTATATCGAACTTGTTTTGATCTGCTGGAGTGCGCAGCGCCGCGCCCCCAGAGCACTGCTTTACCGCGTTATATCCGAATTTGTGTTATATCGGGTCGTGTTATATCGGGGTAGAGGTGTACTTAGAAAAAATGGATCCAATCTGGATGCCTTCTGAGCTGCTAATTCAATTGTATTTCAGTTTATAAATGTAAATATGGGAGAACTATGATTATAGTTGCAGTTTGTTCCAAAGACAACAAAAGAGGAAGGACAGTCCAGTGATTAGGCCACTAGTTTAGATTTGGTTCAATTCCCTGCTCCACCACAGACTTCCAGTGTGACCGTGGACAAATCACTTAGGCCCAGATTTGGGAAGCTGGGCACTTAAATACCTTTAAAAATCTGGGCCTCTGAACATGGAGGTAACAGCACATCTCTCCCTCAATGGGCTGTTCTGAGGATAAGACCACTAAAAAGTATCAGATACTCAGCCCCAGATTTTTAAAGGTATAGGTGTTGCACCACTCAGCATTGCAAGGTCTAAGTGATTTAGTCCCATTTTCAAAAGTGACTTAGGCAATTGTGACAGTCAATGGGACTTAGTCTCCTAAATCACTTTTGAAAATGGGGCTCAGCCATCTAAGTCACTTAGGCTTTGCAATGCTGAGTCTAAATACCTTTAAAAATCTGGACCTCAGATATTGTGGTAGTGAGGACCATATAAGTACCTAATCTAGCTAGGCATAACCTGCTCTGTGGTGCATATTTGAGTGAAAGGCAGTGAGTGTAATGTTCAGTCCAATTGTGATAAAAGCACATTTTAGAGGCAGTTGAGGATGGGGAATGCAGCCATCTATGCAGTTTCTATGTAGTGTGAGCATATAGATATTGCAGGTATCTCCTTCAAAGATTCAGATGCTGTACCCAAAAACAGCGAGAGACAAGCAGACCTAGAGATCATCCAAGTATTTACTCAAGATTTTGTCATCCTACTTCTTTACCAAGTTGACTCCCATATCTGCAGTGGCCAGTGTCTTGTGGACAGAGCTATTGTAGTAAATGACATTTTAGTGTAGCTGGCTGACACAGATAGTGTGGGTGCCCACATGTGTATCTGAATCAGGGCCTATATTACCTGAGGTAAGTCCTCCATTGATGATGTCCTGACCAATGAGAGCCTGGTGATTCCAACTGGGGATCTCACTAATGGTCAATATTATTTATTTATAAGGCATTTTATTAAGATGATGGTTCCAGCCCCAAGCAGTGTATCATCTAGTTTAGATGGACACAATGTAGTTAATTAAGAGTTAGGCAGACCAGAGGGAGCAGACAGTTGTGGAGTGATCAGCATCTGGAAGCAAATCAACCAGTGAGCAATGAGGAGATGTTTGAAGAAAGAAAGACAGGTCTTAGTGCATTGGGAAAACAGAGGCTTTTCCAAGCAAGGTAGCTATTGAGGCCACTTGGGGCATGGACGAGGCGTTGAAACAAGTAGGGTGTATATGGTAACCTCATGCCCAGTGCGTCAGATTTGTTTCCTGAAATAAAAATCCTTAAAGGCTCATGTCACATGGTGGGAACCTGTCATTATAGATAAGGAAACTGAGGCACAAAGAGGGGAAGTCACTTCTCCAAAGTCACCCAGTGAGAACAGAACTTACGTCTCCTCATTCCTATTGCTGCCTTCCATGTACGGTGGGACTCGCCTCTGTTCACCCCTCCCACACCTTTAAACATGTGCACGCTCAAGACTGGCCACAACTGGCAATTCAGGTTTCAGACTGCATGCCCAGCCGTCTCTAGATGCCTATGGTCTCTGCATCTTTAGGGTGCCTTGCTTCTCAGGGGGCCCTCAATAGAGCACGGGTTTGGAAGTGGATGCAGCACCCATAGTCTTGGGAAGGGTGCAAACACCTCTGTCTTGATGTCTGTTACCTCAGGTTAGACCTGACCTTGAGGTGAGCAATGTTATTAGTTTTCTTTTTAAAGAAGCAAGTTTCCAGTAGACAACAAGCAGGGACAAGAATAGCAAAATCTGTTTTAAAATTTGTATCAACAGCCTCCCGGAGAAATGCTGCCAATCCAGAAAGAATCGTCCCCTTCAGTCAAATGTGGCTTTAATGAAAAATACATATCCACAGGCTTTCTTTCAGCCTCTATTATTAATATGACCTTTACTCAACTGCTTCCCTCTCCTTTTGATTTCAGTGAATAAATGTAATTAGGAGGGTGTATGAGACGCAGCTGAGCTTCAGCAAGGGGCTCTGATGCTGGGTAGGTGAGCGAAATGTTGCCCAATTAACTCCTTCAGCAATGCGGACACAGGGACAAGTGGAGGGTTTCATCACGACTGACACTGTGGGGAAAATAGATCCTTTTAAACAATTGGATTGATGAGGAGAAAATTCTCCTGCCGTGGGTGGCACTTGTGATGAAAGAAATCATAATCTTGTGTGTGTGCCATTAAAAAAAAAGGAGGAGTACTTGTGGCACCTTAAAGACTAACAAATTTATTTTAGCTGCAGCTCACGAAAGCTCATGCTAAAATAAATTTGTTAGTCTTTAAGGTGCCACAAGTACTCCTGTTTTTTTTGCGGATACAGACTAACACGGCTGCTACTCTGAAACCTAAAACAAAAGTGTTATTCAATTTCTCAGACTTAAAGATGCATTATTTCAAAGTCCAGAAAATGCAGAATTAAGATTATAAACTCTTCCCTTTGAAATGTTTTATCTCTATGGCTTTGTAAACTATTTCTCAACTAATAGTATATAACACTAAATTAAATTCAGTATGCAACCTTGCATAAGTGAGTTACAGACCGCTACTTCTCTTCAGACTTGGCTTTGATTGCTCACTTCTAATGAGATCTATGAAACAAGCTAAGTTTGAAAAAAATCAGTTGTGTATTTTACAGTTTTGACTGTTTAAAGATTAATGGCCGAAGATTAGAAATGACCGAGTTTGAGACATTCTGCAGTTCTTAATCCCACTCTCATTGAATCCATCTTTATAAAACCGAATGAAAAAAAGGAGGGGAGAGAACAGCTCTCTCCACTTCATGGTCTCCTCTCTTTCCCAGATTCTAGCAATGAGGTGAATCAACACAATGGTGCTGATGTTAGACATGCTGGGATAGTTTCTCCAGTCCAGTGGAGATGGGGTCTGCAGGGAGCCAGTTGTGGGTCCCTGATCCGCAGTCACCCTTCTCTAGTGAAAGTCAGAGCTGCACAAGGGCAGCTCAAAGCTAAGCTCCCTTAGGGATCTTACACTAGTGGAGAATTGGCCAGAGCTGCTCTCTGGTCTGCCACCCCCCCCTCACCTACCCATCCTGCACATGGCCTACTCCCCTGGAACTCCCCCAAACACCCCATCCCTCCCCTTATGCTGGGAGTAAGGAGTAGCTGGCAAAGGAGTTAGTGGCTAGTTCCCAAACACAGGGGGAATTCTTCACTTGTTTTTTTCTGATTGTGTTAAGGCCACTTTGAGACAGCTATAAAGTGGTTTTTAAGGGGGCCAGAAAATCCCACCCTGTAACTTTAAAACTGTTGAACCAGTTTTCTTAAAACTTGGCTTGTCCTTAAATGGGAATCCTTAGCTCTGAGTTGCCTGTATTGAGTAATAATTCTTTGTAGTTCTGCAGCATTTTCCATCTGGGTATCTCAAAGCGGCGTACAAACATTAACTATCAGAGGGGTAGCCGTGTTAGTCTGGATCTGTAAAAGCAGCAAAGAGTCTTGTGGCACCTTATAGACTAACAGACGTATTGGAGCATGAGCTTTTGTGGGTGAATACCCACTTCGTCGGATGCATTAACTAATTAAGCTGATGTCACACTACAGCTGTAGTGTGGGAATTGTGGGTCACATGCTCCTTTATATCAGTGATGAAGGACAGAAATAAGTTAGGAGTCATATACCTGAAACGTACATTTTTACTTGGAAACCTTGGAAAAATGGATTTGTAATTTGTGCAAAAGTTCAGGCAACACTTGAGTGGGATTTTCAAATGTGCCCAAGGGAGTTAGATTCACAACACCTTGGTGAGGGGCACCGAACTCCCTGAGGCACATGGGAAATGCCACTCTGGATAATTGTTATTCATTCCAAAGATCCAGCTTTATTAGAGAGCTCTGGCCTGGAGACTAGCTGTGTAGGCCTTTGTCTCCCCTTCCCTTTTGCTTCAACCACTCAGCCTCCTCCACTATCTTTCATAGTTCTCCCCTTCCTTTCCTTTCCTCCAATATTCCTCTAATTTCTTTCAAATATAGGGGGAGATTTTCAAAGGCCCAAAGAGGAGCTAGGTGCCTAACTTTAATCAATGGGAATTGGGTGTCGAACTCGCCGTTGTGTTTTTGGAAATCTACACCGTAGTATTCTTAGGTGTTACTTGTAACAAGAGAGGTAAAAACTTTTCAAACACACACAGTATCATTCTTTTTAACATTGACAAATTCTCTTTAAAGGTGACCTGCAAAGGACATAACACTGGGATTGTGCCCAGGTTTGCTTCTTTATGATGGAGAAAGAAGGTCTGAAAGGTTCTGGTCAGTTGTTTTTTTAGTTTGATGGGTTGGTTCTCCCTGTTTGTTACTTACATTAGGAATTCGGGTCTGTCTACTCTGAAAGATTCTATGATTAGGGGCCCTACCAAATTCATGGCCATGAAAAACATGTCACAGACCATGAAATCTGGTCTCCCACAATGAACTCTGGTCTTATGTGCGCTTTTACACTATATTATAGGGATTTCACAGGGGAGATCAGCGTTTCTCAAATTGGGGTTCATGACCAAAAAGGGAGTTGCAGGGGGGGTCACCAGGTTATTTTAGAGGGGTCGTGGTATGGCTACCCTTACTTCTGTGCTGCCTTCAGAGCTTCAGAGCCGCACAACTCTGAAGGCAGCACAGAAGTAAGGGTAGCCATACCATGACCCCTCTAAAATAACCTGATGACCCCCCCCTGCAACTCCCTTTTGGGTCATGAACTCCAACTCTGAAGGCAGTGCCCAGCCAGCAGCAGCACAGAAGTAAGAGTGGCAATACTGTACCATGCCACCCTTACTTCTGCGCTGCTGCTTTCAGAGCTGGGCAGCTAGAGAGTGGCGGCTGATGACTGAGGGGCCAGCTCTGCAGAAGTAAGGGTGGCAATACCATACCATGCCACCTTTACTTCTGCACTGCTGCTGGCGGCGGCTCTGCCTTCAGAGCTGGGCTGCCTGCCAGCAGCTGCTGCTCTCCAGCTGCTCAGCTCTGAAGGCAGCTGCCAGCAGCAGGGCAGAAGTAAGGGTAGCAGTACCGCAAACCTCCCCCGCCCCACACACAATAACCTTGTGAAACCCCCACAACTCCTTTTTTTGGATCAGGACCTCTAGAATTACACCACCATGAAATTTCAGATTTAAATAGCTGAAATAATAAAATATGCAATTTAAAAAATCCTATTGCCACAAAATTGACCAAAATGGACCATGATTTTGGTAGGGCCATATTTGGAGAACTACTGAAATGCTAATATAACAAGAAAGAGAGGGGAGGGATTTGTAATCAGACAGCTTAAACTGCTGGAGCAGTTGTTTTTGTTAACACCTGTTTAATGCCAACATGTAATGAATATGAGGGAGAAAATAGACCTTTGTTAAAGATTCAATACCTTCATCCCATTAGTTGAGGTATGAGAGCTTGCAGTAAACCTCTCTGACTGCCCCATGGACTCCTCCAGCAAAACCAGGGAAGAGCAGTCTTCACATTCCAGGCATTTCTTAGGCTTAAAAAAAAGTGAAAAAACATCCTTCAGGCTTTCTTTACATCAGAAATGAAATACAAGAATCGAACAAGCCCAATTTTTAAAACTTTCTTTGTAGGTCACTTTTAAATTCTCATAACTTTAAAACAACTGAGCTGATTTTCTTCAAATCATGGAGACTTAGAAGTTATTGAGACTTAAAACTAAGTGTGCCTGTAAAGGAGCCAATAAACAATATAGATAGTGGTGTCCTTGCAAACTGTATCCCCAAAAGCTTTATAGAATGAAATAACATCAGAGCTGAAGGAAGGAAAAATTGAGATGGCAAGAAAATGTTTAGATCTGAGGGCTTGGCTACACTTGAGAGTTGCAGCGCTGGGAGTTACAGCGCTGGTCGTACAGCTGTGTAGGGAAAGCGCTGGTGTGTGGCCACACTCACAGCTACCAGCGCTGCAGTGTGGCCACATTTGCAGCGCTGTTGGGAGTGATGCATTATGGGCAGCTATCCCAGCGTTCAAGTGGCAGCAACGTGCTTTTCAAAAGAGGTGGGTGGGGTGTAGTGTGACAGGGAGCGGGGGAGAGAGAGAGAGTGGATTTTTGGAGTTGGCACTGTGTATCAGCTCCCTGCCTTGCAAAATCAGAAAATTTTCCCGACCCCTTACTCTTAACTGCAAACAGCCTGCAGACCAGATAAGCAGCTGTTCTCTCGTCAAGCAAACACTCATCCCCCTGCCTGCCTCATTCACAGGGGTTATCTCATTTGATTGTTCACAGTCAGTTACAGATTGATCACAGCAAACAGGAGCTGTGTTTGTTTTTTAGATAAGCAGCTCCCGGAGCCCCGGAGCCCCGAGTTCACAACAAAACAAAGAGAGGCTGCATAACAAAACAAAGAGAGTAATTTAGTTAAAAGCATTCTGGGATATCTCCTAATACCCTGGAGGCCAATAACAGTGCTGGTGTGTGGCCACACCTGACGAGCAGTGCTGCATCACCAGCGCTGCACTCATTACACCCCAAGCAGACCAGGTGTACAGCCAGCGCTGCAGCCAGGGAGTTGCAGCGCTGGATGTGCCTTGCAGGTGTGGACAGTTACTAAGTTGCAGCGCTGGAAAGCCTCCACCAGCGCTGCAACTCTCAAGTGTAGCCAAGCCCTGAGATTGGAAAGATCTGAGTCTGTAAAAGGGACGTTTGAGTCAGATAAAAGGGACGCACAAGTGGAAGATTCTTAAACCAGCACTAGTGAAAATGTGTGAATGAAAGAAGGATGGATGGTCTTAAGATCTGGTCTACACTAAGAGTTGCATCAACTAACTAAAGGTGTGATTTTTAAACTAGGTTAGTTAAAATAATGCAGCCCCCTGTGTGGATACTCCCAATTTGGTTTAAACCAGCAGTATAGCTTCACTTGATTAGGAAAAGTTTTAAGCTAAACTGAAAACGCTACTGTTAAATCAAAATAAGTGTGTCCACACAGGGGTTTGCAAGACTTCAACTAAACCATTTTATCTAAGCTGGTTCAAATTTGTTTGTCAACAACCCCTTAAATAAACAGAAAGAGTCGAGAAAGCCTAAGCTAATTTATAAGAATAGAGATGACTATTCGTACAAGGAAAAGGTCAGGCATCATGCACGACTAATGCCAAGATTAATCATCCAAGGTTTAATGCAAGGATCATGCCTAGTGAAGGTCACTCTTGAATATTCCATTCACCATTCTTGTATTATGCTTGGCACTTTAGCTGAACTGAGGGACACCCAGCATGGGCCTAAGGCCAAATGTGTTCTTGTTTAGCCACTGACTGTATTAAAGCCCATCTCTTGTCTCTGCTGCACCTAGAATCAGCCACCTGGAGAGCTATGCTTGTAACAGAGACATCTGCTTTCTCTCCTTCTCACTTGCTGGACGGTGTTTCATATGAAACCCTTTTCTTCGGCTACATATTCTGACTCAAAAAGTAACCTTCAAGGGTTGAAGCTTTGTAAGTTTGGTCTTCCCCAGAAGTGAGTGTCTTTGGGGGAACATTTGAAGAAAATACACTTGGCCATTTCTGATATTACCTGAGGATGAAAAAATCTGTGTATTCCAACCACCTAGAAAATGGTTCAGTCATATGCACTTCTGTGCCTGAGCAAACTATTGCTGTATGCTGTCTGGAATCATCTTCAGCTTCCATTGAAGCCACTGAAGGACAGATTCACTGAAGTCAATACAGCTGAGAATCAGTGCAGATTTACGTCAACTCAGGAGCTGGCCCCAAGAGCTGAAGTAACTGAGGATGAGGCTCAGCTACTTAGCTCTCTGCCTTATTTGATGATTTTCAAATAAAGCAGGGAATGTTTTAAAATTGTGTGCTGAGCAAGCATTGCGCTTTGCTTATTGATTTTAGAAAGCACTTTGATACCACAGGGAGGAGCACAGTGTAAGTGCCGAGATAGACAGAATTAATGTTCGCAAGGGGCTTTCAGATCTATGGGAAAAGGCTGCCAAAGAAGTTCACAATGTCACTATGACTGTGGAAATTGGAGGTCGCATTTCAGTCCAGCAGTGACTTAGGAAAACGATTTGTGAGTAGGAGGGATGCCTCAAACCTTATCTGACTGGGGAGGCTATTCAGTTTTAAATGACTAAGTCTAGCAATATCAAGTTGGAAGATCCGCTCACCAGTGTGGCTCTCTGCCACACATAAATATCAGCAAAGTCCCTGGATCTGTCTGGGTCCGTTGAGTTGGTGCCAAAGACCCAGCACAGTTAATGATGGAGAACCTCTTTCCAAGAGGGTTCTGTGCCTAGCACGAGCAACAATGAGGTCCCTGAATCTCTACCAATTGATCAAGTCTGGTGCTGAGGACCTGGACTAGTTGGCTCCGGAAAACTACTGCGTAAAATGGCTTTGCGCCCAGCATGGGTGGCAGAGTATCCAGTAGATCCATCATAGCATCCCACTCCTGGTTTTTGCTAGTTTGATGTGAAAAGTTCGTAAATCCAGCTGGTAGAGTGAATAGAACAAATAGAGCTAATTAGTTTCAAAGCAGGAGGATGATAGAAAGGTACTTAAGTCCAATAGTTAATGTATATACAAATAAGATATAATTGAGAAAGAGGAGAAATGATCACAATCTCCTCCTCAAATCCAAACCAGAGCATCTACCAAGAATCCGCTCCCTCCCCAAAGTACCTCAAAGAATTAGCGGTCCAATTATAGATCATAGGGAATCCAAGGCCAATTAATTCCTAGTATTACTCTGAGCAAAGGGCTCCTCTCACCCTCCAGCTGGGAGCCCCTACTGAGGCTGCAACGTCATTTTAAAGACATTAGAAGGTGTAGAGTGCCTGTTTTCTTCACCTTGCCGCCTCAAGAGGGCTGAAATTGTCTAGGATCTTTTGCATGGCTCCACCAATATCATTTACTTTCAGTGAAGAAGGAAGAGTTTTCATGCCCCTGTAGGCTGGACCTGTGACAGAGGTGATGCTGGTGGGCAGAGGAAACTTTTTTGAAGAGTTTGCAGCCACAGTCCAGGCTCCTTTGGTTGAAGTTTAATTCAGTCTGTAGTCTAGGAGTACTCTTGGATTCCTTGCTGATGCTAAGCTTTCACATAGCAACAGCTGAGAGTAATGCTTTCTGCCATCTCTGGTCAGCTAAGAGACTCCATCCCATCCTGAGGAATGAAAACCTGGTTTCAGTTATTCTTGTCTTCATCCCTACTCATCTGGAATACAGCAGTGCATTATACCTGGGCATGAAACCTTCAGCACTTAAGAAACTCCAACTATACCATAACACTGCAGCAATATTTCCTCAGCAACACAAGCTACCACAAGCACATCAGACCTGTCCTCCACTTTCTACGCCAACATCTTACAGGATTTCCAATCAAGTTCAAGGTCTCAGTCCTTATCTTCAAAGCATTGCATGGCAGGATACCTAAAGGACCATCTAAAACTTCAGGACAAAGACTGATAATTATGCTCCTCTGGCACAATGGAACTCTCTACAATAAAAGTAAAGCTTGTCTGTGCAAGAGACCGAACTTTTTCTGAGGGTGGTCCGAGCCTGTGGAATGAACCCCATCAGGAATCAAAGATCATCACAAATCTCATCACTTTCTGTTCCACGTGTGAGGTGCATTTCACAGATCTGCCTTCTCTAATATTAATATTTAGCAACAGATATATTTATATTAACAAAACCAAAAAACCTTCCAAAACAAATCACTCCACTGTACATGCTTTTCCCTCTGGAGAGAGGATGAAAGAACAAACAACACATAGCAGCTGTTAGTCATGTTGCTTAATGCACTACTAGAAGGCGTTCTGATACTACGGTGACGGGAATGGTCTGAATCAGGGGTGGGCAAATCTTTTGGCCCGAGGGCCACATCTGAGTATGAAAATTGTATGGCAGGCTATGAATGCTCACAAAATTGGGGGCTGGGGTGCAGAAGGAGGTGAGGGCTCTGGCTGTGGGTGTGGGTTCTGGGGTGGGGCTGGAGATGAGGGGTTGTGGGTGCAGGAGGGTGCTCCGGGCTAGGACTGAGGGGTTTGGAGGGCAGGAGTGGGATCAGGCCTGGGGTAGGGGGTTGGGGCTTTGGACGGGGTCAGGGGTGCAGGCTCCAGGCGGCGCTTACCTGAAGCAGCTCCCAGAAGCAGTGGCATGTCCCACCTCCAGCTCCTATGCAGAGATGCAGCCAAGCAGCTCCGTGCACTGCCCCATACGCAGGTGCCACCCCTGCTGCTCTCATAGGCCGCTGTTCCTGGCCAATGGGAGCTGCGGGGGCTGCTCTTGGGGTGGGGGCAGCGTGTGGAGCCCAGTGGCTGCCCCTATACATAGGAGCCAGAGGGGGGACATGCCGCTGTTTCCAGGAGCTGCAGAAAGTGGGGCAAGTCCCTGACCCCACTCTCTGTCAGGAGCTCGAGTGACAGATTGAAATGTCTGAAGGGCCGTAGTTTGCCCACCCCTGGTCTAAAACCTCTAGAGAATAGAATGATTGGTCACTGGTTGTGACTTTTTGTTTATTGCCCATGACCTGTCCACAATTTTTACTAAAAATACCCGTGACTAAATCGTAGCCTTAATAATAGCTAATAACAACGAGGACACAAACAAAATAATAAACAGCTGCTTATGAAGTGCGCACTAGCCAAACTGTACACTGAATAAGGCAGGGGTCCTGTGGAAAAAATAGTATGTGATCATTTAACTAAAGACTGTAGCACAAAGCATATGCAAAAGGGGATCAAATTAAGATGGCACAGATAACCTTAATTTTAGCATTTCCTAACGTTTGAGTGCTTGACTTTGGAGCCTTAAGAACATTATTTTAATATAGTTTTTTTGTGTAATATATACATACATGTGTGCGTACATTTATTTCCATCATTTGCTGTTAGCTGAATATTTCAATTAATTTGCTTTAGCCGTGCTCTCACCCCCTTTGAGTTAATTTTTTGAAACTTCTGAGAACAACAGAGTTTTGCTGGTGGAAAATGTTTGCAGGATGTGGATTTCAAAGTCACATGTGAGTACTTGCAGAAACTAAACTGTGTGCACAGATACTTGCACCAGAAGGGCTTGTATGCTTTCATTCAGGCAGGGAATGGAAACAAGGCTGTGTGGTTGTTCTGACCACTCACAGCTAAGCAGCACAGCTTGAAACAGCAATATGCGTCATCAGTCCCTAGAGGAGTTAAAAAAAAAACAACTAGAAAAGATAGAAACAATACAATACCAGATTTCTAATAGCAAATGCAAGGCAATCAACAGCTGCTTATGGATATTCTGCAAGCAGAAAAAAGGGGTAAATTCACTGCCTTTCATTAAGAATTATTTGTTCCAATCTAGTACATATGTGTATTTGTGTGTTTGTGTGTACGTATAATATATGTATGGGTGGATACATATAAAATAATCATACAGACTGCAGTGAAGTCCTATTTTACAGTCCTTTACCCTGCTCAATATAATCCATTAGGGTATTTTTCTTCCCTTTTAGATCTAATCACAGTTAGCAGTGCAGGTTGAAGCATTTCAAGTGTTTTCTGTCGTCTTATCCGGCTGCCCTTTTAATGTTGTTATTGAACGCCAGGGCTTGTGTTGATTTGCATGCCATTTTGCTTTTGATCGCCATGGCAACCGCTACCAAATGGCCTGAGAATAATAGAAGAGCTTTTCGGAACTGCAAGCAGGCTCTATGCAGAGCGCTGACGCTGGAGGTTTTTTTTTAAATAAATAAATAAATAAAATTAAAATTAAGATGGTTATTGTAGCAAAAAAACCCAGCTAGCAAAGCCACGCATTCCCTCTCCTTCCCCGCCCCCCTTCCTTGTCCCTGAATCCTATCGTGTTGGTACATTTGAGAGATGTTCGTGACAGCCACTTTAAAAAAAAAAAAAAAAAGATGCTCTTGGAAAAGGCTGTAATAAATGATGAATAGGCGTGGCACCAGCTTATGGTATCTGGGCTTCATAGGAGCCTGCACTATTGTTCTGAGTCCTGATTTTTATTTATTCCATCAAGAAGAGTCCATAGACTTAAAAATTCTTGATGGCCTCTTTAAAGGAGGAGGAGGAGGGATTGGGAAGCTGCTCACAGGTTTGAGAGAGATTAAGCGACTTTTGCTACACTTAGCTTTCCTTATAAAGGCAGCTGTGCTGGGCTGATATTCTTCATCTTACTTAAAGGGCAAGACTGTATGCAGGTTTTTAGGCCCTTGCAATGAATCACTCACCAAGGTGATTTTTAATGTCAGTGCTCTCCTGTCTTCAGCAAAGTAGCTTCTTTTGATCGAGACTCATTTTCCCTACCACAGTGTCTGTAAATGAGAGGAAGGATGGTCTTGTGGCTGAGGCACTCAACTGGAACTTGGGAATTCTGAGCCGAATTCCTGGCTCCGCCATAGACTTCCTCTGTGACCTTGAGCAAATCACTTAATTTCTCCCAATCTGTACAATGGGAATAATACGGTTTCCTTTCTCCCACCTTTTGTCTGTGTTTTCCATTTAGATGATAACCTCTGAGTGTAAGGGACTGTCTCTTACTATGTGTATGTCCGTCACCTCGCACAATATGGCCCTGATCTGAATTGAAGTTTCTAGGCACTACACTAATGTGGATAATACTAAAGTAATGCTCCCATAGTGCTGTAATCGAACAATAAACCTCTATGCACAGCTGGGGATGTCAATGCCATCGGTGCATGTCATATGTTTTCCTCTCCAAATCTCATGTCACAGTTTAGTGGGATAGTGGCCTGTCTTGCATCCCATGCAGCTCTGTCAACTTAATCGGGTTGCATTGGGGTGTGTAAGCATTCAGGGTCTGGTTAAAGAGATTTCGTTAGGGCCTTGAACACAAACCAGAGAGTCATCAAACATCAGTGAAGAAACCTAGTAAGAAGAGGGAATAAAGTAATGTGGCCTAGGTTACATCTACGTAGCCAGTGGCTGCCTATGGCAGCAAGCCTCGGCTCTGGGCTTATGGGGGTTGCACTACCACACTAAAAATACACCACTACCTCGATATAACGCCACCCGATATAACACGAATTTGGATATAATGCAGTAAAGTAGTGCTCCGGGGGGGTGGGGCTGCGCACTCTGGCGGATCAAAGCAAGTTCAATATAACACGGTTTCACCTATAACACGGTAAGATTTGTTGGCTCCCAAGGACAGTGTTATATTGAGGTAGAGGTGTAGCTGTGTTGACAGTGCTTTGAAGCTGAGGCACAGGCTTTGAAATCTTTCCTTCCCTCGCTAGACTTCAGAGACTAAGCTCCAGCCCAAGCTGCCATGTCCACTCAACTATTTTTGGCATGGTAGCGTGAGCTCCAGTCTGTTGACTCGGGCGCGGACTGTGTAGACATGCGCCTAGTGGCTGCGGCAGGTTATTCTGAGGCATGTCTCTCCTTCCAGTTCTGCCTGCATTGTGACAGCTCCTATAAGTTTCTCCTTTCCACCTCTGGGCTCCTTCCTCTCCCATAAACTCCGCTGTTCACTCCCTTCCCTTCTTTTAAACTAGAGATAAGCTCAATGGTGCCAAGGCACCCACTTCAGTTACTGAGCAACCAGGCCACCTTGGCAGGAGGGGAGAATGGGATGAGAGAGGTGATGGCAGAGGAGGAGGGCAGGGCAGGCTGGAAGGAAATACATGACAATGCTTTTTGCTTTCAAACTGTCCCCCTGACCCCAGCAGCCCTTTCTTGTCGCTTTCAACCAATTTCCTATGACAATAAAATAATTGCTTCGGCCAGATGGAATGAGAATGTTTTAGAACCCACTGGGTCCTGAGCAGGCTCCAGGTACTGAAGGGAAAACGTCCAGGGCACCTCTTCCTTTCACGACAGTCAAACATGACTCAGGGGCTTATTGCCTGGATTTGGCTCTGTCGGAAGTGGTGAGAGTGAATCTCCCTTGGTTTGGAGTGGTGCACAATGAAGGGCAGTTGGGGCTGGGGGGAGGCTGGTGTGTTGAGGTTAGGATGACCAGACAGCAAATGTGAAAAATCGGGACAGGGCGGGGGGTAATAGGAGCCTATATAAGAAAAAGACCCAAAAATTGGGACTGTCCCTATAAAATTGGGACATCTGGTCACCCTAGTTGAGGTCTCCTTGGGGAGACAGCAAGTGTTTTGGAGTGGCCCTGTCATCTGGGCGCTGTCTGCCATGCCAGCTGAAGAGTCCCTGCCAAGTTCCACCCCACTCCCTCCCTCCTTAATTAACATAGCAACCACAACTTTGTTATCCTGGGCATGAAATAAGGCTAATGAATCATGTCCTACTTTGAAGCCATGTTAGATCTGAAATTGACACAAGCTTTTACATCTATGTCACTCCACCTCCTCATTTTTTTCCCTCCTTCTCTTCCCCCACCCCCAACCCCTAACTCAAGGCAGGCCCATCGCACTGTTCACCTGTCAGTCAGCTGAGGAATTTGCATGTGAGTTAAGCTGTTAGCATGAGTAATTACTGAGTGGGTCAGTGACTCCACCCAGCAAGCCGACATGAAATGCTTTGCCTAGCGAGCAATGTCTCTATCGCTGGCGGACTGGCAGCTTGCAGTTGGGGAAATGAATGCAAACTATGACTCAGGGCTAATTGCACTCTTTCACTATTGCTCGGGCGTAAGCTGCCGGCTTAATTAGAAAAACAGACTGGTCCCTCAAAGCGTGAATGAAAAGCCGCACAATCAATACATTCAGGTGAGAGGTTGGGGAAATGGGGCAGAGAGGAATCCCAGAGCTTTCCAGCTCTGTGACCCAGTGTGGTCATCATTGGGGGCTTCCCCAGCAGAGCCAGAGTGGCAATTTGAGGAAATAGTTGACAAAACACGTCTATAATTTTTTTCACCATTGATAAGGACAAGGAGACTTTCCTGTTCATCTCCAAAAAGCCAGTGGCTTCCCACCCAGCATCTATTAGCAGATACAGGGCAGTACCAGAAGAGGGTATTCCCACCCTGCAGGAAGGCTGTAAGGTATTTCATTACAATCATAGAATTTGGGCCTTGCCTACATTGAGAATTTGCCCCAGTTCCATCAGCCTATCTAAGGGATTTATATGGCCCCCATTAGTGTAGTATCTGAATACCTCACACCTTAAAAATATTTATCTTCACAACACCCCTGTGCGGCAGGGCAGTTCTGTTATCCCCATTTTACAGATGGGGTGCTGAGTCACAGAGAGACTCGGTGACTCATCCAGAGTCACACAGGAAGTCTGTGGTGCAGCAGGGATTTAAACCCCAGTCTCTTTTCTTCCAGCCTAGCTCCATAGCCACTGGACCATTCTTCCCCTGAAAGCAATGGCTAGCCACTGATGTAACTGCTCTGGGGTAAACCCCAAATGTAGACAAGATGAGCTGGTGTGATTTGCACAAGATGACTTTACACTAGTTTCAAGGTACATCCGTGGCTGGCCATTGATAAGACTGCGAGTTTGTCATGGAGGTCATGGAAGTCACGGATTCTGTGACTTTCCAGGACCTCTGTGACTTCTGCAGTGGCTGGTGCAGCTGGCCCGGCCGCTGCTGGGGCAGTCTTGGGCCACCCCCACAGCAGCAGCAGGAGTTTGGGTGCATGTAGGAGGGGGTCTGGGGTTGGGGTGTGGGAGGGATGAGGGCTCTGGGAAGTGCTTACCTTGGGGGCTCCCCAAAAGCAGTGACACGTCCTTCCCTTAGCTCCTAGCTCTGTGTGCTGCCTCTGCCTGCAGGCATCTCCCCCACAGCTCCCATTGGCCACAGTTTCCAGCCAATGGGAGCTGCAGAGCCGGTGCTTGGGGCGGTGGCAGCGCACGGAGCTAGGAGCTGAGGGAGGAACATGCTGTCGCTTCCAGGGAGCTGCGAGGAGCCAGGTTGGGAGCCTGCCAGCCCCGCCAACCCAATTCCCCAGCACCCACGGCCCCCCCTCCAAGATTTAGTCAGGGGTATATAGTACAAGTCATAGAAAGGTCCTGGGCTGTGAACTTTTGTTTACTGACTGTGACCTGTCCATGACTTTTACTAAAAATACCCATGACTAAAACGTAGCCTTAGCCATCGATCGTTGGAACCGAGGCATATTCCCAATATAGAAATGGCTTTAGTGAGGCAAAGACCTGTTGGATCTTCTGATGTGTCCTCTTGACGTGTCCACCAAAGTCATATAGTGAGTCACTGGTAGAGGTGGGAATAGAACTCGGGAGTCTTGACACCTGCCCCCTGGCATAAGTATAAAGGAAGCATCTTATTAACAGAATAAACTCTCAGGTCCTCAAAAGATCAAATGTGATCAGAATCACACAAACAAAAAGAACCTAGATCTGCACAAACCTGAGCATGGTGCAGCACTGGTTGCTTTGGTACCTGATCTCCTCCTGGCAGTGGATGAAGATCAGGTGTTCATGTAGTTAGATCTGTCAGCTGCTTTAGGTACTGTTGATAATGGAGTGCTATTGATTTGCCTGTGGACTCTAGCATTCAGATAGCCCCCTTCAGTGGCTTCATTCCTATCTCTCTGCGTGGTCCCAAAGGATAGTTCTGGGCAATTGCTCTTCTTTCCCAAAGTTTCTTTCACGTGGATTTCTGCAGGGTTCCATCTTGTCCCCACTCTTGTTCAATGTGCATATTGGGCCATTGGAAGGATTAGTCAAGAGGCATGGACTACTGTGTTTACAGTATACTGATGACAACCAGCCCTATCCATCAATTTCATCTGATCCCAGGCAGTGCTCTTGAATATCTGAACCTGTGTTTGGTAGAAATTGGGGTATGGATGAGAGCTGCTGGCTGATGCTCAGTGCAGATAAGAGAGAAGTGACATTTTGCAAAATTTCTCTAATTGAGATGAGGACTCATAAGAGAGCACAATGCGCATGTCTCCTCTGGAACAATCTGTATAGAATGGAATACAAAATGGCTGTCAGTATCTCCAAACAGCAGAATCTCTAGACATTTAAAGATATAGTATATTGGAAAAAATTAATAGTTGCATAGTGTATCTTTTATTCACAATATCTTTGTGGACTGCTGATGATTTGAATAAGCCCCTAACATAAAATCCTCTGGAGCTTTCATTTTCTTGTTTCATAAGACTGTATTGAAAGTTATTCAATACAAACCTGTGCACCATAGATCACTTCTTATATGGCATATGTAGGCTAAAAAATACATCTTTTTAACAGAATGTTTGTTCTGAGAATAAATCACAATTGTTTATAATGCTTACACTTTAAAAAGAAGCAGCTCTAAAAGCCCAATTTTTAAACAATTGGATCGTGAGTGAAATATGAATGTAGTTAAGATGATAAATGCAGCTAATTTTCTCCCTCTATTAGCCCCTTTCACATGCTACTTACAAATGCCAGTCAAACTCAGCAATCCTTTCATTTTATTATTCAGTGACGGGGCGGATGGATTAAAAATACATGATGGCATTTTCCAAGTTGGCTCTATATGTGCCACCCCTGTGTCTAATTCTGGCCTGCCATTTGCTATCCATGGGAAGAAGCATGGTTTGTGGGTAAAATCCTAGGGCTTGACTGGAGGGGTCAGGAAAACAGGCTTCTGTTTCTAGTGCTGCCACAGTTTCCCAGTGTAACCTGGAGCAAGTCACTTCATGCCTCTGTGCCTTGGCTTTCCTAGCTGTAAAATGGGGATAATGATGCCTCTTTACTCGAGAGAGTTGTTAAGAGCAAAGTAATTCAGTTGTTGTTTTCAAAGCACTTTGAGATCCTCCAATGGAAAGTGCATTGTATTGTTACTTTGGCCTTTCCCAGTGTTTCTTGATTCTGCACCTACTAACGATACCAGTCTCTGCTCACTTAGTCCTATTCAAATCAATAGGCATCAGCTGCAGTCTGTGCACAAACCTTACCCTGTTACTCCAACAGACCTATTGTGTCTCTCTATCTGAAAAGTATCATTAGCATCAGGGGTGGCTCTAGACATTTCGCCACTCCAAGCATGGCGGCATGCCGCGGGGGGCGCTCTGCCGGTCGCCGGTCCCACGGCTCCGGTGGACCTCCCGCAGGCGTGCCTGCGGAGGGTCCGCTGGTCCCGCGGCTTCGGTGGAGCCGCGGGACCAGCGGACCCTCCACAGGCACACCTGCGGGAGGCCCACCGGAGCCGCAGGGCCAGCGGACCCTCTGCAGGCATGCCGCCGAAGGCTGCCTGCCTGCCGCCCTCCCGGCGACCGGCAGAGCATCCCCTGCGGCATGCCGCCCCAAGCACGCGCTTGTCGTGCTGGGGCCGGGAGCCGCCCCTGATTAGCATTTCTGAGGTGAATAGACATCACCTGCTCATTTAATCTCCAAGGGCTTCTCTTTTGGCTGATACCACCTTCCCAGAATTTTTGCTGTTTGATCTGCAGCAGAATGTGTCAGGCCTGTTACTACAGCACCCTCTGGGTGTATTTATCCAACTTTGCTCACTGTCATGGCAGATGAAGATTGTCCAAGATGCTGCAGTCATCACATGACCCTCCCAGTCTAGCCTTCCCCTTGGGTAACGAAATGGATTCATATTCCTCCCAGGTCTATCCTGGCTCAGTCTTGCCTAGAGAGTGAATGCTAATGAAGGCACACTGACTATAGGTGGGTTTGTGGATTGTTGAGTGGTTTTATTTCCATATATGAGAACCACTTGCTATTCTGGGTTCATTCCAATTAAATTTAGGGCTGTACTAGGGTCCCAGAGGTGAAAAGCCATGTGTCCAAGTGATCAGCTCTCTAAATCAGCTATTGTTTTTTTAAACGAAAGGGACACTAAAGTCCAATTATTGCAATAGAATGAGCTGCTTCTTTAAACTGAAGAATTTGACTCAGCTCAAGGGATATTTGTGATTGCCTCTGGCTTCCCTGGAGCTAAAAAATTATATGCTTTCCCTCTTCACTAAATTAAAACATACTTGGATTGGTAGTGGGACTGAAGGAAGTCCCTGCCTGAAACCCCAAGTGTCAGCCCGCTTTGCAAACTGTAAGCTAGTAATTGGTTTGGAAATACTGAGTGAATAAGTAAAAAGGCTTCTGAGGGATTCATGCTGGATAATATAGACTGTACATAGTGTGTGGGATTGATTTTGTTGCCAGAGTTTGCAGCATGAGCTGTTAATTTCAGCCTTTGATACATAAACACAACTAAAACGTGTATTCTGCAACCACGATATAATTCTGCTTGAATCACACATCAGCCTTATCTAAGGTTTCTCTAACCAGTTCCTCTGTCTCTCAAATGTCAAACTCCAGCCAGGCCCAAGGGCTAGCGTTCTGCAAAGCTCTCAGCTCACCAAGCCAAAATGTCTGATACTGGCATCTAGAGTGTGACAGACTGACATTCATGGAGAAAGCAGAAAATAGCAGCAGAGGGAACTTGCAATGCACTAAGATAACCCAGTAGTGAGCTTTGTATCAGTTCTCCTCACATTGTGGTCCATGAAGTCCTTGGTGGAGGTGTGCAGAGAGCTGGCAGGACACATGTTCCTGGCTCGTATCCTCATTTCCGGCTGTTGTACTTCATTCAAGCCATTAAGAGTATAGTGCATGCTTTCCGAATATTGCTTTGTCTCGTAAGCAATTCTGGTTGGGCACAGGGAGATTATACAGTTTTCAAACGTTTGTCTTTGGGACAATCTTTCTATTAAGATGAGGTCAACTTTATAAAATTGTTTGACAGCTCCTGGCTTCATGAGATGGATAGGAAAGATCAAGCTCCAGCTTCTTGTGATGTGCACTCTGCCTAATTTAGCCCATCCCCTGGGCAGCCTCTGCCAGTTGGACTCCTATGGAGTCCCAGCTGAAAACACAAGCTTCTGTGTCCTGACAGATCCCACTGAGAAGAGCAGTGGAGGCCATGCCACCTGCTCTCCCTTGGCGTGTATATTGCCTACATGCAGCACAGCTAGCCCCAGGGACACAGGGGATGTACTTTGAAAGCCATGACCTGTGGGAATGAATCAAGCCCATGGAGCTTGTTCTTTAGGATATAAAGGTCTATAGTAAATATAAGATATTATTTAGGATAACGCCAATGAAGATTTTGAGAGTTGCTCCAGAGAGAGAAACAGCTTTTCTAGTTGACACGACAGTGTGAAAATATCAATAATCTCTCTAGACCGTCCTTTTTCAAATCATCCATACCAGAGCTTCCTATGTATGTGAAGACCAATCCAATCTTATGGATTTGTTGTCCGATGCATATTTTTGTGGGGAAGCCATCTGCCTAATTTTCAAGAAAGTATGTGTATGTGCTATTTCTTTCTCACCTTCCCAAGCTCCTTTAGACTAGTGCCCGAGGCATGACAGGGTGGGAGCAGGGTAGGAATGATAGAATTGCCGGTTTCTGAAATAATTACTATGGGATTTGGAAAGGGCCCCCTTTTGTAGATAATCACAGTGTGCCAAAGGGAACTCACGCAGAACATAAAAAATTCCATGCACTCTCCACTCTGGAGTACCCTTGACCTTGAAATCTCAATACCATGGGTGCAGTCTGAGTAATTAGACCACACAGTGGCACACATTGAACATTTACATACTCAACAGCTGCATGGTCATGGCTAGATTTTAGTAGCTGCCAGCAAACTTCTACCCACTGTCTTCCGAAGCATTGCAGGGTTTGCGCTGTTGAAGGACCTCAATAGTGGGAACTAAATGTAGCAAGAATATCAAGTGTCCTTTACATTCTTTATTCAGTGTCTCTTCAATGGATAGATGACTGTGGAAATGTCTCAAAAACATCTTAGCCCTTGAAAGAGAAACTAAAATTTGATCACAAGGCCCCTTTCTGTCACTATCCTATTCTAATACTAACAAAAATGTTTCTCAAGTGGGAGCTCTCAATCCTTCTTTTAAGGGTATGTGTACACTGGAGTTGGAAGTTATAAGAGCGGCGGGAGGAATTAGCTACCCTGAGTACAATCCCATCTGTGACCCTAAGCACATACTCAGGCAGCTAAACCCTCCTGCTGCTCGCACTGCTCTGTCTATAAGTCTGTTTTTAGCCCTGTAGCTCGATCACAGCTAGCACTGGTATGTCTATCCGACTTGGAAATTACAACTTCCTGCTCCAGTGTACACATATCCCCAGTTTATGCTAGTAGTTCTCGTACTCAAAATCAAAGGGGAAGTTCCACCCAAGACTGACTTCCTTCTAAAGGTTGTGGTGAGTGGGCTGTACAGAGGGTTAGAAGATAAGTATCATATCCCATTGTGACACAATGCATCCCTGTATTCACACCCTACACACTATTGTAGTAATCTTTGTGCAAGGTGTGCCTTGTGGGTTATCTATCATTTGAAAGCTCATAGCTTGCTGATCAGTAATATCATGGTAAAATGCATGTGGCAACATTATTGTGTAAAGTTATGGACATAAGCTGAAATCATGACTGAAGTGTGTTTCCCAGATAAGCCTGGGGATGAATAAAACAGTTTCTCAAAGAGAAAGTCAAGTGGATGTCCCAGCCAGGTGTCTACAAAGCTGATGGGTCATCATCTGTCAAGTGGCCATTCTTTGGCAAAAAAGAGGGGCACAGAAAGAGAGATCTAAATCTTAGCAAAGAAACAGCATGAGGTGTCCTCCCTCTACCAGACACCCTTCCCTGCCCCCATCTCTTGGGTCTCAGGTAGAAATACTTTTTAAAGAGGGTCTGAAACTATAAAAAGGAGGGGCAAGCACCCCCAAGAGACCTCTCTCTCTCTTTTCATGCCCATCTCAGTCTCTGCACCTGAAAAGACAAAGGAAACAGCCATTGAACTCTGGGGGGAGGGGTCCTGAAAGTCTGGTTAGTAATGCTGTTGGAAGCATGTGGTGAGAAACTTTGCTTTGCATCTAATATAGTATGTTAAGCTAGGCACTAGAAAGCATTTTTATCTTTATTTTCTTGTAACTATTTCTGATGTTTAAGCCTCATTGCTTGTGCTCACTTAAAATCTCTCTTTTGTAGTTAATACACTTGTTTTTATCTAATCCAGTGTGTTTAAATTCAAGTGTCTGGGTAACGCCATTTAGGGTGGCAAGTTGTGTGTATATTATTCCCTTAAAGGAATAATGGACTTAATATATTTGGACTGTCCAGGAGAGGGCTGGGCAGTATAGAACGTTCATTTCTGGGTGAAAATCCGGGACTGGGAGTGTGTTGGGGTCACCCTACAGAAGTAATCCAGGCTGGTAAAAGCCAGAGTGTAACCCAAGTGTGGTTTACAGGCTGCAGTTACACACAGACACTCAGGGTGTGGCTTGCATGCTGGAAGGCTGTTTGCGAGCAGCCCAGGTGGCAGTTACTACAGCAAGGTTTGTATGGCAACCAGGGTTGCAGGGAAGGGGTGACACAGCCCCTCATTGGTCTAGATTGCACTCTGGTATGTCAAACCTATGTCATCCCTTATCTTAAATAAAATGGGCAGCTGGGATTATGATAACAGTTAGCTCATATATAGCACTTTCCATCTGGAGATCTCAAAGCACTCCTCAAAGCTTGGTGAGTAACACTATTCCCATTGTAGGTTTGGGGAAACCAAGGCACCGAGAGTTTAAGTAATTTGGCAAAGGTTATTTAACAAGTTGCATAGAACACAGGTCTCCTGACTAACATTGGTGCCCTATACATTGCACCACAGTGCCTCTTACTACACCAGATGATGATTGTGAAAGTGCTTTGGAAGATGGTAAAATAAGGTGATTTGACCACAAAAAAGAGCTTTTCAAAATGCTGCCTTTATGAACATGCAGTGAATAGATCCATTTACTGTAAAACTGGAGCAGCTTGTAGAAGACGAGTACCTGAAGGGCCGAAGGCTATTGCTAGCAACAAGGGCCACAGCAGGTCATAGAAACCACTGGTACCTTTCAGAATCCACTGTACAATTGCTATTAGGGGCTTCACCAAGGAAGTAGACTTGGGAAGATGTCCCTACTGCAGCACTCAAGCAATATATCAATAGATTAGATGGAAAACTTCCTATAACCAGTACAATGTGGAGAAATCTCATTGGGTGCCTGGCAGAAATGATTATTAAAACATCCCCCTTTAAAGAATAGGGAATGTTGGAGGGCCTAATTTAAGCCATATAAGGAGCCCCTGTTGGTCAATGAAAGTCAGGGCAGCCTATGGTTCAGGGTGTCATGGATCCACCTTAACCTCGTAGCTGTCAGTGTACAGTGGGAGCACCACTCCTGAGCACAGATGGATTAAGGCACAGGTGCATCTGGTGCATGTTTAGGGTCCTGACACCTAGAGATTTTGACATCATCACATGATTCAACTTCATTAAAAAAGCCCCTCATGGTTATGAAGAACAGCTTTAAAACCTGACCAAAATGTAACGGACTCAGTGATGTCTCCCTGGCTCTGCAGGCAGGCTGAAACAATAGCTGTGAGGAGCACCATCTGCCTTATTTATCTCAACTGGGAAATCTGCAGCTCTGAGGAGGTCCTTGCTTACACCAGCCCAATGGAGGACTACAGGGGGGGCTCAGTGTTGCTCCCTTATCATGGGGCAGATTTAGTTGTGTCTTGGACACAAGAACAAATGGACAGAAACTGGCCATTGACAAGTTTAAGCTTGACCACAAGGTTAGGCTTGAAATTAGGCAAAGGTTTCTAACTATCAGAGGAGTAAAATTATGGAAAAGCCTTCCAAGGGGAGCCATGGAGGCAAAAAACCTAGTTGGCTTCAAGACTGAGCTTGATAAGTTCCTGGAGGGGATGGTATAATGAGACTGCCTACAATGGCATGTAGCCAATCTGTGACTGCTGACAGCAAATATCTCCAGTGGCTGGTGATGGGACACTAGATGGGGAGGGCTCTGAGTTATTACAGAGAATTCTTTCCCAGATGTCTGGCTGCTGGACCTTGCCCACATGCTCAGGGTCTAACTGATCTCCATATTTTGGGTCAGGAAGGAATTTTCCCCTGGATCAGATTGGCGGAGACCCTAGGGGAGGGGTCTCAAACTCAATTTACCTTAGGGCCAGTGCCAGTCCTCAAATCCTCCCAGTGGGCCAATGTCACTCATGTCACCCAGAATCCCCCCCAAAAAAGATTCCGCCCCCCCTCCACCTGCCTAAGGCTCTGTGATGGAGTTTTTGTCGGGGAAGAGGTCTGGGGTAGAGGATTGGGATGCAGGCTCTGGGAGGGAGTTTGGATGCAGAAGGGGTGAAAGGTTGGGCTCTGGGAGGGAGTTTGGGTGGGGGAGGGAGTCTGGGGTCCAGGGTCTGGGATGGAGTTTGGGGGCTAGGAGTGTGTGGGGAGGGGGTGGAGGCTCTGGGAGGGAGTTTGGAGATGAGAGGGGGTGTGTGGGAAGGGGAAGGGGGTGCAGGCTCTGGGAGGGGATCAGGGGTGCGGCACTTACCTGGGGCTCCAAGGCGTGGCGGGCCTGGGGGCCTCCACACAGTTCTGCCCCCAGGCACCACCCCCTCAGTGTCCCATTGGCTGCAGGGGCAGTGCGTGGAGGCACAGCCCCGCCCCACCCCACCCCACTCCTGGGCCGCAGAGAGAAGCCAGCAGCCACTGGAGCGAGCAGGCAGACACCACTCAGCTCCCCTGCACTGCCAGGGCCCTTGACAGGGTAGCACCCGGGGGCGGCAGGTGGGGCCAAGGGAGAGACCCAGCCCCGAAATTGCTGGAGCCCTGCGGGCCACATTGGGGAGGTTCACGGGCCACAGATGGCCTGGGGCCAGGAGTTTGAGACCCCTGCCCTAGGGGTTTTTCACCTTCCTCTGCAGCTTGGGGCACGGGTCACTTGCAGGTTTAAACTAGTGTAAATGGTGAGTTTTCTATAACTTGAAGTCTATACATCAGGAGTTGAGGACATCAGTAACTCAGCCAGAGATTAAGGGTCTATCACAGGAGCAGGTAGGTAAGGTTCTGTGGCCTGCAATGCGCAGGAGGTCAGACTAAATGATCACGATGGTCCCTTCTGACTGTAAAGTCTATGAACCTATGAGCAGGGCCCTACACACACAGAGACGGGCACGTGCAGGCTGTATCCTAGCCACCTCTGGGACAGACCTCACTAGGAGACAGAGATTGGTGGTCCAGGGAGTGGTGAGGGCAGCTTCAGCTCTCTACCAGCCCAGCAGATGGCTCCTAGGTGGCTGGCCCCTGCCACTACCAGCGCATGCAGGACAGGGCTACGGTGCAAGGGTGAAGCTGTGGTGCAGAGATAGGACACCATGTGGGTTTAATGCTTTAATCTGTCTCTGCTCCTGGGCTTCAGCGAGGGGAACAACCTCTGAGGTAGCACATAAAAACATAAAGCAATAAACACAATAATGAAGGAATTAATCAAGCATTGAACCCTATGTCTAAAACCAACTGACGGTATAGTCAAGTGTGAGTGCACATCTAATGCTACTCAGCTGATGCTCTGCCTTCGTTCCTCTGGCTTATTGTACCATTTACTGAGGTTATAACATAATAGCCATGCAAAATAGTGTCTCTCCTTTTTTTTTAGTAAGTGAAAGTAAGTCTTCTAAGCCAAGGTTAACAATATATATTTATGAGTTCTGGCCAGCTGCTTCTGTGTTTTCACATGTGTTTGTTAATGAACAGAGACCTAAGGGTCAGGTTATTATGTAAATAACCATTGTCAAGGGTAAAGGTGAAGAACCCAGTAATGAGTTGTGTCTCTCTGTCTCTCTCACAAACCACTAATGAACATTAGATATTCCCATTTACAAGGTTTTTTACCCTCATTTTATCAGAGGGGGGAAAAAGAGAGAAGTAAATTTGCAATTAAGTTAGAATGAGTTTGTTTGCCCTCCCCGAGAGCCACCAAAGTGAGTTCTTTCTCTGTAGGAATTAGGTCCACATAATCTGATTGTCCCAAATTTGGACAAAAACACCTTTCATCCTCTGGTCTGTGCTGCATCCAGCCATTTCTTTTAAGCCTCTGCAGCTCTCTCTTTAAAAGAAGCCCACAAATCAACAGTCTGCATCTTTGCAGATAATACTTAACTGTGAGACACAGCCAGTGAGCCATCTAACAGACTTTCCATTAGGAAGGTTAACAGCAAACCTGCCTACGCGGGATTACTGACAGAGTGCGAACAGAAGGTGCAGCCTCGTTGCATATGCTTTTAATATCATACCACAGAGAGGGGAGCCTTTAGCTCCCAGACACCTGACACATTGCACTGTTGTTAGGCTAACAGTGCAAATAGGAGCAAGAAATCTCTCTCAAGTGAATGTGAATTCATAGACTGCAATGGAGGCAGAATCATAGAACTGGAAGGGACCTCGCGAGGTCATCTAGTCCAGTCCCCTGCACTCATGGCAGAACTAATTATTATCTAGACCATTCCTGACAGGTGTTTGTCTGACCTGCTCTTAAAAACCTCCAATGATGAAGATTCCACAACCTCCCTAGGCAATTTATTCCAGTGCTTAACCACCCTGACAGTTAGGAAGTTTTTCCGAATGTCCAACCTAAACTTCTCATGCTGCAATTTAAGCCCATTACTTCTTGTCCTATCCTCAGAGGTTAAGAAAAACAATTTTTCTCCCTCCTCATAACAAATGTTATGTACTTGAAAACTGTTATCATGTCCCCTCTCAGTCTTCTCTTTTCCAGACTAAACAAACCCATTTTTTTCAATCTTCCCTCATAGGTCTTGTTTTCTAAACCTTTAATGCTTTTTGTTGCTCTTTTCTGGACTTTCTCCAGTTTTTCCACATCTTTTCTGAAATGTGGTGCCCAGAACTGGACACAATACTCCAGTTGAAGCCTTATCAGCACGGAGTAGAGCGGAAGAATTACTTCTTGTGTCTTGCTTGCAACACTCCTGCTAATACATCCTAGAATGATGTTTGCTTTTTTTTCAATAGTGTTACACTGTTGACTCATATTTAGCTTGTGATCCACTATAACCCCCAGATCGTATCTTCCAAAGCCTTTGCAACCCTTCTCAGCTTGGTATCATCCGCAAACATTATAAGTGTACTCTCTATGTCATTATCTAAATCATTGATTAAGATATTGAACAGAACCGGACCCAGAACTGATCCCTGCGGGACCCCACTCATTATGCCCTTCTAGCATGACTGAACCACCGAAAGCTACTCTCTGGGAACAGTTTTCCAACCAGTTATGCACTCACCTTTATAGTAGCTCCATCTAGGTTGTATTTCTCTAGTTTGTTTAAGAGAAGGTCATGCGAGACAGTATCAAAAGCTTTACTAAAGTCAAAATATACCATGTCTACCGCTTCCCTCTATCCACAAGGCTTGTTAACCTGTCAAAGAAAGCTGTCAGGTTGGTTTGACATGATTTTTTCTTGACAAATCCATGCTGATTCTGATGTACAGTGGCTAAAATCCTCATCTCATTGAAATCAGAGTAGCTTTGCCTAAGGGAAATTTTTGTTGGGGGCGGGCCTCAGTTTCTCCATCTTTAAAACAGGGACAGCAATTACCTACCTCACAGGGCTATTGTGAAGATACATTCAGTAATAATCTTGGATTGTGAGTTCTCTGAGGCAGTGACCATCTTTGTTGTACTTTGTACATTGCTTAGCACAATAGGACCTTGAATCCCAGTTGTGGCCTCTAGGTGCTACAACCATACATATGTAATAGTCATTAATGTTTGCTAAGTCCCTTGGTCCAGATTTACCAAAGTATTTAGGCACCTGAAGATGCAGAGAGGCACCTAGTGGAATTTTCAAAAGTTAATTCCCAATGGGCTTCAATGGGATTTAGGTGCCGAACCTGCTTAGGCACTTTTGTAAATTTCACTAGGTGCTTTTCTGCATCTTTGTGCACCTGAATACCTTGGTAAATCTGGCCCTTTGAGGCCCTTTGATGAAAGGGTCTCAGAGGGATGAGGTGTCTGTCTATATTTTACACAGGGGTGCTGTCCCTGATACTTTGTGCCATTGGAGAAATCATAGTGGGGCATGTGTGTGGAAAAATCTCTAGTGTAATGCTGTATAGTTTACTGACAGTCCAATGAAAATATTTGTTTTTACATAAAGTTTGCTTGATTTTTCTAAATGTCAAAGCTGGAAATCAAGTCGGTTAGGAGAATAAACTGAGGGGAAGGGGAAAAAAGCCCTAATTTGCACATACAGCCATTGGTAAGATCCATAAAGTGCATGAGGGGCAGAATGGGAAAGTTTGCATTATCTGCACAAGCCTCATTTGGTGTTTTGAGTAATGTAATGTTGCCACTAGAGTGTCTCTGCAAGCAAGATATTGCATCTCTTAAGGCTTTCTAACACAAATAAAAGCTAAATATAAGTGATGGGCTGACTAGCTGGCTGTCTTAGCCTCTGCTTTTTACTTTTATGATTGAGAAATAGTTCTTGAAATTGTCGATAAAAATAAATAAAATTAAGTTTTCCTGGTTAGATGGGGAAAGAAAATCCCCCTTTCTTTGCTGACAAGCCTTTTTGTTCTTTGTGGGCCTTTATATACATGGAAAAACACCACTGAGAGCTTCTAGGGAGCTGCGATGGGAGCAGTTATAGACATTTTTACATCCATCATATGAGCTTAAATCCATTTGCCGATGTGCTGTAGACAGAGAGACATTTTTACCAGTAATTGTCATGTATACGAGGGTCTTTATGTGTCACAAAAAGATCTCACTTAAGAGAAATAAATGTGCTTTTCATCTTTTGTTGGCAGAAGCAGTGGTGGTTGGGAAGAGGGTAATTGGTGATCTTTTCCAGTCTGATAACCTGGACAAATAGGGAAGGGGGTAGTACAAAGGGGTTGTGGCACTCCTCACTTCCCTCTCCCTCCTTTGTGGAGAGGTATGTATCATTATAAGGTACTTTCTTGGCTTTCCTCTCAGCATAAACAATAGATATGATAAATATCATCAACTAAGGGGCAGGTTACAGGAGAAAAATGCTGACACAGGGTGACCTGAGTGTTGTGCGAAGAATACCTCTCAATAATAGTCCTTATTCACACCAGCTTTCTGAAATGTATGTGTGTATTGGGGGTTATTGACATTGGAGTTGTTTCTGTGACAGCTAATCAGAACATTTCCACTTGTGTCCAGGATTTTAAGATCATTTAAAAAACAAACAAACAAAAAACCAAACCTCACAGGCCTATCCTTGGGGGCTTTATTTTTACGTAGAGTTTGTTCTGTAACAGAAAGAAGGTAGTCCAAGGCTGTGCATTTTCTGGAAGATTATTGCACTTCTCAGGAGGTTGACGTTCAAAAGCCTCCCAGGAGGCTTTGGGGCTTTGACAACGCTAAGTCCCATCTGTACCACCAAACTCTCCAGGGCACCTCATGCATCATGCATGTGCTTAACTCCAGCAGTGGCCAGATTGACATCCTGAGGACTCCGATTGGAAAGGTACTAGTGTTCCACTGTGGATACATGATGAATTTTATTGATTTTTTTTCCCCACAAGATATTTGACAATATCCACATGGTCTCCCTTTGGAACCCTATACTGTGATATTGCTCCTGAGGAGGACAGTCAATATTGTAATTAGACTGCATTCAGGACACTCTTGTAGGAGCATGATGACTGTTCGGTCAAGGAAAAGACCGATACCAGGCTGCCTTCTCTGATCCATACTTTGGGGATTAGAGTGGGCTGCAATCCTATGTCATATAGTGACCTTAGCAAATGGCAGGTCATCACACGTGTCTGCCTGCAAGCACTCATCTGTTCTACAGGACACAACACGAGGCAGGGACCCATAGCAAGGATCAAGTACAGGACATTTAAAATAATACCGGATTCCTGAACATAACACCCTGGACTTCATTTTCACAATTCAGCATGTCTGTTTAATACATATTTTATACTGACAAAAGGTACACCAACTGCGCGTCAGGCTGAAGGGGAGCGTGGGTTTAAAATGCAGTGTGGCCTTGAAATGAGGGACAGGTGAACAGTAGGCTGGGCCTGATAAATAATGGATGAACTGTACTTGATTTTGCTGATGATGTTGTGACCTTTGAGGAGGCAAGAAACAAAGAAACAGCAAATGACCAACAATACTGATGAACAGGCTAACTGAACTGGACACATCATTAACACCAGTATACCAAAATAATTACATGCAAAGGGGAGCCATGCAGTCAGCAAAAACAGGCAAGAGGTGGCAGCTTTGAGTAAGTGTTATAAACTGGTTGTCATCTGTCTCAGTTGTAGCTAGAGTTGTGCAGTGCAGAGGGGAAGTGCTGTTTATTGCGCCACCTCTCTGAAAACTGCCCTGGGGGGTGATTTTGGATGCTTATCTGAACCAAAGTCAGAACATTTCAAGGCTCTCCCTTCACTATGATTGTGTATTTCTGCTCTGGGAGGTTTACAACATATTTTTACATGTACTTTTGTATGGGCAGGCTGACTTGCTGCATGCTTTTATCCTCGGTGCTATGAAGTCTGCCTACATTGTTGCTGGAATTTGCACGCTTCTTTACTTTATTTGACTCGTAGCAGCAGTACAAGAAGCAGGGCCAGAATTATTTAAAGAGGGTAAATATGATTATAGTTTTAATGTAGAAATGTGGATATCACTCTCAGTGAAGCAAGCACTCAGAGTGCAGCTATCACTCAGTAATGAAAGACTACACCACTAAGAGATCACCATAGCCTGGTCACAGGGCAGACCTGTCTAGGGTTAGGAATTATGCTCCTGAGTGATGGTTTGGAAGTGGCTAAGAAGCAAGATAGTCACTGCTGGTAAGAACTCAGACCCTCAATGGTTTACAATAATCTGGTGGTCATATTCCCTTGACAGGTTTCAGAGCGGTAGCCATGTTAGTCTGTATCAGCAAAAAGAACAGGAGTACTTGTGGCACCTTAGAGACTAACACATTTATTTGGACATACGCTTTCGTGGGCTACAGCCCACTTCATCAGATGCATTCCCTTGAGACATCCATAGAAGACATGCATGCCTAATAAAATGCATGTCTAGAATTCTTTCCATAGCCAGACACGTAGGGGAAGGATGGTCCAGTGGGTACCAGCATGGCCCTTTGGGGACCTAGGTTCAATTTCCTGCTCTGACACAGACCTCCTTTGTGACTTTGGGCAAGTCACTTAGCTTCTCTGGGCATTAATTCCCCATCTGTGAAATGAAGATAACAGCACTGGCCTACTTCACAGGGCATTGTGAAAATAAATATATAAAAAATTGTGAGGTGCTCAGATACTGTGGTAATGCAGCCATGTAAGTACCTAAGTTAGATCAATACGTGGCATGCTAGATACACAGAACACTGAAGTTAAGGAGGGTTTGGGGAGAATAAAGCTTACTTTGTTTAAAGAAACTCAAACTTGTCATATATGAGAACAGGACAGAAGAAAATGGCAGTTCCTAAATTAAGGTGTGCTTGAACCTGATCAGATAAAGTAACAATGGACCTGAAAATTCACCCAGATCTCAAAACACATTTTTTTTCTGAGGTTTAAAAAATATTGGGTAACTTTTCATTGTTTTTATTTTTAATAGCCATACAGTTCAGGTCTGGATCTGATTTTTCTGGTTCTGTTCTGGCCCCATCTCTGATTTTTTTATGTACATCTCTGAACTTTCTGTTTCCGGCCAAGACTGGAAGTGGAAATGCTGTGATGCCATAAAAAAACAACTGTTCTTGCAATTTTACCAGTCCACCCAGAAGCAAGGTGTGACATGGTGCGGGAGCACTTTGTGATTCCTAGTGACCTGGAGATTAGCCAGCTCAATCTTTCTCTCTTCCTGCACAGGTCCGCAGAGGTAGCTCTGTAATATAGGAATGGCTGTTTCATAAAGAGAGGGCAGGAGAGGCCTTTGGAAAGATGATGCTCCATACTCAGTCATCATGGACCTGGGTTGAACACAAGTTGGGGAATGTCTCTGTTTTATTTTCTGGTTACATCCAGATATTTATTCCCTCATTATAAACACTGCCCTCAAGAATAAATACCAGGCAAGAGACTTGCTGACTAAAGCCTGAATCCTGCAAAGATTTAGGTGCATGCATAACTTTTGAGCATGTGATGAATTCTGTATGACTGAATGAGACTATTCATGCTTCAAGTCTTTGCAGGATCAGAGTCTAGGCTCTCTTTGCTTTAGAATCCTTCCACCAATTTACACAGGAATTTATAGGAAACCTCACAGGAGTTTGTTCTCCTGAGATTTCCAGACGAATTTTGGAGATTCAGGAGTTTGGGATAGTTCGGGTATAATCCAGGTAAGCACGCAAACATTGGGATGTTTATGTAAACTGAAACTCTGAACCTTAGAAAAAACACAGAACTTAACTCACTAGCAAACTATACCACTGAGTATACATATTCCTTTAATACTTTCCAGGAGAAATCCCCTTACTGCACTCTGAGATATAAACTCTGCCCCTGACTATTCCTGGCAAAATAAGGTTTTAATGGACAAAACTGTTGCTCATCGTCTCACAAGAAGGTGGTCATTTAATGAGAAATGATGGCATAAGATCAGATAAAACATTATAGATTCCTGAAAGGGAGAGGGATGGTAGCAGTTTTTAGAGAAGGGATGGGAGAGACAGGCCCTCTGGGTTCTGTGCCTGATTTTGCCATTGGTTTGCTGTGTGACCTAAGACACAAGTTTATTTAATCTTGTTATACCTCAGTTTATCTGTCCGCAAAATGCAGTTAATGATACTAACCTGTCTCACAGGGATGATGTGAAGCTTAATAAATGTTTGTAAAACCCCTTGAAATCCTCCACTTGAAGGTTCTGTAGAAGTGGTTAGTTTGCATATTTTGGGAAATGGGAATGAAGAAAATGTTTTTTAAACTATAACTTCAATGGTAATTTTCTACACTAGTTTCTCAGTGTAATACCAAGTACTCTATAAAGATGGTTAAGTGGCAGCTCAGTTGAGCAATCTATGTAGTCATTCACCCAGTGGTGCTGGAACACTTTTTAGAGTGGGAGTGCTAAACTGGGGCTGGGAACAGGGCTGTGGCTCCGAGAGTGGGGGACGCAGACAGGGGTAAGGCAGCCGAGGCTGGGGCCACAGCAAGGGGCAGGGACGGAGCCCCGGGTGCAGGGCCAGCAGCCAGGACCCCACATGCGGGCTGGCGACTGGGACTCTGGGGCCAGCAGTGGAGCCTCTGGGTGAGGGGCCAGCAGCCGGGACTCTGCACAAAACCTGGGGATGCTGCAGCAGCCCCTGCACCCCTAGTTCCCTCACCTATGCATTCACCTGTTATGTTATGTGAACATTTTATGTGGCTAGTCCTTACATTTCCATATAGTGAATAGTCAGAGATTAATCTAGCTATCGATACCATGTTTGTGTGTCACACTAAATACAGCTTTATTTTTCCTGACTTATAAAAAAAAATTGGACAATGTTTAAAAGTTACGAAGGGCAATGGTGGCCAATTAATGTCAGTTCTCATTTCATCCTCTGGAGGACTTGCATATACTGCATGCCAACGGGTGCATTGACATTCATAGCTCCTCCAGGGGGAGAAACATATGGAGGCTCCGCAGGGACAAACTTCGTGATCTGAATTGGCAATCAATGCATGGCTGAGCCTCAGCTGTGGAAAACCTTGCAGATAACAAGACTTCATGCTTCCACAATTCTCATTTTAATCTGTCTGTTGCTAAATATGGTTTCAGTATTGCTTGAGTCAGTAAGAAAACTAGAACACTAGCTTATTATGGAGAGGTGTCAAGGTGCAGCTGGCTTCCATTATAAAAATCTGTTTTGTCTCCCATATAACTTTGATTGTAAAATTGGATTGACCTGAAAATTGAAATATTTACTCTGAAGGCAAAGGAGAATGTTTCCACAAAGTTTGAAGAAAATTCATCAAACTGTTCTTGAGTCACTTAACAATACCATCCTGATCTGAAATGTTGACTTTTGTCTAACTGTTCATTTCCTTCTCACTTAAAATATAGCTTGTTACTAGATCTGTGTAAATACCTGATTTTTCAGTCCACTGGCCATTCTGAAAACTAAAAGGGGGCGAGGTTGATCCAAAATGATTTTTTCCCCCGATTTTTTTGGTGAACTGAAAAATAAAAATAAATAAATTAAAAAAAAACCTTTAGGCCAAAATATTTTGGCCAACTTGTAGATGCTCCAGCTCTGCCTCTCTGCCCTCTAGTGTCTGGTTGTCAAGCCATAGGTGAGCCCTGCCTTAGTTTCCCCTCACCTAGGTATAGACAAGTCCACATGACCTTCTGTGCCTAAAAGAGCAACCCCTTGAGAGGATCTCATTTGTCGACCACAAAGATTAACAAAAGCAGAAGCAAGACTTTGTTCAGGTATTTCTGCCACCTTAGGATCAGTCCAACTAACTTCTGAATCTGGTAGACACAGGGTGATCCAGGCCAAGCCCCTCATCTGAAGCCAAGACTCTAGACTTCTCTTGCTCTCTTCCCTTGGAGAGCTGCCTCTGGATCCTTCTTTCAGGATATTCCTGTTCCCATCCACTGGGGAACAGTGTCAGTTCCTTCTTTTCAGGGTACTTCTATTCATGTGGGGTACAGTCTCTCCCCCTCTGTGGAGCCCTCCCAGTTCCTTTCCCTAGGCTACTCCTATTCCCTCCATGTGGACACTCACTCTCCAGGGTTGCCTTCCCCCTTACAAATCTCTTCTCTTTAAAGGCACCTTCCTCATGGGAGTATCCTCAGGCAGTCTTTTTATAGGGCGCAAGTGCTCTTCTATGGATTGATAGCCTTGGAAGGATTAGACTTTTATTGCTAAATGTTGATCTCATCCTACCACGCAAACCGACAAAAAAAAGTTTCCATTGATGAGGATCAAAAGGTACAGATAGGCAATGTAGGAAGAAATGCTGCTAGAGTTTGATTTAAGAATATTGACTTTGTAAATTTTGACATGTGATCCTGACAGTTTTGTGTTTTAATGGTTAGAAAGCTTTAACTTTTTGAATCTCAGCATCTCCTGTCATTAAATAATTGTCTGACCTCCCCTCTCCCATAATTTCTGGCAACAGTGAAATTTAAATAGATACAAAATTGAAAAAAATGCTTTAAAATAAACATTGATATTATCTGGCTAAATTAAAAAAAATAAAGATTGAATTCTGCCAAGCCTACTGATTGACAGTTACTATATTTTGGTATTAAACAGCCATGTAAGCAATCAGTTACTCCCAGGGGGGTCTTCCCAGGGTCATTGTGTGCAAGCTAGGCCCTGATTCCCCAAGGGCCAATTTGCCCCATGACACAACTCTACATGTTACTACCTCTTACATTTTTCATGGAGTCATAGCTCCTTGGAAATGCATGTGCTAGCTATATATGAAGAAAATCGACCGTAACGAAAGCACAATTATTGATGACTTCTATTGCTGGATACTTTGGGGCCCATTACAGATCCTGTTGATTTCAGTGAACGATTTTGCCATGGGCTTCACTTGGAGCATGGCTGGGCACTTATTTACTTAATGAATTTCAAACACAGGTTTCAAAACACTTTATAAAACTGTCCCCATTTTACAGAAGGGGGGACTGAGGTCACTTACTAGGTCATTGACTGAGCCAGAAATAAAGCCCAAGACTCCTGACACCCAGTCCAGTGTCCTAGTCACTAGACCCCATTGCCTTTCCCATTGTACATACTTGCATCTCATGTATGTATGTCATCTTCTGTTGGCTGGTTGCAGCTTAGAAAGAACATGGGGCTCATTCTACAGCTGACATATAACAGCGGTCTCCCTGCATGATCTCTGTACCTACATGAAATATAACTCCCCTGGCTTCCTATGTAAACCTGGTCTCATTTTAAGGCTGATTTTGATCCCCTCCAATTAATTTAAAAAGACAGAAAAAATTCTCATGCTTTCTAATGTTTCAGATTAAGTCTCATGGGTAACTAGAAAGTTTGCTGAAAATTTTGAAAAAAAAATTGAGATTTAAAGGCTTTTAAATAACTTTTTTGAAATGTGCACAATGTCTAACGTTCCTTTGCATCCCTCTAGCTGCCCAAAAATATCACATTATGCCACAAAACAACACGTAAGTAGATTTTGACATTGACTTGTGCAAAAGATATTTTTCAAGGGCAGGAATTGTAAAATGTTTATGCAACTGGCATCATTTCACATCTAGATACAATTCCCTGTCAATGAATTGATGGAGGGAGGGAAAAATAGCAACAGAGAATATATTATTGGCCTCAATCTAGGCTATTCCTTCTGCTGGATGCCCCACCAAAATGCCTTGGGAAGTGGGCAGCATGGGAACAAGCTGGCCTGGAAGTCTGGAAACCCTCCTGGCCCTGGAGTAGTCTGCAGAGCAGGCCTGCCCCAGAGCTGTGAATCTGGAAAGCCTGTTCCAGGACTTTCAGGTTCCCTGTTGTGGAGCTGGTAGCCAAGCCCTGGTTAGAGTTGGGGCTTTCAGGTTCCTGGGTCCGTGACAGGGAGCCTGGAAGCCCTGGCATAGTGGGGCTGTCTCCGAGCTGCAGATCCTGGAACCCTGGAGCTGGAGGCCCTGGAAGTCCTGGCTTCTTAGTAGCCCACCAAGAACCCTGCCTCTGATTTGACAAAAATGCTTTGAATCAGAGATGTTTCCGCACAATATTAAGTCACTTTTCAAAATGGGATTTAGACTTCTAAGTCACACATGCACTTTTGAAAAATTAACTCTGAGTAACTTGCTATAGGACTTGGCTGGCAGATACTACGGCATAGTGGGTGAGATATTGGCTGTGGAACAAAACAGCTGAATTCTAGTCATTGTTGAGTTCCACTCTAGGTTCTGACACTTCATTTGCTATGAATTTTTTATGCTTAATATTTAAGTGAAAGTAGGCTATGCTGTGCATGCACTCATGTCTAACCTAGCTAAGTAACGTGTCAGAAGTACAGTGAGGGCCTGATCCAAAGGCAGCTGAAATCAATATGTGGATCTTTCCACTGACAGCACTGGGCTTTGGATCAGTTCCTGAACAAGGCAGAGCTTTGTAGGAGCCATTATTAGATTCTTCTCCTCCACCGAGTTCCTTAACAATCTGGTGACCCGCCTGTCCCATTTATTTACAGTTTTAAAGATTGTGTTTTCCTTTGCCTGTGCAGAGGGGAAAAGATGCAAGATGTATAAATAAATAAATAATGGCATGTGAAATTCCAAAGATTAAAAAAACAAAACAGGAAAAAACCCTTCATTTATTTAAGGTGGGGGGGGAATTAAGGTGGCTAAGTGACAACAGTATAATTAACGATCACAATGTTTCCAAAATCCGTGCACTAAAAGGTAAGGAAGTGAATGGTTGAGATCATCATCAAATCTTGCTCTGCTCACCTAATAAGCAAAGACGTTATTCTTATCATGTATAAAGAAATACATATTTCAACACAGCACAACAGTCTTAGCTCTGCCCATGGATTTTTGGAGTGCTAGGGAGCATTTTTGGGTACTGAGAGGCTTAAACCATTTACCTGTCTAAAGCACTCTGAGAGCCTCAGGTGTAAGGCAGTAAAGACATGGAAAGTGTTAGTATTGTTGATTATTTCTTGTAATTATTATATGGCACTATGATGGTGTTTTATGAATCCTGGAAAGCAGATTTCCCCCTTTAAAAAAAAAAGGCACTTCACACACACTGTGAGTGAAGTATGTTGCTGCCATTAATAATAATCATAAATAATAGAGCCCTTAGTGCTATATTTTTAAATGACTGAATTGTAAGAATCTACTTTAAAAATTGTATGAATGCCTATCACTTGTGTGCATATAAATGTATTCAATTAGTCCTCAAATCTTGAGTTATCTCCTGATGGAAGGCAAAACCTTTGAATTCAGTCCCAGGCAAAAAATACTGTGCCATTTAACTCACAATGACTGAAGAGGATTTCACTGTATTGCCTGCCCAGCTGCTAGAGAGGACAAAGAAAATAATTCCCTTTTTAGGATCGTATGGGGTAATGATGAAACCCTCTCTGCAATGATCTCAAATAACATGGAATAGGGGAAAGGAAATAGCCAAATAGGCTAAACTGGCTGGGTTTTTATTGTCATGGTCCTCCATGTACTTTCCATGTTTCGTCTGTGATGCTAAGCCACTGGCTAACCTGTTTCTGAACCTGCCACCAGCATGTAGAGATTACTCACCCTGGATACTGCACTTCAGCAAATGCAGAATTAGCCCTGGCTAAGTAATCTTGTTAGCGTGATTCAGTGTTAAATGGATCTCGATTAAATGGGGCTTTATATCGTCCCAGCTGGAGATGATAAGCCTCCACAAGGAAATGGCAGGAGACCGAAGGAAATTGCTTTACTTCAGACTGGGACATTTAATCCCATAAAACACTTTCTACTTCCCCACCTCTCTCTTTTTATTTAAGCCCACTTGCATGGATCCAGTCTGCAGTTATAGAATAATGGTAGCAGTGCAGTGGTCTCTTCCCATCTACCATTCCCATCTTCCCACCTACCATTTACCAGATAGAAAATAAGGCAACCAACATTCATGTTGAAGAGCGGGACATTTACTAACTGCGAGGTGGTGATGGTGATGCTCTCCTTTCATGTTGTGTTCCGTTTACGAAGATAATACTTCACCATCTTTATCACTGCATTTCCATCAGACCTTTGCTCCTTTTTCTGTTTCTGCTATCCAGGCATTTATAGAATGGCATCTCTGGTATCTGCGCATCCCTACAGTCAGTGTAACTATGTCCAGGAGTAGTTTGCTGAGCACCAAACACTCTGGAAAATATCTGGAGCCTCATCTTAAAATAATGTTAAGAGATTGCTTAAATGTTCCCCAGGGATTTCTGGGCATGGCGTGGGGTTTTATCTCTGTATGAGAGAGATCTGCCCAATAGATTGAAATATCAGAGCCTGGCCATTTATTTCTTCCTGCCATTAGATTGGCACAGTTGCATGGTTTGGGCAGAAGGAAAATGACCCTAAATTACCCAGGGGACTTCGAAGGCAAAGGGAATTTATACTGGGGACACCAGCAAGGGGGACAGTTTGGGAGATGGATTCAGTTGCTGGTTTGACTCCAGCTCAGTGGTGACCCACCTGACAGCCATGGAGTGGCCTGTGAGAAAGGAATTGCTAGCCGGACTCACATTCCCAGTGGACGTTCATCCACAGGGCAAGACCCACCATCTTGGTTAGCATCCATTGGCCTCCTTCTACGCACCAACTTGTTGCTAGAAGCAATTAAGCCTGGTAGTATTGGGGAGCTTGCTTCAGTGTCTCTCCGTTCTGTGGAGAGAGACTTCACTTTCTAGAGATGTTTGTTCAGCACAAAAAGACATAGCCACCAGGGACATCTGGCTCAGTCTGAAGCTCACTGGCTTTTGGTTCTTTCAAAATGTATTTCTCACACACACAGGGTATGTCTTCACTACCGGCCATATCGGTGGGTAGCAATCGATTTCTCGGGGATCCATATATTGCGTCTCATCTAGACGTGATATATTGATCCCTGAACAAGCTCCTGTCAACTCCGGAACTCCACCAACGCAAATGGCGGTAGCGGAGTCGACAGGGGGAGCCGCGGACGTCGATCCCATGCCGTGAGAACAGTGGGTAACTCGATCTAAGATACTTCGACTTCAGCTATGCTATTCACGTAGCTGAAGTTGCGTATCTTAGATCGATTCCCCCCCCCAGTGTAGACCAGCCCACACTCTTACACACAAGAATCACACTACCAAAATTGTGGAACAGTTCCTTGGCCACCCCATTGCACACAGCAGGCCAAATACTGCCTTGACAACTCCATGCTGTCCCACTGGGATGTAAGACAAGGCAGGGCTTGCCCAGGCATTTTCATCATTCATGTGCAGCCTCATACCATGTGAGATAAGGAAAGCTATAATATTTTCTGTTAGTCTTGCTGTGTCTCTGTTCTGACTGGGGTGAATCCAATCTATGCAAGTTTTTCTCCAGGTCTGTTCTACTCACTACAAGCTCACTCTTAGAAATGCAGCAAGGAAGTAGGTTTGCCAGGTAATTTCAGCAGCCCATTAGGATCTACCTTCCCCATTCTGATGCCCTGACAATCTAGTTCAGAGGACAGGGAATCACTGAATTGCACCAGAGAAGGAAGCAGATAAGTGGTGAAAAGGACTGAGATGAACCACCCCATTTATAGTCTATATTAAATGGTCAATGTTAGTAAGAGGCCTACAGACACAGAGAAAGATGTGGATATCAAAATCCCCACTCTCCCTTTACATTAGTGAGTACCCTTCTGCTCCCCTGCACATGCCATATTTTCATGGATCCCAACCCATCTGTGATTTGAGTTCAAAATATCAGGCCTGGTCTACACTAGGCGTTTAAACCAGTTTTAGGAGTGTAAAACCGATTTAACGCCACACCCGTCCACACTAGGAGGCACCTTATATCGATTTTAATGGCTCTTTAAATCGGTTTCTGTACTCCTCCCCGACGAGAGGAGTAGCGCTAATATCGGGATTAACATATCAGAATAGGGTTAGTGTGGCCACAAATCGACGGTATTGGCCTCCGGGCGGTATCCCACAGTGCACCACTGACCGCTCTGGACAGCATTCTGAACTCAGATGCACTGGCCAGGTAGACAGGAAAAGCCCCGCAAACTTTTGAAATTCATTTCCTGCTTCCCCAGCGTGGAGAGCTCATCAGCACAGGTGACCACGCAGAGCTCATCAGCACAGGTAACAATGCAGTCTCCTGAGAATCGAAAAAGAGCTCCAGCATGGACTGCACGGGAGGTACTGGATCTGATCGCTATATGGGGAGAGGATTCAGTGCTAACAGAACTGCGTTCCAAAAGACGAAATGAAAAAGTATTTGAAAGAATTTCTAAGGCTATGACGGATAAAGGCCACAGCAGGGACTCAGTGCAGTGCAGAGTGAAAGTTAAGGAGCTCAGACAAGCCTACCAGAAAACCAAAGAAGCAAACGGAAGGTCCGGAGCAGGTCGAAAAACATGCCGCTTCTATGCTGAGCTGCATGCAATTTTAGGGGGCTGCGCCACAACTACCCCACCCCTGACCGTGGATTCCGAGGTGGGGGTTGTAATCTCTGCCATGTCTGAGGATTATGCAGACGGGGAAGATGAAGAAGAGGAGGATGACCTAGCAGAGACCACACAGCACTCCGTGAGCCCCAGCAGCCAGGAGCTTTTTCTGACCCTGACGGTCAGAAAATCCCAGACAATGACGCCATGGAAGGGACCTCTGGTGAGTGTACCTTTGCAAATAGCAAACATTGTTTTTTAAGCAAGCGTTTTTTAATGATTGATTTGCCCTGAGGACTTGGGATGCATTCGCAGACAGTATAGTTACTTAGAAAAGTTTGTTAACATGTCCGGGGATTGAGAGGAAATCCTCCAGGGACATCTCGATGAAGCGCTCCTGTAGGTACTCCAGAAGCCTTTGCAGAAGGTTTCTGGGCAAGGCAGCCTTGTTCCGCCCACCATGGTAGGACACTTTACCACGCCATGCATGTAGCAAGTAAACAGGTATCATAGCATGGCAAAGCATAGCAGCGTATGGTCCCGGTGATTGCTGGCATTCAAGAAGCATCCATTCTTTATCTCGCTGTGTGATCCTCAGCAAAGTGATATCGTTCAGAATAACCTGGTTAAAAATCAGGAATTTAAGTAAGGGGGATGGCCATTTTCCTACTGGGTTCGTGGACTGCAGCAGCTTAAAAAAAAGCTTTCCTGCACGTAGCGAAGCGGGGGGAGGGGAGGAGTGAAATGCCGATGATCTTTTTTGTGTTTGGTCACCGGCGATCTTCCCCAAGCTACCAGCCATGCAGTGGGTGGGGGGATGGGAAGGGTGTTGATTAGCAGGGAGCTAGTGTGGTATTAGCCATGCATTGGGGGGAGGGGTAAATCACTGCAGAAGCCGAAAGACAGTGGCTTACCATGGCCGCATGCAAGTTGAATTCTGATGCCTGGACCTGTGTCTGTGAGATCTGTAACTCCAGAGCTGCAGGCACTCACTATTAAGATGAAAAATGCGACCTTGTAGGGAAATCACATGTGCTATGTAAAGTGAATAGTGCTGTTCACTGTGAAAGAGTATAACCATTGTTCTGTAAAATGTATCTTTTAAAATATTTCTCTCCCTCATGCAGCTGCAAATATTTCAAGCGTCCCTCCTCCATCCCAAAGGCTAGCACAGATAAGGCGGAGGAAAAAGAAGACGAGAGATTAAATGTTCTCGGATATTATGGAAGTTACACGCAATGAAAGAGCTCATCTGAATGAGTGGAAGGACGTGGTATCAAATTACAGGAAAGATGCCAGTGAACGTGAGGACAGGAGAGACACCCGAGATGAGAGGTGGCGGCAGGAAGACCGGCAGGAAAATCAGAGGTGGCGGCAGGAAGATCAGCGGTGGCGGGATGCAACTCTGGGGCTGCTGCGTGATCAAACTGACATGCTCCGGTGTCTGGTGGACCTTCAGGAAAGGCAGCAGGATCACAGAGTGCCGCTGCAGCCCCTGTATAACCACCCTCAACCCTCACCATGTTCCATATCCTCCTCACCCAGACGTGTAAGAACGCGTGGGGGGAGGCTCCGTGCATCCGCCCACTCCACCCCCGTGGACAGCCCAACCAGAAGGCTGTCGTTAATGTGAAATTTTTTTAACGGCCTTCTCCATCCTTCCTATCCTCCTCCGAAACCACACCCTTACTTCTCTCCCTCTTTTTTATAATGAATTAATAAAGAATTCATGATTTTTAAACGAGAGTGACTTTATTTGCATAAGTAAGCTGTACTCGAAGGGGGAGGGTGAGTTGCTTACAGGGAATGAGTCAATCAAGGGGGTTGGGTGTTAATCAACAAACACAGCAGTCACACTGTACCCTGCCCATTGATGAAGCTCGTTTTCAAAGCTTCTCTGATGCGCACCGCTTCCTGGTGTGCTCTTCTAATCTCCCTGGTGTCTGGCTGCGCGTAATCAGCAGCCAGGTGATTTGCCTCAGCCTCCCACCCCGCCATAAAGGTCTCCCCCTTACTCTCACAGAGATTGTGGAGAATACAGCAGGCAGCAATAACATAGAGGACATTGGTTTGGCTGAGGTCTGAGCGAGTCAGTAATGTCCGCCAGCGCGCCTTTAAACGGCCAAATGCACATTCCACCACCATTCTGCACTTGCTCAGCCTGTAATTGAACAGATCCTGACCACTGTCCAGGCTGCCTGTGTATGGCTTCATGAGCCATGGCATCAAGGGGTAGGCTGGGTCCCCCAGGATAACGACAGGCATTTCAACATCCCCAACTGTTATTTTCTGGTCTGGGAAGTAATTCCCTTGCTGCAGCTGTTTAAACAGAGTAGTGCTTCTGAATACGCGAGCGTCATGAACCCTCCCTGGCCATCCCACGTGGATGTTGGTGAAACGTCCCTTGTGATCCACCAGTGCTTGCAGCACCATTGAAAAGTACCCCTTCCGGTTTACGTACTGGGTGCCCTGGCGCTGCGGTGCCAAGATAGGGATATGGGTTCCATCTATCGCCCCCCCACAGTTAGGGAATCCCAGTGCAGCAAAGCCATCCACTATGGCCTGCACGTTTCCCAGAGTCACAACCTTTTGTAGCAGCAGCTTAGTGATTGCTTTGGCTACTTGCATCACAGCAGCCCCCACAGTAGATTTTCCAACTCCAAATTGATTCCCGACTGACCGGTAGCTGTCTGGCGTTGCAAGCTTCCACAGAGCTATTGCCACTCGCTTCTCTACTGTGAGGGCTGCTCTCATCTTGGTATTATGGCGTTTCAGGGCAGGGGCAAGCAAGTCACAAAGTTCCATGAAAGTGCCCTTACGCATGCGAAAGTTTCGCAGCCACTGGGAATCGTCCCACACCTGCAACACAATGCGGTCCCACCAGTCAGTGCTTGTTTCCCGGGCCCAAAATCGGCGTTCAATGGATAGAATCTGCCCCATTACCATCAGGATCTGCAACGCTCCGGGGCCCACGGTTTGAGAGAATTCTGTGTCTACGTCCTCATCACTGTCATCGCCGCGCTGCCGTATCCGCCTCCTCCTCGCCTCGGTTTGAAGGTCCTGGTTCACCATATACTGCACGAGAGTGCGCGAGGTGTTTAAAACATCCACGATTGCGGTATTGAGCTGAGCAGGGTCCATGCTTGCTGTGCTATGGCGTCTGCACAGTTCACCAAGCAAAAAAGGCGCGAAACGGTTGTCTGCTGCTTTCAGGGAGGGAGGGGTGAGGCTGTACCCAGAACCACCCGCGACAATGATTTTTGCCCCATCAGGCACTGGGATCTCAACCCGGAAATGACAAGGGGCGGGGGAGGCTGCGGGAACTATGGGATAGCTACGGGATAGCTACCCACAGTGCAACGCTCCAGAAATCGACGCTAGCCTCGGACCATGGACGCACACCACCGATTTAATGTGTTTAGTCTGGCCGCGCACACTCGATTTTATACAATCTGTTTTGCAAAACCGGTTTATGTAAATTCGGAATAATCCTATAGTGTAGACGTACCCTTAGTCATTCCCATGGACGGAGAGAACACAAGATAGGACGATGCATACAAAATCTCTTCCCAATATTGAATCAGCTGATCTGATTTTTTTCTCATTCCATTGACAGAAATATGATAAACATGCAGTTACTTGAATTTATCCTTAAATATCACATTTCAGGTGGATTTACACTCTCATGAAATTTCCCTGACATGAATCCCAGAACCACAAAAGCAGCCCATGTTAACAATGGCTGCAATTAGACTAGAAATGATCTAATCTACTGGAGATTTCCTTCATTATCCCCCTAATCAAGGCCTCTATCAAGCTTCTTTGATGGGTTACTGGAAAAAAAATCTTCAAGTAAACTGATGCTGGAGATAATTAATTAACTTGCCACTATCATCAGTCTCAGACAGACTCAATATAAGAAAGAGGAAGTGTCCTTCTCAATTACTTATCTGCAGGTTGTGATGGGCAAAAATACTTGACCAAATTTCAGGCTTCAGACACATGAGTGTCTGCACTTTAGAGTATTTTCTCATGCTTCTATTTATCATCTTGTTGGATACTGATCTTCATATTTTTCAGAGCTGTTTTTATGTGTGAGCTGTTACAATATGTAAAACCAAGTGAGCTACTGCTTGAATTGTTTGTTATTCCTCACACACGCCTTTGTCAGTGCTGCCCGACAGTGAGTGTTCCACCTCTGGCCAGCACCTTTCATTCAGATTGTTTTCAAATAAAAGCTACATTTACATTCATTGGCATAGAACAGAAAATACAGAGAACAATCCAGGGCTAAAGACTGATTAAACAGAATAATAATAATAATGTGTTGCTGAGCAGTCCCCATAGCTTACTTAGGGGATCTATGGGATAAGCAAGATGAACACCTTCTCTCCTGGGGCTTGCAGCTTCCTCCTGGTGTCCCAGCTTTTGTCTACAAATGTCTACAAAGTCCTGAGGCTTAATACTTAAAAGAATCAGGCTGTACCAAATGTATATGTCACCCCAGTAGAAATTGGTTTGAAATCCAGTTCACATGGCTCAGATTTCTTTTATCTTCCAAATACATATTCTTTCCTCCACCAGAAAGTGCCTCTGGTTTCCTCTGTGTCTGGTTTTAATGGCCCTTGAATAACATCTTCAGTTGTTTCCACACTAGCCGCTAGTTTCTTAAAATGTCCAGTATTGGTATCACCAGAGCAGCTTGACCATGGTGTGGGCAGTTCTGCTAGGGCTTTAAACATTGTTACCTAAGGCTGCCTAGAGAGGCAATGTGATGGTTAAAATACCAGTGGCTACCTGTGGTAGTGCTCCCACTATTGATGCTAACTGTGGAGCTGCACCGGGGATGGTAACAGTGGGAAAAATAAAGAGAAAAAGGCTAGTGTAGACAAGGATGCTGTGAGTCGTTAACAAGTTCCTTGCAGACCACTTACAAACAAAAATAGGGCTTTCATTCACCCTCAGAGCCAACAGCTTATGCACATACAAGTCACTTGGATTTTATGATAGGTTTAGTTCAGATCTGGCCATCTGTCCCAAGAGGTTTATAAGTAAACCATTTAATATTTATGGCCACCTATTATGTATTGTACAGAAATCTGGTATCGTATTGCTTGATTGTCCAAAACCTCTAATTCCTCTTTTTGGAAAAACACTATCTGCTGTGACACACCCAAACCAGTGGGGTACAGGAGTCTGGTAGAGGGCAAATATACTGGTCACTGGGTGAGTAGTTTTCTGTTCCCTGAGTGACCAGAGCAGGGGCTGCACTAGAGTAATCAGGAACCTGCTAGAATCAATTAAGGCCGACAGGCTGATTAGAACACCTGCAGCCAATCAAGGAAGGCTAATCAGGGCACCTGGGTTTAAAAAGGAGCTCACTCCAGTAAGGTGAGAGGAAGCCAGAGGAGAGGAAGTGTGTGTGAGGAGCTGGGAGCAAGAGGCACAAGGAGCTGAGAGTGAGAGGGTGTGCTGCTGGAGGACTAAGGAGTACAAGTGTTATCAGACACCAGGAGGAAGGTCCTGTGGTGAGGATAAAGAAGGTGTTTGGAGGAGGCCATGGGGAAGGAGGCCATGGGGAAGTAGCCCAGGGAGGTGTAGCTGTCATGCAGCTGTTACAGGAGGCACTATAGACAGCTGCAATCCACAGGGCCCTGGGCTGGAACCTGGAGTAGAGGGTGGGCCCGGGTTCCCCCCAAACCTCCCAACTCCTGATCTGACACAGGAGGAGTTGACCCAGACTGTGGGGAAGGTCACTGAGGTGAGCAAATCTGCCAGTAAGTGCAGGACCCACCAAGGTAGAGGAGGAACTTTGTCACACTTCCCATGTGATGAAATAGCCTGCCAATCCTCGCCTTCCCTTTCAGACAAGTATAAAAAAGAGAAAACCATGGAACTACCAGACATGTACTATCTTTACTGCCTGTTCACAAGTCTTAGGGCCTCCAGTCCTCTTCCCTATATTTATAGGCTGACTTCTGATTGCAAAAACCTAAAGCAGGGACCATATCTTTTTGCATGGCTGTACAGGGGTAAATAATAATAATATCTAATGGCATTGTAATGCTCTAATTTACTTATAATAGCAAACGAACCTGAGGTATTCATAGCAAAAAATTGTATTTTACCCTTTCTCTTTGTAAACAATCTACGAGCACGTCACCATTTTCTCAGATGTATTTGTTTTTTGAAGTTATTGCTGAATACATTCAGCAAATTTTCCTTGTTCTATAGATTACACATGAGCCTTTATTGTGGCAATTCAGTATGGTAAATCTGAGTTGTGTTGGTTGGGTTTTGATTGGATATATAGGTCATATGGTATTGCAGACATACCCTGATTGGAGGACAGTAGCTTCTAGAATCAGGTTTCCAGGGTAGATAAGCAAAATGTACAAGTTCAAAATTTGTTTTCCGTGAATATTGTGTAATATTTGCTGTTTTTTCAAACTGTTCTGCCAGGATGCTTGTGGAAAGTAAACACACACAAAGTGAATTCATCATTTTATCTGAGCAAACATTTGAAGGATATTTTTGAAGTATTTGCTCAGCTCTAATTCTCCTAATATTGAGGTGTTTTTGTAGTGCCCAGCTAAGAGAGGTGCCTTTTACAGAGCCGAGTACATGTGCATACGTTATCAAAGATAAAATCAGAACCTGGGAGCTGAAGTGAAGGTTGCTGGTTGCTGATGCACTAAAAAGTCCTATTCCAGGGCCCAGTTACCCTGTTAATTATACTGCTGGGAAAAGGAGGAATATTTTCATCTTCAGGAATGTTGCATAAATATGAATTAATGCTGAAAATGGAATCCTGAAAATAGTTCACAAAGGCTTAAAAACAAAGTAATATTGAAGTATCTGCTTGTAAGCTTCACCCCACTCCATGTATCACCCCATTTATAAAACACTTTTTTTAAAAGCTAAAATTCATCCTTTTGGCCTATAAGCATTGAAAAGCTCCTAATCAATGGCCTTTCTCACGCTCCTCTTTCATCACAGAACCCCCCTTTAAAAATATCTGCTAATTGATTTTAAGCCTCTTTGTGGCAAAGCCTAAGAACTGGATTTACCAAGTTACTAGGGGGATCCATCTGGTGCAAAAAGGCCATTTCCTTGCCAAAGTATTTCACCTTAACAGAAACAGAGAAAGGGTTGTAGGCCCAGCAATTTCAGTTTAACTAGCTGTTGGCATTTCATGTTCACATTTTGAGGAATAGTGAGGAGTGTCTTCCACAGGAAATTAAAGAGGGGTTTCTGCCCTGTTCTCCTTCACTGTATATGAGATCTGTGCTGTGCATAATGGTTTCTTTCCATGTTATTGTTTTTAAATATTGGGAGGAAATTTGGTGACCGTGAGGGGATCACAGGACTGGAACAAGTAAATGTTAAGTTCAGATCTGCAACATGTCCGTTTCCTGAGCAGAGGGGTGGGCAGAGGTTTCCAAATTGTACAGTGTCTTTGTGATACCACTAGGTTCAAGGTTCATGTTTCACTTGAGATTTGTCTATATATATGGAATATAAAGACCATAGATTACTTTCTTTTTCTACAATTTACTCATCCACTTCCTCACAAACAAATAAGCTAATATAATGCTTTTTTAAAAAGGGGAACAAAATGGCACAGAAATTGTGGTATATTAAACCAATGGTGTATGCCCTTGGCTGGACCCCATCTCAAACTTTGATCTCCTTAGAAAGAGTATTGGCTGAGACTGAAAAGGTCCAGAGAAAGGCAATGAAGTTATGACATACTGTACAGTGCACATGAGAAAAGTTTGCAGAAATTAGGACTATTTAGCTTGGAAAAGAGAAGAATTAGAGGGGTCTTGACTGGGATTTTCAAAATTATGATGTGGCAATTACAATGATCTGTTCTCTTTTTCACTCTGTCCATTATTAGAATTAGTGGTAATCAGGGGCGGCTCTAGGCCCCAGCACACCAAGCGCGTGCTTGGGGCGGCATGCCACGGGGGGGCGCCGGGAGGGCGGCAGGCGGCTCCGGTGGACCTCCCGCAGGCGTTCCTGCAGAGGGTCCGCTGGTCCCGCGGCTTCAGTGGAGCATCCGTAGTCACGCCTGTAGGAGGTCCACCGGAGCCGCGGGACCAGCGGACCCTCTGCAGGCACATCTGCGGGAGGTCCACCGGAGCCGCGGGACTGGCAGAGCGCCCCCCGCGGCATGCTGCCGTGCTTGGGGCGGCGAAATGGCTAGAGCCGCACCTGGTGGTAATGCCATTAAATTAATGGCAGTACATTTGGAAGTTCTAAATGGAGATATACAGACTGTAGTGAGTCTGTGGGAGTTGCTGATATAGGGGGTCATCAGCTCAAAGGTTAACACAGTAAGATATGAGCCAATACCAGAAGCAAAATGCTGGACTTGGTGAACTTTTACCTGGTCTGGTAAAATGGCTATGTTCCTATTGACCTCACTGAAGTTTCCTGTGCCTGTGGAAGGTAGTTAGTGACCTTGCATCTCCAAAGGTGAATGGTTAGTAAATATAGGAAACCTTTTAACACTTTCAGTTGACATTGCACTCTGCTGATTGGGTGAGAATCTACAGCTGTGAACCCTGTCATGGGCACTGACTGTGAGACATCCAGCCAGAATCTGCTCTGTGCTATATTATGGCCCCTCTCTAGAATGAACTGATGACAGACCTTCATTTCTAATCGCGTAGCATGGAAAAAATTGCCTGGGTATAAAATGCTATTGTCTGACCTCTCAGTATAGTAAGTAAAGGCCAAATTGCTGTTACATCTCTGATCTTAAAACAAGTGCCGTTTTGGCTGGTTACTTGTTCTCCATCTGCTAAGACTGTAATATCTTCAGGACAGGGATTGCCTTTTTGTTCTGTGTTTGTACCCTGCTCAAGCTCATAGATGTTACCACAATACAAATAATAAATAACAACATGATGCCATCCTTTCTGTAGTACCATTAAAATTCATTGTCTATATTAGCACTTAAGACACTGAACTACTGGTAACTTTTACAACAATTTTAGTTTCCATTTTATTTATTTTATAATAGCCTCTTCAAAGTTTACAACAGTTCCTTTTCCTCCTTCATGGAGGCACACTCTGATTTGTTAAGTAGGGTTGTATAACATCCTTGTGAGACCCTTTTCATGCTCCTGCCCAGGACTTTGGAACAATGAAACTAGATATCTTGTCAAAAGAGTCTCTCCCAGATTATTTACAAGATGCAGTGTATGCTAGGACAGGACTTTGAGAGGAGATAGCTCTAGTTGGAGATGGGCTTGAACTGCAAAGTTTGGATCCAGATCCAAAGTTACTTAAAGTTTGGGGGTGTTTTTGTCCTAGTTCCCCAGGAGCTCCTTTAAATTAAGGCATTGAGATGTAGTGAGGCATATAACAATGAACTTTATTGAGAGTGTCTCCCCTGCATGGCTATTCCCACAGCATGGACTCAATTCCCCAAATCCTGGCCAGCATGTCCATTGTACATTGGACTCATTGTACAGTCTGGGCTAGACTCTCTGAGGACACCCTCCCTGCTGGTTGTTCTGAAGTCCTACAATATCTTTAGTACTCACACAATAGACCAAAGCGGTACATCTTTTCAGCCACGTGGGCCAGGTGGGAGAAAGGTATTACGTTAAAATAGTAGTTGGTGGAGCACTCACTGGGAAGGTTGCTACTGTTCTAAGTTATCTACTTTATCCAAATCAAAGTGATCCATTATCTAAATTCTCCGCACCTTTGGGTTTGCAAAACTGGATTGGAAATCTCACCCAAACGGGGGTTTTGTGAGAGTTCTGGGGCTTCTGTTTGTGGCTGGACAGGAAATAACTCAGAAACAGGCTTCCTCCTGCTGTTTTGGCCCCTTGGCTTTCAGACCAGACTGAATCCAGGAAAAAAACGTGTGTTCTCACAACGTTCCTGGTGATTACTATGCTTCACACTATGGCTACTAGGACTTCAAAGTGACAGCGAGGATAAATTCAGATTGCCATTAGCAATACAGGGCCTGTAGCACACAGCTGAGCAGCTCTGTTTCTATGCAGAAAGAGGGCAGTGGAATATATACATACTAGCCAATTATATTGTGAATTAAATGGAAAAATAGTGCAAGAAAAGCTATGCAAAATGATGGGGGAAAGTTATGCAAATTTTGTTTTGAAAGTCAGAAAAGATTTGGTTTGATTATGGGGTGCAAATGCTCATAAAAAGTGTCTCTTATATTATCTCAGTCTGTTCATCCATCCCAATTCAAAATACAGCAGTATGTGATAGAGAGAGAGTTTGCCAAAGGGATAAAATTGGGTGGAAAGTAATATTCATTGTAAATGAGTGTTGCACATAATGCAGAATAATGAAAATAAACCTGAAATATCTCTGATACTTTTTACCCAAAGGTAGAAAAGTTCCATCACAATCAGGTAAACTGTTTATTTGTATGTCATTTAAATTCTTTATTTTCTCTGTCTTTCAGCAAAGACTAAATCATCCAATAAACTCTTGCCAGAAAACCGCCTTTGAAGGAGTCAAGAGCAGGTAGGGATTTTGATTTGGATTACATCAAAGAAAGAGGTTTACTTGTTACTTGACATGGGCCCAGCGAAGGTCTGTGTGCTTGCAAACTGCATAATCTCCCACCCCATCATGAAGGGACAGGCAAGGCTGGGATGTTTACTGTACTGGTGGATGAAACAATGGTTGGAGACCTGAATGGAATCCCAGTAAGAAACAAAAAGGGGATAGTCATTTTTTTTCCTACCACACATTCTTAGTGAAGACATTTGGCAGCAAAATATGCTCTATTAAAAGTGTATATGCAATACAAATATAATATTGCTATTGAGAACAACGTAGAAATATTTGTTCTCTCTGTGTTGTCTTACTTTGTGTTATTGTACTCTGAACCATTTGACTTGCATTCTTAGATGATTAGAAGTTCAGGGTTATGCCATATATCATTCAAATGATTGTTTTTAAAGATAGCTTTTAAAAAATACAATGTGCGAAAATTATTCGAAATGTTTTGTGATATTTTTATGCTTTTCAACCAACTCAGGGTGGTCAACATTGTTTGAAAATTTGAAATGTTTGATGAAAAAAATGAAATATTGTTGCAAAATATTTTCTGCATTTTTCAAACAGCTCTAGTTATTCTTCCTTAGGTGTGCAGTATAATCTCTCCGCTTACCTACACCTCCGTATCATGAGGCATCAATGATTTCCATGTGGTCCTGTATTTTTATGGTTTGCTGGGATTTTCTTTTAATTTACATGGATAGCTTGAGTTTATCTCATTTATTCCTAAAGCAATGGTAGCTTACACTGAACATGGTGGTGAACTCCAGAGATCATACATGGTGGTTGCTCAGATTTCAAAGCCAGATCAAACATTAACTCAGACAGTTGACTTCTCCCATGCAGAACCATTAACTTTGTCTATGGCTTGGCATGTGGGGAACAGAACTGGAGACATGTAATGGGATCTCTTTTCCTCCAGCTTCTTGCATTGTATTATTTTGAAGGTGTAGTGTTGAAGGTTTGAAGGCTTCTTGGTTATTTTGAAGGTTTCTTGGTGTCTCTTGCCTTTAATAGGTGGTTGGTTTTTAAAATAGGTTTGTTGTATTTTCACATCTTTCCTTTTCTGAAACAGTGATGATTTTTTATCTTTGTCATTAATTGAGGGCCTGATTCAGCAAAGCACTTAAGCATGGACTTAAGTTTCACTTATTTCAATGGAGCTTAAGCACATGCTTTAAATGAAATAACAAGACATCTGGAACAGCAGCAGTCTCCAAAATTAGGGCTCTTAAAAGAATCACAGCAAAAGATACTAATGATTGTGTGTGTGTGTGTGTGTGTCTGTCTGTCTTCAGACACTCCTTAGAGCAAACTAACCTAGGAAGTGTTTTCATCTCACTGGCTGTGGCTTTTCTATTAGAGAAAATCCACACTTTGGAAAGGCTTATATCATACTGTAGATGAAGTACAATGAAAGCAAGAGAGAACACTTTGAAATCATAGAGACAAATTCTATCTCAGCTACACCAGTGTAGGTAAGGAGTAACTCTGCTGAAGTCACTGGAGTTATTCCTGATTTACCTCGCTACTCAGGAGATCAAATCTGGCCCCAAATTAGTGAGAAATTTAGGTCCTGCTCCAGCTTCCATTTAAGTCAACAGAAAGAGTCTCTTCAACTTCAGCAGGGAATAGATTGGGTACACAGAGAATGGGGACCATATAGACAAAAGGTGAATCAGTATTGCCTAGTGGTTAGAGTGGTGGAGCAGTGGCCTGGGTCTCTTTCTGACCTTGCCTCACTTTCCCCACGATGGACCTGAGCCAGGGTGTTTAGATCCAAATATGAATGTCAGGCGTGTGCAGTGGGGGGCGGAGGAGTGTTCAAATCCAAATGATGACTGTGTCAGTACACCGTTGACAGGCTCGCTCAGATGGATCATGGAGACAAATTAGAGCTACAGAACTCAGATCTGAACCTTCCCAATGTTCGCCTGGCCCAGATCCTCTGTCCCCCTTTGGGCCCTATTCTACTGCAAACTGCTGATAACAAACGCCCACCTCCCTTCCAGGGGCACTGTGATTTGTAAACTGTTGGGATGAGATCATTCGACAAAAGGCAGTAAATGCAATGCATGATTATCATATCCTACTTGCAATCTGTGTCTGACTTCAGCTGATGATACTGATCCCTTTTGGACAGATTTATTTTTGAAGAAAGGGGGCTATGCAGCGTATACTGTGTTACAGCCAGTACATGATCTTTAACGTGGAAAGAGAGAAATCCGCTCCTATTCACAACCAGTAATAACAATAATAATAATAATTCATGTAGTAATTATCCTAACAGATGGAAAACAGGATTGGAAGCAGCACAGAGGTGTACAGTTGTTTACTTTTAAAATACCGTGTCTGTGCCAGGCACCGTGTAATTCCTTCAGTGCGGTCCTCCATCAGGGCTGCAGTCCCAGGCTGATGGATGGGCATAGTTGCTGCAAAATATTCTATAACGTTAGATTGCCTGAAGGTGCTCGGTAAACAACAGAGAAGGGGATTGAAGGGATCGGGAGGTCTAATTACTCAGCTGGCAGGGTTGTGGGTCCCGTATAATGGTGCAGCTAGTGGTGATGGAGAGAGGGAGGGGGAAATGGGGAGAGCGGGGAGCAATGGCAGGAGTTACGACAGCATTAGAATAAATAATATAGTAGCAGGGATGAACTGCTGAACCAAGAGGGCACAGAAAGGAAACTTGTCTCCTCTCTGCCTGGAAGGAGGTCACAGAGCAGGCCACTAAGCAGGGAATGGGCAAGGGGGAGGGGGCAGGACAGAGCCTTGAGCTCACTTTAACTGGGTCTCTCTGACTCTCCAGATCGGTGGAATGCCGTGCGGTATATGTAGATCACAGCAACACAGCGGTTAGAAATATGATTGTGCAGCACTCCCTCTAGGTATAGGTGCACATGAAGACCCTTCTTCACTTTCATGTCCCAGGGGAGAAACGGGGACCGATGACAGGTATTGGAGGAACCCTACTCCCTACCCCCACCACTGCCTGTAAACATCAGTGCAGCTAGCATTGTTCTTTTCTCATCCAATGCCAGAGAGCAATCCCTGCATCAAAGGCTCTCTGGTTTTAATAACCATAAATCAGTTCTTTCAGGTACTTACGCACTCACTCACTGTTCTAGGAAGACATTCGCTCAGTTAAAAAACAAGTCCCTGAGCTCTGATGCTGGAAAGGGACCTAAAACAGAAGGACAATGCCAAGATGGCTTTCACTGCCCTGCCATGGCTCAGAGCACCACATACGACAGGTCGGGGATTTGGGCTTACGGGAGCTTTGCTGCAGTGCTGGGTAAGCAGCATGGAATGGAATAAATAACTCCAGCACAGCGCCTTGCCTGAAAACAGCTCTACAAAGAGAAAAGGAGAGGGGTGGAGGAGCAAATCACTTATGCAGAGAATTCTTAAAAAGGGGAGAGAAATTAATCAGAGTCATTAAAGGCGTCGGACAGCTGAGCAGTAATTAACTATTTCAGCCACAGCCAGTTTTAGGCTAGAGCATTACATTAGAATCATTCTCATAAAGGTGTTGCCCCTTTCATGCCAATGTGGGAAACATCTCCCCCCACTTCTCCCATACCCCCCCCCCACCTAAAACAAGGGGAGGGGAGGGCTCAATTCCCTATATGCTTTTTTTCAATTGGAAACTTCATATCAAACCTGTCTCTTCTCTGTTTTGCATTCCCACCCCCTCCATTCAGACAGCTCCAATGGCACATGCTGACTGCAGTGGGGTGGTGACATTGCAGCAGGTGTCCATAGCTCAGAGAGCTGCAGGATCTCCTGAAAAGGAGCCCAGGCTCTGCAGCAGCCAGTAGCACTTCCAAAGTCCCAGAACCTGGTATGCTCGGCTCTGATGTCCGACTCCGGACACTGTTCTGTACTTAGTGTTTGTCTGAGAGGCTCTGACCACTTGCAGGGGAGTCTTGAGGCAGCATAGGTAAAATGTGTTTTGGGGAAGTGCTATTCTTTTTTGCACAGGCTTTACAGAAGCTGTAGCTAACAGAGAGAGGCTTGTGGTTACCGCAATGGGAGAAAGGAGAGCTAGATCCGATTTTCCTCGCAGACAAAGATTTGCTCTTTGACCTCGGGGAAAGTCCCAAAATCCAACATTTTCAAAAGTAGCCTCTAATTTTGGGGTCCTCCCTCAGCTTTGGGGTGCTCAACTTGAGATACCCAGGGCCTGGTCTTCAGAGATGTTGAGCATCTGCAACTCTAAGTGCAGTCAAGCTCTGAGAATCAGGCTCTAAGTATCCCAAATTGGGCATGCAAAGAATACAAAAGGAGGTACCCACCATTAAAGGCCATTTCTGAACATTACATCCCTAACCAATCTGTGCTTCTGTTTCCCTGTCTATAAAATGAGGATAAACGATACTTATCTCCCTCCTGGGAGTCTTGTGAGGCTAAACTGGTTAACATTTGTGCAGCTCTTTGACGTCTTCACCTGGGCAATGCTGCCATACGTAAGGGCAAAGTATCCAAATTACAGAATGTACAGTGCTGGACACTGAAGAGACTGTTCCTCCTATAATGGACTAGAATGTGCTGAATGATGAACAGTTGCCTAATTGGGTACTAATGCTTTAAATAAGGTTACAGCTACAGCTGAATAAATAATTTATAGTGAATAAACTGTTGGGCTGATTCAGCCTTTTTTCCGTGTTGGTGAATTGTCTGTGAACAGCTTGCAGTTTTCTCAGATTTATTCATTATTTAGAATTATTACCCAAATAATTCCTACCAATTACCTTTGGTCTGCAGCTTGTTTGCAAGCTGTTTGTTGTGTGTGTGTTTGAGATTCAAAATTCAAGCTGCATTGGTTAGGTGTTTGGTTGGACAAATGGGTCACCTGATGTTGTTTCTAATCCTTGATTAGATGAGTCTAGTTCATAAAGGTGTGGTGCAAACACTGTGTTTAATGAATTCAAAATAGCTTTGGGCAGATATTCTCAGATAGTCACATACAATTCGCTATTTCCACAAATGTTCTGGTTAGTAAACTCCTTCTCCAGGAGATTCACTCAAAGCCTCATACATGAACCAGTCACTAGAAGGGGATGCACACTGTCTCCATCAACACTAGGTGTTTTTCTGAACATTCCCCACTTCTGCAGCTCCACTGGTGATACCAGTGGTGAGAACTCTGCTATGTGCAAAGTGTCAGCAGCCTCTGGTATATTTACCATGGCATCCCGTAGATCTGCTCAGAGCAGAGTTAGACAGCATAGCGGTTAAAATGCCAAAGGCCAACTGTGCCTCCATTGCTCCAGCTGAATGGAAGTGCAGTATAGATGCTTTGCAAGTCTATAGTGGTCTATATCTTGCATCTAAAGATCGATCCTGCATTTATACTTGTTTGCTGTGTCCAAAGTGGATTTGATCTGCAGGGAAGAAAAACTAACAGTCTTCCACTGTCCACAGGTTTAAAATATAGTGCTCAGACATACCTCTCTTTCCTTCTCCCTTTCATAATAACTTCACCACTGACCCTGCTAACATCGGTGTGTTAGTTTTTGCGATGAAAAGGATGCCTGTTCACTAAGAACTGGAGTGAAATTCATTTCAGGTAGCAGCCAACCAACTGGTGGATGATTCTCAGTTTCATTTACTGCTGTCACGGACTGGATTGTGTTAAGTCTTGAACATACTTACTCTGAGCAAGGCTAAGCACGAAGTCATCCACCACCATGTTACTTTGTACCACTGTGGTGCCAATGCAGACAACCAGCACTGGCATAGAAGCCAGACCGGAGCCTCCTAGTGCCAGCCTACAATGCTCCTGCCCATCAGAATGTACTGGCTGTGACATCCTCTCTTCACTAAGAACATAGATGTGTTCTTAACATGTGTTAGCCACATCCAGGGTTTGACCCCATTACCCCCTATCTTCACCCTGTATCTTTGCCACCCAGAGCATCTTGAAATTAGACGAAGGTTTCTAACCATTAGGGGAGTGAAGTTCTGGAACAGTCTTCCAAGGGGAGTAGTGGAGGCAAAAGACATATCTGGCTTTAAGACTAAGCTTGATAAATTTATGGAGGGGATGGTATGATGGGATAGCCTAATTTTGGCAATTAATTTGGCAATTGATCTTTGATTATCAGCAGGTAAGTATGCCCAGTAGTCTGTGATGGGATGTTAGATGGGTTGGGATCTGAGTTACTACAGAGAATTCTTTCCTGGGTGCTGGCTGGTGAGTCTTGCCTGCATGCTCAGGGTTTAACTGATCGCCATATTTGGGGTCGGGAAGGAATTTTCCTCCAGGGCAGATTGGCAGAGGCCCTGGAGGTTTTTCGCCTTCCTCTGCAGCATGGGGCATGGGTCACTTTCTGGAGGATTCTCTGCAGCTTGAGGTCTTCAAACCGCAATTTGGGGACTTCAATAACTCAGACATAGGCTAGGGGTTTGTTATAGAAGTGGATGGGTGGGATTCTGTGGCCTGCATTGTGCAGGAGGTCAAACTAGATGATCATAATGGTCCCTTCTGACCTTAAAGTCTATGAATCAGAGAAGGACACAGGGAGCACATGGAATATACTTGATTTAAAACTTTTTTTTTCTTGTAGAACGTTGTTGCACACAACAGTTCACCTGGAAACCAGACAGAGCATAAATTGGAGGTTATTAGCAGAAAGCCAGCCCCTGCCAGGCATACATAGACTACTTTATTGGGGCTTGCCACAGAAGCCCATGGTAGTAGTGACTGAAAGTTTGTACCACCCTGAAGCCTAATGGTTTCCCTCCCACTTTTGGGATCTAACAAGGTCACCTCCCTCAGCCCTCCCCCTCATTTCCCCCAGGGAAATCCACTTACTTCTCCATGGGCAAGCACCCACTCACCATCCCACAGCCCTATACCGTAGCATAAGGAGAGGTACATCTCTGGGGTCACCACTGTGGTAGATGAGGAATGAGACGCAATGGGGAGCTAATGAGGTTGCCTAGAGGTGTCCGGAGAGATGTCCTCCTTTAGACCTAGGCGTGCCCAGGCCCCAAATCACTGCTGACTCTGGATCCCAGAGGAGAGATACCAGAGAGAGGGAATTAAAGGAAACAGCCCAGCCAAAGCACAAGCACAAAGGGAAGTTTTTATAGCACTGGCATGAGCGAGGAGGTGTCACACCCATGTTACAAACAGAGACAGAGGAGCTGCCCGGGAACCAGGGCCAGACTTATGGGGAGAACCCAGGAGTCCCAGTTACCAGGCTGTTGGCCTAACCACTGCATCATACTCACTCTAGAACAGCAAGAGTCATTCAGCTGGGCCTGGCTGCTAAGTGAAAGGAACACAACCTCCGTGGTGCTGACCAGCAGGCCCTGACTAACCTCAGACTCTCCCACTTCCAGCTCTCAAGGAGCTTGTGAGATTTGCTGAGATAACCTTACCTCTCAGGAGCTGGGGAGGAGAAACGTCCTTCCTCCACAGTCTTAGAGCAGACATTTGGGGGAGAAAGAGCCCTCCAGGAACCTTCCCTTCTCCCTCTCCTTCTTGCAGTTGGCGGATAAGGAGGGTACCCTCAGCATGCTTTTGAGGTTGGGATGATGACAGAATTAGAAGAGCCACCCCTCCCTCAGAGGCCCAGTGCTCTTAACATCAGTGCAAAACCAACGCAAACCCTGTCACCACTACGAAAATCAGTGACAGAGCAACCTGTTTGGCTGGGCATCATCCCTGTGAATCCTGATAGGTAAAGGGGAGGGGTTACTGTGCCATCAGTAGGTACCATCCCTGTGAATCCTGGTACGGGGGATGTTCCTGTGGCATAAGCCTCACTGTCCACTCAGCCCTGCAAGTGGTCACAGCATCCCCGCTTTGTCTCCCCCCAGCTCAGACGCAGACATCACAAGAGAGAGCCCCTCTGCCTTGCTCTCTCCTTCTCCGCTCCCGGTGGCTGCTCTTCACTAACTTACAATCCTAAGAGTATGGGGAGGCTTTTTATTTTTACTATTATTTTCTTTTAAGTCAAAATCAATGACAATGACAGAGCGGTAAGCCGAGTGGTGGGAAAAGAGAAGAAAGCGGCCGGTGTCAGGTTTGATGCAGGAGGCAGTTAGAGGAACCTATTACTAGCTCTGTTGCCTTAGGGGAAGTTGGTGGGTACATCGACGAGTGTAATGTCAGCGGAACAGGCGAGCAGTCTGTTTCCCCTTGTACCCTTATCATTAATGTGGAAGGCATACATTGTCAGTTATTAGTCTGGAGGGGGGAATATTGCAGGAGATGTCTTCGTTTAGAGACAGTCTGACTCATCATCACCCCAGCGTGGTAAGCTTAGCGGGCTTCTTTTTATTAATATCCTGTTAAAGGTGAAGTAGGAGAGCCCCTAACAGCTGCCATCAAAACTATGAATAAAGGAGGTGGGGGAGGGGAGGAAGAAACCTGATTCTTATTTTGTTAAGGCAGCTTAATAAGAGGGACACGTGTTTTATATCTGTGACATTTTTGGAGAATGATCGATTGTGTCCCTGGCGTTTAGTCTCTGTGGAAAATCACTGGATGTGGCTTTTGGAGCATAAAGATCGCCCACCTCTCACTCCATGCACAGAGCCCAAGGAGGCCACAGCTGATCATGCTTTGCACTTCTACAGCGCCTTTTGTCCAAAGATGTCAAAGTGCTTCATGCAAACATCAAATAAGCCTTGCAACGTTTCTACAAGGTCGGTAAGTCATTACAGCTGCTTTGCCGATGGGGAAGCTGCGGCACAGAGCAGCCACACAGAGTCACTGCTGGAGCTGGAAGTAGAACTCCAGTGTCGTGACTCCTAGTCTTTGCCCTATGCACTAGGCACAGAATCCCTTATTTAGGAAGTAGGAACCCCCCCACAGTAACTAATTCCTTGGAGTCTATTAATCTCTAATTTACATGGGTAATTCCCATTAGTAGTATTTTGAGGGTTTCCAAGGTTTGTGTGTCTTTCTCTTGCAAGCGCTCTCTCTCTCTCTTTCTCTGTCTCTCTCACTCACTCACCCACCCTCTGAAGCTCAGCACATCAGCAGGGGGAACAGACACTTCCCCACGTTCCAGTAATGATTTATTTGGAGGAGGGTCTGAAAATAAACACAAAATTACAAATCCTTGGCAGAAAAAGTTAGATCCTTTGTCTGATGATGCTGGCATTTTTCAGACATGTTGCAAATTTAAGTCTGTTACTAACTGTGAATGGCTGTTAACTCCTCCCTTTCCCCTCCCCCCCCCCCCCCCGCCACAGCTTTGGCAATTGGAGGTTTCAATAAATAGCTCTCAAAACAAAAGGCACAGAGAACTGATCTCACAATAACTTGGGGAGAATAAAAACCCCACTCCTGCTCTGAAAGGGGACTGCAGGGGGAAACGTATTACTATCTAGATGACATGTGCCCACCCTAATCCCTTTTTATCTGCTGGTTCTGACATGCATGGGCTGCCTCTAGTCTAGATTTCAGTCTCTTTGGGGTACAGTTGGGTGAAATTTTTTGATCAAAACTTTTTTTCCTTAAAAAATGCACATTCGGCAGTCCCAAAAGATTTCCCCAATTTGTGTTGATTTTGCTAAATTGTTTCAGTCAGAAAAAAAAAATCTGAACAAATCCAAACATTCACTTGGAAAATATCAAAATGAAATATTTTGATTTTTCGATTTCAAAATAACCTTTCATTCAGAAATTTTCTTTATTTTTGAAAAAAAATTAAAACAAAAATATTTGAAATTGAAGCACAATACTTTGTTTGGGATGAAATGTAGCATTTCATTCGACCTGAAATGATTTTTTTATATAGATTTTTTTTTTGAAGTGCCAGCAAATCGAAATATCTGTTATTCAGCAAGTTCTACTTTGGGGAGAGGTGCAGAAAGTAATGGGATCATTTGTATGGATTCTGCTCTCTCTTTCAATAGGTTTAACCCTGTAGTGCTTGAAGAAGACTGGGTGGGGGAGGGGACCTGAAAAGAGTCTTCAAATATGTTAAGGACTGTTATCAAGAGGACAGTGTTCAAATGTTCTTCAAGTCTATTGAAGGTAGGACAAGAAGCAATCGGCTTAATCTGCAGCAAGGGAGACTTAAGTTAGCTATTAGGAAAAACTTTCTAACTATAAGGATAGTTAAATACTAGAATAGATTCTTCAGGGAGGTTGTGGAATCCCCATCACTGGAGGTTTTTAGGAACCAATTGGACAAACACCTGTCAGGGATGGTTTTGGCAGGGCTGGCCTTACCCATACGCAAAGTACGCAGCTGCGCAGGGCACAAGGAAATTTGCGGCTCCCCACAGCTGCCTGTGTGGCTCTCCCCGACCCATCTCCAGCCAGGGGACAGGGCCTCGGAGCCGCAGCCCAGCCATGGTAAAAGCCGCAGCGCATACCCTCCACCCCCGGGGCCCTCCACCCAGGGCAGGTGGAGGGTCTGCGGAGCCCTTTTACCCAGCTTGCTCCCTTCCTAAACTGTGTCAGGGAGATCTCAGGGGCTGGTGCTGGGCCACGGACCAGTTGTTTAGAAACACTGAACTAGATGACCTCTTGGAGTCCTTTCAGCCTTATGTTTCTATGATTCTGATTTGCACATCAAACCCTGGAGTTTGGTTCCCAAAGGCCAGAAGCAAACCAGTGCCTGGCAGATTACTTGGAAAGCCCTAGGTACATCCCCTCTTTGCCATGCCTGATCCCCACACCCTAACCCCAGGACCCTTATCATTTTACCTTAGATGTCTTAATGGGGTAGGTCCCAATGCTATGAGGCAGGTCCACTTGTCCTTTAATTGCCCAGTAGGTCGCAATCTTTTCCATGCTGTGACCTCACATTACACCAGAAAAAGTTCCGGGATTTCCCGTCCACCCCATCTAGCTATAAAGGAAAGAGAGTGTTTGTGACTCCCCTGAACCCGATTGTGCCCCAGCTGGAGGCTCTGAGCCCCAGGCTGAGAACCCATGTTCTAAGCACCTCAGCCTGTGTTCACAAAAATGGTAGGATATGCAAAAAGGAACTCACTAAAAGGATCGTAAAACCTGTGAGGAACTGGCAGGCTCAGGGGAATGTAAATGTGCTAGGCTGCTAGTTCAAATCTAGCTTGTATTGGTAGTGACCAGAAATCACTGCTGTATTGAGTGATGGCTGCTCACTGAAAGGAAAGAAAGAGAGAGAGACAAGTTGGTGTTACTGCTTCACAAAAGCCATTGCCACAGTCCGCGTCAAGACGAGCCCTTGGCTGGCATTCTCTGCAGAAAGGCCAAGGATTGAGTAGACATAGAGGGCAACCCCAATTATCTGTTTGTGCTGTGGTAGTGACCAGGAGCCCCATCATAAAGCAGAATGCTAGGCATTGTAATACCACAGAACAAACTGACAGTCCCTGCCCCAAAGAACTAAAAATCTAAGCAAACCCCAAGAGGTGGCCTCTTCAGTTTAGGATCGAGATACATTGGCAAGCCTGCGTGTGGTGGTGGTGGCGCGAAAGTTGTATGCTGCTGCCTATGCTACTTCTGTCCTGCTTCGGACTCAGAGGCTGTCAATCACATCCCCTTTCACCAGCTCTAAATTCATTTACACTAGAGTACGAATGTGCAAATGTTAAGACCCCTCATGTGTCACATTGTGTTTATTTTAAAGGTCTTTCCAATCAGGCTAAAGTTTGAAAGATGATACAAGCCTACTTGTGCATTCGGGTTTCCATATGAAAGAAAGTTCTATACTTTATGAGCAATTGGCTGAGAAATCCAGTTTGAAATAGTTTTTTTTTTTGTTTGGTTTTTTTTGGTTTGTTGTGGGTTTTTTGTGAGGGGAGGAGGGGCTGGTACTGTAAAGCTGTGAAATCTACACCAATATCTATTGCTAGAAGCTGTCTGCTGAGTATGCACGCTCAGTTTACCTCTGTTGTTCTAAAAATACAGGGATAATATTTATTTCTTTAGAATAAACCTTTCCATAGCTAGGAAATGCATTCTGAGTAGCGAGAGGAACTCTAGGATCAGGGACTTTACTGCATTTGGGATTGTGTGTCGCTAATATTCTGGTTAAATAAATACATTTTACTAATTGGATTACTCAGACAGCATAATATACTGCTGGATTTCCAACATGATGCTAATAAATTGTGTGAAGAACTTAATCATGTTAGCTTCCAAAAAGCTTGTAAGAGATGAAATTAAAAAATAAGTAGAAGTTGACATCTATTGCATTTCATAGTGTCTTCATTTTCCTCATCCGTCTTAGAGTTCTCTTTACCATAGCTTTGCTGCTGTGGTTTTGGTATTATTATTATTATTATTTAATCTGCCTATGATTAGGGAGGCTAGGGAGTTAGAATAGGCCCCAAAGGATGGTGGCACTGTCCTTGCCAACTGTCCCTTCTTCTTACACTGATTCATAGCAACATAAAAAAAGCGAGACCTTCACATTGTCTATTGGACACAGAAAGGAATGCGGCTTATTTTTTTGGACACGTACAGATGTAAGTGAGCCCTGAGGGAAAGTAAAGTATCAGTGGGCACTGGAAATAAGGGAGATTAATGCTGGGAGAAGCACAGTAAGCCAGTGCTCTGGTTTCTCACCAGGTTAGGTCATTTCAGAAAGAACACTACATAGGTTAGTGTGATTGACAGTCTCTGGTCAATAGAAGCTGAGGAGTGCAATAGCAGGGAGGAATGAGGCATGCTGTGGGTAGAACATAAGAACATAAGAACGGCCGTACCAGGTCAGACCAAAGGTCCATCTAGCCCAATATCTGTCTACCGACAGTGACCATGAATTAACATGTAGCAGAAAAACAATGGGGCAAGCAGTGTTATCACTATAACTCATCATTATTACAATAGTCCTGCCCTTAGTCTGTATGTTTTAATCCACAAGAAATAATCAGGGGCGGCTCCAGGCCCCAGCACGCCAAGCGCGTGCTTGGGGCGGCAAGTCACGGGGGGCGCTCTGCCGGCGCCGCGAGGGTGGCAGGCAGGCTGCCTCCGGCGGTTTGCCTGCGGAGGGTCCGCTGGTCCCGCGGCTTCGGTGGACCTACCGCAGGCCAGCGGGCCCTCTGCAGGCAAACCGCCAGAGGCGGCCTGCCTGCCGTGCTTGGGGCGGCAAAATCCCTAGAGCCGCCCCTGGAAATAATGGAGGGTTTTGTTTGTTTTTGGTTTTTTGGACAGCAATATACTGTGGGACAGGACAGATTTCCCTTTTCAGCAGCAAGTGACAAATGCTCTGTTAAAAGCCAATAACTTGTAGCCCAGTCAATAGAATAACACTGGATTAGATATATAGCTCAAGATGTATTATTTAAGTGACAGCCAGCTGTCAATGTGGTCTACTCTTTACTGTGAAATAAATGTCACAGAAGAGTGAATGTTGTGTCCTGAACTGAAAGACACACAGCGAGTCTAGCCAACAGGTGGGGGTTGTACTAATTGATGAAGTCTGGATACCAGTTGGCACACAACGGGCCGTTTGTCTGTTACACAGGTCAAATGCAGTCCAATAACAACATACACTGCAATTATGGCTTAAGGACTCTTACTCATAGCTATAATTACATCCTTAAGCATCCCCTTCGCCTTACAGATACCTAATGCTGAGCACAGACCTGTCAAACACCAGAGAATTAAGCCCCCGTGCTGTAGTGATCACCAGAAGCAAAATGATCACAAGAAAAATTATGCCGCAGCTCATTGTGATGGAAGGGAAACATTTCTCATGGCTCTTCATTCCTTCCCAAACACTTACCAGTAAGGATGATCTTGTAGTTAAGACCCAGTACCGTGAGGCAAAAGATCTGAGTTCTGTTCCTAGCTTGTTCACAGATTACCTGCCTTATCTTGGGCAAGTCACTTAAGTTTTCTATATCTGTTTGATATGTAAAATGGGGATAATAATTACTGCATCAACGGGATCTGCCGAGGAATAATTGAGCATTGTAAAATGCGGTGAGACCCTCTAATGGAAACAGCCACATACAATGGTTGTAACTAAAAGATTAGGTGGAAAAAAGATTGCTAGTCATTATAACAGAGTTCTTTCCTATTCTCAGTCTATGGAAAAACTACCAGTGTCTCCGATTCTACACTATGCTAACTATTGGCAAATGCTGACTTTGGATAGCAACCACTGTAAGTGCAAAATATTATGAACTCGTTATCAGGAACCTCTGAGCAGCCTATTGGCTGCAAAACGTAACTGCATTCAGCTGGGCCAAAGCATCATTGTCACTGATATCCTCAGCAGCTAAAAAACTGCCCTCACTTCCACCAGTTAACCAATTGTCTACAGCAACATGTGCATGTAAGGAAGGGCAGAATTCTACCCTGCAAGTCTGATGAAAATGCATAAGTGTTGCTTCTGCTTGGGTAGGCCCTATGGGCCACAGAGGTCACCCCGAGCACACAGTATAAGACGGAGTAAGCAGGGGATATTTTATAGACACTTATCAGAGCTGAACTGCAGCTTTTCCCTCTTTGTCTCACTATACCTATCTGTGCAATGGGCATCATGAAGCTTAGGCATCTCTTTAACATTTACAAGTTGCCACTGAGTTTGGGTGCTCAACTTTCAGCTGAATACTGAGTGCCCACAATTCCAGTTGAGCCCCACAGAGGCACTGGGTGTTCAGTACCTCTGAAAGTCAAGTCCAAATTTCAGAGGGGTAGCCGTGTTAGTCTGGATCTGTAAAAGCAGCAAAGAGTCTTGTGGCACCTTATAGACTAACAGTCGTTTTGGAGCATGAGCTTTCATGGGTGAATACCCACTTCGTCGGATGCAAGTCCAAACTGAGCACCCAAAATCAGTGCCCATTTCTGAAAATGTCGGCTTATGGGCTTTGAGTGCTATATATTGGAGTAACAGAGTCTAAGGTTTTTGTGCTTCCTTCACATTTATATCTGCTCCTCTTCAAATGGTTTTCATATATTTTGTTCCATGTTTGGCAGTGCAGTCTGCATGAAGCACACTGCATCGCCCTGCATTTATTTATATTTTAGTTCACAGCAGGATTTTGGGAGGGGGGGAGAGAAAACAACAAACCAGCCCCTGAAATGGCAGCAGCTCCTTGATAACCTGAACCTCATTGAAATACTAATAACTAGGTTTTGAAGCAGCTTTGTGGGTATTAATGCAAATGTTTTTTCTGACTCTCCAGGTTTAATAGCAACAGCTTATACAACTCTAATTAGCATAACAAAATTCAGTGATGAGGAGTAAAACGCTTGTCTTGTTTGATGTTTCCTGGTAATTAGCAAGAATAATGATTTATGCAGCGTTCCAGGTTCTCAACCCACAAAAGATGGCAGAGATCACTTACAGCGAGTGGTTAACTCTGTTTTTATGAATAGGGTGTAGCTGAATGAAAATACATGCACTCACGCATGCATACACACATACCAGTGTGCACAGGCAGACACAACTACACATGGGTCAATCTGCAAATACACTTGCATGCGCAGACACAAGCAGTCTCTGACTGTCTTTTAGACAGCAACAAAAGTGAATGAAAGCCACTCAGGATTTTGCTGGGGGTGAGAGGAGGGGTTGTTTTCTATTTGTTAATTGAAGTGGTCTATTTCATACTGAAAATACACTGGACAGAATCAAACCCAGTCCAGAAGAAACTTGTTCTTTTTCCCCTTTGGTCAGATATTTGACCTGACTTCTTGGAAAACACAAACAATTACTGCACCTGGGACCTCTCCCCTGGCCCATACAGAGACAAAGGTCAGAAGCTTGAAGAGGATGTGGTTGGAGCAGCAAAGGCTGTAACCTTTCCTGGGCCCACCTGATTCTGGCCCCCATTTGCAGGAACCTGCTTACTAATTTTCTGTTCAGAGGACCCGTTCTCTCTAGTGAGACTGTGTTTGTAGCCACAGGGCTTTGTATCTGCCTCTGTTATTTTTGCCAAGCTACGAACCCTTTTCCTTAGGTCCACAGAGGATCACAAGCTTTGCCCAGTCAGGGATTTTCTTGGCAGCCCCCAACAGGCCTCTACCTAATTTGCATAAAATGCCACTCCCATCTTTAATACAGAGGTGCAGCCTGCAGGGGTCACAGAATCACAGACTATCAGGGTTGGAAAGGACCTCAGGAGGTCATCTAGTCCAACCCTCTGCTCAAAGCAGGACCAATCCCCAGGCAGATTTTTACCCCAGTTCCCTAAATGGCCCCCTCAAGGCTTGAACTCACCTTGAACTCACAACCCTGGGTTTAGCAGGCTAATGCTCAAACCACTGAACTATCCCTTCCCCCATCCTACTCCTGTGTGGTGCTGTGGTCTCCTTTGGCAATGCACTTTGGTGGCTTCTGTCCTAGCGCAAGCTGTAACATTTGTTATAAATTGTGGGCTTCTCACCAGCCAGTCTATCCTGAGGCCCTTATATAATCTGTGGACTGTAATCTCCTCTCCCGCTGGTTTTCCACCTTAAGAATTCCACCAGCAGCATCTTCCTCTTACAAAAGTGTCCATTTGTATTAACAACCACAAAGTAAACTTTAAAGGGTAGTAAATTTTGAACTATTAAAAAAAACAAAACACTCCTTTTACGTTGACTTTACAGAGGATTTATCTTAAGGTGTTTATTTAGATAAATGTTCTGGCTGGTTTTTTAAAAGGACTAAATAATGTATGACCGTTAATTCCCTTTGCGGTTACATAAGTTGATAAAATTATGTGAGAAGTTAAGCCATGTGCTTCAGGGCATAAACTGAATTCCTACTGCGGTCAGGAAGGAATTTGCAAAAATGTACACAGCATCCCCACAGAATGGAACAATTAGCTAGGCGGATAAGGGAAATCCTCCTTTTTTTCCGGACATATCGGCAGCCAGGCACTACAGAAGGAATGTTCAGGGTCTGCTTCAATAAGGCAAATCCTTTGTTTCTGTACTAAGAAAGCTAATGAGGTAAAGCAAAATAATGAATGATGTATAATCTAGGAGTGCCTACTGTTTGAGGTGCCTCTTCTAGTCGAATTCTATCCTCTCCGGAGTAAAAGGGGGTACTGCCAGAATTACCCAGCTGTGTTTCCTCATTTTCCCCCCTCCCCCCAAACACATGAGATGATCAGAACACTCATTCCATCAGCGATACCTCACACAAGATATTTTCAGTCATACTAATGGCATCCTAGCTTTTTGTGGGTGAAAAGGCTTGGAGAGAGAAGCATCAACGATGAGAAGACTAATTTGGTCCAGCAGACATTGCAAACCACTTGGGGGAAACATTTTCCCACCTTGAATGATGGTGTGCTGTTCACACAGGGGAGCACAAGCTGATCTGACAAACTGAGAATGTCAGCCTGGAAATCTACTAGGGAATGTAATCAGTTCCTGATTACACAGCAGTGCCTCTGTGATTCTCAGGGCTGTTTACATTGAAAACAGCATGGGAGGCTGATTCCCCCATCCCTCTTGCCTGGATGTCAGAGCAGCACAGGAGGGAGGTCCAGGGTCATTCAGGAGGAATCTCCTTCAAACTATTTCTACCCCAAACAGAACTACACTGGCAATCCCTATGGAGACTATAAAGGCAGGAGAGAGTATACCTGGGAGTTAGGGTTGCCAGCCCTCCAGGATTGTCCTGGAGCCTCCAGGAATTAAAGATTAATCTTTACGTCATGTGATGAAACCTCCAGGAATACGTCCAAAATTGGCAACCCTAGTGAGTTGCCCTTTCATGTTGCACTATGCAAGAGCTTGTTAATAATCATGGAGAAAGGTGTTACTTAATATGAGTAAAGGTTGCGAAATCAGGCTCCTTGGCATGCTTTATGGTGTTCATTAGAAGGTCACATTGGTTTCCTGGGTGGCAAGATGCACAGGATGGGTTCCTGTACAAACTGACAGCATGCCAAATCTGGAGTTTAAGGGGTGAGGCATTGTTACAGAACATTTCCATTTCTTTTAGGTCTGTAAGATATGAAAGATTTCCTGTGTGTGTGAGAGATTATAAATATGTGTATGCATATATAATATATATAAAAGTGTGTGTACTTGTAAAATTGGTTTTCTTGGATTCTGCAGAGTGCAGTTCTGTTGCTGGAGATGGATCACTGATCTTCTGGGGAATTGTGCTCTACAAGGTTAAACATGTTTGCAGAAGAAATATGGATAATGCTCTTATCATGTATGACCTTTACTATATGTGTAACATTGTCAGTGACAAAAATGGCATTTTTTTAAATGGTTTTCACACCATGGTATCCAGCCATTAATCATAATGTATGTGAGTGACTCTATATTGTTTCTGTGAAATTGCAGCATTAGATTACTTTCCATGCAGACTGCACACACGAGTTGTACCCCCTGTTACCGTGAGCAAGGTTCTTATTTTCCATGCCTAATGTCTTTCTGGTCCTGTATTTACCCAAAGGACCAGGGAAAGGCTTACAAAGCACAAAGACTGCTGCTCTCCTCTCCTTCCACAGCAGACAATTTGTGCATGTGTAAACGACGCACTTACTTTAAGATGTTTCTCTGATCCCGGAGTTGATGAATGACTCTTTCAGATGCCTCTGCTGATGTTGCATTTTTAATGTAGACAAACTGTATCTCTGGCTCTAATCCCCCCAGCCACGATTCTGCCATCTTCCCTCTTCATGGGCTGATGTTTGATCTTGCTGATGTCATTTGGAGGCTTTTATTTCTGCACTGTGTTTTGATTTACAGGCGAGATAACAGATTTTTTTTTTAAAGGCACCCAGAGCTGAAAGAGCTATTTCCAGTCAAATGTATCTAATTCTTGGTCCCTCCTGGCCTGAAGAAAGAGTTAAGATGCTAGAAAACAGAGGTGTCAAATTCGTTTACCCAAATTCTATGTTTAATTATGGTTAGGGTGACCAGATAGCAAGTGTGAAAAACTGGGACAGGAGTAGGGGTAGTAGGAGCCTATGTAAGAAAAAGCCCCAAATATCAGGACTGTCGCTATGAAATCGGGACATCTGGTCACCCTAATTATGGTCCATGGGTCATGGTATGAATTCAGGACTATACTCTCACCGCAATGCATGGTGGAATGTCACTGATGTCAGTAAATGGCTTTCAAAGAGATCAAGGGGATAATACGGCTGTTATGTAGCAATTAAACTTTTAGTTATTATTTATTGTTCGTTTAATGCCTCATTGTCATATTCATCACTCACTGAGAAAATCGGCCACTTGTTAGGCCCCCACTGTTTCTGTCCTTCCTTATTGTTATTGTTTGTATTTCAGTAGCATCTCGGAGCCGCAGTCATGGACCCCACTTTGCTAGATACAGCACAGACGCAGATTCCTTTCCATTCCTCCTCTTCCTGTTTCTCTTCCTGGTCTTTGTGAGTCTCCTCTGTTCTTCCTTCTGTGCTTGCTTTCCTGCCACAACGTGCAATTCCCAATCCAGTGGACTTCACTCCATGCCATCCGCTAAAACAATTAGTGATTTAAATACTTTTATGTTGACACTAAAGTGCCATCACTGGACGCTAAAGATGAGGGTCTGATCAAACTGGTAGGGGATGGGGTGGCCACTGCTCTGAGTCGTTATTTCAGGCTGTTTGCAGACTCGGATAAAGGTCAGTGCATGGGCTCACGTTTGAAAGGTAATCTCCACAACCACCAGAGCTAGGAACTTACTTTTATAAATCAAAGCTTCGATTCTGGAGGATCTGAATATGTCATGCAGGCCACGTCAATGTATCATGTGTGCCAGATCCAGCCTTCAGGCATAAGTTCGATACCCCTGCAATAGAAAAATTAAGCATCATTTGACCTTATTGGGATCTAGTCTCCCTTCATTGCCTGGGAGGGAAGTAAATGAGGTGGAGGTGAAGGATTTCTACCTGTAGCCCCATTAGCATTATCCACCTGAGCAGCCTCTCACGTATCATTGGGAGAACTGGCTACCCTGTGTTTGGATTCTCCCCATCTGGTACCACAAGGTCTGATTCTGTTCACCCATGTCAGTGTAAAACATGACTGATTCTGCATCAGGTGATGGGGTTACAGGTTGTAAATGAGAGGACATTTAGGCCCATGGGCGGGGTGAAAGTGGGCTGGTACGGTGTACCAGTAAGAAGTGGCTGCCGGTACCGGCCCGTACACAGCAGTCGTTAAAGCGCTACTGCGGCAGCACTTTAACATCGCTGCCCCTTTTGCCACCCCACTCCCCATTTCCCACAGGGCCACCGACAGGCCGCCGACAGGAGAGGGGGTAAAAGAAGCCAACGACGGGGGTAGTAAAAGGTGAAGCTGCCTTGGGGCTGGCGATTTAAAAATCTGGTAAGTCTTCTACTTTCACCCCCGCCCACAGGGTCTTCTCAGGAAGCTGAAGATGTTAAAGGTCTTTTTTTGTCATGTAGTCCATTTCTGACCCTGTGGATGAGGCACCAGCCTAGGATTTGGTCTCTACTTGAAAGTCAGATTGGCATGGCTGTGTCGGGCAGGGGTGTGAAAATACCACTCCCCCGAGCAACGTAGCTATGCCAACAAAACCCCGCAGTGTAGACACAGCTAGGTCGATGGAAGACTGCTTCTGTCGATATAGCTAATGTCATTTGAGGAGGTGATGCTCCTATATCATCAGAAAAAAACCTTTGCTCGGTGTAGGCTGCTTCATGGTGCCATAGGTATGCTGATGTAGTCTCGGTGGTGCAGACATACCCTTCGACGTGATAGGCATGTGTCCAATTCCTGCTTCCTCCAGAGATTCCCTGTGTGGCCTCGGACAAATCGGTTGATCTCTCTCTGCTGCAGTTCCTCATGTGTTAAATGGGTATAGTAACATTTCCTTCCTCCTCCACCTTTGTCTATTTAGATTGTAAGCCTTTTGCAGCAGTCTCTGTCTCTGACTACATGCGTGTACGATGCCTAGCGCTAGTGCAATGGAGGGACCTGACCTTCACTGGGCTATTACAGTACAGCTTAAGACTTCCTTTACTCCATCTCATTGTGTTACCCTTCAATATTGCACCATAGCTGAACAGAAAGTAGAGATGGTAAAGATCTATCAGGCCACCTAGTCCATCCCCTGTCAGTTGCCAGTTAGACTCTCAGACCGTTCCCTTCTCATGCCTGCACCGTTCAGTTACTTACTCCACTGCATACAATTTTTGTTGCTCTTCCCTGAAATCCCTACAGTTTGTTGATATCTCTCAGGAATCGAGCTCACTAGTCCATTGCAATATTCTAGGTCTAGCCTCACCACTGACCTATAGGGAGGAGCCATCATTGCTGTCCCTGGATTCCATCTCTAGGTCACATCATCCCCAACTGCAACAGTTCCTATTGGAAATAGCGTGAAAGTGCAGCCTCCCTGCAGGAGTTCCCAGAGGAATTGTGCCTCAGGCAGGCGAAGGGAGTGCGGGGTGGGGAAGAGATGTCTTTGGGCATTGGCTCAGTGCTAGTCATAGCAGAACCCTGCTTGTACAGGGATAGATGAATGGGAAAGGTCCAGAGTCATTCTGGACTGTTTTGAGAGCCCAAAAGCTTTTAGTTGCCACAGTAAATTTATAAATACAGCACAGTGGGTACTGCTTCCACTCTCAGCGAGCATTTCTCACCATGCTAGCCCTGCAACTGCACAGAAGCATCTTGAGATGAATAAATTATGTGTGTGTGTGAGAGCAAATGCAAAACAAATTGCAGAGGCACACAAGACCTGCTGTGTCTCGTCTCCGCTCACACTCTCTCTCTCTTTCTCTTTCTCTAAGTATATATTCTGGGTTTTGTTTCAAAGTGCTGGTTTTTAATGAGCTTTTCCATTTAAGACACATTAAAGTTTTAAAACTAATGTTGCTGAGAAGGTTTCTGATTGGTTGGTAAACTCCAAAGAGTTAATGTCTTTCTGTCTCTTTCCTCCTCTCCTCACACCTCCCATCAGTCTCCCCTCCCTGATCTGAAACCGCATTTCTCATTTCATTTGAATTTGCCTCTCTTTCCCTTTCCTCTTTGTTTTGTTCACCTTAATAGTAAACATTAGTGAACCCTTTGGGCCCTTTACACTCTCTCTCTCTCTCTCTCTCTCACACACACACACACACACACACACACACACACACACACACACACACACACACACACACACACACACACACACACACACACACACACACACACACACACACACACACAGTGTCCAGGGATCCAGAGGAAGTTAGGGTGAGAGAAACCCCCACTCTCAGCTCTTCTCTCTTTTGGAAAGGTAGATGGATGGGGTTACTGCGTCTTGCGTGCTGCGCAGTGAGTCCAACTCTGCTAAGTAACTAAATAAAGATGTAATTTTAATGATGATTAAATTGAAGCACCTCATTAATTTCATGTGAGAGGTGGGGAAGTACACGGCAGCTCTTTCCCTAAATTCATTGTTTGTCTGGCCGCAAGACGTCCCCTCTCAACGTCTGGTTGAGTCTAATTTAAGTATGTAAATTTAATGGTTCAGTAAGTAAAATTGCCTTTATTGTTTAGAATGGTTTGTGCAGTAATTTACAAGCTAGCAAGGCTCATTTGATAGGAGTGTATGATGGAATAGGTGACTACAGTGAAGGACATGTTTATCTTTAGGATACAGAGGAGGTACACGGACACCTGGAATTCACAATCAGAAACCAGGGACGATGGTGCAGGCACGAGACTCAGATGTGTGTGAAGTCTGCAGGACAAACAATTTATGCTTTTAAATCTCAGCTTTTGAAGCAGCCATGTTGTTGGCTAGAATCCTTCATTCTACTTGAATATTATCATGAGTGACTCTATCAATCCTATGGGTGCAAGTGGGGATTAAGTGGTGCATAGGCCCTGCGCTGGCTCTCTGCACAGCCCTGGTGCCTTTGTATGCAGATTTCCAACATCTCAACAAATTATGGAAAGAGGAAAAGAGACCTGAGAGATTGCAGTAGGGTGAGAGAGTTCAGCTCTTGCTGGTTTATGACAGTCATGTGTTAATGTCATTTCACCCATGGCAGTTCTCATTGGAAAGTTTTCTTTTGTTGAGCTGGGTAATAGGATTAATCAATGCATGTTATTTCTAAACAATAGGCCAGTCATTCTATATTTAGAGACGCGTCTCCTTCATCATCACTGAGGGAGCAGTTTCCAACCTGAGTCTGGTTTCATCCTCGTTTAACTTGAAACAAAGCTGAAATGTGGCGACTGCTGGCTGCCTCTGTGCCCTCTCACAGCCTTCCTACCACTCATCCTAACCTGCCATAACCGCCTCTCCTTAAAGCTCCTTCATTTTGTATCCAAATATTTATGACAGCGTTTCTTGTTTAAAATAAGAGCTTGTACCAAGTATTCTGAAGTGCTTTTCAATATTAATTGAGCCTTTCTACAAACTTGTGTTCTGAGAAACTAATATTATACTTGTTTTATAGATGGATAAAATGTTGCACAAAGCAAGGTCACCCAGCCAATCTGTGGCGGAGCTGGGACTAGTACCCATGCATCTGGATTCCCACGCTGCTACTCTAACCCCTTGACAACACCATACCAATGGGTCACCTCTTCCTGAAGCAGTCTTTAAAACACATCCATATTTGTTTGCTCCATGGCCCAAAGCCTCCAGACCAGATGACAATATTTTCCTTGGCTGAATAAACTTGGGCAGCCTTTGCTTTATACAATATGACAATTTTAGTGTCCCATTATTGGTGCTCAGATACTGCGGGAATGGGAACCTTAGAAAAACACAAGCTAGACTCTTTTCTGTAGAGGCCCATTTGTTTGTCTGATTTAAAGCTTGCTTTCCATATTTTTTTCTATCTCTTTGTTTTTGATAACCTCACTGTACGTGTATCTGAGTGAAAAATGAAGCTAGTAAAATCTTATTTGCTTGACTATGGCTAGACTTCTTCCAGAAAATCTGCTTAGGACATGTTAAAACCATGTAATGTAAGCATGGGGGGGAAAGAAGGAAAGTGTACAAACAAGCAATTTCTGTCCATGGGGGAAAATAAAATGCACCAATACAGGCAAATATAACACAAAACTGTTTCTTAGAAAAATCAGTCTTTGTCTGGTGGCTTTCATTTTAGAGCAATCATAGGTTTTCCTTTGTTCGCTTTGGCACTGATATCACGGAAGAAAATACTCTTATTTGCTTAAGCAGTCCTCTCCTGAGAAACTCATATGGTCTTCCCTGATCAAACTATGGACTAGATAAAAAATATTGATACTCTGTCGACTAGAAAGGTATTAAATCAATGTGTATCAAAGTACTAGAACCTGGCCCTATGTTTTTTCAAACTATAATGCCTTATTAAATTCCAACTTGCTGCCCCAGTGCACCAACAGCACTTAATTATAAACAATATTTATTCTTTCTACTAGTATACAGTAATTATTTACTTGCTAATAAATATTCACCACTGCACCATTTCAATTTCACCATTTTCCAGTTCACGTGAATAGGAAAAGCTTCTTTAAAAAAATTAATTAGGACTAAAGCTTAGTCCATTTCTGAACTAAACTGAACATTTCTGTTCCTAGAGGTATGATCTAGACAGGTTACTGTCGCTACCCCAATAGTGTCCAAGTTTTTGCTACCATTTTTATTGCCACCTGAACATTAACTCCTTCCCATAAGGCACCAGGAAACGCAGTCTCTTTCTTAGGGCCTCACTCTGCAAACCTTCTGTGTGCCAAGCCTTACTGGCTTCAGTTGGAGTTCCTTCTGCATTGGGAAGGCTGTGTAAAACTTCTCTTCCTATAAATTTCCTTCCTCTGTTACAACAGGAGCAAAATTTGGGACTTTTGCTCATTCAGACCTTGGCGGGTGGTGTGATTCTCTGCAACTGCCTCTGTAGCTGAAATTGGAGTGGTGTTGACAGACTCGCAGCCACTTCCTCTAGGAAGGTTACAGTAGTATAGGGCAAATCGTTAGTGGGTGACTTTTCTTTGCTTGTACCTACTGAGAACGTGACCCAAAGAATATTGTTCCCTGAAAATATTCCATACAATTTGGTAGATTTCCTTTCATTCTTTTAATGACCACTTTAACTGGCTTCTGCCTGGTTTTATATATTTCCAATCCTCCTCCTTACTCATCACACTCTTCACTACACACTGTCTACTTGAGAAAATAAATTGCTCAACTCTCAGCACAGAGGGGAAAATAATGGATGCTCTGCCTGCTAATGTTCTGCCATTGAAATGTAGCAGACACAGGGTTAATTATATCTAACCAGCTCCAGAGACTGTGTCCAAACGATGATGGATAGGCTACTGACAGAGTGACTATGATGATATCTCTGACGTCTAAAGCTACAGTCAGTTTCTGGCTTGCTACTACATTATTTTGGCTCGGTCTTCAAGATCTCTGAAGACATCAAACAGGTCAAAGTGTTCTCCCTTTCTGCTTTCCAACTTTGGAACAAACATGACTCGTATACTTCCAGCTGCATCTTTAATTCCTCATTGCCAATACAAGGTGCTAAATTAGCAGCACTGGAAACTGGAAACACACCAAAGCACATGCAGCAATGGGTAACAACAGTGCATATGCAAGCTTTGCAACAGTGTCCCTTCCCGACCCATCAGTGTGCTTCAGGCATGACCGCCTCTAGGGAGTGTCCTCACTAGGAAATTTGTGTTTTGTTGGGGTTTTTTGCACCAGTGCAACCAATAGTGAAAGCTGTACAGCAGCCTGGGTACAGGCACTTTTACCGCCATACCATCTGTACCTTCTGCCATTGGTAGTACGGGTCAAAAAAAAATTTAAACACAAACCTGGCTACAGCTGTCCCTAGTTCAAACAAGGCCCTAACTGAGAGAGGTACCATAGTTCAATGTGCCCAGCCCATAGAATAAGAATATCTACAAAGGTCCCAGTTCTGAGTGGGGTTTCAGTGATATGGATATCTGTCCAATAAGAATTGGATGGAGAGCATCTTACTCAATTCACAAAGGCTATTGAACAGCTATTAAGATTAGTCAGATTCAAACCAGAGATCTAGAGATGACCATTCTCCACTGTGTCCATAATGAATTGAGGGCGCCATCTGTTCTCCACCTGGAGAACGTTATAGGCACAGGATAAGCACCACAACTAAGTTGGCTTAGGGGGAGGCTAAATAAATTGTTGGATAAAGTTAGAATTAGGACGAAGAAGCAGTGAGGGTCCATACATTTAATATCTAGAACAGAAAACCGAGGATACCAGTGAGGCACTGGGACCCAACTTTCTGCAAACTTGTGAGATATCCCACCTTAGATGGGTAGATCTGATAATCACATACAGTTTTACACCCCTAATGTTTTCATTTCCCTGTTACATTTTTACCTATAGGCCGTGACCATCTAGTAAGCCCGGTCATGCAGACCTGTGACTGTATGCCTTTTCTTTCCAGCATTGCCTGCAGTGACTGTGCTTCTTGTACCTAACCCTGATCCCAAGCATGGTGACCAAGAAGCTCACTATTGGATGCCTTACCCTCACTGGAAAGAAGAGACAGTATAGGTATTGCAGGCTGCATACAGAGTTGTGATCAAGGGCCTCGAGACCAATTAGACTACATTAATTATCTTTTGACACAGCCTCCAGCTTCTTAAAAATTCCATCCCCATCCCCAACACACACATCCTTTAGATTCTTCAAAGAAATAGACCTGTCTGATAGCCTGGACAGGTTGAAATCTCTTGCGTGCCAGGGGCTCAATTATATCTTTCAACACAGCTCGTCACCTATAATCCTACGGCCCAAATGTGGGGGCACTGACCTTTTCAAGTCTCAGAAAGGTTGCTCAAATGAAGATGACAACCAAAAAAATAAATGAGTGGAACAGGAAACTCTGCATGACGCAGAAATAATTTCTCATGTCTATGAAAGGTTTTACTCTGACTTCACTTACATAATTTATCAGTTTGGATATTAGTAAAAGTGTACTGTCTGCACGAAAAGGAAAATCTGTGGAGTTTTGCAAAGGATCCATCCTAACTAGGAAGGGCAGACAAGAAAAAGAATTAACAACCTATGTGCAAGCTTTTTTAATATTCATTAGTTAAAAGGACACTGTCATCTTAGGCTGACCCAAGAATTTAAGTTATGAACAATTAAATAAAAAGGATATTGACAAAAACCTGAAATTAATAGAAATGTTTTTGTTTTTAATTCCAATTAATAGGGATTTTTTGTGGAGGTAACTTTACAGTTTCCCCTCAACTGTTGGGAACTACATGCAAAACCTGGAAAAATGAAACTGACTAGAAACAGACATGAAACTGGTCAGTTGTTACATTGTTCAAACTGAGTGAAATGCAAATAATAAATAAATAAGCAAGGAGTATAAATGGTGAAGAAATAAAATTGGTTTGCAATTCTTTTCATTTTAATAATCTGATATGTTAATTACAGAGGTGGAGAAACTGTATATATTTTTAATTATCTGAGTTTCAACTTGACAGTATCTCTTTAAGATAGAGTAAGCTTTAGATGTTTGCACTTTTTCATTATCACACTAACATTCATTGAAATCTATGTATTTTTCCTTGGAGCTCTCTTATTTTGCCCCAAGAAGTGCATATCTTTATATTAATAGGATTTTGTTGCCTGACAGCCACTAAATGCACATGTAAAAACACAAATCTATGCCCAGCAGAGTTAAGGACAATAAGAAGGAGTTTTTTTAAGTGTAATAGGAACAAAAAGAATCCTAATAAAAGTAAATGGTCCGTTACTAGATAGAAATTGTAGAATTATCAACAATAGTGCATAAAAGGCAGAAGTGTTCAATGAATCATTCTGTACTGTATTGGGGGGCGGGGGACAGATGACGTAGTCATATCATATGATAACACCCTTTCCATTCTACTAGTATCTCAGGAGGATGTTAAACAGTAGCTACAAAAGTCAGACATTTTAAAATCAGCAGGTCCAGATAATTTGCATAGAAGATTTTTAAAAGAGCTGGCTGAGGAGTGTGCTGGACCGCTAATTTTGATTTTTAATAAGTCTTGGAACACTGAGGAAGTTCCAGAAGACTGGAAAAAAGCTAATGTTGTGCCAATATTTAAAAAAGATAAAGATAAATATGACCAGGGTAATTATAGGCCTGTCAGTCTGATATCGATCCTGGGCAAGATAATGATGCAGCTGCTTTGGGACTAAATTAATAAAGAATTAAAGAAGGTTAGTATAATTAATGGTAATCAACATGGGTTTATGAAAAATAGATCCTGTCAAACTAAGTTTATTTTTTTATGAGATTACAAGTTTGTTTGATAAAGGTGTTGATGTAATATATTAGATTTCTGTAATGCATTTGACTTGATGCCACAACATTTTGATTTTAAAAATTAGAACAATATAAAATGGCCATGACACACATTACATGGATTAAAAGCTGGCTAACCAATATGTTTTAAAATGTAATTGTATACACAGAATCCTCATGTGGGTGTGTTTCAAGTGGGGTCCTTCTGGGATTGGTTCTTGGCCCTATACTATTTAACATTTTTATCAATGACCTGGAAGAAAATATAAAATCATCCTGGATAAACTTTGCCAATGACGCACACAAGTTGAGGGAGTGATAATGACCAGGACAGATCACTGATACAGAGCAATCTGGATCACTTGGTAAGCTGGGTATAAAAAAAGGGTGTTTAATATAGCTAAATATAAATGTATACATCTAGGAACAAAGAACACAGGCCATGCTTACAGGATGGTGAACTCTATCCTGGGAAGCAGTGACTCCCCAAAAGATTTGGGGGTTGTGCTGGATAATCAGCTGAACATGAGCGCCCAGTGTGCAGCTGTGGCCATGTGGGCTAATGCAGTCCTTGGATTAATAGACACGGGAATCTTGAGTAGGAGTAGTGAGGTTAGTTTATCTCTGAATCTGGCACTGGTGCGACTGCTGATGGAATACTGTGTCCAGTTCTGCTGTCCACAACTCCAGAAGGATGTTGATAAATTGGAAAGGATTCAGAGAAGAGCCTTGAAAATGATTAAAAGATTAGAAAACCTGCCTTATAGTGATAGACTCTAAGAAGCTTAATCTGTTTAGATGGTTAAGGGGTGACTTGATTCCAGTGTATAAGTATCTACATGGGGAACAAATATTTGATGCTGGTTCTTCAGTCTAGTGGTTCCAGTGGCTGGAAGCTCAAGATAGACAAATTCAGACTGGAAATAAGGTGTAAATTTTTAACAGTGAGGGTAATTAACCATTGGAACAATTTACTAAGGATCATGGTGGATTCTCCAACACAGGCAGTTTTTAAATGAAGATTGGACATTTTTCTCTAAGATCTGCTCTAGGAATTATTTTAGGGATGGTTTATGGCCTGTAATATAGAGGAGGTCAGACTAGGTGATCACAATGGTCCCTTCTGGCCTTGGAATCTGTTAATCTATTAACCTTTTAAATACATTGGACAAGCTGTACCTGTGCTATGTCATGCTCTTTCATGGAGCTGAAGGTCAGAAGTGACCACCAGATCACCTAGTCTGACCTCCTGTACGTCACAAGCCACCAACACCACCCAGGACCCGCACACTAAATCCAGCAATGGAAATGAAACCAAAGTAAATGAAACCCAGAGGAAACTAGACTATGTGCCGCAAGCAGAGAATAGGAGAGACAGAGCTTCCCCAGTGCTTGAAGCCGCTACAATGGCAGGGAAATGATTAAGTGAGAGAGACCCAGATAATCCTGGGGGGTTACCAGTGGAGTGGGGGGTTACCAGTGGAGTTCCTCAAGGTTCGGTTTTGGGTCCGATTTTATTTAATCTATTTATCGCTGACCTCGGAACCAAAAGTAGGAGTGGGCTGATAAAGTTTGCGGATGACACGACGTTGGGAGGTATTGCCAATTCGGAAAAGGATCAGGATATCCTCCAGGGAGATTTGGATGACCTTGTAAACTGGTGTATTAGTAACAGGATGAAATTCAATAGTGAGAAGTGTAAGGTTATGCATTTAGGGATGACTAACAAGAACTTTAGTTATGAGCTGGGGAAGCACCAGTTGGAAGTAACGGAGGAGGAGAAGGACCTAGGAGTCCTGGTTGATCGCAGGATGACTATGAGTAGGCAATGTGATGTGGCCGTTAAAAAAGCTAATGCGGTCTTGGGATGCATTAGGCGAGGTATTTCTAGTAGAGATAAGGAGGTGCTAGTCCCGTTATATAAGGCATTGGTGAGACCTCATTTGGAGTATTGTGTGCAGTTTTGGTCTCCCATGTTTAAGAAGGATGAACTCAAACTGGAACGGGTACAAAGACGGGCCACTAGAATGATCCGAGGAATGGAAAGCCTGTCGTATGAAAGGAGACTTGAGGAGCTCGGTTTGTTTTCCTTAACCAAAAGAAGGATGAGAGGAGATATGATTGCACTCTTTAAATATATCAGAGGAATAAATAGCAGGGAAGGAGAGGAATTATTTCTGCTCAGTGCTAATGTGGACACGAGGACAAATGGATACAAATTGTCAGTCAGGAAATTTAGGCTTGAAATTAGACGAAGGTTTCTAACCATCAGAGGAGTGCAATTCTGGAACAGCCTACCGAGGGAAACAGTGGGGGCGAAGGACCTCCATGACTTTAAGATTAAGCTGGATAAGTTTATGGAGGAGATGGTATGATAGGATAACGGGCTTAGTCAATAGGTCAATTAAGTGCCACACTGGTAATTAGTACAATGGGTCAATGATAGGATAATGTTAGCCTTTTTCCAGAGGGTATAGCTGGAGAGTCTTGCCCGCATGCTCGGGGTTCAGCTGACCGCCATATTTGGGGTCGGGAAGGAATTTTCCTCCAGGGTAGATTGGCAGTGGCCCTGGAGGTTTTTCGCCTTCCTCCGAAGCATGGGGCAGGGGTCGCTTGCTTAAGGAGTGGGTGGATCGGCTTATGTGGCCTGCATCTTGCAGGAGGTCAGACTAGATGATCATAATGGTCCCTTCTGATCTTGAATTCTATGATTCTATGAATCCTGGCAAGTGACCTGCACCCACATACTGCAGAGGAAGGTGAAAAGCCCTCAAGGTTACTGCCAGTCTGACCTGGGAGAAAATTCCTTCCAAACCCCACATAAAGTATAAGCTTTAGCAACACAAGATATAAGTGAGCCCCAGGGCTTTTGAGCCCAGCCCCTACCATCACAAGCAACCCCTCCATACAATTGCTCTCATAAGTTTGCCCAGCTTTTTCTTAAAACTAATTAAGTTGTTTGCCCACACAATTCCTACTGCGAGGCTGTTCCAGAAGCTCACCCCTCTGATGGCTCGAAATCTTCTTCTAATTTCTATTCTGAATTTGTTCATGGCCAGTCAGGGGCGGCAGAGCCTTTCCAAAAGTGGTAGGGCCCTAGCCCATCCTGTTCTGGTAGCCCTGCAGCCAGTTTTCATCCATTTGTTCTTGTACCAACACTGTCCTTTAGTTTAAATAGCTCTTCACCCTTCCTATTTACCCCCGTAATGTATTTGTAGAGAGCAATCATATACCCTCTCTGCCTTTTTGTGACTCTAAACAAGCCAAGCTTTTCCAGTCTCCTCTCATAAGATAGGTCCTCTATTCCCCTGATCATTCTAGTAGCTCTTCTCTGCACCTGCTCCAGTTTAAATTGATCTTTCTTGGACCTGAGTGACCAGAATTGTACACAGTATTCCAAACAAGGTCTGACCAGCGCCTTGTACAATGACATTAATACTTCTCTATCTCTACTGGAAATGCCTTGCCTGATACTTTCTAGGATCGCATTTGCCTTTTTCAAGGCATCCCATTGGTGGCTCATAGTCATCTGGTGATCAACCCACACACCCAGGCCTATCTCCTCCTTTGTTCCTTCCAACTGATCAGCTCCTCACTTGTAGCAGAAATTCTTATTATTAGACCCTAAGTGCACTTTGTACTATTGCACCTTGTACTCTGTACTGTAATTTTGTCCTGTCTCTGAGTCTTTGAGATCATCAGATCTTCCTGTATAATAATCTGATCCTCCTCACTACTGATGGTGCATCCCAACTTTGTATCATCAGAATATTTGTTTAGCACACTCCTACTTTTTGTGCCAAGGTCATTAATAAAATGTTGAATAAGATTTGTCCCAAGACCAATCATTGAGGAACTCTGCTAGTAACCTCTCTCCAATCCGATAATTCACTTTTCAGCACAACCCACTGCCTTCTCCCTTTTACTTAATTCCTTATCGACCTTACAGTGCTTGTACTGAACCCCATTGTCTCTAATTTAACTAATAATTTCCCATGTATTATGATGTCAAATGCTTTTACTGAAGTCCAAATATATTAGAGCTACTGCACTTCCCTTATCTAAAAAATCAGTTATTTTCACCAAGAAGGAGATCAGATTAGTCTGGTATGATCTACCATTGGCAAACCGATGTTGGATTACATCCCCTTTACCACTATTCATTTGACCTCTATGAATTTAATTATTACAATTATTACTTTAATTATTTAAATTTACATCTATTAATTTAATTTCACAATTTGCTCTAAATCCTTGCATACTACTGAAGACAGTAACTAACAAGCCTATAATTGCCTGGATCACTTTTTTGAAATATAGGTATGACGTTACCTATTCTCCAGTCATATGGTGCTACCCTTGAATAGACAGATTTATTAAAAATCCTTGTTACTGGACTAGCAATCTCATGTGCCAGTTCCTTCAGTATTCAGGGATGGAAGTTATCCAGTCCTCCCAATTTGAGTGCCTTAACTGCTTTACGTTTTTCTTCCACTTCAAATGTGAAAATGTCTATTTCTAGACACATTTCCATCAGCCATACAGCACTTCATGCACATGTTCCATATTATCATTGTCATCGAAAACTGATTCAAAGTATTGATTTAGTGTTTGGGCCATACCTAGGCTATCTTTAATCTCCTGCCCATCCACACTGCGTAGCCACCTAGCTTCATCCTTCCTTATTCTCTTTTTATTTATATAACTAAAAAACCTAATTTTTAATTTCCTTGGCAAGAGCTAGTTCAGCTTGTCTTTTAGCAATTCTCACTTTATTCCTACATTTTTCTAACCTCCACTGTGTAGCTTTCTTTGCTGATTCCACTCCTTTTCCCACTCCCTCAAGGCTCTATGCTTACTCCTAATTACTTCTTTGAGGAAGTTATTCATCCACCTGGATCTGGAGCCTTTCCCCACAATTTTTTCCCCCTTTCTTGGGATGCATATTTCAGATAGTTTTTGTAGAGTTGATCTGAAGGAATTCCGAGCGTCCTCCGCATATAAGTCCTTCAGTTCTTCAATCCAGCTGACTTCTTTAATTCTCCAATCTGCCCTTTTGAAATAAAAAACCATAGTTGATTACCTGGTTTTGATTATCATTCCATTTAATTTAAACTGAATCAACTCGTGACCCTTGATCCAAGGTCATTTCCTCTGACTAGCTCTTCTATGATGTTCTCACTATTTACTAAAACGGAGTCTAAAATTGCATCACCTCTGGTTGGTTCAATGACAGTTTGATGAAGAAAACTATCATCTATCACATCCAATAATATCTGGGCCCAACCAGTATTAGTAGCATTTATTCTCCAATTTGTATCCAGGAAGTTAGTCTCCCTTATGACACAATTCCTAAAAGTATCTCTCTCTCTAACAGTATTAAAGAGATCACTATCCATATCTGAGTCTGACCATGGGGGTGTATAACAGACCCCTAATGCCATCCCAACAGAATCTCTTTTACAATCCTTTCCCAAAGTGATTTTAACCCAAACAGACTCTATTTTGTCATTACTATCACTTCATATTTCTTTACAGTTTATTGCTTCATTGATTACAATGCTACTTCATCGCCCTTACCTTTATTTCTCTCTACCCTAAACAGCACATACTCTTCAATACCTGTATTCCAGTCATGAGTGCTATTCCACCATGTTTCTGTAATCCCCATAATATCTGGTTTGACCACCTTCACCAGTAGTTCCAGTTCCTCTATTTTATTGCTCAGACTCCTTGCATTTGTCTACAAGCAGTTCAGTTGCTTCCCTCAGACCACATGCAGTTTTCTAGCTTGTGGTGTTCCGTCATCCCTTACTATATTGTCATGTAGCTGTTCCTGGGTATTGAACCCAGGCATGGAGATTTCATGAGTCTCTCCCAACCTTCTCCCCTCATCTCCCAATTTTAACATCCTTCTTATTAATCATGCCAGCTTTGATCCCAGAAGATTAATTCTCCAGGTCCTCAAGTGGAATCCATCAGTTGAGAAGAGTATTCTATGCATAAATTCCTTCCAGTGGTCGATCATCCCACACCTTCCTCATAGCACCAATCCTTGAGCCATCTGTTGATCTTAATTATTTTGTCAGGCCTTTGCTGCCTTCTCTAGTGTCTGGAAGTATTCTACTGAAAATCATCTCAGCTTCCACTTCGTTAAGAGTCTTACCCAGCTGAGCTTAGTCATCCTTGATCCATTCCAATGGGAATCTAGCAGTGTCATTTGTCCCAATATGCAGCATGATCAGTGGATTTTTTAACCACTCTACCAGGATCCTCTTCAGCCTCACATCCACATTACTTATCCTTGCTCTTGGTGGACAGCACTCTCTTCTGTTCTGTGGATCTGGTCTGGGGACAGGCCTGTTGAGTCTTCTGAGCGTGGAGTCCCTGTTCACTAGGCCTGTCTCTTCCTGTTATTGGTAGGAATCTGTTTTATGCTCTCTCTCAGTCCCCTGTACATCATCCTCATTTTTAATTTGGCTCCAGTCCCTGATTATCTCCATCATTTCTTCCTCTCTTCTACAGAGACTTTTCTTCCCTTCTTTTCTTTTTCTTCCTCACCATCCCATCTTCTGCCTTTCTCCTCCTCATTCCCCAGCGCAGCAAACCTGTTATTCAACTTGATTTCACCACCTCTAGCTGATCCCTTCCTTTACCTTGCCCTCATGGTCACATTCTTCCATGGATCTCTCTCCTCTTCTGGCAGTCCTCCCTCCAGCTCCTTTTGTTCAGCAGGGGTCTACAAATCTTGTTGTCTGTACCATCTCCTCTGTCTTCTCCGGCATTATATCTTCATCCTCAGATGAATTCCATCATTGTATTAGCAGGAGTGTTGTAAACAAGACACGAGAAGTAATTTTTCCACTCTACTCTGCGATGATTAGGCCTCAACTGGAGTATTATGTCCAGTTCTGGGTGCCACATTTCAGGAAATATGTGGACAAATTGGAGAAAGTCCAGAGAAGAGCAAAAGAAATTATTAAAGTTCAAGAAAACATGACCTATGAGGGAAGATTGGGAAAAAATGGGTTTGTTTAGTCTGGAAAAGAGAAGACTGAGAGGGGTCATAACAGTTTTCAAGCACTTAAAAGGTTGTTACAAGGAGGAGGGAGAAAAAATGTTCTTCTTAACCTCTGAGGATAGGACAAGAAGCAATGCGCTTAAATTGCAGCAAGGGAGGTTTAGGTTGGACATTAGGAAAAACTTCCTAACTGTCAGGGTGGTTAAACACTGGAATAAAATTGCTGAGGGAGGTTGTGGAATCTCCATCACTGGAGATATTTAAGAGCAGGTTAGACAAACACCAGTCAGGGATGGTCTAAATAATACTTAGTCCTGCCATGAGTGCAGGGGACTGGACTAGATGACCTCTCGAGGTCCCTTCCTGTCCTATGATTCTATGATTATCTCCAGCTCAATAACTAATATTTGAATCTTTTCTGCCATGAGCTCTGTCAGGCCATATTTCATACATAAGTAGCTTCCATCAGATACCCCCTCAAGGATGATGTACATTATGCAGCTCACTGTCTTCTTTCTCTTCTTTCCTTCTTGGGTCACTTCTAGTGCTGCCTCAGTAGCCATCATTGTCTTCTCTTCCTAGACCCTCGGCCTCTAATAAGCAAGGTCAGGCCCTTTCCTCAGTAGCTGTTGCTGAACCTATTAGACTTAAACCGGGTTAAAATAACTGATATTTACAACACTGCCTCAGTCAGCAAGAGACCTTTATTGCACCTTAATTGATTTTAGAGTCTCTTCAGAATTTGAAATGGCCAAACTACTACCAAAGTTTTGGCTACCAAATATGAATGACTTTTACTTGATTCCTCCTTACAATATTAATTTTCTTCCCTGGGAAGTTTCTGCAAGCGGCTTAAGGAGTAGCAACGGAAATGTCTGTTTCCTGGGGGTGTTAAGTTAGGAGGAAGCAGCTGCGTGGGATAGGTGGAAAAAAGCAGATGAAGTGATTTTCTTAGACTGTAGAGCAAGATTCTCAGCCGGTAGATATCAGATGATTTACACTAGCTGAGAATCTGACCCCCTGTATTTAAAAATAGGAGAGCTGAGAAAGAGAAGGTCTCTGGGTGAATGGAATGGGTATTTCCTCTTTAAGATCTCTTCAAAGCACAAACTTCCCAGAGAAAGTCAAAGATTTGGGGAGTGGGTGTTGAGTTCATGGAAACGCTAATTATGGCATCATGATCCAGGGGATTGGGCGTCAGGATCAGCGACCAAGAGACTTGGGTTCTATTCCTGACTTTGCCCCAGGGTCATGGTGTGACCTTGGGCCAATTACTTAACCTCATCATTCCTCTGTTACCCTGTCTGTAACATGGGGTAATAGTACTCACCCAAGTGTGGAAAGCACTTGGGATCTAGGGATGAACTATGATAGATAAATGCTAAGAATTGTTTGTTTATTGAATGCATATCTGTGTTCTGCCTAAATTAGGATTTTATACTATGCCCATCGCTGTGGCATTATCATAAATTGAGGTATGAGTTTGGGATGCTTATGAAGACATAAGATGAGGCTCAGAAGAGGAGCCTGGGTACTCACAGAAACTGAGCACCCCTCTGAGCCCTACAGGCTGGCCCTTTAGCTGAAGGTTGAGGCCCAGTAGCAGGGAAGTGTGAGGGCCACTCATGCTGTTTTTGCTCTGTCGGTTCCCAGCCAATGGAAGTGTGGAGCCTGTGCTCAGGGTGGGGGCAGCGTGTGGAGCCCTGTGGCCCCCCTGCCTAGAAGCCAGACTCACTGCTGGCTGCTTCTGGGGCACAGCGCAGTGTCGGAACAGGCAGGCACTAGCCTGCCTTAGCTGCGCAGCACCACTGATGCCACTTTTAATGTCCCGGTCAGCGGTACTGACCAGAGTGCCCCAAATTAATAAAAAATTTGGATTGAACTGCCCCAGATCCCTGGTGGCCCTCTCAAGGATTAAACTCACAACTCTGGGTTTAGCAGGCCAATGCTCAAACCACTGAGCTACAAGCACAGTTCAGTGCCTTACATGCTGTGACCCAGTACTGAGTTGTGACCCGAACTTTGAAAAACACTACTTTAAATACTGCACTGATTGAGTCTCACATAGGCACAGAACCACGACTGAAGCTTGATAAAGTCCATCATCACAGTTAATCTGCCACTCAAGAAAAAAAAAGTTATGGGGAATGAAAATGAGGGGATGGGGGAAAAATAAAAATATTATAATGACTATTTAACATTTTTATTGTGATAGCTCCTAAAAGTCAACCAGGTCAGGATGCCGTTGTGCTAGACATTGTTCAAACACACAGTTGGTGACAGTCCCTTCTCCAAAGAGCTTATAATTTAAAAAACAAGACAGAACAGCTGGATGAACTGAACATGTGTGCCAGGGTGGATGTGAGAGAAAAACAGGGTAACCACCTAGATAATAGGATCCAACCTGGTTAAGGTCTTCAAGCACTGCCACAATATAAATGTTAAATAATAATAACAATAATAATAGGATGTGTGCAATTCTTAGCCAATCAGAGCAGTGATCACAACTCTTCACCTGCCTAGCCCTCATCAGATTGCAGTTGCCATTGTACATTACAGCAGAAGGAAATTTGGAGGAGGGGGAGGTGGTGGCTTTACAGATTTTGATCTGCAGCTTTTCTTGTTCATAAGGGGCAATGTGGGAGAGAAGCAGCGAATGCGATGATACTTGCACACAATACTTGCACCTTTTATCCATGTATCTCACAGTGCTTTACAAAGCTGGACAAATATTATCATCCCTGTTTTACAGAGGGAGAGGTGGAGAACAGAGAGGTTAAAGGGGTTGAACAAGGTGAATCAGTGGCAGTGTGGGGAAATGGCATCCAGGTCTTCTGCCCTCTAGTCTCCTAGTCTAGACAACTAGACATCAGTGTACAAATACAGAACAAGCCTGAATAAAAATCTCCTTTTTAACCAACTGCCGGGGACCATCATAATAAAATAACGATTCCCCTTTTTATTCCACTTACTCTATCCTACAAATAGTCATGGAGCCTGCTATTCTCCAACTTCCACCAGAATATAATTGTCAAGCAAGATGAAAAATGTTGTAATTTAAGTACACCTCTGCCCCGATATAACGCTGTCCTCAGGAGCCAAAAAAATCTTACTGTGTTATAGGTGAAACCGCGTTATATCGAACTTGCTTTGATCCGGAGTGCGCAGTCCTGCCCCCCCGGAGCACTGCTTTACCGCATTATATTCAAATTTTGTGTTATATTGGGTCGCGTTATATCGAGGTAGAGGCGTATGTCCCAAACCGAGAAGGAAGTCCATATGGTCTTTAAGGGAAGAGAGTGTGGGGTGGTTTAGCACTGTTACCATTTAAAACAGCTTTAAATGAGCAAGTAGGTGATGACATCAAGAGACTGAATAATAACTTCATGCACCCTGGGGGTGAAGTTGCTGCCACACCAAGAGCTGGCTGTGTGTGAATTGCTTGTCTAAAGTGAGAAGTGCAGAGTAACTAGCTGGTGCCATCATTATCATTTTTAATCAGGTATTCTTGGGAAGGCCGGGCAGGGATGGCATGGTGAATTCATGGGGAAAAAAACCTTCCCATCTGGTGCACCATGTTCAAATCTTGGCTAAGGTCACAAGGAGTGATGGGTAAATCACAAAGAGCTCAAAATTCTGATTTGGTTCAGATGCGTCTTAGGTCTGCAACACTGCCCTGAAAACCTCCTGGTGAAAATGTCCCATGAGACTGCTGGTAATTTTAGTTATCTGTCTGTCAGCTTCTTATATGGCCCCCTTTGCCATAGTATCTGCACTCCTCCTAGACGTTAATGAAGTAAGTCTCAGAACTCCTTGGAAGGATAGAGAGAATTAGTCCAACCCCCTTCTTTACATGTGGCACAGGGAGTTTGTGACTTGCTCAAGCTCATTGAACAAGCCTACGGCAGAGACAGAAACTTAATCCTGATTTCTTGAGTCCTAGTTCAGAGCCTTAAACATAAGATCAGCCCTCCTGTCATAGAAACCAGGTTCAAATCCACAGGGAGACTGTGGAAAGTGCCCTTCAAATTAAATTGTAGCAATTGGAAAGGTTCTGTGAGATTTTTTAAATTTAATCAGAATCAATTCTCTCATCCTTGGACACAACTGAAAGTAAGTATTTTAGGTCCTTTCCCTATTTTCTCTGTTTCCTTTATGTCTTTCTGTCTGCCTGTCTGTCCTCATGAATGATGCTTGGGTATCATGTGCCCTGTGTTAGCCCTATCCAGACCACATAAAATTACAGGTTAATAAGCTCTACCCCCTTTTTTCCAGCTAGGCACTCTCCCAAAGGGAATATTTGCAGAAAAGCGTGCAGGCAGTTAGCTGCTGCAGTTCGCACTGACATAAATGGAAGTGACGTAGCTAATACCCCAAATCCCTAAATTCATCTGCTGCCCTTAAGGAACAGCAGCAATGCCCAGGATTTTCCCTTTTCCTGTTTGTCCTGTGGCTCTTCTGTAAAGTCGGATGTTAGCAGGAGAGAACAGCTCGATTTTTCTCAACACACTTAGCAGGGCCTTCTGAGTCCCATTCACCTCCATGACCTGAAAGTCAGGATTGCAGGATTTTGAGTGAGTGAGTGAGTGAGAGAGAAACAAACACATGAAGAAATGAGCAGTTGTCCTCAAAGTCTTGAGGGGAGGGAGGAGGGGAGATTATAACCTCAGTTCCCTGTAAATCATTCGTTTAAAAAAAAAAATGCAGTACCACTCCATGCCGTGTGTGAGAGACTGTGTGGCAGAGTCTGATGCATAGGAAAATCTGCACGGGAAAGCTGTAAGGGGAGGAGGACAAAAAACAACACGGATTAATGGCGTGTGTATGCGCATGCACACACATGCCTGCGCCTTCTTTCTCCGAGGCGCCCACAAACAATCCTCATTGGCAAGGGGCTTCGTTAACCACCTACTTCCCCCAGAGCCGCCCTCTTCCTGGATGCTCTGCAAAGAAGCTGCCTCTCTTTGTCTCTCCCTCCATTCCCGGGCAGCGTGGGTGGTGGTTTGCGGAGGGAGGATTGGTTTTGATTAATATTAACGCTGTGTCTGTAGCTCTTTCCCGACCGTTTTAGCAGGTGATTTCTCTTTTCAGTCGGACATTGATCTGCGGAGACATACACGAGGGGGCGCAGATCGATATCGCCAGCGCAGGCACCACGCGCCCAGCGCTTTTTATTTCTCTCTCCCTTCATCTATTTATTTAATCTTCCGGCTGCCCTAATCCGTCACCCTGCAGCCTGTCAGATCTGGGGGCTTCAGTCAGGCAGCTTCTGAGGACCACTCTCCCAGGCTCTCGGGCTGGCAAAATTGCCAAAGAAACAGTGTTATAATCAACCTGGCAGTCACTGTCTGTCTCTGAATATTATCATTCTAATCCTGTTTGTCAGGACTGCGCTGTTCAACACTTCCCCCCCGCCATCCGCCCTGCTCCACTGCGCACACTTCTCTCTGTCGCAGCCTCTCTCCTTTACAGATTTGCTGTTCTCAACACTTGCTCTCCCTCCTACCAAATCTCCTTCACCATTGCACAACCCTCTGCTGCGCCTTCCCCCTCTTCGCTGCCCCCCCTCCACACACTCCTCCTCCTCTAGCTGCATCTCTCCTCTACAGATCTGCTGTAATTGACATTTTCCATCTGACAGATTCTGTTTTCCCTTCCTGCAGTTGCTAAGGAAACAAGCCACAGGGCCCTCAGCCAGGGAGCGGTTAGCTGCCTTTAGAGGCTGCCTGTCCACATAAATGTCACTTTCGCTAATGAACGTTTGGGCAAAAAGTGAAAACCCAACCCAAACAAAATGCAACACTAAGCCGAGTTAGTGTTAAATGAGGGGGAAACAAAAAATCTCTTTGTAGAACTGAACCTGTAACCTCCCAATGAAAGGTTTTGCTTTCCTGCCCCAGCATGCCAAACAATTAAGCAACATGAGCTTAAGTACCCGACAGATCTCTGGTTCCTTTCTTCCTTTGTGGAACAGGAAATTATCTTTCCTGTGCCAGCACTCTGCCCTTGTGGGGCTCCAGGAGGGCTGGCACCTCCGAGTTACAAAAAAAGGCACCTTACGGGATGATCCTAAGCCCATAAAACTGGACAACTGGCAACCGTACAGATTTTCCGGAGAACTACCTCAAAAAAGGTACAATCCTGGGAAAACCTGAGCAGGTGGGAACCCTAGGTTCCCGTTAGGGAGATAGAAAGATGCTATAGATCAGCCTGCCAATATTTAACCTGAGGCAAGTGGCTTTTTTGGACAGGCGAATAAATTAATATTAGTTTTATCATTGTCTACATCATGGCAAAGGACCAGATAGTAGATCTAAGTTAGGCCTGGGCTGGTAAATCATCCTGCTGGTTTACAAGGCTTCTTTCTATGTTACATTGTAGGCTATGTCATGGTCCAGCTACTGCATACATATTACAGGGCAGGATTCAGGATGAACAGGGAACCTTACCATTGCTGAATCCTGACTTGGGAATGCTATGCTTTGCACCCTTCATGTTCTTTCCATGTAGATTGTTTTGTTAAAATGAGATTTCCTACATTTTAAAAAAAAATGAAGATGCAAGGAAATGTTGCTGTTACGGTTGCAGGGCCAGCTGCATCTCTCTTCCTCTCTGGTCTTTCTGAGAGCACTCCTTCAGGTGTCAGGCCTCAGGCCATTACTTCTCCTGATCTGAAATGCTGTAATTCTTTCACTGTTATGCCAGACCCCTGGGGCTACAGCATCCTGTGTAACAACCAGGCTTACCCAGCAGGTCCAACTGGTTTCAGCACCTTTTGGGAGTCAGTGACCAGTGGTGTATAGTGACCAGACAGTCTTCTTAAACCAAAGCATTGTTTATTTTAACATTAGGAACAAAATATTTAGAGAAAAGGGGTTTTAAAACAACAAAGAGTCTTACATACTTACCTAAAGAGTCCTGTGAGGGTGACCTAGGCAGGCCTAGCTTCTTCGGACTCCCCAATTGGTTCCCCATGTCTTTTTCTCATGCCCTTGAACATCTCTTGAGAGAGAGTCCCTTTTTAAACTGCTCTAGTCCTATCAATGTCTGGTGTGCATGGGCCTTTTCCTGTACTATGCAGTGTTGTGGCCATGCTAGTCCCAGGATATTAAATAGACAAGGTAGGTGAAGTAATATCTTCTATTGGACCATCTTCTGTTGGTGAGTGTGATGGGGGGGTGGGGTGTACTGAGCCCTTTGAGGACTCCTACTGGAGGCCTTGCAGTCCTACCACACCCTGCCCTAGAAAAGGAGCCATGAAGGGGTCCTCCAGGCCTGCCTAGAAAGTCTACAGGGAAGCAGTGAATCAGAGCCCAGCAGGTTCAGTTGAAAGGAGCTGCAGGGCCTGAGCAGGTCAGTAGCTGGCTGGGACTAGAAGGGGGAGGAACGACTGGAAGACTGAGAAACTCGGCAGACAACAAGGCCTGGTAGAGACCCTGATCAAGCAGGGAACAGACAGAGAACCCAAGAAGATGATGGGACTGATTGGGAAGCAGCCCAGGGAAAGCAGCAGTAACCATTAAAAGAAAGCAATGCATGGCTATAGGGTCTCTTGGTTGAGGCCCAGGTCCCGCCAAAGCCCCAAGAAGGAGACAAGAAGCACAAGAAAGGGACTGGGAATTTTAGCAGGCCGAGGACTGAAGATGCTGAAGAGGGTCAACCATTTGTTGAACTTTGTTACCCTGTAAAGGGTTGGTTCATTCCTGCGAATTAACTGTGTGACTTAGCCGGAGGGCTGAGCCACTGAAGCTCCACCTGACGGGGACAACAGCTGACGGGGCACCATGAGCAGAGAGAAAGGGTATGCAGGTTTGCCCCCAGCCAACAGGAGATGCTCACGAGAGGCGAGTGTGCCCTGTCACAGCGAGAGAGACAAGCTTGTGAGTTCTTCAGGTATGGGAAACTAATTCAAAGTGTCACTTACTCATTGTTAAATACAAGGTTTGAACAGATTGTTTCGCATCCAATGTCTCTTAAGAACCCTCAGGCATTTGCAGAGAAGTGCTCATCTTGAGTCATTCATTCCTGCTTGTTTTTTCTTACAGACCCCTATTAAATGAAAACCAGTATAGTCACACAGTAAATATCCCAATAACCTGGCAACATAGAGTATTCATAAATTATTACAAAGCAGCTCCAATTCCATCAAAGTTACCACATTTAGCTAATTTAGGGTGACCAGACAGCAAGTGTGAAAAATCGGGACGGGGTGGGGGGGGTAATAGGAGCCTATATAAGAAAAAGACCCAAAAATCAGGACTGTCCCTATAAAATCGGGACATCTGGTCACCCTAAGCTAATTGCTAGCAGTAGCAGAGCACCCTGTGCCACACAATATTTGCAATCAATGCAAAAGTAGCCATTGCTTCATTTGAGACAACATATCTTTCTGTGACATGTAAAAGAAAGCAGAACGACTTCACAGCTTTGATTCCTTCTTCATAAATGTTTTGAGGTCTCCCTCCATGTCTGTCTAGGGACTTATATGCCCCTGTCACCATGCTATCTGAGTGCCTCACAGGCCTCGGTGAATTTATCTTCAAAGCTAAAGAAGAATCAATATCATTTTACAGCTGAGAAAATGGGCACAGAAAGATTAAGTGACATGCCCAAGGTCATACGGGAAATCTGTGGCAGAGCTTGGGAATGAACCACAATTCCTGCTTCCCAATCTAGTACCTTAACCACAAAACCCATAATTCTTTATTCCTCCCCTTCAAATATCATACTGAAGGAGGCTGGACTCCTTTGAACACTGCCGCCCTCCATATACCCCTTCTCCGATCATATTCCACAACCTGCTATGTGGGCAAACAGAAATTCCACTCTTTATTATGCTTGCATCTGCATGTCCAACACAGTCCTGAGACACTGTATGTTCAATGGACATTTTCTCTTAGTTTATATAAACACTCATATGTATTGCTAGTGGAATTTTCAAAGATCCTAATTTTATTATTTCACATAATCTGCTGCACATTCACAAAGTACATCTTTAAACCCTTATCAAATCTGATTTTGACTGGACCATTGTAAGGTACATCTGCAACCTAGGGATTTTGTGTCTGCCAAATTTCAAATTCCTGTCACCTTCTCCAGAGGCACTAGAGTTCTTCAAAGAAAAGATTTCAAAATTATGTTCTTATCAGGAAAACTACGTTATTTCACTTGTTCCATGCTTGAAAATGGCTCAACCATTTTTTATTAAACTTTCAGGGGAAAAGAAATTGCTTTGAGGAAGTTACAAGTAACTGAAAATTAGTTGGAGAGGCAGTGTGAGCCAGTGGATAGGGCATGAAACAAAGAATCAGGAGACTCTATGGGTTCCATTCTCAGCTCAAGTATCGGGGGTAGTCATGTTAGTCTGCATCCACAAAAACAACAAGGAGTCCAGTGGCACCTTAAAGACAAACAGATTTATTTGGGCATACGCACAGATTTATTTGGGCATAAGCTTTTGGGCATAAGATTTATTTGGGCATAAGCATCCGAAGAAGTGTTTTTTACCCATGAAAGCTTATGCCCAAATAAATCTGTTAGTCTTTAAGGTGTCACCGGATTCCTTGTTATTCTCAGGTCAGCCATTGACCTTCCTTATGGCGTTGGGGTAGTCACTTCATCTCTGTGCTGCCTTCCATTCTTTGGTTGTCTAGTCTATTTAGACTGTAAACAACAACTCCTTGTTGTTTTCGTGGCTGTTGCTAGGTGTTTGTACAGCATTGAGGCACTGCTGTAATACAGACTGTAACAAGAAAAGTAAAATTTCACCATAGAAATGCATAGGCAGCCTTAACTGTAAGTGTTGCTCTCTGTGCATTACTTGTAATAAACCCATCCTTTCATGTTCACCTGATTTTAGAACTAAGCTTGATCCAAACTTTTGAGGGGAGGGTTCCCTTCTAGTCTGTGGCTGGCACCAGAACTGGAACTGCAGAACGTGCCAGCAGAAAGGAAAGTCTTGTGAGAGAGATCCTGCCCAGTTTTGCACACCCAGAGACGTGCCCAGTTCAGATATGCCTAAGTGTCTGGATTTCTGGATGCATGTCCAAACCATACCTGAACACCAACCACATGTGCTCATTTACACTAAAGCCCTTTTATACCTCCTCTGGCAGTGTAAAAGGGCCTTACAATGGTATCAAATTACATTTGCACAGCTGCAGTGGAATAAAGAGACCTTAGGTTAAGTGTATACATCTGGGAAGCAATGACTCTGAAAAAGATTTGGGGGTCCTGGTGGATCATCAGCTGAACATGAGCTCCCAGTATGCAGCTGTAGTCAAAAGGGCTAATAAGATCCTGGGATGTATGAGCAGGGGAATCTTGAATAGGAGCAGAGAGGTTATTTTATCTCTATATTTGGCATTGATGCAACTGCTGCTGGAATACTGTGTCCAGTTCTGGTGTCCACAATTCAAGAAGGGTGTGGATAAATTGGAGAGCTTCAGAGAAGAGCCACAAGAATGATTAAAGGATTAGGAAACGTGCCTTATGGTGATAGACTGAATCTACTGAGTTTAACAAAGAAAAGGTTAAGGGGTGACTTGATTACAACCTTTAAGTACCTACATGGGGAACAAATATTTCATAATAGACTCTTCAACCTAGCAGAGAAAGGTATAATACAATCCAATGGCAGAAAGTTGAAGCTAGACAAATTCAGCCTGGAAATAAGATGTACATTTTTAACAGTGAGGGTAAATAACCATTGGAACAATTTACCCAGGGTCATAGTGGATTCTCCATCACTGGCCATTTTAAAATCAAGACTGGGTGTTTTTCTAAAAGATCTGTGCTAGGAATTATTTTGGGGCAGTTCTGTGGCTTGTCTTCTACAGGAGGTCAGACTAGATCATCACAATGGTCCTTTCTGGCCTTGGAATCTAGGAATCTATACACAAGTAGGCCTATCCATGCTACTTTTAATCTAGCTAGCCTGGGAAACCACAGTAATGTAGATGTGACAGCCTGGACTTCTGCATGAGCAAGCAACCAGAGTACGTATCCAGAGCCCCCAGAGGGCTTGTACTCTGGTTGCTAGCCCAAACTGAAATCCTTGCCACCACATCTACAGAACTGTTGTTACTCATGCTGGATAAATTAAAGCTAGCCTGGATGTGCCTATCCATGCTACAATCACACCTTCACTTGCAGTGTAGGCATACACTTAGTGATGGGCAAGATTCAAATGATTTGGAGGCTCGTGTGACCTCTGATGGCTTAGCTGAACCTCTGGTCTTTGTGAGGTTGCCCTTAGAGCCTGTCCAGAAGTCTAATTCCCTTTCACTAATGCATCCACCCCTGCTTACAGTCCCCCTTTCTATTGCTTGTGCTCTCACACTCACACAAAATCAATAGGACCCTAGGTTGCTACCTACCTAAGACTAGACAACAATTTTAATTATCAGGACTTGGGGCTGGGTCTGCCTTTCAGAAGATTCTGCAGCTGCCAGGTGAAACTCAGGGCTGTTCATGAGGCTTCATGAACTGAAATGCTGATTTGCTCAGTTCTAGAAATCCAAAGGGGTTAGCTTAGTAGGTGTCTGAAGTCAGTAAAATACTTCTGTGATAATCCTGAGCCCAAGTGTTGAATACACCCTGAGAAGTAAGCCAGAGTGGGCCCAGTGGGTGGGCCATCCTACTCACTGTCACTTGTGACCTGAGTCAGATCTACAGAGGTGCAAGTCTTCTGCACATTGTGTGCACTATGTGTTATGACTGCTCGAGAAGCACAAGGGTTGTGCTTGGGTTATTTAAGAGTGGAATAGCAGAGGGCGATACAGGCTACGAATGAGGCTCATTGTCAGTAAAGAAGGGAAGGTGCAGTCTGGATGCCTGCACAGTGCTTCCCTACATTGCTTGGCTCCAATTAATACTTCATTCTTGTGGACATCAGATTCTAGTGGTCGGGGCCAGGTCCTGGCCCCCTTGCTGATCTCAGAGCCCTATCTGGGACCAAGTGTGAGTTGCCATTACCACCTCATTATTTACTTACCCATAATAGTTACAGCTGGATGTTTCCTGGGTTTAGAACAAGAAATAGCCATGTATGGCAAGGTGAATGCAGTGCAGCCTCAAGAGTTCCTAGGTCTTGACTAGTCTCATAGCTGCTGGGAGCAGAATATAAAAGGATGGGGAAGATGAGTTAAGGGGAAAGGAAGCCTGGCTGGCTGGGCAAAGCCTCTGGGAATCATTCCCAGTGTTTTTCATCTAATTTGCTTCTGGGTTTTGTGATGTTTTTATTTTATTTTATTTTATTTTATTTATTGGTGGTTAATGAACAAGCCCTGAGGAAAGGACTGAGGCTTGGAGCTTTATTTCTATTCTCTGGCTGGTGAAACTACCCACCAGCTTACACCATGGTATTTTACATACCTCTGTGGGTAAATGTTGGCTTTTTAGTGGCAATGACTGTATCTATTATACAAGGGTGAGGAAGTGGTAAAATAACAGAGCATGAGAAATGTGCTTGAATGAGTATTAAAATGTGAACATAGCGAGTGCAGTCAGTGTAACGCTCAGTCCTGAGGGACACGGGAGCTTTGGTGTGACTTTTATTTCTTAAAACCCTAACTCTCCCACCTCCTGGGTATTATTTCCAAATTAATTACTCTCATTACATTAATTATGTGAGTGTCTCTTCCATTCCACCCTCCCCAGCTCCATTCAGTGGGTTAGAATATAACAGTCTTGCTAAAAATACAAAACCCAGGAATCATATAGCAACAATTAATCCAGTAAAAGAATGCAATTGCTGCACACGCTTCCCTTGCTTAACAGATAATAAATAACAATTAATAAATGAGCCACTGTTGGAACACTCCCTCCCCCCAAATATAATGCTGATAAATTTCTCCGTCACTTGAGGTTGGGGAGCGTTGGCTGTTTAAAGGCAAACTGCAAATTAAAAATTAAAATTGATTTCTGCCTTGTAATATGGCTTGAATTCATCCCCCAGCCCCCGAACTAGGCATTGAAGGGCATTCGTCGCAGCATCCTTGTATGTTTTAATTTACCTGGTATATGTTATTAGATTATAATCCCCTTAGGGTAGGTATCTCATGTTTTATACCTGTAAAGTGCTGTGCACACCTATGGCGCTATACAAATATCTTTTACAAAATGAATTTGCCCTCCTGCTGTGAAATCCTGTGAAGCCTCCTGGTTTGCATAAGTAGCCTTGACTGGATTGTTCTGTGACCACATTGATTCCAGGGGTTGCATGGGAATTCTGATGATCAGCGATGTCCTAGAACTGTGACAAACCTGAATGTGCTCTGAGGATTTCACAGGGGAAATAATGGAGGGGGATGAGTACTTAAAAAAGAAATGTACATTCAAACTTATTTTTGTGCTGAAGATCTCCAGAGCCTGGTGCATGTTTCCAGGTTTGACTCCATTTCCATTTAGCATTGCATTTCATAGTGCTGCCTAGAGGCAGGTTAGATGTAAAAGGCTATTAGGGCAGCCTGCCTGCCCCTAGCTAGAACAGGATTGTAGGATCGTTCCTTTCTCTATATTCTCCCATGCTTTACCTAGTCTAGTTTGAGATAACTTGACTTGTGGAGTCTCCTCACTTCCCTAGGAAGGCCATTCTACAGATCTCACCACCATGAGATTTTCCCTGTTATCCAACCTAAATCACCCTCTTCTTAATTTCATCCTATTACTTTCATTGGCATTCCCGCTTGGACCACTCTAAAGGTAAGAGTCCCTCTGCCCCTCCTTGGTGCTTTGGCGTTTACAGCTAGGATTTTTAACAGGAGCTAAGGGCCAAAATCCCATTGAAATGTAATGGGACATGAGCACCTAACTCCATTAGACTCCTTTGATAATCCCAGTCTAAAGGCTCCATTGCAACTGATTTGGCAGGATTCGCATCTTCAACATTTCACACAGTGCAACTTGCGCCCTGTGTTATCACCTTGAGCTGTCAGTCCATCGAAACAAATGCTCAGCATCCTCTGTTCCCCCTGTGAAGGGCTTGGGCCCTTTGGGCTGTCACCTGATGTGCTGGGGCTTAACTGAGCTAGCCTATTCTGCCAGTCTGGGTCCCCTTTACCTCGCCCTGCTGGGTTAGGCTCACAAGCCTCTTCCAGCCAAGCACACAGGCAGGGCCATGCCCAGCTGCACAGAGACACAAAGATCCACTCTGGAAAGATTCAGCCTTAGGGGCTCGCCCCAACACTCTGGGGCCCACTCCTTTTAAGGGGGACAAGCCCAAAGGTTTTATAAAATTCACCCCCTCCCTCAATGTGGAGGGAGATATGCACAACTTCTTCCCCCCCCACCCCCCAGTTAGAAATTACATAAACTCGGTTATATGATAATCAGGAAATAAGTTTATTAACTACAAAAGGTGAATTCTAAGTAAATATAAGAGATAGACAGAACAATGCAGATTACTGAGCAAATAAAGCAAAATATGCAAGATAAGCTCAATATATTTATGAAACAGGTTACAAAATGTAATTTCTTACCCTAAATGTTATTTTAGTCAGGTTGCAAAGTTTCTGTGGTTCACAGTTGCAGTTATATTCCTTTTCAGACTGGACCCCTGTCTCAGTCTGGACTCCCCCTGGTCTTCCTTTCAGGTGGCTTTAGCAGTCTTTCTTCTTGGGCAGACAGGCCATGGAGAGAAGGAGTCCCGTTTGCCTCCCTTCCCACCCTTAAATAGCATTTACATAAGGTGGGAATCCTTTGTTTCCCAAACTTGACCCCTCTTCCCTTCCAGTGAAAAATTACAAGACGTCCCTGGTAATGTTTAGTATCACGTGACAAGATCACCTCACTCTGTAGTATCACAGCGTCCATGAGTCAGTGGCAGTATGGCATGTCCGCAGGAAGGCCAAGCCTTTTCACAGTCCATTGTCCTTGCTGATGGGCCATCTGCCCTGTCTGGCTTTTCCATTGTTGTACCTGAAGTGTTAGCAGTGAGTGTCACCTGAAGTAGCATAGTTGAAATGCAGATACATAGTCAATATTCCTAACTTCAGCTATAGAAAGGATACAGGGCATGCACATTGCATAATCACATTCAGTAAATTATAACCTTGCCAATGATATCTCACATAAAGTCCACCTCAGTTATGTCATATTCATATCATAAGCATGTTTTAATAAAGAATATGGAGTGAAACATCACACCTCCATTTTTATATATTTTTTCTGCCAGATGGGACCATTAGAATTATCTAGTCTGACTGCCTGTATACTACAGAACATCAGGCCACAGAACATCACCTAGTAACTTCTGCACCAAGCCCATAACTTCTGTTTGAGTTACAGCATATTTTTTATAAAGACATCCAGTTTTGACTTAAAGAGTGCAAGTGCCAGAGAATCCACCAGGTCCATAGATAAACTTATTTTATTTAAGCTTTAGACACCCTGTATTTGCATTGAAACTATATCTCTGACTTGTATTCTATTGGGCTATCTGTCTTTATGTCCTTCTCTCTATCTATATCCATTTATTACAATAAATAGGTAGATTCATCTCTATTGGCTTTCCTACTGCAATCATCACCATGATATTTTAGTGCCCATGGCCTAAATGTTGAATAGTTCATTCTCAATCAGCCAGACTTTTCTTCATTTATGCTAGTGTAAATGTGGAGTAACTCCATTGATTTGAGCAGAGTTACTCCATATTTATACCAGTGTGAATGAGACTGAATGCTGGCCCAGTGCCTATGTATCTGCATTATCAGAACAAGTAAATGGGATTATGCGAAATAATCATTTGCCTAAAATAATCAAAGAATTTTATGGATTTTCACTGAGCGAGAAGAGCCATAACAAATGGGTGGGTGAGACCTAAAGACAGTGGGTCTAATGTGAGTGGTGATGAACACAGTGAAGGTTACATGCCAAGTGTAAAATGGGTGTAAATGATAAAACAGTTTTGGTTGCACTCATTTATGCATTTGTGCATATGATGGGTGCACAAAACAAGTGTAGCTTACACTGCTTTGATATTCTGGGAGGATTGAGACCTCCTGGTTCAAACTCAGCCCAGGGGCAAGCAGGTACATCTCCCACTGAAGCACACTCATAGTGGGCTAAATTCAGACTGGTTCACCTCCATGCATCCAGAAGAGAATAGAACTCTTCTGCTCCCCTGGCAATGCTCTTCAGGTACGTTCTGAAAACTGCGGAGCCGCATGCATTAGAATTACAGACAAACCCTCCAGAAGTATAACTGCCACTAAGCTGCAGGAGTGCAACTGCACAGTGAAATAATCCTTGGAATATTTTAAGAAGATTTTCACAGTAGTGTTTATTATCTAAATTCTAAGCTGCTCTTCTTAATGTCCTGGCTACTGTATGAACAGAGAGAAGGGAACAACAGCCAACTCTTTGAATCAGCACAAATGAAAGAAAGTGAGGGAGTTACTTGGGCTTTACACCAAGGTAACTGAGATCAGAGACTGGCCCAGTAAAACTACTGTCCTATGGAATGAGACACAGCCGGCCTGATTCTCTGCTGCTTTTCAACCCCAGTACTCATGTACACTTGTGCAACGGAAGTGCAAAATGCCATCACCAGTGGAGGATTTTATATTTTGCTCTTACCTTGCACAGGTATGTATGATAACACAAAGTGCAAGGCGGTGGAGATGCAGACCCATCGCTCTTGCTTCTGAGCTCCATTGATTTTATTGGAATTACTCCTGATTTACACTGCCATGAGATCAGAGACTTTATTGCCTATAACTAAAAGAGGGCATTCCTTTATATAGACATGAGGGTTGCAATTTGTAAAGCTTGACAGATTTGTTTACAAGGGTTCATGCAACTCGTTCCTTTGGTTTCAGTCACTCCCCCAAGCTTCATTTCTGAAATGCCCAATTACCACAATGTAAAACTTCATCAGGCCACTGACTTTCTCCTGGTTTAGCATCAGAATCCTACAAAACAGCAAAACTCAAGTGATTTTCATGAAAAACTATGAATTGTGTTTCAGTCAGCTCCAATATGCCTAGGTTTGTGTGCCTTGGAAAGGTCATGGTGAGCCTAGGCTGAGGTTACAATGAGAAACAGCAAGTTTCATGTCATTTCAGCTTTGTAATAGAAGCTTGGCTGCTTAGCAGCCTAAGCTGAACTGTTTATTGGGATAATTTGGAGAACGTGTGTTAGGATATGTATAAATATTGATGAATGGTGGTTTTGATCATAGCGATAGCTTCTGCTTCCTTCCCAACTGAAAAAAGGAAGCTCAGAGGTGCATGGTGAAAAATGGAGAAAAACAAAACAAAAATGATCCATGAAATAAATTAACCTTTTCTAACCTCAGGGATAAAAAAAAAAAAAATCTGTTCAGATTCAGTTTGTGTTTGGGGTGACATGGGCAGTGCTGCTCTTTGTGTTGTACCATTTCTGTGGCTAAATAGGTGTCGGTCTCCAGGCCTATCCAGCCAGCACCTTTCCCTAGCTAGCTTCACTTATAAATATCAACAAAAGACAGCTGGCAGCTGCAAACTATGATCCTGACTCAACCCCCACCCCAGATGACACAAATGGCCTCCATGGAAGTTAATGGGAATTTTGCTTGCTCTTTGGTGCATGTGGGAGACATTTACCCAGCAACTGTTTCATATCTGGCCTGTTGGCAGACCCCAGGAACGTCTCTGTGAGTTGCTGCTGTCTAATCTTTGCACACCTTTGAAGCTATGCAAGGCTGGTCTTAGGGGAGAAGTACGTTAGCTAATAAGGTTGGCCCCTGTGAAGATTGCAGGGAGGATTCTTGTCATGACTTTGTGTGAGTTGCAGCTTCTTTTATTTACAAAGGAACATGGAAAGGGGGTTAAGAAATTTAGAGGAACCAGATTCTCAAGCCACCCTGCGCACCCTGTCTCCCCTGTACTTGACTGCAAAGATTTAGAGAGAGACCAGTGCAGTGGATAAGGCATTTCTTTCCTGGGGTTGCTATTTAATTCAGTAACATGGGAGTTCAGAGTGGGATTTAATGTCATTGAGAATGATCATCCATTGCGCATTGTTCCTGCAGACCCAGCTCTGTGATCACAAGAACCTGCTGCAGGCTGTACTAAAAATAGGATGCAAACATCATTCCCTCCTCGCCAGCCAATCCCTTGTTGTGCTTAGTGTCATCTGGCTCCTACCCTGTAGCACTGAAGCTGTTGACAAGTCCTGACTGGCTGGAGAGGAGGTTAGTTTTCTTCTATTAGGGGAAGGAGATTTTTTCTCACCAGAAGTAAAATGATATAAATGAATGTATATGTACACAGCTTTCAGGAAACAATAATGGCACAAAGCAAAATAGAGTGTACTTGGGGGAGGGAAGGAGAGGTCAGGTCAAATTTGGTCCCAAATCTAGTGCCTTATTCTGCAACAGATAAACATCCCAGTGCTACTCAGACACTGCAACTCTGTGGAAGTGTGAGAGACCCTGACAGTAAAACTGGTAGGCAATGGCTAAAGGTGCTAATTGTTTACCCTCTAATAACCTAAGGTGTTAGCCTTAGGCATTACAGTAATACAAATACTAATAATATTTACAATATAGGCAAGGATGTTTTTTAATAAATATAGGGGGTGAGGTTTTCCAAAGAGCGGCTTCCATTTAGGCACATATATGAAGGGGCCAGATTTGCAAAAGTGCTCAGTGCCTGGCAGCTTCTATCAAGCACATCTGAAAAACTAGCCTATAGAATTTAACTGAACAGTATCCTTTTAGTACACACTGCCAGGGGTAGCTGAGTGTCAGCTTGTTGCAGTAGAAATGGGCAAAAAACCCAGCCGTTTGCTTATAATAGGAGTTGACTCAAAAATCTTATTCTTTTTATGGCTCCATAATTGTACCGTAGACAGTGCTTTTCAGAATATTTACAAGATATAGTCACTGCCACAGAATGTTTTTAATCTTAGACAAATACGCTACACAGGGCAGCGCTTCAAGTGCAAGAACTTTTGCCAGAAATGGAAATCAAACCTTTTTTTTGAGGTTCAAAAAAGTGAGGTTAATATTTATGTTTTACTGTTTTTCATTTTCACATCCTTCTGCGCTTCTGAGGTTGGGCTAGAAGTAGAAGTGCCAAAATCCTGAGTAGGAGCCTGTAATTACAAGATTCACAGCCTGTATTTACAGACTCATGACATTTGAAGAGCTCAGATAAGCTCTGCATTAGCATCAAAACTTATGGCTGCTTAACCAAACTTTGGAATACACTGAGTTTTATGTGTCATTAAATTGTAGTGCAAGTGCTGGATCTGCTCTGCTTTGTAATACAATCCTGTCACCCCCTTTCCCACCCTGCTTGACAACTAGGTTATGAAATGGAGCAATAAGTCTGTTGTTCTACTGGTTACTTGTCATCATGTGCATTTATTTTATTGTAGATGTGCTTAAAGTTTAGAAAGGTGCAGTATAAAGGGGGAATTTTCAGAAGCGCTCCATGGTGGCCTTATTCTGCTCCATTGAAGTCAAGGGTAAAACTTCCATTGACTTCAATGGAAACAGAACTAAGCCAACACTGAGTGCTTTAGAAAATCCACCTTAAATCTAAATACCTATACAAACTAGCAGAAACCAAGCAAGGTTTGTTGTTGAATTCCAGTGGAGTGCAGTGGAATTACCAGTAGGGAGGAATATGAAGTTCTGTAGAGAGGGCTTCTTGGTTCTCTGTTTCTCAGTTTGTTTTCTCCTTCAAAGAGACTCTCTGTTGCTGTCATTTAATTGTCAAAATATACTTGGCTCTGAGTGCAGAAGCAACTGCAGTGGAGTGAGTGGAAAGGCAAACCTTTTCATTTGAAAGAGATGGTTATCCACAGTCAGCATCTCAGCTTGGGAGAAACAAGAGAGGGGGTCCTTCAGACTGCCCTCCCACCTCCAGGAGGAAATGCATTACATTTTAAATGTGAATAAGAGCAAGAAGCTAATTCCCATAGAGAAGCATTTCAGTTAACACAGCCCTTTACGTCCCTTATCAGAGTGCAGCTGCAAGGTCTCTCTGCCCACTTTTATAGCTGTGGTTTTATCTAGATTTGGGCTGAAATTGGCACCTTGAATTCAAAACCATTCCAATGACATTCCAGCCTCCTATGGCTTTGGTCTTAGGTCATGACCCAGACCTAAAGGGCCCTATTTTCTGCTGGGATGCATTCAGGATATCAGAAATCTTGCGAGATCTCCATTTGGGGCCTAAATATCTCAGGTAAAGTTCCCAAGATGACCATGTCGAATCAAAACCCAAAGCTCTCACCCTGGTTCAGCCTTGTACCTTTGCTTCCCAGTCCAGATGCAAACCCACCTCCCTCTAGTTCTGTACAGATAGAATCTCCACTCCTGACTCTGACACTGAAGCTCCAGCACTGAGCAAATGCATGTGGCCTGCGTCCGATGCAGCGTGATATTCTGTGCCTGGGCTTTGCCATGCCAGAAAGGAAGGTGCTGTGAGAGAGTGTAGCTTTTGTTACATGAGGCATGGCCTAGGGAAGGTCTCTGGGCTGAGAATCTGAGAAAGAGGAAAAATAGGCATGTAAATAACTAAAAATCCCAGCTTCAGTGGTATTCCATATAACTTGGTAAAGGCACATCTCCAGATAAATGATATACGTAATCCTGCTCCTTTCAAAAGGCTTTACGTAACTTCCTCATTTTACTGAGAATTAATATTCCTCAAATGCCACCCTAGTGCAAGCTGTATTTATGCACATAGGTATAACTAGGGAGGTAAATTATACTAAAGGTCCTTTTTGTTTGTTTTAAGTGCAAGTACCACATAGAATTTTTTTATTAATTAATCATTTTTTAATATATACAGAAATATCATCTCTTGTTAACATTCCAAAGTCAGGGATAGCGAGATACAGGATGGGGCCAGGAACAACACAGGGAGCAATACGATGAATTGACACTGAGAAATCAGATTGTGCCGAGTAGCCCTCTGCCTCCTGGAGAGCCCCATCTTGCTTATGGGGCATTTAGAGCTCAGATTTCCTTGAATACATGCAACGAAGCATCTTTACATAGCCTATGATACTACTGCTAACCCCTTGGCATGACATCCTTGTCTTGTATAGTTGCTGATGATGCGACTTTTTACAGTCCACTGGTTAGTGGTTTCTTGTCTTTTTAGGCAGTTGAGTTTCAAAGTGATACAGTTCAGTATACTGCCACATGAATCCAATGGCCAGTAGCCATGGGGCTTGTCAGCCTCCACAGAGGACAAAAAGTTTCCTTCTTTTCAACAAGAACATATTTCATTTTGAGTATAAGAGCCAGCCTCCCCTTGGCAAACTCCTTCTTCCCTTTTTTTAACTAGCCTATTTTATGATGATCCACATTCTGGCATTCGTAGCATCACATTTATTTCTATGGAAGCAACTATGATCCCATAAAGATTTGCTGCGTGAATCAGGCATGAGGAAAGGAGCTGATTAGCAAGGCGGGTTCTCTCTGTTTCCCCCACCCCGTCGACAAATCCTGGTAAATAGCAAAGACAAAAAGTTATTCTAGGAGGAAAGATGGTCTTGTGGTTAAGGCACGGGACTGGGATTCCCTTATCCTGGGTTTGGTTCCTAGCTCTGCCCCAGATTCTTTGGGTAAATTGCTTATTTTGTCTATACCTCAGTTCTCCATTTATAAAACAGAGCTAATACCTCCATTTCCCCACTCTTTCATTTTCTTGCCTGGTATACTGTCGATTCTGAGGGGCAGAAAGTCTCTCTTACGCTGCATTTGTACAGTGCCTAGCGCAAAGGGCCTCAATCTATAGTAATAACAAGGTCTCATTAACACCAATAGAGTTGTATTGAAAAGATTTAAAACAATAGTCGTTTGCAGTGTCTGCCCACTTCATTTTGAATGGTCTCTTTCAGCATGTATTTAACAAGCCGTTCCACCTTGTATTTAGCTGTGATGCTCTGATTACCTTTCCCAGACCTGAAGAAAAGCATGAAAGTCTCTTTCACCAACAGAAGTTGGTCCAAGAAATTATATTATCTCACAGGCCCTGTCTCTAAAAGGATCATTGTCCGATTTAAAATCTGCAGTTTTCCTTCAGGTCACTTGCTGGAAGATTCTCTGTACCTTGAAGTCTTTAAACCATGATTTGAGGACATCAATGGCTCAGACACAGGTTTGATACAGAAGTGGGTGGGTGAGTGAGATTCTGTGGCCTGCATTGTGCAGGAGGTCAGACTAGATGATCATAATGGTCCCTTCTCACCTTAAAGTCTATGATTCACACAATTTGCCTAAAGTCACACAAGAGGTTAGTGGCAGAAATAGTTTAAGATCACAGGCCAGATCGTCTGCTAATGTAAATCCATTGACTTCAGTGGACAGCACCAATTTATACCAGCTGAAGACCCATATATTGTTGCAGGATTTTGGTTGCTATTGAACCAAAAAATAGGTCCTTCTGGTACTGGAAATGGCCCAGAACCAAAACCGTAGGGACAGATTTGGATTTGTGATTTCACATCTGCACCTCCAGCCCTAAGATTCAAAGAGGATTGGATTTGAGGGTCTGGTTTGGGTCTATTTCTCAGAAAAAATATTCGTATTTATTAAAGTTTTCCATCATCTGGCAGGAGTGCTGTACAGCTCGTTTTTCAGTATTTGCTACTGCTGCTGGTGGTAGTTTTGATGCATAATTTCTTTTTCTATATTTTCAGCTTTGGGAAAAGAGGTATTTAAAGTACCTTACTCCATCTTGATCCTATTCATTTGATTTTCAGTAGACTCTAACTCTTGGGAAGGATTTAACAGCAAAGTTGTCCTTGATGCCTAAATCCCAACCTCAAAATGGTTAAGGCACCTATTTTTTACAGAAGAGCTTTAAAGGCCACATTTAAAAGGATGATGCAATGGGCGCATCTGCAGATCCACACTGGGATGTGCAGACAATCTTGGCACACGCAGATCCAAGTAACTGGAAGCCTAGCTGCCCAGCTGTGATGGCCATTAGCAGTGAGGCATTCAAATGCAGCTGTTTGGTGGTGCGCCAGATGTCTATTTATTTTTACAGCATCACTCATCATGCTCTCCTGTCAAATTTAGGTAGAAAAGGTGAAGTCTTTCATTTAAAAATATCTTCCTTGTCTGCCTTTTACCAACTGATTTAGCACAACGAATGCTGGCTTGACTATTTGCAACCTGGGCTGCAATGGAGAATTCAGGTTCCTGTGTTATTTCCTGTTCACAATCCTTTCTTTATCTGTGTCGCTTCGGTTATATGTAGTGTTGTTGTAGCCATGTTGGTCCCAGGATATTAGAGAGACAAGGTGGGTGACATAATATCTTTTATTGGACCAGCTTTATTGGTCCAATAAAGATATTACTTCACCCACCTTTACACTTACTTCAGTCATGGTCTATGTATCTAATTACTTATTCGGCTGCATACCTGCCTGTAACTACCCCTTTGAAAAACAAATAAGCGGTTGAAAACGAACACATTTATCTAGCAATTTACATGGTGCTTTACAAACATAGATTACCGCACGTTCTTCCCCTGCCCCCCAGACTTCACAGGCTGGGTAAGACAAACACAAGACAACAGATCCTGGAAAGAAGGGTTGAAAGGAGTTGATGATGATGTCAAGGGAGGAGGGATTGCTTGAAGGGGCGTGTTTTGAAGGAGAGAGGATGAAAACTGGAAGTCTCTTCTAGACATGTGAGAAGGGGCAGGAAAGAGATTGTATATAGATATCAGGGCCAGATCCTTGGCTAGTGTGAATTGGCACGGTGCCATCAGCAACTTCAATTGAGCTACACCTATTTACACCAGCTGAGGATTCGGCCCGTACTTCTGCAGCATCCTAAATAAGGTTAAAGCAGTTTGTGGGTCTGCTTGCTTGCTTGCTTGCTTGCTTTTTTTAACTGGCAAAAAAAAAATTCTGTTTTCAGCTGTCCTGATTTTGGCTTTATTGATGCTTCCAAAGTGCGAGGCGTTTCCTCTGCTAACTTCCCATTAATATGTCCCTTCTAATTCTCACATTCAAAGATGAGGCAAAGGTAATAACAGTAATAATAATCTGACACTTTTTGAGAGAGTGAGAAATGTCAAGGAGGAACAGCAAAGACAAGAGGTTCGAAATCGTAACCCGTTGGCACTTGGCATACAAAGGAGATGAGAGGCAGGTTCCAAGCATGGTATTTGCCACTGAAAGAGAATTCGATATTTTCAAGATGTGTTTTCTTTTTAATAATGCCATTAATGCACTGGTGACAAGGAGGGAGGAGAAGCAGATAGAGCATTTTGGCATTAATGTTGCTTTCTGTCGTGTATAATAATGTACTAGTACTTTTAGGAGTATCTCGGAGCTTAAGGGGTGAAAGGTGACGTAATCTTTCAAGAACAGTGTTAACTCTACAGAGCTATTTAATGCAAGCTTGGAATAATGCAAGACCATCAGTTTAAGTGGACAATGTATGCATGGGATTGTAGTGTTTTCCCATTGCTGCGGGGGTTTCATCTTTTATTTCTTTCTCCCTTCCTCTCTTTTTCTCCTTCCACCTTGTTAGCTCAGCCAACCCAATTATAGTATCGGTTCGGTTGCTGGAGCTATGATGGTTCCTTATGCTGCCAGGATAAGTGCTCTGCTGCTCCTGACAATGGTGGCTTATGTTGTACTGCTCCCCTTTAAGCCTCTGGAGTGTCAATGTGAATTCATGAAGCGCAGAGTGTGTGTGTGTGTGTGTGTGTGTGTGTGTGTGTGTGTGTGTGTGGACAGCAGAGGGGATTGCTTTTGGAGGGCTTTTGTACATGAAAAGAGAAGCTCTACAAATCCTTTTGCACTTACCATTTTTTCCCATTTAAAATATCACAATACAAAGAATCTTGGGCTGTACACGTCTCTTCTCTCCTTCCCTCCCCCCTGTACAGTCTTGGTGTCTTGGAACAGACTTCAGGCCTCACTCTGTTGAAAATAGCAGCATTTGTCTGGGAGTGTGGTTCTGTGCAGTGAGACTTACATTGTGCTCTCCCCCTAAGTTTTGGGGGGTCCACAGGAAAGCTGCCAGGCATACTGCCAGTGTGGTATTGTGTCAGACCAAATTCTCATCCCTCGAATTTGGTGTCATGCTGTCTGGAGTGGCTCACAACTGTGAGTTGCAGGGCCGCCCAGAGGGGGGGCAAGAGGGGCAATTTGCCCCAGGCCCCGAGCCCCACAGGGGCCCCCACGAGAGTTTTTCGGGGCCCCTGGAGCAGGGTCCCTCACTCGCTCCGGGGGACCCGGAAAACTCTTGCGGGGCCGGGCGCAGGAGCTTCTTCGCTCCCGGTCTTCGCCGGCAGGGGGTTCTTCCACTCCGGGGCGGAAGGACCCCCCCGCCGGCGAATTACCGCCGAAGACGGAGCGGGACCCGCCACCGAAGTTCAGCTCGGTCTTCGGCGGTAATTCGGCGGCGGGGGGCTCCTTCCGTTCCAGGACCTGCCGCCAAAGTGCCCCGAAGACCCACGGCGGGGGCCCCCCGCTGCCGAATTACCGCCGAAGACCGGGCTGCACTTCGGCGGCGGGTCCCGCTTCGGCGGTAATTCGGCGGCGGGGGGGTCCCCGCCACGGGTCTTTGGGGCACTTCGGCGGCGGGTCCCGGAACGGAAGGGCCCCCCGCCGCCGAAGACCCCGGGCCCCCAGAATCCTCTGGGCGGCCCTGGTGAGTAGTGCCTATCTCAGGGCAGATTGTCAGAAAATGAGGGCAGATACTCCAAACTGGTGGTATGTTCTGTAATTAGATTTCACCAAACCAGTAACTACTGTGAACTCTGGGGTCACTATGCCAGTCTTATCATGGAGTCACAAACAGTCCCCTTAGACTGTCCAGCTTATTCTTGCCAAAAATAAGGGACTGTTTTCTTAGCAACCCTCCACCTGATGATGATGTTATTATTTATTTTTTTATTATTAAAGAAGAAGAAAACAACAACTCACCTACATTCACTAGGTTACCTTGCTACTTTTTGCAGCACTCCGCAACCCCTGATTTTGTGGTTTGTGTGTGTGTGTGTGTATATATATAATATAATGTATGTATGTACAACAAGATCAGGATTGCTGCAAAAAGTAGCAAGTGAACCTAGTGAATGTAGGTGAGGAGCTGTTGTTGTTTTTTAATATATATATTAAAAGGGGCTAATAATTAATAGACCCCAGATTCAATTGCACCATCTGTGGGAAAGTGTGGGTGAGGAATCACATCTGAATTTTGCACTTGACCCCTATGCTCTGGAGAAAAACCTTCTTTCCAAGGCCATTTTGTTCCATCTTTTCTGGGGAGCCAGTAACCATTCAAAAGCTAGAAGGGTACTCAGACTAGGCCCTCAATTTATAGCCAGGGAGGGTGAAAGTCTCACAATTCCAGTACACCCAAAATAAAGCCCAGGAAAGAGCTGGGAGAAACCCTTTTAGTAAAGCCTGGTGGTTGGTGACTCATGATGCATGCTGGCAGCCTGAGCTGCTTATGGACATTATCTCTGTGTAGAGTGAAATAATGTCCTTAGTGGGGGGAGGCCTGTTCCATGGACTTTGAATCATCAGACAGCCAGGAAAATGCAATGATATTGGACATATGCATTCAGCAAGTTAGTATCATTACCCTGTTCCCCATCTCTTGCAATCTTCTTCAAGTGCAGCGCTCTGACCTTTGATCCAAATACAGCATGACACAATGCAGCACAGCTACACAAGCCCTGGTACCACTTGTGGTATTGCAAAGTCAACTATGCTAATAACAAAGGAAACTGGAATAACTTAAGTGTAGCAGAGCAACCAGGCAAGTATCAGCTGATTTATTGCTGAGTAATTTGGCACAGATGAGCCGATTTTGATTTCTCTTATGTTTTTAGACCATCTTTTCCCTCCCGTTATATTTCTTTCTTCAAAATAAAATAAAATCAACCCAAACATCAGTAAGTTATTAAGCTGCAGGGGTTTCTGAGTAGCAGAGAGCTTCAGCAGATTGAGAGTTTTATTCGAGGTCGTTGCTTTTTCAAATTTTCTGTTCCAAAATGCGGTGTAGACAGATAAATATTTATTCAGTGTCTCTCCCTTCTCTTCCTCATTGCACAGGAGTGATCTAGCAATTCCAATCCCAGTATATTTTGGAAACGTGCCTTTCCCACAGGAAGTGCTGCAACACGGTTCACAATCTGAGAACATCCAAAAGGCAAAACTGTGTGTTCTTTCTCTCTCTGTCTCTGTCTCTCTCACTCACAGAGAGAGAGAGAGTCAAATACAATGTCCTGAGGACAGAATCACAGTAGTTACTTGGAAAGGAACTTCTGGGTCACCTAACATGCAAGTGCAGGATGGAGTCCCAAGATGGAGGAAATAACAGATGTTAGACTAACAATATTTTACATTTACAAGTGAGCCTGAAACTGGTCTGCTCTCCACAAAATCCGCACTTTGTAGTCTGTGGGTTGAAAGACACTGTGTGAAAGCAGTGATGGACCTGTGCTGCAGAATTAGGCTACAGATCCAGGTTACGAGCAACAAAAATATACAATAGAAGTGACATGCAAAAATTGCAATGAGGTGGCACGCAGCGGGGAGAAGGTCAATTTGGCTAAGGGCACTGGTACAAAACACTACTCTTATGCAAAGTGCCATCATGTGAAAGAAACAGAACCAAAAGAAAACCCGCATATTTAACTGTATGTTATACATTTGATCTGCCTGGCAAAGATCAAGGGATAAGATGCTGCTGGGCTTTCAACCTGTAGCTCTAGGAGAAAGAGGAGATTAAACATTGGTGTTCATTTAGGGCAGTGAAGTGATATGTCACACTTGTTGCGGAGCCCAGCATCAGGCTCTAATTTAATTCTTCATTTGGCTGTATCCAAAAAGCCAAGAGAAGAAAATGAGCTACAGATTAACAGCTTGTCTATATGGAGAATTAGTGCTCTTTGAGCTATAAAGTGCACTGCGGAACTTTCAGCGCCCAGTGGGCTTGGCAGAGTTCACAAGCTAAGCAGGTTCAGACATAGTCCCCCGTGGTACCTGTGAATCACCATAATGGCACCCCTTCCTTCTGGGTCAGTATGGAATTGATGCCCCAGTGTAATGTTGGGCAGGGGTCACTGTGCTGATGGAAATGTCGTCTTCCAGTTGAGGTGTAAAACTGACCAAAATCCATGGCATTTTCACAACAGTAGGGGTGTTAGCCCCAGGATCCTGTCCAAACTAATTTTATCCTTTGCTTACCTCATGCTGACCTGACGTTTTCAACTTGATCTAACATTCTTGTTCTTTCCGGTCATGTGGTGAGGTTGGGACCTGTTCTACCCCAGTGATAGATGCATTTCAGCAGCAGACTGAGCAGATGCCTGTGTATATACACTCCCGGGCCTTCCAGTTCCCCCTATCCTGCAGAAAGGAGGTGGTGTTTTATACAGGAACTCAAAGTTATTCAATGGAATTCACAATGTAGGGCAGGATATCCCTTGTATAAGAGGCGGGGTTTTAAGGCCCTAGGGTTGCTATACCTTTGAAAGTGCTTTGGGATCCTTTTGGAATGGAAAGCACTGTTGAAATATGAGAGATGTGTGTCTGGGAAATGGACCCACTGCTCATGCTCTCTACGATGCTGCAAACCCAAAGGACTGTGCTACCTCTTTGAGACACATTGTTGTGCTGGCTGCTCTTGGGAACGGGACGGAAAGGTTTTGGTTCTCAAGCCTGATGGTGCCTAGGGATATCAGGATTCCTCACACAGCTTTTTGGTGTCTTTACTCCCCTGATGCCTCATCCTGCTGCAGCCCTTTCACACCAGTTTCTAATGAGTGCAGAATGCAATAAACTTAAATAATGGAGAGTGAAGCCTAACTGAATCTTGATCTTCACTTTGTGAGACCCTCTTTCACGGTTTTGAAGCACGTGCCAAGTACTCCATGATTCTGCCTTGCTGTCCCTCATCAGCATGTCCTTGACAATGGGTGCTACCTTGGAAGTAGCACCCATGTCCTGGGGTTTAAACAGTTTAAGGCAGAATAGGATTTTAGCTCTTCAGAGAATGATCATCTTCTTCCCTCCTTGCCAGTGAGTGGTGTCTCTCAATAAGGTAATGCTTTTGGCCCTTTAACAGAGACAACAGCAGGAACGTGCAGGGATGGGGACTAAGGAATCCAAGGTTTGAAATAGACGTGAGGAGAGAGAGGTCATTTTCTCAATATGCAGGGAGCCCAAAGAACCAGGCTATACTGTTAAACTACAACCCTGAGTAGGCAGTGTCCTGCAGCAGAGTGCAACTCTGGAAGGGTAGATGCCATCCCCAGTTCTGCACCACATGCTAAGTAATGACCACTGCCTTCCCCACCCAGCGAACCCTGCTGGGTGATAGGGGTGGGGCATTACCCTGCATCCATCCTTCTTCTGAGATGGTTTATATCCCAGAAGAGTACAGTGAGATCAAGCCCTGCTGTCAAGAAACCACAGGAGCTGCATTTGTGTGGCTAGCACCTATGTGGGGTTGCGAGAAGTGGGAAGGCTCCTTGTGACCTTCCTCTTGTGCATTTGTGCTGAAGCCCAATCCAGTTTGGCCTTAAACCTCCAAAAGGCTCAGACAGGCAAAATTGCTGTGGCAGAATATGAAACTAGCAGGAAACTTTGTACACAGCCTGGGACATGGACACTCATTTTCCTAAGAAAAGAGAATGTTCCCCAGGACAATGGGGCTATTCCCTATTCCTTATTTTAAAAAAAATGCCATGGGTCTTTTTGTTTCCATCTTCATAAACTGCATGTGAGGAGTCTGAAGGACCTAGCTTTAATGTCTTGTCTCAAAGCTAGGTTGGGGAAGAGGGGAGATACAGCCACTGCCACTAATAAGATACCAAATGCATTTAAAGTGTCCTTTTCTCTTAAGCCAATCTTTTGTAAAGGTGAGCCCAAAGTACGCCGTTTGGATCCAGATTTCATTCTGCCCATCCTAGCCCAAAAATATAGGCGTTCCAGGGATTTGGATGGAGCCCATTTGTAGTTATTTGTCCTTCTTGTTTCTCAGCGGCAGTCAAGCATGTGGTTGCTTAAAGTAATTTGGCTGGGGGCTCAGTTAGGTCTGGGGTGGACTGGGACAGCTTGATTAGATTTAAAGCATCTCCTAGCCCCTCTGAAACTAGGCCATCATTTGTCTGCTCTGTCAGCTGATTTCTTCTTCACAATGAACCCCAAACAGATAATTATGCTGCCCATCTTTTCACTCCTTAGATCACCACAGCTGTAGATTTTATTATAAAGCTGTTTGATTTAATTTAGAGAATGATGATCATGATACGTATTGAGGAGGTTTCATCCAGCAATCTCAAACCGAGGCCCAACAATCTCTGTGAACAAACATTTATACTCTCAATGCCCCTCTGGTGTGCTAATTAAGTGTTATATCCAGTTTATGGATGAGCAAACTGAGGCATAGAAGTTAAGGACATAACTTTGTTCTTTCATGTTGTTTTTATACCCGGGGTACGCTCATAGCTATGGAGTTACTGCTGATTTGCACCAGTATAACTGAGAGAAGAATCATGCACTGAATGAGTTTTCCAAAGTTACAGAGCGAGTCACTGGCACAGGCAGGAATAGAACCGAGGAGTCCTGATTTCCAATCCCCTGCCCTGACTGCTGGACATTGTCTCTTATTTATTTATTTATATTTTTATTTTTATGTTATTTGCAAAAGCTAATCTGATAGTCTATATCTCAATCTTTTAATTAGTATCTGGTGGTGTTTTGTTTTATCACTCTGGCTTGTCTCTGCATCTCTTTGTAGTAGAACCATTTATACCTGGAAGAGTGATGAGGTGAAAATTAGCTCCAGAAGTTTCAAAAGAATGGTGCACTATTAAGATTGTTTCCATTGCAATAGGTGGATTAATCGCCACTACAAAAGAAAAGGAAAGAAAGAATTGTGTTGTGGCTCCTGGTGACTCGTGGAAGTTATCATTATCATAAGAAGATGGCATTGCCTTTAGCAGCTGCGAGACAGAAGTTAATTTAGTTACTTCTTTTGTGTGTTTTTAGACCCTTATAAAGTCTCCCTTGCTTTGTAAACTTTCCAGCACTTTTATATGTCACTACTGTGAACTCTCCAGGGATTTTTTTGCAAGAAAAATTTATCTTGGTCAGCACATTTTTATGTATTACTTTAAGCTTCCTGTACAGCAATGAGGACCTGATGGGTGTGGCCTCTCAGCATGTTAGCAACCTCACTTGTGGCACTAATACACCTCACTGGCTGTGGCTCTGTTCCCAGGGTACTGCACCAGCCTGGGGTGATTCTAGAATTGCGCTGCTGGTAACTGATCTTGAAAAGCATAAGCAAGAAGAGCATTGCTGCTCCCCTGGAATCAAGGAGAACAGAAAATGAGAAGGTCCATACTGATATATCCTAGCAGGGGGCATTGCTGTTAGCAGTAGAGCTAATAGACTTTGGAGGACTGCTGAGATAAAAGAATGAACAAAGAAAGCGAAATAGCGGGGGGAGGCGGAGAATCTTTTCTCTGCTAAATTTGTTGCTGTATTGAAGGCTGAAGGAGGATCCTGGAGATTTGTTTGTGCTGCTGTGTGCCGGCAGTTGAATAATAAGGGTAACCCAGGCTATAAATGGGATAAGACACTTAACCAAGGTGATTCTTCCTTACTTAGGGCCCAGTTCAGCACCTATGGAAGTCAGAGGAAAGATTCCTATTGACTTCAGTGGGCATTGGCTCCGACTTATATAAATAGATATGGTGTCTATTTGGGCTGAACACTGGGCTCAGCCCCATGGGGTCTGAGGCCCTTCTTGAGTATCTGAATGCACTCAGGTTTAAACCATTCACCACCTCTGACTGGAAGATTGGTGACGTCAGTCCTCCTTTTCTTCCATTTCTATTTGTCTAACAGCCTCTGGGCCTAACCCAAAGACCATTGAAGTTCATGGAAAGACTCCTGGTCTAGTGGACTTTGGATCAGCCCCTTTGTGAAGCCGTTTCTGGGCCTTATTAAGACTTCACTAGTATTGCTTGGGGTCAGAGGGCTCTCGGGTAGGGCCAGACACCCCCAGAGAAAGCTTCCGTTAACACTCCTGTTGCTCTGGTGGCTGGCATACCTTGTTTTGTCTCCTGTTATGGCATTCTGGGAATCCCAGGTGTATCCAATTCCATATCCTTTGTTAGCAGATTCCCTTTATGAGCACCGGGCACATGCAGGGATATTGCAGAGCAGAGGAAGAGGCAGATGCTATCAGTGCTCTGTAACTGCCAGCTGCTGATGCACATGAAAGCCTTTCAATTCCCTGTCTAACACAGGGCAAACGGAGTGTGATGTACAATTTATCTCAGATGACCAGGCTCGTGGCTGGCATCCCGGTTCAGATGTGCACTATACCTGCCACCGTGACAGCCTGATGGCCATTTGGTATCATAATAGGATTTGCTCCATGTCTATAAACTGTTATCCTAAATATCATCCCAAATCCTTTGATGCCCGGTGACAACCTGTCTCGTTAAGTCTTTTTCTGAATAAAGCTGTATGAATTCAAATCGTAGGGATTTCCATGTATACTGAGTACAGTTGAGTTATATTTTATGTGTCTTTTATAATAATGATGCAGTTAGATCTTATTCTAACAATGAAGGGACTCAAACCAGAGAGGAGACTCGCTGTAGCTGTGTTATAAATAATGCTGGCAAGCTGTTTGGGATTATCAGCAAAAGAACTTGTTAGCCTCTTGGAGAACAGATGCTTAATTAGAGTTGGGTGACACAGATGGGCGCCTATTCAGGGGAAAGCACCTGTTTTGGCCTTGGAAAAGAGCTGGCACCAGTTGGTATGGCTTTTACCACCTTACCCTTGTGACAATGTGCACAAATCCTCATCCTAAGGTGCCAGGGGCCTAATTCTACCTTCATTTGTGCCAGTGTACATCAGGAGTAATGCTGCTGAAGTTAATTATGTTACCCAGGTGTAAAACTGAGGTCAGATTCAGGCCTCACATTTTATATTTCCAAATCTCTCTTGTTTTGGAAATCACCTTCACCAAACAGTGCCCTTCAGCAGGGTTTCAGTGTTCAGCGAGACAATGGACATCCAGATGATAGCATTCTCAGCATGATGAAATCAAGGAAAAGTAATCCTTTGGGAAGGGGAAACCTGGGACACATTTGCAGATGAAATAATAAAACCATTTTCTTCAGTCCTATTTTGACTTCTAATAAAGGGCTGTGAGAGCTCAACATCCCAACTTGGCCAAAATTTTGGATGGTTTGAATTGGGGCTAGGGGTTTGGTTTGACCAATGTAAGATAGGCAGGAGATATCTTCAGGGGCATTTAGATCCGGGGATTCAGCCCAGAGCTTTCATTCCAGGAGGCTGCAATTAGTGGTTTGTCGCAACTGGGAGGTGGGTGGTCTGACTTAGTGGCTGGAGCAGGAGTTGGGAGCCAGGAAGCAGACTGGTCTGGATACCAGGACACTAGAAACTGAGACAGGGCAGGGGGCAGACCAAGAGTTTTATGTCAGGAGACAGGTTACCAGGAGATCAGAGATTGAGAAAGGTCAGAGGCGCAAGATCAAAAGATAGGCAGGGTCAGGATAGCAGAAGGTCAGAGTCAAGGAGCAGGTAGCACAAAGGAGACAGTCCTAAGCACAGATAACTTCTTGTTCCTCTGCTTGGTTTAAGCAGAAGCAGGGAACCAGTCAGGACCGTCAGAGTTTCACCAATTAGAGCCCAGGACTGGAGTCCTCTGCCGAAGTTGAGCTTCCAGTTCTGGCAGCTGCTAACAGGTCAGTGGATGATAAGTTGGAACGTGCTGGCTCCTAAGAGGACTGGGGTATTAAACCTCTGGCCCTGACGTGGTTATAACAAAGTTCTGGGAGTCAGGACTCCAGACTTCCATTTCTGAGTCTGCAACTGACCTTGGGTAAATAACTCCCTTGAGTTGTCGAACACCACCCAGGAAGTACTGACTGCTTTCGGCTCCTGTGGATTTCCAGCTCAGACCTCTATTTTTGAGTACCCAAGTTGAAGCATCTGTGGCCTGAATTTAGAGGTAGTGAGCCAGTGATGCTCCCACCAACTTCATTCAGAGCTGTGGGTGTTCCACATGGCTGAAAATCATGCCCTCAGTGTCTCAGAATGGACATCCCAAAACTGAGACCCCCAAACATGGAGACCAGTTATGAAAAATTTGGCCTGTAGGCACCTCCCTCTGGATGCCAAGGATCCTGAAATTTCCTCTTGAAAGAGTATCGGACCTGTGGTATCTTTCTCCATCCAGCAGTCTGTACTGGGTCTCAGTCCTGTTCCCATTGAAGTCCATGGGACTTCTGAGATTGTCTTAATTGAGAACAAGATGAGGCTCATCTGGAAGTCTAGCATTGTTTTTATTTATGTGTGTATAGATATATGTGTATATTAGTATTTAATATTATTGTATGGTTATTTGTATAGCACTCGGGATGCCAAACAAGTAAGAGAAAAGACAGTTCCTGGTCCAGAGAGTTTACAATGTAGTTTCCTGACAGGATGCTACAGGTGGATAAATCAGACAAATGGGGGAATGGGTAGAATCAGGAGACAAGGTAACAACAAAATAAACAGAGGTCACTTGCCTAGGTGTAAACGGCGAGTAATAAATATGGCTGCATCCCATCTTTGTAGCTAGACTAGATATCAGTGTGGTTTTTAGAACCTTGTTAGTCCATCTAATTTATCCTTTATGCAGCTCTTTTTATTAAAAACTGAATAAAGATAACTACTTTATTCCCCCCACACACACACACGCACACCCCATACCAAAAGATCCATCCATTCAAACCATCTGGAAGAGCTGTGTTCCTAGCGTAGGTTTAACAATTACATAAGTGTCTAAATCCCATTTTCAAAAGTGACTTATATGTCTACACTGTAGTCTCAGATGTGAGCCCAACCTCCCCCCACCATCCACACACAAATCTGTCTGACTTGGGTCAGCAAGCAGTCAGGACCCAGGTCCTAGGACCCTGCTGTGGGGGCGAGGGGGATCAGAGACCGAGCCTTCTGAGACTTGGGTCCGAGCCCTGTCATTTTGTAGTGTGGATGCATGCAGATCCAAGTCAGAAGGTCTACATAGTGAGGTATGGACACGTTAGCATGATTCTGAGACCCAGGTCTAGTAATTGTAAACCCAGGTTTACAATGCAGTGTGAAAATTCAAGCCTGGACTTGGAAACACCACGTCCACAAGCGCAGGTCCCACAGACCCGGATTTACAATGCAATGTAGACATACTCTTAGGCAATCAGGAACCTAGCTCCCATTGAAAGTCAATGGGATTTAGGCTCCAAAGTCATTTTGGCATTTTTGAAAATCGTACCATATGTCTTACTGCCTTTTGTGGAATAACTTGACAAACCTAATTACCCATCCTAGCTCTCAGATTTCACGTAGACCTCCATTCAGAATCAGGGAGTGAGTCTTGGATCTCTAGTGAGCAACCTGGAAATGAAAAAATGAAGAAGTCAAAGTCCTTTTGTCCACATATACTCCAAAACTAGAGCTTTATGAACTACAAAAAAAAAATCAAAACATCTTTACAGGAGTTTGTAGTACAAATTACCCTATTAAATACCCCAATATTTTCCATGTTTATTAAGTGAAAAACATGACTAGTTTATTAAGGGAAGGTAAGACAAAGTGCTCAGTAATGAGTTATCTTCAGAATACATTTTCTCCGGGCTGCTGTTGCTGCTTTAACTTATCATAGAGATGGTTATTTTGATCATAATTGAAGTGGGTGGCATGATTTTCTGGGCATTTATTTTGTTTAAAAATGAATGAATCTCTCTCATAAAAACAAAACAAAAAAGGGTAGATAATTAGCATGCAGTAGTTAATGGGTAATTTTTTAAGCAAATGAGCAGAGTTCAAACTTTCTTCTGAATTATATTTGCATTATCTGAACTTATTATTTTTTGCTGTAGTGGAAATGAGTTTTTCCCACCAATTATTCTTTTAATGGAGGAATCTTCCCACTGAAGCTAATGGACAATGATTTGCTGATAATTTTCATTTATTTTTGGGTGGCCGCAGGTCAGGTTTTGTTACAGTACAAAGTTCCCGGATTCAGGAAAAACTCCCAGGCGTTTCTGAACTGATGATAATATGCTTTTATGGACTTCATGAATATTCTGTTACCCCTTTTTGACCAAGCGGCTACTCAAAGTTCGGGGCCCTGGGAATGTCCCAGTTGGAAGTAGAAATTGATGATGGAGCCAGGTATTTTTTTTGATACTGTCTTGTTTATTTATCAGGAATGTACCATGTCCTTGTGATGGGGTGTATTTAGCCTTTGTGGCTTCCTGCTTGGAGTCCCTAGGTCCTATTACACCCCACTTCAAGAAGCAGCAAACTGAGAGGAAAGGAGGGGTTCATTTGGACTTCGTGTTTTGCCTCTCCCTCTGCCCTCCATAAACACTTACCCAAACAATACTCAGCAAAACTCTCTGACCACTCAGTCCACAACTCCTGAGTGGGTTCACAACCCCTTTTGTCTTAGGTGGGGGGTTCCTGACATTTATATTAATTGAACTAAGGGTGTGTTCACCCAGTCTGAAAGAGGTTTGTAACTGGTGCAGTCACCCACACGTCTCAGTATAACAGCTCGAAAGCCCCATGCGGAACTCCAACCTAGCACTTGGGATATTTTTTTCAAAGATTTGTAAAGCAGGGACTTTAACAGATGGGTTTATGAATTGGGTTTCATAGATGATCGTGAAGCTTTAAAGACTGTCATTAACTTTTTGCATCTAGATCACAACATGGAAGTGTTCCATTTTATCATGACTCAGTTACCTTATAGTCTTTGGGGCCAATCAAAACCCTATTGAAGTCAGTGGAAAGAACTTCATTGACTTCAGGGTCTTTTTGGCCACTGTACCCACCATGTGTACTTCCATATTTCCTTTGCAAGCCCCAGGAGGTGGAGATGGTATTTTCATTCAAAACGACCTTGACAAATTGGAGGATTGGTCTGAAATAAACAAGATGAAATTCAATAAAAGCAAGTGAAAAGTACTTCACTAAGGAAGGAAAAATCAAATGCACAACTACAAAATGGGGAATATGGCTAGGCGATGGCACTGGGGTTACAGTGGATCACATTGTATATGAGTAAAAAATATAATGCATTTGCAAAAAATGGCTAATACCATTCTCGAGTGTAATAATAGTAGTGTCATGTTTAAGAGGCACGTGTAATCATCCTGCTCTACTCAGTACTCCAGCTGAGGTCTCACCAGTGCCATGTCCAATTCTGGGTGCCACACATAGAAAAGATGTGAACAAATTGAACAAACGCCAGAGAAGGGTAACAAAAATGATAAAAGGTTTAGAAAACCTGACCTATGAGGAAAGGCATGTTTAGTCTTAAGAAAAGAAGACTAAGCAGGGACCTGATAAGTCTTCAAATATGATAAGAAAGTAAGAATGGCCATACTGGGTCAGATCAATGGACCTTCTAGCCTAGTATCCTGTCTTCTGACAGTGACCAGTGCCAGATGTTTCAGAGGGAATGAACAGAACAGGGAAATTATCGAGTAATCCATCTCCAATCGTCCAGTCCCAGCTTCTGGCAGTCAGTGGCTTAGAGACACCCAGAGCACGGGGTTTATTAAGGGCTGGTATAAAGAGCACTGTGATCGATTGTTCTCCATGTCAAAGTAGGACAAAAAATAATAGGCTTAATATGCAGCAATGGAGACTTAGGTTAGCTATTAGGAATAACTTTCTAACTACAAGAGTATTGTGCTCTGGAAAAGGCTTCTAAGGGAACTGTGCAAGCCCCATCATTGGAGGTTTTCAAGAACAGGCTGGACAAACACCTGTCAGGGATGGTCTAGGTTTACTTGGTCCTGCCTCAGTGCAGGGTGCTGGACTTGATGACCTTTCAAGGTCCCTTCCAGCCCTACATTTCTATGATTCAGTGATTTATTTTTCTTTTTTACTCAAGATCATTAAATTTGAGTTTATAAACCAGATTCTATTCTCAGTTATGCCACTACAGACTAAGAATAACTCTTGGGGTTGCTCTGCATTGAGACCAATGTATTTTCAAAGGCACAAATAGCATTTCAGTGCTTAACACCCATTGACTTTTTCTGCAAGTTAGACACCAAACTGCCATTTGTGCCTCTGAAAAATCTCCCCCTTCATCTTTAACACAATCTGCTTTTCTTTTAGCCCTGTCTCCTTGCAGGCCTCTTGTATAGCTCTCACTGTGCTTCTCTCCCACATACGCATAACAAGATCAAATATGGCCAAATTATGTCGTCAGCTTTAGCACAGCTCACAGGCAGGTAACCTTTACACTGTTGACTTGAAGGTGTATAAATAGCAAAATGGTTCAGACAAAGTTATTTTTATCCATCCTCTTTACATCAAAAGAGAGTCCCAAAAAACAATAGTAACAAGCCTAGGGATTTTATCTGATCTAAGAGGTGGGAGTTTAGCTGATGTTTCCCCTGAGGTAGGGACGTATAATAAGTGTGATACACAGGAGGGCTGGTAAAAGACTGATCTTTATTTCCTGGTCTTCGTCACCAGATATGGACCAGTATTCTAAAAAGTGAACACCTCTATCCATAAAGCTGTAAATAAAATAAGGAAATTGTATTGTTCCTTCAGATGAAGGCACAGAGTGGTGCAATGCTGGAGACAAAAATGATGTTTGGGAGGATAGGGAGTCAGGGGGGAAAATCATTGTCAAGGTGGGTCTGGGAAAATGTTTTTCAGGCTAGCAAAAACCAAAGTCGGATCCTCTAGGCCATTGGATCCTCAAACTAACAAGCCTGAAGCTGGGGCAGTCATCACGTTTCTGTCCTGCACAGTGGGGTGGGTGCCTTTCTTACTCTCCTCTCTCTGTTGTACGTTTGTGCCGTTCACTCCCCAAAGTCTGAGACCAACACAAAAAGGCTCTGCTATCTTCAGAGCTTGGAGCAAGTTGCAGAATGGCACCTGATCCAAAACAAGTTGAAATAATATTGCTTCGGCGGGGTGTGTGTGTGTGTGGGTATGCCTCTCTCTCACTCGCTCTCTCTGCCTTGCGTCCCCAGGGACTCTTCTAGCCTGTGAGCTAAAACGCAAGAGTAACAAGCATGATTTCATATCAGGAGACTGTAAAGAACAAGCTGGGCTTTGTCATGCGGCGGAACTACCCTTTACCACAAGATCGTGCTCTTTACAATGGTTATAATTGTCTTCATGCTAAGACAGTAGCTAGTGGCTACCAGTTTTCTTAGAATCTTTTATCCTAGGTTTCTGTTCTAATTTATGCTTTCAAAGACACTTTAGTTTTCACACTGAACGTAGCAATACCTAAATACCCTTAAAAATCTAGGCCAAAGTTTTCCAGTTTTAATGCTGTGTCTAGAAAGCTGCTGAGCAGGCACAACTACATGGGTTTGAGCCTGTTAATGACTATATTGATCATAGCTGTTACCAACCCCTGGAAGGACGAGCTAATCTGCACAATGATGAAACTGGGCCAATCTACCTGACCTCAGAGCCTCTGTTGGATCTCAGTGAGATTAGGATATTGTGTACCATTATGGGGCCAGTGATGGGAAAATGGGAAAGACTAGTGGTAGATCTCTACCAAAAAGGGGGAAGCTTTGGGCTTTCGCTTTGGAGTAAAGATGCTGATAAAGCCCATCCACTCCACAGTGCCCTGGCTGGCACTCAAGTCCTGGATGACTTGTTTAAACAGAGCAGTGGTGGAAGGTGCTGTGTTTCACAGCTAAAGAACTTTAGAGTATGGTTCTCAGCTAAACAGTTATCTCTCTAAGACGGTGGTTCTCAACCTATTTACCATTGGGGACCGCATATTTGGCCCACAATGTGTTATGCTAATAAACAAAGAATAAAACTTAGGGAAACCAAGCTTAGCCTAGTTTCCTTGAAACTTTAAAGTTTAAGAAGAGCAAGTTTCGCCTACAAATAGTAGCACTCATTGTAGATAGATAAAGTGGAAGAAGTAAGTGAGAAATGGAGATAGAGAAAAATGGAGAGAATGGAGATCTAAAGCTAGTAAGAAAATGGAGATAATGGAGAAAATGGAGATACTCTATTGAGGTGGTTACCTCTTTTATAGGGCAAGTACTGGACCTCCTTCCTCTTATGCCCAAATTTCATTCCTCACCCTCAGAAATGTTAGGGTACACTTACCCCATAGGCTAGTATGTATGTGCGTATTGATGACAGGTATGTATGCACATAAGTCTCTTGTGGTGTACTTGTTAAGTCTGTGGGAACCCCCCCCCCACATGCCATTTGTTATTGTCTATTAGTTTAAATAAAAGGTCATAGACATAGGTGTGGGTACTTATCTATTTAGGTAACAAGATATAGTTCAACTTTGCTTTCTGAATAAAAGGTCTTAATATAGATATGCTAACTTTGCTTTAGCTTAACATACAGGATATGGCCTGTAGGTCTCTTGCATTACAGCCAAACTTACTTTAATATAAATCTATAAACCTATTACAATAAACCAAATACTTCAACTATATATATACACACACATAAGCAAGCAAGTTAGTCCTATAGGCTACAGTGGGCCGCATCCAATATTACCTCTATGGCCCTGAGAATATCACATGGGCTGCACCTATGTGCTGATTGGGCCACAAGTGGCCCGTGGTCCACAGGTTGAGAACCACTGATCTAAGGGATATATGGCCCCTGTTCGCATAGTATTTGAGCTCCTCACGATATGTAATATATTTATTATCTTCACAGCACCCTTGTGAGGTTGGGCAGTGCTACCATCCTTATTTTACAGCTGGGCAACAGATTTTCAGATGCAGATAGGCACCTAGTGGGATTTTTAAAAGTGCCCAAGTAGGTTAGGTGCCTGGCTTTCAATGGGAGTTCCTCCTAGACATGTATCTGCCTTTATAAATCTGGCCCAGAGAGACTAAATGATTTGCCCAAAATCTCTGTGGCAGAGCAGAGACTTAAAGCCAAGTCTCCTATTTCCCAGGCTAGCACCCAAAACAATAATTCTACATTTTTCTTTAAATAAATCAGCAGTCAGAATGTATATATTAGAACTCCTGTTGCTATTGCTCCAGAGCTACTGAAAGAGCCCTATTCCCAAAGCATAAGAGAGGGCTTCCAAGGGGATCAATCGTTTCCCTACTGATATGTCTTGAGGACTCCCAACTTAATAGACTTGCACATTCAGCTACTTTATTGCAACTGCTAGAGCAGCACTAAGACCAATTCTCCAGATGTATCCTGGCAGGAAACTGGTCAGGAGCGATTAAAAGTCAACATGGAATCAAACCAACAAGATCAAGGCAAACTGCAGTAACATGTTTTGTTACATCTACGTGATGGGGGAGTTCTGAGGCCTAATTACTGTTTGTGAAGCAGTTTGAGATCCTCAGGTGGAAGGTGCTACGTATAGTATACATACAGAAAAAGCCCCCAAAATGAAATGTTTTGTTTAATTTCTGTTTAATTTTTCTCTTTTGATGCTCTCTCAGAATCTTGAAAGTAACATTTTTATCATCACTTTTGGTCCATTTCCATTTAGCATATGGATCTTTTTAGGAAAGGGTTATTATAATCCAGAGGATTTCTTCCTTAATAATAATAATTAATACAAAATTAAATATGTCTAATTGATGCTAATGTCCCTAATGAGAGATGAGAGATGTCTTTGCTAGAGCAGGGACAGTCACACCCTAACTGACAAACTCATGAACCTATCTTGAAAAGTTAGAACTTCAGATTTTGGAATAGAAAACCAAAAAGACCCAAAAAACCCCACCGCAAAACAACAACAAATAAATTTTTAAAATTTACATCATCACACCAAAGTACTAAAAGCGTTTGCCAATAAAATGGGATAATACTTTACATTTGTTAATCCTGGTGACAGCAATAAAGAGAAGATAAAAACTGGTTAAGCTGTAAATTGTTGAGATGCTTCTCTTGTGCCTCACACCACCCTCTTTGGAAATTAGCCACTTGCTTTATGGAATCTCTAATTAGCATAATCCATTGTTACCACTCCACCATCAATAAAATAAGGAGGTTTATTTAATATATTTTACTGTGTATTAAAAAACCAACACCCTTTCTATCTCTCTCTTTTTTTAAAATGATAAATTCATAAAGATTTTGGAGATATCTTAACTCCTGTCATGTCTTCTCTTTAATAGCCCCAAACCCACCTGCTGTATGAGAATGAGGTAACTACAAATTAGGCTTCTAACAAAGGATTGTACCAATCATTGGTCAGTGAACCCCTCATCATAAGAGGAAAAGAAACTGAGCTGATGCATGTGTGGAAAAGAAGCTCAATTTAGTAGACACACTTGCCATTTGGGCTTAAAATAAACAAACGTCAGCAAATAAGCCAGAAATGGATCTAAATAGAAAACAGGAGATGCTCACCAAGCTGCTAACAGTGGCTCCTTCAGTCCCATCTTTGGCTGCGTGTTCTCAGGAAGTTGTTCTGGGGAGTGAGATCAGGGGCCTTACAAGTACAGAATATACAGAACATATATTCATCACATTGTGGCTACAGGACATTATAAGACTCACCAAACCCAGACAAACCTTCCATTATGTAACCTAGAAGACACCAAACTCTCCTGGCTTGTATGTTTCAGTATAAACTTGGAATCCAGTCTATAGTCATTGAAAGTTTCATGTTAAGGTTCATAACTGGGTCCAGTATCAAGCAGAGAATTGACTGAATCAAAACCCTGCATGTAAATACCCCTGAACTGTGGTGAGGTTCTGATCCTGGTACCATGCTTGCAATTGTCTCTTAACTTTATAATGGGCCAAATCAAATTGTGAGGAAGTTTGGATTCAGATATGATTATTGTGGCTTTGGTCCATCTGTAAATTTGAGCATACCAGGGCCAGTTGATGGGTTTGCTTCATGAAACTTGACAGTCTGATTTAGATGCAGATTGTTATTGAGTTTGTGCATACCTGAGAGTCATTTCAGAAATCTAACTTTACAGAGTGAGACTCTAAAAGATTTGTGTAGATCTGGTTTCAGAGCTGGGAACTGGCAAACCAGTTCATTTAAAATATATGAATAGTTTCCTTCTCCCCCTCCATTCCCCACCAGTCCCTGGAATTTCTCTCATTTGTAGAATTGAATTTGAGCCAGTCTTGAAAAATGCGGAATGTTCTGATAACTTTTTAGTTCCATTTTTACGCCTCTTCTCTTAGAGTAGTTTTAGGGGGATAAGAACTGGAAATGCCCAAGTACTATGAGAGGAACTGTTCTCTCCATATTGCCAACCAGAATTGGAAGTATCAACCTCTCAGAGAGTATATGATGGAGTTACCTGGCCTCAATGATCCAGGAGTTTCTTTCCAGTCGTATATTCCTATAGAAGAGAGGCTGTTCCAGAGCAATCTCCAACCCAGCTTGGAATAAACATTCAAATCAAACCCTCACTCTCAACATTTTGAAGCTTCTTATCTCACCTTTCTTTAAGAGTGGGTGATTTCATTTATATGAAAGTTATTGCTGGTTTCTGAAGGGTATTTCATTATTGTAGAATGCAGAGGATTACTATTAATTAATAGTAATAAGAAAAAATAGGCTGACGGGCGGCAGAGAAGCAGTGAGATCTTCAGCTGACTTATTCACAAGCAGCACCATTTTCTCAACTCAGTCATAGTTATCACACTACATATCTCAGGATATTCCTGATTCTGCTCTCATGCCAGATTTACATTGAGGTTAATGGAGTTGCTCCTGATTTACACCACTGTAAGTGAATCAAAGGCAGGCCCAAAGGGTGCTGCTGCAGTTTTTGTGTATTCTGGCCAGACATCATCTGTTAAACTTAATATCTCTGTCTAAACAAAGGGTCGGGGGGTCCCTTCTAGACTGAATCCCATTCCCATCCTTCTTGGAAGGAGAGACAATGTCCATCAACTTTCAGGACCACAAGTGACCAAAAAAAAAAAAAATCCTTCAAGCTATGACGGGTGAGTGAAGGGCCACTTCTCACCTTTAAGTGTAATGGAATTCCTTCCAGACGCAGGCACACATGCTGCCAAAATGTGAGAAAAACAGACGGCTTGACTTGAGAAGCCAATATGTCTGCCTCCAAAGTCAGGAAAGACCTTGAATGATGACAGTAATAGCCCCTCCTCACAACAGTAAATTTTCACATCACCTATTGAAGTTGCCAGACTTGTAAGCCCACTTTTAAATAATGTTTAAACCCCACCTCCTTTCATACACAGTGTCCAACTCACTCATTGGTGTTCTGAGCTCATTCCTGCTGGGATGCGAGTTCAAATTCAAGGACACTGAAAGCAAATGAAAATTACTGCTTCTAAAGGTCAGCTAGGAAGCAGGCAGCCTGAGATAAGCCTGTATATGTGAGGATAGACTCTTTCTTTAGAGGTCTCCACAAGGCAGTCTCGCTCTCCCTGAGTCACGAGAGACTCTTCTTAAACTCAAGAAGGACATGCATGCATGTGTGTGCACACACCTTAGACTTACTGTGCTTTTGTTGTCCAAAAAGCCCATTCTTTCAGGCTATGCAACCTGAAGTTTAATGTAACAAAACAAACCAACCAAACAAAACCCATCAACCCACTTCTCAGAGGCAGATATTACACATTGGACAGCTCAGCATTTAGCAGGGCTGACCCCATTAGTGTAGCTAAAGAGTTGCAGATCATGTCTCTGTGATCATTTTTTTGAAAGGATATAAAATTATTCTCTTTCTTTCTCTTCTCTCCTCCACCTCCCCGCTGCTCTCTCCCCCCTCCCCCCATGAGAAGCAAAAATCTGTGACTATGTCCATATGGAACTGAAATATGCTGCAGCATTGGGCTGAGGGAAAAGGGAGTCCTTACATAAGCCTAAACCCAAATGCTGGCACTTTCACAACAGAATCTAGTGCTGGGGTTTAGCTTGGGAAGGATTTTGAAAAGCCTTTTGGGTCACCCCTCTCACCCTAGTTCTTTCCCTTGTTTGTCCTGCAAAGAGCTGATGTGTGTGATTTTTTTCAATTTCTAATTCTCTTTTTTTAAATTATTTTTTAAAGCTGATATCTATAAAGCTAGAAAATGGCTCGCTTTGCTTTTTTCTCTTTCTCAAATCACTGAGCCATCTGTGGAAATGCCACAATTCAAGCCATCTCGAGACAGAATCCAGCTCTCTGCCTTGTGATCTGCATGTCAAGGTGAAACTGCAATAAGATAATAATGTCACTATCCCCAGAAGGCAGGCGGTAAAAGATACTAATTGCATTTCACTGAAGGCTTCAGAAACACTCAGCAGCTGGAAAGCTGAGAAGAATTTTGATGCTATTCTTATAAGGGAAGATTTTTTTCCCCCTTTTACTGTTTGTAAATCTATTACAGAACATGGGGAGTGGAGGTGGGGGAGGAAATGTATAAAACCAGTTAAACGCTTAATGTTTCCCATTATATTTTGTGAGCTGTAGGTGGTCTAGAGTTTATGAAAATATAGCACATTCCCTTGTTATCAGCAATAATAATTTTTTATTATTTATTGTGAATTGTTATTTTATACTTTAAAAGTCCCCGCGCCAAGGCACTAAGGGCTCAGCACTTACAGTTAACATTTATTATTATGAGTAGTAGTGTGTTTTTAAAATAGTAACTAAATAATCTAAAAATAACACATCTAAAAAGCCTAATGAAGTTTTACCATTGCAAAAAATATGCAAGAAAGCAGGTATCCTACCGAACAGTTGATACTGATTAAAATAGAAAATCTCTCAGGAAAGAATATATTATTTCAATCCTTTTGAAAAATGGATGGAGGCAGGGCTGGAGGATTCATCTAAGGAGATCAATTCTACACCCTAGGGACAATACAACCAAGGTTGGGGAGAAACAAGCCCTCCAGAATGACCCTCAAGGATAGAGGTCTGGAATATAGTCAATTATATCAAGAAGGATGAAGGGGGAAAAAAAAAGCATTTTGGTGAAAGAGTGGATTAATGGAGAAATGGATGATCTAGTTGATTTGGTCTTTTACAAAGCCTTTGACAAAGTTCTTCCTAAGAGACTGTTAGAGAAACTAAGTAGTCTTGAAGTTAAAGGCAAAATACTGTCATGGATCAGAAACTGGTTAAGAGAGGGAAAACAAAGAGAAGGGATAAATGGTCAATTTCCATCATAGGCAAAGGTTAACAGGACTCCCTGGGAGCCCTAGTCTTGAGTAAGGAGCTGAAAAAGAATATGAACAATGAAATAGCAAAGTTTGCAAGCAGCCCAAATTTACTTAGGTTAGTCAGGACTAGGGAAGACAATGAGGAACTTCAGAGGGACCAAGCAAAGGTAGGTGAATGGGCAGCATGCTTGAGGATGGAATTCGTTTTGGCAAATGCAGAGTAATGCCAATTGGAAGGAAACCTTTGAGCTACTCCTACATACTGGTGGGTTCTAAATTAACTATAACGGCTCAAGGAAAAGACTTGAGTGTCGATGTGGACAACTCAGTGAAAATCTCTGCTCTCAATGTGCAGCCGCCGTCAGATAAGCAAAGAAAATGTTAGGCAGTATGAAGAATGGGATTAAAAATAATGCTGAGAATATTATAATGCTATTATATAAATCAGTAATATGGCCTTGCCTGGAATACTGTGTTCATTTCCAGGCAAACCATCTCAAAAAGATATAGCAGAAATAGGGATTGAGACGTTGAAAGAGTTGCATATGACGAGTGGTTGAAAGATGGGGATCATTTAGCTTAGAGAGGAGATGATGTGTGGCGACAGTGAGTGGTGTCTATAGAAGGCAAATCAGGCATGCCTATTCACCCTTTTTTTATAATACAAAAACAAGGAGAAATTCAATCCAACTGAAAGGCAGCAAATTTAAAACTGACCAGGGAAATAGTTTCTACACAAGACATAATTAACCTATAGAACTCATTGCTACAATATTTTATTGAGGCCTCGGGTAAGCATGATTCAAAAACAATTATAAATGTATTTGGAGAATGAGAGTATTCACAACTGCATTCACAACACTCATGCTTCACTAATATCTTGGAGTTAGGACGAAACTTCCCCTTGGGCAGGGTATTCCATAATGGTCTGTTACAGAGATTCTTGCACCTTGCTGTGAAGCATCTGGTGCTGGCTACTGTCAAAGATGGGATACTGTTTGTAGGTAGTATGGCATTTCCAATGTTTCTTTGAATAACACTATTGACATAATTCTAGGATCATCTTGCAATGTTCTTATTCTGATGCCAGACTGATACTGAGAGGCATCCGTCACTGTATAAGTCATTCTTCACATTAACACGTTAAACTCTAAGTCTGGGTGTGAGATATACACATTGCACTGGTGAGTGGTCCATTTCAGTGGCATTAAAAGACCTGTGCAATGTGTAGCAAAGGCCCTACCTGTAATGTGGCTTCGTAGCCCCAAAGGAGCAGTGTGTGGTGCAATTGTTCTGGATGTTTGTCAATCAATTGAGGAGGCAGGGACTAAATAGTTTTCAAATAGGCTGGGGAAAGGGTCAACCTCTAGAGATGGTTAGTTCTGCCCCTGGTTTACAATCTGAATCTAAGGCAAAAGAAGCAAAACAACACCCATAGCTGTGGCTTTGTCATTACTCCCTGAATAAGGTACGTTGTCCTGAGCTATCATCGATGTCTTCTGTTCTTCGATACAGCTTTGTATTTATTCATTCACTGGTGAGAGGGGTGATTTGGAGGAATAATTTTTTCTTGTTGTTATTTTGAGTGTTGCACAAACATGTATAGGCTCTGAAGATGTTTGGAGGGAGATGGGGGCTGGGAGGATTTGGCCGTCGTTCGCCTCCCCTTGCAGACGCATAAGCTAATCCACCGTGGCACTTAATTCCTGAGTCGCATGCTGCCTTTTGGGATCAAGGGCTGCCCTCCAGGTCGGCTGCCGAATTACATAACTCAGAAACACACCATAAAGAGGGTCAGTTCCTGCTGATATTTTTAAATGAGCATGAGAATTCAAACCTGATGTTCTTTGTTTCCACCCCTACTGGTACAAAGCGCCCACCTGTTTGCATGTGGAGGGGAAGGAAAGCATTGTATGTGGTTTGATGGAACAGAGCCCGTTGTGGTGCTTGGAATGAACATGCCGTGCTAATCGGGGTACCAGCCAGCCACACGCTGCCAGGATGCAGAACTAAGCCCTGTTTGCTAACTGCTGTTTCCTGGCTTGCTTGGCTTTGCCGAAAGGCTTGAGGTTTAATTTTTTTGTTTTTTCCTCTCTGTGAGACTAAGCCGGAACGTTGCAAATGAGGAGCTACGTGCCATAGCAGGCAGGATCTCTCTGTGTAGCCGGCTGCAGAGCACTCTACCTAGAAGACATTGCTTAAACCTGTCCCAATTAATCACCCCTCACTGACTTGGACCTGGCAGGCACTGTGCTGAGCCGCTGCTGCCTTCTCCTATTTTATCCAGCTCGAGCTGATCCAGGCGGCCCTGCAGTGGCCCTGTGGCGTATGCTTGAACAATCTTCTGGAGTGCCATGAAAGATTCATGAGGGTGAAGTGTTAGCATGTGTACTGACTGGGTAATAGGCTGGGACTGTTCTTGCTGGATATCAGGAGGGGAGGGGACAGGAGGGAGGGCAAGGCACACAATAGGAAGTCTTGGCACAGGCATTTCTCGATATAGCAGCTAGAGCTATGGAATCTGTTATATGTCAACATGACTGCGGCAGCGTCTGTAGACGAATGGGGAGGGAACATATTTCCTTTTATACTTATGCTGGGGCAGGCGGTTGTATTAGCTCAATAAAGAATAAAAAGAAGAGAGACAGTTATTAATTGGGTAGGTACAGTGCATGTTACCACAGCTATCTGATCCTTTTTGTCTGTGTAACACACTCTTCTTTGGTGTCATTCTCTAGATACCATTGGAAGGTTCACAATTTCCCCTTTGTAAATAGGTTACTATAGATGGTACCAAACCCAGATTCCAACACCTAGGATGACCAGATGTCCTGATTTTATAGGGACAGTCCCGATTTTTGGGTCTTTTTCTTATATAGTTTCCTATTACCCTCCACCCCTTGTCCTGATTTTTCACACTGGCTGTCTGGTCACCCTACCAACACCCCCTACCTACATTCATTGGGGAGGTTCAGAATCCGGACCCAAATTTTGCAGTGAACTCCACTCTCTAACTTGGCTTGAAACCAAAGCTTGGATCTGAATATCCTTGATGGACCATGGAATGGGGAAATCTGAATGTTAGTATCAAGCCCCTTTCTGTGCTACCAGCTAAGGGCCTGATCCTGCAAAAGCATGCTCATGGGCAGGGTGCCACTGAATTCAACAAGAGTTTGAACAGATGCAGGGATCCACACCATGTGCAGTGCATCCTTTTGCAGGATTGGGACTTAATGGAGCAAAACTACAGAACATCTGAGCTACAATGACATTTATAGGCTACAGGCATTCAAGGTGTATCTTGGGGGGGGGGGCTTAGATACTACAAGTGAAATCCTGGCCCCATTGAAGTCAATGGGAAAACTCCTATTCTATGTAGGTTCTAATACCACACTGATCACTGTAGTATCTGAGCTCCTTCCTGTAGTGCAGGGGTAGGCAACCTATGGCACGGCTGCCGAAGGCGGCACACAAGCTGATTTTCAGTGGCACTTACACTGCCTGGGTCCTGGCCACTGGTCTGGGGGGCTCTGCATTTTAATTTAATTTTAAATGAAGCTTCTTAAACATTTTAAAAACCTTATTTACTTTACATACAACAATAGTTTAGTTATATATTATTGACTTATAGAAAGAGACCTTCTAAAAACGTTAAAATGTATGACTGGCATGCGAAACCTTAAATCAAAGTGAATAAACGAAGGCTTGGCACACCACTTCTGAAAGGTTGCCAACCCCTGCTGTAGTGCATTTGGTGACTAACGTCTGTCATGTATTGTTTGTTCTCTCATTCCCTCTCCTGAAGGAGAAGCATGTACTGGTAGTTCTTTTTTGGAGGGAGGAAGGGGGGGTTAATATACAAGTTGCTATGTTTTAGACAGCAAGGTCAAACAAGTGTGCGCTGCACTTGTAGTGTAAGGTGGTGAGGTTTGCAATGGTCCCTAGTTCATGGGGGAGTTCATTCTACAGGCTCAGACTGGCCACTGAGAAAGTTCTGTTTCCCACACAGGCAAGCGTTACCCTTATTGTCGAGAGTTCTGTTGTGCCACAGAAATGTACCACAGTCTTTGTCCTGGAGCTTTGAGCAAGCTTTCACATATCCTGGGCCCGGGCTATGGAGTGCCTCAAAGATAAGATCAGAGACCTTAACTTTGTTTGAAATTCAACAGTAAGTCAGTATAGAGAATGGAGGATAGATAGATTTGATATGTTTGTGATAGCTAAGGACTGGGGTGGTAGCATCGTGGTGGTAGCAATGTGGCCGTACGTAGTGACCTTGGGCAAATCCCCTGCATACAGCTGGCACTTCAGCCCATGCCATCTGACCAGTTCACGTAGTGGTTGCATGTAGGTGTTGAAAAGGACAGGAGAGACAATTGATCCTGTGGAACACTATCAGTGAGGGGTCTAGTGGTCAAGGTGCAGTTTCCCATCACTACTCATTGGGTGCATCTCTCCAGAAAGGTCTCAAACCATTTTAGCACATTACCCAGGCCCCTGCTATCTCTCTCAGGTAAGACAGCATTGCCTCATGGTCAACAGGGCTGAATGCTGCCGATAGGTCCAGGAGGATGAGAATGGTTGTCTACCCTGTATCCATTGACAGCGGGAGATCCTACATCAGTGCCAATGAAGCAGTTTCAGTTCCATGTCTTGGATTGAATCCAGATTGCATCAGGTTGAGAACATTAGCTTCAGTTAGAAGAGCTTGTTGTTGGCCTTCGCCTAACGTCTCTGTGAACGTGCTCAGGAACGGGACGTTTGACACTGGGCAGTAGTAGTTGGCTAGGACTGAACTATCCAGGGTGACAATAGCAAAACACCCATTGACTTCAGGATTTCACTTGATGGTCGTAGGTGTCGTATTAAAAACCTGAGAGACACTTTCCAATTTGCCCTTCCTTTTCTATCTATATTTGTAAATAGAAACATATATATTTATAGATTCAGTATATTTGACACAGCAACATGGAATGCAGTACATTTATGAATGATAATTATAGCACACCTTGAATGTTATTTATTGAGCATGAAACCAAAGACCAAGTTACTTAACTATCTGAAAAAAATCAGCTGAAACACCCTGCCTGTTCTTCTGAAATGTCTGTCTCACCTCTGGAGTACAGTGCCTAGATCATCATATTGCTATTGTGGAATGGAATTTAAGAGTAAAAACAAAATAAGAAAACTTGTGGGGTTGTTGGGCTACCAGCTCAGCCCTCGGGGACAGGGAATATCTCATGTTACACAATAGTGACCCCTTTGTCCAATTAAGGAACAGCACTGATGGGCTCCAAAGGGAATCCCATGCAGTCCTCATGAGCCAGAAAGTAAATATTGGTGCAAAAGCCGGACAAGCATTCAAGGCAAAGAATAAATGAGTTGCAGAATCTCTCCATCCCACTCTTTCTGGATTGCATCCCAGACTAAGTAAAACAGTACAGACATCTAAATGGCTGAAATGAGTTCAGAAGACAAAAGTTCAGGGCACTGCAATATCCAGGAATCAATTCACTGCAATGCACTTAAAGAAGAATGATGACTGAGTTGCAGGAGAAAGAGCCAGGAGTGGAGTTCAAGTAGGGGTTGGATGGGAATTATGGAGATCATAAGGTTCCATCATGGATGCAAAGAACACTTCAAGGGGAAGCATTCAGGGCCAGATTGTGACTTGCCCCAGGATGGATGTACAAATTGCAACCTTTGCACTCACCTGAGCATAGGCAGCATGAGGCTAAAAGTGCTAGTGGAACTAATCACTGCAGAAGACACAAGGCGTGATCCCATGCCTCCATACCAGCCTGCAGATCTGGATGGTCACTTGCATGCTGCAGACCCAGAGCTCCAGGGAGCCATGTGTCCAGCTGAGGCACCTCACTGCCCTCAAGTGCAGATGTGCCTTAAAAGCACAATAGAGCCCTTAACCTTTATAGGCAGAAGGCATGGGCACTCCCTTTGCTTGTAACTGTTTAGTATAGCCCTAGTAGAGATAACAAATAACCCTCAGATTCAGGGGAGGGAGGTAGCTGTGGTGCCCAGAACGAGGGGTGGGAAATTATGCTTTGTGCAGACCATCTGTGTGCTGTAGGGACCCTTCCTAATCTCTCCCATGCTTGTTCTAAAGCAGGAGTTCCCAACCTTTTTTGAATCATGACCCCCTTAGCATTTTTTTAACTTGACGCCCTCACCTCCCCTACTTCCCCTCAGAAGTGAAAAGGATACTGCCTGGCACACAGGGTTGCAATACCACTCCAACTGGGCCCAGCCAGCTGCCTCTCCATCATGATGGGCAGGTGGCAGGTGTGTGTAGAGGTTCCCTCAAGGCAGAGGAGAGGTCATGTTGCAGAGTAGGGGCCCTCAAGGCAGAGGTGGGGGGTGCAGGACCTTAATGTTTGGTTTGTAACTGACTAGATGTCAAGTTAGCAGCAGGGCTCTTTACCCTACAACGGGGGCTGGATACTCCCCCCCCTCATTTCTCCAATCCCCAGGGTAGGGTGATAGGACCCAAGCCTCTGTGCCCCAGAGGCTACCCAGCTCAGAGATCCCTGAAGTCCCTGTGGGCCTCCCCTCTTCTATTTCTGTGCCCTGTGGGAGGCACAAGCTCCACCCCCCAGCCCCTGCCTCCACCACCACCCCACTTACGAGGGATGCCCCGAGCTCATCCCCTGATGCAGCCAGATCGCCAGAGAAGCAGGGTTTAATTCATAAGAAGTGCCAGGGATCAAGCAATTTTTTTACTTTCAGAACTGACACAGCAGGCCCAGAGGTGCAGGCGCTATGACTGGCCAGGCCCAGAGGTGCTGGGGCTCAGCCCTGGCAAGCCTCAGCACAAACGAAGTGCTGCAGAGCAGGCAAAATCCTTGAGGCCACAGAGGAGCCACTGCTCTCGGTGGGCCAGGCCTGGCCTGTGCCACATGGCTGAAGTGCGAGGCCAGCACTAACAGGGTCAAGTGCAGGCAGCAGCACCCTGTGCAGAGCTGGGGCAGCGAGTGGAGTGAGTCCCCCAGGGAGCCCAGCCCTGACCTCCATGGGTCCCCAGCCCTGTCCTCCTCCTTGGCTGCCTCCACCACTGCTCCCGCTGGATCATGACAAAGGTGCAGCTGGGCCAAATGTGAGTGAGTGGCATACATTCGAAGGCTTGCTTTGACCCCTGTAAAAGTTTGACGCATGCCCCAGGGGGGACACCCCTCTGCCGCCTCTTCTGTTGTAAATAGACTGTGAGATGTCTGGTTATTCAGTGGACTGGTCTAGATCAGAAGCATTTCCCTTGACTGGCACCTGCTTCCCATTTGGTTACACAGATTTTATATATATACATAAAAAGGATTCACTTGTTACTTTGTGTGTCTGTGTCACTCTGAAGCCCAAAATCTCTGAGTCAGTGTGAAGTGATGGAAACAGTTACAAGCATGGTTGAGAGGTCGTCTTATTCAGAATATCACCAGGTTGAATCACTGCTGGGTTTCATGCTCTGATACCATCCATTTTTTAAGTTCTCCGCCATTCTGAGTTTACAAATTATACCTGTGTGACAGCAAGACATGTATCTGTGCCATGCTAAGAGACCAGACCATTGCGAGATGGCTCAACCAGTCACCTCCCTTGCTCTACACCTAATTTGTATGCAATTATTTCATTGGTTACATGAGGGAGATTGCAAAGAGGGTGGATTATTTGGGCCAACTGCCACAGACCTTCAAAGCTAGAGAGAGAAAGAGACACACACACACACACACGCCTACGTGAAGGATGGTTTGAAATATTTTATTTCTTCCATAATATCTTAATATGCATATATAATGGGGCACATAAGCCTCCATGCAAGGCAGGAAGGGGTTAATGGACTACTGAAGGCCCAATGAGCCCAAATTGAGATACCTGGAGCAGGAGTCAGGCTTCCAGGAAGGGGTTTAAAAAAGAAGAGCTTTGTTCACTTGAAGGGGAGGAGGCAGAGAGAGCAGATGTGGAGCTCTCACTGTGGGACTGGGGAAGACTGGTGCCAAGCAGATCTACCAGAGGAGAGGGAAGACTTTATGTTGCTTCATACTGGTTTGGACTTTGAATACCCGAAGGGGTAGAACTGTAAGTGGCCTAGCCAAAGACCTACGTTTCTGCAATCCAGAAGGCCTTAGAGCTTGGGTATGGAGCAGCGGAAGAGCAGTTGGAAAAATGAGGCTGAGTTGCTGCTTTACCGCGCAGTGCTGAAAGGGGGTGCTCTGGTGAGGACACACTATAACACCCGGGCTTAACCCTGATTGCAACACGTAAGTATCTTTATCAATGTGTTTGGTATTTGGTGTAGTAAGAGGAGACTAGATTTACAAAGAGATTTAGGTGCCTAAAGATGCAGACGGGCACGTAGGGAGATTTACAAAAGCACCTAAGCAGGTTAGGCATCTAACTCCCATTGAAATCAATAGGCATTAGGCAGCTAACTCCTTTAGGTGCTTTTGTAAGTTTCACTAGGCACCTATCTGAATCTTTAGGCAACTTCAGCCCTTGATCTATATTTGTTATTTTTGCTGGCAGCTATAGTAGTCATTAGTTTGACAGTAATAGGTCTTCTGTTGTCTGAATTTCTGCAGTAAATTTACCTGTGGCTTTTGTTATTTGCATGTGGGAATTTAGCAGGAGAAATTATCCCATTGGGGAATGCTGTTTAATTTCTAAGGAACCACTTTCTTATGGTGATATAAATCTGATTGTAACGACCTGGCTACTGTGGCAATAACACAGCATTGATAAATCTCTTGTGGAAATAACATTATTTTCAATGCACCTCTCTGAGTACCCTATGGACTATACAGTAAATGAATCTAGGGACTAGTTTAAATGGGCCAAATCTTTGATTCCTTAGTTGGTTTTTGCTTAGCACAAATTCAGGAACACAGTATCTCTGAGTAAGGACTGAATAAAAACAGGACAGAATCTGGATTTGGGCCTATCAGTACTATATGCGAGTCTGATCCCGCAAACACTTGCTGCCCCATGTAGTTCTTTCGGCTGTGAATAGTCTCATTGGACCTGATTCTCTTTTCACTAAGGCCCCTTGGCACCACTTTGTCAGTATAAAGGGGTCTTAAAGTGGACATAAATTACATTTACATGCCCTGTAAGGTCACATTATACCGCCAGAGTGGTGCAAAGTGGCTTTAATGTAAATGAGAATCAAGTCCAGTGAGACAATGCACACTTGGCCTATTGACTTCAGTGTTTTCAGTGTTATCATTATTAATAGACCCAAGCTGCAAAACTCGGGTCTGGATTTCAGACACTCCGGAGTTCAAGAGGGCATGCCTGGATCCATAATTTTGGCCCATCCCATCATAAAGATAGGAGCCATATGTGACATTTGGCTCTGGATCCAACTCTGAGGGTTTAGGAGATCTGAAGTAAGGGCATGTGCAGGTCAGGGTGTTTTGTTTAGACCAGTCTAGTACTTTACCTGTGGACCTGTTTTACTGAGTGCTTTGTAGAATGCATTTCCCACAATTGAGACCCTTCGTTTTCTTTGAAACATCGCCCTGGTGGTAACTAAATTCTATACCCACACATAGGGTGACCAGAGGTCCTGATTTTATAGGGACAGTCCCGATATTTGGGGCTTTTTCTTATATAGGCTCCTATTATCCCTCACCCCCTGTCCCGATTTTTCACACTTGCTGTCTGGTCACTCTACCCACACATCAGTCAAAGTGTCCAATGCTAAGTCCTCCTGTGCAGAATCTAACTTTTCTTGTATTCACATCTTTAAATTAGCAGACAGTGAAAGTGAATGATTGTTCCTTCTCTAGGGAAACATTCTAGGATCTGCTCAACACAACAGTTCTGGATAGTAGGCTGCTGCTGGTAATAATGCAACCTTAGCTGGGGCCTCTTCAGCATATTAAAGCTGAATGTTGCATCATCAGTTCAGCACTGTTTACTGGGGGGGGAGAAGGGGAGTGGATGGAAGGAAGAGAAAACTAATTCCCTGGAGAGTGCAGAATGCTGATGTTAGCAATCAGCCCAAATCTAATCTCTGAAGGCCCAGGGAACAATAAAAAAAAAAAAGCCAGCCCCTCAACTCCTACCCCTTGATCCCCCCGCCCCCGGTTATTTCTGTTTTCCAGTTTGGATTACAAATATGAAAACATGACATTTAAAATGTGTCATGGATATTATATTCTGGACTTGTTTCCTCAACTCCCCTCCTTAGCCTCTTAATAGTGTGTGTGTGTGTGTGTGTGTGTGTGTGTGTGTGCATATACACATGCACACATATAAAATACAGCACCTGGTTTAATGGGGATTCCCCTCCCCCATGTTTCATGTGGATTTCTCAGTGGCAGCTCACCAAGCTGGAGAAGCAGATCAGCAAAACAGAGCACATAAATTGTGAGAAATTTGTCAGCCTGGCCCCTTCTGTATACATTTTACTATGGTATGTAAATGCCATTGTTCTTTTGTTACTGCTCACGGTAGGATTGTGTGTGCTAGGAACACAGCCCTGTTGCCTCTCAAGTGTATGTTGTTCTGTCCTGTACTGTGCAGGTCAGTAGAACAACAATGGTAGGAAGAGAGAATGCAGATTACAAGAGTGGAAAATCGCTGCTAGTATTGCTCTGGGATCCACTTTAACTAGGAGAGCTGGAAACATGAACTTGGGCATGGAATGGGAGGGAAATTCAAGGTAAAAGGAATGATCTGATGAACTTATTAGAGGGGATTAAATAAAAAGTGAAAAATAAATGCTTTTCTTGGTGTTTCTTTGTCATTATTGCTAAAATATTGACGTTTAAACAAGGAGGCTTTTAATGGAGGGTTGTCTCACAGCGTGTATTGTATTCACTGGAGTTTGGTCTCTCCTTAGCTAATTATATGTATTTATCCATCTTATTGTAAGCTTCCCCAGATCAAAGAGATGCCAGCTTATTTCTTCATAATATAAAGATCAAGAATGGTGGAGAGATACTTGTTAAATGTTGGGGTGATTCCGTTGCTGGCATTCTTACCTTCTGGCCAGAAGGTAAGGGGTTCAGGTTTCCCACTGAAGGGGAAAAAGAAGAGGGAACACAACTCCCCTTTCTACAATACTTAGAGAGAGATGTGTCTAGTAAATCTAGGGAGAGGCCAGAAGGGAAGAGGAGATCCTCTTGTTAACCATTTGGGCTGGGATTTCCCAAAGTATCTAAGGAAGGTAGGCATCCAGTTCCCTTAGGCCAGAGTTTCTCAAACAGGGGTCGCCGCTTGTGTAGGGAAAGCCCCTGGCAGGCCGGGCCGGTGTGTTTACCTGCCCAGTCCACAGGTCCGGGCGATCGTGGCTCCCACTGGCCGCGGATTGCTGCTCCAGGCCAATGGGAGCTGCTGAAAGCGGCGCGGGCTGAGGGACTTACTGGCCGCTGCTTCCAGCAGCTCCCATTGGCCTGGAGCAGCGATCCACGGCCAGTGGGAGCCACGATCAGCTGGACCTGCGGACGGGGCAGGTAAACACACCAGCGTGGCCTGCCAGGGGCTTTCCCTTCACAAGCAGCGACCCCTGTTTGAGAAACCCTGCCTTAGGCACTTTCAAAAATTCCAGCCCTAATCTGTTTGTGCCAATTCTCAAGTGCATTAGTTATTCCAATCACACATGTTCTGGTTAACAGACTCTCTCATAAGACTACTGCACAACCATGACTTCAGACACCTGTTATTGTCAGTCTCCAGTCGCACGCCCCCGCCCCCCCCCTCCCGCTATAGATCTCCAATCTCCCTAAATGCCCGCGAGAAAAGATGGGCTTTGCAGTGTGTCCAGAAGGTACCAAAGAGAGAAACGCTAACCCAGATTCCACAATCTTTCATAGAGAATGTCTGGCCTACAAACCCTCCGTTATTTCAAGTGTGTCCAGCCTGAGCACCTTCACGGATCTCCTGTCATAGCAGGATGGGCCAGGGAGAGAGGTCGTGCATCGCATAACCAGAACCTAAACCTTTTAGGGTTTTATAGGCTGAAACTAATAACTGGAATGTCACCCAGAAGCCATTGCGGAGGGCTTATGTTATGTGCTTTCTGCATACAATGCACTATTCAGAAGCAAACTTCACCATTCAGATGAGAGGTGCGTAAACATTCAGCCCAATTTACAGGTGGAGAACTGAAGCACAGGTAGGCTCAGTGAATTCCTTGAGATCAGACAATGAGTCAGTTGCAGACCTAAGAACTGAACCCTGGAGTCCTGACTTACAGTCGCCTGCTCTAGTGGCCCATGCACCTTCCTCTTTTGTAATCATTTTACTTCAAGTGCTGACCTCTTGTTCTACATGTGCAACCTTTTAATTATTGTGTAATGTAGGGGGTAAATATTGTGTCCCTCTATGGCTGTGGGAAGTGGCTTATACAGGAAAAACATCAGTGAGATTAGAGACATGCAAAGGGTTTCACTATGGTCTGTGGTGGAATAAAGTTTGTTTTCCTGGCCTGTATGACTGTCAGAAATGTGGGTTCCTCTGCCTGTCATAGCCAAATTACTGAATCTTTGGAATGGCACAGAAGTCTGGGGGTTTATTTTATTTTATGTGTCCCTGACCATCTTGGCTAATAGCTATTTATGGGCCTATCCTCCGTGAACTGATCTCATTCTTTTTTGAACACAGTTATACTTCTGGCCTTCACAATATCCCCTGGCAACATGTTCCACAGGTTGACTGTGTGTTATGTGAAGAAGAACTTCCTTAGTTTGTTTGAAACCTGCTGCCTATTAATTTAATTGGGTGACCCCTAGTTCTTGTGTTATGTGAAGAGGTAAACAACAGTTCCTTATTTACTTTCTCCACACCATTCTGGATTTTATAGACCTCTATTGTGTCCCCCCTCAGTCATCTCTTGTCTAAGATGAACAGTCCCAGTCTTTTTAATCTCTCCTAGTATGGAAGCTGTTCCAAACCCCTAATCATTTTCATTGCCCTTCTCTTTTTTCAATTCCAATATATCTTTTTTGAGCTAGGGCAACCAGAACTGCATGCAGTGTTCAAGGTGTGGGTGTGCCATGGATTTATAGAGTTGCAGTATATTTTCTGTTTTATAATCTATCCTTTCCTAATGGTTCCTAACATTCTGTTAGCTTTTTTTGTCTGCTGCTGCATGTTGAACAGATGTTTTCAGAAAACTATCCACAATGACTTCAAGATCTCTTTTTTTGAGTGGCAACAACTAATTTAGACCCCATCATTTTGTGTGTATAGCTGGGATTATGTTTTACAATGTGCATTACTTTCTGTTTATCAACATTGAATTTCATCTGTTATATTGTTGCCCAGTCACCCAGTTTTGTGAGATCCCTTTGTAACTCTTTGCAGTCATCTTTGGATTTAACTTTCTTGAATAATTTTGTATTGTCTGCAAATTTTGTCATCTCACCGTTTACCCCTTTTTCCAGATCATTTATGATTATGTTCAACAGCACTGGTCCCAGTATAGATTCTTGCTATTGATTTCTCTCCACTGTGAAAACTGACCGTATATTCCTACCCTTTGTTTCCTATCTTTTAACCAGTTACTGATCCATGAGAGGACCTTCCCTCTTATCCCATGACTGCCTATTTTGCTTAAGAGCCTTTGGTAAGAGACCTAGTCAAAGGCTTTCTGAAAGTCCCAGGATGCTATATCCAGTGGAATATGCTTGTCCACGTGCTTGTTGACCCCCTCAAGTAATTCTAATAGATTGATGAGGCATGATATCCCTTTACAAAAGCCGTGCTGACTCTTCTCCAACACATCATGTTCATCTATGTGTCTCTGAATTCTGTTTACTATAGTTTCAACCAGTTGACCTTGTTCTGAGCTCTTGCCAATGGCTTCTACTTGAGATGCAGTGCAGACCTGCTAGGTTATGAAATCTGAAAACAAACAACACGATCACCTTGTTAAGAAGGATGCTGATATAATTTCTACCATTTGTTCCAGTTAGTTTCCCCATCCTGCAGTCATAATTCAAGCTGTGTCAGGGTTGAGTCTCAGCCAACTAGCCCTCATTCACGCTTCAGTCTCCATTAGATAGTGAGTCCTTCCACTGTCCCTTCATGGTTGGATAAAGGAACATTTTCAAAGATATAAAGCAAAGCTTTTTTTTTTTCCTTATGGCACGAAATACAGACATTACAAATAAGATTAATGAATGCAGCAATTAAAGTCTAAATTGCAGTAAATAGAGTCTAAACACTAAATACATTCTTATAAGACTAATACCTATTTTGAGCAGCACTAACACATAAGTGAACTCGTCTGGTCTCCAGCTATGAGTTTGTCAGTTCTTAGCTAATGCCAGCAGCCTTGGCAAGAGCTGGCACCTGGCCTGTCAATGTCACAACTGCTGCATGTCCTTTAGATTTGGATATGCTTCCCCACTCCCTAAGGAACCTCCCTGAACTCTTGTGCAAGGTGGGTGGTGGATTAAAACCCGGATCTCAATCCAATGAATTATTGTGAAGTGCAGGAGAAGATTGGATCCAAGCCTGAAACTGTATCAAAATTGTTTGCTGACTCCTGTCTCTGCAGTAGGACATCCCGAGTATTGTTTTGAACTCTGGATCTGGATTTTGCAGCCCATCTTTTCTCTAATAATCTTGCCTGAAAAATAAAATAAGTAATGTTTTTGTTACATTTTGAAGGGTTGTGAATGAGAGCAGGAAAAGTCTCTTCCACACACCCAGTCCTCATCTCACTACTATGGTTGTGCACTGAGCCATTCCAAGATGCTATTACATTGTGTATGAGAGATGAGGACCGAGAAGGATCAGTCTGGTGGTAGGGAGAGAGCCCTGTTGGCTGTTGCCAAAGGTTGCTGCAGTAGCTGCACAGAAAGGAGAAGAAGAAAAGAAGGGAAGAGAGTGGGTGGGTGGGTTGTGGATTGAAAGGGCATTAGCATGCGGCAAATTGAGCTGCAAAAAACAGTGTAAAGGACACACTGAGAGTCTCACTCCTCACACAAGCAAGGGAAGGCAGGGAGAAGTGGAGATTCTGCAACCTCATGTCATCGTGCTGAGCTTGTCACAGGAAGATTTAATGCAGCACGTGCAGTATGCATAGGAATTTGGGGACTTCAGATATTTCAGTGTTGAGAGGGGATTATAGCAATATTCAAAACCCCCACAAAGAATGAAGGGAAAATCTCTCTTCGGAGAAGTTGTAAGAGTTAAAACACAGCCCTGCATGGTCCCTTCACAGCTATTTCAAGTTTAGAGTGCAAGGGGTTGTATGTATTTAGGCTTTTTTTCCTCCCAAAATCCTATACTTTGATTGTTAGATATTTGTCTCATTAGGGCAGGGTCCATGTGGTTCTTTGCTGCACCTTTCACACTTTGGGTCATAAGGGATAATAAATAACAGTAATAGTTAATTATAATGACAATAATTTAATGCAGGACACAAGTAGGGTGCACCACAATTCCAAAATGTGTCCTCACTGTCTGTCCTGATGTTGTTTAAATGGTATTTGTGTGCACATGACTGATTGCCAAATGCTACCCGCTGAAAGAGCCTTTTAGGGCCAGATCCAACTGCTGTAAATTGGTGTAAGTCCAGAAAAGTCAGTGGAGCTATGCCAGTTTACTCCAGCTGAGGATCTGGTCTATAATGTTTGATTAGATCCTATCATTCTGGAGCATGAAGTTCAGAATTAGACAAATATGGAAAAAGTTACAAAATATAAATTTCCTATTCTCTGATTGAGACCCAACATGGAAACTTCAGAAACTTGGCCATTACATGTACATGTGTAGATGTATATGTCTGTGCCTCTTTCACATGCACACGCCTGTTCACACAAAGAATCTTATTCACGTTGTAGATTAAACCCTGTCAATTCTCACTTTAAGAATGGAAGTCCACATTTTTAGTTATAGGAGAGCAAAAAAAAAATTTAACAGTGTGAACAAAGCACCTATAGCCAAAAATCTTCTGCTATGTTTTTATATCTACACCAGAACACTATCTTGATTATTTTTAGGCTTGGCAGACTGATTTTTATTGTTTTTATAATTCTGACAAATGTTTATTTTTAAGCATTTTTTCAATTTTTATCTGTTTAGATTTTCACAGTTGTTATGGAAAGTTATAATGGGGTGGAGTCCAGATAATAATTATTAAATGACAATAGAGGTTGAGATTTGAAAAGTTAAAGCTTTATAACCTTTACAAGACAAATTCTCAACATGACATGTCAAAATATACAAAACAAATATCCTTAAAGAAAACTCTAAGTTCTCAAGCAGCATTTTTCTTATTTTGCTTATCTGTGCATTTCTGTTATTATCAATGGAAATATTTTTAGTTGGGGTATGTGTATGTACAGTGAAATGGACATTTACTCATAAAAATCTAATCCTTCCATGCCTAATTTAAAATGTTTCTCCCTCTATAGGTTTGTATACATAGATACATGCATGTACACACATGTACATAAAAAGAACAAGGAGTACTTGTGGCACCTTAGAGACTAACACATTTCTTTGTACATAAGTAATACATCACAGTTAAATGTATTCATACATACACACAAATACTATTTATATACATATATTGCACATATATTACATCACTGTATATGTATGTATTTCAATGTACATATACATTAGGTATTTGCACACAGTCTGTTGAGAGGAAGAGAGAAAGTGTCTCAGTCTAGTGCATATTTTTCCAGCTGCACTATAAAGGGTGGCAAATGCAGGAGTTGAGGAGCAGAGGGAGCATTATTCTCTCGAATGGAAACTGACAGCACCTTAACTGTAGCCACACTAGCTGGCATCACTATAACGATCCAAAGCAGATGCTTTTAGCAGTGCTGGATTATGAAAGGGGCAGGCTGCTAGAGGCAACAAGCTATTGTCTGAAACATGAAATGTATTACAGGGCACCATACAAAGCCTAAACTAGGCTATCCAGGCAAATAAATAAATAAATAAACAAAGGAACAATTTAGTGCGTGTTATATGTATGCAAAGCTAGTCATATCAAGCAGTGTAATAAGGCTGAACCAATCAGTAATGGGCTATACAGCTTCCTGCTTTTTTTTTTTTTAAGATGGCACTTTAATGGGTTTTCCTCAAACAGATGCTTGAGTAGTCACACTCTAGTGGCCAGTGATGAAAAAAGTGTGGGGGGGAGAGAAAATAAATAAATACATTTAAAACGCCCAAGATTGGCAGAACCCATTTTTCAGAAGGAAAGAGGTTGAGGGCCATGGGGAGGAGGAAGAGGGAGAGGCCTGTCGGGCTGTGGGAAAGTTTAATAAATTCCTCGTCACTCTAACGACCGTTGCACACAGAGTTGCCCAAGGCCATTGAAAGCCGCTGAACCTCTGATAGGCTGGTTGCAGTTTTGCTGGCGCGCGTTACTGCTTTGATACCTTACACCAGTGGTCCCCAACGTGATGCCCGTGGGCACCATGGTGCCCACCAGGGCATTTATGTGCGCCCGCCTAGTGCCCAGCAGGGGAGAGAAGCCGTGGCACCGCGCCTGCTGGGGACAGAGAACTCCGGGGCTGCAGGCTGCGGACGCCAGTGTTCTCTGTCCTCCCAGCTTCTTTCCGGCTTCTCTCTGCACTGCCCAGAACTGGCGCCAAAAAAACCCAAAACCCAAAAACAAAACAAAGCCACTCCGACTCTGCAGAATGGACGGAATGCCGCTCCGTAGCATGTGCTGCCCCAGGCACGTGCTTGCTCCACTGGTGCCTGGTGCCTGGAGCCGGCCCTGTATGTGAGTAATTGTTGGCGCCCACCACACTCTTCTGAAAACATGAATGTGCTACTGGCCACAAAAAGGTTGGGGACCACTGCCTTACACAAAGGTAGGCTGGTTGGTTGTTGTTGTTTGTGGGTGAGTGAGTAAGAGGCCTTGCTGTATGCTTGTCTTTATAGATCTAAAAATCCATGATGAGATCACCTAAGTATTTAAGTGTGTAAATGTCATCAGTTACTATGTAACTGAGCGAAATGTGTTGAAAGCAGAAACAATACAATCTAGCACTGAACACATGAGAGCTCAAGGAATCCTCCTACCACATGTAAGCAAAAGTGCTTTTAAAAAAATATATAATCCAAGTATGCTTTGCGGGGGAGGGGGAGGAGGGCTGAGGGCATTGTTTCTCTGCAGGGAGGGGAAGAATGTTTTTTAGTTTGTTTTTCTTATAATTAAGCAACTAATTACTAACCAGGGTCCCCATCCGGCAAACACATGTGCACGTGGTTAACCTTTCTCACATAAGCAGTCTCACTGAATTCAGTGGGACTACTCGCGCTGACAGAATCGATCCCTGTACCAGCATGGAGCCCATGGGTCTACCTATGTGGTTCTGATTACAGGATTGGGGCCCAGCATGCTAATTTTTAAATTGAATGGAGAGGCATCATGGTCTAATGGGTCGCACCCTGGGTTGGGGCTCAGGAGACCTAACTTCTATTTCTGGCTCTGCCACAGACCAGCTGTGTGCCCTCAGAAGAGCCACTTCAGCTTTCTGTCTTCTCTCCCACCCTTCGTCTTCTATTTAGAGTGTAAGCTCTTCAGGGCCAGAGTTGGCTCTTGGTATGTGTTTGTACAGCACCTAGCACAATGAGGTCCTGAAAGTGTTTCTCAGGGGATGATTTTACCCTCAGGCACACAATAGATTTAAATCAGTTCCTATTGTGACGTTGGGAGAATATGTACACAATGGTGTCAAGTAGGTGGGCATTATGTCTTACAATCACTTCTGATTTTTAGCAGGGACATGCTGATATTATATTGCAAGTGTATACTGGTAAGAAGGCTTCCTTAGCAGGAATAATAGCGCTATAGCATCAGTGAACCATTGCCTCCTCACTGCTGTAAAAATAGCAAAATGTCCAACCAGTTGCTGCCACAGTGATAAAAGTAGACAATGATTTGGCAGGCATGGTTAGCAGAACTGTGTGAGAACCCACTACCAGATCTGAGGGTACATCGTTACTGCAGCTGGGAGCGTCCTTCCTGCCATGGGCATAGGCTCAGGCTAGCTGCCTGAGTATGTACCTGGAGGTCCAGGCAGAAGACAATCCCACGCAGCTCCCTGTTCTACCCGTCCCCGCAGCTACACTGCTATTTTTAGCATGCTAGCTTGAGCAGAGCTAGCACATCTGTCTACCCCAGCCTGGAAGCACAGTCCCAGCTGCAGTGTAGATGTACCCTTAGTTCCAAAGTGCTTGGCAGTGCATTGTTATGTGAGGTCTTAGCATGGTAATAGCAGGAGTCATGTAGGCCAGGATTCTGAAACTGCTGATCCCCAGGATTGGACTAGGAGGGGAGTTAGTGAAGTATTTTGGCAGATCTTGTTTGTAAAACGCCTGCACTATATCTGGCCAGTGTTTATCAAGGCCTCACTTTTCTGATCACTGACTAATTCCATTTTGGTCAGACAGAAATTTTAAAGTAGTAATGCTATAAATTGACCAGCTGTCCCCAATATGACACAACCGATTGAAGAGCAAGACATCTGCTATATTCACTCGGCCAAAGTCAACGTTAATAATAGCCCACTAGTCATTGTCAGGAACCCACCTTTCTTCACCTGAACATTTTCTCCACAACGTCATTCTTAACTAGTTGCAAAAGACAGTAAATGTTGAAGTTAAGGTTGCGCTTGGAGTTTAGGAAATGCCAAAGTTAACTCTGCATCCTTGTGTATATGCAGTATGGCAGTTTTTAATCACTCGGATAATGTCATCTAAGTTTATACATTTTTTCTGCAATCCTAGAATCCCATGTGTAATTGCTTTTATAGTATTGTGTATACCAGACAAAATCCAGGAACGTCATCAATGTGAAAAGTATACAGAAGTACACATGTTTGCAACTATGTTATCTCTTGAATTACCTGACTCGTGCCCTGACATGCACTTAAGGTAAGCTGTGCTGTGCATGTATGCACAGGGAAATTAGCTTTGCATGATAGTTCACAAGCTATTCTGCTGAACAGCACCAAAGGAAGGTGTTCCTGTTGATTGAAAAGAAAATAGATAGTACAAGGCTGTTGCTTAGAGTATTGAAATATTTATTGTGGAGAGAAGTGCCTTTTGTAAAAAGTGTCAGTAAGGAAATATTAGAAACATAAAAAATGCCAGACTGGACCAGACCCAAAGTCCACCTAGTACATTTTCCTGTACTGAGGTTAAACAGTGGCCAGCCCCTGATGCTTCGGAGGAAGGAGCAGAACCTCCTAATCCATAGTAATTAGAGCATGGTTTAAAGCCTTAAGTTTAATATAATAATGAAAATAATGTGAATATCCAGGATTGACAGATATACTTCCACATGCTACGTATGTATCCAAGACTGGAAAAATGGCAAGACAGCAGCTCGGCAGCTGGCATGCTGTGACTGCTGCTTAGTACACTAAATATCAACATGGCAGATTACCTCATCCTTCCCACCATGTGTGGTAGGTATCCAACTGTTGTCTGTCATCATATGTTGAGACTGTAAGATCTTTGGGGCAGAGCACATCTTTAATTGCATGCATGGCTAGTACCTAGCACAACGGAGGCCTAAGCCACGACTGTGGCCGCTAGGCAGTTACTGCAAATAATAAATACATAATAATCATAATGGTATTTTCTTGGATTCTCACGTAACTTTAATATTTTGACATCTGACGTTGGTGTGCTTTACCATGCAATACTGAAGTACTCTAAACCGAGTTTGTGTTTGGGAAGCATTTTTCCTTCACTGAGCTCTTAAGCATGCAGATTAATGAATGAATATAATTTTCCATTTAGGATTTAAAATGAACTAAAAGCAAGGTTGTTATATGTTTCAAAATGCATGGCATCCTTTTTATTGCCTGGAGGCAATTTAAAGTAAACAGACTTCAAAACAGGACTGTGGTTCTGAGAGGCTTTGTGCTGCTTTGCCGTTTTGGTTTAGTTCTCCGTAGCTTGCAGCCCTGAACATATGTGTAAAGTGAAATAATAATTTGTATTTTGGTAAATCTAGGCGTGAATGACCACATAACACTCTCTGGAAGTGAAGCTGGGAGGTGCCATGAACGGACTGTGTTATAGGCATCCCAAAAGAGAGAAAATCATAGGCATCATTCCAATTCTCCTAGTGGTGCATTTGGTTGATACCTCTTAAGGGACACTCCCACTAGAGCTGTGAGGAATCCAGCAGTTTCACTTTGCAGGGGATCATTAAATATCTTTGTCAGCTCAGGGTTAGGCCCCACACTTTGAGTTCCATGTTGAGTTTCAGGTTTAAACAATTCCAAAGGTAAAATTCAGGCAAAGCTGCCATGGTTTCCCCTTCTTTCACATCAGGACCATGCCAAACTCCAGCTTTCGTATGATTTCAATGTAAATCCATAAATCTGCACTAAGTTGCCAGGCTGGCTTGAAGGGCTGGTGAACCTTGAAAAACCAGGTCAGAGGTTTCAGGTTGGTGGGGACTTGGGAGGGCTGGTGTGGGTTGACTTTGAATAGCTGTGCCGGGGTAGTTTTAAATTTTGGCATCCCAGTCACTGCCAGTCACAGTAGTCACTCAGGAGCTTCCAGATAACATTCCTTATCTCACCACTTTCATACTTCACTCTGCAGTGGCATTCGGTTGCGCTCTCTTTCTTATGGAGCACAAGCCATGCACCTCTACCTTGGTTTCATTTGTTGATATACACCTCTACCTCAATATAACACAACCCAATAGAACATGAATTTGGATATAATGCGGTAAAGCAGCGCTCCGGTGGGCAGGGCTGCTCACTCTCGTGGATCAAAGCAAGTTCGATATAACGTAGTTTCACCTATAACTCAGTAAGATGTTTTGGTTCCCTAGGACAGCGTTATATTGAGGTAGAGGTGTACATCAATGTGTTGGCTGGCATAATTCAAAGAATACAGTTTGTAATGAGCTTGGGCCTGTTTTCTGTCTATTGCACCTTGACATTTCTAAGAATCCTGCTTGCCTGCATAGACAGCAGCCATTTTGTTCTCCGATTTGCATACGCAGAAGAGATGCACACATTGACACTCTCCCATGGAGACTGCATTTTTATTTTACTTGTCTTGTTTCTTTAGCCTAGAGTAAGGCATTTTAGACTGAAAATACGTGTGTGTGTGTGTGTGTGTGTGTGTGTGTGTGTGTGTGTGTGTGTGTGTGTGTGTGTGTAAAAAGAACATGGGTTATTTAGTTAACTTAGGCTCACTCTTTTCTCTGGCAGTGTGCTTTGGAGGTGAGAATCTGTTGGTAAGTTTGCAACTGCAATTTCTTTTAAATTCTGGACAACTCAGAAATTCCCAGCTGGCGTTAGAAAGGTCTGAAAAAGGCCACCTCTCACCCTTCCATCCTCAAGTCATCGCTCATTCCAAGGAGATTTCTTATAAACACTCCTGTTTGGAGAGGGCACAGGCAGTGACACTCACACTTGGAATCAAATCCAGATCCAAACTTCCCCAGAGCTGCGAAGGTCAGATCTGGCATTCCAGTTAATTGATCTGGGTGCAGATTAACATTGCTGGCATGAGCTCCGGAGCAGGTGCACAAACACACCTGCAGTGGTCCCACTGGGCTGGAAAGCATAGGCTGCCGCAATTGTAAAGTACTGGGGAGCGTCATGGTTTGTATTTATTTGTTTATCATTACTCCTTTTTATGTCTATTATTGTTCAGCACTTTTGAGCAAGAGGCATCATGTGAATGGGAATGGACTCAAATCAGATTCCTCACTACATGCATTGCTACTCAGAAGGTCTGGCAGAATGGTAATGATGCTGGGCCCCATCCTGCAAACATTTATTGCACAATGTTGTGCTTACAACTGTAAGTGTTTCCATTGAAGTGGATGAGACTACAGCACAATACTCAGAATAAGTGTTCGCAGGACTGGGCCCTTAGTAATAGATCGGAAAGCGGTGTGGTCTTTTGGATAGGGCATTAGACTGGGATTCAGGAGACTGGCTTCTGTTCTTGGCTATACTGCTGATCTGCTCTGTGACCTTGGGCAAATTACTTCACCTCTCGGACCCTCTATTTCCCATGCCCACCCCTTGGTCTGCCTAGTCGGTTTGGATTGTAAGCTTTTCAAATCAGGGACCGTCTTTTACTATTTGTTTGTAAAGTGCCTAATAGAATAAGGGCTTCAAGGTGCTACCATAATCATCATCATAGCCAAAAAAAGGGAGGATTCAGTAACTTTGGTGAGGCTAAACTTAAATACTGTGGTTTTGATTCTATCAGACTAATGTTCTGCAGTATCTTACTATGGTATTAAGTCTAGTACGAAGGGCACTAATACTTAGTACTAAGTACTCTTTAGTGTCAATAAGAAGAGCAGAATCTGATCCAGAGAATAGAGAAATCTACTCCCACATGCTGGTGGAGTCTGAGTCAGTGAACGACCCCAGTTTCAGAAATGTTAAAACATAGAATTAATCTCACTGAGCTATATTGATCCCCTTCCAGGAATTGGAAAATCCCTTCCCACTTTAACTGCCCTGGGCTTTCTGCGACTTATCAGATCCTCACACTGCCCCTTCTCTCTCCCTGTGGGGTTTGCTTTATAGAGCAGTCACCTATACACACACACATTGCAATTAGTATGCTAAAAAACAAAGGGCAGCTAGCAGAACAAGCAATGAATTCTGGCTTCGTGTTTACACAGCCAGAAAACACACACAACTCTGGATGGCATTTTCCAAAAGCTTTCTTTGGCATGTAGAGAATGCGGTGCTGTCTAGCTAGTGGTAGTGAAAGCTGTAGACTGGCTGACTAACAGCAATCACGGCTCTTCGGTTCTGTTGATAGCTCTGTCACAGACTCATTGTGTAATCTTGAGCAAATCATTTAAGTGCTCCGTGCCTCAGTTTCCCCATCTGCTAACCAGTTTAATAAAACTCAGGTACCTCCCAAGCATGAGTTAAGCTTGCTTCGAGATTGTTAGATACAAAGAGCTATGTATCTGCAAATTATTAAGCAGCTATTGAATTGAGTTCTTTTGCAGTGAAGTGCAAGATTTATGAATCCAAGAGATACCTATTTTACCTCTTTGGTCATGAAATCCTGATTTGTCACAGAAATAAGAAGTCAGGATATGGATTATAACCAGGGTGGCAGCAGCTACTGTAATTAAGATGGGTATTAGTATCATTTAATTTTCGTCTTGTGGTAGCACCTAGAGGGCAATCAGGTCAGTACGTTATTGCGCTAGATGATGTACAAATATATGATATTTGAGTATAGTCCCTGCCTCAAAGAGCTTACAATCTAAAAGACAAGACGTAAAAGATGGATGAGACAAGCAAAGTGACTGGGATGTGGGGGGCAGGATTTCCATTCTAACCACCGTTTACATTTGTGCATAACTTTCTAGTACTTTTACTTCTTGGGCTGGAATTCTCCAGGCTTGGTCTCTTGTAGAAAGATCAAAGTGTAGTGTCTTTTCTTATCTGTTTAATATCTGATAGGTTCTTTATTTGTAGAAAAGTAGCAAAATCAGTTCAGCCAGTTTGAACATTAAGGCAGTGAAATAAATATTTATTATTCAAAAATTCTTACAACCTTTTTTTTTTTTTTGAAAGGTGTTTGCAAAATGAAATTTGGCTTGGGAACAGTCCTCATTGAGAAGTGCCTTTCATTGTCCTGGAAGATATTGGTTTTGATTCGACTCAGCTATGAACCTTTGATAATCACAAGCTTAGCATATTCAGAACATTTTTTTGTCTTCTAAACTGCCAGCTGTTTTCTCTCTTCACCCCATTTAAACTAGCATTCTGTTGGGGAATGAAGAGATTCTAAAACAAATTTTTTTTATTAATCTCATTGAATCTATTGCGGTCAATGGGTAGGTGCTTCTTCGTATGGTGCTGCAAAATATTCATGCACAAAAATGCAGAAAACTCTAAATGATAAATATTCCCTGTTTTCACTCTAAATCTTGTCTTCCAAAGTGTTCCTAATTTTGAGCAAAAGTTGCACAATTTGAAATTGTTTCTTTAAAAAAAGATGTATATTCCTTTTAAATAAAGAGATTTCCACCCGCCCACAAAAATACACATTTACAGAAAGAGGAAACTGGACAAAGAAAATTCACTCCATGGCCTAGATTCTCCATTGTGGTGCAACCACTTTTCCCCACTGTACTATAACTAGCCACAAAAGAATTACCACAGTGTACAGGGATTGCCTAGTAGTGTAGAGACAGCATAGCAGTTCCTGAGTTACTGGCTGCACATATAGGGGGTATAGATGCAAGAAAGGGATGTGGCTGAGGTTTTCTTATGCCCCACTGATCGTAGGCTGCCAGTTTAACATGTTGGTGCAGTTAATGTAATTTAAAGCAGCCTTCAGATGGCTGGAGCACAGAGTCAGTCCACAGTTGTGGTAGCATAAAAGCCACTTTTGCAGCCTTACCAACACTTTTACACACCATCTCTACACCTTAGTGGAGAGTAGATTAGCAGTAAAATTATCAACTTGTGCTTAATAGTAAGAGCCGAGGGTTCGCAATGAAGAAGAGATTGAGACACAGAAAGAAGGAAAGTGAGCCAGTGTGGACTGGAGTCTGAGGAGAAAATGATACCAATATCCTGATTCTGCAGTTAACTCTGCTTCTGCCTGCCCCTTTGCTGGGACTCTGCAAGTAGATCCTGTTGTTGGATGGGGGTCTAAATAAGGACTCCTTCACTTGTGAGATGTGGCGGGACCCACAGTGAGAGGTGAGCCTGCTTGCTGCGTCTGTCAGTACTGGGGGAAAGGTGTAGGCTGCCTCTCCTCCACAGGGGAATTGTTTAGTTCATTAAGAGGGAGGTGCCAAACCAGTTCCCCTTCTAGGTCTGGGCCATGTCAGTCCTTCCAGTAGAGAGGTCTTTTGGTTGAGACACTGGACTGAGACTCAGAAGATCTTGGTTCAACACCCAGCTGTGCTGTGGTCTTCCTGTGTGTGACCTTAGGCAAGTCATTGAATCACTCTGTGCCTCGGTTTCCCCATTTAAATGGGGGTCATATTTCTTCCTTTCTCCCACACTTTGTGTATTTTGTCTAGTAAAATTTTCAGCTCTGCAGAACCAGGACATACAGACCTGGACAGTCCCTATTACTTACTACATACATATTTGACACCTAGCACAGTGGGGCTACAGTCTCCAGTGGGGCTTCACGACATGATCACAATACAAATAATGAATTAGTAGTAGTATAACAATGTCTCAGTAAAACTCTCCCTTTGATGGTCGATTTCCATCTTTAAACATGCAAAAAAATTGAGCTGTTGTGTTTTTAAAGCAAGCCCAGACGTTTCACATATAAAAATCATGAAAATCAAAATGTAATGACCCAGAAAAAAATAGTGAACATTTTGGCAACATTTTATGAAGGCTTTTCATGCACGACTGCTTTAATTCCATGTGTGACCTGTTAGCATTGGAACTGATCTCAGTGGGCGACGTTCCTCCCCCACTTCAGAGAGCCAGCACAAGAACTATGCACCACTTAAGTCTCACTCAAACCTAGTTAATTTCACCCTGAATTAGTAACCTGTAATGGGGTAAATAGAAACTGACTCATCACATGATTTTTTTCAGCCAGTCTCAAGCCAAGATTGCCTTTTTTTATGCTAACAGTTCGATATTGCTATTATTATCTGTGTGTGTTTGAGCTATCTCTGTATTACCTTCCTCTTGGTGAGCCTACAGAGCTGTATCCTGAATGTGAGGGGAATAAAATGCAGAAGCCTGCAGGGGAAAAAAAAAAGAGAGAGAGAGAGAGAGAGCGAGTCTTCAAATGTTTAATGTAACCCATATTTCAACAGCATTCACTCTGTTCATCATAATCCCATTTTCTGCCTCAGACGTGTCATTACTGCCCACCGGATTTGGGGTGATAGCAGCAGGAAATGAGCTGGAAAAACATTAGACAGTTTTAAAAAAAATCATTAGCACCTTTAAGATATTTAATGAACTGCAGGCTGCTTCCAGAGTGGAGAAGTATAAATTCTATTTGGGGATTGAAGAAAGGTGAGGATGTGCATAAGAGCAAAGGTAGATCTTGAATTAAATTTGGGAGAGGCTATAAGTGAATGACTGGTCCCAGGGTGTACCTCGTTCAATGTCTGCCATAACTCACAGCATTCAGGGAGATTTCACGGTAGTTTCCACCAAAGCCACCCCTTCATCATCCTCATGAGAATTGCGATCCTTAACCTCATTTTAACTCTGAAGGGGTGAATAAATATAGAGTGTGAGCAGATAAAAACTATTGGCTCCAATAGACCTTTCTCTTGTGGACTTCTACCCGATGGTATGATGTCCCCCACTGTACATCCATTGCTGACACTGCAGTGCGGTAACAGGGACCCAGAATGTTACAATTAGAGGTACTATCCTTCCTATGAGACATTAAATCAAAGTCCCCTCTGCCCACCTCTCAAATGTAGGTAGAGCTATAGAACTCATCATACGTTTTAGAAAAGATAACCCTGAATGACGTGTCTAAGGTTGGCACCAAGTCGAAGCTCATACGCATAATTACTTGCACATGGCCACTGCTCTACTGGTACTTGAGAGTGTGCTTCAGTAGCCATTGATAGCAGTGGAAAGATGCCCATTGATTACAGTGGATGTTGGATGGGACCCTAACGCCTCATTTTGTAAAGCACATTGGGATACGTGGAATATATGGAAGAAACTTTAATTAAAGGGTGACCTGTAAAACAACAATACAGTATTTGGGTTTCTACCTGTTTTTTCCTTCTATCAAGTGTATAAAGAAAGCCTGAAAGTTGAGGAAAGGGAGGTTAAATGGATTTATTTCTGCTTGTGTTTTTACCGTTAAAATATCTGGAATATCAAGTCTTACCTTCCCAGGTTTCACAGGAGGGTTCTTTGGAGACCCAGAGACCTCTTTGGAGGCCCAGGAATGGAAGTTTTCTCAGCCCTCAATTGAAGAGACAAGGACATCTGAAACTTTCACAAAGACATCTTTCCTCTCCTGACTTAAATGGGTGTTAACAAAACCAAGAAACCCTCAGAGGGTCGGAAGGAGTCTGACTACAAATCCTTTCCCCTCCTAATTGGGCTATGGTTTTGGTCTCTTGTGATGTTATAATGTCTCTAGTTGACCATTGAGCCCTCCAGCAAAAACAGTGTAGACAAGATCAGGTATTGCTAATGAAGCAAGCAAGCAGAAAAAAATGCACTGTTTTTGCAAAAGAGAAATTTCAAGATGTTTTATGCGTAAGTTATGCACCAAAAAGCTATGCTGAAAGAACATTACAATTGTAACGTCAAAAACTCAAAAGTTAGGACATGCCAAAATTCAGGTTGTGTGTACAACCTTAATTCTGCCCTTTTGTGGTGTATGTCTTATGATCATCTTTAATTATATGATCTCATGCTATTTTTTCCACAAATCCCCTGCCTTTTTCATTGCACAGCACAGACTTGCTCTGGGGATGAATCAGTGTGTAAGAATGCATATGAACAAGGGGGCCAAAATAATCTTAATAATGTTCTTTTAATGTAGTTTTTGTTTGTAGGTTCCTAGGTTTTAAAAAATGCAAACTGAAAAAACCATAAATGCCATCATGCAGAGGCATATTGGTACCCACGCTCTATCAGCAGGGTTGGAGCCTTTATATTCACTGCATAGACCTCTGCCACTTAATAGCCCTGATATCAAGAGTAGATTTTCTTCCTTTATATAGACCATCACTAGAGGAGATGAGACACACACTTTGCTAGTGGGCTTGACAGATATTTGCTGGCATCAGAGGAATTGTGAGACTCAGGATTCTTCTGCCCATTCTCCCCAAACTGATCCCTCCTGCCCTATTTCCTCCAACCTATCCCCATCCTTTCTCTTCCCCACCCCTGGCTTCTTGTGTCTGTCCCATTCTCCTTGACGACCTAGTCCCAGTCTCCACTGCTTGGGTTTCTCATCGCAGTCCCAGCTTCTTTACCCAGCCAGAACTAGTCTCCCTCTCCAGGCCTGCTGTCCGAGTCTTAATCTACTCCCAAATCCCAGTCTCTTTCCAGTTCTCACCTCCCAGCTCTTCCTCCAGTCTGTCTCTCTCCTCCCACCTCCATTGGCTCCCAGTCCTGGTCTCCCTTTCTGGGCTCCTCGTCTAATGTCAGGCTACCTCCTACCCCCTCCATGGCTCCTTGTCCCAGTCTCTTTGCCCATCCAGTCCCCATTCTCCCTACAAACACCAGCTCCTTGTCAATATGTCTCTCCTCCCACTGCCCCGTTTCCCACCTGCACACACACACTGGTTCCTTGTCCCAGTCTCCTTGTTCAGTTTGTCCCAATCTCTTCCCCTCCCCCCAACTCATCCAAACTCAGAGTTCCTACTCCCAGTCAACTGGCTCCCAGTCTCCTCACCCCACAGCTGCTATTCCAGTCTCCCACTCAAGCAGCCCCAGCCTCCCCTAGTCCTTGGCTCTCAGCCCGTTTCCTTGCCCAGCCAGTCCCAGACTCCTCTTCACATCCCTGGCTTTCAGTCTCCCCTCACTCCAATCAGAGTATCATCAGACTCCTTGTCTCAGGCTACTCCTTTCCCTCCCCTTCCCCTAGTCTGACTGTTGTCCCTTTTGCATTCTAGTCAGACTACTTACTCCTCCATGCCGCCTGCGTGCCAGCAGGGTGGTTTTTATCAATACCTAAATAAGTGACTTAATTTGTTAAAGTGCTGAGCACCCAGCAGCTTCTGTCGACTTCAGTGGAAACTGATGAGAGTTCAACATGTTTGAAAATCAAGCCATATAGTTAAGTATCCAAATATGGACCTAGGAGCCTAACTTTAGACAACCAATTTTGAAAATCTCAACTGTAAGACGAGAGCAAATTATACAGAGGCAAACAGCATACACCAGTGTATGAAGTTAAACACGTCTGGGTGGGATTTTCACAAGTACCTAAGTGTTTTAGGAGCACAAGTCCCATTGAAATTCATTAAGCTGTGTGCTCCTAAGTCACTTGGAACATGTGGGAAATCTCACCCATGGTCTTTCAGAAGAAATGCAGTAGCGGAATGTCAAGGTTTCTTTGCACAGCTGTTCAGTTGATACCAACTTAATTGGGCTGGTCAAACCACTAGCACGAGGGATTTTTCCCCCCCTCTGACCATCCCTTTCCTTTCACAAAGAGACCCCTTTTTCTGAAAAATGATTACCAAACTAATAATTGAAAACTGGAAATTAGACCCTAGTCTTCAAAGAAAGGGTTCTGAAGTGTGCATTAGCCTTCTAACAAGATGAGCCATCTTACTAGTCAGCACTCGTTTCCTACTTGAAATTATATTTGACTACAGGGCATGAAATGTTATTCATACTTCTCCATCTCTCTCCCATCCATTTCTATTCAAATTCAGCACTGAGTGGTAGCAGCAGCAGGTACATGAAAAAGATTTTCAGGTGTTCATGTGTCTTTTTATTTTGTATTTTTCCCCCGAGTTCCCCTTTTATATGTGAGAAAGTAGCATGAAAAGTAAAGCAAATTAGAATCAGAAAGAAAGTGTTGGATTTAAAGCAATCTGTTTAACATGACAGTTTGTTATTCACTAACATGTGGTCATGGTATGTAAGACATCGCAGGCTGAATGGCAAGCATGCTGCATGTAAAAGGCATTCTCTCTCAGCCAGGAAGAGAGGTGGTCAAGGCTGGCTTGGAAAGGGTGGTGTTGAGGCAGCTGATGGACACTAGGTTAATTTTCATTTCTCTCCTTGGCAGTAGCAATTTCACGGATCTTGTCATCTGTGGATGGTTGCAGGAAGGGGAGATCAGAAATGACAAACATCCACATTACCATCTGAGATTAAAATGCCACCAAATGATCTTTTAATACAAAGCTGCTGGTTGATCTGTGGTTTGGTTTGTATAATGGAGACTTTTACTTTACAGGAAAAAAATGAAATTTGGAGCCTTCCATGGTGACAAGTGCATGATCTACATTTAGACGTGGATGGGTTTGATTTGCCTGGATGATTCATGGTCATCATCTATTTATCCCTCCAGCTAAAAACAGACTAAAATACTGCTGTATTTACTAATAAAAAATTACAATAGGGAAAGTTTAATACATATAGAGCCAACTCTTGGAGTCTATTCTTGGCTGTTATCTTATTGAAATAAGTCAGTTTTCCCTTTATTATAGGCTTAGTAAAAACCATGGGTGAGATATTTTCCCTACATAGGAATATCTTTGAACTGGTCAGAAACTCTGTAGAGTTCACCTTGAAGAGTTTAGTCAGGGGAGGAGTGTAGAATCCTAGAACCCAGGCTCCAGCCCAAGCCCAGAAGTCTACACAGCAATGAAACAGCAGCGTGAGCCCAAGTCAGCTGGCACAGGCCAGCCATGGGCATAGGTTCTGGAACTAGGAGTGCTGGGGGCGCTGCTGCACCCCCTGGCTTGAAGTGGTTTCCATTATATCCAGGGTTTACAGTTTGGTTCAATGGCTCTCAGCACCCTCAGTGTAAAAATTGTTCCAGAGCCTCAGCCATGGGTTTTTCTTTGCTATGTAGACGGGGCGGCTGTGGCTCTATGTATTTTGCTGCCCCAAGCAGGGCAGTCAGGCGGCTTTTGGCAGCGTGCCTGCGGGAAGTCCACTGGTCCTGCACCTTCGGCTTACCCGCCGCCGAATTGCCACTTGGTGCGCTGGTGCCTGGAGCCGCCCCTGTATGTAGACATAAAAAGCAAAGGTCTGACCCACAGACACCAAAGATACCGTGAACACAGCAAGAGTGCAGGTGCCCTGAAGAAAGGGGAATACTGCCCCATAGGGTTGCTGATTCTCTGTTCTGTGCAGAAAAGACTCCATGGGCACAGTCAAGCCATGAACAGAGACTTCAGGGATCAGTCCCCTCTTTTGCTTCATAGTCTACCTGGCAACCAGTTAAGGTTACACAATATAATTATTGAACAATATGGTTTTATTTCTGAAACTGATCTGAATCTTGACTCCTACAATTGTTACATTGTGAATAAATAACAATTATTATTGATTAGTTCCTGAGGGTGCTTTGGTTTTGTTTCTTTTTTTTTAATTAGCTGCTATGCAGAAATTTTAATTTGCAATAATTCTGTGTGTTTTTGTGGGTGGGGGTGGGAGAGTACGTATCCAGTGAAGGCCAAGTCCTTGGCTATCCTGATGTAAGTCAGCACAGTTCCATTGACTCAGAGCTGGACTTATTTACCCCAGCTGAGTATCTGGCTCAGAAATTCAATATATTCAATAAATCCAAGCCTAAATACTTTTCTTTTTTCTGGACAAGGCCTGGGCTAGAGGCTCACGTGAAGCATTGTAGATAAGGGAAGGGAAGGATAGGAAAGAGTAGAATATAGGTGTGTGCAGGCATTACCAGGACAAATCCAGAAGAAAAGGAATAAAAAAGGATTTTGTTTCTGTGGCTCTTTGAAAATGATGTAGTATCTGTGAGCATCAGTTGAATTCAGCCATATAAAAACAAGTTACCTTAGCTATGTGGCCTCAGTGTGCAATCTCAGCTAACGTCATCTCAGCCACTGTACCCCATACATCCCCCTCATCTACCGTAGACCACAGCCAGTGGAGCTGGGGCTCCCTGTAGCCATTCAGTTGGTTTCTCCTGGCTACAAGGCCTAGGATTCTCTGAGTGATCATGCCCCTCCGTACTCCAAACTCCTGTGCCAGGCATTCTTTGGTTGGTTGTATGTGTGGGTAGTGAGGCCTGGAGGAAAGGGGATCGGATCAGTTCCATGTAGGGCTCAGAGTTTTCAGGGAAGCTGGAGGAGCAGGGAACCCGTGATGTTTCCCAGCCATGGGCATGACCAGGGTTATTTGAGTCCCAAAGGAGCTAAGTTATGATCACTACAGTGCTCTCAGTCAGCACAAAGCAGCTCAACAACACAGTGTCTGAGCTTTTACTCTCCTCACCATATAACCCCAGATAGAGCCATTTCAGCTGCCTTGCCATTTGCAACTCTGATAAAATTGTCTTATCAACAGGCTGCCTAAACAACCTGCACTTCCTTAATAGCCTGCCAACAGACTTCTTTCCCAGGCTTGGCATTTCGGTTATTAAGCCTGTTATTTCAGGGAAATTCAGCCTGCAGTCCAGTGAAACAAAGTACAAAGAGGAAGGTAGCCCAAGGCCACTGGCATGGATCCCACCCCACCCTAGTCTCCAAGGCATTGGGCATTCCTCTACTTGAGCAGCTAAACCTGATTTTAAAAAGAATTCTTCGACTGCTGCTAATCCTTTGGGTCTGTTTCAGACAGTTAAACCAGAGTCCATCAAAAAGCCATCTCCCAAACAATAGCACCGTTTCAGCGTTCACTGTCTGAGACAGCTGGCTTTACCATCAGTGGCAGCCTGTCCTTTCACCCTTCCTGGAAGGGACAAACGCAACATCTCAGGTTGAGTGTCTGTCATCTTTGTTCATGCATAGCCAGATTCTGCCACCTTCCTCTGATTGAGTAGCGGCTTATTCTTCAAGCAGCCTGTTGAAATTACTGGCCCTGAGATCCTAGAGTGCTGGAGAGTATTTGGGCTTTTACTTGCAAGTTGGACCTGTGTCCTTCATGACTAGTTGAAAGAAAAAAAAGGGGGAAAAAGTGCAGAGAGGGATTGGTTCTGTTGTTTCTGGAGATAATTAATGCTGCTTAAAGATAGGGCAGGATACCAGCCTGCTTTGAATTAGTAGATACTTGCTTAAGGAACTATTTTGTGATAATCTCTCTAAGTATCCCATGCCTGTGTAGTCCAGTGAACAGCGCAATGGAGTAGCATTCAAGAGACATAGGTTCTCATCCTGGCTTTACCACTGACCTGCTGTGTCAACAGGGTGATCTTGAACAGGTCACTTCCCTTCACTGAGCCTCTGTTTTCTTTGTCACCTTGTCTATTTAGTTTTTCAGCTCTTTGGAACCAGAGACTGTCTCTTACTGAGTGTGTTTATAGTGCCTTGCACACTGAGCATCTGATCTTGTTTAGGGCCTCCAGGTGCTACTGAAATACAAATATAATTCTTAAGTTGAACTTGCCTTCTTGGGGCCAACTTATTAAGAGGAGTGTCTTGATCCCTGCCAACCAGGTTTCAGGCCTGGGAATATTACAGACACCGCAGTGTCTCATTGATTGATGTTCTCCTAGCAATGGAGAACGGGCAGGCATTTAGGATGATTCTTTGAGATGTCTCATTGCCCTTTGGAATTGGTACAGTCAGCTATGCTAATAATATATTACTAATAACAATAGTTTGGACTCCCTGTACTGCTCCCCTAATTACCAGGAGCAGCTAAACACATCAAACTTTGCTTACCATACTCATACAAGTAAATCCAGGATTATGATCTGAGATATTTTCCTCACTATTTTAGTCTCACAAGTCAATGGGAGGTGTGCTCCTAAACCCCTTAGGTACTTTAGAAAATCTGATCCTGTAAATCTTATTCCCTCCCCCTTTTTTTTTAACACAATAGACACCTGTTTGGTGAAGGGATGGAGAGAAGTGGGTAAATGTCTGAGGCAGAGCACAGGATTAACTAGACTCTCTTGTTTGCAACCCATGCCAGCATGCTGAGGTCAGTGAGAACACAGTACAATGGCAGTTAGTAACGTTCTTTAGTATTTTGTTGCAGAATTTAGCCATGACCATGGGTTAGGTAAAATGGTGCTGCTCTCACCAGTCGTACATACTCATCAACTGTACCCTTGTGCTCCTTGCTCTCACCCTGTTTCATTCAGCGGAGAAAAGAAGAGGCTAGGTGGGACAGGGGCACCCAGACCAGTCTTTACAAACTGGTGTGCCTAAAGTTAGATATCTGCAGGCTGCATTCGTATGTAGGTGACTACATAAAAGTGTTCTGAGCAGCCACAGCTCTCATTAGCTTCCCCTGGTTTCATCTGCAGCTTTGACTCTGATTAGGTCACCAGGTAAATGAGTTTAGTGATCTTGTGCAAAAGCAGCACATGCAGGGGAGTTGTGCAAAGCTTTGGTAATTTGTATCCGAGAGTCCTACTTTGCTGTACAGTAATCAGCAGAGGATTGCTCCCCCATTGCCATCCATGTTTTCATAGCTCTGCAGAAAAAGTTGTTTACCACAGATACCACTCAGAGCTTTGTTTGTTTATTTGGAGGGAAGCACAATGCGCACGTGACCTGCTTTGGCCCATAGCCAAGCAAAGACGGGGGTGGAAAAAGGAAAAGAAACCATTGATGCCTGCAGCTGCTGCAGTAGTACTGTGCCTTGTATGAAGGCAGCTTCCTCCTCCTCATTCTCTTTGGTGCTTTAGCACGGGCGGCTCCAGGCCTCAGCACACCAAGCGTGTGCTTGGGGCGGCAAGCCGCGGGGGGCGCTCTGCCGGCGCTGCGAGGGCGGCAGGCAGGCTGCCTTCGACGGCTTGCCTGCGGAGGGTCCGCTGGTCCCGTGGCTTTGGAAGACCTCCCACAGGCACGCGGACCCTCTGCAGGCAAGCCGCCGAAGGCAGCCTGCCTGCCGTGCTTGGGGTGGCAAAATGCCTAGAGCCGCCCCTGTGCTTTAGGTTTGGTGATTGTTTTAATTGCATTGCCTTGAGCATGTTCTCGTAGGCGTTCAGAGGTTGGTAAATACTATGAAACAAAAGCCTTTAGGTTAGTGCCTCACACTGCCCCAATTTTAACACTGGATGCACATGCTGATCTTGGGTGGTACAAAATTGTAAGCTGGTGTCCTCCTATAGGGGGAGATAGCACAGATAAACAATGAGTTATTACTGTGATTGTTCATTATTTGTATTATTGTAGCTCCGAGAAGCCCTCGTCATGGCCCAGGACCCCATTGTGCTAGGCACTGTACAAACACAGAACCAAAAGATAGCCCATGCCACAAAGAGATGACAATCGAAGTATAAGACAAGAGACAACAGATGGATACAGACAGAAATTTAAGAAGTGGATGTTGGGGGCTGGCATCAGTGGCCAATTGGGGCAGACATCATCTTCTCAGTAGTGAGTGAGAGATGATATGTAGGGCAATATTTAAAAAAGCCTGATCTGGTATTTCATTTCATAGTTGTCCCGTGTCCATCGATGAGAGCTTGCCTTCCCTTCCCTTTGCAAACGTACACACATACTTGGGTGGGGAAGAAGATTACATATACTGTATACGTTGCATATGTGTGTGTAAAATTTCAAGTTGCTGTTTCAAACCATGGAGGCACTCAAGCTACTTTTAGTAAAAATGGCTGGAAATGCTTAATGTTGGAAAGCTACCAATTTTTCAGCGACTGCCTTCTTGAACATGGCTGCACCATTTTTGCTCAAACTTTCAAAACAAAAATTCCACCTGAGGTGGAGACCAACCATGGGAAACTTCAGAAATTGTCAGTTATATGTAAGTAATCTAAATTAGTGAGAAGTGTTAGGCAGTCTTAAATTTAGGTGTCTCCAATGGTCTACCTACGACACACAATATACAAACAGTGTATAAAGCCTGTGTATTTATCCCCCATCCCCCCACCCTAGAGTCATTTGTGGGACAAGAAGGGATCCCTTCTGTGGCAAGTTTTGCTTTTTTTAATGGTAGCTGTTTGAAGCTCCAGGGAGGTTTGGAATGTTAGAAGTAATCCTGGCAGAGATGAATTAACGGGCAGAGTACAGGTGAAGTGGCCAAAGGTGTATGACGAATACAATTTAGCACATGAATATCATAGTGTTAGTCAATGGGATGCCTCACATGAGTAAAGACTGCTGTACCCTATAATGCTTTATGGGAATATGACATAACTGGAATATGTTTTGTGCTGCCTGTGCTATGTAACATATCTCTGTAAAAGTTATGGTCTACTATATCTGTTCATCCTATTTGTACACATATATCATTTTGTACTTGAGGTTAAGAATATTGGCTGTATACTTAGAAATCAAGCAAGCTTTGTGAGGCATTTGGTCAGCTTCTTTAGGAAGGAATTCGCAGGGTTAAGTACCCGATCAGGAAGCACTTGGGGAACAAGGGATCTTGGAATGCTCCAATCCACATAAAAAGTCTTCCTGGAGACATACAGGATGCCATGTGGACAATGGCTTCTGCCTGTAAGGACTGTGATTCATGCGTAGACAGGTGACTTGCCCAGGTGACTCCAGAACTCCAGACTGGAGCTGGACTTTGCATAGGAGTGAGGAGGGGGTCTCCACCCACAAGAGAAAGTCTATTTAAACCCCTGGGAGACCCTTCCATTTTGGTCTTCAGCTGGCTAAAGAGGGAGCCTCTCCACCCACCCCCCCCCAGGATACTTGGAAGAAACTGGAACGAAGGGGTGTGAGTGATTGCTGGACCCAGGCTAAAATGAGATTAGTCTGTAAAAGGGGGCATTCTGGAACTGGTGAGGATCTTATCTGTATTCAGTTTGATTAGACATAGATTTGTGCATTTTGTTTTATTTTGCTTGATGACTTACTTTGTTCTGTCTGTTACTACTTGGAACCACTTAAATCCTCCTTTCTGTATTTAATAAAATCACTTTTTACTTATTAATTAACTCAGAGTATGTATTAATACCTGGGGAAGCAAACAACTGTGCATATCTCTCTATCAGTGTTACAGAGGGCGAACAATTTATGAGTTTACCCTGCACAAGCTTTATACAGAGTAAAACGGATTTATTTGGGTTTAGACCCGATTGGGAGTTGGGCATCTGAGTGCTAAAGACAAGCACACTTCTGTGAGCTGTTTTCAGGTAAACCTGCAGCTTTGGGGCAAGTAATTCAGACCCTGGGTCTTTGTTGGAAGAGACGGGAGTGTCTGGCTCAGCAAGACGGGATCCTGAGCTGGCAGGGAAAACAGGAGCAGAGGTAGTCTTGGCACATCAGTTGGCAGCTCCCAAGGGAGGTTCTGTGATTCAACCCGTCACAAATCTATGTCTAAGCAAACTGAATACAGATAATCTCACCCTCAGAGATGCTTCAGTAAGTTTTTTCCTCAGACTGGACACCTTCCAGGCCTGGGCACAATTCTTTCCCCTGGCACAGCTCTTGTTCCAGCTCAGGTGGTAGCTAGGGGATTCTTCATGATGGCTCCTCTCCCTCCTTTGTTCTGTTCCACCCCTTTATATATATTTTTGCATAAGGTGGGAATCCTTTTGTCCCTCTCTGGGTTCCCATCCCCTCCTTCTCAATGGAAAGACACCAGGTTAAAGATGGATTCCAGTTCAGGTGACATGATCACGTCACTGTAAGACTTCAAGCCTTCATTCCTCCCAGACTGACTCACAGGAAGGCTGCCTGCAAACAGCCATCCACAGTCAATTGTTCTGGTTAATGGGAGTCATCAAGATTCCAAACCACCATTAATGGCCCTCACTTTGCATAATTACAATAGGCCCTCAGAGTTATATTTCATATTTTTAGTTTCAGATACAAGAGTGGTACATTTATACAAATAGGATGATCACACTCAGTAGATTATAAGCTTCGTAATGATATCTTACAAGAGACCTTTTGCATGAAGCATATTCAAGTTACATTATATTCACTCATTAGCATATTTTTATAAAATCCTATAGGCTGTAACGTCACACACTGCTTTTCACAAGGGCCTGTTTTGGCTCCCCTTTTGTTCAACATAAACTCATATGACCTTCCTGAGATGCAGGCTGAGAAGTGTGTGTATGCTGATGACATCTGTATTCCTGACACTGGAAATGATTTCCATAGGATTGAAGAGAATCCCAGCCAAGACATGGATACTTTGATCACTTACTTCCAGCAATGAAGACTAATTCTTAGTGAAACCAAGACCTTGGTAACTACTTTCTAACTAAACAATAATCTTGCCAATCAACCCCTCTCAATCCAGGTAGAAAGATGGCTACTGCCATTCCAACCAGTTGTCACATACTGGGGAGTAAAACTTGACAATAGTCTGACACATCAGCCTCACCTGGAACACCTGAAAAGGAAGCTCTCTTCCCATACCATCGTGATACAAAAACTATCAAGAACCTCCTCAGGAGCAGATCCTTCAGGCCTTCATCTATCTGCATTGGCCCTGGTGTTTTCGGACTGCTCTGCAGCTTGGGGACACTGTTGCCACACAGTTTTTCAAGACAGAGCTGAATATGGCCACTTTTATTATTAGTGGCTGCTTGAAGTACACACCAACCTTCAGTTTGTATGTGCTAGCACACGTAACTCTGCCAGGCCTTTGACAAGATGCCATTAATACTAAGTTTGCCTGGACAGCTTTGACAGATGAAGCCTGATGCCCCATTTTCAGACAGGAAACAACACACAGCACCGACTTGAAGATCTGCCCATAATCGGGGGAGGAGAATCCCTCCCTGTGGACCAGGGTGTGACACCAAAGCTGGTTTTTTGATACCACTTTTCAATTGCAGCTAACTCACTTCTGGACAAGAGTGCTGCTCTTTCAGATCCACAGATGATCAGCACTGCCAGGGAGCTGCAAACTATGTTCTTATGGCGTGGAAAACTTTAACACACTAAGTAAATTCAGGAGTCCATCACCTGCACCTGCCTTCTTGTCCACTTAATTGTAGATCCTGGACCAGGCTCAACCAGAATTGCTGCAACTATGCAATAATTGGCCTCCCCATGCTGTGACTGTGGGGCAGTGTTGCAGGCAGTAACTCATCAGGTAGAAGAGTGCCCAACTTGACAACTGGTGGGTAGTTTGCAGTGCCCTTGATACAGAGTCTATCCTCTGGTTACAGAACCTAGTCACTGATCTCTGATGTTTTTCTAAAAGATCTACTCTAGGAATTATTTTGGGGACATTCCGTGGCCTGTGATACAGAAGGTCAGACTCCATGATCACAGTGGTCCCTTCTGGCCTTGGAATCTATGTCTGCATACAAGAAAAAGATATTATTTACACAGCCTATGTGATGATATCTTGGCAGCTATCTTACAGTACATATCTTGAACCACAGTGGGATCGTTAAATATATCTCAGTATTCCACATTGGGGACATTCCGTGGCCTGTGATACAGAAGGTCAGACTCCATGATCACAGTGGTCCCTTCTGGCCTTGGAATCTATGTCTGCATACAAGAAAAAGATATTATTTACACAGCCTATGTGATGATATCTTGGCAGCTATCTTACAGTACATATCTTGAACCACAGTGGGATCGTTAAATATATCTCAGTATTCCACAAATATACATACTGGGAGAGATATCATCTAAAGCAGTGACGTGAACAACAACAAATCCCCATGCTGTCAGAGCAGCTATGATTTCCCCCCCTCAGCTGCTGGTTTCACACTCGCTTTGTTCTCCCTGCTACTGTTGGATGGTTGGTTGGTTTTTATTTTTAACCAGAAGCATTTAAAAGAGAGAGAGAGGAAATGCATGGAAAATGACAGCCATGGACTCAAGCAGCTTTCCAAAAATAAAACACACATTTAAACACCAACCAAATAAACAGCCTTCTCTCTGCCACTGGTGAGTCATGGCTCAGCTTCAGGAAAGGATTTAACTACATGTTAAAGTCCCATTAACTTAAGCGCCTGCTTAACATTAGGCAGTTGCATAAATATTTAGCTCAGGCTGGGCTTACTGAATATTTCTGCTCTCATCCTGACAACAGTCCTCGTCTTCTCATTGTCTTTCGGCTTCTTATACTGCTTCTATCACTGTGAGATTTGAATGCCTTGTTTTTCACATTGGCCTGTCCTCTCATGTATTCTGTCTGCATAACAAATGCTCCCCATTTAGATTTACAGAGCAAGTTCTTTCCCTCTTGCCCCACACCCCTTATCCTCCCTCCCCCCTTCTCCTAGTGACAAATAGAGGTAATCAGTTCCTGCTGCTCCTGTATCTCCTTCCGTATCTCCTCTCCAGAGTGCCCCTGAATTTCCTGGAGATTATATTATATTATATTGTTTTATTGTTGGAATGATTACAGGAACAGGGAAGCCATGTCTTACCGTACCCAGAACTGATGTTTGGGGGTATTGGTGCCCATCAGAAGGAGAGAGGGGATGTAACAATATTTATGTCAAGTTTCTGTATAGATTTGTCATTCTAAGTTGGGTTTTTCTGAGTGGAGAGGAAAGCCTTTCAGTTCTGGCAGGGACATAATGGTTTCCCCCTGCTTTTAAACCCTTGCCTATGGATCCTGTGTTCCAGTCATAATCTTGTCAGTCAAGAAGGAAACCTGTCAAGATGTTTCTTTAATTGGACAGAAGGGTTACTGTTTAGCAACATGAGGCATTCCCTAAAAATTAGGGGCAGGCACACAGTCTCCACAGTAATGCCAGACTCTGCCTGGCCCAAGGAGAGAGACTTCAGCCTAGGAAAATGCACCAAGTCCTCCACAACTCCAGGCCACATTCCTGCTCACTCTATCTACCGGGGAAACACAGTACCTACCCTTTTTGCAAAATATATACCCACCTACCCCAAAACTTCCCTAGACCAGACAATTTCAATGGCATTAAAGGATGAGATCCTGTTGTTGTTTTTTCCAAAATGTCCTGTTCCTCTCTATAGCTGTTGGAGGGCACAGCACAGAAGTAAAGGGCCCCCTCAGAGGCCACCAGTTCTTTTAGGTTTTGTGCAACCCCACAAAGTGCCTACAATCTCCCTAAACTTGGGTGGGGACCCTGCAGGTGGCCAGTGCATCTCATAAAGTTGGTATTGCTGGGTGGGAGGAGCTGTTTCAGCAAGTGCTTGCTTCAGCCCCTGCTAGCAGGGTCCTAGAGAACCCCAGATGGGTTCCCTAGTGGAAACTTCAAGGGAGGGAAGCCCATGGTAGTCTGCATTACCCTCCCTTAGCTAAATTCCTCTGGGATGCATCAGCTCAGGCTTGTTCAGAACGTGCAGTTGATACCTCCCTGAACCAGCATGAATAGATCTGGCCGTGGATGTTGGCTGTAGCAGATGCTATCTCTCTGTTTGTGTCTCACTCTCTGCATTAGCAAATTATAGACCTGCAGTAACTTTGGGGGTGGTGTTTGCATATCTCCTTTTTATAGAAAAAATCACTCATCTGAGCTAAATTTGTATTTAAAAAAGGTTTGCCAAAACCCAAAAGTATCATGATGAGTTTAGCGGTTGCAGCAGTTACTGATGACAAGGAGGTGGTCACATCTGCTGTACTTACCACTTCCTGTAAATGAACTGGGTCATTAATCAGAAAGACACTTGCTAGTATAGATAAAGTTAAGGTGGTGTCAGCTGTTTTGTTATAAGCCCTTCCGTGTTCTCTGCCACACTTTTTTGTTGGTTTTTAAGAGGTTTATCACTCTGATCTTTAAATTTGGAGGCTGGACTTTAAAACATCCACTATTAAAAGCCCAATCCGCTTGTTGCACCTATGAAAACCTGCTTGTTCATGCACAGAGGGGCATTTGCAGTCACAAATTGCCAGTGGTACCCATCAGTACGCATTTGCACACAGCTACCCAATTTGCACATGCCAGCGTGGTGATTTGCATAGGCAACTGCAGAGTTTGTCAGGTGGCACAGTGCATGGCCATCCATTGCACTCGCCTTGGAAAACTTGCTCTACAAAATCTCTTCCTTGGAGCAAATGTTTTACCCACTTAGAAGAAAGAAAGGAGTCCTGGTGTTAGCATTTAGGTTGTGCAAGTACCAGACAGGTGAGAGACAGGTTTCATGCTTTCACAGCTATTTGGTGGTGGTGGTGGAGAGGGGAGCAGAGGGAAGTTTTTGAGCTTCGATAGGGCTTGAATGACTTGGGGTTGTGTACATGGGGAAATTGACTAACATAGCTTAAGTGGAATAATTATGAACCTGATCTTTTGGCACTTATATGTATTTGCTAATTAAAATATCTGTTTATATTAATTCTTGAAACTTGGCCACTGTGTCTGCATGGTGTCTATTCAGGGCACTGCATTCCACACTAAAATTCACTAGGATACTAAATACCACAGCATCTTTTTTGTAAGACAAAACTGAGGTCCTGACCATTTTTAGTGACTGAATATCCCAAGGCAATTTTATTAAAAGCTGGTGTTAATTGCAGAGTTATGCCCAAATATGAACCTGAGTAAATAATTCCTTTCTACCCTAAATTCCTGCTGAAGTTTCAGCAGTATACAGTATGCTTCCTTTCTTCCTGCCCGAAACTGTAATGTGGTATTGCTGTGTGCCATTGACACTAGACAGAGGTGGCTGTATTTCAGTGGTGGGTAGAGCAGCACTGCCATTCCCGAGTGTTCAAAAATCATGAGTCAGGCCCTAAAAATCATGATGCTGACTTAAAAAATCATGAGATTTTAAAAAACCAGGGGGTCTTTTTGTTTGCCTTCTGGTTTTTGAGCTTTTAGGGTACACTCAGGTTATGTTTTTCAGCTTTTCTCACAGCCATGAGAGCTAAGAACTTGATTTTTTTAATAATACCTGCTGATGGTGAGTAGTACCTTACTGTCTGAGTAATCCCATGGACTGCAGTGGGTCTACTTGCACAGTAAGGTACTACACAACATGAGTCAAAGTAGTAGAATCTAGTCCAAAATTTGTAAAGCACTTTGGCATTCTTAATGCTACATAAATAAAAGTTATTGTTATGATTATTCCAATTCTTATTTATTATTTGTAACATATCAGCACCAAGAAGTCAAGGCTCCGTTATACTAGGTGCAGTACAAACTTAGACAAAGAGATGGTCTCTGCCCCAAAGAGTTCAGTCTAAGTATAAAAATAACAAGGAGTCTGGTGGCACCTTAAAGCCTACCAGATTTATTTGGGTGTAAGCTTTCATGGGTAAAAAACCCACTTCTTCAGATGCATGGGTTTTTTACCCACGAAAGCTTATGCCCAAATAAATCTATTAGTCTTTAAGGTGCCACCAGACTCCTTGTTGTTTTTGTGGATACAGACTAACACGGCTACACCCTGATACTTGACAATCTAACTTTAAGGTGAGAGACAACCGGTGACTATAATAGACAGATAGGCAAGGGGACAGCAAGGTGACAGTGAGACAATTATGTTTAACATAATAAGTGGTGGTCTTGTGTTAGATTATTTTTGTAATAAATCCTATATAACATTGAAGGTGGATCTCTGACCAAGTGTCAGACAGGAGGAAGAGGGGACAGGCACCTGCAGTAACTACGACCTGAGCACTGAACAAATTAATCCAGAAATGAATAAACTCTCCAAATGCATCAAAAGCAATAACAAGTCTAACTAGTTGTGAAAAGATGCCAGGCAGGTATTGTGCAAAGAGGCAGATTTGGTCAGGGTTTAGTGGTAACTTAAAGAAAGGGACAGATGCCTGAGATGGCTACTGGCTCTTTCCACTCCTAAAATCTCTTCTGTTTCCTGTGTTATCGCTGCCAGGACTCTTTGATGTGTTGCACGCTTTATTCCCCTCTGTCCACACGCGCTGCGTGTGGTATTCTCTCTCTTCAAATGGAAGGCAATATCTTTTGTGACACGGCGCGGCTAATGAGCTGTCCTGGGAACTGAAAAGCTGACGCGGGATTGATGAACTCTGCTGCTTGTTTCCGGGTCTGTCTTAATCATGACATGGAGAGATCACTGTGTGTTTTAGTAAAGACCGTTCCTTCGTGCCATTCAGCTGCTTCTGCACAGAAAAACAAAACCACACCAAGATGCACTGCAGAGATTTGGGGGTTTATTGGTGTGGGGGAGGGAAGGACATGGGATAGTTAAATGTTTGGCTCTTCCTGGCCACCCAGAGATGGAGGAGGAAAAGGCTGTTGGAAACCCACTTTTCTCCCCTATCAAGTCCAAGTCCTCCCCACACCTAGACACATCCAGCCACCCACACAAAGAACAACTCCCCCCAAATCCAACCTGAGACACAAACGTTCTCCCTCAAGAGAGCACCTGCCTCAGCCAGTGTGGGGCAATGCAGAGTGTTTCATTCCCATTTTGAGTCATGGAGGCCCTCTCATCACAAGGAGCCTCTCTCCCCTAATGTATTACACTGAGGCATGAGCTATAAGTCCACACTTTGAGCTGAAGGTGTAAATTCTAGCCACGGAGGTATAACCTCACAAGCCCTGAGCTAACAATGCAAAGTAGCCATGGCAGTGGGAGGGGCTAGCCACTCTGAGGACATGCCTACTGCTTCAGATGGGATCGCACTTGACGGCTAGACCCTCCCACTGCTTCTGCTTTGGCGGCTACACTTCTATTTTTAGTTCACTAGCTCAGCCAGCGCTAGCATGGGCAAAGCTCAAACTTACATCCCTAGTGGGAAGTGTAGATGTACCCACAGGAGTTGTAACTGCAAGTATGATGATGAACCACTTTAAACTAATTGTTGAAACTTTATAGACGATTTTGTTTGCTGCATCTGTTTAACGTACAGATAAGCTAAACCACTGTAAGCCTCGTTTAAACGGAGGGAAAGTGCCCCCCGCCCCCAAAAGCTGCACCATTTTGACAGAATGGGTCCAGTGTCACACCTTTAGCTACTCCAGGGCAATTTCATGCATTGACCTGACGTGACATCCACTTCCCCAATTTGAGATACCATGAATCCAGATGCAGGGTCTCTGAAGCTGAGAGTCTGCCAGTAGATTGAAGCAGGAGAAAGCAGCCACAACTTCCCCTCAGTCAGAGTGGCCCATCTGGGTCATCTTAGCTCAAAAAGTGGGGAGGGGCAGCCTGGACATATGCCCATTTAGAGATTCATAGTGTCATAGAGTTTAAGGCCAGAAGGGATCATCAGATCATCTAGTCTGACCCCCTGCACATCACAGGGCACCAACACCTCCCAGCATCCACACAATAAACCCAGCAACTGAAATGGGACCAAAGAATTACAGCATTACCAAGGTGCATGAGCATCCTCCCTGGCCCGCCAATGGCAAAGAAATGATTAAGTGAGATATACCCAGATAATCCCGGTTAGTGACCCACACCTACATGCTGCAGAGAAAGGTGTAAAAACCCCACGGTCACTGCCAATCTGACTTGGGGGAAAATGTCTTCCTGACCCCACATATGACAATCATTTAGATCCTGAGCATGTGAGCAAGAACCAGCCAGCCCCTGAGAGAAAGAAAATGCTCATTGCTCCTCCAGAGCCCTGGCTGCCCATGTCCCATCTCATCTCCAGCCACAGCCATCCCTGATGCGTCAAAGGAAGGGCAGCAAAAAACACCTCCCAGAAAACACAGGGAGGGATGGGGGGGTAGGGGGACAAATTCGTTCCTGACCCCTGCTGGTGGCTGGCTGAACCCTGAAATATGAGCTTTTAGGAACGTAAGATATAAACTCCCTTTGGTAGTTTCAGCCAATGGGCTCCTAGGGAACCAAACATTAAGCTGCTGCAACCCAGCAGAAACTCAGAGGGAGAACAGGGCACCAGCTCCCCTCTCTGAAATAATCCCCTACAGCAGAGGGGTCCAGGATGGCAGAGGGGGACCTGTGAGCAAGGGTCAGTCTGATACATGAAGGTCCTAATCCCAAATCCATGGAAGTTGGTGGAAAAACTCCCATTTAAATCAGGCCCTTGGTGGTACAATGGAAAGGAAAAAAATGCCGTGACTTTGGTTTGATTTGATGTTTTCCCTGTGGATTACTTTCCCTGAATAAGTGGAAGAACCCAAAGGGAAAGTAGTGCTCAGTATCCCAGTGTATCAGAAACGGAGCTATAGCACAACAGCAGCCGTATCTCCCCTCTTCAGAGTAGCTGGGCCTTGTCTGTTAGCTGTGCAGTTGTTTGGTCCCCTCCAGTGTCATCCATCCAGATTGATTTATTAATATCTTGGTTCAAGTTAAATTTTACATGTACCATTTTTCTCTTATGCCCACTTTAATGGGCACTGGGGAGATTAGCTCCTTGCTTAAAAGAACATTGTCCAGGTATTTTTTCATAATCTCTCAAACATTTTTGCCGACTCTTTTATTTTTAATTAGATCCCCTTGGAAAGCTGGCACTGAAATCTGTGTCCTTCTGCTGTTACTGGGGTATTCTGTATACAATGCTCAGCACTGTACAAAACAAAGAAAGGCGAGATAGTCTCTTGCCACATATTTCTGGATCTTTTCGACACACAATAGGTCAGATCTGCAGCTGGCATAAATCAGTCTGGCACCACTGAAACCAGTGGAGGTATGGTGATTTATAGCAGCTGAGGATCTGGCCCAATTTTATTTGTTTGTTATTGTAGGGTTGTTTGTGATCATTGGGGATGTCAATTGGGAAATTTTAATTGCATCCAAAGGGCTGCAATGTAAGTAAGCCGATTAAAAATGCAGGGCAAATTTACAGCAAAGCAATCTAGACAGTGTCCCAAAATGTACAGGTTGGAAAAAGGTGGTGGTGGTGGTGATGGTGGTGGAAAGAAGGAGTTTACAAAACTTTAATAGACCAAATTCTGCCTTGGAAACACATATGAAAAACTGCAGGTAGGAGGGGAACTGTAGAGCAGAAATTGTTTGCCCTGAGGCTGCTCTAAATTGCACAATAACCAAATTGGCCTGTTGCTAGCAGGTTGGCAGCGTAACATAAGGATGGTACAAAAACATCTTTCCCAAGAGTTGTGCTGAGCCACAACCTTGTTGGGCCTGAAAATTGGGTCCAGATGATCCAGGGTGTGGGCTGAGCAGTTCTGGGATATCAACTTTATGAGCAACCAAGTTTGGGGACAAGGTTTGAGCAGATATTTATCTTATTGGTAGTTTCTTCATTGATAAAGCCAACTTCCAGGCAGGGGATGAGCTTTGACTCTACATTGGGTGCAGACTTTGTTTCAGAGTGTGGTGGGAAGGCACCTTTGCTTATACTGCTTTTGCAAAGTTTGGCTTAAATGTGTTGCCAGGGTGTCACAGTGCATTAGTGCAAGAGGTGGGAATAGAAGCCAGGTCTCCTGACTCTCCTGGTGTCTTATCCCCAGGACCACACCACCTCCCTCAGCAATCTCCTTTGCTGCTTTATTTGAGTTTTGCATTTGTCTTGGAGCCCTCTACTATAGATTTATGGGCCCAAGGAAAGGAACGCCGTGAGTAAGCAATAGCCTCTTCAAAAAGAAACTATATACACCACAATGCAGTAGCTTCTCCATGGCTCTCTGTCCCTTCACAACCCAATGTTATATTAGACTGGCCTTGATTACATTTTAGATCTGTTGGCAGAGATACTTCTCTCTTAAAAGACTAAATTACACAGTCATTTCCCACCAGAGTGGAGGAGAAGTACAAGAAGCTCTTTTCTAGTATTTATGTGACCGCAGGGGTCATTTAAAGGAAAGCAGTACTAATCACAGTGACACCTACAAAGGAAACCTCCGGCCTTCTCAGATGGGCTGGGTAAAATAGCTTATCTTTGGCTTTTCATCTTCATGATCCCAATCTCGCCATTTCTAAAGAAGGCAAATGCAGGACCCTTCTGCAGTAATTACAAGGAAGTGCAGGCCTGTTGCCTGTGCTGCAGTAACATGGAAGGGTCAGCTTTGCAAGATGTTTGGGGGGGGGGGGGGTTAAAGTTTTTTTTAAGGTGGGGGACAGACAGAGGGTGAGAAAAATTGCTGTAATGGCTTTATTTGAAAATAGGGCTTTTCCCCTGGAGTCCTATTTCCTTAATCATTGGTCAGATGAAAGCATGTATGTATTGGGAAAGTGTGATCTATTGGGTAAAGCAGCAGGACTCTTGGTTTGTATCCTTAACTCTAACACTAACACACTATGTATCCTTAGGTCAGTCACTCAGGGCCCCAGTCCAACTCCCATTTAAGTCATAGGGGGTACACCTCCCAGCATAGCAGGTAGACAGACTCGCGCTAGCGGGGCTCAAGCTAGCTCACTAATAGCAGCAGGAATGGACATTGCTGCTCAGGGCTCTCAAGCCCACCCAACCACCTAGGCTTGAAAGCCCCCAATCCAGCCAAGCCACAGTGCCTATGCTGCTACATTTAGTGGCGTGGATTGAGCCCTGCTAGCATGAGTCTGTGTACCCAGCCTGGGAGGCTCGCTCCCTGTGGCAGTGTTCATAGATCATTAGGGTTGGAAAGGACCTCAGGAGATCATCTAGTCCAACCCCCTGCTCAAAGCAGGACCAATCCCCAAATGGTCCCCTCAAGGATTGAGCTCACAACCCTGGGTTTAGCAGGCCAATGCTCAAACCACTGAGCTATCCCTCCTCCATTGAGACATATTCTCTTCCCATTGACTTAAATGGGAGTCCAATCAGGCCCTTAGCCTCTCTGTTTCTCAGTTTACTGGCTGTACAATGGGTAAAGTAGTTCTCTGTTTCAGTGGATGTTGCCTGGTTTAATTATGTCATGCTGTTTGGAGTGGCTCACGAAGATGAGTGCCTACCTCAGGGCAGACTGTCAAAAACAAGGCAGATACCCACAACTGGTGGTAAGTTCTATAATTAGATTTCACCAAGCCAGTAACAAATGTGAATTCCTGGATCACTGTAACAGTCTTACTATGAAGGCAGAGAAAGTCCCTTTAGACTCTTCAGTCCATCTTGCCACCCAGGCAAGCTGGACTTAGTGATAAATGGTCACTTAGATCAAAAATCACAAAGAGACCAGTCACTTACCACAGAGCAATTGGTACCCTAGATCTTACACCAAAGACAGTGCCTGGAGCCAATCCTGTAATAAGCTACCTAAAGGTTTATTAACTGGGAAAGAGATGAGAATTATTTACAGGTTAAAGCAAGCAAACATATACACACAAACAAGTTGCAATCTAAATCCTAAGAGTGACAAAGTTATAGTCATCTGTCAATTCAAAATGTCTTTCAGGGTGGACCCGGGGGTAAACCCTAGGCATCTCTGGCTTCAGCTTAGTGTCTCTGGCCCTGTGAGAGTTCAGACAGCAAAGAGTTAAAAATAGTGGACATCTCTTCCAGCATTCAAACAGATGGGACAATGCCCACACTTCTCCACAGGTGAATGGGGCAATTAACAAAGCTTTTGTCTTATAATGGCCCACTTAATTTTTTTATAGTCCTCGATGAGCAAGGTAGTGGGGGTGCTTCCCATGCCTGGGAGCTCAAGTTCAGAGCAAACATTTTCAAAGTTATAAAGCAAAACTTACATATGTCCTTACAGCATGGAATACAAACGTTACAAATGAGATTAATGCATGTAGAAACTTACAAGCATTTCATAGAGTCTAAACACTAAACACATGTTATAAGATTAATACCTGTTTTGAACAAAATAAACATACAGGTGAGCTGGTTTGGTTTCCAGCAATGAGTTTGTCAGTTCTTAGCTAACACCAACGGCCATGGCCAGAGCTGGCCCTCGGCTTATCAGCATCACAAATTAACCCTTGTAAAATCCTTTGAGATCTATGAACTTCCTAGGTAGCACAGAGGTGCAGAATTTTTTTATTATATGATTAGGTATAGTTAGCTTAAATCGACCCAGTATCTATAGTGCTCCAAACAGTCATCTATAAAATGCTGCAGCAAGATCTGTGAAGACTTATTTTGCATTACTTTGGTCATCATCTTCAAAAACTTCTTGCTAGAGTCCTTTTCCTGACACACTGAGGCATCATACTTTTATTTAACTTTAATCTTCTTATACTTTCAACCTCTGCAGTTCTTTTCCATTCCATATAACATATATGGGTTTTCTGGGTTAGTTGTAGCCTTTCTTATCTCAGACATCACAGCTTTAAGAGCTGAGAAAGTAAAAGATGAAGTCAGGCTTTAAGAAAGAGCAGGAGACTTTTAAAATATGGTGGAGAGGCTGGAAGGACTCTCACAGGTTTTACAAGAGCTGGAAGAATGTAACAAAAGCTTTGCCTCTAGCCCTTAACTAGAATAGAGCTGTTTGAAAGCTCTAAATCAGAGGGGGTACAGTGTGTGAGAACAGCTTTCTGTCTCTTTCTGGTAGGTTTGGATCTCCTCCAGAAATAAAAGCACAGCCATAAAGCAACAGACACATCACATCCAGCCAAACTTCCGTGCAAGCCCTGGGCACATTGGTAGGCAGAGTGAGTGCATCATAATTTTTAAAAATGCAGACGCGGCTTGGTCTCTTTCCTGCTCTGCGATGACATACACTCACATCATGAATGGCACTTTCCTGCAGCGCACACGTTGCTGCAGAGAAGCCAACGACTGAACAGGCACGTGGCTCACGCCTACCGATCATCCCTAATTCTGTGGCTGAGTTAAGCACATACTAAGGCAGAGTCAGGTGTGCCCACATGGTCCCTGTCCAGTCTCTGCCTGTGCTATGCAGACAGAACTTCATTCTTCAGGTAGCTCAAACCAGTTCCTTTCAGTGGCATAGCTACCATGGTGCAAGTGGTGCAGTCACACAAAGGCCCATGAGGTTATGGGGACCCAATCAGAAGGAGGGAGCAGCCAATGAGTGAGTGGCATTTTGATGGGTGCGTGGGAGGTGCAGCACCTCTCAGGTTTGTCCCGGCTGCCCCTCTGTCATGACAGGAGATCATCCAGGCCAAATCTGAGTGAGTGGTGTTATAACTTGGTGCACAAGGTCACAATGCCACTCAGGTTTGGCCTGAATGGCCCCTTTGTAACAGAGGCTGAGCCAAACCTCAGTGGCACTGCGACCCCATGCAGAGGGTCGCAACTCTACTCATCATTCATATTTTGCCCACGTTGTGTGAGTGTGGGGCGGGCGATGGGAGCAAGCAGAATTGGATGGCAGGAGAAGCCACCCTAGCGTGGGATGGGGCAGAGCACTGAGCCTGAGGGGCACCAATGAGAGGCCAGGAAGGTCCCAGGGATGCTGGGCAAATGGGTGTGAGCTATCGGTTGAATGGGGAGTGTTGGGGAGCTGCAGGATGAGGGGTTGGGGTGAGTGGGGGATATTGGGGGCAGTGGGGTGAGTTGTGGGGGCTGTGGAGGGAATAGGTGATGTTGGGGGGCAGTGGGGTAGGTTGGGGGCCGTGATGTTGATGGTAAGAGAAATTTTCAATTTTAGACTCATGGGGGGCCCTCTAACCTAATTCTTGCACCAGGGCCCTCTGGGCCCTTGTTATGCCACTGGCTCCTTTCACGAGCACTAAATGTGCTCCAGAAAATAATAAAGTTGCAAAATTGTTTGCTGTGTTGTTGTAGCCAAGTTGGTCCCAGAATATGAGAGAGACAAGGTGGGTGAGGTAATGTCTTTTACTGGACCAACTTCTGTTAGTGGAAGGATCAACGTTTTGAGCATCACAGAGCTCTTCTTCATGTCTGGGCAGGGTAACCAGAGTGTCTCAGCTAAACACAAATTGGGACAGATGTTAAGCATGTAGCTGTAGGGGACCACTTAAAATGAAGTGGGGAATTAGCAAGCAATGGGTGTGTTACAAATTGTTGTAATGAAACCATCGTCCCCGTTAAGTCCTTGTTTTTTATGTCTAATTAAGTTCCCAAGCTCATCTTTTGAAGGTGTTGTACAGACTTCCTTTGAGGATAAGGGCTGAGAGGTCAGATATGGAGCAAACACTTTGTGAAAAGTGTTCACCTACAGGTCATACGGTGTTTTTGTCTTTTTATCATTTGTTGGTATGAGTTCATTCAAGAGCATAGTGATTGTCTGGTTTCACCCACATAGTTGTTAATGGGCACTGGCTGAGGTACAATACCCCAGGAGAACTTGCTTCAATACAGAAAAAAAAAGCCCACTGACCACCTACCCTTGTCACCTGCCACCCCACACTGAAACCCATGTGAGGTCAGAGGGAGACTGGGTATGTTGCTGAAGAGGAAAGCTCAGCCTCTGAGTAAGGAATAGGACTGACTAAAGTTCTCTTAGGGTTAACATTTGCAGACTGACCACAAAAGGCCTGCAAGGGAAGAAGGATGATCTAGTTGGGGCAGTAGACTAGGACTTGGGAGACCTGGGTTCAAATCCCTGCTCTGCCACAGACTTCCTATTTGATTTTGGGCAAGCCACTTAGCCTTTCTGTGCCTCTGTTCCCTATCTGTACTATAGGGATAATAGCACTGCCTTACCTCACAAAAGTGTTATGAGGGTAAAACAGATTAGGGATTATAGGTGCTCAGATATTACAGTAATGGAGACCACATAATTAAATATATAGATGCACCAATTAAGTCCCACTTAAACACTCACAATCGGTTTTAAGTTTGTGTGGGTCTTCTGCACAGGGATGAATTTCACCTTAAAGCACTGATTCATGACTGCTGGATGGTGACTATGTGTTTCACCTTGCGAAGCAGATACAATTTAGATAAGGGGATGAGGTTATCTGCCTCTCTATGCTTATTGCCATGCTAGCTATACATAGTACAGATGAGAGCGAGAGAGAGAGCAAAGATACCCTAATATCAGCCAGCTACTGAGATGATGTAATGAGAAAAGGGCCTGGAGTAGAGCAACCCATAGAACTGCTCCCTGCCCATCAGCGCTCCTTAAATGTTTCATACCCTTGTACATGCCAATCTGATGTGCTCCAGCATCATCTCTAGACAGGGCTGGCTTTAGGCCAATTCAATCAATTCCCCTGAATCGGGCCCCGCCCCTAAGATAGCCCCGCGCCCAAGCCCCAGTACGGCGTACTGGCAAGAGCCGGTGCGCTGTAGCGGGGTGGCCCAGCTTCCCCAGGGGGCAATTTAAAGGGCCTGGGGCTCCCAGCAGGGGCTGGACCCCAGGCCCTTTAAATTGCCACCAGAGCCCCACTGCTGGAGCCCTGGGGTAGGGCTGTGGGGCTCTGGGGGCTATTTAAAAAGTCTGGGGCTCCTGTTGCTTCTGCCACCCTGGCCCTTTAAATAACCGCTGGAGTCCCACCGCTTCCCCAGGACTCCCGTGGCTATTTAAAGGGCCCAGGCAGTAGAAGCAGGGGAGCCCCGGGCCCTTTAAATAGCCCCGAGCCCCAGGCTGCTGCTGCTACCCTGGTGGGGGAGGGAGGAGGAGGGGGCACTCACCATTCAGGGTGGGCTGTACCCCCTATACCCACACCCCCTGCCCTGTCTGCACAAGCCCCACACCCCCTGCCCTGCCTCCAGCCAGCCCCTGCCTGCAGCCAGACCCTACTTCCAGTCAGCCCCTGCCCTGCCTCCAGCCAGCCCCATGTCCACTGGTGCCCTGCAGTTCCCAGGGCAGTAACCCTGCACACCTGTTTCAATGAGGGGGGCAGGGAGCAGCTGGGACCCACACATGTGCACACCACCCTAGGGAGTGGCGGGGACCCACACATGTGAAACAGAGCTCGTTTCTAGTTCAGGCCCATCTTTTTAAAAAAGAACTTTAGATGGAGTCAACATACATCCATATTTTCCCGGGCTTGTCAGGCTTTTTGGTTCTTAAATCGCCATCCGGGATTTTTAAAATTTTATAAATTCCTCCTGGGAAAATACGAACGTATGGTAACCCTATTGGTACAAAAAATACATACTGTGGTACATCCCTTAAATCAGAACTTTTTATAGGGAACCCGGTTGCTAAGAAATCAAAGGCTTTTTTTAACTTTTTTTTTTTTGTCATCCCTTCTGGAGCCCCGCCGAAAATGATCAAATTGGGCCCCCTACTTCCTAAAGCCGGCCCTGTCTCTAGATATCCTACCATCAGAATGCAGCATTTCAGGAAATGACATCCCCCCTATTTCCCCAGCCAATCAATATTACTGTACATTGCTGGCAACACTGATTTTTGGCCATGTTGCTGCCAGGGTTGATATCACTAGGGATTGTGGCAATGCCAAGCACAGTTTGGAGGAAGCCTGTAGGTCTCTGAGCAGCCTGATGTTTGGAAGTAGCAGCAAACCCATATTTTTCTGCACCAGATAGATTCTTTCTCTAGCTATGGCACAGCCAAGGCACTGATATCTTGGCAAGACCGTAGTCATTAATCACTCTTCCCTGTGACCTGGTCAGGCAAAATAACCTTCTGTAGGTGGTATATAAATACACTTAACCTTTAAAAAGAAAGTTTAAATGAGGACCAAAGGCAAAGTGAAAGACCTTCCCCGAGAGGAATGTTTCCAGGTGACAGCTTCTCACCAACCCACCAGGAGAACATATCAAATGAGACTGAGAAGCCTCTTCCACCCAGCCTCATTCATCAAACTGACAGGGCCATGCCCACCCAGGGACACAGACCAAACAAGGCAGAGAGCGAGTCCCTCCGAGGAGAAACCAGAGACAGCTAAAATCAGTCCTATTCCCCTGACCTGGTTTGCTACCAACATACTTGGTTTGTTTCCTGAGAAAGGTCAGATTGAGAAACGTGTGTTTCTTCCCGATTCCTGCCAAATGAGTTTCAAATGTTAACAAGATACAAACAGAACAAGTTGTAGGGCAGTTTTCCACAAGAGCTTCCAGCCCAAAATCAGAGTTCCATTGCCAGGGGACATGGGGAACATGCACATGAAGGGAATGTGTTTATTTTCTTTAGGGTTTCTTAGTTCCACTGTCCTGGCTGCAGCAGGTTCATCAGCCTAACTTGATTAGATGCACCTGCTTTTGCTACTGCCTCTTCTGTAGTTGCTCAGCTGTGGGGAGGGTTAGTGGGTTATTTTATCATGCTCAGAGCATCTACTGAAAGCAGAAGCATCATAATAACCTTCTTCTTTTGGAAAAGTAGAAAGAGATGGATGAGTGCTTGGAAATCTCAATGAGACTGAATTTATGGAGTTTCTAAGGAATGCTCCCTCCGACAGGAGAGGTGTGAAGTCTCCTGTAGAGCACAGTGAGCGCAGCCCTGACAATTCATGATTATTACTATTGTCTTGATGCTCCAGTTTCACCCATATCTTGTGGTTAAGGCACAGGCAGAGCGAGTGGTGACAGAGCTGGTGGATAGGACCTGGAAGTCCTGACTCACAGTTCTGAGTTCTATCCAGTAGACCACACAATGTGTTCAATCTAAGAAAGTCTTACGGCTGACCACCTCTAATCGCATGCTGACGTGACCTCCTCTTTTACAAAGCACCAAGACGAGTTGCTGCAGTAGTAACAGAAGTATTTCCGAGGTTATTTACTCTCTTCGTCTTAAGACTGAGCTGTGGCAGCCACCAGAAAGCTCTCAAGCGCTGTTTGCAAGCAGCGTGCCCTATGGCAATATGCCTCCGCTACTGAGTTCTGCAGTGCCTCTGTCACACCACATCAAAGGTCTCTGCCATTTGTTCCTCTTCTGCTGAGCAAACTGTGTGACAATGAAGACCGAGAGTTGTAACAGTGTCAGCAGGAGCTTAAGAGCATTAACGGCTGGTATCTCCTTGTCACTCTTATTCTAACCATGGTCATCTATGCTCTGGGGTTCAGAAATAAAATAGGACTCCAGCTCAGGGAGTGTGATGGCTTCAGTTCAAACCCTGAACCTGTTCTGGAGTCCCAGCACAATTCATGCCAGTGGACAGAGATGCTTCCCTCTTTCTGCCTGTAAGAGCATGCTGGGAGATCCTTGCCAACGAATCTGACTGCTGGCCCTAGCTAGCAAACACCTGTGCTCAACATATCCCCAGCTGTGAGCGTCTGTGTGGTGATGCTGCTTGCTCTGCAGAACGTTCCAGTTGCTTCTTCCTCTCTTCTTGTTGTCATCCTCCTCATGTTACTATTCTTCTTCTCCCACACACTGTAGCTAAATGCTAAGGAGATGTTAATACTTTCAGGTCCCAGTGCCTGCAGACTCTGTTGTTACATTTCAAGATAGGCGTAGTTAAGAGGGGATTTGGGGGTAGAGCTATGGATATTTTGGGGGAATCTGGCATTCCAGAAGATCCAGTAGCCGTTTCCCTCTCTTTCCTCTTCCCCACCCCAGTTAATGATAATTTTCTATTTCCATTTTACATGCCACTGTCAAAACCTAAAGACATATTTAGTTTGTTTTTAAAGAAAACAAAAAGATTTTACAAAGTCTAATATGAATCAACATGTTTTCAAGAAAATGTCACCTAACTCAGTTGTCTGTGCTTAAATGTGAATGTTTCCCCTCCAGCCCTGCAACACAAACACCCGGGGGTTGTGTTAGTGTGTGAGAACCAGAAAGGGACTGACTAGAAGAAGAAAGTGAAAATGCCCCAATGGGTTTCACTGTCAATGCTGATTGAAAAGCAGAAATGTAAATGATGAAAAGGAAATGTGATATTTAAAGTTATTCAGGGCCCGATATTGCCACCTTTACTCAGTTTGTGTAGTACCTGCTGTGTTGTAGTAGGCACTGTGCAAACACAGTTGCTGCCCCAAAGAGCTTGTAAAGCCATTTTAGAATACCTCTCACGTGAAAGGTAACATATGCAAAACCCTAATTCTATTGCATTGTAAATGTGGCCTCCATAACAAACCTCAGAGCTAAATAAAGGAGTGTGTTTTACCATTAGTACCATGCTTTAATGTTCCTAAACCCCTTTCCAGTGGTAAAGAGCTGAACACCACATGGAAAAAACTTAGTGGGTGGGGACCGGGGTAGAGTGGGGGGTTGAGCACCCTGGGGCCCAGAGGAAGCCGGTGACTATGTATCCAGGCCTGGTTTCTCTGCTGGGTCTGAGTGGAGAGTGGTTATTGCAGCAAACCAGTTTCAGCTCCCTGCTCCTCAGTGGCCTGGCTCTGGCAAAAGTTAGAGCAGCAAGGAGGCTACTTTAACTTCCACCACTGCTGTATATTCAGTAATGTGATTTACATTGGTGGAGAATCAGGCATAGTGGAGGAGTTCAGCTCAGCTCCCTCCCAACACACCCTTTCCTCTTACTTTTTGACACAGTAAGGAAGACAAGTGTCTTTAAAGTGCCATAGAATGTCAGGGTTGGAAGGGACCTCAGGAGGTCATCTAGTCCAACCCCCTGGTTAAAGCAGGATCAATCCCCAAGTAAATCCCCAAATGACCCTCTCAAGGATTGAACTCACAATCCTGGGTTTAGCAGGCCAATACTCAAACCACTGAGCTATCCCTTCCCCCCTCTGTTGGAGCCTACTACAACTGTTGGTTCCACCAGTGGAAATTCCCCCTACTCATAGGGAATTCTCTGCAGGGAATCGCCAGCCAATTTCAGCGTAGAGCCTTAGAAAAACTGGAGTATGCATTCCAGGGGGGTGGGGTGGGGCTCAACTCTGGAGACAGAGCATTCCTCAGAGCAAGGATCTCTCATCTCTGTAGTAGTGAAGAGAACTATGATTCCCCAGCCTGCCCTCCAGGGGTGGCTCTAGCCATTTCGCCGCCCCAAGCACAGTGGCACGCCGCGGGGGGCCCTCTGTCGGTTGCCGGACCCACGGACGTGCCTGCGGATGCTCCACCAGAGCTGCGGGACCAGCGGACCCTCCGCAGGCACGCCTGCGGGAGGTCCACTGGAGCCGCCTGCCACCCTCCCGGGACTGGCAGAGCACCCCCCGTGGCATGCCGCCCCAAGCACGCACTTGGCGCGCTGGGGTCTGGAGCCGCCCCTGCTGCCCTCCTCTAGTCTGATCAGTTCTGCCAGATAAGAAGCTGTGCAAGAGCTTTGTTTTCACTACACATTGGTAGCACTAGGCAGCAATGAAGCTAAACCAATGTTTTCACAGTGAGACTCTATTAGAGGAGTTGCTGCTGTAATTTAATAATGGGATGGAGAAACTACAGAAAATTACAGAAGTATATAATTAAAGTAAATCTATTTTTTAAAGTCTTCCTTTATGGCTTGGTAGTTTTTGGATCTCAACATTTTCCTCTCTCATTTTATGAAGCTCTGTGAGAAGGGAGATGTGACAACGTCGCTCTCCTCTTGAAACCTTACAAAGTGCACCTTCATGGTCATAAATCCCATGCATATTTATGATTCAGGGCAGCTAACCTTGCAAATCAGATTACACAGATGATTATTACCTTTTGCCTTTACCTGGATAGGAGACATTAGGAAGACAAAGCACATATTCTGGCAAAGGCACATAAATACTTTTGACAAGGATTTCTTCTGTCCCCCAAGCCCTGAAATTTGAGGTCAATCTGTCTGTTGCTCAGGGGTTCCTGATCCCTGCTGTAGGATCCCTGTGTAATCAATTGCTGTGAGAACAAGCGAAAAAGAAAAAGCAGATCCACCATATTTCACTGCTTGGCTCCATGAGGACATGAGTCAGCACCTGAAACACAGCCTCAGGAAGCTCACATTTTGCCCAACAAAAGGCCCTCCTGCTAAGTTGCTAGGAGTCTGATGACAATAAACAATTTGCATAAAATGGAGACGCTTGTAGCTTCCTTCACATGTAGCGTGGTGGCGTGACCTTTGGAGACCTATCTAGTAACTGAAGTGGAAAGTGCACTCTTAGCCCTACCCTAATTTTCTAGATCAGGGGTTTTCAAACTTCATTGCACCATGACCCCCTTCTGAGAACAAAGATTATTACACAACCCCAGGAGGGGGGACTGAAGCCTGAGCCTGCCCGAGCCCTGCTGCCCCGGGTGGTGGGGAGGGGTCAAAGCCAAACCCCAAGGGCTTCAGCCCCAAACAAGGGGCTTTAACCTGAGCCCTGCCACCCGGGGGCTGGGTGGTAGGGCTCAGGCTTCAGCCCCCAGGCTCCAGCAACTCTAAGCCAGCCCTGGGGACCCCATTTTAATGGGGTGGCAACCCACTTTGGGGTCCTGACCCACAGTTTGAGAACGACTGTTCTAGATGTTCCATCTCACAATCTCAACATGTCCTGCTCCATCTTGAGTTGACCTTGTCCATCTATTCGGTTCAGGATGGTCACTGAGCACTGAAGCAAATACATCTGGATCAAAACTAGTCTCTGAATGTATAATGGTCTAAAAACACCAGATCCAAACACACATATGCAAACACACCAGCTGTGGAAGCACTGAGATCTCTTTATACATTTCATGGCCCATGCGCATTTTTGACTAATGGTTTTATGTTGGGAGAGTGAAAGACCTTCAGTGCAATTAAACCTTACAGATGGGTCTGGACTGCAAAGTGCTGATTCAAATCAGAACAGAACTTCCCCAAAGTTTGGGATTGTTCAGTGTTTTGGTTCAGGCTCATCAGGACTATAAGGAGACAAGGGGTGGAATACCGCACTGCACGGTCTTTTTCTTATTTGAATCAAGTCTGCTCCTATCATTTTGATTTAAATAAGGGACCGATCTCAATGTCTGTATGACTGACAGAGTGTAAATCATAGCTTGCTGAACTCACGGGAGTGCTTATGCTTATGCTTAGAATGTCTGACTCATTTTTAGTTGTCATTACCTTGTTATTCCATAATTCTGCCTTCAGGCTTGTGGACAGGGGCAGCTCCAGGCACCCACGCAGCAAGCGTGTGCCTGGGGCGTCAAGCTGCAGGGGGGTGGCGTGCCAGTCGCCCTGAAGGTGGGATTCAGGCAGCCTTCGGCAGCATGCCTGCGGGAGGTCAGCCAGTCCTGCGGCTTCAGCAGCAATTTGGCTTGGGACTGGCAGATCACCTGCAGAAATGCCGCCGAATCCGCGTGACCAGCGTGCCGCCGAAGGAAGCCTGACTGCCATGCTTGGGGCGGCAAAAAACATAGAGCTGCCCCTGCTTGTGGATTCTTCACTTTTTCTTTCTTTCTTCCTTCCACTTCCCTCAGAATTGTGGCTTTCCTTATTAATTAAATGGTAATATTCTATTACCTGTGATCAGATTTTTAATACAAACAGTTCGGTAGCAGCAGAGTCAGAATGACCAGTTGCTGAATTCAGAGGAAAGTATTACAAAAGGCCAGGGAATAACACTGAGATGACAAAGCCACTAGTATTGCCGATCCCAAGTATTCAAAAAAATTAATGAGTCAGACTCCCAAAGTCATAAGATTGACTTTAAAATCATTAATTTTTTAAAAATAATAAACATTAGGTTCTTTTTATTTGCCTTCTGGTTTTTAAACCTTTATGTTACACTCCAGTCATGGTTTCCCAGCTTCTCTGCAGCCAAGAGTACTAGAAACATCCTCTTTTTTTAAGAGGCAAGCAGAGATTCTCACATAATTCCTCAACTTCAGGAGCTGAGGCTTTAAGATAAACATCACATCTCACAAGTGTTGGCAAAACTCAGGTACGAATCCCATTGTAAAACATACCCTTCTAGTGAAGCCAAGCTAAAGAAATAGCACTTTAAATAACCACAATTAACTTGTTGCAAGGACAATTTATCTGCACCTTGTCAAGGCACAACGGGCTTGATCCAAAGCCCACTGAAGTCAGTAGAAAGGTTCTCATTGACTTCCGTGGGCTTTAGAAGAGATTTTGATTCTGTTGATGTTGCTGTGATCAGCCCATGTAGTACTCTTCTCCCTATCTCTCTCATAAGAGCTAGAACAATACAACAGTTATCCAATAATACAATGTATGCAAGCGTGATCCTGATGTCTTGGTTAGTTTTAATTTGGGGGGTGAATTTTAAGGCCGAAACTCCCCCGGGAATTTTCAAATACTGGGATTTCCTGATCAGAGTCTGCAGACTCCTTGTTTGTCAGGTGGGGACAATTCATCAGCTAGGGACTGTCTTAACACTGATAAACTAATTTCACTTGTGACCTAAGATCTGTTTGAACACAGGTTTCTAAAATCTACTTAATTAAATCTCTTGAGATTAAGGCTACCACTGCACCACTACATCCAGCACAGGCTTTGTTGACTGGTCCAAAACTGTTTGAACTATTCTGCATATTAAGCTTGCAGAAGGCCACTTTGTCCATTGTTACAGTGTTACTATAATTAAGTCTGTGCTGATTAATCTTCTGCTGGTTTAATCAGAGATGTGGTATGCAGCACAAGAAACACATAATAAAAATCCAGGGTTTCGCTACTTCACCATGCTTAGTATTCAGAAATATTACCTATACTTAAATCTCTTTGAGCAAAATCCCCTCCTGCCCCATGTGCTTTAAAGTCCTGTTAATGTTGAGTAGGGAAGTGCCATACAGCTCTCTCTGTGAAGAATATCTATTGTACAGCCTTTATCAGCCTATCCAATAGAAATTAGGTTAGGAAACACAGTCAATAGGTGATGTAATGCCTTATTTATAAATACCCATAGAAGTGCATCCTGGGAAGCATAGATCTGATCTGCAATTGCTCAAAGGACATCAGAGAGGTAGAATTGAACAAACCAGCTATGAAAATTATACCCTTGCTTTCCCACTTAGAGAAAACATTATCTGCTAACCCTGGTAGAGGTCTGGATAATGATAAATTGGTACTAATGGAAAAGAGTAACTAGATCTGCCAGTCATTGTTACATATTTCCCATTTCCCACTGAGCTTTCATCACAAACATTGGGATAAGGAATGAATCTTCATACTCCCTGATATATTGTTAGACCATATGTAGCAAAAATTAAGAAGGCATTTGTGGGCATGTATAGGTACATCTCCAAAGACCAATTTGCATAAGGAGCATCCATCTTCCTCCAGAAATCAGTCAACAGACTAGATTGTGAGGTTTTATTTTGGAAGGGGAGAGTCCGTCTGTGATAACTATAATTAAGTTTTTGGAGCTTGTTAATATCCTATCAAAAACGTATAAACTAAGAACAGGCTAGTGGCCATTTCAATATCTGTTCTCCAGTGTCATGCACATTTCTCTACTCTACAGCAATATCTCTCTCAAGTTTTGCTTCTCTTTTATTTTTTAGCATGTGTATAGAAACTAGAGTCACTGAACCCTCTCTTACACAGACATGCGCACATAAACAGTTCAGTGCATGGGGCTATTTTTTAAAAAAAGTTCTATTTTAATTCTACAGACTTGCCTGAAGAAGTTCTCAACATCAGAACAGGGTGTTTGTGTGTGCATGTGTACATGAGAGAGAGAATACCGATAAAGTAATCACCCTTAGTGCTAAATGTCATTAGAACTAGAGATGTGCTGGAACCAAAATCCTGGATTAGGCTATCTATGAATTTGGGTGTAATCTGGATCCAAATCTAAATTTCCCAGCTGGCCCTTACCTATAGAATTAACCAACCCAGTTCCTCCAACCTTTGGGGGAGTTTGTATCTGGATCTAACCCTTGCAGCTCACCGAATAACAAGGTTGTGAGTTTATCCATACAGCACAGTTTCCTTTTTTCTTTCCCCTTCACTAAACATACACAAGCCATTCTTTTAACAATTAGCCTCAAACATATCCATTCCATCCACCTTTATTATTGCTTATCTTAGGTAATGTTGCATAATGGCACTGTGTCAAGATCAGGCATTAATATATTTCTCTAATGTAATATCTGAATAGCCAGTTTTTTTGTATACTGTAGGGGTATGTGTGCATTTATTATGCAAATTCACAAATATTTTAATGAACAGTATTTTTATTGTATTAAAATACATCTCCTGTATTTATTTGTGAGAAAATTCATAATGTTCAATCTGGGTGAAAGCCAAGCACTGGTAATAGTTACCTGACATAATATGGCCCTGTGACAGAAAGTCTAATGAAGACTTCCATGATAGGAATGTAATTGTAAAGAAAAAAAATGATTAAAAAATTGGTTCCAGTGCTCTGCAATCCAAGAGTTCATTTGTTTCCTCATTCATGCACTAAACAAGTCCCTAATTAATCTTGAACCTTGGAGAAAGGAGACTAGATTGGCATCTTCTGAATAAGAACGTACTTCACATTTTGGAAAGTTTGAAGAGGCTCTTAAGCATTCTCTTTTAATGGTATTTTTGCAGGGATTTAAAGTGGCTTCATTAGACAGCCAAAGCCACTAATTGCATTACCATATTTTTAAACTTCAGAGGTGCCGATTAGGTTCAGCCTTTTCCAAAAAGAAAGAAAGAAATTAATTTGATGGTTTTGATGGTTTGAAATGTGTAACTGTAACATTCATTTTACAGTCCCTGAAGAGGAGAAACTGCATTGTAATGACTACTGTATGCATTCCCAGGGCTTAGCTATACACAATTTTTGTACCACTGTAACTATATTGGTTTGAAACTAGCATAATTAAAATGGTACAACCTCCCTAGTGTGGATGCTGTTATGCTGGTTTACAGATGCTTACATCTGTATGGTTTATTCCTGTAAATTTAGTTACTGGCAATAAGCAGCCAACCAACATCACCAGACAGGCACTACCTTCAGGTTGATAGCAAATGGGCTATACCTGGAACCAGCTAGAGCGAATGGCCCAGGATAGAAGACTCTGGAGATCTGTGGTTGGGCATGAATGATGATGATGATGATGAACTGGTATAACAGCATCCACACCAAGGAGCTGTACTGTTACTATTCTAGTAATAATAATAAATAAATAAATATCACACTCCTAGCTGAAATCAGTTGAATTGGTACAAATTTGTATGTTGACCATGCTTCCCCGACAACATCTGTCTCAGTGTGTGAGGAACTCCTGTTCTCTCTGACAAATGGGCTTCATACACAGAGTTTTGACCCAAAAAGACAGAAAAGCTATATTTTTAAAAATAGCAAGTTTGTACCAGATTAACTGATTTTCAGCTAGGAGTGTGATTTTTTCTTTTTCTTTTAGTGGGTATGCACAATAAAATTCTTGCTATCCTTTTCTCTGAGCTGGACCTACAAAGGTGCTGAACATCTGCAATTCCTGAGGAAGAAAATAGGCCACATCCTGAAGGCTTTACTCAGAAAGACTCCCACTGAAACAAGATGTCTGAGTAGGCACTGTGGGCTGGACGCTTCCCTACTTGGGCCTGCAATAGCGGAGTGGAAAATCCATGAGCCGATCTTCTCTCGGGATTGTGTGGCCAGATTTCCAACAGTTTAGCATCCACAGTTGGGAGTTCGATTGTCAAGAAAGCTGAGCTCACATTCAGGCACATGAATAAGGGGCAGATTTTCAAAAATGCTGAGCACCCAGCAGTTCCCATTGTGATTTTTATGGCCAGGTTTTCAAAAGAGCTCTGCACCCAACATGCACCCAAGATGTTGAAAATCTTTTGAAAATCTGGCCCTTTCAAGTAGAAATGACACCTGATAAACTTCTGCTCATCTGTGCCATGAGGTGTAAAAGAGAGCAAGTAAAGATTAAGCAAGTAATTTTCAGCTGGAAAATGGCATAGAAGTTCAAAGTATGATTGTATTACTCCAGCTATTCTTATGATAGTAAATTACTGTCTGAACTTTTAACTTTCATGAGATCACTTCCTGGAGACTCACTTGCCAACTGCTCCAGGTGGCTTATCTAGAGTAATATTAATAATACAAACAAGATAAGATAACTTTGTTAGCCCTAAACAAAGTTATCAGCCTGAGATTGCAGCTACCTACATTATAGTGACAGAAAGGGAAGGAAAAACCTCTCCGACTTATAAACACTGTGAAAAAGACCATCAGAAGAAATACTATCCTGATCAGGATGGGAGAGAATCGAGTGTACAAACAACTAAAAACAGCTCAGGGTTGGGATTTTGTTTTACAAATTGTGTTTTTGCTCATTTCACTCTGAGTGATGTGATATATTATCAGCTTTCACAAAAGTGAGGCATTGTCAGGGTTTCATTAGTTATGTTTATGCCAATAGAAATAAATCTTAGCAGTCCTGGGAAGGGATTGTTCCTACTCCCAGCCCTGTCTGGGGAATTTGACTGGTCACATCCCTGTTGTGCTAGTGAGGCAGATATAGTTCGAGATATACTTTGGCCTTATTGATTTCAAGGCTTCTTCATTACTTCCACAGTGTTGCAGATCAATAGCCAAGCCAAGAGCAACATAATGATTTTTTAAAAAATCAATTAAGCAGAATATTTTTAACAGAATCTAGTGCAAAATTTGGTTGCATTTTGGTGTGTCGGTGTAAGGCTTTAATGTATTTATCTCCACAAGTCTACGTTATAAGAAAGTTAGAGATCCTTTGTTTTAAAATACATGTACCGTGATATTAATGTTTTACATCTGAAAAGGGAGGAGTGAATCACTATTAGCAAAAGCAAAAACAACCAGGCTTTCTCCTTTGAAACTCAAATTCATCACTGCAGCCTCACTAGAAAATGAAATAATGTTTGTGGTTTTAGCTTAATCCCCTGTGGACAATAATTCAGTTAAAATACACCAAAATCTGTCACGATTTTCTCTTGCTCTGTCTCTGAATACAAGGAGATGAGCTCCTTGTAAATTAGCTTTCATGCTTGAAGAGTTTTCTTGTGCATGAGGAGCCCAATTCTCCTCCCATTGAAGCCAGTGACAAATCACCCATTGATTTCAATGGATGCAGGATTGGGGTCATGAAGGAGACTCCCTAAAGGGCCGCCCCTGGGGCCAGATGTGACTCTTGGAGTTCTGAAATGCAATCCTCAGCTGCCTTCTCCCTGCAAGGGTGGAATGAGGATGAAGCCAATCAGCTGTCAGGTTTTATTGCTGATGAGTTCAAACAACAAGCAGTTTGTGTTCATCATGGAAGATATTAATGGTACTGGAGCTTTGTCTGGCAAAGAATTATGCATATGCTTAACTTTATTCATGAGAGCAGATCCTTAAGCTGTGGCCTCTGAGCTCCAGATGAATTGCCAATGTGACCTCTGTTGGTGTAAAGTTTATGTGCCCCCAATGCAAAGCAAGGTTAAAAAGCCTGGTACATTTTCATTCAGTTGTGCTAATAATTCACATTAACATCCTGTAGCTGTAGCTTATAGATCTGTCTAGAAGGTTCACTTGTTATTTTACATCTTATACCAAGCCAACTGTACGTGAAAAGCACTGATTCCACAGAAGAGATGGAAAGATCCTTTGCCTGGACTCCTCAGATCCTTCATCCCATTCGTGAAAATAACATACTGCAGGGAGGCAAGGTTGTGTCTGAGTGATACAGGCTGGAAAAGACAGAACAGGGGAGGAAGGAGCTGGGGGAGGAGGCTGAGTTTGGAGGTGATGTGAAGGATCCAGGGTGGGCAGAGGGGGCTCTGTGTGAGCATGCTCAGTACAAGCCAAGCAGCAAATCTGGCCCCTCTGGATGTGGGAAAGGTAGGCCAGGAAAAAAATGAAGCTGGCTGGAAGTGGCAGAGTTGAAGCAGGGAGGGAAGCTGAAGCTCAGGAGATGGGAAACAGAAGTGCAGAGAAAGAGAGGTGGAGCAGATAGGAATAAATTTTGGGGGAGTGTCAGGGGGTGGGACTCACTGCTGTGGCGCCTCCTGCTGGTCGTCTCGTTTCTAGCCTCCGGAGCGCCCTCTGCAGGCTGGTGTCTCACTGCCACTGGCCCCCATGTCCCTCCCAGGACCCAGTGCCCCTTGTCTTTGCGGTGTCACTCCCTGGCAATACCCCCACAGTCTCAGGGTCTCCCCACCCAGGGGAACCCCCAACCCTCTATCCCCACCTTGCCTCAGTTGTGGGCTACTGCCAGTCACCATCTAGCCCCCCGCACACTGGGGCAGACTGCAGTGTGAAAGCCACTCATCATAGGCAAGGGGGGTTTGGACCTGCTGCCTCTGCCTATCCGTGGGCTGCCCCCTGCAGCCCCAGTACCTAATTGGCCTTCCTCTAGGCCTTGGGGGTTTCCAGGCTGGAGCTCCCTTGGCCTTCCTCCAGCCCTGCTCCCTGCAGCCAGGTCCCTCCCTCTCAAAGCTAGAGAGAGTCTCTTTCAGTCTCTGGCCCTCAGCCCTCTTATAGGGCCAGCTGTGGCCTGATTGGGGCGTGGCCTCACCTGTGGCTGCTTCCCCCAATCAGCCTAGATTTTCCCCTCTGCAGCTCTCTCCCAGGGCTGTTTTATGCCCTTCAGGGCAGGAGCGGGTGGTCACCCTACTACAGGGCAGTAGACAGAGAGATGGGAACCTTAGAAAAAGAGAGGCCTGTGGCCTCCAGAGGAAATAGGCAGAGGATGCTGCCCTCTAGAGCTACAGGCAGGGCCGGCTTTAGGCCGATTCCCCGGAATCGGGCCCCGCACCTTAGGTGCCTTTTTCATTTTTTAATTTCTTTTACTCACCCGGCGGCGGTCCGGGGCTTCGGTGGCACTTCGGCGGCGGGGGGGTCCTTCACTCCCTCCGGGTCTTCGGCGGCAGGCGGTCCTTCAGTGCCGTGGAAGACCTCCGGAGCGAGGGAAAGACCCCCTGCCGCCGAAGTGCTGCCGAAGACCCGGACCGCCGCCGGGTATTCAAATCAGTCTCCGCAGTTCCTAAAGCCGGCCCTGGCTACAGGGTCAACAGGCCTGCCATTTGCCCCTTGAAGATGTGCACATTTAAAATACTGCATTTTCGGGCACGGCAATTTATGCAAATTGTAGGTAGGGGTTTTGTTTTTTTGCTTTCCTTTAAAGCTCTGTCTCTTTGCTGGTTCAATGCAGGCAGCCTTGCCTTCACCCCACTGTGCACAGACTCTGACTCCTTTCAGTTTCGCATACCTCTCTCAGCAGGTAGGGCTTTGTCCACACTGACAATCTGAGGGCAATCTCCCACCGGTGGCTCTAACACTGGTGCATCTGCCCCAGTGGTAGCAGCAATGGGAGCCTTAAAGTAGACCAACTCCCAACCGTTACTGCCACGTCAGCCAGACCTGCTACTGACACCGCAGTAAAAATGGCAGCGTCTGGTCTACACCAACTCTCCCATTACTGCTATCACTGGTGGAGCTGCAGTTGCTAGACCAATAGTGGGAGAACCCACTAAAGTCCTGTTTAGACACAACTTGTCTGAACTTGCCTTTTATGCTTCTGCAGAATCACCACTGAATGGGCTGCAGGTGCAAACTGCCTTTACCCACCCAAGGTCAATGTATGCCCCTTACTCCACCACAGAATCAAAGCCATTAGTTAAAACCCTGTGATTTGTGGGAGTAAAGTGCTCATGTACACTTGGAACCAGACTTACAATTCCTAATGTTGGAATAAATTAAGTTAGAGGGTCGAAGCAGGGTCATTTTCTAGCTTAGAGATTATTCTTGAGTCCTTCTTCCAGCCTATTTTTAAATGACCCAAGTGATGGAGTTTCCAGCACTTTCTTTGAGGGGATTGTTCAGTACTCTAGTAACAGCCTTCTTCATTGGGAAGCTTTCTGCCAAATTTATTATTTTTTAGTCTAATTTTTCCCTTTCTTAATTTCACTCCCTTCCTCTGAGTTATTTCAGCTCCCTCAAACGCTGTCTGTGAAATGCTTGTTTTTGTTTGGCTAACACGTTTTGGGCGAGGAGGACGTGCCATCCTTTGGAAGAGCTGGTCTGATTGCTTTGGTGGTAGCAGATGGAAGGTGCTTTTTATTTTTCCTCAGACACTTCATGATCCAAGCTGCTCAGATTGTATGAGAGAGGCCAGATGCCTTGTTAATTCATAGACATGTTTATAGCACGGAGTTTCTAATAGGTGAATATGATTACTAAATATAATGATTAGTGCTTGTCTGACAAACGTCTGCCTTCTGACTGAAACTGGATCTGACTTTGACCTTTGGTGATGTGGGAAGTTATCCTGGCATATAATAAGCTTTTTTGTATCTGCTTTGAGCCTTGGGAGCTAAATCCCTCTTTGCTTTCTGACAAAGGAATAGCTGTTTGCCTTAAAGGCACGAGAGGTTTTTAAATCATGCTGTGCCTACCTGCCTGTGTGCCACTGCTTGAAAATAAGGGGGCTGTTGCCAGTGTGTGACTAAAGGTGGTTTGATGTGTACTAAATGGGTCACATATGGGCGTTCTGGGTCTGAGTAGGTAACAAGGAGCCTCTGAAACACATCCAGCAGCAGCAGGGGAAAGAGTCCCTGATTCATGCGAGACAAGTCTGACATGGGACCCTGCACTCCACTGGTGTCTGAGGACAGGGACCGGGGGCAAGGGAGTTGGTTGTTGGGAATTATGGGGATTTGGTCTCCCGGTGATCACTGTATTGGATGCCTCAGGATCCTAAAGCCAAGAAGAAAAAGATTATAGCTTGGAGCACTTGGGCTGAAAGAGAGAAAAAGGATCTTAAGACTGGGCCTTAGCTTAAGATTTTTGTACAGTTCTGCTAAACCAGTGGTGGGCACCCTGCAGCCCATAAGCCGCACACAGCCCAGCAGGGTAATCTGCTGGCGGGCCACGAGACGGTGTTTACATTGACCATCTGCAGGCACGGCCATCCACAGCTCCCAGTGGCCACAGTTCGCCGTTCCCAGCCAATGGGAGCTGTGGGAAGTGACGTGGACTGCAGGGATGTGCTGGCCTCCCCTTCCCCGTCAATGTAAACACACTCTCGCGGCCTGCCAGCGGATTACCCTGGCAGGCTGCAGGTTGCCCACCATCATGACTGGCTTTAGGCTGATTCCTCTGATTCCCCGGAATCGGGCCCTGCGCCTTAGGCGCCTTTTTAATTTTTAATTTTTTTTTACATACCCGGCGGTGTTCCAGGTCTTCAGCGGTACTTTGGCGGTGGGGGGTCCTTCACTTGCTCCAGGTCTTCAGCAGCATTTCGGTGGCGGGGGGGTCCGGAGCAAGTGAAGGACACCTCACCGCCAAAGTGCCGCCGAAGAGCCGGACTGCCACCGGGTAATCAAATCGGGCCCTGCAGTTCCTAAAGCTGGCCCTGCCCACCATGGTGCTAGACCAAAGTGTCCTCCTGTTCTCTTTAGAGTGTGGCCCACATCTTAATAGAGAGATTGTCTAATAGTGACTCTCCTATCCATAATTGTGCAGGCTAGCTCTCCTTCCACTGGTGACTGTGTAGCATGGAAAACTAAGGAGAATTAACAATACATGCCTGATATTAATGTGATAGAGCAGCTGGAAACAAGGAGGGGAGCCAGGACCATGTGAGTAGGAGGCAGTGTGGACCACCAGTTCTGAACCACGGCGCTAAACCATGGGAAGCAAATGGAGAGAGGAGGAAGTTTTCTGGGACTGAGTGGCTAGAAAAAAGCAACAGACCTTGGAAGCAGAACTGTGATAAACTGCTTTGGAAATATGAGATCAGCACCTTTGCCCATGGAAACACCCACATTTGGGGGCTCGATAGAGGATCTCTGAGATGATTTGTGGAGGAAAGGAGCATTTTAAAGGAATAATTGCTGTTAAAATATACACGTGTATCTAGATCCAGAAATACAAGTTGACCTGATCCTTGGCTGTTGTGATATGTCCTTTTCCCTATTTTTCTTTTAGTCTAGTCTATAATCATTTTTTTCAAGAACACAGGCTGGGAATTTCAGAGGCCTAAGGGAGTCACTTGGGTGCTTGGCTCTTCTATCTCAGCCACAGTAACTTAAGGCTTGAAAAATAGTGTATTGAAAGAGTATATGATATCATAAAGGGATATAAACTTATTCTGTCACTTATGATCACTGCAGGGTGTGGCCGCAGTAACTTAAGGCTTGAAAAATAGTGTATTGAAAGAGTATATGATATCATAAAGGGATATAAACTTATTCTGTCACTTATGATCACTGCAGGGTGTGGCTGTCCCTTTATTTTGCTTTTATAGTTTTCCTTTTCACTTCATCTTTAAAATCAGTTGTTAAGTTTTTTTTCCCAATTAGCCCAATAGGGGATAGGATGTTTGGTTTGTTTGGTTTTTAGTGGGTGGGTGGGGTGGAGGGGTTAGGTGTTAATTTATTGGGTACTGCTGACTGCACAGGAAATCTTGGCCATGTTCAGACCTAAAGGTGTGCTGAATGATTCAGCCTCAAGTCAGCTCAGCTTCCACACAAGGCAAAGAGTGCACAAAAATCAGCCTACAGAGTCTTGTTTCTGACCTTGGCCTCCCTCTGTTTGGAAAGGAAGCTGAAGTAAGAATGTGGTTTTGGCAAACGACCTCAAAAAGCAAATCACTTGCTCTGTGGACTGAAAAACACATTCTTTTCCCTCTAAACACTGCCTCTCTGCAGGGAAACAAGCTGATAAATGAACAAGAAAAGAAATCTTGCTTGGAAAGCTTAGTAACACAAAAAGAGCTGGGTTTCTGCCTGGAATGCTGCCGCAGGTTAGTGAGGCTAACGCTATAGCACTGCACTCATGCTGGGACCATCCTTGTTCCACAGGAGAGAAGGAGAAAACAGAATTGCTGACCAAAACATTAATAATTATCGTGCTTTAAGTACAGGCCAAGTGCTCTTCAGTATGCACTTGTACAGTCGTTCGTAGAAGAAAAACAAAATATTTGTTGCAGCTTCTTTAGCTGCTCAGGTGGGGAGTTTGTCCATTTGGTAAGGAGAAAAGAAGGCTGGTTCACATCCTGCTGGGAAGTATGCTGTATAATAATCAGTCATCATGATAGTTAGCACTTACATAGCATCAGCTCCTGTGGGGCAGATTTATCTGTGTCAGTGCTAGGGCTGATGCATGTACAGAGATGAGGGGCTTATGTCTCCCCTTTTCAGGGGCTGACTCTGCCCTTGGAACAGACTAGGGGGCTGTCCTAACTTGTACTCATGTTGCAGTGCCCCCTGTGGAGCATTGCAGGGGTGCAGAATCATAAGAACACCCTGGCTATGTCCTCTCCATCCACTCCCTTTCTCTAGCTGCCTCCACCCAGCCCAGGGATGCCTCCTTCACCAGGGGTTCCTGTAGAGGCACAGCAGAGATGGCAGAGAGGCCCAGGTGCCAGCAGTATTAGCCAAGTTATGTGCTTACTCCTACATAACAATGCTTTACTCTAGCCTAGCTGACCAGGTGTCATAGCACACTGATGGCGAATCTGGCCAATATTTCCATTCAGGATTCTGTGACACCTAAACCACGAGCTGAGGTTGGAAATTAAAGATCTCAGGCTATTTCTTGTAGAAAGTAGCATATAAACCCTGCTTTGTTGGCTGGCACTCCAACACAAATGTGTCTTCAATTCTGTTTTCTAAATTAGTAACATTTAGACATAGGCTCAAGTCATAAACTTCAGATCCAGGTCAGAACTTGGCCAAAGTCTGAGGGTATTTGGAGCCAGGGTTTTGGCTCGAGCTCTTCACTTGTAATATGGTTTCCCTTGTTTCTGAAATAATAATGCACTGCACTTGGTTTTGATGTCAGGTACTTGGGGATTATAATTACTGTGTAGACCAAGCAGCCTGAAGAGAGATGTCTCAGGAGGGGCAGCCTGAGGGAAAGGAAGAAAGTTCTTTCTGAAATGCAGATGTTTTTAAATAGCTGTAATTAACTGGAATGGATACAAAGCATTACAGACATAAAAGCTAAATAGGCTTTTGTTTTTAAATGTTTGCCATATATTTAAAGGGGTCATTCAATTATACGGCACACAATAATTTCAGAACTGTTTACATCCCTTGGCAAGCTCCCCCCCCCCACACACACACACCTTGGGCAATGCTGAAGACCCCCTATATTCAGTGCTTATAGGATCCTGCTGCCCTTCAGGACAATAAACAATGAAAACTCTTTTAAATAGGAATCAGCGGGTGGGGGCATGGGGAGCATAGGAAAAAAAATAACAAACCCAGAGGTCTTATATGTGTAGGAGACAGATCTCCAACCTCAAGTTATGAATATTGTCAATGAAATTAGCCAACAAAGTTTGGGAAAGAAAAAAAAATAAATCAGTGCACGCTCTAAGGAAAACTAGCAGAGACCTGGAGTGAATGGGGTCTTTGTTCAAGCTACTGGTCCATTCAATAGCCTGTGACTCACCTCACACTGCCTGCTGAATGAGGAATTAAGGCTCCATTAATGGGGCAGTGGAAAAATCTGATTTGCACTCCTTCAACAGACTAACCAGCAAAAGAATAAAATTAATTTACTGTTACCGTTAATTCATTGGCTAAGAACAGGAACTAGAAGCAGACTACAATTAGCACACAGGCACAGGAAGGGGTGTGCGAAGCAGAGGCTGGTGCTCTCTCCCCTAATAACAGATCTCATTGTGCCCAGGTATTACAGAACATGTCTGTGCACCATCCTCCACAAATTGGAGACCCAAGTAATACTCGCAGCAGGAAAGGTTAAAGGGAGTAACCACTTATAAATTGAAAATGGCTTTTATTGGGGTTATTTGTCTTGCAGCTTCAGGGCCAAATTTTTAAATGTGGGTGCAATAGGCCCACAAGCACCTCCCGTGCATGGGGCACTCTTGCTAAATTCAACTGTTGTTTTTTATTTCCAAGTGTTTTCTAGATGCCCATGGTACCTAACACTATAACAAAATGAAATAATTGAAACACTTATTTACCATTGCCCTAAAGTGCCACTACAGTCTTGCCAACAGCCTCATCGACTGAAAATCCAGCCAGCATTCAAACAGAATAGGTGCGTCTTGCACTGTGCCCTAAAAGTGGACAGACATAGCTTTGATGGATCTGCAAGAAGAAGTGAATTTCAGGGCAGAGCACTCACCACCAAGAATGCCAGTCTTCATTTTCCCCTCCCCCTCTCCCCCGATTTAAACCTTGGGACAGCTGGCAAGAGCTTTCTAGCTCATTGCCAAACGGCATTTGTGCACACAAATAAGGTAATTACAGGAGTAAATGGATACTTCTTCATGCAAAATTAAATTTGTGTGTAATATGGGGCTCTCCACAAGCAACCAGTGCACTCACATTTTTGTAGGTGCACCCATTGTCTCCATGTACGAAAAATTGTCCTCTAAAAGACTGATGAAGCTATTATGAACTAAATAATTTGGTTGCCACAGGGGCATGGGGGTGTATCTCAGGAGCATTGCTAATCTCCAACAATTTCTTGCTGAAATGACACCCGTTAGAGGCCATCACTAGCCAACATAAATTAGAGCAGCCTCGAGGTTTGTCTAACTTACTCTATGACTGAACTGGCCCGAAAGATCAGGAGAACTGAAAGATGGTGTACAACCACCTTTGCCTCCTCACTCAGGTCCTGGATCAAGCACAGCTCGGCCAAACCCAAGGATTGGGCCCTGTATGTTTTACAAAAGTTGTCCTGCATTCTTACGAGAACTTCTCTTTCAGTCAGAAAGTATAACATAAAGTTGTATAATCTTACGTTCTAGCGCTGCATCAGATACAACAAAGATAGACAGAAAACCTCAAACTCTTGTGCGTAATATTTAATCTTGGAGCAAACTTTTATGATTCTTTAAAATCTCTTAAATTCAGGGTTATAACCAGAAACAATGAGACAAAGGTTAACATGGCTGTGATGCTTCTCCTTCGCATCTTTGAAAGTCCATGTTGTGACCAAAGTAATACTCTTTTCTAATCACATCACCTTTCTGGATTTATCATTTTAATGTTCTCTGGGCCACTGAGCCCCACAGCCGTAAATTAATTTTTAAAGTAATGCAGGGTTTAAAACTTCGATCTGTTTTAATGAGCTTGGGGGAATCCGCTTGTATTAAAAAACATGCATGCAATTATTTTTTCCATCTTGTGTTTCACCAGTTTCCAGCACCCCTTCTGTGATGACATCTTGCCCTCTTGAAATTCTGTTGGGTTTTTTTTTTGTGATTATATGGCATTGTATCCTTGTGATGTGTGTATTTTGCCTTACATGGACAATATGGCTAGAGAGGACACCTCTAAGGACTATACAATATCATTAGTGGGTCCCTTGGTGCCTTCCTTAGTCACCTTTCCATTAATCTGGCTCTGCATCGTAGAATTAGGAGGTGGCTAATGAACAGCACTGGCACTGGAAGCCTGAAGGTACCGTATTTACTGGACGTCTCTTTGAACTGCATGATTTCTGGTGGGAAAACTTCATGGAAAATGAGATTGTATTTGTTTTCACAGCCTTCTGTGTCTGTTTCCAAATATTTGCTCACAGTACTTTTTTTTTATTGCATTAGCAATTAGCCTACTAAGCCATCTTTTCTTTGCTCCACATGTAGATTAACCACTTCAGAGAATACAAAATAAACATGCATCTATCTTCTGAAAAAGATGAGTAACCTGTTTCCACAGAGACTTGGTCCTCCTAACGTCAGGGTTTTGCTCTCACAAAAGTGCCTGATTTTTCCCCTCAAGACAACTTCTTACAGTATTCATTAACCTGAATTTTGAAGACAATTCTTATTTAACCAGTGTGTTCAAAGTGATGTTCTTCATAAGACTAATAAATAACTCTGGAACATGAAGCCATCTCAGGTATCAGAGCTCTTAGAAAGTTCATTTAACATTGAATCAGACAGACTTAAACAAAATGGACATATTGCAAAATTTTAGCCTAATCCTGCCCCGTGTTTCATGGATGAGCTGTGTATGTTGTGGGGTATAACGCAGACAGCAGAATTTACAGGGAGCCTTTTCTCTATTGCACCAATGAATCTACATGATATGATACTTTCCTCATGTATTGTTAAGGGCAAATATTTCTACCCGCACTCAACAACTCCATAGAGGCATAACCTCCTGGCTGAGGACAAGGACAGACTCTCTTTCCCCTAAGCATGTGCTTCAACCAATGGCACATAGAGTATGTGGGAAACCTGTCATCACCAGCATTACTGAAAAGGAGTTACACTTCGCAACAAGTCTGATTGGATGACTCTGGGGGTTATTGATAAAGCACAGAGCGCTTCATCGTTGGGTCACCAGTCTGAAAACAGCTCAGGTTGGTAGTGACGCAGTATTATCATCTGTTTGGCGGTCATGTGCTTGTGATCTCAGTCCAGTCCTACTTGAAAGGTGCACCTATATCACCCAAACCCACCAAGCAGCTGTCACCTTGTGAGCAGAGGCCAAGAACTAAATAGGCACTAAGACTGAATTACTCTCTGTACAAATGCTTCTCCCAGTCTTGGCTGAGTCCCATTGGCAGAACGGGGCATGATAAACTTGCTCTGTTGCTGCCTGTGCTGATCCTTTTCTAGTAATAAAGTAATTCAGTCTCTGGGGATGATGTGAGTTTGACATCTTTGACCTCTCAGATCATTGACAAAAACGAACCAAATAAACTCTATTCATGGGAGGGAGTTCTGCACCAAAAAATTAAAAATTCTGCACACAATATTTTACATTTTTGTAAAAATGTGCATATTTTATTTGTCAAAATAACACAATATTATCACCATTTGAAATTATTTGCTGACAATTATTTTGAAATAAATTACCAAAATAATTGAAAATGGTGTGATTATATTGTTGTTGTGTTTCTGTGTTAATTTGACACTGTACAGGGAGCTGCGACCCTTGTCTGCCCAACCCCTGTGCATTTGGACTCCCCTGCACCAACCCCCACAGCTGAGCCTCACCCCGTGCACCTGGAAACTCTCCCCCCCAATCTTCCCTCCCCCCGCCCCCTACACACAGTCCAGAGCTTCCTGTAGCTCCTGTAGCCAGGGGAAGTTTCTGGGGCTGCTCCGTGCAGGAAAGGGGAAGGGGGAACACTGTCTCCATCCTTCCCCCTCCCGCCCAGCTGGGACTAATGTCCCTGGGTGGCCTGGGCATCCCCACACCCCCCGCTCCCCAGTGATTTACCTCTGAACAGACACATATGAGCGGCCAAGCTGTGGGGCAGGGGTGAGTGAGTACTGGTGCAGCTTCTCTTTGCTTCCCCCAAGGAGGGGAGGGGGCATTTTTCTGCTGAGCTGCAGTGGTGCGGAATTTCCCCAGGAGCATTTATTTATAACAGTTTGATTGCCTACCATTACAGCACATCTAACAGTACCCTGAGTGTCATCTCAGTCATGGTATGGGTGCTCTAAATACATCTGTCTGCATAGTCAGAAAGGTTCCCTAGTTTTGGTGTCCAACTTGTGGCACCCAAGGCCTGATTTTGGAGTGGCCGAGCAACCGTCATGTGAATGCAGATGGTCAGCACTTTTGAAAATCAGGTCTTAGGGATCTGGCTGACATCTAAAATTAGTGGACAGTTCTAAAAATGTAGGCCATAGAATCAGCCTTGCTTTTTGGCTGGCACATCATTATTGCTCAGGGTATGTGCTGATATACAGATGGTATGTGCTGATATACAGAACAAACAAAAATCACACTAGCAAATCCTGGCATAGTCATTCCTTTCTAGTTCCAATAAAATAAATCCTTCACTGTATTTCTTAAGCAGCATAAACAATGAACCTCTGTCTTTTTCAGCTGAAGCCGCAGCTCTGAGAACCCAAAAAACAAAACAAAGGGAAATGACCTAATGTTTCAGTAGAACTGTCCTCAGATATTCACTTCCAGATTGCAAAACTGTAACCACTCCATTCTGTATATAATTCCATACACAGATATGTTGTTTAAAAGCAAGTCGGGTTGGTAAAATGTGATGTTCATCCAATACAAACTCTAAAAAGCAAGACAATGCCGTGTTACGGAACAAATCTTACCCGTCTCCTAATGCCCACACAGCACATTTCCACAGATAGCAACAGACTCCACAGCATCACAAAGAACTTCTTCCTGCTTCTAACAGATAAGGGAATACATTACACACAACACTTTAGTCTCCCTCACAGTACAAGGCAAAACCTTAATTATGATCTCATGCTTCCCCACAAATACATTACACACCACACACTTAACTTGTGCATATCAATCCCAAATACTGAATAATGTTGCAAGGACCCTTATCTTAGGAGGCAGTCAAGCATCAGCCGCCCCATTTTATAAATAAGCTGAGAGGCTGCACAATGTCATTTCTAGCAGAGCGCGGAATAGGACACAAGTGTCCACCCCGACTCATCCACTGAGCCACACTACATCTCAGAAAGAACCCTATATGCTTGGCTATGCTGTCTATAGACACTAAAGAATCCCCTCCCCTCCCTTCCCCAGAACTAGGAATAGAGCACAGAATTCCTGATTTCAGTCTCCTTGCACTAACCCACCACTAGTCTATACCACTTTCAAGAGCCAGGGATAGAACCCAGGTGGTCTCATTCTTAGCATTCTGCTGGCGTGTAGCAAATAACTATGTAATGCACCGACAAAGTGTGTCATGTCCCCTTGTGTAGAAGGTAACAGTTACTCCTGAAGTTCATGTAATAATAGTCTGGGTTGGGTGTCAGATGGTCCAGGATTCAACCCTGCTGAAGACCCATGTTGAGGTTCTTTGTGGGACCAGATGACAGAATTTCTGTTGTAATAATTTTGTTTAAAAAAAAAATCTGGTTCATATTATTTGCATAATGAGAAATATCCTTAAAACAGGTTTTATACTTAAAAACATAAAAATAAAAATTCATAAATGTTGTTGTGCATTATGGCACAATGCACAACAAAACACTGGTTCCACATTTCAGCTGCTTGTGTCACACACTGGAAGGTTGAGAAGTATGATGGTTTTAGTGAAATAGCATCCATCTTCCCAGAGGGCAGCCTGTGAGATCAGTCCCAGTGGCTGTTTTTATTATGATCACCCATCCAGCGAAGTAGCAGCTATCTTTACTGAAGCATAAATATCTTTGCTTCATTTGGGTAGCTTCAGTCCCATTAAAGATTATAGGAAATAGTGGCCATTTTTGTTCAGCAAAAATTGTGAATAGAATGGGGGGTAAGATTTTTTTTAAAGTGTTAATTCTGCTTAATTACCACCTAATGCCCTCTCAAATGTACATTTGAAGGTAGCTGGCTACGATTTTTAATTATATACAAAACGTGAAGGATAACAAACCAGCGAAAGGGTTCTGAAAAACAGTGAGACACTAACTATTCTTAAAGGTCTTATTTTACAATTGGGTTTAACTCATAAACTAAGTAATAGATTTAGATGAAGGTGCCTGGGAAAGTTGATCTTTAATCAAACATAATGTGTTGTCAGCCTATGAGAGTATGCACGGTATCCTTTGCACAAACCAGAGGTTGAGATCCTGCAAGTGCAAAATAGAACTCAAACTTAATAGAGGCCCCATTACACTCTTCTTATACCCAAGTATGTACCCCTTCACCCCTTTCTTAGCTAACACTGGTGCTGACTCCAGAAGAATGACTGGTGTGTGTAGCTATGTTCGGCATATATAAATGAACAAAACATTTAACATAAAAGAGAACCGAGGGGCACTAATGAAACAAAATGATACCCTTAGACGAGCTGATTTATACTGTAACAAGCCATAAAATGCTCAACAACAAAAAAAACCTACTCATGCTAAACCTTCTGTTTGATCTTCTATTTAGCTGTGACGCTCTGAGTACCTTTCCCAGACCTGAGGAAGAGCTCTGTGTGGCTCAAAAGCTTGTCTCTCTGCCCAACAGAAATTGGTCCAATAAATATATTCCCTCACCCTCCTTGTCTCAAACAAACAAACAAAAAACACCACTTCAAAGCAATTCATCTGTCTTGGCACCCAAGCATCAGACAGTGAGCCTGAAGCCTGTATCTCCTCTCATTTACACCACTTTAAAATTTGGTCTGACTGCTTCAGTGGAAGAGAATCAGCCCCAAAATGTTTGTTCTGATCAGAAATGAGTATGGTAAGAAGGAATACATTGGAAATATATATTAAAAAAATGCATCTACACCTGGGGGAAGATGTGGAATACATGCTACTTTCTATTCATTCAGATTCTTACAAGGGTTGTTTAAGGTTACTGTTTAGCAGCTGTATTAGTAAGGACCCACAGAGTGTTGGAATGTGCAGTGAACTTTTCAGAGCTCCTTGCAGTCTCAGATGAAGCCTATGGGCGCACACACTTATTGCTTGCAGATGGCCCCTTTATGGTTAGGCACACACCGAAAACTTCATATTTTTCCAAGTAGTGATTTTTTTCCAGCAGTAAATTAATCAGAGCTGCATTTTCTTGTGCTGTCTTCTGCAGTGTCTTATAGTCAGATTCTGGCTGCTCTTCTGTGGGTAAACAATTGGGAAAAATGCAAGCAGGGACCCCTTTCCCCCACCTTGCCCTCCTACTCAAAGGGCAGCCAAAATGTCAGCAATTGCACAACCTGAGTTCAAGGGTTGTGAGTGGGCTAGCACAACCTGATGTTTTCAATATTTTGAAATGGGAGTGGCTTCACTGTGAAATGGGAGTGGCTTTTCTTTGTGGAGATGTGGCCACGTCCCTGCTTCCTTCTGTGTTCATGATCACTTGGAGGTCAGTTTTAGAAGATGAGCACGATGAACTCTTCCAGTCCCAGGCTCAATTCCACGCAACTCCCCAACAGAGCTTCTGCTTCCAAAAACCCAATCTAGCCCTTATTTGGTTTTTTCCAGCATACCATATAATGCTGTAGTCATACATAGATTTCCTTGTTGATTTACATTTTGGTGGTGGTGGTGGGGGGTGTGTGTATAAGGGGAACTTTGAGAACAAAACACCCTGAAATATGGTCAGATGGGCGCTCTTCCTTCCCTTTCCTTCATTGCTGGCTGTTAGGGCTTTCACCCTGGGCCAGGATATCCAGTGGTGCGAATCAGTGTAGCTCCGTGGTCTTTGATGGAATGATGCTGATTACATCAGCTGAGAATCTGGTCCTCTGTGTTCACAGAGAAGAAGGCAAGTCACTATTACACTGTGTTACACTTAACTTGTATTAATTTTTGTAAGATTGATTTATTTTGTCCTTTTCATGCAAATTACTTGAATAGACTCTGTTTGCCTGTGATACACACAGTAGTGCATACTCTTACAAGCTGCTGCACTTAATATATATTATGACATCATGTTGTATTATCTAAGAATTATATTTGACCATATAATTAAAGACTACATCACAAAGCATATTCACAAGGGGGCAGACTTAAGGTTGCATTTCTTGACTGTTGTGTGATATACCATACAACCTTAATATTCTGTTACCTGAATTTTTAAAGGCAGATACACACACACACACACACACATTAAAAAAACAGAGGCAGTAATAACATTCACAAAATGGAAAATACTCCAAATCTTGATCCAGTAAAAAGTCTATTAGTTCAGAATGAGGTTATAGGGAAGAACCATATTAAAAACAATTCTGTCTAATTAATTATACATATTTAAACATATAAAACTCCTGTAGTTCTCAATATGAGTAATATATTATTATGCACAGTTAAATCCCCACAGTAAACACAAATATTTTATTTGTAATTTATTTACCCCAGTAGAGTTCAGCAATCTGTCAGTGCTTTGGCTCAGTTTTGCATCCAGGTTGACTTGAGTGCAAAGGGGTCACATGGTGTCTCTGGAGTCAAGCTATGAGTCATCTGATCAGTCAGTACACAAGTTAGGAGCTTCCTGTTTCTCCACTCTCACTCCCACCTGCTAGTTCAAGGCATGAACATGCTTCTGATTTCTCATGCGCGCAGGCAGGGTCTCTTTTTGTTGGCATCGTGTATCCAAAATCCTCATCTTCAACAGCGAAAGTGCTCTGCATCACCTTCCCTTTTGGGCATTTTTGTGTAAGCAGAGTCAGGATGAGCTCTACCCTGACATCTGGTAGTGAATTGTGGCGAGTTGTGGAAAAGAACTTCAGGGGCTGATCTTGTTTGCATAGGCACACCCACCCCGCCTAGCATGAGCCCACAGCAGCCCAAATGGTCACTTCGGCTGCTGTGGGATTCCCAGTTTCTCTGTTGTTGGGGCAGGAAGAATAAAGTGTTGTTACCCTGATTTTGTGAATCAAGGACAATGAAACTGTTTTATGACAGAGGGACTCGCCATCAACTAAGTAGCACTCACTAGACAAGGGACATGGGTTCCAAAACCCAGTGAATTGAGAGAGAGGTGATGGTGGTGGTGGAGGATGATGACGACGACAGGTATTTGTACTGGATAGTATGGGCCCTGTTTGAGGGCCTGAAATACCAATTTCCCTGCCCCTTCTGTCTGTTGTGGACTATCAGAGCTAATTTTAATTCCATTAGGAGTCTAGTTACAGGCTGCTGAGCTGAAATCGCTTTTGCCCAATGGTGCACCAGCACTGAGATTCCCCTACTACAAGCTGAAATTGCTAAAGAGCTAAAATTACTGAGGGGCTGAAGGGCTGAAGATATGTTGCTGAACAGCTGGTGGAGCAGAGCATTTTGTGGGATGACTGGAGTGGCTCATGGGATGGCTGGTGGAGTGGAGCAGCTGTTTGAGTGGCTCATGGTGAAGGCTGCAGCAGAACCCCATGGAGAGGGGGACAGTCGGCCTTGGACCATGTAAGGTGCCCCTTAACACTGCTGCCCACCCTGGGCTGGGAGGTAAAACTCTGCAGATAAACTTTTGAACTCTGGGGCTGCACTGACCAGGGACAGGGACTTTTGAGTGATTTTTGGGTTGCTGGACTCAAGAGACTTTTGGTGTGTTGGACTTTTGGGACTTCGGATGATTTTTTGGGTTGCTGGACTTAAGACCCTGAGGGGAAAAGGATACTGCCAAACTTAATTGTGTGCGGAGGCGTCTTTTGCTCATGGTTCGTGTTATGAATCTTGTTTGTGGTGTTTCCCCAACATATTGCCGCATTGTTTCCCTCCTTTATTAAAAGGATTTTGCTACACTCAGACTCTGTGCTTGCGAGAGGGGAAGTATTGCCTCTTAGAGGTGCCCGGGGGGTGGTATGTAATTGTCCCAGGTCACTGGGTGGGGGCTCGAGCCAGTTTTGCATTGTGTTATTGAAATGGAACCCCTAGATACTGGACCCGGCCCTTGCTGCTGCCAACTCAGATGGGCAGAAGGGTTACATTTGCTTTAGCTCTGTTCCAGAACTGCCAGGATGAGAACGTGTTTAAATATACTCAAGGTGTGTGTGCCAGCTTCTCCAGTGGCACTGAGCTCCTAAATGGGGCTTCTGCACTTGTCGTACTGTCTTCACTCATCATACTAGTTTGCCTGAATAGAGCCGTGTACATGTACTTGAAAGCTGTGTGTCTGCTTTGCAGGGGCTGCGCCTGGGGAGGCAAAAATCAATGGAGAATCCCTTTGGAGAGCTTCATGCCCTCAAGTGCATTGCAGAGGAGATCTCTGCAGAAGGGAGGGCACATGGCAGAGGGATGGCCATTGAGTCAGTTCACAATGAGGATCCACATGGGCACAAAGCCATACAGAAGGGAGACAGCAAGCCTCATCCAGCTACTGCTGAAGATGCAGAGGAGTAGCAGATGAATGCATGTTTAGCCCTTGCTTCCAATTTGAAAGGAGAACTCTGTTTACGTACCTCCCTTGTAGGTCTCATAAGCAAAGCCTTTCTACATAAGAATTGCTTAGAGAGTAGGAGGAAATAAAGTCTCAGTACTGGGCCTATAGCTAGCCCAAATTTCCAAAGTGGGCACCTAAACTGGACACCACTTAGCCACAAAAGAATAAATAAAAAAAACAACAACAAAAAACAAAGTAGTTGTTCATATAGGTGCCCATCTGTTCACGGGAATGCAGCGTTTGTGCTACCAATGTAGTCAACTGCTTTTGAAAACTGGGCTTAGTGCATCGGCTTCCAGTGTAGCAGATAAAAGCATATTTAAGGGTCATAGCAAAGCCAGTAATTATGACCCTTATTTCTGTTGGTGCTGCACACTGAGTGGAGAGCTGTTCTTCAAAAACTGTTCCAGTGCACACAACTAGGGCCACGCTGGCTGAGCACAGCATTGTTAAACACATTCAAAGGTGATGAGTAAAGTGGTGTAAATTACATCAGTGAGTGAATGTGGTTATAAGTGAGAGGGCCAAATTCATCCCCAGTGACACTGATAGGATTACACCAGGGCTGAATTCGGCCCATAAAATGTTCCTTATTCCCACTTACTGACATATTTTACATCATCTCTGATGTACTCTGTTCTGAGTAGAATAGTGCCATCCATTGTCCCCAGCTAATCCCATAATACTTTGGATATCAGAGTGGCACATGGCAAAGGTGGTTGGCTAAAAATATTTTGGAAGGTGCTGAGGTAGGGAAAAGTGGTTATTCTACGAGGCCATGTCAGTTTGTTAGTAATACTGTACATGGAATCTTCCTCAGCATTTCAGAGGTTAACAGGGCATCTTGCTCTGTGTTCGGAATACTCTACACCATTTCTTCTTAATCCATGGAGCTATGCAGCTCCTAGTGATAAATTTATCACTTAGTATCTGGCTTTTCTCCTAAAATCCTCTTCAGGGAACAATTCTCCTATGCCTTAGATAGTGACTAATTGATAACTTTCTTTAAGGGGACTGGATGATAACTTTCTTTAAAGCCCTATATTATGATCAGTGGTCTTTCAAAGGAGTGTGCTGCTCTCTTAATTCTCACCTTCATTATTTTAATATCTCTGTAAAATGGATTTCTAATGGATCTATATTGCCATAAAACTTCAAGGATGGTGGGTGGGTATCAATAAATTCTTCAAAATCAGAGTGACTCCTCCAGCCAATTAAGGAGTGGACTGACAGGCTTTGAAAGGAGTCCAGTCCCTGGCTTGGAAGGATTGCAGTCTCGTGTATGGTGTAGGAGTTTAAAGCAAGTGGAGGATCTTCTCTTCTACTTTATTCTATTCTGTTTTTTATATGGCCCTCATCACCATAGTATCTGAGTGCCTTGCAGAAGTCCATTAAGCAACCAAGCTAGTATTTGTCACCTGTGGTGCTTTATCTCTCACTTTCCCTCCCCATGGATAGATCTTGTGTAGGCTTTGTCAGGAATACAGAAGCCCCTTTGGGTTCACGGACAGAAAGATAATTCTTCATTCTTTCAGATCACCTTATAGAATCTTACCAAAATCACAAATATGTCATGAATGCTTTAGTCAAATGAAAGATATGCTGTAAATCCTTGCAGAATAATCGTAATAATGATGATAGTGCATTTTCATCCACAGGTCCCAAAGCATTCAATAAAATTTACAAATTGCAATGGGTATATAATGGGGTCACCCAGCTTTGAAATGCAGTCATCTCTGAGATGGAAGGCAGCAATGTTTATGCAGTACACAATTAAGGACAGAAAGAAAAGAATGCTATATTCAGTTGAAACTATGGGGAAATATTAGATAGGCAGGATCCAATTATCCAGTGGAATTTGGCCAGAACACTGGAACTAAATTTTTTATTAAAATAATTCCAGTTTACACACATTAAGTAAGCCTCATAACACCCCTCAGAGGTATGGAAGGTGGATATCAAGAGTCTGAAGGAAATGTTGCAAAAGCCTTTCTACCCTAACAGGAATGATGCAGCATTGACAACACTTTCTTCCCAACATCCTCCTCCCTCCACATGAATAAATAGAAAGAAAGAAAGAAAGTGAAGCAATTCAACCAACCATCCAAAAAACTCCAAACCCCTACCCGAAGGAGAGATTTTACCCCCAAAACTGAGAAGAACCAAACGTACACTAGGGACATTGCTAAAGCTAGTAATTTTACATGGAAGATGTTCCGATACTACAGTGGTGGGTGGCAATATAAAACCCTAAGATAGATAGAATATTATTATATCCAGTTTACAGGAGGATGCACTGAGGTACAGAGAAATTAAGAGATTTGCCCAAGGTCATTATCAGATTGGGAAACAGAAACCAGGAGTCACTATATTATTACCACTTTATTCTCACCATTAGACAATACTCCCTCCCTAAAGTGAGCCAGATAAATTAAACCTGCCAATGTTCTTCTATCTTCAGCAGGCAAAACTTGAATTCACTTCTATAGATTAGGATCTATATTTTCACTTTCTGCTGCAGGCTTTTTATTACAGTGTCAGAGACTTGAGTATCAGTTTCCTGACTTGATCTGTCATTGGCAGGTTTCATACCCCCAGCACTTCACTGCTATTTTGTACACTCCTTGTTGTATTTTGAGCAATGGCTAGGCTGTCACCCTCAGATTCTGTGTGTTCACTTAACTATCTAACTGCATCACTGATCCACTGCTGGTGCTAAAGCACCCCAAGAGAACCATCTACAAGCAAAATTTACTTATCTGAAACCAAAGACATTTTTTTAGCCACTCCAGACTCCTCAGATCTGTATTCCTGTATGAAGCTAGCTATTGTCATATCAGTTTACATTCTCCTTCTCAGATGCCTCTGTAACACTTGTACTCCGTAAAAAGGCTCTTAATCCCTCCTGCTCCCATTTTACTCCACCCCACCTGATGAGTGTCAACCACATGGGTAAAAAGTTGAGCAGGAGAAACCCATTCTAGTATCTGCTGTTACCACCAGCACAGCTGGAAATGTGTGAACTACTGCAGAGGCAGCAGGGTGGAACACAGAACATTGTTTTTGCCTAGGTGCCAAAAATAAAATTAGCCTGATTTTTGGAGGTGCATGTGCAGCTCCCATTGAAGATGGGGTTAATATGGCCTTGAGAAGGATAAGGAGATGAGTTGCAAGGGCTTCTGGAACTTTGTTTGGTGGTCTTCTCATTGTGGAGTGAACAGATGTATCCCAGGGTGCAAGGAAAGAAGAAAGAAAGAAAATATCTACAAAGTGTAGCAGGAATGAAAGATTAACAGGTCAACGTGCAATTTTTGTTTCTTCTTCTGAAAAGTGAGATGAGAACCAGCTATTTAAATCTGATTTGCTATAAATATGAAGACATAAGAAATCATTTTAATTTATTTTCTGAAGTCAAAATGTGCTCGGAGTGTGGATGGGAAGAGGATGGGTCTGATCATCAGAGGTGTTGAGCATGTGCAGTGCATTTTGAAATCAGCATCCGTCCCAGAATCAGCCTTGATCAGAAGTCACCCCAACGCCATCTAATTCGTAAAAATCTGGCTCTGCCTATCTTGTCAGAATAACAATATATTACCAAAGAAGGTTTTTAAGGCGGTTTCCAGGAATTCTTAATCTTGCATACTGGCACAAATCCCAGCCCTTCCAAAGTGTGGGGATTTAATTTATCCTAAAGAGTAGCTACTTCTGATTATACAAGTTGCTTGAACTGAAGATTGTATACTCTTTATTCTGCATGGGAGAAGCCTTTGGTTGCCTTTCTGACCTACTCTCATAGTCTTTGGTTGGGTTGTTGGAAAAAATTTCCCGTCTAAAAGCGGTGGGGCCTATGATGGAAAATGAAAAATATCTTAGATTATCCATTATTAGGCCTCTCCCACCTGATTCCAAAGGGGCAAAATCCTGTGTCTAGAATTCCTGCTCCCAACATACTAAATTAATGTAGCTCTGTGATCTTGGCTGCTACACTTAGGTCCATCTGTCCAAAGTGCATGGTGCCCTGTCAAAAAAGTTTGCCAGATCCTTTCCCCTTGGGCACAGGGATACCCAGAAATTATCAGTTTACAAAGATTGCTGGCATCAGACTTCTACATTCTCTTCTACAGGAATTCCTCTTTGTGTTCCAGCAATGAAATACCAGCATCATATGACCCCCTTCCATTCCCTTCACACTTGATCACATCTGTTCTTGCTCATGTGTGACAAAGAAAATACTTGAACTGTGCAGGAAAAGGATAGAGTTCAAAGGCAGCAGGGTCTACCTGAAACATAGGCTACATTTCAGTAGATGCCTTGGAAATTGATGAAGGCCATTCAGGGTTTGCCACAAAAGATGTTAAATATTGGCTCTCGATATGAAGGAAATTGTATGGTGGAAGGTGGCACAAGGAGAAAAAGGGCTGATTTCTATAAAGCTCAAAACGCAAGCTGTTCACTTGCCCACCAAAATGAGAATCTAGCTGAAGGGTGAAACACAGGTCAACAGGGCATATAATATCTTTTCATCTAGGGCAAAGAAAATACTGGGTAGTTTTAGGTAATTAATCTTGGTGCATGTTAAACCCCCTTAATTGTGCTAAGCATAGAAATGAAATGCACAGAAATTAAATAGTATATCAGCTGTCTCTTAGACACAGGCAGCCTGGGAAGCATTCCATACTGCAGGTTGCCGCAATTATGATCGGTGAACCAGAAAATACCTGTTAGTACAGTGAGACATAATGAAGAAACATTTGGGTGAGAAGTTGTGGAGTTGTCCTCCGTTTCTGGATGAAAATACTGGATGAGCATATTTGGCTGAGTCATACATCATCTGTGTGGACCATTGTTCATGTATAGAAATGTTTAAGGGTATGACTTACTGACCTCTAGTAGGTTTCAGAGTAGCAGCCATGTTAGTCTGTATCCACAAAAAGAACAGGAGTACTTGTGGCACCTTAGAGACTAACAAATTTATTTCAGCATGAGCTTTCGTGAGCTACAGCTCACTTCTTCGGATGCATAGAATGGAACACACAGACAGGAGATATTTATACATACAGAGAACATGAAAAGGTGGAAGTATGCATACCAACAGGAAGAGTCTAATCAATTGAGATGAGCTATCATCAGCAGGAGAAAAAAAACTTTTGAAGTGATAATTAAGATGACCCATAGAAGGTGTGAGGAGTTCAATAGTAGTCCAAGTAGTTGAGGGTTCTCAGGATAGGTAGAATAGGCACCCTCTATCAGGGGCGGCTCTAGACTTTTCGCTGCCCCAAGCACGGCGGCATGCCGCGGGGAGCGCTCTGCCGGTCGCTGGTCCCGCGGTTCCGGTGGACCTCCCGCAGGCGTGCCTGTGGAGGGTCAGCTGGTCCCGTGGCTTCGGTGGAGCCGCTGGTCCAGTGGACCCTCCGCAGGCACGCCTGCGGGAGGTCCACCGGAGCCCTGCCTGCCGCCCTCCCGGCGACCGGCAGAGTGCCCGCCGCGGCATGCCGCCCCAAGTACGCGCTTGGCGTGCTGGGGCCTGGAGCCGCCCCTGCCCTCTATCCTGTTTTGAATCAGATGCATTATAACTGTTACCCACATCTGTAAATTGCTCTGAGTACTCCTTTGTGTGTCAGTTTCACTTACCGACTTTCAGATAGCTTACACCAAGTCAGAGGTGTCTCAAACTTGCCAAATACCTCTGCTTGAATTCCAAGGGAGCACAGCCAAGAGAATTAGAAATGCAAAATCGGGATTAAGTCCAGTGGTGGCTGAGCCAGGAGAAACCAAAGCAGGGAAAATCAAATTATGGATTGAACAATTCTTGTATTCAATGATAAAAGAACACTAATTGAAATCATTTTTAAATGCATTTTTATCATTACAAATAGCACCTTAAAATATGGACATTGAATTTTTTTTAATCTAATTTACTTTTCACAATTGGTTCTGTGTAGGGGTGTGTGTATTTTAAATAATACTTTTTGCATTTATTTCAGCTTGGCCAAAAAAATACATTAGTTAGTTTCACTTTTGGTTTTAGTTAGTTTCAATTTCAGGATATCATGAACTTTGCCTCATGCTAAGTTTGTGTTGAAAGCACACACATGGGAATGTTTACTTCTTAAAAAGACATTTTGAATTTAAAAAATCAGGCAAATACTTCTGATCTTAGATTTTACAATAGCTTATATGTTTACCAAATCTAAATTTGGGGCCAAATTTGACTTGACAAGTAACCTTTTAATATAGCTAAACAAACAGAATTTTCAGTAGAGGGCAGTTATAGCTATAAAACATTTAATTTTTGACACAATATTCCCATTATAACCTTTTACTTAGAGTGTACTACATATATCATGATGAAGATACATGGCTGTCTCTGTTTTGTTTGCACTGTATGGGGTTGTTGTCTTATGTTGAACAAAAGCCACCCTGAAAGTAACAACCTGGCAATTTGCTTCCTTGCTTTTGGGGAGGTCGTTGGGGGAAGCCGTTTGCAGGTGTTGACCTACATTTGTTTAACAGAAAAAGGTAAAGAAAGCTCATCTGAATTGTCTACAGTTACACTAGTACAAACTACTTGGCTTTGAAATGTAAATAGCTTAGACCTTGATGTGTAAGAGCAGCAACACTGTAGTCAAGGGTCTATCAGCCTCACATTACATTATAAAAAAGATATGTGAATTTAAAGTCGTGGTGAAAGGTGCTAGATTGACATTCAAAATGTAGGGAAATTGTTCTTAATCATTTTGCTTTTTGGTGCTTATGAAGCAAAATAGTACACTTAAATCTGATTTTTATAACATTTTGCATACATATAGATCTTGGTCTGACCAAGAGAACACACTTTGTTCTAACTATAATGATCTGATATTTCATGTTTTATTATTTTTTATCTTTGAAGTTCTGTTTCTATTGCATTCTGGAACAATATGGGCGCCCTCCAGTGGCCAAAGTAACACTTACGTTCTCATTAGTGTTAACCAAAGACATTTTAGCCTACTTGTTAAGGTATTGTCTTTGTATCAGACCACTGAGAGGTACTGAATTCAAACTCGATTAGGATTGTATTTTTATTAACAAAAATGTCATATGTTTCTATTACATATACCACTAAATTTTCAACACTTAAGGTCTAATCCTGCAATCCGTACTCAATCACTTAAGGCAATTCCTTATTGATTTAAGGTAAATTGATACAAGGCACTCAAACCAATTTGCTAGCATCCACACAAGAGGATTGTACTAATTTAAATCAGTTCTAGGTACACATTTTGTGTGTAGTCAAGGCCTAAGTTTTGCAGGATCAGAACCTAAATGTTTATTATCAAAGGTAGTTTGCTGAGTACTTGCCTCACTGATTTGTGCCAGCTGCAGGAAGTTAGAAGCACAAGTGCTCAGATTTGTACCCACTATTCAGCTGCAGGTACAATTTATATCCACAAAAGGGAGAACACCTTTTAAAAAATTATCCCTATGTGTATTAAAATTATGTACCCGGCAATCCTTGCAAATTGTGCCTGATCCTGCAGTATTTTCTCAGTCAAAACTGCCATTAAATCTATACAAGCTTTGCCTGAGTAACGCAAAATCAGGTCCATATACCGTAAGGACTTAAGTGCTCTGACATTTTTCTTTTACAGAAAATGCAAAACAAAAATTGGCCCTAGATTTAAAATATGCATTGGCCCTGGTACATTTGCGTTGTCATTTGTGAATTACGTTGGATGTTGGCATAGTTTTGAGCATTGTGCACCGCTGCATTCTGCGTTGGTATTTGGTATTGTATGTTGCATTTGTGCCAACTGTACTGGTGCATTTTGCAGTAAGGGTATTTAGCATCAGTCTTGGCAATTTTTGCATTGCTTCTTCACTTAAAGCTGGTGCTCATGCATTTTTAAAGTCACGTTTTGCATCGGCGCGCTTAGCCTTGGGAACAGTGCATTTGCGGGTTGCATTGCTGCGTTGTGTTTAGATGGTGATGTTATTTGTCGGTGTTGCATTTTAAACTCGCACAAAAAGGCAGTGACGCGAACGAGTTGTGCATATACCAGCCGCACGGATGCCTTTTGCACGTGCAATGCGAGAGGGTGCGCAACGTGCCCAGATGCGCGGGCAGCAGGTGGGAGCCGGGTACCTTCCTGCGCAGTTAGGTGACACACACGGCTGGTCTAGCCAAGATGGACGGAGCGAACAGAACCTTGCGGGGGGGGAGGACCAGGGCAGCTCGCGCGTCCTCGGGTCTCGGGAGCGCGCGGGAAGGGGGGGTAGAACCTGCCGCTGAGCCGCGGCGCTGATTGGCTCTGCCACACAACTCATTTGCATGCCGCAGTTTCTCCCCCCATCACGTGATCGGAGGGGGGCGCTGAGGCTTCCTGTTTGAGGTCAGTGGGGAGGGGGGAGGAAAATCGAGCAGCGGGCCTCCCTCTGGTCTCGCGCTGCCTGGCGGGGTTCTTGTCAGTTAGCAACAAAATGGCCGCGGTGGCAGCAGCTCTGCTCCTGAGGACGGCAGCGGCGGCGGTGGCGGCAGGAGCAGCGAGGAGGAGCGGGGGCCCGGCACCGCCTGCCTGCTAGAGAGAGAGAGAGCGCGAGACGCTGCAGCCCCAGCCTCCCCGCCGCAGAGAGACTTTGCCTGAGACGCTGCTGCTGCAGCCCCCTGGGGAGACGTTGCTGCCTCAGCCTCCTGCTTCCCCCCGGGGCGCAAGACTCCTGGATCCCCCCCGCCCCCAGTGAGAGGCTCCGCTGCGGCAGCTTCCAGCCTGGTCCTGAGAGACGCTGCTGGATCCCTCTGGAGGAGACGGAGAGACCCCGCTGGATCTCCCCTCGTCCTCCTCCTGCCCCAGGATCCGCCGCGAGAGACGCTCTGCTGGATTCCCCTCGCCCAATTGGGTCCCCCCGTGAGAGATCCTTCTGCTTGGATCCCCCATAAGAGAGACTGCTGGATCCTCCCCCCGTCCTCCCGGTGAGAGAGACTTCATTGGATCCTCCTCCTGCCTGGATCCCCATATGAGACTCTCTGTTGGATCCCCCTGTGGCTCCATATTTTGGAGGGGGAGCCCTCTTTCAACCCGTTTGGGGGGATCCACTTTCTCCTTTTAATTTGCACTTTTTGAAGCCTCAGATGCTCCTCCATGTGGACTGAGAATCCATCAACACAAACAAGAAATAAACTCTCCCCGATCCACTCTAGAGCCTGAATTCCTTGGGTTTTTGCTGCAACTCGAAAGCAAATGTGTATTTAAAACAAAATTCGTGTGCAAAAGTCTAGCTAGGGACGTTTTTTCCCGTTTCTTTCTCCACTGGAAATCAAAAGCTTGTTTTGGAATTGAACCTGTTTCTCCTGCACTTGAGCTGGATAACACTGAAGCTCTTTGCTCTTCTGCTTGGATACTGTTTTCTTGTTGACTTGTTTTTCTTCTCTTCTGTGGCAGGTTGTGGGGGGGGAGGTGCTTTTTGTTTTTATTTTTGTTTTGGTTTAATTCGGGGGGAGACTGAATCTTTTTTTCTGGCCGTGTGAGATTTTTTTTCCTGTTCAGATTCGTGAAATTACGGGTATTTTTTAAAAAAAGCATTAAAATAAGCAAGAAGCACGTCAGAGAGACCACACGCTAGACGAAATACTCACTTGTTTCATTATAGAAAGACTGAATCGAAAGCTGCCAAAGAGCCCCTGAAGGAAAAGAAAAGGTAAGGGGCGACCGTTTTATATTAATCTGGAAACGGTAGAAGTTGGAGGTGGAAAAGACCTGTTAAGTCATTTTGTTAGTGCATGCCACCCTTTTTCCCCCCTGGAGTCCAGGGCTGGATTTTTCACTATCTATATTTTATTTTCAAATAGTCTTCACCTTTTTCTTTTATTATGGAGCCGGTGGAACAAATAATACTCTAATGTACTTCCACGCAAACTGTTTCAATAGTTATTTTAAGAGATTTTAAAATTAAAATACATTTCCCTAGTTCCTATTTGTTAAAAAAAAAGACCTTTACAAAAACTTGGTATTATCATATGACGATTTTTTTTACATGTATCTGATTATTATCACCTGCATCATGATTTTAGTTGGAGTCCCATATGTAGCAGTTAAAAATGTTCCAGATTACAGGAAGAATCTTGTGAGTTTGCTTTTAATAAATGATAATGGATGTGAGTTGATGTGTAGCATTTGAAAATTAGTTAAAATAATTAGCCTTGTTATAAAGCGAGGTCACCAGGGCTGCTTTCGATCATAACCAAGTAGGTGAAACTTGAATATTATCCTTGATAGTCAGCTTCAGTTAAATGGCAAGAGCTCTTTAGATCCCTAGATTTTTTTTTTTTATACAGTTAAGTTATGGTAACCACCATAACTTAGTCTCTGAATTCTAGACATGAGAGAGATTATTTTTCATATTTTCATGAAGCCAGATTGTCCTTATTAGTTTCAGTAAGCACATCAGTAAGGAACAAAAACCGTGTTGCTAACTGCAAAGGGGGATGAATGTTCAATTGTTAACCTTAGAAATCAAGAGACGGTGAAAGTTTATTAAAGGTATTTGAATCCTCTTTGTTTTATTTTGCAAGTTTGTGTCAAAGGGTAATCGCCTTAGTGTGTAATTGCGCATTAGTAGAAGGTCCAATTATGAGACTCACTGAAATATGAGTGAATATATGAATTAGCTTATGCCTCAAAATATAAGATGATGATTTTGTTTTCTTAAGTTATATATTTTTAATTGTTATTGCTGGAAATTTCAGCATTTTATTTTCTTTAGCATAGCCATTATAATCTAGCTAGTCATACTTTAATTTGGTTCTAGCATTAGCTTTATTCTCTGCTTCAATTTAGGTATTTTTCTTGGAATAAGAAAAATACCTAAATTTCCAACTTTGATTTGTATGTTTCTTGAGCGCAACATGGCAATTTTTTCATATAAATTAATTGAGGAAATATTGTTTCCTGTATCTTAAACTAATTTGATTTTATATTCAGTGGAATCCAGACTAATAATTTAATTTCATTGTTGGACTAATTAAGCTAGTTAAAACCCAATAATTGCTACTGTTAGTGGTCTGGTGTTATATATAGATATATATCTTAAATAAGATGAATATTGTTACACTAAGAATAATGAACAAGACAACATCTGTTGTTGGATACCATTATTCAAATGATTTTTAAAATCCTTCTAGCATTAAATGTTTCCTCGATTTGGATTCAGTGAGAGATGACCTTTGGATTTTGGTTACTGTTGTACATTATATTTGATTGTTTAAGACATCAGTGGGGTGGTAAACATAGATTTAGAAAACTTTTGTTTGCTTCTCTCAGAAATATGTATTGGGGGTTAGGTGAGATAGTAATGGATGTGACCTAAGAAAAATTACCTGAGGTTTTTTTCCCATGCCTAATAGTTGAATTGCTTCACATATTCTGTGACTTGTTAAATCCAGTAAGCTTCCATTTGAACATCTCTCCAGCTACTTTAATCCATGAATTGTGAACTATGATCTCAAAATGGTGTACTGACAAATGTCTAAAACTTACTTATCTTCGAGTAATATTATTTTATGTCTACTACTGCCCCTTTTTAAAATATTTTCCAAATTGATTCTTCTCCTTAATAGTAATTTGTGTTTAAGAAGGCTGGTGCTAGATATTTTTACATAACTTTATTTTTTGGTGAAACAGTGGAAGACTCTGTTATTGGATATCAATCTTTTTATAGTCATGTTTCTTAACTTCTAAATTCAGACAGTCTGGTTTCCAAAAAAGGCTGTGGTAAGTAAGTTCAATACTGGATAACTTGAGGGAACCTGGATGGTTCAAGGGGCTGGTAATAGTTTTTCACCTCTATGTGACCACATTAAATTCAGTGAAGCATGTTAAACTTCTGAAATCATCTGACCATTGTTAGGCAGACAAGGTGGATGAGGTAATAATATCTGTGAAATGAGAGTGGTCTCAGATCAGTTCCTGGTGAACAGGTGCTTACGTCCCAAAAATCGCTATTGTATTGGCCAAGGAATGAATGGGCATGGAGACCTAAAGGCAGTCCATCCAGAGCAAGGTTAAATCATGCATCAGAGGCTGTTTGGGGTGGGGCTGAGAGTATGATGTACTTGTTCTTTGGACAAGTAAGAAGACTTTGTCTGATGTAAGTAGTGTCATAGGTCAAATTTGTTAGTGCAAAATGACTCTGCTGTTCAGAACTTTTTCAGGTGTTTGATATCTATTATGTTTCAGTTCTTTGCAGGATAGCAAGCTATAAGTAGAGCATGTATTGACGAATATTAATTGTTTGCTAATGTACAAGGTTACAGCTATTTTTAAAAAAATCCAACTTTTATTCTTGAGTTAAATGAGTGATAGGTCCTTTACCATGTTTGCTTGGTGTCTGTCAATTTATGCTGTACAGATTCTTTTGTGATTAAGAGGTTATCTGGTACATCGCTTGGATATTGTACCAAACACCTACTAGGCAGAAGACTAAACCTACTAGCAAGAGGAAGAGGTGAAGGACAGCAGGGAGGAGAGCTAGTCTAGTTCACAAGCAATGTCCTGGTGAGAAACCTAGTCTCAACGAAGCTTCCCAGCTGGGAAGGGAAGTGATGGAATTTCTGACAGAGTGCTGTCATTGAACCTTGATTGGGGTCTCTCTTTAAAAAGGATTTGCTAATTTAAAGCTCCATCCTTTTCAAGTTTTCTGGAATGTCTTTGCCCCCTTTCCAAAACTGTCTCCTGTGCTCTGTGAATGGGAATGTGTACATCACCCTCTTTCACTAAGTCTCTTGTCAGTTGCTAGGAAGAGGGAAAGAAGAGGTAGAGACCTCTCTAACCTTTTTAGAGGCTCTTTCCTTACCCCCTAACAGCTAAAGTACGCTTTTGGTGAAGTTTGTGATCCTTATGTTGAAATTTTAAGGACAATAGCTAATTTTTTTACTTCTGCTTTGTTTTTGTTTTTTTTAATATTATTGATAGGATAGATGTTAAGTTTTTTTTCAGGTAGTCAGGATGAATTTTTCCAAATAAGTTTGAGAAAAGCATGATCATTGGGCATAACAATACAGTCTCCCACAATCTTAAGATTCTTTGTGTTGACTAAATATTTAGGACCTTAGTAGTTTAATGAGGTGTGAAACTCAAAGTGAAGCATCAGATCAGAGTGAGACTAAAACTTTTCTCAACACAAGCTACAAATTATTTAAATCTTGATATAAATTGATGATAAATATAAATTGAACTTGTTAAGAAAAATTCACTTAACGAGCAGTCTACAAAAAGCAGTCTATCTAGAAATAACAAGCTTTGGTAGTCTACTTTTTGAGAATCTTGGTTACTTAGAATTGTGAACAGCTTTGTTTTTCATATAGAGGACTTAGTTTCCTTACTTGCTGTCTTCTAGAGAAAACAGCTACCACTATAAGCTGCTTACATATCAATGTTTGAGTTACTCAAAACAATCTACAGTTTATTGTTAACATTATAGACTCTCCTTTTCATTAATGAGAAATCTATATATTAAAACAGTGATCTGGAAATGTTTTACTTTCAGTCTTAGTTATGAAAAATCAATGAGACTGGTGACAGTGGGAATGGATAATACTTTAAATTACATTTATTTTCCTCTAGGCAGCTGTCCTTGCAGAGATAAATATGCAGGTTTCCAAATGCTGTCATCTGGCCCCTTTCCAAAACAAGCTGAAGGAGGAGGTCAGGGGTGGAGCAGTCTTTTACTTCAGCAAAGGGAGGCTCTCAGTTGGAAAGAATTGTTAGATAAAGTCTATGTAGTACTGATTGTGTGAACACTGCAGACTTAAAAAACAAAAAAAGAAAACCTAAACCTTTTTTTATTCGGATTAAGTAGACGGTTAATTTCCTATATGTTAATGTCTGTTACTATAATTATTTATGTAGTAATTTCAAGTTATGCTAATTTAATTGTGGACATGCATACTACTTACATTTTCTATTGATTTTTTTTCAATAAAAAGATTGACCAAAGATTGAACAATCAAACTGTACTGCACAGAATTACTATTAGTTTTAATAGTTAAAATTCAGATAACAAGATCACAGTAACACCATCAAACGGTTTTCTCCTGACTTGGAAGTTGCAGGTAGAAGTTTGTCGTTCCCTTAGTATTAGAGATTAATGATAAGGAAACCTCTTTAATGCCTGGTGATATTACAGCCTAGCCAATTTTGTATCAGCTGGTGCCTTCTAGTGATTAATGGGCTGGAAGTTTTCAGTTGCATTATGAAGATATCAGCGAGAATAAATGGTATTTAAAAGAGAGTGATTTGGGAGATGCTTTAGAAATTACAGTATAAAATTGTGTGCAGTGTTGTAGGTGTGTTGTCTTAAATAAAATTGCATTACTAAATGGATTTTACACTCTGGATGGCCTCTTTGATTTAGTGGTAAAAAGTAACCACATAAAGAGAGAGTGACCATTTTAATGAATGGAGGAATAGAAGTCAAATGTAGTGCTTATAGAGCAATATATGGTTTTGTTTTAGAAATCCTGTCTGTTTCTGACAGATTAATAATTTTCATAAAATCATGCTTTAGAGTTTGGACCTTAATATGAGCATATTTAGAAATATTTTGCATGTAACACTTAAAATATGACTAATCTGCATTGTAGTTTTCAGAAAGCAACTAGAAATGTGACCATGCATTAAAAGTTATTTTCTTTTGTGTGAACTGCCACTTTAAAAAATTGCTTTAGTGCCATTCTGCTGGTCAAAATTAGGTTAAATTATTGATTGTAGTTGGAGACTAAGTTTTGCTATTAAATCACAGTTATCATGCTTAGATTCTTTTTACTTCAAGAAAATATTCAAATTTTTATTAGTATTATATTCTAATTATTTTTTCAAGAAATGTTCTTGATACACTTACTTTTTCTAAAAATGTTTTATTTGGCAATTACTTCCTTTTGAGTTTACATTTTAATCTTACCTCTTTCAAATCAAAAGCCATTTCTTTCTTTATTCCTTTATGAAGACATGCTGGATAACGCTATTAATATCTATAGAAAGATCTCTATGAAGTAGTTAGCTATATATTTACAATCTTCACAGTTCCAAGAATCTAAGCATCAAATTTTGTATTGATTAAACTTGACCCTGGATGTGTCAGACATATAATTTTACAAAATTAAAGTCCTGTGTATAGTTGTAATTTAGACCTACGGAATACTAAAAGTTTGAGGAGGTAGTAGTGAAGGCTGCTTTCTGGAGCTCTTTTCTTTTGTGGTTTATGGTCATGGAGGGCTCAGGAGAGTGAGAACAGTTATTTGTGCTAGAGCAGTGATGTTTTATTGCTGGATGCCCAGATTGTCTAGTTTTGCAGACAGCCCCAATTGTTTGTCTTTTGAGGTCTATGGAGGTGGAATACATTCTTAATGTACAGCTATCTGCAGCTTGCTGTTCTTGTGTCATGAAATGTACGTTCACATCAGAAATTTAAATCAAAGTGAGATTTTTCTCTAGTTTGTCAACAAATGTAATGGAATTTATTTTTACAAGTTTATGTTTAAAGAATATTCACAGTAATCTCTTGGGGCTTGTCTACGCTACAGGGAACAGCTATGTCACTGCAGCTGTGCTGCTGTAGACACTGCTGGAGAGACGGTAGCTAGATCAACAGAAGAATTCTTCTGTCGACATAGCAGTGTCTATACCAGGGCTGATGTCAGCTTGTATGTGGCTGTCAGGGTGTGAATTTCACAACCCTTAGTGACATAGCTAGTTGACCTAAGTTTTAGGTGTAAACTAGGCCTTACTTGGAAATGTAATTACTTGGAAATGTAATCTTTGTTCAGACTAAAGAGTGGAATCTTTAGAGAGAAAAATGATGCATATAGTTCTTCATAGAAAAATATATTTAAGTAAATATGACATACTTTGTGGTAAATAAGCCCTAGAGAAACACACGTTTACAGGGCTCAAAATATTGTATGACAACTACTAGCTATAGGCTGATATCAAACATGGGATTAATGGGACCTGTATTAGGCTTCCCATCAAGCTGCTGCCTGTGGGCCTTATCTACTATTGACTATTTAAAGGTAACTAGTACCAGTAGATATCTACTGAAGAAGGAACTTCATTTTTTTCCTGGCTGCTGTTTCCTTTCCCACTCCCTTTCCTCCTTCCTTTATTCTTGTTTGTGTTTGCTACTTCCATTTTGTGGGTTCTTACTGTCTCCTAATGTATGCATTTATGTGGACTTCCAGTGACAGATGAGAGCCTTTTTTCATTTAGTGTTTGTGAAGGAAATTTTTGTTTACTTATTTAGCTTTATTGAATAGAATTTGAAGGAGGTAGTTATCCGTTAATATACAAAAACACAAGTTAATCTTAAACTCTGTTTTTAGTTCAAATTGTTATTGGTTGGCACTTCATGTTGAAGGCGCTGCCCCCACAGTGGTTCCCAGCCAATGGGATCTGCGAAGCCAGTGCCCGGGGCAGGGGCAGGGGCAGCATGCAGAGCCGCCTGCTGTACCTTCACCGAGGAGCAGCTGGGACAGGTCGCCGCTTGCAGGAAGCCGCTCATGGTGAGCGCCCCCTGTATATGGCACCCTGAGCCCACACCCTAGCCCTGGACCCCATCCCGCACCCAACTTCCCTCCCTTGTAGTTAACCAGCATTTTTTCCACTTACCGGCACCCCGCATTTCCCCAACATGCCAGACAAAACAGCTTTTACTATACTAGAGAATACCTGTTTCATTGGGCAGTCTGCACGAATTTATCAGAATTACAACTATTTTTTTAATTTGGCATAAACAATAGTTCATTTTGATCCATCTAACTTAACTTCACCAAAACAAGAAAGAAAACTGTATAAAAACAAGAATACCCAATTTAAGAATACTTTAATTGGTCTGTTTGAGTTAACACGTAGTTTAAGATTGTCATTAAACAGTGAAATATCAGGTCATAATTCAGAGGTAATTGTCATTCTAAAAAAATTCTTTATTCTGTTATGGTTATATTTTTCTCAGTTTAGTTTACCATATATTTGTTAAGCACAAGTACAATGGAGTCCTCAAACAATAACAGTAAATTTAGCTTTCTGACTGTAGTTCTGATGTTGATTTATGACAAATACAATATTCATTTAATAAGTTTCTTAATTTAAAAAGTTGAATCATTTTACTAGAGTTTTAGGTATTTGAGATTCATCTGTTAGTTATCTTTTCTTAGTATTTAAAGATTCTGCTTTATATTGTGTCTACAGGCCTTGCAATTGGTTCTCATTTTTTTCAGTTAAACTGTAGGTATGGTCTGGGAAAATAACCTTATAAATAAATTTAGTGTACCATATAAAACTCTGTTCAGGTTTCAAGAGTCTTCGGACTGCCAGCACTGTAGGCTTAACCTGACATTTGAAAATCAAATGGTGTTCTCTACTTAGTGCATTACCAAAAATAGAGAATCTGGAATAGAATTTTAGCTGTCAAGTTTGATATGAGAGCATGTGGCAACTCATTCTCATTTTATTTGCAGTGCTGATGGTGCTAAAACCTTAAGACATTAGTTCAATAAGCAGTGCTTACTCAGAGTAATTAGGGAAATAAGTGGCAGATAGGTTTTTAACGATAACACTACTTGGTTTCACAATATAGAAGTAAAAGCACCTTATAGACTAACAGACGTCTACTACCAATATAGAAGTAGTTGGTGCAAAATGTAATTCTGCACTTAATAAGTAGATTTCCCCTGCATTTTGGTAACTTTTTAATATGAAAAACATATCTGCCATGGATTTGTGAAGCAGTGTAGATGGTGTTGATCTAACTGCTAATTCATCTTTTCTAACACCATTTGTCACAAGACAGAATGCATATATTGTTGATTTAGATGTTGGACCATTGATTTCAGTGTAGTTGTCATAAATACACCTCTACCCCCATATAAAGCTGTCCTCGGGAGCCAAAAAATCTTACCGCATTATAGGTGAAACTGCGTTATATCGAACTTATTTGATCCGCTGGAGTGCGCAGCTTTCCCCTCCCTCCCCCCCCCCCGAGTGCTGCTTAACGTGTTATATCCGAATTCGTGTTATATCAGGTCACATTATATCGGGGTAGAGGTGTGTGTGTGTGTGTGTGTGTGTGTGTATGATGAGTAGTATTCCTACCATTAATGAACCAGTATCATCATATGAATATCATAGTTTGAGGGAAAACATGATTTTCTGTGGGATTTGATGAAATTGGGCAAATGCAGAATTGTTACTGTTTTATGGTAATGCATATATCTTTCTAATCAAGCTTTTTGACAGAAATGACCCAAATCTGGTTCAGATGCAAGTGTCCACAAATTCGTTAATTTATCTTCTGTGATAGTCACCATGACTCTTGGCATATTGGAGTCTGTTGTCAGACTTTTGGCTGTATTCATAGATGCTTACAAAATGTATTGTTCTAGCCCAAATAAAGCATTTTGGCTTATTTATGTCATCTGTAAAAACACAAGAACAAGTTTTAATATTGAAAATAAAACTGTTAGCATAGTTTGATAGTGTTGTTAAATTTAAAGTAGAGCTGTCAATCACAGTTAATTCATGTGATTTAACTAAAGTTAATCATGATTAAATAATTTATCACAATTCTATTGTTTAACAGTACAATATCAATTGAAATTTATTAAATATTTTGGGATTTTTTCTACATTTTCAAATATATTGATTTGTTACAAACTGTACAGTGCTCACTTTATTATTTTAGATTACAAATATTGGCACTGTAAAAATAGTATTTTTCAATTCACATCATACAAGTACCATAGTGCAATCTCTTTATCGTGAAAGTATAATTTACAAATGTGTTTTGTTACATAACTGCACTCAAAAACAAAACAATGTAAAACTTTAGAGCCTACAAGTCCACTCAGTCCTACTTCTTGTTCAGCCAATTGGTAAGACAGACAAGTTTATTTACATTTATGGGAGATACTGCTGTCCACTTCTTATTTACGATGTCACCTGAAAGTGAGAACAGGTGCATGTTTGTAGCTGGTGTTGCAAGGTGTTTACATGCAAGATATGCTAAACATTCCTATGCCCCTTCATGCTTCGGCCACCATTCCAGAGGACATGCTTCCATGCTTGATTTAAAAAAAAAAAAAAGTGTTAATTATATTTGTGACTGAACTCCTTGGGGGAGAATTGTATGTCGCCTGTTCTGTTTTACCCACATTTTGCTATATATTTCATGTTATAGCAGTCTCAGATGACCCAACACATGTTTGCTTTAAGAACACTTTCACAATAGATTTGACAAAACGCAAAGAAGATCCCAATGTGAGATTTCTAAAAATAGCTACAGTACTCAATCCAAAGTTTAAGAATCTGAAGTGCCATCCAAAATCTGAGAGGGACGAGGTGTGGAGCATGCTTTCAGAAGTCTTAAAAGAGTAACAATCCAATGCAGAAACTACAGAACCTGAACCACCAAAAAAAAAATCAACCTTCTGCTGGTGGCATCGGAGTCAGATGATGAAAATGAACATGTCGGTCTGCTTTCCTTTGGATCATTATCGAGCAGAACCCATCATCAACATGGATGTATGTCCTCTGGAGTGGTGGTTGAAGCATGAAGGGACATGAGTCTTTAGAGCATCTGGCCAGACTTGTTTGTCTGAGCGATTGGCTGAAGTAGGACTGAGTGGACTTGCAGGCTCTAAAGTTTTGCATTGTTTTATTTTTGGATGCAGTTATTTTTTGTACGTAATTCCACATTTGTAAGTTCAACTTTCATGATAAAGAGATTGCACTACAGTACTTGTATGAGGTGAATTGAAAAATACTATTTCCTTTGTTTTTTACAGTGCACATATTTAGAATAAAAATATAAAGTGAGCACTGTACACTTTGTATTTTGTGTTGTAATTTAAATCAATATTTTTGAAAATGTAGAAAACATCCAAAAATACTTAAATAAATGGTATTCTATTATTTAACAGCACGATTAAGCGCACGATTAATCAAGAAATTTTTAAAGTGCTTGACAGTCCTAATTATTTCTCTATTATTGTTGTAGTAATGTCAAAATAGCATTTCATGAGGATACAGATCTGCTTGCAGAAACTTCAGTGAAACAAACTTTCAGTTGCTTCAGAGCTCTTGATCTTCTCTTTTCAAGATGAGCAAAACAAATCTTGAGCACAAAGTTTCAACTTGTTTTAGTAAACAAAGTTAGTGCACATAAAGAGGTCAGTACTGTCTAATTATATCTTAATCTGCCCTCTGGTTTCATCGTTAGTTTAAGGTTTCAGATATGTCCAGTGGACATTTTAAAACACAGTTTATAGTAGAGCCTATAGGTGGTTCTTGCTTAAAGATTTGGTGTTATCACCCTGCTGAGAATCCCAGGACCCCTGACATTTTATTGTGACTCCAGATTAGCTCACTGGGGTCTTGCTCAATATTCTTTTCATCTACTCGATAAATTGAATTCAATATTCACAGTGCATTTAACTAGAATAGTATTTGAAAAACTTTTTAAAAAGGCACCTAAACTTACAAAAGAATTAATTCAATGAAGAATGGTTATGTTGTTGCAAGTTTAAATGTGTGGAGGAAGAGGAAATGAAGATTTATTGTATTCCAAAATCTTCCCAAAACATCAAGCATTTTGTATCCCATTGTAACAGTTACATTTACAAAAATGGAAAGCAACATTTTTTCCTTTTATTGTAGGCATTTTGGTTAAAGAAAGTAAGGCTTAAATCTAAAACATTGGCATAGATCATGTACTTCTGTTTTTAAACAGGCCACTTATTTCATTTGCTTTGCTTATTTCTGTTAAGGTACTTACAACAAGAATAACTTCTAGAGTATTACAGTTTGATGGCAAGGCTAAAGTGAAGTTGAACTTCTTTAATTGAACAGAGTTGGTTCTGTTTCCATCTCAGGTTTGACATGTCTCCTGGTACGGCAAATACACACCATTGCTAGATGGCAGGGCTTTTATGTTTTTAGCTTCAAAAGTAAAGATGAAAAAACTAGAGAAACTGATCTGAGGGCTATTGCCAAGCAAGTGCCCAAAGATGCACAGTACTTAAGCTTGGAAGGATTACATTTTTGTTGGTAAATGTTGATTTCACTCTTCATGCACAAACCGACGAAGTCCATCAAGAATAATTGAGATTTACAGATAGTCAAAGTGAGAAAAATGCTGCATGAGAATTTATTAAAGTTTCATTTAAAGATATTTTTACTTTTGATATGTGATGTTGATAATTTTTGTTTTAATGGTTAAAAAGCTTTAACTTTTTGAAACTTAACACCTAATGAAGTTAAATAATTATCATCTGACCCCTGTAATTTCCCACAGGTGTGAACATTTAAATGGATAAAAATGGTTAAAAATAAACATTGATATTATCTATTGAAATAAAAATATTCCAATTTTGCCAGTCCTAACAATAACGTGTTGACATAATTAGTAGTTTTTGCTATAAATTCAGATGCTCCAGGTATTCGTCATCAAGTACAAAATACAACTTTGTTTCTAATGTTTGCCTCCTCCTGGTACTATCCTGTACCTGTTAATTGCATAGTAATCTATTGTATTTGTATAAATGCTCTTTTTTAAAGTCTCGGATTCTTGTTTTCAGAAAGACTTTTTAAAATATGTTTATGATGTTCTTTAATATGTTTCACCACCTGCCCTTCCCTGGCACACACCTTGTTCAACACACCAGTGTTTCTGGGTCACTAGTACAGCCTTTTTACCCTTCTAATCTTCTTGGGACATTTGCCTATAAATATAAGGTGATCCTGGCTGCTTTTTCTAACTCTGTTTCCTGAGTTCTAGTTCTCTTCAAAACTTCATTGATTGACTGACTATGCCTCGGACTCCTGGATTTGAAAAGCCACTAAAACTTTATTTAACCCAGAATGAACATAACCGAAGCAGATGGTTACTGAAATCTTAGAGGGATTCCTAATCTTACGAAAGCCCAGCAGTGCTTTCCTACCTGGTCACAGTCTAACTCCACAGCTTGCTCAAGAGCTGACCGACCATCCTTCATATTCAAACCCCCTCCCCGTCAAATTTCCATATGAGCAGACTGGGTGGAACTTCCATTCAGAAGTCCAGACCTCTGTGTGTCCATGAATCCAGTGGTATATGTTCTTTTTGGTCGTCTTTTTGATAACATACCCAATCATACAAGTCAACTTAAGAACTCTTGTCTGAGATGCTGCTTTATATAAGATGTCTTACAGTTTCAAGTTATCATAGTTCATTCTCCACACATGCCCAAATCCTTTACTTCAAAATGACTGTAGTAGGGGGACACTTTGTGCTGTTGGAGATACTATCCATTAGATGAGATGCATAAAACAAATATCCTTTTCAGTTCTCATCATGAAAAATCCTTGGCACTACTTGTCAGAGTAAGATAAATTATTAACATAGTCTCCTGGGTCAGCCTAAATATTCCCCTGTACTTTGAATACGATATTGTAATTGACCATTATATTTTTCATGCTCTTTTCTAAACTACTGTTGTAATGCTTCTGTGAGCTGTTAAACTGCAGCTCTATTTGGCCCTTGATGCAGTAGCATTTCAGTAGTGGATTAAGTTTTATCTCTGTATATCCTGTTTCTACTTGAGTGTGTTGTGTGATTTTTTTTTTTTTTTTTGGGCTTGTCTTCATGGGGTTATTCTGGCATAGCTATTCCTGATTAACGATTTCTAATTAATGCCATATGTGGATGCTCTTATTTCAGAATAAGAGTGCTGTAGTGCATTAAGCTAATTTTGAGTAAAGAACTCTTATTCTGGAATATCAGTGTTCACACATGGAGTTAATCAGGACTAATTAACCAATTTTAAATTCACACCCTACTTTATTCCAGATTAACTTTCACATGTAGACAAGCCCTTTATTAGAAGATGTTAATAAAATGCTCGGAGGTCTCTGAAAGATGGTGTAGAAATGTCAGCGTGTCAGCATCTATTAAACTAGTGGTTCTCAACCTATTTACAGAGAGCTGCAAGTGCAGCCCACAATGGTGTTATGTAGGTCATATACCACACACCATTTGTACTATCTGTGTTGCCCTGAAGATGTCACATGAGCTGTAGGGGCTGCAAGCGGCCCACGTGTTGAGAACCACTGTACTAAACTAATACCTTAACCTTTTCAGAATGTTGATATGCTTCATGTTGCAAGCAAAATTACTTAGGAGCATATATGTAATGTATAGGATTTACTTCAGCAACACCACAATTTAGTTTGTCTACATGGGGAAGTTTTTCCAGGTTAAGGTAGGGAGTGAATTTAAAGCACAATAGCTATTTTGGAATAGCTTCCCATGTGAACTCTCTTATTCTGGAATAATAATAATCCCTTTTTTCTGGTAGAATAAATTAAACCAGAGAAGGGCACACTTACTTCAGAATAAGAGTGTCCACATGGGGAGCCATTGTGGAATAGCTGTTATAGTCAACTTTCCTGTGTAGGCAAGCCCTCAGGATCTTAAAATGCATGAGGACAAAACTCATTAGAACGCCAGTGTAAGAACTACAGCAGAATGCATTGTAACTTATGTAGCAACACCATTAGACTTAACTTGGAGTTTGTGTTTAAGCATAAACTACCCCCAGAATGGTCAGTGCCAAGTTATCTAGACAGAACTTCACCAAATTCACTACAATTAAAAATGTAAACAGTGATTTCAAATGTGAAGCTGATTCTGAAGGTAATGAGAGAACTAAGTCACATGAGTTGTGAATATCTGCTGTCACCTGGAAACAGACATTTCTTTTTTTCACTTCCGAACTCTCAAAACAGTATAAATAAGAAACTTAGACTGAAATATGTTTTTACAGGGGCTGGGAGGAACTAATAGAGCCACGTGTAATAGATGATATCCATGCTTCTTGACTTGGGTCTCTCAATTTATCTTGATTTCTGACTTGCTGCCCTTCCCGCTGTTCCAGTAGAAGATCTCTCCTGAGCGATATGATGTTCTGCAGTTTGAAAGACCATTTTGCTTTTTGGATTGTGGGTTTAAATAAATTATTTTCTTTCAGGTCCGTTAGAATGTGATAGTAAAGTAAAACTCTCTCTGCTAGTTAGTTAAAGTACCTATGATACACTGCTGTATTTATCTATAAAATGAAAAAAACTTTACAAATGCATACTAAGAAATTTTGCTTTATTTGCAGTGGGCTTTTATATTTTTTTAAACCAACCTTTTAACTTGCGTCTTTATAATAAAGGGAGAACAAATAGTGTCTTTGGAGAAAAATGTATAACACACGCCTTGGTTTTTATCAGTGGCAATATAATCAAAACTTTAAATAATCTTATGAACAGTGCAGTCTTTTCTAAAATATTCTCATTTCCTTATGTTAGCTGACTACTTAACATTGTACCTAGAAGTGAAATCAAGAACTGCTGTCTAAAGCCACATGGATATTTAGTTATGTAATTTTAAGCATATTTAAAGTATATGTATTCAGATGTCATTATGTAAATTAGTTATGAAAATTGAGCTCCATTAAAATTATAATATTTTCTGACTGAATTTGAGGCTACTTTAATCTCAGAAATGAAATAAACAGGTTTTTATTAAGAGTGGCACTTGTACCTCTTGTAATTGACGTGTTAATACGGTGATATTAAACATACAGCATATGTTCAATATAGCAAAAATGTTTGCTGATATCTGGTTAGTTTTGAGATGTGCTGTACTCAAACAGTTTTTGAAATTAATTGTTGAAGTTGAAAAAATAAATATTGCAAACCAGTTGGGTTGGGAACTTTAGAGGAGGGGTGGGAGGTACACAGTTAAAGTTATAAGTATATCTGGCAATTTAATAGACTATTAAAACTAGCCCTCTCTTTCAAGATATCAGAATTTTCTGTCATAAGTAAGTTATGCTGAAAGTCAAATAATTTCATCAACCTCTAGAGGTAATATACACTTTGACAGGAGATCACAAACGGATCTTTTGTATAATGTACTCTTTCAGAACTTTTGAAAGCGCTCATCACACCATAGTTAAGGCTAAGTTTTTGTCACTGATATTTTTAGTAAAAGTCAGGGACAGGTCACGGGAAATAAAAGTTCACAGCAGCCTGTGACCTGTCCCTGACTTACACTAAAAATATCCCTGACAAAAGGGGTAGGTGGTTTCAGCACCCACTGTTGCTGGGGCTCCCAGGTCCCCCACTGATGTGGTGCATGGTAGCTCCAGGGTCCTCCTGCCCTTAGGGGTCCCCTTGCCCTGGGCAGCTGGTAGCTGCAGGGTCCCCTGGCGGCAGATGCCTGGGGTCCTGATGTGGCTGGGGTATATGCAGGGGGTTTGTCTGTCCGCGCGCTGCGGCTGGGAGCTCCAGCCCCAGGGCAGAAAATGTCATGGAGGTCAATGGAAGTCATGGGTTCCGTGACTTCTCACATACTGTCATTAAGACTACGATTATATCATGGAACAAAACAGGCGAAAGAGCTGCACTTTCTTAATGCATCATGAATAGTGGTTTAAAATATCTCCATTAGGATTTCCTCTCCAGATCCCTACTAGTGCATCCCTCAGCCTTTGGGATTCAGAATCAATTAGAAAGAAATGACAGTTGGGATTACACAAAATGTATGAATTGCAAAAGGGTAAATGTAAGTTTATATAAGGAGTTGTGAATCTAGCCATTCAGAGTTCCTTCTTTGCTAAGAGTGGCCATGCTTCTTGGAACCATTGTACTGGATAGCTTGTAGCTTGATCTGATAGACAAACACAAGGAGATGTCAGAAAGACAAGCAGAGATTTTAGTTTGGACAGAAGACAGGTGTGGAGTGCAGAGGTAGATCTGAGAGTTGTTAGGATAGAGATAGTAGTTGAATTTGGGTTTGCAGATGAGAGTGCCCAGAGGTTGTGAACCACTGCTCTACACCATATCGATTTACCATTGTGGGCTGTATACACACAATATATATACTACCTGTATGTCCCTGAGAATGTTGCCGCAGCTGGGTGTTGACTGGGCCGTGGGTTGAGAACCACTGATGTAGAGGAAAAAGAGATGGATACCAAGGACAGATCTCTATGGAATCTCCACAGATAGTTGAAGAATGGATGAGAATGATCCTCCAAAGGAAACTGAAGGAGCAGTTAGAGAGGAAGGAGGAAACACTGAAGGAGCAATTAGAGAAGGAATAGAACCAGGAGAAGACAGTCATGAAGACAAGATTTCAAGAAGAATAGCAGGATTGAGTGTGTTGAAGGCAGCTGACAGATCAGGGGGGATGAGTGTGGAGTACTGATTCTGAGCTTTAACTAGGAAGAGGTCAGAGACTTTGGCAAGAGCGGTTTCAGTGGCATTCGGTGTCTCCAAGCTCTCTTACATTTGTACCATGTCTCAAATTGAAAATGATCTTTCTATGGTGAACCTCAGTAAAAAGAAATAAGATTTAAATGTAATCCATGTGGTGGCCTGGTAAAGACATTATTTATTACATCAGAAGCTGTTAAAATCTGGGAGGAGAAACTCCCTAAGAATAAAGGAGTACTTGTGGCACCTTAGAGACTAACAAATTTGTTTCAGCATGAGCTTTCGTGAGCTATAGCTCACTTTTTCGGATGCATAGAACGGAACACAGAGAGAGGAGATATTTATACATAGAACATGAAAAGGTGGAAGTACGCATACCAACAGGAAAAGTCTAATCAAGTGAGATGAACTATCAGCAGGAGAGGGGGGGGAACTTTTGAAGTGATAATTAAGATGACCCATAGAAGGTGTGAGGAGAACTTAACATAGGGGAATAGATTCAATTAGTGTAATGATCCAATCATTCCCAGTCTCTGTTTAAACCTAAGTTAATTGTATCTAATTTGCATATTAATTCGAGTTCAGCAGTCTCTCTTTGGAGTCTGTTTTTGAAGTTTTTTTGTTGCAAAATTGCCACCATCAAGACTGTCACTGAGTGGTTAGAGAGGTTGAAGTGTTCTCCCACTGGTTTTTGAATTTTATGATTCCTGATGTCAGATTTGTGTCCATTTATTCTTTTGCGTAGAGACTGTCCGGTTTGGCCTATGTACATGAATAGTTTAATTTGCACTGGTTTTAATCTGTCTCCTTAAAAGAGCAGTTGGCTCAAACTTTCTTGATGGGGTGCTTGAAAGCTTAGTGGAATAGTTAGGGATTGTTTATTCAATGGAATGAACCATGATGGATCTGGCACTGCCTGGAAACCAAATGGCGCAAAAAAAAAAAAAAAAATTCTAAGGAGCAGATACTGTTAACCAAGACTGGTATCCAAATCTGCATTGGTGGAGCAAAGGCATAAAATTGCAGGAAGTTCCATCTTTGGGAGACCTAAATTCTCTGTCACATCTGAGTTCTTTCTAACAGGGTTTTTTTTCTGTGCTCAGCAGTAGTGGATGCAGAACCAGACTTGTGTATCATAGCCTCAGCTCTGTTTACCCTCAAAATCCATCAGCAGCACAGATGATCTCCAACCTCCTTATCTTTCTGCAAAGCACTAGAAAAGTCCTTTAAAAACAGCGTAAAAATTACATAATTTCTTAATTTCTGCATGCAGTGTAAGTGTGGTAGAAAGAGATCACCTAAACCTCTTCAAGTAGCTGTCTTGCAGACATTGGACTCACTATAGCTACTGCAATGGATATAGCCTTTTGAAATTTTTATATAACTTTTTATTTTGTTTTTTTGGGAATTTCTTGTTTCATTTTATCTATTAAAATTTTATCTATTATTTTTTCTATATTTACATTTAATATAATACCTGAAATGACTATATATAAAGCCAGTACTAGGCCCCACCCCAGATAACATCTACTTCTCCATCCTCACTCAGTGACACAAACCCCTTGAGAGACCATGGATCTTCCCAGTCCCTAATGCTTTCTTCTCCAGCTCTCTCCACCCCTCACCCCACCCCATATACCCAGGCACTCCTCCCTGGGTGCCCCATCCCCATTTATATATTCTCCCTCTTTCATTGAACCTCCTTTGAGTCCCAATACTTCAGCCTCCCCACTGGTCCAAGGAACTCCTCCCCTATTCTAGTTGCCCTGGAGCAGGAGTTGCATGCTGCCTGCAGGTGGGGTGGGAGGCCTGGGGTGGATTGCAAAGTTGAACCTGACCTGCACTCATCCAGCAGCAGCAGCTCCTGTCCCATGAGGTAGGACTTGGCTTCCCTTACAGGATATTGCAACCTGGCACGTTTGGTTGCAGCACTTCTCAGGTTTGTCATGGTGGCCCTCTGTCATGATGACGGAGCAGGTGTAGGGCCATATTTGAGTGAGTGGTGTGCCATAAAAAAGTGTGTATGCCATGTCAGTGCCCAGAGTGGGGAGGCAGGCCCAAGCAAGGAGGACAGGAGCTGCTTCTGCAGAATGTCTGTCTGGGTTTTTTTGTTCATTTTATTTCATGGTATTTTTGGAAATGTGAAATATGCAGCAGCATTCTAGAAATTAGCGTAAGGTTGGGAGAGCAGTTGCATGTGTTGGCATGCTCTACACATCCTATTCTGGTGAGTTCCTGAGCCTTGTTTCAGCCACCTGCAACCATGCACAGGTCTTTCCTAAGGAGAATATGCACTAAATTTAGGGAGGGGGGAGTTTTCTATATGGACAGAGCAGAAATATAGGCCTTCTGTCTTCCTCCACGGTCATTTTCTACGATTCAGCTCAGTGATGACAAATCCTTATTTTGTATTTTAAGTTGGATATACATACTGTTTGGCAAAGAAGCTGTGTTTAGATGTCAATAAGAGATTTACACAGGCTTACTCAGTGCTACCCTTGCCCTCTTAATAGTTGCAAAAATGCCCTGCCATCTTTGAAACAGAGCATGTGATAACTTTGGAATATTCAATCAATCTTACCTGCTATGCTTTCATGAGAAAGGAACACTGTAAACTGGAAATCCAGTCAATTAACAAAGGGTGAAAAGTAGTTTCATGTACTTCATCTATTTCTGACTCCCTTTGCAGGTTTTTGTGGTTTTGCAATTATGTTTCCTTTTCTTAACAATTTTTGTCTTCATCTTGTTGCTGTGTAAAAGGCTCCAACAAATAAAAGGAAAAATTAACTATTGGTTTACATCAGTGGCAATGGCTAAGATTTTTGAACTAATCTTTTTTTAGTTAGAGTAATCGCAAATGCTTGTAATAAGCAAAAAGAATCACACAAGTGTGATTTTTAAATTGGTGTTCCTTTAAATTTGATTAAATCTTCTGAAATTATTTATGTGGTTATCCTTGAGGTTATTTAAACAAATGCTGCTGTTTTTATTACAGTGGAACTGATGCCTCATTAATTTTTAGGACAGATCAGCTAAAATTGTCGTGTTAGTGTGCATAAATATTTTGGAAATGTGAAATACACTGTTTTGCTAGTCCCCAAGGTCTCCGTATAGGGCAGGGGTTCCCAAACTTGGTTCATGGTTTGTTCAGGGTAAGCCCTTGGTGGGCTGCAAGATGCTTTGTTTACCTGAGTGTCCACAGGTGCGACCACTTGCAGCTTCCAGTGGCCATGGTTCGCCATTCCCGGCCAATGGAAGCTGCGGGAAGCCCCTTCATCATATTCATGCACCAAGGCCTGGATCCCAACTCTTCGGCCATTCTAACACATTACAGCTAAAAATAGTCTCTCTCCTAGCTCTTGAATATTTGCTTTTATGTGAGAGGGCTTGTCTACGCATGTGGATGCTACTGACTCACATTAGGAGTTCATTAATGTGCTTTCATCTAGTCCTGTTCAAAACAAGTCTAGATCAAAGTGTATTGACAAACTGCTCATATGTGTCACCTGGGTCCACAAGGACAGTTAGTTTGTGACAAGCTAGTGCAAGATAGATTCATGTTCCAGCTTGCTGCAAACTGAATGTTCATGTAGACAAGCCCTAGCATCTCTTCATCCTGCAGTAGCAGCTATTTTTGTCAACCCAAGAAAGCCAATGAAGTGGCATCAGCCCAAGGAGTGCTCCTGTGGGATGGGATGTTCCATGTCCATGATACCATTCTCAAAATGCCATTGTAGGATCTTTACTTGGCAAAAAGAAACCCACTTAAAAGCAAAATAAGAAAAGAATCTTAAATAATAAATTTAAATTGTGTTCCCTTGTTTAAAATATAAAACAAAACACACACACCCCTGCATTTTAGCTTATGGTAGAAATGCTGTCCTGGATGGAATAATGTCTGTCCTTTAAATGAGCCATTACTATTGGAATATAATTTAGGATTTGAAATATTGATTTAGATTTTTATACCAGTTTAGAATGGTATTAACTTAGCCTTTTTTTTTTAAACACTTTCCATTGAGCTAGTAACGCATAAAGGTAGGCTTGGAAGTTCAAAGTTGAGATTAAAGGAATACTGGATAAAATTGTCTGTCAAAATAAAGCTTTACAAAACCTAAGACCATTTTGAATGTTTATATGAATTTAAGAGTGGAGCATTATGCTGGTATGGGAACCCTGTTAAACTAGATAGCTGAGGCAGTGCATATAGATCCATGTTCTTGATGACCTGGAGCAATATGTCTAAGGCTGTCAGAGGTAAGCATGATGCTGACCTGGATTTGGTTATCTTTTCTTTCTGATACAAATACATACATTTTTAAAAAGGATTGTTTAATGGTTAATGCGTTGAGCTGGAACTTAGAAGATCTGGTTTGAGGCTTCCATGCAGCAAGGTACTTCAAATATGTGAGTAGTTCCTTGAAATCAGTTGCACTTTTTTTAAGTATGTTACTGAATTGAAGCCTCAGTACCAGTCTCTGTCAAAGACATCGTTTTTGACTTCGGGCAAGTCATTTACTTGGCCTGTTTCAGTTTCCTGTTTGTCAAATGGGGTCAGTAGTTCCCTACCTCACACAGGTGCTGTGAGGACACATTCGTTAATGTTTGTGAATAGCAGAGGAATTATGTGCACTGCACTACATCTCTCTCCCTGTGGTTGAGTCATTATGTGCTTCTTCGGACTCAGATTAATGGAGATTCTACCTTACGTATTTTATATTGATTTTTCCAGACAGAAAGTTCCATTGAAAAGGTAGTTTTTCACACAACCTCTTTTTTCCAATGGCAAAAAATGTTTCATTCAGATTTTTTTCTTCTTAGGATTAGGAAGTTAAGTTTAGTTGATTTTGGATTGATCATGTAAACAAACGCCATGCATGCATGATACAATCCACATGAATATTCTGTGGAATGAATTACAATTAATTTAAATGACAAACTTTCCTTGACTGTGCTTGATAAGTATTATAAATGAAAACACAATGACCATTGTGTAATGTTAACTAAAATGAAAGCTCCTATGATCCATGTTTGGCTAGAAGAGGGGTCACCAGCCAGTAGATTGTGATTGACTGGTTGATCATGGAGCCTCCGACAGTCGATTGCGATCTCCGGCTGGTAAAAGACTGGCGGTGCAGCAGGGCTAAGGCAGTCTCCCTGCCTGGCCTGGCCCCACAGCACTCCCGGAAGCGGCCATCACACTTCTGAAGCCCATGAGCGGGAGAGGGAGCAGGGATCTCCGTGTGCTGCTCCTTCCTGCAAGCACTGTCCCCGGAGCTCCCATTGGCCGGGAATGGGGAACTGCGGCCAGTGGAGCTGTAGTGGCAGTGCCTGCAGAGAGGGGCAGCGTGCGGAGCCATATCTCTCCCCCGCCCCCCACAGGGGGCGCAGGGGCATGATGGCCGCTTCCGGGAGTGGTGTGAGGTCGGGGCAGGCAGGGAGCCTGCCTTAGTCCCGCTGTGCCACCACCTGAGGTAAGCGCTGCCTGGTGGAAGCCTGCATCCCAATGCCCAGCCCTGAGACCCCTCATGAAGCCAGCACCCTGTACCCCCTGCACCCCAACCCTCTGCCCCACTCTGAGCCCCCTCACAGAGCAAAAACCCTGTATCCCTTCCTGCACCCCAGCCTAGAGCCCTGTTCTGCACCCAGACTCCTTCCCGGAGCCTGCACCCCTCACCCCCCTGACCCAGGCTCAGCCCGGAGCGCCCTCCCACACTCCAAACCCCTTGGCCCCAGCCCAGAGCCCGCACCCCCTCCTGCATCCCAAACCCCTGCCCCAGCCCAGTAAAAGTGAGTGAGGGTGAGCGACAGAGGCAGGGGGGATGGAGTGAGCGTGGTGGGGCCTAGTTTTAGGTGGCTGTGGTGGGGTGGTATTAAAAAGTACTATTTTTGAGCTTTCCTGTGTCTACACCCTAGCTATTTTTTTAAATTATTATTACAAGGCAATTGTCTGGCTTACTCCTTACTTGCCAAACAATAATACTTAAATTTTTGTAGTTGTTTTAGAGCTGTTTGTTTTAGAATGGAATATAAATCAAATTATTAGGGAGGAAAGGTTTGGTCAGAATCTTAAAAAATTCCAGTTTTGTAAGTTACTGTCTTTTGGTGGGAGTTTGCAAGTAGACATTCTCTTTATTTGGCATTGGAATTTCGGTTTGGAATTTTTCTTGACAATTCTATTGGAATACTACTTGTTGGAACTTTAGAGACTACTGTTTTCGGACACTACTTATTTCCAAGAGGTGTACTTTGTAGCATTAATATTATGTATATTGTTTGTCTTGATAGATGTGACCTCATTCATAAGCATTCCCAACACTTGTTTTAATAGGGAGAAAGAACAAGAAATTCAAGAAGAGGAACATTTGATGGAAGAAAAGAAAAAGAAAAAGCAGGAAGAAAAGAAAAAGAAGGAAGGTGCTCAGAAAAAGGTTCGTCTACATTTTTGCATTTTAGAGATGCAGTTACTTAAACACTTTGTATGGAGTTGGTCCTGTCGCCTTTACTCATAGGAATTCCAGCTAGTTTGAATGAGAAGTCACATTGACTGTGTAAGAGTTGCAAGATCAGTTCTCAAGTTTTTCATGTCCTGGTACCTCCCCTCCCTGCCACACCTCCAGCCATTTTACTACTTTTTTTTCCCCTCATGTGTACAAAGTTGCTAAATATATGGATTTCATTCAATATCCATTTAAGTGGTCGGCTGAAAATTATGGCCATATATATGTTATCAGTTAATTGATTAAATCTAACTCATGTAGCATCCTGCAAATAGCACCAATGGCTTTTATGTCTTGAGAAGTTTAGAAAATAACATGTTTGGTTTTTATTAGCCTATTTTAGGCTGCCCATACCCTTTCATTAAGAAGCACACGTTCAAGAGGAGCCCTGATGGGAGGAAATACTTGGGCAACATGAGAGTATCTTGGTGTAGATGAGCAGACTCACCACTGCAGCACCTCCTGCTGGTGACTTCTGGGTATTAGCTCATTCCAGCTCCGGAGTGCCCTCTGCAGGCCGGTGAACCACTTGTCCTGTGCCCCCCGTGTCCCTCCCAGGACCCAGTGCCCCTTTATTTGGGGTGCTACACCCCTTGGTAGTAACCTCTTTCTCTCAGGGTCTCCCCTTCCCCAGGGAACCCTCACCCACTATCTCCACCTTGCCTCAGTATAAGGCTAATGCCACTCATCTAGCCCCACGGCCTGGGGCAGACTGCAGTATCAGCCTACTCATCACTGGCAAGGAGGGTTTGGACCTGCTGCCTTGGCCTACCCCTGGGCTGCCCTCTGCAACTCCTAGTACCCCTTGGCCTTCTGCTAGGCCGCAGTGTGGGGCTTTCCAGGCTAGAGCTCCCCAGCTCCTCAGCCTGTCCCGAGCCCTGTTTCACTCAGGTACTCTGATCAGGTCCCTGCAGCCAAGCCAAGCCCATCTCCCTCTACAAACAGAGAGACTCTTTGCTCCTGGCTTCCCTGGCCTTCTTATAAGGCTCTGTTGCTCAGTTTGGGGCGTGGCCCCAGCTGCAGCCACTTCCCCCAATCAGCCAGGGTTTTACCTTGCCCTCTGCAGAGCTTTTCCAATCCCTTCCAGGCTGGAGCGGGTGGTCACCCTGCTGCACTTGGATAATGAGGCAAGATATTAGGAAAACTTATTAAAACTTTGCTAGAATGACCATATATAAATTGCATTTAAAATGTGAATAATTGATCAACATTAAAAAAATTAAATTGAAATGCATAGCTCCAAATTGCAGTAGTACATGACATAAGCACTTATTCAAACATATTTAATCTGTTTAGTATAAACTCAATAACAGAATAACAAATACTGCATTTTTACAGGAACTTTCCATGTAGTTTAAATGAAAGGGGGGGAAATATTAACTATTTGATACATAGATGAACAATATATTTCAGTACTTGGGTAACGGCTACTGCAGTGGCATTCAAAAATAAAATCCTTGTTAAAACCTCATGTTTATAGTCATTTACCTTTGTGTGAGTAGTGCCTATTCAGAAGTTATGCCACTAATACTCATACCAGAAACCATCCCATCATGTGTATTATAATTCATTATTAATTTGGGTGTTTACCATCAGTAGAATTTGTTTATCTATTAATTACATAAAAACTACTATATTAAACAGTATTCAGGTTGCAGAAGCAAGGTCTTGAAAGCTAGTAAATGCTTAGGTCACACATGCAACTTTAATTCTGCTTTGTTGTGCCCATGCATTGTGATAGACTTTAATTACATGATCACAAAATGTTTTTTCTGAAGGAACCCTGCCTCTTTCAGTGCACAGGCTGAATGACGCTCAAGGAATGAAGTAACTGGTAAATATTTGTATCCATCTAACTCAATTAGCGTCCCCTGCCTTAATTTTAGCGTACAGCATCCAAAGTTTGCAGTGAGTGTGGAACTGTTCATTTCCTCATGGTCTCTTTTATGGGATTCATCATAATATCTAAACTTTACAAATATGAATGAATTTTTCTCTACTTCAAGATAAGTTTTATCCACATTTTACTGATGAGGAAGCTAAGGCCTGGTCTACACTAGTCTGTTATTTCGGAATTAGCCGAGTTAATTCGGGGGGGAAAAAAAAAAAAGATTCCATCCACATCACCAAACCGTTTTTTTCAATTTAAAGGGCTCTTTAATCTGATTTCTGTACTCCACCTCGGCAAGTGGAGTAGCACTTAAATTGAGATTGCAATTCCCGGTTAAAGATATTGTGGACGCAATTTGACGTTATTGGCCTCCGGGAACTATCCCAGAATGCTCCCTTGTGACTGCTCTGGACAACACTCTCAACTCTGATGCACTAGCCAGGTGGGCAGGAAAAGCCCCGGGAACTTTTGAATTTCATTTCCTGTTTGGTCACCGTCAGCATAGATGACCATCCACACAATCCACCATCATAGGCAACCATGCAGAGTCCACCATCACAGGAGATCACGCAATCCCGGATTGGCAGATGAGCTCCAGCATGGTCTGAATGGGAGGTACCGAATCTCATCGCATGTTGGGGAGACGAGTCTGTTATGGCAGAACTACGTTCCAAAAAAAAGAACACAAATACGTACGCTAAAGTCTCCAGGGCCATGACAGAAAGGGGCTACTCCAGGGACACAGAGCAGTGTTGTACAAAAATCAAGGAGCTCAGGCAAGCATACCAAAAAGCCAGGGAGGCGAATGGACACTCTGGGTCACAGCCCCATACATTCTGCTTCTGCCGTGAGCTGCATGCAGTTATGGGGAGGTGACACCACCACTACCCCACCACTGTCTGTGGACACAATGGGGGAGTTGCATGGAGCGAGGAGGAAGAGTCGTTGGAGGACAAAGAGGAGGAGGAGAAGGACAGTGCACAGGTGGCAAGTTGGGAATCCGTTTTCCCCCCCATCCAGGAACTATTCTTAATGCTGGAGCCTCCCCCCATTCCCAAGGTGGGCTCCCGGACCATGACCCTGGTGAGTGAGAGCCTGATCGGAGCCACGCGGGGGGTGTGCGGGGTGGGGAACCCAGCCATGCTGGGCTGTTCGTGTTTAGTTTAAAGGGCTCATCCCTGCTCAGAGCCTCATCAGAGCCACTCGGGGTGGGGGATGTTGTGTGAAGTGATCATCCCAGAGAGCCTGCATGCCCTCCTTTTATATGGCAAACCCACCAGGCATTGCTTGCTATGGGAAAGGGGGCCCAGCAGTTTGAAAGCATTCAAATGACTGTAGAAGAAGCAGAACCCCGCATGCCCCTAGGCTGCCTGCAAGCTGAATTCTGTTGCCCGGCCGTGTGTGATGGCTTACTCACACCAAAGTGTCCCCTTTGTTCTCTGAAATGTATCTTTTAAAATACTACTCTCCCTTTTTCTCCTCCCACAGGTGCAAATGTTTCAACGCGGCCCCTATCTACTCCATCCCAGCGGCTGGTCCTGATTAGAAGGTGGAAAAAACGAACTCGGGACGACATGTTCGCCAAGCTCATGCAGTCCTCCCACAGTGATAGCGCCCAGCTGAATGGGTGGAGGCAAACAATTGTGGAGTCCCGTAAAGCATTACAGGAACTCGAAGAGAGGAGAGACGCGTGCGATGAGAGCAGGCAGGACGCTATGATCAAGCTCATGGGGGAGCAAACTGACATGCTCTGCTATATGGTGGATCTAATGCAGGAAAGGCAGCAAGACCACAGACTGCCACTGCAGCCCCTGTATAACCGCCCTCACTCCTCCCCAAGTTCCATAGCCTCCTGACCCAGACGCCCAAGAACACGAGGGGGGAGGCTATGGGGACCCACACACAACCTCAGAGGATCACCCAAGCAGTAGAAAGCTGGCATATGCAAACTTTCTGGACTTGTCCTTCCCTCCTCCTCCACCTCCCTAACTCAGTTATCGCCCCGCCCCTCAGGTCTACCTTTGGATTTTTCTCAATGTGCAACAAATAATAAAGAACAGTTTTTAAACAATTTTGACTTTATTTCCTTTCATGTGTGTGTGTGTGTGTGTGTGTGTGTGTGTGTGTGTGTATATATATATATATATATATATATATATATATATATATATATATATATATATATATATAGGGAGCAGGTAACTTCAAGAGAAACAAACACAACTGTCACACCGTACCCTGGCCAGTCATGAAACTGTCTTTCAAAGCTTCTCTGATGTGCAGCTCGCCCTGCTGCGCTTTTCTAATCGCCCTGTTGTCTGGCTGTGCGAAATTGGCCGCCAGGCGAGTTGCCTCAACCTCCCACCCCGCCATAAATGTCTCCCCCTTACTCTCACAGATATTGAGGAGCACACAACAAGCAGCAATTACGATTGGAATATTGGTTGTGTTGAGATCTAACCAAGTCAGTAAACTGCGTCAGCGCGCTTTCAAATGTCCAAAAGCACATTCTACCACCATTCTGCACTTGCTCAGCCTATAGTTGAACTGCTCCTTACTACTGTCTAGGGTGCCTGTGTACAGCTTCATGAGCCATAGCATTAAAGGGAGGCTGGGTCCCCGAGGATAACTATAGGCATTTTAACATTCCCAACAGTTATTTTCTGGTCTGGGAAGCAAGTCCCTTCCTGGAGCTGTTCAAACAGGCCAGAGTTCCTCAAGATGCGAGCGTCATGCACCTTTCCTGGCCATCCCACGTTGATGTCGGTGAAACATCCCTTGTGATCCACCAGTGCTTGCAGCACCATGGAAAAGTACCCCTTGCGGTTTATGTACTGGCTGCCCCGGTGTGCCGTGGCCAAGATAGGGATATGCGTTCCGTCTATTGCCCCGCCGCAGTTAGGGAACCCCAGCACATTAAAGCCATCCACAATGGTCTGCACATTTTCCCAAAGTCAATACCCTTGATAGCAGCTGGTCAATGATTGCGTTGGCTACTTGCAGCACAGCAGCCCCTACAGTAGATTTGCCCACTCCAAACTGATTCCCGACTGCCCGGTAGCTGTCGAGTGTTGCAAGCTTCCACAGTGCTGTGGCGCCTTGCTTCTCAACTGTGAGGGCTGCTCTCATTTTGGGGTCTTTGCGCTTCAGGGCAGGGGACAGCAAGTCACAAAGTTCCATGAAAGTGGCCCTACGCATACGAAAGTTTCGCAGCCATTGGGAATCATCCCAGACCTGCAACACTATGTGGTCCCACCGGTCTGTGCTTGTTTCCCGGGCCCAGAATCGGCATTCCACGGCATGAACCAGGCCCAATGCCACCATGATCTCCCAGTTGCTATATGCCGTGCTTCTAGGAACATCTGTGTCCATGTCCTCATCAGTATAGTAATCGCACTGTCATCGCTTCCTCACCCGGTTTTGCAGGTACTGCACATACTGCTGGGTAATGCGTGAGGTATTTACAATGGTCAAAACTGCAGCGGAGATCTGAGCGGGCTCCATGATTGCTGCGCTATGGCGCCTGCACGGGTAATCCTGGGAAAAGGGCGCGAAATGTAGGAGGCCTGTTTGGTTCAAGATGGCCGATAAAAGGCGGTAAATGGTTGTCTTCTGTAGCTTTCATGGAGTCGGGAAGCTCGCTAGAGCTGCAAGAGCGAGAGAGCATAGTTTCCGGCGGCAGCTGTGCAGCTCAGGTCACGATGGCCGAAAAACGGCGGGGAATTGTTGCCTTCTATAGCTTCTATGGGAGCCCAGGACAGACAACATGGAAAAATTAGCTAGCGATGCAAGAGCGGGAGAGTAGTTTGCAGCGGAAGCTGTGCTGCTCGGTTCATGGTAGCTGAAAAAAAGTGGGAAATGGTTAGATAAAGGAGTAGATAGAAAGATGAGAGGACTTGTGAGGTGGATTCATAGAACCAGGATACAGGCGGTGCACCGTACTGCACCGTCTGCTGGCAGTATGGCATCTGCCATAGCTTTCATGGAGGGAGGAGCGAGTGATGGCACACACCCAGAAACACCCGCAAGAATGTTTTTGCCCCATCATTCACTGGGAGCTTAACCCACAATTCCAATGGGCAGTGGGGACGGTGGGAACTGTGGGATAGCTTTCCACAGTGCACCGCTCTGACATTCGAAGCTAGCGTCGCTACTGTGGACGCACTCTGCCGAATTCACATGCTTTAGTGGAGACACACAACACCGAATGTTTAAAATCGCTTCAGAAAATTCAAATAGAATAAGTTCGAATTAATTTTGTATTCTAGATGTACCCTAAGACAAAGACTTGCATGAGGCCATACAGCTGAATCAGTGAACTAGGAGTCAGAGGGTCCTGAGTTCTTAGCCTGTGCTCATTCCTTCTGACCACACTATTGTATTGCAAGAGGTACTAAGCATCCACAGTTCTAATGACTTCATTTGCAATTGTGACTGCTCAGTATTGCTGCATTTCCAGCCCCAAGGTGAGTATCAAGTTGGGCACCTAGAAAATGAGGAATTGCACGATGATGAAATTTTGGATAGTGACTTACTCAGACTTATATATGACTGTGGCATAGGCAGGGACTGAGCTGATTTTTCTTCTGTGTGCAATCACCTCCCTTAATTACAAGACCATTGTTTCTCTCCCTGCAATTCCCTTCCAACTTCTAGGGCAAATGAGGCAGGAATCCTACAAACAACCTTACTTATTACGCAACACTGAATCTTTTGGTGAGCACTGTCCATCCTGTGCACTGAAAGAAACAGGACTCTTGTGGAAAAAATGTTATGTAATTAAAAACTGTATCTCAATGCATATGCAAAAGGGAGGAGGTTTAAGGTTGCCTGGGCAACCTACATTCTGTCATTTCCTAAATTGAGTGTTTGACTTTGCAACCTAAATAAGGTTCTTTTAACAGGTTGTTTAATAAAATTTCCAAGCATTTTAAAAAGAAAAAGATAAATTACATGCTACTATAACATGCCCACCATGCATCACTGGCAGTGTTTGAACCCTGAATCTTCAGCACAGCTTCAGGTACAGGATTATTTCCTTCAGCTAGTAGCAGGAGATTGCTGTTGTGTTATCCTGGGGGAAGGAATGAGTCACTGAGTTCACAGGTGTTTGGTGGAACTCAGCCTGTTTCTCTCCCCTTCTCCCAGATATGGGGAGTTCCTTCCCCATATAAAGCAGGGGGAAAGAGCCTGGAGCTGCAGGTGCAGGTCTCCTGCAGAGGAGACCATCCTGTGTGTCTTTGTCTCTCTCAGCGGCTGTCTGCTCCCAGGATTCTGAGTGAAGTGAAGCTGCTGCTTTTTGGCTTTGGTATGAGCCTAGATTTAAATTAGAATGTTCATATACATTTACTATTTTGGAATACTACTCACATTTTTCCTGAGGAATGCAAGCAGTGGAAGGAAAATGGAGATTTTGAAAAGTTTTTATATCTGACAAACCTGAATTGAATATAATGGGACAAAGAAAAAGCATTTATCTGGCCTTGTGGCTTTCTCTTTGCTAAACGTTGAACATCTGCTGGAAACAACAGGAGTGTTGCAACCTTTTCTGAAAAGTTCTATGAATCTTTTATAATGGGAAGTGTTAATCATCCTAAATATAGGGATTTCTAATAGCTGCCTTTATAATACAATATTATTACATATCCATGATGGGTAGTGTAGCATAGTTTTTTGGCATGTATTCTAGATAGACTCATACTATAATAAATAACAAAAATATGGGATATGTTGATAATCCCAGAGCAGTGCCAATAAATCCTCATTACCCCATTCACCATTAATGGTATTGTGTATTTTTACATAAGAAAAACAATGGTACTTTTTTTTTAATCCTCCACTTGCAAAGCCAGAATACTTAATTCCCAAGAGTCCAACTTCACAGACATCTAGAAGAAAGAGAAATGTATATTAGAAACCTCTAAAATAGCCTTCCTGTAGATCATATTGCATTTTTAAGATCCAAGGTTTCATAATATCTTATGGAAACATGTGAAGTATCTTATTGGAAAGAGGGATACCTAGCACCCTATTGTATGTATCTCTCATTCTTGGACTTTGGATCATTAAATTGGGCTGTAAATAGTCATTCTTCTGGGACTGAGTACAGCCAGTCATTGGCTTCAAGGGAGGAAAGAAGCTTTTTTCAGCACTTCTATTTTATTTTTAGAAGTGGCAGGTTGAATGGTGTCCTGAGGTTTGGAATGTTGAAAGTAGTCCTGATTAGATGGATTAGTGAGCAGAATACAGATAAAAAGGCAGTCAAGGGTGTGCAAGGTAAATTGCACTGATCTCTTGATTCTTAGTTTATTAATTGGCTAGCATACTACATATTAATTGAATTTATAATTGCTATAAATACAGATGTGCGTACAAACATTCCTGCACACTATGCTACCCACCATAATAGTTCAGTGAACATTATTATGTACAAACTTTTCAGAATGAGGCAAAGCTGCCTTGAAAAAGCTACTTTCTTGTGCTGTGTACTTCATCTCTGAAAATGGGACTTCCAGACTTTTTTGATTCGCTTCAGCCCAAACAAATATTTAGATAAGTCAGCTTCACACATTATCTATCTCTTTAATTAAAAAAAAAAATACCCCAAAAAATCCAGACTTTCATATTTCTCAAATCCTATATTGCAGCGGAGGCTTTGCATTTGGTTTTGAATTATTTTCATGCTACAACGATGTAAAGATTTTCTCCTCTGAGTTTTATAGATATTGCCATTAATAATTATATGGCTATTTTGGGGAGTTATCTGTAGTCTCTTATTTACTAAATTTGAAGTAAATATCAACTGGGATACAGCTTTGATGTTAACCTTCATAACAAAGTTAGTGATGCTAACTTCAGGTCACTAAGAGCATACCTAAATAGGGTTAAATTTAAAGTAGAAAGAAAGTTGTGTCACAGTACTGTAGTCCTAGTAAGATATTACCAGGTTTCTCCTGAAGCAGGAACTCAGTGTTCAATGATTTTTTCTCCAAGAGAGGAAATTTTAAAGGATCAAGGGTACAGTCCTATATCCTTGATATAACTGCAATAAAAAGTGTCTAATACTGACCAATATTTCTGACTTTTTTTTCTTTCAGGCTGCTGAACAAAAAACCAAAGGTAAACTAATACTTATTCTCTTTTTGTGAAATATTTGATGTTTGAGTTTGTTTATAATGCATTTCTGATTTTACCATAAAATATGCTCAGTGAGGGGAGGGATAGCTCAGTGGTTTGAGTATTGGCCTGTTAAACCCAGGGTTGTGTGTTCAATCCTTGAGGGAGCCACTTAAGGATCTGGGGCAAAATCAGTACTTGGTTGTGCTAGTGAAGGCAGGGGGCTGGATTTGATGACCTTTTGGGGTCCCTTCCAGTTCTATGAGATAGGTGGGGGTTTTTTAGGACATTTTCTAGTGTATTTTCCACAGACTTATGGGGGTTGTCTTTGGTATACTTCCTGTGGGTGTATTTGCTATTTTTTTAAACTATAAAAGGCATCTAGCCTATGGTTTAGATGTATGACTTGATCACTATCAACTACAAAATCAGAACATATGTTGCTCTGTTTAGTAGTAGTATAACTTAATAATAATAATTGGAGATATACCAATCTCCTAGAACTGGAAGGGACCTTGAAAGGTCATTGAGTCCAGCCCCCTGCATTCACTAGCAGGACCAATTACTGAGTTTTGCATCAGATCCCTAAGTGGCCTCCTCAAGGATTGAACTCATAACCCTGGGTTTAGCAGGCCAATGCTCAAACCACTGAGCTATCGCTATTGCTCTGCCTCTTCCCCAATAATTGGAGATATACCTGTCTCCTAGAACTTAGGGAGCCTAATGTGGAGGCAAATGTGATTTTTTTTTTTCCTTCAAATTTTTAGTGGTCATCTAATGAAAATGGAGTAGGATAATTTTAAACTGTTTATCATGCATTAAGACTTTCTGAAGCTGTCTCTTGGTTGATTTAACTAGAAAAATCATTTATCTCCTTAATTACTTTGAATAGATTTAAAATTAATATTTTCCCTTTAAAGATATAATTTTTGCATCATTCATCAGTTTTGGATCTTGTGCTTGTTGCAAGAACTCTCAAGATTTAAGACTATTGGGCAGAGGCAATGGGACTTGTGTAATGAGCTACCTTCCTGCAAATGCTTAACAGCCAGGACTCCTACCTCTGCTCGCCTTGGAACCTTCCAATTAGAGCATTCTTGAGCATAATCAGTGAAGAAACTTCACACGGGAATGCACTTCTTCATTTTGGCTATTCAACCCACATGCAGCCCTCCTTGCCTTCTGCTCAGGTCCTGTTCTTATGTGATTTGGGAGACCTTGTGGCTGTTGTGTTACCACTAGTTCAGAAGCACTAATATGCACCTTTTTCTGGAGGAGTTGGAGAAATATCTGGTGTGGTTGTACCACCCTCAGCCCTACGCACTGGGGCAGGCACCAGGCCACTGATCCCAGCTGCTTCTTTCGTCGCTGTGGTTCCTGGTAGAGTCCTGTGGTAGACTGAGAATCCTTGCTCAGTAAGTATCTTTAGAGATGGAGAAATTAATTGCATTGTAATTCTGTTTCCTTCAAGATACCTTTCTGGACTCCCACTGTTTATGTCAAAAGCCTTGTAGCACAAGCCTCAGGAGTGAAAATCCTGCAAGGTATCTTCAGAAAAGCAAAATAATAAGGAAAGTGACTTCCAGTATAATAATAATAATAGGTGTTCACAAAGCTCTACAGCAGGCCAGAATTTTGTCCCAATGAAGTTAGAGAATAGTCACGAGTGGATACAGTACCTCCATAAACAAATACTGTGAAGGGAATATAATGGGGTTCTGTCATTGTAAGTAGAATACACAGTGGACCAAGTTTGTTTTCCAAGAGTAAAGCACTTGAGTCAGGGTGGATTGATTTAAATCAATGCAATTTGATTAAATCACCAATTTTAATGCAGATTTGAATCGGTAAGCAAGAATTGTTTAATTGTTTTTTGGATTTGTACTTTTCAGTTATTTTCTGAACAAAGGTTGATTCTTATTGGTTAATAAAACATGTTGATTTGCAACTAAACATATCCTTACCCAAAATCCGGGGCTTCTTTTTGCTAATCAGGGTATACTATGTCTATATACATTTATTTAAGACCTTATATAGTGTATCTTGCATGTATTCAGATTCTTAATTTTGACATTTTTAATATTAGAAAATGATGAATGATACATTTCTTAAATTGATTAATTTGTTTCTTGTGATGCAAGTCTGTTTAGATGGAAATTCAAACAAATGCACAAATAGTATTTTAATTTTATTAAATAAAGCTACCTTAAAAGTCTGGATACTCATTTTTTCCCCCACAAAACATGTTTTGCACATAATACTAGCTGATATATTAAAGGCAGTATTGTCTGTAATTAATGCAGTTACTGATAGTTTTTAGTCACCGTGTCCTTCAAGATTTTAGAACTAGTCTATCTCATCCTTTCATATCTAGTTTTCAGTCATAAATTGAAGGCAGAATACAAGCCGTCATGCTTTTTGAGCTCCCAATCGATTTCTTCTTTTACTGAACTAGTCATTGAACTGAACTAGCTGAATAAACTGAAATAAAGAAAATATTATCTCTGCACATGCAGAAGAGGCTGATGCTATCAAAAGCTGGTTTAGCACATCAACAAATTTTGGTTCCATGTGTTTAGCCAGTGACTTCCACCAGTTCAGTGTTGTGACTTCCTTTAAAATTTGACAGCAAACGTACTGCTTAATCTTGGTTTTTTTGTATTAAATTAAAATGATTTTAATAGATTATAATTTTTTGGCTTTAAAAATAGATTGTCAGTTTAAAAGTTTAAAATTAAATAGGTTGCTTTTTTAAAAATAGATCTGCATTTAATTTAAATAAAACTTCATATTTTTGATATTTGTAATTATTGATTTTCCCCTGCTAGATCTATGATTTTTGGACATTCTGATAGTGTGGGGCATCAAGAATGCAGCCACTAGTATGGGTGGGTAAATGAGAAAGGAGCTATTGGAAGACAGGTTTGGGTGGACCAGGAAGTGTGGCATGATCTGTAGGAGATGATGAAGGTTGAGATGTAGGCAGTTACAGATTTGCAGTTGCCTTGAATGTGAAGAGATGCTTGTATTTCATCCTATGTGGTAATCTGGATAGGGGAGACATAGTTGTGGAATAAAGTGGGTCTTCAAAACAGTGTTCTGGATGGAAATAGAAAGGGTGCGGACCCCAGAAATGCAGGACAAATTAGAAGAAAAATTCAGTGTAAAATATTATTTTATCTTGGTTCTTATGGTAGCATTCTTCCCTATATTCTTTCTTTCCCTTTTAATTCATTCATCAAACAGTTGTGTATTATATGTTTAAAAGCCACTGTCTGAGACGTCATATATTGAGAAAAAAGAAAATATTAACACAGTTGAACCTTGAATTACTTAGCTTTGTAAACACACAAAACTGAATGTCAGTATCAAAAAGATTGTAGCTGATAACTATTTCTGTGTTCTCCCCACACTACTTCCTACGAGATGTGTTGCACCTTCTTCAGTGGCAGTTAAAAACACCAGCGCTTAACACTACCTACATCTTTTGGCATCTTCAGGGACTTTTTCCATCTTGCTAAGACTCCTTTTACTTACAAACATCGTATTAGCAGCAGCTGTTTAATTTTCTCTGACTTAAATGACAGGAGTAAACCAAGAAAGAATAAGACGTTCAAATTGCTGTTGTGATTACATAGGCAAAGTTGTTCTATACCATTTCTTCCTGTTCAATTGCTTGTTCTGATGGGAACAGAAGAGTGCTTTGAATATTTAGGCACCTTCTTGCCCTACCAAAGTAGCAGTTGATCAGATGTAGTTCACCCCGGAAAGGTGAAGGAAGTTTCTCCCACCGAAACTGGGCAGAGGAGAATAAATCCGTGATATAGCGTCAAGAAACACCACAGAACTGACCAAGGCGGCAAGTGACTTACTTTTCTAGTCTGTTAATTTGCCATTAGCAAATCAAGAACTCAAGAAAATGTCTTAGAAGACATCCATATGATGCAGAAAGTGTCCTTCACAGAACAGTCCAGAACATGGTGTGACTCTTGAAAGTTATTAGTGTAGTTGTCTAGATGACACACCAGAATTAAAAAGTTAATGCTTTCAAAAGCTTTACCTGCTTAGACCCTCCTTAGATAGAGACATGGCAGACCGTAAGGTGTTACTACTGTCCTTGAGACACTTTAGAGACTCCCTTTAGGCATTACTCTTCAGAGGGCAAACTACCTGCTGTCAAACTGAAGATGTATCTAGTGTGGTCTGATAGGGTCTGGTACTAGTCAATATTTTCACTAATGACTTGGGAAACGGAGTGGAGAGTGTGCTTATAAAATTTGTGAATGATATGAAGCTGGGAGTGCTGGCTGGCATTTTGGAATTCAAAATGACCGTGACAATTTGGCGAACTGGTCTGAAATCAAAGATGAAATTCAGTAATGGCAAAGGCAAGGTACTACACCTAGGAAGGAAAAATCAAATGCACAAAAATGAGGGGCGGGGGAGCACAGGCTAGGCAGTAGTACAGCTGAAAAAGATCTGAGGAGTTATAGCGAATCATGACTTGAATATGATCAACAATGTTATGCAGTTGCAAAAAGGGCTAATATTCTGGGGCATATTAATAAGAGTGTCATATGTAAGACATGAAATGTAATTGTCGTGAGGCCTCAGCTAGAGTACTGTGTCCAGTTTTGGGCACCACGTTTTAAGAAAGACATGGTCAAATTGGAGTCCAGAGGAGAGTAACAAAAATAAGAAGCTTAGAAAATATGACCTATGAGGAAAGATTAAAACATGGCATGTTTCTTTTGGAGAAAAGATTGAAGGGAGACCTGATAAGTCTTCAAATATGTTAGAGGACTGTGATCAATTATTTCTCCATGTCCACTGAATGTAGGACAAGAAGTAATGGGGTTAATCTGCAGCAAGGGAGGTTTAGGCTAGATATTAGGAAATTCTTTCTAACTATAAGAATAGTTAGTACTGGAATAGGTTACCAAGGGATGTAGTGTAGTCCCCTTCATTTAAGAACAGGTTAGACAAACACCTGTCAGGGATGGTCTAGATCAGTGGTCCCCAACCTTTCCGTGTGTTGGGCGCCGGACGACTAGCCGCCAAGGAGCGTGGCCACCGGACAAGCAGCCGCCAAAATGCCGCCGAGAAGCGGCAACGCCAAGAAGCATCGCTGCCGAAATGCTGCCGAGAAGTAGCGTCATCAAGAGGTGTTGCCGCCAAAATGTTGCTGAAAATCTGCATCATTTTGGCGGCGACGCTTCTTGATGTTGCTCCTTCTCAATGCCATTTCGGCAGCTGCTTGTATGGCAGCCAGTAGGCGGCACACATAGATGCCCCAGCGGGCGCCATGGCGCCCGTGGGTACCGCGTTGGGGACCCCTGGTCTAGATACACGTGGTCCTGCCTCAGAATAGGGGGCCAGACTAGATGACTTCTCAAGGTGCCTTCTATGCCTACATTTCTATGATTCTTCTCTTTTTAAAAAATGTCTCCTAGTATTTGTGGCTCTTGAGAAATGCTTGCACTCAATATTTTAATCTCTCCCTTAATTGAAGGCAAGTCACTTCGGGGAGGTCACTACAGAAACAGGCTTCTCTGCTGAGGATACCATACCATGCTTGTTTTCAAGTGATTTTTTAAAGCTAGATAATGTTAACTTGAGCATCCTATATGACTTCAGCTGCCATGGCAGCCTCTTCTGTGAACTGTCTTTGTGATTAAGCCAAGTCCCAAACCAAGTGCTAGTTTTAGGAAAGCCCTGATATGCATTCGTCCAACAGTAATACTAGAATTTCGCAATAGGTATAGGACCTGTAGGCCATTAACTATTATACAAATTAATATTATGCAGATTAGCACCATTTTTATGGAACAATGCCTTGCATGGTATCCAATGGTTTCTAAAAGCACTGACATCCTGACAGTCTTGCAAAACAATCAGTTATATTTTCTTTCAACTTCAAACGTTTTTGGTGAATAAACATCAAAACTAGTCTATTCAAATGGTCCGCAATCGTTGTAGTATGTCATTAATTTTCCAGGCAAGCGAGAATGGAAAAAGTACATTACCTAGTAGCTGTAATTGCAGGCAGAGTAGCAAATATCCTTAGTAATATGAGTGTCTCGGTTTCCCTTCAGCCACAGTCTCAGTGGCGATATTTGATATAGCCTCTTCCTTTGCCTGTATCTCTGCCATTCCTGGTATTCAATAGAGATGCGTTTCTACGCGTGGAAAGTAAGGGTTAATGGAGTATTCAGGCTGTGTAGCTGTAATTGCTGAAATCTGTAGGCAGCAAACCAAAACCACAGGCGAATTCATTGCAGTTTCTAATATCACATACATGCATGAGGAAAGTATATCTACCAATAGGATATTTGTAATGGAATCTGCTGATGGTGTTGTTGGTAGACAGTATGGGACTCTGAAAATCCTAGGCTAACATAACTTACTATTTGCTTTGCTTTTGCAAACCATTTGTCATTCAATGTCATTTTAATGCCAATCTTGGAATATGTTTTAGCATTTCAGTATGGCTTTTGGTCACAAGTTAGTCAATTGAAATGTATCATAGTCCAGTGTCAACACTTGTCATGGAAAACTGCTACAAGAATGTTGAGTGAAGTGATACACTGTGTTGTGTGAAGCATATTTATATCTCTTGGCGTACTGCATCTTACTGTGTCAGCCAAAACCTGTCGATAAAGATGGTGGGAAATGACAGACTCTGTGGCTGCCACTTAGCTGGATGAATGAGTGAGTCTCCATGTGTCAGGCAAACTGTATGCAGGAGTTTCTCATCCATTTTCTTCTCCCAACACGCAGGCAGGCTTCACCAGTTGTTCTTGTATCACTGGAAGATGGGGCTTCTCTTGAGGCATTATGTTTCTTCCAGGTCTCAGCAGAGCTCCAGAATGACAGACCAGGGAAGATAAAGGAAACTTACTCCAACAAGAAGCCAGGAAAGAAGGTCCAGATAATGCCTCTCCCCTGCAATATTAAGCATTCTGTGCATTTTTCCTATCCAGTCCTTCTACCTTTACTCGTGGGGGAATTCTGTGCCAAAAATTAAAAATTCTGCGCATAGTATTTTAAAAATCTGCAAAATTTGGCATGTTTTATTTGTCAAAATAACACAATATAATTATGCCAGTTTCAGTTATTTTGGTAATTTGCTTCAAAATACCTGTCAGCAACTGTGTCTGCAACAATGCAGACAAAAAAGATTCAGGAAATGTTTCTTGACAAATAGATTTCTTACTAGGTATATTAATACAGAACTCTGAGTAATAATTCATTTAAACTACAATACAGAAACTATTTCCTGCAACCCTCAGAAGCAGAGCAAAGGCTTGGGGGAGTCAGGAGTAATGGAGGAGCTGAAGGAGAGGGAAGTAATTGCTGAGAAGCAGCCTGGGTGTGAACTTGGAGGGTTGTTGGGTGTGGGTGGGAGAAGTATGGAACAGAGGGTTATTGGGGGGCAGGGAGGGATTGTTCGGGAACCTCCACCATGCAAAGCCTGGCTGATCCCTAGCCTCTCATTCAGGCACATCTGCCCCTGTGCCCATGTGTCCTTGCACCCCCACTCAGCCACCCCTCCCCCCCATGTATCCTTGCATCCCCCTGCCCCCAGGAGCCCTGCACTCAGCCACTCCCATCCCCATGTGTTCCTGCACTCCCCTCCCCATCCCCATGTGTCCCTGCATACCCACTCCCATTCAGCCCCCACCCCAGTCTGTCCCCCCACTAGCATTTTTGAACCCCAGTCTGTGAACCCCCAGGAGCCCCATGTGCCCCACGCTGTCTGATGTCCCCATTCCTCCTGACCCAGTCCCATGGGCAGGGTACTGTGAGGAAGGCAACCTCTTTCTATTCCCTATCTGCAGCTGGGGCTGCTCCTGTCCAGGAGCAACTGCTCTCTGCTCTGGCATCACAGCATCCCCTGGTGGGTGAACTGAGTAACTGCAGCATCTTTCTGGCAGAATGTATTTTCTGCGGAGGGGAAAAAAATTCTGCTTGACACATGAATTGTCATATACCTTCCAGGCCTGGGCTCCTGTAGAATCTGGGGATCAACCTGACAGCTTCTAAAAAAAAACCAGACTTCCAAGAGGTGGGGCCTTCAGAAGGACCAAGATTGGGGACGGGCTGACAAGACAACTTGCGATTTGAACTGTTTTGCATATTATCCCAGCAGAATTATTTAAGTTTCATCTGAGTAACCCAGAGTCCTGAGATGTGTAGACTTGCTCATATTTGATGGGGAAAGTTTGATGAGTATACCCTACAGACTGCTTAACTTCGTATATGTGAACTGTATTCTTCTGTCCTGACTTCTTATATGGGAAAAACTTTTTTATGAAAACAGGATCTTTGGTTTAGAGCTCTGTTTCTGTTGCTTATTATCCACTTGAAATCATCTATAACATCTTAAATAGTTACTGTGGAAATAAATCATTCAAGAAGATTGAGTTCAGGTGAGGAATAAGCAGCAGGAGTTAAGCTTTTAAAGATCCTTATTACATGCAAAAATTGCTTGTACTAAAAAAGAATTAGACCAAATTGTCTCTAAATGGAATGTTTTCCAATTTTCCATGAGGTATCAGCTGCTTTGACTCACTATTGGCCTTTTGCACTGTGTCAAAAGGTTTTACTGTTCTGCGGCACACTAATGAATCTTTCACATCATAATTCAATGCCAACTGTCTTCTGTTGTCATTGTAACTAATTAGGTTTCTTTTTCACATTGTAATTTAATGCCTATTGATTTGTGGTAAGAGTGGAACATAATGCCTGCAGCTTTCTTGTATGTGAAGGTACTGTTGTGATAGCTATTTCTTTTTTAATTGCTCGAAAATGTCAAGTTTAATATCAGTTTCCTAAGTAGCTTGTGACACTGTTTTCTCATCTAGACTTTTGTTTGTTTTTGTTTCTTTTTCAAATTTAGAGATGTATTTCTCTACTGATTTCTTGATTCTGCCCCTTGCTTTCCTACATAGATGTCCTGTACTACTGTGATAGAAAAAAGGGAAATTAGTGTCCACTTCTTCCGTAAAAGTATTGTTGTCAGTCCTTTTCTTGCTATGTTTGATCCATCCCCCCAATACACCCATACTCTGTTTCTGCAATAATTAGTTATACAGCTAAAATTCCATGCATCCTCAATCCTTCAAAAATACATATACAGTTTATTTTTACATGAGAATTATGGGTTCCAAGACCCTCCTATATGTTCTTCAGCCAGTTTCTGTATTTTTTTTATTGAATGGGATGGTGATGACAGTACTCCCATCACCGCAATTGAAAGAGAGTTAGTGAGATTTAGGAAGAAAAGTCTGAAATATGTACTGATTTGGTAGATCATTTTTCCTGCCATCATACTAGAGAAGCACTGCCTCAATCTTGAATAAACACCCCCCCCCAAAAAAACCCCCAAACACTAGATGCAACAGGTATGCCTAGGAAGAGGAGAGCAAGAAACCAAATCAGAGATTTTATACTTACTGGTTTTTGTAACTCTTGTAAAATGCTCAGATACTACAGTGATGAGTGCTGTATAACTAGGTAGATGTTATGTTGAAAAGAGAGCAATGTTCCTTCAGTGTGCAACAAGTGTTTCCTTTAGCTTCCATGGTATGTGATTCTAGAGAGCCAGAGGAACTGAGAAGTGTAGAAGTGTCTTACTGTTCTTCTTTGAGTGAGTGCTCCTGTGTATTCCACAGTATGTGTGCATGCTCGCCACGTGCACCGGTGCCGGAAGTTTTTCCCTTAGCAGTGCCCGTATTGGGGGAGCACCGTGGCAACCCCTGGAGTAGCGCCTGAATATCGCACTATAAGGGGAGCCACGGGCTCCCCCCACACTCAGTTCCTTCTTGCTGCCAGTGAAGGTAGTCGGAACTTTAGTGCTCCAGCTCTGTTGCAGCGCTTCTTCTTGACCTTAGTGGTACCGTTTGTGGATCGTCCCTCAGTTGCTAGAGTGGGCTCAGGGCATGCCCCGTGCCCCAGGCTTCAAGTTGTGTGACTCCTGTCGCCGTTCTATGCCCAGGAGGACCCTCACACTGAGTCTTCGCTGCCTGGGTGAGACTCACATCAGCGACCATTGCAAGATCTGCAGGTCGTTCAAGCCAAGGACCAAGAAGGCGAGAGACTTTAGACTTCGAGCTCTCCTGATGGAGTCGGCGCTGACCCCGAAGCCGGTACGCAGATCGGACTCAGCGCCGGCCGCTGTGTCGTCGGTATGTAGTGAGGCCCCTTCGACCAGTCAGCGCCACTCTCCCTCCAGAAAGCAAGGGAAGGGCCCGGCCTCGCAACAGTGCTGCGATAAGGATAAGGGGGAGGCTGGTCCCGCGCTGGGCAGCCCTCGATCCCCCCTGGGCTCAATGGCTCCGACTCGCGTGGAGTGGAGCAGCCTGGTACCGTTGGCCCAGGCATCCCCACCGGTACAGATGCTGTCGACGCCAGAGGTGGTGCAGGCTGCAAAGGATGTTATGTCTCTGCCTGTCCCGATCTCGCAAACGGGGCAAACCCCTGTGAAAGTAGAATAAATTATATTGTAAAAATAAGAATGGATTAAAGAAATGTTGTATGTACCTTTAAGCAGAAATAAGAAATGTTGAAATACAGGTGCCAGGAAAAGAAACATTAGGCATAAACAATGGTGCTAATGGCAAAACATTAACAGAAGATGGGTAGTAGTTAGTAAGGGAATAAAATATGCATGCCTAACCCAGGTAAACTTATCTGATTCTGCTCCCTTTGTTATCTTGTTAAGTTCTCATCCTTTTATTTTTATAAATAAGATAGTTTGTGTTTTGCATGGGGCTCACATTATCTGGGTGTTATTAGCAGAAGTGCTGTGCTAATAAAACAGAGTGGTCTGACAAACTGTGAGTCCTGAGTCTAACTTTGACACCCCCTTTGGGTGCCCACCAGACCGCCCCGAGCAGCCACAGTTCCCGCTCTGAGGATCACTCCCTGCACCGTTCGGCACGCAGCGGCTGCTCTTCTGACAGCTCCCGGCCACCCTTGACACCGGCTAGACCATCTGGGCCGCCGTTGGGACGGGAGTCGCGAGGACCTCCTATGCCACCTGCCAGCGAGCGTAGGCACCGAGTGAGGCACTGGGAATGCTTATCTGCTAGGCGTGGATACCGGAGCTGCTCTTGAGGGGACAGACATCAGCATTCTCGTTCCAGCTCCCGCTCATCTGGATGTCATGCCAGAGGCTCCCCTCGGGCTACCTCCGTGGCTGAATGAGGAGGAGAATAGGTGTTTGGAGCAGGTAAGGCGAGTCCTCCTGGAAAGCAGGAAGCTGTCCACGCATCGGACGTACGTGGCGAAGTGGTCCAGGTTCTCCAGGTGGGCGAGTGAGCGGGGAGTCTCTCCCTTCACCACACCTCTCCAGATTATCCTTGACTACCTCTTATCCCTTAGGGCCCAGGGTGCACCTGGCGGCCATATCTGCCTTTCACCCGCCGGTGCAAGGCCACTTGCCTTCTCCCACTCGATGACCTCCCGCTTCCTGAAGGGCCTTGACCGTTCATTTCCATACGCTAGGCCTCCCGTGCTGCAATGGTACCTAAACCTGTTTTTTTTCCCGACTCATTGGGCCCCCCTTTGAGCCCTTGCCCACGTGTTCCTGGTCTCACCTCTTGTGGAAGGTGGCCTTCCTTGTGGTGATCTCGTCGGCCCGGCGGGTCTTGGAACTTAGGGCCTTGACCTCGGAGCCCCCCTATATGGTCTTCCATAGGGATAAAGTCCAGCTTCGCCCACACCCGGCATTCTTCCCGAAGGTGGACTCCGCCTTCCATATGGAGCAGAGCATCTTTCTCCCCGTGCTCTGTCTTAAGCCCCATTCCTCCAACAAGGAACACTGCCTCCACACGCTCGATGTGCGTAAAGTGCTGGATTTTTATCTGGATCGGACTAATCAGTTCCGGAAATCCTCTCAACTCTTTATTGCCTCTGTCGGAGTTGTCCAGCAAGAAGGAACCGAGGGTGGGTGGAGCCCATGGCTCCCCTTATAGCGTGATATTCAGGCGCTACTCCAGGGGTCGCCGCGGTGCTCCCCCAGTACGGGTACTGCTAAGGGAAAAACTTCCGGCACCGGTGCACATGGTGAGCACGCAAACCTACTGTGGAATAGACAGGAGCAACACATCTCAAAGAACACCAGCTACGGAACGGTTAACTGTCCTTTTTCTACATCCTGACAATTCAGATATAAGTATAGGTTTCCATACTGATCTGGTGTTTGTGCCATATCTGAGTGAGTATAGACAAAGCAATTGTGCAAGAGTTATATAAACTTTTAAGTCAGATAGAGGCTTGAAAGAAAACTACTAAAATAAAATGTAGGGACCAAGCTGATATTTTGGGGTGTGTGTTGAGGAACAATGTGAGAACAGATTACAAGTGTGTGTTAGTGTATTTACTACTGTAGTGATGGAAGCTTTCTCCTCCATGGGGATCATGTTCCTTGCTCAAAATGGAAAACAGTACATTTGTGGACTTCATACTGAACAGCTGCTGCCTTAACTATATGAATAAGTGAACTAGAAAAAGTCCAAGTTTTGAGTAACACTTGCGAACTGAAAATGTAATGATAGAGAATTTTAAGTACTAGTGAGAAAACATAATCAGATTTGTGATAGGAACTAAAGTGAAACAAAAAAATAAATTTGTTCTGCTACCAGATATTTTGGCACTAGGCAGGAAGCAATCAATGGGAAGAAAGTGAGAAAACAGGAGGCCAGGAGAACATTCAGAGGTTAAACTATATATGTGTTTTACTGTAACAATAAATATATTTTAAAATTTATATAGTGTGAAGAAAGGAAGACTACAAGTCAAAAAAGAGGAATAGGATAGAAAACATCCTGTAAAGTGGACTGGAAAATCAGACTGTTTAGTCTTCAAATACTGTTTTAAAACCAGTAGAAGTTCAGAATGAATGTAAAATTATACAAATAGTTGAGAAAGAGGTTTTCAAAAAAACTAGAGGTCATTGAATGAGATGAGGCCTCTTAAGAAATAATGCTAATTTACTGATAGACGAGATTACCTGACCAGCATAAAAAAAGGGGGGTTGTGTGGGGCGAGGGGGAGGGCAGAGAATATAACAGTTCTTATTTGGTTCTGTATTGGTATTTAACTAGAGTTTTACACCACCCATTTAACTTTTAGACCCAGATCCTGGGATTTCTGCACCTCTGTGTTTCTCAAATGCAATTGAAGTCTCTCTTTCTTTAGGGAACTCAGAGTTCAGGTCTTTATAGGGAGGCAGGCGTCAGCCTGTGCCCAAACTCTCTTAAGTGCCTTCCTTTCCACGGGTCTGCTTTGTTCTCCAGTACTCTGTTCTGCTGTGCTCTTGGACTTTCCTCTAGTCTTCCTGGTTTACTTGTCGGTCTCCATGGTTTCACTAGGGCCTGTTTCAGGAAGCAGCAGCACACTTCCTGGAGTTCATGCGCCCTTCGAATGAGCTCAGCCTGACCTATATGGGACCCAGACCCTTCCCACTCCCAGTAGCCTTTGCAGGGATTAGAGGTTAATTAAAGCGATCTGGACCAAACACTAGTTCTAATTTCCTAGGGTAGATCAATATCTATGGCTGCTTCTCAGAGGACTTGTATTTTTTGGTTTCTGTCTGGTGACAGTTCACTCTGTTACATTCACCCTTAGATGTGGAAACCACTAGCCATTGACAGACTAATGGAAATACCTTAAATTGTATAAAATCAACATAAATTCATGAAAGGAGCAAATCTTGCTGAACTTTTTTTTTAAAGAAAGGTCAAAATTGAACATGGAAATTATGGACTTTGATTTTAAAAAAGAATATTTTTTGCAGTATTTTATAACATTTCAAAGGGTTGATTGAACAGTGCTGAAGAAGTGAGAAGATTAATTGGTACCACAAAGATTAATATTGGAACTACAGTAGAACCTCAGAGTTATGAGCACCAGAGTTACAAACTGATCGGTCAACCACACGCCCTCATTTGGAACTGAAAGTATGCAATCAGGCAGCAGCAGAGACGAGGGAGAGAGAGAGAGAGAGGAAAAAAGCAAATACAGTAAAGTACTGTGTTAAATATAAACTACTAAAAAGAAAAGGGAAAGTTTAAAAAAAAAAAAGAAAAAAAAAAAAAGATTTGACCAGGTAAGGAAACTGTGTTTTTCATTTAAATTAAGATGGCTAAAAGCAGTACTTTTCTTCTGTAAAAGTTCTGTAAAGTTTCAAAACTGTTTTAAGGTCAGTTGTAAACTTTGGAAAGAACGACCATAATGTTTTGTTCAGAGTTATGAACAACCTCCTTTCCTAAAGTGTTTGTAACTGAGGTTCTACTGTAGTTGGTTACCTCATATACTGTGACTGAGAGAAAAAGGCAATGTGCTGAAAAACAGTACAAAGATAGTGCTATAAACGATAACATTGAGTGAATTGAGTAGAGTAGATGTTGCATTTTGATGTGCAGAAATGTTAAAAAATACTGAGGCCAGTGACAAATATGAAAGAAACTGATAAAATGGACCTTGGATATGAGTCATATTACTGCAGGGGAAACTGTATTCTGCTTTAACAGTGCGGTGACTTTAACTTTCACTTTACTTCCTGTCTGTGAACTTTGTTGTTAGCAGTCAGTTGCTGTAGCAATGAGACATGTTTCCATCACTCTTCTGGAGGGAGAGGAGAGGAAAGGAAAGGAAATTGTTATATGGCCAGACTCTGGGTATAGAAGAAGTGTGCAATTGATACCTCTCAGTGTATTTGAGGTCTTGTTTTTATACTGCTTTATATTTGGGTATTGGTGTTTTTGAAGGGAAGGTAACTGTTCTAAGTAAATGTAGGATGGAATAATCTGACCAAGGAGCTTTACTTATATAGTCAATTAAAAGGTTAGATTATCCAGGGTCACTTATTCCATTTTAGAATCCTATAATGATATATTAAGTTTCTTTTTTTCTGAACAAAACAAAGCTATTCAGTTAATTCTCTAATACAATGCAAAACCCACTGCATTGTTTCATAGTGTATAGTGTAATGCATAATTAGCTCGATCAAATATTTTGTGTGTGCCCTTGTTGTTTGCTGTAAAATGTGCCCAATTTCTGCATACCTTAGTGACCATTTTCTGCCGCAGCCTCAGGAAAGAGAGATTAAGAAGCAGAAAAAAAGGTCTCCTGTGGGTGGGTGTATGTAGTGTGTTGTCAATTAAATATCACATAAGGGCCTCAAGTGCAGCTAAATGTTTTCATTTATGACTTGAAGCACAAAACTCCTCCAGAATAAACAAACATACTTTCCAACCAGAGGAGGTGCTTTGAAAGATATGTGGCTTCTTCTGAAGTTACTGGTCCAGTGTTAGTGCTCCATTCACAATTTACACTCATATTTCAATTAAAAAAAAGGATTCAACTCTCTAAATTCTTCAGAAGAGATGAGAAACGTAAGCATTTCTCAGTTACAGAAAAGCTCTGTGTTGCTCGAAAGCGTCTTTCTTTCACCAACAGAAGTCAGTGCAATAAAAGAGATTACCTCACCCTCCTTGTGTGTCTCATATTTTCTGAGGCATCAGCCACTGTTTATTATAGCAAGCTGAATATTTAATAAATATTTCATTGGCCACTACTGCTGAGTTGTGTGACTAAAAATGGTTTTAAGAGCTGATAGAGTATTTCCCAACTCTGATAAGAAATGAGGGTTGCTTCCTGTTTAACTGGAGTAAAGTGCTGCAAAATTGGATGATGTGGTGAGCACGTACATTTTTATCACATACTGTGTGTACTTCCACATTATTGGATTTTTTTTTATGGCACTGCTTTTTAGAATATGGCTATTGATCTACACAGCTTGCTAGAATTTACTATAATTGTATAAACTTATTATTTTATATGTACTTGATGAATAGGTTCTTCTGAAAGATTTTTTTTTTTAAATTAAAGCATTCTTCTGTAACATTCAAGTGTTCTGCACTCTGGTAAATAGCAGCCATTATTAATTAAGATTATTATAATCTAACTATGGGGAGGCTTTTAGGAGAGGAAATGTAGATATGTGTAGACTGTAAATACTGAGGCTGACCCACCCTTATGGCACAGAGGGAACCATTGCTCTAATAATGCACAGCTGTTCTCTGCAAATAATAGGTGATTGATTTGCTCTTCTCCCTGCACTTCTCTCCATTGTCTAGCCCAGCTGAAGCCCCACAGGCTTTATCTAGACCAGGATTTAAAAATATGGTACTAACATATTCTAACACATAGTAAAAATCATATTATAAAAGTCTGGTTTGGACAAGGCAGTGTATACTTAAACACATACTACACTGATGACTTAAAGCTTAGGTTCCCGCTATTATGCTGTGGAGCACATCAATGTAAGCCATAAAAAGAAAGGATCTACATAAATAAGAACATAAGAATTGCCGTACTGGGTCAGACCAAACGTCCATGCAGCCCAGTATCCTGTCTACTGACAGTGGTCAATGCCAGGTGCCCCAGAGGGAGTGAACCTAACAGGTAATGATCAAGTGATCTCTCTCCTGCCGTCCATCACCACCCTCTGACAAACAGAGGCTAGGGACACCATTCCTTACCCATCCTGGCTAATAGCCATTAACGGACTTAATCTCCATTAATTATCCAGTTCTCTTTTAAACACTGTTATAGTCCTAGCCTTCACAACTTCCTCAGGCAAGGAGTTCCATGCGTTGACTGTGCGCTGTGTGAAGAACTTCCTTTTATTTGTTTTAAACCTGCTGCCCATTAATTTTATTTGGTGGCCCCTAGTTCTTATATTATGGGAACAAGTAAATAACTTTTCCGTATTCACTTTCTCCACATCACTCATGATTTTATATACCTCTATCATATCCCCCCTTAGTCTCCTCTTTTCCAAGCTGAAAAGTCCTAGCCTCTTTAATCTCTCCTCATATGGGACCAGTTCCAAACCCCCTAATCATTTTAGTTGCCCTTCTCTGAACCTTTTCTAATGCCAGTATATCTTTTTTGAAATGAGAAGACCACATCTATACGCAGTATTGAAGATGTGGGCATACCATGGATTTATATAAGGGCAATAAGATATTCTCCGTCTTATTCTCTATCCCTTTTTTTTAATGATTCCTAACATCCTGTTTGCTTTTTTAACTGCCACTGCACACTGCGTGGACGTATTCAGAGGATTATCCACGATGACTCCAAGATCTTTTTCCTGATTAGTTTTATCTAAATTAGCCCCCATCATATTGTATGTATAGTTGGGGTTATTTTTCCCAATGTGCATTACTTTACATTTATCCACATTAAATTTCATTCGCCATTTTGTTGCCCAATCACTTAGTTTTGTGAGATCTTTTTGAAGTTCTTCACAGTCTGCTTTGGTCTTAACTATCTTGAGCAGTTTAGTACGTGTGTGTTCAAAGTCAGCTAACCAAAAACCATTTCTCCATATGCTCTGTTTCTGGGTTCAAGCGCAGCTATCTTTATTTTGTAAAATCTTTAGCTGCAAACAAATGCAATGTTTAGTCTTGTATAAACAGGATGGATTTGATTTAAATCACTAGTCAGGAAGACTCTAATCGTGGTTTTGTACATAAAAGTGCATTCTTGTTGGTTGTTATAACCTTAATACATATTCTTCACAACTCAGAGATAGATGACGGTTTCATTTTTAGAAGGTACACACTATACATTTTTAAACAGTGATTTATTTTGAAAACTTTTCAGATTAGTTTTACAACAATATCAGAAAATGAATGATTGGTTATTTTATTTACCAAAGGTAATTGAAGCAGATATTTATGAAGTCATTGGGGGGTGAACTATCTCCAATTCAACAAGTTAATCATTAGTATTTGGAGGATTTTCTTGCCATGCTGTATTAGGAGGAGAACATCACCAGACAGACGTTTAAATTGTTTTATTTAACTAAAACAACAATGTTAAGTATTCTGGATTTTTTTCTTCAACAGCAAATATATAATATTTTAACAAAACAAGCATATCTCACATTTGTCTCCAGACTTCTTCTCCTGTCCAGATCTATTCCACCCCCAACAATCTTCTATTCATTGAACTTTTTGAAACTTTGCACTTTTAGAGGGGGTGGGGGGTAAGGAATTGACACAAATTTGAAGAGGGAAAATAGAGTTGAGGTCTGGTATTTCTCACCTCTATATATTATTTGTTTATTTAAAAATATTTTTCCTGTTAACAAGCATGTTACCTCTGGAGAGAGAAATCCACAGTTTGAGAACTGCAAAGCATCTCTGATGGTATCTTCTAGACCGAGCACTGAGTCCCATTGGATAGATAGAAAGATTACCCTAAATAATCTATACAGAAGCCTGTGGAACCCCATAATATTGGGTCCCTAATCCATGAACTATTGGAACTCATTTACAAAACGTTTCTTAAACGTTACATGAATATATTTTCTCATACTATAGATTTCGAATTTATAATCCCAATTCCATGAAGAGAGATCTTTGAGCTATAATGTATCTTAATTAAAACTATCTTTAGATTGTTCTTTCCTCAAAAAGCGTTTTATCAAAAAAATCGAATTTAAATTAAAAATCTGATTTTTTTTTTAAATCATAGATTTTTTTTATTCACCCTGTATATAAAGTTTGTGAATAATAGCAAGTGTTTCTCTAGTGTCTTTATCTTAGATATTGTCAAAGGCTCAGGACAAAAATGAGTGCATATCCAGTTTGTTTCTTGGCAGTCTTAAGCAGATACATCTCAATATGTTGTAGAGTTCATTGGTGACTTGCTTTTTTATTACATATACTCCTGAGGGCATTCTGCGCCTAAAAATTATGTGCACAATATTTTACAGTTCTGCGCATTTTATTTGTCAAATAAATGTGGAGGCTCCAGCATGGCACTGGGGAGCACAGGCCACTGGTTGCACAGAGGTGGGAGATCACTCTGCAGCCCCTCCCGCCCTGGACATGGACTCAGCAATGAGCAAGAACAGGACCTGCCCCAGAAACACCCCAGGGCCCTGCCCTTCCTTGCCAGGTGCACCGGGTGTGGGCAGGCAGGCTCAGCCCGGCAGGATCTAGGTGTGGGTTGAGCGGGTTCTGTGTGGGTTAATCTGGGTGCGAGTGGCTCAGTTGGGGGATCCAGGTGCGGGGGGGATCTGGATACACAGAGGCTTGTTTGGGGGTTATGGTTGCAGCAGTAATGGGACTCTGCAGGGGGTCCAGGTGAAGGTGGTTGCAGCTCAGCGGAGGTGTGTCTGGGTGTGGGGGGTATAGCTCGGCGGGAGGGTCTGGGGGGGGGGGGCTCAGATACTGGGAGAGTGGGGCTCAGTGGGGTGGGGATCTGGGTGCGGGTGGCTCATCTGAATGGTCCAGGTGCAGGGGGAGTGGGGTTGGCATGGTGAGTTCTGGATGCAGGGGAGGTCAGACTCGGTGGGAGGGTCTGAGCACGAGGGGGTCTGGATGCATGGGGATTGGGTGGATGGGGGAGCAGGTCCCTGTACAGTGATCCCTCTCTCTACTGCTGAGGAGTAATGGGTGCATGAAGTGTGGGGGTGGGGTGGAGTGGGGGGGAGGAGTTTTCGGAGCTTCCTGCAGCCTGGGAAGAAATCTGGGGGTGGGTCTGAGCCAGCCCCTGATGCCATGCAGGGGAATAGGAAGACCAATCGTAGCTCAATCGGGACTAGCAAATGAGCCTGATGAGCCCATCTGATGGCCCGCAGGTGAGCCAGTCCCGTCCCCTGCCCCACAGTGATTTACCTCATTTACCTCTTTGCCCGCTGCCCTGGGCATCCAAAAATACTGCTGGAGAGGGTCACATGACTGCTTTTGTGGCTTCCCTTTACTTCCCCGTCAGAAAGTCATTTTTCTGTGGGGAAGCAAAGAAACTGGCAGGGGACATTAATTCTGTGCATGCACAGTGGCGCAGAATTCCCCCAGGAGTATACACAGTAAGAGTAAGAAATACTTAGTTTAGAAGGAAAGTACTGTTAGAATAGTGAGAATGAAGATGAAAACTGAGCATCTCAAAAAGATAGAGGCTGTTTCTTCCCAAAAGTGAGATAATCATCATCATCAGTTGTGGTGTAAATATCAGAATTCTGCAATGATTAAAACTGAGAATTTTCCATTCCATCCCTCTAAAGTCCTTGTCCAATTGTCATACTTTCTGCAGATAGCAGGACAAGTTTGAGTCAAGAGGAGTCTTGACAAGGTAAAAATGTGAGCTTCAACAACTAAATAGTATTTCCAGGAAGTAAAATCAAGTATAGCTTGGCTGTTTATGTAGGCTTTGTGCCTCTGTCTATATATGAAATGGATATACACAATTCTGTAAGAGCAACAAATTTTATTTAAATAAATTACTGATATAGTTTTGCTTATAGCAATGCTTTATAATTATCCTCCTGGTTGTTTTAGGATGACTCAGACTTTGTTTATTGGGGGTTTGATTATATGAGCTAATCTGTTTTTAGCATTGGTTTTCAGACTTGGTCCATATATTATTGGTAGTTTATTAGTTTTACATTGCTGGTTTGGTTTTTAAGTAAAATAATTTGACTTTATACAAGCATTTTAGTAATACACAACACCACTTCATTTGACTTGTCAAAATTATACTATTTCTTTGATTGTTTGGCTTGTTTAATCTTTTAGATAGCTGACCAATTTTTTGGCTTCAGCACACTTGTCTACCTGGAAAGTTATATTTTCACTCCTGTTTGGCAGTATTTTAGATACAACATAGTGTGTGCATGCATGTATATATTTTTGTAGATGTATAAAAATAGAGAGAGATGGTGTTCATAACTTTTGCATAGTGCAGGGATAGATAGTTTCTTGAAAATAGTTATATTTTCTCTAGTGTGTGCTTAATTGATGTGGTTGTTATTTTGGATCTCTTACCTTGGGAAAGCCATGAATACAGGATGTGGCTCTCTTCAGAACCAGTCAATTTCATTTATAAATTAAACAGATAAGTGTTATATAGCTTTTGGGATTGCTGCTCCCTCCTCCCCTGCCAAATGTGCTGTTTCTAATACTCCTGCAATAAATGTATCAAGCTTTAGCCTTACACTTAGTTCTGGTAATGGTAGAGTGTTGTGCATTTACTAGGCTGCTGGCCAAAATGTAGTGTTGGGTACATTCCTTTGATACCCAGTGTATCAGAACATATTAGAAAGCATTGAAATATTTAACTTTCATGTGAATTATCACCAGAAACAATGCAGAACCTTTTTTAGCGGAATCCTGGTTTTGTTTTTTGAGTACAATGATGCTGATATGTTTACATAACTAGGCTGAAACAAATTACACTTGTACATTATTTGGGGTGGATGTTGGACTATCTATAGTTTTGTCAAGGAACAGCAGAGTTTGATGGGAACATCTCTGAGATTTGTACAAGATTAGGGAGTGTGTTTCAGTCAGCAGTCTGGTAAGATTTACAGCAGATTTATGACCTCTGACTCATCTGACTATTTATAGCGTGTGCTTGAATATCTGCCTCTGCCATCTTGTTTGTAAAGTGCTCTGTTTGTATTGAATTGCTTGACATTCCAGTAACAAAACATGCCATATATCACGGCTGCTGAAGGGGGAAGGAGGCTCACTAACAAATGCTTCAATTAAATCTTAATATGTAGTCATTTGATAATATAGTGCAGTGTATTAAGACCTTCAAGAACACAATCTAATACTCTCATTATTCTCTTTGATAAAGTTTTGTTTAGCTGCTTTTGTATTATATATTGTTTAAATTCAGATTATAATGAAAGGCGTATGGAAATAACAAAGTGGCTTTCTTGTACTTTGGTGAAAAAAAGTAACGGTTTTATTTTCCACCTCCGACCAAGATTACAGGAAATACTGAATGCCTTGCCATGGAAGTGGGTTTGCATGTTTTGGATGGTAACTAGATGAGGAGAGAAAGGTTAAAATGGACAGACTGTAGGTCTTTTTGGAAATCTTGGGAGGGCAAACTTTTTTCTGTTCCACATCTTACTACTGGTGAGTTGGTATTTATGCACTCCAGGTGTAGAAAAGTACTGATTTTAGTTTTATGCTATTTGAACTCATGTTCCACCTCCAGACCCTTCCCTTGGGCAGGGCAAATCAGGGCGACTGCTCCAGGTCCTGTGGGCCTGTGCGATTGGCCGGTGCATTTGGTCCTGGAAGAGATGAATCTGTCACTTCCACCCCAGAGCTCCCCACTCTGGCCTCTGTGCTTTGTGGGGCCCTGCAGGCTGGTGCGGTAGGTCCCGGAAGAGATTAATCTGTCACTTCTGGCCCAGGCCCCGCCCTACCCCCCGCCCTGTCTGCCTCCCCCAGTTTTTAATAAATTTTGGAGCAAACATCAGAAATGAAAGGAAGAGACATTGTTTTTGTAAAGAAGACTCTAGCATTAATTGTAATGTTTGTAACGTGGATTCTGATAATTTCAGTTTTTATTATGACACACCAATGTGATATTTGTAGTCTTTCATCCTAATGTATCCTCAATACATCAGATCTGAATTGATGGATTGTTCCTCCTCTTCCTCCAGACAAGCAGCAGCAACAATCATTGCCATCAATAACTTTTGGCACCACCTACACTTGATTCCTTTCTCTTTGACTTCTTTTTCCAAATGTATTACATTTCTCTTGAGAGAAGCAGAGGAACACCTACTCCTTTGTCTACCTTGTGTTCATCCTCACTTTAGTTTAGATGTATGTTTTGGAAGCCTGCAAGGCAGGCTCCCACTGCACTTGACAATTAGTCAGTTGTGAGAAAAGTAGCCTCATTTTTATTAAAATTGTATTTTTCCCTTCTTCGAGGAGTGCCATATTCTCAGATTGCTCCTCTGTCTCTCTAGAGCTCTGCAGTTGTTTAAAAATAGATAGCTTTTCATTTTCTACAACTCTTAGAAGACCAGCCCAAGACAAACTCAAGTTAGAAATCATCCTGAAATAAGAAACCCAGGATGGTGTGGGCCCAGTGTCCACCTATGCTATATCTCATTTGCAAAATCCTCTTTACCCTCAGTCAGTATCTCCCTTACAGACCAAATCTGACAAGAAAATTAATGGGGTTTTAGACAAAATCTGTCCATATAGCCATTCATTTGATTATACAGCTTCGTCATTGCTTGAATGAGGTGGAGGACTTCAGCAAGACGCTTTTAATCCATGATGCTCAGATCCCACTTTTTCAGGAAAGATCAGACCCTGTACTACTTTGGGGATTACAGTTTTTGTTTGTTGCGTCTCTGAAAAGCTTTTAAACATTTTTGGAAGTATTATGTTTACAAAGTGACTACTTTGGTGCCTATGGTCATCTAAATCCTAAGTTTAGCATTGTAAGTATATAATATATATCTCTGCATCACACTACAAATGCCGGGGGGGTTTTGTGAACACAGTTTTGGTCTTAAGACTATACTGTGCCTCCCTCTTAACATTTTGCCTCCGTCTTTTATTGGAATTCCAAAGAGTGCTGATCTCTTCCAGAGAGGATGAACAGTACAGAGTAATCAAGGGTCATTAACATGGGGTAAGGGTTGTCTCTTCTTCAGAGTTACTATATTTCAGGTTCCCAACTTCTCAGGAGTCTTAGATGAGCCAGCACTAGTTTCAGTGCCTAGACAATTAGACCGCAAGGAGGTTGCCACTACTAAGAGGATTGTCAGACACACGGGGGTCTGCACCAGGAGTGTGTGCCTGGTGGCCCAGTGCCAGAAAGACCATGCTTAAACTTTGCCCAGCCCCAGCAAGCCAAGAGCACGTGGCACCCAAAGTCTGGGTGCAGTACAGTGTGGTGAGTGTCCAGCAGAGAGCGCTTACCAGGTTTGTAAAAAAGTTTTAAACTCAATAATACTGAACTTGCTAAATAATCAAGGGAGCACAAGACCTGGTACCAAATGGCCAGAGACCATTCTGTTTTTGTTGTGTGCTAGTAAGCACATGAAATGCCTTTTAAAGCCAGACTCCTGAGCAGGAACAAGACTGACTGCTGTAGATGATAAAGCCCAATGTAACGGAGACACTATGGGTTCTAGGGTATCCAGATTCCTAGTTTTCTGAGACTTGACGTTTGAAATGAGATGGAGTCCAACACGGTCCTTTATAGGTACCCTGTTAGTTATATGCTTTAGAAGTTATTATGTGCTATTACTGTGTACTGAGAAAAGCTCAAATCTCAGTTTAGCTCCTAAGGAGTCTGTGTTGCTTCAGACACTTTGTATTTTTCTTAAACTTACTACAGGCAGGTTGGTTGAGGGGTTGGCTCCAGTACTCAACGAGTGCATTCTTCAGCTTTTATTATGCACAAAGGAAAGTTTCAAGTTCAAGTGCTCAGATACCATGGTGCTGGATGAAGTATAAAACCTGGATAGTTTATCTGGTGGGTCACCATATATTAAAAGCCAGGTAGCTTAGAGCAGATGGTTAGTCCCTCTGCATTCTATTCGCTGCCACTCACTTCATTAATATTCTCCTACAATTGTTGAGAGGCTCCATTCACACTCCTTGACTTGGTTCCCTCACTGGTTTCCTATCTATAAATGTTTTTTTGTTATAAACTGGCTAAGGACCCCACTGAAAGGTAACTATTCTGTTTCAATCCAATTTCTGGATCTTGGTAGAGTCTAGTCTATGTTTCTAGCTCTAGGGGCTATAGGACATGTTCCTAGGCTTCCACCTCTTGACTGACACCCTCCTTTGGGATGTGTTGCTGCTGCTAGCCACCCTAGACCCCCAAATCAATGTCTTATATCTCCTGAGCTCACCTCTCCTGCAAGACACTTATCCAGGCTATGAACACTCTGGTCTTCTAGTTTTACACTTTCAGGGACAGTGTAACAGGAAAGCGAGGAATGTAGGCTCAGGGCTGGTTTACACTAGGAATTTGCATCAGCATAACTGTCTCTCCAGTGTAAAAAAAATCCACATCCCTGAGAGAAACTATGCTGATCTAACCCCCAGTCTGGACAGCACTAGGTTGACAGAAGAATTCTTCCATTGACCTAGCTATCACCTCTTGGGAGGTGTTGATGGGAACCCCCTCCTGTCAGCATAGGTAATGTCTACCCTGAAGGGCTACAGCTGCAGCATCAGTTTAAGGGTACACATACCCTTAACCTCTCTCTCTGATACTTTACGGTGGGAAGCTCCTATCTAGTGGAGGCACCTGTGTAGAAAGCGTATTGTTTCTTGAGGGTGGGCGAGTAGTTAAGACAATCAGTTAGTGGCCTTAGATTGCAATCTTGATGGCTTCTCAGTGACTGTCTCTCAATGAGGAGTCAAACAACTTTCCTGGGTATGGTAGCTGTATGGAACACACAATAGGCTGCCCTCAGGTGAATTTAGACCTGCTCAGATTATGAACTCCATTTTGTATTATGTGCTGATACAGACCTGTCACAGTTTTGTTTCACTCAAGACTATTTTTCAAACTACACCAAGATGTCTTCTACCTGGTTTGTTTGCTTTCCATTTTAACCAGGAAACTGTCTTGTGAGGTTTTTATCACCGTTCTTAATCTGCGTGGGTGGGTGTTAAAAGGTATGTGGAATATAAGGTATGTCTACACTACAAAATAATATCAACCTGCGTTACAACAATATATAGCCACCACAGTAATTAAATAGCTTTTGCATTCCACCCTAAACTCCTTGTGTCAGCAGTGCACGTCCTCACCAGGAGCATAGCGATTCAACTGTCAGTGTGGGGCATTGTGGGATGGCTTCTGAAAGGCAGGAACAGTTGATGTGCGTCGACCTAACTGCATCAGCGTTTACTCTATCCCTCTTGTGGAGTTGGAGTTAAGTCAGTGTAGGGGCGAATTACATCAGCGGGAGTGACATTGTAGTGTAGACGCTTACAGAGTAGGTCAATGTAAGCTCCCTTACCTTGACCTAACTATAGTGTAGACAAGGCCGTAGAACTGTACGTAGTCCTGTAGGTCTTAGTCTCCAAAGTGCCTATGTCACTTTTGGAAATTAGACTTAGGCACCTAAGTCACCAGACACACTTGAAAAATTTACCCAGTCTCCCATAAGCTTTACATAGTAGCTTTTTATTCTGTAATATGTCTGGGGCCTTAGGCCTCTAACTGCTTGTCTACATGGGGAAGCTATTGTGAAATAAACTAGAATGTAAAATTTAAAACAAGATAGCTATTCCACACTAACTTCCCTTATTCTTATTCTGCACTAAGAGTGCCCTTTTGCAGTTTAGTTTAATTCCAAAAGTGGATTATGCTAAACTACACACAGGCAGTTTCAGTGTAGAGGAAGTGTGTCCATGTGGGGACCTAGTGTGGAACATCTATTCTGGGCTATTTCCCCATGTTGACAAACCCTAAGACTATTCTGTCAAGGTGAAATAAAAGCAAATACAAATATCTGTTTAACTGGAATCAAACTTTGTCCAGTTCAAGCTCACTTTTCTAGGGCAGCGGCAGGCTCCTTGGTAAAGTATCTGCAGAGAGCTTGCTTGTTCTCTGTCAGGTTTCAGTTTTCTTTACAAAAAATAATCTACGTTACTTTATTTTCTAGAATATAAATTGAGCCTAGCTATACAATGATAGTTGTGATCAAGCTGCATGCTGCTTTATGATGATTTATCTACCTACAGTGTATACTTCTATGCACAATAACAGGTCTCTCCCCCTGTGACGTGCATTGCCTAACACAGATATGGTCAATCACTTGCATTTCTGTAATCACAACTGGTTTTGGAAAAGCTCATATGCTTTATTTTTTTAAATGGGTCTTCAGGAAACAAGTATTTAATGTTTTTAGGAGAAAGAGAATGTCTGCGGTTTCTTAGCTGTTATTGAAGCAAGCCGTTTTGGGGTTTTTTTTTTTTTTAAGTGGATAGGATGTTTGGTCTAGTAACTGTTCTTTGGTGTCTTGCCATCCCACCCTGCAGATTTCAAGAATCACAGAATATGGAAGGGACCTCAGGATGTCATCTAGTCCAAACCCCTGCTTAAAGCAGGACCAATTCCCAGCTAAATCATCCCAGCCAGGGCTTTGTCAAGCCTGATCTTAAAATCCTCTAAGGAAGGGGATTCCACCATCTCCCTAGGTAACCCATTCCAGTGCTTCACCACCCTCCTAGTGGAAAAGTTTTTCCTAATATCCAACCTAAACCTCCCCCACTGCAACTTGAGACCATTGCTCCTTGTTCTGTCATCTGCTACCACTGAGAACAGTTTAGATCCATCCTCTTTGGAACCCCCTTCAGGTAGTTGAAAGCAGCTATCAAATCCCCCCTCATTATTCTCTTCTGCAGACTAAACAGCCTCTCCTCCTAAGTCATGTGATCCAGCCCTCTAATAATTTTTGTTGCCCTCCGCTGGACTCTTTCCAATTTTACCACACCCTTCTTGTATTGCGGGGCCCAAAACTGGACACAGTACTCCAGATGAGGCCTCACCAATGTCAAATAGAGGGGAATGCTCATGTCCCTCGGTCTGCTGGCAGTGCCCCTACTTATACAGCCCAAAATGCCGTAACAAGGGAACAAGGGCACACTGTCGACTCATATCCGGCTTCTCATCCACTGTAACCCCTAGGCCCTTCCTGCAGAACTGCTGCCTAGCCATTTGGTCCCTAGTCTGTAGCAGTGCATGGGATTCTTCCGTCCTAAGTGCAGGACTCTGCACTTGTCCTTGTTGAACCTCATCAGTTTTCTTTTGGCCCAATCCTCTAATTTGTCTAGGTCCCTCTGTATCCTATCCCTACCCTCCAGCGTATCTACCACTCCTCCGAGTTTATTGTCATCTGCAAACTTGCTGAGGGTGCAGTCCATGCCATCCTCCAGATTATTAATGAAGTTATTAAACAAAACCGGCCCCAGGATTGACCCTTGGGGCACTCCGCTTGATACCGGCTGCCAACTAGACATGGAGCCATTGATCACTACCCGTTGAGCCCGATGATCTAGCCAGCTTTCTGTCCACCTTATGGTCCATTCATCCAGCCCATACTTCAAATTGCCAGCAAGAATACTGTGGGAGACCGTATCAAAAGCTTTGTTAAAGTCAAGGAATAGCACGCCCACTGCTTTCCCCTCATCCATAGAGCCAGTTATTTTGTCATAGAAGGCAATTAGGTTAGTCAGGCATGACTTGCCCTTGGTGAATCCATGCTGACTGTTCCTGATCCTCTCCTCTGTTTCCTCTCCTCTAAGTGCTTCAGAATTGATTCCTTGAGGACCTGCTCCATGATTTTTCCAGGGACTGAGGTGAGGCTGACTGGCCTGTAGTTCCCCGGATACTCCTCCTTCCCTTTTTAAAAGATGGGCACTACATTAGTCTTTTTCCAGTCATCCGGGACCTTCCCCAATCACCATGTGTTTTCAAAGATAATGGCCAATGGCTCTGCAATCACAACTCCTTTAGCACCCTCGGATGCAGCACATCCGGCCTCATGGACTTGTGCTTGTCCAGCTTTTCTAAATAGTCCTGAACTGCTTCTTTCTCCACAGAAGGCTGGTCATCTCCACCCCATGCGGTGCTGCCCAGTGCAGTAGTCTGGCAGCTGACTTTGTTCGTGAAGACAGAGGCAAAAAAAAAAAAAAAGCTCTGTGTACATTAGCTTTTTCCACATCCTCTGTCACTAGGTTGCCCCTCTCATTCAGTAAGTGGCCCACACTTTCCTTGACTTTCCTCTTGTTGCAAACATACCTGAAGAAACCCTTCTGCTTACTCTTAACATCTCTTGCTAGCTGCAACTCCAAGTGTGATTTGGCCTTCCTGATTTCACTCCTGCATGCCTAAGCAATATTTTTATACTCCTCCCTGGTCATTTGTCCAATCTTCCACTTCTTGTAAGTTTCTTTTTTGTGTTTTAAGATCAGCAAGGATTTCACTGTTAAGCCAGGCTGTTCGCCTGCCATATTTACTATTCTTTCTACACATTGGGATGGTTTGTTCCCGTAACTTCAATAAGGATTCTTTAAAATACAGCCAGCTCTCCTGGACTCCTTTCCCTCTCATGTTGTTCTCCCAGTGGATCCTGCCCATCAGTTCCCTGAGGGAGTCAGTCTGCTTTTCTGAAGTCTAGGGTTACACAGCACCATCTGCCAAGGAGCCAAAACACAGTGAAATGCAAACAAGGCACTGGTGAGACCTCATCTGGAATACTGTGTGCAGTTCTGGTCTCCCATGTTTAAGAAGGATGAATTCAAACTGGAACAGGTTCAGAGACGGGCTACTAGGATGATCCGAGGAATGGAAAACCTGTTTATGAAAGGAGACTCAAAGAGCTTGGCTTGTTTAGCCTAACCAAAAGAAGGTTGAGGGAGGATATGATTGATCTTTATAAATATATCAGATGGATAAATATTAGGGAGGGAGAGGAATTATTTAAGCTTAGTACCAATGTGGATACAAGAACAAATAGATATAAACTGGACACTAGGAAGTTTAGACTTGAAATTAGACGAAGGTTTCTAACCATTAGAGGAGTGAAGTTCTGGAACAGCCTTCCAAGGGGAGTAGCGGGGGCAAAAGACATATCTGGCTTTAAGACTAAGCTTGATAAATTTATGGAGAGGATGGTATGATGGGATAGCCTAATTTTAGGCAATTAATTTGGCAATTGATCTTTGATTATCAGCAGGTAAGTATGTCCAGTGGTCTGTGATGGGATGTTAGATGGGATGGGATCTGAGTTATTACAGAGAATTCTTTCCTGGGTGTTGGCTGGTGAGTCTTGCCCACATGCTCAGGGTTTAACTGATCACCATATTTGGGGTCGGGAAGGAATTTTCCTCCAGGGCAGATTGGCAGAGGCCCTGGAGGTTTTTTGCCTTCCTCTCCAGCGTGGGGCATGGGTCACTTGCTGGGGGATTCTCTGCAGCTTGAGGTCTTCAAACCACAATTTGAGGACTTCAGTAACTCAGACATAGGTTAGGGGTTTGTTGTTGAAGTGGATGGGTGAGATTCTGTGGCCTGCATTGTGCAGGAGGTCAGACTAGATGATCAGAATGGTCCCTTCTGACCTTGAAGTCTATGAGTCTGACTGTTGAAAGGCAGCCTTCATGCCCACTCTTTGCTATTCTGTGTCTCCTGTCTTGAAAGCATGGCTCTGTCTAGTCCTCCAGTGCCTCTGTTTCAACAAAAGGAGAAGAGGCAGCAAGCACTTTTATGATGATCCTCCACAATATGTTAATGCTATCTGTACTCAGAAAGCTAAAGCAAAGCATCTCTCTTGTGATGCATCCTGAATTGCAGGCTACCAGGATCTCAGATGGATAATGACTTTGCAAATTAGACACCTTAGTCCAAGGGTCCCCAATGCGGTGCCCGCAGGTGCCATGGCACCTGCCAGGGCATCTAAGTGCACCCATGTACTGGCTGGCAGACAAGCATCCGCCAAAATGCCGCTGAAAAGCAGTGTCATCCAGAGGCGGCGACGCCTCTGGATGATGCCGCTTGTCGGCGGCAATGCCTATTTACGTAGCCGCTTGTCGGCAGCATTTTGGAAGATGCTCGTCCGCCGCCACGGTCCTCCGTGGCTCGCAGACGAAAAAGGTTCGGGACCACTGCCTTAGTCTCTTAACCCGCACAGTTTTGACCTTAAGTGGCCAATCCAGGAATCTTCCTGCTGCTGTTTCTCTACCTCAATCCAGCATGCACCTCGCTGACCCAGCTTGTCTTCAGCAGTGCTGCTGCCACCACCTTCTCTGGATCCTGTTTCCCCTGCCTTCGGCTTGCTATAAGTATCCCCTAGAATTCAGAAGCCTTCCTTTCTAGTTCTGTCAATTCTCTGGTAGTTAGGGCAGTGGGAATATGTCTACACAACATTTTGGAGCGAGCCTGCCAGCCCAGGTCAACAGACTTGGGCTAGTGCAGCTGTGGCGGGCAAGCTTTCTAACAGTAGATGTGTAGACAGTGGTTTTGGAGTTGTGACTCAGGCTGTTGCTTGGACTTTGAACCCATAATGCTGTGTGAACATACCATAGAGGTGTTTTCTCCCAATTGCTGCTCAGTTTTTTTCTGATTGTGAGCACTTCACTTCTACAGCAGTCTTCAGAATCATACATCAGAATGCTACTATTTGTTGTGAGGTTAAATACATCAACACGCCCCACTGCAGCCACCTAGCGCTCACTCCCACTCCTTTCCTGCCTCCCCTCTGGGGTTTCCTGTTCTCCTAAATCTCATTTCCAGCTCTCTCCCTGGTTTACATTCCTTCAGTAGTTAAATATTGGTACGAGTGGCTCCCCCTCCTTGCAGTCCCTCTCTGGTAAGCACCTCTCAAAACCAGTGGCCCTCTTCTCAACAAGAGGAAATCTTGAAAATGAAATAGTAGGGAAATCATAAATTTGAATATGCACCTGTGATGTAGCACAGTGTATTTGCTTTCTGCTGTTTCAATAAACACAAAGACAACTGTTTGTTTTTTCTTAGGGGAATGTTTAATAATAATACCTAGCTCTTGTATAGCACTTTTGATTAGCAGATCTCAAAGCACTTTAAAGAAATCAGTATCTTTATCCTCATTTTACAGATGAGGAAAGTGAGGCACAGAGAGGGGCAGTGATTTGCCTAAATTCACCCAGCAGGTCAGTGGTAGACCTGGGAAATGAATCCATGTCTCCTGAGTTCCAGTCCAATGCTCTAACCACTGGGCCACACTGCCTTTCTAAATCATGTTTCAGATACAGCCCGACAGTCACACCCCAGAAGATTAAGTGATGGATACTTTCGTTTCCTCAGGAGGCTGTAGAACTCTTTAAGCCATAGAACTCTGTTCTCTGCCTTCCTTCCCTCATTCTAAACACCAAGTTCAGGATCCTAAGTCTCTCTGCCTCATTCCTCTTTCATGTGGTCAACGGAAACTGCTTTTTTTCCCTTCTTCTCAAGCTACTGGATAATGTTCTCAATCACATGTCTGCCTCACAGCTCCCCTCCTTTGCTACCATGTCTGATGGTCTCCCATAATGCAGCACAATGAAGACATGTGAACCACTTTTCTCTTCTGGTGACCTTTCAGTACCTGCCAACTTGCCTTTTGCTCCAGCTTCAAACTTTCCAGGAGAAGGAGAACTGATTCCCCAGCTGAAACTTCCATTCTTTTATCATAGGTGAATGGGGCTTGCAGTGCCCTTTCTCACACTCATAGGTGGGCATTACCTTTGGGCTTGCTCACCCCAGATTGTATTCTAAACACCTCATTTTTCAGTTCTCCCTGGCTGTAGCTTGAGATGCTTTCTCTTGGAATTGGGGAAAGGAGTTTTTATGTAATAGCTCCTTCCCTAATTCCACCTGATACCCAGGACTGTGGAGAAGGCAGTATCTATCCCATTTCCCCACAGGTAGCCCCAAGGACTCTGTTGTTGAGCTCCTAGACCTTTCTTGGAGCCCAGGTACTAGTCCCAACGAATTTGCCTGATTAGCTTCCTCCAGGGTCGAGTCCACTTTTTTTCCTGAGCCTCTAGGTCTGAAAGATAGTTTCACAGAGGGCTTGGCTACACTTACAAATTTGCAGCGCTGCAGCAGGGTGTGAAAACACACCCTCTGCAGCGCTGCAAATTGCGGCGCTACAAAGCGCCAGTGTAATCAAAGCCCCAGCGCTGGGAGCCGCGCTCCCAGCGCTGTCCGTTATTCCCCACAGGGAGCTGGAGTACGGACAGCGCTGGGAGAGTTTTCTCCCAGCGCTGGCGCTTTGACTACACTTAGCGCTTCAAAGCGCTGCCGCGGCCAGCGCTGCCGCAGCAGCGCTTTGAAGTTTAAGTGTAGCCATAGCCAGAGAGAGAGATTTCTGTGTCATGGATGCTAAAATGTTGATTACATAGCCACAAGTCTTCAAGCAAGAAGTTTAACCATATGTCTGGATGACCTCTTTTAACTGGTAAATGTGCAGACATACCATGCTTTTGTAGTGTTCCCTGCAACAAGTGTGTGCAGTTTTTTGTTTGGAGTCAAAAGTGCTTTGGATCCGCTTTCTCTGAATAGAGGTTTCGGCGGCCCTCTCTGGATTTCAGGTTTCAGTGCCATAATGTTTTTTTGGGAAACAATGGATTATGCAGAAGGAGGGAACTTCTCCCAGTGGAAACTGGAATTATTAAGAATTAATCTGGGAATAGTTTTGAGAGACACTTTATCTTTGAGGAATGTTAGAAAAGGGTATAAAGGGTAAATGGGATGACCAGGTAATAATAGATAGATTAGCCTGATAGAAGGATTTCCACTATACAGGAGTGGTATATGTAATCCTGTAAGTCCTTGAAGACAGAAATTACTTTTTTTTTTAAGGTGGAGATAGGGAGAAGGGGGACATGTCCCCCTCCCGTTAGTACACCTATGTATGCCACTAATGTGTAACTGATGATGTAAAGGAAAGAAGAAATGCATGGTGGAACGTATTGCAGAAATATAATTTAGAGGTAGAAACAAGGATTCCTTGTTACTCATCTTTAACAAGTAGGTAGTGCATGATGTTGTTCCAGTATTGTTTCTGATAAACTGCTTTCAGTCTTTCTCTTGTATTATGACTTTTTGGTTAGATCTGCCAGTATGATGATCTCTAATCCGGGGAGTTCATAATAAGACTCAGTAATGCTGAAATTGGCACATTTTATCTACAGCGGATTGCATATCATTAATTCTCGCCCCAAGATAAGGTCCAGCGAGGTATAAAAATGTTTCCTGAACATTTTTCATCATTGTTTTAAATTAGGGACACTGAAAACATTAAAATTATGTTAATATTCTGTTAGTTTGGATATTTACAGTGCTAAAAACACCCTAAAACATATAAATATCCAAAATGTGACTTTCAGATAACTTAATGACAGTGTAACTATTGTAACGTATGTTAGGGATAAAGTGTTCTGGACATCTCTTTATAGTTTTTGTTAGCAAATATTACTACTTCTGCCAGAAATGCACATTCATTTTGGTGTATAGTGGGTAAGCAGTTACGTTTTGGTGGTGTAATTTTTTCAAGATGATTAAAAGGACTCTTGCATGGAAAATACAAATAATTCTCTAACTTAATCGCTGAACATTAGAAACTGTGGTTTTGTATGTAGAGATATTCTGATCTTGGGGCTGTTATTGCATGACAGGAGCATCAAAGGCTTTTTAAAAATATAATTATTGTAACTTGTATTCAAACTTCCAATTGGTACTTCAGTGCACACTTGAATCCATAATATTGTTTTTGTGATACCTCACAAATATGAACACTTGAAAACTATCTGTGAGCCTCTGTTAGATTTTTGTTTTACTACTGCACATTTTGAGAGCACTCCTTTTGATTTTAAAAAATTGAGAGACTTAAGGTTTTTAAACAATTCATTATGTATTTGTTTTTCATTGTTTGTAATAGCTCCCTAGAAGCATATAATTTTTTCTTACAAGAGTTCTTTTTGTGCTGAAATGTTGACTTTTCTGTATATTTATAATTGAATTTGAAAGGAACCTGGCATCTGTTTTTCTGGTTTGTGCAACAATAAGGTCAACGTAGGTATGGAAATAGCTTGTGCTCCCTCTGCTGTTAGTAAAAGATTCCTGTTGTAGGTCATGCATGTTGTGGTTCTTGTTTAAAAGAAATGCAGTACACAGATGGTACATGGTTTTGTAACTCTGTTAGATTGTAATAGTACTAACTACTTGAATTTACCTTTAACTTTCATGCATGTTAAATGTTTAGTAAAGGTTTTGCAAGCGTCTTAGCAGCTGCTATCCAGTCCAGTGTTAACATCATTGTTTTATGGCTGTAACCTGACCCTACTTATGCTGAAAAAATTGAAGTCTTGAATTTTCCTGTCAGCTACTCATCCCTTCCCCATTTGAAAGAAACCCTCTCATCCAAATTTGAAAAAAATCAAGATAGCAGTAGATTCCTTATCTTTTGTGAATCCACAGTGATTCAAGAATTATCTTTGTGACCTGTCTAGACAGAGCCCGTCTCCCTTATTCTTCCGTCTGTTCAGTGCCACTTTAACTGTCACAGAAGTTCACAGTAGAGCCAAAACTACGATTCTGGAGATGATCCAGTGGGCTTGAGAAATCCCCAAAAGCCTGAGTCTCAGGCCAAAATCCTTATGTTAGGTCTGAAGTAGTAACCCATACTGTTTCAGTGTAAATAGTGCTGTCCCTTCCCATTGCTGGTGTCCTTAATTGCTTTGGACAATTGTAAGTAAAGCTGAATGAAACAAAGGCATGTAATCCAACAGCTTTATGTGTGGAATGATTATGCATTCCTCTGTAGCATGGGATGAACGTGTCTAAAATAAACTGAACAAAATTTTGAATTAAAATGAAGTAATAACTTATTAGTAGTAGTAATCTTTATTAAAACATCTTTAATTTATTTTAACAATCATGTAATAGAATCTGATTTACTGGGAGTGGCATTTAATTAATTTAATTCAATTTAGAGAGTTAACACTATTACATATTAGTAGAGAAAATTACCTCTGAACAGTCATTTCTCATTGGTGACATGCAATAAGTTAATTTAGCTCAGAGTTCCTTTGGGTGCATTGTGAGTTTTGCTCTGAAAGTTGCTATGGTGACAGCCTGATCAACCAAGAGCTGTCAACTAAACAACAAATAGAACAGCTCTGCTTTGCACAGTGTCTCCACTGCTGTAAACACTGACAAATGGGTACTGTTTGCTCTATGCCTTATTCTAGTCTCAGCATAGTATTTTTAGTGAACCTGCTTGTTGAAATCTTTTATAGATGCCAAAGTTGCGTTGGAAGAACTAGTGAAAAAGCTTCTTAAGGAATGCCTCGTCATTTAGCAGACCTGCTGTGCAGAAGCATTTTCACTGAGAAGGTTTTCTTTCTGATTCTTTTCAACAAATTGAACTGAGCTTCATTGATTTCAGCTCAGTCCCAGTTCAATGATTGCAAAATGGCCATCAGAATTAGTGTGCTTTTTCTTTAGAGAACTTTCATGCAGCATTTGTGAGCTATCTGGAAACTGCTGGAACTGCTTTTGGTGTGTTCCTGAATAATTTACGACCTGCTTCTCATATATGTCATTAATGTATGCTGGCTCTGCAGACATAAAAAATCTGTTTGGCTTTAGCTGAATTAATGAGGAGAGTACTTCTGATCCTGTATCAGCCAGGGTTTCAATGTTAGGCCCTTAAACTCCTCTGTTCAAAACAAAAACTACATAGAGAGGCTGGCTTTTGTAAAACTAGCAAAGGACAATTGCTTATGTATTTGGGGCATTTTAAAAAGTGTTAAATATTAAGAGTATTAACAGATCTGAAAGAAAATAATTATAAGTTCTGTATGTTTTCTTTTATAATTCAGTGTAGGGAAATGGAGGTTTGCCTTCTCAAGTATAGGAAGTAATTGTTTACTTACAAGATTTTTTAGATAGAGCATAATTTATACTACAGTGCATCCCAACACTAAACATTAGAACTAAATATTGTAATCTATAGCAAAACTTTAGTTGAAATGGACTGCTTGTGTGACTAATGGTTTGTGGGATCAAGATTATAGTTTATAATGTCAGATTTAATTAATACATCTAAACTTCCACCAAAGTTTCATGGTTTGGTATAGATCACATATAGAAAGGTAACGGATATTTTCAGAGAAGTCAACGTTGTATAATAGCTGTTAGGATATGAAGATTATCAGTAAACAAAGCAATATTAATGCTTTTACTACCAAAAGATTAATTTCAAAATTAGGAAGGAAAGTTTTTAAATGATCATTTTGAAGACTTGTTTTTTGCATAAAATCATATTACTTCAGAAGACAAAGAAAAACATTTTTTTGCATTGTCAAAATCAAAAAGTAAATATTTAAATCTGTCCCCAAATTCTCAAATTTATTTAGAAAAATTTCTGCAATAGTATGTATTAGAAACATTTGGTCTTTCAGAGAATGAAATAATTGTGCTTTGTGTTGACTGGGTACATGCATACATCTGGGGTGAAATTTTACTTTTTATTTTCAGATTTTACTCAGCCTACCCTTATTTGGGGGTGGAAGTAAAAAATAGCTATGCATATTAATTTTTCAGCAGTGGAAGACACCTGAAGGAGGATGCAGGTCATCAATTATAGCCTTCAACCATTGAGGCAGTAACATACAAGATTTTTCCCCTAGTGACCCAGCCTGAGTCTCAGAAAAGCCTTCTCTTATGGTGAAGGGTGAGTGTAGAGTTGTACAATAATTTCTGCTTCCTGCAGCTGCTTCATCTTAAACATTATGGCTGGGCCACAAAATTATTAGTTTAGTATTTCTGTGGAATATATATTCCCATAAACGTACATGATACTAGGGGCTTGATCTTGCATGTATTTAAGGACATGGATAATTTTATTTACATGAATATCCCCTCTGAAGTTAGTAGAGCTACTCCATATGAGTAGTTAAGTTTTTTTTTCCATGGTTGGATTCATAAATAGGACAGTGTGCCTCTGCAATCTACAATCCATAAACTACGGACAGATATTTAATGGCGATATCCTCCTTTTAAGCATCAGTAATTAAAAAAAAATTAAATAGAAACTGAAAATAATTGGAGTGGCCAGACAGGTAAACCAGAGTCATCAAACAGTTAAGAGGAAAAGGAAATACAAAACAGATGCATTGTAATACTTACAGACTTAGCAAACAGTACTCACAAATCTAATGCCCTGCAAGTGGAGCTACAGTACAAGTCTGAGTCTTCCATTTTGACCACTGCTCATTTATGAAATACTTTTAATTATAGTAGTCCTTAAATTCCAGGCCTGGAAACTGTGCTCCTTTTCCTGTAACATGAGCAAAGCTTTCTTGGTTTGTGTACCATTTTATCCTCCCAATGACCACTAACCTGTCTTGCACCATTACCTTACTGATATGTTGTTCAACTGAAACATTTTGTTTTTGGACACACAATTTTAGCTCAGTAGTTAGAACGCTTACCTGTGAGGTGGGAGACCTGGGTTCATTTCTCCCTTCTGCCTGAAGTGATGATGAGTTTTGAACTTGGGTCTCCCTCCTCTCATGTGGGGCTATTGGTTTATTCTGGGTTTGAGCTCTCTCACTCTCCTGTTGAAGCTGTTCCACATTTTATAAATAATTAAATAGCCAAAGGGCCAAAGAGAGAGTGAATGAGAGTGGCTGTAGCCTGGTGGTTAGGGCAGTCACCTGGGATGTGGGAGACTTAAGATCAAGTCCCATCTCCAATAATTATTTAATTAGTTATACTGAGTGGGACAGCTTCAACAGGAGAGAGACCTGTCCAAGAATTCTCCATAGCCCAGTGGTTTAAGGCATTCTTTTGTAATGTAAGAGACTCAAGTTCACATCCCTGCTCTAAATCAGGCAGACTGGAGAATTAAACCTGGGTCTCCCACATCTCAGTTGAGTTCCCTAACGAGTGGGATAAAAGTTATAAGGTGGCATGAGAGACACCACTATGAGGATGACATTTTGGCTCAACCAAAATGGCATTTTTTTGGGCGAATAAACTGTCCTCCCACCACCTCAATTTGCCCAGTTCTAAGTGTTTCATCATAACTAACACCTGAATAGATTATTTTCAGACAGAAGTGGGTTTTTTAAAAGTTGGTGTCCCTTTACAATATTCAGCTGCGTATGTATTTGAAATGAGCAGCCTTTGCTTTCCATTATGCCCTTCATGTTCCCAGTTTAATAGACTTTCTACTCTAGCTTCAAAACTCAGTTGCCTTTTGATCTGTAGTTAGGTAGTTCAGAGGGTTGGTAACTTTAGAAAAATTAATTCTAATATGGCAGTGGAGTGATGCAGTGTTTTTGTAGTCACCCATCACTTCCAAAGGCAGAGAGAGGCGTGTTTCTGTGGAGTTCCTTGCTTCTATCAGCATAAAGTATGAGAGCTTCAAGTTAACCTCTAACCTGCTAATCCACCAGACTGCCCCAGGTTATTCATTTAAAAGAAAAGCTAGTCTTGAGATTTTTTTCATGTAAACTCTAAACTATAGATCCAGTAGTGTCCCACATTCTAATGTAATTTTAGTCTCTTGATGTAGACAATAGAAATGATGAGTATAACAAAGTATTATCTCTTTATAAATAAATGTGTTGATTGCTTTGAACTGAATTTTCAAATAACTTTATACAGGTGTGTTATGATGCAGTTGAGACGTTTTCTACTGTAAATAATACTTAGCTTTCAAGCTGCAGTTAGAAGTGAAATAATTATTATTGAAGAAAAGACAATTTGATCGAGCTAATGACTTTTTAGCACCCTTTGTGAATTTGATAAAAATGCATTTCCTTTGAAATAGAAAATGTTATGCAAACATTGCATACCCTTTGCTCAAAATTGCCTTTACTTTTTTGCTTTTTACTATCAATTTAAAAGAAAATGATTTACCTGTCTTCTGTATGATGCCTGTACTAAAGGTACACCATCATTTTCAAATCAAGGATTCCATTCCTGATTCTGCCACAAACTTAATATGTGACAGTGGGCCAAGTCATATAATAATAGGAGATATACCAATCTCCTAGAACTGGAAGGGACCTTGAAAGGTCATCGAGTCCAGCCCCTTGCCTTCACTAGCAGGTACAAGTACTGATTTTTGCCCCAGATCCGTAAGTGCCCCCCTCAAGGATTGAATGCACAACCCTGGGTTTAGCAGGCCAATGCTCAAACCACTGAGCTATCTTTCTCAGCAATCCTAGTAGGGGGCAACTGGTGTCTCAACCACAATGTGAAATAGAACTCTGAGCCAGCTCCTTGTCTTCGCTAGCCCTCCCCAAATCTGTCCAGCACTTTCCACAGGGCTTTGTGATTGACAGAGTCAAAGGCCTTTGTCAAATCGATGAAAGCCATGTACAGGTCCTGATTTTGATCCCGAGACTTTTCCTGGATTTGGTGGGCAATGAAGCTCATGTCAGTTTTCCCGCGGGATGGTCTAAAACCGCACTGAGATTCCGGCAATATTTCTTCAACAAGGGGAAGTAATCGGTTAAAGAAGATACAGGCAAGAATTTTCCCTGCTGTAGATAGCAAGGCAATGACTGAATAGTTTCCATACTCCGACTTATCAGTGTTAATGTTTCTCAAGTCTTCTGGAATTTCTCATTATACCAGATATGACGAAAAGTTTGTGGAGCTTCCTTACCAGTTCTTCACCTCCAACTTGTAGACTTCAGCTAGTATGCTATCTGGCCCCGCTGCCTTGTTGTTCTTAGTTTGCATAATGTCTCGTGTTATCTCTTGCTGTCCTCTCCCCCTCCGCCCCTCAAAGACATTTTTTTTCGTGGTGGTGAGGTATAGATTCGATAGTGGCATCAGAGACAGTTGACTCACGATTCAGGAGTAACTCAGAATGCTCCTTCCATCTGGCTTTAATGACTTTGCTGGCCTTAAAATACGTTCACCCATCTTGAGCTCGGAGAGGTGTGAGTCCATGGAAGCATGGACCATAAATGGCCCTTATTGCCTGGAAAAAACCTCATGTCATGTTTATCAGCATAAAGCTCTATCTACATGGCCTTTTCTCGCCACCACTTATTTTTGATGTCATGCATTTTCCTTTGGGCTTCAGCCTTGAGTTGCTTGTATGACTTTTTTTCTGCTCATGTGATATGTCGTTTTGCCACATGGAATAAGCTTTTCTTTTCTGGTCGAGCAGGCTCTGAATCTCAGCATCGTTCTCCTCAAACCAGTATTGGTGATGGCAGGTGACATAGCCAATGAACTCAGCACATGCGGAGAGAATGGCAGTCTTTAATCTCTTCCAGAAATGTTCATTATCATCAGCTGTTGTAGGCATAGCGGCAAACTTCTCTTGGAGACACTGTTGAAGCTTCTCCTGAGTCGTCATATCTTCAAGGGACTTGACATGAAATTTCTTTTGTACTGACAATAACATAATCTAACAACAATGTAGTCAAGAAGGTGCCAGTGCCTGGAGTGAGGGCATCTCCAAGTGGTCTTATACTTCTCACTTTGTCTAAAGAGGGTGTTTGTGATGACCAGGCCATGTTCTACGCATTTGCTCAGGAGGGGGATGCCGTTGGAGTTAGCCTTTTCTACGCCTTCTTTTCTGATAGTGCCATTCCAGAGATCTGACTCCCGCCCAACTCTAGCATTAAAATCTCCAAGGAGAATGATCTTTTCCTCCTTGGGAATGTTGGGCAAGATCTGTATAGAATTGTTCCTTGATATCCTCAATAGAATCAAGCGTTGGGACATATGAATTGATGAGAGCAGCAGAGAGTCTCTATAGTAGCTGCAGAATTGCACCACTGCCTCAGTCCAGGTGCCAGATGATCGCTTTTATGCTAATTACTGCTGCCTACATGCAGATTCATGGCTAGGGACTGCCAGCTTCACTAATCCTGTCTCCATCACCACTAGTCAATTGCTGCAGGGCTTGGAAGGTTGGAAAGATGTTATTTCCCATAGTAGAAGCCTGCACATGTTTTGTTTTTGTTTTTAATGTGGGGAAACCGGTGCATCTACAGCAACCACACGATCATGACAAGTTGGAGGTCTGGAGCCTAGTGGCAGGGAAAGTCTGAGATGACTGGAGATCTCCAGCTTGCTGCAGCCTTCATCCACTTTCACAGCCGTTGAGATCCAAGGACCCTCTTCCACCTGATCTACCGTTGAGGACTTGGGGGATTGGACCGTTCTTTGTTTGGGACCTCCCCTCTGACCTGTTCGCCTTGGGAGACCCTATCAGGAACAAAGCTCCTGATAACTTAGCTCTGAGGATCATTGGAACTTGCAAGCCCCTTCACTACAACAAGGTGACTGTCCCCAAAGAGATGTAACCACATTTGAAATACAGATACATAGTCAATATTCATAACTTCAGATCCAAAAAAGATACAGCATACAAATATTCAGCAAATCAGAACTGTTCAATGACACCTTACATGACCCATCTTGTACAAAATGCACAATTATGCCATAATCATATCATAATATTACTATGATGAACATATGGCGTAATCACACACACACACCAGTCTTTGCCTCCCCAGCAGGGTTCTAGGACCCAGGTCCTGAGTGCTTATTGATCCTAGACAGGCTGATTTGTGTGTCAGAGCCCAGGCTTAATGTGTAGTGTAGACATACCCTGAGAAGTTGAAGGGAAGGGAAAGGGAGGAGAGAGAATGGAGATAAAAGGTCATGCCTGATCTTGAGATTTTTCTCTTTGAAGAAATCAGTGGGAGCTTGTGTGGAAGGTGGCAAATAAGTGGCTGGCATTGAAAGCATGGGAGTTAGGGTGGAGGAGATGCTTTGCTAGGAAAACTGCACAATTAAAGGAGGAGACAACAAATATGTAGTAGAGAAAGTCATCCTTGTCATGAGTTTTCTGCCAGAGATGACCGTGAGCAGAGGAAGCAGATGTTGATGGTTTACAATGCAGACCTTACAATGGGAAAGAGGGGAAAAGGAGTTGAGGATAGAACGGAGCGTATCAGTAGCTATGTCCATAGGAGAAAAGGAAGGGCAGGGAAGGAGGGGGACTGAAAACAGAAGAGAAGTCACTGGCATTGATGGATTGGAAGTCACAGAAGGACCAGTTGTTGAGGTGAAAGGCAGGAACAGATACTCTGTTACAAGATAATGAGACTTGAAAGATGTGGAGGATCACCAGTCAGTTATATTTATGTGTAAGGCTGCGATTTAGTCACGGAGGTCGCAGTAGTCACAGAATCCATGACTTCCAGCAGCTTCTGTGACTTCAATCTGCGGTGGTCAGGAGCTGCAGGGTCCCCCGCCGCCCTCTGGGGCAGGAAGCTGTAGGGTACCGCCGCCGCCTCTGGCGGCCCCTGGAGCTCCCAACTGCCGGCAGTGGGGGTACCCTGCAGTTCCCACCCGCCGGCAGCAGCAAGGAACCCCCTAGCTCCTGGTGGGCAGCGGCGGGAAACTCTCGGCTGCAGGGGGTGGCAGGGAAACCCACCAGCTCCTGGCCATTGCTGGGGATGGTGGGCACTCCATCTGCTATGGAGGAACCCAAGCTCCTGGCCCCTGCAGGTGGTGGGGAACCTCCAGCCCCTGTGGGCAGCGGGGGATGCCCGGAGCTGTAGGTGGCAGGGATACCTCGCAGTCCCCAACTGGTACAGGCAGCTCCTAGCCCCTGCAGCTGCCCGGTTTGAAGTAGTGTGGGGATCCACAGATCCCCAATTTGTTCAGGGTTCTGTGAATTTTGTCATGGCTTCTGTGAATTTTTCTGTTTTGCCTGTGACGTGTCCATGACTTTTACTAAAAATATCCATGACAAAATCTTAGCTTTATTTATCTGTGCTCAGTTATCATGCATTCCTAGATATATTCAGCCTGTAGCATGCTCCTGATTTGCCAACGTATGTTCACCCAATACCTCATCTCTCCTGGTACACCACTCCTCCGAGTCGTAGCTCATCTGAAATACTATGCTCATTTTGGAAATTTCATTTCTCCACGATTGTTTTAAAAAGTATTGTGTGCAATGTTTCCTAATGTATGGAGTATTGGTGCAAAGATCTTGAATGTTTTTGCACTCTCTATGTTGTTTCATTAACAACTGATGAGGGCTTCAGTTTAAAATACTCTGTTAATTGAAACAGACATCCTCTACTCCTGAGGGCATTCTGCGCCAAAAAAAAATAAATTCTGGGCATATTATTTTAAAATTCTGCAAAGTTCTGCAAATTTTATTTGTCAAATAAATGTGGAAGCTCCAGCACAGCATTGGGGAGCACAGGCCACTGGCTGCATAGAGGTGGTAGATCACTGTGCAGCCTCCCCCTCCCCACCCGGGGACACGGACTCAGCAGTGAGGCTGCACCCAACCCTGACACAGCGCAAGGGCCGGGCCTGCCCCAGAAACATCCAGGATCCTGCTCCACAATGCCAGGTGTAGGCAGACAGCCTCAGTAAGGCAGGATCCAACTGTGTAGCGACTTAATCGGCGTTGGTATCAAGGTGCGGGTTGAGAGGGTTCTGTGTGGGGCAATCTGGGTGCGGACAGCTCAGTGGGGGATCTGGATGTACAGGAGCTTGTTGTGGGGGTTCTGGGTGCAATGGTAATGGACTCTGCAGGGGGGATTAGGTGAAGGTGGTTGGGGCTCAGCAGGGTGGGTCTGGGTATGGGGGGAATAGAGCCTAGAAGGGGGGTCTGGGTGTGGGGGCTCATTGGGGGGTCCAGATGCTGGGGGATTGGGGCTCAGTGGGGTGGTGATCCAGGTGCAGCTGGTTGGGACTCAGTGGGGTGGGGATCCGGGTGGCTCGTCGGGGTGGTCCAGGTACAGGAGGAACGGGGCTTATGGGGGGGGGGGAGTGAGACTCGACAAGAAGGTCTGGTTATGAGGAAGTCTGGTTGCACGGGCGGGTTGGGCAGATGGGGGAGCAGCTCCCTGTACAGGGATCCCTCCCCATGCAGCTGAAGAGTGATAGGTGCAGGAAGCAGGGGGTGGGTGTGGGGGAGTTTGCATAACTTCCTGCAGCTGGGAGAGAAATCTGGGGATGAGTCTGACCTGGCCCCTGATGCCATGCAGGAGAAGAGGAAGTCCTGTCCTCTGCAGCCCAGCTGGGACTAGCAGATGAGCCCAGCTAGGAGCCGCCATCCGGGTCTTCCCCAGTCCCGCCTCCTGCCCCACAGTGTTTTACCTGTCTGCTGGCTGCCCTGGGCACTTGAAACATACTGCTGGGCAGGGTCACATGACTGCTCTTGGGGCTTCCCTGTCAAAAAGTCATTTTTCTGTGGGGAAGCAACAGAAACTTTGGGGGACATAAATTCTGCGCGTGTGCAGTGGTGCACAATGCCCCAAGGGGTAATCCTCCTGTGGTTGTGAAGATAAGCAAAGTCCTTATTTTTTTTAAATATTTGACTTTGAAACTTATTTTCTTTCCATTTCTGTACAGTACTTTAATTTTAGGGATATTTGCTTTAAGCAAATGGCATAGAATGATATATTTTACAGATACTTCAAATAAGTCTATTGAAAACACTTCTGTTTTTATACAGGTGCTGTTACTTAGTTTTATGAGTTCTCTGTATATTTTTTCAGACCTTCAGGGTTTTTATTAACAAGCTGTCAAATACCCAAAAGTTAGCATGACCATTTTATATAATGTAGTTATCATGTTAGTAAAAAGTCTTTACATTATTAATGCAGTGCTCTGTACTGATGTCAGAAGAAGGTGAAATCTGAAAAGGACATCATAAAAAGTAGGCTTCAAAACAGTATTTAAAAAGCTCTGACAAACTGAAGTTGAATAAGAAGACATTTAAGCACACATTGAAACGAGAAGGGATTAAAAGACTGGGATGGAGACCCTGTAATAAAAATGGATAGGCTAGGAAGATGAGACTTAGTGTTCTGGGGAAATGCACTTTTGTCTAACCATTGAATAATATGCTAAAAGTGTATATAAATGAAGGCAGTATCTTCATCTTGGGGTCCTCATAGCAAGAGCCAAACCATTGTTTGACTTTCTGTAATTTCTTACACCATCTGCAGGGTTTCCCAAGAGTGGAGCCCAGACAAACTATCCAAAGTATGTATTGTAAAATATAGGAGAACAGGAAATGTGAAAAACACTGATTAAATTACTTATTTCTGGTACTGTCTTAGACTGAAAGTCTGTTCCAGTCTTATTTCATGGAATTATAGCCTCATATACAAAGGTTGGAGTGCATTAAACCTTGTCTGCAGATGTAGAGGGTCCTCTTGGAGCAGAACCATTCCAGTGTTCAAACTGAAGGTGAGCAACAAGGTGAATAGAGCCTATAGAGAGGGTGTGGTGATGTGTTCCATGGCGTGAGAGTCAAGGAGTCTTCCCAGCTTTGAAGACACAGTGTGCTTGGAGAAGGATTTGGGTTTAAGGGTCAAAGCCTGGTCTCACTTAAGTCAAAAACTCCCATTGATTTGTTAGCAACCAGATTTTGGTACTGAAATTTGTGCCCATTTCCATAAGGACAGTTATTGATGAGATAGAGGGAACTGTAGGAAGTGCGCTCCCTAGGGAAGCTGTGTGGCTTAGCTGATATGGCATTGGACTGAGACATGGGTTCTGTCCCTGGTTCGGCCAGTGGCCTGCTGGGTGACTGTGGGTAAGTCCCTTCACCTCTGTACTTCAGTTTCCCCTCCTTTGAAATAGGGATAATGATACTGATCTTTGTAAAGTGCTTTGGGATCTACTGATGGAAAAGCCCTATGTTAGGGCTAGGTGATATTTTAAAACTGAGTTAAAAGGAAACACATGTAAGTTCAGACCTCCCATAGCAGCCATGGTTCCATATGGTCTAACAAGATTTATATAGATAGTGCTATAATAGCATCTCTGGGGATCCAGAAAGATGCAGAAATAATAGATTTTTAAAAAGCCTAGTTTTGAGAGCAGCTGTTAATGTCAATATAGGAATGAAGCCTTAAGAACAGAATGTTTAGTGCTCTCAAAATTGGAAAATACACCTCTACTCCAATATAACGCTGTCTTTGGGAGCCAAAAAATCTTACTGTGTTAGGTGAAACCGCATTATATTGAACTTGCTTTGATCCTCTGGAGCGCACAGCCCCCCGCCCCCCCGAGCGCTGCTTTTCCGCATTATATCCGAATTTGTGTTATATCAGGTCACGTTATATCAGGTTAGAGGTGTATAATCAAATTAAATACTATTCTCAGTTTTCTTGAATTTTATGTGCTTCTGGGAGGTTAAGAAAGGAAGATTAAAATAAAATATTTAATTTGTAAATACTAATGTGCAAGTCTCACTCTTGGGAATGTGATTTGTGACATGCTCATCACTGTGGGACCAATAAGTTATCAAGGTTTCCTCATAAAATGTTGGTTTCCAAGTGATGGCAATAAAATATTTCTGGATGACATAATTGCAAAGGAACTTTTCCAGTATCAAAATTGGGAATTATTTTTGTCTGAATCAACAGCCACTCAATAGATAGAAAATAAATTTCACTGTTTTATGATATATCCATTTATGATGGTTATCTACCAACTGATCATATGCCTGAATATGTGAGATTCTAAGATAAATCATGTTCACACCTTGAGGAAGCCCATGAAATGTATTCATATGAGCAGAGCAGACTACTGCATTTGTCTTTAGAATACATGGACTGCAGATAGGGCTTTGGAAGGTACTGCAGTATAGATATTACACAAAACTAGAAACATTTAATTCTAGGCTGAAGAGCTGCTTCAGCCAACTAATATATTGTTTAGGCAACACTTCTTTAAAAAATCACTCACCTACAATGAGTAGGAATTTTTCCTGGATGAGTGTCATCCACTTCTATAGAACCAAAACTGTCATTAAAAAAGAAAAAAAAAGTTTGAAGACAGCTTTTCAAATGTGAACTAGGTATAAACCGATGCAGTGCTGACTTGTAAATCTGCACACAGAGCTCCAGTGCGCTGCCCCCCGCCCCCAAATGGAGCAGAGTGAAAATAGACCAGAATGTTGTCATTTTTTACTGCTGCTATTGGGTATGCTGTATGTAACAGTGAAATAGGTAAAGATCACGTTCTGCTGTGACTTAGGAAAGTTAGTTAAGAGCAACAGCAAACTGGAGCTGTTCTTGTTGGAAGAGGATCCCAAAACTGAGATTGCGGAGAAGGATTACCAGAATCACCTACCATTGTCCTTGTCACAGCAAAGAGAAGGCTCTGGAATGGGGATAAAGGAACAGAGTATGCCCTTTGGAAATTTATCGTATACCGGCTACCTGCAGGTTACAGAAAATTGAGCCACTGAATATGGTACATGGACATCATCCTATTAGAAAACCCAACAATTGGGTAAGGGGAAGTACATGTTTTTTTCATTGCCATTTCCTGTGGGATGTTGGGCTCCTGATCTTCATTTATGCATCGTATTCAGTAGTCTGGTTGAGTACCTGGTAAATTTTTCAAGCTCCATATATGTATAAGGGGCTACAAGAGTGGGCTGAGGGTGAGTGGTGAAGGGTTACCCTGATATAGGTTGGGGAGAGTGGGGGAAATTAGTAGGGAAGAAGCCTGGTGCAAGGAAAGATTTGGGAGAATGAAAAGAAAATAAAGGAAAGAGGTAGAGCACACATAAGGAACAAAAGAAAAAAGATATAAGGAGGTGAGGGTGGAGAATGAACAAGAGGAAGTTGTCATTGACCCAAGAGAGACATAAATTACGTTTTTAAATATAATATATTTTTTATTGGACCAACTTGTGTTGGTGAAAAAGATGACAAGCTTTCGAGCTACACAGAGCTGCTCTTCAGGTTTTGTCAAATAGAAAATTGATTGACAATATCTTAAATGCAATGTGCAGTAAACCGCACAGAACTGATTTGTTCCTTTAAATATTAAGGGGTACAGCTTTGGGGGTTATGGTGATGCAAACATATTCCGTTTTATTTTATTTTTAACCCTGGCTAGTAGGTTTAGTTGTCAAAGTGTAGTTGTTGGGTAAATTTTTTAAGCCCGGTTACTAGGCAATTTCTTAAGTCATTGTTTAAAGTTCTTTCTCTTGTGAACCAACTTGTTTCATTGTCAATGTCAAACTGAAATTCATTGTTACATCTGATAGATTTTTAAGGAGAAAAGCATGTGTGTGTTCAGGTGAGAAGGAGAGGGGGAAGGATGACTTTTTGTGTACCATCATTGGGTATTACATCATAAGCTAACAGTTTTGCTGAAATACCTTTACTTTTGCCAGTAGATGTCACTGTGGTGAAAAACATCAGAGCTCAGTAGACAAAGGAGATAATTTGCTAAATGAAAATTCACCATTTAAAAGTGGATTGGAGGAAAAATATTTTTTTTTCTGTACGAATTTTTTGCAGCAATTAAAAATGAATGTTATTACTTATCAGAGCATCTGTGCTTTTGACCTAGAATTTTTATTTCTCAGCTGAGTTGGGTAAGCTCTTGCATTTGTATCTGGTTCCAGGAGGCGGTACTTATGTATGAGCATGCTAATATTCTCTGTTTTATCAAAAAGGCGTTTACTGTTTCAAGGTTGCTTTAATAACGTCTGTTTCTCTGCGCAGCGTACATGTGCAGGGATTTGGACATCAAGAAAGTGGCTTCATTAAGGTTGTTTTTGGAGTGGGGAGCAAGATGGGGAAAAAAATTGCCCGAATGATTGGCTGGGAGAATAGCTCTGAATTATGGGATCCATCTGTTTCCTGTAATGAATTCATAAACCCATCAAACAATGACCCGAATGAATTGCGGAAGAAAAATAATAATACATTGGCATGATATGTTTAACGTAGTGAGGCACTGGCATTGTATAATCAAAAATTCTTCTCACATACAATAGTTTGTAGTGGAGCTGCTGTGTTTAATAGAAGCTGTAAATAAATCCTGTCATAGTAGAAGCCAAGAATGCATTTCTGGTTTTAACTATTCCTGTTCCAGAATGCCTTGGGGGGGGGGGGGGGGAAGGTATTACAAATGCCAGTTTGGGCAACTGGGGGCCGTGGGTGTAGAATTCTGTAGCATAGTGGAATGTTAATGATCCTGCTATAAATCGGTATTTTGTGGTTTAACCAGTTTCTGTCATTTATTCATATTCTTTCCTTATGTCACACAAATGTACTTAAACTGTTGTACTAATTGAAATCTGGTAGACTGATCCTATTTATTACATCAGTTCAGTGGCTTATAATGCTTTTTAGTATAGTTGGGCTTCCTCAGAGATTGTAATCATTAAAAAGCATATGCAGTAATTATTGAATTTGTGTAAAATTGAATCAGGACATTTAGATACCAGTTAGTATCGAGTAATTATTACTAGAAAGCAATTTTTTAGTATGTGAAGATTTTAGTATGTAGTAGAATGGTGGCTCTCAAACTTTTTTTTTGTGGACAACTTGAAAATTGCTGAGGGTTTTGGCAGACCACTTAATGAACTTTCCAAATGTTGTTTGTACCATTAGCTAACTATTGTAAAGTGCTTTGGATAAAAGCGCTATATTAAAAAAGAAGTAGTAGTAATTAATTTTTTTGTTCTACAAATAATAGCACACAACTCATATTTTAATATCAGTAATCTTACCTTTCTGTTGCGATGGATGTGCCCTCCCTCCCCCACAATGGCAGCCACAGAGCTGAGGCTGGGAAGGAGGGAGGTCTCTCCCTCTCTCCACAACCTCAGCAGCCTCCGAGCTGGGGCTGGGAAGGAGGGCTGTCTCTCTCCGGTATCCGCAGCCCTGGACCTGGGGAAAGTTGCCTCTTTCTCTGGCTGCTGCAGCCCTGTACATCCCAAATTCCCCCCACCCCTTCTTCTCACCCCATTGCCCCCTCCCACCTACCCCTATCCCCCCCTCCCCCCAAGGATACCACCTCACCTTACATGTGCATCTTCTCCAGGGTCTAGGCACCTAATTAGTGGAGCCACTAGTTAGGTGGGTGGCCCTTCATTCTCTCGTGTGCGGCTGCCCAGGTGCGAACCTTAGCGGGAACTGTCTGCGGACCACCTGAATGGAGCTCGCGGACCACAGTTTGAGTACCTCTGTAGTAGAAGATAAAGCTACATCACACAAATCTAAAGTGCTGGCAATATTTTCTTGTATTTTTTAAAAACATGCTTGTTTTTGTGTTTGGCAGAATTCTTCCATTTATCTCTTCAATGAAGTTTTAAAATTGAGTTATTTAAGAGCACAGTATTATATATTATCATTTTAAAAAAAACCCAATATATTAACTTTAGAAAAGATGGCTTGTGGTGGTATAAATGACATCATGAAAAGGCTAGACTTAATTTTCTGTATTTCAAACAGTTGATCAAATGACAACAGCTGTGAAAGTATAATACCTTCCAGTGAACAGTTTGACAGGCAGCTTCTTCTGGTGCTGGCAAGGTCTCTCTATAGCAGGGGTCCCCAACACGGTGCGCATGGGTGCCATGGCACCTTCCGGGGCACCTAAGTGCGCCCGCATACTGGCTTGCGGACGAGTATCTGCCGAAATGCTGCCGTCAAGCTGTGTCATCCAGAGGCATCGCCGCTGAAATGCTGCAGTTTTTCGGCAGTATTTCAGCTGCGACGCCTCTGGATGACACTGCTTGTCCGCGGCATTTCGGCGGCGATGCCTATTGACGTTGCCGCTCGTCGGCAGAATTTCAGCGGATGCTCATCCGCCATCATGGTCCTCCGTGACTCGTTGTCTGGCGCATGCAAGACGAAAAAGGTTGGGGACCACTGCTCTATAGATTGGCCCTTGTGGCTGATTAAATGTATGGTGCAACAATGCTTCCATGTTCTAGTCAGCCTCCACTGTCCACAAACATCGCCATGTTGTATGAAGAAGAATGCTCTCTGGTATGCTTTCAGCCTAAGGTTTGCTAAAATAGTGTGCCTTTGTACATTGTTGGTACATTTTGCAAAGAGCATCCATCATTTCATATATGTGCCTGTTGGATCAAGGAAGGTGCTTTCATGACATTTTATACGGTAGTTATGAGGTCTGCTGCAGTACATGAAGAATTAGCAAAGCTAATGTAGTCACTCACAGCAGCAGGCATTTTCCCACAATGCAGTAGCAAATCAGCATTGCTGCTTAGATGCTGCGGAAGACTGCTCTACTGAATAGTATGTTGAGAGTTTTTGAAGAGCTTGTTACAGTTTGTAGTCATTTTAAAAATACATTCTCCAAATAATTATTGCTGTATTTGATACCTAAAATGAAGTGTTCCATACCCATACCCTGAAGTGCAGATCTTGTACAGAATTTTGGAATTAAGCCATTTTCTAGATCCTTCATATGCCTTGCTTTAATTAATCTTAGTGGTGTAATTAAATGTTTCTCTTCCAAATGCCATGATTACTATGTTCATCTATTTTTTTGGAAGGATGTTAATTTTATTGTTTAAATGTTACCTTTTGTTACTAGTTTAAAAGATAGAGATATGTTGACATTCAAAATAAAAAGCACTTTTATGTTTTGTAAAATTATTATTATTAAGTAGTAGTATTAATTTGTGGAAATACTTTCATTCTAAAACAGAAGCATGATTGATCCCTCCATTCCCTTTTTTCTTGTATGTTCTGCTAGGACTTTCATACTATAGGCAAACATTATTTGTAAAACCAAAATTAGGCAGCTGCTGCTATAGCTTATTTATTGAAAATGCTTGGTTAAGAATTTATTTAAAGCAATCATTTTCATGTTGATTATTCTGTGCTGTTAATAGTTATATGTATCAAATATTGTTTCTGTCAAATGTATATGCACATACTTATAAATATCAGACGCTATGGTTTCTATATAGTGTTTACCCCTGAGAATATACTGCTTTTCCAAATCAAAAATCCGTTTTGCCATTTCACATTTTAAACAATGCAAATTTCAAACAACTATTGTTCTTTGGGAAAATCTAGAGGCTGGGGGGCATCTGATTTCTTGCCATCATGACCAATGTTTGGTTTAGTTCTGCCAAAGAAATTTCCTTTTGGGGTTCATCCACACTAGAAAAAAAATTCTGGTTTTGGTTTTTTGTTTTTAAACCACGTGGTAAAATCCGAGTGAGGACAGGACAGTGTGTCATTTTAACAGATGAGCCGGTCAAGGTAGACAATAGGCTCTTCCTTAGTTACATGTGTGTTAGCATATTGTATCTCCACACCCCCTTCACCATACACACACTTTTTTCATAGCGAAGACGATGTCTTACCCCTTGTCTACAGTGCCACTTTACAGTGCTGAAACTTTCTCACTCAGGTGTGAATAAACACCCCCCTGAGCGATTCAAGTTTCAGCGCTATAAAGTCGCAGTGTAGATAGTGTACCAGCACTGGGAGCCGCACTCCCAGCTCTGGGAGCTACTACCCTCGTAGGGGGTGGGTTTTTTACAGCTCTGGGAGAGCTCTCTCCCAGCACTGGTGCTGTGATTACACAGCCACGTTAAAGGGAGTTGCGGCAGCGCTTTAACATTGGTAGTGGAGACATACTCTTAGGCCTTGTCTACACTGGGGGAGGAGGGGGGAAATCGATATAAGATATGCAATTTCAGCTACAAGAATAGCGTAGCTGAAGTCGACGCATCTTAGACTTAGAATCACTTACTTCACGTCCTCGCAGCGCAGGATCAACAGCCGCCGCTCCCCTGTCGACTTTGCTTCCGCCTCTCACTGAGCTGGAGTTCAGCAGTCGACGGGAGAGCGATTGGGGATCGATTTATCATGTCTACACTACACGCGATAAATCGATCCCCGATAGAGCGATCGATACCCGCCGATGTGGCGGGTAGTGTAGACGTACCCCTAGAATAGTTTCAAGAGTACTGAGTGAGCCAAGAGCCCTAATCTCTGCTCTGCCCCTGCATCATTTTGTGACCTTGGTCAAAGTCATTTAGAGCTTGATTTTCAGAGGAGTTAAGAACCTGCAGTTTCCACTGGAGTTCTGAGTACTCAGCCACCTGTGAAAATCAAGTTCTTAACCTTTCTGTGTCTGGTCCACATCTGTATAAAATGGGAATACTTTCCTCTCAGGGGTACTATAAGGGATTAGTTAATTTGTACAGAACTTTGAAATTAATAATATAGTAAATGTTCTTTTGATCATCTCAATCACCAAAGCTAGGCAGCTTATCAGATCAGTTTGAAAAGACAAGCATTTAGATACAAGTTCTGAGTACAGGTAAGTCTTAAATGAGGTAGCCTTCTCAAAGGCAGGATGGCAGGTGGAAGTACTGTGACCTTCTTCATGTTCTTTGTATAGTACGTTTGATAGCTGCCTGTACAGTGTCTATTGTTAACAAGTAGAAGCTATGCTTTTTCTAACAGCAGTACTTCTGCAGAGAGCTTTCCTGAAATTCATTTCCTCAGGGACTACAGTCAAGTGAGAGAACCAATTTAATTCATACTGTACACTGTAAGCTTCTTAAAGGTCAGCTAGAATGTTAAAATCTACAGTAATGTAGTGAGATGCATTAAAATGAAAATATTTTGGATCATGTGGGAAACTTGATGAAACTAAAAATGATTTATTCTGTAAAAACAAAAGTATTTGCATATAAGTGATGAATGTGGGTTTTTTTATTCATATTTGAAGAGGCATTATTCTGTTTTTCATAGCTTTCTCTTTCCCCATAAAATTTTCAGTTGCGGGATCTGAGAAGATGGTGTTGGTTTTTAAAATGGACTTTTGCATATTAGAAAAGGCGCAAGAGTTTTTTTCCTGTATATTGAAATTTATTTAGAAATTATTAATACATTTCCTTTGTTCTAATTTATTTTTTATTTTAGAAATAAGTTTATATAAAATTATCCAGACTCCAAAATGAAAGGTAGATTAATTGTTTAAAGAGTTACTTAGATTGTACGTTCTTTGTGGCAGGTACTGTCTTTTTATGTATTTGCACAGCAACAGAGGGGTCCTGGTCCATAACTGGGGCTACTCGGTGTTATGATAATATCTATATAGTCAGATTCTGGGATTGTCACTCTGTCTCTCTCTGAAACCTTATTGGATACGAGCTTGCCAAGCCAGTTTGTCGGTGCCTTATCAGTGAAGTGCATAGCCCTCAGACCACTATCAAATCTGGTCAGAGGGTAGTCGTCAGTGAACAACGTCTGTTTGCGTCAGTGTGATGTGTTAGAAAACAGCTACAAGCATGGTGAGGGTTCTTTCTGTTTAGAATGTCACTACATTGAATAATCACCGGTATTCGTGGTGTGTTACTATCTGGTTTTCAAGTTCTCAGCCATTTTCAGCCTTTTTTATACACAACTTTACAAGTTGCTCTCATGTGACAGCATGGGCTTTCAGCTGCTAGTACATAATAGTGAGGGGTGGAGTATTGATGATTCCTATCACTTTTCAAACATATTAACTTATTTTACATATGCGAAAGCAGCACTTGGTCATTGAAACTGCTCTCAAAACTCTTATGACACCTAAACACTGTTTACACTGTAGGGTTGCCAATGTAGGGTCGTCCTGTATTGTAAGAGGCATCCCTTATTTAAATGAAAAATTGCCTGTCCCGGACTAATTCAGTACAGGATGCCTTTTATCCTGTATTTTGTCCTCTGCTTGCTCCCTCCCCTTTTGTGGGCACATATACATGTGCTGAGGATGAAACAACCAGAGTTCATTGGCCGCGTCTTCCATCATTAAAAAAATTCTGATTGGTTGGCCTGTACAATAGGAGGCAGGGCTGTAGGGGTTGTTGTCAGTCAGGAAGGCTCTCTATACAGCAGGCAAGGTAGCTGCTCTCAGCTGAGTCAGGAGGCAGCAGCACAGAATCCGGTTGCACGGGGAGCTGGGGTGAAGGGAAGTTGGGTTGAAGGGATGGGTCTACTGCATAGTGGGACAGAGCAACAGCTGTCAGGGCAGATTTCTTGGTTCTAGTGCAGGCAGAGGGCTAAGCCCTCCCCCTGACACATCCCATCTGTGCTGCCCCCCTTTTTCTCCTCCCCAGTCCCCAAAACCCTGGTCATTAGGGATATCTGAGATCTGTCCTGTATATTTAAATGCAGCGTTTTCAACTCTAGTTTACAATATGGATACATAGCAGACTTTCCAAGGATGGCTAAAGCCAAAAGCCAAAACGTAGGGGCTGATCATGGGCATGGGCTAGCTGTGAAGTGTCTAGGTTCTGTTTTAAGCAAACCATGATTTATCAGTTTAGTCAACTTTTTCTGATTAACCAAAAGAAATTTCCTGCCTGTTCTGCAGAGGCTGCCCAATGACTTCACTGAATCAGTGCATTTCCCAGCTACAACCCAAAACCTCTCCTTAGCTAATATCCCTCTCTTGATCTTACTCTGGTCCTCAGCATCCTATTCCCCCATCAAAGTGGAGGTCGCAGCTATGGGCCCCTTCCTAGTAGACTTTACACTATTAAGAATTCTGTGCCAGTCATTGTTGGTGGAATCTGGTGCAGTTGGGTGAGTTTTGGCCTCATTACTTCAGGTAAGATTAGTACATGTGACATGTCAGATATAAATCTGGAGTACAGGATTTAGATGCACAGCAAGATTGGGATATGCTCAAATGGCTAATATAAATAAGTAAAAAGATTTGGTTAAAGACAGCCAGAAAACAAAGGCTTAGTATGTCCACATAATAAGCTTTTGGATCAATTTTGAAGTAGTTTTTTGTTTCCTGAATTATTAGATTAAAAATATGTAAAATTACTTGCAGGTCAAAGCATCATGGCTGTAAACAATGTGACGGTTATATATTTATGTGGAATCTCACCAAACGTTAGGAGAAGTGACTAAACTTAAGACAATGGGCTGATCAGACATACACAATGGCTTATAACTAGGGTTGGAAGGATTAGATTTTTCAGTAAATGTCAGTTTCACTGTACAAACACAAACTGATGAGAAAATATTGCAATTGATGATTATCAAAATTTACAGATAGGCAAAGTAGGAAAAATGTTTCTTGAGAACTTAGTTTGATTTAAGGAAATCTACTTTGTATATTTTGACATGTGGTTGTGTTTTAATGGTTATTTTTTGAATCTGTGTTTACGATAATTAAATAATTGTCTGACTCGCTATAATTTCCACAACTATGAACATTTAAATCTATAAAAATCTGAAAAATGCTTAAAATAAACATAGCTACTATCCATTGAAATGGTTAAAAATATATATATATATATATATATATATTGAATTCGGCAAAGCCTGCTTATAATTCAAAGTCTAAATGAGTACTCTATGCCATTGACCCCGCTAAAGAGAGGACTGTCTTATCAGCTGTACAGAAGAGAGATTTGTTATAGTAACTGTGAAATAAATGGCTCAAAGATTGGCAATGCGTATTTCCCACACAGAGGATACTGAGAATTTTTCATGATTTTGAGAATTTAGTATTATGCTTACTTAACTGGTATTTCTAGGGGGAAGTTTTTGGTTTAAATTTAGAAACTGGTAATCAAGGAGGAGATAAAAGTGGGGATAGCCGTAAAAACCACAAGTGAAACTGATTCAGTGATTTAAATCTAAAAGATTTGTGGAGAGCATTAAAGTTTAAGTACAAGGATTATTTATTTATGTACATTTATTTCTGAAGTATATAAGATACATTCAGATTTTTTCTGACTATCCTATGAACTACTCAGTACATTTATAGAAGCTAGTGCTCTTTCTATAGTGCTGTCATACTGTGCCTTGGTCTATCCATCTGATGCCCAGAAAATGTAAGATAACACAAACATCGGAGAATCAGTACTTCTCTTTCACAAGGCAATATCTTTATCACTCAAATTGAAGATACTCTTAGCAGGTTGATACTAATTCAACAAATCCATATTCACTTGTACTGCATGGAAAACATCTATTTTGTATCGACTCTGCAGTTTAAATAGAATATCTCTCCTATTGTAGTCAGCAAGGAAAAAAGGTCTCTGCTACTATTCATGATATGAAAAAAACTAATTTGGTATTGTCAATACATATATTGTTGATTATTATTCTTACAGCCATTCCCTTCTGTGTGCCTGCAAAATATCTTCAAAAGTGCAAAATATGATGTATGGCTTTTGTATAGAAAATAGGGTAGTGAATTTAAACTTAATCCTGTGACTAGAAATGGTTTTTGGACTACTATATTAGACTACTATTTAGAAAAATGTCCTTGACTTAGAACTGTGCATAGAAAAACAACAGTTGATTTTGTAAAACATTGGATATGTTATTATGAACTATGTGCTCTTAGTTATGAATTAGTAGAGTGATCGGCAAACTTGGCATTTTTGTATGAAAGTGCAAAAAAAAAATCCAGAGAAATGTGGTCTGAGTACGTAGAATACATGTAATTTATTCTTTCCAACCAAATGAAATAACTGAATAAATCTATCCTATTCATGTGTTTAAAACAGACCTCATAATTTAAAACATGTTCTCATTATGTATGCATGATCAGTTTCTAAACAAACTGCACATACATACACATGAATGCAGACACGTACATAGTGTGTGTGTGTGTGTGTGTGTGTATATATATATATATATAAAATATGAATTTCAGTGAATATTTAGGGCTCATTTTATCCTACAGTAGGAGATGAACACTGGTGGGCACATGAGCATGCGCAGCTCATTTCCAAGATGCTGGGTGAAGGGCAGCATGTACATGAGGCAAAATTGAGTTTTTGATGTGCTCAGTTACAAAAATACATGAGACTATATTAACTGGTGTGTACATGGGCCTATGTTACGGTTTTGATCTAATTTATAAATTGTATTTAAGCATCATTTTATATTTTTAGCTATCGTAAGAGTTGTTATATATATTTAAGCATGTATTAAAGTTTGAGGAGGCCACATTTTTTCTTTGAGTAGTGTCCCTGTGGTGCTTCACTATAGATGTATCTGTGTCCCTGCACCTCAGATCGGACATTTTAGGTAGCAGTGTCTGTTCAGTCTGCACATGCGCTTTCTCTGTCTCGTTTCTTGCCTCAAGGCTATCTAGCACTGCACAGGCAAACCATCCTCAGTTTCTTCTCAACCGCTTTTGGCCTGCAACGGACTATTAGCAGAATCTGAGAGATGATTAATTTCTAAACTTCATTTTAGTTTACAGAATAGCTAGTAGGATTTGTTATCTAGATTAATACTATTCCCTTTCCTTTTTCTTTTATTCTCAAACATTTTTTGTGGCTTTCGAAAACAGTTATCTCTTTCTCCTTACTGATTTTGTTATCTTCTCCCCTTGGGGGCGTGGAACGAACTCCAAGAAAGGGCATGCCCAGCTCCCCTGGGTTTAAATACTGTCTCTTTTGCAGAGAAGCTATTCTGGTCAGTGACAGCCATTCATGCTGCAATTGCTGCGTAGGAGAATTCCATATACCACCAAAGTGTACTTTGTGTCTGAAATAGAAATAGAGGAAAAGAAAGAGATGTGAACTGAAGCTCAGATTCCTTATGATGAAAAATGTACTTAGACCAGCCTCTGACCCAGGACTTCTCTGGAGCAACAATCCTTGATGTGACCATCAACATCCACAGGACATTAAACTCCAGTGGATTTAAAGAGGAAATCTTCTGATTCCTTTCATAAAACCTCAAAAAAGAGAGCTACAAGTCCCCAGACTGAAGAATTGACCAGGAAAAAGAGATTAATACAAAATGGGAAATGACTGCCTAGGAAGAAGTACTGTGGAAAGGGATCTGGGAGTCCTAGGGGATCATAAGCTAAATATGAGTCAACAGTGTAACGCTGTTGCAAAAAAAGCAAACATCATTCTGAGACGTATTAGCAGGCGTATTGTAAGCAAGACACAAGAAGTAAGTCTTCCACTCTACTCCGCGCTGGTTAGGCCTCAGCTGGAGTATTGTGTCCAGTTCTGAGTGCCTCATTTCAGGAAAGATGTGGACAAATTGGAGAAAGTCCAGAGCAACAAAAATGATTAAAGGTCTAGAAAACAAGACCTATGAGGGAAGATTGAAAAAATTGGGTTTGTTTAGTCTGGAGAAGAAGACTGAGAGGGGACATAACAGTTTTCAAGTACATAAAAGATTGTTACAAGGAGAAGGGAGAAAAATTGTTTTTAACCTCTGAGGATAGGACAAGAAGCAATGGGCTTAAATTGCAGCAAGGGCGGTTTAGGTTGGACATTATGAAAAACTTCCTAACTGTCAGAGTGCCTAGGGAGGTGGTGGAATCTCCATCGTTGGGGATTTTTAACAGCAGGTTGGACAAACACCTGTCAGGGATGGTCTAGATAATACTTAGTCCTGACTTGAGTGCAGGGGACTGGACTAGATGACCCCTCGAGGTCCCTTCCAGTTCTGTGATTATATGCCTGGCAAAATCATCAACCTTTCTAGCGACTGAGCCACGACGTGGTACCCACGAGGCGTCGGGCTCATCAAGTTCTAGTATTGGCAGTAAGCCTAAAGACCGGAGGGGCACAGGTTTAGAAGCATCAATACTGTCAGACAAGAGAAGTGTTAGAGACTGGACTACCTCTTCTAAAATAGCACTGCGGGAGACAAGGAGAGCCTCGGTTCCGAGCACTTTCACCAGAGCACCATCTTCTGGCCAATCATTGGACTACAGAAGACTACAGGTACCACTGACTCCCTGGACACTGACGGGCCACTCTAGACTGACTCTATCGATACCAATTATCACCATGGTACCACAGGAATTCTGTTTCTCCAAGGACCTCTTGGCCTCAAATGTCGGAATCATCGCTACTTGGTATCAGCATTGTGGTACTGACCCCATCTCAGTCTCCTGAATTCCCCACAGTACTAAGACACTCTCACCATGGGCCTCCTTATCTTCTCCATCTCTATAGAGCGAAGAAGAATAGGGCAATGATAACATATATTCGGTCTCAGTTCAAAGCTCCCCAGGGCAATGTCAAGGGACCAGTCACCTAGAAACACTCACTTGCAGAGCCACAATGTCGCCATGACAGGCAAGGCCCGCCTACTTGGTATGAACAATGTTGGGTGCGATGAACTTTGCACCACTCCAGTGGCTGTATTGGGACCAATGGGCGGCATCTAGAAACCAGTTCAAGTGTCTTACATAGTGATAGAGGAAAATGATCTCCCTCAGCTTCCCTTTCTAGACCCCATGATCCTCAAGAGGAGATCTTTGAGGAGTAGGAGGCACGACTGGATAAAGAAACTACTCCAGCAACAAAGATTTCATCATCCTATTCAGATGAAGCTGTGATGTCTCCTCCATCATCAGTCACAGACGACTTCAAATAATTCCAAGACCTCACCAAGAGAGTGGCAGACTTACTTTAGATCTCCCTCAAAGAAGTAACACAAGCTGCTGGACATACTCCATAGGTCCTCATCAGCTCTTATAACACTCCTGATCAATGAGGCCCTACTAGACCCATATAAAATCATTTGGCAAACACTGGCCATGATAACGCTCATGTGGAAAAGGGCAGACAAAAATATTATGTCCCCTCTAAAGATGTGGACTTTCTTTTTTCCCCATCTATCACCAATTCCCCTGTGGTAGATGCTGTAATTGATCCTGGGAGACAGCACCATGCTAAATCAACACCCTACGACAAGGATTGGAAAAGACTGGGCTTATTGAGCAGGAAATTGTACTCATCAGCAACTCTGCAGTTTAGGTTGGTGAATTATCAGGCCCTGATGGCAAAATATAATCAATATCAGTTAGTGAAATTCAGTGCCTTTATTGAACATGTCTCAAATGATCAAAGAGAGCATTTCCAAGCCATCAGTGCTGGGGGCCAGCTTGTGGCAAGGACAGCACTATAAACCACATTAGATACTGCAGATACAGCTGCCCGCTCTATATCAACTGTGGTAATAATGAGGAGAGCTTTGTGGCTTCACCTTTCAGGCCTCCAAAGAGAAGTCCAAATGACACTGGAAGACTCTTTGAGGGAAAAACATGCTTCACTCCACACACGTAAGGGCTCAAGAGGCCACATTACATTCCTTGGGGATCTACATGCCTGCACAGAAAATAAAGTACAGCAAATCACAGGCATCACCAAGATCTCGACTGGCCCAGTTCCCTCCACTCCAGAGACACCACAAACCCCAGAGGAAAAGGCAATAAATACAAAACCAAAAGCTAACAGCCCCCCCCCCCACTTCAACTGTACAGCCCTCAACGTCGAAACATCAATTTTGAGACATTGGTCAAGGCCCCGAGCTCACACACTCACTATCAATTGTTGCAAAACTAGAGTTATCTACATCCTTTTGGACTCTGCCTTGTTCTTTTTCGATAAAACTGGAAAAAGATAACATCAGACAAGTGGGTACTGGAGATCGTCTCCAATGGTTATTGAATCCACTTTACCTCCCTCCCTACTACACATCTTCCCTTCCCATCCCTCTTCAGAAACCCTTTTCATGAGTGCCTGTTACATCAGGACATAAATAATCTCCTAAACGTTGGTCATGTAGAAACCAGTTCCAAATCAACACAGAGGGAAGGGTTTCTACGCCAAATACTTCCTTATACCCAAAAAGAACAGAGGAAGGAGATCCATTTGGATCTGAGGTCACTAAACAAATACATAAAGGCACAAAGATTCAAGATGGTTACATTAGCAATAATAATTCCATCTCTAGACCAGGGAGACTGGTTCTTGACCTACAAGATGCTTATTTTCATATTGTAGTTCAACCAATCCCACAGGAGGTTTCTGAGTTTCACCTCGGGTCAAGACCATTTTCAATACAAGGTACTTCCATTTGACCAATCTGCACCAAGAGTGTTCTCAAAGGTCCTATCTTCTCAAATTAGGAATCCTGATATATCTGTATCTAGATGGGTGTCTGCTTAAGGCAGAATACTTCGATGAAGCCCTGTTAGCCACGCAAAAGACTATAGATGTATTCATGCAGGTGAGACTACAACTGACACTCAAAAATTGACTCTGACTCCAGTGTAACATCTAGAATTCATAGGAGCCTATCTAAATGTGGTGAAGGCCAAAGCCTTTCTCCCACTACACAAGTTCAGCACCCTAAGCATCTTAATCGATGCCATTCAGATCATCCCCCAGACATTGGCCAGAAATTGCTTTCAGCTACTATTGGGGCACATGGCAGTAAACACCTTTATAATAAGTCACGTAAGGCTCCACATTCATTGCCTTCAGGCATGGCTCTAAACGGTATACACACCAAACAGAGACAGATTGAATAAACTGCTGTCAGTGCCCTCAATGGTCAAAGACTCTCTCAAATGGTGGAAAGATCGGCAGAATGTCTGCACAGGGATCCCCTTCACTCAACCACCTCCAACATCGATACTGACAACAGACTCATCTTTACTGGGCTGGGGGGCTCATATAGACAATCACGCAGTTCAAGGCAAATGGTTCCTCTTAGAATCAATACTACATATCAACCTGTTGTAGCTCAAAGTCAGGAATGATTGTTGACATTTCCTATCGTTGATCAAGGACAAATGTATAAAAGTCATGACAGACAACATAGCATGTACGTTCTACATAAGCCATCAGGGAGGAGTGAGATCACCATCCCTTTTCTCAGAGGCAGTGAAACTATGGAATTGGTGCATTTGGCACAGCATCATCATAGCAGCAGCCTTCCTGCTGGCTGTGCAGAATACCGCAGTGGACACCCTCAGCAGGACATTCTCGCAGGAACATGAATGGGAAATGGACCCTGTTGTTCTCCACAATGTATTTTGGCACTGGAAAGTCCCAAAAATAGACTTATTTGCCAGGACCAGGAAAAAAAATGCTCCTAGTACTGCTCCAGAGCCGATCTGGGACATCATTTGCTACGAGATGCTTTCCTCTTTCATTGGAACACATCTCCTTTATGCCTTTCCTCCAATTCCTCTCATATTGAAGGTTCTGCTCAAGATAAGAAAAGAAAGAACAAAAGTTATTCTCATAGTTCGCACATGGCCAACACAAACGTGGTTCTCATATCTTACTCAGTTAGCGATGTGCCCGCCAATCACTTTTCAGTCCCTTCCTCACCTCTTCTCTCAGAATGCCGGACAGATCCGCCATCCCAATTTACAGGCTCTCCGACTCAAGGTATGGTTCCTCAGTGGTTCGAAAACATGGAGAGTTCCTATTCAGAGAATGTGAGGTGTTATTCCATAGCAGAAAAATAATAACTCGTCACATGTATATGCAGAAGTGGAAAAGATTCCAAATCTGGTGTGACTCAAAACATGTTACCCCCATATCCTCTCCCCTCCTGCTAGTACTAGACTACATCCTAGATCTAAAAAAGTCAGGATTATCTCTGAGTTCAATAAAGGTACACCTCAGAGCCATAACAGCCTTTCACCATAAGATAGACGGCTACTCCGAATTTACTCATCCTACAATGAAACGATTCCTCAAGGGTATGGGTAACCTCTTACAAATTGGGCATCCTACACCAACGTGGGGCCTTAACTTGGTTTTCAAGTGCCTTACAAAGCCTCTTTTTGAACCATGGCCTCATGCTCAGTTATGGATCTGTCTATGAAAACGGCGTTTCTAGTAGCCATCACCTCGGCTTGGAGAATCAGGGAAATAGAAGCTCTAATTGCACACCCACCCTTCACAATTTTTTAAGGGATAAGATTACACTGACACCACATAAACCAACTTACTTACCTCCCAACCTTCTTTCCAAAGCCACACCATGCCAAGAGAGAAGCAATATTACATAAACTCAGTGTCAGGAAAGCTTCGGCATTCTATTTGGTTAGAACAATAATTTTCAGAAAATCTGCTAAACTATTCTTTTGATTGCAGAGAGGTCTAAATGATCCTCAATCCCGAAACAGAGACTCTAGATGGATATCGAACTGCATTACCTATTGCTATTGTACCTGCAATCTTCAACTTCTGTCTGGAGTTCAACTTCTGTCTGGAGATCTGTTTCTACTTCATTTAAAAACGTTCCCATCACAGAAATATGCAGAGCAGCAACTTGGGCTACTAGTGGGGCACATCTGCTCATACTTTTGTGGAACATTATGTAATCACCTATGACTCAGCATCAGATGCTGTGTTTGGATCCACAGTATTATCATCAGTACTAAACTTGGCTCTGAAGTCCCACGCTTCCATAAGGGGCAATGTCGTACAGTCACCTACAGTGGAGCACCCATAGGGACACTTCAAAGAAGAGGTTACTCATCTTGTGCTGTAACTGTGGTTCTTCGAGATGTGTGTCCCTATGGGTGCTCCATGACCCGCCCTCCTCCCCTCTATTTTGGAGCTCTTAGTAAGTGTCTCTGCAGTAGAGAAGGAATTGAGGATAGATGGTTTGTCCACGCAGTGCTAGATAGCCTCGAGGCAAGGCACAAACAGAGGGAGTGCACGTGCGGGTCAAAAGGACACTGCTACCTAAAATCTCTGATCTGAGATGCAGGGATATGGATACACCAACAGTAGAGTACCCATAGGAGGGCACATCTTGAAGAACCACAGTTACTGCACAAGGTGGGTAACCTCTTCATCTTGTAAAGTAATTTTGGTATTACCCTGTTTATTCCTATGTTTGTTGCTTCAGGATTGTTGTTTAGGGAAAAGCACTGGTCAATTTTATACTATTATCCCTCCTAACAGAAACTTTGATAAAACTGTTTATTCCTAAAATAAATGTTGACATTTTGCTCCATAGAAGTTTCTTTATATATTTTGTATATAATTATTGTATATCGTTTACTTTGCATTTCTAAAAGAAAGATTAAATTTAATAATTTCTTTTGCCCACTCATTTTGAAGAAATTATCTTTAATTCTTCCTTGGATTAAACTGATATTTGTTTCATTTTATACAGTGCCAGAACCTATTAAGACCAGTTTAAGCCAGCCCCAGCCTGCCGGTACCGGTACCAGTACTTCCACCAGCACTATTACCAACAGCAGCAATGGCAAGCGTGCATCTGCTAATGGGCAGCAGCCAGCTGCATCCCGTTACCTGCCTCGTGAGGTGCCTCCACGCTTCCGCCAGCAAGAACAGAAGCAGCTCTTAAAGAGAGGTCAGCCACTGCCTACCGGGACTCTGACCGGCGCAAGCCCACCACAAGGTACTGGACAAGCAGGGGCAAGTCCTCCTCCACAGCCAGGAGCAGGTGGACAGCATCATCCCAGTAAGACCCAAACCCAAACAGGTAAGACATTCACATCTACTGGGGACACTGCAAACTCATTCTCTGTGTAATTATGCCTTTTACCTTTGGTAACTAAAGTGACTATGATCAAAACTACTCTAAGAAATACCAAGTATTATATGTGGCAATGACAGTGTTGTAAGTTGAACATGTGCAATTTCTTTCTTCCTTAGAGAACATGAAAGAACATGCATTAGCAACTTTATGGTTCAGGACTCAAATTCAGAAATGTTTATATATGCCAAAATTTAAAAAACCTTTTGTTCAGCAATCATTATCAACTATTTTCCTCTTCTCAGTATGATGAATCTTACTGAAAATCTTACTATGAGAGAGGAAAGGGAGATATGAAATGTGAATCTTAAAATATATTATTTTTTGTTTGTATCACTGGTAAAAATCTTCGTCATGTGAATAGATTTCTGTTTCTGCAGGAATCAGGGCCTCATTGTGCTAGATGTTTTATGCACAGCCTAAGATTCTTGCACAGGCAACCTTAATTTGGGAATTTCCTATATGTTGAGTGCTTGACTTTGCAACCATAATGTTCTTTAAGATAGCTTTTGTGTGTAGGTTAAAAACAGGTAAATTTCACATTTGCTGTACTGCAATTTTTTGGTACATTCACTTGCTCTTGTGCTTCCTGATAAGCAACATGGAAAGAAACAAAAATCATAGGAAAACTAAATGAATACCTTGGACCTTCCTGCAAAGTCACGATTTTCACTTCAGATGGAAGCATGAAGGGTACCTACCTTCCTAACTATTGGGACTAGTTTGTGAGAGGTTGGTGTCTCATCCACCTTCCCTCTTCTCCTTCTTCGTCCGCTCCAGCTACTGGTGAGGACGTAAGAGGCAATTTTGCTTCTCCCTTCCCACTCCCTGTTAGAGATTCTGTAAATCTCATTCACAAGAGTGGTGATCCATTAGTTCAGAGTCTCTGATGGATACCTGTCACTCTGTTTTCCACTATGCCTGTTACATATATATTTATCAGGCAAAGCAGGGTGCATTCTTGTGTGAGGTATTTGTCTTACCCTGAAAAGGTAAGCAGAGTGGGACAGACCTGGTCCCCACTTGAAAGTTAGGTCATCCTAGCTACATTGCTCAGGACTGTGAAAAACTGTATGCCCTGTGCAACGTAGGCCTGGTCCACACTGGGGGGCAGTGTCGAGGTAAGATACGCAACTTCAGCTACGGGAATACCGTAGCTGAAGTCGAAGTATCTTATCCCGACTTACCTCCCGTCCTCACCGCTCGGGATCGACGTCCGCGGCTCCCCTGTCGACTCCGCTACTGCCACTCGCTCCGGTGGTGTTCCGGATTCGACGGGAGTGCGTTTGGGGATCGATATATCGCGTCTAGATGAGACGCGATATATCGATCCCCGCAAAATCGATCACTACCCGCCGAATCGGCGGGTAGTCTGGACGTACCCGTAGTTAGGATAACCTAACCCCTCTGTAGACACATCTAGATTGATGGAAGAATTATTCCATCGACCTAGCTACTGCCTCTCAGAGAGGTGGATACACCTACATCAACAGAAATACCCCTTTCGTTGATGTAGGAAGCATCTATGCTAGAGCAGCATAGCTCCAGTGCCATATCTGTGCAGCTGTTGTATAGACATACCCTCCTAGTGTTGTCAACATTTGATATATTATCATGAATGTTACTATTGCGGTCTGATTTAATTTTGCCCAAACTGCCTGTGGTTTCCCCTTTTGGATGCTCAAGGCCATTTTGCTGTAACTGTAGCTGCTGCCTGCAGTACAGTAGTACTCCTACACATACTGAGCATGGCAGAGCCCTGGAGCAGACAGAGCAGAACAGTATTGCCAGCTCTCATGGTCTTATTGCAAGCCTGACAACATTTGGTGTTTTCCTTAAACTCTGAGCTGCTGGGGGTATTTAATCAGATTAGAATCTCAACCTTTATTTTAAAAAAAGGAATACATTTCTAGTTCTTATGGTTGTAAAATTAGGACCTGCCCCCTCCCTGCTCGGCCCCACCATCACACCCCTCTTCAACCCCCCCCAGGGGTCACTATATTACTGCACGCAGCAGTACCAAAAATTAAAATACTGAAAATGGATGCCCCCCTCCAGCCACCAACTCACCGCTTGCCTCCTTACCCCCGTCCCAAGTATAAAGCCTCGCCACCACTGCCTGCCCGCTCAGCTCGTCATCCCCCCATGAAATAAGGGGAGGGGAAAGGGATGGCAGTGTGAAGGGATTGGATGTGACTGTCCAACAAACAAACACAGGGAGCCGGGGGGAGGGGGGGGGCACTGTGATAGGGGCCGGGGAGGGGGAAGGTCCCTGGACCAAGGAGGGGGGCACCAGTCTGGGCAGGGCAGGTGCAAAAAACACACACACACACTCTCTCTCTCTCTCCCCCCCCCCCCCCGGGGATTTCCTGGCTGCACACAGACAGTTCAACCCCCACCCACCCCCCGCAATCATTACGGAGGCCTCCCTGGGACGAACCAGCGCAGTGCCACCCTGCCCCCAACCGAAGAGGGGGTCTCAGTCCAGGCCCCCCTGCCCCCGAGCTGCGGCTTGAGCCCAGGCCAGGGGCCCTTCCCCTCGCTCGGCACTTACTGGCTCTGCCTCAGCAGGCCCCAGAAGTGACGAACCCGCTGTATGCCAGGCGGGGGGGAGCAGGAGACAGAGACACGTGCAGTTCTGGGTGTTAGGGTGGTTGGAGCGCGGTGCGCGTGGGGCTGTGAGGTAGGGGCCCCCCGGGCAGGGGGCGAACCCAGCAGCCGCACCCTGCTGCTTGCCCACGGGCCGCACAGTGAGCCCATGCGGGCCGCATGCGGCCCAGAGGCCGCATGTTGTGCAGGCCTGAACCGGAGAGAGAGGACAGGTGCTGGAGCCTGCCAGGGGGCAGTGTGGCTCTTGGGGGCTAAAGGAGCCTATCAAAGTGGGAATCAAAGGAACAAGGCAGACTGGGGTCTGGGGAGCCTCAGCCTGTATTTAGTTAAATTTTTACTCTGTAATTGTCACACCCATATTTGGGGAAGGCGGGGGGAATTAGATTAAAACCTGATTTATTCTTTTCAAAAAAAATCTCATGTTTTTTGTGGGGGGGAGGGTCCCTACTCAAGATTTTTTAACTCTTAGGCTATGGTCATGTCATGCAAGTTGTTTGACTGTGAAAGCACCAAACTTCTTAACCGTACTTTTTGTTGCAAATTAATTATGAAAATCAATTAACTTAAGGTTTTTGACAGAAATCTTTTAGATAGGAGACTAAGTTGTTGAGGTATTTCTTTCCAAAGTACCTTGTGGTTGTATTGAAAAAGATATCGGAGGCAACTACCATATGTTAGACCACAGGAAATGGTAAATGCTACAAGATTTATGCAGTTGCTCTTGTCCAATATCAAACTAAAAAGAACAAACTCAGAGTAGCTAGGAGTCAGAAAGTACTGTACTCAGAATAAAGCAGACACGGTTGAATTTCTGGTGTAGTTTCACAGTTATATACTTGAGAAGAAATAACTCAATTATTTTTGTCTTGTTTTTGTTTTGTTCATTCTCTGTCCTAAGATGATGATGTTCCAGAAATACAAAAATAAGGAATTCAGTCACTCCTTAGCAAATATGAATTTATCCTGAGTAATCTGGAAGTCTTTGAATTTGAAGTCTGTTTGAAGTTTTATTGATGCTCACATTGCTAAAATACCATTTTGAGATAAGTTTTCAATATTTTTTTTGCTGTTTAGGTTTGAAAACTGAATAGATCAGTTAGTTTTCACAGTTCTTTTTTTCTTCCTTTCACTTTTGCTGTTGATATGGAGGTGCTTGTGAATTGTCAGATTACATCATCATTTCACATCAAATAAGTTTTTGTTGTTTGATTTTTCTTCTGTTATAATGAAAAAGAGGATCAAAGAAAACTTCAGAAACACAGTAGGAGTTATTTAGGAATTGTCACAACAGATAGTTAGTACACATTGTTTTTCTTCTGCCAACCGACATGGGCCAGATTCTTTCACTTACTATATGGCCTGCAGAAGTCATAGCTACCTCTCTCATGAAAGAGACATTTTTACCTGCTTATGCATTATACACCCGTGGCTAGTTGGAAAGACATGTCTTCCATAATTACAATCTCTCATGTTCAAAGTTAGGCTTGTTTCATAACCGTATTGTGCTATGGATGGGATGTTTTTATTTGGTTTTCTAGAAATGTGTTAGTACAAGTCTAAACTCATTTTAGAAAACAATACAATTGTCCAGTGCCAACTGAGACTTTTCCAAGCCGTATGGCCAAACGCTACTTAATACTCACCCCTACCCAACATCCTTGAGGAGGCCACTTAGGGATCTGGAGCAAAAAAATTGGTCCTGCTAGTGAAGGCAGGGGGCTGGACTAGATCACCTTTCAAGGTCCCTTCCAGTTCTAGGAGATTGGTATATCTCCAATTATTACCTTTATTACCTATCCTCTTCATACTTAGAAAAAGCCTGGAAAAACATGAGCCTTGCAGCGTTCTCTATAAGTTGTCATATCTCCTTTCTGGAAGTCCAAAGAGAGAGATTATTTCCCGAATCAAGTCGTCTCACCAAGAATGCCATTCTTTTTGGGTTGTCATAGACACTGTGCAGCTGGATAGGCTGTAAAGAAAATACAGTCTATCCACATAGCATAAAGAAATCAAAGGTAATTAGTTCTTCCTCACTTTGTGGAAGGTACTCCCCTCCCCCAAAAAACATGCAGAAGATCACTATAAATTACAATATAACCTACAGAAGAATTTTGCATACAGTATTGTGAGGCTCTCTAGCAAGCCTTGAACCAGAGACTCCCTGACTAATAGGTCTCCTGAGGTATCTGGATTTTATAGTTTCTTGTACCTCAGTTTCCCATTTGTTAGTCTGCTGCACCAGTGCTTCCAGCAGGATTTATTAATGTAGTTAGTTCAGTGTTAGTAGCAAGGCAGTCATCAACTTTCTACATAGGTGTGTGCATTTACTTATTTGCCCTTTTCCTCATTTTCTGTGAAGGCTAGAAAGAGAGACAGAACACTGTAGCAATTAAAAAAAAAAAAAAAAGGCAATCAGAGCTACCTTTCCCACTTCTTTCATAGCACATTCACTCTGTGGCATGCAAAACAAGTGAACCCACAACAGTAAAGAGGACTGCTGCAATATTATACAGTTAGAGAAATCAGGGTGCAGAACAGTTAGGGTCAAAATGAAAACATTAAACTACACCTAGAAATCCAGTTAGCAGATTCTGGAGCACAGTTAGTAGAATGCCTCTCTCTCCAGTTATCTTGGCCAAGCTAGATGCTTGGGAACTGTTCTGCCTTTTTAGTGATGTCATCCCTTGCATATAAGGAGCTTGCTGAAATCTCAGAGCTCATTTGTTTTTCTCCACCAGGTGGAGCATCGTACCTTTGCTAAGTGAGATCATCAGGTTGAATATAAGAGAAAATGCAACAACAAAGTTAGGTGACATTTTCAAACTTGTTAGATGATTTTATGATCTCATCAGAAATCTGCTGGACTAATTGCATTGCGGTCTGCACTGATGGAGCCATAGCAATGACCAGAAAGTGTTCTGGTGTTGTGCAAAAATTAAAAGCTGTTGCATCTCGTGCTATTTGGACACACTGCTTTTTACTCCAAGAGGCACTTGCTGCAAAAGATATTGAACCAGGTAGTCACAGTGTTCTGAATACAGTGGTAACTCTTGTAAATTTTATTAAAGCCAGAGCAACAAACTCCCTGTGTTTTGCTTCACTCTGTGAGGAGGTGGGTACAGAGCACCATTCCTTGCTCATGCATACAGAGATGAGATGGCTATCTCGAGGCAGAATGCTTGCCCGTATATTTAATCTCAGGGAAGAGTTATGTATTTTCTTAGTTGATAAGAAAACTGAGTTTGCCAAAGTGCTGAAAGATGACCTTTGGCTAGCAAAACTGCTGGATTACCTTGCAGATGTATTCAGTTAAATGAATAAGCTGAATAAAACTGTACAAGGTGGGAACACTAATTTTATTGCCCAGCATGAAAGAATGGAGGCGTTCAAAAGAAAACTACAACCCTGGAAAGTTCGTGTCTGTAGGGGCACTACTGATATGTCTGAGCTCTTGCATTCTTTCATTCAGAAAAGAAACATTGGTATAATTAAACCTCAGATAGCAGCGCATCTATCTGGTCTGCTTAACAAATTTAATGCTCATTTTCCCAAACTCATCAAGCTGCTACACATATATGGACTACAAACCCCTTTAGTGAGAACATTGATGCTAAACTTCCATTTAATGTCACATCAAAATTGTTAGAAGAGCTCATTGACTTTTTGTCAGATAGGTCCCTCAAAGAAATGCCACTGGAGACATTTTGGTGTGAGTGTTCCAATGAATACATCCCTGCTTCTTCTGCAGCACTGAAAGTTTGATCTTCTTTAGTATCACCTACTTGTGCAAAGCTGTATTTTCAGCCATGACACAAATGAAAACAAAGTACCGAACCAGGATGAACATTGACCATGACGTGCGCGTGTGCTTGTCAAAGATACCCCCATGTCTTGACAGAATTGTTGATCAGCACCAACAAGTTTGACACTGAGAAAATAAAATTAATATTCAATTTTTCTGAACCTATATTGTCCTTTTTAATATATTGTGTGTGTGTGTTTAATTGTAAAACAATCCATTTAATACAGCTTTTAATCTAGTGGATGTGCAGAAAAAACATTGTGGCATAGGTAGGCCTTGGAGTTTTTATAGCATTTTGAGGGGGGCTTCAGAAAGAAAAAGGTTAAAAAGTCCTGTAGTAGATGACCTCAGCAAGCACTTCTCCCAGGACTAGGAATGGGAGCTGAATCCCCAAATCCTCAATCAAATGTTTCAAACCTGGGGAGATCCCAGAAGTAGACCTTTTTGGTATGATGACTAATAAGAAATGCAAACACTTTTTTGCTTTGTGGGAGGGGGAGGTCCAGGGTCCTCTCTTTCTGAGAGATGCTTTCCTAGTTCCATGGACAAAGAGTCCTTCTATATGTTTTCCCCCAACACCCCTGATGATGAAAGTGATCAACAAGATCAAACACAACAAAGCCAGGATTATATCAATAGTCCCAATGTGGCTCAGACGGATATGGTACCCTTACTTGATTCACCTAGCTATCTGTCAGAAGATCAGCCTTCCATTGATTCCTCATCTTCTTTCCCAAGACTTCGGCCGTACTCTTCATCCCAACTTGGTCACTTCATCTCAAAGCCTTGCTCTTTGATGGTTTATGCAACTACAGTTGACCTCTGTTTTTAAGGAGGTTAAAAAGGTATTAAACTCTAGGAATGATTCCACTAGATCCATTTACCTTCACAAGTGGAGCCCATGGTGTGTCCAGAGAAGTGTTCCTCCTGCCCACTTTTCCCTCTTGATCATCCTGGATTACCTCCTAGGACTGAAGAACACAGGTTTATCTGTGACCTCTGTCAAGGTCCATTTGGCTGTTATAACAGCCTTTCATTCAGCTGTTGAAGGAGTCTGTCTTCACCCATCTTACAAATGCAATATTTCTGAGAGGACTCTTTCCACAACTTAAGGAACCCACCCCTGTTTGGGATTTGAAAGTACTTCTTAGATGCCTGATTGGGACCTCCCTTTGAGCCAAGGACTACCTCTTCCCTCATTGATTTATCTCAGAAGATAGTCTTTTTGGTGGCTATCACCTCTGTTCATAGGATTGGTGAAATAGGAGTTCTAATGGTAGATCCTTCATTTACTGTATTTTGCAAGAACAAAGTCATGTTACACCCATACCCAAAATTTTTACCTGTGTTGTCCAGAGTGGTCACAAGGGAGCATTCTGGGATAGCTCCCAGAGGCTAATAATGTTGAATTGTATCCACAATACCTTTAACCTGGGATTGCGATCTCGATTTAAGCACTACTCCACTTGTCAAGGTGGAGTACAGAAGTCGGATTAAAGAGCTCTTTAAATAAAAAAAAACGGGTTGGTCGTATGGACAGAATCTTTTTTTTTTCTGAATTAACTCGGCTAACTCCAAAATAACAGACTAATGTAGCCCAGGCCTTCAACACTAACAGTCTGGTTGATTTCCTGTCGCAGATAGAGCCAAAGGTTTGACGATTTTCCACCCAGAGACTTTCTAGATGGATTTATGACTGTATCAGATTGTGTTTTAAATCTTCAAATATACAACCTCCTTGTAAAGTGTTGGCCCTTTCCACAAGATCCTTATCTGCGTCTATTGCATTACTCAGAAATGTTCCTCTTTTGGACATTTAGGCAACCATTGGCCTTTCATACATATCTTTTCCAATCATTACTCAGTGGTCCAGTATTCTAGATTAGATGCTTCTATTGGAAATGCTGTGTTGTCTGCAGTCTGAAGTCCAGCTGTGAGTACTGCTCAGTAGTCACATAAAATAGTGCACCCATAAGGACATTACTAGAAGACGAAGAAGAGGTTACAAACCTTTCTGCAATTTTACTCACTCTTCTTAGACCAAGCCAGTGCAGGGTTTGAAGAAGTTAAATTCATTCCTGTGGGTATGGAGTTTTCAAATAGAGCCTGACCAGTCAACTCAAAAGAATCCTCTTTTCATTAGGTCTACAGAAGTTTACCTCTAGATTCTGATCTTAGGGTACGTCTACACTACGGGATTATTCCGAATTTACATAAACCGGTTTTGTAAAACAGATTGTATAAAATCGAGTGTGCGCGGCCACACTAAACACATTAAATCGGTGGTGTGCGTCCACGGTCCGAGGCTAGCGTCGATTTCTGGAGCATTGCACTGTGGGTAGCTATTCCGTAGCTATCCCATAGTTCCCGCAGCCTCCGCCCCCCCCCCCCCTTTGAATTTCCGGGTTGAGATCCCAGTGCCTGATGCGGCAAAAATCATTGTCGCGGGTAGTTCTGGGTAAATGTCGTCAGTCACTCCTTCCGCTGGGAAAGCAACTGCAGACAAGCATTTCATGCCTTTTTTTCCCTGGATTGCCCTGGAAGATGCCATAGCATGGCAATCATGGAGCCTGTTTCGCCTTTTGTGACTGTCACCGTATGTGTACTAGATGCCGCTCACAGAGGCGATTCAGCAGTGGCACACAGCTGCATGCTTTGCTTTTCCATGATAGCAGCGATGGTTATCAGCCATATTGTACCATCTACCATACCAGAAATTGGTAATAAGATGGGCATGGCTACCAGTCCTTTTGCACTGTTCCATTTGCTGCTGTCATAAGTGCCCCTGGCTGCTCTTAGCCAGGCGCAAAGTTAAATTGGGAATGACTCCCTGAGTCAATCCCTCCTTTTTGGTATCTAAAAATAGAATCAGTCCTGCCTAGAATATGGGCAAGTGTACTAGAGAACCACTGTATCAGAGAACCAGAGAGCACAGCTGCTCTGTGTCAGATCCTGCATAGATTATGAGCTGTATGCTATTCACAGGGGGTGCTCCTGCAACAACCCCACCTGTTCATTCCATTCTTCCCCAGCCTTCCTGGGCTACCATAGCATTGTCCCCCCACTTGTGTGATGAAGTAATAAAGAATGCAGGAATACTTGTTAGTGAGAAATGAGTGGAAGGCAGCCTCCAGTTGCTATGATAGTCCACATAGGACATTAAGGAGTGTGGAGGAGAGGAGCCCAGCATCCTGCTGCTAGTCCAGGGGCAATTGAATCTTTTCTTTACACATGAAGGGTGGGGGCTGATGAAGCTCAGCCCCCTGTTGCTATGATGATGATGGTTATCAGCCATATTGTACCATCTACCAGGAAAAATTAGGGCCAGGCGCCCTTGATCAACCTGACCGATGCTAGTACGCATGGTTACCAGGCCTTTTGCACTGCCCCATGTGCCAATAGGCTGATGATGACAATGGGTATCAGTCTTATTGTACCATCAGTCACCCATGGCGGTGGGGGAGCAAGGATGTTGGTGTTGAGTGCTGCACCATCGCATCTATCTGCAGCATTCAGTAAAGATAGGGTGACATGTAAAAGAGTCAAGACAGGATTGTTTTCCCTTTCACTTCTGGGGGTGGGTGGGGGGGTGCGTAAATTGCCTAGCTATGCCCTGACCCACCGCGGACACTGTTTTTGACCCTAGAAGCATTTGGAGCTCAGCCAAGAATGCAAATGCTTTTCAGAGACTGCAGGAACTGTGGGATAGCTTGAGTCCTCCAGTCCATGAGCGTCCATTTGATTCTTTGGCTTTCCGTTACGCTTGCCACGCAGCAGTGCGCTGAGTCCCTGCTATGGCGTCTGTCTGGAGATATTTAAAAAATGATTTTGAATTTCGTCTTCTGTAACGGAGCGCTGATAGAACAGATTTGCCTGCCCTTACAGCGATCACATCCGCATGGTCCGTGCTGGAGCTCTTTTTTTATTTTGATTTCGGACTGCATCGCCACCCGTGCTGATCGGAGCTCCACGCTGGGCAAACAGGAAATATTCAAAAGTTCGCGGGGCTTTTCCTGTCTACCTGACCACTGCATCCGAGTTCAGATTGCAGTCCAGAGCGGTCACTGGTGCACTGTGGGATAGCTCCCGGAGGCCAATGCCGTCGATCAGCGTCCACACTAACCCTAATCCGATATGTTAATACCGATACTAGCGTTACTCCTCTCGTTAGGGAGGAGTACAGAAACCGGTTTAAAGAGCCATTAAAATCGATATAAGGTGCCTCCTAGTGTGGACGGTTGTGGCGTTAAATCGGTTTTACGCTCCTAAAACCGGTTTAAACGCCTAGTGTAGACCAGGCTTAAAACTCTCATCCATGGTTCCTATTCTGGAACCACTGTTATATCTGAACTCAGCACCTTGAATTTTTACCAAGATAATGGCCAGATCAGCAGCTGCTCTTGGAAAAGAAGGCCTTTTGAGTCACCCCACCATGAGGGTCAGTTAGTCATTTTCAAGTCCCAACCACTGGTCAAGCCAGCCTTCTCTCAAATATGGTCATTTCTCAACCAGTGTAGCTGGCTATTTAACAGAAATTCGTGGTAATCCTGATGTATCCTTGTATATTCAGGAGCGCAGTGCAATACTAAACAGAGTATAGTTGTATGAGAAGAACCAAAAACCACTTCAAATAGTCACACAGATGTCATAGTGTCCAAGCAATCGTGAACCAAGTAACAACAATTATCTTAAGATATCCTTCAGCTAAGTTTACATGTAAATAACAAGACACCTCCACCTGCTTGATTCTCTCACTGCATGATGAGCTAGGTGCCTAACAAGAGTTGATTGGGTCAATATTGGACTCAGTGTCGTCTGACCAAGTCTCCATTCTGCTATGACAGATCAGGTGCTGTTTCTGTACTCACATGATAAATAATGGTGTCTTTATTTTAACCAAAGACCTGTCCTTCATTAGCCTCAACTAAAGGGCAAGAGGGTCACTGTTGGTCCAGTGTCTCACTCCTAGTGCAAACTATCTTAAGAGTCTGTTGCTGCTTAGTTAACTTCAAACGTGTGTATCCAGTATCCTCCATGGGCCTCCATATAACCCTTCCAGCCGCAGAGAGCAGTTAAAGGCAAGTACATCTGGTCATCAAGTACTCACTATTGCCCCTTTTCTTCCTGTAATACCCTCTTATAATTAGTCTTCCTTATCCACTCAATCCTATTATTGACCTATTCAAAATACTCCTCAGAATGTTCATCCTGGTGCCAAGGAGTTAAAAAGGATGTTCTGTAAATATAAGTAATGTAAGGATTAATTCCAGTAAATATATCATTACTATGTGTCAGTGAAGCGGGTATAATTTTGTTGTTGTTGGTTTGGATCTGGATGAGTAATACTTAAGAGGTAAGATAAAAAAGTTTCATATTCGTTAGGAATGTCAATATACAGATGTAAGTAATGTAAAAATCTTTTATTCTTTGACCTAACTACGAGAGAACCTGAGAGTGCCAAACACCTCGAGAATGGAGGTTGTTCGTAACTCTGAAACCTTCGGAACTTTGAACAAAATATTATGGTGGTTCTTTCAAAAGTTTACAACTGAACATTGATTGAATACAGCTTTGAAACTTTACTGTGCAGAAAAAAATGCTGCTTTTACCATCTTAATTTAAATGAAACAAGCACAGAAACAGTTTCCTTACCGTGTCAAATTTTTTAAAAACTTTTGCCTTTATTTTTTAATAGTTTACGTTTAACACAGGACTGTACTGTATTCCCCCCCCCACCCCCAACCGCCCTTTCCCCAATCTCTGCTGCTGCCTGATTGCATACTTCTGGTTCCAGATGAATTGTGTGGTTGACCAGTCAGTTCATAAATCTGAGGTTCTGCTGTATACATTTAATGTTAAGTATTTTAAACTCCGTTTCACAAGAACATTGTTTTTGACACTACTAGTTTTCTTTAAAAATAAAAGCATTTTGTACAGAAGTATCACTGTCCAAATCCTTATCCTGGAGTCAAATAATAAAAACAATCCTAAAACTCATAACATACAGAATTGCTCTTTTGGGCTTCTTTTCAAGATTGTAGTTAAAGAAAGCTATGTGTGTAGCTTTCAGCTCTTTTGGGCTTCTTTTCAAGATTGTAGTTAAAGAAAGCTATGTGTGTAGCTTCCAGTTGCTATTCCTTTTCTTCCCTGCAAATAATGATGTTGGAAATTGGTCTGTACCTTTTTTCTTCTCCTCCAATCAACCCCAGTATGTCACCAGTAGTGTCATCCTTTAATGAGGTGGAACATTTCTAGCTAGTACCGCATGATCCATGAGAATGAAGACTATAGCTGGCAACTGTTCTTAGAGAACAAGAATAGCAAGTAATATGTCCTTCTTTGTTTTGTTATAAGTAACAAAGTTGGTATAGCAGTGTCCAGATAGCCAAAGTGTGTTTGATTAGAAGTGCCAGGTTTAAATGACACAATCGGTATTAGTTTTTCTTAAAGATCATTTTCCTGCAATTCAGCATTATGAAACTGGCATGCATTAACTCACAGAAATGTTCATGATCCTGCAGGAATTATGATGAAGCTTCTGAGCATCATGGTTTTTTCGATTGGAAAGCAGAAGGTTTTCATACAACTGATCAGTAACGTATAAAAAGAAATGAAAACAAGTAATAATACGTGCAGTAGTCAATATGATGTGAAAAACCAGATCATTCTGAGAACTGAACAGATACAGGCCGATTTAAAAGTGCACCTCTTGTGCGCTGAAAAGTGAGGGTTTGACAGCAGTGGCAGTATCTCATTATTTTCCAGCCCATGGGTTGATGCCAGCGTTAATACTGATCTTTTTTTCTTTCAGTCCCTATGGTTCTGGAGAGAATACAGCTTTTATTTTGGGTTTTAAAAGCTCATTGGCTGCAAATTTGTTAAATAATGTTTGTACTGTATTCTGTTTAGTTTGAAATAAGTGTTCTGAACAAATAGGAATTTGTGAATGCTATTATATAGACCATATATTTCCTATTTGGGTTTAATTGTGTTTTTTGTGTGTGTGTAATGTATAAAATTTTGTTTTATACAGTAATATCACAGGAAAAACTAAATGAGCTATATTCACATCTCAGGATACTAATTTCATCACATATTACTTAGCTTCACTTTTGTTGCCATATTTTAATTTAGAATTCCTGGGGGTGGCATGGCCTTATAATTTAGTGTAATGGCTTATAAAGACAAGATGTGTTCAGGACAGCAAATATGTTGTCTAATGTATATGGATAAAGTCATCTTGATTTCAGTCTCCTGAGAATTATAGAGGTCCATGTTTAACCTCATTTCTTGGAGGACTGTCTAACAGATGCTTTTTAGAGGTAAGGCATTTAGGAAAATAATTGTTTTTCCAATTAAAAAATTAACTGAAGACTAGCTGTTTGGATTCTAAATTCTGTAGCTGCTATTAGGAAATACCTTCATGTGTCTCTATTTTGTTCGGAGGAAAAATCAGTTACTATATGACAGAAAAATTATTCCAAAGGTATCCTGAGCTACTGCTTAGTCAAGGAAAACATGTTTAAAAAAATTCCTGTAACAAATAGAATTTTATTTTTTCTCTAGCTCCTGGTAAATCAGACAAACTGAAGCTTCATTCTGGGTGTTATACAGTATAGTTGTTAGAAACCCCTGGTGAAAATAGAGCCTCATATTTTACCATATATTTGTGTAGTACTCTAGTTTTATAATGTGCAACTTAAGAAATCACACTTCTGTCTGAAAATGTTAATACCTGCAATAAATATGACTGAAAGTTTGGATGGGGAAAATATTTTTGTTTGCTTTACACATTTGACAGCACTTTTGGAATTGACAATTTCCCCATTCCACTGCGGTCACTTTCCCCATTTGTTTTATGGATGATGTTTCACTCAGGTGGAAGAAGCATTTTTAAAACAGGAAAATGTAGTTATAAACCTACAAGAATGTTAGGAATACTCAGACAGTTGTGGTATCTGAAACTACTTTTAACTAATTTTTAACAGACTATATTTCAAGTTGATGGTGTCTCTTTAACAAATAGACACAGCAGGCTGAGTATTCACAGGCTTGGTAAAAATGAGAGCTCAGAAATCCCAACTTTATTGCATTTAACCAAAACAAACCATTTTAGTTTAGTTTACGTTTTTTTGACATGTGGACAGTCATCACTAATTCCTTTTTTTGTAAAACAGAAGCTGTTGATGATAAAATAAAAATAGAGTGAAAATCAATGAAACTAGAGGTAAAGCACTAATCAAAATCAACAGCAAAACAAATAGGGAAACATTCTAGATTTAGAAATGGAACTTAGCTCATGGCTTTCAGTAGTTATTAACTCATAGCAATGCCACTGTCTACTTTGGCTTGTTTTCAGATATATTTTTTCTCTGTTGGCTTAGGGGTTCAGAGCAGGAGTTGGAAGTGATTACTAAATGACAGTTTTTCAAATTTGAGTTCCTTTTTCAAAAAATATTTCTGGCCTTGTTTATAAGTCTCTTATATGGACTGCTTTAAAAGTTGCAAGAATAATATCTTCTGTTTGTATGGAACATACAAAAAAAGCTATTCCCTAATGTTCTCATTAGTTAGTTAAAATAGTCCTTATTCCTAGTACTGGAAAAAAAAGGTTTTTTTTGTTTAAAAATGGAATGGAAAAATTATTGTATTTTTTAACTATTGAACATGGTTAGAAAGCAAACTATGGTGATTTTACTGAAGTCACTCCTATAAATAAACTGATTTGCCAGTTCCATATAGCTACAGGCTTACATGTAACATCTTAAAATTTATTTTAACACATTCCTTTTTTATTAGTTCTTAGGAAAGTCAGCTCTCCATAAACCTGTAGTGTCTTGTTAAAGGTAAGTTTTATCAGAATACTAAGGTAGAATTACAATCGTGTGTCCTGTATTAGACCTTGTCTTAGGAGATAATTGATTTATAAAATTGATTCTACTTAAGCTTATAACAAAATAAAATTAGTCCTTTTATTTGTTGGTTACACATCAAATGGTTAAAATGACTGGAAGAGAACTTGGTTGTTGGCAGGGGCCCTTGGATAGAAACTGTATGTGCTGATGCTGGTGAAATTTAAATATGTAACTGGAGAACCAAACATGCTTACTAGTATTAGATGAACACTTTGAAAAGGCTGACAAGAAATAGTGTTGTTAGTGTGAAACAAGTTTTTCTCTTTCAAATATTGCTCTAAAATGTTGTGAAGGAAAGTGAACTGTCAGAAGTAGTAGTCTCCCTGTTATATGTTCACGCCAAAGTAAACCTGTTTGTATTTAAGATAAATAATATCTTTGTTATGTTATTCAAAGTGATTATTAAATATATATATGATTCAATTTGGCTTTGCCGCAACTTACTTTATTTAGGATTATTTTGCAACTTGCATCAGAGTGTATTTAAATAAAATGCTTGCAGGAGCAGGATGTTAACTGCAGTCTTCCTCGTGCTAAAACAAATTTTGCAAACTATTACAAAAGTTCACCTGCATGTTCTTTATTTTAACGAAGTGCTTTGTTAAAAAAAATCAATAAAATTAATGGGGGAGGAGGAAAAATCAGGTTGTCAGATTTATAATTGCCTGTAACTTTTAATGGTTATATTCAATGGCAGTAGTAAAAATAGTTGGAACACTGAAATGAAGTGACAAAAGTTGTTTGTAATGGGTGTAAGTTGGCATTCGATTTGATACTAGCTAGCTGCTAACTAACAAAAATTATCCAGAATGGATTTCACACAGGAATCAGATTAATGTTTACCTGTTGGCCACCAGAAAGAGCAAATATGGATTATAGATAAAGACCCTAAGAAGAACTTTAAGCATAGTGGAGTGGTCTTTAATTTGTTGGGGTTTTTTAAGTATGTTATGAAATAACTTTAAGACATACAGTATTATATAATCGTGATTGATCCTGAAATAAAATGAACTTGCATTCTACTACTATTTAGCTAACACAGGGAGCTGCAATATCTTATTAGTTACGTAAAGATTAAACCTTTTTATAGCAAATATCTGATTTATTATTTAAAAAAGGAATAGAACATCTAGCAAAATGATCAGTTTTTATATCAGTGATTAGCCATTCCTCTGGATATATGTAGGTTATAGTGTCACTACCTTGCAATGTAATAGGATAGCTGGATCATTTGGATTATGAAATAGGCATTTTCTATAAATTTGACAACATAAGGTTTAGATGAAAAGATGAGTGTACACATGCTGCTTACATTTGAATTATACTTTAAATAGAAAATCATTTTATTAATGCAGTTTTGTGTGTGATGGTTATTATATTGCTTCAGCCACTAAAGCTTAACAGTTATGTGTGTATTGAATCAATGCACACATGTCATCCATAATATGGTTAAGTAATAGTTTTCATATTAGTGGGACCAAGTCTGATACTATGCAGTCAGTATAAAAAGAAAAAGTAAAGTTCAGTTTTCATTAACCAGCTGATACCAGTGGTCTTTGGGTAAAGTTTCCAAAAGTACCTTAGTCCCATTGACTTTGAATAAGACTGTGACAGGATGGTCAAGTACAGTAGTACCTCAAAGTTACAAACTGACTGAGTAACCACACGCCTCATTTGGAACCAGAAGTATGCAATCCAGCCGGAGAGAGATGGAAAGAGAGAGAGGGGAAGCAAATACAGAACAGTGCTGTGTTAAAATGTAAACTACTAAAAAAAAAAAAAAAAAGACAAAGTTTAAAAAAAGATTATTTGACAAGGTAAAGAAACTTCCTATGCTTGTTTCATTTAAATTAAGATGGCTAAAAGCAGCATTTTTCTTTTGCATAGTAAAGTTTCAAAGCTGTATTAAATTAATGTTCAGTTGTAAACTTTTGAAAGAACAACCATAATGCTTTGTTCAGTGTTACGAATATTTCAGAGTTACGAACAACCTCCATTCCCAAGGTGTTCGTAATGCTGAGGTTCTACTGTACTTTGTGTGCTTGGGTTTTTGTTGTGTTGTTTTCTTCTACCTATATGTATCTATATCTCAGCAAAATGACTGACCAAGTATTATTTTATCAACTACAGTTGGTTAATAACATAGTAAAAGCATCCTGATTGGCTAATAACTGAGATTGGTTAATAATTAAATCACACAGTGTTATCGTGTGCTTCAAAAAGCCACAGGAGACACTGCAAAGAGTCACTTGTGGCTCCCAAGCCTCAGTCTGAGTATCACTGGTTTAGTTCATAAGTTGAATGACTATAGCCCAAATGCACACATTAGCGGAACAGGTATATTAATCAAAGGCTACTAATTACTTGAGCAGGTTAGCTAATTAATGCAAGAGGAAATGGGGTAAATGATGTAAAGAAAAAAACAGTCAATGAGAAGGTGGGGAGCCAGCAGGTACTGTTTGGACTTGTTAGGCAACCTGTTAATGCTGACAACCCCCGAGATGAGTTCGGGTTAATGGTTTTTCTTCTGGCTCTTTTTCTGTAACGTGCGGAAGGACAGAATCAGTGAAGCATCTTGAGTGGGAGCACCAGTGTGGTACCTATTCAGGCCTTTTGACAGGGATTTAGGTGCATAAGTCACTTAGGTGCTTTTTAAATTTTTTACCCTTTGTGCTTATTGTGCTTCCTATAGAATTTGCCTGCACCAAAAGATGAAGGAATGATCATGCTAGAAATCTTCCTTTGCGTTCATGGATTATGATTTTTAGAACTTCAGAAATATTTATCTATTTGAGTTAGTGAAACCAAAAAAGTTTTAAGTCTAGCTAAATGAAGAGAAAGTATTAGGAGAAATTACAGCAAATCTGTTTTAGTGGATTAAGTTGATATCAGATCTTGTCTATATGTACTAGTTCCATTCAAAATAGTGGGTTTTTTCCCAAATTGAAATAGACACGGTCAGAGGGGAAATTTTATTTTCAGGCTTGTAACTTACTTAGATATAAGTTGTGCCTACTCAGGATTCTGAGGTTATTACAAACAAATGGAGAGTAAATGTCTTCGAATAAAAAAAAAAGCACTTTCAAGAATATTTATTAAGTGAGACTAATAACTTCACCCACAAATTTGACAGTGGTGATTGTACTGAGATGTTACAGCGGTAGCAATTCTAAGAATGCAACCAAACCTTCAAAGAGGCATCAATGATGTGCAATCTAATTTAATGGATAAGACAGCTCAGATAAGTCTGATAAGAATTGTAACTGCAGACTTAAAACATGTTGAATTTAATATAAAATTAGTTTGTATTTCAGGCAGAGGAGAGGGAGAGGAGGAAAGTGAGGAAGGAAAGTAGTTGCAAAGGCAGTGCATTAAAAATATTGGGGGAGGGGTGAATATGCACCTGTTAAAGCTTTTGTACCTATGCATCAATATAAGCTACTGTACATATGTATTAATAAACTCATGATACGGTTTAGGTCTTGAAAATGTCAGATCATCATGTTTATTTTTGTTCACACTGTATACGTTCACAAGTCTGCAAGATAACTAGTGGTCTCCAGCCTGCAATTATTTAAGAATTTTTTCTTCTTCTGCATAGCAAGCAAGGCAAGAAGCATCTCAGTCTGATGTATTGTTTTGGACTGCTGTGCTGTACGTTTATAAACAGGGGCTTTGATTAATATGCTCTCATGTTTGTTGCTTAGATCTTTTTTTAGATAGAGGCAGGAAAGTAATTAAGAATTTGTCAGCTTGCCAATTTACATATGGGACTTGCTCCGAATATTACAGCTACTGTTGGTATGCCAAATGTCTAGAGCCGTTGTCATAGAGGGAGTGGAAAGGAGGAAGACATAAAGGAGGCAGGAATGTATTTGCATGCAGCCAATCAGCAATATGCGGTTGTTCTTTTGGCTGACTTTCAAAATACAGAAGAAAAGCAGCTACAGTGCTAATTGTAGCTAGGTCCTGAAGTGAAAATGTTTTGTGACAGTTGAAAGAATTTAAAGAGGAAGGAAGATCGGTTTAGTGTCAGCTGCAATTAGATAATCAAAGATTAAAAATCCAAGTCTGTTGATTCCTTAACCCAGAGTTAAAGGGGCTGGAGATTGCCAGGGGCTGGGGGGGGGGGGGAGCTCCCTGTGTGGAAAGGGCATTTCCAAAGCCAGCGCAAGTAAGGCCCGACTGAGCTTGCAGGTTGTCTGGACGCACGCTTGCACCGAGAGATTTTCTTGGCAGCTCTACAGGATGAGGCTCACACTGTACACAGCCGACATATTGAAGCTGAGAGCCCAGGCGAACATAGATGAAGGAATAGAGACAGCTCTGCACACAATGTAGCGTCTCCTAGGATGGTTGGGCGGCACCTTTCCTCAGGTATTTCATTACCCATCAGCCCCTTTTAGAGCAGAAAAAGCCTCCACAAAAAACCCTGCGCAAATAGCATCTGCTTCTGTTAAATCAATTTATTACATAACATTTCAGAGACAGAGCAGCGGCACAGCGTCCTAAGCTTTTGGCTGCATTTCAGGTTTGATAAAATGGCGTCCTCACAGAAAGAGCTGTTTGCTAAAGATATGCTGCACTGAGCAGAAAATTGAATTATTTGTCATTATTTACTATTGTTTTAGTTTCAGAGAGTTAGTATTTAGTGGAATCCCCACTAATAATGAAGAATGCTCTTTATTCTGCTTGTTTTTCTTGATGCATTTTAAAAGCTCTTGCATTGGAGGAAACAAGCTACATTTTAATATCTTGGTGCAGAAAATTAAACTAGATTAACAGGCTTTTCCACTTGCTTACTTAATTTTTTTTAAATTGTTCTATTGAATTCTCTTATTTTTTAACTATCTTCTCACACTATATGTTTTTCTAGCACAGTTTGGCAGTTTGAGCATTTATACAGTCACTGTTCTTTGGAAGAAATTTTGGACACAATACTTTCAAGAATTCATCTTGGGACTTTAAATCTGAGAATAGTTGTAAATTGGCTTCTTGCGTGCCTTCAAATGTACAACAGTTTTAAATTTGCCCGGACCCCAGGATTGATGAAATTAGACAAAATCTGCTAATGTTGTTAAACATATCTGACAATCCAGCTAGTAGCACTTGAATTGAGATGTTTTTTCTTACTTCATGCTGCATCTTATTCTTTAAAATGAATGTTCCGACTCTCAATTTTTTTCTGTATAAAAATTAGACTACATTCGAGCTAAGCATTTAAATGCCTTTCTGGCAATTCTTATTTATTTTATTAACATTTATTGTAATGTTTTTAGAATTCTGTTAAGATGTCCACTTGAATCACTACAGTGAGCTACTTCTTATTTTGGGAGAGAAGTAGTTGTCCTTTTTTGACTTGCCTGATCAGGATACATAAACTTTATCTGATTAGTACTGTGATTTAAAGTCCTCAGCAGGACTGATGTCACTGGCTTTAGTCGTTGCTCGCAAAATTAACCAATTAATTGAGTTTTTATTATGTTGGCTGAAAAAATAATTAAAACCTAGAATAAGATTTTCTTGTAATGAGAGAAGGTTTTGTTTTTATCTTTAAAGGTTTTTTTTCCCCTTTCCCCCTAAGGGGGGGGGGAGAGGTTTTATAAGTGAACTTGAGCTTTTCATTTTTTTTCTTTTTAAAATCTGTTAATGTGCAACTATCAAAAATCTGAGCCAGTCTCTGATATTTCATCCAATTCCCCTCTCCCCCCTCCAATATGTTTTTGTAAATCAGTTGACTCTTTCATTATGGTTGAAACTTATTAGGTGTAATTAGTTTGAACTGTGTGCAGTGTACAAATTGAAATTTGGGAGATATGGATAGTGTACATTATTTTTTTCTAGAATAGAATGCAAAGTTGAAAAGAAATAGTTTATGTAAACCACTTGATATCACTGGAGGGGTTGTAACTTTTGAGTAGACTGCATGATATATGGAATGGGTGTTCTGTTTGTTAATGAGTTTATGGATAAAAGAAGCTTTTCTTCATTTTTTGCTCTTCTCAGAGTTCATATTTGTTATCTGTTTACTTTTGATGGTGCTGCCAAACTCAAAACTAATATTTGAATTGTTCAAGCTAATTATGGGCTGTTGGAGCAAAAAAAAAATTGGCTTCTATTTTGAATGAGTAACTAAATCAAAGTTTTAAAAGTATATTTCACCACAGTTCTTAATGATAAAATATTGTCTGTCTTTTACTCTTTGTAAAGGAGGGACTGAATTATTAGTGATTATTGGTGACACTGCTTAAATCTATGCATGTTGGAGGTAGCCCGTCCTCAGGCTTTCTCCATTCAGCTTTCCTAATGAACCATTAATCCTGAACAGCAAAATGCCGGCTATTTCCAGTCCTAGGCTGTTTCTGAACAGAAACTGCTCATGGTGCCGTTTTGCAGGTGGTTTTGTGGAATATGGAAATGGCCACAAAGAAGTGACAACCTCAATTTTAAATTGTTCCCAAAGGTGAAATATTGATGGATGAATTTAGTATACAACATAATAGCTATTAAATTACATCTGTCTGAAATATATAGCTAAAATTATTTGCCTCCTTAAGATCATTTCCTTTATTTGATCACATTTTGATTGTTGTGTTTAGTGTGTGGGTGCTGGTTGGTGTTGCTGGCCTGTGATGTATAGGAGGTCAGACTAGCCCTTCTGGCCTTAAACTCTGTGACTCTATTTTATTTTCCTTCCTTCTAGGGTACTAGGAATCATTTGTAAGATTTAGTCTCATCTTGACAGCTCACTTGCTGTGTGACCTTGTGTAGGTTAATCTCGGTGTGCCTCATTTTTTTTCCTCATCTGTGAAATGGGTATAATACTGACAGGATAGTTGTGAAACTAGGCGTGGAAAGCATTTGAACTTACCAGATCAAATGTATTATACAAGTCCACAGTAATTGTGTTATAGTAGAATTTTTCCTTTCTGATTGACTGTGTATTAAATTTTACTTTTCAAGTGAACTACATTGTGAACAGGATGCATATGTAGACTCAACAAACACACAGCAATGTTTAAAAATCTGTTCCATCTTCAATGACCTATCAAGACTGATGCTCAAACTAGTCTGTTTCCTGCACAGGACTCCTGGACATCAGATTCCTAAAGCAGACTGGTTTCCTGTTCCCCTTGCTTTAAGTGTTTGTCATCAGTTTGCAGGGTAAATATGGCATCCTGAAAGCAGATAAATAAAATAGTAATTGAATTTCCAATATTAAATGTTGTAATGTTCATTTCACTTTTGGGTCCTAACAGTTTTATTTTTTTAAAACAAACTTTGGCAATGCTTATGAAGAACTGTATCCTTTGTTTGGCTTTAGATTGTAAACCCTTTAGTGCAGGGATTGTCTCCTTTCTATATTTGTACAGTACCCAGCAAAATGGGCCCCCGATCGTGATTTGGGGCTTTTAGAAGCTATCCTAATATAAATACTTATAAAATACTGACTAACGTGGCATTGAGATTGAAACTGTCACTCCCCTCTTTAATTTATTTCAGCATGAGCTTTCGTGAGCTACAGCTCACTTCTTCGGATGCATAGAATGGAACACACAGACATGAGATATTTATACATGCAGATAACATGAAAAGGTGGAAGTATGCATACCAACAGGAAGAGTCTAATCAATTGAGATGAGCTATCATCAGGAGGAGAAAAAAAACTTTTGAAGTGATAATTAAGATGACCCATAGAAGGTGTGAGGAGAACTTAGCATAGGAAAATAGATTCAATTAGTGTAATGACCCAACCATTCCCAGTCTCTGTTTAGGCCTGAGTTAATTGTATCTAATTTGCATATTAATTTGAGTTCAGCAGTCTCTCTTTGGAATCTGTTTTTGAAGTTTTTTTGTTGCAAAACTGCCACCTTCAAGTCTGTCACTGAGTGGTTAGAGAGGTTGAACACTTCAGACTGAAAACAGACTCCAAAGAGAGACTGCTGAACTCAAATTAATATGCAAATGAGATACAATTAACTCAGGCCTAAACAGACTGGGAATGGTTGGGTCATTACAGTAATTGAATCTATTTCCCTATGTTAAGTTCTCTTCACACCTTCTATGGGTCATCTTAATTATCACTTCAAAAGTTTTTTTTTCTCCTCCTGATGATAGCTCATCTCAATTGATTAGACTCTTCCTGTTGGTATGCATACTTCCACCTTTTCATGTTCTCTATATGTATAAATATCTCCTGTCTGTGTGTTCCATTCTATGCATCCGAAGAAGTGAGCTGTAGCTCACGAAAGCTCATGCTGAAATAAATTTGTTAGTCTCTAAGGTGCCACAAGTACTCCTGTTCTTTTTGCGGATACAGACTAACACGGCTGCTACTCTGAAACCTTTATTATGTGGCTTTCAGTAATGTAGCTAGATTATTTTTGGTCTTTTTATAAAAAGAATACTATGTTATATTTTAAAAGTTTAACAGAATTTATAGAAAGCATTTGCATTTGTTTTGCAGATTAGGCAGCTCTAGTCCATTCTGTCATTTGTTCTAATCAGTTTGGCTCTTTCTCGCTGTTGTGATGTAAGTATCCCTGATGGTGGACTCCAGCATGTGTGTGATCCAAATGATTGCATTTTATGCATCCATTCTGTGGGTGTTCTGTGTCAGTCTTCACAGCTAAAGTGTTCTGGCATTTCCCATAAGGTCTGGTTCAGAGTAGTGGAGCTACTTTTTGAAATCCTTTACTACTACATTTCAAAGGCAGATGGTACTCTGGATGAACTCAAGGAAATGAGGTCTATCTGGTGATCCTTTACAACCTTCCTCCAGACTCTAGAGTTCCTGTATGTCTTCATTCCAATACTTCTGCTAACAAGGACAGAGATCCATTGTGGTTTTGGTAGTCCCAACCTGGAGTTCACCAGATCTGATCCTCAGTCCAGTTAGAAGAAATGCAGACCAACTACCAACTCTTGTCTCTTCTGTTGTAAGACTATGTTTACATTGTTAACTCAGAGCTGAAATTTCTATGCAAGTCTGTATGGAAAGTAGCTTCTTGTTAAGCTCTTGTTTGGATTGTGCACAGGAAGCTCAACAAATCGCTTAGCAAAGTCAACTTTCTACAAGAAAGAGCTGGGCCTTGAAGTGGCATAGGAAAGTAGCAAGACCATCTGGCAGCTATATCAGTGTTCCATCCTTCAGTTACAGACAGCCTCAGTCTTTCACCATTGTAAATTAAAGAAATTATTGAAAGTACTAATAAAAATCTTTACACCTGTTTGCAAGCCACCACCTACTTGTGAGAATGTTGTTTTTTTTAATTCCCTACTACTGAAGATTGCATTTTTAATGGCTAGAACATGACTGAAAAGTCAGTGAGAACCAAACCACGATGGCTAAACTTTCTGATGATGATATTTTCTGGAGGATAACATTGTACTATATTTACACCCCAAATTCCTGTTTAAGGTGGCTTTGGACTTACATTTAAACAAAGCTGTCAGCCCTTCCTAAATGTTCCCTAGCAAATATTTCTAAGACAAACTAGGTTTTGTAATCCAGATATTACGGGCGCTAAGCAATTACCAGTATCTGAATAATATCAAACAGGCTTTTACATAAAAAACCCAAGATTGTGTCGTTTGAAGATGTTCTTTTTTTCCTCCCCTCCCCTGAATTCTCTCTGTGCTCAGATTAGAAAATCTGGTAAAACTATATACAAACCTACTATTGTCATGTAGGTCTCAGTGCCTGAGAGTTTTGGGGCACATTTAACCAGGTGCCAGGCAATCTCCAGAGCATGTTTTAGGAATATCTCCATCACAAAGAATCATAAAATGATAGAAATGTATGTATGGAAGGAACCTGAGGAGGTTATCTAGTCCATTTTCCCACTCTCTGCTCCCCTCCCCCACACAAACACACACACCTCTCCATGCTGAGGCGCAGGACCAAGTATACCTAGACCATCCCTGACAGGTGTTTGTCTAATCTGTTCTTAAAAACCTCCAGTGACAGGGATTACACCAGCTCTCTTGGTAACCTATTCCAGTAATTAGCTATTCTTATGTCTAACCCAGGCCCGCACAACATGCGGCCCCCGTGGGCTCACTGTGCAGCCCGTGGGCACGTGGTGGGGCGGGGCTGCTGAGTTCGCCTTCTGTCGGGGGGGAGGGGGGGGCCCGCCTCACAGCCCCGCGCGGGCCGCATTCCAATCGCCCTAACGGCCAGGACCGCACATGTCTCCATCTCCCGCTCCCCCCGCCTGGCGTACAGTGGGTGCATCACTTCCAGGGCCTGCTGAGGCGGGAAGCGCTGGGCACGAGGCAGAGCCAGTAAGTGCCGAGCGAGGGGAGGAGCGCCTGGCCTGGGCTTGAGCCGCAGCTGTGGGGGAGGGGGAGACTGTGTCGAGAGAGACACACACACACACACACACACACACACACCCCGGTTCTTTGGTTGGGGGCGGGGCGGCTACTTCACTGGTTGGTCCCAGGGCAGCCTCCATAGTGATTGGGGGCTGTGGGCAGCCAGGAAATCCCCGGAGGAGATGTGTGTGTGTCTCTGTGTGTATGTTGCACCTGCCCTGACTCAACTGGGCCTGGGCTCAAGCCGCAGCTCAGGGGCAGGGGGGCCTGGACTGAGACCCCCCCCCCTTCGGTTGGGGGCGGGGCGGCACTGCACTGGTTGGTCCCAGGGAGGCCTCTGTAGTGATCGCGGGGAGTGGGTGGGGGTTGAACTGTCTGTGTGCAGCCAGGAAATCCCCGGAGGGGAGGTGTGTGTGTGTTGCACCTGCCCTGCCCCAACTGCTGCCCCCCTCCCTGGTCCAGGGACCTTCCCGCTCCCCAGCCCCTATCACAGTGCCCTCCACCCCCTGGCTCCCTGCGGCCCCTGTGTGTGTTTGTTGGACAGTCACATCCAATCCCTTCACACTGTCCCCCTTTCCCCTCCCCTTATTTCATAGCCCCAGAAAATCCCTTCAAACTGTCCCCCTTTTCCCTTCCCCTTTTTTCATGGGGTATGACGAGCCGAGCAGGTGGACGGGCAGGGCGGCAAGGCTTTATACTTGTGTGTGGGGGGCGGAATGTTTCCAAGGGGCCGGGTGGCGCTGGGGCGGGAGATGTGTTTCCACAGGGCTGGGCAGCGCTGTGGGATGGGGAGGGGGTGTTTCAGCGGGGCCGGAGGATTTCGGCCCTCAGCTGTTTTCTTTGGAGTAATATGGCCCTCGCCTCTTTACGAGTTGTGCAGACCTGGTCTAACCTAATCTCCCTTGCTGCAGATTAAGCCACCACTACTTATCCTACCTTCACTGGACATGGAAAACAATTGATAACTGTCCTCTATAATAGCCTTTAACATATATGAAGACGATTACTAGGTTCACCCTTTCTTTTCTCAAGACTGAACATTCTGAGTTTTTTTTAACTGTTCCTTATAGGTCATATTTTATAAAGTTTTTATCATTTTTGTTACTCTCCTCTGGAGTCTCTCCAATTTTCCCACATCCTTCTTAAAGCATGGCACCCAAAACTGGACACAGTAGAGCAGAACAGTTATCTCGCGTGTCTTTCATATGACACTCCTCTTAATACACCCCAGAATTATATTGGCCTTTTTCACAACAGCATAACATTATTAACTCATATTGGTGCTTGGCAGAATTTGATTTTTATTTTTATAATTTCAACAGATAATACTAGTGTTTATTTTTAAGCATTTTTTTAGATTTTTATCTATTTAAATTTTCACAATTGCACCAAATTATGGGTTTTAAGCATTTTTTTCTTTCAATTCTTATCTATTTAAATTTTCATAGAAAATTATCAGTTAATCAAACAGGGGAGGTGTCAGACAATTTAATGACCATAAACGTTGAGATTCAAAACGTTTAAGCTTTATAACACAAATTATCAACATCATATGTCAAAATATAAAAAAAGTACCTTAAATCAAACTCTAATAAATTCTACAGCAGCATTTTTCTTTGTTTTTGTGACGGGTGATGGAAAGAGTTATGTAGTACCATTAAATTGACTGTATGATCATGAGCATAGAAGTGAATCAATGGCAGTGGTTTATTCAAAATGGAAATGACCATTGCAGTTGTCGTTTAACTACTGTGTAAACCTTTTTTCAGTCTATGTATACTTGATACGGTGTAAGCATGTATTAAAAGGTTGCTAGGCAGAATGGTATTTACTGATAGAGCATTTGGCATTTTCCATTGACTCTGTAATCACGCTATATCAGTGGTCTCCAACTATTTTTACGCTCAAGATCACTTTTTGAATTTAATGGCAACCCAGGATCTACCCCGCCCCTTCCCCAAAGCCCCACCCCACTCACTCCACATACACCCCTCCATCGCTCGCTCTCCCACACCCTCACTAACGTTCTTTGGGCTGAGGTAGGAGGTTGGGGTTTGGGCACTGGGCTGAGGCTGAGGGGTTCACAATGTTGGAGGGGGCTTTGGGCTGAGCCTGGGTTAGGAGTTTGGGGTGCAGGAGGGGCTGAGGGGTTCAAACTCTGGGAGGGGGATCAGGTCTGGGTGAGGGGGTAGGGGTGCTGACTCTGGGAGGGGTGTCGGGGCTGGGGCAGAGTGAGGTGCAGGAGGGGGCTCAAGACTGCTGGTTGGGGTGCAGGAGGGGGTTTGGGATGCTGGCTTTGGAAAGGGGCTCAGGGCTGGGGGTTGGGCTGTGGCCTCCCGTCGAACAGCACTTACCTCCAGCGGCTCCCAGTCTGTGGTGTAGTGTGGCTGCCGCTAAGGCAGGCTCCCTGCCTACTCCGGCCCCACGCCACTCCCAGAAGAAGCCAATGCGCCCCTGTGGCCGCTGAGGGGCGGGGCGGGGGCACATGGCTCCGTGTGCTGACCTTCTTTGCAAGCACCGCCCCCGCAGCTCCCCATTCCCGGACAGTGGGATCTGCGGGGGCTCTGCTTGCAGGCAGGAGTAGTGCACGGAGGAAGACCCCTCCCCACTGCAGGGCTGCGCTGGCCGCTTCCAGGAGCGGCATGGGGCTGGGGCAGGCAGGGAGCCCTCATAGGCCTTGGCTACACTTGCAAATTTGCAGCGCTGCAGCAGGGTGTGAAAACACACCCTCTCCAGCGCTGCAAATTGCGGCGCTGCAAAGCACCAGTGTGGTCAAAGCCCCAGCGCTGGGAGCGCGGTTCCCAGCGCTGTACGTTATTCCCCACAGGGAGTACGGACAGCGCTGGGAGAGCTCTCTCCCAGCGCTGGCGCTTTGACTACACTTAGCGCTTCAAAGCGCTGCTGTGGCAGCGCTGCCGCAGCAGCAGCGCTTTGAAGTGCAAGTGTAGCCATAGCCTCAGTGGCAGCCCCACTGCACCACCGGAGATCACAATAGACTGGGAGATCCTCTAGGATCGACCAGTCGACGGTTGGTGACCAGTGCTCTATGTTCTGATTGGTGAATAGTGTTTCAGTTAGCAGCATGTTTCATTTTATCACTGCACATTAGAGGTTATACACTACTGCTTTATTTCCTTTTTTACATGCTGATTCAATAAATTAAAACGTATCCTAATACTAGAAGGTCAAACCTTAGATTTAGCAACTTAGAAGTTAACATATTTTAGAGGTTATAATGAATAGTAATGATACAAATGTAAAAACACAAACATGAGCCTATATAGTACACTGATTTTAGAAAGAGACCCTTTCTTGGCTATTTTCAGTTACGAGACTATTTCACTCTGGCTGCATGGTTGTGGGTTTTTTGGTTTTTGTTTTAAATCCACTCAAGCATAATTGTTGTTACTAGTTTATCTTTGTAGCATTGTCCTTGGTTTTAACTTGACTTACAAAGAGTACACAGCTATACAGAGCTGGCTAAAGATACAGCATTGGTTGGCTTTGTTTGGGGTGGTAGATATTTTGTTGTTTGTTGTTGACAATAGAATTGTCTGTCTTGTAAAGCGTTTAGTCTGCTGTAGAAGTAAAGTATGTTGGAAAGGCAAAGAATAATTGAGACTTTCAGCATTTGCATGTATGCACACTGTTTTTCCTCTCTAGCCAAACTACAATTTAGAGAGACTATCCTATAAGTTGTCTCTATTCATAGCTCTCTGATCACACTAGCTGTACAGGATAACATTCCTGTCATGAGAAAATATAAGGGAATAATTGCACTCATTATGTCTTTTGTACAGTACAGTCAGGATAGATAACAGTATCTAAGATTTTACAACTTGAAACAAGCTTGATCCTCTTAACATGACCAATTGTGGCTTCTCTCAGGTTATTTAACTCAGTGTACTCTAGTAAAGAGCCAGATCATCAGAAGGATTTGGTTATATTTTTGCGTTAGCTTATATGTTGGAGGAGCATGGGGGGAAGGGGCAAGAGGACAGGGAGCTGAGAAGGATGGTGTACAAAGATAATGTTTATTTTCTTTGGTTTTTGAGACAAATTGGACTGTAATTGCAAGTTTAAAAAGTACCACCTAAATCATTTAAAAGCTAAATTTTTCTTGTTCTAGTCTTGCCATTTAAATATGTATTACTGAGTGACATAACCAGGCTGTTCTTTAGAACTACGTATCTTGCTCTACAAAAAACATTAGTTATAGCCATGATCAGATACTATTATTATAGTTGCCTTAAAATATCATAGTTCTATATTCTCTGTGTATGGTTCTTGTAGAGGAGTTTAGAAATGAAAGAAAACTAGATGAGTAGTGAATTTAGTGTTTTGACTCCATACATATTTATCAGTAATAACTCTCTGAATATTTCACGAGGAAATATTTTAATTTTTAAAGTAATTTTTGTTGAACTATCTTTTTTCATATTTCACCAAAAGAAGGGGGGAAAAACTGAGTCAAAATAACTAAAATGTTAACAGAATATCAACACTTGACGTTGTATTAATCTCTTTCCAGTTATTTTCAGAGTGCAGATACAATTTTCTTAAATGTGTTTTTTTTATTGCTTATTTCTGGTGCAGAGATATTGTGACTTCGAGACCAAAAATTTTAAATTTGTAAGGTTTTATTTTTGGAAGCCCCGTCAAAGGAGACATTTAAAATTAAACCAGGTAAAGCACTAGAAAACCTATTATTGTAGAGACCATCCTGCATTGGCAAGCAGGTAGATTATGTTTTGGATTCTGTACATGTATACTGTGCCTCATTATAACCTATTTTTTGTCTTTAATCTATTTGTTTTTCGCTGGTTTATCAGTTTCTACTAGTATACCAAAAGATGCAAAATACTTATAACTTCTGGTCAGTTCTGAAACAAAACTTTTCAGTGGAAAATATTTGTAAAATTTACATAAAATGTTAAATATGAACTTGATAATGTGGAAGATAAATTTACAATCAAACTCCTTTTATAGAAAAACTGTTTTTAAACAAAGATGTAAGGTACTTATTGTGGTGCATAAAATTGTCTTATATACTTTTTAAAATAATGTTTTCTTTGTTTCAGTGTAATTTGGAACTTATGTATGGTATCGTAACTGAGAAAGTAAAAATGTATTTAGTGATGTTATTTTAACAGAATTTGAGTGTCAGACTAATTTTGAGTCTTGTTTAATCCTTTTCAGATCTTAGTCACAGTAGTTTGGGAGACCATTATGAAAATTCCCACTGGGGACAACAGCCCACTTTCAGAAGTGAAGCCAACTGCAGCTGGGATAAAGTGATAATAGACAGGACTGACAAGGAAGCGTGGCCTTCCATTACAGGAACTGAGACTGAATCTGCTTCAGAATGTACTACAGAAACTGACTCTGCCTCCAACTGTGGCTCAGAGAACAGTAGCATGGCTACAGGGAGTGCCCAAGGCAACTTCACTGGACATACAAAGAAAACTAATGGCAATAATGGCACCAATGGAGCACTCATCCAAAGCACTTCTAACCAGAGTGCCCTTGGAGCTGGTGGAGCAAATGGTAATGGAAACTCAGCCAGAGTGTGGGGTGTGGCCACAGGCTCCAACTCTGGCCTAGCTCACTGCTCTGCCAGTGGTGGGGATGGAAAGATGGACAACATGATTGCAGATGGTAGAAGTCAAAACTGCTGGGGTGCTTCCAACTCAAATGCTGGCATTAATCTTAACCTTAACCCTAATGCCAATCCAGCTGCCTGGCCTGTACTCGGACATGAAGGAACTGTGGGAGCAGGCAACCCTTCCAGTATTTGTAGTCCAGTCAGTGCCATAGGTCAGAATATGGGCAACCAGAATGGTAACCCAACAGGCACCTTAGGTGCTTGGGGAAACTTGCTGCCGCAAGAGAGCACAGAACCACAAACGTCCACTTCTCAGAATGTGTCTTTCAGCGTACAACCTCAGAACCTTAACACTGATGGACCAAATAACACTAACCCCATGAACTCTTCACCAAACCCTATCAATGCAATGCAGACTAATGGACTGCCAAACTGGGGGATGGCTGTTGGTATGGGGGCCATCATCTCGCCCCATCTGCAAGGCCTTCCTGGTGCTAATGGAACATCAGTTTCTCAAGTCAGTGGGGGCAATGGTGAAGGAATGGGTAGTTCAGTATGGGGAATATCCCCAGGTAATCCTGCCACAGGAAACAGCAATTCTGGGTTCAGTCAGGGGAATGGAGACACTGTGAACTCAGCATTAAGTGCTAAACAGAATGGATCCAGCAGTGCTGTGCAAAAGGAAGGAAATGGAGCAAGTGCGTGGGATTCAGGACCTCCTGCTGGTCCTGGGGTACTAGCATGGGGCAGGGGCAGTGGCAACAGTAGTGTTGGTAGCATGCATTCTGGAGCTTGGGGCCACCCCAACCGTAACACCAGTAATGGGGTTAATGGTGAATGGGGCAAGTCCCCAAATCAGCATTCCAATAGTGACATCAGCGGTAAAGGATCAGCAGGGTGGGATAGCCCTAGTGTTACCAGCCAGAATCCTGCCATGCAGCAGGGCAATGAACAAATAAACTCTTGGGCCAAAGCTGCAGCATCTGTCACCACAGCTAGTGAAGAAAGTAATGACAGTGGTGGAGGTCAAAATGAGGGCAACACTGCGAGAGAAGGAGCAGGAGAGGCCAGAAGGAGAGACAAAGGGGTGATAGACCAAGGGCAAGTCCAGTTGCCAAGGAATGACCTTGACCCAAGAGTCCTGTCCAATACTGGTTGGGGACAGACTCCTGTAAAGCAAAACACTGCCTGGGAATTTGAAGAATCCCCAAGGTCTGAACGAAAGAATGACAATGGAACGGAGGCCTGGGGTTGTACAGCTTCTCAGTCTTCAAACTCAGGGGGGAAGAACGATGGGTCCATCATGAACAGTACAAATACCTCTTCAGTATCTGGGTGGGTCAACTCTCCACCCTCAGCTGTTCCAACAAATACAGGTTGGGGAGACAACAACAACAAAGCGCCAAACGGCCCAGGGGGATGGGGAGAATCAGCTAGCTCTACTGCTGTCAATGCTGCTGCTGCTGCTACTGCTGCCAAAAGTGGCCACGCTTGGAGTGGGACCGCAAATCAGGAGGACAAATCACCTACATGGGGTGAACCTCAGAAACCCAAATCTCAAAACTGGGGAGATGGACAGAAATCAAATCCAGGCTGGACTTCAGGAGGTGGAGATTGGGCTGAGTCATCATCCATACCTGGACACTTGCCTGAGGGGAAGAAGAATGGATCTGGATGGGATGCTGACAATAGATCAGGGTCAGGTTGGAATGAAACTACAAGGTCTGGGACCAGTGGATGGGGAAATGGCACAAACACCAAGGCTAATACAGGTACAAGTTGGGGAGAATCTCTAAAACCTAGCCCTCAACAGAATTGGGCTAGTAAACCCCAGGACAACAGTGTGAGTAACTGGGGAGGAGCAGCTTCGGTTAAACAGACTGGGTCAGGATGGGTTGGTGGGCCAGTGCCACCCAAACAAAAAGATAGCAGTGAGGCAACTGGCTGGGAAGAGCCTTCTCCACCATCCATTCGCCGTAAGATGGAAATTGATGATGGTACCTCAGCTTGGGGCGATCCAAACTACAACAACAACAAGACTGTAAACATGTGGGATAGAAACAACCCTGTAATTCAGAGCAGTACCACAACCAACACCACCACTACTACTACTGTTATCAACACAAATATGGTTGAACCTCATCCATCGCACCAGTCAAGTGCCCAGCCGAACCGGTCCCCATTGCTTGGTCCAGGTATGGAACAAGTTTCATTTTCTTTTTAAGACAGAAGTAGGATACAGTGGAAATAAATCTTTTACCTCTCTCTCACACACTCATATATCTGTCTTTTAAGACATGCATACACATTATAATAACGGGGAGTGATTTCAAATGTTTTTAATTAATGTGAATAATAGTATAAAATGAGATCTGTTTGGCATTTCCTATTTATTTAAATTGAGTGTGATTTAAGAATTTGTTCAGTTTTTCAGGTAAGTTTAAAAAAACATTTAGGATAATACAATTTTGTGGTCTGTCTTTACTAAAATAAAATAAAAAATATTACATTCACACCTGCAGAGCCCCCCAATGAGGAGTCTGGTGGCACCTTAAAGCCCAAGAGATTTATTATCACTCCATTCATCTGAAGTGGGTTTTTTTTACCAACGAAAGCTTATGCCCTAATAAATCTGTTAGGCTTTAAGGTGCCACCAGACTCCTCGTTTGTTTCCCTCAGAGCAGAAGTTTTCCAGGTGGAAACAACGAGGAGTCGGGTGGCACCTTAAAGCCTAACAGATTTATTAGGGCATAACACGGCTACCCCTATGATACCTGATCTGAGGGAAGCTCTGTAAAATTCATGAATAGGTCAGCAGGATCCAGGAATGAAAAGAAACTCTCATGGGGAAGGGGATCCTTCAAGAAATCCTTATGGCAGAATCTGCTGTCATAGCTGCACTCAGCATTGCATCAGGTTCAGCAGGCCAGTTGAGGCCTTTTAAGCTAAGAAGGCAAGGGGGAATGGAATGTCTGAAGAGTCTGCACTCACTTGTCTACGTTGGTTGTCTGCTGCACAGGAAAAGCATCTGGAAAGTGAGGTGGAGGATTCGGCTGGCACAACCCATAAAAATGTAGATCTGTTCTCACTCACGAATTGACTCCAGCCCAGTAATACTTATGCTAACCATTATTTCATCCTCTGTGGGTTGGGATAGACATTAACTTTTAAAGACATAGAGAAGGGGATTGAAACTATAGCTACAGAGCCTATTAAAGATTATTAGATATTTCATTTTTATATGTACAGTGTTGTAATGTTTTTAGTGTCCTTAATATTTTTTTTAGTTGCTAGATTTATAGAACATTCGTGGTTTAAGTATTATAAACAAAAATTATGCTGTGTACATTGACTAGTAGTAGTGATTACCCATTGATGTCAGACATACTTGGCATAGTGTAGTAATTATCAAAAAATAGTATTTTTTGTTAACTGTTTTGTACCTGGAATCAGATTTTCCTTGAGAATAAGCATAAAGATCGAGAAAGTGAGCCTTTTGCATCATGAACTCTAGACCATAGGCAGGAATCCAGCAAGTATTGACTTTAATTGCTCCATAGCTGGGCAAAAGAGTTTGTAATCTTCACTCTTTGTGCTTGTGAACAGGTGTAGTCTGCCTTTTTATTAATTAAGGCAGTGTATTTGCAGATTTACCAAATCACGTGTCCCACATGTCTTAGGGTAAGGGATTTCTCTTCAATGCCTGGCTCTTAAAATCACACTTGGACTGCTCTCAAATGGGAAGTTGCCTTTTTACTGGTCTGCTGCTGAATTCAGAAATGTAATTAGGGAGGCTAGTATTTTCAGTTTTCTACCTTTTTTTAAGGAAACCAAGATGTAACAACAGCTGATAACCTAGATTATTCAGCTATGCCTACACTAGCTCTAGTCTGCCCTGCTGTGTCACTATTTCAGAAGAAAGACTGGAGTCTTCAGTGTCTTATTTTATATCAAGGCAGTTCCCCACTTCTTTGTCTGCTTCAGAGGAAAAAAAAACATTGTTTACTTGCCATGGTTGCATTGTTCACTCACCATGGTTCCAGTAACTCTCCCAGATAAATCACAAACTTGTTTCATTTAAGGAAAACTGAATTAATATTTTATTGATAGTGCAAAGAAAGGGAGATGGGACATAAACTTACCTTAAGAGCATTCACCTCTGTACAAATATTACAGAAAGCTCTTTAGGTCTGGTTGAAGTTTAGTTGCAGATTTTTTGAAATGCGATCAGTATTTATAGCATGGCAGAAAATGACTCCCACAATCTACAGCTCTGTTAGCTTGATGTCTTGTTTAGATACCCTTAGTATTTGACAGTGGAAAAGCCACCACCTTTCTTTGTTCTGCTTTTGAAATCCAAGAATCAAAAATCTCATTTATAATTCTTCCTGGGCCTGACATGGAAGTACTATAATCTTTTCCTTGGCATCTTATCTACCATTTTGTTTCTTGAACAAAGCTCAGTTAACATATCTGAGACTAGCTTGGACTAGGTTCTGATAGCCAATTTGGAAAGCTGTGCATCCAGAGTACGATTTACTCAGATACAAAATTTGAATTAGAAATTTAGATATCCAATAGAATTAAACTGGGCTAGTAGTCCTTACTTATCTCCCAGCGTTTGTGATAAAGGAAGAATACTTTTCTACAAGTTAAGGAAGTTCAGAGGAATTTTGCTGACTAGCAGAATGAATGTAAGAAAAGCTTCTAAAAAATGTCACGCTAGCTATTGATTACACTCTTAAGCTTGTTGGTCTCTGTTAATTGTTTCAAACTTTCAATGGGTGGGGGAAGGTACCATGTTGTAACTCCTTTTCATAATTGTCACAGTCCTTACTAATCTCATCCTTATAATCGCAGCAGGAGCAAAGAAGCAGCAAGAGGAATTATAGAGGGAAAATTTAATAAATATCTTAGATACCTGTGTACTAATGCAAGAACTATGGGCAATAAGCAGGAAGAACTAGAAATACTAGTGAATAATCACAATTTCGACATAATTGGCATCACAAACTTGGTGGGAGGCAGACCTGTTGAAAGTCTCTGAGTAAGGTGTAAAAACGGGGGTGATTTCATGTTACGTGTCTACTGTAGATCACCTAACCTGGAAGAAGAGGTCGATGAGGCTTTTTTAAATAACTAACAAAATCATCCAAAACATGGGACTTGGTGGTGATGGGTGACTTAACTACCCAAATAATACAGCAGGTCGCAGATTATCCGACACATTCTTGGAATGCATTGGATGCAACTTTTATTACAAAAGGTAGAGAAAGTGATTAGGGAAGAGGCTATTTTAGGTACAATTCAAACAAATAGGGAGGAACTAATTGAGAATTTTGAAGGTGAAAGGCAGCTTTGGTGAAAGTGATCATGAAATGATATATATACACGGCAAAGGCACAAAATTAGAAAGTCCAGGGCAAAACCAAGATTGAACTAGCTTGGGATATAAAGGGTAACAAGAAAACATTTTACAAATGCATTTGAAATAAGAGGAAGACCAAGGACAGGGTAGGCCCATTACTCAATGAAAAAGAAAACGTAATAACAGAAAATGCAGCAATGGCCACAGTGCTAAATGCCATTTTTGTTTGTTTTCACCAGAAAAGTTAACAGTGATTGGACAACTGACAAAGCAAACATCAGTGTAAATGGGGTAGAATCAGGCTAAAATAGGAAAAGAACAAGTCAAATATTACTTAGACAAGCAAGATATCTTCAGATCGGCAGGGCCTGATGAAATACATCCTAGAATACTTAAGGAACTTGCTGAATAGATCTCTGAGCCATTAGTGATTATCTTTGAGAGCTTGTGGAGGACAGGAGAGATACCTAAGGACTGAAAAAGGGCAAATATAGTACCTATCTAGAAAAAGGTGAATAAGGACAACCCAGAGAATTATAGACCAGTCAGCTTAACTTCAGTACCTTGAAAGATAAAGGAACAAATAATCGAGCCATCATTTTGTAAGCACCTAGAAGAAAATAAGGTGATAAGTAATAGTCAACATGGATTGGTCAAGAACAAATAATGTCAAATCAAGCTAATGCCCTAATAGTCTTCTTTGACTGGGTAACAAGCCTTGTAGATTGGGATGAAGCAGTATATGTGATACATCTTGACTTTAGTAAGGCTTTTGATACTGTCTCACAAGACCGTCTCATAAACAAACTAGGAAATATTGCCTAGAGGAACCTACTGTAAAATGTGTGCAAAACTGTTTGAGAAACTACTCAGAGTAGTTATCAGTGGTTCACAATTAAGCTGGATGGGCATATCAAATGGGATCCTGTATGGATCTGTTCTGTATCTGGTTATGTTCAATATCTTCATATATGGTTTGGATAATGGTAGAGAGTACCCTTACAAAGTTTCTGGACAGTGCCACACTGGGAGGGGTTCCAGGCATTTTGGAGGACAGGATTAGAATTCAAAATGATCTTGAAAAATTGGAGAAATGGTCTGAAATGAATAGGATGAAATTCAATATGGACAAATGCAAAGTTCTTCATTTGGAAAGGAATAATCAATTGCACAAATACAAAATTGGAAATGACTGCCTAGGAAGGAGTACTGCAGAAAAGGTTCTGGAGATTATAGTGGATCACAAACTAAACATGAGTCAGTATTGTTGCAAAAAAAGCAAACATCATTCTGGGATGTATTAGCAGGAGTGTTGCAAGCAAAACACAAGAAGTAATTCTTCCACTCAACACTGATAAGGCCTCGACTGGAGTACTGTTTCCAGTTCTGGGCACCATATTTTTGGAAAGATGTGGACAAATTGGAGAAAGTTCAGAAGAGAGCAAGAAAAAATGATTAAATGTCTAGAAAACATGACCTTTGAGGGAAGATAGAAAAAAATTGGTTTTGTTTTGTCTGGAGAAGACTGAGACAGAACGTAAGTCTGCAAATGTATGTAAAGAAGAGGGTGATAAATTGTTCTCCTTAACCACTGAGGACAGGACAAGAAGTATTGGGCTTAAATTGCTAGGGGAGATTTAGATTAGATTTAGGAAAAACTTCCTAACTGTAGGCACTGGAACAAATTGCCTAGGGAGGTTGTGTAACCTCCATCATTGGAGGTTTTAAAGAACAGGTTAGACAAACACCTGTTAGGGGTGATCTAAAAGATAATACTTAGTCCTGTCTCAGTGCAGGGGACTGTACGAGGTAACCTTTTGAGGTCCCTTCCAGGCCTACATTTCTATGATTCTGCGTTTTCTTTTCCCTGTTCTATTTGTTTCCCTATGTTTCTGTTTTCCAGCCTTTGATGGCCATTTCAGACACTGTACATCTGTTTCTGTTCTTCTAGCTATACTTCCTGCCAAAAGACATATTTTTCAATTGTGTCTATTATTCAAGTCTGGACTGCTGCTCTTTCTACTAGTTCTATTCATTGACTTGTACAGAGAGGATATCCTCTTCTGCACTGGGATAACAAGCGTCCTTGCACTTGTATGTCACTCGCAAAAGGGTACATTGGTTAAAAACTTTTATCTTCAGGGTGACTAGGAAAACATCTGTAAACGTCTGCTTTAGTCCAAACTCAAGTTTTTAGGTTATTGAGTCATTTCAGGAGGAAAGAAATATACAGCTTTCCTATATAGGGACATGGTGTGTGGTGAGCAAACTGCAAGGAATAGTAATGAAAAATATAGGTCATCTTTTAAATACAAGTTACCAGAAACCTGAAAGACAATGCATTGGAAATAATGTTCCATATGATGGTTCGAGACATCACAAAACTAAGCAGTCCTAGCAATGTTATCTGAAATTCACCCATCCAGTTTTGTCATGACCTGGAAAGCTGTCCAAGCTAATGCTACTTATTTTCTCTTTGAGTTCCCACCTATAAGGTTGTTTTGTTGAAGTTACAGGTAGATTTGCCATTTTCTTTTCCTGCTACTGAGTTCTTGGTGTCTCTTATGTTGGTCATGACTAACACTGACATTCCAGATGCTGCTTCTGTCCAGTTGCAGAGGCAGAAAAAGCCACATCTCCTTCATTTTCCTCTACCTGGTGTTCTGAAACATTACATATTTATTGTAATTTTGGTATAAAACTATTTCCATACACATTGTTCATGTGAATCATAGAATTTAAGGCCAGAAGAAACCATTAGATGATCTAGTCTGACTTCCTGTCTATCACAGGTCCTTAACGTTGTCCCAGTTACCTTTGTATAGAGCCCAATAACTTGTGTTTGGCTAAAGCGCATTTTCCAGAAAGGCATCCAGCTTTGATTTGAAAATATTAAGAGAGAAAGGATCTACCATTTCTTTTGGTAGGTTAATGACGCTCGCTGTTTTAAAAAAAAAAAAAAAAAAAAAAAGTGTGCCTTATTTCCATTTTGAATTTGTTTGGCTTCAGCTCCCAGTCACTGATTAAAGTATTTTTAAAAGTTGAGGATGTCTGTTTTAATTAAATTGACCTAAACTCTAGAAAGAAAATATTTTCAAGGGGCTAAATGGATGAAAAAACAAAGGACTTGCAAAACATTTTAATCATAGTACCTTGCACATGAAATTGTCACTTCAGATTTTTTAATCTTTCTGGCAGTGTTAAAGTAATTACTACTTTACACTAATACTGATGTTAGTAGATCATATCCACAATTGTGAAACTATACATTTTAAATTATGTGCTATTCACACTATTCAAATAATTCGGTACCTTGCACAGGAAAACTTATTCTTTTTAATCTCTCAGATTTTGAAAATTACCTTTCAATAAAAGGTATTACTATACACTGTTTCCTCTTCAGATGGATAAGCACTATTACAGATGTTTTTGTTTTCTAAATATATCTGCTTATACCATATGACTTCTAATGATCTTTTTTAAAAAATCCAACCTAGAAACCATAGAATTAGGTACAAATGACAATATCAAAAAATGTGCATGAATGTTTATAAAAAATGCTGAGATGGTGAAATAAAACAAAATCCAAAATATTTATAAATTGGTATATGTTGTGAAAGGAAGAGAATTATAACTTTAAAAATTAATTCTGAAATCATTTGTGCAACAATGTTGTGAATAAACGTGTGTGTGCGCATCACACAAAGAACAGTGTTAAAAAGTTGTAAAGTCAAGCACTCAAATGTTAGGAATTGCCATAATTATGTGCAGCCATAATTGGGCCGCCATATGATGCAGTCTTTAATTACGTGATCATGTACACAAGAGGGAGCTTCTCTGGGGATGAATCAGGTTTGTGTAGTAAAGAAGGCTATTATCTGTCGAATCCCTACTTTGTTGCAGAGATTGGAAATTATGTAGTGAATGAAGTAGGAGATTGCAGGAAGAGAAAAGGAGGTCTCATGGGTAAGACAGTTGAATGCTGCCCTGGAGTCCTGGATTCTATCCCTGTCTGCACTACATTATTCCTATGTGATCCTAAACCTCATTTTCTAGGTGCCAAACTTGAGACCTGGGGGTCTGATTTGCTCTAATGCTGGGCACTCACAACTACTCACCACTGAAGTCAGTGTGAGCTGTGCTTAAATATATAAGGTGATATAAAATGCTAAATACTCTGAAAAATAAGGTCCTTGATGCCTGAATTAGGGCACCCAAAATTAGTGGATGCTTTTGCCTGTAACCTCTCTGTGCCTGTTCTCCCCACATATAAAATGGGCATAGTACAGCCCCTTCACTTTAGGGGTTTTGTGAAGATGAATTAATGTTTGTAGATCACTGAGATATAATAATGATGAGTGCCATAGAAAAGCCCATAAGGAAATCAATAACTCTGTCTTCAGAGCAGGATGTGACCAGATGTCCTGTTTTTTAAATGGACAGTCCTGTATTTTAAGCCCACCTCCAGGTGCCCTGACTTTTTCTTTAAAAAATAAGAGAACCAGCCCCTGGTCGGGGTGCTCAGCTCGCCAACAGCCTGGCTGGCAGGCTCCTTCCTTCCCACACTGCCTCTGGCTGGGCCGGAGCCCTGGGAAAGCCCAAAACTCTTGGGCACAGGCCAGGAGGAACCAAGCGCTGTGTGCCAAAGCCCTGCATAGCGCTGGCCTGGGAAGCCTCTTCGCCCCTCAGCTAAGCTCTTGAGTGGTGGGGGGAAGCAACTTCCAGCCTGTTCATGCCCTGACCCTGTAGGCTTCACAGCAGCCTCCCGGGCAGGAGCTTAGCACCCTCGTCACCTGTCCCCCTTCCCCCATAGCTGGGTCCTGCCCCCAGGGAGCACAGGGCTGCTCTGTTCCATAGGCACCCTCCCCTGCTGAGGCACCTCTCTGGCCAGGTTCACTGAAGCCCCTGCAGTCAGGTTCCCTGGGCCCTGCCGCACAATGCATCCTTAGGGCTTAACCCCTTCCTGCCCTCACTGTAGCCAGGGGTTAGGAGGCAGCTGGGTTATGTCAGTGGCCAGCAGCAGCCTGGAGGTGTTAGCTGCCTTTCGACAGTCTGCAGGCAAGAAGGGACAAGCTGCTTCCAGCCTTAGGGGAGGGTGATAGAAGAGATGAACTCTGCAAAGACACCGGCCAGGTTGTCTCTTCCCCCTGCTTCTCCTCCCTTGCAGCTGGAAGCAGCTGCCATCCCTTCCCCCCCTGCACAGTGCCGATAGGCTTCTGGGGTGAGCCCTGACAGAAATCTGAGAGGGGGCATGCATGTGACCCTGCGTGCCTCCTGACCATGTGTTGCTTCGGGAAGACACAGCGCCAGGTACCAGGAGAGGCGAGTCCATCTTCGGGGCCAGCCAGGCCTGGAGGGCAGAGAGCACCGGGCAGGGAGAGTTGGGTCGGTCGTGTGTGTGTGTGTGTGTGTGTGTGTGTGTGTGTGTGTGACCTCTCACCATGTGAACCCTAAAGCCTTAAAGATAAGAAGGTGAATAAAAAGAATCCAGCTAGGCAGTATTTCTTTTTAACGGGCTCAGTCAGCTTGATGTTAATTTGAACATTTATACTGAATAGTTCTGATTGCCGTTGACCTTGCCTGAATACGAGTAATCTTACCAGGTGTCCCCTATTCCGCATAGGGAAATATGGTCACCCTAGGTTTGAATAATGTGCAGGTCTTGTGCTACTGGTATGTGCTGTGGCCTGGAACTATCTTTCTTCTACAGGAGATATTGGGTGGGCATCTCAACCTCTGTGGAGGCACCCATGAGTCTCTTTATTTCATGCTATGTTGATCTTATAATATAAAAACGCACACAGTAAATATATAAAACCACACGGGAAGTAGGTGCCCTTAAGAAGTTACCTGTCACTTCATGGAAAATGGTAAGAGTAATGCTATAGCAGGTATTCTCTCTCTTTAGAATAGGGAGTTCTGGTAATGCTTGCTTAAAAGTAAAAAGTTTACATAATTATTTTCAAATTGGGCCCATTTTATTAGGTTGCACCAGAGTCATTTGCCCATGTTTTCCTTCATGGAAAATCTAGGATAAAGAAGAACAATCCCTTTTTATTTTTTAAATCCTTTTTACTCTAACAACTTATTTCTTTTTTGCTACGTGACTAATTTTCTGTTGAAGTGTAAAAGCATATGATGAAGATGAATGGACATTTTCTATCCTAGTTTCTCCACTAAGTGTGTTTCTTTCTAAGCAAATAAAGAAAAAGATGGCAATTGAAGTGTCAAAGCTACATTGAACAGAATGAAAACAATAACCCAGAAGAGTATTTAACATTTTCTTTCTCAAAAAACAATTTTTAAAAAAATATCCTGATAGAGAAAGGAAACCATTGAGGATCATCTTTAGGTCTGTAATTTAAGATTAGTATCTCAAACTCTACATAGACCGTCTCAACCACAATTGAACTTGGTGCATTTTCATTATATTGGACCAAGAATCTCCATGTAATTTTTTTTCTCTTACAATATGGAGGGCATGGGGCTGGCCAGGTCAGGAGAGTTACTATAATTTTACAATAGGACAGAAATATTGAGACTAGCACTAAAATATCTTGAGATCACACTGTAACCTCACGTATGGAATGGTGGCCACAACCCTCTTGCTTGAGCATACTAGACTATGTCACCAGTTTAGGAAGAGAGGATTCTGTCCCTGTATTTCTGAGTTGATCCTCTACTGCAGCCCATTTATAAGGCGTGTAGGTTTTCACCCTTAGTGTGCAGTATGTCTAATTGATTTTTTTACCATTGGTGGAGAAGAGGGGACGAGGGGGGAATCCTGTGCTTGGTCCATAGTTCTAGTAAGTGTTAAAATGGCATAATACACATCCAGTGCATTTTTAACATATTTTGAAGGCAAATTAAATACACATTTCTTGCCTCTTGACAGTTTCTCTTAGACTTTTAATTGTGTGGTCTCTCATAGAGTACGAATCACTAAATATTAAAACCAACTTTTCCGCATTCCATCAAAATTTCAATATTGCAATTAGCAATATATCTTGTACAAAGTAAATTCTTACAGATTGCTGTAGACCATTTTGATGGTAAAATACTGACCTGCAGAAAACTGATGCCTCTGTCTAGTTCTTGTTTTATGCACATAGTTAAGTTGAGTAAATGAGGTGGAGTTTTTTTTTTTCCTAAAGGGCATGTTGAAAAGAAACACCAATTAAAATACCACCTGCAAAACTTTCTAAAAGTAAAATATGACCCTTAGTCTTTGAATCACAATTTCTTCTTGCACAAAGTAATTTTTACATAGTTAAACAGTCTATTGACTAACAAGCTGGCCTTGTGCATGCTTGTGTATTCTGACGCTAATCTCTTTAGGATCGTGTTATGCTTCTGGAAGTCTCTCATCAAACTGCAAATAAAGCAAAGCATGCAGTATTTCAACAAAAGTTGATATGCACACCCATTCAGTCTGCTTTTTTCAGAGATGAATAGCTAGACAGAAATGGTTGCCTTTAAGCTCTTCAGCTAGCTACCCCCACAACTCATTCTGAATTGAAACCAGAGTCCCTCCTTCACAGAAACAGAAGCCTACATTTTTTTTTGCATCTGTTTAATTTCTGTTATTCCATTAGGCAGTTCCTTTTCTTACCTGGAAAAACTGAAGAAGTGTGACAAAAGCCAGCGTGAATGTGCGAAACATAATTAGAAAAGAAATCCCTGCTAAAATATTATAAAATAAAAGAAGAAGAAAGGGGGACACTCTTGTGCTCTGAGGAGTTAATATTTTTAGTCTCAGTGAATAATGGGAACCACCCATTTTAATTTCAGTTGGAAATAATAATGGCTGTATTATGCACAAGTGGTAAAGCAGCAACTGAGCTATACATTTTATCCCAAACAAATGACCAAATACCCTTGTGCCACTGTATTTATATGCTAAATACTTAAGGAAAAATTATTTTTTTTATTGGACTTGTACACTTTTTCACATTCTTCTGCTTGTAAACCCAATTGTGCACATTTTGGATGGAGAGAATTAATAAGTAATAAAATATCGGCCCTCTAAAATGTATCTATAATACCTGTTCTTTACCTAATAATGTGTGGTTAAGGTCTGATCTAAGGATATTCTAGTGCTAGACTCAGTATCTATGTCCTATTGTAAAACTAGGACTCTCTACTTTCTAATGATTAAAAGCTCCCATCTCTAGCCCTGATATGACACAAGATATATCAGACGTTAAACTCTTCACTGTTCCAGGACTATATGTATCCCATCCAATACCTCGATCAGTGGGAGTTTTGGGGATGCAGAGATAAGAAACATTCTTCTTCGAGTGATTGCTCCAATGCATTCCTGTTAGGTGTGCGCGCCGCGCGTGCACGGCTTCTCCGGAACTTTTTCCCCTAGCAACCCCGGCGGGCCGGCTGGGCGCCCCCTGGAGTGGCGCCGCTATGGCGCTAAATATATACCCCAGCCGGCCCGTCCGCTCCTCAGTTCCTTCTTACCGCCCGTGACGGCCGGTCGGAACTGTGGAGTGCTCTCTGCCCTCCACCACCCTAGCCTTCACTCTTCGTTTTTTGTATATATATAGTTAGTTGTATAGTTAGTGTTTCAGTTCTTATAGTTATCTTAGTGTAGTTGTTCTAGATAGTAGTTGGTTAAGGGGGGTTTCCCCCCCCTTTTCCCTCCCCGGTGCGGGCTCATGCCCAGGGCACCGGGCTTCAAGCCCTGCGCTGTGTGCCAAAAGCCTATGCCCGTTGGCGATCCACACGACGCTTGCCTCCGTTGCCTCGGAGAAGGACATCGCACCGACAAGTGCGTTATCTGTTCTGCTTTTAAGCCACGGACACGCAAAGAACGGGACCACAGGCTTAAGCAGATACTTATGGGCGTCGCTCCAACCGGCGGCACCAGCGACGCCGGCACCGAGAACCTCCTCGGTTCAGAGCGCACCAGCGGCACCGGGCCGCCCCGGTACCGAGGTCCCGCAGGCCCCACCCCCGGCGCCGAAGACCCGGCACCGCTCGCTCTCGCCGGCGAGGAAGCGTAGACTCGCCAAAGCCATAGCTAAGTCCCGTGCTGAGGACTCAGCTAAAGTGCTTGTGCCGCCTGCGCCCCCAGTGGTGACTGCGCGCAAGGCAGACACTGTGCCGTTGACTCCGCCAGGTCCGTCGAGTCCGGCACCGCCGCGCTCCCCGGTGCCGTCCGGAGTTGAGCCAAGGCTGCCGACGACGCCGGAGACGTACTCCGCGCCGCGAGCTAATTCAGCTCGTAGAGGCACCGAGCCTCCGGCCCCCGGCACCGCCGGTGCGGGCTGTTCCGTCGGCTGGAAAACCGGCGAGGATGGTCCGACCTCCATCTGTGGACCACCGGCACAGTCGACACTCTCGGTCCCGCTCGCGCTCCGGGACCCGTCGCCGCTCACCGTCCAGCCGGTCGAGATCCCGGCACCGCTCCCCATCGCGGTACCGCTCGCCATCTCGCCGCCGGTCGCAGTCCCGGTACCGATCGTCATCCCGGTACCGGTCGCACTCCCGGCACCGGTCAAGGTCCCGATCACCGGCGCGTCGGCGCAGCCGGAGGTCCCCGTCCCGGCACCGTTCCCGCCGGAACTCCCGCAGCCGCTCCCGGCACCGCAGGTCTGGCTCCCGGTCGAGCTCCCGGAACCGGTCGAGCTCCCGGCACCGCGGTGGCCGTTGGTCGAGGTCTCCTTCCCGGTACCGGACGGACGGACACCGGGCCTCCAGGCCATCTGGCAGTATCCCGCAAGCCTCGGTTTCGGGCTCCGCCTCACCCTGGCCGTCTCGTCCGGCATCGGTCACCTCTGGCGCGGACGGCACCGGCTCATTGCCGCCAACCCCACACGACCACCCTCAAGGGGCTCAGCAGTGGGGATTCTGGGTGCCCTGGGGTCATCACGAAGCGCAAGGCATTCCGCTTCCCCCACGAGACATCGCCGCGGAGCGCAGGGTGCCCGAAGCGTCGATCAGTCGCCCTCCGGGGTCACCTCCCCGCGAGCCCTCGATGCCGCGGGACCACCAGGCCCCCGTCCAGCCTGACCTGGCTGTGGCGCCTCTAACGGCCCCTCCCGTGGAGGCCATCGGACAAGCAACGTCCTCGTCATCGTCCCCGGACGAAGCGGTGGCTGGGACTTCTGCTAAAGACCCGCCCCCCCATTGACCTTAAAGCCCACCAGGAACTACTCCGCCAGGTGGCGACGGCCATGGGCCTTCCGGTGGCAGAGGTCCAGGAGGATGAGGACCCCATTACTAATGTGGTCGGTTCGGACACTCCAGTGCGCGTGGCACTGCCTTTTGTGAAGACCATACAAAAGAACGCGGCCACGCTCTGGCAAACACCCGCGTCCATCCCTCCCACTGCGCGGGGGGTAGAACGGAAGTACTCAGCCCCCCCCACGGGCTATGAGTACTTATACTCGCACCCAACCCCGGACTCGCTTGTCGTGCAGTCTGTGAATGGCCGTGAACGGAACGGTCAACCGGCCCCGGCGCCCAAATCCAAGGACGCTCGGAGGATGGACCTGCTAGGCCGTAAAGTCTACGCCGCGGGCGGCCTGCAGATGCGCATAGCCAACCAAATGGTCCTCCTGGCCCGGTATGTGTTTGACATCATGACATCCCTGGCAAAATACACCGAACTTCTGCCGACAACTTCCCGCCAGGAGTTCTCGGCGATGCTCGAGGAAGGAAAGACGTCCTCACGTTCTTCCATTACGGCGGCCCTCGACGCGCGGACTCGGCGCGGACAATAGCGACAGGGGTGACGATGCGTCGCATCTCATGGCTGCAATCCTCACGCTCCCACAAGAGGTGCAGTACACGCTGCAGGACCTGCCGTTTGACACGAAGGCCTATTCTCCGAAAAGACCGATTCGCGGATACAGACCTTGAAAGATGGGCGTATTGCCATACGAACTCTTGGCATGCACACGCCCGGCTCCGCATAGCGCAGGTCTTTCCGGCAGCAGGCCCCTCGGTCCTTCCGCAGCAGCGTTACCGTCCGTACCGTCTGAGCGTCAGGGACAGAATCACCGGCGGCCTTCGGGTAACCGTCGCAACCAGTCCCAGGCCTCTTCCAAGGGCCCGCAAGGGTCCAAGCAGGCCTTTTGATGGGACGCCCGAGGACGGCCCATCACTCTCCACCTCGGATCCTCCCCGTTTGTTTTCCAACCGCCTCTCCTATTTTCGTCCTGCGTGGTCCCGCATAACATCGGACAGCTGGGTTCTTCAGACTGTCCAGTCGGGATACCGTCTACAGTTTGTTTCGCCCCCTCCTTCCCACCCACCCTCCCTGTCCCTCTTCAGGGACCCATCTCACGAGCAAGTCCTCCTGCAAGAGGTCCAGTCTCTACTGAGCGTGGGTGCCATAGAGGTAGTGCCTCCAGACAGACGGGGCAGGGGATTCTACTCCCGTTATTTCCTCATCCCCAAGGCGAAAGGAGGGTTACGTCCTATTCTGGACCTTCGCGAGCTGAACAAATACCTGCTCAAGCCCAAGTTTCGCATGGTCACCTTGGGGACCATCATTCCCTCTCTGGATCCGGGAGATTGGTTTGCCCTCGACATGAAGGGCGCTTACTTCCATGTCGCAATTTACCCCCCTCACAGGCGCTTCCTTCGGTTTTTAGTCAACAAAGACCACTACCAGTTCGCCGTGTTACCTTTCGGACTTGCCACGGCACCGAGGGTGTTTACAAAGTGCATGGCAGTGGTAGCAGCAGCCCTTCGCAGGCGCCAGATCCATGTCTACCCCTATCTGGACGACTGGTTGATTCGGGGGCAGTCGCAGGGGCTAGTACAGCGACAGGTGGCGGAAATCCTGTCCCTCTTTCAACACCTCGGACTGCTTGTCAATGCCGAGAAGTCTACCTTGCTCCCAGCACAGCGGGTGGAGTTCATCGGCGCGATCCTCGACTCCTCGGTGGGCCGCGCCTGCCTGCCGCGGTCTCGGCACCTGACGATGGTCTCCCTCATCAGGGAGCTGGTCAACTTTCCGACCACGACGGTGCGGTCATGCCTCCGCCTCCTCGGTCACATGGCATCGTGTACATATGTCACCGCGTACGCGCGACTCCACCTCCGTCCGTTCCAGTCGTGGCTGGCGTCGGTGTACCGCCCGCACCGCGACCACATCGACATGGTGGTCACGGTCACGAGACCGACCCTCGAGTCCCTCCGCTGGTGGCTCGACCCGGAGATCGTCTGCGCTGGAGTGCCGTTCCACCGTCCTCGTCCGTCCGCGACACTGACCACGGACGCCTCGGCACTCGGTTGGGGGGCCCACCTGGGAGGCCTTCACACTCAAGGCCTCTGGTCGCCCCAGGAGCTCGCTCTCCACATCAATGTCCGCGAGCTCCGGGCGATCCGTTTTGCATGTCACGCCTTTCGGACCAACCTGCAAGGCCGCTGGGTGACAGTACTCACGGACAACACAACAGCACTAGCCTACGTGAACAAGCAGGGCGGAGCTCGCTCGTCCCCCCTCTGCAAGGAGGCGATCCTCCTCTGGGACTTCTGCGTGACCCACTCCATTCACCTGGAAGCGTCCTTTCTTCCGGGAGTGCAGAACACGCTAGCCGACCGCCTCAGCAGGTCGTTTCTCTCCACGAGTGGTCCCTCCGTCCCGGTTGTACACACGATTTTCCAGAGGTGGGGGTTCCCGGGTCGACCTCTTCGCCTCCAGGGCGAACAGGAAGTGTCTCCAGTTCTGCTCGTTCCGAGGGCACTCGCCGGGATCTCTGTCCGACGCCTTCCTCTATCCGTGGCAGACTCACCTCCTCTATGCCTTCCCTCCGTTTCCGCTAGTGCACAGAGTGCTCCAGAAGCTTCGGAGGGATCGAGCCACCATGATACTCGTGGCTCCGGCCTGGCCGCGGCAGCATTGGTACACCCTGCTGCTCGAGCTCTCCGTTCGGGAGCCCATCACCCTCCCATTGTGGCCGGACCTCATCACACAGGACTTCGGCAGACTCCTCCACCCCAATCTGCAATCTCTCCATCTTACAGCCTGGTTCCTGCGTGGTTGACCCACGCAGAGAGGGGCTGTTCGGCAGCCGTACAGCAGGTCCTGCTTGAAAGTAGAAAGCCTTCCACCCGTACGACATACATGGCGAAATGGAAGAGGTTCGCGCTCTGGTGTGACCAGCAGGGGCTCAACCCATTTGTGGTGCCCATCACTACCATCCTGGACTACCTATGGTACCTTAAGGAGCAGGGTCTGGCGGTTTCCTCTTTGAGAGTCCACCTCGCCGCGGTGTCCGCCTTTCGTCCGTCGGCGGAGGGTCGGACCATCTTTGCCAATCCGATGGTCTCCCGCTTCCTGAAGGGCCTCGACCGCTTATACCCGCCGGTGCGTCGCCCCGCCCCGACCTGGGACCTGAACCTCGTCCTGGCCAGACTCACGGGTCCTCCATTCGAGCCTATGGCCACGTGTTCTCTCCTCTACCTCTCCTATAAGATGGCCTTCCTGGTTGCCATAACATCGGCAAGGAGAGTCTCGGAGCTACGAGCTTTGACGGTGGGCCCTCCCTATACCGTCTTCCACGCGGATAAGGTGCAGCTTCGCCCTCACCCGGCCTTCCCTACCAAAGGTGGTCTCGGCCTTCCACCTTAATCAGGACATCTTCCTCCCGGTCTTCTTCCCGAAGCCCCACGCCGCCCGGGAGCAGCAGCTCCACACCCTCGGCGTCCGTAGGGCGCTGGCGTTTACATCGACCGGACAAGGCCTTTCGGCGTTCCACCCAGCTCTTCATCGCAGTCGCTGATCGCATGAAAGGCGAGCCAGTTTCCACCCAACGCATTGCCTCCTGGGTGACCCAATGCATCCGGTCATGCTACGAGCTAGCTCACGTGACTCCATGCCGACTCACCGCTCACTCTACGAGAGCGCAAGCCTCGTCCGCCGCCTTCCTGAGCCATGTCCCCATCCAGGACATCTGCAGAGCGGCTACCTGGTCTTCGGTCCACACCTTCGCCTCCCACTACGCGTTGGTGCAGCAGTCTAGAGACAACGCAGCCTTCGGCTCCGCGGTTTTACACTCCGCCACGTCTCACTCCGACCCCACCGCCTAAGGTAAGGCTTGGGATTCACCTAACTGGAATGCATTGGAGCAATCACTCGAAGAAGAAAAGACGGTTACTCACCTGTAGTAACTGGTGTTCTTAGAGATGTGTTGCTCGTATCCATTCCAGACCCGCCCTCCTTCCCCACTGTCGGAGTAGCCGGCAAGAAGGAACTGAGGAGCGGACGGGCCGGCTGGGGTATATATTTAGCGCCATAGCGGCGCCACTCCAGGGGGTGCCCAGCCGGCCCGCCGGGGTTGCTAGGGGAAAAAGTTCCGGAGAAGCCGTGCACGCGCGGCGCGCACACCTAACTGGAATGGATTGGAGCAACACATCTCGAAGAACACCAGTTACTACAGGTGAGTAACCGTCTTATATTTTCTCAGGACACTTCATATCTGTGTCTCTCTCTGTAAAGAAACATGTAAAAACAGAAATTTTCTATAAGCAGAGCTGTAGAAAACCAACAAAATTATTTGAATAGTTTAAGCTGTTATAGAGATATTGTCTTTTCCAAAGCCTTCCAAAAGACAGATTGGAGAGGTTTTAAAAGCACTTTAAATAATTTCCATCCAAACCATTCTAGCTCATTTTATAAGCTGCTTCCATTATGAAATCTAAAGTAGATGGGGTATTGCTTTCCACTACCAATAGGAAAGCTTCTTGGACTGGGCAGGCAGAGAAAAGTTTGGCATGGAGAACAGAGTTTCGTTGAAACTAAGATTCCACACAGATGTGCCACAGGTATGAATCATTTCATCTTATTTTTGAACCCTAGAACAAATAAAAAAAGGAACTTTCCCTCTGAATACTAGTAAGCAGACACTTAGTCCATCTCTGTGACATAATTTGCATCAGTAGGTTGATAATGGAATCTTCTCCCATCTTTTTAAGTCCCTAACGTAGAACAGTTGCGTCCAGTCATAAATGGTGGCACAGAGCTCTGTAATGGCATTAACAACATTTTATACTTAGCTGGGAAGAAAGTAAACATGAAAAAATTACAAATATTCATAGCTGTTTTGTTTAAATTACCAAGATTGCAGTTTTTCTGGGGGTTAATCTTCAGCAGCACCCAAGCTATTGTAGAGTTTTCCACACCACCTATCATTTATATCTACTCTGCTAATTTCCTGCATTTAATCTCATCTGTTACAACAGTTTTCAAAGCTCTTTTATCAAATGGATTTTGTTTTTATGTAATTACAAGTAATATTTTAGTAAGGGCTAACTCCATTGTTATTAGTAATGATTTACATTATATTATACTTAACACACTTAGAGCACTTAAATCAAAATGACTCATACATTATATACAATCTGTGGTTATTAGTCAATGTTGTTGAATTTAGTTAATGTAAAGAGCAAGAAGAGAACTGCTCCCTTGGATTTTTTACTTAATAACTAAGTCTGTCCATTAATCGCAGTTAGCTCACGCAATTAACTCAAAAAAATAATCACAATTTAAAATATTAATCGCGATTAATCGTACTATTAATAGAATACCAATTGAAATTCATTAAATATTTTTGGATGTTTTTCTATATTTTCAAATATATCAATTTCAATTACAACACAGACTACAAAGTGTACAGTGTTCACTTTATATTATTTTTATTACAAATGTGTATTGTAAAATGATAAAAGAAATTGTAATTTTCAAGTGAAATCTCTTTATCATGAAAGTGCCACTTACAAATGTAGGGTTTTTTTTGTTAAGTAACTACACTCAAAAACAAAACAGTGTAAAACATTAGAGCCTCCAAGTCCACTCGGTCCTACTTCTTCTTCAGCCAATCACTAAAAGAAACAAGTTTGTTTACATTTAACGGGAGATAATGCTGCCTACTTCTTAATTACAATGTCACCTGAAAGTGAGAACAGGCATTTGCATGGCACTGTTGTAGCTGGCATCGCAAGATATTTATGTGCCAGATACGCTAGAGTGTCATATGCTTCATGCTTCGGCCATCGTTCCAGAGGACATGCTTCCATGCTGATGACACTCGTTAAAAAAATAATGCATTAATTAAATTTGTAACTAAACTCTTTGGGGGAGAATTGTATGTCTCCTGCTGTTTTACCTGCATTCTGCCATATATTTCATGTTATAGCAGTCTCAGATGATGACCCAGCACATGTTGTTCGTTTTAAGAACACTTTCACTGCAAATTTGACACAATGCAAAGAAGATACCACTCGACCCAAAGATTTAAGAATCTGAAGTGCCTTCCAAAATCTGAGAGGGATGAGGTGTGAAGCATACTTTCAGAAGTCTAAAAAGAGCAACACTTTGATGCAGAAACTACAGAGTCCAAACCACCAAAAAAAAAAATCAGCCTTCTGCTGGTGGCATCTGAATCAGATGATGAAAATAAATATGCATCAGTCAGTACTGCTTTGGATCATTATCAAGCAGTACCTGTCATCAACATTAGACGCCTGTCCTGTGGAATGGTGGTTGAAGCATCAATGGACATATTAATCTTTAGTGCATCTGGCATGTAAATATCTTGCAACACTTGCTACAACAGTTCATTGCAAATGCCTGTTCTGACTTTCAGGTGACATTGTAAACAGGAAGTATTATCTTCTGCAAATGTAAGCAAACTTGCTTGTTCAGCCAATCGCGCAGACAAGAAGTAGGACTGATTGGATTTGTAGTCACTAAAGTTTTAGATTGTTTTATTTTTGAATGCGGGGGGAGGTTTGTACATAATTCTACATTTGTAAGTTTACAGTGCAAATATTTGTAATAAAAATAAATATAAAGTGAGCACTGTACACGGTGTATTCTGTATTGCAATTGAAATCAATATATTTGAAAATGTAGAAGACATCCCAAAATATTTAAATAAATGGTATTCTATTAACAGTGTGATTAATCACGATTAATTTGTTAATCATACAATTAATCGTGATTAATTTTTTAATCGCTTGACAGCCCTATTAATAACTAATACCCTTTATTGAAATTCTAGCATTCATGTTCTGAGGCTAAATTTTGGGGTTGAACCAGTTATAATTTTCAGCATGGGCTGTGCACGCACAGGCAAGGATTATAATACTGTAGATGCACTGCTTTCTGGTTGGGACTTCAAATGCGTTTCAAGTTTTCCTACTTCATTTGTTTGTGAATAGTTGATCTCTTTCATTATGCCAACATGTATGTAAAACAGAATGCATGCACCTGTCTGCCAGGGATGTCTCCCAAACAGAGGAAGGAAGATTTTGAAATAATGAAATTTAAATCTTTTTAAATGGGTTTGACTAAATACCCACGGTCACCAAAAGCAAACTTGACTAAAAATTTTAAATGAGTCACGAAAAGGTTTGATTAAAAATTTCTCTTGTTTCCCGTTAAAAATCTAACATGAAAAATACATTACATTCTGGTACTACTAAGTACACAGTGAGTTTGTTTAAAAAATGAAAATCTGTTACGAATTCCATGAAAATAATTTGAAAATCATCCCTTCTTATGGTAATGCAAATTCAGAAATGATGTTTTATGGGACATCATGAAATCAATGTTTGTGTCAAGAATAACATGGAAATTATTGTAAAAAATATTGGAGTTAGAGTGAAGAGCTTGCTGCTAGGGAAGGAGATTTATATATTAAAGTTAAATGTGTATATAGTTTATCTCAGCATTAAGTGCAATGCAGTCATCCAAATATCTAAAAGTGAGCAATCTTTTTGCTGTGTGTTGGCCAGTTGCCAGATTACTGGTGAATTGAAGTATGCTGCCTGTGGCTTAGCCACACCAAGACTGGAGCATTAGTGGAAGTTATGGGTAAATGGCAGCAGCATGGAGTTTGACCTCACAGTGTTACCTCCTTGGTAACAGAGTTAGACTGATTGTTCCCTCAGAAATGACCATAGGGATTACTTGCAAATGTAGAGCTCCTTGTTAAAATGGCACCTGTTCTTAGTCATTTTACATGCTGCTTAAAGAGGTAGAGCAAATGAAATCAAATATCTTGTGATTTGCCAAGAGGCTTCATCTTCTGGCAGGGGAAATAGTTCTTAAAAATATCAGTACTTGCTGGAGTTCTTCTCTATTGAAGAAAAAGGAAAAAAAATTATAATCAAATCAGACAATATTCTAATGACCTTGCTTAAATGTAAACTAATTTGAGTGAGAAAAGACCCCTTTTATACAGTAGAAGGGAATTAAGGATGGTCAGAAATGACTGATATCTGTTAAACAGATGGATTCTGCTCTATCTAAGGTAAGGGAGTGTGCTGCTCCAGGTGCTTTCACCACAATCTTCCTACTTCTGGAGTACGGAGAGGACCATTAGCACCCCCCCACAAGCGTCTGTTCCCAGAAGGAATCTGTGCTGCAGCAGAAGTGACATATAACTTCAATGATAACAGTACTAGCCTTGTGTATTGGATTGAGTGGCAACCTGTTCATAGTGGGTTTTTTACGCTTGTGCTCAAATATTGAACTGTGCTGTACTTTCTGAACTTTGTGCTTGCATGTGATCTAATTATTTTGTGATTACTGTAGAACAATATTTCTTACACTGGGGGTCCAAAAGGGAGCCACAAGACTCTTGGGGGGGTTGTCACAAGATCACAAAAAATAGAGTTACCATACACCCGGGTTTCCCCGGAAATGACCTCTTTTTTTGGTCCTCCTATTTCCGTATGGACAGATTTTTCCTTGCTCATCCTTTTTCCTTGCCTTCAGTGCTGGGTGGCCAGAGAGCAGCAGCTGCTGGCTGGGCACCCTCTCTGAAGGCAGCACCGCCTTCAGCAGCAGCATAGAAGTAACGGTAGCATGGTATGGTTATTTAGCTCTGTTGGAATCTGCACTGATGCTGCGAAAGCTATGACCAGTACCAAGAATATGTGTGGGGTGGAAGTCTTCACAGCCTGAAATATTTTCAAAGGGGGGCATAGCAAAAAAAAAAAAAATTAAGAACCCCTGCTTTAGAACATGTACATGTAGTTTCAGTTCCGTGTAAGATAAAGTTGGTTTCTTAATTGCTAACACTCAAGTACACTGAAATGAACATACAACAAAAAATGGAATGAGTAACTTTTCCACCAGTAAAAGCTTTCTGTAGTGTAACAGACTTCAGAAGACCTAATTTGGAGGTAATTACAACTTTAAATGGAACCTTTCCCTTGTACTATATCCCACTCTTCATTTTTCTGTTGGTCCCAAGAGCTATGCCATAATTCCTGGTAGATTCATCCTAAGTGATAAAATCAGTAGGAGATGGATTTAGCTAAAAGCATTCCACTGAAGCCAAGCTACAGTGACTTACCAGGTAATCCCTTGAAAGACATTAAGATACTAATACAAAAACAACTTTGCTGGGAAATAGTACCTCGTATCAGCAATCCCTTCAACTGGTTTTGGTGTAGCCATAGGCGATTGTTGCAGTCCCATCTAGTCCTGGTGTGGAAGGATGTTGGTTACAGCACAGGGCCTCAGTGAAAGGAGAGGGATAGCTCAGTGGTTTAAGCATTGGCCTACTAAACCCAGGGTTGTGAGTTCAATCCTTGAGGGGGCCACTTAGGGATGTGAGGCAAAATCAGTACTTGGTCCTGCTAGTGAAGGCAGGGGGCTGGACTCAATGACCTTTCAAGGTCCCTTCCAGTTCTAGGAGATTGGTATATCTCCAATTATTACCTTATGGAGGGAATATGAGAGAAATACACTTTCCTGCAACCCCATAATAAAAAACTTTTTGGAATGCTTATGAAATATATGACCATGTTAAAGGTGGCCACTCAGGCAAATAGAGTATTTTATTTTCTAGAGCACAAGAAAGGAAGTGTGACCAACTGCAAATGGTTAAGAGGACTAAAAATAGCTTAAAATTATTTGGTTAAAAATTGCACCTCTGGGTTCAACTCTAGATGAGATTTCTCCTGATATTTTCAGTGATCTTACAGCCTCCTAATAGCATGGTGTATGATACAAAACCACTTAATTTGCACTTTGAGACAGGTTTGTATGATCTGAAGAGGCACAGCATTTAAGGAGATGATTCATCTGAGAAGGAGAGTGGTTTCTCCAGATCAGAGTTGAGGTACATTTGTATAGCAGTATGGATAAGCTTGAGCACCTGCCTTTATGTAGTTGGTAGAAAATATTTTTCCATCTTGACAGATGCATATCATGAAGTACAATTAAGAAAAAGAAATTTGAGAGTAAGTCAAATTGATTTTTACATGCTTAATTAGAGCCATTGTGTCTACCCGTTGCTTTATGCTCTCAATGATAGATGTAGCTGGAAATTTATTCAGAGAGGTTCACTGCTGTTTTCCATTTTTTTTTCCTTTTGGACTAACTGTTTATTTTATCTTTCTGGTTTCAGCAGGCTGGGGAGAAATGCCTACTGTCCACGCAAAGACTGAATCTTCTTGGGGAGAGCCCGCATCCCCTTCTGCTGCAGTTGATAATGGCACTTCAGCATGGGGGAAACCCCCCAGCAGTGGTACAGGGTGGGGAGAGAATTCTGCCGAGTCAGCAGGGACCTACGGAAGAGCAAATGCTCCAGCTGCTGCCCCAGCACTGTGCAAGACAGGTGAACTCTCACACTGCTTTTATTGTAATGGCGTTGGGAAGTAGGGTGGAAAATGTGGTAAATAGCATCTGTACTTTTGTATATTTTTCACTCATGTTTGCTCTCCCATACCCTTTTTTTTGCATTTTAAATTGTTTTTAGTTTTAATTATGGTTTGGAAAATATAATAGCATCATTATAAACAGGGACAAGGTGATATCAATATATAACTTCCACTTTCTCAACTCAGTAAACTATCTCAGTTCTTTTGGTGTGTGCACTAACTTTGTCCCATTTAGAACATTTTAGAAAACCAAGTTTACTGGACTGTCGGATTTAAATACATTGCTTATTATATGTATATATGTGTATCCTGGAAGCAACTCTGAATAAACAGCAAAAGATACAGAAAAGGGAAATCACAAGACACCAAGACGTCAAATGCCTACGTTACACAGATGACACCCAATTTTGTTCAAAACAGTTCACATCCTCAAGTCATCCTGGATTGTTTACTGCTATTAGATTCCCAAGTAGCATCAGCTGTCAGATGCACATTCTTTCATCTACAGTTGGCCTCAAGGCAGCACCTTATCTTGTAGAATGCCAGTTTGGCTGTGGTGAGCTTTTTATTTGTAATTTCTAAGCTCTACTACTGCAACATGTTGTACATAGAAATAATTGACAGCCCTGGAAAATCTATAGGGGGTCCAAAATGTGACATTCCACCTTTTGAGCAACACAGGACAATTGGAAGTAGATCATCCCAGTTCTCCTTACACATCTACTTGCAACTTATTTACTACGGCCAAATTCCATGTTCATGTCCTAATCCTCAGAGAACTTTATAGGTTTGGCTCAAGCCACTTTCAGATCTGCTTCTGTCTCAGCAACTATAATCTATGTTCATTAGGAATAACAGAAATTGTCAACTAAAAGGGTAAGGATCAGGAGATTATATATTTTTAGTGGCTGCATGGCTTTGGAGCCCTGTTTCCCAAGAGATTGGATTGACCACAAAATTTCACCTCCTTCAGATTATAAGCAAGTTTCTGCACTTCACAGTTTTCCCACAGTAATAATAAAAATATTTTATCCCTTCCCTCCAGCTTCAGGGAAGGGAACAAAAGATTAATATTGATCAAACTATATGTTGCACCTGTGTAATTCTGTAAAATGTTCAGATGCTAAAATAATGAAGATTGGATGGATGGATAGATGTGCATATAAACTAAAGGATTTAAAGTCTAGAGAAAATTAACAGAAATGTTTCCTTTCCCCCCCAGCTTCTAAATCTATGCAAGAAGGCTGGGGCAGTGGTGGGGATGAAGTGAACCTCAGTACTAGTCAGTGGGAAGATGAAGAAGGAGATATGTGGAATAATACTGCTTCACAAGAGAGTAACTCCTCCTGTAATTCATGGGGGAATGCCCCAAAGAAAGGACTTCAAAAGGTAGGACAGTGATAAGGATGGATTGTAGAAATCAGTAGAGTTAGAGTGCAGCATTTCTAGCACTGAATGTTACACATGCTTTCTGTAAGATTAATACTCTGAGTTTGAATGAAAGTCTGTCTCACCATGAGTGGTGAAAATGAGTGCAGTACTGTAGGAAATGGATTTATATACACTTGTGCTGGCAACTAAAGTAAAAGCAGTCATATTAAATGATAGACAACAAAATATTGTTCCCTTGAATACATTTTAGCTAGTCTGTTGTGGGTGTGTCTCAGATATCTTAACATGAAGAATATTCCCAAGGAGGGGTGGGAGGAAACGGTGGATGGAAGGCTATAAAAATGTATTTTACTTTTAGAGTGGTGTCCGATGTTTCTGATTGTTTTTGTTTCTCACCAGTTTCATGAACATTTATGTATTATGAAGATCTTTTTATGTATTAAACAAAAAATCATACTGTTGACCTCTTAAACATTTTCATTTGCAGCGGAAAAAAACAAATGTTGCTCTCTCAAGAAATGGTCCAGCTTAATTCATAAGCAAAAAAAGTATCTATTTTGTCTCCTACATCTGAAAGGGGAATGTATAATTTTGTTGCCTGAACTGATATGGGAACAGAGTGAAATTTAACCAATTTGAAACTCAGACAAGAGAACATCCACAGTTACATTTAGGAATTTTTATATTACAAGAAATATAAACCCTTAGATTTCAGGACATGAACCAACCTCTGATTTACAGAGTTAGCTTTGCTTGTGAGCAGCTTATTCCGTACTTGTCAGTTATACTAAATGTACCACTGGTTTGATCCAGTATTACATTTTTTATATTACTATCCCACCCCTTAATATTTGTTCCTCTGTAATTCAGGGAGTTGCACTTCAGGGTCTTGAAGTGGAGAAGTTGCCCAGAGCTCTACTAAAGATGTCTATTTCAGTCTTTTCAATGCAGCCAATAGATTTAATGGACTTTGACAGATTAAGTTTGCAAATTCAGTTTGTTGGGTATTTTGAGGAAACTTTGTACTATGTCAGAATTTGAGTCACTTTATTTTGTTTTCCTGTTGATAATTTAAATGAATAATGCTGTTCAGAGAAAAGATTAGTTATTTGCAGTATCCAGCATATCAGGGAGATAGCAAGTAGTTCTTTACAACACCTGATCAGGTGAGGTAAAATTTGTTCTCTGCCTTCTGGGAAGAAGAGGAGTGTAATTCTATTATGTTTTGTAGGTTTCATGAATGTGTTATAAATATACATATGAATATACCCTGAAGCAACATACAGTATTAATAAGGGAAACCTGCCATAGATTGTGCTGCATCTCATTGCTATAAATGTGGAAAAAAAGATGATTAATGATCTTCCCAATTTGTTTACCTAGGGCATGAAGACACCTAGTAAGCAAGATGAGGCCTGGATCATGAACCGTCTGATAAAACAGCTCACAGACATGGGCTTCCCAGTGAGTAACATTCATATTCTAGTATTTTCTATAGCTTGGTTTTTATAGCTTGTAGTGTATATTTTTGACCTTTCTGTTTGCAGAGACAAAAATGTTTCCTAAATAGGAAATCAGTTGTTTTAACTATAGTTTGTGAAACCTCGAAAGAGCAAGTAAAATACCCTTTGAGTGTAGATACTGACATGCTTAACTTTGATGAAACCTATAGAACTTTTGTTTGTAGCTTTTTTAATCATGGGTTTTACTTTGAACTTGTTAATAGTCTTCGTTGTCTTCCCCATTACCCTATTAAACAAATGAAATAAGGAGTATTATGTAGTTTAGGGGGGTTGGTTTTTTTTTTAAGTCAGGTGTGTGTGGTGGTATTTTTAAAGTTATCCATTGCATAAGGTTACAAATTCAGTTATAAAAAGAATATAATTTAACTTTATAGAGAATAACAAACATTTTACTCAGTGAGACAGACCAGATCTTTCTGGGAAGCATGTCATAATTGGTGAAAGCAAAAAAGTTATGTATAAACATAATCTGATTCAGTTAATACATGTCAGTGTTACCCCAATATTGAAGAAAATCTTGAAATTTCCCATTTGGTTTGGAGTCCTGTAAATGTGTTCTTGCTTGAAACACAATATAACCAACCCCACATTATTGTTTGCAGAGAGAGCCAGCAGAAGAGGCCTTGAAGAGCAACAGTATGAATCTCGATCAGGCCATGAGTAAGTGTCTTTCTAACCATCACCTTTCATAAAAGGCACTTCAGTAGATGGATACATGATTATGAAGTTTGATCTGTTCCAGTTAAATTAGCTTCTCTGTTCCTAAAAGAGCATTTTAAAAAACCACGTACACTTTTGTGACTATTTTCTATGCCAAACCCCAGAGTGTAATTTGTAGTGCTTTCAAAGAAAGTGTATTTTAATTTTTTACTTAAAATTAATATTAATTGTAATAGGTGTATAACTGACACTGGTGTTGTTGTTTTGGTTTCAGAAGTTTTTGCAGACTCAGTTTCCTCTTGCATCACCAGCCCTTTTTTTGCTTCCACCCTTCTATGCAGGTGCTCTGCTGGAAAAGAAGGTGGAAATGGACAAGCGTGGAATGGGAGTGACCGACTATAATGGAATGGTCACCAAACCCCTTGGCTGCCGCCCACCATCAATCTCCAAAGAGTCTTCCATGGACCGCCCCACCTTCCTTGACAAGGTAAGTTCAAAAGTACGAGTGTGATTTATAAATCAGTAGTGACAATGCAGGGTGTGGGAAGAGCTGCTGATTTCTGCTGACTGTTATAGTAGTCTGGAGAGCACTACAAACAAAATGAAGAAGAGAGGTATAGATGTGTCTTGTCCATCTTTTTTTTTTCCTCTTGTAAATTCTGCAAAGGTGAGAGGAGCCCACTTAGTACTAAAGGCCTGCCCCTCATTCAAAGGAAGGGACACAAGAACTGAGGAATAATTAATGTAATGGGATGCGGGGGAAAAACTGAACAAAACAAAAAACCAGGACCAGGTGTGCAAGTTATAGATATAAAATGAGGGAACTGGATGTCGATACCAAGCAGTCCCCCAGTCAGTGCTCACTGCTCTGTGAAGCAGTCCAAGGAGTTAGTGGATGCCACTCGAAGCTGTGCTTAGCTACGTGAGACAAGTTGGGACTGAAAATAGTCTGCACAGTCACAGAGAACCTCTCTGTCAAGCTTTCTGCTCCTAACCTAAGGCATGGCCATCTTGGCCAATGCCAGGAGGAAGTTGTCTAGATGAGGCTATCATGTCTTCATGAAGCCATGAACAGGAAAGACTGTGGGAAAAGGGTGTGAGAACTTCAGCACAAAGTTCTGAGGAGCCAGAAGTGGGGAAGTAACCTGGTGCACTGGAGCAGAGAGGGATGTGTGCCAGGGTCTCCCTCCTACTGCAGAAGGTACAGCTGTCAGGAACTCCGTGAACTGCACCTACCACATACCTGTGCTCTTGGCTCTGTGGAGCAGCCATCAATTTGTGGAAAGGGACAGATTGACTATACTTGTAGGTTGAAATGCTTTCTTCAGTTACAGAAGGAGGTACAACACAAGCATTTGCACTGTTCACCTCCCCGCAGTGACCTACCAATGTATCTGAATGCCCCTCTGGAGGAATTACTAAGAGAGAAAAGGATAGTTGAGATTCTGAGATTCCTCTCCCGTTTGTTCCTTGAATAATGTTGAAAATCAGTACCCATTAGGAACTGCACTGAAACCAGTTCATTTTATGTAGGCTACTCACCTGATAATGACTTTGGTCTCTGTCAATTTGGGCTATCTTAAAACTAGTGCTTTACACATGAAAAGGTGTTTATATTACCAGTAAAGCATTCAGTTTCCCTCCTCTCTATATTAAACTCTTTCGTACAGTGGTCATCATTAATACGCAGTTACCCCACAGCTTTTTTTTTGAGATACCACAATTATTTTCTTACATGTTAAATAGAATATAAATTTGGTATCTCAGATACCAAGTTTTATTTGCTAAATATTAATTTTTTAGTGACCACCATTGTAGATAATTTCTGCTACTTTTACTTTGCAACACAAACATTTAGCTGAAGTTTCTATTCAGGAACAAGGAAAAGTATAGAACAAGTTACTATATTTAAACAGAGAAACACCTTACATTAATATTGCTAAAAATTATTACTATTACTAAAACCAATCTAGTCTGATTGCAGTTTTCCTCCAAGTGAATGTATGTTAACAAAACACTTCCCTGCTTCTGGGAAATCAGTTTTATTCTCCCAAATTCTACTATTGTATCAGCATCTAGTCTACCATCCTTCCATAGGCCAGACTAAATTGATAATTTTCTCTGTCTCCCACGGCTCATCTTTCTTACTATCCTCTTCCCCTTGCTTTAAAATTCATCACCCATTCTTAACTATTATCAGTCAGTTTGTGGCATGCTTTAATGAACATGTTAAGTGAAGGATTCTTTCCATTTACTCACACACAAATGTTGTACACTTACGTGTCAATTAACCCTTTCTTTTCTAGGATAACACATTGAGCAGTTATATCATTACTAGCGAGAGAGAGAGGCACATTATGCAGCATATTATACATAATATAGAAATATATGTTAAGCATAACTATTTAATATTAAGTACTAAATTAATCAGTATTAATACAGCAAGTAAAATCCCTATCTATCAGGGTATGCATAGTCTGTCACAATGACTTTTTCTTTCAACAACAACATTCCACATGATCCTAAATAGATAACTACTTGTTAATGTTCAATGGGGAATTGATCATCTTCCTATTAAATAACAAAATCTCTTCTCTAACATAGAGAAAATAGTATTTTTAAAAAAATACTTTCTCATACTTCACTTTCATGCAACTAGAGTAACTCACCTTCTCAATGATTTTTTTGCCTTTTGAGTGGTGGTATTTCAGTACAAGAATTCATCAGATGGTACTGCCTTAGTCCGTAGTCCCTTCTAGCCAGCTCGTCTTTGTCATTGATCAGTGAACAAGCTCACTGCCCTTAGATGCACAAAGATCTTCAGTCCACCACTGCTCCAGCCCTCCGTTAGCCCACTGTTTCAACAAGTCATCAGGTATCCTTTTATTTGATTTTTGAGTCTCCAGGAAGTTATTAAATATTTCTATGTTTCTGTGTGCCAGCTGTTTTTGGATGATCTGAGATACGTACCCCACAGCTCTCTTCTGAGTTGAGCCAAATGCCCTTTCTGCTACTCCCACTCGGAAGATTTTGTTCAACACTTATTTGTTCAGATACTTTTTTTGCTCTATGAATTGTGGTGAGGGACTTCCAGCTCCTCGGTACTCAGCATTGGGGTCTGCTTCTGGATGTGCTGCACTTCTTACTTGCTTTGGGATAGCTGTAGTTTGTGGAGCCAAACATTTATTTGCCTTGAAGTTTTTGTTTGACTTGCTTTCTCAACACATGACACTTATTTTTTTTATTCTGTTTTGCATTGAGTCAAGCTTTGGCACTCCGTGCTTTGTGAATTGTATTATTTTTCAGGATGTCATCTTGTCTTTTAAAAGGAAGAAGTCCAGTGGCTTCAAGAGCTACATATGCAGCCTAGCAGTGCCCCTCACACATGATTGCAAACACATTATCTTGTACTTGAGAGTCAAGCATACTCTGCTTAGATGTAAGACTTGCTTGAAGTTATAACCCAGATGTCCAGTGGAGCCATCAGATTGGAAGGGGAGCTCCTGAAGATCCTATGGGCATGCTAAGAGAAACCTGAAATCAGCCTAGAATACTTCAGAGGATCTTGTCTTGAAGCAAAGGTCTAATCTGAGTTCCATTGCTGGCTATTAGGACTCAATCTTAGCACCACTCATAACTTCACAGACAGTATTCATCAAAACTTAGAAGATCTACTTGGTTGTCTGAAGGTGATCTGTACTGACCGCCTCATAGTTAAAGTCTCTAGAGCGTATTGAGGCTTGATTTATTAGCAAACCAAATAGATAGTATTAAATACCAGATCACTGAAAGAGGTGATGCTTCCACCGAAGTGCCAAAAGTAGAAGATGCTGAGAGAGAAAATATCCATCAGACTCCAGCACCACCAAATTTCTTGTTCCAGGCAGCTCCAGATCCCTCTCTCCATGTGTGTGCAACATTTGTCAATTTGAAACTAAGTTGCATCAGTGTATTGTGTGTTATTGAATTGCTCCATGTAGCTTTGTGGCTGAGGTTGTCTTGAAAGGAACAGTACCATCTTCAATGCCCAACACCAAATTTGTCCATAGCCAGAAATGCCAAAGGGCCAAGATTGATAGATACCTGTACCAGGCTCCCTCCCACATTTCTGTACTCTCGTATCCTGTTCTTGATGAGTTGGTGAAGAATAAACTTAACACGGCTCTCTCCTTATCCCAGCTCATGGAGAAAAATGTATCTTACAAAATGAGTCACAGGCTAAGTCTTCTACTCCCAGTATTAAGAGCTTGATGGACATGGTGTCTCTTGACAGACGAAAACCTGCCAGACTCATGGCACTGCAACCAAACCTCTGAGATTTGTTACATCATACCGTTTGCTACTGCAAAGATGGTTTCCTGACAGGTTTGGCATCAGATTCAAGCCTGTTAATTGACATGACTTCAACATCACCTCTATTGATTTCATGGTAGACTCACTCAATTCCACTCTCTCCTCCTCTCTTGACTCCTTATGCCTTCTTCCACACGGCTCCATTCATACCACTAACCCCCCGTCCTGGCTCACACCACCCATATGTTTCTTCCAAACCTGCTTCTGGACCCTGGAGCATCTGGGAGATCACATGGAATTCCTCCCTTACGGATTCCTTCCTTTCTTTCAGTACTATCTTGCTCACAAAACAACAGTTCTTCACCTTTATTGAAGAATCCAGTGCCTAAAAGATTTGATGCCTATTTGCCACCTCCAACTCCTTCTGCAAACCACCTCCTTCTGCCCAGGCTGTCACCTACTACTTGGGGGTGAATATCAATGAGTTTCTACATCCTCATTCATGCTCTCTATCTTCTTGTCCCAGATGTCCCTAATGAGTTGGACAATTTTTGAAAAGTTTCTCTCTTTTTAGGCGGACCTATTCTGAGCTTTTGTCTGTTTGTACGTAGAGGATGATGTTGGTTGTTGGATTTTTTATGATATTTTATTCACTCACACGCACTTCATTCCTCCATCCATCCATGAAGCATCTGATTAAGTGTTTTGTGTATTTTTTATTTTGAAATCTCTCTCGAGCTCCTCAGGATAGTATCCTCAGGATAGTAATCACTGCTTCTTTAAATATATCACCTTGCAAGATTTGCACATAGCTATCTACTTGCCTTCTGATTTTTGCGTGATCTGCTTCTGAAGTGTAATTTCCCTCCAAACACTCCTACTTTTCAGCTTTATGTGTGTAATATTTTTACATCCTTTTGAAAGGATTGGGGGTTTTGTATTTATTTTTTAAAATTGTTTATCAGTATTTTGTCTTATTTTTTAAATTGGTATGTATGAAAAGCTTTGGCTTTCTGTGCAAATCCAGTACTGTTTAAAAGACCCTTTGGAATCAGGTAGTGGCAGTTTGGTGGCATGTGACCATTGAGGTGTAGGGAAGTCTCATGTGAAACTATCAGTATTTCGCATGGCTAAAAGGGATTTTGTACAAAGGGATTTCTGTTGTCTCTCATTTGGCATATGAGACTCAAGAAAGAATCCCAGGAGAGATTTTCAAAGAACTGGAAATAAGTAACTTTGCCTTACTGACCACCAGTGGCGTGCTCTGCACTATACAACCACAAGAGCATATGGTCCTATTCCTAGAAGTTTACAATCTTATCAACTCTGAGAAAATATTAAATTCCATATTGGCTTCATTGTTTTATGGGGAGTCAAATATAAGAAATTGTACTAATGGATAGGAGACGATGGTTGAAATTGGGAGGAGTGTACAAATACATTTTTAACAAGATTATTTGAGATGGACTGAGGGAAGGAAAGTTGGCTGTGACTGGATGATCCTGAAGTTTAGTAATGGGTTACAAATCTCTAGGTCATCAGTATAAGTCCAGCCTACCCTAAATTGGTAGTGACCAAAAGTCCTTAATGTTTATTGAATTAAGTGCCTTAAATGAAATGAGTTTATCTCAGTTCCATTTCTGGAGAATAAATATCCCACGTCACAAATGGCATACTTATTAGAAAATTTTGAAACCACAACCCAGGACCAAATTAACATGGACACTGAACTACACTTACCATTTGATTGTTCCGGTTCAGGGTTGAGGCACACTATTGAAGTTTGGGGAAGGTGGCATTGAGGTTATTCAAAACACATCCGTTGTGGAAATTGAAAATTTTGATTTCCATTGTAGTTAGTCTAGCACTTTCACCAGCACGGCAATCACTGTACATTTTTTTAAATGAGGGGGGAAAATGTGGCAGTACATATTTCTGCTTTTGGCAATATTTAGTGGTTACATCCATTACTCTCTCAGCCAACGCTGTTACATGTCCAGTAGCTATTATTTGCATAGAAAACAATGGCACTTGGAAGAAAGAACACACAAGTCACTGGGAATTATCTCTACTTTAAAGAGTCCAAAAAAAAAAGAAGAGATTGTTAACACATGTCCATGACCTAGGCATGAGAGATCTTTGAACCTGTTACTGTCATGCAAGCTGCAGTTGTTTGTGGAGTATGACCGATGTCCAGTAGAATGTAAAACATCTTGAGCTGAAAGACCTTGGGGATATCATTAGAAAATGTCAGCATCCCCTTCAGGATATTCAAACATCAAATCAAGTGTCACTTTGACTGATGATAAACAAACTTTTCCTTTGCACAAAGGACTGCTATTGAAAATTCATATTTACGGGGTGACTTAGAACATAAAGTTTCCTGAGAATTCCCACTGTTAGGTGCTTTATTTGTGTGTGTGCTGAGAGGATTGGTCCACTTTATGAATAAAGGATATTCCTTAATATCTAGCAGTCTTCTGAGTGATTGAGTAGAAAAATGTCAGTTGATGTTACCTAGCTTCTCACCTGTGGGAAAGCCTGGCTTTTAGCAAGTGAATGCATTGGCTGAAAAATATCCCACTCATTTAGCTATATTTATCTTTGCACACTGCAAATTTAAGATTTTTTTTTTTTGCAGAATTTGGGGGGTTTTATTTGGTACACAGAGTATTTAATTATACTTGCAGTAGAACACCAGATATCAAAGCCCCGTCTTACAACATCTAAGCCAGAATTTATGCTTCATTGATGTTCAGCACCCCACTGTAATGACCGTAGATATTTGGCCAGTCTCAGTGAATGTTATATGGCTAATACAGTACTTGCTATAGAGGATCTATTTTTCCTTTATCAGAATAACTGCTTATGTTGTCCATCAATTCTGTATTCTCCTTGCAGTTCCCCCTAGATATGCTCCTCTTTCAGCTATCTTTTGTGATGCTTGAGAGCAGCAAAAGACTTTTTACTGCTTAAAAACTTGTCTCCTGTTTCTTGGGACTCAGCACTTTAATCACTTACCAGAGAGAGTACATACTTAGGAGATAAGTAGTTTTTAAATGTCTTTTTTTGTATTGATATATATATGTGTGTGTGTCTAGAGAGAGATAGAGAGAGAGAGACACACACACACACACATACACACAGAATAGCAGAATTTAATTATGAATATTAGAAAGTCAGTGCTACACAAAAATTAAAACAAGGTTACAAGTCTTATCATCCAGTTGAAACTGGATTGGGGGAGAGGATTAATGCAAACATGCTTTCTGAACAGCTGAGTTGTGATTTGGAACTGAACCCAGACTAGTGATCACATGGCATTCTGCTAAAGAACCTGTAAAATGAGCTCATCTGGTCTTTCCTTGGTTCTAGCTTTCCAAAGTGCATGTCACAAGTGGGTTCTGTTTCTCTGACAGTGTAGCAAATAAACTGCAGGGAGAAAGATTTCTGAAATTTGCTGTCGCAGTACTCTTTCTGTTGTCTAATGTTCTGGTGCCAAGAGAGGAGAGAATAGAAAGAGTTGTGAAAGCAGTTATATGGCAGTGTTCTGATTCATGGGGTTGCAGATGCCTGCAAGACCATGGAATTTGTTTTACCATGTTCATACTAGATTTTAAACTTTAACATAAGCACCAATTCCTGATTACTCTGGATGGGAAATGAGAATGGTCATGCATCTGTACATTTGCAATGTGCAAAAAGTAAAGAAGAACAGTACCTTAATCCTGTTTCTCTTTTTCTTCTTTCTTCCACCCCATACTTTCCATTCCCTATTACTCATGCCTTTTTTTTTAATATTTTGATTTTTTTATTCATCCGTGCCCTTTTATATTCCCATGGGAAACTGTTTGGTGCTCTGTCTGCTTGTGGACACGGCACACAGCTCACCCTTTCTTTCTCCAATCAGGATGGCGGCCTAGTGGAAGAGCCCACTACTTCACCATTTTTGCCTTCACCAAGCCTGAAGCTCCCCCTTTCAAACAGTGCACTCCCTAATCAGACCCTGGGCGGGATTGCCTCAGGGCTGGGCATGCAAAACTTGAATTCTTCTAGACAGGTAAGGCTGTTTGGAGAGATCACAATTTGAATTTCAGCTCTCTTGAATTCACTACTAGAGGAATTTCTCATCCCTTTTTCAGTTTAAACCACCATTTCCAAATATGAATAAATTTTGTTCATATGAAATGTCATTGTAAACATTTCACTTTAAAAGCCACAGTTTAACTGTAGTTGCCGTAACCTGAAATTTGTATTCATCCACTGAGAGGAGAATGCAGCACTACAGATTTATAATACTGGACATTGTATTTTAAAATACAAGAAACTTTAAAATATATAAGGTATATTTGACTAAACCATACATGACTGATGTAATGTTTCTATATTTTAAGGCATTGCTGATTGCCAGAATATTTGTTTAAAAAAGAAACTTTCTTCTAATTAGTCTTCACTGGCTTGATTATTCATCGATGATACAGCCTTGTGATGGGAGTGGGGTTATATCAAGTTTTTCTACCATAATTGTTGAGCTCAGACTTAGCTTTTGCATGTGGGAGGAAAGATCTTGCATATCTCTTCAGGGAGCATGTCTAGCAGGCTAAATGGTGGGAATCATGTCTCATCTGCCTGGTTGGAAGAGGATTTGAGGGACTGAAAATAAGAAGGGAAAGGAAAGTAAGTGGAGTGAACATTTAGAACAATGAATGTTTGTGAGGTCATAAATTATGGCTGATCACGAAAAGAGAGAAGAATACAGAAAAATGCTGTAGCATTCTGTTGTGGTATTGACTATAAAAAGGTAGCTTGAGCATGGTGGAGTATGCTTAACAATTTTTCTTTTTTTCTGACAGCAGTAGCTCTCCAGCACATCTTTGGGAACAGTGACTGCACTAATAGCACATACGTTACCAGCAGCTTTGTAAAACAGAAGTGTATTGGGACTGTATGGAAACTACTTAGATAAATCAATCATGTGTGGTGATAGGATTTTAATGATTTCATTCTTTGCCCCGTCACATGGACACAGAAATGTGTTTGGCAGATGATTTTATTACTCGTTTCTTGGATGACATTCTAGAGTCATACAGACTTATTTTGGAAAATATTCAACCTTCTGGTGCCACTCAAACAACTGTACAAAACTTTAGCAGGCTTGGAATGTCAATCTTGGATATATAACTATTACTTATGTCCCAGATTCTAAACCAGATCTTCAGTAAAACTTTCCACAAAATAGATATAAGCCTGTATGTGATCATTTCATTGTCTATGCTTATCATGATCTTTGAGAGTAAAAGGCAGCACAAGCATGTCACTGTCATGGAGTCTGTAGAATGTTGCATCCAAATGAGATCATCTTTCTTGTCATATTGTAGATACCGAGTGGCAATCTGGGTATGTTTGGCAATAGCGGAGCAGCACAAGCCAGGACCATGCAACAGCCGCAGCAACCGCCAGTGCAACCTCTTAACTCATCCCAGCCTAGTCTTCGTGCTCAAGTGCCTCAGTTTCTATCCCCTCAGGTTAGACTGAATTGCACAGCACAGAAAACTGTCAAATCTTAGTTTCATAGCGACTGTATACTGAGTAAGAACATTTTTAATATGAAAAAACGCTAAATAATGAAGTAACCATGACAAGATGATTTGGACCAGCATTGATAACAGAAAAGCCATTAAAGCTCTTTTATTTTCTTTGTTTCTGCATCCATCAGAAAAACAGATTTGGTTGTGGTTATTGCTGTGTATATAGTTACCCTCTTCTAAAGGTTTATATGTGATATAGCGCTCCTAAAACTGGTGACAACTCATCTAATTGCAAATTTATTTTGTTGATGATGTGTGGCTCTTACTGGCTATTTACATAGCGGGCAGTTTTAACAGCAAACATACCATGCTTAAATCTGATATGCTGTATTCTCTGTTTCCCAGGTTCAAGCACAGCTTTTGCAGTTTGCAGCAAAAAACATTGGTCTCAACCCTGCACTATTAACCTCGCCAATTAATCCTCAGCATATGACGATGTTGAACCAGCTCTATCAGCTGCAGCTGGTGAGTTAAAAGGCACAGCAAACAAGGTGTAAATCAGACTTGAAAACATTTCTTCAGATTTGCACATCACATTTAAAATAAGAGAAGTGCCAGCTTAGTTTTAAAAATGAAAAGGACAATGCTACTGGGTTTTTTTAAAAATAGTTATTCCTTTGATAGTTACATATTCTTCAAGAAATAAAATCATGTTTTGTTTTTCCTAATGCTCCTTAATTGTTAGTGACTAATTTTCTGTATTGTCATTTAATACTGAGGACACTTGTCCTTTTCACGCTAGTAGCTGTAATTAGCAAGTCAATTGTTTCCATTTTTGATTTGTGTAGTGTATAGCATGCTCTCAAATAGCACTAGTAATATGTGGCTTAGTGATGTCTTATTTACAAATATTGTTTGGGGGCCATAGATTTTTCTGTAGCCATGGAGTTTTATTTGTTAGTTGTGAGGAGTAACACTGCTGATTTATTTTTTAAAATTACTTATTAACACTTTACTTTTACTCACTGACTGAAATCCTCCCTGGTTAGAGTCTTTGCTACTACTGTTAGTCTCTGATTGCCTTTCTCAATTTTAAGAAGGAAAATTAGATTCACTCTTTTTAATAACTGAGCATTATAGTGCTTGAAAAAACAGCTCTGAAAATCAAAACTTCATGACTAAATTCTTATACTGATTATTATTTTATTCCTCAACTAGTCCCACTGAAATCAATGAAACAACTTTTGGAGTAAAGTACTACTTGATGTAAGGATGTCAGAACCTGGCCTTGTATGCAGTTACCGCCCATGTCTTAAATACGACACTCCTGTTAATATACCCAAGAATGACATTAGACCTTTTTTTTGCAACTGCATCATGTTGGCTCATTTTGAAGTTGTGATCCACTGTAACCCCCCAGACACTTTTCTGCAGAATTACTGCCAGGCCAGTTATTCCCCGTTTTGTAGTTGTGCCTTAGGGCAGGTCCATACTCACCGCGCAGGTCGACGCGGTGAGTTCGACTTCTCGGAGTTCGAACTATCGCGTCTAATCAAGACGCGATAGTTCGAACTCCCCGCGCGCTCCGGTCGACTCCGGAACTCCACCACCGCGAACGGCGGTGGCGGAGTCGACCTTGGAGCCGCGGAGTTCAACCCCGCTGCGTCAGGACGGGTAAGTCAGTCGAACTAGGGTACTTCGAGTTCAGCTACGCTATTTGCATAGCTGAACTTGCGTATCCTAGTTTGACGACCCCCCCTCCCCGCCCGCTTAGTGTAGACCAGGCCTTAGGAAGGAAAAATCAAAGTGTAGTACTTTGTACTTGTCTTTATTGAATTCCACCTTGTTGATTTCATATTTAGTCTCTAATTTGTCACGGTCATTTTGAATTCTAATCCTGTTCTTCAAAATGCTTGCAATCCCTCCCATCTTGGTGACATCCTCAAATTTAATAAGCAGACTCTTCATTAATGAGAATATTGAATAGTACTAGACCAAGGACAGAGCCCTGCAGGATCCCACTAGATACATCTTCCGAATTTGACAACAAACCATTCAGAACTGCTCTTTGAGTATGATCTTTCAGCCAGTTTTGCACCCATCTTACAGTAATTTCATTTAGACCACATTTCTCTTATGAGACTGTCATGTGGGACTGTGTCAAAAGCCTTATTAAAATCAAAGTATCATGGTTACAGCTCCCACCCCCATCCACTAGGCTAGTAACCCTATCAAAGAAGGGAATTATGTCGATTTGGCATGATTTGTTCTTCACAAATCCGTGTTGGGTATTACTTATCTCCCTGTTATCTTCTAGCTGCTTACAAATTGATTATTTAATAATTTGTTCCAGTATCTTTCCAGGTATTGAAGTTAGGTCTATAGTTCCGCAGTAGTCTTTGTTCCCCTTTTTAAAGATAGGTCCTACTTTTGCCATTCTCCAGTCATAGAATCATAGAAGATTAGGGTTGGAGGAGACCTCAGGAGGTTATCTAGTCCAACCCCCTGCTCAAAGCAGCACCAACACCAACTAAATCATCCCAGCCAGGGCTTTGTCAAGCCGGACCTTAAAAACATATAAGGATGGAGATTCCACTACCTCTCTAGGTAACCCATTCTAGTGCTTCACCACCCTCCTAGTGAAATAGTGTTTCCTAATATCCAACCCTAGACCTCCCCCACTGTAACTTGAGACCATTGCTCCTTGTTCTGTCATCTGCCACGACTGAGAACCGAGCCAAGCTCCATCCTCTTTGGAACCCCCCTTCAGGTAGTTGAAGGCTGCTATCAAATCCCCCCTCATTTTTCTCTTCTCTTCTCACTCACTCTTCTGCAGACTAAATAAGCCCAGTTCCGTCAGCCTCTCCTCTGTGCCCCAGCCCCCTGATCATTTTCGTTGCCCTCCGCTGGACTCTCTCCAATTTATCTACATCCTTTCTGTAGTGGGAGGCCCAAAACTGGATGCAGTACTCCAGATGTGGCCTCACCAGTGCTGAATAGAGGGGAATAATCACTTCCCACGATCTGCTGGCAGTGCTCCTACTGATGCAGCACAATATGCTGTTAGCCTTCTTGGCAACAAGGGCACACTGCTGACTCAAAACCATCTTCTCATCCACTGTAATCCCCAGGTCCTTTTCTGCAGAACTGCTGCTTAGTCATGTGAGACCTCACCTGTCCTCCATGAGTTTTCATAGATGATCTACCATGTCTATCTTACAGTTCTGAGATTGTTTCGCTGGGTCCTTAAGTACTCTTAGATCAATTTCATCAGGCCCTGCCTACTTGAGTGCATCTAACTAATCTACATAGTTTTTATCCTATTCTTTCCATATTTTGGATTGTATTCCTTCCCCTTGCTAATATTAATTGTATTAAGTATCTTGTAGTAATTTATCTTTTTAATTAAGACTTTAATAAAATAGGCATTAAACACCTCACCCTTCTTGATGTCAGCCATTATTAGCTCTCCTTCCCTGCTAAGTACAGGACCAACACCTTATATTTTGTAACTTACAAACACACCTCAAACAAGTATGTTAGTTTTTTTAATGTATGATTTTTTACCATCCTTGTTTCCTACATGCAGGCGTACCAACGTTTACAAATCCAGCAGCAGATGTTACAGGCTCAGCGTAATGTTTCCGGACCTATGAGACAACAGGAGCAGCAAGTAAGTTTAACCTGCCAACTTGATTTCAACATTAGATTCTGGTTTCAGCTGCCTGTAAAGATTCTAATTAAAATACTCCAAATCAGTTAGAGTAGCATTAAGTAAACCAAACTATATTGCATGGATTAATATTGAAAGAAAAGAATACCAGTGGTACTGAATGCAATTCTACTTTCCTCACTATTGAAAGAATGCTGTTGAACTCTTAATTCAGTTAATTCTTTGTTTCAAAGGGCTGGATGTTGTGTTGATTCAGCTTAGGAAGTGGGGCAACATGGCTTGTGTACCTTTGTGCTGTCTAGCTTTTGTTGATTTTTTTTATGTCTTTTGTTGCCAGGTTGCACGTACAATCAATAACATGCAGCAGCAGATCCAGCAGCACCAGCGCCAGCTGGCCCAAGCCCTGCTTATGAAGCAGCAGCCTCCCCCTCCACATCTATCTTTGCACCCCTCTGCAGGCAAATCAGCCATGGATAGCTTTTCACCCCATCCCCAGGCTCCCGGCCTACCTGACCTGCAGACCAAAGAGCAACAGTCTTCACCGAACACCTTTGCTCCTTACCCTCTTGGTAAGTGTTCTTTCATTTAAGCTCCCACTTACATAAGATTGGGGATGGTGTTTATATGTTTAATTATTTCAACTTCTGAGCACCTATCCTTTGCTCTAGGTCAGTGGTTTTCAACTTTTTTGCATGTGTGGAAGCCTAAAAAATTTTGAATGGAGGTGTGGACCGCTTTGGAAATCTTAGACATTGGCTGCAGACACCACACCACACCCCCCCGGGATCCATGGACCACAGGTTGAAAACCACTGCTCTAGGTGCATTACAGTACTAAAAATATAAAATACAAGAGAAAATCTACAAAGAGCATGTTAATGAAATGCATGTTGAGTTGCTATACTAAATTACAATAATTTATCCCCATCACTATAGTAGCCCTACACCTAGTCATCATAATAGCCTACCTCAACTCACTCCACCAAAAGCCTGAGAGAAATTATGAACTTAACAGCGTACTTAGAAAGCTAATTCTTGATTCTGGTGCACTGAAGGGGGGGAAAAAGTTCCAGAGTCAAGGATCTCGTACAGAAAATGCCCTACCAGCACTGCTACCGCCCTCCTCTTTAAACTGGATTACAGTGCATTAGATGTCAATGTGTTTATTTTTGTCAACAGAATGTAGTCTGACTGTGAACTAGTTCCAGTCTAAATGGACTATGTTTTTTAATAAAACTTGCACCAAGAGGATATTAAGGATGGTTTTGTGTGCAAGGCAATTGACTGGGATTCAGGAGATCTGTATTGGATTTCTGTCTATGCCAGACTTCCTGTGTGACATAGGGCAAATAGGGAAATTTATCTGTACCTTTGTCTAATCTTTGTAAAGTGGGGTTGATAATACTTACTTATCTTACAGGTTAGCTGAAAGGGTATATTAATGTATGCTAGATACTAGAATGATGAGCACCACAAGGTCAAAAAGGTGCTTATAAATATATGAAGGGCCTAAACCTGAAAGGTGCTCAGCACCCTCTGATCTGTTAACTTGCAGAATCATTTCCTGAAAATCCAGAGATTCCCATCTTGGAAAGATAAAAAAGATCTTCCCTAGAATACTGTCTATGTATTGATTATAAAAATGTATCATTTAGTCTTTTAATGCATTTAAAAATTATAATAATGTGACTTTAAGTAGAAGAGCACCAACTTAACGAATAACACATAAGTATTATGCAATTGGTGGCTGAGGTGTTAATAATTTTAAAAAACATTGGTAGCCCAAAAAATGAATTTCCGACAAGGGTTTGTTGGAAAGTTGTCAGGAATGATCTGTCTCAGTGATGGGACATTGCAAATTCCGTGCTTGTGTTAATTTTGAATCTAATGCAAAATGCCTTTTCTGAGACAACTAGAAAGAATTAAAGTGGAAATGCCGATGGCATTAAAATACATCCCTACAGTGGGTTCTTTTTCTCATTGTCAAATGGTTTAATTTTATCTGAAGTTAGTGAGAGTTTTAGCAGAAACTATGTAGTGATATTTTTTTAGAAGAGTAGAATTTATTGAGCAGCAGGCTGAGACCAGCTTGTGGTAAATTGACATGCAGTATATACAGAACTATTTCTATCTGAAATCTAAAGTTCAGTAACTCGTTTGTGTGGATCATTAAGCACCAAGCATTAATGTTGGAGATTGGGGGAGTATAAATGTTAGAAATATGTAACAACCTATCTGCTTCCCCTTAGCTGGACTGAATCCGAACATGAATGTAAACAGCATGGACATTACTGGTGGTTTGTCAGTGAAGGATACTTCTCAGTCTCAGTCTCGCCTTCCTCAGTGGACACATCCCAACTCAATGGATAATCTATCTAGTGCTGCTTCTTCACTTGACCAGAATTCTAGCAAGCACGGTATGTCACATCTATGTTTGTCAATTAGTACTCTTAGGACATGATGGTCAGATTGGCAAAGCAACCTAATTTCCAGGCATTCTCTGTTATAAGAGCTGGTACAAAATACCCTTTAAGATTATAAACTATTAAGTTAATACTGTTAAAGAGCTTCTTACGGTATAGGCTGTGTCATTATGGTTGCAATATATGGAACCTTCCATTAAAGTTTTGTTTAAAAATGTTTTTGGTTTGGTGAATGTAGTTCAGAAAAATGAGTGAATAATAGCACCAACTAGAACCAGCCTTAATGTGGTCAGCATTATGCAAACATCCCTCACAGAAATGCCAATGTACCTCAGTACAGAGCTGCTTCACCTTTGTCCTAACTGTAATGCATTTTAACTTCCTGCCCCAACTCCACCTCCAAAATCTTGAGTCCTAAATTCCCAGCTCTGCTCAGAGTTGTGCTCTATTAAGATTACTGTGTTCTGCTTCTTTGTCATTAGCAGCACAAATCATTTCACTTCAATGATAGCTGTTAGCCTGCGAATATTTCTGCTTCCCACATTAACTTGTTGTTTTGTAATTCCTATTCAGAATCATCTTATCCATTTGTGCTTGTTTTTGACAGAGATCTTCTCTGAATTGCTGTTAGCTAACTTACAGTTTGATATGTTATTGATGTTTTCATCAGACTGAGTTCCTGGAAATGCCAAGAAAGACTATCTTGAGCTGTGTTAAATCTTGCGTGATTGTTTTCTTACTGTATGTATATTTTAATTATATTACTTAATTTTAAAATTCAGAAAGTTTTAAGGACAAGAAAAATTACCAAATATAATAGGGATGAAAGGAGCAGCCAAATAATGAGTCCTGCCCCCTAAACAAGTTATTTTTTTCCCTTCTATCATTTCAGGTGCTATTCCTGGAGGTCTAAGTATTGGTCCTCCAGGAAAGTCCTCCATTGATGACTCTTATGGACGGTACGATCTGATCCAAAACAGCGATTCACCAGCCAGTCCACCTGTAGCTGTTCCTCACAGCTGGTCACGTGCCAAAACTGATAGTGATAAAATCTCCAATGGTTCCAGTATTAACTGGCCGCCAGGTAACGAAACACAAAAACATTACCTTAAAAATATTGATGTCACTGAATCTTAGTGCAGTTTTATTTACTGAATCAGTGTCTTTCCTTGTGTGGGAGCTTAGAGCAAAAGATAATAATTTCATAGACTCTTGCTTCTGCTATTTTAAAATAGAATTTCATCCTGGAGTGCCGTGGAAAGGACTGCAGAATATTGACCCTGAGAATGACCCAGATGTCACTCCTGGAAGTGTTCCGACTGGGCCTACCATTAATACCACCATACAAGATGTTAATCGCTATCTTCTCAAGAGTGGAGGTAGAGCAAAAGTCACATAAACACTTTGCACCTCTGTATTCACTTCATTTCCCTTCCTTCCAAACATTTTAACTAACTGTCTTATTCCTAAAAAAACAGTGAGGAGTCCGGTGGCACCTTAAAGACTTACAGATTTATTTGGGCATAAGCTTTCATGGTAAAAAAAAAAAAACCCCACTTCTTCAGATGCATGGAGTGAAAATTACAGATACAAGCATAAATATACTGGCACGTGAAGGTACCTTTTGTAAGGTAACTCCCTTCTCTTCATGTGCCAGTATATTTATGCTTATATCTGTCATTTTAACTCCATGCACCTGAAGAAGTGGTTTTTTACCCACAAAAACTTATGCCCAAATAAATCTGTTAGTTTTTAAGGTGCCATCGGACTTCTAGTTGTTTTTGTGGATACAGACTAACACGGCTACCCCTCTGATACTTGTCTTACTCCTGTGTTGTGTATATAGTATATTTTTGTTCAGTAGAGAATTGTCTGTACTACCGATGTGCAGATGAAAGATGGATCTGATCGTGTTCATGCTTTGCTGCTGCTGCTACTGCTGAATTTCCACCATAAGTCTAGACATTTTTGGCCCACTAAGTCAGAATTTGGAAATTCCTGGTTTCTTACTGGAAATTTACCACTTTTCATACTGATGAAAACTCAGGCTTAAATATAAATCTGCATGTTTTCCAGGAGATTTCTTACTATATTTAAATACTAAAGCTATTTGGTTTTGCTCTCCACACAGTGCAGCCTTTTCTCCTACTTGATACAGCAGTGAAGTCATAATGCCAAAATCAGGACATCACAATTCTTTCCATGGCAATAAACTGACATCATGAAAACATGATTTGTGACTTCACTACAGGATCAAGCAGAAAGAGAAGATGTATCCCTAAAATCAGCCAAGAGAGCATTGGAAAAAACTTCTTGTATATAAATAGTCTCTTCACCTTCCTTCATCCCCCTCCCCATAAGTTTTACACCAGAATGAAGAGGGATCCTCCCTAAAATATTGAATCATTGGACTTTAGTACGTATCAACGGGTCCATAGCTTTGGAAAATGGACCAAACTAAAGGTAACTTAGTTGTTTTGTGGTCATGCTGTGACCTAATATGTAAATTGTCTGAAGAAAGCAGTCTAGTAGAACACTATAATGCGCAGAGCAGAATTATAACCAAGCTGTCAGTAGGACCTGTAAGGACTTTAAAATGTAGATTGAGCTATCATAGTCACCTGTGGGTGTTTGCCTAGATTGTGAATCATAATTATCATTGAAGCAAGTTTCCTATTCTGAGCAGTGGAACTTGAAGCTATGTCAGGTAAGAGGCTGTGGAACTTAAAGGGAGTGAGAGGTGACAGGAGGGTGGGGGTGGGTATTGCATTAAGTAATGTTGAATTATGTCATTATCAGCTGGAAAGCTGTCAGAAAGTAGTCTTTGTTCAAGCTAAAACTTCAGTATTTGTGTGCATGAATAATACTGAATTAACTCTTTAATGACTTCAGGTGTTTTTAAGGGAGGGGCTCCAGTTGTCGAGCCTTCCCTCGCAGCTGCGGCACACTATACAGGTCTTGCCCTTCAATGGCACAGGCCTGTTCTCTGAAAACACTGGCCCTAGGCTGCAGAACCTAAAGGGCAACAGGGTCACTTTGCTCTCTCTCTCTCGGCATGCACACACCGGTGATTCAGCGCCGACGTTTCCGTCCCCAACCTCCGCTCTTTCCCTGCGCCTTGACAAAGTCAGGACTTGGCCAGCGGGCGTGGCTTACACGGTCGTGGCCATCAATCCGCACCCCAAAGGAGCCGGAATTAGGGTCCTTCTAACCACCAATGGGGCAAAAGCCTACCCATCCTCGCCCCTCCTGGGGACCCCTCTCACGAGCGATTCCTCTGCCAAGAGGTGCGGACGCTCCTCTTCATCGGAGCTATACAGGAGGTACCTAAGGGCGAAACCTAATCCCCTAGGCGAAGGGAGGTCTCAGACCTATCCTAGACCTGCGGGAACTCAACAAGTCACGATGCAGAGTTCCGCATGGTACCCAGGGCGACCATCATCCCATCCTGGGATCCCGGAGACTGGTACGCCGCCCTCGATATGAAGGGCGCGTGTTTTCACGTCGCCATTTCTCTTCCACACAGAAGGTACCCTCGGTTTGGGGCCTACCATCGTTATTCCCAGTATACGGCCCTCCCGGTTGTCCTCTATACAGCCCAGGGGTGTTCAAAGTGCATGGCTGTAGTCACCGCCTTTCTTCGCCACCGTCGCATACACGTTCTCTGTATCTAGACGAGTGGCTCATTCGAAGAACCACCGGGCCCAAAGTACCAGTCATGTGGGCATCGACACGAACCTATTCCTGTGTCTAGGCCTGATGATCAATAGTAAAATCCACTCTGATTCCCATTCAGGGAAGGGAATTCATTGGGGCCGTCCTGGACTCCAGACTCGCCAGAGCCTGCTTACCTCAGCCTTGGTTTCAGGCGAGGGTAACAGTTGTATAAGGTCTATGGACCTTCCCGCCAACTTGGACTCGCACTTGCCTACGTTTCCTGAGTCACGTGGCTGTCTACACGTTTGCAACCAAACATGCCAGGCTTCGCCTCTGTTCACTTCAATCGTGGCTCACCTGGGTGTGCCACCCGGGCAGAGATGCCATACTCGTGGTCGGCTCGTTCCCCCCGAGCAGCCTAGGCTCCCTCCACCGGGAGTCGGCGTCCTCCCCGGTGTATCCGGGGATGCTGTTTCATTCACCCCTCGGGGTCCCTCATGACAGACAGCCCATCTCTCGGCTGGGTGCGCACCTGGCGTAGTTTCGCACTCACGGCCTTCGGTCAGCGCAAGAGCTGGCCTTACACATTAATGTCCGAGAGCTGAGAGCAGTCTGCCTTGTGTACCAGGCGATTCAGCGGGCGGATCGCTTCAGCAGATCCTTCCTGTCTTACAAGTGGTGGTTTCCTCCCGTCTTTATCTATTCCGTTTTCCAGAAGTGGGTCTTTCCCCGCATAGCCCTCCTCGCTCTCGCGAGAATGGAAAGAGAGAGAGAAATTCTCCTCGTTCCAAGGCCTCTCCCCAGGCTCGGTCTTGGAGGATTTTCCTGAGGCCGTGGATCAGCCATCTACCGTACGCTTTCCACTGTCCCCGCTGGTTCACAAGGTCCTGCTCAAACTCCGCAGGGACAGAGCGCCCCTGATCGGGATCGCTCCAGTGTAACCTGGGCAGCACTGGCACACCATGTTGCTACACCTGTCGGTAGCAACCCTCTTGGCACAGACCCCATGACATGGAATCACGGCACCCTTCACCACCCGCTCTTGTAATCCCTGCACCTCACAGCAGGACTCCTGCGTGGCTAAACCGATCCGAGCTACGTTGTTTGACCTCGGTTCTACGGGATTCTCCGGGGTGGTATAAAATCATCCATTCGGTTGAAGTATCTGGCCGAGTGGAAGCGTTTCTCATGCTGCTCCGAAACGCGCAAGGTTTCTCCCGCCGAGATCCCGCTCCATTCCATCTGGTTCCTCAGGGCTTGGAGCGTTTATGCACCACCACCACCACCTCCCCCCCCCAGTGGGGCCCTGCCGTAAACCTGGCTCTTCAATCTGGTTCTAACCAGTTTTATGACTGCCCTATTCGAGCCAATGTCTACATGCTCGTTGACATAACTGTCCTGCAAGACAGTTTCCTGTAGCCTTTCCTGCGGCCACACGAGTCTCCGAGCTTCAGACTCTCACAATAGGCCCAAGGTATACTGTGTTCCTCAAGGACAAGGGCAGTTATTACCACGTCCGACCTGCCTCCCTAAGGAGGTGTCGGCCTTTTATATCTACCAGGATATCTTCCTTCCGATCTTCTTTCCGAAGCCACTCTCTTTGCAAGGAGAGCAATGGTTGCCCTCCTTCGACATCTGTAGGGCGTCCGCAATCTATATCTAGCGGACAGAACCCTCTCGTAACGCCCCCAAAACCTTCATCGTACCGGCATACCGGACGAAGGGCATATCTGTCTCCTCCTAGAGGATTTCATCTTCAATGACGTTGTGCATCTGCACCTCTTCTGTTTTGGCCCATGTTCCATAGAGCCACATTGCTGCACATTCCGCCAGGGCTCACGCTTCTCAGCTGCCTTCCTGGCTCGCATTCCCTTTCGGGGGATGTGTTGTACACCTGTCTGGTCCTCGGTCCACACCTTTGCCTCATTGGTCCCGGAGTCCAGAGCTGATGCAGCCTTTGGCTTAGCGGTTGCGTTCTGCAACATCTAACTCCGACCCCACCGCCTATGTAAGGCTTGGGAATCACCTAACAGGAATGCATAGGAGCAATCACTCAAAGAAGAAAAGACGGTTACTCACCATAGTAACTGTTGTTCTTCGAGATGTGTTGCTCCTATCCATTCCAGACCCGCCCTCCTTCCCCACTGTCGGAGTAGCCGGCAAGAAGGAACTGAGGAGCGGACGGGCCGGCTGGGGTATATATCCTGCGCTATAGCGGCGCCACTCCAGGGGGCGCCCAGCCGGCCCGCCGGAGTTGCTAGGGTAAAAATCTTCCGAAGAGCCGTGCACGCGCGGCGCGCACACCTAACTGGAATGGATAGGAGCAACACATCTCGAAGAACAACAGTTACTACGGTGAGTAACCGTCTTTTCCCCACCATCCCAGCCCCCATTCGGGGGACAGTCCTTCCCGGTCCTGGGACTATGGCCAGAGTCCCGAGATTCAAGAGATGCGTCTCCTGCCCTTGTTCCTTCTCCATTAGTGACAAGCATCAGTGGTGCCGGTACCACCTGGGTGAAGCACATATATCAGCAAAGTGCAATATCTGCTCATCTTTTCCATCCAGAACTAGAGGCATGAAAGTTCTGTCTTAGGAAGTTTCTGATGGAAGAGGATGAGGCCCCACTTTCTCTCTCTCTCTCCACCCCCCCCCCCCCCCCGGTACATTGGCCTCAACTGACTAGCAGAACCCCTCCAAGCACGAAGTTTGGAGCAGAGCCTTTACCACCGAAGCCCAAAGACTACTCCTACAGGGCTCCCCATGAGAGTAAGGGACAGATCCCCTCAGAGGACTGTTCATGAGAAACCCATTTCCTCCCTGAGCTGATCTAGGTCGGGCAAGACATCACAAATGGAACCCACGGAACTGGCTCTGACAAAGACTCCCAGGTTGGAGGGAAAAGCACAAAAGAGGGTCCCAGCAATGACAGTAGGACCAAAGCAGAAAGACAGATACACACCAGTCCCTTCTACGAGTGGGGTCTAGGCCCCTCATTGGTACCACCTCGTTTATCCAAAGACTGACCAGTGGCAACAGATGAGCCACATCCTTCAGGTGTCCTAGCTGAAACTCCCCGAACTCCGGGCCATACGGAGACCTTCATAATCCCAGAGGATATATTACTCCCTTACCTGCAGTTCCCACTCCTCTTGGACCCTGCACCCCTGAGGAATGTCCTTACCCTGGAGGAGGAATCGTTCTCGATGTCTCAGGCATAGTTACATCCCCCGGGCAAGAGTGCCTGCTACCAATGGTCCCACCAGCGCTGATGGGATCGTCATCGGAATCAGAAGATCAGAGCCGGCTTTAGGAAGTGCGGGGCCCAATTCGAACAGTTTCGACGGGCCCCGGCAGGGATGACAAAAAAAAAACATTCAAAAACATGTGGGGCTTGTACTACCAGCCGGTGCTCCGAGTCTTCAGCGGCACTTTGGTGCCGGGTCCTTCACTCGCTCCAGGTCTTCGGCGGCACTGAAGGACCCGCCACCGAAGTGCCGCCGAAGACCCGGAGCAAGTGAAGGACCTGCCATCGAAGTGCCTCTGAAGACCCGGAGTGCCGCCAGATGAGTAAAAATTAAAAAGGCGCCTCTAGCCAGGGAAGGGATTCTCACTGGGCGTGGGGCCCGATTCGGGGGAATTGGTGGAATAGGCCTAAAGCCGGCCCTGCAGAAGAGTCAGAGGAGATGGAGGCATCAGTATCTCCAAAAAGGCACAGGAGTCCCGACAGGCACTCAATATGTTATACCTACCACCCAGACGATAACGTCACTCTTTTCTTGTCTTCTCCACCAGATGACCACCAGCAATACCAGGAGCTATTGCAAAGGGTCGCTAAAAATCCACATATCCCTTTGGAAGAGGTCCAGGACCCTCAATGCTGACTCTTGGACATTTTACAACTATAAGGACTGGCCAGAGTAGCCCTTCCGATCAACGAAGCCCTATGAGGGATGGTGTCCCTAACCTCTGTTTGCTAGAAGCTGGGAATGGGCAACAGGATGGATCACTTAATGATTACCTGTTCTGTTCATTCCCTCTGAAGCACCTGGCATTGGCCACTGTCGGAAGACAGGATACTAGACTAGATGGACCTTTGGTCTGACCCAGTATGGCCGTTCTTATGTTCTTATATTAGATCCAGCCAAAGCAGTTTGGTACACACGTGCATCTTGTGCCTCTATGCCAAAAACAGCCAAAAGATGCTACTTTGTTCCTGCCAAGAGAGCCTACTTTCTATTTTTCCATCCTGCCCCTAATTTGCTGGTGGTATGGGCGGCCACAGAAAGACTTAGGTCACATTACCAGACAGCCACATTGGTAGAGAAGGGCCCAAAAAGACTGGACCTCCTAGGTAGAAAGATCTTCTCTGAAGGTCTGCAATTTCATTTAGCTAATTACGAAGCTTTATTAACAAAACACAATTTCAACACCTACGTCAGACTTATGGACTCCCAGTGGAAGACCAGGCCCAATTCCAAGCTTTTCTGTTCGAAGGAAAACTAGTGACAAAGTTGACTCTCAAGCTGCAGTACATGCCGGAGATACTGCATCCAGAAGTTTGGCCATGCAAAGGGACTCCAATTGTCGGGCTTTCCTAGAGAGGTCAAAATCACTATCCTTAGACTTCCCTTTCGACAGGTCCCACCTGTTTAACTAGAAGTCCATTCTGCGATCTCTGGGGATTTACACTTCAGCCCCCAGGAGAAGAAACTAGAGACAGCCCTTCAGGCCACAACCACCCCCTGCAGATGCTCCATATTATCAGTGTCCACCTAAGCCTCTGGCAGCTCCTACTTCCACAGCCTCTGCTTATTCCCAACCTCAGACCAAAGGCCATTTTTTTACATCCAGGTTGAGACTTGCTCACCACTGTTCATGCCACTTACGCCTTCCCCTGTCAAGTTTGGAGGTCATCTTATCCTCTTCACCCACACCTGGAACAAGATCACCATGGACGTTTGGGTCCTGGAGATTATATATCAGGGATACTCTGTAGAGTTTCTTTCTTTCTCCCCTCACAATCCACCTCCCCAGTTCCCCTGCAGGGACCACTCTCATCAGAATCCCTTTTAAACCAGGGAGCAGTAGAATGTGTCCCACCTCAGTACCATGGAAGAGGGTTCTTACTCCCCATATTTCCTAATCCCCAAAAAAGACAGAGGATGGAGACCCATCATGGACCTTTGATGACTCAATGTCTTTATTCTGAAACTGAAATTCAAGATGATTACGCTGGCATTGATAATCCGCTCCCTTCAGGGGGGGACATGGTTCACGGCTCTCCACATGAAGGATATATTTTTCCACGTTGATATTCACGCATCTCACAGGAAATTCCTATGCTTCATAATCACCCAAGATCACTACCAGTTTCGTGTCCTCCCTTTGGGGCTTGCTGCAGCACCCAGGATATTCACAAAAGCGTTTGCTATAGTAGCAGCCCAGATGCGACACTAGGGCTCTACACGGTGTTTCCATACCTAGACGACTGACTCCTGGTGGGCCAATTTCATCAGGAAATCATGTCAGCCATGGAATTTATTCAACATGCTACCTTAGAGGTTCTTACTACCTTAGAGGTTTAGAGGTTTGTATAAACAAAGAAATGTCCATTTTATGACCTGCAAGGACAATAAACTTTATAGGATCCCAGCTGGACTGAGTTTCTGCAAAAGCATTTCTCCCGCAGACAGATTCCACACAATGAGCAACTTGATCTCTGACATTACATGCAGACCATGAACTACTATGCAACACTGCCTTTCTCTGTTAGGCCACATGGTCACATACACCTACGTGACACCATTCACTAGACTCCGCTTGTTGGGGACTACAAGCATGGTTTCATTCAACCTACTGACCAAGCAGAGATCACATCGACTCCATATGCCAGTGCTTTTACTGACATGATGTAGCATTATTTCTGAAATGCCTAGAACAGTGCCCTAAAGAAATTAAAGGAGAAAGATGAGAGAGGGTAAGTGATGCCCAGCAGCAACACAGTGGTGTAGTTCTGAATTATCCAGAGGGGTTTCTTCTTGGATCTCCTCAGCTTCTAGTTTCATCACCAGTGTTTCAACAAAAAGAGCAAGAGCTACTTCCAGAATGCCCCTTCATTTACCTATGCACAAGTATTGGATGGTGATAACTTGTGGTGTATGTGTTCAACTTTATATCTAAACGGCTTTCCAAACACCCCCTCCCCAAGTCCCTGCCGGCCATAGTTTGACCTCCTTCATATAAACCTGAAGTTCATTGAAATTCTACTAAATTTAGAATGTCAATCATTTATGCATTGGAAAAGTAAGAATACAAAAAATGATGCTATGAAAAGTGCTTCAGTTGTGGGTTACTATGAAACAATCTTTGAATTAGGGTGTAATAAAATATTGTTTGTGTGCATCATCAAAATTGTTGCAGTATCACAAGGTTTAAAGTAGTTAGCCTGCAAGGTAGTAGTGATGGTTGGTTATTTTTGAAATCTACGTGTATCTGCAGTGTAGCCCCTGGAATCACCATTAAAGTTGCCCTCCCCAATCTGAAATGGCACCCCTCTCTGGGCTACCAGCTTCCTTGCACCCTCCTTCACTCTAAGCACTGCCTGCTAGTCACCCATGTGTGGAATACACATAGGGACCAGTACTTGAAGAAGTAGTGGAGATTACTTACTGTAACTGGAGGTTCTTAGAGATGGGTGGTCTCTATCTGTATTCCACCACCTGCCCTCCTTCACTTATGCTTTGGATCCTGTTGAATTGCGGTAAGAGGGAACTGGAGAGTCATCGACCCATACTGCCCATTATACCCTTGGTCAGGAGCACAAGGGAAACTATTGTGCATGTTCAGGTCGATGGATGCTGCTTTGAAGAATTTCTGGACTGGGGCACATGGCGCACATGCATACTTACATGTGGAATTACAGATAGGGCCACACATCTCAAAGAATCTCCAGTTACAGTAAGTAATCGCCTCTTTTTTAAATGGATTGTCAATATGCATTATTGTTCTAGGGGCATACATGCTCCTTTGAGACAAAACCCTATGGAAAGCAGTGATTCTGGGGCTCACTAACATGCTATCTTCCTTCATCAGCTTTTTCCTTTAATTTGTGTAAAGAATTAGCATTGTAATGTTAGCTTAGCAGTTTAGATAGCTTTTGTCATTGCATAGTACTGAGGTGTCTGGTCTCATGCCCAGTTCTGAGCATGTTTGTCGGCACCTGTTCGTTCAACCTTGGTCAGATCCCTTGGAGTTTGAGATTATATTATGCATGCCCTAGTGTAAGAGATGGACTTAAAAGCTGTGTATCTTGTGGTACAAAGAAGACACTGACAGACAGGCATTTCTGATGCCTAAAGTACCTCAGTGAAGGTCACTCACAGGGTCAGAGCATGGCTTGTAGTCCTTTTATCCTTCATGCCCATAGGCAGACAGATTCCAAGCTTTATTCCCTGTTCTTGGAAAAGCATTGCTGGATGATCTGCTCTGAGTTAAAAAGCCTAGCCCTTTGGAATCATTTGGATATTTTTGGCACCAAATAGATTTCTGAATCATGGCTTCTAGAAATCCTCAGGTTCAAATAAACTCGAAGAAGGGCAATGTGTTGTCTTGGCCTTAACTTCTTACTCCTTGATATAAGAAGGAAGATAAAAATGAAAAGTCATGACTTAAATATAAGAATTTGTCACGGAAGTCACGGATTCCATAATTTTTCAGAAACCTCGGTGACATTTTCCATTCAGCTTCAGCCCTGTTTGTGGGGCGGCAGAGGCAGCGCGATCCTTAGCCACTGCTGGCAGTGGGTACTGGAACACGCCCCCCACACCCAGCAGTGGGGTTTAGTCTTTCATCCCCGCCATGGGTCTTGGGCTTCAGTCATTCCCACATCACACCCCTCCCCCACCATTATTTTTAGTAAAAGTCTCAGGTCATGGCCTTCCATGCATTTTTGTTTATTGTCTGCAACCTAAAAATACTAAAAATAACCGTGACAAAATCTTGACCTTGGTCATGACTATTCCTCTGGGTATTTTGGAATCCCCAAGGAAGGGTCTGTTTTGAAAGTAGGTTAGCACCAGCAGAGGCCTTTGCAGTGAGGCTTCTTGGCACTGACAGATTCCTCTGTGTTGGTGTGTCTGGTGCCCAGCAAGGTTGGACGAGTGAAGTATAAGCAATTTTTTCAACTTTTGTTGTCTTCTTGTCAACCTTCTCAATACCAGTTTAACACTCAATCCCTGTTGCTGTAGTGGAGGTGAGGAATTAGATGTCACTCACAATTGTCCTGTCCATTTTTTCCCCACCTTCTTTGAAATGTCAGTCTCCCGTTACCATTAGGCAGTTTGAGGTATCCTAGAAATTGAGGCCTCTGGCCCAGGGATTTTTGGTGTCCATTCTGCTACCATCAGGAAGGGAGTTTGAGACCCAACCAACTGTTGCAAGGTCAAAGGTCAAGGTCCAATCTTTATTTGAAAATTACCAGTGATGGAGAATCCAGCACAACCCTTGGTAAGTTGTTACAGTGTTGAATTAGCATACATAGCATTCTGTAAAGATAAGGTGGTTCCACAACCTATCCTAAGTTTCACCCAGGTGTTAAGTTGCAATTTGGACGGCACTAAGCATATCAGTGAGTCAGTCCCCTAGACTGTTTGTATCATCTAGAAAAACAAGCTGAAATTCCCTTTAATCTCCCCCTTTTCCTGTTCCTAATGGCACCTGTGGTAGTTTGGGGGAGTGTGGCTGTTTATTCCCCCCACGCCCTTTTGTCGGCTCCCTATCTTGGGAGGGTAAGCTGACATGGCTGTCTGAACCCTTCTTCTATCTCGATGTTTAATCTTCCCTCTGTCCATCCCACCATCCCAACTCCCCTTACTGGTTCTGCTACCCCTGCTTTCCAGGAAGCTACTTCACCCATAATATATGGGCTGCCTCCCTTGCAAACCTTGCCTCCCTACAATGATGTCTGAGAGGGAGCTTCCTAAGGCTCACTAAGAATAGCAGCAGGGCTCCCAGGTGTTCTGGAAAACTTCCCCAGTTAGTTTATTAGCTCTTTTGAGCTACAACTGATCCTAACACTCACTTTCTTATTTTTTTTTAAAGGTGGGGGTATTATGTTTATACCAGTACTTCAGTCATCTGAAATTGGGGAACTGTACTGACAAACAGAAAGAAGAAAGATAATTGACCAGTAACTGTAGCGTAACCATAGATCCTCACTTCCCACCACCATTCTTCTTCTATGTCTTCATTTTAGATTCTGAATACATAGAAGGAACTGAGGGACAATTATGGCTGAGGATCCCTTCCATGCCTTCAGGTCTTGAAGGTTCAGTTCTGCATGGAAGCATTGTGCAACCCCAGCTGCTTTCAAGAGGGTTCCGACTCAATGGCAAGAGAGCATGTGCGTCCCGCTAGTGTTAATATGTACTGACAATATACTGTGAGAGCCTCAGTTACTGATTAGCAATCTATCATTAGGCTGTATTTTTAGTTTCCATTCTACTTTGTATAAGGAACTGTTTGATGGCGGGAGTTTAGATGTGCAGCAGCCACTGGTGGTACGTATGTTTTCAGTTTCAGTCAAACTGACGTTAAAGTCAGGTTGCAGTGTGTCTGTCTTCTGGGTGCTGTATAAATCATTAGTCTCTCATATCATCAATAAAGATACAAAACAAGATGTTTCCTAATTGTGCATCAGAATGAGACTTTTGTATAGCATATCACCTTGTAAAGAGAAACAATTTTGTGTTTCTGAATTAATATATTATGTATACCCAGTATGTGTATGTATGTTTTGAATAATGAAAGTAACTCTGAATATGCTGCTAATTGTGGTTGATTGCTAGAGTGGATACTTTCAGTTCATAGCCTCCCATTCTTTGTTCTGACTATTCCAAAGGTATTTTATTCCATGTTCCAGTCCCTACTTTTGGTACATGGTGTATTTGTTAGCGAGTAGGAAGGTTTTGGATGTATGTTTAACATTCCTATAAGGCAACCTGATGACAAGATAGCTCCTAATTTAAGTTGTGTGAGTTTGTTGAACACACGTTGTAGAATGATTTGCCAACTCAGGATGGTTTCAGGTTGTTTCTTACGATTGCTCCTTTGATATATAGCTAGTTTTAGAACATTGTTATGATATATTTATTTTACCTGCTGCAAAACCTAAATTTGCAAAATACCTGAGGGTATTTGTGAGCATTAGGGCATGGGGAGAAGTGCTTACTTCAGCAATTGTTAGGTATCAAGGATATTTGGTTGGTTTTACATATACATTCATATCCATCCACAGTTGCTGGTGCTTGGATAGGCTGATACGCATGTTATAAAATGAAGATAGACAGCTTCCCTCCTTCAGATCTAACTTTTAACACTGATGTCCCAAGAGTCAGATAATCTTAAGGGAAATCCAAAATTTGTCTTCTGCATGGGCACCAACCCACTTGCCACTGTGGTGCCAGCTTTCTTTTCTTTTATACCGAAGAATTCTGCTTCACTTTATCATGCTTTCTATAACATTTCATTCATGGTTAGAGGAAGCTGTTTGCCTGGTTTGTATTTGCACATGATGTAGTTAGAATTGCTTATTCTGCAGCAAATACCATTTTGCCCATCTTTCTTAGTTGCTTCTTTGCTGGTTCTGCAGGGTCATCCCCAACATCATCTCAGAATGCCACGCTGCCTTCATCGAGTGCCTGGCCGCTTAGTGCCTCCGGCTACAGTAGCTCTTTCAGCAGCATTGCATCCGCACCTAGCATTGCAGGTACGAGAAATGGCCTTTCTACTTTCAGCATCCCTCTCCATCCCCAAAGAGCAAAGGCCCTGAAAAAGTGCTTTCCTCTGATTATTATAGTAGTACTACTACAGACTTCATATCTTTTGAGCACGGTGCTGCTCCCACTGGCAGCTCTGCAGTGGTGAGCATTTTAACCAGGTGCCTGGAGTTGTGACTATCTGATAAGTGTGCTAATGAAATATATATTCAGCCCACTTCATACCATGATGCTACCACTTCATTTTGGCATTCATACTTTTTCAACAAAGTTTATTTTTGCTCCAACTGTGAGGCAGAATGTTCTCTGCAAGAACTCAATGATAACATTATTGCTGGATCTTACCAGGAAAGGTTGATCTGAAAGCTATTGCCAGTAAATACAGTTTCAAAACTGAACAGTTTTCAGCCCTATTAATACACAGGAAACAGTTTAGCACTAGCTCAAGGATGTGTTTTGATTATTTTTAATAAGAAAGCTAAATAGGAATAAGTTTGTTTGTATAGTACTACCATAATGTGGTTTGACTGTCTCTTTAGTTAAGTAGCTGCTATAAAGTTCTAGCCCCAGTATTTTTAGGATTTCTTTGGGTCCAGTAAACTCGTGACATGGAAACTGTAGAAAAACTACTAAAATTTCCAAACTTAAGTACTACCACAATAATCAAGGCTTCATATTTCCCACTGCAGTTAAAAACTTTCTAACACAAACCAAATGCAAAGCGATGCAATCCTGTCTGCCAAATCCTGTCTGTCTCAAAAAATAACTAAATCTTCAGAGTACTGAAAGCCGGAAATGTGGAGCCAGTATAAAATAATTATATTAGAATATAAAAATACCCACTCGGATTGCTTTATTCATGTTCATATTTAATAAATTTAAAAAATTCATTTTAATTTAAATGAAGCTTGAACATCCAGGGACCTTAGTGCAACATTTAGGTCCATGTTGCCACAAAGCAAAGGGGCCTTGAAGTGTTCTGTTACAAGGAGAGTAAAGTAATGGCTTGCTTATCCCTTAATATTATCTGCCATGCATATTTCCTTTTTGTTTGTTTTGGTTTTTTTTTGCTGTTACATCCTATCTGCATGTGAACCTCATAAGAATCAGTGACATAGCAACATCTAACTTTTATTGATGCACATTAATTACATGTTAAATTGTAGACCCATCTGCTGCTACTAGTTCTAAAAATAAAACTTTCAAATTTCTTTTCTCAAGCGGTTACTTGAACAGTATTAACAACTTCCTTTTTTGTCACTGCAGTTTGCGCAAAAATATTGGCCTCTGACTTTACACCAGTTTGACTCCGTTGACATCAATGGAGTTGCTCTTGATATACATAGGTGTTAATGAGAAGAGGGGAATCAGGCTTTATATCTTTGGTATATGTGTAGCTACATAAAAGACAGGCAGGTGTGTGGAAGCTTAATGGTGAAATGTTTCAGAGATGATCATATGACAGTGTGCATTTTGTTTCGTAGTGTCTATAATTTGAGTTGGTCCTGTTTGTGTTAATGACACCAAAATGCTAACCTGTCCTTTTTTTGTTTTAATGTTTGTCTTTGAAATGTGTAATTTTAGGTCATTATAGTATGCTTGATAAAACTCTGGTTTGACAGGAATTGGAATAAAATAATTATGATACCAATATAAATGAAGGTAGGATTCAGAGCATAACAAAAAGTGGTCAACAAAAAGTTGTAAGAACTGGTAGTTTGTGATATATAGGGCTTTTCTTGTGAAGATTGATAGTGTTTCAAAGAGGAACTTGTAAAAGAATCCATATGCCTGATGCGTTTATCTTTGAATATTCAGCAGCACAGGAAATTTTGCCCTTTCTACCTCTTCTGGAATCAGCTTAATTCTGAACCATGAGAACTCGTGTGTGTGTGTGTGCTAATTTCTGTATTTTAAATAACAGTGGTTGTTCCTTCTTGGGTGCAGAAAGTATAAACTTCATTATTTTAATAATTTGGGCTAAATAACTTAGAACATATACAGTAATGATTTTATTTTTGATTTTGGCTAATCAGACATATTCTCTAGTCTTGTTTTAAGGTTCTTTGTCCTCTATCAGAAAGAGAAGTGGTGGGCGCTGCAATAGCAAGTGGACAATAGTAACAAATGTCAGATACTAGTAGATTATAATAATGAACAGCCTTGAGGATCACCTCTTCACTTACTGGAGTTGCAGATTGTTCAGATTTTTTTTTTAAACTTGCTTACCAAAAATACATGAATTATGTTTTTCTCTGTTGCAGGTAAATTGTCAGACATCAAGTCTACATGGTCCTCTGGCCCAATCTCTCACACACAAGCCTCTCTATCCCATGAACTATGGAAGGTACCCAGAAACACTACTGCTCCTACGAGACCACCTCCAGGTTTAACAAACACCAAGCCATCATCTACCTGGGGTGCCAGCCCACTGGGTTGGACCAGCTCTTATTCCTCTGGTATTCCTCTGACTCCTACATTTTATAATATTGCAATGCTCTGTTCGTTTTTATTCTCCATGTTACAGTAGTATGGCACCCTTTTGCTCTAGTGCTATGCTCCAGGTACTTGAGGTTCAATAAATGCAGTTGAAATGCAGGTTTTATTTTCTATCACTTAGGGTGGCTCATACTCAAAATAAAGTCATGGGTCAGTAGGGCATGTTTCTAATCAGTGGGGAATAATTTCACTACAACAGGGGTCTTTGTTTATAATACTTTTGCTCATTTTTTCTAAATATCTTGAGACCTTTCTCTTGCTTTGTGGCAGGTGTTTTTCTGTGAATTGTTGCAAGTCTTCAGTATTAGCTAATTAATCAGTAGAATTTATGTGCCAGGACTGAGCCCCGGCACCTCTAGGCTTGGCAGTTTATAGCCCCGACACCTCTGGGGTTGCCACATCAGTTTTGAAAGTAAAAAAACTGCTTGAGCCCCCACACTTCTTTTATTACAAATTAAGCACTGTACATCTCTATAGCAGGGATGCAAAACATCCAGCACCTGATTATCCCATCAGTTGTATGATGAATACAACTGAAGGGATGACTGGTCCCCCAGACAGTAAGGTATAATTTCTTTTCTGTCCATCTGTTTCTTTGGCTGTCATAATTTTGTTTATACACAAATTAAAGGGGAGATATGTATATAATAGCTATATACCCTGTGTATTTGTTTATCATAAAGCATCTGCATTAGAAAAAAATGTCATTGCTAATACCTGACTATTTTATCAATCATCTTCCCAAAAAGCTGGGAATTAAATGTTCTCCCCAATTGTCAAAGGCTGTCACATCCATTTTTTTCTTGGGAAAAGCCCACCCGATGGCCACAGAGTGCTGATGCAAGGATTCCATCTGCAGACTCAGTATTTTTACCAAAGTAACTTTAGAAGCTCTGCAGTTTTTCAAATGCCACTAGAAAATGACATCTCTGTTGCTTTTAAAGTGTCACCTGCTGGCTAATTCCAGTGTAACCTGAAGAAAGTTTTGGTGACATATTAGCTTTCACCAATATAGTATCACAGTGGCCACCTACGAAAGAGATGATGGCAGGAATGTGAGAAATCCCACTGGTCCTTCAGAGCCAACTGGGAGCATTCTAGTCATGGAGCTCCCTCCTTTCATTCCAAATAAGAAAGGAAAAGAGGATGGAGATAAATTGCTTATTGGATTGTTCATGAGCATGTTTACAATAGCAGTTGCATTGCTAGTGTGTTGTATCTTGCACAGTCTTTATTCCTGATGAGTTTGATTGTTGTATTGTGCTCTCACTAAGATGTTAAATTGTTCCCTTTCTGGATTTATGATACAGGTTCTGCCTGGAGTACTGACAGCTCAGGAAGAACAAGCAGCTGGCTGGTTCTGCGTAACCTCACACCCCAGGTAAGCAGAATAATATGACTGACTACGCAAAGAACCATGCTATACTTAAGAGATGGTAGGAAGAACACTTATCAGTTCTGGTAATTTTGGTCAGCTGTAATGAGTATATAATATTCATCTATGTAGCAGTAACAGTAATATGTTGAGATAAGTCCACACAGTGGATTTAAGGGTTTTAATGGGAGCCCTTGTGGCCTAGTGGATAGCACACTGGATTAGAACTCAGGAATCCCTGGTTCTGTTCCCAGCTCTGCTACTGGCCTGCTGGGTGACCTTGGACAAGTCACTTCCCATGTCTGTTTCCCATTAGTAATTATACCTTTGTAAAGCACTTTTAGATCTGTGGATGAAAAGTGCTATATAAGAGCAAATCAAATATGAACTGAGTCTGTATAATTAGCCATTCCAGTGTGTATCATTTATTTGTTTAAAAGTTAGTTGTGAGATTGGTGTTTGGGGGGCAAATTCAAAGATTTGAAGTCCAATTTTTCTGGGGTTTTTCCTATTCTCCCCAATCTGTCAATTCCTCTACTCCTCTCCATAGTATAATTCCTATGGAGAGGCATAAGACTGAAAGCAGTGGGTGCAGAGACCAGGAGATGTCTTGGATTAATATAAACTATTTATGAACAAGCTGTATTCCTGATCAATCCTTGGTAGGCATGTAGTGATAAATATTTGTATATTAATTTAAAGTAACTGGCAGGTTCTGTGTGCTGAACTGTAGAGAACCTGAAAAGAAAAAATTACCTCCTCCTAATAAAATAGTGACACATCTAATTAGATTATTTTATCTTGTGGGAGGAAACTACTTTTGCACTCTATGTAAATTTTTTCCTTTATCATTTAAAGCCTCTTCCATTAACAAATATACTAAGGACAACCACAGAAAAAACAAGTCAACTTTTTTCTTCCTCTGCAATTAGATTGATGGTTCTACACTGCGGACACTGTGTTTGCAACATGGCCCTCTAATTACATTCCACCTGAACCTGACTCAAGGGAATGCTGTGGTCCGCTACAGTTCCAAGGAAGAAGCAGCCAAGGCCCAGAAGTCTCTGCATATGTACGGTTTTTCTCTTCTTTTCCTTTTTTCTGTAACGTAGAATCTAGTACAGTGCCTGTTCTCCTAAGCATTCACTTGTTATTGCACGAATTGCTCTGTGGAATTATTTGGTGGTGTCTTGGAAATTATCTGTTAGCAGAAATTGTAGGAGAGCTGCATAAAGAAAAGTACTTGTGGACTAGTTACACTCAGAAGTGGTGTATGAAGTGCCATTATAGAAATCGATGATAGGTGTTCACCATAAGTACTGTGTTCAGTTCTGCTCGCACCACCTCAAAAAAGATACAACAGAAATAGAAGGGACCCAAAGACACAACAAAAATGATTAAATTAATGATTGCATGGAAAAAATTCCAAATGCAAAACAGAAAAGACTAGGACTGTTCAGTTCACAGAACAAATGAATAAAAGAGGACATGCTAAAGGTAATCAAAATAAGGAATGGTGTAGAGAAAGTAATTCATGCACTGGTATTTACTTTTTCCCAAGGGGACTGCCAATGAAACTGAAAGACGTTTAAACTAATGAAAGGATGTTCTTTTTAAACTACATTACTAAAAGAAAAAACGTGTGGAACTCATTGCCACAATCTGTCATTGAGGACAAGCTCTTAGTAGCAGTTAAAAAGGGATTTGGCATTTACGGGGATGAGAATATACATAATTACATTAGATAGATTTAAAAATATAAGGAATATAAATCATAATGCTTCAGGACATAAGACCACCACTAATTGCTAAGAATTAAGAAGAAATTTGCCTTATTGGCAGATTATTCATCATAATAATGTAAAGCTCTCTTCTCTGAAGCATCTTATGCTGGCCACTGTTGGAAACAAGATACTGGGCTAGATGTAACACTGGACTGATCCGGTATGGCAGTTCCTATTTTTCCCTAGCCTTTAAAATTATGGGGCAATAGTCACTCCAGATGCAAAGTTGCAGCTAGCTTCCCATGATGAGCCTCATTAGATAAAAGGATAAAGTGTATGTAATGTAGAAAATTTTGCATAATTATATGCATGGTGGTGTTGCTTTTTAAAGTTTTGACCTTTCCTTAATTAAAGACTGTGTGGCAGCATTCAGAACAGATAAAGGTCAAAAATTGCCCTGACTTAATGATTTCAGTTTAGATGTGGGACTAAGTTAGAAAGAATTCTATCCTTAAGGGGGTGTTTATGCTGTAATATTGAAAATGTAGATTTAAAAATCAGCATATATTTGAAGAGTACACAGTACATCCTCAAGTGTTCTCCAAGGTTTCAGAGCCATCCATATAAAGGAAGAATTTTGATTAGCGGGGAAATAATGTTAGTACATATTGCTGCTAAGGACATGACAGACCTTGGGTTGTGCTATATGTATTGTGTACAGATACAAAAACATATTGGTTTGGAGAGCAATAATGGTAAATTAAAAAGGGATTTCAAAAAGTTAACAAGATTGTAACATACCGTGTATACTCGTTCATAAGTATATACTTGTTCAAATTTTTTTAGTAAAAAAGAGAAGCACCAGAGAAAGGGGTCAGTTTATGAACGGGTATAGCGAGGGAGAGGTGGGACACAGCCCCTCCCCCCAACAGAGGGAGCAAGGAGAGGCAGCACAGCCAGAAGGGAAGAGGCGGGGCCAGAGTCTTTCCACTTCTGGCCACGCTGCTCTCCCCACAGCCTCCGAAGCAGCTGCAGCTCCAGGGCTGGCAGGCCTCAGCCGTGCTGCTCGGCCCCGCCCACCAGAGCAGGCTGTGGCCGCGCCGCCGGAGCACACTGCAGCCGTGCCACCCGGCCCAGCCCGCTGGAATGTGCTCTAGCCAGCCGGAGCAGCTCCAGCCAAGTCAGAGAGATCCTCCCCTGGCCCTCCCCAGATAAGATGGGAAGGGATGGGATGGGGAGAGTGGGGGGGGTTTCCCAGGCTAGGGGTGGAGGGGTGGTCACAGGGGTTACTCCCCTGACTCCCAGCTTCTTGTCCCCCTCCCCCCCAAATTTCCCCACTAGTTGCTGTCCCGGCCCATCAGGGTAAGCAGCTGGTGCGGCGGGACACTTTGTTTACTTAGGTTTACCTCCGTGCCTGCGGATGCTCGAGGTAAACAAACCATCTCGGCCCTCCAGCAGTTTATCCTGATGGCCCGGGAGCCAAAATTCGCTGACCCCTGAATTATAAGGTCATCTTATGAATGGGTAATAAAAAAATTTCCATTTTTACTTATCCATCTTGGGGGAGGTCGGCTTATAAACAAACTGGCTTATGATCGAGTATATACAGTAATACTAAAAGACTTCAGCTATCATTTCACAATTGAAACTCACATAGTGGCTTACATGCAGTTGTTTTTAGAAAATATGCATCACTGAACTGACATTCAGGAGACCCAGGTTCCAACTCTACCATTGGCTCAATATATGACCTTGAGCAACTCACTTAACCTCTCTTCCTCATTTTCCCAACTTGTAAATTAGGAATAACAGTGCCTATTCACATTTGATATGTGATCTGAGATCCTCATAAAAATATTGTTACACATCACAATAGATCTCTACTCTTGGGCATGCAGGAAGGACAGACACTCTATATGTGCAAAATTCTAAAGAGGTTGATTCCAACAGAGAACAAATGCACAAACCCCAGCCATGGAACACAAGTATACCCACTTATGCTGCAGTCACTACTCTTTTCAGTTCTTTGTTATGTGTATCTCATGCACAAAATCCTGTGAACTCTGTGGAAAGCTTTACTTTCCAAAAACAAAAGAAGTCACAGTCCCTGTCTTGAAAAGTTTGCAGACTAAAAGATACTGTCTGCAGGTGTGTGGATTTTTGTGTGTGCATATTGTGACAAAGCTCTGTCCTTGTCTCCATGGGTCCCGCATTTCCTGGCAGATTTCGCTAGTCTCAGAGGCTCACTGTGACCCTCCACGTAGCCCTTCTCTGTCTAGAGGCAAGGGTCACAGCCTACTGGGCCATTTTAATCATAAACCAGCAAGGGAGGTGATGAGACGCTACCCTCCCTTGCACAGTCTGTTGTCTCCCAGTCTCCCTGATTAATCAGGGGCAAAGGGTGGGACCCAGCCCAGGGACCCTAATAGTATCAGCTATGGTAGCTGACTTTTTAGAAATAGGGCACATACAATTCCTGGGCCACTTCCTCACAGCAGCCCCCACTTCCTCAAGATCCACTTCACCCTTACCTCAGGGCCTCCCTCCTTGTGCCTGATATGGTTTGTACTTCTCAGTCTCTCCAACAGTGCAACTTCTGCCTACAGCTCCTGACACACGTGCCCAGCTGACTAACTGGGAGGCTTTTAACTAGTTTCAGCCAGCCCCTGATTGGTTTCAGGTGTCCCAATCAACCTAGCTGTCCTCCCTGCCTTCTGGAAAGATCTTAATTGGCCCCAGGTGTCTTAATTGACTTGGAGCAGCTGCCATTGCTTATCCTGGTCACAGGGATTTGTTTAGCCTGTGGCTAATATATCTGTCTCCCATTACTTTACTATAGCCATCTGGCCTTGCCCCGTCACAATATGCTTGTACACTTAAGTAATTATGAACTAGAATTATTCGGATGAAAATGAGTTAGGGGGTAGGAGTTTTAAAAATTTTGAGCTGGCCTAATTTGACCTCCTCCACTGAATTCAAAATGAAAATGAGCTTATAAAAATTCTACCCTCCTAGTATAAGCAGGCTCTGATACTTGTGAAAATAATGTCAGTTGTATCCCTATGTTTCACTGTGTTGTGTTGTTGTTAGGTGTGTTTTGGGAAACACTACCATCTTGGCTGAGTTTGCTGGTGAAGAAGAAGTAAACCGTTTCTTAGCACAAGGCCAGCCACTGCCACCCACCTCCAGTTGGCAGTCCAACACTGGAACCAATCAGACTCGTATGGGCTCCACGAGCAGCTCTCATGGATTGGTGCGGAATGATGCAGGCCACTGGAATACTCCCTGCCTGGCTGGCAAAGGGAGCAGCGAATTGCTCTGGGGTGGGGTCCCTCAGTACTCAAGCAGCCTTTGGGGGCCCCCCAGCACCGATGATGGCAGGGTTATTGGCAGCCCAACACCTTTGAATACTCTGCTCCCAGGTGATCTTCTCAGTGGGGAGTCCATCTAGGAAAGAGAAAAACAAAGTGGAAATAACAATCATCAGCACTAAAGGAAAAAATTGTAACCCTTTCCAGTCCAGGGCTTCACGAAGAATCCAGCTTTAACAGATCAGACTGGCAGCCCTTTTTAGTACCTCTGTCCAATATCGAATATGAAACTCTGCAGAAGTCCTTGTGAACTGTTAATGAAACAGTATGGGCTACATTTGGTCAGTGTCACATGCTAATGACAGGTTTTATTTTTTTCATGGCTTTTTATTTTATGTCGTCTTTTTATGTTTGTATGGTGTTTTTAAAAACAAAGTATAAAAGCTGCTTAGAATAGGTCTATCATGAAGGGCACTTTTCAGAATTTGGGCTGGAAAGGGTTATTTTATCAACTTTGGGGGGAGGGAGAAAATGAAAGCCTATTTTAAATGAGCCTGTGACTATTATGCACATTACCAGAGGCGGACCCAATAATCAGAAGAGAGTGGAGTGTGATATTCATCTTTGGTACAGAAAAGTAATGAATCCGAATGGTAACTATTGACTGTACAGGTTGAATTAGAGGGTGGGGGTGTGGTATCTGTGTCCACTGCTCCCATGGATCTGCCTATGCACATTACCCTTGTTTCATTACTTTTTCATGTCATTTTTTTAAAATCCCCCCAAAATATAAAAAGTTTAAAAAAAAAACAAAACATATCAAACATGCAAATACTTGAATCCAGCAGGCCAATAACAAAATGTGAACACTTTCTAATTATTACACTTCCAGGTTGGCATCAATACACACAAAACAGGCTCTAGGAATTTTTTTAAAGTTCATACTATGTGTTTGTGTTGGAACAGATGTGTGTGTGTGAGTGAGCTTGTATGTGTGTGCGTGTGCGCACGCCCGTGTGTGATTTAACAAAAGTGTGATTTTTTTTTTCTCTTATTCAGTATATATGCTTTTTATTTGCTCATTGGTCAAACGTTTAATTGTTATTAGCTTCTAACTTTGCACTGAGTGTCCGCAGCCCTTCTTGTAGCTAATCCTGTATGTTAAAAAAAAAAAAAAAAAAAAAAGATAGGAGGGGCCGGCGACAATTCATGTGTAAATGTTTACTCAAGGACTCTTATTGCATTTTAAAAATTACAGTGTGTATCTCTGGAGAATAATATGTATATCTACCTTTAGCGGCTTTTTATTGTGGACTAATGCAAGAAAATTATTACCGGAGTATTGCACCATTTTCCATTCGGAATATAAAGTTTAAAAAAAATACTCTTGTTGAACTGTGGCCATAGATATTTGTAAAGAGTGGATAGTTCCCCTGCAAGCAGGAACACAAACAAGCACTTGGACATAGTTTTGACTGCTTTTGGAGGAGTCAGGAGTTTTGGCTCCCACCTGTTTACAGACCTTTTTTTTTCTCCTTCAAACTTTAAAATAAAAAAGGAATTAAAAAAAAAAAAGAAAGAAAAAAAAAAAAGACTTCCATCGTAAAGAAACCTATTTTCAGAATGAAGATATGCTACTTCAGAGCTCTGGGATTGAACAGTGTTGTTGTATTATCCTTTTCTTTGGCCATTGCTGTGTACTATTTTTTGTTGTTGTTTTCCTCTTCTTCGTCAATGTGGCGAAAACTTTGTGATCACTATCTTGCACATGGTGGAAGATGTCTCAGGAAAGCCGGGTTTCCCGAGGAGCAACTCCACACCATTTCATGTATTTTTAAACCCAACTCCTAGCACTGAAGATATTATTAAAAAAACAAAATAAAAAAAAATAAAAAGACAGAAGAAAATACCTAATCTAATGTGTAGCAGTTACATATTTACCAAATAATGGACTCAAAAGAAATAGATGTTTGAAGAGTGCTTTATATATTAAAAAAATTGCTTTATGTTTTAAAAAATGATCAATGTTTTTGATTGTTTTGAAAGGAAGAAAGACAATGGAATAACATACCCTTCAAGTATGTTTTAAAAAATTATATGAACATTGTGCTCCCTGCCTGCTTGGATCAGGAAACTTGTGCATTACATTTTTTATTTTTATTTTTTTGGAAGATTAGCTTTTTAATGGTTTTATCAGATAAAAAGGGTCCTGCAAGATTGCAAATCAACAAAAGCTGGTTTTATAGAGGATCATGAACTATGCACAAACTGGGTTCAAGACTTGTTTTTTTCTCAAGTTTTAGTAGTGTATTTAGCTGAATAACCTTTCCTCAGAGTAATTGCATCTCATTGCCATTACACGCAATCTACATATATATTTTATATATACACACACATAAAATATGTACGTGTATATGTGCGTGTTTCCATACAGTACATAAAATTTTCCATGCTGAAGTTTAGCATTGAGTTGTAGAAAAACTCCTGATATTTTAAAATTGGCGATGGAAGTTAAAATTTCTGTTAAACCTTTTTTTTTTTTTTTTTGGCCTTTCATTTGGAATTAAAGATGTCTGTAACTCTGAGATTAAAAAAAAAGTTTGTGGCTTTTAATGTTATTTCTCCTCATAGAATGTGATTGTTAAAGAACATGCACCGAAAGTTGCTTTCGAGAGTACGAAGATTCTTTGAAACTTAATAAATTGCAGTTTTTTCTTGGCTGTTCAAATAAATGTGTATTTTTCTTTAATACAGGGGATACTAAAGGATTTTGTTAAATGTCAGTTTATTTCATGGAGGAAGTTTAACCCTTTCGATATTAATGAAGAGTTGAATATGCAACCAGGCAAATTACTTCCATTATTAAAGTCTCGTCCTTTAAAGGTATGCTAATTGATGACTACACTCTCATAGTCTTTTACCAAATCACATTAGGAACATGTGATGTATAAAAAAGCAATTATCACATTTTTGTTAGAATTAATTTGTTTCTGCTTCTGTTACTTATCCATGCTTTTGTTTCCCTTTTAAATATGAATAGAAGCAGAGGTAATAGGACCCCACGTATCTCTGCTATAAATGATTATGATGAGGCCACCCAGTTATTTTCATGTTTGTACCAACCAGGTTTTGAAACCAAGAGCCAGATCCTCAGCTGGTGTAAATCATCAGAATTCCATTGAAATCAGTGAAGCTATGATTTATACCAGCTGAGGATCTGGTTCCAGGTCTCCAGAGGTAAAAGGTGTACAACCCACTCCACTACCTGCCCTTTAAGAATTTTTTTTAAAATTGCAATATCTTCATAAAGGTACGGTAGTTCAGGGCATCTGAGAAATTTTGAATACTGGAAGGGTTCTGATGGCAGTGTATTGCACTGGCCCAGCTTCCTAAAATTCTGTCATTGGCACAATGGCCAGTGATCCCATAAGTAATACATCTTCATTTAGTAAGAAGGCTCCTTTATGGAATAGAAACAGCTCCTAGTGAGCTTTGTGGCTAGTCTCAGCATATGGCAATATTATCACAATTTATCAATTCTAGATATTGGGGTGATTTTTACTGTGTAAATACCTAAGATAGCTAGATCTGTCTATCTTGCTCATAAACATGGTAACAAAAATTACATAAATACAGAGGTATAAACATGGTGTTTAGTTCTCTGTTTCCCATGCCCAAAGATGAGTGGTCCCACCCTTCTTTTTGTTTCTCTCGGAGATGATATTTGCAATGCATCTCTGGGAAGAGAGCTTTGCCTTTCTTCTTCCTTCGCTATCTTTCATGAAGAAGAATTCAACATCAGATGTTCTCAGCCTTCATTTGTTTAAACTTTGGAGTCTTACAGAGCCAAGTGTTTCAGTCAGCTTCCTTCAGGCTAGCAGAGATGGCTTTTTATAAAGTAGCGCTACTTTCAGAAATTAGAATACATCCTGTCAAAGCAAGAAACATATGTGGCTTTTGGCCAAAAATGATTGTAGTGCTTGTTGTGATTTTATTTTTCATTTTCAGTGTGCCACATTCATAGCTATTTAATGCATTCAGTGACATAAGATATTTCTTAAAGTTCATATAAAACCGCTGTTAATAATGCAGATTGTTTTGTGTTTTAGAACTTTTACATGGAAATGCACTAGGGGCTATTGCTTTCATGTGTATGTTGCAGTTATCTTACACAGGGAGCCATGCAATGAGAGTGCTGTCTTCTAAATCCAGACCAAGAATGTTGCTCTTTCCTAAGCAGTCTGAAACTGTCAAACTTTTTCTTAGAGAGAGAAGGTGGGTGAGATAATATCTTTAATTAGACCAGCTTCTGTTGGGGAGAGAGACAAGCTTTCGAGCTTACACAGAGCTCAAAAGCTTGTCTCTCTCACCAGTAGAAGATGGTCCAATAAACAATATTACCTTACCCACCTTGTCTCTAATATCCTGTGACCAACACAGCTACAGAAACACTGCAAACTTCCTTATAGTCATTTGTCCAGTCTAGTTTTTGGGTGGTGCCGTCAGAGCAGATTGTTTTTCCCGTTATTTTTTCTTTTGTTGTTTCTGCTCCACAGTTGTCATCCTTGATAAATCAGTATATGGTTGTGTATGTGAAGGAGCATTTAAATTACAAAAAAATTGTATATGTATGTTAAGTATCATTGGAGTTGAGAGAGTCTGGAAATAGAATTGGAACCCTCTAATTTTTGGGTTGTGGACAGCTATGGTGTCATAACCAGAGCAAGGATTGTCAGGGTGACCTGTAAGGACCTTCTCATATTGTATATGAACTGCTGCTAAATGTCTGTTAGAGTTGACATGTAAAATGACGGCTGTAATAATTGTATCACTGTATTGATGCTGAATGTACAATCTCTTCACCATTATTTTCTCAGTTTTCATGGCGGGGCGGGTTCTGAAAAATAGGCATCAATATATTTAGATCCAACAAACTTAGTATGTAACTATGGATGCCTGCCCTGCCGCCCCCACCGGACCCTCTGTGGGGAAAATACTCCAACCTGGCAACTCCATGAAACATCTGGAAACATGAGATTCATAATGCTGTCCCTTGGTGGAAACTCTGCCCATAAGACTATTCAGGACCATTTTAGGGGTCCCCTCAGACTGTTTTACCCAGATCCTTGCATCTTGCATGAATGAACCAGCTGAAGGCTTTGTGGGGGAGACAAGCTGTTGTTCGCTAGCATTCTGTCTTTGTCCTGGAAATGGCCCCTTCCAGTTATATACCTGTGCTTTTGGAGCTTGCAAGGGGCTCCTCCAACATTCACTCCACTTTTTTGGGGGGGAGGGTCCTCTCTAGTTTTCTGGAGAGGGGAAACTCTGCTGATGTGCCCACGTTCTAGTGGGGTGTGGGTGGCTTTGTCTAACATTCCACCCATTCTCAGGTTAAATATTGCTTGCTGCAGGTTGCCAGACTACATTCTCTATTGGCAGATTGAGTCCATGCAAACACAGTAAAGTTTCCCATTTATATTCTCTTCTCCTTCCCTGCCCTTCTCCCTAATGAAAAAGTTTCATATGGCATTTTATCTTCTGTGTGCCCCCAGTGTTTATTTTTACTGTCGGATGCATTGGAAACAATTTGCTTGTAAATTTTCACTGATGAAACGTGGTTCCAGTGCAGTCATGGTTTCAGGGTTATTAAAATGTTATAAAACATAATAGGCTGGAAGAGTCCTTTGCTTTTCAATAAATATTCTTTGTAGAGATGGGCTGGCATTAAACTAGCTACAGATGCTGCCTAGTTTCTATAGGTAACCATTCACCTCCCTAACTGGCTTACCCTGATACATGCAGCAGAAACTCTCATCGAAATTAACTGGGTCATTCATTTAAATGTTCAGATAGACAGACTTGTTAATCTTCAAAACTATGCCTACCCCATTTCTAACCCAGCTGCAGTCCTCAGCACTTTTCTGGCTATTCTGCTACCCTTCCCAATCCATATCAGATAACTGTATTAGAACCAAAATAGACCACTAGAGAGTTATAGACTGACTTCTTCAGTTAGGAACAGCCTCTTCTGTTTATATCTTTGCAACAGGTGACCTAGTTTGGCTAACAATACAAATAGCTGAACATATAAATAAACCACCTCAGACCCTGCTGGAGCAAAAAAAAATCATAAGATTTCAACCACCACACGCTCCTTCAACCTTTTCTCTGCACATCTGCGATCTCACTGACTAGCTTCCCTTACTGGGAGGCCCAGTTCTCTTCCTCCCTCCCCACAGGCTTCAGGTAACTCCCAATAAAGTCAAAGCATTTATTAACCTGCAGGGGATCAATTGGACCCCTAAGTACTGATCTTCTCCCAGTACAAGTTGTTTATCCTGCCTATTTACAAATAGTCCTGTTTAGTGGCAGATTCAGCACAAGCATACCATATTTAATACTAGGGTTAGCAGCTGTATTGACTATTCTATTTTATTGTCCTAAAACCAGACCAGACAGACATATTATGCAGGTTTATTTACGAGAACAGAGTAAATACTGAAAGTTGTTTGACAACTCACACAGTTAGGGAAGTATTAGTAACAATGCAAATGAAAGGTATTCAACAGCATTCAAAATGTGTCATTGTTCCAAGGTAAGTATTGCTGTGTAGCTCTCACCCCATCATGTCACGCTTTGGGAGAGATTCCAGAGTAAAAGGAAAGACATCACAAGAGAATGAAGCAGACAATGGAGGAGCTGGAAGGAGACATAGTAACCAAACTAGAAGGATGTGTCCAAGTCTTACACAGTTTTAGACTGGTTGACCATGGATGAGCCCATTCTGCTTAATTTAGGTGCCTTTTTATCCCCCCTTTTTAACTAAATCATTTTTCTTCTGTCAACTTTAGTTCATTGACTATTTTCTATTTATGGTGTAAAAATGTGTCCAAATGGAGTAGGTTGGATTGTTCCTCACAAAAAAAAAAAAGTAAAATATGTAGTTTGTTTTAATATTTTTTTATTTCTTGCTCCTCAGTTAGGTCGCTACAGATGGTGGAAAAAATCCCATTGGGTTCAAGCACTGCTCCTTTACGATTATGGCACTGCATCACTCCTTTATAATTATGGCACTGTATGTCCTGGGCAGGCCAAGATAAAATTACATGTAAGAGATTCTCAGAGATGGCCCCTCCTTGAACTTTCCTGTAAGATTTCATTATCTGTCAGTCTAGTCTAGCCAATGACTCAAGGATCAAATAATTGCCTGGATGGAGTTCAGGATGTACTGTATCTCGAGACACTCAGTTTCAGAATAATTTCTCAAGGATATTTGAACATTTTAGAAACACATTACTGCCTGGGGCCATTTCAAGTCATGGAGACACAACTACAGAACATCAGAGTATTAGTACACTAAACCAACACAGAGGAAGGAAAGGCTTGTATCTCTTGGGTAAATAAGCATACCATAATAATGCCACCATAATAATTGTAACACTACCTTTTGATCCATTTTATGGAATCCAAACCCTACTAGACATCACAGACCTATATTTGTGCACTCCACACCATTGTCTTCTCAAAATGTGGTCCATGACCTCCAGTGGCCTGGTGCTTCACAGAATGAATTTTAAAAGCCAAGTAGTGATGGGATTGGACTGTTGAGACGGGGGACATTAGCCATGAGAAAGAGGAGCTTTTCCAAAGTGAACTTCGGAATGAAAAGGTAGGAAAACTCGCTATTTAGAGTCTCACCCTCAGCAGAGGTAATATTGGACCATTTCAAATCAGGTTACTTTTGTGTCTGTCAATATGATGCATTTAGGTAACAGGGATTCTTCTTCACATGTGCATTCTCCTGTGTGTGTGCACCCGAAGCACAGTCACACCAGAAATTTTTCCCTCAGTGGTACCTGTAGGGGCTGCTGAAGTGCCCTCTGCTGCCATGTGCCGTGATGGTCGCTGGAACAGCTTTCCTTGCATTCACAAGCTCTTTCAGTTGTCTTTTATTCTTAACTACAACTGACAGTGTACAGTTATGTTTAGTGAAGTTTGGTAAATTGGTTAGTTGTGTTTTTCTGGAGTTTTTGGGTGATACCCAGTGCCAAGGGATGCTTCAGTCTTCCTGTAACAAAGCTATGACCCTGAGCAACCCGCACTCAAGCTGCCTGAAGTACCTGGGAGAAGTTCACATTGGGGACCGTTGCCAGGTCTGCAAGGACTTTAAATCTCACACAAAAAAGGATTAGGAGACCAGACTGAAGATTTTTGCTCATGGAGGCAGCATTGAGACCTCCATCTGAGCGAGGCCAGGCAGAGTCAGCACTGGGTACCTCAGCATCGATAAGGAGTGCTCCTCCTACCATACAGAGTCCCAGCACTGATCATCATCCCCACGGCCTAGAAAAAGGCATAAGAAACAGCCAGCCAAGAGGGAGCAATCCCCAGCACCAAAGACTGCTAGACATGGGGATCAGAATAGAGTGCATTCTAAGCCAAAGCGCTCCTGTGTCTCGGCACTATCGAGTCCAGTACCAAGAGAGCCTTCTATATCTTTGCCATCATGTGTTTCCAATACTGTCTCAGTACCGACCACATCAGAGGTTTTTGCCTCTGCCAGGGACCTTCTCTTACTGTCAGTAACAGTATCGCCAGCAGTAAAGGCATTGGCGTTATCAGGGTCAGCGGACAGCAGTGACAATGCAGGGTCCTTTCAACATTCGGTACTGCACCCTTCGGTACTGTCAGAAGGGAAGCTGGCTATGCTTGCCACAGTGCAGACCTCTTCACCATGGCACCCGCTTTGGGCACCAGACAGAGACTCATCCTCGTCTGAGTCGGAGGTTGGGTTCTACTTCTGCCATCTGAGGAGCCGTTCTCGTTACTCCTCCAGGCATTTCCACACTTCCATGGACCAGGGCACAGGAGTACCACTGTGTGTGTGGCCAGCCAGTCACTGGGGACTTATACCAGTCAAGGGGTCCTTTTGGAACCCCTGGTGGTTCCCCCCAGTTTGCAGGGCATATTTCAAGCTCTGCTATTTGGTGGCCTCGGAAAGACAGGCAGCATTGTCCCACCTGTCAGCACCTGGTCTGGACCCCAGTACCGAGCCCGGTACCAAACTACAAGAGCTGGCTCAGCCGGATTCTATGATGCAGAAAGGGCATCCACAGCCACTGCTGGCCGCCTATTCCTCCTTGCCTAACGATGCAGTCTCAGGAGAGGGCACATCACTTCCATTGAATAACTATAAGGCTCACAAAGAGTTGTTAAAGAAGGTAGCCTTAAATCTGGGCACACGGATGGAGGTAGTAAGCGTCGTCCCCCAGTCTAGTTGACATTTTTGCTGCAGGCCCTTCAAAAGTAGCCCTGCCTCTCAATGGTGGTATAATGGACCCTGTTAAGACTTTGTGGCAGACCCCTGCATCCCTTCCCCCCACTTCAAAAAGAGCTAAACATAAAAATTCAAAGACTTGTTCCCACAAGAGGCAGGCAAGAGTTCTCAGTAGTGGAGGAGGGGAAATCAATGGCAAGGGCCTCTTGACAAGTGGTGCTAAATACTGCTGACTCAGCTGCCTGGTCCATTGCTTCAGCGTTGCCATGCGCAGGAGTTCATGGCTACAGTCCTCAGGGCTCCCACATGAGGTCCAACAGACTGTTCGGGGCCTGCCCTTCAAGGGAACTTCACTCTTTTCAGAGTAGATGATTACAAAGCTTCATGGGTTAAAAGACTCAAGATTCATGCTAAGTCCCTTGAACTATACACCCCAACTGCTTCACGGAAGCACTGTAGGCCTCAACAGCCCCTTTGATACTCTGCCCCAGCTCCCCATCAGGACCTGCAGCAGAAGAGAGCTAGGGGGTTTAGGCACCACCCCATCGTACCTCAGCGTCAATGCCTACCCCACCCAGTCATCCAGAGGGTTCTAAGCAGGCATTTTGATGGGACGCTCAAGGACGCCGTACCAGTTTCTGTGATGCCGGACCCTGTTTCTCCTTTATTTACAAACCACCTTTCCCACTTCCTCAATGCTTGGTCCTATATCACTGTGGACTGTTGGGTATTGAGCACGGTAGAAGTGGGACATATCCTACAGTTTATTTCTATCCCTTCTTCCCACCCACCCCTCTCCCTCTTCAGGGACCCCTCTCATGAAGAACTTCTGGTCCAGGAGATTCAATCTCCCCTTTGGGTGGGAGCCATGGAAGAAGTTCCACAGAATTTAAGAGGGAAGGGGGTTCTACTCCCCATTATTTCCTAATCCTGAAAGCCAAGGGAGGTCTCAGACACATTTTTGACCTGCAACAACTCAACAACTGTCTCAAGAAAATAAAGTTCTGCATGGTCACTGTGGCATCTATTATCCCCTCCTTGGATTCCGGAGACTCTCTAAGAGATGCTTATTTTCATGTGGCAATATACCAGGGACACAGAAAATTCCTTAGATTTGTGGTGAACCATGCACACTATCAATTCACAGTTGTCCTGTTTGGCTTGTTTGCAGCTCCTCAGGGTCTTTGGTCACTGGTGGAACTTTCACTTCACATTGTCAAGGAACTCAGAGCAGTTTGTGTTGCCTGTCAGGTTTTTCTGCCCCACATAAAGGGCAGAAACTTGTTTGTTCTCACAGACAACACTGCAGTCATGTTTTATCTCAACAGGCAAGGAGGAACTCACTCTTCCCTCCATTGTCAGGAAGCAATACAACTATGGGAGTTTTGCATAGCCCATTCAATCAACCTTGAGGCCTCTTACCTTCCAGAAGTGCAGAATAAGCTGTCAGATTGCCTCCGCGAGTCTTTCTTCAGTTGCCACAAGTGGTCTCTTTGCCCAGATGTGGACAGAGACATTTTCCAACAGTGGGGAACTTCCCAAATAGACCTATTTGCAAGCAGGTTCAACAGAAAGTGTCACCATTTCTGCTTCCTACAAGGCCATAGTCCAGGTTCCATCATGGATGCCTTCCTACTACCATAGAAGAGACACCTGTACTATGCTTTTCCACCTATCCTGCTTGTGCACAGAGTGCCGCTAACGATCAAGCGGAATCGCGGCCAGCTTATTCTGATAGCCCCAGCATGGGCCCACTAACACTGGTTCTCCACTCTGCTAGGTCTCTCAGTGATGACTCCAATCCCACTTCCCTAGCACAAAGACCTCATTTCCCAGGACCACAGTCAGCTGCTCCACCCAAACCTGAGTTCCCTTCATCTAATGGCCTGGAAGTTCCATGACAAAATTCCAGAGGGTAAGCTTGCTCAGAGCAAATTTGTCATATTCTACTAGGCAGTAGAAAACCCTCCACCAGGGCTACTTGCCTCTCAAAGTGGAAGCAGTTCTCTGTCTGTGCATCCCAATGCGGAGTCTCTTCCATGCATTCATCCATACAAAACATACTTGAATATTTATTGCACCTGAAACAGCAAGGTTTTGCAATCTCCTCTATCAAGATTCACCTGGCAGCAATATCAGTTTTCCCCCCTTGGGTAGATAACTGGTCTGTTTTTTCAAATTACATGTCTGTCAGATTCCTCAAAGGCCTAGAAAGGTTATACCCTCAAGTAAGAGAGCCCGTTCCTCCCTGAGACCTGAATTTAGTCTTATCAAAGCTTATGGGACCACCGTTTGAACCTTTAGCAATATGCTCCCTATTATTCCTCTCCTGGATGGTGGTTTTCTTAGTGGCCATCACTTTGACCTGAAGGGGTCTCGGAACTCCATGCCCTCATATAGGAGCGCTCTGTATACAGTCTTCTTTAAAATTAAGGTGTAATTACAGCTTCACCCGTTTCCTCCCGAAAGTGGTTTCGCAATTTCATAGCAATCCAGCAATATTCCTTCCTATCTTCTACCTGAAGCCTCGTGCAAATAGGAATGAGTAACGTTTTCACTTATTGGATGTTAGATGGCCTCTAGCTTTCTACGTAGAAAGAACTAAACTCTTCTGTCCACCTAACTGTTTATAGCTGTAATGCACAGGATGAAAGGTCTCCAATCTCTTCACGGACACCTTCATTCTGGATTACTTCATGTATTTGCATTTATTACGATCGGGTAGGTGTTTTGCCATCAGCTAACCTGACTGCTCATTCCATAAGGTCGCAAGCATTCTCAGCAGCATTCTTAGCGCAGATCCCTATTCAGGACATTTGTAAATCAGCAACCTGGTCATTGGTGCACACATTCTCCTCCTGTTACGCCATCACTCAACATTCCAGAGATGATGCCAAATTTGGTCGAGCTGTACTGCATTCCATGTGTCCATGAACTCCAATCCCTCCACCTATTCTGCTTGGGAGTGCAATCATGCAAAGAAAAAACGGTAACTAATCTTTAATAACTGTTGTTCTTTGAGATATGTTACACATGTCCATTCCATGACCTGCTCTCCTACCCCTCTATATTGGAGTTTTCCGGAAAGAAGGAAATGAGGGGATGCAGGGGTCAGCTGGGTGCTTTATACCAGTGCTAATGGCATGCGGCTGTAGAAGGTACTCAAGCCTCCCCAACAGGTACCATTGAGGGAAAAAATTCTGGCAACTGCTCGGGGCATGCACACCTAGAGTGGAATGGACATGTGCAACTCATCTTGAAGAGCAACAGTTATGGGAGGTTAGTAACTGTTTTTTCTAACTGACAATGGGTCTAATCAAAGCTTTAATAGTAGTGGGTTTAATACCACAAAAACCTGTTATTGACTGTTTGATTATACCCAGTGCTAACTTTTTCTGTTGTCTCTGAAAGAGAAGGGAGGTCAAATTCAGAATGGAAGAGCCATATTTCAGCACAAAGTACAAGCTTACCTTGATTGTGGAGGAATGCAATCTTTGGTTTTGGTTTTGCAAAACAAGTGGTGTTGCAGATTAGTACCTCATTTTATCCTTAGCCTCCACATGTCAGGAATGCAGTTCAAGTAAGAGGATAGCCTTCCTCTCTCCGTCATCTGAGAGCTACAGCACCAGAAGTTCTCAAGGCTAGACAGAGCTACATCTCAGAGCTACAGCACCAGAGGATCTTAGGCCCAGACCCCTTCCCAGATCCACTGATGCAGGATGGAGCACAGTTAAACACCCCAACCTGGGCTCGCTTCACCTCACAGCCTAGTGTTTCGATTGGTGTCAGAAGTAGCGTGCTCTTGTTTGTTCCCTGTCCAGGCTATACTTAGTAAAATCTTTTCTACTCTGGGTAAGACCTGCTATCTGGCTAAATGGAAATGATTCTCCATCTGAGTATAGCACAGTCAATCTCACCCAGTCTCTCAAAGAATCCTGATAATTTTAGATTATCTCCTGTCTCTAAAGAAAGCTGGTCTCCCAATCAGTTTGTTACAAGTCCACCTTGCAGTCATTAGTGCCTTCCTCCCACCAATAGATGGGCTCTCTGTCTTTACCCACCCAACTACGACATGATTCATGAAGGGTCTCATCAAGGCCTTCCCACTAGTCATTAAACCAGTACCACTATGGGATCTTAACCTTGTGCTATTGAAAAGTACTAGACGTCCATTTGAACCCTTAGTGATGTGTTATCCATGAAGGTGGTATTTCTAGTGCCCATCACATCAGCCAGGAGGTTCTGCGAATTGGGAGCCTTAGGTGGGTACGGTATTTCAAAAGGGCAAGATATCCTTTGGCCTTCACCCTAAATTTCTCCCCAAGGTCATCTCCAAATGTCACCATAACCAGTGTATTTACTTACCTATCTTTTTTTCCAAAATCCCATGCTTCGAAGAGAAAAGATTTTACTCCTTTGACATCAGGTGTGCACTGGCCTTTTACCTACAAAGAATCAAACCAATCAGACAGTCTCCAAGACTCTTCATCGCAATAGTAGGGAGATCCCATGGTCAAGCTATATCCTCTCAAAGGATTTCTAAGTGGGTCTCTGTCTGTGTTATCAAGTGTTGACCTTAACTTACCTCCAGCCTCCTGGCAGTATAACACACCACTCAATGAGAGCACAGGCCACCACAATAGCATCCCGGCAGGAAGTCCCGATGCAGGACATTTGCAGAGCAGCCACGGGGAGCTCTGTGCACACATTTGCCAGACCTCTGCTCCTGGTGCAGTGGTGGGATCTGCCTCTTTGCTGCAACCTTCCTCGCGCCTACCTCCAGTCTGAGCACTCTGGAATACACATTGGGATCAGCACCCAAAGAAGAAATGGAGGTTACTTACTGTAACTGGAAGTTCTTCAAGATGTGTGGTCCCCATCTGAATTCCACTACCCACCCTCCATCCCTTCTGCTTCAGATCTGGTTAGATTCATGGTAAGAGGAGGAACTAAGAAGGCATCTACCCATGCTGCCTCTTATATCCTTGTTCAAGAGCTTGAGGAGATCTACTGTGTGTGTGTGCTTGTGGGGGATGGGGGGTTAGGCAATGGACACGGCTTGTTAAAATCTCCGGACTTGGGTGCATGGTGTTCATGCATACATAGGTGTGATTTCCACTTACAGTAAGTCGTCTCCATTTTTTAAGCCAAGATTATGACATTTTGGGGCTTGTCTCATGATTTTTGAATGCTTGGGGTTGGCAAGACTAGCATTTCCAGAAGTCAGACCCCTGCGTCCTGTCAAAGGTCCCAAGCAGGGAGGATGAGGTCTCCTGTTCAGTCATAGCCAAATAGCTATGTGCTTTCATTAGGGAGGCGTATGCTGCAGAAAGGTGTCCCTGTCCTTGGGGATTAAAAGCTCACAGACATAAAGGAATCTCCACTTCTTGAAGAGAAAGAAGCTGCCAGTCTCCAGTCAGTGTTTACCCAATATTATAACATTGATGCCAGCAGTTCACTATACATAGCTTTTGGAGTTAAGGTCTGTGATAGGTTGCCCAGACCCTGTACCCGGACTGGCAGTGACAGGGTGAACCCCTCTGCCTGGAAAGGGCCACAGCTGCCTGCAATTGGTGCAGACATACTCAGGGGTGGGTTGTGTGTCTGGTCATACAAGCAAAGCAGGAAATAAAAAGTAGGGCTTGTGGCTCAACCAAGTCAAGGAAGTCCTGTTGTGAGCCTCACTACAGCAGCCTGGGAAGGGCTCCTTTCTCAGAAGGAAATAGTGAAGAGCCCTCAAGTAAGATTAGGGTGACCAGGGACCCTTGAGCTGAGGATGAAGCATTAAACAGACTTGCCTTATTAATAAGTCTGAGGAAGTTCTAGTTCAGGGAGTTTTGTTGCAGCCCGCCAAGCTCCCCTGCCCTCCCTCCTCCTTCCCCCACTCGGAGTTATTTCCTGCGGCCGCTAAGTTCCCCTCACTCCCCGCCCCACTCCTCCCCAGCACGCCATGTCCCCACTCTTCTGCCTACCTCCAGGCGCTTCCCGCCACCAAACAGCTGTTTGGCAGCGCTTAGCGCTTTCCAGAAGGGAGTGGGGAGCCGCGCTTTCAGGGGAGGAGATGGGGCAGGGGCGGGGATTTGGGGAAGGGGTTGGAATAGGGGCAGAGAAGGGGCAGAGTTGGGGTGGGGACTTTGGGGAAGGGGTTGTAATGGGGGTGGAGAAGGGGTGGAAAGAGGCAGGGCAGGGACAGGGCCTCATGGAAGGACTGGCGTGGGGGTGGGTCTAGGGGCGGGGGAGAGGGGCTTTTGTATCTTTGTATGAAAAGGTGTCAGTGATGCAGCCCTCGGGCCGATATACTAGTCCTCATGTGGCCCTTGTGGTTTGAGATCCCTCTTCTAGTTCAAAACCAGTTGTTTGGTGAATGAGCCTGGAGAAACCAGGTGGTAAGGCAGGGTGAGCTGACTCTCTCGCAAGGTCCTAGGAGCCCGAAAAAGAGCACCTCTGCTTCTCCTTCTCTGTTAGTCCTGCCTGATCTGGGCATATCCCTGTTCTGGAATGGGAGGTGCTCCTGGCACAAAGGAGGAGTTTGGTCATCCCTTGTAAACTGACTTTCTGCAACACACGCTGGCAGTCTGGAAGGCGACCAAGAAAATGATTTTCTAGATGTATTTTGCAGTTCTCTTTTGAGTACTGTCCCTATGAGTGCATCGCATCATGATATTCAACACCTAGAGCCGAGAGAGCAGCAGCTCATTTCTGGACTGAAGATGGCTTCTTGCAGGAAAGAAAATGAAAAAGTGAGACCAACATCTTCCTCCCCCTTTCTCTTTCCATGTCCTTGTCCTGGCTTCGTGGATGCTGAGGTCTCTTTGACCCTAGCTCTCTTGCGTCTTTCTATTTGTGAAATCTCCAGGGCTTGTGTGGGGATGGGGAAGGATGTGAGGAACTGTGCAGCATGGCTATATGTAGGGGGGAAAAGATGCATTTACTTTCATCTCCTAACAAATTCTTCCATCCATATTGATCCATTTCCCCCATCCCTCCCCACAACCATTAGTGGTTAAAGTCAGGCCTTCCTGATGCTTCCTTCTGAGAGTAGCAAAGTACCTTACCCTTTTCTTGCCTTTTTGTTGGAGAGGGCTTGCAAGTAGCAGTGTGGAATAAAGTATATGGGAACACTGGTTTAAGACCTTGTGACATGGTGCAGGAGTCCTTTCCATTCACAGGTGAGTAGGAGATTAATTCTTGGTTCAGGTCTTGCACAGGAACCTGGGGGAGGTAATGAGACCAGGAAGGAGAAAGCAGACCCAACCATGTTCTCACAGGGAAGACAGGAAACTCCACAAGAGTGCCTACCTTATGGGAAAGAAGGCATGTATGCCTTGGAATGAAGACTGCACATCTAGGCCTTGTCTACACTAGGGCTGAGTTTTTCACATGTGGGTGCCAAAAATCAGTCTCTTATGCACATGTTACTTACCTGAATAAGTGGCCTAGTCTTCTAAAGAGCTGAGCACTCACCAGCTCCTGTTCTCTTCAGTGAACGATATTGGGTACTCAGCATTTCAGAGAATTAGGGGACACAGTATGAATTTAGGCTCCTAATTTTTGGCACCTACTTTAGAAATCTTGGTTAAAGCAACTGCCCATGCTCAGTAATGTGTGTCTTCTCCCCACAAAAAAATAAATGTGACTGTAATGTCACTAAAAGGGGGGCGAGCTCTTACTTATGCCAGAAAGCCATCTTGGTTCAGGTGCTCCCCCAAGTTCTAAACCGAGTACAGTGCAGCTGTACCTGACTATCCAGTGCACAGTGCCCACCTCTAAAGTCAGCTTTTGCTCTTTCCTGTTCTATATGCAGAGGAAATGTCCTCTCTCTCTGATAATACTGCAGGGTAACTGGAAAATGTTAACTTCTAATTGGTGATGTGTGTGCACAAACCAGCACAGTGCACTGCAAGTTGTAGAACAATAGTAAAATTTCCACTGACCAAAAGTGCAAATTCTGAATTTTACAATCTAACATTCAGCTTGCCCATGCTGACATGAAGGTGCAACTAATATGTGGAACTTTGTTTTTGGAGACCACCTGAGCATTCAAGCTTAAAAAAAAAATCAACCCTGGCTTTTCAAAACTATTCATGTGAGTAATTCTCAAGCACTTGAATGTTCGTAAAAGTAAACATGAAATAGTCCCGTGCACATTGAAATAGAAGTTTAATTTGTATACAAATGGTTATTCACAGCTCTAGTAAGTTCAAGAAATGATCCTTCATGAAGGATTTCAGACATTAAATAACATTTTTAGAAAGTAATTAAATTTGTTACCAGACTTCTTGCAGTTTGGAATAGAGGAAAGAATTTTTGCAAGGCGTCCCCGCTTGCAATTCACAACTTCTACCACTGGATGGTGTAAAGAAATAGCTCTACCATGCATAAAAATCCAAGTTAGGTAGAAATAAGAGGTTTGGAAAGCAGAAGGCATTCTCTATCAGGGAGAGAGTGCATGTCAAGAGTTTAGAGCAGAGAACCACAAGCCAAGATCCCTGTGTTCTATTCCTGGGCCTGCTACTGACTGATTGTTAGGGGACTTCTGGTTAAGTCACGTTGGTCCCCTTCTCCATGCTTCAGTTTCTTCATCTGTCAGATGAGTCTTACCTGCCTTATAGCAGTAGGCCAGGCTTAACTAATCTTGGTAAATCACTTTGAATTCACCCCAGGATAAACTGTTGTAGAAATAATGGGTGTGTAATTGCTAATATTTATCACAATCAAACATAACATTTTTTTGAGATATTTAAAGGTCATATGAAGTAAGGCCATGCCAACAAGCACACACAAATACAGTAAAAAGTCCTTCACTCTCCAAAACTACTTCAGGTTGAATTGTTGTCCAATCCTGGTAGATAAGGCCTGACTGTAACAGTTGAAAGGTATCAAGTATCAGAGGGGTAGCCATGTTAGTCTGGACCTGTAAAAGCACCAACGAGTCCAGTGGCACCTTATAGACTAACAGACATATTGGAGCATGAGCTTTCGTGGGTGAATACCCACTTCATCGGATGCATGTAGTGGAAATTTCCAGAGGCAGGTATAGATATGCAAGCAAGAATCAGGCTGGAGATAACGAGGTTAGTTCAATCAGGGAGGATGAGGTTGAAAGGTAGATTTTGAATATAAACCTTTTGAAGGTGTGTCAAGTGTTCTGTAAAGGGCCAAACTTACTACAAAGTATGTATAATGATTACAGAGGGATATAGGTATTAATATATATTCATGCCAATTAAAAGAGCAACATTAATTTGGTCCCCTGGCATGTCAAGTGTCCACTAATTTTGGGTGCCTGACTTAACACACCTAAGACCTTATCTTTCCGGAGTACTTAGCATTTAGGTTTCTTTCGCCAACACTGCTGCAGAGCTTCAGTAAAAGACCTTGAAGACTAATCATACTAATTAGATCCTCTACTTGCAATTGCAGCTTTAGCAATGTTAAAAAAAAAATTGCTTTCTTGTTCAGGTAGGCGTTGGTGCCACATCTTTAGATCAATCAAAAGTTAAACTTTAACAGCCAGACCCAATTACCGATATATAACTGTCTTATATCTGATTTCTCTCCCCTTGGGCCAATGCGTCTATCATTGGCATAGAGTTCTTTCAAGATGTATCTTGATTATTTGTGTACACAGATTAAAGAGGAGCGTCTGACTGTGGTTTGATCTGATGTGCCCCATGATGAGGAACAAGGAATAGAATAAGGCACAGAAAATTCTTACTGTAGATGACAGGAGATTACACAGAGAGCCAACTTCAGATTTCAGAGCCGGTGATGCCCCAGGTGAGCCTAGAGTATAAAGAATGTAGGATTTGGGGTAGAGGGAATGATTTTATCAAGGAGAAGGGTTATGATGAAAAGAGCTTTAGGATTTTCTCTCTCGGGAGAAATGCCAATAGAAGGGCAGCCTTTGCTTTGGCCCATTAGTGAAATATGTTTTTAAACTGTATTATTTGTAGTACAGTAGCACTTAAAGTCCCCATCCGAGACCAGGGCCGCATTGTGCTAAGTGCTGCACACCTAATGAAAGACAATCCCTGTCCTGAAGAGTTTTCACTCTAAATAGGCAAGTCTGAGGGTGGGAGGGTAAAATAAGGCACAGAGAAGGGGAGTGGCTTGCCTGAGGTCACACAGGTCAATGGCAGAGCCAGAAATTGACCCTGGAGTTCCCAGCCCAGTACTCTACCCACTGGACTGCACTGCTTCCTGAAATACAACAAACAGGTAGAATTCTTGTTCGAACCCTGAACGCTACACATGAAAATAGCAAACGCCCACAGCCTGATCGCTAACTCAAACCATAGTTAATTATTTCAAGTGGATTAAAGCTAAGAAATCTCTTTTGCGCTGAGAATAGCGCTGGTGTAAGAGACTAGAATTTGAAGAACAAGTTGTTTTAAAGCAACAGGTGAACTATAAGGGGTACCAGGGTGATACACTGAATGTGCCAGTTCAACCTGCAGTGAAGGCACTCCCTTTCCAGCCTGGCTTCCTCTGCGCCTTATCGCCCCTCTCTAGCCTAAATACAAGACAAAGGCCTCGTCAGCCTGCAGGGCCCTTTCACGGAGTGTCTTCAGCATGGAGTTATGGTGCTCTTGTGTGTGTGCTGCACCATTAAATGCAAGGAGTCTGAGACTAGAGATTTGAGTCTGCTATGAGCAGGTTCCAGATGGGAAGTTGTCCTCTTTCATTCTCTCCCATGGAGGGCTCACTTCTCTCCTTTGTCTCTTGTTTCCACCACTCCCAAAGAAGTCCCCTAGACTGAAAGTGCCTTTGTATGGGAAGCCTCTCGGGGAAACCTGTCTCTGCTCCTGTGGGTCTGATGGGGAGAGTGAAGGGGTGTGGTACTTATGCCAAATGGAATGGAGCCAGGTGCTGACGGGGTTAGAATTCAATTGGAATTCTGATCCAGCCTCTCCCAGGCTGCCCTCTCATCTGATGCTGCGAATAAATATGATTCAATAACCATCCCATCCATCTCCCAGTGACTTCTTCCCCTCCCAGCAGCCTCCTGCTCTGGCCCCGACCTGTCCTGGGGTGAACAGAAAGTGTATATTCTGACATCATCAGGCATGGCCAGCAGAGGGTACTGTTGCTTTGTTTTAAGCAAGCATCAGCATCACTGTACAAAAGGCAAGAAGAGGTGGTATAATGCAGACAGGTATCCAATGCCAGAATGTCAAAGACTGAAGTTTTTTTTGTTTGTTTTGGCTTTTGAAATCCTTCAGTCACTTGCTTTATTACTGTATTTACTGTGCCATTGGGAAAAAATACATATTTTCCATATGTAAGTGAGGTGGATATATACTTTACTGGTACCTTCCTTGGTATCTAGAGTCAGCAGGGATGATGAGAGAAGGGAAAAGGGGGACTGTGTTACCAGGCCCCTGAGCTTGGGTGAGGGGGTGAAAAACATCTAACATCTGTGTAAATGAAATGGGATGGGGTGGTACCCCAGCGAACTTGATATAATTAGCCCTAAATTTCTCTCATACGACCTGACCGTCAGTATAAGAGGGACAGTGTAGGAGCAGGTTTGCCTTGAGCAGGTTTCTCTAAACAAAGGGTTGAAGAGTCACAGGGGGAATTGGGAAGCTTTTTTGGTTTTGTTTTAAAGCATGCTGGGTTTTTATTTAACATCAAGTACTGGAAGTCTGAGGAGACCAGCAACGTCTGAGGATAGGGAACCCCTCATTTCTAAGCTTAGTCCAGAGTATTGATTGAGCCCCCGAAAGTTGGATACCGTCTGGGTCTGTGGTAAGGGCTTTTTGAGCATAAGTAGATTTTAGACACAATTTGAAGCTGATATTTATCATTAAGGGAACACCTCGTCCTGTAGAGGAGAGGATTGTAGCATATGTCCATTCTCTCGTTGCTCCCTCATTTTGCTATGCAATGCAGCTTTATTTTGTATAGGTTTTTATCATATTCTGTAGTGCTGTGTCAGGCTTCCCCTGTCTGCCAGTAACTTTGGGGATGTGGATGAACAATGCAGTGTTTCCCATTTGTCAGTTCTGGGCAATGCTGCGTCAGAGGCAAGCTCAGATCTAAGCCTTGATTCTCTCTGCACATAGACCAGTTACCTCCCTCCTTTGCCCACAGTTGGGGGGCAGGGCTAAGGCCCTTAACCAAATGCTTTTGAGCAAAAAGTTTCCATTTGGCATTCGCATATGAAATGGGTGATGGTTCAGAGAGTTGTGATCTCTGCCGAACTCATTCACATGTCCCCAGTTGGGTGAGGCGAGAGAGTGGATGGATGACTGAACAGGCAAACAGTTACACAAGCAGTGCACCGGGCTGCTCAGGAGGCTCTCAGAGAGCAGCAGAGTGGTGGTGACAACTGAATATACAAAGGCTCGGGCCAGCAGGGTCATGGTGCTACATCATCAAGTTGCGTGTGGAGAGAGGGGAACAAGAGCAAAACTGTCTCCAGAATTCTACTCTCCATGCCCAGCATTTGCTCATGTAAGCAGGGTCTGAATGAACTGTCCCCTGACAGCTCATTGGGGAGGGGAGAGACTTCAGGAGCAAACTGTATTTACATGAACACACTTACTCTGCATGGGTATCTAGAAGACAGGAGCTGTGTAGCTCGAAGTGATCAACTTTGGCTGGTGTCAGGTCACAGATCACTTTAGTACTGAATGCCAGGGTAGTGAAATGTTGTCATCAATGTTGTTGTCTTTATTGTCTGAAGGGGAGCAGAACTGTGCTTAACCTGTCCCAAATGAGGGGGTAACTCTCCGCTGAAAGGTCCTTGTTAAGCCAGGGGCTCGAATGTCAGACTCCTGTGAAAGCAGACAGGGGTAGGGATAGGTGTCCCTGCCAGAAGGTGGGGACTTTTCCTAAGGGTCCCCAGTCTGGTTTAACCTGTTCTTCCCCACTGTTCAGATAGAGCTAAATAGGCTTCATTCGGAGCCTTTTGTTATTTTAAGTGCTGAAATCACCTGTGGTGGGACAGCATTTCTGCCAAGCCTGCTGAGAGCTAAAAATCCCTAAGAGCTGATAGTCACTAAGGGACTGACTTACAGAGGTCACAGCAGAGAGGCAGGTGTCAGCAGAAGGTGACTGGTGGGAGCTGCTGGTGAAAGTGGTGAGCAGTCGGCCGGCGGGAGGCTGCGAGCAGTCGGTGAGGAACAGTGGCTGGCAGAGCGGCCAGTCTGAGCAAGTGCTCAGATGGCGGATCAGGCAGGAGCCTTCTTTGGGTGGGAGGTGAACTCGCACAGATGCACCTCTGAACCTGGGTCCTCACTGTGAGTGGGGTTTGGTAAGGGAGCAGAGGGGGGTATGGTAAAGGAATTTTTGGTTATAGAACTCAAGAACATGAGCCAGAAGACTCTGCCCCATGCACTCAGGGGTGGGTGTCCTGCTCATAGTTTTATGTTTATGAATCCTGCTTGAGGCATTTTCCCTAATTAATGTTGGGTTACTTCTCTCCTTTCATTAAGTTTCTTTTCTGCACTCAGACTCTGTGCTTGTGAGTAAGGAAATATTGCCTCTCAGAGGCTCCCAGGGATGGTGTATCATTTCCCCAGGTTACTGGGTGGGGGCTCAAGCCGGTTCTGTGTTGTATTGTTGAAAAGGAACCCCTAGATACTGAACCTAGCCCTGGTTGCTGCCCACCCTACCTGGCAGAAGGGTTACACTCACATCCTCCAATCCCTGCTAGCCTGGGAGGGAGATGAGGAGAAGGGACCCGGATCTAAGCTCAGATTCTCACCTGGCTGTGTAAAATGCTGCTGACATTCAGCCACTGTCTGCTGTGGGAAATCAGCATTCTAGGGGCTGATCCAAAACCCTCTGAAGGCAAAGCTAGTGTACATTACTGGTAGCCCCCTTCCCACATTAGGATCTCTCTGGAGATCACCCACTCTTCACATTCAGCACTTAAGCTAGCATTTATCTTTCAAGCCTGCCCCTGAGCAGAAATCTTACCATACAAAGACAATTTAAAAACAAAACCAAAAGCCTCCCTAACAGCCAAAGTTCAAGAGAGATTCTGACAGTGACTTCAACTCAGCAGCAAGGGAAACAAAAGGGAAAACCTTGACAGGAGATCAGAGTGTTTTAGCCCATTGAGTGCCTGTGAGCCCCTCGGCCCTGCTAGACTAAGGGTCAGCATTATATGAAGCTCTTCCTGCCCTCCATCTAGCTGTCCAGTCAATGCACCCCTCTTCCTAATCCTTGGACATGTTACTGTCTGGCCCACCCAGCTCAGAGCTGTGGGCCATTGCTCTCTCTCTCTTGTACCAGCCTCTGTGTTCTGATTTGCTTTGGCCTCAGGAACTTTTACATTCAGCCGCACTTTGGAAAATGATGCCAGGTGATCCCATCAGTCTCAGAGAGGTGTGACCTGTGTCTTCCAGCTTGACTGCATTGGGTACAGCGGACCTGGGGTGTGTAGCAGTTTGTCACCTTCCTGTTGCAGTGTGTGCATGGCCGGATTTCCAGTTAGGCACAGGAGGCATGTGCCTAGAGGTGCGGGCGTTCTAGGGGCCCCTAAAAGTGGGTTAAAAGTTAAAAAGTTAATACAGTAGAACCTCAGAATTACACACACCTCAAGAATGGAGATTGTCCGTAACTCTGAAGAAGAGGTTACAGACTTCAGCCACAAGAGGGGCTGGGGCTGCAGCCGCAGGCTGGGGGCGGGAGGGGTGGGTCAGAGCTCCAGGTTGTGGGGAGAAGAGTCAAGGATTCTGACTGTCAGGGCTCCGGGCGGGGGGGGACTCAGGGCTTCTGCCCCACAAGAGCACTGGGGCTCAGCACTTTAGACCTGGGGGGAGCAGCTTCAGCTCCGCTCCCAGTTTTAGTCTCACGCTGGGGCTTGGGGCACCCCATGGATCAGCTCCCTGCTTCAGCGGGGGGAGGGGGGAGAGAAACACCAGGGCTCAAGGCTTTAGCTATGTGGGGAGCGCTGGAGCTGAAACTGGTACTTCCCTCATAGCTAAAGCCCTGGGCCCCAGCACCCTCCGCAGGACTGAAGGCAGGAACAGAGCCATGGGGCTGAAGCCATGAGCCCCAGGGCCCCCCGTGGGGCTGATACTGGGAGTGGAGCTTTGGGGCTGAAGCCCTGACCCCAGCGCTCCCCCCAAGTCTAAAGCACTGAGCCCCAGTGTTCCCACGGGTCAGAAGCCTGGCGCCCTGACCTCCCACCTCTCCCCAGTAGCTGCAGCCCCACCCCCCCAGTGGCTGAAGCCCTGAGCCTCGGGGCTAAAGGCCAGAGGCAATATAGTATTTATTTATTTATTTATTTATTGGTCTGCGCTGCTGCCTGATTGGTTATTTCCGGCTCCACAGGTTGTCCAGTTGCCCAGTAAGTCCATAACTCTGGTGTTTGTATCTTTGAGATTCTCCTCTATTTAAATTACCTTTTATATTTCTTTTCATTTCGTTTTTTATGGAAAGCATGAAAGTCAGCTGTAGGCAGGGGGGCGCTGAAAATGCTGTGCCAAGCGGCACACAAGGTGTAAATCTGGCCCTGAGTATGTGGTCCTTTAGTCTGTTCACAAATAGAGGTATTCATTTTGAGAGGACTATATGATACACCAGAGCCTATCTGGGTACAACAGTGATGGGTGTGTTGTGCCTAGACTGATGAGTCACCTGGCCATCTGTGAATCAGTGTATTGTGACGGGGGGGTGGAGGGGGGGAGTCTTTACACAGTTGTCAAGTGAAAGCAATATATATACAGCCATAGAGTTCAGCACCCAGCAACTCCCATTGTGACACCAGATTTTCCCAAGAGCTCAGCTCCCATCATGCTGAGCCCCTCTAAAAATTGTGGCCGCTTATCTAGGTGCCTATAGAAGAGCTGAAATCTCTTGGAAAAAATCTATCCCCACTTACAGACATTAAGCACTCTTGAAAATTCTGGCAATAGTGTGTGTAAGAGGGAGGATGAATCAATGGAGCATACAGTAAATCACAGCAAAGCCTGCCACTTGCCTCTCCTCTCCCACTCCTTTTATTGCCTTCATTTTAATGTGTTTATGGTTTTATTTCAGCAGATCAAATGCTTTTTAATGGCTTCATTCTTGTTATACTTTGATATGAGGAGTGCTGTTTTGTTTGTAGCTGCTCACTGCCTGGTAAAACGTTAGTGGCTAAATTACCAGGAAAAGCCATAAAAGGAGAGGGGAGGGGGGGTGTCATAAAGTACTGGGAAGCCACCAGATAAGGACAGTGTGTGGAAGAGAAAATGCAAACACAGTGATAAGAGGTCCAGCTGGGTAAGGATCACACCTGGTACTACTTTTCAGAGAGAAGAAGAAAAACACACCTTGAGTTTGCAATGTACATTTTTTTTATTGGCTACAACCGTAAAAAAAAAAAAAAAAAAGAACAAAATAAAAACCAGACAGTTCACAGACTGCCTTGCCATGTGCTCTATGATCCTACCCAAAGTGCAAAATCAAACTACCTTGGACACTGGTTATTTCATTGTAAACGAAGCTTGTACGAAAACGTGTGTGCAAATGCACAGGATTAGGGGCTGGTGAGCACAGAACCCAACACAGGGGACTGGGACCAGTGAGAAGCAATACGGATACAAAGATGCATGTGTGCGCTTTCCACTCCCTGTGACAGAAGAGCCTCCCACGTTTGCTCCCCCTTGTACCGCAGAGCTTCAGGGACATAAGGTATTTACTAACTCTCATGGTGGATGCTCAAAGGCTTCACAAATGCAACATGCTTTTTAACAGCCCCCTCTCTAAATATACACTCTCTCCTCTCTGCCTCAGTCACTTGCTGCCCCCTCTCCACCCTCCCCCGTGTAGCACCGTGGAGACAGACTGCAGTGTCTCAGGCATGCCCAGTTCCTGCCTTTGGGAGACTGCTGCTGAACACTCCCTGTGGGTCAGTCACTCCCCCTTCCCCAGCCCCCGGCCAGCTGAGTCAAAGTGACTAGGGCCCCTGCCTCATTTGATCTACAAGTTTACCAGTCTTAGCAGGCTGGGTAAGGAACAGGAGGGGGAAGGGTGCCACTTTAGTGGATGCAGCCTCATCTCTGTACCCAGCCCACCTGAGTTTCAAGTCCATCCTGCTGCTGCTCCTCCTCCTCCTCCTCCCGGCCTGCCCCAACTCAGCAGACAGTGCAGCTGTTGGTCTTGTTCATGGGTGGTCTGAGTGCGTTCTCCTTTGGGAAGGTCTCCCTCCTCCTGCGCAGTGCTGGGCTGAGCCGGCTGGGCAAGTTGACTTGCTGCAGCAGCTCCCTGAAGACTTCCATCACATTCTCGTTTTCCTTGGCCGATGCTTCCAGGAAGCGGTTGTTCCAGTCCAGCTCCACCATGGACAGGGCATCCTCAGTCAGCACCTGCCTCTCTCTGTTGGCCTCCGCCTTGTTGCCCACCACCACGATGGGGGGGAACTTGTCTTCCTTCACCTCCAGGATCTCCTCCCGCAGGCTCTTGATGCTCTCGAAGGACTCTGTGTCATCCACTGCATAGACCAGGGCGAAGGCATCACTGTTCTGGATGGACAGCTTGCGCATGGCTGGGAAGGAGTAACTGCCACTGGTGTCCAGGATCTCTACCTTGATGGTGGCCCCATTCACCTCGTATTCCTTGCTGTGCAGCTCTTCCACTGTCCGCCGGTGCTTGGGCTCAAAAGTGTCCAGCAGGAAGCGGCGGATCAGAGCTGTCTTGCCCACGCCTGCCGCACCCAGGAAGACCAGACGCACGTGGTTCTTCTCCTTCACCGCCAGGGACATGGCTGCACGCTGGAGCTCCGGGGGCTTTGTGGGAGGAAAGTTACAAATCCCAACTTTTGCTGAAGCTTTGGGTGCTTCTGGTCTGTCTGCAACCCAGGGCTGCAGGGCTCCTTCCTCTGCAGATCAGAGCCTGGTGTCTCCCTCACTTTGCGTTGATGAGCTCTGCACACCCCTCTCCAAGTTTGTTGCTGCTCTCAAGTCACCTGGAAACTTCTCTCGGCTGGATCTGGATCACTGCTGTCTCCACACTCACTCAGCTCGGCTCACCATTTATTCACACTCCCCTTCACCATGTGTCATAGGCTTGTCCAATCTCTGCAGTTTGGAGTATAATGGGGGAGGGGGAGAGAAGGATGCTCTGAGCCAATCCGCTGAGATCTGTCCTTGAAAGACATCCCCTGACCTGGAAAGGCTCAGCAATGCTGTGCATCACACTCGGCTCATGCTGCTGCTTGTAGCTCTGGGGAGCTGGCTGCCTTTTAGCAGCTGTCCTTGTGTCCTCCTTGGAGATGGAGACTCACCGAGAGCAACAAATGCTGCTGAGCATGAGTGAGAGTTCTGAGCCCTCAGTGCTCCTCTGTCCTGTTGGGGGGATTGTGTGGGGACAGACCAGGGCTTTATATTAAATTATCTGCTGAGTTTCTATGACTTTTTGCTTTGCGGCTTGTGTGCTACCAGGTGGTTGTGAGTATTGGAAAAAGATAAAAACAGCCTCTACCTGCATCCCTGCCAATTTCTGTTCCCATGCCCCGGAATTGTATCATCAACCTAGAGAAAGCAACTGTAGCTGCTCCTACAGCACCAAATGCCACTCCTCGCCCCACACCTGCAATGCATCCCAGAGCATGATTCTGCCAAACCCTTGATTCCTCACCAGGATCCAGCCAAATGTTGACCCGGTCCAGAGCCCCCACATTCTAATGCCTATCTAGAGAACAGGAGTAGCCCATTCCTCATGCCGCAAAACATTCTGGGCCGTGGTACATGAGTGTGGCAAAAACCCAGATGTGGCACATGGATCCTGCCAGATCCACCTAATTTTTGGTCCTTACCCACCAAAATATACCACATGAGCAGAGAACAAGTGCTGTTCATTCTGGACACTGATCCATCACAGTGCATAACTGTCACAAAACCTGGATCCTGGCAATATTTGGCTCAAACCCCAAATTGTTCACTCCAAATTAGAAAGGATACGTAGCCACTCCTGCTCCACTGGAAAACACTGTACTCTGCTACATCCCAACCCAATTGTACTGGAAAAACACACATTTGGTATCTAGAGCCAATTTTTTAACCCCCAAACTCTGTCTAAATAAACAATTGTACCATTTCCTAGTGCACCTAAAATTTCACATGCTTTGAAACTAGAGCCGCAGCACTTCAAGCCAATGTTTCTGGCCCCTGGATTATGCTGGATACAGCTTGGTTTTTATTTTCTTTTTATTCCACCCCATAAAATTCTACCAGTTAAACAAAGAAGTGCAGCTGTTTTCAAGCTCCTGCAAAAATCCAGACCTTGATGCATCCTTAGTAAATAGCACTATAGCAATCCCATCCCGCACCTGGAACTTCTAGGAGAGTGTGTGAGACCTAGAGGCACACTGCCTTTTTTACACACACTCATGTACATGCACATATTCTCTCTCTCTCCCTTTCAATCTGTCCTTCTACATTTCCATATTGTGCCCATCATTATAGCATCTGACTGCCTTTCCTTCTGTGAATCACAATGTTAACTTACCAGCTCTGGACTTTGCAAGGAACCTAACCCACCCAGCTCATACAGAAGAGAACAGTCACAAAACACTTGCTGTAAAGTTACATACCCAATACTCTTGCTTAGGCTTTGGAAAATGCTATTTAAAGTCTAGACTTTTTTTAGAAAAACTTTGGGTTATGCAGCTTTTAAAAAAATACAAATGGAGAAGATTAAATATATTCCTTTATCATTTCTCCTAGTTGGGTGTAGGACATAGTGCTGGATATCTCGGTCACAAGAAGATCCTGGTAAGAACCTGGTGAGGATGAATAGTAATTGCAATCACTGCACAGTTGTGAATTCACAACCTCTTATTGAAAATATGTGATTTTTATAACAGCACTGTGCACTTGCACAGTGTCTTCCGACCAAGAAGCTCCAGGTTTTATATTTGTTCAGCCTCATGGCACCCAATGAGGTAGGTAAGTATCATGATCCCTCTTTTATGGGTGAAGAAACAGAAACACAGAAAAGTTAGAGGACCCGCTAAAAGTCAAACAAGGAGTCTCTGGCAGAGAAGGGAATAGAACCCAGGTCTTATGATTTCCGTCAGGTCATAAAACCATCTTACCTCTCTGATCTGGGAGGAAATGTGAGCTTGAAGGAGGTGTGAGGAGACAGCTTGGGAAATTATACATGATACATCTGTTCCTGGAGGACTCATCTGAATTCTGGGCATAAGTGAAATGAGCGTGGCAGCCTTCTGGTCCACCTCATAAAATCACAATGCAACTCATTCTAGTTCGATCCATGTGTGTGCATGGGTGTGTGTGTGGTGGGGGGGTCCTTTTGGCATGTGGGAGGAGAAGATGGCAGGTGCAGGAGGAATGAGACAGTAACAATTCTTCCACGTGGCTGGCAATATGCAACAACGGAGTACAACCACTGTGATCTCTGGTATTTTGAACCTTTCTTATAGAATACTGCGGGGAGGGGGGGTGTTAGAGAGCTTCACCCCAGTTAGCAGCATACATCTGCAACTTGTGCAGATTTTTTGAAAAAATGTTTCATGGTATTAAACAAGGAAACATGGTGCATAGGAAAATCTCTCCAGCTCCATTTCACACACACAGAGAGACTGGATCTTCCCGAATGATCTTTCACATTGATTGTCTTCTTTTATTTCCTGCATCAGCGCTGCCATGGTTACTGCAAGCCTGAAAGGTTTTAAATCTCCCTCAAAGCAATGGAGGATTTCAGAGGTAATCTTGTTAAGTGATGAGCAATGAATATTTCCAAAGGCATTTTGTGCTAATATCTTATTCCATCTTGGTTTATGTCCAGCAACAGAACAAAGGCAAAAGATGTGAGTTTGTGCATAAGAAAAAGTAAAAATTGGGGTAGGGAATGCAGAAACTATTCTCCTATTGCAACTTTTTGTAGCCAAAGAGACTTTGTATTTCCTTGTTTTATATTGCTGAGTCCAGTGTTTATAAATGAGGGGCTAACAGAGCTAGCAAGGGCCAGGTATGTTGCAGGTGGACCTCACCTGGCCTCTCTTGGCTCTGTCAATTCACCTTAATTCAATCTGGACCAGTGGCACCCACCCCTTTTCCACTCAGCTGCCTCCTCAATGCATCTTCTGTGACCTTTGTCCTAGCACAGGGTGGAGCAGTTGAGAAGACTGGTCACCAGCCACTCATTACCAGCTGATGTTTGTCAGTGGCTATGTGAAGTGAATTTGGGGCACTCAGGCCTCTGGGTGCAGCAGAGCAATGTACACCTCACAGATGAAGGCTGTTGTTGCCCAGTGGCTAGAAGACTGGATTAGAAAGAGGGACTTGGTTTCTATTCCTAGTTGTACCACTGACCTGTTGTGTGCCCTTGGTCAAATCACTTAACTTCTCTGTGCCGGTTTCCCCTCTCATCTTTAGTCTTGTCTTGCCTTTTAGATGGTCAGCTCCTTGGAGCAGCAGCTGTCTATAACTGTGTGTGTGGCAACACCCAGCACAATGGGCCCCTCAATCTCAATTGAGGCCTCTAGTTGATACTCTGATAAGAGGAGCCTAATTGGTACTAATAATTGTCAGTCTTCATAGAACAGCTAAGACCTAGCTCGATCCTGGATCCTGAGTTCTTCTCTTAATCCTAGAGGAGAAATGGTACCTAGAGGCACAGGCTGAGCCATATTGGCAGGTCAGTGAGTGGGACACTTGCTGGCGTGCTGTGCCTGTTTTGTGGCTAAATGAAGGATTTTATTCCTTATTGATTATAGCCCAGCACCTTTCAGAAGCACTAAGTTCCCATCCAAATTACAAGGGAAAAATAGATGTCACCTGTCCTAAAGCCAACAGTGATACAGATCTCATCCTCACCGCTTACCTAGGGCTGTAGCGATTAATTTTTAAAAGCCTGATGTAACCTGAGGCGATATCTTTTACAGGCCCTGGAGAAGAGCTCTGTGTAAGCTCAAAAGCTTGTCTCTCTCACCAACAGAAGTTGGTCCAAGATATTACCTCACCCACCCTGGTCTCTCTGATGTAACTTGAGGCATTTCTTACTGTAGTTTGATGTAGGTAGTGACCTCAAAAACTCTTCTGGCTCAGTATGTAAAATCACAGCCTGCCCATGAATGGCCTCTGCATGTGAGCCCTCCGGAGAAGTCAGTGAATTTCAGGAGCATTGCCATGCTCTTTTCTTTTTTAATTCCTGTCATTTGTCTTTGAAAAGTCCCTCTGTGGGACACAGACTTGGGTGAGCAAAGGTTCAGAGGATTCAGAAAAGTGTGTGTTTTGGAGCCTATTGGGGTCAGCAGAGCATGGGCTGGGAAAATCTCTCACAGAGTGGCTCTTCCACGAGACCTAGGCTGAGGTTGTCAAAGTCTCCAGAGATCTGGATATCTAAATCCCATTAATCACAGGCCTAGTCTACACCCAGAAGCTGCGCACGTTTAACTGATTGTAAATTAACCAGTGCAACGAATGCTCTTATAGCTGTTTGGTGCAAACTAAACTGCTATAATACAGGTTTAAACTCACTTACTGGCCTGAGCTGGTAAAGGCAGAGGCTACACTTAAGGTGAACAAAACTTTTTGAACCTCCCAAAGTGTTTGGTTTGAGTGTGGAGGAGTGGTTCTGGACGGGGTCGAAGGAAGGGAGGGGCTGAACCAGTTCACCCTCCCTAACAAATGACGCCAAACTAATGGGTCTTATTGGCACTTAGCAAGAAAAGTATTTCTTAAAAAGAAAAAAGTCTACAGGACATGCAGGCATTATGCTGTGTATAGGACTATTTCAGACCTCTCAGCACTGATGTTACTCACCGTTGGTGTGACGGGGGGATACCAGACCCTCTGACATCCCCTGCTAGAGGCCTCATGGCTCTGCCACACCCCACCCCAGAAGAGGGCAGTAGAAAGTATCTTACAAGCCAGAGGCAGATTAGGGGTTTGTGGGGTCTGAGGCCAGAGCAAGCGAGGGCCCCTCCCCACTCCTTCTGCCTGCAGTCTCCACCGGCACCCTCCCACCCGGCACTCTTGTGGGTAGTGGGGTCAGGGTGCAGGGGCTTCCCTGATGCCCTAACCGTGATCCTCGGCAGGAGCGCCAGGTGGGCAGAGAAGGTCGGGGCGTACGGGCCCCATTGGCCCAGTGGCTAATTCGCCACTGCTCCAAGCTGCCTAGCGTGGCTGTGTGAGACATATACTAGGCTGCTGGGCCTTGATTGGCTAAGAACAGCTGCAGAGCCAGCAGGTGTTCAGTTCCTTGCTGGAGCTGGATAAGTGTGGATGGTATGTGACTGGTGATGGAGCTGCAAAACCTCCGACAGGGCAGTGCTGCCAGAAGCTGGGGAAAGTGAGAAGGAGCCCTGAGCTGGTTTCTAGGACTCCATTAGGTCAAGGCTCTGAAGTATGGGTGAAAATAGCACAGGGAAGTGGCTCAGGGGATTGTACCAGTGACACAGTTTATTTACAGGGATGCAGTGGATGGTTGCCATCTATCGGGTCCCTGGGCTGGGATCCGGAGTAGGGGGTGGGCCCGGATTCCCTTTCCTTCCTGCCCCCCTCCAGCCACTGGGAAAGTGGCCTGGACGTTGAAGAACCCCAGAAGGGGAGTTGAACTGTAGTGGCCTAGCTCGAGAGCTGTGGCCAGAAAGGACCTGAGAGAGTGAAGACATTGCCCCCAGGAGGGAGCCCTGGTGCACCTCTGTATTCTGGAGCAGGGTTTCCGAAGGGGTTTCCTTTGTTTTTATTTCACATACAGACTGTGTGTGATTCGGCCAGAGGGCTAAGTCACCGAAGACGCACCACAAACTGAGAGAAGGAGTGCAGGCACACACACAGACACGGGGGGTGCACGCGAGAGGTGAGTGCACCCCATTACACTAAGCCAGAGCTACCCAATGTTATACCCTTTTCATCCTGCCTTGTCTTGTTGCTGCAAAATAGGCTATCTCTGTCCCGTGTCTTTGTAGATCTACCTTCACAGTAAGTGTTGGTCATGCTTTGGAGGAGGGCCCTACCATGGCTAAGGAGTGTTTTGCTGGTTCCCTGTGGACATCTCTCCACAGCTGGGTTTCTGAGGCTTCTGCCTTCTGTAAAAGATTTGGCAGCACAACCACCCACTTCTTCTCTCTGTAGAGCGCTGGACACAGCTCCATTCTGGTGCTTGACAATGGTCCTCTGGCTAGAAGTGGAAGTTTGAATGTGGCCAGCTGGAATCTGAGCCCCTGAGTCGACAGAGTGGAGCAGGTTGGGGCTGGGTCGCTCCACTTCCTGCCGCCTGGTGATTGCAGGACGGACCCGACCCCGCACTCATGGGGTGGCGGGAAGTGGAGTGACCTGGCCCCAGCCCACTCCACTCTGTTCCCTTGGCTCCCAGACTTGGGGGGCAAGGGGGAACCGCCCCCCCCCAGCACTCACCGGCAGAGAGGGCTGGGGCCGGGTCACTCCACTTCCCACTGCCCGGTGAGTGCAGAGCATGCAAGACCCCTGATGCAGCCCCCTGGGATATAGCTCAGGGGAAGGGGTGGAGTGGGGGTGTTGGAGGAGTGGGGGTTTTGGGGACGGGGGGGCGGGGGGGCGGGGGCTTTGGGGAAGGGGTGGAGTGGGGGCAGGGGCAGAGCAGGGGTGAGAAGCGGTGCAGGGGCGGGGCAGCTTTCCTGGCTGGCTCAGCCGCTTGGGGGATTGGGCTGGCTGCTGGAGCAGCATGCAGCTCCGTAGGGTACCAGGAAATTTGGTGGCCCAAATTTCCTGGTGCCTTAGCAGCTGTGTAGTTTGCGTAATGGTAAGGACGGCCCTGGGTTTAGAGTCTCTATTAAAACACAAACTAGTGTGTCACTCGACTCCCAGAAACTGACTTCTCCCAGCTTTAACTTAGCAGAGAAATGAGCACAATGGGCCATTTTTTTTTCAGTGTGCAGCCTTCAATCAGAGCTGTGGGCACTCAGCACTTCAGAAACCCAGGGTCAGTATGACCCATGGGGTTATGGATAGAAGTGTACTCTTTCCCTTCTCTCACTGTTCACCGGATATTGCATGGCACTCAGCTATTGGGCTTTCATCCCACCATTGCTCAGGGATGCCAGTTTTCAGGAAAGCCCTAGATCCAATGAATCATTTGCTATGTATTTGGCCCAAGAGGGAAATACTGCATTGTAGGTTCTGAGGGAGAAAACAGCCTGTCCTACTAGGGAAGTGTGTGCCCTTGTAGAAAGAAACCACCATGGGGCATTCTCTTGTCCTCTGTGAGGCAAGGCACTGCAAGGCACTCTGAGCAATAGCTGAACTTCTGATCCTATGTGGGCTGGAGCAGCCAGAATCCAGTAACTCAGATTAAATAATCCAAGTGCTGTGTGGGAGATGCCTGCACTCCCTGGAATGAGGCATCGGGGAAAATAAAGTACTATCTTTCATAACTAGCATGGGATGGGCAGAGGGGGCGAGCCAAGCATACTCCATGATTTCTAAAGAGCTGAGTCCTGCCTCCTTCACACCGGCGGGACCTCAGCCACACCTGCAGTGCCCCGTTGGAGTCAGTAAGACATCTTGCTTAAGTATAGTGAGCAGGAGATGGCTGCTGGAACTAGGGCTGCTGGGCTGCAGCAGCACCCCCTGGCTTGAAGTGGTTTCCATCATATAGAGGGTTTACAGTTTGTTTCAATGGCTCTCAGCACTATACAAATTGTTCAAGCACTGCTGCCCACACCGTACTGGATTTTTACTGGAAAATAAGTCAGCTGAAGGAGGAGTGTGGAATAGGTTCTGGTGGTTTGATCTGGTGCTTTACTTAAGGGTAGAGCACAGGCAATGGCGCTGAGGAAAAGCTAAATCTCCCCCACAGAATTCCTTGAGGGGGGGCTGGAATCTGAGCAGCAGTATCTGTGCTCTTCCATAGCAGCTCCCCAGTCCCATAGGCCTGTGAGCTGTTCTTGACTGGAAACGGAAACAAATGATTGCTCCTGGCTCGGAACGGCTGCAAAGGGCCATAAAGGCCTCAGGAGGGCTAAGACCCTCTTTTGTTTCACCATTTGCTTCATGCAGGCATGGGAGTCTCTCCAGGCTGACTGGAATGTTGGGATAAGGTTGAGTGTTTTGGAGGGAAAATAGCTGCTGTTTGACGTGGGGGAGGGGGATAGTGAGAGTGCATGCAGGGGGAAGGCGAGGTGAAGGAAAGATTAAAAATGAGTATAAAGTATCCCTGAGTCGGAGCTAGGCGGGAGGGGATAATCAGTTGTGGAGGGCTGGGATCAAAATGCAGAATCCCTTAGTCAAATCTTTGAAAGGAAAAAAAGATGGAAGCAGGATTGGACTTGGAAGGAAATTACTAAATATATTTTTTTAAATTAATCAAAATGAAGGGACCTGAGGAGAAATGCGCCACCAAACACCACCCCCCTTTATTTTAAGGAAAAAAAAGAGTGTAAATAGAAAACCCAACGCCAAGGGTGAGCAATGTAGAAATTAACTCCTCTTATGAGAGAAGAAGAGCTATTTGGGCATAAATGGATGACAGAAATGTCTGTGAACTCAGAGCAGTTACGGGGAGGCAGTGCAATCTTGTGCTATCGTTACTGGCTAGGAGTCAGGTGCTCTGGACTATGCCACATGCTGTGTAACTTTAGGCAAGTCTCTTTGCCTTTTTGTGCCCTTGTTTCCCCACCTACTCTGTGTCTGTCTTCTCTGTGTAGACTGTAAGCTCTCTGTGGCAGGGACTGTCTCTCAGGAGGTGTCTGTACAGTGCAGTGAGGCCCTGATCCCAGTTGGATCTCCTAGGCACGACTGTAATAATTTGTTGCACCCATATGCTCTTTATTGCTGTTTAGTGAATTGCAAGAAGGGAAGGAACAGTGGTGAGAAGGAAAAGGTGCATGAGCTGAAAGAACAAGAGGGCAAGACAGTAACAGTAAGTTAATTCTTTGTGTAAACTGTCTTAGAAAACTGGCTGCAAAAATGTTATAAACATTAAGCTTAAATGTTCAGAGAGACTGAGCCCCCACAGCTGCCAGGGGACTCAACTCAAGTTGCGGATGCTCTTCACTTCTGACAAACTCAATGTTGCTTCCCCTGAGATGACTTAAATGGGTTGTGGCTGCTGAAAAGGAGAGTGAATCCTCCATTGCATTGGTGCTGTCACAGGAGCTGCAGCACAAGCAAATTAATTTAATCAGCTCCTTTTTAAGCAGCCTTCTGCTTGACATTTGCTTTCTACAGTAGGGCTGCATCACTTTCACTCCATTTGATTGCAGGATTCAGAAAATGTGATGTTCTGCTATGAAATGACTCTGTTGTTTTGAAGTTCAGTGTGATAAGATTGTCTTTACATCTAGAAAGCAGCAGAGTGACTGGAATGTTCCTAGAACTGCATTGCCAAGAACTGACATGTTTGTGGAAGATAATGCATGGGCCACCTGTAATTGTTTCTAATAAGGGAACACTGGGAGATGAAGAAGTGGAATATAGCTGCCCTTAAGATACCTTTTCTATAGTTTGTAAACCAGCCTATGGAATTATTATGTTTTCAGTGTTGTTGTAGCTGTGTTGATCCTAGAATATTAAAGAGACAAGGAGGGTGAGGTAATATCTTTTATTGGACCAACTTCTATTGGTGAGACAAGCTTTTCACTTACACAGAGCTCTTCTTCAGGTCAGGAATTATATGACAGGAATTTAGTTCATCATATTGTAGAGGTTTGGTTTAAACTTCCTACACAAAGGCTTTAATTTTCTACCATTTGACAGGACTCTTCCATTAACATGGATCCTAAAAAAAAAAAGTCTTATGTTCACTATGTTCAAAATGATCATGAGATTAAAAGTCTGAGTTACTGTCTTAGAATTTCTCACTAGCTAGGGGTGCATCTGCAGGCAGACACAAAATTCCGGGCCGAGAGTTGAGACTAATGTTAGTGAATCAAATATATCATTGAAGTCTGTGCCAATAGGTGAAGGACTCCCTCGGTGTGTTGCTCCTTAGACTGTACAATTCACGGCAGGAGGAGTCTATAGTCAATGCTGCATCTGAATACCCTTATTTGAGCCCAAGTGGACATAAAATTAATCAACTTTCATGCTTCAGGGTGGAAGCTGATCACTACCCTGATCAGGAATTATATTTTCCTTCCTTGGACAGCAACAGTATTATTCAACTGGTCAGATGCATTAAGAGTATTTTTGCCATCTGCTGAAGCATCAGGTGTTGGCCAGTACCAGAAGCAGAATACTGGATTTGGTGGCTCAGTAGTCTGAGCCGGTCTGGCAAATACTACAATAGAGCTGTTTATTTTAGTACAAAAGAGTCTGGCCATATATTCGCATTAAAATGCTCTTCCTAGCCAGGATCTCCTAGGGAGCAATGGTGCTTGACTGTTGCTAAAAAATAATAATCACTGTAAGTTGGTGTTCAGCTATAGCAACAACTATTATATAGTGCTACACTGTGTTTCTATGAGTAAGGAGAAGGCTCTGGATTGGATTCCCATGCCCACCCGGGTCTTGATCCAATGTCTCCTTATACTGACTTCTATGGGCTTTGGATCAGGCCTCTAGGATAGAACAATACAACCACAACAGGTAGGGTGAATCTGAACTGGATTTATTGTCTCACGTGGAATGGAACGCTAGATACAAATTGCTGAGAGGAGAGGAACTCACAGATGGAATGAGATCTGAGGAATTGCTAAACTCCATCCCTGAGATCCCACTGCTTTATGCATCATGCAAAAAAAAAGATAAACAAATGCAGAGAATCAGCAGCCCTTGGAGTGGTACGAACAGTCCATTTAAATAGAACTTGTCACCTATCCTGCTTTTGTCCCCATGTTCCATTCCTGACAGTGCTTTACTTCATGACAAGCATGAAGGGTGGATAAACCTCGGTGTGTATTGAGCAGAACAGGGCTAAGTAAGACTTCCCTTGGCAGAAAAATGTTCACAGGTGCTTTCCATCACAGCAAGGATTACAGGGAACATGACTGGGCCCAGCTGGAACAACTTACTCCATCAAGTGGATTGAGGGTTGTGAGACATTTGTTCTCTAGTTTTGGATGGAACTAAGAACAAGCCCTGGTGTGAGACAGAGAAAGCTGCTGGCTTTGGGCAGAACCCTTTCCTTTGTGCTTAGGAGCAGTCGCCTGAGCTCAACTGTGGGATTTGTTTCTTCAGCATTTGGCTCTTCTCACTTCATCTGCCATGGTAGGTCTTAAGCTTTACACGTAGAGCTTTAGCCGTCACTCAAGTGAGAGGGGTTGTCCCAGATCTTCCTGCTATTCAGATTGTTAACCGTGTGCAGTGCTTTGCATGGTTCCTGTCTGGAAGATTGTTGCGTTTTAGACAATAAGCAGACAAAGGTAGGGAAGTGACATCAAAACATGTACATTGCATTACGTAGGACTGGCACGTCTCTCTTCTGGTTCTAGGTGTTTTCAGTTTGATGTGAAGTGGGTATAAAAGTATAATGATGTGTGTATAATTACACATGTCCGACTCTCACCCCCAGGAATGATTTTCCTTTACGGTCAGCTTCCAAAATAGAGCTTATAGCCAGCGGCGGCTCCAGGCACCAGCGCTCCAAGTGCGTGCCTGGGGTGGCGAGCCGCGGGGGAGCACCCTGCCGGACCCTACAAGGGCAGCAATCAGGCAGCCTTCGGCGGCATGCTTGCGGGAGGTCCCCGGTCCTGTGGATTCGGCGGCAATTCGGCAGCGGGTACGCCGAAGCCGCGGGACCGGGGACCTCCCACAGGCAAGCCACCGAAGGCAGCCTGCCTGCCGTACTTGAGGCGGCAAAAAAGCTAGAGCCGCCCCTGCTTATAGCTCTTCTCTGCTATGCAAACCTGGGCTGTATGTGCCATATTCATGACACCCAGTGCTGTTGCTCTCCATAGTAAATCATAGTGAGCATGGACAAAAAGTCCCATAGTAAAAAGAACTCAATAGGACTGCTCTTGTGTGTATAGTCAGGCACATATGTAAGATATAGGTACTATAGCAAATGAATAACAAACCCATAGGATGTCTCATTCATTGTCTGTCCATCTCTGGTAAATTTTTGTAGTTCAGTCAAAAAGCAATAAAATTTCTCTGGCATGACTTCATCTTTATAACTCTGTGCTGCTTGCAGCTCTATTACCCTCTAAGTTACATGTCTCTCCTCCCCTTTATATTTTCTCTATTTTGTTATGTATAAAAAGTTGCCAGTGCTTCAGTTAGGTCCCTTCTTATGGCCTTGGAATGTATATCTCCTGGCCGGACAACTTACTTATGTCGAAATTTCTTCCTAATTATACAACCCCCTCTCCTTTGTATTACTGCAGACACGCAATACAAATATAAAATCAACTAGGCAGCTATCATTGAACTCTTCACATCTGAAAAGTTATATTCTGCCAATATTGTACCCACCAAATATCTGAGCGATGAACTTGTTGGGAAAAAAGCAGAGAGAGGAGTTAGATCCCTATAGTCCATGGTTTATGGCAGAGGATGGCGATTTCCTGGTGCATTACCAGCCACCACTACAAAGCACTTGTCGTGTTGCTATGTCCATGTGGAAATGTCATGCAGTGGTGCAGCAAACCTGAAGGAAAGTCAAACCTTATTTAGTCGTATCAAGTAAAGATCACCAGCCCCCCCCCCCCCCCGCTTATTAATGGGCCTGCTTTCATGCTGGCATTTCTTCTTGCTGAGATTTATCTCTGAAAGCTATTGTTGTTCTCCTCAGCCCTCGCTACGACTGAAGTGTTGCAAGAAAGCAGGTGAATTTGGACCTTGTAAACCTATCTAGCCCTTACCTCAATTTCCGGCCAGATACCTAATAAATAAACAAAACTCATCTGATAACATTGTTTGATCAGCTCCAAAGCTCACCTGGCCACAGGGGGTTGGGTACAGTATGTGCTAGATGATTGTGGGTAATAAAATCTAGTCTCCCTGTGAGCAAATGTCTCCTTTAGAACTACAGGGATTTAGCACAGCTGTTAAAAGGCTCAGAGGGTTTTCTGTAGCAGTGGTTCTTAACCAGGTGTACACAAACCCCTGGGGGTATGCAGAGATCTTCTGGGGGTACATCAACTTATCTAGATATTTGCCTAGTTTTACAACAAGCAACATAAAAAGCACTAGCGAAGTCAGTACAAACTAAAATTCCATACAGGCAATGACTTGTTTATATTGCTCTATATACTATACACTGAAATGTAAGTACAATGTTTTTATTCCAATCAATTTATTTTATAATTATATGGTAAAAATGAGAAAGTAAGCAATTTTTCAGTAATAATGTGCTGAGACACATGTATTTTATGTCTGATTTTTGTAATAATAAAATAATAATAGGAGATATACCAATCTCCTAGAACTGGAAGGGACCTCAAAAGGTCATTGAGTCCAACCCCCTGCCTTCACTAGCAAGACCAAGTACTAATTTTTGCCCCAGATCCCTAAGTGGCCCCCTCAAGGATTAAACTCTCAACCCTGTGTTTAGCAGGCCAATGCTCAAACCACTGAGCTATCTCTCCCCCTTGTAAGTAAGTGAGTAGTTTTTAAGTGAGGTGAAACTTAGGGTACACAAGACAAATCAGACTCCTGAAAGGGGTACAGTAGTCTGGAAAAGTTGAGAACCACTGTTCTATAGCGTGTCTTATCTCGCTCTGTCCAGGTTGTTAGCAGGAGCTAAAGGCGTCCATCCATTCTGGCCACAGTCCCAGCTTTTCCCTAGCTGCTGCTGTGTAATATGCTATCTGACAGGCTTCTCTATTTATTAGTGAATAAATATCTGTGTTCCCTTGCATTCAAACACTTCTCAGTGTAAGGCAGTAGGCTCAATATTTCCATGCTTGTGCTACCAGCTTGTGAGAGTTTCAGTGGGTTTAGGTGATGTGGCACTTTTTTAATTTGTATTGGGTTAGCACCTAGACCATTGTGCTGGGTGCTGTACAGACACATAACAAGACAGTCCCTGCACCAAAGAGCTTGTAATCTAAATATAAAAAAAACATGGCAAATTGATAGGTGAGGAGAAGCATAAGGTAAAGTGTTGACTTGTGATGTTTCTTAAAACCTCCTAGAGCAGTGGCTCTTAAACTTTTTTACTGAGGACTCCTTTCACATAGCAAGTCTCTGAGTGCGACCCCCCCTTATAAATTAAAAACACGTTTTTATATATTTAACACCATTATAAATGCTGGAGGCAAAGTGGGGTTTGCAGTGGAGGTTGACAACTTGCGACCCCCCATGTAATAACCTAGTGACCCCCAGTTTGAGAACCCCTGTCTGAGAGTCATGTGATTATGTGAAAATCTCAGCTTTCATTTTAAAAAAACCAATCTCAAAAGCCTGAAGAATGTCCACTTTTTTAAATTCATTATTTTGGGGGGCTTGACTCATGATTTTAGGAGACTGGGGGTAGCTTGTACCAGGAAATAGGTTCATCCTTTTTGCAGGGCAGGAATGGTGCAGGGAGTAAAGAAAATGTTTTGAAATTGCCTCATTTACACATCACCTTCACAGGCTGCAGGGACAGGAAAACACAAGATAATCATGGAACTATGTAGCCATTAGCAACTCCATAATCAGACTGGGTTTGGGTTTTCCACTTAAAGCTTGTATTGAACAGCTTTGCTTCCTTCCTGTTCTCTGTTCCAATGCTGAATTCACCCTCCATCCCCAGCCAACCACTTTTCTTATAGGGAACTATCGCTCTGTTAGCTGCCCCAGTGTTTCAAGTCAAGCAGAACCTCTTTAGACAAAAGCATATGGCTTCCAATTAGAGCCGATCAACTTTTGGGGCCCATAAAGCCAGTAGCCAGTCACCTGATCTGGTATTTCAAGGTACATTAAGCAGCACATTTCCTCCATGCTGCTCAATGGTGTTCCAGGCAGGCAACTGCATTAGCAAAATTAAACCTCATGCAAGTGAAGCAGCAGCGTGACTAATAGAAATGACAACAAGTGTGTAATGGGGGGGGGGACTGCGAAGCTGTGAACTTAAGGTTTATTCCTCTCCCACCCACCCCCGCCAAATAAACCTAGTAGCTGGTGGGGCTTTGACATGCTCCCACACCTCCTTCATCGTATTATTGTTACTGTAGCACTTAGAGAATCCAATCAAGATTCAGGATCCTCCCATTGTCCTAGGTGCTGTACAAACCCTTAGTGTGAGACAGTGCCTGCCCTGAAGAGCTTGTAGTCTAAATAAATGTGTCTGGGGAGAGGAGAGGAGTCAGGCACATGGCGAGGAAGCAAGTTGCCCCAGGTGACACAGTGGCAGAGCTGGGAATAGAATCCAGGTATTCTGAGTCCCAGTCCAGGGCTCTAGCCACTAGATTATGCTGGCAGAGTTAAGCGCCAACCTTCAACTTCAGACATTTGTAATTGCAAACTCTGGGCAGGTTTGTGAATCAGGGTCAGTTAAAGGCCCTTCATGTAAAATGTAGGGTTTCAACACACAGCCTGACATTGAAACGATCTGAGATGGTGTGCTGAATGTTGGGTTCATTTGAACCCAGAGCAAACTCCTGGCTGGCTGGGCTGCAAATACTTGCAGATGAAAACTGAAGGAAACATTTGCATGGACCCGTTGGGGTGAAACCACAGAGTCCAGCGCTGCTCTGCTTTAAACTGCTGTGCTGAAGGAGCCTTCCTAATCCACTTTTCCATCTCCACTGAGGGATAGCTCAGTGGTTTGAGCATTGGCCTACTAAACCCAGGGTTGTGAGTTCACTCCTTGAGGGGGCCACTTAGGGATCTGGGGCAAAAATCACTTCATGCACTGGTTTTGAATGCAGAGTCTTGCATATGCATTGGTCTGCACTTAGCACAGATGTGAAGGATGATGTGCTTCCACTTAGTGGCTGGAACAGATAACTTGAGGTTTGCTAATTCCACTCTGCTGCTGCACTGAATTATCACAAGAAGTAGTACCAGATGCTGGAGCCTCACTGTCAGATTTGTGTCCGTTTATTCCTTTGCATAGAGACTGTCCGGTTTGGCCAATCTACATGGCAGAGGGGCATTGCTGGCACATGATGGCATACATCACATTGGTAGGTGTGCAGGTGAACGAGCCCCAGATGGTGTGACTGATGAGGTTAGGTCCTATGATGGTGTCCCTTGAATAGATATGTGGACAGAGTTGGCACTGCGGTTTGTAGTAGGGTTTGGTTCCTGTGTTGGTGTTTTTGTTGTGTGGTGTGTAGTTGCTGGTGCATATTTGCTTCACGTTGGGGGGGGGGCTGTCTGTAAGTGAGGACTGGCCTGTCTCCCAAGGTCTGTGAGAGTGATGGATTGTCCTTCAGGATAGGTTGTAGATCCCTGGCGGCTCCGGTCAGCAAAGCTGACCGGGCCATTAAAAGTCCAGTCAGCAGTTTAGTCGGCCCAAGGAAGGCTCCCTGCCTGCTCTGGTTCTGCACAGCTCCCTGGAAGCATCTGGCAGTCCAGGCCCTAGGAACAGAAGCAATCAGGGAAGATCCGCGTTGCTGGCTCTGCAGCTCCCATTAGCTGGGAACCGTGGCCAGTGGGAGGTGCGGAGGTGGTGCCTCTGTGCACAGGCAGTATGCACCACGCAGAGTCGTGTGGCAGCGCCTCTGCCTAGGGACCGGACATGTCGGCCGCTTCCAGGAGCAGCGCAGAGCCAGGGCAGGCAGGGAGCCTGCCTTAGCTCTGCTGCGCCACCAACAGGGAGCAACCTGAGGTAAGCGCTGTCCAGCTGGAGCCTGCACCCTGAACCCCCTGCTCCAGGTAGGAACCTCCTCCTGCACCCAAACACCGTCCCAGACCCCACACCTGCACCCCAACCCTCTGCCCCAAGTCAGAACCTCCTCCCTCACCCAAACTCCCTCCCACAGCCCGCACCCCTACCCCAGCCCTGAGCATGCTCCCACACTCCAAACCTCTCATCCCTGGCCCCACCCCAGAGCCTACACCCCCAGCTGGAGCCTGCACCCCATCCTGCACCTCAACCTCCTGCTCCAGCCCTGAGCCTGCTCCCACACTCCAACTCCCTCATCCCTGGCCCGACTCCAGAGCCTGGCCTGCACCCCGTCCTGCACCTCAACCTCCTGCTCCAGTCCTGAGCCTACCCCCTTGGCTCCAGCCTAGAACCCCCTCCTGCACCCCAAACCCCTCATCCCCAGCCCCACCCCAGAGCCCTCACCCCATCCTGCACCCCTGCTCCAGTCTGCAGCCCCCTCCCACACCCTGAACTCCTCATTTCTGGCCTCACCTAGGACCCTGCATCCCCAGCCAGAGCTCTCACCTCAACCCCCTGCCCCAGCCCGGTGAAAGTGAATGAGGGTGGGGGAGAGTGAGCGCTGGAGGGCAGCGAGCTGGAGCCTCAGAGAAGGTGTGGGCCCTCAGGGGAAGGGGCGAGGCAAGGGTGTTCTGTGTAGTGCAATTAGAAAGTTGGAAACCCTACAACTACTCCTTTCCCATATGATGATGCTCTCTGGCATGGAGTCATCTGAAATCGACAGCCACAAAAGCCAAATTTCTCTCTCGATTTAAGTCAGTGGCTCGATGGAGTTGCAGTTGTAATCTTCATGAGCATGCACAACTGCTTGAGTTCATTAATATACATCCCACAGCACTGCCTGTGCTCCAGTCCCTGTGTCCTTGAGCTGCGAAATGAACACCTGCATAATGTGCCATAACACAGCTTTAATGTAATTACAAAGCCTTCTTATCCTGTTATTGGAGGATCTGATCCCTCAGTTGCCTTTGACTTTAGGCACCATTTTTGCAATCTGTGTAATCTTTTACACCTGTCAAATAGGGCAAGCAGGGGTGTGGGCAGGAGTCTGTTTGTTTTCATGCTCTTAATGGTGAGTTGAAGGTAGTGATGGACTCCCAATATTTTTAAAAAGGGGCTCCCACAAAAACTCTTTATCATTCCCTTCGTAACCTGTTATCGGAAAGCCTTCCTTCTAGCACAATAGCTACCTTTGGCAACTAGCCCCTCCCTTTAAAGTTAATACTTTTGTGCAATGCTCTTACGCAGACACATGTGCATCCTCACTGTATTGTCCTGTCCTCTATAATGCTAGGGCAAATAATGTCAGTTTGGAGTGCCTCAAATTTTGGGTACCTAACTAGAGCCATTGAGGGTTTAATATTTTTTCCCCCAGTCATGCTTAACAGTCTCGACTCCAGCTGAAGTCATGGGGAGCTCTGCACCTCTGAAAATTAAGCCCAACGCATCGTAAGTTACACACCAAAAACTGAGGTCACCCTTGAAAATTTGACCTATTGGGTGTCTTCTGACTGGCAGACAGAATCATTCTGTTCTATTTAGATTCGAATTCTATGCCCATCACCCTGGTACCTGGACACCTTCCAGAGAGAGATTCTTGCTCAGTGCTGACTCCAGATCTCAATGTGAATAGAAACTTGCCTCACAGTTGGATAGAAAGGTAACCTCCACTTTGGTCCTCTATCCTTTTGCAATGCTTATCCTCAACCCAGCTGCTTGAGTTTGCAGCAGCAGCTCCTGACCTTGGCTTATATTGCTTATTAACGTAGCTAAATTGGGGGATAATTCTTAAAGGTAAAAGCAGCCAGGCCCTGCTGCATCATCCTAAGCACTATTGACAGCCCCAGCTGGACAGCTGCTGTCTCTGCTTTACAGACTATGCTGGGGGTGTAGCACAACTGCAGGGGTCTCGCAGATCTGTCAGGACATCTCATTTTTAAAACATCTTTTCTGTCCATGAATATTAGCAGCACACTCTCGCTCTCAAGCTGCAGTTCGGTCCCTAGGTTATGGTTCTGTCTGAGCTCTTGTATATGTCCAGACCTGTGTTGTCTGCTCCATTTCTGGCTTCCATCCAGCATTTGATCCCCCTTTGTTGTTGTTGTTGTTGCTCCGGTTGCATTTTGCTTTGAAAGAAGCAAAATGCTGCTCGTGTACAAGAGAAGAGTGGAATCCACCAGCAGCCACTAGGAGGGGGGTGTCTGGGGGAGAAAGAGGAGAAGGTGACTGGACAGTATGTTTGGGAGAGAAGAGAGTCTGGGGAGAAGGGAACTATCTAGCAGGGGGAGAGGAGGAGAAGTGGTCCAGGAAGAATGAGTACAGGCAGTAGGGTCAGGGGAACAGAGGGTCCCCTTATGTGAACAGACATAATATATTAATCCAGAGGTTCTCAAACTGTGGTCCATGGACCACCAGTGGTCCACGAGCTCCATTCAGGTGGTCCGCGGATAGTGTGCGCATGGGCGGCCGCACACAAGAGAATGAAGGGCCATCCACCTAATTAGTGGGTTCCACGTAAGCCATGGCTGCATCTGCCAAGCCAGTGTGATCATGAATGGGAGAGGGGGTTGTGAATAAGGGAGGCATGCCTGGGAGGATCTCTCTGTGGAGATGCAGTCCATGCCATGGAAAAATTGAGACCCCCTGCATTAGGATAACTTGCTCTCCCTCGGGCCAGATGCTCTTCTAGGCCCCAATCTATCTCCCATTGGAGCTGACAAGAGAGGTTTTCCATTGACTCCAATGGGAGTTGGATCAGACCCTTGGGAAACAGTCTGAGCTGTGTTCAAGCAGGAAGTCAGTGGCTCTGCCCACTACACAATTACTCTCATTTGGGAGTGAAGAGGGAGAAGGAAAGGATGGTTAATGGAACAAAGGAACAATGGGAAGGAGGAGAGAGACTGCGAACAAAACAGGAGATGCAGATGGAGAAAGTAGCGGAATGATGAAAGCTAGAAGATGGGCAGGGGGAGGAGAAACCCTCTGCAGACACATTCATGTGCCAGTGCACATCTGAGTCTGAGGGAGGTACTGAAGGTGGCAGTGAAAACTGTCCCCTCTGCTATCCCTCCTTGCACAGAGATCGAGCAATTGCAGACAGCAGCCGTGGGCCTTGTTGTCTCATCGCATCAGATTTGTTTCCATGTGCATGAACAAAACTCTTTAGTCTCCATCTTAGTTTTAAAGATTGGGGACAATGTGCAGTTTATTTTGCTAAGTTTCCTTCAGCATCTGCTTGAAACATAAATGACTCATCAGTTGTAAGATACCACATGCACCTGCTTAAGATCTTCATTGACTTACACCCCAAGCCAGCCCATGTGTATGCCAGCTCAGAACTGTCTCTGAACACTCTCAGGTGAGGTCTGTCAGTATCTTAGCAAGGATGATGGTTCTGCTTTGCCACACTTTTTCTGTGATGAGGATGGGCACCTCTCTCTACTTCAGTAGAAACTAAACAAATGCAAAGCTGGAGACTGCAGGTCACTTGAGCTGCTCTATAGTCATCTCTCAAAGCAGCAATTTGTTCTGCATTTGGATGTAAACCCTCCTTTATGATAGTTCTAACATTACCTTGGGGCCCAATGAGTTTGCTCTTGTAAATTTCAACACTGATGTGGTTGTAGATGTTGGGCCATTGAAAATGTACATACAGGCCTTTGCACCTACCAAGTGCACATGCTCAAGCAAAGTTCCCCTTGAAAACTTACCCCTCAATGCCCTATGCGGCACTAATTACTAACGACAATTGGTGTAAGTGCATCCCACTTTCACCAATGAAGTCAATAATGCAGATGACAGTTATGCTGACACAGATGACTAAATTTATGGCCATTAACAAATTCAGCAAATTTATTTCCATTATTCCCCTAAAGCAAAGGCCTCACAATTCATTTGCAATTGATTTCCATAAAAATCGCCTACAAACTAACCTAGTTTCACAATAACACAATTTTTTCAGGTTGGAAGATCACAAAGAAAACATGTTAAACCCAAGGCTGCAGCAGAAAAATAAAGTTCCAGAAAAACAAACCTTTAGGCAACTTTGTAACTATCAATTTATTTCAGAACTTCAAAGGGCTAAGACATAACACAGCATGTTTCTCCATCTGGTAGGTAACATCACAAAAATGCAGACCAATTTGTCTCTAACTTCCCTGGCCTGAAGGCATCTCTGAGCTGAGAGATGAGGCAGGAAAACTACTGTGTGTCAGAAAAATTATGAATAAGAGTAACTCTTAAAGAGCATTCTCCTGCAGGGCATAGGGAGGCAGATCTTGATGTTCTGCTACTGAGTGAAACTAAGCTAGGTTGATCAGATGTCCCAATATTATCGGGATTATCCAGATATTAGGGGCTTTGTCTTATATAGGATTCTATTACCCCCACGCCCCCCGTCCTGATTTTTCACCCTAAAGTAAGCTGAAAGGAGCACTGTGTGTAACCTGAAAGCTATTTAAAGGAGTGATATTGAGTGGTTGAAGATGCATAGCTTTTCTTCTCTTTCTGTTCCTCCAAAAGAATCCAATGTCTCAACTCTGCCATGTCCAGAAGTTATTACATCTAACAACTGATTGTAAGCGGGTCTCAGTCTAGTTCCTGGAAAAGACACATCCACCAAATCACAACCGCGATTGCACTTGTCAATTGCTACAGTGAGGACAAGAACTTAATGGATGCTGATTCTGAATTTCCTGGATTGAGAGACATTGGCATGACATTGTTGGGGAAGCTTGCTCTACTACAGCCTATTGCTGAATCTGTTCTGTGACTACACAAATGACTCTTGTCTCCAGAACATTGAACCTGGCACCTTTCACTGGGACTAAATTAACTTCAAAGGAGTTTCCGTAGAAATGGTGCCATTTTATGAGAACTGTAAAGAAAAGGCAAGAGTAGTGCAAATGGCTGGCATTAGTGCTTTTGGAGAAACTAATACTTAGGGTGTCTACTTTCGGCATCTATTAAAATAGTGAGGCAGAGCCATGGATTTCTGCCTCCATTCTTCAGTCCCGTCTGTAGGTCATCAACTTAGCAAAGTAGGCTTTCAGAGGTCAGGGGAAGAGAGAGTGTGGTTTTGCTCTGAGTAAGTAAACTTCCTTATGTTTGTGCTTGGGTGGACATCAAATATAATGAGCTGGAAATCTTCCACCATATCACTAATGTTGTGAGGGATGTGTGGTGTGTGAGTCGAGCTGTCCTGCAGTGAATCAAGAGCATGATCACCAGCCTCAGGGCAGACTGGTGAGAAGCAGGGCACAGATCCAAAATGAGCTGTAAGTTCTATCCTTAGGACTTGTCCATACTTAAAATCCTGCAGCTGCCCTACTGTAGTGCTTCGGTGAAGATATTACCTATGCTGACGGGAGAGCTTCTCCCATTTCAAGCCATTTATCCATTTCTAAGGGCATGTTTACTTACAACCACCACAGCAATTACGGCGGTTGTTCATATCCATACTACCCTCCCTCTGTCAGCGGTATGCATCCTCACCAGGAGCGCTTTCACTGACTTAAGAAGGGCAGTGTGGGGGCTGAAAGCCCAGGCTCTCAGCTCCATATGCAGCTCCCCACCAAGATCCCAGTGCCACTCTCTCAGCTCCCTGGCGTAGCGAGGCTCCCGGCTGCAAGCTCCGTGCCTGGAGTCCAGGGGGCTCCCCATTCCCAGCCAGGCTGTGGCCTGAGCTCCCGGTGGGGAACCCAGCGGCTGCACTGAGGCTCCTGGCTCCCTGCTGGGAGCCCGGCGGCTGCAGCAGGGAGCTGAAAGCCCAGGGAACAGCCGGGCTCCCCATGGGGAGCCGGGAGCCTCTGGGCAGAAGCTGGGCTCCCTGTGTGGAGTCTCCAGGCATTAGCTTGGCTGGCAGCAGGGAGCCAGCTGGGCACAGCCTGGCTGGAAGCAGGAAGTCTGGGGCACCCGGACACTAACTGGTAGAGCCCTGCATGGATACAAAATTTATATCTGCGGATATCTGTGGAGCTGCAGGTTTCTAGCGACAATGAGCAAGACCAGCAGGGCCATGGCCAGCGACCAGGCCAGGAACCGCAGCGACAAAAGCAGCAGCATGTTGGGTCACTGGAACCAACGCCCAGCCTGAGCAGCTCCTCTGATGTGGCTGTACTGGCCCCAGTCCTGCCTGCTGGGGCTGGCACCAGGCTCACCGGCAGCTTTTCCTGTGTATGCAAACATCCTGTATGCTCCCAGGCAGGAGTCCTGTCCACGCAAACACAGATTGCTTTGAGCATTTGCTATTTGTAGGGTGCTAGTGGTCACCTGGTGCCAATTTCTGTTCCCTAGTTAGATAACTGAGATTTACCAACAGGAATAATGTGCTTTGGGTACAAGTTTGTAAAGATGCCAGCCGCCATCCTGATAACCAACGGGCTGAGCGCGAGTATTCCGACAAATCGAAACTAAGCACTGTGCATTTGTGAATATAGTCACAAATTCATCCTGTCAAGTACATGACCCGCTCTGACCACAAATACAACAGCCTCTCTCAGTCCAAGGCACAGACGGTCCCCACTCATCCATCCCTTCTGGAAGATAGGTCACTGCTACTGATGGCCTCCATAGAAATCCCCGAGTCTGGGCCAGGGAAGGGAGAGAGGGAGGGCAAATAACTCCCCAAAGATTATTGGGATGATGCTGCATCTGGCATAGCATCACACTGATATTTTTTTTCCTCACCTACTTTATGCTTCCCTCACAGTGAAGTCCTCCGTAACATTCAGTGGAGCTGTATAGTCTTCTCAGTGCTGCCAGAGGCTGAGCTGGCCAGTACCCATCACTGAACTCCTGCTCGCAATGTGCTGTTTCAAAGAGACTTCCCTGCTCTGGCCTGCACACTTCAACTAGGTCAGCGAAGCCCCCCACTTCACCCATGTGTCCTCCCCCAAGCTCTGCCTCCTTGGCCTTGAGTGGGGAATGGCCTACCTGCCCTTACACTGATACAAATCCTCAACAAGACCTTGGAAAGGATGAACATCCTTCCCCACCCCACGCCAATCACTGTCCTAGAGAAAAATCAGTTACCCTAACCTTTATCTGGGCTTCTATAGTGCCTTTCATCCTAGGATCTCAGAGCTCCTTAGAAAGGTGTGTGAGTGTCATTATCCCCGCTTTGCAGATGGGGAAACTGACACAAAGAGGGAAGTAACTCAGGGGAAGGTCCCTAAAAGTGTGTGGGGGGGCAGCCGTACCCAAACTGTGACCCTGTCCTCGCACCACCCCTTTCCCCAAGGCCACACTCCTGTGCTGCTTCTTCCCTCAAGTCCCCGCCCCCTGCTTGCTCTCTCTGCCCCTCCCCCATCACTCACCCTTACAGCCTGTAAAAAGTGGGAGGGGACCATGGCCGTCCCCATTTCAGGGGCCCAGAAGTGACTTGCCCAAGGCCATGTGGCAGCTCAGTGGCAGAGCCAGGAATACAGCCCAGGTCATCTTGGCTCCCAGTATGCTGCTCTGACTACTAAACCAGGCTTCCTCCTTGGAGACCCCTAGAGGAGACAGTAAGTTCAGTGGATAGAGCAGACCCAGTCTAGTGCCCTAACAATGGATCCTAACTTGGGTTAAGAGCATTTGTTGCTCTCAAAAGACACAGTTAAGGGGGCATACACTGAAACTGGCTTGCCATTAGATTAGGCCACTGGTCCCTGAGGCACTCTTTCCCTTGCCTTCTAAGAGTGCCCATGAAGTTGCTTTCTGCTGTCATTGAAAGGGTAAATTCCCTTTAACTGTAAATGCTAATGCTCCCTCATGGAGAGTAAATGACAGTATCCAAGTTTAACCTTTCCTTCTGAAAACAGATATGTGTGTGCACAGCACTGATGCGGCCCTGGTTCATAGCATATAGCTATGCCCTTGCATTAACTCAAATTCATATCTCTTCCTCTCTCTGATATAGTCACTGTGATGCCTTGTCTTGCGCATCACAATTCATTAGACTCCACTGAAGGCTCCTTCCTTTTGCAGTTGACTGAAAACTGTGGGGAACATTTGTCACAACTTGGTTCTTTTGCATCATCCTATTTTCTACAGTGGGTGCCGGTCTCAAAGGTTCGTCAGCTCTGCTTAATACAAGAGCCATCCTTTCGCAGAGATACAGGAAATTAATTCCCTTAAGATTAACCAGTGTGAGGGGTTTTGTTTCTTTTTAAATTTTACCTACTGTCCCTCTCAAGCAACACAGATTTTTCTGGGTTCTCGCAGATTGCCCTGCCTTTATTTCATGCACTAGAAACCAGCCTAGTAAAAAACCCTCCTCCAAGTGCCACCCCTTTGTTCATGGCTATCATTTTCTCATGGAGCTGGGCTCCCACCAAGTATGAGGGCTCCACAGCTGGCTCAGCCCCCATGACTTCCATCTGCTAGCTCCTGAGGGCAGTCAGGGCCTGGCCACTTTTCCCTGTTGCTACAGGCCAGGAGATAAGCCCTTCCAGCTGCTGCAGGATGGAAGATCCTAAGGCTTGCAAAGGAACACATACCTTCTCTGGTTCCTTCCTTACTCTACAACACAGGGCACGAGTGCTGCACTCCCATTTGTAATGCCTCCTCTGGGATTGTCTGGTATAGCTGGACCATCCACCCTCAGTCAGCTGTGAGGTATATGTTGCCTGTGGCTGCCCTCTCCTCTTCTGTTCTCTGGCCTTTCTGGAGGTGGTGGCTTCCCTGCCGAAAGCTAGGCCTCGATCCTCTGTCAATTAGTCCATGTTGGTAGAGGGTTTGCAGATTTGCCTAGAGTCGCGTTGCCAAGAGTGGATTGAAGCTAACAGGGCCCCCAGAAAGATACTTCTGTTGCCACTCCCGTTTGACTTGATTGCTCTCAAACTTGCAAGAAGACTTGGAAAGCCCCTATTCTTTGGAAACATGGATGTGTACTATGAATGGCCAGCAAGATACGTGGATTAGGTAGCTTTTCAGCCCCATCTAGTCAGAAAGGATCAGCTCTCCAATTAACTTGGTATGGGGACCGAAGGTGATAATACTGGTACCCTTTGTATTATTGAGTCAAATTGCTAGAGGCAATCAGATTTTTTTTTTAAAGCCAGAAGTGACCATTACAATTATCTATTCTAACCTTCTGCACAGCACAAGCCATAGAATTTCATTCAGCAGTTCCTGTATCAAGCCCATAGGTTCTGATTGAACTAGAGTAACTTTTCTAGAGGACATCTAATCTTGGTTTTAAAGACATCAAGTGATGGTGAGTACACCACATCCATAGGTAAACTGATCCAATGGTTCTGGTTTGAACTTGTCTGTCTTTAGGGTGACCAGATGTCCTGATTTTATAGGGACTCCAGATTTTTGGGTCTTTTTCTTATATAGGTTCCTATTACCCCCCCACCCCGTCCCGATTTTTCACACTTGCTTCTGGTCACCATATCTATCTTCAGCTGCTAGCCATTGGATCTTGTTGTACCTTTACCTGAGAGAGTCCTTTCCTATCAGAAATCTTCTCCCCATGTGGATTCTCATAGACCAGGATTAAGTAATCTCTGGGAAAAGCTAAAGCTATCAACCTTCTTAAACCTGCCTTACAGTGAGAAACTTTCCAGGCTTCGAACCATGCTTTTCTGAACTTGTTCCATAGTCTGCATGGAAAACAGCATTGGAAGTGTGCCATGAGTGCACGGCTATTTCTGCCAGCCAAGATTCCATAAGGAAAAGTGACCAGGAAGTACAAGGTCTGTATGATGGTAAAGAACATGCCAAAAGCAGCACCACTACATCCACGGGAATAGCCAGTTCACTGTTAATTTACTCCATTTTACAGGTGGGGAAACTGAAATACAGGGAGGTGAAGTGACTTGTCCAAGGACTCAAAGTAAAGTCAGTGACAGAGCCAGGAATAGAGCCTGGATACCTGAGGCTCTGTCTTCTGGTCAAGGCATGGGACTATCTTCGTTCAAGAAAAGTTAGATTTTTCATACTACGGACCTTGACAGTCCCTTTAAGAGTTTGTGAGAGAGACAAAATTTATATACCCATATACAGAAAAGCAGGTAACATGCATTTTCTGGCATACCTCTACCTTTTCTTGAATGGAGAGTATTTGGCTGCCAGTGTGCCAAATATGCGTGTGTATCCATGCACATGCATGCCTGAAAGTTCCACCCGTTCTTTCTGCTCCTAATGGCCTGCAAATAGCCCATCCTGTGCTAATTGAAGACACTGTGAGGAGGCATACATCTGCTCTCAAAATCTGTAGTGGGAAGCCAAGCAGGTGGGCTGGAGAAGGTCCTGGGGAGAAGCTCTGCAGTGAAGCAGAAACTAAGGTCAGAGTTGTTTTAATGGAAGCAGTGCTATCCATAGTCTAAAAAAGTCATTGGCTCAGTGTTAGATGAAAGTGATTTTCTGCGATTCTTTATCATTGTCACATGTTGCAATCCCTTAAAGGAAGAGAAGCAATTAATTCAAACACAGTTTTAAAGCTTTTTTTTTTTAAACTAAAAAAAAAAAAACAACACTCTGGGACCAAGCCTGCCTAGCAGAGTCCAACGAGAGTTTTTTGAATATACAAGTAGTGCAAGATCTGGTCTGTCTTAAGTATTAGGACTAATAAGAAGAATATTTATTTATTTAACAAGCTTTTGTAATACATCCAGCTTTAGGGCACACAGAAAGAGATGAAACACAATGTATTTTAAACTGTAGGAACAGAGGAACTGTTTGTTGAAAGCCCCACTCTTCTCCCATTGGGAAGCCCGTCCTTTGGCACACATTAGTGGAGGAACCTGATCTCATGCTAGGGCTGGGAGTTTCTTTGAAGCATTCTACATTACTAAACTGTATACATGGTTCCATTTGTTTGTCTTTTGCTTTTTGAATTTTAACCTCCTGAGAAGCTTCAGAATGTCTAAGGAGTCTGTGGTGAGCAAAGAACCCACAGTTCAGCTGCCCGAGGATGGGTTAGTCTGTGGTATCTTTAATCAGAAGGCTGCACATTTGCCCCATGTTCATGATTACCTGGTGGGATCAGGAAGGACAGACGGGTGATGCTGATGGTGTCCTATGTTTGTAGAAAACAATTGTCCACACTTCCCTGGACAAGTGCAATAACTATGGGCAGCTATTCAGAGGAGTGTGATTTAGGCCACTAGGGGAAAAGGTGTGTTTTTAAACATGTCTTCATGGTCCTAGTACAGGCAGGTTATAGTTTTAACATGTATTAGCTGGTCAAGCTAATCCTGGGAGGAATGGAGAATTAGGATTCACTGCAACCAGCTAACATGTTAAAACTACACTTGCCTTGTTGACACTGGGATTTTAAAACGTGTGAGATAACATATTTAAAACACGCCTTTTTGCTAGTGAAGACAATGTCCTAGTTGTTCAATACCGGGGTTCAATTCTTGACTATGCTGCTGACTCACTGTGTCCACCCCAGGCAAACAGCATGTCCTCTCTGTAAAGTAGGGATAACACTTTCCTGTGTTCCAGAATAGTGTGGTGACTCATGTTTATGAAGCATTTGCTGATTGTTGTGTGGAATGTGCTGTATTAACTAAACATATTTTGCCTGTAACTAGCTGGGGAAGGAGTAAACCCAGGATTCATTTCAAAAGCACAGCTAACTATAGCCCCCTCTCATTTACTTACTATTAGTCCCTCTAGCAGGCAAAACAGAAATTCTTTTTCAGATGCCTTAAACCTCTGATTTCCCAAGATCCTGGGCAGTAAATCATTAAAGCAAATGGAGGACTTCCCCCCCCCCACACACACCCCCAGAAGCTGGCTTCTGATAAAGAGCACTATTAGAATGGCAAAATGGTCCCACGGCGTCCATTATGCTTTGGGATCTGTCATTGCCCTGTAACTTCTTAAATCAGCCTTTTGTTTAATCTATTAGGGAGAGTGACTGAAAAGATCCATGTTCAGGAAGCTTCAGGAAGCTTCAGTAAGGCCATGTGATCTAGGTTTGACTCTGCCCTTTGTGTAAGACTGTTATTTGTCTGTAGTCAATAAAACAAAATATGTCATTGGCATGATGAGCTATCCATGTGTTGCTTAGGTGTAAATAGCCAACCCTTTGGCACTGGCCAGTGGATACGGGATACATTTCCAACATGCAGTAAAGGCCTGTCCTGCTCAGAGGTGGATATGACACACTGAGCAACTGCCCAGGTCAGGGCTTCTCTTTGCATTTCGGGTTTTCTGTCCAGGGTCTACTTGTCATTACTGTCCATTTCCATGGGTCAATAGGATGCTACATGGTGTGGGTGCTGTTCCTTCCCTTTCTCCCAGGGATACATGCGTGTCACCTGACCACCTCCAAGATTCCGTGGCTGTGTAGTCTTTGCTAACATAGGGAATAAGACTGTCCCCAAATGGCTTTGTGATGTGTGCTTCCCGCATGGTGAACTGTACAGATTATGTTAACACAGTGGGAACCGGCTCTTAATGAAATCTCAGCACACCCAAATTCAAGTTTGTTAGAGAATAGTCACTTGCTTATTTTTTTCAAGGATGCAGCATCTTGTCACTTTGTTCTATTCAGAAAACTTCCTCCTAACTATAAACCAGCCCCATGAAGCGGAAATGACACATTCTGGCAGCTGACATCTCTAGGGTGAATTTAGCATGAAGACAGAATAACCCTGAGGTGAGTTAACATGTCACCAAGATGCTGCTCTGCTAATCTAAGAAGCCCAGCACCACGGTGATGCCCGACTAGGAACAATAATGCAGAGCATTTGCCCTAGATCCAGATGCTGGACATTGGTGGCTCAAAGACCTGACATCACCAGATGTTTTTGGAATACTTCTGGCCCTTTTTGTTGTGGAAGTTCAATTTGCCACAGCCATACTGTGCTAAACTTCTTGTGTCGCATCCTGAAGATTTATGTGGAAGTGAGTCACATGTGGAATACTGCCTGATAGCATCTGATAGATACTGACATCTGCTACTAGCCTCAAATGTACTTCCATCCCAGATAGAAGGGGCTTTCAGGGATTCACATTACATATGAAGGAGGAAAATAATATACACGCACAAGTATAGCAATTAGACCCTGCAACATCACAAGCACTAAGCATATCCTCATGCAAAAGCAAGATAATAAATGTACACTATTGAGAATGCATTTAGGGTGAACACAAACTTCTGAAGCATATTTCTATTGTAGTTGGGGACTGTTTGACCTTTCTTATTTAAGGTCAATTCTTACATATACCTTATAAGCAGCCTGCAGGAGAATGACAACTTATAATGCATCCTATAAACTCAATTGGCCTCTGATTATGTTTTTAATACACATGCGCTCCCTCCACTTACCACAGCTAAAATAGTTCTTGAGGCTTCGATCTAGCTGTCCCTGGCCGTTGCTGTTCTGACTCCAGCAGCAGTTTTGTGACATGGGCCAATCTGGTTTTGTGTTTCTAAGACAAAATGAGGTGAAGGCGCAATCTCCGTATGAACTAATATCTAATGTTTCCTTTCAAAGTGCTGAGCAGCCTCCACACACATTGGCTGGAGAGATGGGGAGCGCACTCGAACATGGGATAGTCCAAGGGATCTGGTTTTGCAAAGGGAAGAGCTATGGAATCAAAGCAATCTGCTTGAGCCATATTTGCTTCCTGTGGCTTATCCATTTCATGAAAGGTTTTGCTTTCCGGGATGCTTTAATGTATATTATAGGATGGATGGGTGGTGCTCCAGTGATTTGTTTTGAGGAATCAAGGTACCCATAGCTTTAAATACGAAGAACTATATCCCAGAGATCTTTGCTCAGCCTTTACACATTTAGGGGGAGTCTTCTGAGGTTTTGAATGTACTGTACTGCACTTCTATCAGGGAGAATGTTGTGGAAGCAAGTAGGCTCCAAAGCAGAGGAGGATTGAATTAATCATTCAGGGCCAAACCCCCAAGGCCATTAGTCAGGGAAAATCTTCCACAGAAAAGTGTTGCCAACTCTTCCAATTTTATCGCAAATCTCATAGTAATTAGAGTCTTTCTTAAAGCCCCATCTCCTATATGTCTTAAAATCTCATGTTTTTTTTTTTAAGCCAAAGCCAGTCTCTTGATTTTTGGGAGCCCTGACTCATGATATTTGAATGCTTGGGGTTGGTAACACTGTCACATGGATCCCTTTTGCTTGCTTGCTCAGCTGTGCTGTGCTAGGCTGCTGTTCCCCCTGTGACTATTACTTATGGGGCAGTCACTTTTTCATGCCAACTATTCACCTGTCCCGGTTTCAAGATAGAGTGGTTAAGACCAGTGTCTATTTGCTAAAGTTCCAATGTGTGTGACCATATCTGTCTAGAAATGTCCCTGAACTTATCTTCTCCCAGCCACTGTCTGACTTACCCTCGGCTGCAGTGTCCTCATTAGCCTTTCACAGTGTAATTCAAAACCCACTGGCTCTCTCCACACAGTGGTGCATGGAGAATGGACCTCAGTGGCACACCAACAAAATCCCCAGCTAAACTGAGGCAAGCTCAAACATTGCTTGGCTTCTAGCTAATCTGCAACCTAAAAATAAGGGTTGCATAACAGTCCTCAAAGGCAGCTCATTACATTCTTCCTAGTTTATTTATAGTCACCTGTAGGGCTTCCTATTAAACCCAGACAGTGCTTTGCCTCTTGAACTAGATATGTGCACAGTGAAGCTGCTGCAGTTTTGCTGAATCTATTATGCTGCCACAAAAGACGTGAGGTGCATGATAACCCACAATAGCTCTATGGAAATTGGAGTACTGTAGGTTTTCATTCACAGATCTATTATTATCACACACTCCTTGCACCTATTTAACTATCTCAAAAAGAAAGTGTTTTGTATCCTACTGAGGTACTTCTACATTGGACACAAATTTCATTCAGTATCACTTTAAATGGGATCTGTGAATATTTATACTAACTAGTCCATGTCCCATTTCAGCTACGGAGTCCTTTCTCGCTATAGCTACAGAAAAGAATAAAGCAGTTCATGTGACAGTGGTGTTCAATATTCTATATTCTAGTAGTTCCCTGAGGCCCTTATGAAGATTCAGGGCCCCATTTTACTGGACATTGTACAAACAACATTGTCCCTACCCCCAATGAACTTACAAAATGAGAAGACAAACGACATGCAAAGATGGAGGAGAGGGGAAATATCATCGAATATAGGCAATTCTGAATAAAGGATGGGCCAAAGTGTCAGCTGGTGAAAATCAGCTTAGGAACATTGACTTCCAATGAGGTACACCAATTTGCACTAGCTGAGAATCTGTGTCAAAGTGTCAATTTTCCCCACCTGCCCTTCGATCCACTCATTAATTAGATGGTTTCTTATAGGCATCATAACAGAGGTGTGTCTTGTAAAGGGATTTGAAGAAGTTGAGGGTAGTGGTCTTACAGACTATTTTTCTTTACAATGATGCAAATTACTGGATAACAATTATGTTTTTGGATCTAAGATAGTGTTGCTGAAACAGGCTCTGTTGCTTAGTGCGCTGTGGTTTTTGTTCGTTTTTGCTGGGGAATCTGTGTTCAAATCTATTTTTGGATAACCAGTGAAAATGTCGGGTGGGTTCTCAATCCTAGAAACAGGGCATAGTATAACTTGGCATAATTGGCAGCATCTGTTCAGGAAAAGCCAATGACTAGAACAACAGGGGCTCCTGGAGATCAGAACAGAGAGATATTAATTAACTGAGCTGTATCATGTCCTAGCCCCAACCCTGTTCTGCTATGCAATGGATTGGCTCCTTGAACCTATCTCTACAAATGTCAGTATTAACTGTCCATTCAACCTCTTTTACCAACCTGGATTATGCAGATGATATCATCCTCTTTGGTCAGGATGCAAACGATCTCAAAGATGTACTAGAGAGCTTCTAGCACAAGGCAGCTGCCCTTGGACTAAGAGCTTCTTGGGGAAAAACAAAAATCCGGAGTGCCAGTGCAGAAGTTGTGATAGACAAGATCTGTGCTTCCAGACAAACTGTGGAAGTATCTAGGCAGTAAACTGTCATCAAACATACACAGCTAGCCAGACAAACTAGAGAGTCCTGTGGCACCTTATAGACTAACAGACGTTTTGGAGCATGAGCTTTCGTGAGTGAAAGCTCATGCTCCAATACGTCTGTTAGTCTATAAGGTGCCACAGGACTCTTAGTCTGGATCTGTAAAAGCAGCAAACACGGCTACCCCTCTGATACTTAAGAAGAACTAGTTTAGCAATCTCAGCCATGAAGGACCTACCTAGGATCTGGAGCCAAAAGAAGATGAAACTATATACAAAGTACAGATGTATCTAATCTGTGTACTTTTGATCCTCTTCTATGGATTTGAAACATGGGTGCTGCTTAAACAAGATAGCAAGAGGTTGGAGGCATTTCATATGCATTGCCAGCAGCAACTACTGAGCATAAAATGGTTTGATTTTTATCAGTAAAAGGGATGCATCCCTGAGAATGAGCCTCGAGAGGACTGAAGTCATCATTGGCCACTGCCAGTTGTCCTCTTTTGTCATGTTGCCTGCCTCAGAGACAGAGACCCCCACATTGAGCTCTGAAGATCAGACTTGAGGTCAATAGGAGACACTGCCCAGTCACAAACCGGCAGTGGTGATACAATTGCCCGCTATTAACCTAGCTGCACCAGATAAGCAATAACCCTGTGGAGTTCTTAGACATCTGGAATAAAGCTGTGCAGTGTGGTCATGGACACTCAGCACTGTGGATCTCTGCTGTCTACACATATTGTTGTTGTCATGGGGACTGCAGGACTGGAACAGCAAGGAGTGCATACTGTGACGAGTTTGGACACAGAGACCCCCTTGGGACTGTCACCTGATGTGCTGACACAACCTCTGAGCCTGTTTTCTTTGCCAGCCTGGGACTTCAGAACCCTGTCTTGTTGAGCAAGACATGCTAGCCTGTGGCAACACAGACCCAGGGTCTGAACCATGCCCCTAAACTGCAGACTTAACTGAAAACCGCTCAGCGAGTACTCCTGTATCCAGTGCCCAGACACCTAGCTCCCAATGGGATCCAAACCCCAAATAAATACGTTTTACTCTGTGTAAAGCTTTTACAGGGTAAACTCATAAATTGTCCGCCCTCTAGAACACCAGTAGAGAGAGATGCATAGCTGTTTGCTCCCCCAGATATTAATCATTTACTCTGGGTCACTTAATAAACAAAAGTGATTATTAAGTATAAAAAGTAGGATTTAAGTGGTTTCAAGTAATAACAGACAGAACAAAGTAAGTTACCAAGCAAAATAAAACAAAACACGCAAGTCAAAGCCTAATACATTAAGAAACTGAATACAGATAAATCTCACCCTTAGAGATGTTTCAATAAGCTTCTTTCACAGACCAGACTCCTTCCTAGTCTGGGCCCAATCCTTTCCCCTGGTACAGTCCTTGTCAGTTCCAGCTCAGTTGGTAACTAGGGGATTTCCCATGACTGGCAGCCTCCTTTGTTCTGTTCCATCCTTTTTATAGCTTTGGCACAAGGCAGGAATCCTTTGTCTCTCTCTGAGTTCCCACTCCCCCTTCTAAATGGAAAAACACCAGGTTAAAGATGGATTCCAGTATAATGTGACATGTTCACATGTCCTGTGAGCCCCCCTCCATTATTCCAGGACTGGCCAGCAGGTATGCAGTGGAGGCTTGCAGGTAAACAGAGCCATCTACAGTTAATTATCCTAGTCAATGGGAGCCATCAAAATTCTAAACCACCATTAATGGCCCACACTTTGCATAATTACAGTAGGACCTCAGAGTTATGCTACATATTCCTAGTTTCAGATACAAGAATGATACATTCATACAAATAGGATGAACATATTCAGTAGATTATAGGCTTTGTAATGATACCTTACAAGAGACCTTTGCACAAAGCATATTCCAGTTACATCATATTTGCACTCATAAACCTATTTCCATAAAACATTATGTAGTGCAACGTCACACGTACCAAGTTAGGAAGAGCTATAACAGAGCTGTGAGTACGAAACGGTGCCTGGCTCAGTTAGGTCCTCACCCCAAAGCTCAGTGAAGTCAGTGGAAAGACTCCTATTGACTTCAGTTAGCTTTAGATCAGGCCCTTAGGCTTTTACCTTGCTCAAGAAAGGTAATTGAAACCAATGCGGCATAATACTAATGTAGACCCTGCAGCCTTGGTTAGCCCTAATGGATTTAACCAATGGAGTCTAATCAAGGTCTATCAAGTGACAAGCACACATCTTTCTCTGAGTCACTGCAGCCAAAAGTGTATGTTTGCTTCCACTAATATCTGATGCTGATTAATATTTTTGTCATCAGAACACAAAATCAATTTTACAGCAACAGAAACTTCAAATGTAATATCCATTATCTATCCAAGTTGTTTCTGTAGTGCCCATTACCACAATAGCTAAGTAATGAAAAAGTTAGGTTAGATCTGCAAAATTTTACCATTAGAAGAGTTAGTTGTTCTACTCGTAGCCTTTGCTTGTTCCAGGTAGCTCTGTTTTGTTGGGAGGGCAAGTCTACACGTGTAAATATAAACTTCTGTCAGGAAGATTTTGGTTTAGAAGTGTGTACTGAAGACGGACAGCTTTGGCGCAGTCTTCTCCTCAAGTAGTTCATGCCAAAGAGGAGTGCCCTTCACCGAGAAGTTTATTTCTGGCTTTTGCAAGTTTCATCCTAGGCTTTGTTAGTTGCATTGTGTTTTAAAAACTGCAACTGTCTCTGGGGTGGTGGATGGCCTAATACATGATGTTTGCATGCAAACAGTCTGGGTGGACATGAAACCTCCTTATTAGACTAGAGCTGAGACTACACTAGTGAATGCAAAAGCAAATCCCATTAGATGCTGCAGGAGTTGGAATCTGTATATGAACTTTACAGGTCAGGCCAATATTTTATATAGGCTGAAGGACATACCCAGTCCAACTGATTCAATAGTTTTAGTGCTATGTAATTAGAAACAGCTCTTTGGGCTGATCAGATAGCTGATAAATACACCCCTAGGAAATAACTTGCCCTCTCTCTCTCTCTCTCTCTCTTTCTGGCAGCTGTAATTTTAACATTCAGTGGTAATTTACAAGCAGGAACTTTGTTCTCTGCGCCTCGGATTTATCTTGCCAGACTTTGATTAGTGTTAATGTGCATAGAGCTCTGAGCTTGGTTTTTGGTACAGGATTTCAGTGCTCCTAGTGATTCTGCCAAGCTGTCCATTATTTATGCAAAAGAGTTGTAATAATTCTGTGCATTTCAATGATGCAATTCTGTGCACTTTGAGGGTCTCGGGACACACTCAGCCTCACAGCAGCACTGCAGGGTTAAGGAGTGGAGGGATTGCTATGCCTAGATTGCATGTACCACATTTCCAAAATGTGGGACAGTAGGGGGAGTAGTTGTTGGATTATCATCAGTTTATCTCCATCTGGTTCATGTACCACGTGCTGGGTAATAAAGACAGGATGTCATATTTTTAAAACTAAAGTGGCTCTTTAGTAAGAGAAGTACCTACAAAGATGTTGTAACTACTGCTAGCATTCCAGCCATGTGCGCACAGTCTGACTTCCTGCTGCCTCCTCCAAACTCTTCCCTCCTGCAACCTGTGCTCTTCCCTCCAAGCTCCATACAATTTCCTACAGCATCCACACTGGCACTAAACCAGTTTGAATGGAGCCCAGTGAATTTTAACCAGCTTTTAAACCTGCTGAAAGGTTGTCTGTTCTAACTGGTTCTTAGGCCCTTTGTAGCTAGTGCAGGGCAAGTTTGTGTATTAATGACAACTGTCCTGCCAATGTGGACTTGAGCTGGTTTAATTTTTCTAGTATATACAAAGACCTCAATATACTACAGTGTGTTCATGAATCTCCTCTGTAATGGACCGCATTCAAATTAAGCACAAAATGGCAGCTGCCTCAAGCACTGTCCTAGAAACTTAAATGTGCAGTACACAGAAAACAGTCCATAAGTTACACATCTGCATACCTCATACTGCTCTTCCTGGGTCTTCTGGCTAGTGATTGCATGCAACACTGCCAGAATTTGGGCCTATCTTTGGACCTGAGCCTCCAACCCTTTCTCACATGAATAAGGACTCCTGGCTCAGATCCTTGAGTTTGTTCCGAACATAAGAAAGGCCATACTGGATCAGACCAAAGGTCCAACTAGCCCAGTATCCTGTCTACCGACACTGACCAATGCCAGGTGTCCCAGAGGGAGTGAACCTAACAGGCAATGATCAAGTGATCTCTCTCCAGCCGGCCATCTCCACCCTCTGACAAACAGAGGCTAGGGACACCATTCCTTACCCATCCTGGCGAATAGCCATTAATGGACTTAACCTCCATGAATTTATCCAGTTCTCTTTTAAACCCTATTATAGTCCTAGCCTTCACAACCTCCTCAGGGAAGGAGTTCCACAGGTTGACTGTGCGCTGTGTGAAGAACTTCCTTTTGTTTGTTTTAAACCTGCTGCCCATTAATTTCATTTGGTGGCCCCTAATTCTTATATTATGGGAACAAGTAAATAACTTTTCCTTATTCACTTTCTCCACACCACTCATGATTTTATATACCTCTATCATATTCCCCCTTAGTCTCCTCTTTTCCAAGCTGAAAAGTCCTAGCCTCTTTAATCTCTCCTTATATGGGACCCGTTCCAAACCCCTAATAATTTTAGTTGCCCTTCTCTGAACCTTTTCTAGTGCCAGTATATCTTTTTTTAGATGAAGAGACCACATCTGTACGCAGTATTCGAGATGTGGGCATACCATGGAGTTATATAAGGGCAATAACATATTCTCCATCTTATTCTCTATCCCTTTTTTAATGATTCCTAACATCCTGTTTGCTTTTTTGATTGCTGCTGCACACTGCGTGGACATCTTCAGAGAACTATCCACGATGACTCCAAGATCTCTTTCCTGATTAGTTGTAGCTAAATTAGCCCCCATCATATTGTATGTATAGTTGGGGTTATTTTTTCCAATGTGCATTACTGTACATTTATCCACATTAAATTTCATTTGCCATTTTGTTGATCAATCACTTAGTTTTGTGAGATCTTTTTGAAGTTCTTCACAGTCTGCTTTGGTCTTAACTATCTTGAGCAGTTTAGTATCATCTGCAATCTTTGCCACCTCACTGTTTACCCCTTTCTCCAGATCATTTATGAATAAGTTGAATGGGATTGGTCCTAGAACTGACCCTTGGGGAACACCACTAGTTACCCATCTCCATTCTGAAAATGTACCATTTATTCCTACCCTTTGTTCCCTGTCTTTTAACCAGTTCTCAATCCATGAAAGGATCTTCTCTCTTATCCCATCACAACTTAATTTACGTAACAGCCTTTGGTGAGGGACCTTGTCAAAGGCTTTCTGGAAATCTAAGTACACTATGTCCACTGGATCCCCCTTGTCCACATGTTTGACCCCTTCAAAGAACTCTATTAGATTAGTAAGACATGATTTCCCTTTACAGAAACCATGTTGACTTTTGCCCAACAATTTATGTTCTTCTATGTGTCTGACAATTTTATTCTTTACTATTGTTTCAACTAATTTGCCCGATACTGACGTTAGAGTTACCTATCTGTAATTGCTGGGATCACCTCTAGAGCCCTTTTTAAATATTGGTGTTACATTAGCTAACTTCCAGTCATTGGGTACAGAAGCTGATTTAAAGGACAGGTTACAAACCATACTTAATAGTTCCGCAATTTCACGTTTGAGTTCTTTCAGAACTCTTGGGTGAATGCTGTCTGGTCCCGGTGACTTGTTACTGTTAAGTTTATCAATTAGTTCCAAAACCTCCTCTAGTGACACTTCAATCTGTGACAATTCCTCAGATTTGTCACCTACAAAGGACGGCTCAGGTTTGGGAATCTCTGTAACATCCTCAGCCGTGAAGACTGAAGCAAAGAATTCATTTAGTTTCTCTGCAATGACTTTATCGTCTTTAAGTGCTCCTTTTGTATCTCGATCGTCCAGGGCCCCACTGGTTGTTTAGCAGGCTTCCTGCTTCTGATGTACTAATTAGGCATTCTTGTCATATTGGAGAAGATTTTCCTTTTCTTTGTATTTTATTTTTCCACTGTTCTGCAAAAGTAAAAAACATCAATGCCTGTGGGGGGAGAGGGGAGAGACAGACTAAGGATGAATTTATTTCTGGCTGGCATGTAGTAGAGCATTAAATATCTTCAAAGAGAATTATTTATTGCAGCTGTTCCAACTCTGTGGGAAGAAATGAATTCTCGCAACAAACACAAACCCTGTAGTCGGAGGAAGAAGAGGAAGATTCTCTGAGGGGCAGAGTATCAAGTCCTCTTTCTCCTGCCAGCAGAACTGATCATGTTGATGGATACCCCTTGTCACCATCAATTATTTAAACTACTACCAGGCACTGCTGTGTTCATCCAGAAAACCAGAACATGTGCAAACTCCTCCTTGTCCCTCAATGGCAGTACAAGGGCCTTATGTGTGTGTAATGTAATTACCCAGACCTATTTTGGAACTTCCTTAGAGGTTCTGATTTGGTTTGAGTTTGGGTGATTAACCGAGAGGAGAAGGAGCAATTTATTTTGTGTGAACTGGTTCATCCATCCCCTACTGCAATCCTAGCCCCTCGCCTGCTGCTTTCACTGGAAAAGAAGGATGATATTAACCTTGACTGAGAGCTGCTAACAGCTTCGTCTCTTTCACTCCAGCCCCTGGATTGATTGCAACTGCAGCACGCTAGCACGGTGGGAGAGATGTGGCCTGTCAATCTGGTCCCAAGCCAGCTAAGGCTTTATAGGTCAAAACACCTTTTAAATGCTATCAGGAGGCCAACAGGCCATCAGTGCAGATCCAGAACATTAGCGTCATTGCTCACAGTGAGAGATCCTCCTGCCAAATGGACTGTTGCCTTCTTTGCCAGGTTCAGTTTCCAGGTCGATTTTAAATTGTAGTCCCATGTAGGGAACAGTACAGTAGCCTGCTCTCAAGGATACAAAGGCACGAAGGAAGGTAGCAAGGCCCACATCTGAAAGAAACAGTCACAATCTCCTGGTAAGAGAAAGATGAGAAAAAGCTGTTTCAGTCACTGATGCTGTATGATTTTGTGACAGCAGCTGGGTGTCTGTTAAAGCTCCCTAGATTCCAAAGTCTAGTGAACAAAGTGCAGGCAAATACTTGCAATTATAGGGGAAGCTATGTTCTCCACCATGGCTTTGAGCTGCTCCATCCCTTTGCTACCAATATCATATCTGTGTCATTGGATTGATCCCCAGCCAGCTAATCCCCATCCATGCCTCGCATGTTAGGAGGTTAGTGGATTAGCTATGCATCTCCTGGACTAAACCTCAGGATGGAGGGAAAAAACCCTTTTTCATTGTCAGGAAGTGAATCAAAGGTCCTAGTGGGAAAGGATGGTGCATTAATCCTTTGCACCAATATGTCACCTAACCTCCACACTACCACCTTTCGGAGCATAAAACTAGCCTATGATGACAATCCTGCAGTTCTGACAAGGAATGAAGTGTCTGGATGTTGACAGGCAGCATAACAATTCTTAGCAATTTATTTCTTTCCACCCCATCCCCAGTTTTTCCTGGATTTGGGGCAGCACAAGGGACCCAGCTATCCAAACCAAGCCATTTGAAACCTTTGTTCCTTCTGAATCCCTGTAGCTGCTGGGCCTTTGACTCATCCAGCTAGAGTTCTGGGAGTTCTGCTTGTTAGAGGGAGAGAAATGGATTTCACTGGGGCAAACCCCAGGCATGAAGCATTCCATCTCTTGGAGAAATGAGCTCCTAGGGAAAGCTGTGGGGGGGGCGGAATCATTTAATTGGATATGAAGAAAAGCAGCTAACTAGGCAATGACACTGGTGAACTAGAGAGGGGCTATGGACACATGCTAATAGTGCAGATGATCCTTCCCTGTAGTGCGGACAGAAACTGATGTGATGTGGCCTAGTGTTTGTAAAAGGAGGCTCCAGCAGACTACTGGAAGCCAGTTTATGAATATGCATGTTCTTTCCCCCCGGGGCTTGCTCAACAACCCACTGGGGAAGGGAGCAGAAATCTGAAATCATCAATTTAAAGGCCAGGCTGAAAGTTTGACAGAATGAGAGGGGGAAGCTGCCCGAGAGGGGAAGGACTGAGCTGAGATTAAAATAATTGGAGGAACAAAGAGCCTTCTCCAGTACAGGGGCATGAGAAGTGAGAAGCTGAGCGATGCTGAAGGGCCAGCAGTGTTCGGGTGGGAAAGAAGGGATCCAGGGAGTAAAGAAACAGCAGGAACTGGAGAGTGCCAGACAAGCATCATTGGGAGCTAAGTGGTGACTGTTCAATATAATCTCTGTGCAATGCTCTAGGTCAGGGGTCTCAAACATGCGGCCCGCGGAGCTCTTCCCTGCGGCCCGCGGAGCTCCCCAGGGCCGCCCAGAGGGGGGGGCAAAGGGGGCAATTTGCCCCGGGCCCCGGGCTCCGCAGGGGCCCCCAAGAGAAAAGCGGAGGCTCCCGCCTCCGCCCCTCTCCTGGAGCCTCGGCGCATAGAGCGCCGAGTCTCCGTCCGAGCGCCTGAGCCCCGCCCCGATCCGAGCCGCGTGGGGAGGGGGTGGGGCTGGGAGCTCTGGGCTGAGCGCTGCCCTCGGCGTGGAGCTCACAGCCCCGCCTCACCACGCGGCTCTGAGCGGGCGGGGCTCAGGCCTCGCCGAGACGCGCTCGGGGGAAGGGAGCCGCCGGGGCCGGGCCGGGGCCTGGGTGGGAAGCGGGACCCGCCGGGGCCGGGCCGTGGGGGGGGGGGAAGGGAAGCGAGACCCGCCGGGCCGGGCCACCAGGAGGGAGGGGGGAGGAGCGGGGAGCCGCGCGCTTAGGGGAGGAGGTGCAGAAGAGACACGGCAGGGGCGGGGCCTCATGGAAGGGGTGGATTGGGGGTGGGGCCAGGGGCAGCAAGGGGGCGTGTCAGTGATGCGGCCCTCGGGCCAATGCACTAGTCCTCATGCGGCCCTCGGGGTCATTTGAGTTTGAGACCCCTGCTCTAGGTAATATCAGATAGTAAAGTACACCCTGTCCAGAGCAATTCCGTGCCCACTACAAAACCATTAACTGGTTCCTTCAGTAACCTCTCTTCTTGCTTCTCTCTCTTCAGTGTGTTGAAGACCCTAACTAGCCCTTTGCAAAGAAGAGCAGGGGTCACTGCTACTGTGCATCATCTTAGTCCGTTGCCCTGTCTTGCTGCCGTACATGTTCATAAACTGGTGGAGTGACTCAGCGGCAGCGGACGAACCAGCTGCAGTCAGCATGGCCTTTTCTCCCAAGGCTAATGTCTTTAGCTGGGGGCTCTGCCTAGTCCTATGTATAGAGCATGAGCTTCCCAAAGGCTGTCTCCTAACAGGCCACGCTTATAGCCCTTGAACACAGAGAGAGGGAAGCTGAACCAAAATTAACCTCTTGCTGACTGGCCACAGTGCAGTGTGTCCGTGCCCTCTCTCCATATCGCTTTCTATTGCCGTGCTTGGGTTTGGGGATTTGAGAACTCCAATTTGATTCCATGTCTTGGTATCTCACCCCTATGCTAGCAGAAGCTGGGAGCGCTACAGAGGTGGCATGATCATCCCTGAGGACAGATGGTGTGGCTCATCACACTGAGCAGACACACCTCCAGCTAGTTAAAACAAAGTACTGATGGGCTCAGAAGAGAGTCCCGTTCAATTCTCCTTACCCAGATTTCTATTTCCATCTTCCAGGCTATCTATTTCCATCTTCCAGTATCAAATGTTGGCAAAATCGTAACTGGCATGATGGGGTTTTTGCCAGGAGCACAGATGACCTCTTAGCTGTAGGCAAAGAGCAACCTGATCTGATTGCTGAAAAAGTGGCCAAGTATGTTTATAATTTCTTTTTGCTTTGCTTCTGACTAGCTCTTACCTCTGTGGTCTCTTAGTTCCTCTCACCTTCCTGGTAGCTATATGGCTTGTGACTGGAAACTCCCGGCTGCTCACTGGGGCCTAGTGAGATAACAGCAAAAATGTGAGCACAGGCTCTATAAGGACATGTGGAAAACACACACATCCCCTCTCTCTAGCCCAAGACCTAGTTCATGTTGTCAGTCATTGCAGATTGTGCTAGTGACTCACAGAGCCTATTGTGGATAGTGGAGTCTCTCTCCATCCTGATGCTTTCCCCTCCAGCGCTCTCTCCACAAGGAGATTTTGCAACAATCTTTGGTGTTTTTTTATGAAGGACAAATAGACACTCAACTCTGTTGCCGCTTGGAGCGTGCTTGAGGCAGCAGTAGAGTCATGCCAGTGTGTCCTATTTTATCCTCGAAAAGAAGAGGAACATAGCCAGCTCGTTAATGAGCTTATTAAAGTCTGTGATGAAACAGTCCATCCCATAACAACTCTTTCCTGCTCAAGGATGTGTCATTGCTAAAGGGACTTGCAAAAAGAAGGGGTTTGATGGGAGTTAGTGATAGACTAAGTGCTGGGATCCATTCCAAGCTAGGGTTTGGCGTATGGGTTGGATTTAAGCCTCAATTAGGGCTAGAATTTAGGGAACTGTTGTGGTAAAGACCTTGACCCCAAATAGCAAATGGCTGGCCAAATCCACTCGCTATCCTCTCAAAAGTCTCCCTTGACTGGATGCATTGTGGTCCAGTGGATAGAGTACTGCATCTGGATTTAGGAGAGATGGTCTATTCCCAGCCCTGGCACTGATTTGCTGTGGTATCTTGGCCAAGTCACTTAAATTCTGTGCTTCCTTCTCCCGCTATGTGAAATAATCGAATGAAACTTAGCCTTCCTTTGTGCCGGGTTTTGCAATTCTCTGAGGAAAGGGGGTCTATAAGCACTCAGTACTTTTTTTTGTAGGGAAATGTTATGAGGTCAGCTGTTTACATAAGATTTCTGCCATCCTGGATCATTTAAAACAGGGGGCCTGATTCTGATCTCACTTAGGCATAAACCAGGAATGAGACTGTTGAAATTCTTGGAGTTACACCAGTATTAAACCCAGCTGAGAAGAGAATTTTACAGGTGAGAAACTGAGGCACAGAGAGGATAAGTGACTTGCCCAAGAGCAGAGAACTGAACCCAGATGTCCCATGATCTAGACTAACCACTGGGCCACCTCTCCTTTCAGATTGGAGCCTCTCTCCTTGCCCTATGAAATCCACAAGGAGTGCTTGCGAGTGGGGAAGTATTGCCTCTCAGAGGCGCTCAGGGGTGGTGTGTAATTTTCCCAGGTTACCGGGTGGGGGCTCGAGCCAGTTCTGTGTTGTATTGTTGAAAAGGAACCCCTAGATACTGAACCCCGCCTGGTTGCTGCCCGCGCCACCTGGCAGAAGGGTTACACTCATATCCTCCAATCCCTGCTAGCCTGAGAGGGAGATGGGGAGAAGGGACCCGGATCTAAGCTCAGGTTCTCACCTGGCTGCGTAAAATGCTGCTGATATTCAGCCACTGTCTGCTTGGGAAATCAGCATTCTAGGGTCTGATCCAAAACCCTCTGAAGGCAATGGGAGCCTTTCCATTCACTTCTGTGGAGCCTTGAATCAGGCCTCTTGTGAATTTGCCACTGGTGAGTGGTACCCAGTAGGAGGCTTGAGGTCTTTAATTTATCTATGAGGAGCATCCCCGTGCTTTTTCTGTCAATGACTCATTCCTGAACTAGAGGGGCCATTTCTATGAGTGAGGCAACAGTTTGTCCCTATGACTCCTTCAGTTCTGGGCCTCGAATGGAGGGAGGCATATTGTATTGGGTGGAATGAACACAACCGCCTGGTGGTTTCTTTCAGTACCAGGATCTAGTCTGTTTTATAGACACCTTCTTCAGCAAGAAAAGGGAGCTGACCCCTCCCATTCTCCACTGCATGGGCAAGTGGCTAATCATCTCCCTATGCCTTGGGGTGGGTTTCTAAAGGATAGGATGCTCATTGGTTGGCCTTTTCCCTGTGCCCGGACTTTGGATAGGTTCCTGGATCTGTGCTAGGTCATTGCTGTGCTGCCCACCTTCCCCATTCAGAAGGGTGCTTATTCCCCCCGTCCATTCATAGTTCACTCAGCTGTAATACAGAATTGACAGGCGCGGCATGCTCTCTCTGTCTTGCAGTAACCAAATGCAGGCTGACATTCAGCAGCCCCCATTCTCAGCATGGAGCTGTGCAATCTCTTGGTGGCTTTCCTTCATGAGGTTGGTGCAAATGCAACTTCCTGCTGATTCAAAGCCCCTGATCTTCCACCTCAGCTTTACCCCTTCCCTACCCAGTGCTTAATTTGTGCTCAGGGCTTAGCCCCAGCACCTCTAGGCTTGGCAGTTCATAGCCCTGGCATCTCTACTTGCTGCATCAGTTACATGACACTCAGCAGCCAAAGGAACATCCTGAGCCCCAGCTCTTCTTTCATTACAAATTAAGCGCTATCCCTACCCTACCCCTCACAGTTTACAGCAATTGCTTGCAACCCAAATGAAACCTGCCAAGACATGCTCCAACCACTGATTTTGTTTTGTTTTGGACTGTCTTTAAAAGGCTCCGTAAAGCCGAAGAACTGAATACAGGAATTCCTTCACCACTTCAAAAACCCAGTATCAATGGAATTATGAGCACTTCTTCCAGTAAAAAAAGGGACGATATAAACAAACATTTTCAAGAACCTCTCACAGAAAGTTTTTGCAAATCTAAGTTCAGGCTCGGTTACATCTCGCAGGAAAAATACCTTTTGCGTCATGATTAGCTGCCTTTGTTTGGTGGAGAAGAGATCTGTTTACTCTGGGCCAGCTGTGAATGTACATGAGCAGAGAAGAAGGATGCATCTTGACCTTTCCTAATGGCTCCTTCAGTGATAATTGCAGACTGCTATTCAGGGCCCACTTGAGGATTTCGCAGTTTGATTAGCCTAGAAGATTCACACTGACATAAGGAGAATTTAAAGAACATTTGAAAAATGCACATGCTGGCATTTTTTCTGTTCATCTGTTGCCTCTTCTCTTTCTAGTCAATTCTGCTGTTCTCTTTGTACTGCCTCATGACACATGAACCACTGGAACTAGGCAATACACTGTCCAGCCATGGCTGCTTGTGAGATATCAGACCTTTTAAGGCTGGGGCTTTCAAAGATAAAGGAGTTAGCTTTCAATCAGAGTTGGGCATCTATTTTGCCTTTTTCCCACTCTCTTAGCTTCTAACGTGATTTTAGTGGCTGCTGTCTTGTACTGTTAGAGATAAACTAATTCTTTATACCAGTGGTTCTCCACCTATTTACCATTCTGGGCTGCAAATGCAGTTCTCTGTGTTATGTGGGCTGAATCCACACAATATATATACTACCTTTATGGCCCCAAGGATTTCACAAAGGCTGCAGCTGTGTGCTGATTGAGCTGCAAGCGGCCCACAGACCATGGGTTGAGAACCACTGCTTTATACTATCTGATTTCTGATGTAAGCAAGGACTTAACCCAGTTTAAGTGCAGCTACGTTAGGAATTTGCACCTGTTGAACTAATTTGTTCTAGTTAACTTGTGCAACTTACCTGCCAGGATTCCCTCTCCAGCGAATTGTGCTGGACCCTGTGTTGCTACTGATGTCATAAGCTGCTTCTGTCTGAATGCTCAAGAAGTGCATAACAGTTCAGCAAAGAGGGGGAAAAATAGTGGATGGAGGTGGTGGGAAAGATCATGTAATCTGATTTTCTCCTTGTGGTAATGCATCCATTTACTAGCAAAACCAGCTGCGTTAAAGGGCCTTTAGGAAACACCTAAGGAAGACATTTTTCAAATGTCAACCAGAAAATGTATAGGACTAAAGGTAGAGTCTTGTGCATGATGGCCAGCTGACTTAACCCACACATGGAGCTGGGCAATCTCTTGGTGGCTTTGCTTCATGAGGTTGGTGCTAATGCAACTTCATGTTGATTCAAAGCCCCTGATCTTCTGCCTCAAACAGATGCCCAAACTCCGAGTGAAACAGAGTCAAAAGTGCCCAGTTTGCTAGGATTTGAATTTAGACTATGTGAATGCACAAATCAGGATTACCATTGACTTTGGTGGGAGCAGAGTTAGGTCAACACTGGGTGCTTTTGAAAACCCCCATCCACGTATTTTATCTTCTATAAAAGAGAGTGATTGAAGTTTTCTTGCCATGAATAAGACCCTATCCCTAACTCAAGTGGATAGTCCTTACTCACACAAGTTGTCCAGATGAACCATTGGGACTGACTACTCTTGTGAGTAAGCCTTGGCTGGATCAGCCTTTACGATTAACTGGCAATGATTTTTGAGAGCCTGTTTGGATGGAGACAAGAGTTAGGGACTATTATGAGTACAAACTGATATTGCAGTAAAGTTAGCTACTGTTCACTCTGTCACTCCTGTGTTCTGGGATAGGAACAGGACATGATGCAGCTGCTCTGTTCAGCAGAAAACGCTAGTATAGTTATGGGCACCACACTTTAGAAAAGATGTGGACAAATTGGAGAACGTCTAGAAGAGAGTAACAAAAATGGTAAGAGATTTAGAAAATGTGACCTTTGAGCAAAAGTTGAAAGAAGAGCATGTTTAGTCTAGAAGAAAAAACTCTGAGGGGGAAACCTCTTAACAGTCTTCACATATGTAAAAAGTTGTTATGATCAATTTACATCCACACCCTTGGCAACATGCTTGTACTGACCTAACGACAGGTGTAGACAGTGCTATGTTGACAGGAGGGCTTCTCCCATCCACATAGCTACCACCTCTCAGGGAGGTGGAGTACCTATGCCAATCTCTTGGGAGACGCTCTCCTGTCGGCATAGGTAGTGTTTTCACTAAGCACTATAGTGGTGCAGCTGCACCAGTGCAGTTCTCTAAGCGTAGACAAGCCCTGAATCCTATAATTTTGTTTGTTTCACTTGAGACTCCAAAACAGGGAGGGGAAATAGCCAGAAGGCCTCAGCCAGAGGGCTGAGAACACACCACCACTAGACGGACATGGAATGCTCCACTAGAAGGACCAGACTTGTGAGTGTGTGCTTGCCAAGTAATAGCCAAAGGGGGCACTCTGATGGGGACAGATCCTTGAATCCTGCCAACACCATTGCTACTCCTGGTGGAGGTGCACCAAATCTAGATCAATGGTGGGGCAAGTGCTAGTTTAGATTCACCCATGACACAGTATAATAGAATCCTACTGAATGTGGCTGTGAAATGCAGGGGCAATGCTTAGCAGTGGTACCTTTGCAAGGGAACAGGTTTTCCCCTCCCTCTCCCCTGTAGCAGCATCAGAAGCAAGTCAGGGTCAACTAACCGCCTGTGAAGGGAAAAAAGAGATCACATGTAAGTGTGAATGATGTGAGACTGGTTGCTATGCACTTGTGAAAAGCTCTATCTCTTTCTGAGCCGTGTGCACTGCTCCACAATAGTAATTAGCTGAATTTAGACCTCACGATGGAAACAATTTGTCAGGACCAAAGAACACACAATATTTGTCCTCATAAATATAAATAAAAATTAAAGAGTCTAATGAGGTGAAGCTTGAACTGCTGACCCATGCAGGCAAGAGACACAATTCCTGCTGGAACTGCCCAAGAGCAAGACGATACTGATGGCTGATGCAGATTGTTTACTTGGGATCTACCACTCGCATCCTAAGGGGCAGCAAATGTCCAGCCCAAAGCTGCTGTACCACGTTTCTTTTTTTGTTTTGTGTTTGGTTTAATGTGTTGGGCGAATGTGATTTATTATGGAGTTAGCGCTCAGGATAGTGAAGGGCTGAAGCCAGGCACCAGGAAAGCAGATCCTGTCTGTGCTTCTCTCTGTCCTCTACATCTGCGTTTCCACCTGGAATGTCTCGTGCTGCTGTTCCCTGGCACTCCTGAGAAGGGACTGACATCTGCACACTCAATTGCATGGTGGTTCACGAGGTGACTAATAGAGTAAACAGAGCCTGCTGTGCTTGAGACTAGTGCTGAATTTGCACCCCACGTCTCCAGAGGAGCAGGGTGCTCTAACCAGTCTGCTCTAGTACACCTGCTGTCCACACACACCTGAGCCTGGGAATGATTTCCAAGGCACCCATCATGCTGCATGAAATTTCAGAGGGGTGCAAGGGCCTTGTTTTTACCATTCATAGTATCCTATTAATGCTGCTTTCCTGGATGTGCTGAAGGCAATCTAACACTGAGCAGAACCAGGAGCAGGGGCGGCTCTAGGAATCCCGCCGCCCCAAGCAGGGCGGCAAGCCGCGGGGCGCGCTCTGGTGGTCGCCGGTCCCGCGGCTCGGGGGGACCTCTTGCAGACATGCCTGTGGAGGTTCCGCTGGTCCCGCGGCTCCGGTGGAGCATCCGCTGGCATGCCTGCGGGAGGTCCACCCGAGCCCCGGGACCAGCGAACCCTCCACAGTCATGCCTGCGGGAGGTCCACCGAAGCCGCGATACCAGTGGACCCTCCGCAGGCATGACTGCGGAAGGTCCGCCGGAGCCGGCTGCCGCCCTGCCGGCAAAATGCCGCCCCAAGCGTGCGCTTGGCGCGCTGGGGTCTGAAGCCGGCCCTGACCAGGAGGGAGCTAGGCATCTCATCCTGGAAAGCGTTGAGGAGATGAGTGCTGTCCTTTCCTATTGCCTTCTGTGGGGGAGGGGTAGCTCTGTGGTTTGAGCATTAGCCTGCTAAACCCCAGGTTGTGAGCTCACTCCTTGAGGAGGCCCCTTAGGGATCTGGGGCAAAAATTGGTCCTGCTAGTGAAGGCAGGGGGCTGGACTTGATGACCTTTCAAGGTCCCTTCCAGTTCTAGGAGATTGGTATGTCTCCAATTATTACCTAAAGTGCTCTTGCCCTGGCAGTATGATGCACTGTCTGCTAATAATACTTTACCAGAAGTCCTGCTAGTTGAATTGCCTGAAGCTTTTTATAGCCTTCAAAGGACTATGAGACCCAGTCCCAACCAAGGATGTGTGTGGGTTAAACACACGCTGGTCTCATCTGACAGGATGAGACAGTCCACTAACTGGCTACATTCTTCTCAGACTCACTGAGCCGGATGATGATGTATTGCTATGCTCTGACTGCTAAGCGCTGCTCTGGTGACACAAAGCCGCCACAGGCTCCAACTTCTCTTGCCAGTGATGCTAGGTTTGGGGCTGCTTTGCATAACTGAAGAGGCCTAAAGAACCTGTTATGTACCAGTGAGCCTAGCCCTGGTTGGAGGGGAGTTGAATGAATCAATCTAGCTAGACGGCTGGATTCATGCACAAACTGAATCTAGACTGGCAGCTTGTCCCATCCATAACTGACCTGCCGCCTTCTATCTGAATCATTAGCCCTTCAGAGGCAGCACAGAAGCGAAGGCCTGATTAGCCACTGTTCTTGGGACAGACAAAACCAAAGGTTATAGGTCATACTGGGTTTTAAGTTAGCAGCCTGTGCTGCTTTTGCCACCTACTCTGGTCCCTTTCTCAGGCTCAGCTCGCGTTCAATTTCCATACCAGTCTATACTCCAGCACTTCAGAGCTGATGAATGTGGATGTAAGAGGGAAGAGGGAATGTTCACAGAGCTAATTACATAGATGGGCTTTGACTTTCCTAACGTCCCTTCTGTGGCACTTCTTCAAAGTCTGATTTTCCCATGGATTAACGGTACTATAGATAAAATTTTCAAAAATACCTAAGTCCCAATGAGATTTAGGCTCTGAAGCGACTTGGGCACTTTTGAAAATGTTACCCTTTGAGTAAGTGCAAAGTACTATTGTTTTTACATAGATGTTGGTGTTGTATACGGGCATGTAGGCAAGATGAGTGTCATCTAGCGTGTGGCAAATGTAGTCCATTGAAAGGCATGTTTTGTTTCTCCCATTTTCACGAGTCGGGTTTACTACATTTTCCAGAGAAAACAATGCCATGTTTGAACAGCCATGTGCATCTAAGTTATAGTAATTGCACTACTACCTGCTCCATACATAGGGCTTCTGTTTGTCAGGGTTTATTAATTTCCTTTTTCTGCATATATTTTTAGCAATTTTTGAGCTTTATGTAGATGTCCAAAAACCTGGGTTTTTCAAGGCTTTCACTTTGTATATATTGTAATATAGATTGTATACATTATTAATTACAGTAATATATACTGTAATGAGTAGTCTCCTTGTAATGTTGCCTAGTGCAGTGGTTCGCAAACTAGGGCCACCGCTTGTTCAGGAAAAGCCCCTGGCAAGCCGGGCTGGTTTGTTTACCTGCCGTGGTCGCAGGTCTGGCCAATCGTGGCTCCCACTGGCTGCAGTTCGCTGCTCCAGGCCAATGGGGGCTGCAGGAAGGGCAGCCAGCACGTTCCTCAGCCTGTGCCGCTTCTAATGAGCAACATGTTAGCACGGTTTAGTGATCGCACATCCATAGTCCACGTTTCTGTTCCATATAGACACGCTCTTAGGTACAAGTAACAGCTTCTGATATTTTTCTAAAGTTTGTTGGATAAACACAGATTTTTTTTAATTTTTATTTTATTGTCTCAAGGGTGTTTTATCACCGTTTGTCTGTTAAAACCTAAAATCAGAAGCCTTATCCATACAATACAGCTGAAAATCACCAGATGGGAAGCCCCAAACTTGGGATGGGTTATTGCTGATAATTGTGTGTTCCTGTGCATGAATTGTAACATCAGTCAACGTAATTAGGAGTGTACACTCTCCTGTATTAATTACTCTACTGAACAGTTTTGCTTGATGTGAGGCAGAGGCAATGAAATGAATTTATTAAATCCAGAGCTAATTAACCTTTCGGAGCTGAGCCATATTGAGTCCCATGTACAGAACCTAGGTACACTATTATTAGTGCCTAAAGGCCAGGCCCCCATTATTCTGGGCACTATCTAAACATAAAACAAAGAAACGGTCCCTGCCCTGAACAGCTTACAGTCGAAACCTATCAAATCAGGGTCGACAGATGGATATGACAGATGGATGTGGGGGAAGAGCTAAATGGTGAGACATCTATAAGCAGTATAAGAAGCAGCAGCCACCACGCACCAGCTGGGTAACTATTGACAAGTGTTTTGTAGACATCACTGAATAGGTGGGTTTTCGGGCTAGATTTAAAGGAGGATAGTGTAGTGGCGGATTATTACAGAGGGCTCCTTCCATGCATAAGGGATGATGGCACAGGGAAAAGCATGATAGTGCTTATAGAAAATTTGACAAATGGGTAACCAAGGGCAGCACTATTCATGTATAATAATAGATGATGCTATCAACCCTGCCTATATTAAGCTTGCCTGGCATTTCCTTTGGCAAACTTTAACCATTTGGGCTGAAATTTTCCATGCTAGGTGTCTGCCTCAGGCTGATTTTAATTTCAGAAAAATTCTGGTGACCTTTTTTTGAGAAGCTCTAGTGCTACCAGGCATTGGATCAGGGACTTGAAGTTGGCGGGGGGAGGGGGTTGGGTGTTGAGTGCCACCCCCGGTGTTGGGGTTGTGCCTTTTGCAAATTCTGGGATAATCCATCAAAATTTAACCAAGTTACAAGCTTTTGAAAAATCACTTTGCACATGTTTAGCAGAGACTTGCTAAAACTTCAGAGCTAAAAACTGAAATTCTGTCTGCACTGAGCAGGCCCCATCCTGGTGCTGCAGGGAGCTGAGCTGGACTTTCCCTACAATTGCAGCTCTGGGCTGTGGCAGGTCAGGGTCAGGACTGGGCACTAGAACTGAGAGCAGGGAGCCCATCTCTCCTGTGCTCTCAATGCTGCCCTCCCCACCGCTGCGAAGGATGAAGTTGCCTGATCTGAATGCAGAGACACCTGTGGGGGGGGGGGTGGAAGAACAGGGTGGTAGATTGGGACAGGGAGCTTTGGGAGGAGACAGATGGGCTGGGACTTGATGGTGCTTAATGAGCAGCTATTCAATATTTTCTTTTCTCCTCATTGTTCAACGTGTGGCCCCAGGCCTTATTTACAGCGTACTGTTCCAAGCCTGCTCTTTCGCTCCACCTGATGCTCAGCTCAGTTTGTCTGTCTCTGTCTCACTACATGTGTCAAGAGCAGAGAGGGTGAGTTTGCAGTACTCACTCTGTGAGATCTTTAGGGTTAGGATGAGCGTTTTAGCTGTGTGCATGGAGAGGAAAGTACAGGAAGAAGTGGGAAGATGCATGGATGTAAGGAGAGGGCTGAGTCAAAGATGACCCCCAGGTTACAGGCCTGAGGGGTGTTGTCTACAGTGACTTAGGAAGGGGGAAGAGAGGACGAGGAGGGATGTGGAGAGAGCTCAAGAGCTCAGTTTGAGCCAGAGGAAAATGCTGAAATAGCCATTTGGTGGGGCGGAAGGGTGGCTATGAGGAAGGGTCTAGTGGGTAGAACACCGGGAGTCCAGAGACCTGGAGTTTATTCCCAGCTCTGTCAATAGTCTAATCCTCAGTTTCCCCATCTATAAAATGGGGGCAATGACCGTGACCTCCTTTGTAAAGTGCTTTGAGATCTATTGTTAAAGAGCTCTCGATAAAAGCTAGGTGGCGTAGGGATAGAGTGAAGGGGGATGGAGGTCCCATCAGACCGTGTTGATTTTTTTTTTGAAGAATTTGTGAGCGTCCGCTAGAAGAGGAAGCGAGGGGGCGGGAGGTGGGATGAGTTAAAGGAGGAAACTGAAGGTGGCGGCCAGGCTGTTGTAGGGGGTGGGCGTGCTGATTTACAGCCCACCCACTGAGGTCAGGAGGGGGGGTCTTGGCCTTTCAAGGGCTTTCACTCTGTTATTTGCCTGGGCCATTGCGGGGATCAGAGTCCTGCACTGGGAAGGTTCTTCCAATATCTACCTGCCACCATGCCCTTACCAAAAAAGCATGCTGCAATTTTGCATGATTTCAAGCACAAACCATGTACTTGTCTTCCCATTTTAAAGATCTGGTATAGCAACACCCTAATGCAGAGAGAGACTTCTGTGCATCTGTGGGAGCTCTAGAGTGTTAGAAGAACGGGTGATGAGATTTTACAGCAGGGCAATGGAAGTAAGGGAGCTGAACGGTGCATTTCTTTTTTGCCTGCAAGTCTTTGCTTTCTTGACTTAGTGAACCCGAACAATTCCATTGTGAAAGTGCTCAGAGCAAATTTCCAGCTCAAAGAGGATGAAATGTAGAGGTCTTTTAAAGAAATATTTCCTTAAAAATCATGACTTATTTGATAAATTAAAGAAATAGGTGACTTTGAAATATTCCAGTACCAGGGCTATTAGATAACATGCACAACTCATTCTCTAACTTCTTATTAAATCCCCTGTGCTCAACATCAGAAAAAAACAGAAGATTACTCAAGTTTCCCCGTAGGCTAGAGGAGGCACCCACTCCGTGCTGTCTCGTTTTGATTCTTCTTGCTTTGCTGTATTCTCTTCTTCTTGATTGTCATTCAAGCTGAAAGTACATGGCTACTTTTTCTAGAGCAAATCGGGCATTTTTTTTTTTTGACGGAACGGCTTTTTGTCAGAAAATGCTGATTTATTGAAAGTGTCGGTTTCAACAAACATTCATCCAAAAGGTGTCTCAGGCCCAGGATGAAATTTCTGGAGTGGGAGGTGGGGAGAATGGGATCCACAATAATGAATAACTTACTGGTTAGGGCGCTCACCTGGGATGTGGAAGACTCAGTTTCAAATCATGATTCAAATCAGTCAAACCAGCGATTTGGGCCTGTCCCCAGGTGAGTGCTGTAACCACTGGGCTAATGGTTATTTTGGGATGTGTCTCTCCCTCTTGCATGGTGTTTCACAAAACAGTTTGAAAGGTCTAGTTTTTATCCAGGTGCAGAACAAAAACAAATGTTGAACGCTCTGACTTTTTTTTAATGAAACAGAAATCTCATTTTCCAGCCAGACCCAGCTCTTTCCAAATGGAAAACACATTTAGACTAGAGCTTGCAAGGCAATACAGAAATGCCCATCATGCTTTTAGAGTGGAGACCAGCTTGGGGAGGTTGCCTCTCATGTCACTTGTAGCACACAACTAGAAATGCAAAGCACAATGTTAGTCTTGCTCCAGCTTCCATGTCCTGAGCTGTTCTTGTTCTGTAATATATTCTGGGGCCAATTATTTTGCAGCCTCACTTAAGCTCATAAACAGCTGTTGATAAATATCACTGTTGTTAATGCAGAGCAATTAACATCCAGGTCTGCTTTCCTCTAATGCAAATTTTTATAGCTTATTTCAGATGATACAAGCTCCAACTCTGCTTCCAAGGCAGCAGCAAGGGCTCTCCACGGAAAGCCTTCCTCTTTTATACTGAGTTATTGGCCAAGCAAAGGCTCTTTGCATTGCCATAGCAACTAGCAAATACAGGTAGGCGCTAGGATGAAAACAGGGGCAATGCTCCATGAATGACCAGTTTCTGTCTAGTTTGCTTTAGCATGATACCATCTCCTCTTCTCCACCGCCTGGCATCTTACGTCATTTACCCTGCTGTTAGTAGGAATTAGCCACTCGTTTATGCAAGTTGGTAGCAGTTATACCCACTTTTCACTGACTACTCAAATTGCAAGGGCCCTGGACTAGGTATTGCGAAAACTTGGGTTCTATTCTTGGCTGTGCCACTGACTCACTGGGTGACCTTGGGCAAGTCACTTCCCTGCTTTGCCCCTTAGTTTCTCCAGCTGCATAATTGGGATAACGGTATTAACTACAGCTGGTTGGAAAATGAGATTGAGTGGGTTCTGCAGAACATTTAGCCTGTTCACCTAAAACCGTTTTCAGTTTTCCATTCCTGCAGGCCAATGGAGACAAGGGCACGAGGGTCTGCCTGCATGGAGCACATTGTGGGACTGAGGCCTTAGATTATAAAGCTTCTCAAGACAGGGACTCCATCTTCATGGGAGTTGAGCCAGCACATGGCATGATGGAGCTCTGATTTGGATGGGGGTCTCTAGGTGCTGTTGGGCTATAGATGTTTAATAATCAATCAAATGATCTATCAAACTGTGGAGCAGTCTCCCACAGGAACTGGTGGAAACCTTATAGTTCCAGCTGTTTTAAAACTAGACTGGACAAATGAAGAGAGCACAGCATGGAGAATGATCCAGTGTTGGTCTCAGGGCTAGGATGCAGGCTAGATTCTCTACTGCTCGCCTCTTCTCTCTCTCTGTCTCATAACTTTAGTCTGTAGCGAACCCTAAACTCCATCCACCTTCTGTATGTGATTCGCCTACTTTTAAAACAGGTCTCTCCAGACAGACACTACTCTCCAAGGGCACGGTGCTTCAAGAGCAAGTCACAGCTCCGCTGCGGGTTGCAATATGAAGTGCCCTTTTGCATTGCACTAGACAAAGCAATGGGGATCAGAGTCATCAGGCCTCCCAGGCTGCTTATGCAGTGTATTTGTTTCTGTCAACCGGGAGCCTAGTTTGCTTGCTGCTTTATCATCTCCAGAAGTTTGTAACTCTCCCAGCTCTGTCAAAGGCAGGAGCAGCATCATTGGTGATATGTAGCACTGGCTATCAATATGAGGCACTTCACTTTTATGAGCTGGTTATCCCCAGCCCTCTGGAGAGAGCGAAAGAGAGCGACAGGCTGCTTTGGGCAGTGGGATAACTGCGGTGGTAATGGCTTATTCTGTAACGAACATTTTGGGATGGGGAAATGAGGGTTTGATGGCAGAGAACACCCATAGCTGGGTTAGGAAGTGGGTAACAGAGAGCACTGGGGTTAGGCAGTGGGTAGTCAGACAAGGACGAACCCTGTGGCTAATTAGAAAATGGGCAATAAAAGGCACAGGCTTAAGTCAAGGGAGGACTGGATTTTCCTGCGGCCTGTGTACCTCAGGCTACTGAGCCATGAGGCCTAGAGTCAGCAATGGAGATTACAAGAAAAGGGACCAAGTGCCCTAATTAGCCCTAAATGAAAACAGCGCCTCTTTTGCTTTCCCAGGAACAAAAGGCAGGGGGGTTACGTTTTCTTTTCTCTTCCACAGAAGACAAGGCTGCTTTTATTCTAGCAGCCAATGTTCCCGCCTCTTGTGGCAAGCAGGGACTCTCTGATGCCTGGAACCACGCAGTCTCCTAGGAGAGGCACTAGCTTCATTTGTTCTTGTCCATCTGATCTTTACTGATTAGGATTCTTTGCCTGAAACAAAAACACTTTGCATGAAGTTAGAATCAGGGTGTGACCCTTTGACAGACATGCAATGGGCTGGGGCATTTAGCATCCAAGGTGATCAGGTGCACGGTGTCTAGCCTGGAAAAATCACTTCTGATGCTGAATGAGAGTGCCAGATCTATTTACCTCATATGCTCTGCAGTTGTAGAGCGTTTCAGCTGTGCCACTGTAGCCCATAGCCAATGTCGTGCCTATACCTGATCCACAGATGCTATGAGTCTATTACTGCTGGAAGCTAGTAGGTTGAGAATCTGTTTTCACTGCAGAGTTAACTTGAGTTATCTATGCTCAAATTACTGCTCTGGATTTAGCTGAGTTTGAGTGAGGCTATGTCTACACTTAAACGGCTGTGCCACTATAGTGTTTCAGTGTTGTCACTCACTACAGTGAGAGGAGGGGATCTCACGTTAGTGCAGCTAATCAACCTCCCCGAGAGTCAGTAGCTAGGTTGATGGAAGAATTCTTCCATCGACCTAGCACTGTCTACACTGCGGGGCTAGATCAGTTTAACCATGTCTCTCAGCCGGATGGATTTTTCACACCCCTGACCGACGTAGCTGGGTCGATCTAACTTTTTAGTGTAGATCTGGCCTGAGTGTGTCCACACGGCAAAATAATATCTGAACTGCTGTGTCTGCACTGGCTCTATGCTCACTCATGTGTGGCCCTAAGATTTCTGGGAGGCATAGTCCATGGTTCTTTGTACTACAGTAAGCTGAGCCTCTGTATGAATTCTTTCCTAATTGTCTGAAAACTTGTTCATCTTTTCTGAGCACATGGTGGAATGGTGGGAAAGCATTGGAAGACTAGTGGCACTTAAGAGGAGCTAGGTTTCTAAGGAGATGTACTCACTACAGCCCCAGTAGACCAGCCAACTTCTGTTAAACACACTATTACTCTCGACTTATTGGGGTTTGTGTGTGGATGGGACTTGAGTTACGGGCAACACTTGAGTTATAACTCAAGTTAACTTAGTGCTTTAGCGTCTTATGCTTTTGCTTTGAAGATCCTGGTTTCAATCTCCAGTAATATCTAATACAATAGTCAATATAGCATTATGGCAACCAGAATGTTTCAACCCTTTAATTAGAAGCCTCCACTTGCTTCTATCATGTTGTGTGTCTGGTTGGTATTGTCACTGGCAATGTAGCGACTATCATGTCAGAAGGGAAAATGGCTTGGTGATGGGGCTTGTCATCACGAAGTTGGAGGCAGGAAACTGGGAGCCAGAGCGCCTGGGTTCTGTTGCTCAGATCTGTCACTGAACTGCTTGTGACTGTGCATTGCATAACTTGCAGCATGAGTTGATGTGATGCGTATGAGCGGAGGTTTAACAACTAGACCATGTTGTCTGTTATAGATGCTGTGAATTAGAAGAAAAAGACTCTAACCACAGACTGACTAACTTTCTTAGTCAGCTTTGAAAAACCTCATCCTCGAGTTCCAGGATTCAAAGGCCTTATAGAATTTCTCTTATGCTCACAGGGGAATGAGGAGCTGGGGTGTGTCTGAGCAAGGAGCATCTTGGGGAAAACATGTATTAAAATTTCTACAATTTGAAAATGGCCCTATCTCGTCTACTCCTTCTTTGCGGTCACTGTAGGACACAGGGAGAAGGCAACTTTATGATCTGGACAGTGAGTATAGGAGCCTAAGAGGGTATTGTTGTGACCTTGGAAACTTTAATGATTATTTTTATTGTTCGTATTACCATAGCGCCTAGGAGCCCTTGTCACAGACCAGGACCCCATTGTGCTAGGCGCTGTACAACTAAAGAACAAAGATTCCTGCCTAAAAACTTATACTTAGCTTATAAGACAAGAGACAACAGATGGATATAGACAAGGAAACAATGAGACATTACTGGTCAACCTTACAGACAATCGTTCTTGAGTTTGACCCCGTACATCAACCTTCATTCCACTGCTTATGCAATTTGCCCCCTCCCTTCACGGGTTTTCAGGCTCTGATTGCAGCCAGCAGTTGCCATGTGGTCTGATCGCTGATGGCTGTGTAAAATCTGGGGTCTCTGGGGCCGAATGAAGGGAAAGTGTTGCCATTGTGTGTTATGCAATTATTACAGTCTCACCCATCAGAGATGACCTGGGCCTTATCACTAACACACACACACATACACAATTGAGTTTTTTCTAATCCTTTCCTTTTGTGCCCATTATCTTGTTTAAATATTGTTATTCTTTTTCCTTTCCTGGAAACCACCAGGGCTCCGATAGCGCTTTGGGTGATTGCATAAAGGAGTCTCGGCTCCTAGCTCTGTGCGGTATGCTTGCATGGACAGGGGAAGTAGAATGTCTATGTGTTGCTTGTGTGTTCATGTTGTGCTGCTGCCTCTTACCTCCAGACCCCACTGGAGATATTGGCTGCCCCCTTGTCCTGCAATGGCTGGAGCATCATCCGTAATGTGTTTAATTAAAAGCTGCCTTACCAGTGCTGCAGTACCAGACCTTAAGTGTTCAGTTCATGGTGTTGGTGTCATATTCATTGTCGTTAGGCCCTGCAATGGATTCTATACATTTTATAGAAAAAGGGGACTGAGGTGGTATGGGCTGAAACCAGACTGCAAATCCCTTGTGTTCATGGGCATATTTGTGTCTGAGCTTTGTGCTGTGGTGCCAGCACAACTGCCAGCCATGACTGAACGTTCTGGAGATTTCAAGTTTCCTTCTGATTCCATTGAGATAGGTGCTCTGGATTCTGGGTGCAGCTCGGAACCGCTTGAGTCTGAAACTCTGCCCTGGAGATTTTGCAGATAGGCTTTCCTAGGAGACTTCCAGAACATCCTTCTAGTCAGGCTGATTTTGGGGTATCCTCAGCCTTTCTCATGGGGTTTCAGCACTTTTGGTATTGACTGGAACCTGGAAGTAAAAAATAGACACAAAAATGAAACCTAATGGGATCAAAGTGACGTGAACTGCTTCAAACCTCCAGTTCAGTTTGGCCTTTAGGGGACTGTTCAGGGAGGGACCAGAGGTCATGTTATTTGATCCAAACTACTTTGTTCATCTTATTTTCTCCCCGAAATGGTCAACTATTTGGGCTTGCCTACACAAGAAATTTTCACCAACTTAAGGTGTGATTTTTAAACCAGTTTAGTAAAACTAGTGAAAACGGCTGTGTGGACACTTACTTCTGATTAAACCAGGTTTATTTTGGTTTAGTGTGAGTTGATTTAGGAACAGCTTTAAGCTAAACCAAAATGAGTGTCCACACAGGGGTTAACACTAAATGGATCTAAAAACTAATTTAAGTTAAACTGGTGCAACGCGTATATGTAAACACTACCTTTTGGTGTCATTTTCTTGGAGGGCACGGGATTCTGTCAGCATTTGGTAATTGATTGGTACAATTTGGCAAAACTAGGACCGCTCTGGAAATCTGTGTCCTGCTGCTGCTTTGAATGTTTCTAATCCTTACAAACCACCCTGCGTTCCTAGGATCCACGTTTGGTTTAAGGGTGAGGCAAAGTAGCTGTCGACGCATTGTCAGTGAGCTTGCACAGAACCAGATGAGGTTCATTTCTGCTCAGTTATGCTAGGGATGCATTTGGTCTGTTGTGTCCTGGCGCACTGAGAATGGCAGCTGTCTCTTTCTGTCCTGCCAGCCGCACTCGATACTCCAGGAACATTCAGCTCCCTTCTCTTCACTCTCCAACCACAGAATGTGGGCTCCGGGGTTTAGGCACACAGCAGGCTCCCCAGACAGGGCTCTGCTCTGGGGTTTGGACACAGCAGGCTCCCCAGACAAGGCTCTGCTCCAAGGTTTGGGCGCAGAGCCAGCTCCCCAGACAAGGCTCTGCTCAGCTTCAATTAAGCTGTGTGCCTGTGGGCAGAATATGTCACATTGAAGCTGCTTTCCACTGCTTTGATTTCAGCATTCAAGGTACAGGCCTGTGCTGTAGACCAGGAAGGAGGAGGGCTCTGAAACACACACACTGGAAGACATTCATTGTCTGTTTGCTTTGTTTTTCCTTTGGTTTGTTTTTGCTACAGGGAAGCCTCAGACATTGGGGATCAAAGCCTAGAGTCCCCTGCTATAATAATTTGAAAGCTTGAGCAGTTGTTTCCTGTATATTCACGGGCTATGTTGAAGGGCAGAGTTGGCAGATGCACCCCTAGCCTTGTGCAAGTGCAGTGAAGCACAGATGTTCACCTGCTAGCAAATACACTGCGATAGTGTGGGCAACTGGCCAAATGGACTTCGAACAGAAATAGCAGGGAGCTGGGCAGGGGCGGTGGGGTGCATCCTAATTGTATCCGGCATCAGTGGGAGAGTCACTGTAAACAGCCCCTATCATTACAGACCTGGCCTACAGACCACAGCTACAGCAATGCCATTCTTCGCTTTCCATGGAGTGAGTCAGACACCCCAGGACTCGGCCAAGCAAAATTGTATTTACACTGGTATCAGACTGCAGACCAGAAATCAATCTAGCCAAGCACAACACAGCCAGGGGAGGGGCAGCAGCCTTAATTAGCTGTTTCTGAGAGCACTCCGAGGGCGAGGGCCGTTGGCAGGCTGCACATCACCAGGATGAACCCAGGGCTGCAGCACTGATCAGCTGTTCGCCTCTGGCTGCAGTCTGTCTGTGAGAGCATGCGCTGCCAGGAACACCTGTGCTTTGTGAGCATCCCTGCCCTACTCCCCCCGCCCCAAAAGGGCCCCTTCTCAGGGCAGGATTATTTATAATGAAGACTGATTGATTGCTGTGGAGAACAGTGGAGGTTATTGAAAATGGAATAAGCTGGGTCCCTAGAGGAGGACTGGGACAATAGATTTGATAAGCCTTAATACCGCAAAGCTAAATTAATTTCTGGAGGGGTTTAAATAAAAGTGTGTGGATCTCAAGCAAATCTACATCAGGGGAGAGAAGGGGGACTGAGCAGAAGGATCTTCCAGGAACTGCCTGGTTCAGAAAGGCAGGGGATGGATGAAGTCTTGTTGGTGGCTTGGCAGGCTGGTCTGGTGGGAGGGATGGGCTCTTGCTTTAAATACATTTATATAGTAATGTATGAATTCCCACAGTGCCAAGAGAGAGCCTTGGAGAAGGGAGCCCTCTATTTATCCACAGAAGAGGCACAGCATAGGCACTGGCCATAGGAACTTCCCACCCCTGGTTTAGAAGTGGTGCCTCCAGAGGCCAGAGTTGAGTTTATTTTCCAGGCCCATTCAAGCTCTGGCCCCGCTGTTGAGCCGGCTGGGAAGGAGGACGGTTTGGTGGTTTTCTGTGGTGTGAAGAGAAATGCCTCCCTTTTGAATGAAACACTGTGGCGCCCGGGCCAGCTCAGTCTGTGCTTTACATGAGCCATCCTCGTTGCGCATGCCATAACAAAGATAACTCCTGCAGTTTTAAACATGCCACCCACCCACACCTCACCAATCCCCATGAGGTATGCACAGAGGGCCCTGGAGCAGAGGGTAGACCTGGTCAGACACCGAGGCTACGTCTCCACTGTGCAGACTACAGGGGTGTGACATGCACAGAGCACCAAAACGCTCTAATTGTCCTATGTGGATGCTGCTGGCATGGACTAAAACATGTACTTTGTGTTAGCACCATGTTCTTCAAACAGGACTACATTACTGAAAACTAGGTACCGTGTAGTTCACGCTGGCAGTAGCCACATACGGCAGCTAGAGTGCAACATTTTGGTGCGCTCTGAAATTCACACCCCTGTAGGCTGCACTGCGGTATAGTGTAGACAAGGCCTGACTGATTCATGTCCTCTAGACCAGCGGTTCTCAGACTGAGGTCCGTGGATCCGTGAGTCATGTGCGGGGCCGCTGTTCAGCCTCGCGCAGGAGGTGCTGGGAGAGAGGGGGAGGAGCGGAGACAAGGCGCACTCGGGAGAGGGGGTGGAAAGAGGCAGGGAAGAGGAGGAGCAGGGGTGAAGCGGCAGTGGGAAGAGGTAGGGTGGGGCTGGGGCCTTGGGGATATAGTTGCCAACTGTCTAATCACACAAACGCAACCCCCCCTTGCCCCGCCCTCTTCCCTGCCCCTGCCCTGAGGCCCTGCCCTTTCTCCAAGGCCCTGCTCATTCCATTCGTCATTGCTCGCTCTCTCCCACCCTCACTCACCTTCACGGGGCTGGGGCAGGGGGTTGGGGTGTGGGAGGGGGGTGAGGGCTGGGGCCGGGCAGCACTTACCTTGGTGCACTGAGGCTAAGGCAGGCTCTCTGCTGGCCCTGGCCCTGGCCTCATGCTGCTCCCGGAAGCAGCTGGCACGGCCCTGTGGCCCCTGGGGGTTAGGCAGGTGACTCTGCCTGCTGCCCCTGCCTGCAGGCACCACCCCTGGAGCTCCTATTGGCTGCAGTTCCTGGCCAATGGGCGCTGTGGAGTCAATGCTCGAGGTGGGGACAGCATGTGGAGACCTCCTGCCACCCCCCCGGGGGCCGCAGGGTAGGCTGCCGGTTGAGCTCCTGCCGGCATGCCTGCGGCAGGTCCACGTCATGCCTGCGGCAGGTCTAGAGCCGCCCCTGGCCGCAGGGACATGCCAGCTGCTTCTGGGAGCAGCGTGGGGCCAGAGTCAGGGCAGGCAGGGAGCCTGACTCAGCTGCGCTGCGCCGCCAGACTTTTAGCGCCTAAAATCTCTCGGTTTGGCTTCAGTAGCCTCTAGGAGATAGAGCCTGATTCTGAGAGATTCCCGGCGAAACCAGGAGGGTTGGCAACGCTATGTTGGGGAAAGGGGGTGGAGTGGGGGCTTAGCACCCCTGGGGAAAATTAGAAGCTGGTTTGTGGGTCCATGAAAATTTTTAAATCAAAATTGGGGGGGGGAGGTGTCCTTGGCTTGCTAAAGTTTGAGAACTGCTGCTCTAGAAAATGAGCTCACTTTTTCAACTCTTATTCCAGCCCTGCCCCTTTCCACAGGATAATGCCAGCTGGGAGGCAGCGAGCCTATATGGTCCCTGTCGGAATGGATGCAGTGGGGTGGAAAGAAACACAAGTAACCAACTCCTCAACAAAATAAGAAGGGGAAGGGCTACACAAGAACAAGGATCACCTAATTTATGGGGAACAAAGAATGCAAAAATAGGCACTCAAGTGCAGGGCCTGGGGCAAAATGATGGAACCAGAAGGGAACATTAAGCAGAGAACCTTGACAACTCCCATTTTCCATGAGCGCTTGCGGGCAGCCCGACGCTCTGGAAGCTCTGTGAAGGGTACCCAGAATGGCCAAGTATCAGAGGGGTAGCCGTGTTAGTCTGGTTCTGTAGAAGCAGCAAAGAATCCTGTGGCACCTTATAGACTAACAGAATGGCCAGTAAGTTAGCAAGGCAGCCCTGCCTCCAATACATAAATGCATAGAATGCTAGCGCCATCTAGTGTGGGCTTCTAACACCAGCCAATTGCCATCTGAAGCCATGCACCCAATTTCCTGCTCACTATGCTGTTTGTAACTCAAGTTATGTCACTGGAGTTATTCCTGACTTACACACCCCAGTGTAAGCAGGAAAGAAACAGCTCCTAGGTCTTCTCCCACCACTGATCACTCACCATCTGATCTCAGTTCTGTCAGCTAGGCTTTATTTTTCTGCCAGTAGTATTCACTATCATCCTATATCATGTGTCTTTAGAGGGGAAAACAGGGTGTTTTATGTATGAAGCTGGTTCTAAGCACAAACCTGAAATATATGAGACGACCCATAACACTTCCTATTGCAATCATTGCCGCTCCCATTTTCCTGTGGATAAAAAGTTGAGTGGAACTTTGCCACTGCCATGTCTGCCTAAAGCCCCAGTGCAGCAGAAGTCCTGCTATGCTATGGCTACTTCCGTGCTGGGAAAGGCACATGGTCATGTTTGCAGGCTTTGAAGAGCTGGCTACCATTTCTCAGCATATCCAAGCCAGGAGGTCTAATGAAGACCACTCATCTGACAGGTGCTTTACTCTACGTACTAAGGAGGACAATTTTATTGCTTACTCTGAGGGTTGTTGCCATCTTTCATGATTTTATTGAAGCTCACAATGGTTTCCTAAAGCCCCAGCTCCTGGAGCCATGTGAATATGTGAGAATCACAGCTGCCACTAAAAATAAAATAAAATAGAAGGAAGCTTCTATCCCTTGGGTTGCAGAGAGAAGTTTGAGCCTGAGACCCAAGGGCACCTCAAAGGCTCAGAAGCCAGAAGAGAAAGAGAGCCCAGAATGTATTATTTTTTAGAAGCTCATAATTTTTAGGAGCCTGGCTTATAATTTCTGAATGCTTGGAAATACCGACTTTGCTTTGCCCACTCTTGAACTGGGGAAAAAGCAGAGCTGGCAAACTGTTCTCATGCTGGCAAGCACAGTTCAGCATTGGCTGGCTGGCGCCAGAATAGACTATGTGCAATTTCCAAAGGCATAACTGTGCCTAACTGTTCAGGCCCCAACTCCCATTGACCCTCAGTAGGAGTTGGGTGCCTAAATTCCCTATCCGCCTTTGAAAAGCTCCCCCAGGTTACTTAAATGGGGCTCTCCATCTCTAGCTGCTGCTCTTTAGAGACTCATTCACCAGCGGCCCCTTGCGGGGGGGTCACATGGCGTGAAGCTGCATGATTACACCAGCTTTGGAGTTAATGGAGCGCTGCTCCTTCCCTCACCGCTCGGAAACCCCGCCTTGTCCATAAAATAAACCCGGGTCTCACTAGAACTTCACACTCTCTGCGTCACCTGCCTTCCCTTGTAATGTATGGCTTGCTCTAGCTCCCACTGACGTTAATAGCAAAACTCCCCTTGACGTCACTAGAAGGCAGTCCGGGCCTACATCCCCTAGGCTTATTCTGTGAAGCAGTTGACGCTTGTTTTTGTCCTCCCTTGGGTAGGGCCTTGATTTGCTGATCATAGAATCATAAAATTCAAGATCAGAAGGGACCATTATGCTCATCTAGTCTGACCTCCTGCACGATGCAGGCCACATAAGCCGATCCACCCACTCCTGAACTATTTCTCTCCCTTGACTCTGCTGTTGAATGCTCCAAATCATGATTTAAAGACTTCAAGTAGCAGATAATCCACCAGCAAGCGACCCCTGCCCCATGCTTCGGAGGAAGGCTAAAAACCTCCAGGGCCACTGCCAATCTACCCTGGAGGAAAATTCCTTCCTGACCCCAAATATGGTGATCAGCTGAACCCCGAGCATGTGGGCAAGACTCTCCAGCCAGACCCTCTGGAAAAGGCTAACAATATCCCAACATTGACCCTTTGTACTAATTACCAGTGTGGCACGTTATTGACCTATTGACTAAACCCGTTATCCTATCATACCATCCCCTCCATAAACTTATCCAGCTTAATCTTAAAGGTCCTTCGCCCCCACTGTTTCCCTCGTAGGCTGTTCCAGAATTGCACTCCTCTGATGGTTAGAAACCTTCGTCTAATTTCAAGCCTAAATTTCCTGACTGATAATTTATATCCGTTTGTCCTCGTGTCCACATTAGCACTGAGCTGAAATAATTCCTCTCCTTCCCTGGTATTTATCCCTCTGATATATTTAAAGAGTGCAATCATATCTCCTCTTATCCTTCTTTTGGTTAAGGAAAACAAACCGAGCTCCTCAAGTCTCCTTTCATACAACAGGCTTTCCATTCCTCGGATCATTCTAGTGGCCCTTCTTTGTATCCATTCCAGTTTGAATTCATCCTTCTTAAACATGGGAGACCAAAACTGCACACAATACTCCAAATGAGGTCTCACCAACGCCTTATATAACGGGACTAGCACCTCCTTAATCTCTACTAGAAATACCTCGCCTAATGCATCCCAAGACCGCATTAGCTTTTTTAACGGCCACATCACATTGCCTACTCATAGTCAATCAACCAGGACTCCTAGGTCCTTCTCCTCCTCCGTTACTTCCAACTGGTGCGTCCCCAGCTTATAACTAAAATTCTTGTTAGGCATCCCTAAATGCATAACCTTACACTTCTCATTATTGAATTTCATCCTGTTACTAATACACCAGTTTACAAGGTCATCCAAATCTCCCTGGAGGATATCCCAATCCTTTTCCAAATTGGCAATACCTCCCAACTTGGTGTCATCCGCAAACTTTATCAGCCCACTCCTACTTTTGGTTCCGAGGTCAGCGATAAATAGATAAAATAAAATCGGACCCAAAACCGAACCTTGAGGAACTCCACTGGTAACCCCCCTCCAACCCGACAGATCACCCTTCAATACGACCCTCTGCAGTCTCCCCTTTAACCAGCTCCTTATCCACCTCTGGATTTTCATTTCGATCCCCATCTTTTCCAATTTAACCAGTAATTCCTCATGCGGTACCGTATCAAACGCCTTACTGAAATCAAGATATATTAGATCCACCGCATTTCCCTTGTCTAAAAAATCTGTTACTTTCTCAAAGAAGGAGATCAGGTTGGTTTGGCACGATCTACCTTTCGTAAAACCATGCTGTAATTTGTCCCAGTTGCCATCGGCCTCAAGGTCCGTAACCACTCTCTCCTTTAAAATTTTTTCCATGACTTTGCATACTACAGATGTTAAACTAACAGGCCTGTAGTTACCTGGGTCACTTTTTTTCCCCTTCTTGAATATAGGAACTATATTAGCTAATCTCCAGTCAAACGGTACAACCCCCGAGTTTAGAGATTTATTAAAAATCATTGCTAACGGACTTGCAATTTCACTCGCCTATTCTAGGATGAAGATTATCCGGGCCCCCTGATTTACTTCCGTTAAGCTGTTCAAGTTTGGCTTCTACCTCAGATACCGTAATGTCTACCCCCATATCTTCATTCCCGTCAGTCCCTCTACCACTATTCCTTAGCCCTTCATTAGCCTCATTAAAGACCGAGGCAAAATATTCGTTTAGATATTGTGCCATGCCAAGATTATCCCTAATCTCCACTCCGTTTAAAGTTTTAAGCGGGCCCACTTCTTCCTTCTTGGTTTTCTTCCTATTTATATGGCTAAAAAACCTTTTGCTATTGGTTTTAATCCCCTTCGCTAGGTCCATCTCCACCTGGCTCTTTGCCTTTCTCACTGCTTCCGTACACCCTCTGACCTCAATAAGGTAGGGTTCTTTGCTGATCCGTCCCATTTTCCAGTCCTTGTACGCTTTCTGGTTTTTTCTTAATCACCCCTCTGAGACGCTTGCTCATCCAGCTCGGTCTAAAACTGCTACCTACGAACTGTTTTCCCTTTCTCGGGATACAGGCCTCTGACAGCTCCTGCAACTTCAACCTGAAGTAACCCCAGGCGTCTTCCGCCTTTAGATCCCTAAATATGTTAGTCCAATCCACTTCCCTAACTAGTCGCCTTAATTTAGTAAAGTTAGTCCTTTTGAAATCGTAAACCTTTGGGCTTGGCTACACTTACAAGTTGCAGCGCTGGGAGTTACAGCGCTGCTCATGCAGCTGTGTAAGGGCCAGCGCTGGAGTGTGGCCACACTGACAGCTACCAGCGCTGCAGTGTGGCCACACTTGCAGCACTTTCCAGCGCTGTATTGAGAGGTGCATTGTGGGCAGCTATCCCACAGAACACCTCGTCCCGTTTTGGCGCCGTTTTGGCGCTGAGTATTGTGGGAAGGGGAAGGAAGTGTGCGGGTCATTCCGCTTCCTGTTTGCCAGCGCCCCGTGGTGCATCGCTTCACATCCCAGCATTCATTCCGGCAGCGTTTGGCGCCATTGTGAGTGTCTTTCTGTTACTCTCTGTGAATCGCGATTTCTGTGGCAAATGGAGCCCGATCTGCTGAGGACTCTGCTGATGAGTGTCACCAGCACAACACGTTTGGCAGTCGAGCTATTCCTTCAGCTCCAAAGTGACAGTGAGGAGTCCGGCGATGATATCAATATGGATTTGTCTGCGTGTGACACTAGAGTGCTTGCGGCATTCACGGAAATGCTCAGCACCGTTGAACGCCGCTTTGGGGCTCGGGAAACAAGCACTGAGTGGTGGGATCACATCGTCATGGAAGTCTGGGATGACGAGCAGTGGCTGCAGAACTTTCGTATGAGAAAAGCCACTTTCATGGGACTGTGTGCTGAGCTCGCCCCCACTCTGCGGCGCAAGGACACAAGATTGAGAGCTGCCCTGACGGTGGAAAAGCGGGTGGCTATTGCAATCTGGAAGATGGCAAATCCAGACAGCTACCGGTCGGTCGGGAACCAGTTTGGTGTGGGAAAGTCGACCGTGGGAATCGTTTTGATGCAAGTATCAGAGGGGTAGCCGTGTTAGTCTGGATCTGTAAAAGCAACAAAGAATCCTGTGGCACCTTATAGACTAACAGACGTTTTGCAGCATGAGCTTTCGTGGGTGAATGTCTTGCATCTGAAGAAGTGGGTATTCACCCACGAAAGCTCATGCTGCAAAACGTCTGTTAGTCTATAAGGTGCCACAGGATTCTTTGTTGTTTTGATGCAAGTTTGCAAGGCAATTAATCGCATCCTGCTAAGAAAGACCGTGACTCTGGGGAGCGTGCAGGACATTGTGGATGGCTTTGCACAAATGGGTTTCCCTAACTGTGGAGCGATAGATGGGGCGCATATTCCTATTCTGGCCCCCACCTGGCATCAGAGTACGTTAATCGTAAGGGGTATTTCTCTATGGTTCTCCAGGCGCTTGTGGATCACCGCGGGCGTTTCATTGACATTTACACAGGCTGGCCTGGAAAGGTGCATGATGCACGCATCTTTGGAACAGTGGCCTGTTCAGGAAGATGCAGGCAGGACTTTTTCCCAGACAGGAAGATCACAGTAGGGGATGTCGAAATGCCCACTGTGATCCTTGACCCGCATACCCGTTACTGCCTTGGCTCATGAAACCCTATACAGGGAAGCTTGACAGGAGCAAGGACCGGTTCAACTACAGGCTGAGCCGGTGCAGAATGACTGTGGAGTGTGCTTTTGGGCGTTTAAAGGCTCGCTGGAGATGTTTGTATGGGAAGCTAGACTTGGGGGAAGCAGCATCCTTATAAGCGCTTGCTGTACCCTCCATAATATTTGTGAAGGGAAGGGTGAAACATTCAGTGAGGCATGGACCACCGAGGTTCAAGTCCTGGAGGCTGAATATGCACAGCCAGAGAGCAGGGCTAATAGAGAGGCCCAGCACAGGGCTTCAAGGATTAGGGATGCCTTGAGGGAAGAATTTGAGGCTGAAAGCCAACAGTAATGTTTGCTGCCTTGCATGGGAGTGAATTGCACTGCTTACACTGTTATTCTATTATCCATAATAATAATATGATTTGCAGTGCCTCTTTCTTTACTGGGCTAAGGTGTCTTTCACTATCTGCTATAATAAAGACTGTTTTCAAAGCCAAGAATTGTTTTATTGAAAAGAAAAAAACTTCCTTGACAGACAGACAGACACACAACATTTCATTAACACAAGAGGGCAAGGGTGTGGGTTGGTGAACTGTACAGTCACAAGTTTGCATATGCCATGTCTGGATTGCTGTTTAATGAATCCTGCACTTCAGGGTGCATATACTGCATGGTGATGGGGTTGAATGCAGAGGGTAAGGGTGGTGGTAGGTATCAGGGCTGGTTGGGGAACGTACAGGTGTTGGAGGCAGCTGGTGGTAAGAGCCTGGATGCTGGGGAAAGGTGGTTGAGCTGACATTGGGGCACAAGGCACAAAGGACGGGCGGGTGGGGAGTAGCACGGTAGTGCTCTGCTTGCATGGCAACGAGTGACTCTATAGACTCGCGCTCCAGGATGCTTAGCAGCCGCTCCGTGCTTTCCTCTTGGCCACTGCATTTCTCTTGGTCCTGCTTTCTTTCTCTCGCCACTCATTCAATTCTTTACTATCTATAGCAGAATGCTGAAGAACAGTTTTCAGCATGTCCTCTTTGCTCTTATTTTTCTCAAATTTTGAAGCCTCTGTGATGTTGAACATCTGGGCAGTCCAGTCAAGGTCACTGTACACACAGAAATGACAACATTTAACACGGGCAGCATTGTATCCACTATCTCCAGACATGAATTGTTACACTGAGGAGTTCTCACTTGCAAGTTCTCACTTGCATTCTTTATCCCAAAAGGAAAACACAACAGAAGCCACGAAATGGTGAGTGAGGAGTGGGGCTTGAGTGAGAGGGGAGCTGGTTGCTTCGGGTAATCTGGAGTGCTAGAGGGGTTGAGTGAAGATGCAGATGCAGGGGTGATCTTATCTCCTATCTCTTCACTAAAGAGTCTCCCAACATTTTTCACAGGACTTAATCCTGGAAGATGTTTCAGTCACTAGGGAACAGCGGGGGCTCTTTTAGAGCAATGTATTCCGCCCGGGACCCTATGCGCGTGCCTGTGTTCAGAAATGGTCCCCTGGCCGAAGAGTGCACCGTCACTGGGACAAGGGACACAGTGGCTCTGCCTATAAACCTGCGCAGGCATATTGCCCACGCTCTGGATGAAGCTTTTGCTGAGATAACTGAAGCAGATTACGCGACGTGATAGACCACATCAACGGGCTATTCCACATCTAGACGCTGCCATGCATGCATCCATAACCCCCTTCCTCTCCAGAAACATTTCCACCCAGAAAATAAAGCTCCTCTGCTTGTCCTTCTGCAACTGCTGGCTGCTGCATTGGGTACTTTCCTCCTGGCTTGAGAAGAGCTCCTGGCTGCATGCCTCCAGGAATCTGCGGTTTCTTCCCCATCCCAGGAGCTTCACTCGCGGTTTCCTCTCCCCGCATCCTCCTCCTCCTCCTGTCCCCCAGCCTGCTCAGAAGTGTCCATCGTTACCCTGGGATTGGCAGTGGGTCACCCCAAGTATCTCGTCCATCTCCACGTAAAACGGCAGGTCGTGGGGCGGATCCGATCTGCGATTCCTCTCGGGCTTTGTAATAGGCACTCCGCAGCTCTTTAACTTTCACCCTGCATTGTAGTGCGTCCCGTTGATGGCCCCTATCCAGCATGTCCCTTGATATCTGCTCAAAGATAGCGCAGCTGTGCCTGAACAGACGCCTCACCCCAAACACTGATGAGGTCCTGCAATTCACCTGTGCTCCATGCTGGGGAGGCATGGTTACCTGTAACCTGTAACTGATTAACTGATTGCACTCCACACCTGGCTGCAGCAAACAGGAAGGAGATTTTTAAATTTCCCGGGGCATTTAAAGGGCGGGTCACCTGAGGCAAGAGCAGTAGAGTGCAAACTGATGTGCAGAGTGGCTGAACAGGAATTCTGGGATAGCTCCTTATTCCCTGGAGGACAGGTAAAGCGCTGGTGAGTGTCCACACCTGCTGAGCAGCGCTGGTGTCACCAGCGCTGCACTCTTATACCCCAACCCGGATGGGTTTTCAGCCAGCGCTGCAACCAGGAGTTGCAGCGCTGGAGCGCTGGAAAGCCTCCACCAGCGCTGCAACTTGTAAGTGTAGCCAAGCCCTTAGTCTCAGATGCAATTTTGTTTATCCTTCCATTTATTTTGAAACGAATTAGCTCATGATCACTCGAGCCAAGGTTGTCCCCTACAACTATTTCCTCAACAAGGTCCTCGTTACTCACCAAAATCAGATCTAAAATGGCATCCCCCCTCGTCGGCTCAGCAACTACTTGATGAAGGAATTCATCAGCTATCACGTCTAGGAAAAGCTGAGCCCTATTATTATTACTAGCATTTGTTTCCCAATCTATATCCGGAAAGTTAAAGTCTCCCATGATCATACAGTTCCTATTAGTATTTACCTCCTTAAAAACATTAAAGAGCTCTCTATCCATAACCAGGCTAGATCCCGGCGGTCTATAGCACACCGCAGTCACTGTCCCAGGGGACGCTCTAGTAGTTTTCTTCCCCAATGTCACCATTGCCCAAACAGACTCCGTATTATCCATTGCATTGCTAGTTATTTCGTTACATTTCACCTCATTATTGACATACAATGCTACTCCCCCACCTTTACCTTTGTTTCGGTCTTTCCTAAACAGCACATACCCTTCCATACCTGTACTCCAGTCATGGCTACCGTTCCACCATGTTTCGGTTATTCCTACGATATCCGGTTTCAATTCTCGGACCAGGAGCTCCAGTTCCTCCATTTTGTTACCTAAGCTTCTCACATTGGTGAACAAACATCCTAATTTTTGTTGTTTGGCTCCTCTCACCCTTTTCACCCAACTTGGTAGGGACACAGTACTACCAGTATGACCTGTCGGTCTAGTATCCGTCCCCCCTCTCTTCCTTATACCTAACCCTCCCCCTCTGGCTATATCTGTTGTTATCCTGTTGTTCTCACTCTCAATGTATAAATTTGGCGTGGAGAGTACCTGGACCTCTCCCAACCGTCTTCCCCCCCAATGGCCTTGCCAGCCTACAAAATATCCCTTTCTCCACATCATTGACTCCCGTCATCACTTGCAAACATCGGTGAGGGTACCTCAAAGTTAGGGGCACAGGCAGGGACTGGGTTTTGTGTGTGTTCCAGGGCTTTAACACCTCAAGGAGAGATTGACAAGATGTGGTCAAGCCATAGGGCTTCAGATGGAGAAAATCACATTGCTTGGTACTTTAGCCCCATCAATGGCTCCTTGAGGCATTAAAAGCACCCAGGATAAAATGAAACCCAAACGAACAATGAGAATTGGGTTTGCATCATTTTCCCCAAGTAGTCTTGTATCTGGGCTCCTGCTGGAGTCAGGTGATGTGGGCTCTATTCCTGTCACTGCCGCTGACGTCCTGGGGAAGGGGGGAACTCCATCCATAGCACAAAACTGATTAAATAGTGTAAAGAAAAATAAAAGAAATCACAAGACTAAGATGGCTACCCCTCTAAAAGAAAAATACAGAACACTAAGAGAAAAAAGCAGCAAGGCCTGTGGCTGTAACAAACACTGTGATGCTCTGCCTCAGGTTGCAGGCAGTTGAGAAGGAACTGGAGTGAGGGTGGATCGTCCCCTCTCTATGCACCCTTCTACCAGAGCATAAGGACATATAGGATGCAGGCATGGTTGTTGCTGATGAAAAGCTCCATCAGGGAGTGCTTGCAGCCTGATATGGAGTTCCCATTGGGACAAGAACGTGAAATAAGCTAAATCGAGTTCCTTTAGTTTGAGCAGAGATAAGACTAAGTGCCTATGTGATCACAGTCAGGAAGCGAAGTCTCTGATACCAGAGGAGGGTCACTGCCTTAGCAGACAAAGAGCCTGTGGCTGGAGCCTGCAGTCAGCAAAGTTCAAAGTGGGAAAAAGTTGCACATATTTAACAGTGAGGTTAATTAGTCATGGGAGCAGCTCCATCGGGTAAACTTGCAGTAGAAGGAGATTCAGTAGCCTGACCAGTGTATTTTAATATCTTCATATCCACTACCAAGTGATTTTTTTCCCCCTAGGTTCTTAAGCAGTGCAGTTACAGGCGTCAGATAAGAAGCTAGCTTGTTAGAAGTAGTGGCTGAGATTCGCTGATAAGCAGCCGCCTTTAAGGTATCTTGTGGCTTCCTCCCCCATCCCCGGACAACACTAGTCACTCTGGAAATCTTAGCCATTTTTAAAAAATGGGACGTATTTAGAGATGATTTATGAAGCTTCTAGCTTGGGTATTTTCTTGCTGTTGCCATTGGCCATGGAATTCATAATGGGCATAGCGGCTTCCTCTCTGTCTGTAGCAGAAGAGCTCTCCTGGCTCCTAGAGAGTGGGTGGCTGGGGGGGAGAAGCATCCTGGCCTCTAAGCCCCTCCCCATCAGCTGTGTTTACAGGAATGGCTTTCAGTCCCCCTGTGGCTCAGCCATTCTTCTTGCTTCTGAAGTGCAGTAAGCCAGGGCTCTGGCAGGTGAAGGTCAGCATGTTTTATTGTGCCTCAGCACAGTTGCTTAGGAAATATAAGAGAGGTAATGGGAAGCCCATTGCCCTAGGAGCAGGAGTCACAGCCCTCAGACAAACATCTCACTGTAAAGCACCCTTTGAAACAGCAGTGGAGCTGAACACTATAGCTGTAGAAAGCAGCAAACAGCGACAGGCAAGGCTGGAAGGGAGCCTGAGAGGTCATCGACCCCATTCCTGTATGCTGAGGCAGGCCCAAGTATACCTAGACCTATGCTTACGCTTCCCTAAGTATACCTAAGCTTAAGCAGCACACATGTGAGACTAATGCAGTTTGTTGGGCTCTGTGCTCCCCCTTGCCAACAGATTAATTACTTTAAAATGGGGAAGCTCTTCAATAATCTACTTCCCTGAGCACCTGTAGCTGCCCAGCTAGCCCAAGGCCTAGGGTAGAGCCTAACCACCAGACAACGTTCTGCTCCACAGACATGCTCTCACACCCATCCGTTATAAAACACTGCCTAGCGAAAGGATTGGCTCAGTCGTACACGTTCAAGGTCGGTGCTGTCAGCGGAGGGGTTCTGGAATTCCTTCTGCAGCCCTAAAAGCCAGGCTAGGGCTCTCCTTACAAAGTTACAGCCGCATCACATTTATTTCTAATGCTAGCAGGTGTGTGGCTTAGTCACCCCTTGCTGCTGGGAGGGACTGGTCCTTTCCCCAGACTCAGCAACTATGTAAAGAGACAGCCTGGGCCAGTGCACAAACCTGTTGAAATTGCCACTGTTACTGAACTTTAGTTAGCTGATGCTTGTTGGTCTGGCCCAAGAATGTGCTACCCAAACAGCAGGGCTGCCGGGGGGCAATTTGCCTCAGGTCTTGCAGGGGCCCCCACAGGCACGTAGCTGGGGGGAGGGGGCAGGGTCTGCCTCTCCCCCCCCACTGAGCACATGCCCCCAAAGTGGCACCTTAGTAGGAATTTGGAATAAGGTAGAAAAGGCTGGGATTCCCCCCCCATGAAGAGTGCAGCACTGCTGATTGGCCGCTGGGGCCTGATCAAGCCGCTCCCATTGTGCCTCCAGCAGCCAGAGGGCCTCCCCGCCCCCCAGCAGGCACAGGGGAGGGGCTGTGTGCTGGCAGCCTGTTTAACTTGGGCTCTAGAGGCAGCCAGGGGCTCGAGGTGCCTGGTGGTAAGGGGCATCCCGGGGCCCAGTCAGGGAGCAGGGAGAGGGTTGGATGGTTTGAGGGGGGCTTTCTGGGGGTGGGGAGAGGTGCTGAGGCAGTCAGGGGGGTTATATGGGAGGATGTCTGGGCCTCTTTCCACCAGCAAAACAAAAGCAGCCTTCAGTGTGAAGTACGCTCAGATGGCCCAGGCAGCCTGCACTGCACCCAGCTCGCTTGCCTGAGCTGTATTATTAATGCATTTTATTTGGAAGATGCAGCCTGAGTGATTTAAAGCCCCCCCCCCCTCCCAAAACACTGCTGAAAGAGCTGGGAAAGTTGCAAGCTTTCTCATCTGGGTTATACAATGCAAACCTGCTTGAGGCACCACACAAGAGAGATGTATTGAGGCAGTCCATGCATCTCACAGCTTAAGTGCTTCTAAGCTTGCAGCCATGGCACACAAGGATTTGGGAGCAGTTACCAATTCTGTGTGGTTAAGAGATTTTCATTGCCTGGGCCCTGCTACCCAATGCCACAGGGGAGACTGAGTGAATAGCCCCGCTTGTCCTCTGCAATCCCTTCCCTGCTTCTTTCCCTTGTGTTTGCAAGGGTCTCATTAACATGCTGCATCCGAACGTTCCTCCCGCAGGCCTTCCCGCCAGAGAGACAGCCTCCTGACTTCTCCTTCTTCCTCACTTGCCCTTCTCGCCATCTCTGAGGTTTTTCTCCATGCCCCATCCCTTGTCTGTACTCCCTCTCCACCCCATGCACTGTATTAAGCACGTCTCTGCCTCTCTTGTTTATGGGCTCTGTGCTGGGATGGCAGAGGCAGAGCTATTGTTGTGTTCTCTGCTAGGTCTGTTTGGATCAGACTCTACAATCAAGCACGCCCTTTGATAGCAGTATCCCTCTGCCTGCTCACAAAGGCTTCTGGCTAAACACTAAATCCAAGTGCTAGGGCAGAAGCAGCTACCCATGTACCCTCAATGGCCGGAGCTGTGCGTGGTGCCTCGCCCCCCACCCCACTTTGGGGTGTGTCTTGGTGTATATTGGGGGTCTTGTCAGGGGGCGGGGAGTGGTTGGCTAGGTGTGGGAGTCCTGGCAGGCTGTCTGGGGTGTGGATAAAGGTCAGGGCAGTCAGGGGACAGGTAGGAGGTAGGGTCCTAGGGGGGCAGTTAGGGACAGGGGTCCCAGGAGGTGGCAGTCAGGGGACAAGGAGCGGGGGGGCATATTGGGGGTTCTGAGGAGGGCAGCAAGTGGGAGGGAGTGGATGTAATTAGTAATTTGATATGTTGGGTGGCACCTTTTTTAATGCGTTCGCTCCCCCTGATGTTAGAACCTGGCTACGCTACTGCCCACGAGAATATAGTATTCTATAGTATTACATTTTTTTTTATGGAAGGGGCCCCCGAAATTGCTTTGCCCCAGGTCCCCTGAATCCTCTGGGCGGCCCTGCCAAACAGTGTCAAATATGGGTGCTAGCAATGTTTGACTAAGGGCGGGAGTTTGAGAACAGCTGCAGCTTGACTTCTTAGCATTATTCTACTGCCTTCCTATAGCATAGTGAAGAAACTCCAGCCCCCACGGGTCAGACAAGGCCAGATTAGACCTATGCAAGCAGTAACACTAGTGAAACAAAGTGTGGTGAGTCTGCTACCAATGAGGACCGGCCCATGGGTAATGTTTGAGCATTAAATGCTGAGTGGGAATCCCCAGCTGTTTGACTTTCCTGGTGCTGAGCGTTACAACTTGCTGATGAAAACAGCTCACTTGGTTCACAAAACAAGAACAAGGAAACGTTTACTGAACTTTAAAGGTGGCATATTTTAAACTGATAAAAGGGAATACTGTTACCGCATTGCCACAGGACGTTGTAATTAGCAAAATCTAAAAAAATTTAATGGCTAATTAAGATTAGCTTAGTTACAACAGTTAATATTGACAAATTTGTAAGGGAGGGATATGAAACCTTAGGACTTAGAACATGTCTTAACTATGAGGGGTTAGGAGACCTGCATGGCAGTCACTTTAGCCCACAGCTAGTGCCTGTGGTGGTGTTACTCTGAAGCGTGTGCTGCTGACTAGTGTTTGCTGGGGACAAAATCGACCACGGGGCTAATCCAGTCTGGCAGAAAGCGGCCATTTTAGGACCCCTTCTTTCCAGACCCAAGACATTGCCATACTTGTAGGGAATGCAGGCCTTAAAGTGGCAGCACCAAGTTATTTGAAAGGGCTCAGTGGAAGAATTTTACTTTTACCATCAATTAGCCGCCATTGTGTTGTCATTAATAGCATTAGTGGCTGCAAACAAGAAAAATTCCAAGTAAGAGTGCAAGGAGGCCAAACCTATGAGCTGGTGTTTGGGAATGTGAGACAGCTGGCAGCTGAAGCCTGGTCAAATAGTGCCTGCAGCCTGATTTTAATTTGAATTTAATTTCAGCTGAAAGCCAATGCTTTGGCAGTAGTTGCTTTAAATTAAGATGTGATTGTACTGTACACCAGCAGGTGACACCACAGTTGCAACAGGGAGCGCAGCTAGCTGTTCATTCAAACTGATTGCACAGACAAGCATGCCCCACCCACCCCCAATTAAGGAGGGAGGTTATACCCAACAGCCCCCTCACTCCCTTGTATGCCTTTTAAAGGATAAGGCTGCTGTACCAAATGGAGCTCAAAGCTGCCCCCCACTTCTTAAACTCAATGAGCAACCCACATCAACTGCAGGTCTCAGAACACTCTGTCTTGTTATTAGCACATACATCAACCATCCTCTCCTAAGCACTGTAATTATCGTGGGCCATAGCTCCCTGTTAAGCAATGGGACTGGCATGTGCTCCATTTAAGAGGCTCTTGATGGGAGACTTTTGAGCACCCCGGTTATGGGAGATGGAGTAGCAGGGTTATAGGGCAGTGAGACAGAGTGTGTCACACTCACAAACCCCTGCTCCAGCATTTTCCATAAAACCAGGGCCATACATTGGTCCCAGCTAGGAAAGGGTAGCCAGGTATGGTTCAACATCAGGAGTCCGCTATAGCGCATGGGCCCAGCTTTCAAAGCTGCTGAAGTCACTGCAGGGCCAGGTGCACAGCACCACTGCCTGTGTCACAGGGTATGTCTACACACCATTCCAAGCCTGAGCTCCAGCCCAAGTGGCAACTTCAGAGCTCTGGCTATACAGCTATTTTCAGAAGGCTTGCACAAACCCTGCATCTCTCACCCTGGCCTGGGAGGATTGTACCAAGCTGCTGTGTGGACATATCAACAGTCAGGGACCATCCAGCTCTGTAGCAGGAGCAAGGGAAGCTGTTTCAGTTAAAGAGTGTGCAAGACTACCAAGCCCCCACCCCCTCTCACATCCGCTTAGTTACTCTAAATAACTACGCTTGTGTTTCAGCTTCAGCTGTGACCGCTGTCAGTGGGAAATCAAGCAGCCTATAGTGCTGACCAAAACAGACAGTTTTTATGCTCATGTTGGTTTACAATCGTGAAAGGGATTAAGGGGAACAGATGATGAAACTTCAGTTTCAGCAGGATTATTAAGGCAACCTTTGCTTCTGGGGCAGGGGGGTGTCTCTGGGTTCAGGTATTTTTCAATATGGACACTCGAGGGGAAATACAAGAACATAAGTAGACAGGATCACTCCCTTGTGGTTTCATGCACCAGGATGGGTAGCAGCTGTGTAAGGCATCACCTTGTGAGTGTTTGTGAGATTAACAAACAGTATCACAGCCCCCCCGCTGATTTAGCACTACCTCACTATGCACCTTCGATAACAAGTGGGGCTTGAAGTGTTTTTAGGTTGTGCCTATACTGTCAGACTTTTGCAGAAGCGTGTGATCAGCAAAGATTAGTTCATTCTTATCCTTGCATGAAAACATTGGCCACACTTTAAATAGGCCAGGCACCATCTCTGTTTTTGCTAATAGAACTTCACAACTCTTAAAGATGCTGTTTAGAGGCAGTACAGGTTTGTATAAAAATCTGAATGACTGAAAATAAATGGACACTATGGCAGTTCACCAAAAAGGGAGAGTTTTAAAAACAATGTGGCGTTTCATGTTTATTAGTGACTGAGAGATGTGATCTGTCAAGAGTTTCTCTCCCCCCCCCCCAACTGGCAGCCCTGCACATAACTGGGGAAGCCTAGGTTACCGCTTGCTTATGTACTGGACGGGCAGCAGGCAAAACCGGATCAGCAATTGGGTGGCTGCACAGGCCAGCAAGGACTGCCACTCACTCTAATGCTAACATGGTGAACCCTAGGTAAAAACGTAGGCCTTCTCCGTACTCGAACATTACAACACCCTTATGCATTTATAATGTGCTTTATAGCACTCAAAGGGAACAACCATACTGGTTAAAGTTACCTTTACATCGGAATAGCCATTTTAGTTAAACAAACCACATCCCTAACCAAAAGTTTTGGTAAAACTTAGACCAGCTCTACACTTATTTGAAGCTAATGTAGGTTTACCTTCAGGTGGCAGGCAAGAGATGTTCTTTGCTTTAGAATCTTTATTTAAATTTACCTCCGCTTTTGCAGAAGACTTGTCATTACAACTGATGACTAACACTCTTCATAGGTCACTCTTGTGACAAAAAAGTGCAGGGTGGTGAATGGAAGAAGCCTCTACTATTGAGCTTGGTAAGGTGGCTAACAATTTCAGTTTGTGATAAGTCAGCTGAATTCTAGTAGACGTGCCCATGTGGTACTGAGTTTTGTTTCTGGAATGGACTCTGGCTCAAAGAAAACATTTTGTGAGGTACAGCTATTACACCAAAACCAGACACTATTGCAATGCATTGGCTCTGCTCATAGAGTAGCTACCAGGCCAAACCTGGATCAAAGGATTTGGAACCATTTTCTCTCCGGTGAAAGCACAGAAGTGGTTTCTTTATATAATGACAGATTTATTGGCTCTGTTTTCCAAGATATTATAACATATCCAGCTTTAATTATCATGGTTCCTCTTGGCTATTCATAACATGGGTAGAGTTTGCAATACCAGAGGAAGATGGGCTGTGGGGTAATTCCTCTGAGAAGCTGGGTCCTATCACCATGTGAGACAATTTCCTTGTGGAAAAGGCAACTCCTCCTTTCCAATACACCTTACCCTTGCTGTCTAGGTCCTACGCTCTGCTTGGAAAAGCCCACTCGTTTGCAATGACCAAGCTACATCTTGAAACAGGAAAAGGTAAACCACAGCACAAGCTGAAGAGGACTCTCTTTGCCAGTCCTGCGGTAGCACTGCAGAATCCCACTGGGAGACACTTAAACCCTTCAGCAGTTTCCACTGTGCATTACACCTGATGCCAAAGATTGCCGTTGCTACAAGGAGTCAGATTTTTTTCCCCAAACAGTTCACATTTATTATTAATAACAATAAAAAAATCTTTTAAAGACTGTTTCTTATTACCAACAGTGAGGTAATATGTTTACAAAACATTTACAGAATTTGATATGCAATTCATGAATATGGACAAGAGGGCAGGGATGGGACATTGGTAATACAGGGGAGAAAAGCCAACAGAATGGTCAGTGTGTTGGCGGAAAGGAAGAACAGCAATATCAATGAAAAAGAGGAGACCGAGGGTATTAAAATTAATCAAGTCTATTTCAAACTGCATAAGTAAGTCCTATTTGCCATAGCACTTCACTAAGAGGAAACTTTATCTTGTTTTTCTGGTGCATTAACCCCTCAGCTGTTTGTGCTGTCCTGTGCTTTGAGTTTTTAAAGATGCATTAGACTTTGAGGAAACCCCCAAGTGCCGCTAACTAAAAAAACCCAAGAGATCTTCAGCCTTGAAAAGTGGCTGTAACTCAAAAAGGTCTACAAAGCCAGACACCTCAGGGCAGATGTGGACTGTTGAATGAAGCGGTTTCTTTACAGCTGTCAGCAAAATCGCCATCTGAGAGAGAGAGAGAGAGAGAGAGAGAAAAAGAGGGGACCATCTTCAAGGCAGAGCCCTTGGAAAACAGGCACAAATATGACCACGTGAGTCAACGGTATAGTGCCTTCTCTGGCATTAGCTCCTCTGTGTCTGGGAACACTGGCTCCTGTGGATCAAGTATCAAACTACCTCTCTTCAGAGGAAATCTCAGTAAGCAGGATTATAGGTAGTTTATACAAAGGGTAGGAAAACCAGCATAGTCCATATACAGTACATACACTGAGTGTGGACCTGTTTAACATCTGGGCAGTTTTTTGCCCCAGCACTAGTTTGCCAATATTCTTGGCAGCCAGTGTGAGCCCCACCTCTGCCTTTGATTTTAAAGCAAACTTTACCGACTGCAAGTCGAAGGTGCCTGATTGGGTTGAGCAAGTGCACTAGGGTGTGTTTTTCAGCATAGTTAATCTGATTTATTAATACTGAGCTTTTATCGTCTTTGTTAGCAACACTCCATGCCGGCATTGGCTTACAAGTGTTGTGCTTCACATGCTGCACATCAGTTTGTTTTTTCCACAAACCAAGATGTACAAATACTGGGCATTTTAAAATGTTTACTCAGAATTTCTCAGGGCTCAGCTTTCTTCCAACAGGGCAGCCTGTTATCTTAAGTAAACCCCTAACATGCAATACTCCAGCAAATGTTTCCCCATGAGCAAAAACAAGGCTATTGCAGCCCTTCTAAAATCCTATCCAGCTAGCTATTAATGATTGTAGCAATACAGCAACTTATTCCAACTGGATGGACAATTTAGTTTTCTAGCAGGGGAATGGCTTTCGACCAGTGGTCTAAATAAGCAACTTGTGCTGGGTTCCAAGCTGTAATTTCTTGTACTGCAGTGTAATGCCAGGTGGCACATCAAATATTAATGTTCTGAATGCTGTGTTTTTAGCTCACTTATCAAAAAAGTGTTTACCCAACATTTACATCTTCTGTGTGCCTTCGAGATTCAGTAGTTAATTGCTTTGGGGTAAAGAACCTGAGCTGACATCAGGTGAGTCCCCAAGCAAGCAGGACAGCTTGGGACCTATGTAATAGAGTGGAAAAAGATAACCCAGACAAGAACTTCACCACTGGTGATTGCAACAATGAAAGCAGTTTACATTATTTACCACCAATCGAAGCTGGAAAGTTCTGCTTTTTCCTAGTGTACACGAGGCCAGAATTTGAGGCAGAGCAAGTGCGGGAAAGGTTAATTGCTGTAGCCACACTGCCTCCTGACTGATTTAAGGAGCAAGCCTAATTCTGCTGTGAGGAATGTGTTCATCTACACTCCTAGCATAAAGCAAATCCCAGTAAAATGAGTGCTTGTGGAGTGTAGCAGGTAAGTGGAGTGGGTAAAAGGTGACTCCAGAATGAAGTGAGAAATAAACCAAGGACCCAATCTGGACCAGCCTTTGGGTCATGGTGAGGGAGAGCCTGCTCTCCTCCCCACCATCAGTGCTTAAAAAGTAAGTTCAAGGAAAGGGCTACATTTACTTTTAGCCCCTAAGAGTATGTCTACACAGGGATAAAAAACCCCACAACTAGCCCAGATCAGTGGACTTGGCCTTGAGTCCCAGAGCTCAGGCTCTAGCCCAGATGTCTACACAGCAATTTTTCAGCCCTGGAGAGAGAGTCTGGACCAGCCGTGGGTTTTTTAATCGACGTAAAGATGTATCCTAAATGGTCAGAGAAATCCTAAAGAGTTGGGACGCCCCAACAATGTGCTCATGGAAAAGGTATTAGTGTTAATGGCTTGCCCGCAACTCTGCTGTAATGACTTTCCATGTGCACAGGCCAATAGCCAGGAACTGCTTTCCTTAGTCTCTTGAACAGCAGTGCAAGTGAGTGGCAGTGGCAGGAGAGCTTGCAGCAGCTGGACGATGCCAGGGTATTCCATAATGTGGCGAGAAGGCAAGAGCTTGTGTTTGCTTTCTAATGCACTATGAAATATTTTTGGTAGGATTGTTTTTGCTTTTTACCACCTACAGGCAATTTTTTAAAAAATAATTCTTAATCAGCACATTGATTACTCTTTTCCTTCCAAGAAAGCCCTTGTATTTTACAGTTAGGATTTGTGCAAGCATGCTTACAAAAATCTATGGCTGAGATAGGGGCTAGGGTTAAAGTTAAAGAAACTAGCTATCAGAACAGAAACACTACGTTTAAAATTCAAACAGCTACTTTACTATCTATAAAAGGGTTTTGTTTTTTGCAAATGCCACTTGAATATGCTGTATTGCAGTCAGCTGCCACAGATGAGGATCCAGCCATGTCATCCATTTGCTTTTCATTTGCTGTGGCACTACCTGGAAATCATGGAGCTGGAGTGGGACTGGCTGGAAGAGGTTGTGGCAGCGCTGAGCTGGGAGAATCCACTGTGGCTTGATTCAAGGCTGGTCATAGATCCTCTGCAATAAGACAGAAGTTTTAGGCTTCAGAAGAGGAGATTGAAGTTCTGCTATGCATCTTTGTTTAAGTGCAATTTACTACTCAACTTGACTATACCAACTAAACCTAAAGAACCTTAGAGTCAGCATGCAGAGGCTCTCGTGTGTAACAAGAAAAAATACTATCTGTGGGCAGCACAATTATGTTTTTGGAGAAACCTATTGCACTTGAAAGTGAGACTTAAGAAGTAGTCTTAGCTAAGCATAGTACTGGCGCGTCCTTTAGTTTTAACTTGCATCAACTTTTAAGTAAGAACCCAGCAAGTCTGCTAAATCAAGTAGTGTTTTTGTGATATGGGTTAAATCCACATCAGCAACTAAGATGAGACCGATTCACTTTCTCTTGTGGTCAGCGGTGGCTCCAGGTACCAGCGCTCCAAGCGAGTGCCTGGCACAGCAAGCCGCGGGGGGCGGCCTGCCGGTTTCTGCGAGGGTGGCAGTCAGGCAGCCTTTGGCGGCTTGTCTGCGGGAGGTCCGCCGGTCCCGTGGCTTCGGCGTACCTGCCGCCAAATCCGCGGGACCAGCAGACCTCCCACAGGCAAGCCGCCGAAGGCTGCCTGACTGCCATGCTTGGGGCGGTAAAAAAGCTAGAGCCGCCCCTGCTTGTGGTGTAAGCTAGTTATTTTTCCAGAGCTACCATCTATTTATTCTCATCGGGCTTTATTTACAATACGTAGATTCTTTAAGTACAGTACAAGTCCACACAACATGCTTTCTAACCGAGGCAACTATAGCAAAATATTTTGATTTTTTTTTTTTAAGTGGACTTGGCTTCTGGTATTTGTACCATAAAGCAAAAAGTAAGCTAGACACAAAAAGGAATGCTTGACATTGAGACCTTCACGAGACATACCTGAAATCTTCTGATCCTATCACTTCTGTATAGTACATCACTTTGCACTTATGAGAGGAGACCTGTAGAGATGCCAGTACATCATCCACACGAGGCAGATTGGTTGTAGCACAGGCAGGCATGCTGTGAAATTTCCATTGAAGAATATAGAAGCCAGGCCATCTGGTCACATGAGACCCCTGGAAGCAGCAACAATGGAAATAAACTTGTTAATACAAAGTCAAGTATTTGCATGTTGGAATGAAATTCATTGTTCGGACAGCAGGAGACTGCCAGCATGCACTTTAAGTGTTTTCAAATGGTGACATTCCAGCTCCTCCGCCCATTAATGTTACTGGCCAGCCAGACTTTCCTGATACAGGGGGCTAACAAAAGTTACATTAGAAAATTACAAACAGACCTTCTCACTTCTCTACTGCTGGGGTGTTAAAAATAAAACACAAGGAACTTAAAATCAAGACCTCAGTCCTCACAGGGTAAATTACTTGGGACCATCATGATCATGTAGCCTGACCTCCTGCACATCACAGGCCACAGAACCTCACCCACCTTCTTCTGCAATAGGCCCATAGCCTCTGGCTCAGTTTCTCAAGTCCTCAAATCTTGATTTAAAGACTTCAAGTTAGAGAATCTACCATTTACCCTAGTTCAAATCAGCACGTGACCCATGTTGCAGAAGGCGACGAAATCCACCCCCCACCCCCGAGGCTTTCTTCCAATCTGACCAATCTGACCTGTCCTTCCTGACCCCAAATATGGTGATTTGTTAGACACTGAGCAGGTGGGCAAGACCCACAAGCCAGACAACTGGAAAACAATTCTCTGTAGTGATTCAGAGCCCTCCCCCTTGCCGTCCCTGGCTGCTGGAGATATTGCTGCCAGCAGTCACAGATGGGCCATATGCCATTGTTGGCAGTCTCATCATACAATCCCCTCCATAACTTACCAAGCTCAGTCTTGAACAAGTTAGGTTTTGCCCCAACTACTCCCCTTGGAAGGCTGTTCCACAACTTCTCTCCTCTGATGGTTAAAACCAAAACTTTTGGATGGTCAGTTTACATTCATTTGTTCTTGTGCCAACGTTGACCCTTAACTTAAATAACTCCTCTTCCTCTCTGATGTATTTATAGACAGCAGTTGTATCTCCCCTCATCCTTCGTTTGGTTAAGCTAAACAAGCTAAGCTCCTTAAGTCTCCTCTCAGAAGGTAGATTTTTCCATTCCTTGAATCATCCTAGTAGCCCTTCTCTGCACCTCTTTCCATTTGAATTTATCTTTCTTAAACATGGGAAACCAGAACTGCACACAGTATTCCAGATGAGGTCTCACCAGTGCCTTGTATAATGGTACTAACACTTCCCTGTCTCTACTAGAAATACTTCGCCTGATGTATCCAAATATTGGCAGCTCAAAGTCATCCTGTGATCAACCAATATGCCCAGGTCTTCTCCTCCTGTCACATCCAGCTTACAGCAAAAAAAAAATTGTTGTTAGTCTCTAAGTGCATGACACTGCACTTTGTATTATTAAATGTCATCCCATTTCTATTGCTCCAATTTTCAAAGTTTTCCAAATCATCTTTTATGATATTCTGGTCCTCCTCTGTACTGGCATTATCTCCCACCTTTGTCTCATCTGCAAATTTTATTTTAGTGAGCAGCTGTCTCAAAGCAGTGAAGCTAACCACACCCCTGCGAGTGTCCCCATCTTACATGCAAAACTGAAGCGCAGAAGTAGTTAAGGCCAATATTTTCCAAATTTGGACACCTTAAGTTAGGCAACTTGAATAAGAAGCCTGATTTTCAGAAGAAATCAACATCCATAGCTTCCAGTGAAAAGCAGCTGTGGGTGCACCATACCTCTGAAATTCAGGCCACTTTGCTTAGGTACATAAATATAGCATTAGCAGCCTGAAGTTTGGAAGTTTTGGCCTAAGTGTCACAGCCCAGGGCAGTCAGGAACAGAACCTGAGTCTCAATTTCCAGGTCTCATCTCTAATCAGAGAATACCTCAACCCCCCGAATGCAGACACACACTGCTTGGCTAGCCTCATGTCAGAAAGCAACACCATCAAGGCTGCTACACTACGAATGTGTCTTACTGGCTGCTTTTGGATTCAGGTGCACTTATGGATTGTGTATATTCCTTCAGTCTTGCTTGTCAGCTTGGCATATGGGATCAGCTACTAGGGAATAAACAATAGCTACCCTTCCCTCCCCACAACCCCATCGGAAGGATGCAAACAGACATGCCAGGCAGACAGACAACGAGCCCCACTGCTGATGGTCTGCATTGCTACACTAAGGTATCTGCTGGGAGAAACATCAAATTTAGAAAGATAAAGCCTTGCTCTGACAGCCGAATTAATGATCTTACCTGCACACTCTCCCCTTCCTTGCAGATAAGTGGGGACTCCACCATACTGTAATCACGCCCTAACTGCCAGACTTTATCTATGAGCTGTACATTGTTCCCCCCAGGAGATGTAATGCTGTGGGTGCCCAGAGAGTCCTTTTTAGGAGGCTGTGGCACTCGTTTGGAGTGATAGATGTTAAAAACAATGTCGCCTTTGCACACATCAAAATCCCATGTGATCACAGACGAGGCATCCACAATCTGAATGAAAATCTAGGGAGAGGAGAAGAGTTAGATTAGACAATAGCAATATGCTCAGTAAATGCTGAAATTCTTACCAGGAAAGAAAAGCTGCTGTAGGTGAGCTCTCGATTTGTTTTGATTATTAAGAGTGCTCTAGAATAGACACAAATTCACTCATTTATTATCAGATTCCCTGCTTTGAGATAGGAACTGTGAGCGCTTTCATGAGCAGATAGAGCCTTTTTCTGCCTTATCTCTTTGTGGCCTTTATTGAAAGCCTTAGTATTTTTTTTCTAAAGCTATATACTCATAAGCAGAGAGAAAGAGACAGGTATCCATGCTCCTCCTACAGCAACAGGACTTCTGGGGAATGGGCTAAAAGGTACCACCTTCAGTAACAAAAGCACTGATACCATCAGAGCTCTCACATTTGCACTTGGTTAGGCAAGTCAAAGGGACGTGCAAAAGCTACAAAATGGGTTTGGGCTTTCTTGCTTGTTTATGGTGTACAGAAGGCCCCAAAATCATCTCCCTTCCTCCCATCACATTTTGAAAGCCTTCAAGAAAAGAACATGCAGGATAACAAGTGAAATCTAACTGAAAGGGGAAGTGACTTATTCAGACTATTTCCACATTGTTTTGATTAACTAGTATTTAACACAAATGCCTTAAACTGCTACCGGAAAAACTCCTCTGTTGAAGATAAAACTACCCATGTCCCTTCTATCAGGGTCTAAGAGATTGCATTCCGCATGTCTGGGTCTTCCAAGAAAGATCTCTAGCAAAACAGGAAAAATCAAACTCTCACTCCTGATATTTCTAAGGTTAAAAAGAGACTTTAAAACCTTTCTGGCTCATTTATACATATTAAATCCACAAGAGAAGGCACAAATAGCTGTTTTCTATTTGCAGGTCACATATTAAAAATATTAGTTCAGTTAGTGAAACTCATTGTGAAACTCAGTGCCTGGTTCTTTAAAGGTCTTGAAAGGAAATGGAGTAACTTGTTCAGTTCTGAGTTTTTAAAATCTATATTAATGAAGGGGGAAAAAGTCATCCCATTCATTAAGTGGCTAGAGCCAGTAGCATTTTTATAAGCTAATAATGGTGGTTCACGGGCTCTGGTCAGGGAATGCAATAGAGTAGCCAGTCAGCCTACCTCCTCCACAAAAGAGATGAGGAGTCTTAAAAAATACCAACACTTACTTCTTCACAAGCTACCCAGATCCTGATTTTGGCTTGCATTACTCATGGCTTCAAGGAGAGATCAAAAGAAGCTTTTGAATTCCGAGTGTTTAGGGAGACCCAAATATCTGCTCTAAACCATTCCAAACTGAGTGACCAGGTTCTAATCTGCTTTCGTTTTATACGAGCAAAGAAAGGCACAGGGTGCTAGCCCAAGATGAAAAGAGGAGGAGTGAGGACTACAGCTGTACCTCGTGTGGAGCTCCCTTGAAGACACTTGCAGACTGATAGATAGTTTCAGTCCACAGTTTTATGTCTTCATTTTCCAACTCTTCTGCAGTCCGGTACAGAGACTTCGGAACTAGCCCACCCTCGGGAACATCACACTGGAGATTTAAAACAAAGCCATGAAAGCAACAATATGAATCTTCTCCTCTCCCATGCGTTTCAGAATTTAAACATCCTTACAAAGCCACGTTCTCATACTGGCACCCCCAGAAATAACTCCAATTCTGCAAGGCATTCCTGGAGAACACGGAGAGCTGAGTAATATATTAGCGTGACCCAACCTGAACTTGGTCATGCAAACCATCTTACAGTTATCAAAGATACTCTTCAATAAATTCACTACTAAAATCGGTCTATTTTAAATTCTTTGCTCATCTGTAAGGATCATCATATCAGAAACAGGTAAAGACCTTATATATGCAACAGTGTGATACTGAAACCAGCTGTGCAGCTTCTGTTTATTTATACTCTTAAAGCACTCAGATTTCATCCAGAACTAACCAGAACAAAGAAGAGAATATTGCATTGTTGTCTGCAACAGACAGGAAGCGTTCAGCATTTTGATTTATCTTCTGGGAAGTCACTTTTGCTTACTTAAATAGTGGATTCTGCCAGGTTCATAAATGACTTACATAATTCTAAATTACATAGAGCAGGCTCCCTTCAGTGAAAGCTACTGCTACTGCAAGTAGCAGCCAGTTGAAAGTAAACACTCTGATCCAAAATGCCTAGTATGCAAGTACATTAGAATCCACAGTCTTTAAATGGATGACCAGAGCAGCTGAATAGCATTTCCATGAAAAGGCAGAGGAGTAAGTTAATAACCATTTACAGGGATTTATAAAGTAAACCTAAAAGGGAGATGCTTTTACACAACCAATTAGTCAAATTCCACGTTATTGTGATGAGTTTGATAGAAAAACACTGGGGGAGAGAGCACCTATTAAACAGCGCAATCCACATAAAGACAAATTCACTGGCGTGATATATCAGATTGATATATTAAGAAAATCAAACCACATTTTTAGGAGAGACATTAGAGCTATGAATTTAAGTGATTCCCATAATTAAAAAGGAAAAACACTGTTTTATGAAGTAAGCAAGTAGCGAGAACTGTTTGTTCAAGGTTCAATACCTGGCTAAACTGGGAAGCTGCTGAGTTGCTATGTACGTGGGCTCAGTTTCTCCAGCTATAAAATGGGAATAAATGCTTTCCTACCATATAGGATACCACAATGCTTTAAAGGACTATACATTTCTCTAAGGTCCCAGGGGAAGTTGTTAAATTGAAAGGGTCTTGCTATTCCAATGGCAATTTGAAGGAGGGACAGGCGAGACAAGGATAGCAGGACTGGATTCACATTTCATAAGGCAAATTATGATTTGGAGAGATCTGGAAGCACGAAATTTGGTCTCATCCTTATCCTCCCCACTTCCCTCATGGAGCTGTGGCTTATGATTCAGTTCTGGTTTTCAAATACAGCCTCCAGAGATCTGGATTGGGGGCAGGGGGTTGTGGGGCACAGAGAGGACTATGACAAAATGGTGTTCAGGTACCATAACTGAGGAGTTTAACTCTTTATAGGTGAGCTGAAATAATTTTCTTAAAAATATGAAGCTAGAAGACCTAAATCATTAATATGTAGACAAATATTTTAATTTTAAAAAACTTCAAAAACAAATTCAGGCCTCTAGTGGTCGGTTTCTCTAGCAACAGTGGAGAATGTCACATATGATGGAGAAACTACTGGATGTGAGGTTCTCTGGTCTGTGTTATGGAGGAGGTCAGACTTTGTGATAATGGTCCCCTCTGGCCTTAACATATATGGAGCTATGAACCTAAACACAGTGTGAGGAATGCATTCCTGCCCTGGGATAAGCAGTATGTGACAGTGCTACTGGACTGAACTTGAGTCTTGACATGTAATGGGGGAAGAGAGTTTTTAAAATGCATTTATTTATAGGTGCAGGGTATTCTGTTAATGATTAGCAATCAGTTTTACAGAAATATTCTGTTTCTCTTTTCAAGGTGGATTGCAAATGCTGCTACTAAAAAGAATCATTCCAACCTCAGAGTCATACAGAAGAACCAGCATGAAAATGCTTTATAGCAGAGCAAGACCACACTTGGCAATCTTTGTTTTGGAGGTTGGGGGTGGAGGGGCGAGGCTTAATGTAAGAAGGAAACAATAAATCAATTGTTACATTAAGAGTTTAAAATTCCTACCATGCACTCCCCACTAAGGAAATCTGGGATAATTTCTTTATCAATGTAATCCAGTAGCCCTCCAGGTCCTTGGTAGTCATTTCCTGCATAAATAAGGAATTTCTTTCTGGTGTTGTCATCAATGAATGGACTAACCTATAAACAAAGAAAAACAGAATTGGTCAGGTTCCCAGGTCCTCAAGTAACTTCAGAATAATTATATTATGTTTTATCCTGTGTTATGTAAAGTACATACAGTAAATGAGTGAAGTTATTCATTTGGCTACACAAACACATTTTTCCTTTTAGGAATTTTTGTAATAATTCCATAAATAAAGCATCTTATAAAAATGGAGTTTCCAGGAGGCAACATTTCCTGTTTATAGCACAGTGAAGATGAGTTTTCAAGAGAGCATGTACATTTAAAGTGCATACCAGTATCCTGAGGTAAGTGTGCAGATACTAGAAGTACAAACGTACCAGTGTCCAGAGGACTGGAAATACTCTGGGTGCTCTCAGGATAAGAAGGCGACCCAATGTTTCAGGGTAATTGGCTTCAACCACTTCAATGATTCTTAGTAATGCTTTGACACCAGGTCTCCATAAATGTCGCATATTCAAGCCCTCCAAATCCACCAGACAGGTCCAGGAGCTGTTAATTTTAAGGAGTTTTTTAAAGAAACCAATTAGAATCATATTTCATTATTCCACACCACAGCATTTGATGGTCTGAGATGTGAGCACTCAGTTTTGTTTCACAGATCTACAAGTTTTGGTGGTTTTGCAGTTGCCACACTCTTCCTTCATTACCCAGCTATAGTACTCCCTCCCACCTCATCTCTACATTTTGTACTGCCTGTAGATGCAGGAAATTGTAAGATCTTTGGAGCAGGAATGTTTTCTTAAGTATAAAGTGCCATGCATACCTATGACACTATGTATAACGATCACTGTGCTTATTCTCTGATATAGGGCAGGCATGTCACCAAAGGACAGACAACCATTTCAATCACCAATTAAAGGTTCCTATTAGCAAATGGAAGACACCATCATAGTGCCTAATAAATCACTGCTGGGGGGGGGGGGGGGGAGCGAGTGGGGGAAAGAGTACTGGTTCTACACTGGAAGTTTAATATTCAGCATGTATGTTTCCTACCACAAGTGCATGTTTTAAAAGTGCCACTGCACTTTAAGTCTGCATTTCAGAATTTAGGATTCAATTCAGGAAAACATTCCCCATACAGGACAGCATTAAAACACATGTCAAGTCAGTAGGATTTAAGCATGTGTTTCTAACCATCAGAGGAGTGCAATTCTGGAACAGCCTACCGAGGGAAACAGTGGGGGCGAAGGACCTCCATGACTTTAAGATTAAGCTGGATAAGTTTATGGAGGGGATGGTATGATAGGATAACGGGCTTAGTAAATAGGTCAATTAAGTGCCACATTGGTAATTAGTACAATGGGTCAATGATAGGATATTGTTAGCCTTTTTCCAGAGGGTATAGCTGGAGAGTCTTGCCCGCATGCTTGGGGTTCAGCTGACCGCCATATTTGGGGTCGGGAAGGAATTTTCCTCCAGGGTAGATTGGCAGTGGCCCTGGAGGTTTTTCGCCTTCCTCCGAAGCATGGGGCAGGGGTCGCTTGCGTAAAGAGTGGGTGGATCGGCTTATGTGGCCTGCATCTTGCAGGAGGTCAGACTAGATGATCATAATGGTCCCTTCTGATCTTGAATTCTATGATTCTATGAGTGCCTTCCTAAATCAGGCCCACACCAAGGGGTATGAATTCAGAACTCATCCTTGTATACTCATAGCTATGTTGTACTGATTCTAGGCCATTGGAATGACTCCCAAAGACGACATATGAATCAAAATGTTTTGTTTTTTAAATAAGTGGGTGTTATGTATTTCATTGCTGCCTCATCTTTGACCTTTACCACGTAAGCACCCTTGGGCAGCACAAGGCCATAGCAGTACACAGGAGACCCAAGTCGTATACTTGGCTTCTCACTCCTCTAGTCAGCTGGAACTGGGAATTCTTTACAGTGAGAAGATGAGAAATGGGAGTGCCACGCACTGGTAACCCTTTGGAGATTAAGGGGTGGAATCAATAGGCTCTGAAGGGAGTCAAATGCTTTATGACAGAAGTCATTCCAAACCCTGAATTCCTTTTTGGGGCTGGTAAGAGATTTAGTGAGCAAATCCTATTCCAAACTGGAGCCTGGAAATAAAGCAACTTTGTAGCCAAACTTGTTGAACATCAATACTGCTCCATACAAAACCAGACCTCATGTTATTTCTGAAAAAGTAACAAAAATTCTCATGTTTCACCTTATAGGCCTGCCAAATACTTTTGTATTCTCTTCACATCGCCTCAGTCCTTCTTCATTTATAGAAAGAACCTACACAAAAGAGAGGGTTGTTTTAGAAAATGTTCTAAAACTGTTGGGTTTGTGGAACTGGGGAGAAAATGCAACCTTCATAACCTGAGCCTTACAGCAACCCACACTAACCTCAGACCAGTGTACAAGAACATCTAGTGAAGACATGCAACAGTGGATTTAGGAGTAGCATTGAGTGCAATAACTTTTAGGAGAGCTATAAGAAGAACATTACAAAACATACAAGCATCCCATTTTAGTGCTTGGATACTATGGTGAAGAATTCTGTATAAAATCTTAGGGTCCACCTTTTCCCTCAGGGGCAAATGAATGTCAGAAAGGCATTCAGTATATTTTGTGGAGTAGGACACTTCTCTTTAGTTGAGCAGTGTCAACAAATTTTTTATTTCTATGAAGAAAATTTGTGCAGAATTTTCACTCTTGGGTCTCAGATTTTTGGCATAAGACAAAAACTCCCATAGCTCCTTCCTAAACCCCCAACTTCTTCCCTTGGAACCTTTGTTTAATTCCTGATGGAGTGGGAAGCAAAGGCTCCCCTCAGAAAAATTAAGATAATTACCAAAAAAGACTGAAAAAACCTATGTCTTACAGTCAGACAAATAAAGCTAAGTACATCGATACAGCACCGCCAGAAACAAAGTGTGCAACCACCCAAAGTGGGGGCTGGCTTGTGATCATGGTAATTACTGCTGCCATTATGCTTCTTTAGAGCTTGCCTGTTCTGTACTATTTTGAAAGCTGGGTACATCAGCAGTGAGAATCCGACAGTGATGCCTTCAAAGAAACTGAATTACAGGCAAGTAATTTTCCTTTAAAAATAAATATTGCATCCAAGACTATGGGCTGGGTTTATTTTATAAATTAAAAATAAATAGGCTACTCATACAATACCTAGGAATGCATTTCTCTCCCTGTGCACATGTAGAAGCTTAAGTTTCAAGCACTATGCAAACTATACAAGAAGCTGTGATAATGTCTCAGCCCAGAACTATAGTAACTGTCATACAACTGACTTTCTGCCATCAGTCCACAGTTTGAAAGAACACTAAAATGAACCATTCAGGGAGGTTCGAGCTGTTCAAACTGAGAACAGATTGCTAAAGCGTACAGAAAAATATCTACTATGTGCTGATCATTCTGGTGTGGCAGGAAACAAGTCATTTCTTAAGCACTTACATATCGAAGTAAGGCTTCTTCCCCAAGAGCTCGCACTAAGCCTTTGGTATCCATCTGTCCCAACCTCAACACATACAGAGGGCGCCCATCTGAAGAGCAAGAGATGGTAAATTAGTTTTAAAACTTTAACAGAACACAGGAAGTCTGTCTCTTTATTGTCAAAGGGTGCGTTTTTACAGTGAGATAGCTAACTCAATTTTGCTATCTTGCTGTACAATTCTAGTGAAGAGAAGGCAGTGAAGTTTTACTTTAATATAGCCAGCTGAGGTCAACCCCAGGTTGGGAAGCATAGTTTTGACCTACTAGCTAGACAGAAATAAGAACTACCGGTGAATTGTTTGTACTAGGATTTTACAGTGAAATGGCTAATTTGAATTAGCTACCTCACTACAAAAACAAACCTTTTTTTGACAGTGAAGACAAAGCCTAAGTGATTTTGATTAACTAAGACATTTAATTGTACTTGACAAGATTTGTGGACAAAATCTGCCTCCAGTGTAGCCAAGGGAAGGACAGATTTTTGTCCAATATCTTTCCTGATATCAGAGATCTCTGGTCAAGTCTGGAGCCTTAAATCGTTCTCTCACAATGACACTACACTGGGTTCCCCCCAACAAGCCTTTGGAAAGATTACTGCATTAGAGTGAACAACAATACTGCAGAATCAACTCTCCAGATCAATGCTTTATTTGCTAAAATAATGGCGGGTATCATTTTGGAGCCTTTTAACAAACAAACAGCTATCTCCCCCACATGTTATGTGGGGCTGGCACACAATCTCGTCAGTGCTGGTTAAGACTGAAGAGGGCAAGTCTGTTCCAGAGACAAATTTCAAATGGGATCCTTACATTCAAGGACTTGCCTCTTGTTTGTTGAGATGACTAAGATGTCCTCCATGATACATAACAGACTGAACAAGTGCATGGTCTGATATTTTGGGGACCATACGTGGTATTTTTGGCCCTTCACAATATCTTAAACGGAGCTCTTTATTAGGAATAATATGTGTTAATCTTCTTTATGGGATGGATTTTTAATTCTGTCCTAATCTATTGCAGTACACAAGCAAACTGCCATCTCTAGCACTGCAACACATCATGACAGACAGCCTTGCTCCTAAGCGTTTTGATTCCAAAGCTGTCTGTTGTTTAAAGCCTCTCCAAGAAAGAAAAGTCCCCCTTAAATCAGATCACACCTAAGTTTCACACATGCCCATTTCTCTGGAATGAACAAGTCAGCATGTCTCAGTAGCATGCACAGAAGCCCATTTTGCCAAAGGATCTTAATCTCAATGCTCAGTATCATTTCCTGCTAACATTTTAAAAAGAGACACACACCTGGAGTCACTCAATTGCTGAAGGACGTCTCCCTTTTAAATAGGTCTATGATTCTTCCCCTTCCAGTGACTGAGACAGCCAACACAGCGTGACACACTTGGGAAGTATATGTAGCAAGAGTAGTTGGGGGGCAGGAGGGGAGAGAGGCAATGGGAGAGGGACAAGCTTTGACTATATTGTTCCTTATGAAAGCTTTGACCAACTAGTGATCTTCCTTTTTTGTAGTTTTTATATTTTAATGGAAGCACCTATACATTGGCCCTATGTTAATTCTCTTTTCAAAGGGCAGTTGTTTAAGTTTTTGGCAGTTTGATTTAGCTAACCTAGGTTCATCTAAGCACCAGAAGATACATGGCATCTTTATTTATGCAGGCTTTCCTGCAGGACATTATAGAGAGAGAAACTGTTGAACCATGCCCTTAAAGTTAATGTTAAATTCATTCTTCAGTTTAGATATTTATCACTTTGCTTAACAGATTCGGAATCAAGACCAAAAAAATAAGTTGAAGAACTAAAAACCCAAGCTGTTCAGTCTGCAGATACAGTAGCAGTGTCTTTGAGTCTAAAAGATTCCACACACTTATGGAGTTACACAGTTCAGTGTTAAAATAAAATTGTCACTTAAAGCAGAGATCTTTTTGGAATGTATTATGCAGGTTTTACAGCACTATACAAGAAGCTGTTAAGTTTTATACAAGAACTACAAAAACCCCTAACTCATAACAATTTATTAACCTACCCCACCCATATGAGGCATGAGGGAAGGCTGTATAACTGGGAGTGTTTTGTTCTTAACACTGCATCCACATTGTATAAGTCACTAGGGTTGTTGTTTAACAATTCTTTGCTTGAGACTCTCTTATCAAAATAAGAACTCAAATGCATAGGAGAGCCACACTGATTGTATGCGTGTTTAACAATTTATGCTCAAGTCAAATGGATAGCTTTCATTCGTTACCATTAATAGCTCTATCCTAGAGAGCATGTTTTATAGCTGCTGCTCTCTGACTTGCCCGTGGTAAGAGTTGTTAAAAAATGGCTTGATCTGAAGAAGAGCTTTGTGTAAGCTCCAAAGCCTGTCTCTTTCACCACCAGCAGTTGGCCCAATAAAAGATATGATCTCAGCCTCTCTAATATCTTGGGACCAACACAGCTATAACACTGCAACTAAAGAATCCACTCAGCTGAAGTCTGGAACACACTGTGTGTGCGAGAGGAAGGAGGGGAACTGGTAAGGAGAGATTTAAATGTAACCTATCCCCAGGCTTTAAAGTGGTAACATTAACAGATTTCAAACTGAGAAACTCTCTGCAGAGTTTACACATTGACAAGAGAGCAAAGGGAATTCAAGGATAAGGCTGAAGACCCTCTGTCTCACTCAGGAAAGTTGATATACTATAATCTAACAACCTTCAGACTTATCTGCTTCCTTCCTAGTTATTGGGGGGACCCTAGATGTATGCAAGAGGGAAATAGGAAACAAAGTCCTTCTCTTAAAAATCTAGGAACATATCCCCAATTTCCTTCCTAAAATCTGTACAACCCACAGAGTTGATGGACACCCATCCACGCACCCAGCTCAGCTTTGCAGTGGTTAAGCCGATCTTCTCTCCCTCATGGCCACTATTAATGGTAGCCAGCTATTACTAGTAGCCTCCTGTACTATTTCATATGCTTACAGTAGCAGGAAGGGCTAAAGGGAATAGTGCTGGGTAGCAGGTAAAGACAAATCAGAGCACAGGCGGCTTGCAGTCAGATTACTCCCTTTCCAAGCTGAACAACTGGATGGAAACCCTCCCTCCAGTTACAGGTAGGGTGAGGAAGAGGGATTCCACAACTTTTCAACAAGACCAGTGCACAGCAGGGGCAAGTTGGGTGGTGTCTTTCAGCAGCTGGGCCTGAATCCTTAAGTTCTGTGGACGTGACTATAACCCATTACACAGAATAAATAAGGAGCCGTTTTCCTCTTTATGAACCTGCTCTATTTTGTGTTTGTAACATCACAATTCCTATCACTGAAACGGTGATGCCAAATATTGGCTACACCATAAGCAAGTGTCTCTGACAGCAGAAATAAGCTGATTAAAAAGGTATGCTTATTTGCATATATTTTTTAATCCCCAACCACAGGAAAGTAATTAATACTCAGCATTTTTATAGCCCCTTTTACCCAACTAACTCAGAGTGCTGTAAAATATGATTAATAACTCTCACAAGAGCTCTCTTGAGTAGATTTACCAATTTTACAAATGCCTCAGAAAAGCTAATGATTTGACCAAAATTACAGTCAGAGCTAGGAACAGGACCCAGGAGTCCTGTCAGTTTGCCTGCTCTCACTTGCAAACCACTCTAACTTAACTGCACGCAAGTACAATGTAGTATGAAGGTACTACCCACACTCTCACACCACACATTTGGCAGGCGTTTATAATCAGAATTAAATAACTTTGTTAAAGTGCCCACTAGTATCTAGTAATATAAAACGTACCTTTGTCATGGTGATGCCAACCTCCTGCATAGTAATCTTGAAGTACTTGTGGAGGGTTCCAGGTATCCAGAATATAGTCCACCTGATGCTGTTTACGCCATGTTAGTGACTGGCAAAGAATCTCTCTGGCTTTGTCAATATTGAAGTCCCGGGCACGCAAGAATCGTAAAATATGTTCATCCTTTGGGATCTATTGGAAAATAAGGACTGATTAAAGTTTGAAACTTTGACATTGAAGACAGCCAATTTATATAAACTTGAATGCAAATACAGAGATTGAATTGCACTACTAATTAAAGGAAGACAATTACAAACTTACCAGAACACCACTTTAAAAAAAAAAAAAAATCCCTGAACAAGGACAGCAAAAAAGAGTAAGGAGAGAAAAGTGCCCCTTTGGTTAGCTCCATGGTTACAGAACTTGACTCTCCCACGGGGTAGATAAGTACACTGTTGCACAGTCACTGGGCCTTCTTAGTTTTTGAACTGATCCCATGACTTACTTATTTCTTGTTTCAGACTCTAAGTAGCAAAAAAATTCTGTTCAAGCATTTACTCTAGGCTCCTCCCAAACCCTCTGGAATAATGGGCAACCTGCTTTTAAGGTTATAATAACCCAATATGATCACGCTTCCTTAATTCACCCCACGCAAATATCTGTGAGCTTTTAACATGTGAAAACTGGGACATTCTATATGTGGAACACAATGCTATTGTATAATTTATGGTTAGATCCCTGTTGGTTATAAAACCCTTCTGCAACAGAGTATGTTTCCACAGGAAATACAGAAGAGACTGGTTAAATTGTGTTTCATAACTTTTAAAATCTTATAGAATTTCAAGACTGCTCATGCTTTCCCCACCACATCTTAAAATAATTGGATTCAACAATCAGTCAGGGAAGTAGATCTGAGGATTAGACAGTCACTCCACAATAACTACAGACATAAGAAATGGGGTCATTTTAATACAAGGCAGACTTGTGAAACTGCTTGGCTGTCAGTCCGCTGGGCTGGATTATTCACATTCTGCTTAATTCATTCAAGTCCATCTTGTGCATTGTGCACTTCTCTGAAACACAGAAAGCTAAAACTGGTGACTAGTTTCTTACTTTGCCCTTGTGCGTTTCCTGGAGCCACTGTCGAAGTCGGATGAGGCAGCTTTCTTGCAATGGAGTCAAGTCACCCAGGTACCGCTTGATGTAGTCTGCATCGAGTTTGTCTGAAATGGGATTTACACACTATTACAGCAGTTACTAATTGCTAGGTCAATTAATAACCCATCTTATGTGCAAGTACTTGAAGTGGAAGAACCCGCGTTCTTATTTCCAGTCAACGCCGCTCATATTTGTCAGCCTTAACTACATTCAGTTGAATTAAAATGACAATGTCTGAACTATTGGGTCTAAGAAAAAAAGAAACTACCACTTTAGCTAATATTTTACAAGTGAATTGTTTTTCCTCTACTAATTTCAATCCATTTGCAATGGAATGGGGTTGATTTTTGGTGAGCTCTCTACTTCCTTCCCTGGGAATCTAAACTATTGCTCTCCATCAATCCTTAGTGTGATTTTTTTTTTTAAATGCTGGCCTTTACTCGATCACAGGATCAGCTACCAGCCCACTTATCCAGCACCCAGATAGATGAATGTTAAATGGGAGGGTAGGGTGGGAGGAGGGGGCGCCTCCCAGAACTGGTCAGCACCAACATCAATACTAATGAACCAAAAACTAATGTGAGGGTCCTCAGCAGAGGTGTCTACAAGCATTTCAAATAACCTAGCTAAAAATGAGAAGTCAAACAGGCCATACAAGAGATGCCAAATGTACCATCAGGTGTTCCTGCTGTGGGCTCTGATGGGCTGCTGGAGGTGTTGAGCACTTCCTTATTGTTCAGTCCCTCCTTTGTGGCAGTATCTGGTATGTTGATAGCAGGAGAAACTGGCCGTGCTAAGTGAGATGTGCTGTTCTCCAGCTTATACATAACTGGAGGAGTCCAACGAGGAACAAACGTTACTCCTTCTTCCTCCATCTGCTTCAGGTAATACTCTATTATTTCCTTCCCCTTTGAAACAAAAATATGTTTTAGCCAATAAAATTTCCACTTAGATACGAACAGGACCTGTTTGGAAATGCAACAAAAGGCAGTCAAGCATCCCAAGAAACCCCCAGATTGCTTTCTACACACACTTCACAACACCCTGCTCTAAAAGCCATGTAATTTAGTTTTCTGTGCACAACCAGCCTGTTAAGTAGCAGAAGCTACATTTCAGGGTTTAAATCTAACTAGAGCCAGGCATCTATGTCATGACCGTATGTTTACCTTTTTAATATTGCTGGTGTACTGTTTCATGGCAATCTTTTCCACTGTGCTTTCAAAGCCAAAGAAAGACTTGATGTCCAGGCTTGCTGACTGTTCAAAACAGGTCCAATCTTCATTGTCAGGGTGAACCTATTGGTGGAGGACAGCAGAGACCACATGTTTTGGTTACTCTTTGCATACTGTACATTTTCTCATACAAGTATTTGGATCGTCAAAATTCCATATTTAAGTTTGTTTTGTCCTGTAAATGGAATTTGAAACCTCTGGTCCCTTTGCAAAATACAGATTGAAAAAGGTAAAGCTTAGTCAACAAGAAAAGAAGGAACCTTCATATTGTCTCTACAAAAGCCATCATGGCACATTTTCCCTTTTAATAATAACTAAGAGGAAAAACACTGCTCTCCAAGTCAGAGGCACAGGATCTGCACATCCACAAGATTTGCAATGCTTCCCTCTTGGATTATTTACTACCAACAATACTGCAACACATTAGCACCACTTACTATCTAGGTCAGGGGTTCTGAAACTGGGGGTCGGGACCCCTCAGGGGGTCGTGAGTTTATTACATGCTGTGATGCAGTTTATTACGAGCTGTCAGCCTCCACCCCAAACCCCGCTTTGCATCCAGCATTTATAATGGTGTTAAATATAAATTTAAGGGGATGGGGGATCACACTCAGAGGCTTGCTATTTGAAGGGGGTCACCAGTATAAAAGTTTGAGAACCACTGACCTAGCTAGTGGCATAATCTCTTCTGGATTAAAAAAAAAAAGAAGTGTTTGCACTACAGAAAAGAGTATGACCTCTATTCCAGTTACCAGCCTGAATGAGCCAGATTTTACAGACTGTACAGAATGCCTTCCCCCACAGCCCTTTCAAACTTCAAGTACATTCCTGATTTTCTTCTCGTTTTATATCATAAGCAGCTGAGTGCGCTGGTAACTGGTTTTAGTCCACACTGCCACCCAAAAGAAAAGCAGCAGTCTGGCGCCTCCACATCGGAAAGAGAAGTGTGTATGGATTCTACAGCTTTGGTTCTCAACTCAGTGGCATAAAAAAAAGTCAGAACAAGTCTGATTTGAGAGAATTGTGTCATTGGCCCTTTTAGTTTTTTCTCCCATGACATACTAGAATTTATTTGTTGTGACCATTATTTATGTATTGGGTAATATCCCATGTTTGAAACCTATTAAGGTAATTTAGTCTAACCCTGGCGAGAGCAGGATTATTCCAGCACCTAATCCAGTTTAGTGCTTAATGTTTCAAATCATGGGGCTTCTAACTCTTCCTTTGGAAGCTATTTCACAGTCTAACAGGTTTCATAATGAGTTGTTTATAAAAGTGTGTTCCTTCTCATATTCACAGGGTGAGAAAACTGATGTTAAGTGGCTTGAACACCCTACACAAGCATAAAGCACGCTAACATGAAGCAGAGAAGCATGCTGAAAGAATGTTTATTTACACAGCTAAATCAATACAACTGATTTAAAAAGAGAGACAAGGTTTCTTAAAAGGGATCTGATTTTTAAATTATACTTCTGACTTTACACTTAACCTATCTTTGTTACAAATACAGTACTACCTAAGACTACTATAAAAGGAAGATTAAAGAAAAAGAGCGTCTCTATTTGAGCTGGATTACGTTGTGCATTTTTCTATAGAATGTTTCTCCTGTTTATATGGAACTTTCCCATGGCAAGTACAGACAGAAAAATACTTCTAATTTTTTTTAAAAGTTGCAGTGAGACCCAGGGGCAGATGCAGTACTTGAAACTACTTTTAACTAATATTTTGAAGTTAACTAGATTTCAACATTTCCAGCGTCCCTTTAAACATGTTCTGCAACCAGAAAGCACTTATTTACAGAAAGTGCTGCAATGTAAACGAGTGGCTGCATTTGCTAGTTTAGATTTGACCTCCAAGGTCCATTCCAAGCTTTATTCATACATTACAATTGTGCTTTATTTCATTTGTGTCTCATATCAGAGTAGGGGTATTTTACAACCTATAAAGGAACTGCGAGCATGGCAACAGCTAGCTCTCTGACTTCACTTCTTAAACAAATCTATCATTATGCTACAAGAGCTTTGCACTAAAAGCATGTCAGCATCTCATAAACAGAAACAGATAGGATAGAAAAAAATCTAGATTAAAATTACAATCTTGAACACTTAAATTGTAGCGCACTTGACAATAATACAATTGTAGCACTGGCTAGCACTATGCGGAAAGTGACCAAGTGATGTGCAAGCTTCTCTTCAACAGTTCTGCCAGGGCATCATCAATCATGACATGCCACAACTCTGCTATTACAGACTTTGGCTTCTCACAAGCAGAGTCTGTCAAATGTCTGTCTTTTGTAATGTGGGAATATGTCCAATGGACAAAACAAATTTGCATCAGGGTTTTCACATGTGTTGATTACTTTTAACACTAACAGCAACACCCATGGCACACTAATAATTCTGATCTTTAGGAGAAGCCAAAAATAATCCAGCTTCTGGTTATGAGTGCTGAATGTCAATGCCAACCAAACCCAATCTGTATAACTGTTAAATTCTCTGTGTTACTCACTGTGTAACAGCAGTGCTCATTAATGATGACTCTGTTAGAAAAGGTTTCATTGTAGGCCTCTATGTGCAAAGTCCGATCTTGTCTGTTCAAGGAGTTCTTCTGGACAAAGTAAACATAATCTACTCCTGCAATCTGAGAAAGATTACCACAGATTTTGTTAAAGATTTCCATTTTTGTGGGTTGGTATCAAGAAAATTAGGATAAAAGCCATTTTAAAATTGTTTAGTTACCTTTTTCAATAACCGGGGTGCATCTATATCCAGTTTACAACGCCTTTCTATCACATGGACAGCTCCATCCTCACTCTTGAATTCATTCACAGTGTCACTAGCTACAAACATTGGGATTAGAGGACATGTAGGAAATCTTCTTTCATATGCCTACAAAGATGTATAGAGGAGGAAGAAAGAACAAAAGTTTAATCAAGAGTAATTCTATGGACTATACAGATTCTGTCCCTCTGGTGGGCTTTTTCTTTTCTGACACCGTTGTATTTAGAAATGCCAGCAAGCCATCGTCTTGATCTTATGCATTTGGTAGAAACAGCAGGGGCCTTGCATCTCCACTTTTCTGAAATTACTACTAAGAAACAGATTGTTTTCAAGACAGCAAGTTTCATAGCAAACCAAGTATTAGAGGATTTCATGTATTGTCCTGTTTGAAATACATGGTAAATATTGACCTAATTCAGGGGTTAATTTAAACAGTGCACAAGAAACACTTTTTCCCTCCTCTTCCCCCCTTTTTGAGGGAAGTGGATGACAATGTGCATTGATCATCCTCCCTTTAACAACAAAAGGAACATAAAATCTTAAAGAGACTCTTACCACAAGAGTACCTGAACACACATGATGTGCTGAAGGATTAAAAAACCCACTGTGTAATTATCAGCATTTCACTGAGCTGTCTGGAGGGTTTCCAATGCACTACCCAGAGGTGAAATAAAAAGGTCTCAAAACCCATTCCTTACACTAACAGCTTTCCCTGAGTGCAAAGACAGCCATATCTCTAATCATTTCAGTGTACCATTTATCAGTTTGTAATTATGTTTAAGAACATAGACATTATTGAAAATATTACCCTAGGTCACTTAGGTGCTTTTGGAAATTTTATCCATAATACCTTCCATAATAGCATATAACTATTTACATACCAACAGTCCTGATTTAACTCAGAGATTATGGTCACGTGCTTCTGCTAATCTTATAAATTTGGGCTGGACAGGAGCTTAATTTTACAAGATAAATAATATGCCTTACAGATTAAGAAGGGTGCCCTTTAAACAAGGAAACACTTGCACAGATATTTTCTATTTACATTTTTGTTGTTGATATGAAGCTTCTTGGATCACACTCCCTATGCAATATTTAATTGTTTGTAAAAGTATATTTATAGATAGGGATTTGGGAGGGAGGAAGGAAAACTATTTTCAGGCTGTTGACTTTCATTTCCTGTTTGCTTTTGGAGTCAAAACGTAGCTGTCTTCAGAACTCTTTCCGAGACCCACCTATTTACCAATGCCCTCTTCCTCTAAAACCAGACACGACAAGGAAACACTAACACAAATAAGGAAAACCTAAGAGAGCTTCCTAGGACCACGGAAACCACTATAGGCAATTCTTTGCAGGTGCAGACTACCTTGTTTAGCGCTTAGGCACTGTTTTAATAGGCTGAACTGCTCTAACACAGGGCTAAGAGGTAAGATGGGCAACAGCTGCAACAAAAATAAATAAATGAATTAAAAAAGGGGAGAGGCAAGGGTTGAAAAGAAATCAGAAAAATTGAAAGAGTGAAAACTGGTAAAATGATTCAAAACACAAATGTTTAGGGATTTGCTAAAGATACTTTTTATAAAAAAAGAGTGGTGCGGTAAACTAAGCTAGTGTTCGCTTTTTGGTTTTGATACCATAAAAATTATTTTAAAATACTACATGATTGTTCTAATTCATAAAACCTTTTTGTGATGTACACACACACTGGTCTTATTTTTTTTTACACTACATCTGACTACACTCCAGTATTTGAGCTTTAATTGTGGTGCTCAGATGGTTTTTTTAGTTCATAGACTAGAAATAATCTAGAAGCTTAAAGAAATGCATATAACAGAAGTTTAGAGTTATGACTCTAAAACAGCAGGCAGTACAGAAAAGTCAGTGTTAAGGGAAAAACAGACCATGGATCCTTTCAACACCATGCCACAGTGGTTCTCAAATCTTGGAACACTTGCAGCGCAATCAGCACACAGCTGTGGCCCATGTGACAGCCTGAGGGCCATATAGGTAGTACATATATTGTGTGGATGCAGTACAGAACACAGAGCTACACATGCGACTCACAATGGTAAATAGGTTGAGAATCAGTGTCCTGGCATAACAAGTCCTTACCCTTACCTACCTGAGCCTGTTGCACCTTTGTACAGAAGAGCCTATACACTTTACAGTTAGCAGTGAATCTCCTTGTTCTCGCTAAACAATACATCTCAGTGTTCTTTGTAATTGATCATTAGTGTGACTCAATTATAAATGGGATTGAATGCTGTCCTATGCCAGGAAAAGCAAATAGCTTCCAAAAGAAGCAAGTTGATAAACATCATCTTTTTGTATTGCTCCCTTTATACTTTCACATTTTTGTTCATGAAATCTATACTGAAAATGATTTCCTACTTTCTCATCTCTTCATTTTATTTTACATCTATTATGTTCCACCAATTATTTTTAAAGCACTTTTACTTCTGGGTCATAAAAAGGTTTTACTATCTCTGTTCATCTTGCTTTCTTCCAGCTACTCCTCTCTGAAGTCCTCTTTTCTGCATCATGTTGATTAATTTCTCACCTCATCCCTCAAGATGCAACCTTTTTTCCCTTTAGTATTGTGTTCAACACCAGATAATTACAGTATTTTCTGCTTTGATGTTCCAAAGTGTTACAGAATGGCAAGCAAAGAGATTGGCTGATGAGTATTTGTTCTAGTTCTACTGAGAATGAAGACTGAGCTGACTTTGTTCAATATGGAAAGGAACAAAATAATCAGCTGCCTGGAGTTGGCAAACTGAGTGCTTAGAGGAATGGAACACTCACAGGCTTCAGACAGATTAACAGGAACAAAGGATACTTTCTTTTGTAAGGAATGTACAGACATACTACTGAGGATTGTTCTCAGTCATTTTTGTTTATGCTTTTCAATCAGGCCATTTTCATTCCTTGAAATTACATACAATATCCAATGTATTCCTGCAATACATGGCCTAACAATACAGCCTTGTCTTGGAAAAAAGTTTTAATTAGCAAACCGCACAAAATATTCAATATTATTCTGATTTAAAACCACAAAAGCAAGAGTTAAGGATTTGCATGTCATCTTTAGCTTGTCTCTTCTACACTGAAAGCCAGGCAGAACACCACCGCAGAGACAGAGACATGCAAATCTTGTATCATCACAGTTCAGTCTGAGACAAAAACCAGTACAGGGACATCAGCATCTGATTGGGAGATGAACTGCAATCTGGAAAGTGTCTAAATGGTTTAACTACACTAAAATCCAACCAAAAGGATCATCAAAAGATAGGTCAGCTTTAAACAGGACACCAAGATTACGGAGCTTGGAAGCCACAAAGAAGGGAGGTACCATCAAAGGAGAACAGGAGAAAATAAGTCAGAAGAGTAGCCTTTTTATTAAAAATCTATTAGGTATAGTTTTTCCAGTGTTTCACGGTGCTTTGAGACAGGTTTGTGTGCATATGCACACGCGTGTGCATACAACCCCCCCTCCCCCCCATTATACTGCCTTTGATTTTTCTACTTGATGGGTATAACTTAACTGTGCTATCTAATGCTGCATTTATTCTGATAAAGAAAACAATCTTTTCTAATTAAATTTTCTTGTCAGAATTTCACTCTACTGCATACTATATTTATCAGCAATTAGTCAGTTCCTTAAACTCAGTGTTTGCAGTAATGACATTGGGCCCATTAGAGAAGGTCTGTTGCAAGAACTAAACACTATTACTTAAGGATTAAATTTAGTCCACTGGAAGGGTTTGTCATATGGATGATGGGTCAGAATGATAAAGTTACTTATTTGTTACATACTCAATTGCCTTTATGTTCTGTATTCATACGAAATATTCTCACTGAGAGATCCCTCAAGACTTTGTAATCAATATGGGGACCAACACTAAAAGCTTTCCGGCTAAAAGACACAAACACACACCTACACCACCTTCAAAAAAGTTTACGTCTGGAATTTTGTTGCTCACTGATTCTGTACTTTACAATTTCCTACTAGCCTCTGGAGAATATTTGTGTATTCTGACAGCATTGTTGTTGAAACAAACATAATATGGTGAAGCAGCTTGAGCTTGAAATGTAATGGGCCTGTTATATAACCTTTTAGACTTTCCTAAAGCATGTTAATGACAAGATACAAAATTGTGTGAAAGAATCATTTAGACCAAAACACTACAGTATTAAGCTTCCTCTTCCCCAAATGCTTCCCTTACCGATTCACTTTTAGAGTACAGTCAAAGGGACTACATGTACTTTACTTCCATCTTCGCTAGTATTTCAACTCTACTTAAAAACATACAAACGTTTCCTAAGCAAGACTAGTTTTTAACACATACCAGTATTTTTCCAAATCCAGGGGAATGATTAAAAGAAAGAAATTTGAGGGCATCAGTGGCAAGTGATAAACTGGGAGACACTATCTTTTAAAGATACACATTCTAACAAAACATCTCCAAATCTGTGGCTCCAACTCAAGAGGACCAGTGATGTGGTGCTTTTTTTTGTTTAGAGCTTTTCAAAACCAGACCTGATATTAAATGAATGCTCTAAAAAAACTCGAGAGGCTTTGTCATTTGCTGAGTCCAAAGTGAAAATGGCCCAGCAACCACTACACGCAAATTAAATATGCTCCCAAGTTATACTGTTCTCATAACATTTTCCCAATCTCCTATCCTACAATCCATTGTATACAAACCCTTTCATCAGGGGGTGTTTAAGTGTTTGTGTGCTTACAGGAAATCTGTGACCAAGTCTGAGAAGGTTCTTACACTGTGCTCATCACCATGGTAGCTGAATGCTCTGAACTCTGCTGTAATATCTGGATGGAAGTAAAACTGGGAAACTGACTGTTTTCTTGGAAATAAAACACTCAACATATTCTAAGTTCACTCTGAACCAAAAGGGACTTTTTTGGGCTCAGAAGGGGAGCGTGGCCTAAACTGCCAACTTAAGATGCATTTGCAACATATGACCACACTTGTGAGTGCACATACAAAACCATTCATCATGTCATGTCTTCTCACTCTGTGTCCATGCAATCTGTGAAGCATCTGAAGTGTTAGCATCTTCCTGGGACCCTGAGGGTTCACAACCCAGCAGGGCACTTTGGTAGCCTGACAGATTGCATTCTATCAGTCTGATCCTGCCTGCTCCCCTCTTTCTCCTTTCCACCCCTCAAATGCTAACCATAAGGCTAATAGATGAAGCTGAGAAAAATATTACTGTCCCATTGCAGACAGGACAGGATGTGTCAGGCTCTCAGCATCCACCTCACCAGTAAATACCTAAAGAAACAGGCTTACTTTTTTCAGATTCACCTGCACAAAACAGCAAATTCCTTATCCTCCTTCACATGGTCGTGTTCATACTCACTTATTCTTTTCTCTAGTGGTGACAAAATAGCAATATTTGAAACCAGCAGCCACACTTATGACACCATGGTTCTTCACATATTAAAATACTGAAAGACTAAATAATTTCTGTATTAATAACCAGCTCTTTGTTGGGAGGAAGGAGGTGGTAGGGAAAGGACATATCCCAATATACCTGGACAGATACAGACTGGTTAAAACAAATGCCCATAGTGATTAGAAAGGAGTAGGTGAGTTGGGGCACAGACCTTGGGGAAGAACAAAGTTTGTCTGCACTATATAAGGATTGGTCAATTCTTAGAGAAAGGAATACAGTTTGGGGGTGAGCACTGACTCTGAAAGGACAAGCAATGAGCTCCTTTGAAAGCCATGTCTTGACTGGGTCACTTCTGAATCTCTGCTACCACGTAAGAAACCTTGTCCCTCAACCTTTAATCTTTTGAATTAATCGTTCTTGATCAGTATTAGTGTGGCTCTTCATAGCTGTTGCTTAGATTAAATAGGTTTAGTTGCGGTTCACAACTGTATTTTCACCTTCTTGAATTTTCTTATTTAAATGAAATAATCCACTTTAATGACCTTGAGGGGAACAAATGCTGTCTGACTGAGGCTAAGAACCAAGAATTCTATACCCTCAGGGAAGGGAGAGAATACCGATGAGAAACACTTTGGGTAGCCAAGGTCAAAAATGAAGGCTCTAAACTGTCCCAAGAAGTGTCACAGCAGGCTGACTTACAGCCATGTAGTTATGGAATGACCGCTCAGATTTAAAGATGCCAGGGCACTGTCATGTGGTGTTGCACTGGTATTTTACATCAAAAGCTGGATTTTAGCAATCCTTTTTGGCTGATTTTCTTACTATTGACAGGAAAGAAACGTTATAACTTATTTTTGGCTTACAAAAGAGATACAATGTCAAGCCTTCTGTTGTTGCAAATTTTTGCCAAAGAAAGTTTCTCTGACTGAATGAGGTCAAAATAAGTAGGAAGAGAAAACAGATATCTACATTACACCTCCCATTTGGAGTCAGCACTTGCAGCAGAAAACAGTCACCAACAGATATGCAGCTGACAACCACAGCTAAATCACCAAGACGCTTGTGACTCAACTCCTGTCGGAAATACATTTCAACGTATAGTGATGCAAGCAGTGGCCAAAATTGTATTGAAACAACAACTTAAAAAGGGAAGTCATAAGTCTGTCATCACAAACTCAATTATTTACAAGATAGATAAATTTCAAGAAGACTCCACTAAGGATCAAGGAGAGGAAGTGGACAGTGAATGCCTTTACTGAAATCATATGAAATGGAACATGTGACAATGCATCCTTTAAATGTGTTCCCTTTTACACATTTGCTCCAGTAGGAAGTCTCACTTCTAGTCACCAACTCCAAGGTGTTGGAAATGCATATTTTCCACAACATCTGATCACTTATGGCAAAACTCTGCCCTTACAAACTGGAGTTATGCTTGGGCTGGGTGTGAAGAGCAGAGAGGTACTGGCAGAGGATTAGATTTCAAAAACATACAGATGTCTCAGGGCAGGCATATGGTGGGATGCACACTGCTTGTCCTTTAAAATAAAATAAAAAGGATTAGCATACATCCTCTGCTAGTGCAAGATGCTGAATGCAACATATGAGGGACCTGTCCACATGCCTCAACTGGTAGGCAACACAGACCAACCCTAACCCCCTTCAGTGCCACAATGCAGCTGTTGGCATTGTAGTCTGTCCTGCTTCTAGAACTCTCAACTACTACTATAGATAGGAATTTTAGCCTGCTGCTGCACAAGGGGTTGAGGGATGGGCATGTTCCATTCACCCTCTTCCCCTACACTACAGGATAGACCATAAGAACAGCCACACTGGTTCAGACCAAAGGTCCATCTAGGTCAGTATCCTGTCTTCCGACAGTGGCCAATCCCAGGTGCCCCAGAAGGAATGAACAGAACAGATAATCATCAAGTGATCCATCCCCTGTCACCCATTCCCAGTTTCCGGCAAACAGAGGCTAGGGATACCATCCCTGCCCATGCTGGCTAATAGCCAATGATGGACCTATCCTCCATGAACTTATCTAGTTCTTTTTTGAACCCTGTTATAGTCTTGGCCTTCACAACATCCTCTGGCAAAGAGTTCCACAGGTTGACTGTGTGTTGTGTGAAAAAATGCTTCCTTTTGTTTGCTTTAAATCTGCTGCCTATTAATTTCATTTGGTGGCTCCTAGTTCTTGTGGTTTGAGGAGTAAATAACACTTCCTTATTTACTTTCTCCACACCAGTCATGATTTTATAGACCTCTATCACATCCCCCCTTAGTTGTTTCTTTTCCAAGCTGAAAGTCCGAGTTTTATTAATCGCTCCTCATATGGAAGCCGTTCCATAACCCCAATCATTTTTGTTGCCCTTTTCTGAATCTTTTCCAATTCATCTTTTTGAGATGGGGCAACCACATCCGCATGCAGTATTCAAGATGTGGGTATACCATGGATTTATATAGAGGCAATATATTTTCTGTCTTATCTATCCCTTTCTTAATTATTCTGAACATTCTGTTCGCTTTTTTGACTGCCGCTACACTTATGGATGTTTTCAGAGAAGAGCCACAATGACTCCAAGATCTCTTTCTTGAGTGGTAACAGCTAATTTAGACCCCGTCATTTATATGTATAGTTGGGATTATGTTTTGCAATGTGCATTACTTTGCATTTATCAACATAGAATTTGGCCCTCACTATTTAACCAAGGTAAGATTTAAGATTTGTCTACCTGACAAAGGTGCTGCAAAAGAACTAAGGCAAGAGATCCTATTTGCCTCATTTAGAAGCTACGCATTTTACTGTTTACCATGTAAGTATACAAAACATTTCTGACCTAGAACTTGCTGATTACAGTATAATTAATGTATTTTGACAGGTATATTAACAGAAGGAACAGATAGAATGTCTGCTGCTTATGCACCGAAGTCAGTGCCAGCATTCCTGAGCAGTTCAAACAGTCCAAATGCATTTTACTTCTTTAAACTTCAAGAACTTGAGATTTGCAATTTAATGCTTTCAACAAGAGGCTCTGGACACACAAATGCCAATGGAAATTTTGTATAATTATAAAAATCAATGTATGGCAAAGTTTGCTTCTTGATCTTTTTAATTTTTATACGGACAGTGCATATTTGCATTTCAACAGGGCTGCATCCCAATTTAAGAGAAGCACATAATTGTGAACAGAATCCTTTTGGTCACTCATCAAATGCTAATTCATGTACAGGAGAGAGCATTATTAAAAATGTAATCCCAGATTCTTAAGCAACCATCTGCACCAGTTTTCCAGTTACAAAATATTTTGGAAGGGAAGAGGACGATCTTGGCCGTAACTATCAGCCTCCAGTCATAAGTAGAGAAGAAAATCTTCCCTCCCACAGTGTTCTCCAAGATGGGAATAATTCTAGTTCATGATAGGTGCTCAATCGCTTAGGGCTTTGTCTACCTGGGAAAGTTTTACTAGTTATATATACCCCAGTATGATCTCCTGTGTGGACAATCTTATTCCAGCATAAGTGGAACTTTTCTATTTAGTTTATGACCCTTTTGAAGGAGGTTAAACTGAAAAGCTACAACAACAAAATATCCCCTACACTTACACTGGTATAAACTAAGATGTGAATTTAAACCAATATAGTGATACCAGTGTAAACTATACCAGTGTAATCTGCTGTGTGGACACTTTTTCTGGTATAACTTCCCCACATAGAGAAGCCCTTTATCACTCCTGCCCCATTCCTTGCCAAAAGGGAAAAAATAACGCCATGCTTATTTTAAATTCAGTGTTGCTTTACCTGTTGGGTTTATACTGCTGATATGGAGTTAAAGTTCTGCTGAATTTGGTAAAGTTTCCTATAGATTTCCAAAGGCCTTACTTAGATCTGATAAAGTAACCCTACGAATATTCAACCAGAATAGACAATACTTATTTGCTGTAAAAGCAGGATATCTGGCTCTGTAACGTGCTAAGTAGTTTGCTCCTTGAATTGCAGCCATCTTAGAGACTCATTAGGGGAGCACTCTGTCCCTGAGAGCTGAAAAATGTAACCATGTCTGGAAGCAGTGAAAGCATCACCTAGTAACAATACAGAATAGCCTAGCGTACATGTTACAACAGGTTCAATGCTTTCCACAGATCATGCAAATGATATTACATTAATAGCTTTAACTTGGTTGGGAGTGAAGATATTCTTACAAACTTATCACCCAGTATCCATAGTGTTTCCTCACTACTGCTGTGTGCAAAGTGGGGGGCAGGAGGGGATGCTGGGGGGGGGGGGAGCAGTGGGAGAGCAGGAGGGAATGCCAAACAGGTTGCAGGTTCACCCCCCCTACCCCACCTGACATACCATAAAGCTCTCTAAATCCAATTTAATATTAACTTTTGGATTATCGATATTTTCATCTACACCTCTACCTCGATATAACAGTCCTCAGGAGACAAAAAAACCTCAGCGCGTTATAGGCGAGACCATGTTATATCAAACTTGCTCTGCTCCCCCCACCCCATGCCTTGTTCCCTGACCGCCCCCTCCAGAGACTCCCATCCCTAATCACCCCCAGGACCCCAACCCCTACCAACTCCCCTGTCCCCTGACTGCTCCGACCCCATCCACCCCCCGCCCCGACAGGCACTCCCTGGCAGCGGCGGGAAGCGGAGCAGGCCGGCCCCAGTCCACTGCACTCCGCCAGCTCCCAGCCACAGCGCTCCGCTTCCCGCCGTCAGTGAGTGCGGGGAGGTTGGGGAAAGGATGCCCCCAAACACACTCACCTGTGGCAGGAAGCGAAGAAACATGGCCCCAGCCTCCTCCGCTTTCCTTGCCCCGGCCCCAGCCATGTCACTGGAGGGCGGCTGGGGAAAGGTCCTGCACTCACTGCCCGGCAGGAAGTGGAGCGCCACAGCTGGGAGCTGGTGGAGTGGAGCTGGCTGGGGCTGGGCTGCTCCACTTCCCGCTGCCGGTGAGTGCGGGGAGGTTGGGGAAAGGACACCTCCGGGCTGCTCCTAGCTCCCCGCTAATCCCCCAGGCCACTCTGGGACTGCGGGGCCCCCAAAAGTGCCCTTCCACAGCTCCTGCCCCCCAGACCCCTAACACGCTGCTCAGAGCAGCATGTCAGAGATTTACCACGTTGTATGCGAACCCGCATTATATCGGGTCACGTTATATCGGGGTAGAGGTGTACATGCAAACAAACAGCAAAGCAATATTGTAGGACATCTAAACAAACAGGAAAATCAAAATAACCTTTTATAATAGAAACTGTACTTTCATTGCTACACTGAACAAACTCAGCTTACCCTATTAAAGAAGGCATCAATAAAAACTCTTTTGGTATTTTATTTATAGATATTTCAATGGCAATCATTGAACTAACTGAACATTGTGATATCTGGATACATCTCAGAATACCACATATCCATTTAATTCCTTCCAAGCCTTCTGTCAACGTGAAAGGATTGGTTTAAATGTTGAGTTCCAGAATTCATGGTAATAAATAGCTGGCTCATCTGTGCAGCCAACTAATGGGACAATACCAATCACCTCTTTAAAACAGAGCCTGCGAGGACAGTACCACTACTGGCACAGGATTATAATTGGGATACAATTCCTTTAGGTTCCAGTTAAAGTTCTGCTTACATAATGTATTTTGACAGGTTTCAGAATAGCAGCCGTGTTAATCTGTATCCGCATAAAGAACAGGAATACTTGTGGCACCTTAGAGACTAACAAATTTATTTGAGCATAAGCTTTCGTGGGCTACAGCCCACTTCATCGGATGTATTTTACCATTCTTCAGTTCAGACAATAACTGCAGGTTTCACTTGCACTTAACATTGCAGTGAAGCAATCTCTTTTTATATAAGAAAGATTCTTGAATTCATTTAGAGTACTGGCATTTCTGTTCCTTTCCCTGGTTCAGAATTATAGCAGTTTCCAGGGTTACAGAGTAGATTACATTTGGTTCTAAATATGTCACAAAAACAGATCAAATGCAGAGAGTTAGGCATTTTAAATAACAGCTCTACTAATAGTTATCATATAACCTAATTCTTTTAAGCTAGCTTTGGACCCTTAAGGTGTAATGCAGTCGAATACCATATTTTATTATGTAACCACAAAGAACAATCAGGAATATGAAAATACACCTCTACCTCGATATAATGCGACCCAATAGAACACGAATTCGGATATAACGTGGTAAGCAGTGCTCAGAGGGGGAGGGGGGGTGCACACTCCGGTGGATCAAAGCAAGTTTGATATAACGCAGTAAGATTTTTTGGCTCCTGAGAACAGCGTTATATCAAGGTAGAGGTATACATAAAAATAAGACTGTCAAAAAAAGTAAAATCAAGATTAAGCTGACATAGCAGTGCCTACACTTCTCTGTGCCCTTTTTTGTTTTTTAAAGCACCCTAGGAACACAATCTCTACACCAGATTAGACCAGTTGTCCAACAAACGAAGTATGTAACCTCCAGGAGTGGAAAATTCTAGATTAAGTCTAAAAAACTCCATATTGCATTTAACAGTTGTGCAATACTGTGCGGGGGAAGGAAGAGGGAAAGAGTATCACCACAAAAAAAGAGAACCATTACAACAGATTCACTATCTCAGAAGTAACAAGCTCTCTTAAGATTTAGCATAACGATGAAGCTATAATTTCTTTTGTAAATTTAATTAAAATTATTTACATTCCTATGGGATTTCCATCCACCTGCACTGAAATTAAGCACCTGTGTCACTCACCATCATGAAGGTGAGCAGTTACTGACAGCAGGTGTCTAAGAGACATCAACAGGACTGGTGGTGTGACAGTTACAAGCGCACAGGCGTGGCCACATTCACAGCACTTGCAGCGACACATTACGGTCAGCTATCCCACAGGGCACCTCTTCCCATTCTGGTGCTGTGGCTTGTGAGAAGGGGGCAGGGGGTGCGGGGCATTCTGGGTCCCGTCCCAACGCCCTGTGATGTATCGGTTTGCATCCCAGCAATCCCTGTGCTTCCGTCCACACTTGGCACCATCTTTCAACCTTTTTTGTGCTGCTCACTGTTTTCCCTTTCGGTTTGTGGGAATGAAGCCCCAACTGCTGAGGAATATGCTGACAAGTCTCGCCAGCACGTCACGTTTGGCAGTCGAGTTACTTCTTACAATCCAAACTGACAGTGAGGACTCCAACAATGATATCAACTCGAGTAATGCATACGACACCAGATTGCTTGTGGCATTCATGGACATGCTCACCACCGTGGAACGCTGCTTTTGGGCTTGGGAAACAAGCACTGAGTGGTGGGATCACATCGTCATGCAAGTCTGGGATGATGAGCAGTGGCTGTGGAACTTTTGGATGAGAAAAGCCACTTTCGTTGGGACTGTGTGATGAGCTCGCCCCCACCCTGCAGCACAAGGACAAGAGATTGAGAGGTGCCCTGATGGTGGAGAAGCTGGTGGCTATTGCATCTGGAAGCTGGCAACTCCAGATAGCTACTGATTGGTCGCTAACCAGTTTGGAGTGGGAAAGTCGACCGCTGGAATCGTGTTGATGAAAATTTGCAGGGCCATTAATTGCATCCTGCTCAGAAGAACCGTGACTGGGTAACGTGCATGACATTGTGGATGGCTCTGCACAAATGGGTTTCCCTAACTACGGAGGGGCGATAGATGGGACGCATATTCCAATTCTGGCACCAGTCCACCTAGCTTCCCAGTATGTTAATTGGAAGGCGTATTTCTCTATGGTTCTCCAGGCGCTTGTGGATCACCGTGGTTGTTTCATTGACATTAACGCAGGCTGGCCTGGAAAAGTGCATGATGCACACATCTTTCGGAACACTGGCCTATTCAGGAAGCTGCAAACCGGGACTTTTTTCCCAGACCAGAGGATCACTGTAGGGGAAGTCAAAATGCCCACTGTGATCCTTGGAGACTCCGCTTACCCTTTAATGCCATGGCTCATGAAACCTTATACAGGGAGCCTTGACAGCAGCAAGGAGTGGTTCAACAGGCTGAGCCAGTGCAGAATGACTGAAAGTGTGCTTTTGGCCGTTTAAAGGGCCGCTGGCGCTCTCTGTACAGGAAGCCAAACCTGGCTGATGACAGCATCCCCGCGGTTGTATCCGCATGCTGTACCCTTCATAACATTTATGAAGGGAAGTGTGAACGATTCACTCGGGCATGGGCCTCAGAGGTTCAGCACCTGGAGGCTGAATTTGAACAGCCAGAGAGCAGGGCTATTAGAGGGGCCCAGCACAGGGCTGCAAGGATTAGGGATGCCTTGAGGGAGCAATTTGAGCAATTGAGGCTGAAAGCCACCAGTAATGTCTGGTGCCCTGCACGGGAGTGAAGTGTAGTGGTTCCAATGTTAGTAGGAATCTGTGTTTGCTACGCTGACTTGCAGTGCCTGTTGCTTTCCTGGGCTAAGATAGCTTTTACTTTATGCAACAATAAAGAATGTTTTCAAAGCCAAAAAATCACACTAAAAAAAAATTCATTTATTGAAAAGAAACAACTGCTTGGGAAACAGAAAGGGCAAGGGGCTGGGTTGGGGAACGGTACAATCACAGATTTGCGTATGTCCTGTTATCATACTCAGCTTTCCTGTCTGAAGTGCTGTGCAATGACTGATGCACTTCAGGATGGCTATACTGCATGGTGATGGGGGATGAGTGCACTGGGTAAGGGTCGTAGTTTTCAAGGCTGGGTGGTGAAGCTACAGGTGTTGGAGGCAGCTGGTGGCGATAAGAACCCGGATGTTGGGGAAAGTGGGTTGGAGGTGACATGGGGGCACAAGGGAAAGAGTTTGGGGACAAGGACGGGGGGGGGGGGGCAGGGGGCTGGCTGACGCACTAGTGCTTCACCTGCATGGCTATGAGCACCTGGATCGAGTCCACTTGGCGCTCCATGATGCTTTTCAGCCGATCCATGCTTTGCTGCCAGAGCTCCGTGCTTTTGTGACTGCAATCCGCATTCTGATGGCAGACCCTTCTTTCACTCTCCCTCCACTCCTGCGCTTTTAGATTCTCATTAAGTGACTACTGCATGAAGTAATGCAGCATGTCTTCCTTGCTTCTAAGTGGCCTCTTCCTGAGTCTTTGCAGTCTCTTGGCTAGTGATAACACGGACAGCTGAGATCTCAAGGTTGCATCTGTAAAGGCAAAATGCAACACTTAACAGAGGTAGCATTGTTCACACCAGACAGAGCAATGATTCCACCGGACTTAAGGAGGGCAAGCACAGTCTTCACAATAGCATATTTTGCCCGTCCTAAAGAGAGTGCACATAACCCACAGCAGCCCCAAAATGGTGAGTAAGCACAGGGTCAAGGGGGACTGATTGTTTCATGGATGTACTGTCCTCTGGGTTTCTGTGCCTTGGGGAGAGCCAACAACTGCAGGGAGCCCCTATACTGAACACTGTCCCCACATTTTCCACAGGAGTTTGTCTTGGAAGATAGCTCATTGCTGAGGGTGACCTGGGAAGCAAGGGAAGGTCTTCTACTACAATGCGGCTTCCGCCCTGGCCCATACGCAGCTTGCCTGTGTGCAGCAATGGTCCCTCTGCCCCTCACGGCACAGTGGCGTGGACATGTTAGCCTGACTGGGACAAGGACCACAGTGGCTCTCCCAAGAAACCTGCACAAGTGCATTGCTCAAGTTCTGGCTGAGACCTTTGAAGAGATCACTGAGGCCGATTATTACAGTGAGAGAGAGCACATCAACGCCCTATTCTGCATCTAGGCATGCATGCAGCCCTAACCCTCCTCGCCCCAAGAGCCCACACCAAGTAACTTCCTTCCCAAAATAAAAGCCGCTTACCGGGAACCTCCTCTGGTGTTTGTCCTTCCTCAAGCACCAACCGCCGTGATTGGCTACCTTCCTTCTGGCTTGAGAGCAGCTCCTGGCTGCATGCATCTAGGGATTCCAGGGTGTCTTCCTCTGCCTCAACACCCTTGCTCCCGATTTTCTCCTCCTCTTGCCTTGTTGAACTGGGCTCTCAAGTGTCCATGGTGGTGCTCGGAGTGGAGGTGAGGTTGCCCCCAAGTATTGCGTCCAGCTCTTTGTAGAAACAGCAGGTCATGGGGGCAGCACCAGAGCGGCGGTTTGCCTCACGGGCTTTGCGGTAGGCATCCCACAGCTCCTTCACTTCAACCCTGCACTGCAGTGCGTCCTGGTCATGGCCTCTTTCCATCATGTCCCTTGATATCCGCCCAAAGGTACTGTAATTCCTACAGCTGGAGCGCAGCTGGGACTGGACAGCTTCCTCCCACTAAGCACTGATGAGGTCCAGCACCTCGCCATTGCTCCATACTGGGGATCGCCTGGCACGTGGAGGCATGGTCACCTGGAAAGATTCGCTGAGAGCACTCCACACCTGGCTGACCAAACAGGAAGGGGATTTTCAAAATTCCCAGAGAATTTAAAGGGCGGGTCTGACAGTTGGTCACCTGAGGGCAGGGCAGTAGAGTTCAAACTGATGACCAGAGTGGCTAGAACAGGCATTGTGGGACACTTCTGGAGGCCAATCAGAGCACGTTAATAGACCAGGGCATCCACATTGGTGCCGTGGTAATCCAACAGGGGTGCATCAAATGTTATTCCACTTGCCGAGGTGGAGTACCAGGAATGCTCTAGCCGTGGCACAGCGGCGGCTCCAGGCACCAACGTTCCAAGCTGCAGGGAGCGCCCTGCTGGTCCCTGCGAGGGTGGCAATCAGGCAGCCTTCGGCAGCTTGCCTGCGGGAGGTCCGCCAGTCTCATGGATTGGTGGCAATTTGGCGGCGGGTACGCTGAAGCCGCAAGACTGGCAGACCTCCCGCAGGCAAGCTGCCAAAGGCTGCCTGACTGCCATGCTTGGGGTGGCAGAAAAGCTAGAGCTGCCCCTGCTGTGGAGTCAGAGTGCTCTACATGCCTTGCCAGTGTGGACGCGTCGTGAGTAGAGAGCACTGGACTGCTTTAAATGCACTCTAACTCGCAAGCGTAGCCATGCCCTAAGTGATGCAAACAGGTCTACTAAGAGAGCCTGCAGAGAGCTGAAGCAGTATCTTTGGGAGGTCTGAACAGCTGCGTTCATCTCAGTAAATTGTTAACGCAGATGCCTTAGCGACAATAATTTAAATGCCAACCCCATTAGCAATTTTATTCTCCGTATATGAAAAAAAGAGGAAGGATCACAGATTTGTAGTTTACTGTGAGTGACATCTCATTTTGGTGCCACAATATTCAGGAGAGTACCACTGCTCTTTGTCCTCCTCCCCAAAATCAAGAAGCCCGAGGAACCTACGTAAGCCCACGGGCATAATCAAGTTCCATCAAGCAGGAGCCAAATGGAGCTCAGTGAGTACATAGAGTCATATTTTGAACATCTTTATAATTTTTTCAGAGTGGCATCTCATTCTAAAGACTCATATAGGCAGAACTTGATTAGTAGGTACAAGTTTGGCGAGTATACCATCTTTTCTTCCCTACGAATTCAACCTCCAGTTGGAGATTAAATGTGGGGGTACTGAGAGATAACAGCCACAGGATGTTGTGGTAGATGTGCAATAAGTTAACAATTCTTCCTTAAGGGCTGGTAGGGAAAGCCTAATATCTCACCAAATGGGATTGATTAGAATGGAAGGAATGGCCCCATATGCTAATTAGAAACTAAACTGGAAAAATCTGACAAGAGAGGACACTCTTCAAAACAGAGGCCTCAGAGATGGTCTTTGCAGCTACAGTGTAACTATTATTCCATAGAGGCAAAATTCAAGTCCATGATGTTACCAATATTAGACTGAGATATGGTTTTGTTCATTTATCTTTTGTGTTTAAAAGAGCCTGAATCTGGACTGTAGTGAATTAGGACAAGCTCTACTAGTTCCTTGGGGCAGGAAACTTGACTTCTGACCTTAAGGGTGCAGGATGCAATTGCTTTAGCACAAAGTTAAAAAAGAAGTTTCAAAGTCTAATCCCCAAAAAGATGTTGCAAGACAGCTGGTGTAGGCCAGTGAAGGTATCGAAAGGTTTGGAGGGTGGGATACTTTGGGATGACATAACTACTGAAAAATAAATCTGAGCAGTTCTGGGGCCCTTTCAAGTTATCTGTAGTTTTGTAAGTAATGCATAAACTTTTATGTAATATAGCAATGTGTACTCCCCAACTGTGATTTTAAACTGTAACTGTTGAATTAAAGGCTTGAAATCCATTAAGTTATTTTACTTCTCTATTTTTTTAGTTTAAACAAAAATAATGTTGTGCATTGAGTTTCTTAGCAAGATGAATGTCAGCACGCTGTGGCACTGTCATCATAAAATAATTTGTTTACAAGGTTAGTTTTGATATTTATCTCATCCTTTTCATTAAACTGAGCTATGAGCAACATGGGTTGAGTGTTCTGTGACTTGAATCTCTAGTCATGAAACTTTATTTTACAACTCAGCCATTATCCTCCTGTGTGTCCATTGGGGATGTATTTTTGGAAGCGTCACATACTCTGATGATCTACTGCTGCTAACTTAAAATTTTAAGTAGTTCTAAATTTGGATTTTCTAGCAAATCTGTTTGATCTGCTATGATCAGAGGCACCCTTTTAGAAAGGAAGATTCTTAAAATACATTTATCTGTCCCATGTCTATTTTGAAATATCTTAACTTTTGTATTACTTACTCGGACTGTATGTGAAAAGTTTAATCGTTTGATAATTTGTTTTTGACTACTTATTAAGACAGCTACAGGATAGGTCTCAATGTGTTCCTTTTTAGGTAAATATTAAAACCATTTAACATGGTTTGGCTCAGAGAGGTTAAGAGACTTACATTAGGCATCAGAATCAGTGGCAGAGTTGAAAACAGAATAACAATCTCCTGCTCTAGCTACAGTCCCTTCCCCCAGAAGAGGGCCAAAAGAGTACAAAGTAGTAAAATGAACTGCGCTCACCTTAGTTCTGAATTTAGCCCAGAGGCACACAGGCTTCTGGGTGCTATTGTCATACAAATAATTGTACATTATAAATAGCATAGTCAACCCACAGAATTTATTGCCAAAGGAGATATTCAAGACAAACAGTATGCTAGAGTTTAAAGAGGACTAGCAAACTGACCATTAGCCCCTTTGACTGCTGCCAGAAGCTCCAGGTAGAATGCTGCTTCTTCAGCTGAATATACAGGTTAAATCCTGCTAGTCCGCTGGTTTCAATGGAATGTCAAGAGAATGCAGCTCAACGGGTATTGGAGGGCCGGCAAAGAAGTTAACATGCAGCTATGCAAGCTAAGATAGTGTCACAAGGGGATTCAAATCTCATGTTGCAGTAGAATGCTCATGAGAATCTAGGAAGGAATCCTAACCCATCCCTCTCCAAATATGTATTGCACCACACAACTGACTAGGCATATTATGAGATATTTATCAGGTTCCAGCTGCTGCCAAAGGCATACCAGTAGACTAATGATCTGATCATGTGTAGCAACTACTATGTCCCCAAAATCTGTCACCTTCCCCATGTACAAACAGGAAATATGCCTAGCGCAAAGCTTAATTGATTCAAAAGTGAAACTGTCAACATTCCTTCAGCCCTTGGTTTTCTTTTAAAAAACAGTGAATAAAACCATAAAGATTACATAAACAAACAGTTTTTTCCACACCATGCCCACCCACACTGTGGAAGTGCAGATAGAGAAAGATGGGATCAATTTAGTCACACTGCAAGAACAAACAAGTTCAAAAGAAACAGTTCACATTAAGTATCAGAGGGGTAGCCGTATTAGTCTGGATCTGTAAAAGCAACAAAGAATCCTGTGGCACCCTATAGACTAACAGACGTTTTGCAGCATGAGCTTTCGTGGGTGAATACCCACTTCTTCGGATGCAAGACTTGCATCCGAAGAAGTGGGTATTCACCCACGAAAGCTCATGCTGCAAAACGTCTGTTAGTCTATAGGGTGCCACAGGATTCTTTGAGTTCACATTAAATTCTGTTCATTATGTCAATGTTTGCAGTATGCAGACCATGAAACATCTCTACAGATGTATGTAATTTCATGAATTCAGCATTGAGGGCTTTAGCCACAAGCCAATGAATTACACAGTAAAAATAGATTTCGTAAGTTAAAAAGCAATACAATTTATAAAATGGCTGACAAAATGTCCTCTGAGAAGGATATTGGCTACTGTATTCCTGAACTGGACTCAACGCTGATGACATTCACATTTTCCACTGAATGAAGAAAAATAAAGCACTTGGAAAAGAAAGTGCTCACGTCAGGAAACTAATCATTCCACTCCTATTGTGGCCCAAACAAATGTAAACATTACACTGCCGTTCCCACAGTTCTGAAAGATCTGAGGCGCCATTAACACATAAGCACTTTTTTTTTTATCTTACAGAATTAACATCTATTACTACTAAGACAAGGATATGATATTACAGCAGCAGCAGGCAGTTCTGCAAATTACAAGCCACAGTCAAACCAAGAGGCCACTATGTTAAGGCAGGTTAGCAATTTATGTTTTCAAGCTGTTACATAACTTGATCATACGTTCTGAGACAAAACAAAACATCCCTGGCTGGGTTAAGATGGAGTTAATTACTGCTATATATTCTAAAAACTTAAGAGTAACATACACATTACAGGGATGTTATAATCAACCAAAACCCAGGCATTAGAATCCCAAGAAATTCAAAGTTAAGGCTGCTTAAAAGACATTTGAATGTGTTAAGGCACTGAAATGCACATTTAAGGCACCAAAACAGTCTTAATTCTAATCCATAATAGTGACATCATTCACTAATAATACAATTATGATTAAGGTATCTTAGTGTCTGCAGAACTGAATTTTAAAGAGTTTTCTTATTCTCCCTCCTTCCCTCCACTTGTCACTACAGGATGGAGTTAGGGTTGTTTAGGTGTCAAAATCCCTGTGATGTTTTACACTCTGAAGTTACTAATACATACTCTCAAAACTTAAACTCCAATTTATGGTAGCTTTTGCCTTGAATTCTCTTAAATTTTCTAGGATTAATTGAAAATTTGTACATGAATACTAAAGAAACCCAATGAGAATGCTACCATGGGATATTTCTACTATTCTGAAGCTATGTGGTAACAACCTTAAAATTAAAAAACTTTAAGAGCAGATTCACTTTTGCATCAAAGTAGCACAGAGCACCCAGAACATACCAACCAAGCTGGGTTTACAGCTGCTTTGCCTCACTAAAAATACAAGCAGCCACATGTACTGATGAATCTGGTCCTTAATTTGCATTTGACTTATAGTGTTTTGTTCAACATCTTTAGCAATGATCTGGATGATGGGATTAATTGCAAGTTCGCAGATGACATTAAACTGGGGGGGGGGGGGGAATATGCTGGAGGGTAGGGATAGGGTCCAGAGTGACCTAGACAAATTGGAGGATTGGGCCAAAAGAAATCTGATGAGGTTCAGAAAGGACAAATGCAGAGTTCTGCACTTAGGAAGGAAGAATCCCATGCACTGCTACAAGCTGGGGACTGACTGGCTAAGCAGCATTTCTGCAGAAAAGGACCTGAGGATTACAGTGGATGAAATGGATGAGTCAGCAGTGTGCCCTCGTTGCCAAGAAGGCCAACGGCATATTGGGCTGTATTAATAGGAGCACTGCCAGCAGACCGAGGGAAGTAATTATTCCCCTCTATTTGACACCGGTGAGGCCACACCTGGAGTACTGCATCCAGTTTTGGTCCCCCCACTACAGAAGGGATGTGGACAAATTGGAGAGAGTCCAGCAGAGGGCAACGAAAATTATTAGGGGGCTGGGGCACATGACTTACAAGGAGAGGCTGAGGGAACTGGGGTTTAGTTTGCAGAAGAGAAGAGTGAGGATGAATTTGATAGCAGCCTTCAACTACCTGAAGGGGGGTTCCCAAAGAGGATGGAGCTCAGCTGTGCTCAGTGGAGGCAGATGACAGAACAAGAAGAAATGGTCTCAAGTTGCAGTGTGGGAGGTCTAGGTTGGATATTAGGAAACACTTTCACTAGGAGGGTGGTGAAGCACTGGAATGGTTTACCTAGGAAGGTGGTGGAATCTCCATCCATAGAGGTTTTTAAGGCCCGGCTTGACAAAGCCTTGGCTGGGATGATGTAGTTGGTGTTGGTCCTGCTTTGAGCAGGGGATTGGACTAGATGACCTCCTGAGGTCTCTTCCAACCCTAATATTCTATGATTACAGTGTGGAGGACGGTGTGGAGATCAGTGTTTTGTGAAATCAGGGGTGGAGGGAGCCCAGTCTCAGTCTCAATGTCTCTGCACTCTAAGGGCTCCCTTAAGGTCCTGCTTATGTTCCCCGTTGTGCTACCTCAGTGTGCAGGAGAGCAAAGGCAATGTTAAGAATTTCAAACATTGATGTCCAAACTAATTTGGGGCCACTGAATTAGGTAAGTTCATGGAGGACGTGTCAATCAATGGCTACAGCCAAGACGGTCAGAGACACATTCCCATTGTCTGGGAGTCACTAAACATCCAAATGCTAGAAGTGGGACTTGACGACAGGGGATGGATCACTTGAAACTGACCATATCTGTTCATTCCCTCTGAAGCATCTGGCAATGGCCACTGTTAGAGACAGGATACTGGGCTACATAGACCATGGTTCTGACTCATTATGGCTGTTCTTATGTTCTTAGAAGAAACTAATAAATAAATTTATTTGTAAATTCTCAGAAAATTCATTCTATATTCAGGACATCAATGCTGTAAATTTGGGAAGAATCGGCTTTATTTTTCCCCACAAATAAAGCAGATGTGGAATTCCAGCTTTAAGGACAAAACAGAACTCAGCACTAACTATGGAGCTGCAACCAGCGCTTCCTTAATACAGTATTCAGAAAGTAAAGCTGAATTTGGATTTTGGGCCCTTCATTAAAAGTTCTTAGAGTTCCCTTCCAGCACCATAATTTCTCCTTCCTCTTTCCCCTTCTCCATTACACTCTCTTCCCTTCTCCATAATCTTATATGAAGCTGGGAAGAAATGTTGAATTGTCTTCTAAGAACACCGAAGAGCTTTAACAAGCCCCAAAACACCCTTATCAGAAAGTATTTATATACATTTTACTGATAAGTAGGAAGTTACGTAACTTTCTGAGACAGACTTTGGGCAATTGAGTGGTATAGCTAGGAACAGAATCCAGTCTCTCCTCCCACTTAACACATACACAACATTATCTCAATTTCTTAAGATGCCTATACTGCTAAATAAATTCTAGTAATTTTCTTTTTATTAATTTTTAACTATGTCGAATAGAGGACTGAAATACTTCTCCCCATTCCATACACCAAATCTCAGCTCAACTATTCTGTCCTCTACAGGCTCCCATCTCCAACTGACTTCAATGAAGTTTCCACGGAAATGGGAAGAGCAGAATTATCAGAGTTAATATGTGCTATGCAGAACAGACAAGATAAATATCACCTTTAGGTTGTATCCTACTATTTCTAAGCAATCTCAAACAAGAATTTGCCAATATAGCTTTAGATAGATGCTCAAGGATCTCCCTACACAAACTCCAACTGTACACTCAGTATATTTAACAAGACATCCCAACCTTTTCCCATGAAACTTGAATGCATGTAACACTTCTAAACTGCTATCCTCAGATTAAATAACAATTGCCAAACTGCCCAGTTTATACTTTTCCAGACCACAATTACCAGATACCCTTTCTCGCAGGTGGAGGTCTGGAGTGCAAAGCATTACGTTTTCCCCATGACCTTAATTCTGAATTTTTGAGCTTCTAGACAACTGCCATTTGGCTGATCAATGGATCCTGCAACCACACTTCTGACATGTTCATAATCTAAACACCTTCAGAGGACTGAAATATTTAGAAGTATTTTCAGATTAAAGCAATAGCATTGAGTTTCAACGCATTTTTTCTCTTTTGCTGGTACTTCCTCCAAGTTTGGCAGGATGTTTTAGGTTTCAAAGTGTGAAAGGCTTTTTTCAAAAATACAAAAAAACAAACACACCCAGAACTGGGTAGAAGCAGCTGATGAACAAAGGAACTGCAGCTGTCAGCTACAATACAGTCATGTGTTTCCCCACAAAAACTGAAAGCTATGGAAATACTTAATCATGCCACGAACATGCAAACTGCAGGAAGTCAATTTTTCCTTGTGCTTAACTTAATTCACATTTTTGCAATTTGCTGTTCATTCTAAACAAGTTACTAAAAAAATGCTATTAATTTGTTTTTAGAATGTATTTTTTCCTTTGTGAAGCAAGAGACCACTAACAATGACACAAAACAACATAAGCTAAATTGGAAAAAGGCATTTTTACTCCAGAATAGGACTGTCCACTTAGGGAGTTATAACAGTATAATTCTACTAGCAAATTTCCCTGTGTAGTCAAGCCCATATTTTTAAATAAAAAAATTACAAAAGAGATGGGGGTTGGGATTAAAAATAATTGAAAAAAAATCACAAGATTATAAACTGTTTTGAATAAAAAAAGATACGATACATACTAAGATTCTCCTCATTGTACAAAGTTCCTGCACAGCAAGAAAAATATAATATACTGGGAGGGAGGGTGGGTGGGGAAGGACTTACATTCCATTAATTTCCAATTTCATAAATGTGGTTGTTTTTTTTTTAAACCAAAGGACCCACATTGTATGGATTTTAAACCTACTGTTACAAATTACACCCAAGGTTACTATGACAGACTGAATAAGAGAGAAATAACCCATTCTCCAAATTCTATCTACTCTGTGTACTTGAAGTAACTTTATGTATGGCCATTTTCACTGTTTCCCTTTCATTATCAGTTAACCAGTGCCCATTGTTTCAATGGATCTTCCACTTAGCAACAGGGAAAAGGAACATTAAAAAAAATTATGAAGGCAACAAAAATTGGCACAGGATTTGGGGCAGGTGTAGTATCCAAAATTACTTTTCTTTATAAAATGAGTTAAAAGTAATTAGATTTCAAGTTGACTGATATTCCTTTATAATGAAAGGGATTATTTACTGACAAATCAGAAACAATTAAGAAAACTCAATACAATTCCAGATCTAAGGATTATATTTTAGTTTACCAATCTAAAAGACTAGACAGAGTAGATATGGAGAACTTTAACAGTGAAGTGTATTTATGCTTCATGAAATTCTATTCCTCTTTTGTAATTCACTCATTTTAGACTCAGAACCTTAGGGACAAAAGTCTTCACAGATCTGTTAAAAATAAATTAAGAAAAGCAGGCAAGTAATCTTGTCAGAAAATTCAAATGCACACATATTTACTAAAATGTGCAAATGAACTTTGCTCCGTTAGTTTGTCTAGTTTTATGCGCAATGAGTTTTAAGGTACTTTGACTACTACACTAAAATGGCAGAATTACAAATTTATTTATTTTTTTGCTACAGCTATAATTTTTCATCAGTTAGAAAGGATTTCATCTTCAAAGAAGCACAAAATGAACTTTGATTTCTGTTTTAAGAGAAACTAAAAAATATTTTAACAGTTAATGGGAACAGTAATTTAATTCTTTAAATTGAGTGACTGTGGAAGTAGTTTATGGACAGATTTTTCTGAAGTGGTCAGCACTGAGCAGTGTCCAATGTTCTCAGTGGGAACTGATGGATACCAAGCACTTATGAAAAATCTGTCCAATTCATCTAGATGCCTAAATAGGAGCACAGTTTTTTGAAAGTCCATCTTCACTTGAAGGTGCTTAGCACTTTTGAAAAATCTAGCCCTTAATCCCCAATCCAGTTTTCTTTAAATCACAAATTCTTAAAAATATATACTTACAGTCAATATTAACAAAGTATGGTGTAGGTCTGATGCACACTAACTATGTGCAGCCACCAAATTAAGATATAAACTTCATTTCTAAAATGAAATTTGTAACTGTGGATGGAACATATTTATAGACAGAGTGTAAGTGCAACACACTCATATTTCTAAATACTCAACACCTTTGGTGCTGAAATCTATAATATGGATTTCATTAAAACATGGTATACATTTCCTTACACACAAACTCATCCCTTGGAAGACTTGTTGAATATCAAAATGTGACCCTAAGAGCACCCCAATGACCGAGAGCAAGGGGGTCCCCAGTATCTAGCAGTGACCCTCAGTTGGCATGACCAGCTTAGTGTACCACCCCAACTCACTGTTGTCATACACAATACCTTTTAGAACTGGCCAGCCATGCTGACAGAACAACTGTGGAGAGAAAAACTACTTTGAACAAAAGACTCATTTTTAAAGTTAGGTTTTAGTCTTTGAAGCATATTTTTATGTTTGTTTGTAACCATTTCTATCCCAATTCCTTCTATTCAATATCTTGTTTTTCCACACAACCATCTCAGTGTAGTGTTTCAAACTGAAAAGTAAAATCCTCAAAGCAACAGGCTGGTGCTGTGTACAGACTCTTTAAAGGACGAGTGAACTTGACAAGGTTTTGTGAGTGCTACAGTGAGGGGCTGAGCACTGCAGAGGAGACAGTTTTGAATAGGCAGCTGGTCTTACCCTGCAAGGAGGAACCAGGCTGATGCAAGCCAGCGTGAGGTCAGTGTGCTGTAAGTGGGCTGGTGGTGTGTCAGGGCCAAAGCTGCACAGCACAGAAGCATCCAGGATTACAAGGCAGGCAGTGACAACTCTTTACTGGTCTTGGTAAACCCCAAAAGTATCACAAAGCAGCTGCTTTTACAATGTTTAAATGTATTTTGGAAATTAAACTCAAAGGAACTCTAACTCATGTCAGCCAGCCAGCATTACAGCTTATATTTTTCGGCTCAAGTGCTCATTTCTTAACCTCGTGTGCCAAGAGTAGTATGATATATATGAGGGACCCATCATTCTAATGTTGGCATTTTGAAGACTAAGCTGTGTGCGCAACAATGTGCATAACTTACATAAGAAAGTTTAACTCTTGAACTTAAAGAGCTCTACAAACGAGCAGTAGCATTCTCAAAGGGTTTTGGAAGCATATTCTTCTGGTTTCTTCTTCCATCTATTTAACCTTGGTAACGCAAGAAAAGGCTGAGTAAACAGTACTTTTCCCCATTTCAGCTACTTTTAGCATTATGTAAACTGGGACATGAAAAGGAGAAGACTAACAAGTTGGTGGTGGGAAAGGGGGTGGGGGAAGAGAAAAAACGGTTTGGTTTGATGAATAACCATACTGCTTTCTATTCATGTTACTTTTCAAGAAGTTGATGTTAAATGTTCTAGTTTAACCAAAAGTTATTGTGCTAAAAGCAGAAATCTTTGGATGAAATTCTATGGCCTGTTTTATGAAGGTCAGAATAGATCATAATGGTCATTTCTAATCTTTAAATCTATAATTTTCAGGAGTTAGCAAAGAGAAAACTTTAAAATAAAGTGACTGTAAATCTTTTATATTCTTTTAGAGCATGGTAGTACATTTAAAGCCTAATGCAATTCATTACAATGCAAATTCAGCCCCCAGAAAAAGTAGCAGAACCAGGAACTAGGAAGATATGAAGAGGAGTGGGGAGGAATCAAAGATTCACCAGGGAGGCTAATTCTATCCCAATGGCTGGAGTAGTTTAGGTGGAATTCTTATGCAGTCGCCCTCTATGGCCAGTCAAGACTGAGAGGATCCACAAGGTGCCTGACTTCCCCACAGCTTTAAAACTCCACCATTTCTCTTCAGAGAGCGCCTCCAAGTCTGCAAGAAGAGGGGGCTGGATTTTCCCCAGGCTGAATCTATTGCTATCCCCAGATATACATCAGGGTTTCAAATGATGCTCTTTGGAATTTCCATAGAGAAGGTATGTGGGAGGGAGATATATCCCTAATACTTTTCCAGTTAGAGAAAACATTCATTCCTTTTACCATGATACAGTATTTGCAACACAGTAGCGCTGGTGAGAGTTTGCCTTACCAATCCTGGGTCAGAGCAAAGTAGAATTTAGTTTTACTTTTCTTTCTTTGAATATGATTGTTTCAGGCCCCTCAGTAGAAGCAGGAAAATTTGCTATGGTGTATCAGAATAACGTAAAGGGGACCACGATTCTACTGTCACAGTATATAGGTATTTCTCATCACTTTCCATTATTTATTTACAACCTAAGTTGGGGAGAATAGGAAGCGTGCAGTTTAAATTGTCCACCATGCAACAAAGGACATTCATTCAGTTGGCTTTAGTGGAAAAGTGAAGTTCTAAGGGGTGTCTCCATCCTAGAGCTGATATTAGGACTTGATGTAACTAGTTCCAACTAGGAGGCGAGCTGTAGGCCTTTATAGTATAGATATGTTTAGAGTCCTGGAGTGGGACTACAACTAAGACACCTTTCTACAGTCCAGTCAGTGATACAGGTACCAGTTAGCACCTCTTTCAGTTCCATCCTCCATTCCCAACCATTCAATATGAACAGAACTTAGCTCAGTTTCATAGATGCCTTGCAAGAAAAGTCTGAGGGCTTTCAATATTCTCAGACAGCTTTCAGATATTGATGGTAAGACAGCCCTTACAATAAAGATCACAGTTTCCATTATTTCCTCATTAAAACAATCTGCCACAGCAATAAATAGTATGCTGCCACACTGAAAAAGCTGTTCTGTTCTAGACACCTTTAATTACTTTATAGTTTTGGGGGTGTTTCTTAGTCTCGTGTGGTCAATGTCTCATGTTCTATTCACAGGGATTTAATTTTTTTTCCCAAGAAGTCTGAAAAGTCTGCAAGCCTAAAAACCATATTTTTATACAGAGGTACAAAAACTGTTTCCTGAAGGGGTGCAATTTAGACTTGGCATTTACCATTATTTTGTCTGGAATGAGAAACAGTCTTGCTGCTACATTTAAAAGAAGTTTTGTTTTGAAACAGTTGTTACCATTTGAAAGTTGGGTGATGAGATTGTGCAGTATGATACGTTCATTTCAGCCTAAAGTGGAATACGCTGAACATTCTCACTAGCATTATCTGATCATTCAAATAACCATTGATGGTGAACACCAAAGATTTTACCTCTGTGATAGAAACCAAGAAAATCTACAAAGAGTTTGGCTCTAACTTACAAAGAGCACTACTCACGATTTCCTGCAATAACAACCCGCCTTACCTACTGACTTTACCAATTTTCCAGTGATGTTAACACATTTAAAGCCAATTATATAATAAAAAGGTACTGCAGGTGTACAAATATATTCTTAAAATGAATATATTGCAAGCAGAGTTCTTGTGATAATAACTGCCCTATGAATGAAGTTCATGTTTGAAACAAATTAAGTATACAATCAGTAGTCTATATTTGAAGTCATGCAAAGCATTGTGTTCAACTCACTATTTTGTATTATATGCATTCCTAGTCTATTAGTTCAGTTAGTTCTGTTTCTGTAGCTACTGTTATTTCAACTTTTTATATTATGGGATTTTCCTTCTCAAGAAAACAAAAGCTTAGATGCCACAAGATCTTAGAGGATTTTCTTTGTTTTTAAAAAATACCAGCATGCTTCAGATACAAATGTCTCCAATCTCCTAGAACTGGAAGGGACCTTGAAAGGTCATTGAGTCCAGCCCCCTGCCTTCACTAGCAGGACCAATTTTTTGCCCCAGATCCTTAAGTGGCCTCCTCAAGGATTGAACTCACAACCCTGGGTTTAGCAGGCCAATGCTCAAACCACTGAGCTATCCTTCCCTCCCCCAACACAAAATAGTTTGAAAACACAAAGCTAATTTTAACATTGCATTTTTAATAATGTTAACAAGGTATGATGAGAGGAATACATTTTTGGTAGTTGTTTTGACTTAAAGAGTTCCTGACAGATGTGTTAGAGGGAAACAAAAATATTCCCTCAACACAATAGAAATGTGTACTTTGCCATTTGAGTTGTTACAAGAGAATTTTGGCTGAAAAATCATCTCGTATATACAACTCTAAAACAGGAACAAGCGTACTTAGTTACAAAAACACATGCAGTATTAAATATATAACTTCCGACTTTAACAGAATATTAGAAAACGTGATGAATAGCTGTGGTATTGCTTGTAAATAGCATTACAAGGTTCTGAGCATACACTGGTACCAATCAAAATGTATCAATATATAAACATGCAAAAGTGAGATCTTCAGTGGATTAAGATATGAGATAATATGCATTTTATTTAGATTTTCTTTAAACTATTCTTTTTAGGACCAAAGAGGAAAGAAGCTGACGTGACTGCTCCTTACATCCTTTTTCTATTTCATGAGAACCTGAACAACTGTGGTTTTGACTAAGTGTACACAGACATATCAAAGATCTACTTCTGTTATTTTTAAAGTGGGAACCTAGGTCAGGGTCACTCTTCAGTTTTGGTGGTTTTCATTTGTAAAAAAGTACACATTGATTAGGGACCATACACCTCAGGGGCTTTGTTTGGCGTTGTGATAAATGAAGGGGGAAGGGGGAGCTCCTTTTATATGGACACCCGAGCATGCAGCAATTCAGAGCCCTAACAGTTCTAGCCTTCCCACTGGATCTTTTGGCCAGGTACCCATTCACTTCCTTTACCTGTGCATATTAGTAAAACTTTTTAACCCTGTGCAGGTAGAGCAATTAAAAAGACAACTACTAAATTTTTTTTATAGCTACTGGCTGTCCATAAAAGGGAGCTACCCTCCCCATTCATTTATCACAGATGTTTTTGTTCACCTCTCTGGCCTTCCTTTATACTCGTATCCCCAACCCTTCCCTATTAATTCAAAATGGAACTGCGAAGAGAATACTTCTTGCCTACTGCTCTGGCCACATCACCCTCTTCCACTGTAACAAATTTAAGCTTCTCATCCTCAGTTTCAATGCTCTTCACAGCTCTGCCTCTAGTGTCTGCTTGTCCCCTATTGTGTTTCTTTGCCCCTCCAAAGATGCCAGCCTCAATAGTCCTTTCATCAGCTTCTCATACAAACACCTTTGTGCCTTCTTCCACATGCAACAGCCTAACTGACCAACACCTGCACCTTCAGACCCACCTCTGCTGCAAACCCTAAAATGAATTTACCAAAAATTATGGCTAGGCTTTGGGGAAGAAGGTTGGGCATTTCCCTCTCCTTTCTACCACTTATAGTCTAAGAAGACAAGCAAAATATAAGTTCTTCAAGGCAGGTACTCTGTATTCTGTATAGTGCCTAGGAAAAGAAGCCCCGACCGCATTTCAGCAATACAAGTAATAATATTCAAATAAGAAAATTACAGTTTAAGAATTGATACTTACAGCCATAATTAACTCAAAGGGGTGTTTATACACCCGCACAGGGGACTGATATTTCTGCACCATGGTTTCGGATTAATAAGAAGTATTCAGACCTGAAAAACAAATTTTTAAAATGTCATTGTCACATGTGGGAGGCCAGTTTTACTGTTCAATGTTGTTAGTTTACAAGAGAGATTCCTTGCCCCATCTCCTCATGTACTGTATCCTACCTTGATCATGAAGACTGTAGTGGCAACGGAGTATTTAACACCAGCTGAAACTTTTCTGCTGAGCTTATAGTTGAAGTAAATTATACTGATATGCCACCATAAAAATTCTTTGCTTGCAATTAGGTTGTTTTTTTAAAAATACACACACTCGTGTTCTGTGATAGAAGTTCACGGGTTTGGGGTTTTTGGTTTGTTATTAAGAGTGTAATATGCAAGTTCACTTACCACCCTACTACAGGGACTGAGCAACTATATGTATTTAGCAACAAAGAATCCTGTGGCACCTTATAGACTAACAGACGTTTTGCAGCATGAGCTTTCGTGGGTGAATACCCACTTCTTCGGATGCAACTTGCATCCGAAGAAGTGGGTATTCACCCACGAAAGCTCATGCTGCAAAACGTCTGTTAGTCTATAAGGTGCCACAGGATTCTTTGTTGCTTTTACAGATCCAGACTAACACGGCTACCCCTCTGATATATGTATTTAGACAGCATCTATATTTTAAGTGCTCCCAAAATGTTAGAAAAAAAGAAGGGGGGCAGCAAATTGGTATGTTCTCATTCTACCTTTTTAGCAACATGCTGTTGGGACATTTCAAAACCACTCATTCACAACTGAGCATTACAAGAAGTCTCATGACTATTGGCACACTGTTAGATGCAAAAAGCTCTGTCTAGGTTAGTCACACAGTCCCCTCCCATTGTACAAAACCCTGCAAAACTCACAATTCATGGTATATTATTGTAATTCCCCCAACCTGACTCTCAGATTGCTGAAGGGAAAATTTAAAACAATTATGATACAAGGCCCTGCATTCTATTTTCTAATAACGTATAAAATCCCAAAAAGTTTAAAAGATGCTTTTTCCTCTGAAATAATGTATTATGTGTAAATAGGATTACAGTATCCTTCACTATTTTCAAGCATGAAAGGAATATAAAGTGCTGATGGACCAACTTGTTGATGAGGTGAGAAGGAAATACGTCTTAAGTAAACTGTGGATATGTTAATACACACACACGGACAAATTCACTGCTGGCATAAGCAGAGGCAAGTATGTCCACTTACACCAGAAATGAATATGGTCCATCAAGTTCTTTCTTGAATGCATATTAATGAAAAATACTGGCATCAGTACTTTTGGATGAAAATACTGGCTGCCATCCAGATTTAAGACATACATGCAATGTTAACTTCTTTGAATAAACAGCCATATTTCTCGTTAATATTAATATGTTGGTACAGTGTCTATATTACTTCCACAAACTCATCAATTTCAGATGAACAGTACAGTTGACAGAAGTCTCACTTAACAGAAACGTGAAGCAACAGATGCTAAAAAATAATGAGACTGAGAAAATCTGGCAAATGATTCTATTCAAGTGATGAATTCATCCATCTACATTTGCCCTCTGGATTTATTTTAAAATAAAATATCTGAAAGTGCAGTAATAAATAGTGTTTAATTTTTAACTCTTAATTAAAAATTACAAATGCATTTTCAGTGTAGAACTTCAGTACTGTTTTCCATTACAGATTGGAAATCTGTATAATATATGCTTGCTTGGTTAGTTAGTTGAATTGACTCAGTATACAGATTTAAAGGAAAAGGCAACAATTATAAAGCCACGGAGACTAGACATAAAAGAGAGGTCTTCCAGACATCAGCTAGGATAGTTCTTAGTCTGCTTTTAGAAGAATGAACGTGGCAGTCTCATGTACATAACAGCTCTCAAAGTAATACCTGCTTAAGTCTATGGAAAACAGTTTCTATGGTTATAGCAAGGTTTAACTAAACAATTCAAATGTATAACTCATAGCCTCTCCACTAAACCAGCCTCAAAATACCAAAGGAACATTAACAGCCTCTTCCAAGAGTTTTTAAGTTATATGTTAAACTAACAAATATTTGGTAAGATTCTAAAGGTGAGGAATACTGGGGAGAAAAAAAACTCATCTGAAACAAGACACCTTAAAGCTATTTGACAAATGATTGAAAGCTACAAAACCTAGATAACTGTAAAGAAAATGGACAGATGGGGAAGATTATTTTTCCTCAAGAGAGACATTTAAGACAAATGTATCTTAGGTCAAAAGCATCTTTCTGGGCTTTATCAAAGCACCTTACTCGAACAAAATATAGGTACAAATCAACAGAGATGTAAAATCTTCAAAATACAGCTGCTTTCCCACCAAACTACAAGACTCTCAAGACTAAGTTTTAGAGAAAGCTTGGAAAGATTTTCAAAGTAATAGTTTATATCTGACATTTTAGTGCTTCTGTCTACAGTGAAGAAGCTCTCTAGTCCCTAAAGTGAAGACAAGTATCATCTTTAAATTGGGGAAGGTGTCAACAGTCCCTGACCAGGGGGAGAAACATATGCTTTCTCCAGATATGGATATATTCCCTCCACCTCCTTCCAGAAGCTGTGGGGAGATAGAAAACTTGGGAGAGCTGGAGCTAGATAGAGAACACTGGAGGAAAAAAAGTTGCTTCTTTATAATGCCCAATTGGGGGGGGGGGGAGAGCGAGAGAGCACCCAAAGCAGAGCATGAGAGATAAAAAAAGAAGTACGGGAAGAAGTAGCAGAAGTAACCAGAAAAGACAGAGAGGGTGTGTGTGTGGGGAAAGATTGCACCCTTTGTTTCCTTCCCTTACAGACGGAGGGTGTAAGCACAAGAGTACCGTGAAAGCATTAACAGAGAGCAGGGAATAAACAGGAAAGCAGAGGGGGACTCGGGACAAGGAAGAAAACCAACCGGGGGAAGCAGCAAATGGATTCTAAGGGAAAGTTATGAGCAGGAGGGGAGAGAAGGGGAGGAAGAAGAGCAGGAAATCTACAGGGTGAAAGGGAGAAGGACCCAAGCAGGGGGAAGCAGAGAGAAGGGGGTAAAGGAGTAAAAAAATTGGGCAGCAAGGAGGGAGGCCACTGGGAAAGGGGGGGGCTCTGGGAAAGTAAAAGGGGGTGAGTAGGGTCTGGGAAGCAGGAGGGGCAGGGGGCACAAGTGGCGCGGTATCGAGGTCGGGGTAGTGGGGGGGGGTACCAGGCAGGGTGGAGAGGGGCAGAGGTAGGGGCACAGGATGGAGATGGGCGGGGTACCAGGGAGAGGGTGGGGCGCCGGCGCTGGGGAGAGGGGCAGAGGTAGGGGCACAGGATGGAGAGAGTGGGGTACTGGGCAGAGTAGGGGCGCAGGGCCAGGGTACGGGATGCAGGGAGAAAGGGGGCAGCGGGAGGAGGCGGGGAACACGGGAGAGGGGTCGGAGGGTGGGGGACGCGGCAGAGGGCACGGGGAGGGGTCGGAGCGGGGGATACGGCAGAGGGGAGGGGATACGGGAGAGGGGTCGGAGCGGGGGATACGGCAGAGGGGTCGGAGCGGGGATCATGGGGACACGGCAGAGGGGGCACGGTAGAGGGGTCGGAGCGGGGGATGAGGGGAAGGGGACACGGGGAGGGGTCGGAGCGGGGGGGACGCGGCGGAGGGGAGGAGGGCACGGAGAGGGGTCGGAGCGGAGGGATGCAGGGGACGGCAGAGGGGAGGGGAGGAGGGCACGGGAGAGGGGTCAGGTGGGAGGTCGTGGGGACACGGCAGAGGGGTCGGAGCGGAGGGGACGCGGGGACACGGGGAGGAGGGCACGGGAGAGGGGTCGGAGCGGGGGACGCGGGGGACGCGGCAGAGGGAGAGGGGGGAGGGCACGGGAGAGGGGTCGGAGGGGTGGGGGGACGCGGGCACGGCAGAGGGGTCGGGGGACACGGAGGGCGCAGGGGAAGGGATGAGGGGGGAGGAGGGCGCGCGGCAGGGAAGGGGCTTTGGGGGGTCGGGGGACACGGAGGGCGCAGGGGAAGGGATGAGGGGGGAGGAGGCGCGCGGCAGGGAAGGGGCTTTGGGGTGCCGGTCGGTGCCACCTACTCACCCCCTGTCACAAAGATCGGCCGGGTTCTGGCCTCATGTCGCCTCCGCGCTCCGCCGCCGCCGGCCGGCCGGTTCCAGGGAGGAGTCAGCGGCCGCCTGCTGTTACTAGTGACGGGCAAAGGAGGGTCCTGGCCACCTGCCAACGCGTGCGCATGCGCGGCCTGCGGACGCGCACACAGCACACTCTGTTAAGTATTGCGCGTGCGCATCCTAGGCCCGTCTCGGCACAGCACGGGACTGTGTGGCGTTGCACTTTTGCGCGTGCGTGGTTGAGGAGCCAGGCGGAGTGACGATCTGGCCGGCTGTCAGATCCTGCGCGTGCGCTGGTATGATTGGCGGCGGGAGGTCTCTCGCGCCTGCCCTCAAGGCCTGAGGCTGGCAGCGTGTAGCACTGAGCTGTGCTACTAGACGGGAGGGGGCGCGCCAGTCGTTCAGCCCGGGCCTGCCCCTGTGCAGCCCCTCCCCATATTAACCAGCATGTAAACACACTAGGGAGAGTCCCACCCCCAGCACAGGCAAACTGCAGCAGGCACCTGCACTGAGGCTGGGAGGCCTAGATGCTGCAGCTCCGCAGGGCAGGGGCTCCAGATGGAACGGCAGGCTGGGGATGCTCCTAGGACAGTGGCACTGAACTTTTCCAGACTACTGTGCCCCTTTCAGGAGTCTGATTGGTCTTGCATACCCCCAAGTTTCATCTAGAGTTGCCAACTGTCTAATCGCACAAACCCAAACACCCTTGCCCCACCCCCTCCCTTGCCCAATGCTCCCCCCCGCCCCACTCACTCCTGCCTCACTCCCTCTGTTGGTGGCTCTCTCCCACCCTCACTTTCACCATGCTGGGGCAGCGAGTTGGGGTGCCGGCTCTGGGCTGGGGCTGAGAGGTTCGTAGTGTAGGAGGGGCTCTGGGCTGAGTCGGGGGCAGAAGGTTGGGGTGTGGGAGGGGGTTCAGGGTGCAGGTTCTGGGAGGAAGTTTGGATGCAGGAGGGGACTCAGGCCTGGGACAGGGGGTTGGGGTGCAGGTGGGGGTTCAGGGTGCGAGTTCTGTGAGAGAGTTTGGGTACAGAAGGGGGCTCGGCTGGGGCAGAGGGTTGGGGTGCAGGAGGAGGTTCAGGCTCCGGGAGGGAGTTTGGGTGCTGGAGGGTGCTGGGGCAGGGGTGGGGGTGCAGGAGGAGATTCAGGGTGCAGGTTCTGGCCAGGTGGCTCCCGGAAGTGGCAGCATATCTGAGGGCAGGTGGCTCTGCACACTGCCCCAGCCCCTGCCTGCAAGCACCGTCCCTGCTTCCTTGCAGGACTCAGGCCTAAGACATTATTTCAACTGAAAAATAAATGTATTAGTGTTAAACCCTGACTCTTAAACCACCTAGCCATCCCCTCCTGGTATCGCCACTCATAATAAAATGAATCTGGAATAAAACTCTCCTCTGACTTTCGATTTCCTGATGTTATCAACATAAAATTCTATGAAGGCTGATTTGCCACCAATAGTACATTGATTACAGTATGGATGCTCTCCCATTTATAGAGGGCACACATTATTCACCCCTCTCCCCCGAATAATTCCAATAGCACTCATCTTTCCCTAGCTTTGATTAGCTGTTCGATCTTTATTCAGCCAGCAATTACAGAGGCTGGGATGCTCTGCAGATGTGAATCGCTGGGAGAGAGCTGTTTTACTACACGTTTAATAATGATAAACATATAATCTGTAACATGCCCAGAGCAAGAAATACAATTTGGTTTTCTGTACTGGTTTTTCCACTCAAGGTATCCTAAAGTGCTTTACAATGATAACTTAGAAATTAGGGGCCAGATTCTGTGCATGCCCCCTGGAATTCTATTATGGGATGGTTACATGACCTCCATGCTGCTCAAGGATTTTAATTTCCTCACTTTGGACATAAGGGACTTTTTGACTAGCTTCCTCATATTTTTGAAATCCCTCTTTCTGAAGTGCCACAGTAATATTTTTGGTACAATTCCTTCCCTGAGGACATTGAACTTAATTATATTTTGATCATGATTAATTAGGGATTCAATTATAGTTATTTTTTTAACCAACCTGTGTGGTACTTAGGAGTAAGTCAGTAATAGCCTCTCTTCTGATGTTCTTTCATATTAGCTATTACAAGAAGCAGTTATTTAAGGTGTTGAGAAATTGCTTCTCTAAACCTTTTCCCATTGTAGCATTTGACCAGTTTTATGTGCACATAGGTGAAGTCACCCAGCAATACTGTATTATTAGACTTAGTTGGCTTTTTGATTGTCCTCGGCATTGTGTGCCCAATGGGGTTACCAACCTTCCAGGATTGGTCTGGAGTCTCCAAGAATTAAAGAATAATCTTTAATTAAAGATTATGTCATGTGATGAAATCTCCAGGAATACATCCAACCAAAATTGGTAACCCTTGCACCCAATATCCTTTTCCTGATATGAAGGCCAGTAAAATAACCCTATTAGTATATATGTGGTTTTTGCACTTGGAATTTGCCTCCACCCAGATTCCACTGTATGGTACTCTTTACTCAGAAATTTTATCTCATTAGATTCTGTGTAATCTAAGTTCTATTGCAATTCCCCCAATTCCAGAATACAAGCTGTACATCTTCATTAAGGTGGCTTTAAAAAAAAAAAAAGAAGGAACTAGGTTGTCTTTGGTGAAAGGGGAAGACGTTATTAATGTATTCTTTAAGTGCTGACATTGTGTTTGGCGATGTACAAATAAAAAAATATCAACAGTCCCTACACTGAAGACTACATTTTAAACTACATCTTAGCAAGACAGGCACAAAGGAAGGACTCACTACGTTTAAAAAAAAACATTACTATTACTATGAGTTATAATGATTGTTGACTCACTGCTTATGGGCATCACAGAAGTGCGTCTTTAGAAAGGATGTGAATTAAGAAACGGCAGACTGAAGGGTCTTATGAAAGGTTGTGAAGAAAGGTCTTTTTCATGCATAAGAAAAGGAGCAGGAGGATTGAAGCATAGAGGATACAAAATGAAAGTACAACACAACAAATGTTTTCAGCAGTTAAGGGATGTGGCTTACTAGGCACAGAGGGAAGTTAAACCCTGCATGGGTTATATAAGGTCACTCCCCATCACGTGATTGTGTTTCTCAGACTACATTCTCCAGTGTTATGTATTCTGCTTATACAACAGTTATTTACTCTGTTTTCAGGCAATATTCTCACAGGAGTCAATGGGAATTGTTGACATAGGATACATTATTAATAAATAATAGTTACCCTAAAGTGAAATTGACCAGGACCAGCATGCTGTGATTTTCTGGGCACATAAAACAGCTTGTGTCCAAATTCATCTTTCATATAATTCCACAAAAGTTCATGGAGTTTCACCAGGGATGGACCTGGTCCTTGCCCTTCATTACAAATCACAGAGTCAGGGTAAACACTGAAAAGCAACTTGTGTTTTTGCTGCAGTTGTGTTAAAAGAACAAGAAAGAAGGAAGTTGTGAGTAGTACTCAGCAGGACAGATCACAGACAGATGCAAGTTCTGATTGCTAAACCCAAAATTAATTAAAATGCTACAAACCAAAGCATCAGATTTTGATCTCAGATATGCTGGTGTAAATCTAAAGTAACTGCAGGTAAGTCAGTGGAATAAGTGATTTGCACTGATGTAACTGAAAACAGAATCCAGTTCTCAAGCCCCCGCAATCATAAAAAGGTCCCAATCCTGCACTCCTTTCTCAGGTAAAATGAGCATGATGATTGACAAACAATTAATAAGACATGGTCTGTGTCCAAGTGAACTAGCATTCTGGTTCAGACGTGACAAAACAATTCAGACATAAAGGGTATACCTGCTTTGCAATGGAGAAGTGTGATTGCAGCATGAGTGGGCATAGCTGAGCTAGCTTTGATTGAGCCAGCTTGCTAAAAATGGAGTGTAGCCACAGCATGGGTGGCAGCACAGGCTAGCTGCTGGTATACAGTCTCACCCAAGACCCTGAGTATGGACTCAGGCAACAAGCCCATGCTGCTGCCACTACACTGCTGCTTTTAGCAAGTTGGCTCAAAGCTTACTTGGGTATGCCTACTTGTGCTGCAATCATCCCTCCTGACTGCAGTGTAGACATACCCTACAAGTGCATGCTGCGATGGGATGATCTGGAGGAGGTGTATGAATTTTTAAAGACTTAATGGAATAAGTGAGTTTTGGGGGAGGATTTGAAAGAGAGAGTGTGCTAACATAGCACTTTTCACGTGGAGATCTTAAAGTATTGTACAAAGGCAGGGAAGGTATTTATTAGCCCCATTTTACAGAGGAGGAAATTGAGGCTCATAAAATGTTACACTTAAGGTCACACAATGAATCTGTGGCAGAGCCAAGACGAGAACCCAGCTCATTTGAGATTTAGGCTGGTCACTGATCCATTGAATCACACTCTCAACTAGTAGCTCATTGAACACTTCAACTACAGTAACATTTATCCAGCACTCACATGACTGAGAACTGGGCTAATGGCAGTCTCAGAGAAACTTGCATCCTGGAGCCTTAGGTCTCGGTGTCCTGAGTCACTAAGTTGGGAATGTGCTTTTTGCTTTTGCTCTCAAATGACTTATAGGAAAATTGATTCAGAAGCTGAGAGCTGGCCAGTAGACTCAGCTGCCAGCACTCTGCTTCCACTGAGCTACGTCACAACACAGATGCCAATAGCATGCTGAGATTTACGCAGACCAGTATTGGCATATAGGACCAAGTTCTGATTCATGAAATTTATGAATCAGGATGAGCATGTGACCACAGTGAGTGTAACAAATCTATTCCATGGCTCCTATATGGAATGTGAAGTCAGCACCCATAACACAGGGCTAGTGCAGCAGGAGGGGATCTGCTGGCATCGTAAATAATTAAAACAGGATGAGAAGGGGGTTAGCGCATATTCTGGTTAAGCATCAGACCTGACATTCATTGCTTCACCCATTTGTGATAACACTCAGGAAGCTGATAGCACAGACTTCATGGAGAAATTAACAGCAGCAGCATCTGTGATGCAATCAATATGATTTCATCCTGCAATTATCCGTGTGAGACACTGGTGCAAGCGTGCTTTGCAGTGTGAAGGGAAAGAATCACTGAGTTTGTGATGCAAAACGAGGATGATTTTTCGCTTATATAGGGATTTTAATATTGGTGGAGGATGCCATACTGGCAGTAACTGCCAAAAACACAGCAGAGAGTCTCAGAGCCAGGATCAACTGATTTGCTGGGTTTCAGAGCCTAGGCTACAGCTCAAACAGGAACATCCACACTGCTATTTTAGCCTTGCAGCGCAAGTAGGGTGACCAGATGTCCCGATTTTATAAGGACAGTCCTGATTTTTGGGTCTTTTTCTTATATAGGCTCCTATTACTCCCTACTCCCTGTCCCGATTTTCCACATTTCCTGTCTGGTCACCCTTAGCACAAGCCTGAGTCATCTGTCCCAGGATTGGACACTCGCTGCTACAGGGTTTTTGTTTTTTTTTGCAGTGTAGCTGTACCCTCAGAATCTGACTCTGATCTCTCTCATATCACTGTAACTCAGGAGTTGCCTCATTCAAATCAATGCAATTACACCAGCACCAAGCTGTTGTAACTGAGAAGAGAATCAGGTTCTGATTTTCCCCAAAAGCAGGTAGGGCCAGATTTTCAAGGATATTTAGGTGCCTAAAGAGGCAGGAAGATGCCTAGTGGAATTTCCCATAAACAGGGTAGGTGCCTATGTCCTATTGATTTGAATGGGACATAGGCACTTAACTTTCTTAGGTGCTTTTGGACATACCTGCACCAACAGAGACCTAAATGCCTATGAAAATCTAGCCAGTAGTTCCTTGGAAGAGACTTCATAAATTTCCCCTCACTGCTCCACCAATGTGCATCTGTATTGAACTGAAGGCACACACTCTAGGGGAGAGAAAGTAGTTCACTTTCTGTGAACTTTAGTTCTTGGCATCTATACTGAGACTGCCAAAAAAGACGCCAGTTAGTGCCAAGCTTGGTGATGGGTTAATGATGTGAGAGTGCTGTCACGGGAAACTGCTCTCAGCTATCCAAGTCAGTTCACATACATGAATGAACAGCCATCGGATGACAAAAACTGACCTGGGATGACAACCAGTTACCTAGGGGTGAAACGCCAATTACTAGTCACTGGGCCATCCAGTCCTCAGTTCAGATAGTGACTCAGGGGCTGCCTTTGTCTAATAAACTAGTAAATGACACTTGTCAGTCATTTGAAAAACATGATTCTTGATTAAGTGGTTCAGAAAATGCAAAGCTCAACTAAAATCCTTTCAAAATAAATCCAAAAGGCTGTTTGATGTCCCTCTTAGTAACTGGGTTTGTGGGTATGGAAAAGAAGAAATTAATGGGATTGCACGAAGGTATAAGGGCCAATGCTGGGGGAGCACATTGCTGGATCAGGACCTTAGGGCCCAATCCAAACACCCACTGAAGTCTGTAGAAAGACTCCCATGGACTTCAACTGGCATTAAATCAGGCTCTGACGTAAGCTATTCGGGGTGTAGATATCATCCCTATTTGCCTGTAAAGTGTCATGTGTTTTTATAATAGCATAGACATAGTAATAAACAACAATCCCTTCTCATTAATAGAATAAATAATGTGTGACATTAAAAATTACCAGTAAAATCCAGCTATTTAACAGTCAGCTTCTTTGCATGTAGGTCCTAATCCACCTCCCCCTAAAATCAATGGGGGGCTTTTCAGTGACTTCCAAGGAGCTGGATTGAGCCTGTAGAGGTTGTCTACTCTTGTGTGGGCACAGTTATACTGCTGTAAAGGTGCTTATAGCTGCATAGCTTATTCCCATACAAGAAGGGAAATATATATGTGGAGATATACCAATCTCATAGAGCTGGAAGGGACTCAATGAAAGGTAATTGAGTCCAGCCCCCTGCCTTCACAGCAGGGCCAAATACTGATTTTTGCCCCAGATCCCTCAGTGGCCCCCTCAAGGATTAAACTCACAACCCCGGGTTTAAGCAGACCAATGCTCAAACCACTGAGCTATCCATCCCCCCTTACTGGTAGATAGCACCTTTATACTGGTATAATTGCATCCACACTAGGTGTTGCCTCTGTATAACTACTTTATTTAAAAAAAAAAAAGTCATACTCTGCACCAAAATAGTTATACTAGTAAATATAGTTAGAGGAATGCTGTGTGTAGACCAGGCCTTCGTTAGCAACTTTCATCCAACAATCTCTTTAGAAACATAAGTTTCATGATGCTGTTCCCAAGCCACTGGAAATAAATGCTCCTAGTTTGTGATCAGCAGAACTGTTCACATTAATTCTAGTCTTGTACCCAAGGCAATCCCATTTTTTGATATACACACAGTCTGCTTTAATTTGTCTTCATTAGGTAAAGGAAACCTCATTGTGCTCCATAGGAGTGCCTGCATTTTAGACACTAAACGAAGAAAGCAAGACACATTAAGAATGTAACACACTTGCAGAAGCAGCAGCAGCCTGAATAGAAAGCATAATTTGGGGCAGATGTTCATCCCATTTAATTTTTTCCATTGCAGACTTAATGAGTTTAATGTTAATGAAACGGGCTACACAGAGGGCACTGGAAACTGTATTTCTCTCTTCACCCACAGATCTGATACAGCATGGGAAGCAGCTCTGCAAATTTGTCCACACCCACCACAGCAACAACATTCCTCAGCTTTGACCTGGGGATCATGGGCCAAATTTTCTGCTTGTGTAACTACCTTGATTGCCTCACCTCATAATAAAAACTACCATTGCAATTTGGCCTCCTTACTGGTTAAGGATTGAATGCATATTCTCATCTCTAGAGAAATGAAGACAAAGTAAGTGTTGACATAACTCCATTGAAGTTACACCCACAGAAAACTTGGCCCCATTTCTCTAGAGACAAGAGAGAATATATTTAGCAACTATGGTCCTTGGTCTCTCTACTATGGCTGTCAACAAAGGGTCCAATTTGCAATGAAGGTTTTTATTATGTTCACACCTATATGCTAGGAACTTGAATGTGACCAAAGGCTCTTAAGCAAAGTAAGCAGTCAAGGGATAAGAGGGATGGTCCTCTCATTGATCAGTAACTGGTTAAAAAAGATAGGAAACACATGGTAGGAATAAATGGCCAGTTTTTACAATGTAGAGAGGTAAATGGCAGGGTCCCCCAAGGATCTGTACTGGGGACCAGCACTGTTCCACATTTCATAAATGATCTGGAAAAGGAGGTGAACAGTAAAGTGGCAAAGTTTGCAGACAATACTAAATTACTCAAGCTAGTTAAGTCCAAAGCTGACTGTGAAGAGTTACATAGGCTCTCACAAGACTGGATGGCTGGACAAGATAGCTCAGTGGTTTGAGCATTGGCCTACTAAACCCAGGGTCGTGAGCTCAATCCTTGAGGAGGGCCATTTAGGGAACTGGGGTAAAAATCTGTCTGGGGATTGGTCCTGCTTTGAGCAGGGGGTTGGACTAGATGACCTCCTGAGGTCCCTTCCAACCCTGATATTCTATGATGGACTAGTAAATGAAATTCAATATTGATAAATGTAAAATAATACACATTGGAAAACATAATCCCAACTACACACAAAAAATGATGGGTTCAGGAAATAGCTGTTCCCACTCAAGTCAATGTAGATAGTTCTCTGAAAAGATCTACTTGCTGTGCAGTGGCAGTCAACAAAGCTAACAGAAGGCTAGGAAGCATCAAGAAAGGGATAGATAAGACAGAAAATATCATAATACCACCATATAAATCCATGGTACACTCACATGTTGAATACTACATCTGGTTCTGGTTGCTCTTGTCACACTGTCTGCAATGGCTCATGGCTGAAAGTATCAGCCTCAGGGCAGACACCCCAAAGTGGTTGTAAGTTCTATAATTACATTTCGCCAGTCCAGTAACAAATGTGAACTCCTGGATAACTGTAACAGTCTTACCATGGAGTCACACACAGTCCCCTTGGGCACTCCAGTGTATCTTGCCACCAGACAAATTGGACTATGTGATATATGATGACTTACACCAAAAATCAAAATATTCAGGAGTCCAGTGGCACCTTAAAGACTAACAAATTTATTTGGGCATAAGCTTTCATGGGTAAAAAACCACTTCTTCAGATGCATGGAGTGAAAATTACAGATACAGGCATATATATAATGGCACATGAAGAGCAGGGAGTTACCTTACAAGTGGAGAACCAGTGTTGACAAGGCCAATTCCGTCAGGGTGGATGTGGTCCACTCCCAATAATTGATGAGGAGGTGTCAACAACAAGAGAGGGAAAATTGCTTTTGTAGTGAGCCAGCTACTCCCAGTCCCTGTTCAAGCCCAAATTAATGATGTTAAGTTTGCAAATGAATTGTAGTTCTGCAGTTTCTCTCTGAAGTCTGTTTTTGAAGTTTTTTTGTTGCAGGATGGTACTTTTAAATCTGTTGTTGAATGTCCAGGGAGACTGAAGTGTTCTCCTACTGGCTTTTGTATGTTACTGTTTCTGATGTCTGATTTGTGTCCATTTATTCTATTACGTAGAGACTGTCCGGTTTGGCCAATGTACGTAGCAGTGGGGCATTGCTGGCACATGATGACATATATCACATTAGTAGACATGACGGTGAATGAGCCCTTGATCGTGTGGCTGATGTGGTTGGGTCCTATGATGGTGTCGCTAGAGTAGATATGGGGACAGAGTAGGCAACAAGGTTTGTTACAGGGATTGGTTCCTGGGTTAGTGTTTCTGTGGTGTGGTGTGTAGTTGCTGGTGAGTATTTGCTGCAGGTTGGGGGGCTGTCTGTAAGCGAGGACTGGCCTGCCTCCCAAGGTCTGTGAGAGTGAGGGATCATTTTCCAGGATAGGTTGTAGATCATTGATGATGTGCTGGAGAGGTTTTAGCTGGGGGCTGTATGTGATGGCCAGTGGTGTTTTGTTATTTTCCTTGTTGGGCCTGTCCTGTGGTAGGTACCACCGGACTCCTCGTTGTTTTTGTTTTCTGATACTTGAAAATATTCAGGTTACTTCCAATCACAAGGGACCAGCCACTTGCCCCAGATCAATTGCACCTTAGACCACACACCAAAACAATGCTTTTAACCAATCCTGTAATAAACTAACTAAATTTGTATTAGGAAAAAGGAATAATAGCATCATTTACAAGTTAAAGCAAGCATATCTAACACAAATGAGTGTCAGTCTGTAACTCAAAAGGGGACAGAGATGTAGAAATCTGTCAATTCAAAATGCTTTTCAGAGCTAACCCATGCCAAGCAGCATGGTGATCTCTTTGCTTATGTTTAGGAATCATTGCCCCCTCAAAGTCCAGACAGCATGAAAGAGACCCAGTTTCTCCTTGTCAAGGGTTTTTATCCCCTCCACTCCAGAGTCCAAACTGATGAGATGAGTTCATGTGTAGGTCTCTCCTTCCTGGAGGGAGTTAGGAATGCAATCAGCAGGGCCTCTGTCCTTTGATGCTACACAATACCTCATCTGCCACCAATGGGCTATCTTGTATGCAGGATGAGCACTTTACTTTAAAAAGCAACAGAGAGTCAGGGCCGCCCAGGGCGGGGGCAAAGGGGGCAATTTGCCCCGGGGCCCCGGGCTCCGCAGGGGCGCCCAAGAGAACAGCTGAGGCTCCCGCCTCCGCCCCTCTCCTGGAGCCCTAGCGCATCAAGCGCTGTGTCTCCGGCGGGGCCCCTGAGCCCTGCCCCGCTCAGAGCCGCGTGGTGAGCTCAGCTGCCTCCGCTCGGCGTGGAGCTCACAGCCCCGCCCCCTCACCACGCAGCTCTGAGCAGGACGGAGCTCAGGCCCCGCCGGAGACACGCTGTGGCTGTTCAGCGAGGCGCTGAGGCTCTGGGTGAGGCGGGAGCCGGGGGTAAGAGGCTGGAGCCAGCGGGGTTGGCTAAGGGGCAGGGAGTCCCAGGGACAGTCAGGGCACAGGGAGGGGACGGAGGTTGGGGGAGCGGTCAGGGGGGCAGGGAATGGGGGGGTTGGATTGTGGGTGTTCTGGGGGGGTGGATAGGGTCAGGGCCGCCCAGAGGGGGCGGGGCAAGAGGGCCCAGGAGCTTCTTCGCTCCCGGTCTTCGCCAGCGGGGGGTCCTTCCGCTCCGGGGCGGTCGGAACCCCCACTGGCGACCGCCAGCGGGACCTGCTTCCGTTCGGGACCCCGCCGAGCTACCCGATGACCCGCGGGGACTCCCCCGCCCCAAGGCCCCTGGAATCCTCTGGGCGGCCCTGCAGAGAGTCCTGCGGCACCTTATAGATGTATTGGAGCATAAGCTTTCGTGGGTGAATACCCACTTTGTCAGACGCGCCACGAAAGCTTATGCTCCAGTCTATAAGGTGCCACAGGACTCTTTGTTGCTTTTTACAGATCCAGACTAAAACACCTCTGATACTTTACCTTAATTAATGCTTCTTTTCCTGTTTGGTGAGTTACCCAATTACAGAGGTTTACAATGCAAATACTCAATGTAACTTTATACCATGAGCTATATAGGTTATAAGTGAGATCAATACATGCAGCCTCCTACAAGCATTATAAAAAAAACCCCTAAACACATTCTTGTCAATGTAATATCTAATATCTATTTTGATGATACTAAACACATAGGTAAGCAAGACAGGCTTTCAGCTATGCATTTGTAAATGTTCAGTGAGGCATGGGGCCTTGCCATGAGCTGGCACCTGGTCCACCAATGTCACAGTCTCATCTCGAAAAAGGTATATTAGAACTGGGAAAGGTACAGAGAAGAGCAACAAAAATGACTAGAGGTATGGAACAGCTTCCATATGAGGAGCGATGAAAAAGACTGGCACTGTTCAGCTTAGAAAAGAGATGACTAAGGGGGGATATGATAGAGGTCTATAAAATGATGAATGTTGGGGAAAAAACGTGAATAAGGAAGTGTTATTTACCCCTTCACATAACACAAGAACTAGGGGATAGCCAATGAAATTAAATAAGCAGCAGGTTTAAAATGATCAAAAGGAAGTATTTCTTCACACAACGCACAGTCAATCTATGGAACTTGTTGCCTGGGGTTGTTGAGAAGGCCAAGACTATAAGTGGGTTTAAAAAAGATTTAGATAAGTTCATGGAGGATAGGTCCATCAATGGCTATTAGCCATATTATTGGCCAGCGATGCAACCCCATGCTCTAGGTGTCCCTAAACCTCCAACTGTCAGAAGCTGGGACTTGACAACGGGATGGATCATGGATTGTTGGCCCTGTTCTGTTCATTCCCTCTTAAGTATTTGCCACTGGCCACTGTCAGAAACAGGATACTGGGCTAGATGGACCATGGGTATAACCCAGTATGGCCATTCTTAGAACTTCTTCGGCAGACACAGAAAGTCATGATGGGCTTGTGCTGGTAATCTGAGACCTGGATCCAGATCCAAACCCATCCAATATCTGTGGTTGTTTGGACCTACCAGAACCATGATACACCTGCCTTGACTCGTGTGTATGAGTGTGTGTGTGTAAAAGTCCCACCTGTCTTGACTCTCTGTGTGTGTGTGTTTTAAACAAAGGATGATCTTCTGCTCTGAGAATGGTAGAACATTCTTAGAAGTGCCTTAAAAACTGGCTAAGTATGATATAGGGAGGCTTGTTTTTTACAAGCCCCCATCTAAAGATTTCACTTACAGTTTTAATATAAACTCGTCCCTGTTAATGCATTGCTAAATCATAACCCCTGATTTTGCAAGACACAAATTTAGGTTAGCTAACTACAAAAAGTTGGTGCAGTGTACCATGTGAACCATATCATGGATATGATCAGATTTATAAGGACAAAAGATGCCCAGGGGCCTTTTTACATTTCATTTGAAAAGGCTAAAAATAACTACCCAAATCACATTCCTTTTATTCTTGCAGGAGGCATAACCATCTCCTCAGCCAGTTCCGATTTATCGGCACTTTTACATGCAAAGTAGGGCGACAGAGGTTCTGAGGGCCAGTAATTAGTCTCCGTGCCCAGCAGCTGCAAAAGAAACAGCTGTAGGTGTTATTTTTCAAGGTTATTAATCGACTCCATGGAAAAAAAAAACAGAAAAGGCTGAGAGCTGGTGAACTGCAGCCTATAGTCACATGACAAGGACTTAAGTGGGGGAGATAAAATAAAAGAGAGCAGAGTATCCTAAATCCGATTAGTTATAGCAATTTCTCCAAAGCTAAATATAGAAAAAATCCTCCCCCATCTTTAGTTCTGTTGGCAGAGATTAGACGGCCTAAGGAAAGAGATACACCCTATACTAAAGAGATCACATTTTTGAAGAAAATTGCTGCTTTAATTATATTTAGGTATGTTACACTTAGGGAGACATTTTCAGCAAGGTTACAGCATGACCGGCGGTAGGGGGGTGAGGGGGCACAAATGGGTGCACCTGCAGTGAATTCTGAGTGCACATAGTAGTAGTTAGATTGGACTAGGGTGACCAGACGTTCCGATTTTAACATCGGTCAGGATGTGAATTGTCCTGATATTTTGCCCTCCGCTGCACAGGCGGAGGGGGCTCGTGCCCCCCCACCCCAACTCCACCCTGGCCCTGCCCCAACTCTGCTCCTCCCTCTCCCATTGGATCCCTCCCCAAATCCCTGCCCTGGCCCCACCCCCAGCCCCATCCCCTCATTGCCCTATTGGATCCCTCCCCAAATCCCCACCCTGGCCCTGCCTCTTCCCCAAGCACACCGCATTCCTCCTCCTTACCCCTCCCTCCCAGGCATGCGCTAATCGGCTGTATGGCGGTGCAAGCGCTGGAGGGAGGGGGGAGAAGCAGGACGCGGCAGCCAGCTCAGGGGAGGTGGAGGCAGAGCGAAGGCGAGCTGGTATGGAGGGGCAGGGCGTGGAGCTGCCGGTGGGTGCTCTGCCCCCACCAATTTTTCCTATGCTCTGGCGGCTCTTGGTTTTTGTTTTGTTGTTGTTGTTGCTCCGCCAACACTCCCTCTCCCCCACGTCCCGATATTTCATGTCTCTCATCTGGTCACCCTAGATTGGACTAACTACTTGATTTGAGTCAGGTCACAGAGAGAAGGATGGGATCCCAGAGCCTGCACAACAGCTAGATCCCAGGCAGGCTAGAATCCCAGAGCCTATATACCCATCACAGGAGGACAGGAGCCCACAGTCTACACAGCAGCCAGGTCACAGACAGGGGAACAGAATCTCTGAGCCATCAAAGTTATAGGTAGAAGTGAGAGGGACCATTTGTCTTCTTTTAAAGAGAGTTTAATGCACTGTCCCACTTCTAGAACCAAGATATAAATAAGCCAAACAGCCTCATCCTCCTTCTGCATTTTCTGCAATCAAAGTTATTTTGCCAGGCAGGAGTGTTCTCATTGGAAACACTCCAAGCACTTGAGCGCCTTTTGTGAGTCCCCTCCCATCTGGGCACAGCCTCCCGGAGGTTAAGTGGTACAAACAGGACTTTCCTAGCCCCAGGCCTTCAGAGACTGGAGGTGGGAGTAGAAACAAAAGGGTGCTCTTTTGCACATGGCTGGCAAGACAAAGCCACCTGACAGCCAGAGATTAAACTGTGCAAGATATCCTGGCAACATGAGGTTATACTGGATTCCCCTCCAGCAAACATCCAGCCAAAAGGAAATTAGCAGCGAGTTTATTGCAAGCTTGCAGCAAATAATAAAACAACAACAGCCACGTTAGAGGCAAGGAGAGGATAAAGAACTAGTAAAACTGCTCAGATTTATGGAAAATTAATTTAATCATTGTCTGGGCACCTGCGGGCTCCATATCCAGTGTATTAGTTTAACACAGACCCATATGGCGCCAGCGCCAGCTCTTTATTCAAGTGCTGGTTTCCGCCTTTGCTTATGAAAATTAATTGTCATAATATTGATAAGGCAAAGCAGTGACTCTCATAGTCCAATCACATGGGACTTTACTTGGGGAAGGAGGAGGCCAATTTACCTCCAAGGGGAGCTGTGTTATCCCATCTGCATTTGTTTTGCCTTTAATTTGTAGCTCCTTTCAGAGGGATACACATGGGGGAGGGGATAGCAGCCCAGGTTTGCTGCACCTGAGGCTCCTTTGTGCCAGGAATCAGAGGGTATGGCTACACTTACAAATCTGCAGCGCTGGTAGTTGCAGCACTGGTCATCCAGCTGTGCAGGGCCAGCGCTGGTGTGTGGCCACACTCTCAGCTACCAGCGCTGCAGTGTGGCCACATTTGCAGCGCTGTTGGGAGTGATGAATTATGGGCAGCTATCCCAGCATTCAAGTGGCAGCAATGAGATTTTCCAAAGAGGGGGGTGTGGGGCAGTGTGACAGGGACCGGGGGGGGGGGGGGGTGAGAGAGTGGATTTTTGGAACTGACACTGTGCAAAATCAGAAAATTTTCCCACCCCCTTACTGTTAACTGCAAACAGCCTGCATCCAACATACTCTCTTTCCCCTGTCTGCCCCCTCCCCCCGTTTCTCTCAAGCAAAGCAAACACTCAACCCCTGTGAATGACTCCTTTTCTCGCTGCTGGTCAAGCAAAACGCAAACACTCAACCCCTGTGAATCACTGATCGTTCACAGATTGATCACAGCAAACAGGAGCTGATAAGCAGCTCCGGTAGAGCAGCTCCGCTAGCAACGGAGGTTCACAACAAAACAAAGAGAGGCTGCAAAACAAAACAAAGGGAGTAATTTAGTTAAAAGCATTCTGGGATACACCCGTATACCCTGGAGGCCAATAACAGCGCTGGTGTGTGGCCACACTTGATGACCAGCGCTGCAATCCTTATTCCCCATGCTGAGTGAGGTGTACGGCCAGCACTGCAGCCAGGGAGTTGCAGCACTGGAAGTGCCCTGCAGGTGTGGCCACTTACTAACTGCAGCGCTGGAAAGCCTCCACCAGTGCTGCAAGTCGCAAGTGTAGCCATACCCAGAGAAGCCAAATAAAACTCATGTTGGGCTTCTGAGTGGGGAGATGAGACAGTCAGCACAAAAAGCTGTTGCTTTGGTATTTTCCCTTTGATTCTGCCTTGAAAAATCTCTCATGAAAATTTACCGTCTCCAGCATAAATTTGCTAGTCTGTCCTTCATGAGGAGACTGAAGCAATTAATGACATTTTATCCACTCCTCGGCAAAATGAGTTATTGGCCCCAGCTGAGTAGAATTTTGCAAGGCTGTATGTAATTTGTGCAGAGACCAGTCACACCACCAACTTATTCAGAGAACAAAGTTTTCATGGCAGGGACTGTCTTATTGCATTTGTAATAACCCAAACACCATGGGGTCCCAGGTTAGATCAGGGCCTGTCGATGCTACTGTAACATAAATAATAATTTGTATATGTGAGCAGGCTCAACTGCCAACCATATCCCAGGGCTGGGAGAGGAAACACATTATCTCCAACCCAACTGTGCTAGGGACGGCTATCAGTTGTAAGAAGGGTGCTTAGGACAAAGAGAGGTTGAATTCTCAAAGTGGGGAGGTCTTCATAACAGATGTGAATATATTCCACTGTTTAGAATGTAAGAGGAGGCAGAGGCTACCCAAAAAGTCACAGCATAAAAGGAACCAGGGTGTTATGTTCAACAACCTAGGCTGGAAAGGGTACTCCTCATATGATCTCCAGCTGTGAGATTAGGAAGCGGGAGGTGTCATAAACTAGTCTGGTCATGCTCTCAGGGTAGACACTGCTCTGTTGTGATTGGATCCAACTGCTGAATCCCATGTGCTTCTAAGGCCCCTTGGGTCTGGGTAGTGACTGGTCACTGTCTCTAGCTCTGGGTCTCTTGGGCACTCCCAGGTACAGACCCTGTGTCTGGCACCCTTTTGGGCAGTGGAATCCTACAGTCCAGCCACCTAGAACCAGTACAGCCCTCCCAGGTCCCACAGTTGCTTAGAGATGTTTCCCCTCAAGTCCAGCTGGCTGTGGGGGCTCTGGCTGTCTAATTTCTCTCTTCAGGAATCACGTGACTGTAAAGCAAGGCACGCAGGCTGAGCACAGAAATTGCTCATTCACAGTTTACTCTTTTAAAAAGCACAAGAGAGAAGTACAGTTCTATGGAAAACACCGAACTCCTCAACAAAACCCCCTCAGCCTGAGCTCACCACCCCTGTGAGTCCTGGGTTTGTCCGAGCTCTCCCTGCCTTCTTGGAAGCTGTTGGTTCCTGCACATGATGGTGAGGGACAGGCCTCCCTTGCTTAGAAACGTACATACCCCTTTTAACACTGACTCTGTCCTCTCTTTTCCTATATGCTGCAAACTGGGGAAGGTCTAGGCTCCAGCTCCTGCCTCCCCCATCCACATCTGTGAAGAGAGAGCCATTCAAAGCCAATGGCCCTGCTGGCAGAAAACCCATTGGAGGGAAGAGCTGTTCAGTGCTAATGGTCCTTGATTGCTCTGTCTTAATGTCTCTGTCTCATGTCTGTCTACTAAGTGTTGAGCCTCTGCTACAAAATGGATGCTCTAATCCAGTGGTCCGCAACCTTTTCGGTGTGGCGGGCACCGGACAACGAGCCATCAAGGACCGTGGCCAGTGGACAAGCATCTGCCCAAATGCCGCTGAGAAGTGGCAACGTCAAGAGGTGTCACCACCGAAATGCCACTGAGAAGCAGCGTCATCAAGAGGCATCGCCACCGAAAATCGAAAATTTCACACACATGCCGATATTGAGCTGAACTCACTGTCTCAGGGGGACATGCATCCTATGTTTCTCGGCGGCATTTAAGCGACGACGCCTCTTGACGTTGCCGCTTCTCGGCAGCATTTCGGCAGATGCTTGTCTACCAGCCAGTACGTGGGCGCATATAGATACCCCAGCAGGTGCCATGATGCCCGCAGGCACTGCGTTGGGGACCACTGCTCTAATTCATAGGGAAGATCACAATCATTCCCAAAACAAAATAGAATTTCTAGTTTGACACAGACATATCTCCTAACTGTCACAGGAGTCTCATTGGTCAGTGCGCTGGATGACTCCAGGGCCTTTCCCTTTCAGATCGAGAGTTCAAACCAGCCTAGGTCAGTAGTAATAGAAAACAATCATCCTCTTCGGAGGTCTGTGTAAAACGTGGGTACCATAACAACTCGCAGTGCAGATGCACAGCATAAAAACCACACCCTGGCTGACAATATCAGCAGGGAATCCAAAGACTGAATGGGATCTTCTCATGCCTAGAGCTGGGTCCCTGAGTCCAGAACAGCAGTGAGACACATTGACAGGCAGCAAGGCGTTGTGCTATTAGGGCCTATGCTTTACTTGCTCTGAGCATGGGGCACTTCGAGTGGGTTTAGTTCTGGTGAGAGGTGTCACGTTGATAGCCTAGAGCTTGGGCCAGTATTTTCACAAGCAGCCTCTGACTTGAGGTACCTCCATTTTTGGATACCCAATGTGAGGCACCCTGTGTGCTGAACACCCACCATCCCAGTTAAAGTCAGTGGGAACTATGGGCATTCAGCGCTTCTGGAAATCTGTCCCAAGGAGGTGTCTTTAGCTGGGTGCTCAAAAACAGAGGCACCCAAAAATCGGAGGCTGCTTCTGAAAATGTGGGCCTAGCTCTAGATAAAAAAGTGCCAGCTGAATGCTGCCGAAGCTGGCAGAGGTCACAGAGAGGTGTAGTCACCAGTGGATGCAAGACTGAGTCCCATGCTTCCTAGGTTGAGAGGCTAGAAGTGATGTAGAGAGGTACAGTATTGTGGGGGGGTCCTTTGGGCTGGGGAGAGGCAAAGGAAGCTTTTTTCAGGACTGTGTAGCACCCCTTGTGGCCAGCACTGCAGAGCTGCATGACCAGACAGCTGCCGAGAACTGTGGCCACCTCTCTCATGTCCCTGTAACACTAGGCCTGAGAGAGGGGAGGGCGACTTGGATAAGAGAGAAAAGTGTCTCAAGCTGGGCAAAGATGGTCAGAAGCTACATTTACCTTTGTGGCTGTTGTATCAGAGTCTATACAGCCAGTGGGATGGCTTGACTCCTCTATTTCACAGCGCAATTGGTAAACAAATCATGCATTTTTACTGGGAAGAGAAAAACAAACCCACCACACACACAACCACTGAACAAAAAAGCTTCGATAGTACTGTGCTGCGATGTGCCAAAGGAAGCATTCATAAAACATATGGGCTTGGCCAGATCAATGAAATTACAGAGTGCCTTGTTCCTGGCAGGCACACAAATCCACTTTCTAATGAAGTTTACAGCTAGTGGAATTTAGGTCACTACTCGGAAGCGATCAGTTTATTCCAGGCAGCTCTTTAAATATTTTAAGAAATTGCTGTCAAATTAAGTCTGATCACATCTCAGTGAAAAGGCCCAACTTGCTGGCTTAGCAGATTTCATAGGCTGAGTTGAAAAACTCTTTTTTCTTTCAGTTCCCTCTGGGCCTCTCCTGCTGTGTAATCCTGGCACCGTGTTAAACAAATGGCCCAAATGTAGCCTGTGTCTGGAAGGGCTCATTTTGTCCCACATCTGGCTCAGTCTCCCCATGCCCCAAACAAGACTGTCTCTCCCCTATGGGATGAGAGACGTGGGAGATTTGCACTAATAGGCTGAGGATGCCCAAACTTCATGGAGTTCAGAAATGCAATCCTGTAATGGCTGGATTTTATTGCTGCTGAAGGAAGATACTATCTACAGCCAGACCTGTATTCTAAAATCAGCTCTCACGGGAGCAGCTAAAAACAGCATCTTAGCAGAGGTTGATCCTTAACTAAAGGTTGAACTAAATTGTACTGATACCTTGGGCATGGGTTGACTGTCTGGGTCACAAACAAGGCAAGAGGCTATGTTGCAAGCACAGGTCACACGCTGTGTTTCTCCTCCCTTGCACGGACTCCTGAATTATTTTTATAGTTGCTTAGCTGAGCGGACTTTTTGCAAGATGGGCTGTAAGGCTTTCAGCAGCCCAAGCACTGGGGGCCATTCTGCCTGTTCCTTAGGGATATTCTGAAGTGGCTGCAATAGTCAGTTGTCTGGGAGGGTTGACCTTTAGTGTAGGTTTCACTATACAGGCAAATGCCACAGGCATGTGCATTGTATTTGGATACAGATTTTGAATGCAAATGAAGTGCTGTCACAAAGCTCATGGAAAGTTGCCAGTGCCGCTGCTGTCACAAGGTGCAGACACCTCAAAAAGATGCCCTCACTGTCCTTGTTATTGAAATAGCAAGAGCCTTTTTAATGCTATTGAAGTTGATGCACAGGGATCTGGAGGCACAGAACGCTGCAGCTGTTTAGTCACAAACGAAGGCAGTTAGGCCAGAATGCAGTAACAGTGCTAAGCTGAAGTGGACGAATGCCCAGTGTCGGAATGATGGCAGGACTGAGCCCTCAAGGTTCACATAGGAGCCCCGCTATGCGTCAGACCCACAGTTTTAGCAGCTGACACCCAACCTCTGTGTGCCCTTCCCAGCTAGGCACCCCCATGCTGTTTGCTCTGAGTATCCGTCAGGTGGCCTTAGCTACTATACAGTTTGCATAAGCAACGCATTGATGAGACAAGGAGAAAATTGCCCTTTCAATTCCTATTACCCTGCTGAAGTGAGACAAATCCCCTGGGGTTCCCACTCACAAAATGCATCATCTTCCTCACTGTAGATGTTAAAGCACTGTACAAGCCTGGCACTTGTCAGTATCTTCAGATACAGGTAAGGGCCCATTTCTGCAGCCCTATGGTTTTGTATGTGCACGTAAGAGCCCTACTGTGGCCTATACACGTGAGATCCTCAATTGTGTGCACCCTTCCGTAGGATATGTTTACACTCAAAGCTAGGGGTGCGAGTCCCAGCTTGCATAGACAAACTCACACCAGCTTGCTAAAAATGACAGGGTAGCTCAACGAGAGGTAGCTCGAGTATGTATTCACATGCTGGGACTCACACCCTTAGCTCTGAGTGTAGACAGACCCATAGTGGGGTAGCACTGGTAATCTCTCCCACGACACTTCTTAAATACCCGACAGCCCCTTTGAAAGGCAAGCATTGCTACTCCCAGATATATTTACAAGGCCCTTCATTTTCAGGTTTTATTTTATTTAAAATTTCCCAGGGATTCATCAGTGTTTATTGCAAAACTTAGAAAATGGGCACAAAAAAAAATCAGTGTAAAAAATTAACTTCAGTTTTCTGAGTTAATAGGGGAGGATGGGAAGACAGAATAAAAGCAACAAACAGAAAAGTAAGCATACTGAAAGTAAAAGCAGTTTAATGCTATGGTTAATTTCATGAACTGTATATTAACAGTACACACACACACAACACACACTAGCATAAATACATCTACCTCATGAAATGTATAGGATTCTCTTAACAATCAGTATTTTCATGTATTTGAGTGGTCTAAAATTCAGGCGGAAAAAAAAAAAGTAAAAACCAGATAGTAGCTATTGTGAAACCCTGAAATTTTTCAGTAATAATTGAAAATGAAGGGCCTTAGACACGTATGACCTCTGAGGGAAAATAAGTTATCTCTGATCAACGGAATTTCTCAGTAATCACTCCTCCCAGCTGATGGTGAAATTTTAGGAAGGAACTCTGGTAAAATTCACAGAACCCCTTTCCTGCTCCTAAGCATGGCACTTGTGCTGATACTATTTATTTTCCGATCAGTGGCATTAGCCCATCTCCTGGCTGCAGAGCTGCTCACTGCCTACCCCTAGCATGCCACTCAGTGTAAGTATTTTCAGGTGCTACTGAAAGGCTCCTATTTATTGTAGTATTGGGAAGCAAATAGGGGAGTTTAGTAGACAAAGAGATGTGTGTGTGTGGAGGTATCATTCATATCCAGATCTCCAAGGCCATTCCCTGATTTGGGAGGCCCTCTAGGAGAAGCTATTGCTGAAACGACCCATCTATCTCTCTCTTCACCTGCAGCAGGACATTTCTCTCTGCTGCCTCAGTTTCCAAAGACTTGGGGGAGGATTGTGGGTTGCTGAAGCTAGTGTCAGATAACACTGTGGCTGGGGCTCTGATTGGTAGGCTGAGTAGATTCTACCCAGCCATTAGTAGGGTGATTTGGCAGTTTCTTTACTTGAAAAATAGAAATGTTTTGCCTGAACCAGAGGCAGGGGTTGGTGATTCCCAAACTTTTTGGCAACTAAGTCAATTTGCCAGAACAGGGGCCAAACTTACCCAACGTGAATTGGTGCAGCTCTAGTGACTTCATACCTCCGGCTCCAGTGAACTTACTCAAGACTTGAGTCAGTTCCTGCCACCTTCATTATCTATGCACTTCTTGCCATTATGACAGCATCCCACCTCAACCTATGGCAGGCACCACCGAATGGGAGGTGAGCAGCACTGCCACACCAGGGCCAACCACAGAGGCTCATTAAAGCAGCAGAGGGTGAAGTTTAGAGTACCCACCCCTAAAGGCTGAATCCCCAGAGCAGGGATTGGGAACTCTGTGCTCCAGCACCTCTATGGTGAAAGTCTCAAGTTTGTAACATTTATTTTAATTGGCTGCATTCAAATCCAGGAAAGGCTAACAGGTCTCCCAGATGGTTAGTGTTTGGCAGCCATTAAAGTAGGTAGGGGCAGCGGCAGGACAGGGTGAAGGCAAGCCGCTCATTAGCTGTTTACATGAATGGAAGGAGCTGCAGCCCGCAATCTTCACCCTCTTAATTCCTATGCAAATCAGAGTGGCAGGTACATAAATTTCCTCTTCCTCCAATGCAAAGTTTGGCAGTTTGCATACCACAATCACAGGATTGTCAGTTACCCCTAGGTCATCTGATTTGAGCCCCAGCTCCATTAGGGACAGATCCTTCCCCCCTAGTCACATGCTGCAGTACCTTACTCTACAAGAGATGTCACTTATGGGACCCGGGAATAGCTGAGGGTGGCACAATCTGATTATAGTGATTACTTGGGACCCCATCCACAGCTTAGAGCCTCATTGTGCTAGGCACTGTACAAACACAGAACAAAATGATGACACTCCCTCTCCCCGCTGAAGAATTGACAATCTAGGTATAAAATGAGACAATCAATGGATACAGCAGATGAGGCAGGGGAGCACAGGGAAACAATGAGATCATACTTGTCAGCCTGATAGGCAGCACTCACAGCACATCAGCGACTTAACCTTTGTTGGGATGCTTGTGGGCATTACAGTAGAGGAGAGTCTGATGAAGGACAATGAAGTGACCTTGGGGATTGTTGCCCTTGTGGTACCTCTTCACGATCGATCAGGGCACAACGCACCCAGCTGCACATTTCTGCGAGCAACAAGGTAGCACTGGTTTGAGCTTCCAGCCCAGGCACGCTTCAGTTAGGGTTGCCAACTTTTTAATTGTATGAACCCGAACACCTTTGCCCCACCCCTTCCCCTGAGGCCCCGCCCCTGCCTCACCCCTTCTCTGAGGCCCCACTCCCACTCATTCTACCCCTTTCACTCCATTGCTCCCTCTTCTCCCCCCCCAACTTACTTTCACTGGGCTGGGGCAGGGGGTTGGGGTGTGGGAAGGGGTGAGGCCGGGGATGAAGAGTTTGAGGTGCAGGAGGGTGCGCTGGGCTGGGGCCGAGGGCTTTGGAGTGCGGGAGAGGGTTCGGGGTCTGGGAGGAAGTTAGGGTGTGGGAAGGGGTTCTGACCTGAGGCAGGGGGTTCAGGGTGTGGACTCTGGCTGGGCAGCACTTATCTCAGGCGGCTCCTGATTGGCAGTGCAGCGGGGCTAAGGCAGGCTCCCTGCCTGCCCGGACTCCACGCTTCTCCCAGAAGCAGCCAGCATGTCCGGGCCCTAGGCGGCTCTGTGTGGTGCGTGCTGCCCCCATAGCTCCCATTGGCCACGGTTCCTGGCCAATGGGAGCTGTGGAGCCGGTGTCCCTAGGGGCTGCAGGGACATGCCAACTGCTTCCAGGAGCTGTGCGGAGCCCCACTGCACCAACAACTGGACTTTTAACAGCCTGGTCAGTGGTGCTGACTGGAGCCGCCAGGGTCCCTTTTCGACCGGGAGTTCCAGTCAAAAACCAGGCATCAGGCAACCCTAGCCTCAATCGTGCCCCTTTTGAGGCACTAGGGTCCAAGAGTAATCAGGAACAAACGAACATAAAAGTCCAACAACTCAAAAGAGGGCAATCCAATGAACCCTCAAGTGAGACCTCACCCTTCTAGCTAAGCACTGGAATAAACTGCTTAGGGAGGTTGGGGAATCTCCATCATTGGAGGTATTTAAGAGCAGGTTAGGCCAACACCTGACAGAGATGGTCTACATAATACCTAGTCCTGCCTTGAGTGCAGAGAACTGGACTAGACCTCTAGAGGTTTCTTCCAGTCTTTATTTTATGCTTCTATTCAGGGCTTGGCTTCACACAGTCAGTACTTCAGCCCCCCTACAAAACCCCAGGGTCCGGCCATTTGTCTACAGTAGGGCCAAGATGTCAGCCCAGGGCTCATGCTCATTAGTGAAGGAGCTTGGTTTAGTGAATTGAACAGGGAGCTGGGAGTCAGGGACTGCTGGCTTTTAACTCCAGCTCTGCCAAGCAAGACCTTGGGCATGTTATTTAACCTCTCTATACTTGATTTCTCCAGCTGTACAATGGTAATGAGGTTTGGCTCACTGGTGTGAGGTGAGGCTTAATTCATGTTTTCACAGTACATCAAGAATTGAAAGTGCTCAGTATTACATGGCAGAGAGATATGACATTTCCTTCCCCCTGCAGGCATGAAGGAAAGAGCCCTAATTCATACATTTTCCCCCAGCGCCTGGCAGCTCAGTATAGTGTCACAAGCCAAGTGTTCCATTTAGCTTGCTGCAGTTTGAGAATGATTAACAGGAGATGGTTTTTTTTTTTCTTGTTTTAGTCCTGGGGGGATTGCCTTGTCACTCAAACTGTTGTAGAGCCCACTGATTATGTCCTGAACAGTGCACAAAGCATATGTTAATAGCTGCTAAATATAAACATCTGCAGCTAGGTACAGAGAACATACATTAGAATGTGTATAGCAGAAAAGGTTCTCCTTGCTCCAAATGATGCATTCAGAAAGGTTCTTTTTTAGAGCTGGTTGTAAACCCAAATTTTCATTCTGTGGGAAACCCTAACATTAAGAAAAATTCCAAATTGGGACAAAAAAGCAGAAATTTCCAAATTTCCTACTAAATGACAATTATGAAAAATTTTCATTCAGGAGCATTGAAATGTGTCATTTTGATAGGGTCACATTATTTTGCTTCAACTTTATCATTTTGATTCATTTAGTTTTGACTTATTACATTTAATATATTTAAATGTTAATGATATAAGTATCATACATTAATATTAAATATATATACTATAGTAAAATACATTAACATAAAAGTCAAAGCTAAATGAATCAAAATGATAAAGTTGAAACAAAACATTTAGATAACAAAACATAATGAGAAAGTCAAAATGATGTTTTGCCATTGAAGATTTTGTTGCAATGAACACATTGCCAGCTAAATATTTGTATTTCAATTAAATTGCATTTTTCAATGGAAAATGGTTCCATCTTTTTAAACCAGCTCTAGATTTTCTATTAAAATGGCATTCCTGGCCTGATTGGTGGAGAGGGTCTATGCTACCATTCAAAGGGATGTAGATTTGATACTATGCAGAGAACCAAGATTTGATTTCCCCATGCACATCCCTGACTCCACAGATTGGGAATCCATCACTGTGGTATCTAGGTAGCTCAGTACCTGGAGTACATTGGGTGTATGTGACAGGCTGATAGAAGGGAAACTGAGGCACGACAGTGCACCTAGGTGGGGAGTGTATAGTGACCTCTAATCCTCATATGGCAAAAATATTGCTCTGACCCAGGGTGGTAAGTGATAGAAAATGAGTAGTAATAAAGGTACAGAGGTCCCCCAGATAGAAAGAAAAGGCATTTCTAGCTCATTGCTCAATGTTGAGAGTAAGAGTGAGTAGCTTTAAACACAAACACACAGTAAGGTAGATCAAATAGACTTCCCAATGGGGGAGGGTTAGCTTTTCTACTTTAAATGTTACTCACCCTTGTGGACCTAGGGAACAATTTAGACAGGTCAGGCTCCTGGAAACAATGAGCTCTCTCCCCCATCCCACCCCACGTTGGCCAAGTACAATGGTGACAGTGAAACCATACTGCACTGGGGAGAAAAGAGTCTGTCAGATCTCCTCTCGCCAATTGAGTGGCATTTTCAACAAGCTGCCGAATCTACCTCCCTCCCACTCTTTGAATGTCACAGCACTCTCACAGGGTGTCAGAATTATGGCTCAGGATTTTTTCAGAACACTGTGTTTTTGCCAAGAACTTATTTCCTCTGCAGGCGTATAATAGAACACACGTTATGTAACATCCTTACTGTACAAAGCCCCAGCAGAAAGGTGACCCTGCAGCAGAGGTGAAAGTAAGCCGGTCCGGTCCAGCATACCGGCAAGAGCAGGTACGCCATGCCGGACTGGACCAGCTTCCCCAGGCTGGTGATTTAAAGGTTGGCCTAGACCTTCCCCACTGCAACTTGAGACCATTGCTCCTTGTTCTGTCATCTGCCATCACTGAGCACAGCTGAGCTCCATTCTCTTTGGAACCCCCCTTCAGGTAGTTGAAGGCTGCTATCAAATTCATCCTCACTCTTCTCTTCTGCAAACTAAACCCCAGTTCCCTCAGCCTCTCCTTGTAAGTCATGTGCCCCAGCCCCCTAATAATTTTCGTTGCCCTCTGCTGGACTCTCTCCAATTTGTCCACATCCCTTCTGTGGGGGGGTGGCAAAACTGGATGCAATACTCCAGGTGTGGCCTCACTGGTGCCAAATAGAAGGGAATAATCACTTCCCTTGATCTGCTGGCAATGCTCCTACGAATGCAGACCAATATGTCGTTGGCCTTCTTGGCAACAAGGGCACACTGCTGACTCATATCCAGCTTCTAGTCCACTGTAATCCCCAGGTCCTTTTCTGCAGAACTGCTGCTTAGCCAGTCAGTCCCCAGCCTGTAGCGGTGCATGGGATTCTTCCTTCCCAAGTGCAGAACTCTGCACTTGTCCTTGTTGAACCTCAGATTTCTTTTGGCCCAATCCTCCAATTTGTCTAGGTCACTCTGGACCCTATCCCTACCCTCCAGCGTATCTACCTCTGCCCCCAGTTTAGTGTCATCTGTACACTTGTTGATGGGATTAATTGCACCCTCAGCATCTTTATCAATTATCTGGATGAACAAAACTGGCCCCAAGACCGACCCCTGGCGCACTCCGCTTGATACCGGCTGCCAACTAGACATCAAACCTTTGATCACTACCCATTGAGCCCAACAATCTAGCCAGCTTTCTATCCACCTTATAGTCTAATCATCCAATGCATACTTTTTTAATTTGCTGGCAAGAATACTGTGCAATACAATAACCCAGCAATACAAGACAGACATAAGGGGTGAAATCCTGGTCACACTGAAGTCAGTGGAAGTTATCATCTTCAGTGGGCCCAAGATTTCACCAAATATCTAAGATTTCCCACCACAGCATTTGTATTCTCTCACAGCTGAAGTAGTAAATAGACCTTGCAATACATGAAAAAGCTGAGCTGGAAATTCGGCTCTCAAAGTTAGCTCTGTGACAGAGCTCTGGGTTGTCTGCAGAATCCTCTAAGAAGCCTGAAAGTCTCCCCTTCTCCAGGATTCATTTTTGTCCTTTTCCACTTAGCAAACACTGGTTAGCTTGCTGTAGCCTGAAAGGAGAGGAACTTGGCTTCTTTGGTTTAACAATTTATGTGGGGCCTTATCACACCCAAGCCATCTTTCTGTGTGTAAGCAGAGCTCGTGTGTGGTGAAAGCATTTATCCATTGTTACTAGGGTGACCAGAGGCCCTGTTTTTAAAGGGACAGTCCTGTATTTAAACCCTCCTGCAGGTGTCCCTAATTGTTACATATTTCCTTATGTTGAATATGGGACACCTGGTAAAATTACTCATATTCAAGTGAGTTCAGTGGCAATCAATCAGAACTATGTACTACAGAGGTTCAAATTAACATGACATTGACTGAGCCCCTGTTAAAAAGAAATGGTGGGCGGCTGGCAAGCAGGGATCTGGCCAGCAGCAGGACCTGCAAGTACTGACTTTGGTGGGCGGGGGGGAAAACAGACAAATTACGGGACAATTTTTGTCGATTTTTAAGAAAAAGTTGGGACACCTGCAGCAGGGCTTAAATACAGGACTGTCCCTTTAAAAACAGGGCCTCTGGTCACCCTAGTAACAATGGATAAATGCTTTCACCATACATGAGCTCTGCACTAGGATTCTAATTCTCTAGAATAACTTTTTTCTAAAGGGGTGGGGGTGGGAAATTTGATTGGACAGATTTAGCCACAGGTTCATTACGACAGTCTGTGCTCCTCTTGCATGAGTTGAATGTCAGTATTTGACAAACTCATGTCCCTTTTAAAAGGAACAAGCTACTGTGCTGTCCAAGTGGACTTGACTGCCGAGTTGTAAATTCCATTTGGAGGTTTACCTTTGAAATGCCAATCCTTGTACTTAATTAGCATTATCATAACATGAATGTGATAGCACGCGTTAGGTCAAGGGTAGGCAACCTATGGCATGTGTGCCGAAGGCGGCATGCGAGCTGATTTTCAGTGACACTCACACTGCCCGGGTCCTGGCTGAGCTCTGCATTTTACTTTAATTTTAAATGAAGCTTCTTAAACATTTTAAAAACCTTATTTACTTTACATACAACAATAGTTTAGTTCTGTATTATAGACTTATAGAAAGAGACCTTCTTAAAAACATTAAAATTAGAGCGAATAAATGAAGACTGGGCCAGAGGTGAAAGGAAGTCAGTATGATCCGGTACGGCGTGTCGGACTGGACTGGCTTCTCCGGTGGTGCTTTAAAGGGCCTGGGGCTCCCCACAGTGGCAGGTGCACTGGGCCCTTTAAATCCCCGCCCGAGCCCTGCTGCCCCGAGGTAGCAGCGGCAGGGCTCCCGCAGTGACTTAAACGGCTCCCGCTGGTAGGTCTGGGGTGATTTAAAGGCCCTGGGGCTCCCAGCCACAGCTGGAGCCCCAGGGCCTTTAAATCTTGAAAGGCCCTGCCTCTTCCGGTTGAGGCCACGCCCCCGCTCAGGACTCCAGCATACCGGTAAGTCCTTTAAGTTACTTTCACCCCTGGACTTGGCCCACCACTTCTGAAAAGGTTGCTGACCCCTGCGCTAGGTCATCTGAGTAGCAAGAGGAATCCGTTGCTGCTCAGACAAGGGAGTGTTTCCTGAAATCATCATGTGTGTATAAAGGATACTGCCAGTAGCTCTTACTTAGCAGTATTATCCCTAACTGGGCATCTTTGCAATGACAAGAGTTTTGTCTTCACTTCAAAAATAGGTGTGTGCACACATGGGGGGGGGTGGTTATAATGAGACAACTACATGTGTTTGCTGTCCCACTATAAAATCCTAGTGGAGTTAAGGCACCTGTAGTTTTTAGCATGAGGTAGCTAGGCAAGGTCAGCACTATACCTCTTCCCATAGTTGATTCTGTCTGGTTTCCTCATGATAAAAACTGCATTAGCTATGCTGCTGTAGACAATTTTTTGGCAGTGAAGACAAAGCTAGTGATGGCCTGTCTTCACTAGGAAAAAGGGGGATTTTCTTGAGTTAGCTAACTCCCATTAATACCCTAGTGAAAGCAAGGCAGTTTGTAGTTCTCACAAAACTTGGCAGATCAAGTTAAAGCCCACAGGGGGAGCTTGGTCTTTTAACCGGACGCGCTAACTCACATGAAAGCTACAAACTGTCTTGTCTTTACTAGGAGTTTACCTTGAGTTAAGAACACACCTCTTCTCCTAGAGAAGACAACCACTACTCTAGCTGTTTATCAGCTATCTGGACAGGAGGCTAAGTGGAGGGGATGGGCACTAAATGGGTTAACATGGTCATGTTTAGTGTTCTGGGTTCAAATCCTATCTTAGATTTCAAAAGAAAATAAGTTTGATAACCTGATTCTAGTCTCCTACCCAAAGTCCTAGTGCATGATTAACATACCCTGTTCCAGGGATCCCTATGACTAGAATGGCAAAAGGGCAGAAGTCAAAATTGTGAACAGTGCTGTGCAAGGACACCAAACTAAAACAGTGCTACAGAAACTCAACGACGATTAGCAGAGGTGTGAGCGGCCACAAGACTGAAATAGCACTGAGAGCACTGGCAAGTGCGCATGGACCAAAATAGAAGGCTGTGTATGTTACATTTATGAATAGAGAGAGCTGTGTGTGTGTCAGCCTACGATTAGATAAACAGGACAAAAATGCTGTCAATGCACATTCCCCCTACGTATGATTGATTAGAACTAGTTCTGTCCATTTGGTGGTCAAGAAATGGAGTGATTGGAAGTCAGGACCTGAATCCGCATTTATAAATACATGACCTATGAACACATTGCCTTTGCTACTTTCAGGACAAACTGAAAGCCTGTATTCCCCAAAGATCTTTGCAAACGTAAGTGGGACCATAACCTGCCAAAGAATAACATTCCTTCTCACAAGAGAGGCCCTTTCTCTAACAAAGCACACTTCCTCTTGGGCTCTCAGTCAGCCGTGGAATTAGTCCAAACAGATAACTCATCGCTCTGGAGACTCATGTACTAATGAGACAAACTATTCTTGCCCACTCAGGAAGGAACATCTTGCTTCAAACTGAATAAACAAGTACACAGCTCGCCTTATCAAAGTACACAGAACTTGGGGTTATAAGGAGACTCCTTTAAACAATTAGTTGTATTTTAACCATAGTGTTTTACTTCAGTATGAAGAACCACCAAAGTGGCTGAGTGTTGACCCGGTAGATGACTGGCACTGCAGAAAAAGAGATGGAGCATGTCCATAACAGTGATTTATAGAAGCTTTAAGCACCCCACTCAGACACAGTAAATGCGACAGAACCACCTGTGAATGACAGGCAGAGTTCTCCCACTGAAAAGCATTTGACTTGCACTAAACCTAATGGAAGATTTCTGCTGGTCTCTGAGGGGTGAATTTAGTCCTAGGATGTGAAAGGTTAATTTACATAATACAGGCAGACTATATAGCTTATAATTATACAGGTTAGAAAGGAAATCTAAACAACAGTGGCAGCAGGCATGGCATGCCAAGATCCAAATGTGGATTGGGGGCAGGAGGAGGAGAGTAAGGGGGAAATACAAAAATAAGATATAGATACATACGCGTGAATAATGTGAATGAATAAGTAAAAGATAAGTATATACTATATATCACTTATCCGTCCCGCGAGGCGGGGGGGATGCGGGATCTCTCCACATGTGACGCCACCACCGCCGTCGTGGTGGTGGAGTTCGTCGACGAAGCGAGAAGGGGATCAATATATACGTCTAGAGATGAGGCGCGGATATATCGATCCCTGAAAAAGCTACCGCCCGCCCGGCGGCGGGTAGTGTAGACGTAGCCTAAGAATAGCAAATGGGGGAAAAAAAAAGGGGGAGCAAGTGGACAGAAATAAGGAGCCATGGTGACAGCCACAATGAGATGTGGCGCAAGGGGAGCCAGGGATGGAGGGGGAAAAGCAGCAGCCAATCCAAAGAGGTTGGGAGTGACTGCATTAGACCACATCAGGATCAGCTGCCTGCTTTCAGACAACTTTTAAAACAGTCCCTCTTTTTTCCCTCCCAAAGAATCTTAGCTCCAAGCCATTCCGCATGTAACCTGGGGAATTTAACTGCATGCCAAACCAGGGACACTGGGAGAAAGGAACAAAAAGCTACCTTAGCGGACACCCTAGTCCCAATCCACAGCTGCAGCCGATGCATGTACAGCTCAGCTAGGGGTAAGGAAAGAGACTTATCTGCAGTGGGCAATGGAGAAGGCCCTGTCTTCACATTCTCATGATCCTGGTCCAGCTGTGCAATGGGCTGGTTCCCTGCCAGAATTAACAACCCATGGCTTGCTCTAAGTCATGTGGCCAATTGCCCCAAGAAGTACCAGCCCTGTCCTCCTTTCCCCCAGGTACACAGAGGGGCTTGGCATGGGAGTAGTTGCACTGTTTCTTCACAGCAGCTAAGGATTCTTTTCCATCAAGGGCATCTTCCAGGAGCCAGCTATGCTGGCTTTAGCGCAGCTTAGAGCCACACAAAGTAACCCCTCTGGCAGCCAGGACCTTTGTTGAGAATAGGGGAGGAATTTGTTTTTGAAGCCAGTGCTCAAGAGAGGCTGTGTCTAGATTCACCCTGAGGTTTCCTTTTCTGTCTAAGACTTTCATATTTAAACTGTCTCAAGGCAAAACGGAGGAGTCTGACAGGTGCTGTGTGACCTATCCCGACCTTGGAGCAGGCTTCTGAGTGCTCGTGGTTGATCAGGGTCGATCCTCCCTCTGCCCAGCCTCTCCAAATAATAATCACTATAGAGGATAGGACATTTCTTGTTCCCAGGCTGCTACTGCAAGAACTGCCAACGGAAGTTTATTTCTAACCCAGGACAAGGCAGCTCTGGCCAATATAAAATAAACAGAATGTTAGAATAAGCCCAAGGGCTGTACTGACTCTAGTGAGCATTTTAGTTATTCAGTACAAAACTTTTTCAAAATTGGAGCTCTAGAATTTCCAATCTGCCACATCAAAGAGACCCACAGAAGCTAACGCTTGCTTATCCTGGTGTATGTGAGGCTAGCTTATACAGCACAGGATCACTACTCTCCTGTAGTTCTCCAAGCACTCTATAAACATGGGAAAGCCCCTCATTCTCACTGTGCAGATGGGAAAAATCAGGCACTGAGGTTAGGGGTATGTCTTCACTGAAGCTAGCTCAGGTTCTTATGTGGATGTTGCTCCACTCCCCCCATCCACACACAAAGCCCTCTCACCCAAGTTATGTGGTGCTTTCAAGCTGGCCTGGCTGGAGATGCGGGTTGGAGCATGGATTCCACTTGTGCTGGTAACCCATCCACCTTGCAGCAAGGATGCAGACTAAATCATTTGACTGCGGACAGTCCTCTAATGTCTTCTCACTATTCCCCATATGTGCTCAGAAGGACACACGCATTCTCCCACCATTCACATTGTTGCTCAGTTTACTGCACAAGAACCACTGGACATGGCCTTGCAAGACCTAGAGAAACCCTACTGAGCCGTGAAGGCATACCCTCCGTGACCCTCATAGGATCACACAGCAAGTCAACTGCAGGGCTAGGAACAGAACCCTGATCTCCCAAGTGCCAGTCTGGTGCCAACTTTCTTTGAACTGCATGGCTGGGGGAAGTGAAGGGAGGAGGAATAGATATAGTCACTCGATTTACCACAGGCTTTTATTCCAAGTGACATTTGCAAACAGGCTTCCCTTCAGCTAAAAAGTCAGTAAGGAGAACCACAGCCAAAGGGAGTGCTTACAGATGAAGTGCTTAGAGCTCGTCTGGGAAGAGAATTATGTGATGGATTAATGCATTTACTTTGTGTTAATTGTATGAGATTGCCCAGCAGAATAGTTTAAGAATAAAATACACATCTCTAATACCAACACTGAGTGGCTTGCGTGTTTGGATACCCTCTTAGTCTTTGCAATAAAATGTAATCTGTGATTTAAAAGGCCCTCAGCAGCTACCAGTTAGATGAAAATAAAGTGGGTAATTGATCAGCAAATCTGGGTATATCCCTACACACAGCAGACCATGAAAGAGTGAAGCCTATTATATGGCTGAAGCAGGGAGAGAGGAGAAAAGTTAGAGTTAGCACCATTCTCTACTTCAAACAGACACAAGTCAGTTCCACAACATGCAATGATCACTTCTGCTGGTAAACAAGTTAGATACTTAAATATGTTCTGCAAATTACACAGCCCCAAATAAACAACTGACCCATTTTTCACAAGTCAGTTCTGCTTTCTTAGAATTAAGGATGTTTACAATCACTAATCCAGTTCCTGCAATTTTACATCAGTACATAAAAACAGGCCTCTGCACATTGATTGCATGGAAGTGCAGTCTCCTGAAGATATCCATTATAGCAGTGGCTCTCAAACTTTTGTACTGGTGACCCCTTTCACATAGCAAGCCTCCGAGTGCGACCCCCCCATATAAATTAAAAACACTTTTTATATATTTACCACCATTATAAATGCTGGAGGCAACGCAGGGTTTGAGGTGGAGGTTGACAGCTCACGACCCCCCATGTAATAACGTCACGGCCCCCTGAGGGGTCCCGACCCCCAGTTTGAGAACCCCTACATTATAGGCAAAATGGGCTGTTACTACAGCAACACATCTAGTATAACTAAGTTCTGTAATTCAGACACTGCATTGTATTGACAGCGGAATTGTTGAGAGAACAGCCTGGGCAAGTCACGTCCACTCTTGGCAAGTACACCAGTATGACCATTACAAGATAGCGAGTATCCCTTGTAAGATACTTGTGCAAGAGCACGATCTGTTAAGTGCACACAACAACAGCTACCAATGATTTATGCAAAGGCCTGGTAGGAAAATTTGAATTTTGATCTTGTAAGATGTTAATATTCCTTGCCTAGAAGCCAAGTATCATTCAGAAGGAAGTAATTTTTTTCCTTTGAATAAAATCCACAAGAACCCATTCCTGATTCCTTACAGACAAACTGAGTAGGCCTAAGGCCCTGAACCTGCAACTTGATCCATATGGGCAGATCCTGCTGCCACGTAATGTCCCACTGATTTCAGTGAGGCTCTGCATGGCCCACCTGTCCCAAGCAAGAACTTGCATGATCTAACTGAGGAGTAAATACACCACTGTCAATGGAAAATGACTTAAGTAAGGTTCAACTCAGAGCCACCTGAATACAAGCTCCAAACCAGAGTCAGCTCTAGATTTTGCAGACTATGCAACGCCAAGTGTGGGTCCCTAGCCAGTAGCTACAAGGTGGGTTGAGATTAGTGTGGAGATAGTGGGTTTCTATAGCAGCACAAGATTGGGGTTCAGGGCACTTTTCATTGCGGGCTCCAGCTGATCTCTTGAAGCAGCTGGGTGCTGACAAGAGGCTGTTGCTGGGGAAAGGAAAATGCTGACAGAATGAGACTGAAGCAAGGGCCACTAAGCAGCCACACACTTAGTACAAGCATTAGCCTGCCCCTGCTGCAGGTAGGGAGCAGTGAGAAGTTACAGTATAACTGAACAATGGAACAAACATGTTAATCTTCAAGTTCACCAAGTGGTACAATGTTAAAAATAACTCAGAGTTAGCCATCTGTGTCATAACAGAGTGGCAACACATTTGAGTTAGCATGGCATGAAGCACAGTAGCATCACTCCCACCCCCCACCCCCCAGGTTTATTCCAGTTACAAGACTGGCCAGCATGAACTGGCAGAGTGCGGCAAAAATAGTCCCTTAAGTGTTGTTTAAGGTAGAGAATTTTGGCACTGTGATCCCCTCCAGAATGCTTGTTTTACGCAAATACTTCTGCAAAGGGCCCAACAAATTCACAGCCCATTTTAGTCAATTTCATGGTCCTAGGAGCTTAAAAAAAATCATAGATTTAATGATTTCAGCTATTTAAATCTGAAATTTCACAGTATTGTGATTGTAGGGATCCTGACCCAAAAAGGAGTTGTGGGCTGGTCTCAAGGTTTTTGTAAGGGGGGTTGCAGTACTACTACCCTTACTTCTGCGCTGTTGCTGGTGGCAGCTCTGCCTTTAGAGCTGGGCAGCTGGAGAGCGGTGGCTGCTGGCCGGGGGTCCAGCTCAGAAGGCAGAGCCGCCACTAGCAGCAGCACAGGAGCAAGGATGGCATTGCCACCCTTACTTTTACACTGCTGCCTGCAGAGCTGGGCCCTCAGACAGCAGCCACCATTCTCCTACTGCCCAGCTCTGAAGACAGCAGTGCAGAAGTAAGGGTGGCATGGCATGGTATTGCCATTTTTACTTCTGTGCTGCTGCTGGCAAGGCGCTGCCTTCAGAGCTGGGCGGCCGGAGGGCGGCGGCTATTGGCCAGCTGCCCAGCTCTGAAGGAAGTGCAAAAGTAAGGGTGGCAATACTGTGACCCCTCCTAAAATAATCTGGCAACTCCCCTGCAACTCCGGTCAGGACCCCCAATTTGAGAAATGCTGGTCTCCCCCGTGAAGTCTGTATAGTATAGGGTAAAAGCACGCAAAAGACCAGATTTCACGGTCCGTGATGCATTTTTCATGGCTGTTTATTTGGCATGGCCCTACGTATGCATTGTTGCAGACGTTCACATCTTTACTGTCATGGCCCTTGCTATGGGCAAAGCTAAATAGGTGGTGCAGAGACACAGTGACTTCCAATACAATGCCACTATAGACAGGATATGCTAGTGTGACAGCTGCACAAGTGCAATTGGCTCTCCAAGTGCAATCCCAGTGTCCCTTGCTACAATGTCCATCACTCATTTGTGTTGTCCCCAACCCAGGACCAAATAATGCCTAGGGCCCACTGCATTAGATTAGAGAATTGACTGGGCACTATCAATAGGCCTGGAAGGACATCTTCATTCCAACCCATACCACTCCCATCTGTAGATCAAGAGGGGAAGACAAGAGAACAGTTAGTTCAGCAACAAACCACACACAATAGGGTATGATCCAAAGAGAAGAAATCAATTCAAAATGATCAGCCTCCTTTTTCCCCTCAAGTTGCAACACCCAAGTTGCTCATCGTAATACCATCTAATCCTCTGGATAGTCCATTGAGTGATCCTCCATTATAGCATCTGCAAGTGTTATGGTGTAGCCCCTTCCCCTCACAAATGGTGCATAGATCCTTGAGCAGGACAGAGCCATTTGAAAAGTTGGAAATGGAAGCACAGAACAGATGCAAATATACAGTATACCACACTGCAATTGTTCCAAGGAGATAGCCAATGATACCCACCCCAAGAACAACAATTAACAGCACTTGCAGGGAGTGCTATGCAGCAATGCAATGCACTGAATATACCCAGAACAGACTGGCTAGCGTGGAGTCACTGCATTGTTGAGACTTGCACCACAGCAGTTCTCTAGCATAGACAAGGCCTTAGACCGAGTTACCATGCCACGTGTGAAGGATGGGCTCTCGCTCCAGACCAAATGTGATAGCCTACTAAATAGGCAGCATGTAGCTAGTACTATTTCCCTCACTATAAGGTAAGTCTCCTTGTTGCCACACATTTTACACAGCAGTGTAAATTAAAATTAGTACATTCCGCAGGCACTATTGGGTGTTTCTCCCTCAATAAATGTGTACAACAGACCCTCTTCCTACACTGTCTGCTTAATACTAACTTGTAAATGCACAACATGCAGCAATGTATTGTCATGTGGATTTCATTTTCAGTACAGCTGGCCCCTTACATAATCTACATCCATCCTGGACAACAGCCAATTGAGATAATAGAGAATTCCTAAACCGGAAAGTACTCCCAACCCAGCTCTCGCCCCATTGCATGTTTTCTCATTAAAAGTCTCTGGATCTGCTCTGTTCAATTGTAATTCAGCCATTTAACATACCTTTGCACACTCTAGTGGAGAAGATGAGAAGTGCCACATCAAGAATATATTCTCAAATTCTTGAAGTATTCTTCAAGGACAGCAAGGTTTGAATTACTTTTACAAATCCTCAAAGCACCACATCAGAGCTAGGAAGTGTCCCATTTGCCATGAGTACACCACTTCCCAAAAGTTAGCATTGCCAAAAGTGCAGAAGAAACTTGCAGAGCTAAGGACCTCTTTTAGCTTGTGCATATTGTATGGCAGGAATTTAACGAGAGTTACAGTAATCTTTTTTGAAAGTTAGGTTTTATTCATGTGTTTAGGCAAAGCCACATTCTACAAGTTAGAAGACTACATACAGGAATAGTCACGCTGAAGTGATGGCATCCTGCTCCTTTATTATGGTGAAATCTTCCAGTCAAATCCTCTGGAAAGAAATAATCAGGACACACAGATGAGCACAAGAACACAGTTCAAAAGGCTTCACATACAGATAGGTCAGAGCTGTGCAGAGGGCAATATGAGCAGCTAAGCACTCTTAGAAAGTACATTCAGCTTAGGGTGACATTTTCAAGTCACTGTGATTGCTTAATGAAGCGGATGCAAAATGCACTGAAGGTCTTATGTGCAGATGCTCTGAAGTTCCGTTGTGAAAGATATTGATGCAGGATTTAAAAGAGGGGGGCCTGCTCTTTGGACAAGTGCAAATGGAGCGCGTTTCACAGGAGATAAAGGTCTGATGAGCAGTTGACTGCATTTACAAAAGAGCTCCAATTCTGCAAGCAAGTACTTCCCGCACCAAAACGGCCCATTAGTTTACCACTCCGTAAACAAAGGTGGCCTAGTAACTCTCAGCCTACCTGCCACAAATACAGAATGCGTGGCTCAAGATGACGGCTAGCCTAGATGAGTGCCAAAGTATGGCTGAACTCAGGCAATTTCAAGGCAAAGGTACAAATGCACCCCTCCACTACTTTGGTTGAAGAGAATTTCTGGATGTTGACCAGGTGAGCTATTCAGGCACAATACACAATACTAACCTTGTATATACTAAACTGCCTAACATACGGACCGGCAAGAATTTTATTCATGTTAAAAACTCTTATGCTAGTAACTGGCAAGTGAGATTTTACATTAACAGATGGAGAAATTTTATATCAAGCTACACTAAGAATCTAAAAGTGACAGCACTCTCCTTACCAAATGCCTTCCTCTACCCTGCTGCTGTGTATGCTCACAGGCTTGTTATTTTAAAGTTTCTGACTTAAATATTTTTATACATGTTGGTCTCCAAGTTAACTAATTACTTTGGCTTGCAAGGAAGAAAAAGCTACAAAACAAACCTCTCAACAGCAGCCACTAAACAACAACTTTTATAAGCAGTTGTACTACACTGTATGCTGGGTGGAGGGAAAAATGTCTTATAACACTTGTTTCTTATGTAGTACTTTATCTTGCCTAGTATCCTTTAAAATATTTAACCAGTTGTAACTTCACTTTGGAAATGAAGAGTATGCCCAAACTTATGAGGTCTTCCGTGAGTTCAGAATCCAAACCTTCCCACAATGCAATGCACTGAATATACCCTTATCAAATGTTGGAAGTGTATCTTTGATTGTAAATGCATTTTTTATTGCTCTTAGTGATAAACAGATCTGCTTTATTCAGGACTCAGGTTGCTTGATATATGCTTTTCTGTACAAGTAAACAGAACAGAAGCATGTTGGTTTGTACACCAGGGAAGAGCAGCATTTGCCAGATCAAAGGAAAGAGGCTTTTAGAGCAAGAAAACTGAACAGAGCATGTTAATCCATATAATAGCAGGCAAGTGAAGAGTTCACTAACTGCTGAGATTCCATTACATTGCCCTCTCCTGGTCAACTGGAAGCCTATAATATTTCACTTTATTAGCCCTAATGTATATGTTTAATTCCAGTGCTTGCAACTAAAGTTCTGGATAGATACTTTTAGTTACATCTAAATAAATAGTTACCCAGGAGGCAGTGTAGAATGATCATCCAGTTTCTAATCAGCAGAGTTTTATCTTTATACCATGGAGCACCTAGACAAGAGAGAGTTTAGCTGTTAGTCAGGGACAGTGTCATAAATTAATCACAGTACATTTAAGAGAGTCAAAAGACATTTTGCAGCTAGATGTTTCTATATTTTAGGAGTATCATTTAAGTTTTAACTAGAACGTAGTTGCAGACTTACTAGAGATGAAGCTGAGGGCACTAGAGCCTCACATGCAGATTAGGGTGGGATTTGTGCTCCTAGATAATTTAGGCACTTTTGAAAATCCTACTGTGCTTCAGCTATTCAGAACTGCAATACACATGCCTGGTGACACATTGATTAAGAAGTTATTTGAGTGATAACACTTTTCTCCTGGTCTCTACTGGACTGTTGTGTCAGATGGATGTGTCAGGTCTCATCACTATTATAGTCACAACAGGAGATATAGTATTTGTTTAGAACATTAAAGTTATACCTGGTTGTACATTGTCTGATTAATACCAGACTCCCCAAACCCCCAGGTTATTTAAAAGAAAAAGAAAAGAGGGACAGATAGCCAGAGAGATTCTGTAGTATTTGCTGAAACTTTGCTATGAATCTCAGTGAAAAAGTGGACAGATTAAGCCAGCTGCTTTCTTGATTTATTTTAGGAAAATATGACAAGTGCCCATTATTTAAGATAGCAGTTACTTTGCAGTATATCAATTTTATTTTATTGCAATCTGGAAGAGTACCCATTTACTTGCCTTTTTGGATGTACTCTGTATACATTACTTGATTTGTGCCAAGTGCCAGATAAATTACATTATGATTATCAATATTACATGATGATGAAAAAAGACCACTAATCATTCAGTCTTAACACTGGTTTTGAGGTGTCCCAGTTCCTAAAGATTCATGATTTAATGCTTTGCCTGGAAAGGGAAGGTATTTCTCCTTGCTACAGCACTGCCAAGAGGCCACCTGCCACTTCTTCACTTGGAGAAACTAGTGGTCCCCAATTCTCCTCCTACTTCAACAAAATGGTTGCCTCTAATTAATGCCACCTTCTATTGGGGGAGAACTACTATTTTATTAACATGTGATGGGCCAGTTGTTGCAGCAACTGACTGTTCAAAAGGGCCCAAAGGCCTGTTTTAGTCAATGTAATGAGACACCTCTCAGCCACCAAGGCTCCAACAAATACAAAGGTTGTGTCAGCCAGTGACCGACCGACCAACCAACCAACACGGTCAAACTGATAGCCTAGAATGATTAAGGAACACTCAATCTTGCTTCCCAACCCAGACTCTGCTGGGTTTCTACCACCACCCTCAAGGGGAACTAAGCGTCTAGTGGCTATTAAGCCTTGAGAAAGCAGCAGGAATTTCCTTTAGGGGAGTACTGACAAGCCTAACTATTGGCACCTATGTTCACCAAATCCACAGTGACCTGTTAATTTGTTACATGTTTTCTGCACTTGTGTTGTTTACTATAAGGTGTATCTACACAGAGTTATCCCTGGTCAGTTCCATGTGTGGACACTCATTCTGGAACAGGAATGCCTTGTTCCCGTTTAGCTTAATTCACAGTGGTTAAACTAAAGAGAAGCAAGGGACTCTTGTTCTGGAATAAGACTGTTCACACATGCAGCTGGTCAGGAATGACGACTGCGCTTTAGGTTCACATTCTATCTTCATCTGCATTAACTTTTGAGTGTGGACAAGCTTTCCATCTTCTTGGTTGTGCCACTATGTGGCTAAAGAGCAGTCTCAAGTGCACATCAGTTAACGGGAGGGTAGGTGGTTAGCTGGAACTTTAACTCTCACGAATGAGAGTACAACTGGTCTAGAAAAGCAGGAAGCATTCTACTGGGTTTTCCTTCTGCTAGCCAGTTGCAATAGTGAATGTTTTACATTAACCTTACCCAGGATTCAGGGAGAACTTTGAGATGTTAAACCAGGAGAACAAAGGCCTCCCATTTGGCCTTCTGGTGTCAAGGAGGAACATTCACTATCTAGGGTCATGTCCTCTAACAGCTTCTGAGAAGCAGTGTCTCATTAGCCCCCTTTTCTGGCTCTCTCTTTCAAAGTGTGCAGTTCTCATGCCAAAGACAATCCTCCACACTTGGGCCCTCAACAGCCACTCCGACTATTCAAATCCCTCCTTAAAGCACACTTCTTTCACGAAACCTTCAGTGATGACCCAACAGAGCTACTAATTGAGTTTTTTAAAAAATATTTGAATTCAGGCCTCATTCAGTAAACTGGGATGTTGTCTGTCTGCTTATAAGCACCCCCCCTCCCACCTGTTGAAGCAGGGACCATGTTTTTGTCTAGGTACTGTACAGGGTTAACCATATTATTGGCTTTCAAAAAGCCACTGTTCTGCTTATTATGCTGGCTATAATGGAGTAGAAGGAAAGGGAGTTAGGTTCTATTTATACTGGCAAAGGAACAATGCAAGCTGCACTTTTAAAATATGGTTCATACTAACGCTGTTACAGAGTCAGCATAGGTCAGGCTAGAAGTATTCTGGAAACACTGCACTAACGGAATGACTAACAGGGGAAAGTATAAACTTCCACACAAACCGTGGTAAATCATCAGGCTCCTGCATTATTATTGAGACATATGGGGCCAGTTCAGAGCACCCGTGTCTATTGTCTTCAGATCCAGTTAAGATGGCACCACACAGGGATATAATCAGAAGGCAAAACACTTTTTTTTTTTTTTTTAATTAAATCTTAAATTTAAGATAGCCAGGGATTGAATTCTATGTGGGAGAATCTAAATCCACAGATTTCTCTTGGTACTGGAAATCAGCAGCGTTAAAGAAAATGAAAAATGTGATCTATAAAAATTAAGTTTGATTATTAAACCTATAGAGCTTGTTTGTCAGGCAATGTCTCTTTCAGCTCTGAGAGTTTTAAAATTCAGAACAGAGATTAATACTGAATAAAGAAGAACTGTAACTATGTAAACCAGAAATGGGCAAACTTTTTGGCCCAAGGACCACATCTGGGTATGGAAATTGTACAGCAGGACATAAATGTTCATGAAATTGGGGGTTGGGGTGCGGGCTCTGGGGTAGAACCAGAAATGGGGAGTTCAGGGTGTGGGAGGGGGCTCCAGGCTGGAACCAAGAGGTTCGGAGGGCAGGAGGGGGATCAGGGTTGGGGCATGAGAGGGGGGTCAGGGCTGCAGATTCCGGGTGGCGCTTACCTCAAGCAGCTCACGGAAGCAGTGGCATGTCCCCGCTCCAGCTCCTATGTGGTGGCACAGCCAGGTGCCTCTGCATGCTGCCTGGTCCGCAGGTGCCACCCTCGCAGCTCCCGTTGGCCGCAGTTCCTAGCCAATGGGAGCTGCGAGGGTGGCACTTGGGGCAAGGGGAGCATACAGAACCCCCCGGCTGTCCCTATGTGTAGGAGCCAGAGGGCTGACATGCCGCTGCTTCTGGGAGCCATGCAGAGCCACGGCACACATGGAATGGGGCAAGCCCCTGACCCCGCTCCCTGGCTGGAATGGGGCAAGCTCCAGACCCTGCTCTTCGGCTGGAGCTTCAGGGCTGGATTAAAACATCTGAAGGGCTGGATGTGGCCCCCTGGCCGTAGTCTGCCCACCCCTGATGTAAACCATACATTTTTCCTTGACTTACACTGGAAAGATTTTGTATGCAGTATCATACATGACCATCAAAATGCTGCAAGAATGTTCACACCTGCTACTGCACAGAGCAAACTCCAGAAAGGTGTCTGCGTAGGATTATTCTAGGGCAAGAGATCAGGCTGGCTGGTACAAGGCTGTGTCACCAAGGGCCCAGCCACACAGCAGCCTTTTCCCAGACCCTGTGCTTTCTACAAAGCCTGCTAAACTCCTGTGCTTCTGTACAATTGCCTCTTGCCAAGGAAGGAACAGCCAATCCTAAGTCAAACTTTAATTAAATGGTTAAAAAGTTACCTTATATAAGTTGAGCCGCCAGAAATGGATTTGATGCACCTTAGCCCCAGTACAATTCAAGATGGAGGTGGAAATTGTTCCTTCATTTAGGCAATGGAGAGGTAAATCCTGGCAAGAAATTCAGACACACGATCAGAGAGCAAAACCAGAATAGCAGAGAGAAAGAGTCAGTCACAGTAAGTAGACAATAAACCTCTCTCATTGCCTGTGAGGGCAAGTCAGCCTTTGTCTCCACTCCACTTACCAAAATGCCTCATTCCATCTGTGCTACAAAAACCACCATGCTGCGGGCACTAGGGCATCCACTGATGCTATACACCACCTAAACCCCTGAAAGAGAGCTAAGGGCCAACATACACTATCAACAGGAACTGTGTTATACAGGGGGCCGGTGGCTCAGTGAGATCCGGAGCCTAGACTTAGAATAAAGTGTCCCTGCTTCCTACTCCCATTCCTCTTGGTGACCCTCATATCACATAAATATATGGAGATATACCTATCTCATAGAACTGGAAGGAACCCCAAAAGTTCATCAAGTCCAGCCCCCTGCCTTCACTAGCAGGACCATGTACTGATTTTTGCCCCAGATCCCTAAGTGGCCCCCTCAAGGACTGAGCTCACAACCCTGGGTTTAGCAGGCCAATTTACTCAAACCTCTGAGCTATCCCTCCCCATGTGCATTTCCTCCAATTCCCCCTCTCTGCCTCCACTACACCCCCAACCCCCTTCTCCACAATTCACCCTCCCCACATACACCCCACCCCTTGGCTGGCCTCCATTGCTAACCCTCCCCACATACATTCACCCCATCCCCCTTGCTTCCCCCACTACACCCAAACCCCCTCACTAGTCCCACTATTCACCCTCCCTACATTACACTCCAATCCCCCTCTGCCCACACTACACCCCCCAACCTCCCTTTCTGGCCCCCATTATTTACCCTGCCCACATACACCAGCAACCTCGCTCGCTGGCCCCCATTATTCACCCTCCCACATACACCCCAAACCCGCTCGCTGGCCCCCACTACACCCTGCCACCTCCCTCACTAGCCCCCACTATTCACCCTCCGCACATACACCCAGCCCCGCCCGCACTCCTGGCGGCCCCGGGGAGAAGGAGGCCGGGGGCTCCAGGCCCCACCGCCAGCGAGGCGAAGCAAGATCCGGACACGTCCGCGCCTTGCGCTCGCGCGGCCGCAAACGAAAGGCCCAGGCGCGGAAGCCCCATAGAGAAGGCGGAGCCAGCGGCTAGACGGGTGCTGCTGAGGAAGTTGTCCAAGAGCGTTAACCAAGAGCGGCCCGCGGGAGTTGCGGTCCTCCCAGCCGCCTGAAACGGCCAGCAACAGCTCCAGCCCCTGCTGGGCGGTGCCAAAGTTACCTTGGGCCCAGGGGGACACGTGACCCCGCGGCAACAGCCAACCCCGGCGCGGGGCCCAGCCCGTAGGCGGGAAGCTGCGGTGAGGGGGCGTCTCATTGGACTGGACGTGGGGCCGAGCCTGGCTGGGCGGAGCCTCAGGAGGGGGGCGGCCAATGAGAACGGGAGAATGATGGCGGTGGGGATTGGGGGAGGCGGAGGGAGCCTGGGGGGCAGCCCCAGGGGCAGACACCCCCCGCCCCCTGGACAACCCCCGAATTTCAAGGGCTGGAAGCGGGGTGAAGTAAGGGCCACCCTGCACCCCCATGAAACATCCCGGGGGAGGCAGCATGGAGCAGCACTGAGAGCAGGGCATGGGGCAGAGGTGGGCAAACTCCAGCCTGTGGGACCCTCCTGCCTACTGTACTAGTATATTATGTACATTATAAAACACACAAAAATAGAAATTAAAAAAGGATGAGATAAAGATGAAAAACAATATTTTTAAAATAATAAAATAAAAAATTAACCGTGCAAAAAACCTTTTTGCTCTCACAAAAAAATATTAATAGTATTTTTTTTAGTGAGAGCAATGTGATTGAATATGCGTCATTATTTCTGAAAATCTTGGTTTAACACTTTGTGATACAGCGATTCAAAGGTCTGGATTAGGGTTAGAGTGTGGGAGGGTGCTTAGGGTGGGGTGCGGGGTCTGGGAGAGAGCTAGGGTGCGGAAGGGCACTCGGTGAGGGTATGGGAGGAGGTTCAGGGCTGGGGCAGGCAGGAGGTGCAGAGCACTTACCTGGGGTAGCTCCTGTTTGATCCCGGGGGCGTGCAGGTGGCTCTGCACAGCACAGCATCGCTCCCATGGCCACGATTCTGGGAGCTCCCCCACACCCGCCCCAGCGAGGGCCACCTGGAATGCAGGGGCTTTAGGGGCTGCAGGGCCCCGGGGCTCTTGCCTGCAGCTCTAAAGCCCCTTTCAGAAATGCAGCCCTGTGAGCACAGGCTGGAGGACTCAGGAGGAGCAGGGGCAGCCGCGCAGCCAGCAGCCGGAGAGAAGTGGCGCTTTCCCCTTAAAAGTGCCGCTTCTCTCCGGCTGGCTTTGAAGGGGGAAGCGCTGCTTCTTACTGGCCTTTGGCTGCGTGGCTGCCCTTGCTCCTCCACGGGACGGAGAACTCAGGGCCACATTCTGAAAGGGGCTTTAGAGCTGCAGGCCAGGGCCCTGGGGCCCCCTTAGCCCAGGCCCTGCAGCTCCTAAAGCCCCTGCGTTCCAGGTGGCCCTGCCTGGACGGGGGGGCAGCTTCCCCATTCGCTCATTCCCTCCCTCCTCTAGCAGCCTTTCCCCTCCCCGGGCAGCACTCCTGCCGCACCGCCATTTTCCTCTGGCAGCGTACCTCCCACCACGCCCTGCAATGGATCATCTTGCGCATGCCATTTTGGAGACCACTGCCATAGACGTCAGTGGGATTTCTCATTTTCACTATGGATACTATGTTTTGCAGGATCGACCCCTGTATTTATGCAGCTATGGCTAGAATAGAGGCTGGTAGCCGGCTAGAAAAGCATACAGCAGGGCGCATAAAAGAGGGAGCTGAAATTTGGCCAGGGACACCATGCCTCACAGTGGCAGAACAGTTTCTAAGCTGAATTGACGCTTCCTCTGACTTCAAAGTATTCAGTATTCCTCTGATTTCAAAGTATTAATGCTGAACGCAGTTTTAGACTTTTCCCTAAAAATTAATTTATAACCTGAGGTCAAACACAAGAAGCTTTAGCCCCAAAGGTACATTTCTGCTGCAGTAACCTACCTATAGACCTCAGAGATTTATGTCATTGACTTCAGTGGGAGTAGGAGAAGGCCCTTAAACTGGCCATTCTAGCTCAGCATTAACTATATAGCTGAAATTCTGTGCTGTGCTTCCTAGAGGTGTAGCACAAGGATACGGGGGACAAAGGTGGCTTTAAGTTAACTTGGCAAACTCTTAATTCTGGCTCCTGTGGGGGCCAAAAGGGCCCCCAGTGTAACTTAGATCAAACCCTGGAGGTTGCCTGTGGCTTGCAGTGCAAGCTAGAATGGCCACAGAAGCATGTACTACAGCACTGCTCCAGGAACCTCTCTGATGCTGGGGTTTGTGGGAAGCCCATATTGTGGTCCTACATGGTGCCTAGGATGATCCAGGTAATTATAGGTCTGTCAGTCTGACATCAATCTTGGGCAAGATAATGGAGTGGTTAATATGGGACTCAATAAAGAATTAAAGGAGGGTAATATACCGTATATACTCGCTCATAAGCTGGTTCATTTATAAGCCAACCCCTCCCCACCCAAGATGGATAAGTAAAAATGGAAATTTTTTTATGACCCATTCATAAGCCAACCCTATAATTCAGGCAAACTTTGGCTCCCGGGCCATCAGGATAAGCCACTGGTGGGCTGAGACAGTTTGTTTATCTCGAGTGTCCGCAGGCACAGAGGTAAACCTAAGTAAAGAAAGTGTCCCGGCCTGCCAGCGGCTTACCCTGACGGGCCGGGACAGCAACCGGTAGGGAAATTTGGGGTGGGAGGGAGAAGCTGGGGGTCAGGGTAGTAACCCCTGTGACCATTCCCCACATGACCCCGGCCCTAGCCTGGGACCCCCAGACTCTCCCCATCCCATCCCTTCCCACCTTAGCTAGGGCAGGCCAGGGGAGGATGTCTCTGGCCTGGCCAGAGCTGCTCCGGCAGGCTGGGCGACGCAGCCACTGCCTGCTCTGGTGGGGATGGCCGAGCTCCAGCGGGAGGGGTGGGCAGCGCGGCTGCAGCCTGCTCCGGCAGGCCAGGCTGGGTGGCACGGCCGCAGCCTACCAGCCCCAGAGCTGCAGCTGCTTTGGAGGCTGGGGGGACAGCAGCCTGGGCAGAAGCGGAGAGACTCTGGCCCCGCCTCTTCCCTTCTGGCTCTGCTGGCTGTGTTGCCTCTCCTTGCCCCCTCTGTTGGGGGGAGGGGCTGTGTCCCACCTCTCCCTCTCTATACCCGTTCATAAGCTGACCCCCTTCTCTGATGCTTCCCTTTTTTACTAAAAAAAATTCGGCTTATGAACAAGTATATATGGTAATACATGCCAATCCACATGGGTTTATGGAAACTAGATCCTGTCAAATTAACTTGCTTTTTTTTGGGTGAAATTACATATTTGGTTGACAAAGGTAATGGTGTTGCTGTAATATACTTAGACCTCTTTAAGGCATTTGACTGGGTACCACATGACTTTCTGATTAAAAAAGTAGAATATTAAATTAACATAAGAACATAAGAATGGCCATACTGGGTCAGACCAATAGTCCATCTAGCCCAGTATCCTGTCTTCTGGCAGTGGCCAATGCCACATGATTCAAAGGGAATGAACAGAACAGGGCAATTATCCGGTGATCCATTCCCTGTCATCCCGTTCCAGCATCATGGCACACATTAAATTGAGTAAAAGCTGGCTAACTGATAGATCTCAAAAAGTAAGTGTGAATAGGGAATCATCATCAAGCTAGTGTGTTTCTAGTGGGGTCCCACAAGGATCAGTTCTTAGTCCTATGCTATTTAACATTTTTATCAGTGATCTGGCAGAAAACAAAATCATGACTGATAAAGTTTACAGATGACACAAAAATTGGGGGAGTGCTAAATAAGGAAACTCCACCAGAGAGGTCCTTTGGGGCCATCTGCCTGTCCCAAGTCAGGGTAAAGGAGGAGGGTTGGGCGTGGGGCTAGCAACTCCACCCTGTAAAAATCAGCTTGCTACAGAAACGCCAACAATAGAGTTAACAGAGACTTTTAGCCTAGAAAAAGAAGGGTCTTCAACTCGAAGATGCATGACGCTCGGTGGTGAAAGCCGCGAGGAAGCCACTAAGCCGATCACCCTTCTTACAACCAGGAGGATTACCATCGGCACATGGAATGTGAGGACCATGTACGAGTCAGGAAAGACGGCGCAGGTTGCAGCAGAGATGAGGAGCAACAACCTGACCCTACTAGGCATTAGCGAGACAAGATGGACGCAAGCTGGACAGAGACGACTGTTGACAGGAGAGCTGTTGCTGTATTCAGGACATGAAGAGAGCGACGCACCCCACACACAGGGAGTAGGCTTCATGATGTCCAAACAGGCACAGAGAGCACTGATTGGTTGGGAGGCACATGGTCCTAGGATCATCACAGCATCCTTCAGAACTAAAATGAAGAGGATTAAGATGAATGTTGTTCAGTGCTACGCTCCAACCAATGACAGTGAAGAGGAGGACAAAGACTACTTTTACAACAGACTCCAGAAAATATTAGAGACTCTCCCAGACAAAGACATTACCATCCTTATGGGAGACTTTAATGCCAAAATTGGACCTGATAACACAGGATACGAACAAGTCATGGGGACCCACGCTCTGGGAGAGATGAGTGAGAATGGAGAGAGATTTGTGGATCTGTGTGCACTTAACAACCTGGTCATAGGAGGCAGCATCTTTCCTCACAAGCGGATCCACAAGAGTACCTGGGTATCGCCAGCAGGCATAACAGAAAACCAGATCGACCATGTCTGCATTAGCAAGAAGTTCAGAAGATCCTTGCAGGACGTTAGAGTTAGAAGAGGAGCAGACGTGGCGTCCGACCATCACTTAGTGGTGGCCAGATTGAAGCTGCAGCTGAAGAAGAACTGGATAGACACGTCAGACAGAAGAGCGAAGTACAACGTCAACCTTCTGAAGGACCATAAGACCAAGGAAGATTTTGGATTGACGCTGAAGAATAAGTTTTCAGTACTACAGGATCGGTCTGAGGAAGAGGAAGACAGTGTACTCAACAGATGGCAGAAAGTGAGAGACACACTTAGGTCAGCATGCCAGGAAGTGCTTGGAATTAAGAAACACCAGCAGAAAGAATGGATCACAGCAGAGTCCTTGACAAAGATAGAAGACAGAAAGAAGAAGAAGGCAGCAGTCAACAACAGCAGGACTAGAGCAGCAAAGGCCAAAGCTCAAAAAGAGTATGCTGAAGCCCACAGAGCAGTGAAGAGGAATATTAGGAAGGACAAGAGAGATTATGTGGATGGACTGGCAGCAGAAGCAGAGCAGGCAGCATACAGCGGTAACATGAAACAGCTGTACGATACTACCAAGCGACTGTCTGGAAAGTTCAGCAAGCCAGAACGTCCCGTTAAAGACAAGCAGGGAAAGTCTATAACAGGAATAGAACTACAGATGAACAGATGGGCGGAGCACTTTGAGGAACTCCTGAACAGACCAGCACCACCAAATCCACCAGACATCGACCCAGCCAACGAGGACCTCCCAATCAATTGCGATAAACCAACCAGAGACGAGATCAGAAAAGCCATCACCATGATGAAGAACAGGAAGGCGGCTGGACCTGACGATATCCCAGCAGAGGCCCTGAAAGCAGACCTGGATGCTTCAGTGGAAATGCTGTACCTGCTCTTTGAGAAGATATGGGAAGAAGAAGTGATTCCGGCTGACTGGAAAGAGGGATATCTCATCAAAATCCCCAAGAAAGGAGACCTCAGCAACTGTGCCAACTATAGAGGAATCACACTCCTGTCGGTGCCAGGGAAGGTCTTCAACCGAGTCCTCTTAGAGAGAATGAAGGATGCCGTCGATCCACAGCTACGAGATGAACAGGCAGGTTTCCGGCAGAACAGATCATGCACGGACCAGATAGCAACGCTCCGCATCATAGTCGAGCAGTCTATGGAGTGGAACTCCTCGTTGTACATCAACTTTGTTGACTATGAGAAAGCATTCGATAGCGTGGATCGAGAGACCCTCTGGAAGCTCCTTCGGCACTATGGCATCCCAGCAAAGGTGGTCAACCTGATCAAGAATTCATACGACGGCATACACTGTAGAGTGATCCACGGAGGGCAGCTCACAAACAGCTTCCAGGTGCGAACCGGAGTCAGACAAGGATGCTTGTTGTCACCACTTCTCTTTCTTCTCGTCATCGATTGGATTATGAAGACATCCACTTACAAGCGTAGGAATGGAATCCAATGGTCATTGTGGACCCAGCTTGATGACCTGGACTTTGCCGACGACCTTGCACTCCTTTCGCACAGTAAACAGCAGATGCAAGAGAAGACCAACGTAGTGGCAGCCACGTCATCACAGGTTGGCCTCAACATCCACAAGGACAAGACCAAGATCCTTAGGATCAATTCCATCAGCAACGACCCAGTCACACTGAATGGAAGCCCCCTGGAAGAAGTGCAGTCCTTCATCTACCTAGGTAGCATCATCGACCAGCAGGGTGGCACAGACGCAGACATCAAAGTAAGGATTGGTAAGGCAAGAGCAGCCTTCTTACAGCTCAAGAATATCTGGAGCTCCAGAGAGCTGTCTTTGGCAATAAAGATTCGACTGTTCAACTCCAACGTGAAATCAGTCCTACTGTATGGAGCTGAAACCTGGAGGACAACCAAAACAACCACCAGGAAGATCCAGACCTTCATTAATAGCTGCCTCAGAAGGATTCTCCAGATCCGCTGGCCAGACACCATCAGTAACATCCACCTCTTGGAGAGGACCCATCAACTCCCAGCAGAGGAAGAAATTAGAAGGAGAAGGTGGGGCTGGATAGGACATACACTACGCAAGCAGCCAACCAACATCACCAGACAGGCACTGCAGTGGAACCCCCAAGACAAGCAGAAAAGAGGCCGCCCAAGAAATACCTGGCGACGCGACCTTCAGGTTGATATCAAAAAAATGGGCTATACCTGGAACCAGCTAGAGCGAATGGCCCAGGATAGAAGACTATGGAGATCTGTGGTTGGCGGCCCATACCCCAGTTGGGGTGACGGGCATGAATGAATGAATGATGCTAAATAAGGAAGAGGACGGGTCACTGATACAAAGCGATCTGAATCACTTGGTAAGTTGGGCACAAGTAAACAATATGCATTTCAATATAATTAAATGTAAATGTATACGTCTAGGAACATAGAATTGGGCCATACTTACAGCGTGGGGGACTCTGCAAAAGGTTTGAGGGCATAGTGGGCTGCTGTGGCCGAAAGTGCTAATGAGATTCTGGGATGCACATATGGGAATCTTGAATAGGAACAGATTGGTTATTTTACCTCTGTATTTGGCATTGGTGTGACTGCTGCTGGAATAGTGTGTCCACTTCTGGTGTCAACAATTCAAGAAGGATGTTGATAAAGTGCAGAGGGTTCAAAGAAGAGCCATGAGAACTGCTGAAGGATTGGAAAGTGTGCCTGATAGTGACAGACTCCAGGAGCTTAATCTATTTAGTTTAACAGAGAGAAGGCCAAGGGGTGACTCAATAAGAGTCTGTAAGTACCTACATGGGAAACAAATAGCGATAATACACTCTTCAATACAGCAGAGAAATGTATAACAATGCAATAGCTGGAAGTTGAAGCTAGATAAATTCAGACTAGAAATAAAGTGTAATTTTTTTTTACAGTAAGAGTCATTAACACTCTGAGCAATTTATCAATGGTGAGGGTGGATTCTCCATCACTTGTCAATTTATAAATCAAGACGGGATTTTTTCTAAAAGGTATGATGCAGAAATTACTTTGGGGAAGTTTGATGGTCTGTGTTACACAGGAGGTCAGACTAGGTGATCACAATCAGGGCCATCCCTAGCCATTTTGGTGCCCTACGCAGCCCCCCTGTGGGGCCTCTGAGGGGGGGCGGGCCCCATGCCTCCATGGGGAGAGGGCTGGGAGGAAGAGGGGAAACTGGCCCCAGCCTGCTCCGCTGTGCTCTCCTGGCTCCGAGCCTTGGGGAGTAGCGGGGAACTGCCCCGCAGCACTCACCAGCGGTGCGACTGGGACCGGGTCGCTCCACTTACCATGTGGTGAGTGCAGGCCCATCCCCTGCAGCCGTCGTCAGGGCAGAGGGGGCAGAGCAGGAGCAGGAAGAGGCAGAGCTGGGGCGGAGCAGGGGTGGGGGCCATGGGGAAGAGGCAGAACAGGGGCTGGAGCAGTACACAGCTGTGCAGGGCACCAGGAAATGTGGTGCTCCAAATTCCCTGGTGCCCTACGCAGCTGCATACTTTGCATATGGGTAAGGATGGCCCTGATCACAGTTGTCCCTTCTGGCCTTGGAATCCATGAATCTATGAGTAAATCTCCCTGGGACCCTGCAGGCTGTTAATGGCCCCATATGCTTCTGCATTCGTATTTGGGATTGCGGTGGAGGGTGGGAGGAATCCCTCCTCATAACAATAGAGTTGTTACTGACATGCTGTCTATGATCTCTCTGGTCCACAGTGCATAATTCTATTGGAGGGAGGCGGTAAAAGATACATCCCTTGTAGTGTAGGAATTACAAAAATAATCCAGGAATTCCAGATACCCACAGTTATATACAGCAAATCCTGCCATGCTGTTTTGAGCAGATGGCACCTGCAGTGAAGTTCTGTGTTTATTCTGATTTATAATTGAGACTAAGTGATGGATCTACCTAATTCATAAGGTTCTTTATTATGAATTAACACTTCCTAATTATGTTGTAACTTTGCCAAGAAATAGTCTGATTAAAACCAGAAATTATCCCCTAAATTTTATGAGAGTTATATTGTGCTTTAGCCATGCAGTACCCATCAATTAATGAGTCAGTGGCTTAAAACCCATGCTGTGCTTTGAATATACACACCGATAGCACTATCATCAAATTAACTCCCCCAACCACTCTTCTGATTTTTGGAGGTACTGAATACCCATAACTCCAGTTAAAGTCAATGGGATTTGTTTATGCTCAGCACTTCTGAAAATTCAGCCCTCTAATTAGGCCCTCTGATTGAGAACGCTGATGTTAAAGTGCAGGATAGGCAGTTTCATATTTCTAAGCAGTCATCACAATTCAACTCCCAACTCAAGCATTATGTTAGAAGGCAAAGGAATAGAAGAAGTGAGTCAATTCACATACCTTGGCAATAATGTCTAAGCAAATGGCGATGTCCACAAATGATGTCATGAATTGGCACGGTGTCAGGTGCATGCACCAAATTTTAGTCATTGAACATCTGCAACCTTAAGACTTATGAATCTTTAACTCAAATGTTACTTTCATTTTAACATCTGGATGTGAAAGCTGGAAATCAACCAAAGGTACAGTCAGATGTCTAAATGCCTCTGAAAGCAAATTCCTCAGGAAAATATTATCTCTAAAGTTATCCAGAAAAGAAGATGGAAAAATTTGGGACATATCTTAAGAATAAAGCCAGAGCATCTGCCATGGCAGGCGTGTCATTTGGCAGCTGCAGGAACATGCAAGAGGGGCCAACAAAAAGAATGCCTCCTCCAAATACTAGAGAGGGAAAACGTATGGGACTTCACAACACAGAGGACATGCAAAGAGCCGCCCAGGATAGGCAGGAATGGCTGGGCCTTGTCCATTCCCTTAAATGAACCTTGTAGGCACCTAAACTCACTAAGCATAAGTTTTCAGGGTAAGAGCTCCTGCAGCACCTGTTTCTGCCTCTGGCCATGTGCACTGCTGCCTCACTCTAAGGTGTCTGGACACTTATCTCCCACCTAAGTCTCAGAGCGATTCACAAACCAGGGGAAGAAGGGCAGCCAAACAACTACGTCAGGTATAGGGCCCAAACTGGTGTGCTCAGAAGCCACTTACTGGATTGGGGCCCATTCAAAATCAGGCTGCTGGCTGCAACAGTAGTGCAGCCCACCTTCTAAGTCAGTGGTTAGAGCACTCACTTGGGATATAGGAGATCCAGGTTCAATTACCCCCTCTCTGCAAGGGGGGGAGAAAGGATTTGAACAGGCAGGGGTCTCTAACTTCTTAGGGAAGTGCTCTAACCACTGAGCTATGGGATAATCCAATGTGGGTCTCCCTCAATCTTTCCTGCTGAACTGGTCCACTATGGGTAAATAATGAAAGAGTGATTGGAGGAGGGGGACTGGACCCTGGATCTCCCACGTCTCAGGTGAATGCTCTAACCACTAGGCTTAAAGTTATAAAGTGAGCACCACCCCCATCTCCTCTTCCTCTGGCCGTTTGGTATGGAGCGAGGCAGGTTCCTAACTCATTTTCATAATAAACTGCTTAGGCACCTAAGTCCCCTGACTCCAGGAGACAGGTTCTCATTGGTGGATCACTAATAGAGATAGGCGCCTCCCTGCAGCCTGGACGTAGGTGCCGAACTCTCTCCCATTGGCTAGCTTAGGTGGCTCACCACTTAGCATGCTGGCTTTTGTGAATCCCATTCCTGGGCGCCTAACTCAGACTTTGTGGATGGTGGTGTGTGCCTATGATTTTTTAGACACCTAAATGTCAGGTGTGATTGACACAACACAGCATTACAATGCCTAAGTCCCTTTGTGGATCCAGGCCTAACTGTTCCCCAGAACCAGCTTCCTTGCTCCGAACGACTGCTTCATCCATTTTCCCTGGATACGTGCAACAGGGTAACTATCGCCTCTGGCCTTAAAGGGCCAGTGCCCCATTAGAATCACACAATAACCTTGCCTTGGTTAGAAAATTGCACTGTTGTACTGGTGAGACTGAAGCAGGGCAAGTTGCAATGATGCAGTGCATTTAAACCAGCCAGCTTGATTTGGATGCAGTATTGCTCTGGGTCCAGACATGGCACTCCTTGGCAAATACTGCAGCAGTGCTGTTGTCCGTGCATCACTTCCACACTTCACGGCACAACTCCTTAAGGCAAAAGTGAGATCATGCAAAGTATTGTGGATGTCCATTGTAATCATAGCAGTCAGGGTCAATGTTACGGAACTCATTGGGAATCGCTACCATTTCCAGAATCGATCGCAAAATGAAGGGCATGCTGGAGGATCAGAGTTCCCTCTTTGCTTAAACAGCGACATTTCTGAGTCATTGCGTGAAACAGGCAGAGCTAGTAAAAAGACTCAGGAATCCTGACTCCCAATGCTCTGTTTCAACTGCTATACACAACACCCTGCACCCACCTGCCATGTCATTAGCACTGAAAGATATATTCTAATGCAAGCGAGACAAGCTTTAGAGCTTACACAGAGCTCTTCTTCAGGTCTGTGTAAGCTCAAAAGCTTGTTTACCTCTAACTAACAGAAGTTTGCCCAATAAAAGATATTACCTCACCCACCTTGTCTCTCTGATATCCCGGGACCAACACAGCTGCAACACTGCACATGCTCATGCATTCAGAATGAGGAAAAGGAAGAAAATGACCTTGGCCAACAGAGGTTCAAAAATCAGTCACTATTAGTTTATTCCACAATTTAGAAAAAAGTTTACACTGCACGTCTCCCCTCTGGGGTTAGCGTCTTTCTTTGTTTCAAAATCCATGTCAGGAATCTAAAAGGGAGGGATATCTTTAAGCTGTTATACCTTATGACATGCACAGAAAATCAATAGGCTTGGGGTCTGTTGGATCAGTGAGCGGGAAGCCAGTTTCAGACCTCTCCACCAAGCTCTCTCCTCTCTTTATCTTTCCAGGTCAGCACAAAGCTTTAAAAATACGTTTTTTGCAACAAACCTCCACATGTTTGGAGTTTGGGTTTAGCTCACAGAAGAGTCCAGAGGTTCAAATACTTTGCTAAGTGTCTCTGAATTATCTGAAACTCCTGACTCTGCATGACTGGACTGGGACTAGGGTGACCAGATGTCCTGGTTTTATAGGGACAGTCCCAATTTTGGGGTCTTTTTCTTATATAGGCTCCTATTACCCCCCACCTCCTGTCCTGATTTTTCACACTTGCTGTCTGGTCACCCTAACTGGGACTTTCATGAGAACAAGCTTTTTGAGCCAGTCAAAAGCCAGACATGAAAAAATACTGAAGATTTCAAACCCTCAAACTGATTTGGTTATAGAACTGAGTAAAAGTGCTGCATGGAGTGTTCTTTTATCCAGACCTGTTCATTCATCCAGAGTTAGTGCATGTTCACATGCCGTTCTTGGATACAGCACGTCTGGATATAGCTCTTCAGTACAGGGACCACTCCTAATGCAATGGAAGGAGTATTAGGCTTGTTACAAATTGTAATGGTCCCAAGCCTCAGACTTCACATGCAGATTTCAAACACCCCAAAGTTTGGGGCTGCTTGATTCTAAGGCTTTGTTCTACCTATTATAAAGAAAGGGACCATTTACAATATTCAGATAAGGTTCAGATTTCAAACAGCCACGTAGGCTAGACATGTTCAGGCAGGTGATTTTATTTCAGGTCTATCTCTAATTATAATGGTACCTACATGCGAGTTTCAGTCATTAGAGCAGGGGCACCTTGCATTTATTTAAAATTTAATAACATAAACATGCAATTTAGTTCAATCCCCATGACATTTGAGGCTTGTTGTAATGTTTTGTCCAGCCTAGTTTGAAATGTCTCCAGGGCTGGGGCTTCCTGCATTCCCATTTGGAGACAATCCCACAGTTCAACTTCTCTCAAGAAGTTTTCCCTTTATATTCCCCTCTTCTTAACTTCATTCCATTTCATATATAAAGACCCTGATAAATAACATTCCATTGTCAGCAACTGCCTCCCCAGAAGTACCAACATTCCCCTCCCTGGTAACCACTGCCATGAAGCCGACACACAAAAGCATCTAAGGTACCTAACATGTTTCATTCCATTTGCTCCATTAACCTCATCTGCATCTTCTCTGGATACAAACATGCTTCCCAGCTGTTTCAGATTCCCCTGATGAATATTCATGAGTGCAAACTCTGCCAGACAGACCTTCTGCTTCCATCCTCCCACACATGTGAACAATTAATCATGCTCCGCCTGCTGCAGATGCCCCTAAGGGACGAGAAGAGTATTTACTTGAGACAGCTGAGCCTCTTGAATGGTGAAGTACACTGTATGTGCAGCTTTGGGGATTTACATTTGCTGCTAATTATCTGAAGTTCCTGCAACTTCAGTGACTCTTAGTGAAATTTGCCCTCCTCCTCTCTCCCATACTTTACCACAGGCAGTATCTGTTAACATTACCCAGAGGGGTTGCCTCAGTGCAAGCTATGATTAACAAAACCATCACCCACCCACACAAAAGATGCAGTGAAATCAGTGTCAAGGTCTGACTTAAACCCAGGGGAGGCTGCAAAATGAGGGTTCAGGATAAAAATTCTGTTTGATCCTCCAGCCATAACTCATATTCCATTGTGTTTGTCTTATCACACGTGAGAAGCGGTTCAGAATGAATGACTGTATTGATTCCTGTTAACATTCACAGAACAATAAAGGAATACATATATACAAATTAAAAAATCCCAGTATTTTCTTACTACAGTTGGGGGAATGGGAGAACATTTTAATTGGTTGCTGTAAGTATCATCATATTGGGTTTTATTTTACTCTGGAAAATGCTCAGATACACCTGCCTATCCATCACCCTGGTAAGAGCCTGAACTGAATCACTCATTGTTGAACAGCTACCAATGGCTGATTAAAAATGAATAAGCACTCACTTTTTTTCCTGCCATAACACCATCCAGTAAACGTTTTACGAAATGTATGTATAAATTACACACAAAAACTAGGTTAAAAGGACATTATTAAGATTACAAAGTCAAGCACTCAAAAATAAGGAAATGACAGAATTCAGGTTCTTCCCCCCATGGGTATGCCTCATTCAATGCACAGGATGGAAGATGCTTGCTTAATGAGTTGCTATTCAATATTTAGTTTTTTCTTCATTTGTCAATGTGTGGCCCTAATCCTTATTTACTGCACATTATTCAAACCCTACTCTGAAGACAGAATTGTTAATTTCCTCATGAGTTTTCTATGGCACTTATCATTATAACATCTGAGTGCTTCACAAATATTAATGAATGTCTTTTCACTATGCCCATGTGAGGTGAGGGGGCAGTGTTATTCTCATTTTACAGATGGGGAACTGAGGCACAGAGAAACTAAGGTTAAAAGTGTCTACTAATTTGAGTGCCCAAACTGAGTCCCTATGACCTGATTTTTTCAGAGCACTTTGTGTTCAAAGTCCCATTGACTTCAGTTGTAGCTCTGAGTGCTCAGCACTTCTGCATATCAGACCCTAGAGTCTGAAGTCAGGCACCCGGAAAAGGGGAAACATACCATTAGTGACCACCTGTGAAAAGTTTGGTTTAAGTGACTTGCCCATCATCACACAGGATGTGGCAGAGGTATGGATAGAATCCAATTTTCCAGGGCAGCATCCAGGCATAGGCAACCTTAATTCTGGCATTTCCTAACTTTTGAGTGCTTCTTTGTAACCTCAATGTTACTCTTCTAATGTAGATTTTTTAAATGTGTAATTTCCTAGATTAAAAAAAAAATAAGAAACTGGAAACACATATATTCCATCATACGGTATCATATTGGCACGTACATGGGTCATCAGCATGGTTGGAACTTTTAGAGCCAGAACACAGACCTATGCCACTTGAAATAATGGAGTAACTGATAGTATTAGTAAGTTGTCATCCTCCGTGTGGATGAGCACCAGAGGGGGATGAGACATTTTGCCTGTGGATCTAACTATTGTCAGATAGTTGCTGACAGCAGAGAAATGGTGACACTGAGGAATCTTGGGTTCCAGTCCAGATTTTGGAGGCACGTGTTCTCTAGGGGGCACAGACTCTTCGGCCCATCCCCTCCAACCTGACCTCATCCCAGTCCTGTCTCATCCCCACAACTAGTTCCTACAAGGTTCATTGCTTCGAGTTCCCCTCTGGGTCCTGCTTTTTAGCTTTTGACCTCATTTCCGCCCCTGTTTTCTCCTTCATTGTCCTACATACACACTTGTGACCTGGGCCTAGAGGTTCTCGGCCCTACCTGAGGGGGCGGGTCTTTAGTTTTGGGTAAGTCTAGTACCAACAAAGAGTACACCTTGTTCCTTCTCCCAGTCCCTCCTTCTCCTCAACTCGCCAGTTCCAGTCTCCTTTCCCATAAAGTCCTGGTCTCACTGTGCTGGAATGCACCCCTGTATTCACACCCTACACACCACTGTAATATTCTTTGTACAAAATATGTCTTGTAAAATATGTCATTTGAAAACTAATAACTTGCTGGTCAATAATATCATGGGGAAATGTATGTAGCAACATTGTATGTGAAGTTATAAACTAAGCTGAAATCATGACTGAGGTGTGTTACCAGACAAGCCTGGGGAGTGGGTAAACCTGTTTCTCAAAGACAAAGGACAAGCTGATGCCTCTAGCCAAGGGTCATCAAAGCTGATGAGCAATCACGTATCAAATGACCATTCTTGGGCAAGGAAGGGGCTCAGAAACAAACAGATCTTAGCAAACAATAACATGGAACCGCTTTCACTGCCAAACTTCTTGTCTCCATCCCCACAACAGGAATGAACTTTATCTAGGGATAACCCTCAGGAAAATGCAGTTCAAAGGGTGACTGAACTATAAAAGTGAGGGGCAAAATCACCACTCCCAAGTTATCGGTCCTTATCCATCTCACTCTGTCACCTAAGAAAACAAAAGAAACAGCCTTTTGACTTTGGGAGCAGACCCTGACCTGAAACTTGAAATGCCTCAGGAGGCAGTTATTAACCTGCCCCCAGAAGAAGCTTCTTCCTGACCCCCATTTAGATACTGGTCTCCCTATACTCAGAAGCATGAGGGTTTGTATACCTTCCCAACCTGTTTTTTTGTTTTGTGTGTGTGTGTGTTTTCTTTAAATCCTTGATATTATGACTCTGGGTATTCTTATCCATATAAATGTCCAGTCCTTTTTTAAAATCCTGTGGTGCTCTATACCTTAATTTTACCATGTGGCAAACAGTTTCACCCCAAATCAGCAGGTACTTCTGAAAAGTTGGGCCTTAATCTTTTACTTCCATTTTATTTAGTCCTTCTCAATAGTGGCCACAAGAGGCTCCTCACAGAGTACAAAAGAACCTGCAAATATGTGGCTTGACACTCAGTGGTGTGTCAGAAACTAGGCCTAATTGGTGGAAAAAATAATGAGGGGATGGGCTATTCTGCCCACCATTCCCTTGATGGGTCCTTAATGAAAGAAACCTTGGGAGAAAAACGGACTATTGGAGCAGGCTTCACCATCCTGGCTGCCACCCTCACAACCCCCTGGGAGTCTGGACCTTCTTCATCCTAATCCTGAGAGATGTCCTGACCAGACAGGGCCAGAGCAGCAAGGATAAAAATTGATGATTTTTTTGAAGAAAAAAATTATCAGATTTTTTATTTAAATTGTTTTTTTAAAATTTTGTTATTTAAATTATGTTTTTCTTTTTAAAAATAAGCCTGTTTAAAATGAAATCTGAATTTAATACAAAATATGTTATGATCTATATTTATCATAATCTCTTAAAACATTTAAATGAAAAGTAAATATGCTGAATCCATGAGCCTCTATCAGAAACTTTGAGTTAAAGGCTGCTTTTCTATATAAAGAAAGATGTTTTCCCCCTGATTCTAACTTTTGAGGTCAAGCTTTATAAATATGGCACAATAGGTCAGCCTAAGTAATTTAGGAGACTCTCTCATTTTCAGGAGACTTAAGCAAGACTAGAAACTTAAGATCCAGTTACTTTCACTTGGGCACATTTGAAAATTTTCCCAGGATTTGCCTGAAATAATCTGTTTAGTTCACTGACTACAGTTAATCCCTCTGTTTAATAAAAAAATTAGATGTAAACATGAAACATGTATTGGATACATCAGCTTCTCCTATCAAAACATTTAAGGTTGTTTTGTTAAATAAAAATACATTTTCTATGTGGTTTTGTGTTTAATTAAATTCCAGTTACCATCCTAATGCAGTTTGACACAAACCATGAGCAAAAAGTTAATTATCTAGTAAATAAGCAATGTTATTCACCATTCACATTTAGCATACTAAAAATGTACAATTAATAAGAATCTGAAAATATTAAGCTATATAATTGCTTAAATAAATGTATATAGCTTATCATGTACCCTCCTGGATGGCAAAAAGATGCACGAAATCTAGTGTGACGGCTCTATTTAGTTATAAATCAACGTACTGAATGGTTATATCAACCAATGAGGATGCACTTTTCTTTAGAAAATAACTGAAGTACAAATGGAAACATTGATGAAAATCAATTATTTAAACTGAAGCTTTCCACGTGGTGATTTATAGACTCATAGACTTTAAGGTCAGAAGGGACCATTATGATCATCTAGTCTGACCTCCTGCACAATGCAGGCCACAGAATCTCACCCACCCACTCCTGTAACAAACCCCTAACCTATGTCTGAGTTACTGAAGTCCTCAAATCGTGGTTTGAAGACCTCAAGCTGCAGATTTAAAGCAACTCACCCAGGCCAGAGAGAGGGACCCAGATGACATCACCACCGCTACCAGTATCAGCTGAATCCCAAAGACCCCATGGAATGAAACAGGATTGGAAACAACAACAGCAACCACTCTAGCCCAGCACAACTAACGTCTTTTCTATTCCCCAATAGGACAGTTATCACCATCTTTGATACCATGAGAGTCAAACAAAGGGGGGTTTCTTTCTAAAAACTCTCTCCAGCTAAAGAGAAAGGGAATAAGGGAAGTTGCTAAATTGAAAGCCGTATTTAATACTTTGCATTTCAAATGCTTTACTTGTTTTTCCTTCTTTTCTGTATTTTTAACAAAAAGTTAAAAGGAGTTTGAACGGTGTGTTTGCTACATACTAAACAGGCTGAAGTCTCTGCATACCAAACCCCAGACCTTATTTAACACTGTCTAATGTTGGACAGTGACTGGGTTATGTTAACACTTTTAGCCCATATATTACATATAAATTAATACAACAACACAGAGATAGACAGTTTCACAGCATTGAGATGCTTGTGTAGTACAGCTGTGTGTGCATGGGTGTTAAAAGCCTTATTTTGTTTTTTGCCAAGTTAAGCTAAATCAATTGAAAACCACACATTTCCTAGCCTTGTAGACTGAGCCAGAGAGGGAACAAGTGTGAGTGAAAGACACAGGCGACTAAGGCTTTGTCTACACTACGCAGCTTTTAGCGACATGGCCGTGCCACTACAGCCGAGCCACTAAAAGGCGCACAGTATAGCTGCTGTTTGTCAGCAGGAGAAAGCTCTCCTGGTGAAAAAAAACCTTCCACCTCCAACAAGAGGCAGCAGCGTTGTTGGTAGGAGAGCGCTCCTGCTGACAAAGCGCTGTTCACACCGGTGCTTTTTGTCGGTAAAACTTTTGTCATTCGGGGGTGTGTGTGTTTTTTTTTTAACACCCCTGAAAAGTTTTGCTGACGAAGTTCCAGTGTAGACAAAGCCTAACAGACCACAAGACTTCCATGACTTTTTCACTAGAAACATAATGTAAAGCCATTTGCATTTTGATGGTGTCTTTTGACATCTGCAGACAATGTCACTAATCAGGAAGAAAGCACAGCTGGTGTTGCTTCCAAAAAGACAAACAAGGCAGCCTGCCCATGGACAAATGAGCAGTGGTCACCCCCTAGTTTTGCAAGGACTCGCAGAACATACGTCCTCCACAAAGTGAAGCTCACATGGCCCAGTGGAACTAGGCTGTGGAAGGCAGCCTGCCACTCTGCCTAGATCAAAATCCCTGGGGTCACTCGTCTCAAAGATTTGCTGAGGTCCTGCACGGACAAACAGCAAAGCCAAGGAAATTGTACAACAAATGTAGCAAATAATGTAACCTACCCCGCCTGTTTCGGCCATCCTTCTCTCTCTCATACACACACATAACCCCTTCTATCTTTCTTAGTGTGCAGTTGATAGGAATCTGTATGGATTCTACAGCAGCCTGGTGTTGACTGATTGTCTAAACCATGCCCTGGTGCCTTCATTTTTCATTAGCATAACACTGTCAAGGCTGCAGCAAGCTTTAAATGTTACATATCTCATTTGTACAGCTCACCTCCACCCACGTGGCTGATGGCAGGGAACGGTTCTGAAAACAAAGAGGTTTTTTGAAATAAGAGAAAACATCACCTCTCTGAGATTTACACGTTCAATCAAACATAAGCCTGAATTCTCTCTCTCTCTCTCGTTTTTTTTTTTTGTGCAGGGAGCAGATAATAGGTAGATTTATCCATCCATCTGCTTTGTTACACGCTTCTTGGCTTGGCAGCTTATTTGTTGCTATTAAACCACGTTCATCTCCATTGACATTTAAAGGACCATTATATGATTACTGTCACAGTCTAATACATGGATTCTGAAACCAATCCCCTCCCCCCCGATGATGGATTCACATGTTTATGTCATTGTAATTTGTTTTTATTCTGCTACACATGCTGTGCTCTAGCTAAATGCTTTTACTGTCAAAGGCAGTTTTCTAAAGGACCCACCCAGAAGAGCTAAGTTGTAACTAAACGGCTTTGGGCAAATTGGAGCTGGCCTCTCTTTCAACAGCTTTAGCAAAATAAAACAACAGAACTCTTTAAAAGCCTAACTGCATTTTGGAACCACCTTTCCTCCCCCTTTCTGAGTCACTGTCAAAACAGAGCGTTAAACATGATACACCAGGATATTGCAAGTCAGTGGCTGCATGCATACACACAGCTGCTTAACCACCCATGTGCAGAACACAGAATAGAACTCATGACTGACTGTTCTCCAAACAGAATAGCGCTTGAGTGCAGGAGACTCAACCCTAGCTCTTCCAGGAGCACCAGTATGCGGCTCCTATCCTCCTTGTTGACCAGACAGAGTGGGCAACATAACCACAAACATTTGAGGAAGTCTGATTGCAATGAACAGTTTGACAGCATAGGGAGCACTGAGGGGTGCTTTATATGGCTATATGAACAGTAAGTGAAACAATGAATTCACACTACTTTTGCTCTTTTGGGTAATGTTGATTGCCAGTTTGGATCCTGAACCACTGAGATCTGAGTATTACGGCTTGTATAGCATCTCTGAGATCAGAACCCTACCCTGTAAGCAGGCATTCCCGCCCTGCTCCTAGTACAGCATATACGATGAGTAGTTTCCAAACTTACACCTCTCCTCTCTTTCTTTATTGTTAAGTTAAATAACAGGCATAAACTTTCTGCCAGAGCTTAGCTGTTTCTAGGATTACTCTCGATAACATCTCTTATTCCTAATTCCCTCTGCCTCAGAAAGAGAATCGAAACCTCTATAAACTGGCTTTTTGCTAACCCACTTAGCTTGGCTGCCAGAGTGAATCAGCAGGAGGATGACCCTGTGCAGGACCTAAGAAACCGACGCCAGCATGTGTCAGCAGAGCAGCTCTGTGTCTGTATCTGGGGTCAAGAATCTGACACCAGGGTGTCTCAGCAGGTGTCCATATAATCTTCCAGGGAGGAAAATGATTAGACAAGATTGGCATCTCTGGAGGCTAACAGAATAACCTCTGAAATTCTGGCCTAGAGCATCCCTACTTCATCCTGGAGGGGAAATAACCATGTAAAAAAAAAAACTAATCATCTGTGGATGGCGAAGTAATAACTGGCCAGCTTATATGCTTATGTGGAAGGCTGCAGGGATTTTGATATTTGTTTTTATGAAAGGATTGCTGGATCAGCCCTGAGGATTGGCTATCAACTGCAGTATAGGAATATGACAGGAATCTAGGTTCAGAAATGACCTTGAGACACTACAATAATATTTAGCACTTCTCATCCAAGGATCTTAAAGTGCTTTGCAAAGAAGGGTAAGTATCACTATCCCTTTATACATCTGGAGAAACAAAGGCACAGAGTGATCATGTGACTTGCTAAGGTCACCCCACTGAATTAATAGTACACCTCTACCCCGATATAACATGACCCACTATAACACGAATTCAGATATAACGTGGTAAAGCAGTGCTCCGGGGGGGCGGGGCTGCGTGCTCCGGCGGATCAAAGCAAGTTCAGTATAATGCAGTTTCACCTATAACGCGGTAAGATTTTTTGGCTCCCGAGGACAGCGTTATATCGGGGTAGAGGTGTATAAAGCATAGACCTCCTGGCTCTCAGACCAGTGCCCTGTGGAGAGAGGGAGTTATTTGCAGTATTTTTTTTATAAAAATCACATGCCCCCAAGATTACCTGTGTGCTGTTCTGTCTGAATATGCAGCGTTAAATCAAAGGGGTTGTTAAAGGAATGGAGCAGGAAACGCAGAACAATGACCCAGATAAGTGTCCTTTAAGAAACAAAAGGGAAGGTGTTTTGGGGAATCCTCCCTATTTAACTCCATCCAAGCTAAGAACAGTTTACTCTTCTCAAGGTTAAGCTTAAGCTCAAAGAGGGTCCTTAACTGTAAAGATGCTTGTCTTAGAAAGGAGGGGGGAAGCGGGGGGCTGATGGGCAGGCAAGAGACAGAGAGAACATGCTGCAAGCCAGACAATCTGCTTCTCGCAGACAGAGATCGGGGTTACCTGGGTTGAGGGGAATGTACAAATGCTTGCAAGGAAAGATTAAGGCATAGGCAGAGGTGAAAGTAAGCCAATACGGGCTGGTAGACGTACCGGCTCTGGTATGCCATGCCGGACTGGGCCGGCTTCTCCAGCAGTGTTTTAAAGGGCCCAGGGCTCCAGCAGCTGCGGGGAGCCCCGGGCCCTTTAAAGCGCCACCTGAGCCCTGACGCTGCTATCCCGGAGGCAATTTAAAGGGCCTGGGGCTCCCCGCAGTGGCAGGAGCCCCAGGCCCTTTAAATCCCCGCTCAAGCCTGGCTGCCGGAGCCCCAGGAGCCAGGCTCCAGCAGGGATTTAAAGGGCCCGGGGCTTCCCCGCAGCGGCTGGGCCCAGGGCTCCCCACAGCGGCTGGGCTACCCCAGCAGCAGCAGGGCTCCGGTGGTGATTTAAAGGGCCCGGGGCTCCCCACAGCAGCTAGAACTCTGCCGCCGCTACCCCAGCCCTAGCCCGAGCCCTGCCGCCCTGAGGTACCAGCAGCAGGGCTCCCGCGGTGATTAAAAGGGCCGGAGCACCACAGCGGTGGGAGCCCCAGGCCCTTTAATTCGACCCTGAGCCCCAGGGCTCCCAGCCACCTCTGCAGCTGGTAGCTCTGGGGTGATTTAAAGGCCCAGGGCCTTTAAATCTTGAAAGGCCACACCTCTTCCGGTTGAGGCAACGCCCACGCACGACTCCAGCGTACCGGTAAGTCCTTTAAGTTACTTTCACCCCTGGGCACAGGTTAAGGGAGACAGGTTTCACTTAGACTGTAAGCTCTTTGGGCAGGGACTAGGGTGACCAGATGTCCCGATTTTATAGGGACAGTCCCGATTTGGGGTTGTTTTTTTTTCTTATATAGGCTCCTATTACCTTCCACCCCCATCCCGATTTTTCACACTTGCTGTCTGGTCACTCTAGCAGGAACTGTCTTTTTGTTCTGTGTTTGTGCAGCGCCCTGCACAAGGGGATCCTGGTCCAGGACTGGGGCTCCAAACTTCTATGATAAAACAATGATTAATAATAAGTAGTCTAGGTCTCTGTCGTTTAACCCTTTGCTCTGCGTGCTCTGTATCTTCGGGTGGAAGAATCAATAGTGCTTTGTTTTGAAGATGCTGTTTGTGTAACTGCAAATTTATACTGCCACAGGCTCCTAAAGGGAAACGCTTGGGTGCCAAACCCTGTTGGGTCTGTCAGGCTAACATGGTTGGGACATGGAGATCCAGCCTAAGAATGGTTGGATGCATGGTTTCACCCAGAGTGAGGTGCAGGAAGCAGGCCGGTCAGCTGAAGGGTGCACTGAAGAGGGCACAGTGGGTCTAAAGGCATGGCTTTCCCAGTAACCATGACACCTGTTCACTGGAACACACTGCTGCTTATCAGCAAGGCCAGCATTGATGGTAACTTCCTCAAAGGGGTGCTTATGGTTTCAAATCAATGTGAGTGGAAAGTTGTGTTACCCTGTGCTACCTCCTGGGTCTGTTCTACATTATCCTGCACCTCATGTCATCATGTACCTCCACGCAAATCTGAATGGTAGCATTTTACATTCTCCATTTCCCTGCACCAGTGCAAGGTGAATCACACCCTGTGTGTGCAGGCGCTTTCCAATTTCAAAGGAGATGACCTGCCATCAAATCCCATGGATGTGTGTGTTTCTTCCTCAGAGCTAATAGCCACAAGCCGCCTATATCTCAGTCTTGATTCGTGAGAGCAATTTGCTTCCCGGCTGGCAGGGCAACACATTAGGGGAGGTTTAGAGCAAGCTTGCTGTGTATAAGGTTCGATTCTTACGTGGTTTGGAGCAATAGTTATGAAGGGCCAAATTCAACTCTGGCAAAATGGGGCACAACTTGCATTAGCTTTGGGAGTGTCACACTCTGGCTAAATTTGGTGCTAAGAATCCATTGATCAATTAGGGAAACGTCAGCTGTGTTCAATGACAGCTAAACCCACTTGCACATTGGGACCAAATATTTGAGCTATTGGGAAGAACATCATCCTCAATACTCTCCAATGGCAACCCAGTCAGCCAGTGAAACTCCAGCTGAGAAGCAATACATCATCAGGACACATTCTCATAGGCCAAATGTACTTTGAGGTAGGCTAGGAGCTTCTGAAAGCAATTTTTTCCCATCAGATTAACTCTTTCAGGAGGGTGGGGAAGTGTGTGCAGGGTCCCAGTCCCCTTGAATTTGGGTCTGGGATGCTGCAGATCAATGAGGATCTGCAGTTTTGGATTGAAAGGAGTAGGATTGCCCCAAAAGCACAAGTCTGTTAGCGAGAGAGTGGAAGGGAGAGCCAGAGAGGGCGGTGTGAGGGCAGACTAAGCATTTCCATGGGTATGGGCACCACAGCTCTGGCTTGGACTGAGCTGAGACACAGTGGAGTCCACATAGCGATTAAGCACCAGACAAAGCTAAAATATGCTTGCAGCTGTGAGCTGAGGTAAGTGTGTCTGAAGGGCAAGGAGCACACAAGACTCTTCTGGGCATCACTCCAGCCGCGTTCCCAATTCAGCCACCTTGTCCCTTCAAGCAACCTCATGCTATTTGGAAGTGATTAGCTTGCCTTGTTATTGGAAACACGTCCCCCGCTTGCTCTGGGGAGCACAGACTGTCACTTCAGAGAGCAGGCGTCAAAGCCACCAGGTCTGCCTGGCTTGCATCCTGCATCAATCCTCTTTAGTCAAATCCTGCAACCCCATTCAAGTCCCTTTGTTCAAAGCCACTCTGCCGTTGCCTCTTCCAAGCTGTTCACATCCCACTGAGACAGACTCGTCCAGCTCATCTTTAACAGGCAGCTCTAGTTCTTACAGAGCCATTTCAGGAAAACAAAATGTGCATGTGAAAGCAGATTCCTAGAAGCCTAATACAGAAACAGGCAGAGAAAAGCCTCCAGGCTGTCTCCTTGGCAGTTAATGCTACACTAATCCTAGGCTAACATCAGACAGATCCACTCTATTTGCCTAGCAGGGGCAAAACTTTGCAATGCCTTTTGCTGTGAAGGAAGATCCCTTTGCAATTTGGGGGGTGGTGGGATTCAGTGTATAATGCACAAGTCAGCTACCACTTGGAGACCTGTGATCAAATCACTTTTGAGAGCACTCGTGAAATGAATTGTAACTGTTGCGACATGTCCCATGTGGGCACTACAGCAGCCCAGGAGAGGAAGAGCACTGGAGGAGCAGGAGTGATGCTGATCCGGAGAGAGGATGAGGAGAATCAGCACCGCTTTGTGGGGATGCAGGATTAGAAGAGCAAGAATAGCTGAGGTCAGGTTTGAAGTGGATCAACATCGCTATGTGGGATCGCAAGGTTGGAATACGCCGGGGGTATTCACTGGGGTGAACTGGCAGAGTCACATGGAGAGGCCATGCTGTGGTCCGTGCTAGTAGTCGTTCACTTTCTATTTTCTCACTTTCCGTGTTTATGAATTAAATAGACTGATGAATTCTTGCATTCAAACTAGGGCTGTCGACTAATCGCAGTTAACTCACGCGATTAACTCAAAAATTAATAATGATTTAAAAAAATTAATAATCTCAATTTTAGTTGCACAGTTAAAAAATAGAATACCAACTGAAATTTATTAAATATTTTGGATGTTTTTCTTCATTTTTATATATATTGTATTCTGTGTTGTAATTGAAATTTTTGATTATAAACATTTGCACTGTAAAAATGATAAACAAAAGAAATTGTATTTTTCAATTTACCTCATACAAGTACTGTAGTGCAATCTTTTTGTCATGAAAGTGCAATTTACAAATACAGATTTTTTTTGTTACATAACTGCACTCAAAAATAAAACAATGTAAAACTTTAGAGCCTGCAAGTCCACTCAGTCCTACTTCTTGTTCAGCCAATCACTAAGACAAACAAGTTTGTTTACATTTTCAGGAGATAATGTTGCTCACTTCTTGTTTACAATGTCACCAGAAAGTGAGAACAGCTGTTCGCACGGCACTGTTGTAGCCGGCATTGCAAGATATTTACGTGCCAGAGGCGCTAAAGATTCATATGTCCCTTCATGCTTCAACCACCATTCCAGAAGATATGCGTCCATGCTGATGATAGTTCTGCTTGATAATAATCCAAAGCAGTGTGGATTGATGCATGTTCATTTTCATTATCTGAGTCAGATGCGACCAGCCGATGGTTGATTTTCCTTTTTGGTGGTTCGGGTTCTGTAGTTTCTGCATCAGAGTGTTGCTCTTTTAAGACTTCTGAAAGCATGCTCCATACCTCATCCCTCTCAGATTTTGAAAGGCACTTCAGGTTCTTAAACCTTGGGTCGAGTGATGTAGCTATCTTTAGAAATATCACATTGGTACCTTCTTTGCGTTTTGTCAAATCTGCAGTGAAAGTGTTCTTAAAATGAACATCATGTGGTGGGTCATCATCCGAGACTGCTGTAACGTGAAATATATGGCAGAATGCGGGTAAAACAGAACAGGAGACATACAATTCTCGCCCAAGGTGTTCAGTCACATGTTTAATTTATGCATTATTTTTTAACAAGCATCAGTTATTTTTCTGTACATAATTCTACATTTATAAGTTCAACTTTCATGATAAAGAGATTGCACGACAGTACCTGTGTTCGGTGAACTGAAAAATACTATTTTTGTTTTTTTACATGCAAATATTTGTAATAAAAAATAAAGTCAGCACTGTACACTTTGTATTCTGTGTTGTAACTGAAATCAATATATTTGAAAATGTAGAAAACATCCAAAAATATTTAAATAAGCTGTATTCTATTATTGTTTAACAGTACAATTCATTACACAATTAATCGTGATTAATTTTTTTAATCACTTGACAGCCCTCGTTCAAATCACTAATCCTGCAAATTGCAGCAGTGTCACATAGGGGATACTCCCTTCCAGGGAGCACATTGTACACTAACCCTCCCAGCAGAATCTCCTAGGCAACCATAGGCATAGTTTGACTTCTATATTTCGGGGAATAGCTGCATTCAGGCATCAGCGGGGGAGAGGGGAACAAATTCCATGCCTGCCCACAAGGGCGCCATTTCAGATTTGGTGGGAGCGCAACTTTAACCATGATTCCAGAGCCTACTTAGGCAACTGAAAAGTCTAGTATTTTTGCAGATAACAATTTAGAAATATCTGACAGTAGCATTGTATCTAATTCCTATATGAAGAAAGAAAATGAAATAAATATTAGCCCCACTCAGCTCTAATACTAACATGTTCTGACATCTTGTGGCAAGTCACTTATGGGACACTGGTTAGGTTTAAAAATTATAATGTATATTCTTACTCAGATACTCTTACTAAGACTATGCCTACACTATGAGGCTTTTAGTGACACAGCTGTGCCCCTACAGCCGTGCCGCTAAAAGGTACGCAGTGTAGCTGCTGTTTGTTGGCAGGAGACAGCTCTCCCGCCGACAAAAGACTTCCACCCCCAACGAGCGGCAGTGGCTTTGTCGGCAGGAGAGCATTCCTGCCAACAAAGCGCTGTTCACACCGACGCTTTTCGTCGGTAAAACTTTTGTCTTTTGTGTGTGTGTGTGTGTTTTTAACACCACTGAACAACAAAAATTTTGCTAATGAAGTGCCAGTGTAGACAAACACTAAAGTCCGAGGAGACCATCGTAATCATCTAGTCTGACTTCCTGCACCTTGTAGGCCACAGAACCTCACCCACTCACTACTGCAATAGACCCCTAACCTCTGGTTTAAAGACTTCAAGTTTAAATCATGGTTTAAAGACTTCAAGTTACAGAAAATTCACCATTTACACTAGTTTAAACCTGCAAGTGACCTCATGCAGAAGAAGGTGAAAAACCCCCAGGGTCTCTGTCAATCTGACCTGGGGGAAAAATTCCTTCCTGATCCCAAACAGGATGATCAGCTAGACCCTGAGTATGTGGGCAAGACCCACTAGGCAGATACCAGGGAAAGAATTCTCTGTAGTAACTCAGAACCCTCCCCATCTAGCGACCCATCTCCAGCCACTGGGGATTTTTGCTACAGGCAGTCGCTGATGGGCCACTCACCATTGTAGGCAGTCTCACCATACCATCCCCTCCATGAACTTATCAAGCTCAGTCCTGAAGCCAGTTATATTTTTTGCCCCCCCCCCCCCCCGCTCCCCTCGGGAGGCTGCTCCAGAACTTCATTCCTTTGATGGTTCGGAACCTTGGTCTAATTTCAAGTCTAAACTTGTTGATGGCCAGTTTATATGTATTTGTTCTAGGGTCCACATTTATGCTTAACTTAAATAACTCCTCTCCTTCCCTGGTATTTATCCTTCTGATGTATTTATACAGAGTAATCATATCTCCCCCCAGCCTTCTATTGGTTAGACTAAAAAAGCCAAGCTTTTTAAGGTAGGTTTTCCATTCCTCAGATCATCCTAGTAGCCCTTCTCTGCACCTGTTCCAGTTTGAATTCATCTTTCTTAAACATGGGAGACCAGATGGCACACAGTATTCCACATGAGGTCTCACCAGTGCCTTGTATAATGGTACAGTACTAACACTTCCCTGTCTTTACTGGAAATACCTTGCCTGATACATCTTAGGACTGTGTTAGCCTTTTTCATAGCCGCATCACATTGACGGCTCATAGTTATCCTGTGATCAATCGATATACCCAGGGCTGTCTTTGGGATTTATGGGGCCCTAGACAGTATTATTAAACTGATTCCCCTATGCCTGACTTGGGGCACAGCCACCACCTCCGCCCATGGAGCCCCAGAAGAACCCCTCCTCCTATTGCTGACAAACACCGAGCTTTGTACGCACAGACCAGTGGCAGCCCAGGCTCACAGCCTAGGGGTGAGGTGGGGATGAGGCAGCAAAGGATACCGAGCTGCCCAGCCCGCCTCACGGTGACGGAGAGTCACAGTTCTCTGCAGAGACCCCCGTTCCCTCTCCCTCATGCAGAATGCGCCGCACCGGCACATTTGACTCTGTGAATACAGCCCCTGCCCAAGGAGACTGCAGTGCGTGCTGGGCGTGCGGGAGCCAACTTGTTCTTACCTGCTGTCCCGGTGATGCCCCAATTTTCAGGTGCCCTACACAGAGGTGTATGCTGTGTATGGCCCTGAATACACCCAACTCTTTCTCTTCCACTGTCACTTCCAACTGATAAGTCTCCATCTTATAGCAAAAATTCTTGTTGTTAGACCCTAAATGCATGACCTTGCACTTTGCTCTATTAAATATCATCCCATTTCTATTACTATCCTATGTAAATGTCAAAATCAGCCACATACATATTTTATTTTCTCTGCAAACTTCAACTGCATCGTTTTGATTCTTCCTAACTTTCCACTGTAAACAGCTGAGGTCTGACACTCCAGAGGATGCCGTCTCGCCCCATCCCTGGAGCCCTGTGCTTGCAGAGAGCTGAATATCAATCTTACTTAGGAATGCTAGGCACTATTTCATTTTCTCTAGATGAAATTAGCAGCAGCCATTCCACTCCACTACCCATTTCAACTCAGTCCAGATGGAGGGAGGGAGATGAACAGCTTTTGGGTTTGGAGAGAGAAGGAGCCTGTGAGCAATTGCAAAAAATAGCAAGAACCAAAACTCAAAGTGTCCCGTGTTTAGGTTCAGTGCACCTAATGAGCCTCAGTGTTTTACAGAATCCCACAATTAATATTCATAACTCAGCTATTATCATTCTCTCACGGATAGGTAAACTAAGGCAGCAAACTGTCAAACATCTTCCACAAAGGTACACTGCAGCTGGGAGGTGTAATTCCCAGCACAGGCAGACGTGCACACGTTGGCTCTGATTGAGCTAGCATGCTCAAAATAGCAGCCTGACCAAGGTCTGAGGTATGTACTCCAGTGGCTAGCCTGAGCCGCCATCCATACCACTATATTTAGCGCGCCAGCTCAATCCGAGCTGGTGCACATACGTCTACCTGAGCCAGAAATCGCACCTCCCAACTGCGCTGTAGAAGTATCCCCCAGATACATAGTGAGCCAGTGGTTAAGAACTCAGGAGCTCTGAATTATGAGTTCCATGCATGTGTTTCTGGACTATGAGGCTTTTGGATTTTGGCCTGGAGAGTTTCTCTGGAAATCTCCCAAGAACAGCTTCTCTCGCAAGGCATTTTTGCAGATCCTGGCTGGGAAAGACGTTTCAAATTCTGATCACACTGACACTGTGGAGTAACTCCATTTACTTCAACGAGAGCAAAATTTTGCCTCCTATCTGAACAATTCAGAACCTTAAAGCTCCATTTTTAGTCTGATTCTACAAAGACAGGGTGGTAATTGGGAGCAGTGGGGAAACCATTTGATTCGCTGGTTCATCTTCTGGTTTGGCAGAGAGCATCAGTTAAATGCCTGCTTACTTCTGCATTGTGAGAACAACATAAACTATTTATATACACACACCAGACAGACTGATCTGTAAGTGTTTACGAATTGAATGTTTGATTTATTGGAGCATCTTTATCTTTCCTGAGTATTTTACAATGCCATTTATTATTTAGTGGTAAATTAGAGTTGAGGGGCTATGCTTTTCAACAACAGAAATTAATATCCCAACACTTGTTCTACCTTATATATCTATAATTTACAGAATTAAATCACTCAGATACATCTATGAGGTAGTAAGTTTTCTCCTTTTCTCTTGTTACCTTCTAATTACTGCTGCATAAGGGGAAATGAAATAGGAATTGCAAGAGAGATGCTCAAGTCAATGGAAGATAGTTTTAAATTAAAAGTCTAGTTTTTGTGGCTCTCATAAAATTTCTTTTTCTTCAGATTAGACTCAGTCACTCTCTCAAACACATAATTTATCTAATGTGTCTGCAATCGCATGCTGAAGGCCTGAGGGTTTTAATCTTACTGCCTCTGTGTTCTACCAGTATAGTTTGGAATAGCTAGGGTAGAAAACGAGCAGACCCTAAGAGCAGTGCTCTGATCGCTCATGAAATATTTGAGGATACGAATTGTTTAGCACAATCTGATTTAATACAATGACAAAACTTTTGCCCTTCAGAAGAACTTCTATTCCTGTGTGTCACAGGGTCTGCACAGGTTTCCTCCTTCTTGGCCTGTGCCCTGTGCTTAGGTTGGTAAAATAAGAATTCTCCCGCCTTCTCCCGGTGTTTCACCCTTGTGCTTTATTTTACAGTGCCACTGTGTAGTCTCCTTTATGAATCCCCTAACAGTTATCCCCTTTCTAATCCATTCCAGGGTCTCTTGGCCCTTGAGGCTCCCTTCCTGTGGTGAGGAGACAGAGCTGTAGCCTCCTGTCCCCTCCCAGGCTAGCCTCCTAACTGAGTTTTGTTCAGGGCTTTTATAGCCCTCCTAGCCTTCAGCCCAGTTGTCGCTGCTTAGCTTAGTCCAGGGGTAGGCAACCTACAGCATATGTGCCAAAGGCGGCACGCGAGCTGATTTTCAGCGGCACTCACACTGCCTGGGTCCTGGCCGCTGGTCTGGGGGGTTCTGCATTTTAATTTAGTTTTAAATGAAGCGTCTTAAACATTTTAAAAACCTTATTTACTTTACATACAACAATAGTTTAGTTATACATTATAGACTTATAGAAAGAGACCTTCTAACAATGTTAAAATGTGTGACTGGCACGCGAAACCTTAAATCGGAGTGAATAGACGACTCGGCACAGCACTGCTGAAAGGTTGCCGACCCCTGGCTTAGTCTATTGCAGTGAGACAGCCCTCATTAGGGCCCGCAGCTGGGCTCCCTGCTGGCTGCTTTGAGCCTCTGCCCCGGCCTCTCTGCCTGAAAGCAGGGCTTAGCCAGCATTTTAGCAGGGCATTCAAGAGGTTTTACCGCTGCCCTGCCACACAGTGGCTCACAGATCATCTCCAGCAGGGGAGGACTGGATCAGAGGCCGGGAAATCACCCCAACCTTTCCTTCAGTTCTCTGGTGGAATTTAAATGAAGGGCTCCTTCAAGTGCCCTGCAGCACATCACAGCATGGGTCACATTTGGCCTATCCATACAAGTCTCTAGGCCTCACTTGGCTTTGCTAGAACGTCTGTTATTACACATGCTAGCAAGTGCCGAGTCTTGCTCACTGCCAGTGCTCAACAGTGCTTTGTGAACAGCGTTATTTTGTTCCACTGAGCACGTCGGGTGAAAGGGACTCCTATGCAGAGGGACCAGCACGTGGCCTGTGCAGCGCTTAAGTCTCATTGCAACTGGTTAAACTAGGAATTGAACTCCAGATCCAATAGCTGCTCATCCCCCACAGAGGCAAAAACAAATGAGCGTGAGCATGGATGGCCACTCTGGACAATTTTAGCCTAAATAGCTGAGCCATTTCATCTCTCTGTGCCTCAGTTTCTCTGTGTACAGCAGGGATGATACCTGCCTCCTAGCAGGTATCGTGAAGCTGAGTTGGTTCATGTTAGTAAAGCGCTTTGACGACATACACTGCTCTAGGAGTGCTAAGTATTATTATTACTACTAAACTACTTTGACAAGATCTGCTCACACTTACACCCGTGCCAACCTAGTGCGTGCAAGACGGTTACACAAGTATAGCGGATTGGTTTGATAGTCAGCTGGCCTACTGGTCAGGCAATGGCACCACAATTCTTTTTCAGTCTGCTCATTCTAGAGAGTCCCTTCAGGGTCATATACAGTGGACTTGAGTCTCTGCTGCATATATCTCTTCTTCTCCCCTTGAGACTCTGCCATGACAGAGAGGAAGGAGAAGGAGCAGAGTACAGAGACCCAGGTCCTCCCACTCTACCAGGTCCCAGCCTAGGGCCCTAACGGGAGACTCCAGTGTCCGGGCCACTCACTGGTCCACCCCAAGTTACACACCACTGGGTCTCTTCCTACTGGGCTGTGGCTCCTCTGTTTGGGGCGTGGTCACAATCTTAGTAGCATCAGTTTAGTCTGCAAGGCAGACAATGTCCCATTCTTGGGGGCCTCACGTGGGTTCTCAACTCCAAAATTGTGCGTGATGTGGGCAGGATATGGACCACCACTCCCAGAGTGACCTTACCAATACTGCAGTCTCTCTACCCACAGATCCAGGCAGCAGCCTCGCTTCCTGGTGCAACCCGTAACGCCTTTCCCTTGGGCTCCTTGCCCTTTTAAACTGTCCCTCCATTTGGAGCACGCCCTGCAGCTGCTCAGGAGAGGCCTCCCTGCCCCAGTAGTGCCCTGTGCCCCACTCTGGTTTAGCATCGTGACAAGCATAAAAAAAAAAAAAAAGAATGTGGCCTCTGTGCTCCATCTCTGTGGGAAGATTCTGTGTTCTATGGCAGGAGGTGCTCAGACACTACCGTATTTAATGTAGCACACATGCCTTCATAGACAGATGTTATACCACACTCTTTGGAACAAAGCTGCTCTAACTCGTATCACATTTCTGCAATAATGACCATATTTTATGCATTTGTCTGGTGCCTTTTGGCAATGGACGAGACAAATGCATAGACGCAGAGGCCCTGATCCTTGGGACTGGCCAATGGGGGCAGGGGCAACAGCGATTCACCCAAAGTTGCATTTCCCCCAGCCCTGGGGCCAGCTTGGGGCTGATTTGGCCCCTGGAATAACTCTGGGAAGCCTCAGTTCTGCTCTAAATCACGCTGGGTAGTAATGGCACCCCAAGGGTCATTACACAGGTGGGGATTGCTGGAGCACTGACCATGTCACCTCCTGAGCCACCCACCCAACATGCTCCCTGCACTGGCTCTACACCACTCAGGGATTCCTCTGCAATGGATTGGCACAAAACAGCCTTATCAAGGGGCCTGTTATAGTCCATTGTATATAAATATAAAAGATTGACTGCCACCACCATAGAAATGCAAGCACTTCTGGGGTGAAACATGACCTTTCTAACAACACACAGCAACGCTCCAATACATGATGTGAATAACTCATACCGCTGACACTGAAGCTTCACATTACATATGCAGTTCGATAGCCTTTGCTTTCATTTAAACAATTTACTGTAATTACTTAGGATTCTTGATGGCCAGAGTGACGTTAATGCTAGACTGAGTTACGTGCAGTCCTTTGATTTCTCAGATAAGTTTGGGGGTTGGTGTCCCTTATCAAACCAGATAAAATGGAGGAACAATAAAGAAAAGCAGCTTTCACTAAATTGCGCTTTCATCCTCCCCTCTTTCCAGAGTGCAGTAATCTCCACATCGAACATTGTTAAAACATTTTTTTCTTTTGGTGAAGGAAACCAAGTCAATTAAAAAGAAAATGTAACGTGACAGCCTTTGGGTTCCACAAGCTCCGTTTATCAGAGTTCAAAGGAAAGGGGAGAGAAAGCCTTGATGCTTTAGATCAAGGCATATTTGAGCTTTGAAGATTATATCAGTTATGGATGAATTAGAACACAAATACAATCATTAGCACTGAGAATTATTGCAATACCTGTGGAAATGGAGGAAGATTGCCCGCATGCCGACAAAACACACCAAATGCAAGAAGCCATTTTTGATATTTACATAGGGCCTACATTGTAGTCATTCAGCACCTCAAACAGTTCCTCAATTCTTCCTAGGCAGGGCGTAGTTTGGAAGACACACAAGCATGCTCCAGTAATGACATTGTCCTCAGCTCTGTGGAGACCCTTTGTGCCAAACCATGTTTACTTTCCAAACACTGTGTTCACATAATCGCTGGCAGTGTGAATGTGTCACATTTGAACCGCACCGCAGGTTGGAACTGGGTTTATCGTTGGAAAACACTCAGTCATTTGCATTTATTATTAAACTTCAACACGCCCTAGGAATCAGTGCCCAGAAAGGGATATGGATGGTATAACACTGAGACCCCCACTCGCTGGAATCCTGCACTAACCCTAAAGATGAATGTGTCGTGAAGCTGGAGATAAGATAAAAGAACAAAATTCCACCACAAGAGTTTAGGAAGACATCTTAAGCTTATCTTTTTGTGCTTCTGTCAACTGCAGATTGCAGGCTTTTTTTTTTTAGTTCCAGCAGCAAATTAAAAAGGAAGAGGGTATGAAAAATGCAGCCTGTATGTAAAACATGAGACTCGGATAAATACCATGGATACGTTATCTCATTAAAAAGTATTTAACTTGAAGGTTTAAACATGTGTGGGTTTTACGATTCTAGCAGTCGACTGCAGTAAAGAATGGCAATACGTTTGCCAATTACCGCTGATTCTTGCATTCTTGTCCAACTGTTTCCCCTTTTGTTCGCCTGAAATGTTTGTGCAGAGCCACTTAGCTTCACCCTGCCTCTATATTTAATTTGCTTGAAAATCAGCCTAGTAGCTCAGGAGTCTTTAAATCAACATATCATTAACGGGATATATTGGCATGCAAAGCACCTGGGAGCTGTTTAGCTTGGCATGGCAAAAATTCATTTAACCCACAGGGTAGGACTTGACCACCAGGTGCTGTTTGGGGCTGTTCTCCTCCTCCCATGAATAGTCTGGTTTAATCACTGAAAGGTAGCCCCCGATGAGGGGTTAGAGCAGAGAGTGGGGTGGAGTGAAACCAGCTGTTTTGGGTTGATGGGGCTGTGGTGAACCCAGTTCTTTTTGGAGTTTTTAGGTTTACATGAATGCAAGTAAAACTAGAGTAAGTGCTGCTAGAGTAAAAGCTGCACTCTACCAAGCCCTTGGAACATCCTTTGTACATTGGTTTGGCTTTTGAAAGGTGCCAAGCACTGCCCTAACGCTGCTCCCACTGAACTCATTGATACAGTTAGGCCAACACTGAGTGCTTGTGAAAATCCCACCCCATGCCACCTCCTAGAGAATGAGGAGTTGGTTGCTTTGAACTCCCCCCTAAGCTCTCCCAGAGCATCCAGCTGGCTTCTTTTCTCTATCCGAAGTCTTCAGTGGCTAACGGGTGGCTCCACTGCCCCTTCCCGCATCCATCCATCATTAACATCTTTGGGGGAAGGCGTTTCCTGACTGCCCACTAGTCAGCAGATAGGGGACTGGGAATGCTCCTCTGGTCCTGCTGATCTCTCTGTGCAATTCTGCAGCCTGATGCTCTGCACAATAATGAAAACTGTCCTACTGAAAGGAGTCTGGGCAGGAGAGGGGCTGTTGGGCATCTAGACCCTCAGAAAAACACTGAGGGGAAGCAGAGAAGGAAGGAGTATCTAGGGGAAGCAGAGAAGGAAGGAGTCTTGCAGGCTGGCCCAATGCAGCCATGAGGTTTGCATGAACCTCAGCAAGAGAAATGTACAGACTTTGATGAGTTCAGAGTTTGCATACGTGAAATTTTCATACAGTCCTGCCCAAGTCTCCCCCGGCCTGTTCCCAGATCACCTGTCCATGCCTCCTAGAAAAGAGGCCTAGTAATGTTTGTCTATCTTAGGAGACGTTCGCAAATTTGCTTAGAGCTCCTCAGAGGAAAGGTGGGTGCTGCAGAAGTGCAAAGGGGAGTTAAGAAGGTCAGGACTTGAGTCTTCCTTTCCCAAGTGGGTGGAACTCAGTTCTGTGCAGAGGCCAACACCTAACTCCCACTTGAATTTCAGTGGCCATTTTAGTGAGCTCTGTAGGGGAAAAGAGGAACAGAGCCAAGCGCCTGCAGCTGGGGAAGGTACATCATTATATTTAAAACATTTGAATGTATTCCACTTTTCTCTTAACACCTGGCCTTTAAGTGACTCCTGCTGAGTTCATCAGACCTGCTAACATTCGGTTCATTTTTGCCTTAGGACAACAGATAATAAGTGGTGAAAGAGATGGATCAAATAGTTGTGTGAACTTGAGCACGTTCCATGACCACTCCGTGCCTCCATTTCCCCAGCTGTAAAATAGAAATACCAACACTTAGCTTCATGTGTAAAGTGCTGTGAGCTGTATGGCTGAAAAACGTCTCTGTGGGTAAGAGCTAAGTGCTGTTATTAAACTGCTGAGCCAAACACCTGAGCCATGTGGTAGCTCCCAGGAAGTCAGTGAGACATTTAACTGTGTTGGTAGGTTACTTAGGTGTCTACATGCTGGATTTCTTTCTTTCTGGCTTCACAGAATAACATTCAGAGCTGGGGGAGCTTATTTGGTTGTAGAAAACAAAATTTTCCCTATGCAGAGGGCCTACTACGCATCACTGAAATCCCACTCAAGCCCTATTTCAAGGGCCTAAGTGGGACTTCAGTGGTGCACAGATCTCAGGTGGTCTCTCTGCCCAAGGATGAATTTCATGCCCTATGAGCATCATGTATTGTAGTTGTGACCATATTCCTATAACAAAGGCTGGAAAACATTTAATCTCAGATCCTGGAAATTGCATGCTCCCTCCTCAGGGACCACGGCTGTACTATTGCTAGACTTTCTTGTTGCCACTAGATGTCACTGAAGACTGGAGATGGGGCAGTACAGAGCTTTGCTGACTGTGCCCTTGGAACAGTGATGGGAGGAACTGTGAGACCGAAATGCAAAGAAGAGAAGAAGCTCCGTTTACATGGACTGGAAATTCCATTGTCTTGCTGCTCAGTCTGCAGCCTGTAATAATAATAATACTTAGCATCACTCTAGCCTCTTGCATCCAAAACAGCTGAGCGCTCGCTTTTCAAGTCTACCATTATTTTATTTTTCTGCTTTTTCCAGTGTTTCTGTCTCATCTCCAGGAGCCTTCACATTAACAATTTAGAAACAAAGACAACTTAAGCATCACAGTTCCTCTCTGAGGAAAGGAAGTATCATTATCCCCATTTCATAGGTGAGGCAGCTGAAGCATGGAGAGGCTAAGTAGCTTGCCCAGGGTCACCCAATAACTCAGTGGCACAGTTAGGAGGAGAACCCAGGAGTCCTGATTTCTAGTTCCCTGCTCTAAACACTAGATGACACTGCATCCCCTCAGAGGCAAAGGTGGCTGCCCTGTCATTGGCTTGGAGTTAAGCAGCTCCTCAAGTCCAAGCCCAAGCCCTACCTTCTCTTAATGGTTATAGGCTGGCACTGAGCTTTGTCTGGGAGCCACAAAGGCACGTGTTTAAACATTGCAATAGAGGAACTGTCATAGTGAACCAGACCCAAGGTCCCTCCAGTCCAGTATCCTGTCCAGATGCTTCAGAGGAAGGAGTAAGAACCCCACAGTAAGGCGGATGTGGGATAATCTGTCCTCGTCAAAGTCTCATCCTGGTCTATTATAGTTAGGGGTTGGCTCTTAAGCCCTGAAGCAGGAGGTTTAATATCCCTTCCAAAATTTGTTATTAATGATAACTCCAGATATTCTTGTAATCCAGGGGTCAGCAACCTTTCAGCAGTGCTGTGCCGAGTCTTCATTTATTCACTCTAATTTAAGGTTTCGCGTGCCAGTAATACATTTAAACGTTTTTAGAAGGTCTCTTTCTATAAGTCTATAATACGTAACTAAACTATTGTTGTATGTAAATTAAATAAGGTTTTTAAAATGTTGAAGAAGCTTCATTTAAAACTAAATTAAAATGCAGAGCCCTCGGACTGGTGGCCAGGACCTGGGCAGTGTGAGTGCCACTGAAAATCAGCTCGCGTGCCACCTTTGGCACCCGTGCCATGGGTTGCCTACCCCTGTTGTAATCTATAGAAATGTCCAATCTGTTTCTGAATCTTGTTAAATCCTTGACCTCACCAACTTCCTGTGGCAATGAGTTCCACAGTCTAGTTATGTATTGTATGATCATGTATTTATTTTTTCAGTTTCAAATTTGCCAGCTTTAAATGTCACTGAAAGCCCCTGTTCACATGTTATGAGATGGGGAGAACAGAAGATCCTGATCAACCTCCTTTAAACCTTTCATTATTTTATGTACTTTTATTATGTCCTTTCTTATTCAGCTCCTTTCGAAGGTCACACAGCATGAATAGCTTATGATTTCAATGGGAGTTAGGCACCTAAATACATTTGAGAAGCTAGACCATAGTGATGATGGGAGGGTCCCAGAGCTCGGGCTGCAGGCTGAGACTGAACATCTACACTGCCCCTTAGCCCGAGCCCCGCGAGCCTGAGTCAGCTGGCATGGGCCAGCCACAGGGGCAGTGTAGACATATGCTCTGAAGTCAGTAGTTCCCAGGTCTGTAGAGAGAAGATATATTTTCTGTGTTTGCTGTTTGAATTTTCTTTGATGCGTTCTACCTATTTTCCATCCCGGCTGCCAAGCACCTCAGTGGATTTCTCACTTAATACTACTACTAGTAGTAATAGTAGTGGCAGCAGCATGTAGCAGCCTCAGACAGGCCTTAGAGGAAGGCAATAGCAGCATGAGGTGTGGGGGTGCTGGGGACCTGGGACTTCAACTGGGCCCTGCTAACAGCAGCAGTGTTAATGTTCTGGATGGCTCAGGGAGCACATCCTGTGTGCAGAGATCCGGATTAACAAAGGGCAGGGCTGCTAGCATAGATCTGCTGGGATAACAGACACAGCCTCTCTTTGAGGGCAGGTAACATTTTAACGGGAGTTGTGATGTCCCAGATCACCCAGTGAGTCCAGCACAGGGGAGATAACCCAAGACTCCTACCCAGTCCTGGGACCTGTGAAGCACTCTTGTGGTCCTGCTGTTCTGTGTAGGAAGGAGGGCTGAGTAGACAAGGCACTGGAATGGGACTCAGGATTAAGGCCCTGTGGAAAAATCGCAATTTCATGGACTGTGCAGAAATAGTGAAATTAGCTCAATGCTGCGATTTTTCCAATACTCATTAAAGCAGGAGAAGGAGGCACAGTGGCCAGTGCTGCTGCCAGGTGGAACATGAGCCACCATGGTCTCGGCAGAGAAGCAGAAGTAGGCGTTTGCATGTGCTGGTCTGGTGCTTGGTGTGGCTTGTAGCATGCAGCAGTGTCGTGTCAGAGAAGCCAATGGGGAGGTCTTGGTTGCCGGTTTTATGCAGTAGTGATCTTTCAGTGACTGCACTCTGTGCATATTCCATGCAATTCGATACTTAACCCATGACACTGCTATGAATTTTCTAAAAAAAACCCTTTGATTTTCCAAGGGCCTTACTCATGAGACCTGCATTCATGAGTGGTTCAGCCACAGACTTCCTATGTGATCTTAGGCAAGTCCTTCAATCTACTATGTGCCTCAGTTCCCCCCTGTAAAATGGGGATCATACATTCTTGCCTCATAGGAGTGGGGTGAGGATCAATTCCATTAACGATGGTGAGGCGCTCCAATACTATGGAGATGAAGGCTATATAAGTACCTAAAGAGATTGTTAATACAGCACATTTCTTTGTACTCCCATTGAAGGCACGAGTTCATCTCCAAAGTGAACATGGGCTCATCACAAAACAGTCCTCACACTATATGCGAGTGTCGGGGTCAGGTGGTCCTCTCCTTTAATAGAGGTTTTAGGGTGAGGTCTCTTGTGGTTAGAGCTGGATGGGAAACGGTTTTCCCATTTGGTGAGAATTTTCAAAATTAAAATAATTCTGTCTCAAATTGGGACAAAAAAGCAAAATCTTGAAAATTTTCACAACCTGAAAATCTGAAAATTTTTTGGATGAGGTAATTGAAATGTTTCATTTTTGACCTTTAAAATGTTTTTAACTATAAATTAACTTAAATTTTGAAACAAAATTGTTTCAAAATGAAAAAAGGAACTGTTGGTTTAGAAAATGTCAAATCGTCCCACTTTTGTTCTCAATTTCTTTTTTCAAAATGGGAAATTCAGTGAAACCGACCTTTCCCGCGACCAGTTTTGGTTTCAACAAATCAGCATTTTCCAAAGAAAAAACATTTCGCTGAAAAATTTCCCAACTAGTTGTAGTTGTGGAAGCTGCAGATCCAGAAGTTAAGCTGGTGTAATGGCCATCATTCTCTTGTCAACGCAACAAGCAAGCGAGCAAGTACTGGGATGTTCCATTTTTCTCTACCATCACTGCATTGCCAGTACGCTACTGCTAAGTATTTTAACATTACTGGACTATGAAAATTGCTATTTTAAAACCAAATTCTATTTTATTCTCATACTGCAATGAGCTGCAGACGAACAGCCATGAGTCTACTTTACTGACACCCATAAACCAACTTGGAAGTTTACATTGTTTAAAATATATTTGATTTGAACTGCAAAATATATTTTTTAATGCTCTATTTGCCCAAGGCGTTTTTGCAGAAAAAAGCGTGCCTTGTACATACCAGGGATAGATCTAGATTGGCTTGATGGGCTGGAATAATTTATAACCACATGAGGCAGTCTCAGGCAGAATGCTCTGTCAGATTTCCAAATAATTTTAACTTGCATGCTCAGAGGGTGTGAGAACCACAGAGCGGAGCTGAGCAGCTCTGGAGTTCAGGCTGTCAAGGAACAGGCAGGAGCCAGGAAGCTTTGCCATCTATGTGTTAAAAGGAAAATATTCTTGGGGCTGCTGTATGCAACTCAATAAATGGCATTTGTAGTTTATTAAGTACCACAGCAATATCATTTACAGCAGGAGAGTTCTGTGTGATTATTCTTACATGATATAGCAGAGCCTCAGCCCAATTAGCTTAAAGAAACTCGTCTTCTTCAGAAGCGATGAGCTGTTGTTATTAAGTTTAGAGGACTGTCCCGCGGCCTTGATACAATACTACTCAGCATCTCTCTTTACAGAGGAAAGGAAAAATCATTATGCCCATTTTTCAAATGGGAGAAACTGAGGCACAGAGCAGGGTAATGACTTGCCCAAGCTCATGTAGCAAGGCAGTGGCAAAGCTGGGAATAGAACCCTGGTCTCCTAATGCTCATTCCCAGGTTCTATCACCCAACTCGCACAGTAAATTTGTAATTTAGTTCACTGAGCTTTAAATAAATGTGGAATTAGATTTTCCCTCACTCCACCACACTGATTTTAGTGTGTGTGAAATAGGAATTGTAGGCTTACATATTACAGTGACGAGACAGAAAGTCACTCTTTATACATGCAGGCAGTGTAGCTGCCTGACTTCTCACGCCATCAGAGGAAAGTAAGTGAAACTAAAAGAAGCCAGGAGAATCTCTCTCATTCCCCATGTGTGCTTTTGCCTTGCTGTAACTTACCGGGTATCATTAAGCTACTGGGAATTGATGCTGAACTTGGGGAACTCACACACAGTAATATTTGCTGATCACACTGAACGATAGAACTGTCCAGTTCAAGAGAGGTACAATTCAGCTGGACTGCTCTGCCAATGCACCTCATCCCTGACTCCCACAGCCCTGCTACCTTCTTAATCCTGACCTGCAAACACCACCTACCATTTCACTCTGAAATTCAGAAGACACCTTTTATTTCTCCCTATTGGTTCCTACTTCAGCACCCATAGCCCATGGAACCAATAGATCAATAGACCTGTTGTTCTGCTTCTAAACCTAGATGCTTGCTGAGCCCAGCAGAAAATGGTTGAAAAATTGCAACTGGAATTTGCACTCAGGCTGGGCTGTGTATTCCAACAGTGCTTGGGGTCCTCTGGGACAAGGGCACTCAGACTTTGCCGGCCCAGGGCCACATTGTCCCTGCTTGTATTTGAGGGGACTGAACATAGTGCCAGTGACATTCGCTATTGGCTGCAGTAGGTCTCCTCTTCTGCACCTCATGTTAAAGAGGAGGGCAGCAGCAGGACACTGTTAGTCCATCAGAAGCACTTTGGACAGCCATCAAACTTATTTCTACCTGTGTCCCTAAGGTGAGTTTGGAGCCCAGGTTTCTGTAAGGAGAAGACTAGTCCACCAGCCCACTACAATACTGTATGGACTCACTAACCCTGGAACAGAAATTTGGAGTTCTGATGATCCAATGGGGCACAAACTCTCTTGCTATGGGACAGCTGTGAAGTCGGGTTTATTACCGTCCCATGCCTGTTGTGATACGTCCCCAGAGACATCCCTGCACAATGTGCCTCCCTATGTGACTGGAGGGAGAACTCGGGTCTTTCTGTTCCAAAAGCACAGCCACCCAGCAGGAGAATTCTGGTTAGCTTCAACAGAATGAAACCCTATGACACACACTTGAACATGTCTGACTGCATCCAGCAGGGGGCATTGGTGCACAAACCTGCTATCAGATACAATAATATAGTACAGCCATGATCTGGTAAGCTGTAAACACACTGAGCAAAAACACAGTCTTCCTCATGTTATAATTGCAATAACACTAAGAAGAAGGGAACAGGAAGTGTTCAGAAACTGATTACAGAAACTCTGTCATCACTGCATAATAGAGTCCCATGGGATATTGGAAGGAGAGGGAGAGTATGAAGCCCGTTAAAGTTGGGGAGGGTTGAATTCAAGTTAATTTCATGCAAGGAAACTACTGTTAAAGCTTTTGAAGAGAATTAAAAGCTTAGACAGTACAAATAAGCCTTCAGTTATTGGATTAACAGTACAGAAAAAAAGTAGTGACTGATAGAACTCTTTTTTATTCTTGTCATTCAGGGCAATGGAGTGTCAAAACAGCTTGGATGCTTTCCAAGAAACCATTGGCTTTGTGACTACTATTGCTTTGATTCTTGGATAGGTTTTAAAAAAAAAACCACCACCAGTATCTCTCATCCCCAAATGAACCTGTGTAGATCTTGTGTGGAGTGAAATCCTTTTCAGACAATATTGCACAAAGAAATATAGCCAGCAAATGACAAAAAATTTAATCTGTGTAATATATGCAGAATTTGTTGTGTACAATGGAACCCATGCTATCCCCAACAAAGGGGAAAAACCTGTGTAGAGAATAAACTGCCAGTGTAACAGCTGATCACAAATTGATTTAGAAACAAAGATTTGATCTGCTTAATGAATACATTCTCCATGTACCACACTGAAATATAATTCATAAAAGAAGCATAGCCCCCGGAAAAATGTGACTGTTAATAATTCACAGGACATCTATCTTCTTCCATACCCAGGGATCTCCTAAATTCTTTGTAAACTGCAATACTAAAATGCAGCCACCTCTGAGATGGGACACAGATACAACGCTCACTATTTATGCTGAGTGTGGGAGTCAACCAGGAGGTAGAAAGCTGAGTGGTCTAATGGATAAAGCACTCCTTTTGGAGTCAGGAGGCCTGATTCCTATTTACAGCTCTGCCAGTGACACACTGTACAATATTGAACTGTATCTCAGTTTCCCTGTCTATAAAATTATATACTTATTCTTTGAAAAGCACTTTGAAATCTACTCAGGAATAGCACTGAGCGCTAAATATTATCATCAATAATAGTGGAAGAAAGAAGATATTTTGGCCAAGGACACTAGTAGAAACTCCTGCCCTTGAGAAAAGGATCACAGAATCTTTAATAAAAAAACAACACTTTTTTACTCACAAAAGCTTATGCCCAAATACATCTGTTAGTCTTTACGGTGCCACTGGTCTCCTTGTTGTTTTTGTGGATATAAACTAACACGGATACCCCTCTGATAAGACTCTTTAATGTTCATCAGATCAGAAAGGAATGTGTTTATCATCATCTAAGTTAAGGGTCGGCAACCTTTCAGAAGTGGTGTGCCAAGTCTTAATTTATTCACTCTGATTTAAGGTTTCGCGTGCCAGTCATACATTTTAACATTTTTAGAAGACCTCCTTCTATAAGTCTATAATATATAACTAAACTATTGTTGTATGTAAAGTAAATAAGGCTTTTAAAATGTTTAAGGAGCTTCATTTAAAATTAAATTAAAATGCAGAGCCCCCCCGGACTGGTGGCCAGGACCCGGGCAGTGTGAGTGCCACCGAAAATGAGAAGCAACAAGAAGCAACAAAATATTAGAAGCCTCACAAGAAAGCCTCTTCCAATAGGCTTTTCAACCATTTACTGAAAATCCAAGGGGGTTGGACAAACTCAGGAGAAGCATGTAGATGTTTGGGGCTGGTCAACTGAATCGTCTGTATTTCACCCATCACTATTTATAAACCTGTAAATCAAGTGTCTTTGTTGGAAATGCTGAACCAACCTAGCCTATGGTCTAATGTACAGACCAATCTCTCTTCAACAACACCACGCTGTAACTCCATTAAAGAGCTGGCAAACTATGGATGTGAAAAGAGTCACAGCTCTATGATGGATATGATATTTCTTGGGTCAAAAAGGGGTTTAAGAAATAGATCTAGACCAATGGATAAATGTACAGTAAACAATATTGTACTTCGCCCCTATATAGTGCCTGTCATCTGAGATTCTCAAAGAGTTTTGTAAGTGCTCATCAACCAAGCCTATGAATGTCTTTGTCAAATAGGTTGCTATAGGTGGAGAAGTGAAGAATGGGAAGGTAAGGGGCACAATTTTCATACATGGGTACCTAAACTTAGGCACTTAAATGACTGGCCTGATTTTCAAAACTTCTGAGCACTAGTGAATTAAAGAGAAGTTTTCTGTGAAAATGACGCTGCTTGGTTAGGTCCCTAAGTATAGATATAGATGCTTAACTTTAGGCATCCAAGTTTTAAACTTTTGACAACATGACTTACCCAAGGTCACTGATCTGCAGAGCCATGAAGAGAACCCAGGAAACCCAAATCACACATCCATGCTCTAAGTACTGGAGCATTTACTACTTTAAGGCTCTGCTGCATTTTGTACTAGGCATTACATTGGAAAATTTCAACTCCTGCTAATCAGGGCTCAAACCAATAACTATTAAAGAGGCAAGGCTGTAATTGGTGTGTAGATTTATTAACCACATGTGAAGAATTACACTGCCCAGCAGGCAGGAATGGCTTTTATCTCTGTTTGTAGGGACCCCTCACTGCCTAGAAGTAATCAAGGTAGCCAGCTCTAGAGCTGAATTAATACGTTCACAAATGATAATTTATCTGTCAAATTTAAATTCTTTTTCTGCTCATGGAATATCCACAACAAGGTCACAATTTCTATGAGGTTATTTTCTGTTCAATTAATTTGCCTGTGAATGTTTTTGAACTCTATGGATTGATCACAAAGTGAATCTCTACATTGCAATGTAAACCCAGGGTTATTAGAACTTGAGTTAGCAGACCCTGGATTTGTGAAGTTATGGCTTGAGTGTCCACACTCATTTGTAACCGTAGGTTAGGAACTGTTAAACCCTTGGTCCCAACCTGGGGCGCCTGGTCCAACCACCTGTATCCCAGACATCCTAGCACCAACTCAAAATGAGGCTCCTGTAGCCCTTTGTTAGTGGTGCAGGGTGGGAAAACTTGACTGTCCACCAACCTTGACTGTCTAGAGGACAAAGAGAGTCACCCATGGGATTGAGGAATACTTTTTGCAGACTCCCAGAGTATGAAGTTCAATGGGGTTGTGGAGTCATGGGACCCTGGGTCCAAACCCTGACTTAGTGTAATGTGTATGTAAACGAAAGGGGGATAGTCTTGTGTTCAAACCCTGATTTTACGTTGCAGTGTAGATATACTCAAAGAGTACTCTATCTGCTAACTGAGTTGTGTTGCTTAGCTGTGATTGGCCCAATAAGTTGCATAGTATTGTTTCTGTGCTCAGGTTGGAGAAGGGCACAGGCACTTCTGGAATGAATACTTGAATGAGCAAATCTAAAATTCAGTTTTTGCAAATGCATGTGTATACAACTCTAGTTCCTCTTGGCAGAGAGGAGCCAAGACTCCTTGTAGAGAATATAAGGGGGATCCTTACTGAGGCTGCTGGACACAGACAGATTCTATGGTTCTCTCAGGCTTTTTAGTTCTCAGACTAAATAAATACAGCCTGAATTACATAAAATCACTACACAGGCTGTTGTAAATCTTGGTCCAGTTTAAGCCAGGAACTGCTGACTACACTAAAGCTACTTTGAAAGTCCCTCTCGGCAAACATGCCAGTGCAAGAATCGTCACAGAAAGCAAACCCAGAAGGGGCACATATGAGGCCACAGCAGATTAATTATAAAATGTGAGTGAATATTTGCAGAAAACTGTTTGCAATGTTTACTCAGCATCACCCAGAAAAACCCTGAAGTCACAGCTGCTCCATAGCAATGTATAATGGCTATTGATCAGCTATTGTTGATCCAGTGGTCCCCATGGCTCCATTTCCCCTGGGAAGCCTTTTCATCATCTCCTATTGTGCCAACCCTCAGCCCCACTTCCACTCTAGAACATTTTCTATTTCCTTCTATCCCTGCTCCAATCTTGGCAGATTGTGACAATCTCCTATGCACAGAGGAGGCTGAAGTTAGGCCAAGGAGCTAATCTAGAGCATCTGGATCCCTGATTCTGTCTCACATAGGAATCAGGTGGCATGGAGACTCCAGTTCTTGTAGAAGGTTAGTACTGAAGGTTCAGGTAAAGCAGCCGTCATTGCCATTGTCCGTGCTTTATGCAGACAGACACACTAATGGCTTGATTTGCAGAGGTGCGAGGCGTTTGTATGCCCCTTGAAATCAAAGGGAGGGGCAGGTGCTCAGCACCCTTGATTTTCAAGAGACTTTGGCAGCTTTTGACACAGATAGAATCAGAACCGACATTCACCCAATGAACCGAAGAGAGACAGAGAGGATAAGACCCGTCAGCTGGAAAGGTCACAAAAATAGCATCCTAATGCACAGATAATTATATGAATGCAAAGTGCATGGGTCGTCTCACCAGCACCCCGAAGTCCTGCACTGATGGCAGATAAAATGGCCTCAAAAAGCTTTACGCTATTAGTGTTCCATTACTCAAGCTAAAAGTAAGAGAGAGCAACCAATTTTCTTCTTTCAGAGACAGAGTGGGGAGGAAGCAGAGCAGGGATGTCTTTTTCTCAGATTTCTGAGGGAAAAAAAGCCAGCTGAGAGAGTGCACCCATATGTGTGTAAGTGTGCGTATGTGTGTGTGTGAGACCGAGATTGTGAGGAAGGGGGCAAGGGAGAGAGGAGGAGAAACTGGAACCTAGCAATCCCTACTACCTTCTCTGCTGGCAATGAAACACAGCCGGCAGTACTATTCCAGTATAAACAGATGTCAATACCAGGCATAGCCACTGCATGGGGATTGTGAGCAAAGCACATGGCTACATCTACCTCTCTTCCTTGCCACTGCCAGGGGATCTGATTGCACGGTAGTTCATTTCCAGGCCAGGCTTTCAGAGCTGAAGGATTAGATGTTTCTGTGGTTAGTTAACCTCTCCACCTAAAGGGGATCTCTACTCCAGGGGACCATTTGGGAGCAGAGGCAGGGAAGTAGCTGACAGATGCCTCGCTATGCAGTCACAGACAACCGAGCCAAGCCTGAGCCCACACTGGGCTGGTACTACCCATGCTGATGCCTGCACTGTGCTGTCTTCATTGCTATTGTTACCTGCGCTAGTTGGATTCAAGCTAGCGTGGGTAGGCTAGTCCATGCCCAGCTGCTGCTGTGGAGACAGGCTACTAGAGAGGAAGGTTTGTCCAATAGTTAGGTATTGGACTTGGACTCAGGTTCAAATTCCTGCTCGGTCACAAACTCCCTGTGCGATCTTGGGCAAGTCACTTAGTGTCTCTATGCCTCAGTCCCTCAACTGTACCATGGGGATAACAGCACTGCCCTGCCTCATAGAGGTGGTCACCTAGTATGACAAGAGTTTATATAAATACCCAGATAGAAAGACACCGGTTCAAGCCTCACCCAACATGGTAAAAAGAACTCAAAGGCCTTTGCCATCTCTTTGGTGGCCACCCATAGGAAATGACATTGGGATGGGGAGAGAAATCTCAGTTCACTCCCGAGGAGAGTGTACTCCACAAATGCCACCCTTGCTGGCAGTCTCAAGAGGGATGCCAAGGACTGCATAGGCTATGGAGACTGAACAACTCTGTCTCCCCTAGCAGCAGTTTCTCCAAGCCGTAGCAGAGATCCATTGGCAGAGCACAGCGCATATGAGAAGCTTTCACTGCTGCTGACCGTATTGCATCTGCCCTGTGATCAGAGGACTTCAGTCACTATGGCTGCCAAGTGGGCACCTCTCCCCAGAGCAGCCCTGGTCGGTGTAATTTTTAAAGCCTCACGCATTAATTCATTAGTTGCGGATCTGCTGAACACAGAGCCAGACTGTCTGCTGTGGCTGCTGCTTCTGAAACACAAAGCCACTGGTTTCCTCTGCTGCTATTCAGACTGACAATTTCTTTTCAATTAAGAGCTCCAGTTTTAGTGTATTGTGCTGCCTGGCACAGGAGGATTCGTCTACACTTTTAACAGCAGGTGTTTCATTTTTTCCCCCTTTTGGTGTTATTAAGGTTTGTATTAAACTCATTGATGGGAGTGGAGCAAAGACTGTGCAAACAAGCAAAGTTAGGAAATGGGGGGCAGATCGCCGTACCAGTTCAGACGGGTGCCGTGCCCTGAACTTGCCTGTCAAGACTGTTCAAGATCCTATGGCATTTTCTGCAAGAGTAGGGGTGTTAAACCTCAGGTTGTGGCTAAATTCCAATGTGGGTAGCTACTGTCCCACTATCTAATCCCTCCAGCTGTTCCTACTGGCTATGGTATTCTTCACTTCCTGTCCTCAGTGGCTGTGCAATGTCGCTGTTAAATACCCGCTGTGTTCCACCTCAGAGGTGGCTGCATTTCAAAGGGGGTCCACTTCAGTCACAAAACGAATATGTCAATAAAAGATAAGGAAGACATATTGCTAACAGGCTGTGTTCCTGCCATCCCCCCATTGCTCTGCTTGGTCAGTACATGCCTTTCCCTCATCCTTCAACTCTTGCTTTTGTCTTTTTAGATTGCACACTCTTTGGGGCTGACACTAGATCATCTTATATGTTTGTACAGCGCCTTGCACAATGGGGCCAGGTTGCTGACTGGGGCCAATAGAGATAATAAATTAATAATTAATCAATGACCCTTCTCTCTATAGGGTCCAATCCAGCAGACATTCTCATTAGTTATTTTAACTCACACGAGAAAGGATTTGCAGGGCCAGGCCACAGAGTGTAAATCAGGATATTAAGTTTATTCAAATGCATGTGAATCCTTCTGCATGAGCCACCAGTGAATTATATTATACAGGGAATAAAAGGGCACATGTGACCCGCAGGTCAGTGTGTTACATGTGTCTCCCTCTGTGCTTGATCCACTGAGGATACGAGTGAGTCTGTTTCAGCCACAGCTATATAGCCCGTCCCTCTAGCTCAAGCTGAGACCTGTACTTTCAGCTCTACAATGCCCCAGTTCACTCCCTGGTATGGTGGCCATCACACAAGCTTCAAACTATAATTAGGCACTTGCCTGTAGTAACATTTTCCTCTTCACGTCAGCACCTCTGTATCCCCACCCTTAAATTGCTAAGAAACTGCTCCCCGTTATGGGCGTGCTACATCCACCCAAGAACAATAAGGGCCATCATCCTGCACCAGTGAAGAAGGGGTACAAGATCAGGCCCTTGATCAAATGCTCTCTGTGTCCTGTCAAGGCCACATCTTTGGTTTCCAGACAATATCAGCACTGAGCAATGCCAGGAAACCCCCCATCACTACGGAGCAAACGTGCCAGCTCAGGGAAGTGAGGAACTTGAGCAGACTGCTTCTGCAGAACCCCCGCCTCTCCCTGCCAAGGAACTTCTCCCAAGTAGACGAGCGTGCTGGCTCTGCAGCCTTCTGGTGCTTTCTGGCCAAGGGAGCAGGAGACTGTGGTTCTCCCCTGCTTTACATCTCAATCAGTCATTTACCCCTCTGCAGAGAGGGAGGAAAACTTTTCTGCTCACACTGGTGTGCTTCTTAGTCGTGTTACGGTAGTGCTTAGGAATCCTTCTCAGGGCCCCACTGCACCAGGCATTGCACAGGTGACTGCACACCATGCAAAGCAGGGGAGAGTCAGGCCCAGGGAACAGGAACATAGAGTTGCCATACTGGATCAGACCCCAGAGACCAGCACCAGATGAAAGTGCAAGAAACCTTGCCCAGAGAAAGCTACTCGGCTTGACCCCAATAGTCAGAGGTTGGCTGATGCCAACCAACCTAATTTGGGGTCTGCTGTGTGGCCTAAGTTTTATCTCAATAGTTTTTAAGGGTTTCTCTTTTCCTTGGAATTGTGTGCAAAAAAGAGCAAAGAGAAAAATAAACAAGTTTCCTTCCTTCAGACATTGCTGTTTCAATCGATGCCCTGGTGCTTTGGGATGCTTGGAGGACCACTGAAGTATGTCAAGCCTCAGGACTCCCTGATGTGCCCTGGAAAGCTGGAATACAGCCTGGAAATTAGACACAAGAAGAATTGTGTGTATTGCCCTTGTACCTGGGTGTGTCCACTTTTAGCCTGATTATGTTAAAATATGGCTTTTTCCAGAGCTTCATTAGTCAGTGTTTGCACGGTACTTTCAAAAGGTAAAGCACTTTTCTTAACATCGAATGGCTCCAGCCTGTTGTCAGTGTGTACTTTAGATGCATTCATACTCAGAGATTTGACATGATCCATTGTAACGGCACCTGCCAGGTGCCCCACTGTGCCATAATCACTGAATAACATTGACAGTTACATGCTACTATATTTATCTATGCAATGTGTAGTTAGAGTATATCTATGAGGAAATACTGTTCCTCTGCAGTAGCTCATCTTTAGATGTCAGTGGGACAGGGACAGCCTATAATAAAGACCTAAAGAAGTCACCCTCTGATACGTTCAGTGGCCTTTGTGAAGTAGATTGGTGGACTCAGCCTAGCTCATAATGCACAGACACATCCATTGCTAAAAATTACCATAACAATTAGCTCCCTTGAATTGTGGCCTCAGAAGAGAGGCCAAGTATGTAATGGGAATTGAGACTGAACTGTGCACTCACTCCTAGAGAAGATCTGTAAACTGCTGGACCAGCTCACCTGCCACCACCTCAAATAACACGCCCAACAGCAATGGGATTTCAGTCTCTCTCTCCAGGGTAGACTTTTATTTCTCCAAATCAAAACAGTTCAGCCTATTAGCTATCCCAGGGGCTCCTGCAGAAGCCTGCCTACTCCCTGCAGGTCTCACTCTCAAGTGAGTGGATCATCAACCTTTTATCTAAGGACTAGGTGGCCTGCAGATTATCACCTGATCCCCAGCCTCAGCCTCATCACTTGGGAGGCAGCTAATTAGTCACAGGTGGGACTAAGCCCAACTTCCTTAAAGGTCCATCCCACCCTATACAAAGGACCCTCCAGGACAGGGCGGGGCAGAGCGGGGCATCGCAGCACAGTGTGGGGACAGCTGGCTATGCTGCTGCCTGTGCAGTACTTGTTAAGGGGATGAGTCAAGGACTCCTCTCTCCAGGGGACAGAGGTGTCCATTCGGCACCTTTCACCAGCACTATGTTTACTTAAAATAAATGCCAAGCAACAGAGCTGCCTGAGAAATCATTTATTTTTCCCTGTGAAAATTTTCAAAGATTGAAAAAAAAATCTATTTGCTGTGAAAAATGTTGTTTTTTTGCCGAAAAATTATTTTTTTTGACAAAACTCTGAACATTTTAATCAAAAATGATTTGTTTTCACATACACCAAAAAACATTTTTGATAAGACTGTTTTAAAAAAAAGGTCAAGCAGCTCCACTATAAGGAGCAACTGCCTTGTGATAGAACGAGTACTGGGAGGATTGGGTCACTGTGGGAGCACAGAGTTAATACATGTGTCTGTCTTCACTGAACTCAGCCTGTGTGGGTAAAGAATGGGAACAGAGAATGAGAAACGCATACAACGGTACTGGGGTAATGCATGGATCAGCTAGATTTTTACTCAACACAATGGAACTTTATCCAAAAAACATGTCCCAGATTTACAGTTTTGGTCCAAACTGGATTTTGTGGTGAAAATCCCTTGGTGTCATTGGCATTGTACCTACTTACTTCAGGGCTCAAGTTGGCTCACTAAGTCACAGTTATGAGAGCCTCATATTCATAATAATACAATTGAACATGATATATAATCTGTCATTATCAGACCATGGGCAATATTCAGCAGACAAACCTCATCTGCCAAGAGATTTATTCACAACCAGGCAAAGGCCTCTCCAGGCTCAGTTCCGCTTTGGTTTACATTGGGGTGTAAATTTGGAGTAAATCAGTAGAGTTTCTCTGGATGTACAGAAGTATAACTGAGGTCAGAGTGTGGCTTTCAGCCCGTGTGGGCCAGTCCCAGGCTAGTCCTGGGATGGAGTTTAATCCCAGTATGTCAGATACTTTCATGGTTTAAAAGTGACCTCTTGGTTAAGCAGTATCTCAATGTCTGTCCTCAGCTCAGGTGCTAATTAAACTGAGGCTGTATCCCTTGACCTTGTGGGAATGAAAAAGGCAAATATTGTGCAGGTAAAGGGACAATGTTGAGATTGGTAGACCCTGCAGCTCATCATATATTCTTTTATTTGCAAGGTCCATGCAGTTCCTTGAATGGCGTTTACCCCCTGAACTAAGCTTTTATCTAAGTCTTTTTATCTCAATTTTACTCATGTTTTTAACTCATTCTTTTTTATTAAATAAATAAATAAATAATAAAAAAAGTCCATGCCCATGACCCTGAATCCCCGAGGGGCCCTATAAGGTCTAAACTGGGCCAGTTGATCTTTAAAGTTCTTAACGGTATTGCCCTTGCTCTGTTTAAGATCCTCCTCCTGAGCCTTGTCCATCTGTACTACAGAACCTTTTGAAGGACATTCCACCCCCATGTTCGCTTGGGAGGCGATTAGGTCTTTGCTGCAGGTCCTTACACAGCCCCTAGTACTGTCGTGTCTGAGGTTCTTCTAGACATGAACGAATTTATCCTCATAACAGCCCCGGAAGGCAGGGGCGTGCTATCTCCATTTCACAGATGGGAACTGAGTCACACAGGGAGAGATTTTCAAAGCACATAATGGGACTGGTGCTCCTAAATCCCTCAGGTGCTTTTGAAAATCCGCCTCCAGAGAAAATAAGCAATTTGTCCAGCATTCCACAAGAAGTCTATGGCAAAACTGGGAATCAAACTACAGCCCTGTGATTTAAGCCCAGAGTGGAGAAGCAGGGTATCCTTCTCCTTACATCTCAGCTCTTAACCCACTTGTCAACACCTCAACACCTTCTCAAAGTATTTGTCTTTATTATTATTCCCCGTTTTAGCTATTTTCCACAGCTAGATCCCTTTCCACTCAGTGTAAAATTCCCCCTTCTTTATTCCCACCCTCCACGTCCCCCAGTTTTCTGCAAGTTGTTTTTACTGTAATTTTTCAAATGTATGAGTCCTGTTTGAATTGTACAATATTCCCAGCTCTTTGAGGGTAAAGAAGTAGTGCTTTAAAAGTCACTCGCCAAATTCTGCTTTCCTGTAAATCTAGCGTAACTTCTCTTCCAGTGGGGTAACTCTATATTTACACCAGGGCAGAATTTATCCTGCCATATATACATGCATATGTTCAACAAGTATTACAGTCCATATACATGCACCTTATGCAGTCATTTACACCACTGCACAGTAAGTGTAAAGCAGTTAAAACACAAGAGTGGGACACAGGCGATGTGTATTCAATTTCTGGCTCTGCTATGGACACTCATGGTGCTCTTGATCAAGCCACTTAAAGCCATATTTTAAAGGTATTTAGGCACCTAACTCCCACTGATTTCAATGGGAGTTAGGCACTTAAATACCTTTAAAGATTGCCCCTTTAATCTCTCTGTGGGTAGGTCTTCACTACCCACTGGATTGGCGGGTATTGATCGATCTATCGGGGGTCGATTTATCACGTCTAGTGTAGACGCAATAAAATAGATCCCCGATCGTGCTCCCTGTCGGCTCTGGAACTCCAGCTTGCAAGAGGTGGAAGTGGAGTTGACGGGGGAGCAGCAGCGGTTGACTCGCCGCCGTCCTTACGGCCAAGTAAGTCGACCTAAGATACGCTGACTTCAGCTACGCTATTCACATAGCTGAAGTTGTGTATCTTAGGTCGACCCCCCCTCAGCTAGTGTAGACCTGGGCTGTGCTTCAGTTCCCTGTCTGTGATGTGGGGATAATACGACTTCCTTTCTCCTACCCCGTCTTGTTCACTTAGAATGTGAGCTCTCCAGGGTACAGCCTGTCCCTGATTGTGTTTGTACATCACCTAGCACAACAGGCCATCTTTTAGGGGGGGTGGAGAGGGGTGGCCCTAGGCGCTACTGAAATATAATTAAAATAATAGCCAGTCTGACTCGGTAGCGTTTTACGTCCACTTTACCCCACATAAGTGACTGAATGAGGTGCAGGGCAAAGTTGAACTAGACCTAGTGTCTGTCTCCCAGTGCTCATGAACCAACAATAAGTCATTGTATAGGAGATAAAGAAAATGGGCCCACGTATCAGATTTTAGTTTTATGCTCCCAAAGGTTTATTGGGAAGGAAAAAAAGAGAAAGGATTTTTTTTTTTAACAAATGATGAAAAAATTCCTCCTTGACCATGTCCTTCCTTTTAATCAAAATCTGTGTAATTTTCACCAAAATAACTAGTCTTGATTAGCTCCAACTGATTAGCTTTTCATGCTGCTTTTTACACATGTCCCTCACTGGCCTGTGGCAAGGAGGGTCAGCTAGTTTACAGCCTATTACAAACAACTGAATTAAAAAAACCCACAGTAACAGTTGTGCTAAAAGGTGGACAGTAGCTATGAGGCTGGCATGCCTGGGGAAGCCCTTGCATGTGAGAGCCCGGACGCTCATTCTTCTCTGATCTAATATTATGTTTTAACCAGGGCATGGCTCTCTACATATAATAGTGAAGGGAAAGATCAACGATCATAAGGGAAAAACAATGAGAAAGCAGACAGAGAGAAAAATGCCCATAATAAAGTTTTGCTAATAAAAGATATGACGGGGTAATAAATGTAATCTTTCCTGTGCTGCCCTTGCTGTTTCAGAAACCATCCATTACTTTAAAGTGCGGGATGATAAAAAAAAAACAACAACCCCACTACTGAGTAGTTTTGGCTGATGCCTGTGTCATTTTGTCTAGTTTAGTGCATTGAGGTTGGGCTCCTTGTATTATCTGAGCAGTTACTGAAAGGCTGGAATGCTTGGCAGGGGCTGGGATTTTTTCTACCCATTCAAAGTTGGCTAATGTGCAGACATATTTAGTTAAGCGTTTGCTGCCCTTCACAAGCCTGGAATAAGCAATCTCACCCTCTCGCACGCCAGTGGGATTCGGAAAGGTTCTATGTGTTTTCTCAACAATTCCTCGGACCTTCCTTCAGGCCAGAGGCTTTTCATTTTTACTTGAATCAGTTATGGCTCTTTTTTAACTGGACATATAAGCAGTTGATGACATGCCTCTTGAAGCAGGAAAATGAGTTAGGGAGCCTAGGTGGAACTTAAACAGCTTTGCCATGGGCTTTGTCTTCTGCCAAAGACCTTTGCTTTGTTTGGGAGAAAAGATGCACAGAGTAGGTGCTGTTTGTAATCATTATCCCTGACTCTCCTATTTTAAAAGTTTGTCATCCAGCTAGGAAAGAGAAAGAAAGAACAGCCCAGTGGTTAGGGCATGACCCTAGGACTTAAGAGACCAGGGTTTAAATTCCTACTCCGTCACAGACTGTCTGTGTGACCTTGGGCAAGTCACATAGGCCCAGGTCCTCAACAGTATTTAGGGTCCTAACTTCAACTTATTTCAGTAGACATTAGGACCTAAAGATCTTTATGGATCTGTACCTCAGTTTCCCCATCTGTAAAATGGGGATGCTAATGCTTTCCTACCTCACAGAAGTGTTGTGAAGATAAATATTTTTAAAAGATTGTGAGGTGCTCAGATACCACAATAACAAGCCCCACAGAACTACATAAGCTAGGCAGGCAAAAATGGAGACAGTACAGCAGAATCCCTTGTAGCAGAAGAGAGGCAGGACTATAAAATGAGATTCTGTACTCTGCCTGCTGTACACAAATGAGACCCTGCAATGGGCCCTAGCTCCTAGACTGACTAACACAGCCCGTGCTGCCTTCTTTTATGGGGAATGAAGTCCTGGCCCTTCTGAAGTTGATGGCAAAACTCCCATTGACTCCAGTGGGGCCAAGATTTCACCTGGAGTCTCCTTAAGTCCTGGCCTGAAGCCTCATGGAGGAGTCTGTTAACTACGCTACAAATACCACCACTCGTAAACCACAGCTAATGAACAATCAAATGGGACCACTTCCGAACATTCCATAGGCTGAAGTTTGGTTGCACAAACTGGTGAATACAGGGTACATTCACAGAAACCAATTAACTCATGAATGATTTATGTACAGGGTAAAGGGCTAAATCCCCTAGATAATTTATTAGCAATGAGCTAATTCAACTGGCTCTAATCTTTATAGAGTACATTTTCCGCTACATCCTGAGGTTATTGCTGATGGTTGCATCACGGAGACGGCTACAAGCATGTAAACTTCCGTAACTCCTATATGGGTTAAGGAGCTTTGTTCTTAAACCAAACCAATCAATATAATGAATAGGTCTTAAAATCAATTGGGATTTTCTTTTCATTTCTACAAGTGCAATCTGTTCCAGGGACAAAAACAGAGCTATTTGGAATGAGGATAGCAACAGCTACTCAATGCAGGGCTGCTATCAAGATGGAAACAAAAACAAATTGATGTTATTTACACCCCCACCCCTCTTAGTTATTGAAGATGACACTAAAGGCATGAATGGAAAGCCTGTGATTTTTTTCTGATTTTGTATCTTTCATATTCTTTGCACAGCCCCTGTGTCTAGGTAAAGCTAACACTGCTACACAGATTGAAGTTGGAAGATTAGAGCAATCAAATCCATTTCCAGAGGATACATTTAACTGGGCAGGTTTTGCTTTAAACCTAAGTACCCAACTGGGGATTCATTACCAAAACCCATTCGTTTTCCATTTGTTTTTAATGGGAGGAGAGATGGGTTTTGAATAATTAAAAGCCAACTCTTTTCTGTCTGTCTGCATGTCAGTGGGGAAGCCAATGCCATAACACAGATATGTCTGCTTACCCCGAGAGCTGGGCTTTTTTTGTGCTCAGAAAAGAAGATACTCTGCTGACACTTGCAGGGTAATAAAAGTGACAATAGATGGTCTTCTCAGGCAACTGGCAAGGCCAAGAAAGAGGGATTCCTTGGGGTATGAACGAAAGGTGCCATTAAATCAGGAAGAACAATTGTAAATGTTAAGCTGATGGGAGTAATTCTCTCTTTCTACAAGTTATAGCTGCTGCTGTTGTCTGTGTTCATCATACTTGTAGTTACTTTAAGGGAAAACGTCTGAGCAGTAATGCCTAGGCGGGTTTTGCTACAGGCTCTTTGCCATCTGCTGCAGGTGATGCATAGGGACTCCCTCTTCTCTTGCCGAGTTCCTCAAGGGGATCTAGGACAAACATTTGGAGATGCTACCAATTTCTTCAAGCTCTCAATCTTTACTCAGACAGAGAGCAGGATGGACCTGGAGGATGGGCATATTCTGGGCACCTTACAGCTCCTTTCACATGGAGAACCATGTGTAACTCTCTGGTCAGTGTGTCTTCTGTGTCCCCCCTGTGCTCAGTCTACGGAGGATGTGTCTCTGTTACAGCCACACCTGCAGAACTTGGCTCTTTAGCTCAAGCAGTAAAGACAAATGCCTTGAGGTGTGGAAACTGCTGGTTCAATTCCCAGTGCTGGCCAAGGTGAAGACCATCACACAGACATAACTACCTCCCAGACCTTCTCCCTACTGCCAAAGGGCCAGATCCAGTGCTCCTTAAAGTCAAGAGAAGGCCTCTGACTGACTGCATCAGGCCCCTGGCAGCATGCTCAAAGGAGAGGCTGCAGGCCTAAACACGGTGCTAAGCCAGCTGAGGCTGTCATGCATCTGTAATAGCATAAAGCATCTCCACACCACTGTGCTCCAGAGAGCCCAGCTGCTGTGTGAGTATGATGGGCTGGGGGAGAGGAGTACTTCCATACCCTCTTGCTGACTAGCACACCTACACAGGCTTTTAACCAGTGTTTATTACATTTATGAAAGGGGTAAAGTGAGGCACAGAGAAGTTAAGTGACTTGCCCAAGGTTACACAGCAAGTCAGTGGGAGAACCAAGGAGAGAACCCAGGAATCCCTACTCTCAGTGCCATGTTCTAGACCCCACTTTAAAAGCTTTTCTAATACTATGGATACAGGACTATCCTGGGTTTTTGGGATCGCAAGCTAAGATCAAGATAAATGGGTGATGCTGATACTGCATTACAAAATGGCGTTTTGGGGAAAAATAACCCACACTTTGGAAGGGTATTAATTGTTTTGTCCAAATTCAGTTTTATTACAACTCCCTCTCTAAAAGTCAGAGCTAGCGCAGATAGATTTGATCCTGAAATCCTTTCCACTTTAAAGAGGAGTGGGGTCAGATGACTACAAATTTGCTTCAGTTAATTAAAAAAAGCTTTGAAGTAATTTATGAGCATTTATTCATTTTGTCTCAGAGTGGTCTCTGTGGAAATGCAAAATTTAGCTACTGTATATGACTTTCTCTCTGCATTGACTGGAAAGAGAAAGTAAGTAGATTTTGTTAAATTAATTATCAACATTGATTTCTACCATGAGATGATGCCTTCAGTAACTTTGAAGAATCTTGGGTAGTCAGGCTTGGAAAATTGATCTACTGGTTTCTATAAAGTAGAATTTCTAGTGCCCCTCCTCAGCTCCCCCCGATACATTTTAAATGTTAATTTGCAGGCTCAAAAGGAATTGGGTGATTTGTCATTATATTTTCCTCCTGAGACATAGCTATACATTTCCTTGTTAATTGATTTTCATATTTAGATTCAGTTGTAGGAAAAGTAATTTAGGGAATCTGAGTTAAAATTAATGGCGGACAACAAGCTGAAACTTTAGATGAAATGTCATTAGGCTATCAAAAGCTACCAAACTTTCTCCCTCTCTCTAGCAGCTTTAATTTTCTTGATCCATTATAAATCAATGTATTGAAAAATAGCTGCTAAGCTATGACACTGCACTTCTCTCGGTAGCTTTGTTGGCACAATGGAGGCTAAAGCTGGGTGAAAAAGGGCGAGAAAGCATTTGCAAACATTCATTTGAATTCACTTCCCCTTAGAGATTCAAGTGCACACACAAAGTGAAATGCACCGCTCCTCAGAAGGCCATCAGAAGGTCTATGCACACTGGGGAGGCTTAGTTAAGATTCAAAGGTGAATCAGCCTTGGGTTCTCTGTACAGAAATGAAAGTTACCCAGAAAGAGAAAGTGTCAAAGAATTGTGCAAATATGTTTCTCACAAGTAGTCACACTGGAAAGGTTTGTGTAGCCATCTTTAATGTGCTTTGGGTTTTATTACAGTTATTTATGTTACAACAGCACCTCACCAAGATTGGGGCCTCATTATTGTAGGCGCTGTACAAAGGCATAGAAAGAGTCAGCCCTTTTGCCAAGGAACTTACTGTCTAAGTAGACAAGGCAGACAAAGGTGTGGGGGGCAAAACAGAGGCCCCAAGCAGTAACGTGACTTGCTTAAGGTCACACAGCTAGTCAGTGGCAGAGCTGGGACTAGAACCTAGGTCTCCTGAATCCCAGTCCAGCACTTTATCAATTGGACAGAACGGCCTCTCCTTTATTGCTATTCTTTTAGTCAAATCGTCCATAAACCATAGCAATCAGATGACCAATCACACACCTTCTGCCTTGCCCCTCCTTCCGCCATTCAGTCATGGGCCTGCCAATGTATTAGCAAATATTTTGTGCAGCAGTCATAACAGTTTATGAGCAACCTACTGGCTGAGACAGATGTACCAAGAGCCCACTTGTTAAGCAGTGTATCTCACCTCCAACACAGGCTGCATGGACTCTGGCAGATTTTCCGTGAGGTTGGATAGTGTTGGTTGGGGGAAGATGTTAATTCCTTAGCCCTATCTTGAACCTCCCATGCCTACCCTGGCCTACCCTCTTCTCAGCATCCTCTCACCTTTTCTCCTGCCTGCCTGTTATGTCTCTTGTGCCCTCCTTCCTCCAGCACAGCACTCCACCATCTCTGTGCATCTAGAGCAGAGAGACTACCCCAGCACCAGACACAATTTTCTACACTCTGGGTCCTAGTGCCCCACTCTCCCAATCTGGCACCTGAGGTGGCCGCCTCAGTTCACCTCATGGTAAGGCCAACCCTGGAGGAGGGCTATCTTCCATCTTCTCCAGCAGGGCATGAACATATTTTTCTGAGATGTGCAGAAAGCGCTGAACTCCCACTGAAATTAGTATAAGTTTGGGCCTGTAAGCAGCGCTAAATAATTGAAACCAAAGAGATATGCACCGCAACTGAAAGCAGAGGTTGAAATAAGGTCAGCTGCCTGCAGCATCCAGCATGCAAAATGCAGGCTAAAATGTCTATCTGGGGAAAAGTTCCCACTTCCACTAGATAATGAAGTCGCTTTTGTCTGCAAGTCAGAGGGCTCCTGCGGGAGACTTCACAGGAACTCTTAGGCCAAGCTTTCAAAACCAGGCATTTAACTCATGCCCAAACTCAAAATGTGTGTGTGAGGCATCAGCAAGTGAAATGCATTCACGAAGCATGCAGTGTACATGTAGAATGGATAATGGCTTCTGCTTTTCGAGCATGCAGTTATTGGTTTGACATCTATAACAGCATAGTTTACATATGCAATTAGCTGCAAGTTGCACACCTTCTTTGGAATCTTTGCACCCTTCAGATGCAATGTTCTCTGTTTACATGCAAATATCTTGGGTAACAAAGAACAAGGGAAGGGACAGGGCAAAACTGCTCCAAATCAGAACATTTTTCAAAGTTCTCCAGGAGGCACTCACAGCGGGATAAATTACAGGGCACAAGTTACATTTTTGTTTGCAAAGTAATCACAGGCTTCAGCTGATAAATGCTCAAAGCATAGCAAGATCATATGCTCATGCTGATTAAACCAGTTATGACTGAAAGAGTCAGGCTAACAGAGGTCTCTAATCCTATAAAAAGTAAAAATAAAATCAAGCAGCATTGTCTCAAAAAAAGGAGGGGGGGAGGGTGAGATAAAGGAGGGGGGCTGGTACCTTGTGTGTGTTTAAAAAAAAAAAAGAAAAGAAGAAATACTAAACACAAGCATCTCACAGTTCTCTCTCTACTCTCCTGGTTTAGTGTGTTGTGTTGTGTGTTTTTTTTCTTTTTTCTAACCTTTTAATTGTTAAAATATTATAAATTTAATGCTGTAAAGACAAAGCATATATATATATTAAAAAGTAATTTTTCTAGTGTGTTAGAAAAAGGGGGGGTTGAAATAATTAATAAATAATAATATAATAAAATAAAACTATCTATATAGGCTAGTAAAGGCGGGGCTGGGCTGGTTCTCTTGGGATGATCTTTTTTCTAACGCTGCGCTTGTTGTCAATGAGCTTTGATCAAAAACCTTGCTGGTGTTGCCTGTCTCTCTGCGGTCAAACAACAAACTTCGCTGTCAGGGTTCGAGTCCCTGACAATTACTGGGTAAATGCACTTAACAGGTGCTCTCTTCCGATCGGTTGAGAGGTTCTTCTCTGTAGGAACATCTGCAGCACCCAGGACCTGACCATGACTCCCAGTGCACCTTAGGCAGATAGATATAATAATACAGTGTAGCATTTGATAGTACCGTACTTTGCATCTGCAGAGCACCGCAGTATCGAGTTAACATTAACTAAGTCACTGTCACAACACTCCTGTGAGGGAATTAACACGACATCTATTTCGCAGATGGAGAAACCGAGGCAGAGAAGTGGAGAGATTGGCTTAAAGCCACAAAGTTAGTAGCAGCTCCCGGGTTGGGCCTCAGAACCATCTCACTCCCACACTTATCGCTTCAGAAGAGGGGAGCCCACACATCACGGTGATAGGTGCATTACAAATCAGACAGGGGGACAGCACTGCCTCAAACTGTACACGTCAACAAAGCTCGCACTCCTAGGGAGCCATTATGGGGATTCCAACCATATAGAACAACCGTCTTGTTACTTTTATTGTGTTAAAATGGGGACATGGAAGACAATTGAAATACAAAATGTAGAAATGCAATGAGATAACCTTGTCTGACTGAACTGTCTGAACTTCAGACTGAAGGCTACCCAGCTAGCTTGCCATTTATCCCCCATAACAGGCATCTGTGTGAACTGGACGGATTGCTGGCAATAGCTTCTGTGTCTCCCTAGGTGCAGGGATGCCAGGTCTCTGGCCATCTGTGCTGTGTCCAGCTGATAGCTGAATATATATTGGCTTTTGATCTTGATACATATGGGGAGTGTGCTCGTCCTAACAGAAATAACAATTAAATACCCACAGATGGTTATGACTGATCTTGAAGGACTGCTAACCCCCAAAACAAAACAGCCCCCGGCCTCACTCAGGCAAACCAGCAGGAAGAGATGTTCTATGTTTCTTCTCTCTGTCATTGCTAGGAAATCCAGATATGAACAGAAGCTTCCACACCTTTGTCTCATTGACACAAAGGCCCCTTCCTTTTGCAGTACTTTGGCAGGATAAAAGGGCCTTAAAGTCAATGCAAATGTAATTCACGCCCATTATAAAGCCCCTTCACACTGCCAAAGTGTTGTAAAGAGACCTTACTGTAAGAAGAAGCTGCCCTTTCTTCTTTAGAACAAGCCTCTTCCTGCCTGGTGCTGCTCTATAGCTGTAGAGGAAAAAAATCGTGAAAATGTCATAAAAAGAAAAGGTCCTGATTTTAGGTACCAGACGGTATGTAAAATGTAAAACTGACAGTGAGAGGAGAATTCGGCCCAGCCTGTGTGTCTAGGGCATTGGTGGATGCAATATGAGGTTAAGGTCTTTTTCTCTCTATGGAGTGAGAAAAACATGGGCTCCCTGAATCTCAGGCCATCAGTGATCAGTCACAGATGTCGCCGTATCAGTTCAAACCTCTAGCGTAAACATGCTAAACAGCCAGAAGTCATGATTTACATCAGTGGAAACTGGGGTAAGCTGCATCATTGTAAATTGCAGCTTAGACTGTCTAGGATAGGAGTGTGCACTGGTGCAGCGACGCTGGAGTGTGATGGCTGAAATCGGGGCAAATCCACAATACAGACACAGTCCCCAGCCTTTCTGCCTGCACCCAGATCTGTGCCCACAGAGAGAATGTCATCTCAACCTTAATCTTGGGTGTGTCTGTTTATTTGTTGAAAGTCTTTTCACTACATCTTGTAAGACAAGTAAATAAATAAATAAAATAACTGCTAAATATATTTTACTTTAAGGCCATTTTAATATTGGCTGGGAAAAGTCAGTACCTTCCTCATCTCTCTCCCAACGGCTCCAGATGCAGTAAAAAAATGTTTATAAATTAACACGCACACTGTCGCACTACATTACTCCACCTTGGAATATTTTTATTCTGATCCTTGCATGGCTGACAAATGGAATGATGCTTGGATTTTCTCTGGGGATATTTTACCCATAATGTAACTTATTAAAATACAGCTGACTGCAGAAGAAATAGCACTTTTTCAGTGGGACCTGGGTTATCCAGTGAAACACACAGATAATGAATAATGGCTTATGGCAAAACTGATAATGCAGCAGCTATTATACTGACTGGCTCTTTGGCTTTATTTAATCATTATAAATTGCTATACGAGATGCCATTTTCCACCAGATCTTTCCACACGAAAGGTGGAAAATTTTGAAAGGGAAACTATACATGGTCTGGCTCTTTCTTTAATAATGTATGGCTTGGCTTCCAGAGGTACAGTTCAACACCTATGGAAATGGAGCCAGAGGTTTTTTTTAAAATCTCAATAGTTCTTTGCTCCATACACCATATGCAAAGGCCTTTGTGCTATGCCACATGCTAGACCTCAGTTACGTAGCAAGGCATCCAATTATTCAACAGAGCAGCACTGAATTATTCAGCAAGCAGAGAATTATAGATGCCTAGACTCTAAGGCCACAAGGGACTATTATAATCCTTGTCTAGTCAGATGATTTCTGGTATACACAGCCCATAGAATTTCATCCCATAATTCCTGAATCAAGCCCGATAAATTGTGGTTGAACTAGCTCATATCTTTTAGAAAGAGACGTCCAATCTTGATGAAAAGGCCCCAGGTGATGAAGAATGCCCCAGAAAAGGCAAATATATAACCACTGCATGTTGTGATTGGCATTGTAACAGACGAATGGAGCTCTCCAATACCACAGCGAAGGGCTTTTCGAAATGGGTGGGTGGGTACACAGAGACTATCTGACATTTTCTAATCTTTCCACAATGGGAAAAAACTTCACTAAGAGAGAAGAACCAAGTCAAAGTCAATTTCTTTTCATGCCATATGTGTGAACCGAATAAGAAACTGCAGACATTCTCTCCGTGTAGGGACTTATGTGGCCCCCATTACTGCAGTACCTGAGCCTGTAACGGTCCTCACTCGCGGTTTGGTTGGGAAGCACGGCCTCGTGGTCAAGGCTGCAACCCGTGGCTGGCAGGTAGAGGAGGTTGGTGGAGGAGCCCAGGCCCTCTCACTCCACTGGGCTCCGACCCTTGTCCCTTTGGGCTTCCAGTGGTCTGGCAACCCAGGCTGCTTCAGGTTGCCCTCCATGGGCCACTTCCTCTCTCCCCCTCTCCCTCCGGGTCAGCTTAGTCCAAGGCTGCTGGAGGGTCGAAATCAAGAAAATAAGAGGGGATTACCAATGTCCAGGATCCACATGAGGGAGAGAGAGGAATACTTCCCTCTCCGATTGTTTCTGGGATGGGTCCTCTCTTCCCTCAGGGAGGGCCCTTTGGGGCAGTTGTGTCAGGGACTTCAGCCTTCCCTCTGCTCTGTGCCGCTGGAACTGTGGGCTGCAGCTCTGCTCTCTTCCAGGTCTGCCCCCAACATGCTGTTTCCCTGTCTTTTAATTCCTCCCCCAGTTGGAGCATTTGCTGCAGGTGTGGCAGGGCGGGGCCCAAAATAATCCCTTAACCCCTTGTTGCACAGTGTGGGGTTCTTGTATACCCCATCACAGAACCCCTCACAAACATTAATACAGTGGTTCTTAAACTTTTGTACTGGTGACCCCTTTCACATAGGAAGCCTCTGAGTGTGACCTCCCCCCTCCTTATAAATTAAAAACACTTTTAAATATATTTAACACCATTATAAATACTGGAGGCAAATGGGGTTTGGGGTGGAGGCTGACAGCTCGCGACTCCCCATGTAATAACCTTGCGACGCCCTGAGGGGTCCCGACCACCAGTTTGAGAACCTCTGCATTAATAAACACATCCTCACAGAAACAACTCAGAGGCAGGGAAGCTTTATCCCCATTTCACAGAGGGCAAAGTGAGGCACAGAGAGATTAAGGGCCTGATTTTTAACGGTATTTAAGAACCTAAAGATGCAGATAGGTGCCTCTGGGATTTGCAATTGGATTTAGATGCCTAGGCACTTTTGAAAATCCCATTTGGTGCCTATCTGCATCTCTAGGCACCTTCAGATCTTTAAACATCTGGGCCTAAGTGACTTGCTCCAGGTCACAGAGGGAGACTGTGGCTGAGCTGGGAAGCAAACTCAGATCTCCAAGCCCCAGGCCACTGCCATAACCACAAGACCATCCTTCTTCTAACTGAAGGCTTGAGACGGGTGGTGGTTGAAGGGGGTGGAGGGTGGTTAAAGCAGCTTCAAGGCTGGTGATGAGTGGGGCTCAACTTCAGAAATCCCCACTTCGGGAGGGGAGGGGGGAGAGTTCACATTTGCTGCTGCTGTTTTTCTTTATCATGCCAGGTTTCCCTGAGGTCCCTTCCAACCCTGATATGATTCTATGATTCTATGATTCTAGGTTTCAGAGATTCGTTGATTCCAAGGCCAGAAGGGACCACTGTGATCATCTAGTCTGGCGTCCTGTATAACACAGGCCAGAGAACTTTCCCCATGTAATTCCTAGAGCAGATCTTTTAGAAAAACTGCCAGTCTTGATTTTAAAATGGCCAGTGATGGAGAAGAATCCACCACGACCCTTGGTAAATTGTTTCAATGGTTAATTACTCTCGTGGTTAAAAATGGATATCGTATTTCCAACCTACATTTGCCTAGCTTCAACTTCCAAGCATTGGCTCTTGTTAGACCTTTCTCTGTTAGCTGGAAAAGCCCATCATTAAACATTTGTTCCCCAAGTAGGCATTTATAGATGGCAATCAAGTCACTTCTTAACCTTCTCTTTATGATGCTAAATAGGCTGAAGGAGAGGTGGAATGGGTGATAGTCTGCAGCAGCAAGGCATAGGAGGTCTGTATGGCATTGGCAGCTGCCGCCCCCTGCATTCCTCCCCATGACTATACAAGTACTGTGGTCTCTTCCATCACTGGTTTCCCATGCTCTACCCACTCATGGATCCTAAGGCCAGAAGGGACCATTATGATAATCTAATCAGACCTCTTGCAGAACCAAGGTCACAGAATTTCACCCAGTGATTCCTGCACCAAGCCCACCTCCTAACTACTCCTTTATCTTGCTGAAGCCTCCCTTCCTGGGTAGCTCCTGAAACCTATAGGAGGCATGATCCACATCTGTGCATTAGCTGGGATTAGTGGCTGATACGTGGCATTCCAAGCGCCTGCTTCTGCGTCCTAATGCAGGCTCTGGGAATGCCACAGCACCTACCACAAGGGCCCTGATCTCGGTTGGGACCTCCAGCTGCTACCGTAATACCAAAAATAAACTTCAACTGTGTATGTGGGCACATGTATGTGTGTATACATCCTTAGGTCATCTCCTCCACCATGATATTGCCTTCCTCTGCGGGAGAGGATCCCATCTTCATCTTCCTTCCAACCTAGGGATGGGTTTTTTGTTGCTTTACCTTTTCAAGGTTCTTTTCAAAGAGTCACGGCGTTTAAGGCCACAAGGGCAACAAAAATTATTAGGGGTCTGGAACAGCTTCCGTATGGAGAGAGATTAATAAGATTGGGATTTTCAGCTTGGAAAAGAGGCAACTAAGGGGGATACAGTAGAGGTCTATGAAATCATGACAGGTATAGAGAAAGTAAATAAGGAAGTGTTATTTACTCCTTCTCATAACACAAGAAGCAAATGAAATTAATAGGCAGCAGGTTTAAAACAAACAAAAGGAAGTATTTCTTCACACAACGCACAGTCAACCTGTGGAACTCTTTCCCAGAGAATGTCATGAAGGCCAAGACTACAACAAACTTCAAAAAAGAACTAGATAATTCATGGAGGATAGGTCCATCAATGGCTATTAGCCAGGATGGGCAAGGATGGTGTCTCTAGCCTCTGTTTGCCAGAACCTGGGAATGGGTGACAGAGGATGAATCACATGATGATTACCTGTTCTGCTCATTCCCTCTGGAGTACCTGGCATTGGCCACTGTCAGAAGACAGGATTGTGGGCTAGATGGACCTTTGGTCTGGCTCAGTATGGCCGTTCTTATGATCATCTAGCCCGACCTACTGGATATCTCACGCCATTGAATTAACACCAAACTACCTCTGCATGGAGCCCACTAACTTGGGTTTGACAAAATAATTTGTGTTTGGCTAAAGCATCTCTTCTAGAGAGGCTGCCAGTCTTAATCTGAAAACAGCAAGAGATAGAGAATCTACCACTTCCCTCGGCAGTTGTTCCAATGGTTAATCACCCTTCGCTGTTAACAAATTGTGCGTTATTTCTAATTTGAGTTTGTCTGGCTTCAGCCGCCAGCCATTGATTCTTGTTCTGCCTTTCTTTGCTAGGTTAAAAAGCCTTTACATACCTGGTCTGAAGATACTGGTACACTGTAATCAAGTCACCTCTCAATCTTCTTTTTGATTAGCTAAACTGATTGAGCTCTTTAAGTCTCTCACTGTAACGCATTTTTCCAGCCCTCAATCATTTGTGGCACTTCTCTGAATCCTCTCCAATTTTTCAACATATTTTTAAAAATATGGACACCAGAACTGTCTGAGGTATTCTAGAGTCTTGTCTTATCAATGCAATGTACAGAGGTAAAATCCCCTCCCTATTCCGACTCACTATTTCCCAGTTTATACATCCAAGGATTGCATTTAGCCCTTTCTGCCACGGCATTGCACTGCAGCTCATGTTCTCTTGCTATTAACTGGGCTAGAAATTTCTAGAAAGGAAAGCTGAGATGCTCCATCATATTTCTGGCTCCCCTACATTATGGGGGTGGGAGCTGCAGCCACTGCCATGTCTACGTTGGAGATTAACTGTAATCCATCCCAGCCCTGTGTGTCCAGTAACCTTGCTTGAAACCAGTGTAAACTGCTGGGTGGCTTCACCAGCCACGAAAAGGAAATAAAGCTCCAAGCACTGGTGCCCTTTCCTCAAGGCTTGTCCTCAAAACAAAGGCAAACTGACTGAAAACCAATGGTACACTTCCCATAGACTTCCCTTAAACAACCAGTAGGAAGAGGATATCCAGCCCAAGTAGCAGTGTGACAGGCAGAAACCAGTTAACCCTTTATGGACTGCAGTGCCCTTAAGCTTGACCAGGAAAAATCACAGCGTTCATTGTCTGCACTAATGGTATGTCTTCACTACACAGTTAACTTGATTCTTATTCCTGTGGTGTTCCTAACTATCCCTAACCCAAATCTGGGTATGTATACACGAGGATAAAGGTCCAAAGGCATGGCTAAAAATTGCTGTGTAGACTTTTGGGCTCAGGCTGTAGTCCTAGCAGGGCCATCCCTACAGGGGTGCGGGGTCCAGGATGGAAGTGACGAATCCGTCACTTCCGGGACCAATCACACCGGCCCATGGGACCCCCCATAGCACGGGGCCCAGAGCGGTCGCCCTGATTTGCCATATCCAAGAGATGGCTCTGAGTCCTAGCTCTGGGACCCTGCAAGTGTGGAGGGTCCCAGACCTCAGGCTCCAGCCCAAGCCCAAACATCTACACAGCAATTTTTCAGACCTCAAACCCAAGCCCTGTGAGCCAGAGTCAGCTGACCTGGGCCAGCTGCAGGTTTTTTATTCCAGGCAGACATACCCTCTGATGGCTGAAACTGAGGCTAATCTCCAATGCAGACAAACCATAGGAACAGACAATCCCTGCACGAAGGATCTTTCAGCCTAAAAAGTCATGATACATAAAGGCTATGAAAAAAGGATGTTGTGTGTCAAGTATTTTACTAGGATGAGAAAAGATATAAACATAAACAGCCCAGATTCTCCAGTACACATTGGCTGCTTTATACTTCAAAGCACCCAGAAAGCTATCTAAACCATCCAGCTAAGTCAGGCTTTCACCTGCTTTGTGTCATCGAAGCAGCTTAAAGCAGATGGAGGGAACCTGGCCCAAATATGTTTATCTTTGTCAATGTGAAGCAGTTATTCCTGCACAGAAGTAAGCCATAAAATGCATAGTTATTATTTCAATGGTAATAAGAAGAATGAAGCCTGAATAGATTTGCTACCTCTATGCCAAGCATATAGTAACAAGAAACAATCAAAATAAAAACAAACAATACCCCCAATAACCCACAGTGCAGCCAATGGGAGAAAAGGAAAATCTGCTTGAGTTTTTTAGGCCTGGTCTACACCCAGTTTTTTATTGGTACAACTATTTCAGTTAGGGGGGGTGATTTTTTTACTGATAGAATTATACAAGCCCTAGCGTGGACATGCCTATACTGGTATAAAGGTTCATTATGTTGATTCAGCTTATTCCCCTTCCTGTACTGGAATAAACTATACCAACATAAACCCATTCATACCAGTGTCCACACTGGGTTTTTACAGCTTTAACTATACAAGCCCTAACAGAGAATCAGATGACAGATGTTGGTCCTGTTGCTTGATGCAGTTATGGAAGATGCTCAGGTACTGTGGCTATGAGAACAGTATAAGTACCGGAATAGAACAGGGGCAGAAAGGGCAGCACTAGATTGACTCAATTTTTACTTAAATGTAGAAAATATTATAGGGGTCTGGGACTTCGGGATGATAAATCCAACTCCTCCTCCCCCAAATATTAGTACACAGACAGCTATGATGTCAAAGACTTAACTAACGCGTCCCTCAAATTTTTAGGCCAGGCCTGCACAGAGTAGTGTGAACATGACACAAACCCAGGGTACAATCCATACTAAAGAGCAGCTGTATCACCCCTGCCCTCTAACCTGGGGTGCCCTTTACAATACTTTGCTGGTGTTGCCTCCAGTCTGTACTGCTCCCAAATAGCCTCCAGCTTGCAAGTTAGTCCCAGCTATGTCTCTGTGTGTGCTGCAGCCAGCCAGCCACACCTTGGCTCTTACCGGCCTGGGTTATACTGCAGGGTGATCCCAACACACCCCCAGTCTTAGATTTTTCCTCCAGAAATGTAGGTCTTGTACTGCCCAGGCCTCTCCTAGACATTACAGGTTCATTTAAAGTCCATATTTCTTTAATAGAAATAATATGCACACACCTGGTTACCCCAAATGGCGTTTCACAGACACTTTCAATTTAAACACACCGGATTAGATAAAACAATAAAAAAGTGTATTAACTCCAGAGATAGATTTTAAGTGAGTACAAGTAATGAGGCATACAACTCAGAAATCGTTACTAGAAAAATAAAGATAAAATGCAACTGGTGCCTAACTTAAACTATGTTAAATTCAAAGCCAAGTTCTCTCACCACATGCTCTCAGCAGTATTAGTGGCAAAACTTCTTAGGCCAGGACCCGTTCTCCAGTTGAATGGCTGCTTCCTTTGTTCCTTCTGGTGCACTGAATCGATGGACAGAGAGAGAGGGAGGAGGGTTTACTTGAGGTGTTTGTCCCTCATTTTTATAGTGTCAGCCCCCCTCTTGGAAAACATTCCCAGTGTAGGGTGACCATATTTCCCAAAGGGAAAATGGGACATCACCTGGGGCTAGCCTGAGGTGCTCCCCACATCCCCGCACGAGGCCAGGGCTGGTGGCCCTGCGTGCTGCCTTCTCCCCTGCGAGGCTGGGTCTGGCTCACTGCTCCATCAAGCCCTACCATCCTCCCTGCACAGAGCTGGCATTGCTGCTCACTCCCCCAACATGTTCCTCCGCACCCCACTCTTTTGGCAAAACTGGGCATTTGTCCTTCCTGCTTGATTACTCTATTTACTGCTTAACTGCAAATTAAGCAGAGCATGCATTCCTTTGTCTGGGACAGGCCTGTTTGCCAACCTCAGTTTGGAACATGCGTTAAGAACATCACACAGTGGAATCTTGTAATTCTACATATAACACTGCCACATGCATTTTATCATGACAATAATGACTAGCAAATTATGAGTTTTCAAATGATACCTCAGCAAGGCATACATTGTACAGAGATTACTAGAATAGTGTGTAAGGTGTGGACACAGGGGTACATTCTGTCACAGAACACAATGGCTAGGAATTGGTTATGCTTTGGGGATGGAAGGCAGCATAAAATTATTGTGCTGGTTCAGGCAGAAATGCTAAGGACAACCCAGAGAGCTCCTAAACTCAGCTAGAGCAGGCTTTTTGGCAGACTGGACGGCAATATCCTACCTTTGGGAGAGCCTACTGAATTAAATGTACGTATCTTTGAAATCCATTGTATGAAATGCAAAGATTATGTATTATTGTGGGCCTGGATGATCAAATGACTCTATTGAACAATGTGACAGACAAGAACGAACTTTGGGGACAATGCATGTGAAGAAGATTTCTGGAGAAGTATCTAGTGGCAGGGGATGCAAGTCCCACTCCCACCCACCTCTGGATATGCAAACCCCCAGTCCTTTTAAGCTGTGCCCTGAGGGGAGGGTGATTACCTGCTGAGTGGGGCTGAGGGTCCCAAGATCGGCCCCAACTCTATAAAGGAGTGGCTCTCAGATTCATGGGGGTGCTTGTTCTGAGCTAACAGCTGTTATGAACTTGTAACCACAACACACACAGGGCAATGGAGTTTGAGCACAGATTCCGTGCCAGACCCATTTTTGGAGCTAGGGTGATCTCTGGTAAGCTTATTAGCATGTGTTTGGGTTCTCTATGATTTTAATGGTTTCTCTGTGATGCTTTTACATTGAGAATAAATGTGCTTGCCTAGAAAAGGTTTTGTGGTAACTTCTAACTGTGGGCATTACATTACTGATAGCCTCTTAGGAGAAAGAAAAGCTGGCCTGCTTAGGCAGTCTGATTTGCTGGGTAACTTGCAGCATAGGCATGGAACTGTGCAGCCTGGAAATACCCTGGTCAGAAGGGAGAGAGATGCGGATCTCCACCCAGGAGAAGCAACAACTGGGAGCCATAAACCTGGACCACAGAGTGGGAAATACAGGTGCAATTGCCCTGAAATGTGATGGCAGCTCCTTCAAGTTTCCCTTTCTCCCTACAGGTGTTGCAGCCTATTTTGCTGCCAATGGGCTACAAATGCCCTGTCAGCCCAAGCAGAGAAGCTCAGCCGAGACCCTGCTCTTGAGAGAAGGTCCAGGCTGGCTGCCATGTTGCTGATTTTTATTTGGAAGGTTTCTGGTGTCTCTCTAATGGCAGCACCATTCAAGTGGGTGCCCTGCTGAACTCAGTCTTTTGGGGAAAACATGGAGGAAAGAGAAGGGAGGGCAGAGTGTTAGGGGTGGTTGCGCCAGTGCTGGGTTTAGCTGCATACACTGGGATTTGCATAGTAATCTGCAGGGCAGCCAATGGCTTTATAAATGGGGCACTGCGCCATACATGAATATAGTCATGTGGCCAGAACAGTGAAGAAGGGAAAGAAGGAGGGAGGAGGGAAAGAGACTAAAAAAAATAAGCAAGGAGAAGAAGAGAGACTGAAAGCACTGACTGTAACCATCTTTCAACTTTAGGAAGCTATTTTCTATGTCCTCACGACAGACAGCAAAATATCTCCAATTATTCCATTTTCACCCCTATACCTACCGCTGAGCAAGGCCAATTAGGAGCCTCCTCACAGCTAATCTCAGCCAACAAACCCCCATCTGCTTTTCATTATGCTGATCTCCCCCTGAGTTGTCTTTTTGCTCTTTCCTCCTGAGAAAAATGCAGGTAGCAGATTGCTTGCTGCAGAGATGCCGTTCCTTTCCTCCCAAGAGTTCTCTGCAGTGCCTGTTATCATTTCGTTCTTTAGGTGGCGATTACGTTTAGCCTCTGCAAATTTAATCTAAGATGTGGGAGCAGCAATTGTCAATCTAAGCACAGCTGGGTCCGATTCGCCCCTGCCTTGCATATTGTGGAGTCATTTACACTTGTGCCAAGTGAGTGTACAATACTACCAAATTAGAATTCTCCATGCTTACACAGATGGTTGAATTCCACACCCATTTGGGTCAGGTATAAAGGACTCTATAAGGTGCAAGATTGTGGAGAATCAGGCTCCGTATCCTATTCATACCCATCCTGGCTTTCCATCACAGTTATTTGGAGAGTGAAGTTACTTGGCTTTTGCTGATAACAATGAAGAGAAGCAGATGGCACACGGCCTCATTTTCCACAGCTAACTTAACCCTGAAAATAAGAGGCAGAAGCACAAAGAGTTGTTTTGATTGTTTAGCTGTTTAGAAAAGAGCATTGAGTCAGAGGGCAAATATAATAGAGGTGGGACAAAAGTGTCACATGGTATCAGATCAAAGATCAAAGCAGATCGGGAAACTCCAGTCAAAGCAGGAGTTACATCATCTTTCATGCACACAGCAAACAGCCGAATCTCAATGCGTTTGGAGACTTCAAACTGACTGTGCAGCTGGGAGCCAGGCATTCCTCGATTCTATTCCTAACTCTGCCACTGACTTTAGTGTGCGATTGTGGGCACACCCTTTAAATGCCGTGCCTCAATTTCCCCATTGGTACCGTATGGATAACAATTCCTGACAGAGGTGCTGTGAGGCTTAATGTTTAGAAAGTACAGTGACCGTTTCTGATGCGAGGTGCTAATGGAAGTGAAAACTCATTATTTAGCTGTTTGGAAGATTATAAATGAAATGGATTTGATAGAAACCAGTTTCTGGCATGAGAGCTGAATCAGAAAATATCTTATGGGCTGTGATATGCTTTATGGATGAAGGGCTGTGCCTCTCAGAGCTGTATTCTGCCTTGATTTACACCCTCTGCAAAATCAGCTGAAGTCAAAGGGTCCATAGACTCTTGGATTCAGGATGTAATACAAAGTGGTGTCTTGTGAAGATATTTTAATACCATAAAACGTGTGCAATAGTTTTTCTAGGAAATCATCGTCTCAAGTGTTCTGAAAATATCTGGCGATTATGAGCCAGAGTGACTGTATGCCCCACAGCACTGGGCCACTCTGATGATGCAAAGTAGCTATGAACCCGACTCCAGTGGCTCAAAGCAGCTGGTACACACCGCTGAACCTGGACATACGCATTTTTCCATAGGTGTTCTTGTTTTAAGCCAGGATGCCAGGTAAGTAGCTTCTCTTTTAGCGAAAGTGGTTAGTTCCCTTTAGCCACATAACAGTGGATTTGACCTTGTTGAAGCTGGAGTCAGAGATACTGGGCTCAATGCTCTTCTTGGGGGTGAGGAGGGATAGCTCTGTTGTTTGAGCATTGGCCTGCTAAACTCAGGGTTGAAAGTTCAATCTTTGAGGGGGCCATTTAGGGATCTGGGGCAAAAATCAATATGGGGATTAGTCCCGCTTTAAGCAGGGGGTTGGACTAGATGTCCTCCTGAGGTCCCTTCCAACCCTGATATTCTGTTCTAAGATCCATTCAGCATGGGGTCTATCGGGGGCAGGCGAGAGCTGTCTGATTCTGTGCGGGCGCTGGCTCAGCCCTAGCATGGGTCAGAGCAACCTAAGGGCTGCTCTAGCTTATGTTATGGGCATAAGGTTTCTAAAGGACCTTATGCTAACAGAGGATCTGCATAGTGTAGCAAAGCTCTGCCATATACCCCTCACCCACAGCATGCTCTTGCCATGCCCCCTTGATCACCCAGCACCCCACCTATGATGGAAGTGGGAAAACTGGCACATGAGCCAGCTTTATGCAGCCTGGCATTCTTCTTCTCCAGGGGAATTCTCTACTGGCCATTTATGGCTAGAATCTTTGTACCACCTAAGTTCTAGAAAGGGACAGAGGCATAACAGAGAATCTGGCCCACATGCTTACTAAACGCTTGGTCCCTATTTATTTCTCAGCTCAGCGTTTTGTTTTATTTCTAGAACTGCCTTGCCAAACTGATGGGGCTTTGTACGTACTGTGTATCTATCCAGCCTGAGAACCTCTGACCAGTGTGATTCAATTTTGGATCTGGATGTTGGTTTTTCAAACAAGTCCAGTTACATAACCTAACCTGTACCCATTCAGAGAATAAGGAACAACACCAAGCATTTACTGTGGGTGACCAAAGATGTTTGGCAAATGAATACTAGAAAAGTGTGTTTGCATCAAGGATCTCATGAGGAAGGTGTAGACGTTTCCCTTCATTTTAGCCAATCTAAACGGCCCTGTACCTAGTCGGTAGGCTGGAGGCGGACACATTTTATATGGACCATAGGAAGAATGCCCTTCTGTAGTATAAGTACTGAGAAGAATCTGGCCCTAGATCTTGTTACCTGCAGGATCACAAGTATGTACACTGCAGCTTGTATAATACCCGGCATTACTTACAATACTGATGTCTGAATATAATAAGCTTTAATGTGATCATAGTACCACAAGGCTTCCTTTGAGCTTATTCAGAATATTTGCTCTTTCCTTATGAAGAGCCCAATCCTGCTCCCATTGAAGCTGTTTGCAAAACTCACATTGGCTTCAAAGGAGCAGACCCAGGTTCCTATGTTGGTTCCATGCTGGACACTGAGGACTTTGGAAAATCTTGCTACGAAGTGCCACAGTGCGAGCTCCTGGGAGCCAAGCACTTTTGAGAATCTGGCCCTGCGTGCTTTTGGAACTCTGACCCAAGGCAGCTATCTGGCTATTACTGACTCATCCACTATCTAACTGCTTGCAAATATTACAGCCCCTTCACTGTGTACGGTAATTTATCACCAAACAAAGGATGGAAGCTGCACTACTTCTGATAATCTGGTTCCTAAGGGAGGTTTCGATTAAATGACCATTTCAATTGTAGTAGAAACTAGGACCCCACTAAGCACTCTGGTGTGTTAGGCACTGTAAAAATAAAGACAGTCCCTGCCCCAGAGATCTCCTGATGTAGGGTTTAGACCATACACAACAGGTGAATAGACATGAATAAAACTGAAGGCTTCAAAGCGGTTAAGTAGAAGCCTCTATAGACCAGATGCCACACTCCTGACTCAGGCAGATGTCAACTGGGGCAAGATGCAGAGGAATCCAGTCTCATTTGTGTATGTTTGTGCCTCATGCTGAGATCCTTAGAAGTGCAGAATATTATTTATCAATATTTTCCAATACGCTCGAAGGTGTATCTTTCTGAAGATTTCTGCATGAGGGTTTGTTAAGTGACTTCAAGTGAAAAAAAAAATCAGCCATTCAGCAACATAAATTTTTCCAGAGCTCTCTGTTATTATTTATCATCTTGCCAGTTTGAGTGATTTATCCTTCATGTTCCTGGCTTGGCATGCACTTTGCAAATTATTGCTCCCATTGTTGCTCCTGTCTCAATAACTGGCTCTTGTGGCTCAGACAGAGGGGATATTCTGCTTGTTCCTTTTGTTAGGGGATACTGTTTCCCTCAATAAAGCCAGTCAATAAACTGCGTGCAGCTCTGGTGTCTGCAGAGAGTACCCAGGGCAAAGGGCTGCTGATCTGCATTCGGCTAAGAGGGTTGTCTTATTGACTGCATGCAGGCTAGGTAATTGCCAGACTGACTTCTGTAAGTAATTAAAGGGGACAGGATGCACTTTCTCTCCGTATGGACTGTGTCAACCTTCTGCCTAATGACTTCTGCTTCTTTCCAGCAAGATTTCCTCCCCTCTTTGTCTCTCAGCCTCTCTCTTTCCTATTATGCTTACATGGTAAGGAAAAAAAATCATTTCATTCCACAGGGAAGCAGGGTGGGTTTCTCTCTCTCTCCTTTGGGTCCCTGAAGATCCCCGTTTGACTCACCTGCATACAAAGTCAAGTGCTTCTGGGAGATGGGAAGCACATAGCACAGCTCCTGGCCTTTCTCAGGAGGAATGGGAGGTATCACTGCTGTGTTCCTTCAGAGTGGCGTCCCACAGCCGTATGGCCAACCCCATGCATTCACAAAAAAATCACGAGTCAGGCCCCAACAAATCATAATTGGCTTAAAGATAGAAATTAAAAAAAAATTAATTTGGGGTCTTTGCTTTCTGGTTTCTAACCCTTTAGGCCACACTTGGGTCACATTTTCAAGCTTTTTCTCACTTAATCACAAGACTCCAGGAGGTGAGGCTTTAAGTAAAACATCAAATAATACCAGGTTCATGATAAAATTGTGAGAGTTGGCAACAATCCATACTGGGAGACTCTCAGAAAGCACAGCCCTAATGTATTACTCCCCAAAGCAGAGAACAAGCTTATTAAATCATAATTGGGGCTGATCAAACCAGAAGTATTTATCCAGCACTGCATCCCCCTAGCTAGGCTCCAACTATAACATGAGACAAGGAAATGCTAACATGATGAAGGAACAAAGCAAGTAGAGCTTCTGAGAATCTGGCAGAGAAAAAGAGTAGAGCCCATTGAAGTCAGCTGTGGACAACGGAACGTGTATCTAAATGACCAAGTTCGCTGCTTAGATTCTCAGGGGATGGGTGCTATAGAAGTACCAAAGCTAGGCAGACTTCTGGGAATTCAGACAAAAGGAACCTGGATCCAAACTACTTCATTTTGTTTTGCAGAACCAAATCCTGATGGGCAAAGCTTCCCAAGCCAAATCCACCTGCAATTCCCCCCACCCCCAATCTCTTAACACTGTGCCTGGCAAGAGCATTAGTGACTTTATAGACATTAGTGGCTGATTCTGCTCAGTCAAAACCACCACTGACTTGAGCCTAATTAAACCTTACCCAACCCTAGAGAATAGGGATCCTTCACCCACTACTGAAATGCAGCCACCCCTGAGGAAAACCACAGCAGCATGCTAAAAACAGCAGTGTAGCCACAGTGGCATGGAGAGCAGCTCAGGCCAACGGCCCATGTATAATCCCTTCTGAAATCCTAGGTATGAATTTGGGTGGCTACCTCCGTAACTACCCAGCTATTTTTAGCATGCTAGCTCCATCAAAGTGCAGGTATGTCTATCCACCTGCAGTGCAGACATACCCAAAGTGGATGGGCCCAGGGCCGCCTGGGGGGGGGGGCGGGGGCAAGTGGGGCAATTTGCCTCAGGCCCCGGCCCCCACAGGGGCCCCCCATGAGAATATAGTATTATATAGTATTGCAACTTTTTTTTATGGAAGGGGCCCCCGAAATTGCTTTGCCCCAGGCCCCCCGAATCCTCTGGGTGGCCCTGATGGGGCCAGATCTGAAGGGAACCAGTCTGAGGACTCAGATGACACAACACATGTGCAAGTCAGCTATTTGCAGGCAGTGTGTTTCTGCCTCCTGCCTGTAACATCACCATCGCTGCTCACACTCATATCAAATCCAATCTCTCTGAAGCTTGTAACTCAGATGGAAAGCTCACTCGCCGCCACGGTCTGGCTTTTGCTGGCTTGTGACCTTTCGTTCTACTATATTGGACACGTACTATATGGAATGTGGCTGAGTGTGTTTCAGACACAGAGAAACTAGGGTTCTTCATATATGAAAGGCAAGATTTTCAAGGAAGCTTCTGGTATCTCGGGGGAAGGATTAATTTATTATTCTCTAGACAATCTCGTTCACACACAGACACAGCTCGATATTCTCCAGCAGCAAAAAAGGGTATGTTGAGGGAGAAAAAAGTTCCATTCAACCCGTGCTGATATTTAAGGGCACAAAGTGTGCGTGACCATTTGCTCCCGTAAGAAATCCACAAGCTGCCTGTAATGCAGCAAGGAATGGAAGCACTCAGCTCCCACTGACTTGGGTAATTGTGGAGCCCCTGTGCCACATGACCAGGATGTAGGCGGTCATGCCTACTGGTTGGAGCAGAAGTCGGGCCTAATGATTACCACAAGAGCTGGAAGCCAGCAATCAGGTTCTGCTTCCAGATTTATAGGGACAGATGTCCAGCGCAGTGGACATGGGGCTGCTGAGGCAGGGCAGGGGGCTGACTGGAGGTAGGGTCTGGCTGCAGGCAGCAGTGCCAGCAATCGGAGCCTACGGTCAGAGCTGGAGCCAGATGCCAGAGTCAAGGATCACAGCCAAAGTCAGGAATCAGAGCCAAGGGTCAGAACCAGGTTAGTGAGGCAAGGCAGGGGTAAGGCTGGGCAGGGCTGGCTCCAGCTTTTTTGCCGCCCCAAGTAGCGAAGTGAAAGGGAAAAAAAAAAAAAAGATAAAGCTGATCGGCGTCACTTTGGCGACAGCTCAATTGCGCCGATTCCTTCTTCGGCGGCATGTCCTTCACTCCCTCTCTTCCTGTTCGGCGGCACTTCGGCAGCAGGTAAAAGAGGAAGAGAGGAACTGAGGGACCCGCCACCGAATTGCCGCTGAAGACCCGGATGTGCCGCCCCTTTCCATTGGCTGCCCCAAGCACCTGCTTCCTTCACTGGTGCCTGGAGCCGGCCCTGAGGCTGGGATCAAGGCAGGAGCAGGGGTGGAACAAGGCTGGGAACAAACAGGCACAGAAGCCATTGCAGCTGTAGGCGAATGATTTAAGCAACTTCTGAACTGCTGCTGCTGGGCATAAGAACTAGTCTGCTGACTCTTCCAACCTGTGTAACCAATCAGGCAGCCTACGTTAGGTGCCCAGAAATGGGCTCAGCTGCAGGCCTTGATTCCTGCCACCCTTCAGGACTAGTCACCAAACAGCCAAGGATGTAGCACTACAGTGGAAGCAGGGGGCAATCAGGGCCGGGGTGGGGGGACAAGCAAAAGAAGGGAGTTTTAAGGAGGGATTTTAGGTTGGCCCCTGATGCCACAGGATACAGAGCTTCTGGACCAGCATGCTCCTGCCTCTGCCCTCGCACCACCACACAGAAGATGGCATTTTACAGAGTGCTTCGCCCGGCGAGGTCCTGCTGGCGGAGGTGGAGCAGCACACTCTGAAAAATGGCGTCCTTTGTGTATCCACAATGATACTGAACAGAACTACATCTGAATTTATAGAAGAACCAGGCAGAGATGAACTTTGGAGGAGGGCACAGGAAAAGTGAAGCATTTTCAAACATCTAGGGCAGCAGAGAGAGAGAGAGAGAGAGAGAAGAATGAGAAAGAGACAAAGGAAGGAGTAAAGGAAAGGAGCTGTGCAGAGCATAATGTGTGGGATGGGGGGAGGAAAGGGAGAGGGCTGAGGGAGTGAGAGCTGGGATATGGACACAAGACTGGGAGCCAGGAGCTCCTAACCCCAGTTCTGCTGCTGACTTATCTTCTCTGCACCTCAGTTCTGACCTCAATGAAACGACACTGATTTACACCAGCTGAGGATCTGGCCCATAGCTTCTAGTTCCTTTCTCAGACAATTTGGCCCTACAGCATGTTAGAATGTCAACACTTTCCAATTTGTGGCAAGCACAAAATGAGTCCTCAAGTTCTATCCTGAACACGATTTATACTTTGTGTTCATTTTATTAGGTAAGAATTCGCTGTATTATCTAGGAAATTCATTTCTAAACACAGCTTATCATTTGTTCTTAAAGGAAACAGTGCCCTGTGAAGCAGAGGGACAAGGAAAGCAAGGATATTTCAAGGTTTTAGTAACTTCCCTTTAACAATCAGAAAATAGAATGAGAAATCCACAGCAGCCTCTGTCAAGCTCTCACAAATCCATTTTATCACTCTGTATTCCCAGAAACGATGGATTAAGCATTAAGAAACGCTCTTCGTTTGGTTTTTGTATTCCCTTTTTAGTTAACTCCAAAATGAAGGATTATTAATTGATGGAGTAACCTCTTTACATGAAAGCACTTACTCTGCTTTGCAAAGACATATGAACTATAATTAACAGTTTAATTGTGTGTGTGTGTGTGTGTGTGTGTGTGTGTGTGTGTGTGTGTGTGTGTGTGTGTGTGTGTGTGTGTGTGTAAAAGTAACCTCAAAACAAACTCTCAGGAGAACTCTGTTTGTGGGATGCATAATTCATAAGGGTTGAACACAATCCAGGGGGGCTAGTTCTCAAAGCATTTCAATGCAAGACAATGTAGTAAAAAGCAACTAGGGAATTCTGTCTTTGATGTTCTATAGCAACTAATGGCTTTGCATGCTTCCATTTTTGGGGTGTCACCTCAAGGCCCCTGATTTTCAGGAAGTGGTTGGCACCCACTCTTTCAAAGTCAGGTCCCTTTAAGGTATCTCAAGTTGGATACCTAACATCACTAATCACTTTTGAAAATCTTGTGGGGTTTTTTTTTCCTTTCGTTTCAGCCATTTCTCCAAGTTTCTGCCAGAATCACAAATGAAAAACAAAATAAAACAAAAGCAAAAGCAGTAAGAAACAAGAGTTATTTATACCTCATTTCAAGGATTGAGAGGTGAGAAGTAGAAAGTCAATGGTCATCTTATTGTAATATACTATAGTGGCAAAGAAATTTGTCATTACTCCTATACGGTTTAGCAGCGAGAGCACGTTCCTTGGTTGCCATAGCAGCCGGCACCAACTCTTCCAATGATGCAGTAACTAATTTTAGTTTAATTACATTTCTAAACATTCTGTCTAGAGGAATGAGCAGGCAGCACAGTTACTAGTGTCCAGGGCCTATATTTTCAAAAGTAACTAGTTATTCCTGAAAATTAAGCCCCCTTGAAGTGACACCCCAAAAATGGAGCACCCAAAATCACTAGTCATGTTACAAAATGTAGCCCATTCCTTAGAAATAGACTTTTTAATCATTCACCAAGCCGTCCCCTCTAAAGAAATACAGAGCAGAAACAGTCAAGGAGTCAGCTAGGAAGCAGTTAAATGTTGTCCATTGTCATCTTCAGAACAGGAGACCCAGACTATGGGGAAAAAATTGGGAAGGGAGGGGTGGTGGTGGTGGAGGCAATTACATGGCCATTTTCACTTTTCCCACCTTTCTGGCCAACTGAAATTCAAAATCTGACATTTGTCAAAATTTGAAACACTTCACTCGCCTCTAGTTCTGAAATGTTGGTCAAATCTGTTTCACACGAGTTTGTCCTTTTTGCATCACTGTGTTTGGTTGCTATGGTGGAGGGCAGCCCAGCAGCCACTGCACACTGACAGTAATGCTGTTACAATCACAGGTGGTGCCCAATGCTGAACCCATTAGAGTCGGTTTCTGGACAGTCCCTTACTCAGGAAGAACTCCAGTTGACTCCACACCATGATATGGACTCATATGCACTGATGCATATGCACATGCAGCACTAGGAGAGTGTACTAGTACAGGTGCTGTCTATCTGATAGGGTATTTCTGTGCCTTACTTGCAGCTATTCCAATTCAAATCATCATCACTATCCAGTAGCACTTCTTTAAAAGAGTAGAGGGGAACCCAGTGACCTGGGCAGAGCTGGTCAAAGTTTTTCTGTCAAAACAATTTTCTTTTTTAAATGGAAAATATTTTTTCCCTGATGAAATGGAAATTTTAGTGGAAAATACTCATTTTTGTCAATATTTTTCAGTTTTTCATTGAAAAAGCAAAAATATGGGACTTTTTTGACAAAAAACAAACATTTCAAAGAAATTTTTTTGATGAAAATATTTTTGTTTCCATAGAAATTTTTTCATAGGGAAAAAAATATTTCCCCACCGGGTGACAACTGCATCTTAGTAAGGTAACTTCTAACACCTACAGCTGTGTGAGGACTAATGAAAGTATAATGGCTGCCACATTTGCACTACCAGGGTCTGACTCCATTATGTAAAACTCTTGGGGACACCTTGGAAAAGGACCCATGTGAAACATTCTTTAATCTTCTTCTTAAATCCTAGGAACCAAACTCTGAAGTCTGCCCTTGACCCTAAAACAGGGAAGAACTTCCATTGAAATCAATGGAATTTTGCCCATGTAAAGAGGACGGAGTTATTTAGTTAGCACCTGGATACTTGGCCCAAAGAGAATTCTAGCTGCCTAGGAAAAACAGAGTTCTGCCTTGAAAGGCCCTGGAGCATCACTGTAAGGAATATGTCCTTTCTTCCTTTCCTTCTTTCAGTTTAGCTAACTTTGTATTTCTTTTTCTCAACTGTGCCATGGAGAGTAATGAACTTGGGTGATTTGCCATCAGACAAATGGCATGCCATTAGCTGCGTGTTTAGAGACTATATTTCTTCTTTGTGATGAGAGCTCAATATCTTTCCAATGAATTATTACTCTGAGATCTTCTAGACCTGAACTTTAAGTATCAAGCAATTACTCGGTCGTAATTCCAGGGCTGTCTGCTTCACTGTTAGAGACAGCCTCTTTAAGTCTTGTCTGGCTGACTAGAGATCAGTGTGCACTTTAGTTTTAAAAGAATGGATTAACAGACTCAGTTTCATGCAACTCTCTTTCGCTTCTTTTCTCTTTCATTTTTCTGGTTGCCCTCCGCGTACTCCTCTCCCTGCTTATTAACTTCTTAGTAGAGAGCAATCCCTAATTATCAGCTCTGCATCCACACTTTCATGTCACTGGAGGTGGAATGAAGTGCTAAACATCTAGCTCTGCTTCTGACTAGGATATGCACTGCAAAAGAAGCACGGCAGCCTCACTTTCCCTGCTGTTGGTGAACAGAGAGGAAAGGAGGCAGAGGAAAGACATGGAAAGCGCTAAGAGAGGGAGAGAGAAAAGGTTGGGCAGAGGAACAGAGAATGGAGAGAGACTCTGGGAAAGATGAAAATGGAGAAGATGTAAAGGAGAGAGAGAGAGAGAGAGAGATGACAGATGAAGAGATGATTAGAAGGAGAAATTTGGTGGGGTGGGAAGAGAGTGATTGTGGGGGTGGGGTTGAGGAAGTCCCTGTAGGCTGGGGAAATATTAAAGTTACTTCCTTCCACTGACTCAGTCTCCATTTCCTGTTTCACACTAGAATGCAGTGAAGCTCCTGTCTGAGAGCTCTTCAGTACAGAAACAAGCAGGCAGACCCTCCACCCCAAATGCCCTTGCTGATTCCACTAACATGTGCAGAACTCTAATAGCTTTTTCCACCCAGGATTCTGGAAGCACAGTGCCTGGTCCTGCTTCTAGTCAAGTCAACCTGAGTTTGGCCATTGGCTTGAGGGGAGCAGGGTTGGGCCCCCAGTGGGGGAAAACCTCACTGCAATTCTCCTACTGTTCTAGCCCACCAGTTCCCGTGGCTACTGCATATGCTCAGACACTGGACAGGACAGTCACAACTTAGAGTGCTCTGGAGGAGCAAGGAGAGTGAAGTCTGAATGCTTCCATCCCATCCAGACCAGCCCACAGCACCCAGGAGAGAAAACACTGAAGACAAGGCTGCAGGTGCTGGCTCCTCGCCAAACCCTGCTACCACTCAGAGCGGCAGCATCTCCTGCTGCCCCCATCATGAAGACAAATGCACTTCCTGGCGCCAGATCTCAGAGAGCTAGTAGCTCCCCCTCTGTGCCCCTTGGATTTATGGCCTCTCAGGGAGGCAAAGTGATGGTTCAATGAGACACTAATCTCCACCTGTCTTGCTCTGCACTGCAGAGTGGAACAACAGCATGTCAGAAATAATAGGAGACCTGTGGGGACTCTGTACTTACACATTCATTAAACCAACACACTAGTCCAGTGGTTTCTCTTCTGCGGCTATCCATCCTTGTAATAAGCTAGATCCCTTGGAAATCTTTGCACACCAGAGAATAGATCTACATGAACATCCTTACAGAAGCCTATGGGATAGCCCTGTGTGTATTAGAAAGGTGCAGTTTGCACTCTTTTGGTGTTTTGGACATAGAACTACAAAACTGAACTATTGTCTCTTGGGGAACCTGTGAAGGAGTCCTCCCCGCATCTCAAGAGGCAGGATTGTCAAGTGGTGAGAGCCAGCAGGCAGGAGTCGGAGACCCTCTGCCACTTTGAGTGATTTTGGGCAAGTGACTGAGTCGTGCCTCCGTTTCCCTGTTTTTAAAGGGGGATAAAAGTCCTTCCACCTTTGGAATGTGCTCTGAGATCCTTAGATGAAAGACTATAGAAATATACATACAGACACTCCCTGGGTTACACAAACCCGACTTACGCAAACCCTCACTTACGGAAAAAGTTCCAAAAGCTTTTTTCTTTTTTTTGCACGTAACTGTCAGGTATACGTCCCCGACTTATGCAAAATTCGACTTACACAAGGCATTCTGGAACGGAACTCTTGCATAAGTCAGGGAGTGTCTGTAGTGTTATTTGTACAGATAGGTGCTTCCAGTGAAAATGAGATAGAATCAGAGGCTAACATAGGGAAAGAACAAGTTAAAAATTACTGAGACAAGTTAGATGTCTTCAAATCACCAGGGCCTAAAAAATACATCCTAGAATACTCAGGGAGCTGATTGAGGAGATAGCTGAAACATTAGCAATAATCTTTGAAAAGTCATGGAAGATGGGGGAGATTCCAGAGGACTGGAAAAGGGTAAAAAAAAGAAAAGGACTTGGTGGTGATGGGGGACTTCAACTATCCAGACATCTGTAGGAAAAACAACACAGCAGGGTATAGGTTATCCAACAAATTCTTGGAATGTGTTGGAGACAATCTTTAATTTCAGAAGGTAGAGAATGCTACTAGGGGAGAGGCTGTTCTAGATTTGATTTTGACAAATAGGGAGGAACTGGTTGAGAATTTGAAAGTGGAATGCCATTTGGGTGAAAGTGATCATAAAATGAGAGTTCATGAAATTCTGAAGATGGTATGAGAGAAAACAGCACAGTAAAGATAATGGATTTCAAGAAGGCAGACTTTAACAAACTCAGGGATTTGGTCGGTAAGAGCCCTTGGGAAGCAAGTCTGAAAAACAGTTACAGAGCTGCCAGTTTTTCAAAGAGATGTTATTTAGGGCACAAAAGCAAATTATCCCATTGTGTAAAAAAGATAGGAAGTATGTCAAGAGACCACCCTGGCTTAACCAGGAGCTCGTCAATGATCTGAAACTCAAAATTTGAGTGTCAAACAAAAAGGTGGAAACTAGATCAAATAACAAAAGATGAATATAAACAAGGGTAACAAGAAAACATTCTACAGATACATAAAACAAGAGGAAGACCAAGGACCAGGTAGGCTCGTTACTCAATGATGGGGACGACGACAATAACAGAACATGTGGAAATGGCAGATGTGCTAAATAACTTTTTTGTTTCAATTTTCACTAAAAAGGTTAGTAGGCATTGGATGTCTAACATGGTGAACAATGGTGAAAATGAGGTAGGATCTGAGGCTAAAATTATTTACAGGAACTAGATGTCTTCAAGTCACGAGGCCTTGATGAAATACATCCTAGAGTACTCAAGGAGCTGACTGAGGAGATATCTGAGCCATTAGTGATTATCTTCCAAAAATCATGGAAGACAGGAGAGATTCCAGAGGACTGGAAAAGGGTAAATATAGTGCCCATCTGTAAAAAGGGAAATAAGGATGACATGAGGAATTACAGACCAGTCAGCTTAACTTCAGTACCTGGAAAGCTAATGGAGCAAATAATTAAGCATTCAATTTGCAAACATCTAGAAGATAAGAAGGTGATAAGTAACAGTCAGCATGAATTTGTCAGGAAGAAATCATGTCAAACCAACCTAGTAACTTTCTTTGTCAGAGTGACAAGCCTTGTGGATGGGGTGGGGGAGAAGAGGTAGACGTGGTATGTCTTGACTTTAGCAAGGGTTTTGATACTGTCTCACATAACCTTCTCATAAACAAAACTAGGGAAATACAACCTAGCTGGAGCTACTATAAAGTGGGTGGAAAACCATTCCCAGAGAGTAGTTGTCAGTGATTCACAGTCAAGCAGGAAGGGCGTATCGAGTGAGGTCCTGCAGAGATCAGTTCTGTTCAATATCTTCATCAATGATTTTGATAATGGCATAGAGAGTACGCTTATAAAAAATTTGCAGATGATACCAAGCTGGGAGGGGTTGCAAGTGCTTTGGAGGATAGGATTAAACTTAAAAATGATCTGGACAAACTAGAGAAATGGTGTGAAGAAAATAGGATGAAATTAAATAAGGACAAATGCAAAGTACTCCACTTAGGAAGGACTAATCAGTTGCACAAATACAAAATGTGAAATGATTGCCTAGGAAGGAGTACTGCAGAAAGAGATCTGAGGGTCATAGTGGATCATAAGCTAAATATGAGTTAACACTGTTGCAAAAAAAGCAAACAATTCTGGGATGTATTAGCAGGAGTGTTGTAAGCAAGACGCGAGAAGTAATTCTTCTGCTCTACTCCACGCTGATTAGGCCTCAACTGGAGTATTGTGTCCAATTCTGAGTGCCACATTTCAGGAAAAATGTGGACAAACAGGAGAAAGTCCAGAGAAGAGCAACAAAAATGATTAAAGGTCTAGAAAACATGAACTATGAGGGAAGATTTTAAAAAATGGGTTTGTTTACTCTGGAAAAGAGAAGACTGAGAGGGGACATGATAACAGTTTCCAAGTACATAAAAGGTTGTTACAAAGAGGAGGGAGAAAATTTATTCTCCTTAACTTCTGAGGATAGGAAAAGAAGCAATGGTCTTAAATTACAGCAAAGATGATTTAGGTCGGACATCAGGAAAAAACTTCCTGTCAGGGTAATTAAGCACTGGAATAAATTGCCCAGGGAGGTTGTGGAATCTCCATCACTGTAGATGTTTAAGAACAGGTTAGATGAAACACCTGTCAGGGATGGTCTAGATCAGTGGTTCTTAACCTGGGGTGCAAAATATATCTAGGTTTAAGGGGTGCGAGAACATATTTTGATTAGGGATGTGAGAACATATTTTGAGAACCAAAGGGGTGCAGGCTGCAGTAAAGGTTCAGAACCGCTGGTCTAGATAATGCTTGGTCCTGCCATGAGTACAGGGACCTGGCCTAGATGATCTGTCAAGGTCCCTTCCAGTCCTAAGATTCTATGATTCTCCTCAGAACCCCACGTGATAGCAGAGCACTAGCTCTGCTGTAGTTAAAGTTGAGCAATGCTTTCTGTTTAAAAGTCGATTTTTCTAAGTGCTCCACAGTCCATGTTTACTTTGTCTTCAAATTTTCAGTGAGTCATAGGGGGGGCTGGGTAATGCTAGTGGTCCAAACCTGGGGTCATGTGAGCAAGGGGCTCCCAAGATACAGCTTCCCATCAGCATTTTACAAAATGAACAGGTTCTTACCAACTTTTTTTGTTGTTGCACACACTCCTGGGGTTCAAACCATGCTCTAGTCACCTCCCACATTAGCTCAAGCACTGGGCTAAGTGCATGGCAGCCACTGCCCCTTTGGGGAAACATAACTGAAAAAACTTATTACAGGAAAAGTTTGAGTCGCCAAAAAGACTGAAAGAAGCATGTGCAGCAAAAGAGTATCTAGGCAGCACTCTGTCCTATTAGATGAGGGGTTCAAGGGTATGCTGTAGTCATTGAAACTCAGTTACACTCATGCATTATAAGTTTGAACCTTACCCTTGGCAGAAATTGGAAAATGAGATGTAGGCATGTTGCTGCTAACTGCCTTTGTTAAGGGTTGGGTTTTTAAATTTTTTAGGAAATGTGTGTTGCTATCCTGTACAGCTAATTTAGCAGAGGCTGGAACTATTTTCTGAAAGCTAATAAATTACACAGGCAGTACGTTCCTATGTGCTGCACTCACATCTCTCAATGGCAGTGTAGACATACCTTACACTCTCTCTCACGCCTAAAGCCAGGATTCTCAACCTTTTTCTTTCTGAAGCCTACGCCCCAAACATGCTATAAAAACTCCACGGCCCACCCATGCCTCAACAACTGTTTTTCTGCATATCCAGTAGAGTAAAAGTCGGGGCTGGTGTTAGGGAGTCGCAAGCAGGGCAATTGCCCAGGGCCCCACAGCACAGGGGGCCCTGCCAAGCTCAGTTGCTCGGGCTTCACCTTCAGCTCTGGGCAGCAAGGCTTGGCCTTTGGCTTTCTGTCCTGGGTCCCAGTGAGTCTAACACCAGCCCTGCTCTCTGATTTATTTTGGTGGACCCCCTGAAACCTGCCTGCAGCTCCCCAGAGGGCCCCAAGCCCCAGGTTGAGAACCGCTGGCCTAAAGAACCTCAATGCACTTGCTAAACAGAAACCAAAGTAAGTATGGAAGGGCATAGGGTAGGCACAGCTGGAAGAAGCTGGAGCCAAGGCGGGGTGCCTACCTAAAGGCACCCCTGCCTACTGTGCTAGAGGCCCTTGAAATAGAACTGGGGAGAAGTGGAAAACTTTTCCTCCACAATTTCTCAGCAACTTTTTTACCATTTAATTCCAGGCCATTTTGCCACCTAGGAGCTGTGTAAGTTTTCACGCCGCACTTTAAGGCATATGTGTTTCCATTAGCCTTTCACTTTAAAGGAAAGTTGCTCAGTGTCAGTGCAGCATGGATCTGCCCTAGCTAAAGCACTATGTAACTCTGAGATCACACTCATAGTGTGACCTTTCTGATACCAGATGTTCTGAGGGGAAAGTAGACACTGTCATACAATCAGGAAATACGCAGGAAATATTCCATAGAGTGCATGGAAATGGTCAGTGGCCTCCATTCTGAACTGCAAGTTTCTGGGATGCCTTGTCCTCACACTCCTCTGGCAATCCCGACACAGCGGGACAGGAAGCCCTTTACATTCCCCCCTCCCCATGACAAGAGCAATGAGATTCTGCTGTAGCCCTCCCCCAGAGCTGAGCATTCCTCACCACCCTGCTGCCAACCAACCTTTGGAAGGACATTCAGAAAGAGCTTCCAGTTTGTGCTTTGCTAAAACTGAGAGCTGTCAGACCTACAGTCCTGGTTCAAAACAGAAAAGGAAAACACAGGAAAAATAGCTGTCTTCAGTCAAAGTTCTGCTCCTTTGATCAATAGCTCAGCCATAGTGTCTTCTTAGTTCCTTTAACTCCCCTTACCAGGGCATCCCCCATCCCTGACTGCAAACCTTGGGAAGGAGTGCTGGGAAATGACTCATGTTTCCTGTGGATGGATGGTTGAGCAGTGAGCCTCACTCCACAAAGCCCTGATTTATCAGAGCAAAAGCTCTTGAACAACAAAAATGGCACTACCGCAGAATCCATTTTTTAAAAACATTCCTTCCTCTCATTTTTCCCCTGCACTGCACTTAACATTCAGAAAAACTACAAATGCCTTTTATGGGCTCAGTAGAAATATTTGTAGTCTTCTTTTCAGGGGAGCTGTGTGTTTAGCAACAGATGTCTCAAAACACAAATACGTCCCCCTTAGTTTATTCCTGTATCCCACACACAGGGAAGAATGCAATAGGTAAAAGGGCAGAGCGTATGGCATTTCTGTGTCCGAAGCCCCAATTGTGAAGGCCCCACTGGCGGCAGTGGAACTTAAGCTTCGGCGAAAGTGCTTTCCTGAACTGAGGCCTTTTAGGGAGGTGCGAGTTGGGTTGGTCACCAGCCACTTGCGTTGGAATCGGTATGTGCCATCCTAAAAGGGATCACAGGAAGTGGCGTCACTGTGGTAGCTCCCCACCAGGCAGATGTTCCCATCACAAAACCACCACCACAACTGGCATCACTCACCACCTGCGCTGGCACTTTCAGCAGAGGCATGGGAATGAACTCCCCTCCTATGCCAAGAGGTTCCCTCACCAGCTCAGATTTTAAGGGTAAAACTAAACTGCTTCCATTAGTGTTATTAGGTAGGGGACTCCAGTTCCAGCAGCCCTTCTGCCATGGCAGGGTATGTACAAATGAATCTCATTCAAATCAAGGACAGTTACTCATATCTTATGGTGAATCAGGGCCATGGGCAATGAATCTGGCACCCTTCACCAGTACAAAATTAATGGCCTTTTCCTCTCTCCAGAAAGGAAGAGGTTAATTAATTTAAATCCATCTAATAGCAACAATATATTCCCTCTGAATAATGAAAACCTACAGTGGATATTTTAGTCTTCTGAATTGCTGGCTGAGATGGATTCAGGTGACAAGGGTAACATTCAAGATGTAAAAAGAATCTCAACTAATAGTTACATTGGGGAGTACAGATTTTAGGGTCTCATGCCTCAGGCAGGTACCATTCAAGAGCATCTCAGCAGCGTGTTAACTAACCCTACATGCTCTGCTTAAAATCTTTGAAAGATTTTTTTCAAACTTTTTGGTTACCCACTGAGAAATGACAAGGCAAACAGCAATTACGTTGGAAAAACATTTTTGGGAGGGGAAGGGGGGAAGACCACAGATCATAAAATAGCTTTAATAATATATAGACGTTAAATGGCTCTAGAGCACAGGATAACTGAAAGCACAGAAGTGTGGGTTTGAAGGGGTTTGTTGCAGTGGTTATAGTCAGTCATTTATTTTCAAGCAGAGTGAATGGAACAAAATCCATGCAGTGATGCAAGACTCCCTGTGGCACCTGCTGAGCAATGGTGTCACACGCTGCTTATTGTTTGCTGTAGCTGTGGTGTGAAAGAGAAAGCCAGACACTGAAGTCACTGGAGCTATTCTGATTTATAGCAGTTGTGGATCTGGTCCATTACATGCGGGGGGAGGAGGGGAAAGGCAGATATAGAATAAAAGAATCTTAGCTCTAGCTCCTGTTGGCATTATTGGACAAGTCCAGGAAGCACATGATGATGATCGATTTGGAAATGAGCCAAGCGGGGGTAGTGTTTGGATGGGAGATCTCTAAGGAACACCTTGATGGCGCTCTTCCTGCTGAATCTCACCAATTCTATTTAGGTTCTTATATTGCACCCTTCACTATGGTATCTGAGTACCTGTCCTCCACAATGCTAGCTTGCCAGGTGACACCAATGAGGTGTCATGCATCTTTTGCATGACAGCTGATACTGGTCTGATGAGCTGCAGTCATTAGAGAGCCCCTGTGACTTCTGGGTATTCATTCTGGCCAGCTTCCAAATGAAGCGATTACATTCTGCTTTCCTACTGTGGTTACCTCTGGGCGACGGAGCGAGAGATGATGCTCTTCTTTTACTCCCTGCATTGAAGTACTATGTAGCACTTCCATGCACAAGTGCTGTGCTCCACTCCAGAAATAGCTGCATTTTAGCAATGGATGAGCCACGTATATTCTATAAAAAGCAACAAAGAGTCCTGTGGCACCTTATAGACTAACAGATGTATTGGAGGATAAGTTTCGTGGGTCAATACTCACTTTGGCAGATGTATCAGTTTGTTGAAAGTGCTTGGGATCTGTCAGCATGGAAGGAGCTATGTAAATCTATGCTGTTATAGGGTTTTATTTTATTTTTGGAGTGCAGTGTCTTGCTTGGGATGTCATCTGGAGTGTATGATACAGAGAATCCATTTCAACAGAAAAAAGAGATCCAGTCTAGGATTTCCTTGCGACTGAGGACTTAATATAGTGTGTGCTGGGGTCAAAGACACAGAGAGCTGTCTCAAGCCCTTGGTTACAATACAATGTAATTTTTTTGTCATAGCATTGTTCATATTAAAGTATCACCCAGCACATCTGGCCAGGAAATAGAAGGAAACCATCACCACTTAGAAGGAGGGAAAGAAAACCTGGACTGTAGTTCTGTGTCTAGCCTAGAAGAATTCCTGGCTGGGATTGTCCCTGCCTGGCAGTCAGCTAGATGGAGATTTTGTTCTTCAGTTTATTAGGTGCTATCCTCCAATTGTTACACTGGGAAAACCATCTCTACCATAAACTGGGCTTCCTTCTTTGCTCCTCTGCCCACACTTGAGAAACAAAATGTGATTTTCCCAGATTTAAAAAAAAAAAAGGGGAACACTTCCAACTGAACTAACATTCTATCAGCGATGGATTGGCCACCAGAGATTCATAGATTCTAAGGCCAGAAGGGACAACACTGTGATCATCCCATCTGACCTCGAGGTAAGAGGATGCTTTCTTGTGAAGCAGCATGATCTAGTGATTTGAGCAGGGGACTCCTGGATTTTAGTCTAGTGTCTGCTATGGACTCAGTATGGGACCTCAGCATGTCACTTTATTTCACTGCACCTCAATTTCCCTATCTGTAAAATAGGGATAGTAATGTCTAACACACCTATCAGAATGGGATGTTGCGGGAAGACCGCATCAGAACAGTGTGGCTAGTCCCTCTTTCTGGAATGCCTCAAATCAAACCGTCACATTTGACCATGCACAGCTCTGTGACATTCAGGACAGACATCTGTGGCCTGAGCCATCCTTAGTGAGAATAATGAAGAGCCCCAGATGCTGCTAAGTCTGTGGTAGTTGAGGATGCTCTACTACGCCAGGCCGGATCTGGACCTAAGTGGACCAGGTCTCCTCATCCTGTTGGCCTGGTGGAAGCAACACACTCAGGAGCAAGGGTTGCTGATCTGTTATACCTGTGAACATCCATTAATGGAGTTACTCTGGCTTTACACTGTTGGCCAGATTCAGATCTCAGTTACCTCATTCTCTGGCCCCAGGCCTACTCAATCAGCAAAAGCTGTAATCACAGGTGCTGTTATCCCTCTAATAGGAGGAGTCAAAGGTACACGATACACAGCTTCTCCCTAAAACGATACCGTCTAAACTTCCAGAAATGACTAGTGATTTTGGGTGCCTCGGTTTTTAAATCAGGCTGCTCTGAGGCAGCTTAAGCTGGGCATCCAACATCACTAGCCACTTCTGAAAATTTAGACCATACTATCTTCCTTTAACAGATTTCCCCATGGTCGGTGCCTTTAAGAAGGCTCTACTGGTTTATGATCAATGTACATGAAAAGTACATTAATGTACTAGTACAATACATTGGAACATATGTCCTCTATTAGGTTGATTTTCTAAACGCATTTCCCTCTCACCAGTGCTGCACTTGTCATGTATGCTTTTAACACCTTTGTTTTTACGCAGGAATTTTTCGAAAAGGCTTCACACTACATTCTAGAGAGTCAGATACAAAAGGGATGGAAGCCATATGCAAGAACCTAATTAGGCAATAGTTCAGTATAATTTTTGGTTGTGCTACATGGAGCACATACTCACTGAACAGCCATGTCCCCGCAATGGTATTATTAGTGAGATCCAGGGTACAGTTTGTCAGTTTTCAGGATTGTTACTCATTGGGCAGACAAGGCTACAGAAAGGGAGGAAAAAAGAAGATAAATGAGGCAGGCACAGGTTCTCCTGATCAGGTCTCAGTCTAACAGGCATCAAAATAAAAGTGTCCAGTTCTGCATTTGGAGGTCAAATTGGCACTTGATTACCCAAAAATGAGTACTGGGGCACTTACATGTCAATTTCAGCTTCCAAACACAGAACTGGGTGTCCCACCTTTAGAAAACTGGGCCCACAATAAGCACATTCCCTAGCCTGCAGCTCTTGGCCCTTATTTTAAAGATTGGTCCATTGTTCCAGTCCAGATGTAACATACTAGCTACATGTGTTATTCATCTCTCTAGTGAGGAGTCCACTTAGACAATAGGAGCCTACAAAGAGCAGTGTTTGACCTCAGGACTTTACATTCTAACATTATGGGCTCCTACTGACAACCCACAATTGGTGTGTTGCCCCAACACAAAGTAAAACAAGTTGCTGTTTGGCAATCCATGTACTGTGCATTTTAAAAAAATGTTTCAGTACACATGGGAGGGAGGGATAGCTCAGTGGATTGAGCATTGGCCTGCTAAACCCAGCGTTGTGAGTTCAATTGGTCCTGCTAGTAAAGGCAGGGGGCTGGACTCAATGACCTTTCAAGGTCCCTTCCAGTTCTAGGAGATTGGTATATCTCCTATTATTATTATGCAATCACTAGACAGAGATTATATACACACTTTTCTGTGAAAGATCAAAGAGCGCTCCTTAAAGTTTCCCCTTCTGGCTTGCTTCACGTTTTCAGATACATTGGGAACTGAGAGCAAGTGGGACTTCATTTGAGGGATGGGAAATGCTAATACTAACCTGATTTGGCTACAAAGATTCACCTAGTTGTGATGTGAATGGAATGGATCAGTATAGACTAAGAAAACAGAAAGTGACTTTCCTGGAAAGCCAAATTTCAAACATGGGTCTTATTCAATCAGTGATTTTTTTGGTTCAGTGGCAATTTCAAAAAAGTAAAAAAAAAAAAAAATTGTGTTGGTTGGACTGAAAACAATTTTTTTAAAAAGATCTCCTCTAATCAAAAAGTTTACAAAAATTTGCTTTGGGTCAAACAAAAAAATTTCCATTTGACCAAAATCAGAACATCTCTTTTCAATTTAATGCTTTTGAATCTTTAAAAATAAAGTTCAAAATGCATGCAAGTAAATTTTAAAACAAAAAGTTGTGTCAAACCAAAAAACTGAAATGTTTAATTTAGAAAATGTCAACACAAATTTCAATTTTTTTGGATTTTTTTAAAACCAAAATTTGGCAAAACCAACATGAGATTCATAAAACATTTCAGTGGTGCCAAAATCAGTGCTTCTCTTCCTCAAAAAAAAAAAAAAGTTTTGGTCTATTAATTTCATCCAGCTCTTATCTCACCTACCCAAAGATTTCAGCCCTAAGACTGTGACTCCTAGACTGGTCCATAGCTAATTAACTTGCTATAATATCATCACTGCTTCCCCTCCCCCCCAAAAGGGATTCATCTCTTAAGTGTCAAATCCTTCAAAGTGTTGATTAGTCTTGCATCTGTGCTGAGCATAACTCTGCTCATGAAATGCTGTAAGCTTTGAGGAATTTCTATTTTACAGCTATTCCAAACTGTATATGCATCAAGAAAATAACTCGGGGATTTAGAGAAAGCAGTGGGTATTAAGATAGCAGCACTGTGACATTTGACTCGTGGATTTTAGTGAGAAAATGATTGACATTCTGGGAATGATACATGACTCAGCTCAGAGCTCCTAGTTGCAGCATGGATGGGTTTCACAGTACCGTTTAGGGAGTCATTAGCTTTTTAGCCTCACCTATAGTATGTGGAAGCCATAAAACATAATCCTTCTCTTTGTAAAAGCAGCAAAGAGTCTTGTGGCACCTTGTAGACTAACAGACGTTTTGGAGCATGAGCTTTCATGTCACCCACGAAATTTGTCGGATTCACCCGTGAAAGTTCATGCTCCAAAGCGTCTGTTAGTCTATAAGGTGCCACAAGACTCTTTTACAGATCCAGACTAACACGGCTACCCCTCTGATACCTTCTCTTTGTGGCACCCTATCACCTCTGCTTCAGAAGCAAACAGCTTGCTGAGCCGGAAGGGCCACTGAAGCTGACTCTTAAACATCTATAGGATGTAGATATTTTATAGGAAAACATTTACAAGGAGCCCTCCTAGCTAGACAGCCTATAAAATAGACTGTTTTAGATTAGGAGGAAAAACATGCTTGCCCCAGCCCTTGAGCTAGAGTGGAAATTCTAATCAGTAGTCGTGTTCCTGAGAGAAGAAGCAGGAGCAGTTAACACAAGCTGCAATTCTGCTGACAATTGTTTCCAATGGAATTACTCAATACACTGGCCTCTTGGAGATGTAGTCTTTTGCCCATGTTAGCATCTGTCCAGGGTAGTGGCCCACACATATCTGTATCAATACCTTGTGCTTTCATGACTGGCATTCTGAGCTTCTCCTCTGAGCTAGAGCCTTCCACCCTTCCACTAGTGAACTCTAGCACGCAAGGGAGCACAGGACTGTTTTAAACCCCTCAGATGTGGAGCAGCCCAAGTTCCACTTTGGAGGGGGGGAAGGGTTGCACCTATTGAGTCCTGGGAACAGGTGTGCGCAAGCCAAATTCTACTGCAGGGCTGAGCACGTAAAACTGAATGAGAGGGCACCAGGCACTGGCCAGTCCAGCAGAGATCTTGGTACAACTGGTACATCGGCCTGTAGAAGTGGTAGCCACTGTCCTAGGGACAGGACTAAGAGGAGATGGGTAGGACTTTCCAACAAGAACGTAGTCTCTATACAAGCTGAGGGCCTGGACCAACTTGGCGTAGGTCCATTGGACTGAATGGTTCAAATTCTGAGCTGGAGTAAATCAGTGTAGCTTCACTACATCATATGCTCAGACTAGTGCCTCTAGAGAGCTAAACACATCATGTCTAACAAATGTCAGACCCTAATTTCAAGTAAGGTCACTACCCACAATCCCACTGCTCTCACATTCAAAGGCCTGAACGAGTGTATTGTGTCCTAAAAGGTAAACACACTTTAGGAGCGAATTCCTTAAACCCTCCTCCGGGCATTCATATCTAGGGGTAGGGTAGGAATGGGGCCTGATTTTGAAAAGGACAATGGGGAACCAAGAACTAGCAGGAGACAGAGTGGATTCTGCAAACTCAGGTGGCATTTAAGCAACTTTGTGACATGCTCTATTGTAAAAGAGAAAAGTCGATGTAAAAGGATGTCCTGTCTTTAAGAACCAAACAAATGCAACAGGGCTTGAAGCCAAGGGAGAAGGTGAGGGGTCCCTTCGGCCAAGCCCTAAGGTAACTCTAAAGTCTGGTTCCCTTCAGTGAGTTATGGAGAGGAGAGGGCCCAAGTCTCACACCCCAGCTGGGTAGAGCACATCCCCGCTCACGTACAGCGTCCTGGGAGAGAATCAAGGAATTCCTCACAGCTGGCCTGGCCCTGCACATCCCTGCCCTCAACAGGGGCAACTGTGGGCTCTCCTCTAGCCAGACGGAGAGTAGGTTAATCCCCTTCCCTGCCAACCATTGCACTGGGTCTACATACCTGGTCACAATCCCACTCCTGGTCCTGTGAGACACACAGTCCCAGGCTATAGTTCCTGGCTTAAAGGTTTTTAGCCTCCTTCTCTATCACGTCCTGATTTCCTGTTCAGTTTGTAACTGCAATGACCAGAGAACCACCAGCATCAGAAGGAGGTGGCATCTATAGCACATTTTGGGGACCGTGCAAAACCTCTCCTGGGCAAAACCTCCTCGCATCACCTGCATGAGAAGGAACTTGTTATTTCTTCAGCACAGCTGGAGGAGTGGGCCCTTTCACTGTCCTGAGGACAGATGTAGGAGATGCTGCTCGACATGGAGATAAATGTTTAAGCAAGCTGCATATTCTGATTTAAGCACAGTCTTCACAAGGGCCAGGAGAGATCACCAGAAGGGCAAGAATGGGGACTTTTTCACTGGCAGACATGCTCATCCAGAGAGCTGTGCATGGGGAGCTATTTCAGCCAGCTTAGACAGAAGCCCGGCCTGGGGTATGACAGTTAATTTAAACATGTGTTGGGAGGGGAGAGGAGTGCTAGAAAAGGACCTCAACATACTTTTACGGTTTCGGCAGAGCTTTTAGAGTCTCTTAGGAAAAATAAAACCCTAGAAATTTAGCAAACACTGATGCATTGCATAAGCTTAGCTGACCCAGGAGCAGACTAGGGACCAAACTTACACAGAGTCACAGTTCAGAGCCTGGTTCTGCCTTACCTACTGCAGCTTATTTCCCCCTCCATGTTGACTCAGTGATGCGGGGGGGGGAGGGCTTCTCCCACTCCCCATCCCTGTTCACTCACTCCCCACTCACCTACATGGGAAGGGGAATTGTAACCTCCTTACGTTCTTGTGTTTCAACCCTATGGAGGCAGCTCTTCCACCATGCACAGATTGGAAATGTGGGAGCCCACACTGGAGTAGAGTATATGTCCCCAACTGCCTTGTATGAATGTGTTGGCTGGGCAAGCCAGAATCTCACTCACACTGAGACTCACATGGTATTTCTAATATATCTGGTATTCTCACATGGTATCTAATCATTGCTTCCTCCTGCCCGCTCCCTGCTCCAAACTTCACCTTCGGCTGATGACCGAACTAACCCCTTTCAGGGGCAGTACATGGGGACATCTAGGTCTGCCAGGAGTGGAGGGATAAGGGAGGCCCTATGGTAATACAAATAACATGACGTTAGCAGCTGCACACTACATGGGGGTGCAGGAGAGGCACTGGACCTCACCCCTGATTTACACCTACGTCATTCAGTGGATTTACACCTGAATCACACCAATGTGAGAAGAATCAGATCTTTTATTGACAATGCATTTCCCAAAGGAAGTTCAGCTTAGCACAGTTCCTGCATTTAGTTCCTGCCAAGGTGCTTGCTTTGTGCCCTAACTTCCCTAGTACCCGGCTTGGATGAGCTGCAAACGAGCTCATGGTCCCATGGTTCAACTGGGACCAGTAGTAATCAGATTTGCTCAGGCCCCCAGCCCTTTTGCTCTGACCAGTGTGCCCAGCACAACAGCTAATTCACTTTGCTTACCACGTTGGATTGGGGATTTTGCAAATGTGAAGCCAGGATGCCGTTCGGTCTGGTTCTGTCCTGCAGGCAGAATGAGCATCTGCTGAGATCACCAGAACATAAGGGAGAGCAGACATGCAGTGTCTGCTTACGGAGAGTGGATCTGGTAACCATCCCAGTTTAACAAGTCAGCAAAACCCCCAGAACCAGCCCTGGATCCATAAATGTGTGCAGCAGGTCTGGGAAATGAGCACAATAGAACTCAACAGAAAAAGGCCATTGAACAACATGCCAAGGCCAATATTCCAACCACGGGCCCCAGTTGCCCCTGTGCTGTGGCAGGGACAGAGATGAACAGGGTTGTACCAGACATTCTAGGGCTGTTAGGGGCCAGTTTGGACACTAGCATTGGATAAGCTGCCCCAGTATGTACCCAGCTACCCACAGCCCCTATAGACCTTGTGGAGGAAACCCAGGTGCAGGACTGTCCTGGCCACACCCCAGCCCACCCTGGAATACCCCTTGTACCAGGGGCTCTTGCCGAGGGCACAAATCCAGCTATGCAGTTCCTGCAGAGGGGCTCCTGTTCTCTAGGGAACCTGCGCAGCTTCTATGCACCTGTTTGCATGGGCTGTGGCTGGTGCTAAGAGGCCACAGGGCAACTGTGAATCGAGCCCCAGATGCAGCAGGATAGAGGGACAGTATTCTCAGTCCATGTGGTGTGCGTGTCTCTCTCTACACCTCCACCAATCCCCTTATGTCCCTGCACAGTGTGGTTTGGAGGATGGAGCAGCAGTAGGGTCAGTGAATCTGCCACTGCATGAATCCACAGCACACTGCCCCCTACAGGGTGTAGGAGCAAGAGTGGCAGGGACTACTGCAGCCTCTGCTGGGGGGGTGGGGGCAGCTCCACAGCTGCTCCTTAGCTCAGAGGGAAAAGATTCCTCCCCCTATGAAAGGCACAATCCCTGAGTGACCCTCTTCTGACAAGTCCAACTACTCCAACCATCACACAAGCCCTGAGATTCCCCATCTGTAAAACAAGTACAATACTCTACACCATCCTCCGGGGGGTGCTGTGAGTGGCACATAATTAATGCTTATAAGTACTTGGAGAGCTTGGAGGAAAGGCACCAAGTCACTGCCACGTATTAGTACGTGGCAGGGCTGGCTCCAGGTTTTTTGCTGCCCCAAGCAAAAAATAAATGAAAAAAAGGGGGGAGTGCTGCTGCTGAAGCAAAAACACACAAAACAAAACACAAGAAAACGGAGGGCCACCCCTTGAAAAGTGCTGCCCTGAGGACATGCTTGGAACACTGGTGCCTAGAGCCAGCCCTGGTAAGTGGGGTGTACTAGTTACTACAGTTCTTAAAGTAACTGGAGCAGTGGTTTGACAACCAAACCAGGGCCAATTTCAAGCTCCCAGATCTGAGCAGGCTTTGGAATCTTCCCTCTACAATCTCCAGAGCTGCACAATGAACAAGAGTATGGATCAGCGTGTGCCATTCTGTCCCCAGAGACAAATTGTAAAGGAGACTAAAGAACCTAGGACCTTCTCTTCTCCCCTACCCCGATCCTCTGCCTTCTTCCTTCCTAGCACCAAGAAGCCACCTTCAATCCTTTCCTGGCCTTAAATCTGAAATTCAAGTAGCTGAACTTATTTACTCCATCAGCCTGTTTGCTATGTGCAGTCAGGAATGCGCTGCCCCAAGGGACTGAAGATTAGCTCAGGATTTACTACCCAGCACATTCTCCTTCTATTTATAGTCACACAGTGCACCACAACTGGGTCACAGAGGACCCGGGAAGGAAGGCATCTTAGCCAATAGATTTCATCTCATTGTCGTCTCTGTATGTGTGCATGCACACACGGGCTCACACTCAGGAGTTTTTGTTGCTGCACGAGCTCTTCAAGACCAAAGAGTCTGGGAACAAACTGAGGCTGGATGGCTCCAGAGGGTTGGTTATGGATTAAGGGGTGTAATTCACTGCTAGGTTGCTGGATGGAACTAGGAGAGTTGAACCAAAATCTGAGCAGCCTTCAATTTTGGAAGCTCTGGAGGGAAATTTGAAACGCAGATCTGTATGTTGTGGCTCAGACCCATCTCTCCTTTGGATCCAATCTAAGGGACAGATCCTTGGTGGTCCTCACTGAAATCAGCACAGAAATCTACTTTGAATTTTTATGTCACGTTAATGGACGTTTCCTTGAGAAAGACCTGAATGAAAACTAAAGACCTCAGTATTCAGCCCCCAAATTTGCTGTGACCAAACACTGTTGCGCTCTGTTGGCAACTTCCTGATTTGCACACAAATCAGTTGGGTGGTTGCAGCCCATTTCCTCACTAATAGGAGTTCACTGCACTAAAAAGCTCTGCTGGAATCGACACCAGTGGTTGACTGTCTCAGCTGAGAGCCCAAGGACTGCAGGGTTGTGTGGTGTAGCCTTTTATTTAATTTAAAGTGAATTTTGTAATGTGGTATTACACCACCGTGGGTTCACCCTGGTTGCTAGAGGTTCAAGCTTAATGAACAATAAACTAAAATCATTGGCTATAGTGGCAACATACCTCAGCACTAAAGAGGGGCAGTGTGGCCTAGTAGATGTGCCAGTCCAGTCCCATGCCCTGTGTCCTCATTGGTAAAATTGGGATAATGATTCCACTCTCCTTTGTGAAGTGCTTGGAGACCTACAGGGTAGATGGCTCCTTCGGAACAGAGCAGACACACTGATGGCAATCAGCACAGGGGAAGCTTGCACTGGCACTGCCACTGCGCTATCTGTTCAATGGGTGCAGAAATGCGACCTCTAGGGCTGTGGGTCAGGCACCTTCCGCCAGCAGCAAACACTAGAGTTGAGATTTCCTCCCAACCTCCTTCGGAATTTGTTTTATTCTAGCTCAGGAACTCCAGGGATGTCAGAAAACCTTTCCAAAAGATGCATCAATATTTTCTTTGATAAGAGTCTGTGTAACATGGTAGCCAGCTGAGTTCCATACCCAGCAAATCCACCCCCTCTCCCCCCGCCCTTTACAGGTCTTTGGTATCAGGCTTCTCAGCCTTAGGCTCTGAATTCATTAAACCCCATTAGAGGATGTGCTTGCGCCCCCCTCTAACTGAGCCCTTGTTTATACCACTCCAAATGCCTGACTCCTGAGAATGGGCCAGTAAAGAGGAGGTGGGGGTACAGGATATCACCCAGTGATACCTTCAGGATATTATTTGGAGTCACTGAAATGTGAGGGAAGAAACTGTATCCGCAATCTTCCCTTTCAGAGGGAGAAGTATCCATGTAGCCCTGGGATGAGCTGGTCACTGGAACACCAAGCCAAACAGCTAGGCCTACATGAATAGCTCAAGATGAAATTTGGGCCTGTCAGACCTGCTCACATTAGAGCCTGTCATGCCTAGCCCAGACTCCTTGCTCAGTTTAGCAGCCACAGGCATTACTACACTATATGGCCTGAGACAGCCTTGTGCGGAAAGACGGGCTTTTAAGCTGAATTTTCACAAGAGCTCAGCTCCCACTTAGGCACCTAAATGAAATGACCAGATTTTCAAAGAAGCTCAGCCCCCAGCAGCTTCCAGTCAGAACACCCATGCAGGGTCAGACCAATGGTCCATCCAGCCTGGTATCCTGTCTTCCAAGAGTGGCTGATGCCAGATGCTTCAGACGGAATGAACCAAACAATTTATCTAGTTCAAGCTTCTAGCACTCACAGGTTTAGGGACAACCAGAGCATGGGTGTCCCTGACCATCTTGGCAAGTAGCCACTGATGAACCTATCCTCCATGAACGTATCCAATTCTTTTTTTGAACCCAGTTATACTTTTGGCCTTCACAACATCCCCTGGCAAAGAGTTCCAGAGGTTGACCATGTGTTGTGTGAAGAAGTGCTTCCTTTTGTTGGTTTTAAACCTGCTGCCTATTAATTTCATTGGATGACTCCTGGTTCCTGTGTTATGGGAAGGAGTAAATAACACTTCCATTTTCACCTTCTTCACACCATTCATGGTTCTACAGATCTCTATCACATCCCTCCCTTAGTCATCTCTTCTAATCTGGCCACTAGCGCTAGAAACACCACAGTAATTTACCTTCATCCAAACTAACCTAGGATTGGATTCCTTCCGAGTGAGTAAGGCAGCAGGGCCTCATTCTATACCCTAGGTTTACAATGGAGCAGAGCTCCTTCTCTCAGTCGAAAGATGTTGCAAGTGAGAAACTCTGTAACCTAACTAGTGCTCAGCATACACTTTTGAGTTATGCACCTCAGATGACAGGCCACTATGGGTATGTCTACACTGCAGTTAGACACCTGAAGCTCATGCGTGCCAGGTGACTTGGGCTTGCAGGGCTCAGGCTAAGGGGATGTTTAATTGTGGTGTAGACATACACCTGGGACATGTGCCCCCTGGCATAAGGTAACAATTGAATGCCGCTGAGTTGCACCCAGGGCTGCAATTTAGGTCAGTGTGCTAATTTCACCTGATTTAATTGGCCATGCAGAGGCTGAGGGCAGCTCAGGGGTTTAAGACCATGCCACTTTGGGCCTGATTCTGCTCTCAATTATATCCCTCTTATACCAGGTAACTCCCTTGTGTGGCTCCTGATTTACACAGTTGTGAGCTTGCAAAGAATCAGGCCCACTGTTTCCCTCTGTTGAACCATGCCAGCAAATAGGACCCTTTTACAACAGGTGGTGAACGGATTCAGCCTGCCTGAAATGGCTGCTAGGTGGAGCCCCTCTGAGGGAGAAGAATTTGAAATTGGACTTCCATGCCTCTTTGAAATGGCCACTGGGCAAGGGAGGAAGGGAGAGAACACAGTCATTTTCTGTGCCCACCTGTAATGGATTCTGACTATGTCCCAGATCTCAGTGACCACCACAGCCCTGTTAAGCCAGACTGGAAGTAATCTGAAAAGAGTGTGGCAAGAAGAGAGTTTGCCTAGCAGCAGATGTCGCTAGACCCCAGTGAGCCTGGCCTTCGCTAGAAAGCAGCCAAAAGGAGTCTCTTTGCCTCTCTGATAAACACACACCAGGGCTAAGTAGAGACCTTACACTGTGGAGAGGTGTAAATTGGCACCTATTAGCACTCCTAGAAATATCTCCAACTTGTTTGACATAATGAGGTGATTAAATCAGTACAGGACTCCTGCCTGTTGAAGCCAGAAGGACATCAAGATGTAAATTACATCTCAAACCTCAGCACAATTAGGAAAAGGACAGAAGGGGTGCGGGGGGGAAGAGAAGAGACAGACAGGCTAACTTCTAATTTCAGCAGTTGCTGTAAACTCTCTGCAGCCACTAGGGGAGCAGTGCTGGAGCGAACATTGAAATTATATTGATCCACCCTCCTGCCTGGTTTACTAACATTGTCTGGTCAATGGGATTTGCCCCCTTGTTCATTTACAATGCCATAGAGGTGCTTGGTACTGCACTAACACCGTGTCACAGAAGATACAGCCCCTGCCCTTACTATCAAAACCAGGCAATACCTGGTACTTTCCTGCAAGCACGGTCTGTTATTAAAGCTCAATCCTTCACTCAGTGAAGTCAGTGACAAAACTCCTGCTGACTTCAGTGGGGCATTGTCTCTTTCTTAATAAATGAGCTTTTGCGGTGAGTTTAGTTTTCCCTCCCCACATACGGGAAGTCTGCAGGAAAGGATCTGAATGATCTCTAGGCTTAGAAACAAATTAATGCCCTGATCCTTTGCAGGAATACCAATGACTTCAGTAGAACTCTGAGCGAACCCTTTGCCAGGTTGGGGTCCAGCCTGCTGAAAAGCAGTTTCTGCAGAGCCTTTGTTCTGTCTGCATCATTTAAAAAAAAAAGTCTCTTAAAACACAAAAGAAAGTCAGCAATGACGCTTTGTCCCCGAGAGCTTTTTCAGGAGTAGAGTTCAAATGGGAAGGGGCGGAGATTTTTTTGACCACCAATAGTAATAGCACTGGAGGATGAAATCTGTGCCAACCTAGCCAGAAACACTTTGTCCTTCAAGATGCATTAAGACTGCTCTGCTTTTGGAAATGGCAGTTTTAAAATATTTTCCAGGCAACAATTCCCATTGGGCATACCCAGCCCTTATAAGGACCTCATCAAATCCTCCTCTCTGCAAATATCCCTACCACAAGGGCTTTCTTCCTCTGTCATCCCTCACTGCATTCCCATAAAACCCCCCAGTTTGTTCACTAGGCTATTAAGATAATAGAGAAATGGCTCAATAGGCAGGAGTATCTTCCACTCGCAGGTCTCTGGTGATCTGACTCATTGCTCACAGCCCATTTCTTTAGATATGGCTCCCTGTCCAGTTCAAGGAGCCATAAAACAACCTGCCATAATATAGGACATTAGAGCTGTGTCAATTAGTTGTGATTAGTTAATCAAATCACATGGCATTGTTTCCGTGCCTGGATTGGCTGAGCATGCAATCCCTTCTGGCATGAATACTCAGGCATCCACCTTTGAAATGTGCTTTCTACTGGCACAGTGTCAGTAGAATTCAAATGCACAACTGCTGGTGTGTGAAGCAAGCACAAACAGGAGATGGTCCTGGCAGAAACAAAATGGATCTATATTGTCAAGCCAATAGTCATGGAAATTGACAGTATTCTCCCAGCTCATCTGGAGCAGCATTGGGCCACTACCTCAGATGGTAATCATCATAGCACCATTGTCTTCAGTAAAGGCATGCTGATTTACATCAGCTGAGAATCTGGGCCACTGTCTCCATTCCCCAACTCATTACAGAAGGTAGTCTATTTGGCACATTGCTAATGCATATTAAATAGAGAGATGTAACCTTTCCGAGGGTCATCTTTGCCTGGTTCCCTCTCCAATTCCTGCCATGCAAATTAATGGACTATAACACCATTTAAGTCACCTGGAAATCATTAGCACAGGAGTTAATGAAGGGTTTGATAACTAACAGCCTCTGGAAGCACTTTTAGGCATTGGGTCTGCCTGCCTAGCCTTATTCTTCAGGGACAGATCATCCTCCTACAACCCATGTGTCACTTCCCTGAACTCTAGAGAAAGATTTAATCTAAACGCACCACTGGGCTTGGTCACTTTTGTAAAATGATTTTTGCTCATTTATCTCCATTCTGCCTTCCCAAGAAGCTATTTGTGTGTGCACGCTTCGGCCAAATTTATCATCACTATAAAATGGTTGCCTGTTCTAGTGTGCGACCTCGACACGCACCCCACTGTGATGTTTTAGAGGCCTTTGTCTGTTTCTATGGCAACAGAAAAAGACCAGCACTTCAACAGGCTAGGGGAGAAATCCTGAGCGGATGGGCTGACTCACAGGATTCTTGTGACTTTCCTTTATGTTTGTGAGGACATGAAGAGTCCAAAAGAAAGAGAAAGATGCAGAACAATGGAACATACTGGAATAGAGGGATCCTTCCGATTTCAGTGCTTCTGATCCAGCAAGGACCAACCACATGCTGATCATCTGTCACTGCAGCATTCTCCTCAGAGATATTGAAAGGAAAAGGCTCTATTGATGCTGCTATCATAGACAGAACCTGTGGTTCTCTCTACCTCTCAAACTAACACAGCCTGTCACCACATAGGCACTCCCCAAGACCAGGATTGGACTGGCAGTAACAGAATGAATCGATAAACACACTACGGTTGGCTTTGATTTTATATATATATATACACACACACACACACACGCCAACTCGTTCGATTTTGGTAGAAGGAACAGGCGCTAAATGTCAGTCAAGAACCATGCAGGCAACTGTGAGGACACAGTCACATTTGAAACACACAGAAACTTTGTGTGGAATTGTAACTGAAAGTTGTCCTTGCACTGCAACCCCTGGGCCTGCTTTTCAGAACTGGGCTGCATGTTGGGCACTGAGCAGCCACAAAAGTCTGACCACAAATGTCACGGTGGGAGCTGCTAGGTGTTGGGCTCTTTTGAAAGTCTAGCCCTGACTGAGCCTGTTGGGCACTTGAAAAACTGGGTCTGTGTGTATAGTATTAGACTGTGCACTCTAATGTGGGCAGGCACCATTATTGTCCTGTGTTTGTGCAGCGCCTAGCACAATAGGGTGCTGGTCGTGACTGGGGGTCCTAGGCACTACCACAATAATTTGTCTGTCCACGCTTTTATAGTAGTCTGCACAGATTAGAATCTGAGGGTTCATTCCCAAGGTGTTTGTGAGGTTGTTCGCAACTCTGAAAAAAATGTTATGGTTGTTCCCTCAAAAGTTTACAGCTGAGCACTGACTTAATACAGCTTTTAAACTTCACTATGCAGAAGAAATATGCTGCTTTCTCTCCTTGTTTTCCCCAGTAGTTTACATTTAACAGTACTGTACTTGCTTTTTGGGGGGGGGGTGGTCTCTACTGCTGCCTGATTGCATACTTCAACCACAAACCTCATTTGGAACTAGGTCAGTCAGCTCATAACTCTGAGGTTCTATTTTATCTATTTTTCCATATTTGTTATTTGGACCCAGCTCCACAATGGTAGCTTAGGCACCTAAACCCCAGGGCTTAGGCTCCACTGCAATCTACAAAACACGCACTGATGTCTGCAGGCATCTAAACTCACTTGGTGCCTAAATTTCCAGGCTAAAAGTTCCCTCAGCTCCTAAGTTTCTGCCTCTCAATATGAGCACTGCTGCCTCCCCTTAGGTGTCCAAATGCCCATTATGGGACCAGGCTGGAGAGCAGAGCCAAGGAAGAACCAGCAAGATGCAGACAGTGTCCAGGAGGCACAGGGATGAGGACACGTCTTCCTCCCCCCAAATCAGGCAGAGGTGGAAATTGAACCTGGGTCTTACACATCTCAGGTGAGGCTCTAATCACTGGGCTGAAAGTTTTAAGGTGAGTGATGGCACTACCTGTAACACTGCACCCCATATTCTTTGTAAAAATAGTTATAATAGAACTATGGCATAACTAAGATATGTTTTATGCAAGATAGGTCATGCAAGGTATCATTGGAAAGGTTATGATTTACTGAATGCGATTATCCAATTTGTATGTATGCATGTATCATTTCTGTATCTGAAGTTAGGAATATTGACTATGTAACAAATACCACTGTGTGTACACTTGGGGAACACCCACCAGACAGTACATAATAAGCCTGAGTGGGCCATTAGGAAAGACAATGGGTCTTTGAAGATGCTGATCTCTCATCTTCCTGGAGTTCCTTCCTGTAGATGTTACAAATAAACCTTGTTTTGCAGTCGCTTTAACACCGCAAAGGCATGTGATGTCACTTGATACAGAGTACCACCTTGGACACTGCTGGTATTATTCCAGTGGAAACAAAGAATTCCCGCCTTATGTAAATCCTATTTAAGGCTGGGAAGTGAGTTAATCAGGACTCTTCTCCATTGCCCTCACCCCCACCCAAGAAGGAAGACTGCTAAAAACACCTGAAGAAACAAAGGAACTAAACTGGGGAAAGGCAAGGGCTGAGTCCAGGTTGAGACAGGGGTCTATCCTCTGAAGAGAAATAATGGGAAAGTCTGAGCTGCAGAAACTCTGCAACCTGCCTAAAACAACATTTAGGGTGAGAAATTACTATTTGTAACCTGTTTCTTTAGTGTATTAAGTTTAGTTTGCATATTGTGTTTTATTTGCTCAGTAATCTGCTTTATTCTGTTTGCTATCCCTTATAATCACTTCAAATTTACTTTTTGTAGTTAAACTTGTCTTTGTTTTCTATAAACCAGTTTGTACAATTCATATCTGGAGGGGACAAAAAGCTGTGCATATCCCTCTTCTTCTTGAGGGAGGGGGTGATTTTTATGAGCTTGTGCTGTACAGATTGCTATACAATATAATTTTGGGTTTACACCCCAGAGGAGGTATGCATGAGAATGCTGGGTAAATCCCTGAGCTGAATCATCCCATAGAGAGCTGATTTCAGTCTGTGGCAGCAGCTGGGTGTGGCCTTACCTGTGTGCATGTGCTAAAGAAAGCTTGAGGGCATGGCACGGCACAGCAAGGATAGGATGAGGAAGCCCAGGCTGATGGAATGGGTGGGCTCAGTGCGACTCCAGTATATCATGTGGCATCCCGAACAGGGGGGGTCCAACCTGTCACACTACCATACACAAAATGTCTGGAGAAGGGACTGAGGCAGCTGTTTCACTCATGCTCACAAAAAACAATTTAAGTGCTTAAGCCACCTGACTCCAGGCAACTGGTTCCCATTTGCAGATCACTAGCAAGGATAGGCACTGAACTACTTCAGAGAGGTAGGGCTTAGCACACATTCCTCTCCTCAGTGTTTCCCATTGGCTAAATTAGGTGTCTGTCTGTCTAGCTTGCTGGCTTTTGTGGATTGCATTCTAAGGCACCTACCCCTCCCCAGGCATTTTATAGGGACCCTAGGTTCCTAACTCAGGTTGTATGGCTCACCCGGTTCTTCCCGTGATTTTCTAGGTGACCAAAAGTTATGACACTGAGCATCACCATGCCTAACACCCAAGTCCCTTTGTGGATCCTGGCCTCGATTATAATTGCACAAAAGTTCCACTGAGGGTAGGAATGTGGAGAATAAACCACTGTTCCTGCCCCTTTAGAGCTTGCCTCTCAAAATTTTGAGATGCACCAGGTAGGTTTAAGAAGCTGCAGGAGAGCAGTGGCAAGAGAGGGGGAAGATTCTGCAGTAAGTGCATGCACAACTGGTTAGTGCAAATCATTGAATGGATTCTTTTTATATTGTGTATAAAACCAGCTGCCTTCAACTGACACCCAATCTGGCCATCATTGGGTGGCTGGTTCCCTGCAGCTATCATAGCAGACCTGGGTCCAGAAGAGGGATTTGAAGGAGAAAAATGTTTTGGATAAGTTTGTGTATGGTATTCTATGTGGAAGGGGAAGCCTGAAAGAAATCATGGATGTATTTGTGGGAGATGCAGACCATTGCTTCTGTTTCTCTCTGTATGTGCATCTGTAAGTGCTGCTACATGCATTGTACATACACTGTATAGACAATACATAGGTGTATGTAGATCTGGAAGCCTGTATATTCAGTATCTCTTGCTGTACTACTCTTTAGGACTTTGCCACCCTATCTGCTCAGAATAATATTTTCCTCAGCCTCTCTCGATCAGCTTGGTTCACAAAAACAAATTGGCTTTTTCTGTCCAGTTCATGCATTGTAAGAAATGCCAGCCAAGGAAATAGATTGTGACCCTGTACATCACTGAGAAGCAGCTGCATTTTCAATGATTACCGGGTCCATGCATGGTTGCAAGTGGCTACAACAAAGTGTAACAGACACCAGAAGTACTTTTTCCTTAGGGGCCAGTTCCTAGGATGTGCAGAGCTTGGCTTGATGGAAGGTGGTTCAGACTCTTTACTGAGCTGGTTAGTGAATAAGAGAATGCGCAGTGATCTCCATTGGTGGGCGAAGGGGTCTCATGGTGGAGAGGTGGCTTGCCCGGTGTGGGTAGTTTTCATAGGATGGTTGGTGCACTGCATAAAGCATGCATTGGGACACTGGAGTTTGCATTAGAGGGGGTGATAGTAGCACAAGGAACAGGAGACAATGCACATGGGGTATGAATTTCACAAGGGATGAGTATGCATGAAAGCTTGGTAACTTTAAATGAGGAGAGCATGCATGGCAGAGGGGAATCATCATGGATTGTGCATTGGGGCAGGTAAATCAAGATGGAAGGTTCACTAAGGGATGCAAGTAGCAGGTGTCTTAGAAATAGGACGTGCTTGGGGATCAAGCTGTCCCAAAGAGGGGAGAATGTGTGTGGGTGGCTGGTTTTCTGAGGGAATTTATGCAAGGGGACAGAGCTGTCCTGGGACTCCGCATAGTGTGGGGAGTACAGGAGTCTAATGACAGGGGCATGGAGGAGCTCATGTGGAACCAGCAGGTCTCATTTCCAGACCACAGTGAATCAAACTCTTGGTCACTTCCTATGCCTATTGTGCTGTATTAGAGCCTGGTGGGTATTTTTTTTAACCCCACTCCCACCTGCTCCTGCATTGTTTTCTTGCATTTTTATCCTGCTCCCACCTACAAAAACCTTAGGTCCCACAAATCCTGCAAGAAAGATAGCATGGTGAATCTACTTTGACTTTTTTTAATGTATTGTATATAAACTGAGCTCAGACATTTTACCATGAAAATAATTTAAGCAAGATTTGTTTTATGTAAAAAAAATACATTCACTGCTGTTACAATCAGCATCAAATCTTTCAACCCTCACTTAAAGTATTAAATACCTTTTTTTAACTAAGGTCTTGCTTTACCTTGCTGAAATTCTATTTATGACCAACTGAAAAGAGATTTAGTGCTTCCCTGCAAGTTACTGCAGCCTGTTTATGCAGGAAGGATTGGGTGGACAAAGTATATCTTACCTGCTCCTGCTATTATGGCAGCGGGTCCTGTGGGACCTGCAGGATCCCAGTCCCACTACAGGGCTCTACCCTGTATTGTAACCATCAGTTATGTTACCTTGTGTCACTCAAGCCTTTCCACCAATCTTACCTTAAGTCTGGCAGCAGTTCCATCCCCCAGTGCTCTGCTGGGATCTTGCAGCAGAACAAGTCCCTTCCTATATTTCATAATGCTAGATTCCAGGGCCAGAAGGGCCCATTGTAACCATCTAGTCCAAGCTCCTGCATAACATAGGGCTTTCCTTAATTCCTGTCTGAATTAGAGCATACATCTTTTAGAAGAACATCCCATCGTGATTTAAGAGTAGGGAGTGATGGAGAATCCACCATAATCCTTAGTAAATTGTTCTAATGGTTAGTTACCCTCACTGTTAAACATAGAGTCTATGAACCTAGGACTGGAAGGGACCTCGCGAGGTCATTGAGTCCAGTCCCCTGCCCTCATGGCAGGACCAAATACTGTCTAGACCATCCCTGATACACATTTATCTAACCTGCTCTTAAATATCTCCAGAGATGGAGATTCCACAACCTCCCTAGGCAATTTATTCCAGGGTGGTTAAACACTGGAATAAATTGCCTAGGGAGGTTGTGGAATCCCCATGTGCATCTTATTTCTAGCTTGAATTTGTCTGATTTCAACTTCCAGACATTTGATCTTTTTATAATGTTTGCTAGCCTGAAGAGCCCTCTATTAATTTCTATTCCCCATGTAGGTACTTTAGTCTGATCAAATCGCCCCATAACCTTCTCTTTGTCAAGATAAACAGATAGAGTTCTGTGAGTCATCACTATGTGGCACATGTCCATCCCTTTATTTGTTCTTGTGGCTCTTTTCTGAGCCCTCTCCAGTTTATCAACACCACAATTGGACAATAGTTTGGTAGCAGTCACCCCAGTGCTAAACACAGAGGTAATATAACCTCTATTTCTTTGTCCATTCCTTTTGGCCACTCTGGGATCTCATGTTCAGGTGATATTCCACCCTGACCCCCACATCATTTCAGTCACTACTTCCCAGGATAGAGTCCTTCCCATCCTGCAAGTATGGCCTCCATTCTTTGTTACCAGAGGTATATATTTAACTGTGTTAAAATGCATATTGTTTGCTTGCACCCAGTTTACCAAGAGAGCCAGATTTCTCTGTATTAATGACCTGCCCTCTTCATTATTTACCACTCTCCCAAATTTTGTCTCATCTTCAAACTTCATCAGTAATGATTTTATGTTTTCTGCCAGACCATCGCTAAAGGTGTGAAGTAGCACAAGACCAGGATTGGAACGGATCCCTGCAGGACCCCACTAGAAACACACCCATGTGATGATTCCCCATTTACAACTACATTGGGGAATGGATACATTGTAGTTGTTAATCCATTTAATGTGGGCCATGTTGATTTTATATCATTCTAGTTTCTTAATCAAAATATTGTGCAGTACCGACTTCTGTAAGACACTTATTTTCCATAAATCGATGTTCAGTGGCATTGTGTTATTTTCTTTTGGTTCTTTACTAATCAGTTCCTGTATCAGCTGTTCCATCATTTTGCCCAGGATCCATGTCAGACTGACAGACCTGTAATTACCCAGGTCAACCTGTTCATCCTGTTAAAACAATGGCAGATCATTTCATCTGGGGAAAGGCTGTGAGATTCAGCTGCTTGCTTTTAAAATAATCAGCATTACTTTATTTTTCCATTCATGACACTCTCTGCATTTCCTTTCTCCTCAGCAGGGAAGGACTAAGGGTTGGATTCCATTTTTATTCCTGCAGATGATTGACTAAGTTCTTGCACAGTCCTAAGGGCAGTGCTGTACAGTTCCAGGTTAGAAGATTCACTGGGGATGTTTCCACAGCCTTGAGTAGGGAAAAGAGCCCATGAAAGTCAGTGCAGGTAACAGAATTGGCCCTGGAAGAGATGGGAATCCACCTGCTGAGGGGGTTTTGGGAGGCTACAGGAAAGGACATTAGAGGAACCACATGAGAGACAGTCCAGCCACCTTACCAGCTATGATAAAGCTGCAAGCAAAAGTCACACCACAAATCCAGGAGAGAGAGAAACCAATAGAGGCTGTGAGAAAGGTGCCAGCGAGAACTCAATGGTAACACAAATTCAGAGTGCATGAGAGAGACCTTGTAAGGTCACAGTAATAGGTTGATCAGATGCAGAGTTACCTTGCAGAGATGCTACTGTGAGCATGTGTATGGTTTTCTGGAAACGTTCAGCTTGGGGGACAGAGCTGATCTGTAGAGAGTTATTGCTTCCTGAGAGTCTAGAGCAGTGGTTGTCAGCCTTTTTTTCCATTTGCAGAGCCTTAAATTTCAAGTGGAAGTGCAGATTCCTTTTAAATGGATCCACAGACGGCAGGTTGTAAACCAGTTCTAGAGGGACTGCTGCAGTAGCCAGCTCCCCATTGGGCTGACTTGATTTGAACTCTAGCTGTAAGAAGGCCTTTTTGCCTCCATTTAGTGAGACTTAAGTTAGGGCCCAGTCTTTCCCTTAGAAAAAGCCTGTTCCCTTTGTTTAGTTGAACCTGACACTGTAGGCTGTTTGTGCCCATCTGGCTTTAATGAAGAATCTGCTACTGTATCATGGACTCCACCTACAGTAGAAATCTGTTATTTCCTCCTCCTAGGGCACAATCATTGTTAGGTAGACCACTGAAGTAGTCTGTATCAAATCAGGTAATATGTATTTAAACAAAAATCAAGAGCAAGACACCTACCCTGGAAAGCCCATAAGCTTGGCCTGCTAACAAATATCCTCATCTGGAGCAGAGCTTCATCTCTTCCCCCCGGAGTCTGTATTATGGGCCAAATTCAACTTTGACTGATGTCAATGGGAGTCTTGTCATTGTCGTCTTTAGGAGTTAGATTAGGCCACCTATTAGATCAAATTAACTACTGTGCTTAGCTATGAAGTGCAGTTTCTAGGACTGTACTGGAACTTCATTTCCATTTGCATTTTTCATATGAATTTTTCCCTTTTAAATTTCAGTGCCTTTGCAACCTCTGGGATTGCTTCTCCTCTCACACCCACAGAAATTGGAAGTAACTCCAATGAAGTCAGGAGTTACACTGGTGTAAAACTGGTGAGAGAACAGAATCAGGCCCACTCTACTTTGTTGTGACTTTGAGCATCAAACAGACCCTCAAGCTGCAAACAAAACACAGCAGAAGCCTCAAGTTTCATCCATGTCCTGAGAAACCAGCCCTTCACAAACTCATAACGCAACTCCATTGCATGTCAATGGTCTTTCACAGTCAGATTGTCTAGGACTAAAGTCAGGTCTCCGGGGTGGGGAGGGCACAAGGAGGAGAGAGGGTGCACAAGAGAGTTTGGGCACACAGTGCACGTCTCCTCTGCAACTGTCTGTACTGAGGCTGGACAAAAGTGGCCGCTGAACTGCAGCCAGAGGCAGTGCTTAGAAATGTAAAGCTTGAGTGCACAGAAATCAAAAGGCACCATGGTTTCCTAGTTAACAATTTACACAAAACTCAAGTGAACACAGCCCAAAGGCCTGAAAACCTCAGGCAACCTTTATAGTCATCTAGGCAGAGTTTCCAATGGGCAACAAGCTCAGAGTGCAATTGGCTTCAAGCTTCACAGCTCTATCAATTGGATACCAATCCCAACCTCTTCACTGCCCCCCAGATAGGTAGCAGATGGCAACCCCAACCAGCCTCTGGGGTATGTCTTCACTGCAAGTGAAGACGTGATTGTAGCATGGGTTGACATGCCCATGCTATAGTCCAGCTAGTGCAGATAATAGTAGCAAAGTCACAGCAGCATGGGCTTAATTGAAGGTTAGTACTCAGGCAGCAAGCCATGTATAAACCTGAGCAGCCATGACTTCACCACGACTACCCATGCTAGCTAGACTAACGCTAATATAGGTATGCCTACCCATTCTACAATCACACCTTAGCTTTGCAGGAAAGGCATAACCTAGGGGTGATAGCCCCAGGGGAGGGTGGGAAATATATCACTGCTGCAGAATGTTCTTTTCCCCTTCTATTTTCTGAAACGAGCATGGAAGACTCTGTAACAAGGAAATAACGGTGGTGAAATATAGTTCTGTCATTACAGTTATTGCTCTGCTCCATGCCACAGTATGGTTGGTAATGAGAAAGCATTGATATGTCTCCTGTAAATGGGAAACTCTATGAAGGCACATTTTAGAAATACAGTGATGGATTGTGGCCTTGGATGCTTTTTATTTGTCCTAGCCCAGTGCTTTTTCTGCATCTTTGTAAGTGTGATTGTGGCAATAGCCCCATACACCCTGGACACCCTCCGCCTCCTCATGTTCAGTGTGGTCACTGACCACCAAGCCCTTTAACTGTAGGGCTCCAGGGCAGACTGGATAGGAGGGGAGCCGTTGTCTGCTCTGGTCACAATTGACAGTTTATTGCACTTATCCAGCACCTTATGGACATGAATTAGAGTAACACCACCAACCTCAGAGGGGTGCTGTTATAGCCATTCTATAGAGGGAAAAACTGAGGCAGCAGTCTCACACAACCTGAGTCAATGGCAGAGCAGGGCCTAGATTAGAACCCAAGGATTCTGGCTCTCAGCCCCCTGCTCTAGCTAGCAGGCAGATTTTCACTTATACCTTTACCCCACACTGACAGTGTAAACAGGTCTAGATTATAAACTCTTTGGGGCAGGAATAGTCTTTGTTCTCTTTGTACAGCACCTAGCACAATGGGGTCCTGGGACATGACTGGGGCTCTGAATGCTGCTGTAATTCATATAAAAGTAGGAATCAGTGAACTACTTTAAGACCCCTTCACACTGCCAGAATGACATACAGGTGCCTTAGTTTAAATGAGCACATGGGCCCACTACCTGGAGAGCTGGCTCCTTCAGTTGTCCAACCTTCCAGTTATTGCCATGGGACCTAGGACCACCAACAAGCCCACTGGATTTTAGTGTCTCCTGTACATGCTGTTTCCTCAGCCTGTCCTTTTCAACCCCTGCTACTACTATTCTCATCCACCTCCCAGTTCCTGGCTTGTGCAGCACAGTCAGCTCTCCTAGCATCAGCCTGCTCTCTTTAGCTCAAATGCTTCCCCCTGGACCCCTCCAGTGTCCCTGTCTGATCCATCAAGCGATTACAGGTTTGGTGTGAACACTGCCCATTCAGCAGTTCCAAAGTGTCCCTATTAATGTTTCCCTAGCAGAGCCATGAGAAACCTCAGCTTTACACCTATGAAGAAAGCTTGAGTTAAACAAGCAGCCAGATCCCATGAGATGGGAACTTGCAGACTTCCCAGGCTGAATTCAGCCCCAGTAGAGCTCCCATGAAGTCCGTGGCATTACATCTGCTATTTCAAGGCCGAATTTGTTCCTTCATGTCCAAAGTATCTTCCCTTCCCAGTACTTCTGCATTCATCGTTGCTGAAGGCAGCAATTGCGTATAGATTTGTGAAATATTCAGGGTGTCATTCAGATAAAGTTTCACTGTGCTTAAGGGTACATGCAGTAAAATGCTTCAAGTTATCAGCTCTGTGGGTTGTTCTTTTGGACACAAAATAGCCCAGAGAAATGCAGTTGTATTTGCAGAAAGAAAGTAACCATACAATCAATCTCACAGCTGCACTATTCTGCACATGATAACCAAGCCCACCTCCTGATGCGGGAGGAAATGCCAAAGCCCGCAGAAGCCCACACTTAGCCCCTCACATGAGATTCCCAGGTCCTGTCTCAAGATGGATTGGCAATGCAATGGAAACAGATCCTCAGTGCTACCTTAGCTTTTCAATTGAGATTTCAGGGCACAGAGCCAGCATGGAAGTGAAAGATAGTGCTGCATTTGGTTTTGAACTTGACAAATTGCCTCTAGTTTTAGGCTGGTCTGAGCCATAATCCTGGGTCCAAACATTCCTGAATGCACAAATGTCAGAAATCTGAGTGTTGCAGCTTGGGCCCACCATTCTGCTCTCCTGATGACAAACTAACAGGCAGAGAAAGCGGCAGAGCAGAAATAATTGGTGGAAGGTGGTGGACGTTGTGCAGATGAAGAGTTGTATGGCTTTGAAACTGGGATTTGCAAAGGGGCCTGAGAGTTAGGTGCCTTATTCTCACTGGAACTCCATGGGAGCTGAGCACGTAACTCAGACACCTCTGAAAAAAGCCCAGTCTAAAAACTGAATCAGTCCAATAGGAGAAGTGGAGATTCTCAGGAAAGCTAGTTGGGTTAGTCAGACATCTGTTTTCTTTTATTGGCAAATCTGCCATCAGACTTGGATATTTGTCCTTGTGTTCACTATTTCTAATTATTCAAACTGATGCAACCACACTTTAGCCTGTGGGGTCAATACTAATTTCACTTTTCCTAGTTGCTGTTTTGTGGCAGGTGATGGGTCACCTAAGTCACACAGCACTTTTTTCTGCCCCCCCACTGAGCAACTATGTTTTTGAACAAGAGACCAATGAACAGTAAGCAGGGCCAGATTAACCTTTTGTGGGTCCGGCGCCAAACATATTTGTGGGCCCCCATAAGGGCAGTGGAGCATGGCCTGGGGAGATCAGTCCCTGGAGCGAGGGGCTGGGGAAGGGCAATGGGGAAGGGCATGGCAGGGCCTGGGCCAGCCCCCCTCCAAGGGCACTATTTACAAACTGGCAGTTGCCAGATGCACAGTGGCTCACCCGGCCCTGTGATGCTCGCATGCCCCTTCCCCTCAGGGGCGGGCCCATACTGCACCCACTGCCCCCCCCCATCCAACACCCCTCCCCCACAACTCCCTATGGCCAGACCCCGCCCCCCCCAACTCGCTATGCACTGCCCCCAGACCCTCCCACAAATACATGGCACCTTGTACAACACCTCCCCTGCCCAGCACCCCCCCAACTGCCCAGCACCCCACACAAACCACACTTCCTAATGCCCCAACACACACCCTTCCCTGCCCCCTCACAGCCCAGCACCCCCCTCCCGGCCACACTCACCAGCCCTGCTGGGAGGGAACTGTGTCTGCAGGGCTGAGTCAGCAGCGCAGCCGTGGCTGGTCCCAGGGAGGGAAAACCACTCCAGCCCCTGGCCGGGCTTCCTCAGGACCCACTTGTCTAGAGGGGCCCAGCCAAGCCCCCCCACCCAACTGGTTGAGACTGGTCAGGCTTCTGCACCAGTCTCAGGTGGCTCAGCTCCAGGGAGACAGGTGGGGCCCAACAGGTGGTGGGAAGCAGAGACTGTGGAGCCAGAGGTGCACTGGAGTCCAGCCAGGAGGAGCTCGAGGCCAACCGGCAGGCAGGTCGAGAGGGGCAAGTGATGGGTGGAGGGGGAAGCCAGCGGGCTGGCAGGGTCTCAGGGCACAGTGCAAGCAGAGCAGACCACATGGGCCTGGCTCCATGGCACCCCATCAACCCGGTACTGACAGTAAGGACCTTTATCTCCCCACCCCACACACGCACGGGATATTTGAACACAGACCAGCCATTCCCCAAACATCCATGAACAGAAAGTAAAGCAGCAGCTGCCATTAGGAAGCCATAGGAAAGTTTGCAAATGTTGATTTGCAGCATTAACCCTGCTCTAGTGGGTCAGCAAAAATTCTGCTTGTGGATGAGCAATTGCTCTGGGGCCCTTTTATTATTTTTAAAGTAAAAGCTAAAACCAATATCTTAGTACTTCCTACTCCTATGGCCCTTTTTATCTGAGGAGCTCAACGGGCTGTCCAAGGTAAGGCACAGTATCATGCCTTTTCCATGGGTTCACTCAAGGTCAGGCAGCAAGTTGGTAGCAGAGCATGTATATGGTTGTGTCCTAGGAGATCTGTCCTCATCTTGTCCCCTGCCCTAGTCACCAGCCCATACTTTTACACACGACAGGAACATCTGAGGCTAACAACTCCCCAGGCACCCAGGTTACACAGAGGCTACAGTCTGCAGAGTCTCTGTGTTTATCTAACTGTTTAAAGCAGGGATCTCAAACTCAAATCACCATGAGGGCCACATGAGGACTAGTACATTGGCCCGAGGGCCACATCACTGACACCTTTTCACATGAAGGTACAAAAGCCTCCCCCCACCCCCAATGAGGTCCTGCCCTGCCTCTTCCCACCCCCCATTCCAACCCCTTCCCCAAATCCCCACCCCTGCCCCAACTCTTCTCAGCCTCTTCCCCATAGCACATGGCTCCCTGCTCCTCCCCACTTCCTCCTGGAAAGTGCTAAGTGCCCCCCAAAAAGCTGTTTGGCAGCAGGAAGTGCCTGGCAGAGGAGTGGGGACATGGCATGCAGGTGGTGGGGGGGGTGTTGAGGGGAGCTTGCCAGCCACAGGAAATAACTCCACAGGCCACATGCAGCCCATATGTTTGAGACCCCTGGTTTAAAGCAACAAAGGTAAAGGGATCCCAGTCACAGGGTGCATTCACCACTCCTGGTGGTACATCGTGCTGGCTGTCCTGGGGAGTAGCTCCAACCAGGCATTGCACCCTCCCCTGGTGGTGTCTCTGCTGTCATCCTCTTGCCCTGCAGACTTCTCTCACTTTGGGAACCACAGCCTCCTCTTCACAACTCAGCCCTCCAGCCAGGCCACCATATGCATTCCCCCCCTTCCAGCAGTAGTATAACAAAGTCTTTCCAGGACAAACTGTCCCAAGCAGTCCGCTGCCGTCTACTCAGCCTACATCCCCACTGGTGGCAGGGAAATCCAGACCCACCCTACATCCCCACTGGTGGCAGGGAAATCCAGACTCACCCTCTATTCCAAGTTCCTTCTGGTTTAGGTGCCCTGCAATCACCAGCCAAGGCCTGCACTGTCCTACCTTACTGCTTTCCCCAGAGTCTTCTCCTAGCTTCCTTCCTCTCTAGGTCACTAACTCCTTCCTCTCAGGGATTGATTGCAGCCTACTTCCCTGCAGCTCCCTTCTATTGCCAGCTACCTGGCTTCATACAGGCCCCACCTGTTCCTGTCCGGCTACCCTGCTTCCAGTTTGCTCCCTGCTCCTGGGGCACCTCCTCCAGGTGCAGCCTGTGGAGTTAATTGGCTTGTCTGGCATATTAACCCCTTCCGGTCCAGTGTGCAATGGATACCCTGCCCCAATCCCATACATTTGGGGAGGGGGTAGCATTGAGAGAGAGAGAGAGAGAGAGGGGACAGGATATTCCAGAGCTCTTTGCAGACAGCTGTCCTAACCGCCGTACACGTGAGAGATACCAGTATTTATATTTGGTTAGGCCAGGCAACATGTGTTTGGGTCAGAAATCTTGCCTCCCTGAAAGAGAGAGTTAATTTCTCCATGATCAGGATGCATCAGACTCCTGTTGTTTTAAGTCTCCAGGGGGCATACCATGCTCCTGTAGCTGCCTGTGCAGTTCATGCCACTTAACCTCCTCCTGTATAGCAAAGGGCCCCAAATCACAGGGCTAGTAAGTCATCCGCACTGGGAGGACAACCCCTAGATTCACCGCAAAACACTGTGTGTTCATTTGGGGTGACAGCCACAGACCAACCCTGACCCCATGTCAAGTGGAGTGGGAGAGGAGAGAAGGGGGATAGAAATAGAGAGGAGGAAAAGTCACCCTCGCGGAGGGGCAGTAAGGGGCGGAGGCGGGCAGGTACGTGGTGTAGCCAGCTCTGTTAGCCTTGCATGGCCCTCCTGCTCATCCCAGCTCGAGGACTGACTTTGTCAGGCCTGTATAAGTTGTTGCGGAGATTCCTTTTCCCCAAACCATTGCACAACGTGGAGTCAGGGACAGGGCACGGCTAAGCCCCGAGCAAGTTACTTACTGCAACTCCAGTACCTGTACACTCAGCTCTATCTGATCAACGTAAAACAACGTCCCACGGCCTGTACATTTGGTTTCCATTAGCCTCCTCTCCCTAAAATCCCCTCCTAAAAGAAGCTATCCTGCCCCCTGTCCTTCCCATTCTGCGTCACCACCCATGTTAGCTGCGTCTCTTGTGCTGGTGGGGGGACAGACACCTTGCACAGGTGGTGGCACTGGCCCCAGCCCCTGGTGCAGCCTCAGGCAGCTCTGACTTACACTGACTGCCAGCAGGGCTGTTCCAGCAGCTGGTCTTCAGCCACGTGAAAAGGTGTCCTCTGATCCCTATGCCAGGCCCAGGGATTGGGTTGTGGACATAGGAGCTGCCACCTGAAGTGTTCCCTCTTCCCCTCAATCAGGGGAATCTCCAACTGTCCATTGAATCCAGGTGTCACTCTGGTGTAAGGCACTGGAGCAGACGTCATGAGGCTGAGGACCCAGCCCAGTGACTAGAGATGCTCCCTCCAGATTGACGGTTGAGGCCCATTGGCAGGGCAATGTAGATGGAGCTTTTATTCCCCTGGCTGTGGGGAGAGCTCAGGCTTCGCTTTCTAGGACTTCCTTACCAGGCACCGGAAAAGTGGGGAAAACAAGAACCAGAGAAAGCGGATCCAGAGAAGTGTCTGGGAATCCTCCACTGATGGACTGCATCTGCTGCCTCTGACCTGGCATGCCCTTTTTCTTAGCGGCACCGTACGTAGTTTGTTAGTGCTCACTGTGCTGAGAGATTTGCAAAGCAAATCCCAGGCGAGTGACTAGTGCAGAAAATACAAATGTTTCACAGACAGATTCCGACAAGAAATAAGCTTTTTATTCTTCGTGTGCATTCAGGTGGCAGCGTTACGCTGGCAGGACAGCCTGGCACAGGCTCCTGCCACATGGCAGGCAGAAAGCAGTCAACTGTAGTTGTAGTTACGAGGGGCCACATTTTGGGCAACTATTTTATTTACACATGTGAAGCAAAGGGAGGGTTAAATTGTGGCTGATCCAGAGCAGCTTTGTGGGAAGGTGTAAAAAGAGCAAAACCCCTCCCTACTCCCCTTGTGCAACCATCCCCTGAACAAGAGGCCACCACAGTCCCAGTTGTGCTCCCACAGAGCAAGGATTGGGCAGTCTGGGATTGCTCCTGGTAAGACAAAGGCAGGATGAAAGCTCCACTCCTTTCAGTGGAACTGGGTTGGCATGGAGGGGAGCGCATGCTGCCCCCTGCTAAAGTCAACCAGAATGCTGCCGAGGACTCCTGCTAGGTGGGGGCAGAATCCCTTACAACCCACGTCACCCCCCTCCCCCCCCAGCACAACTGACTTCCTTCTCCTGAGCGACCGGCCTGCACATGCAGGTTGTGGTTTTGCAGCCACAGCATAGCCTATAGCAAACTAAAGAGTTGTGGGAGGATGAAATCTGCACCATGAAGAGAGCTGCTGGGGCATTGGGACTGCAGCCACAGCTAATAAATTTAGCTCCATTGCAAGTGTCACTGGGGTCTAATTACATGCTACAGAACACTGCTCTAGACTTTGCCATAGTTGCTGCATCTGTAACCCAGCTGGGACCCAGATGCACCAATGCATCAGCAACCGCTCCCTTTCTTAGCTGAAGAGCCTGAATAAAAAGGAAGGTACCTAAGCATTATGGACATTCCCTCAGGAAGATGTATTGTTTCAGAAGAATTGCTTGAGCAAACCAAGTGTGCCTGAGAAACCTGGGTTCTGACTGGGACAGGCAGCTGTCTCTCCCAGGGTGGGAAAAGGCTCCTACCATCTTTCCCTTGCTTGAGGTCCTGGATAGTGAGCATCAAGAGCCCTGCTCTAAGGGTACATCTACACTGCAATGTAAGCCCAGGGATCAAACTCAGGCTCAAGCCTAACTCCAACTTCCATCTACACACAAGACATGGTAACCCAGGGCTCAATCCCAGGACCCCATGGTGATGTTGGGTCCAAGCCAGAGTCAAGTTGGAACTCAGGAGTCAAGCCCCATTACTTTACAGTGTAGACGCAACCACACATGACTCATGCTCTGGCTGTCTGTCAAACGTATCTCACAATTCCATGCAGGGGCGGCTCCAGGCCCCAGCACGCCAAGCACGTGTTTGGGGCGGCATGCCGCAGGGGACACTCTGCCAGTCACTGGGAGGGCGGCAGGCAGGCTGCCTTTGGCAGCATGCCTGCGGAGGGTCTGCTGGTCCTGCGGCTTCGGTGGAGCCACAGGAGAGCGGACCCTCCACAGGCACGCCTGCGGGAGGTCCACCGGAGCCGTGGGACCAGCGCCCGGCAGAGCGCCCCCCGCGGCATGCCGCCATGCTTGGGGCGGCGAAATGTCTAGAGCCGCCCCTGATTCCATGGCCCGACTTTCTATTTGCTCCAGACAGTCAAGTTTCCCCACACTCCACCACAAACAAAGGGCTAGAGTGGCCACATTTTGGGAGGCAGGGGTGATGGAACTATTTGTATAATTTGGGGTGCTGAGAGCCACTGAACCAAACTGTAAACCCTATATATGATGGAAACCATTTCAAAACAGGGTGTGCTGCTGCACCCCAGCACCCCTAGTTCCAGCTCCAGTTGGGAGGAGGCTAGGAAGTCTGGGATATGGGTGGTTGGACTCGTGCCCACATAATCTAGCATAGACCCAGTGTTCAGCAATTCCTAACCTGGGGTTACAAATGAATGTAGATGCTCCAGCCCCAGGTTAACAAAGCCAGGACTGACACATTTAGAAACCACTATTAAGAGGAGGTTGCACTGGCTCAGTCACATCAGAAGAATGGGAGGAGACTGTATCCCTAAGAATACTGTACACAGTGATATTTGTGATGGATCTAGAACAGGGGTGGGCAAACTATGGCTGGATCCGGCCCACGTGCTCCTGCTGGGGAGCGGGGTTGGGGGGGCTGCACCATGTGGCTCGGCCCTGCTCCAGCCGGGGTGCTGGGTCGGGGGCCGGACCACGTGGTTCAGCCCTGCTCCAGCCAGAGTGCTGGGTTGGGGGCTGGACCAGCAGCTCGGCCCTGCTCCGGCACTCCAGTCGGGGGCCACACTCGCTCCCTGAGAATCTGAAACAAAACTGTGATAATTCATGGGCTTATAGCCGCCTGGAGTACAAGTGAGGGCAATCCTCAGCACGGCCTGATCCTGCACCAGGAACAAACCAGCTCCACTCTGTCGTGGTGCAGCTACTTCCTCCTCAGTCCCTGTCTGCAGAGGAGTGAACTTGCCCCATTCACTTCAGTGTGAGTTAAGGATGCGCAGAACCTGACGGGATCTGGGCCTAACAGAGATCAATGGCTACAGCCTGGCTGAGAGACAATTAGAGAGAGAGGCGGTAAGACTACACCCTAAGTGTTGCCTCTAGCCTACCTACCCATATGGGGTTGTATAGACCAAACCTTGGGACACTAACTTGAGTGGACAAACCCTAGTACATGTGTGAAAGGGAGGAATCATGCACTGATGGGGAGATGAACTACATGGGTCTCTTCAAACTTTTTAAAAATAATCTCTCTCTCTCTCTTTGTTGTTTGTTCTCTAATCACTTTAAAATTTCCCCTGTTGCTTCGTTTAGGTCAGGAAGTACTGTATCCAATCAGAGTATTGTTGCTGTGTGCTGTTAAACAGCTGCCATGTTCTGCCCCAGAGGAGGCTTCATTCAGTTGCAGATGAAGCAATCTGTATACAGTACAGTGCTTAGAAACTCTAGACTATTTACAAAGCTCTTTGGGGGATTTTGAATAGTGCTATATTAACAAAAGTGATTCTCATTCTCCTCCATTCCCTGCTGGTTCCAAAGAGTTCCTTACGATTCCCTTGAGTTGAGCAGTTTGGATTCTATTGTTGACAGAAGAAACAGGATTTGAATTGGAGATTTTGTTACCCTAATTTTTCACTGACCTGATTAAAAATCCTGTTTGTGTTTGCTGGCTGGCTGGCTTTTGTTTGCTCTTCTCATATAAAATTCTAAGGAGGTGCCACATCACATTCACTTGTCATCATCTGCAAATGAAACTGCTTTCCCCAGAAACTCCAGATTCCAGTGGGGATGGTACACAGTCTCTTTCACTTAGAGCTTTTCAGGGAGGGGGATGCTGGTGGTACGGGGCTCAGGAAGGAGGAAAAACCGAGCTCAGAATGTTTGGCCCGGTGCTGGCTCCCAAGTGCACGCTAAAGTAGAAAACTGCTTTTATACTAAATGCTCTTCTCTGGGTAAGTAACAGCACAAGACCTAGGAATCACATGGTTGCCTGGACTTTGTGACAGCCCTCAGAATGGGGCACACTTCTCCTACTGTCTCTGTCCCTGCACTTCATCCACAAAAATCATGGGCTTCTTTTCGTGGTGAGCCCAGAAGAAAGCCTCACTCTCTGAACACCTGTGAGTGTGGAAGCTGGGTTCTGCATCCAGATCCAAATGCTAAGTCTGGCTCCCTCACCTTATTGGTATAAAGGATCAAAGCCCTGGTTCCCAACAGCTGGAAAATGCGATGCACTTTGGGTCTGTGTCCAGGTCATCACTAGGAGTGACATTTTCTAAAGCCCCAAAGGGAGCACTTGCTTTTCACTGGGAGAGCTGAGTACCTAACTCCCTTAAGCACTCTAGAAAGTCCCAACCTCTATGGCTCAGATCACATCATATGAGACATGGTACCTATGGGTGGGTCATCAGTGGCAGGGATTGAACCTGGGACCTGTGGATCTAAAAGTGTCTACGGACTCGTCTAAAAGATCTAGCTGGGTTAGACGACGCCACCTTTGTGACTCATCTATTGGAATGGGACAACTCCACACTATAAACTTGAGCTATGATGCATGTAACTAGAGCCCCAGATTCAGACATCTCCTGAAGTTTGGTTTTGGACACAGATCCATCCCATGCAGATCATTTGCAAGGAATATTATTAATCTTGAGCCCATGCAGCTCTTGTAAATCAGAAGACTTTGGTCATATTTTCTTTCAACAAACTCAGTGAATCTGCTTCTTGTTCCATATAGTCCACTTTTATTGGAGATCATTCTTTTTTAAGTGACCGCCCTTTCATTCTTCCTAGCTGATGTTGGGAGGTTACTCTAAGTCTCCTGTTCTGTACATGGTTCACTGAAGGACTTCTTATCCTGTAATAACTGAGATTTTATTACAGTGGAATGAAATTTCCATCTAATTTTCTGGTTTTTTGTTTTTGTTTGCCCTTTGTTTTATTCCTTTCAGGGAAAATTTTCAATGAGACTGTAATTTATCTCATCTTCCCTGATTTTTTTAAAACCATGTTCAATACATTGGATGAGCTCTAACCAGCTATTGATCTTTAGCATAGGGGAGAGGGTGGCAAGGCCGGCTCTAGGCACCAGAAACCAAGCACGTGCTTAGGGCGGCAGAATTCCAGGGGCGGCATTCCATTCTTTTTTATTTATTTTTTGCTTTGGCAGTTGCGCTCTTGGAGGTTTTTTGTTTTTGTTTTTTGCTTGGGGCAGCAAAAACCCTACAGCTGGCCCTGGAGGGTGGCCTATTTCCACATATTCTTGGTGCCATGTTGCGTACCAATCCTCCTGTAGCAACAGTAATGAGGTCTCTTGTGGGAAACATACCTTACCAGCTTCTTCCACAGGAAAGATGTGGAGCATGCTCAGTAGAGCGGGACGAGATTTTTTTTTTTTAAACAAACTTTTCTTCAATGAAAAATGCAGTCAAGCCGCCCAAAACATTTTGGGAATTCATGTCAATCTTGTCAAATCATTTGGACACAAACCAAAAAAAAAAAAAAGTGAATTTGAAACTACTTTTCATTTTTAAATTTCAATTTTTTTTTAAAAAAAGCTCCAGATTGAGGGAAACATTGTTTTGAGTCAATTTTTTAAAATTTTTCAGAATTGCCAGCAAAATGAGAAAAGGTAGTCATACAGCTCTAATGTTCTGTATCGGTAGCTATGGGACTGGATGGATATTGACCCCTGCCATGTGACATTTCCTTTATAACTCTGGCCCATATCGCAGGAATGCTGCCAGGAAGCTCAGAGCTTGCCTACATGGTGCATTGTTCTGCACCTGAGAGTGTACATTCTCATGCACGCTAGTGCGTTGAACACTAACTGGCCGTGTGGACTCTGCTGGCATGCACTAAAAGTTCCCTAGTGCATCTTAATATAGTACAGTTTGAAACAGGCCTACATTAATGCACACTAGGGAACTTTACTGTGCACCAGGAGGGTTCATATGAGCCAGTTCAAAACATGGTAGTGTGCATTAGAATTTACACTCCTCCAGTGTGGATCTATGCACTATGTACACGAGCCCTGAAGCTTTTACCAGCCCTCATGCACATGGCCCCTTGCATACAGGGTGTGGATCTTGGGGGAAAAATGGAGCAGATGAACCCCCGCCCCCCATCTCAGTCCGGAAGGGGACCCAGCAGAGAACTGGAAGAAGTGGTTGCAGTGCTCACACATTTTTGTTGAAGCAAGTAGTGTTGAAGGGATAAGGGAGGGTGAAATCTGCCATACTGCTATGAGAGACAAGCCCACCATTATGGTACACTCCAGTGGGAACATGCAGAGGACGGCAAACTGCTGCAAAAGAGACCCAGTTTGCAAGAATAATGCAAGCCAGCAACAATGTTTGGGTGTATTACTTCACAGGGAGCCAGTGCCAGGTGAGCCATTGGTCATTACCACTGGCATGTAATAAGGAACGTAACAAAGCAAAGTCATGTGAATTTGGCCAGTTAACACATGGGATAATTCATAGAACTGAGAACCCACAACGTTCCATGAAATCTCTGTCCCTTTTTATGAAGTCAAAGTTTCAACCAGCTCTGCTAATTAGTGACTGAGATCCAGGTCTAAGGCTGTGGGCAGGAAGAACCTAGTGCAGCTGAATGGGAGGTTCCTCAGGTCCCGAGGCCAGCCCAATCCCCAAAGCAAATTAGAGCAGCCTTCAGGCTGCTCTCTGCTGTACTAGGTACCAATAGCCTCAAAGGAGGCTGACAAAGCCTGGGCAGCACAAGGGAGAGTATAGCTCAAGGTTGTTTGGTATATCAAATGACCAGGTCAGAAGAAGCCCAGTGCATAACTTTAGGGCTGTGCCACTGTAGTGCTTTAGTGTAGATACTCGCTACTGTGACAGCAAGGGCTCTAATCCACCTCCCTGAGAGGCAATAGCTAGGTTGACAGAAGAATTATTCCACTGACCTAGCGCTGTCTACACCAGGGATTAAGTTGTCTTAACTGTATTGCTCAGAGGGTGTGGATTTTTCATACCCCTGAGCAATGTAGCTGGGTCAACTTAACTTTTGAGTGTAAACCTGGCCTTGGCTAAGAAAGAAAGATCCTGAGAGATTAGTAAAGCTCTCTCCTGTGTAGAAATCAGGTGGAAATGATCGGGCCAGGTCTTACCAACTACACTAATTTAAAACGTCCCATCAAGGTAACTACTACACTAATGGGAATGACACACCAAGACCTAGACATCTCTCAAAGGTAAGCAGCATCAGACCTGGCTGTCAGTAGTAGATAGGATAGCCCAGGCCATGTTGCTTAGTCAGTATTGCAACATCTCAGTATAGTATCAGAGGGGTAGCCGTGTAAGTCTGGTTCTGTAGAAGCAGCAAAGAATCATCTGCTTGCATCTGAAAAAGTGGGTATTCACCCACGAAAGCTCATGCTGCAAAACTTCTGTTAGTCTATAAGGTGCCACAGGATTCTTTGCTGCATCTCAGTATAGTGCTGGGAGGCAAGACGTGGGGGTTCCAGGTGAACCATTGGGTCCTGACAACAAGTGATCCCTAAAAATCCCAAATTCCTTCTTACAAGTGTAAGGTTGTTAATCCAAGTGTTGTAGCTGGATTGCAATTCTGGTAACTATATTTGACTTGTCTAAACTGTGGGTATATTAGCCATCACCCCTTCCTATCCTAAACAATTCTGTTGTGTTTCACACCAGAGGTGGGTGCATTAGTAACTGCAATATCTATACTTATTCCCTCCTACCTAGAGACACTAGCAAAAGTTAGTGCTTTGGGATCCTGTGTAAAGGAAGGCACAATATGAATCATACTTTCCAATCTATCCTCCTATCTATGACTACTTAATAGCAGGAAGCCCCCAAAAGTGTGGGGTGGCTGAGGGTCTTGATCTTCCCCACTGCAGACAGATACTAGAGTTTTGGCTCATGCATCCTAGCACTCCCCAGTGTGCGGTAGTGGGGTGATGTTCCCCTACCTGCTCTCTTTGCTGAAAAACAAGGAAGAAATCTCCTTATAGAGATGAGTCCCAGGTGTCAGCTGAAAAGCTGAGAACAGAACCTAGAAGTGAAGTGGCAAAACACATCTGCTCAACATTAGTTTGTCTTTCTAAACGAATCCACTTCTTTAGGGTGCATACCCTATTTTTGGACGCTTTACCAAACATTCTTATGATTAAAATTTTCCTGCGGTAGTGCCACCTATAAGGATAAAAATCTAACATAAGAGTTCATCTGCCTCTTACTAACCCATGATGCCCATTAAACACCTTTTCCCCAGGGCTCAATAGCAATCTGGTGCTTGTGGGTAATGCATAGTCAGATTGTTACATTTCTCATGTGGCAAATACCACCTGGCTCTCCTACTTCACCCTGGACAAGAGGGCAGGCAAAGCATCCCAGGCCATTGCATGCTATTACTCTGATCCTGCAGGATCCTATGACTGATGTATTTAATGTGAGATCCCTGCCCCCTCCTCACTGCCCAGCTGCCGTGGCGACCACCTGGGCTTCCTCCTTCCTTGGAACTTGTCTGAGTTTCTTAATTCTTTGCTCACAGTGAGGGAGCACTCAGCAGTGCTGCTGTGACAAGTCCAGCTCTGTTAATTGCTAATTAAACAAGCATCAGCACACTGCACTAGCCTGCTCAGACTAATTGGATGTGTTGCTTGTTAAATGAATAGCTCTGTCCAAGAGAGCAGGCTCTGGAGAAGTGTTTAAGAATGTCAGGCCAATCAATGAGCAGACTCCAGGAGAATCTGAATAGCTCTGGGCTTTTGAGGAACAAAATTCCCCTGAATGGAACAGGCTAATGACAGACAGATGCTTTGTGTGTGATGGTCTCCATGAATCAGAGGCAGCATCACCTCAGACATACACAACTAGAAAAGCTCACTCCAGCCGAGGGAGCAAAATGCCCATTAAGATAGATCTTTACAAATGGTGTGCCTTTATAAAAATAAAATTCTTAGTATACTTCCCCCTGATTAAAGGCACTGAAGTCCTGTGCAGCAGTGCAAACTCCCACCCCCATGTTACTTATGGTGGTTATATCCATTTGTTTGCTGAATGTATGGCAACCGTCAACCTGCTGGATCATGGTGTATGCTTAAGGGGTCTAGTCAGGTGCCTGATGAATCTACTTATGGCTGACAACTCCAATTCGATAGCGTCACCTTGTTACAAGTTTCACAGATCCATGTATTATCCAAGTTGGAATCCAAGATTATGGCACGCTGCTTTCTTCTTCCTTGCTTTGCTTCCATCCTCTGGCTGAAAGTTGCTTCATGTTGAGCTGCACCTAGTGCCAGATGTTCCCTCCAGATAGAACAGGATTCTGTGCGCTCCTCCCAGCTTTCTACATCGATGTTAAACGACTTCATATCATTTTTACGCACATTGTGGTACTGCCATAAAGGGCGATCCCACTTTCTAGATCAGGGGTGGGCAAACTTTTTGGCCCAAGGGCCACAACGGGGAATAGAAATTGTATGGCGGCCCATGAATGCTGATAAAATTGGGGTTGGGATGCAGAAGGGGGTGAGGGCTCTTGTTGGGGGTGCGGGCTCTGGGGTGGGGCTGGGGATGAGGAGTTGGGGTGTAGGAAGGTGCTCTGGGCTGGGACTGAGGGGTTCGGAGGGCGGGAGGGGGATTAGGGCTTGGGCAGGGGTGCGGGAAAGGGTGCAGGTTCTGGTTGGGGGTGTGGACTCTGGGGTAGGGCTGAGGATGAGAGGTTTGGGGTGCAGGAGGGTGCTCCAGGCTAGGATTGAGGAGTTTGGAGAGTGGGAGGGGGATCAGGGCTGGGGCAGGGGGTTGGAACATGGGGAGAGGCTCAGGGTTGCAGGCTCTGAGCGGCGCTTACCGAAAGCAGCTCCTGGAAGCAGTGGCATGTCCCTTCTACCCCCTTTCTCCAATATAACCTGCAGCACATGCTGATCAGGCCTTTTCTGAGTTTCAGATCATTGAAGATCTCCTAGTTAAGCCAGGGTGGTCTCTTGACATACTTCCTATCTTTTTTACATAGTGGGATAGTTTGCTTTTGTGCCCTAAATAACATCTCTTTGAAAAACTGCCAGCTCTCTCAAACTGTTTTTCCTCTTAGATTTGCTTCCCAAGGGATCTTACCGACGAACTCCCTGAGTTTGCTAAAGTCTGCCTTCTTGAAATCCATTATCTTTACTGTGCTGTTTTCTCTCCTACCATTCCTTAGAATTCATGAACTCTCTCATTTTATGTTCACTTTCACCCAAGTGGCCTTCCACTTTCAAATCCTCAACCAGTTCCTCCCTATTTTTCAAAATCAAATCTAGAACCGCCTCTCCCCGAGTAGCGTTCTCCACCTTCTGAAATAAAAGATTGTCTCCAACACATTCCAAGGACTTGTTGGGTAACCTGTGACTTTCTGTGTTATTTTCCCTACAGATGTCTGGGTAGTTGAAGCCCCCATCACCACCAAGTCCTGTGCTTTGGATGATGTTAGTTTTTGAAAAAAGACTCATGCACCTCTTCTTCCTGGTTAGGTGGTCTGTAGTAAGGCCCCCTATCATGACATCACCCTTGTTTTTTATCCCTACCCATACAGTAACTGAATTGCTTTGGTAATTACACCATCGTGTTTCGAGATGGACGGCATCCATTACTGTTCTAAGGCAGGAGTAGTTGCACGGAAGTGCAGGTACATCTGTGTGAAACTGCAGTAATGGATCAGCCAGGCCTGGGTCTTCATCTGTCAGTAGGCATATTTCCAGTCATTCTCCACTGTGCTAACACATCTACAGTTGCTCTCCATTCTCTTTTCAGATTTATCACTCATTTTGGATGCACTGGAGGGAATGCAGAAGGATACTCCTGGCACGATTAAAAACAAGATGGCTTTTTTGTTTGTTTGTTTTCGAGAGCCACTGTCATCCTGTCAGCATCTTTGTAACAGAGTAAAGGTTGGAAGAGAAGGAGCTGAGAAGTGCAGAGAGCCATGTGGACTGACACAGACATAGGTCTTTTCAGTGAACCTTTGAGCACAAGACCTTACAAGCACAGAAGAAGGGTGTGACCCAGCTGGGCTTTTCAAAGCTCCCTCTCAAAGAGAGCCAAGGGAAGAGTTGCTGTGTCAGAAAGGGGTCGCCATAGCAACAGCTGAATGGAAGACAAAGCATGAATGGGAATAATCATCAAGACACTTTTAAGTTAGAACCAGCCGTCACCTGCTGTAACTTAGGCCTGGTCTACACTAAGAAGGGGGGTCGAACTAGGGTACGCAAATTCAGCTACGTGAATAGCGTAGCTGAATTCAAAGTACCCTAGTTCGACCTACTCACCCGTCCAGACGCGGCGGGGTCGAACTCCGTGGCTCCCCCGTCGACTCCGCCACCGCCGTTTGCAGTGGTGGAGTACCGGAGTCGACCACAGCGCTTCCGGAGTTCGAACTATCGCGTCTAGATCAGACGCGATAGTTCGAACTCCGAGAAGTCGAACTCACCGCGTCGACCCAGAAGGTAAGTGTAAACCTACCCTCAGTTAAGAATCAAGAGGCCTCAGCCCCTTGTGTCACTGTTTGCACAAGCAGAAACTTGTGCTGTGAGCTGGGAAGGACAGAGGAGAGGGAGCAGGGACTAGGAAGTAACGTCATGTGCCCAGCACTGTCTCCCCTGCATCCAGGGGGGCTCTGCCTGCTCCCCTTCTCCAGCCCCGAATGCCTCTGCTTCAGAGCTGCGCATCCGATATCACCACTGCTTCCTGATGGAGAATGGGACGAAGGCCTGGGGATATGGCAAATGCTCTCTTCTGGACATGATGCCATACCTGGCAGAAGAGGGAAAACCACCCCATCCCAAGGCCCAGAGCAAATAGCACTCAGGCTGGACCGAGCTGTCAGCTGGTTCTGAGGCGCTTAATGCAGTGTTGAATCTGGAGAGTGCCTGAGGAAGGGTTCCCTACCTCATGGCGAATTCACCCCCCACCTCCACTGTGGCTACTGCCAATCCATCCCTGCCCAGGGGAGACACATCCCCATGCCTCAGAGAAACTGCTTAGAAGCAAATGTTAAACATAGATTAGATTGCAAGTAGGGTCATGTCTCTTGCAATCCTCTTCAGAGCCTCTAAATGGGCCTCACACCCCCTCTGCAAGTGCCCTCCGGGCCTCCAGACAGAAGTTTGATCCCACCTCTGAGGCAAACACCCCCAACTCCTGGAATCTGCCTGCCTGCACCCTCACAAGGCCTTTGTCACCCCCTCAGCTAGTGACTCCTTTCAGACACCTCCGTGAGCACTCTTGATGATCCCCCCTCCTGCTTCCCCTTCTTCCCCCGCCCCGCTTCCTCTCTGCTGGTTTCAGGCTAAAGTGTTCCCATCTCTCCAAGGCGAGCAGCACCATTGCTTCCTTGCAGGTGGGCAGCAATGGGTAGCACCAAGCGAAGCCGTGCATCAGTCAATCAGTGGTCCATGGTGCGCAGTGAGTCCATGACAGCAGAGTAGTATCATGGACACAGGCCACAACTTCAGCGTAGGGACCCAGAAAGTTTGGAGGCCATTCCTGAGATTGTAGGTGCAGAGTGCCACCTGACACCTTCTCCTCATTCCTTAGCTATCCAGGTCTCTGAGTGCAGGAGGTCCCTGGCCAGCCACCATGACTGAATGCCAGTCCAGGCAGATTCCTACCACGCCTCACTAACTGTCCCACCCCTCCACCTCCCTTCAACCCCTAACCCTCTTCAGAGCTTCCACCAAAGTATTTACACCGTCCTCACCACAGCATTTGAGCACACCCATTAGAGTTTCCACTTGCAACACCCCTGTGGAGTAGGGACTAGTCCCATTTTAGGTAAATAGGAAACTGAGGCTCAGAACAGATTAAGTGACTGGTCCAAGGTCACCCAGGAGGCCTATGGTCAAGCCAGGACTTGAACCCAGGCTTCTTGAGTCCCAGTCCAGTGCTCCATCCATGAGAGCAGCCTTCCTATCCTAGCCTAAGGCATTTGGGAACCTTCAGGGAAAGCTTCCATGCACAGGGTGCCCTAGGCTCTGTAAAACTCGCAGCAATTGCCTCATGTCCTTTTCCATCAGTGTCCAGCTGACAAAGCTCCCTGCCCCCGCCTGCCTCCCTCCTCCGCTCCTTGAGGTGGTTAAACCTGACAGCATTCATGTGGCTGTCTGAGGTTATCTGAGAGGATTCTTCCCAACAGATCAATAGGGCATTGGCAGCTAATCCAATACATCAGCCTGATGGAAGCGAGAGACAACCTCACTTAATAGAAGAGAATAGCTTCTTATTTTGGATAGCCCCTTTCACATTCACTGAGCCAGATCCCCAGCTGGTTCAAGTCGGCATAGCATCATCCACCGGAATAAGCCAGTTTACACCGCGTGAGCATCTGGCCCAAGTTGTCCCAATGACACTTTACAAGATGGAGCCTGCTATGGAAGACACAGTAACATTAAAGGCAAATCTGACCACCATTATGGGCTTGGTAAAAGGTTTTAAGGGAGGGAAGAGGCATTGCCTGAACATGGAAGTTTTCATTAAACAGCGGTTGAAAGAGTCAGAGCAGATTAGATCCTCCCTCAGATCAGAGTCTCCTGCACTGAAGTGATAACTGATTTGTTTTTAGAGTAAAATGATGGAACAGACCCTCTTCACCAGCAGCGAGGTGAGCCCTTGAGGGTACCAAGGTGGCCGATCACACTAGGGAACCTGTCTGGCTGGCCAACAACTCAGTTTGGGAGCTTGGAGCCCTTTTTCTCAAGCCTTTGGAGGGAGTGGGGGGGGGAACCTGCTGGTCTTTTCTGCTACTCTACTCCCTTTGAAGTTGAAGGCTCCAGGGATGATCCAGGGTCAGCACCGGCACCGGAATCCCCTGGAGGCTGAAGTGCCTTCTCCATAAGGAGGAGTTTTAATTTCTGCTCCTGGTTCTTGCAAGACCTCAGCTTTAGCTGGTAGTAGAGGGACCACTTCTGAGGAATATGGGGCTCTCCAGGCACCAGACACAGTGAGTGTCTGTCCATTAACTCCTTGCAGGAGAGGCACCTCTTGAAGCCAGGGGAGCTGGGCATACTGGGGGTGGGGGCGCTATCACCCTCTAGCAGTGAGAAATGCAGAAGAAAGTTCTTTCCGCCCCCCTTTTTTTTTAAACTGAAAGAACTTAGAGATTCTTCTAAACACCCCTGGGGGTGGGGGTGCGGGTAGAGGGGGTGGGAATCCCTCCAGACAGGGTGGGAAACATAAACTAAAGTATTTTTTTCTTAAATCCCAATGGAGTAAAAAGGAAACACTAACTATTACGGAGAACAAAAAAAAACCAAAAAACAACGCAGATAAGGAAGGGACAACTGCTTGGGAGGCGAGAAGGAACTGAGGGGGGTTTGAGCATGCAACGCTAGATAGCCTTGAGACAGACCACAAGAGAGAGAGAGCACATGTGCGGGCTGAATGGACACGGCTACTTAAAATCTTTGATTAGTGCACAGGAACGCAGATACACTACGGTGGAGCACCCACAGGGACACTACTCGAAGAAGAATCCATGTTAGACTCTCAGTCCACGGTCTTTCACCATGTGTAGACATTCAGGCCCCGATTCAACAAAACATGTCAGCCCTTCACTTCTATATCCCAAGTTTTCCGTCTTGGGGATGGGGACAACTTCACAGGGGTGTCATGAGGCTAGTCTGTGGAAAGCTGGTTCAGGTCCTTGGCTCGGAGATGCTAACAGATGTAGAGCATTCTGAACCTGCAGCTCACGCTTCCCACAGCTTCACTCTTCCTAGTTCCCCTTTCAATCAGAGCCCTAATACTCAATTAGCTATATAAACACAACAGTAATTACCCTTGCACTGGACACTGCAACCTCCCAACATCCTTTACTCTGATAAATACAAAGGTAAATTTCCCAGCCACTCCACACAGCTCAAACCCCGGAGACCCTCCATCTCTAGTCTCTTGGCCCTTTTCTGCAGCTCTTTCCCACATACCGTCTGTTTATATGGACCCTAGAGAAAATTAATGTAGACATTGATGCTGCTGCCCCCTTCATGGCACCCACAACACTGGAATTCACCCTCCTTGGGCACCTTTTAAGTGTAATCAAATCTGAATAGCTTTGGCAGTGCTTTGCCCTACCATCCTCCTCTTACCCACTCCACTGGGAGAGATTTGCAAATGTAGATGGCTGCAATTGTGTTTCAATAGCCAATTGGGCCCTCTTTGTATAACATCTAATCAGACAGGCAGTCATTATCTGGTACTTGGCGCTTTACTCCTGCTGCCTGTGCTCAGCTGCAGCTCTTTCATTTCATCTGCAGACAGTCCAGGCAGGGGATGGACCAGATGCATTTCTTACCTGCTGGAAAGAGGTAGCTGGGGCTGGATAACCTGGGCTAGGGAACTGGGGGAACCTGAATGGTACTAAGCTTAATACCTGGCACTAGAAACAAAACAGGATAAGAATGTCTTTTAAAACACACTGGGAAATTAATGCAGTGCTCATGAAAGTGACCAGTCTCCACAGCATGATTGATGTGTGTCCCTCTGACTATGCCCAGATCCCATTTGTCCAGTGTCTGTTGAATCCCTGGATATTACAGCAGCCTCCCAGCCAGGGGTGAAAGTAACTTAAAGGACTTACCGGTATGCTGGAGTCCTGAGTGGGGCGTTGCCTCAACCGGAAGAGGCGTGGCTCAATATTTAAAGGCCCTGGAGCTTCGGCTGTGGCTGGGAGCCCCTGGGCCTTTAAATCACCCCAGGGCTACCAGCTGCAGAGGTGTCTGGGAGCCCCGGGGCTCAGGGGCAAATTAAAAGGCCCGGGGCTCTGGCCGCTGTGGAGCTCCAGGCCCTTTAAATCACTGTGGGAGCCCTGCCGTTGCTACCCTGGTGTGGCAGGGCTCAAGCTAGGGCTGGGGTAGCGGCAATGGGGCTCGGGCGGTGCTTTAAAGGGCCCAGGGCTCCCCGCAGGGGCCAGAGCTCCAGGACATTTAAATCCCCGCTGGAGCCTGGCTGCTGGAGCTCTGGCAGTGATTTAAAGGGCCCGGGGCTCCCCGCAGTGGCTGGAGCCCTGGGCCCTTTAAATCGCCACTGAAGAAGCCGGTTCAGTCCGGCACGGCGTACTGGCTCTTGTGGGTACGCCGTACCAGACCGCACCGGCTTACTTTCACCTCTTCTCCCAGCCCCCACATGATAGATATCTTTATCTGGAAGCCTCCCCATTTTCTTCAATATAACCTGCAGCACATGCTTATCAGTCCTTTTGAGATAACAGTCACAGTGCAAACTACTTAATCTCCTGAAGAGTCAGATACATCTGCAGTTGTTGTTTTCAATGTTGTTTTAGATGTATTGGTCCCAAGCTATTAGAAACAAGGTGGGTGAGGTAACATCTTCTATTGGATCAACTTCTCTTGGCGAGAGACAGAAGTTTAGAAGTTGGTCCAATAAGAGATATTACTTCACCCCACCTTGTCTCTCTAATTGCATCTGTAGTCATGCAGCTGTCTTGTGTTAGCTTTTACGAAGTCTTCACTGCTGGCTGTGGTGGGTCTGAGTTCACGCAACACCCTTTAAGTCACACTGTATAAGGAAGTAGTGTGCTCTCTTCCTCCTAATTCATGGCCACTTGAAGAGACAAATACAAGTCAAAACAATGCAAGAGCTCCCTTGGTTGCAGAATGTAGCTTCTCTCCCCCTCCATGCCTTAGACCTTGTTCCTAGTAAGACCGCCTGCATGCCAGTCTCTGCACTTGCTCCTAGTTCAGTTTCTCTACCGGTTTTGAGCCTCAATCCTAAATCACAGCGGTGAATGGATCAGATCCCAGCTACGTTAGAGACTACATGTCCATCCTCGAACTAATGAGACAATGGCGGCACTCTTTAGAGGCAAAGCAGGTTGCAAAGCTCAGAATGAAGTGAGTGGGAGGGGTGGGGGGGACGGGACGGACACCACAAAGCATTCTCAGAGGGAATGTGGCTGTGGAATAAGATTCCAGGAGTTTAGACAAATCCAGTGTCTGACCATCTTTAGCAAGCGCTGCAGAACCTTCCAACTTGATAAGCTTTTCCATCATAACCAGAACATTCATAGCAACAACCACACCTCTTTCCCCTCCGTAAAAGGGAAGATCCCTACCCCAAGCAGGGCCTTCTATAATCCCAGAAGACAGGAAAGCCAGAGACTCCAGGAAGTCTAGGGACTTTGACATTGTCCTTTCCACATAAGATTAACTGGCTCGTGTTTAATTGGGACCACATGTTTTGAAACCTAATAAAGAGGCAATAAACACCTCTTGGTGGAGTTCTCCAGCAGTTCCTGTATGTAAACCTCACAGCCTCTTGGATGTACCCAGATGAACCACACAGCTAGGATAGTGGCCTCCTCTGCAGTATTCTTCCTTTAAGGATCCTGAGGGAGATGACACATTTTATGGTTTATTGAACAAAGAAGGGTGGAAGGGAAAGAACTTCAGGTTCTCTGAAGAGCAGTCATTAGCTCCCTCTTGTCCTATCACTCTATCCTTCAGCTTCCAAAACACTTGCCTTGATGGGGCATTTGCCTGTCATATGCAATAGTGTTCCTCTTCCAGAGACATCCAACCTAGAGCACTTTTGGTATAAAATTTGTTTAAGAATTGATCCCCTCAATTCAAAAGTTCTTGGTTTGATAAGGCTGATGTGTATTTAATTAAAAGATCTAAGTCATGGGTGTAAAAATTGTCCACATTTTGGCCCCATCCTACATCCTAGGTTGTGAGTCAATGGGGCTTCTTGTACGGAACACCTTGCAGGATCGAGCTCTTTGATTGCATCCCTTTCTTCCATGTTCCATCTGTTATTTGTCTTGGGACTAGTCTAAAAATTAATTCAGTTCTTCATTTTCTCCAGAGACCTAAATATTTTAGGATCTCATTGAAGAGTAAGGCTTCCGTTCATCAGAGCACTTAAGCATATACTTAAATCCTATTGAATTCACTGGGACTTAAAAGTTAAACACATGCCTAAGTGTCTTAAACCCCTATGCAGCAAAACACTCATTGCCATACTAGCTCTTCTGTTATAACTAGAACTCCGTTTAACAGCCAATGCATTACTGCAGAGAGTTATACAGAAGTGGAATTGCAAAGGCATTATTTACTGATACAAGGATCACCCCTCCCCCGTCTTATTCAGGATTACTCAGCCTTGCTAGAAAAAAATATTCCGTCTTTGGTCAGAACTTTTTAATTAGCCGTCAAAGCTTTAATGCATTTTCTGGCCATATTCTGTTACTATTTGAGAGAGCTTCATATTCAAAATACACATAACCTGTGTCTTAAGACCGCAACCCCTTCCCTCCTGCCTGCCCTCATTAAATGGTAGCTATGTCATTTATTAGCATCGAGACCATTTAACTTACAACTTCTGGATATGAAGAGTGTTTTCTAGATGGAACATTATATAATAGCACAGAGTGGATTGTTCCCTAGCTGTCTTCAGTGACCTTCATCTGAGATGTCTAGATGACTTCAGTTTGACAAAGTTTTATTGGGCTAGATTCCTTGCTGCTGTCAGCTGGTACAAGCTCCACTGAAGTCAGTTTAACCCAGAAGATATTTTGGCCTGTTAAATACATTTTGATATTTTTCCTTTTGTATTTGCTAGTGATCGATCACTAATTATTGCTGCGAGGTTCATTAAGGCATACAAAAATAGTAAAGGATCAATATGAGACAGGTTTGTTAAAACATGGGGATGACAGAGGAGGTTACCCTTCCTATGAAATGAGCTTTTGTTGGCTTCTTCTGCCACTCCCTACCCACTGTGGCTGACCACTCCCACTTCTTACCATTAGATCTGGTGACCCCCTAAAGGGGTCACCAAATTTCATATTAGAAGATGAAGACATGAAAATGTGACTGCCCTTCTGTTGCATCCTCCCTTTGGGGAGAATTGGAGAGAATGTTTTGGCAAGAACGGAGAGGAGCTGTGCATGGGTCCAGACCCTCCCCAACACTATCCCTGCAGTGCTGGAGCACTCCTGTGGAGACTTCAGTCTGGGTCCCACAACACAGCTCCTCATGAATAAAACAGGAGGGACCTTTTCCACAGCAGCTAATCAGAACCTGCAGTGCGGGAAAGAACTGCAGATTAAGTGTGTGATAATTTCATTTCCCTTGCAAATGAAGCCACATTTTTCAAAATACCTACTCAACCCAGCAGTCATTTTAACAAGACTTTTACATCACTGTCATGGTGCTCTTACCAACTTGCAACTTGTTAAACTAGTCCCTGGTACATAAACACCCTACCGTCATTAGGAATCCCGGCCTTTGTAATTTTCTTACCAATTCAGATGTGGCAGGTTAAACAGCTGGTCTGTTTAATGAAGTTATTACAGTTAGCTATCACTCAGCAGTAGCAACTTGCTTTTCCAACAACTATGGTTCCATCAGACATTGTTCAGTGCCAGCTGCTGAAGGCTATCTGCACATAGATGTCCACTAAAATTTCAGAGAGCTGCCTAGGAACTGAATGATGTAGGGGACTGGGTGGGCATGTGGATAAGGCACATGTTATTTAGATTTTGGAATAAGGTTAGAGTTCAGCTAGAGGTTCCAGTGAAGTGAGTTTGAGGGTCTCAGCTTAGTCCCTTCATAGCAGGCAGGAGTCCGCATCATATGCAACTCGAATGTTACCCAGGACCTGGTAAAACCCACAACCTTTAGGGAAGGAGTTCAAGCAGAGACCAGTTTACACCCGCTGAGGAATTGGCCTTTAAGGCCTGAGCATATTGCCCATGCTCAACAGATAAACAGTAACAATTCCCAGACAGAAGCGCTGTTAAACTAGAGATCAGGTTGTGGTTTTAGTAAGGCAAGGTTAAAAATCTTACAAACAATGGCAAAGTAATTAAAAACAAGCCTAGCGGGGGGGTTTGAACTAAGATACGCAACTTTAGCTAGCTCAGGGCTGGCTCCAGGCACCAGCGCAGCAAGCAGGTGCTTGGAGCGGCCAAGAGGAAGGGGCAGCACGTCCAGCTCTTCAGCGGCAATTTGCCGGTCCCTCTCGGAGGGAAGGACCTGCTGCCAAAGTGCTGCCGAAGAAGCAAGCGGCACGGTGGAGGTGCCACCGAAGTGCTGCCGATCGCGGCTTTATTTATTTATTTATTTATTTTTACCCTGGAGCCAGCCATGGCTATGCTATTCGTGTAGCTGAAGTCGAAATATCTTAGTTCGACTTACCTGACTGTCCTCATGGCAGCGAGTCGACTGCCGTGGCTCCCCCGTCGACTCTGCTTACTCCTCCTGCCGAGGTGGAGTACAGGCGTTAATTCGGGGATCGATTTATCATGTCCAAACGAGACGCGATAAATCAATCCCTGATACATTGAACACTACCCGCCAATCCGGTGGATAGTATAGATGTACCCTTAGAAACCTAGGCAATTCAGATTTACAGTTAAAATTTAAGACAAATATATGACAGTCTGGGAAGGCACAGAATGAAAATTCAGATTTTGGGGAACCCTATAAGAAATGCCAACATTTGGAAGTTTGAAGTAGGGCACACAAGCTACTTTAACTCTGCCCCCCCATATTGATAGAGCCTGGGGTGGAGGGGGTGGTCAGGCCGCACCTCCAGCAGGGACCCTGATTGGAAGGGAACTGCAACAAGATAACCTTACCTTCCAGGCATGCATCTGCCTCAGTTTCTCCACTCTGGTCAACTCTCCCAGAGCCTACACCTCCTACAAGAACCTTAGGTGTCTCTTTTTAATGCAGCAGGCTCACTCTTATACGAAGTCCCACCCCATCCTGGTCACCTGACCCAACCACCAGCCCAAGCCCAAATCCATCACCTGGAAAACAGATAACTACGCATAGGTAGGGATGAGCCCAACTCCCTTAAAGGACCAGCACACACTTTTGTTCATAGCAAACCCACAAAGAAGTTAGATAATATAAAATGCTCTTTTAGGAAGGTTGCAATGTAGCTTTATTTTATTTCTTAGAATTCAGAACAACACATGAGAACCCCGAAACAGAGAGAGCGAGACAAAGCAGGCTGCTCCCTAAGGCAGAGAGAGACAATTCACCTCACCTTGCTTTAAGCTGGCTCCTTCCAGACAGGAGCATTCCTGCAGCACCCCCAGCTACAAGCATGGCCAGGAACTTCCCACCACCCACCCTTAAATTGATAGCTTCCAACAGAGTCATCAGTACACTACAACTGTGACAAGGTACCACAGAGCCAGTGATCTGTGTGGCCAGAGAGGAGAAGGGCCAGGAGATAAGGAGGCTGGGAGCAACAAAGGAAGACACCTGGGCTGTGGAACCTGGAGGTGTGGGAGACTTGGAGAGCCAGTTTGCACCAGTGACTATTGCCAGAGGGAGAGCAGCTGTTCAACCAATGAATAATAAAAGCAGATAATAAATACACTGAGCTAGATGGAACAATGCTGATTTTACACCAGCTAAGGATCCATCCTGTTTTCCCACAGCATACTCCTTAACCTGAGGTGTAAATCACAACCTTTGCTGACCACCCTACAACTCCCTGACTGCTGCTCCCTCTAAAAAGTTCTAACCCCAGTGGGAACAGCTCTTAGGAAGATTGCACTAAGGAAAATCTCACTCCCTTCCCTCTCTCTCTAATATGCATGGTGCCCAGCAAGGCTGGTGCATTGCAGTTCTGGGCTTGCCAATGTTCCCATTATAAAAACCTGTATTTCAGGCATCTTTTCAAATTCACCTTAGGCTCAGTCATTGCTCAGCAGCCGGAGTTTCTGGGTTTTTTAAAACTGTGTTTGTCTGTACTAAAATTGGATTGAGTGGCTGCTATTAAGCTACAGAGCATGGGACAGGGACAGCGTTGTGATTTATACTCATTTGACATATGTAACCTAATCCTGCCATTATGCTAAGGCCTGAACATGGACTGCTATCCTTGCAGGATATAAAGTCACAGTGTCTTGAAACAGGCAGTGTGGTGCAGTAAATAGAGGACCACACTGGGAGTCAGGGGCTCTATTGTTGGCCCTGTACTTATCTTGCTGTGCAACCTAAGATAAGTTGCGTAACTTCTCCATGCCTCAGTTTCCCCATTTGTGAAATAGTGCTCCATTAACTTTGCAAAAGGTTTTGCAATTTATGGGTGAAAACTTAAGCATTATAAACTTACTAAGTATTATTACTATAGCTCATCGTTTTGGAACAGTGGCCCCATTTACTACCACTGGTTTTTCAAAGCCTTTGTTCAAAAATCTACATTTATTATTATTTGTATTCCAATAGCTCCTGGAGACCCCAGCTAAGAGCTGGCCCCGTTGCACTAGATGCTGTATGGACACATAACGACAGTCCCTGCTCTGACATTTACTGTCTGAATAGACAAGTCAGAAAAAAGGTAGCAAGATAAACAGAGGCACAGAGAGGCAAAGTGTGCTTGCCTCTGGTCATGCAGCAGGTCAGTGGCAGAGGTAAGAATAAAACTCACGTCTCCAGATTCATAGCGCACTAGCCAATGCTGCCTCTTTGCTCATTTGTGTTGCATTCTTTTACTCTTGGGTTGTTTTTTTTTCCCTCTTAAAAGTAATAGTCAGCCTACCAAATATGCAGAGGCATTCTACCCTTCTCTTCCTTCCATGCTGTTAAGCACACAAGTCACACAGAACTTCCGTCTGGAGCTGAAGATGTCAGCACGTCTGACTGGGAAATCCACTGTTCAGAATTTGCGTCGGGAGACAAGCCGAAGCAAGGTCCTGTGCTCGGCACTTCCGGTGCTGCACTAACCAGGTGATTGCTGAACAGGTGAGGGAAGAGGCTGTGTTGCCAGGTGAACACAGCCTGCCGACTAGGGCAGGTGAATAGAAGGAAAGGGAAGGGATTGTCAACACTGGCTTGAACCAGTCATGATGCAAGCTTCCTCCACACTGCTCTGCCGCCCACCCGTCATGCCATTCCCACCCCCACCATAAATACTAACACACTTCACTCCTCACCAGAGGCACCCACTGCTGCTGCCTCGCTCTCTCATAATAGGCACCAGGGCCGGCGCTTCTATTAGGCGACCCTAGGTGGTCGCCTAGGGTGCCAGGATTCAGGGGGTGGCAGGCAATTGAGCAGCTCAATGACTGCCGCTGTCGCCTGCAGCATTTCGGCGGAGGGCCCTTCTTCGGCGGCGTGATGGGAGTGGAACCGGAAGCTCCCGCGCGCCCCGTGAGGAGTGCACAAAATGCCGCCCCCGAATTCTGCCTAGGGTGCCAGAAAGTGCCTATCAGGAGCGGCGCCAGACTAACAGCTCTAGCAGAGCCTGGCCCTGGGCAGGCAGGTGCTGTGCGAGACTCCACAGGCAGCTCAGCCAAGAGAGCCTGCAGCGTGTCTTGCTAATCGAACTCTGGGATGCTCCGGAGCAGTGGGTGAAAGCGCTGCCAGGAGTCAAGGCATAGCACCCACGTGTTCTGAGCCTCCTTTTCTCCCTCCTAAAACCTTTGCTGGTGTGGCCCTAACCTGTCATTCCAGGGCGTGTCCTCTCTGCATCAAGCCCAGAGTGACTTGAACGAGACTCCATGGCCGAGCCAGGAACAGAACTCAGGAGTCCTGATTGTCCTCATCTCTAACCAGAGCAATGTGTCATTCCCTTGCTTGTCATGAGAGCAGAGACCACCAATTGCCCAGTTGGTCTTTATGCAAGGCTACAGATTGCTCTCTTCAATACTTTCAGAGAGGCCCTTCCTTGAGTCCACTGATCAGAGATTTGCTTTCTGGGTGACCTCCTATTTCCCCTCCCCCTACACACCCCAGCCCGGTTGGGAAGAGTCCAGTTACCAGGCTATTTTCATTAATTTCTGTTGAATAATTAAACCCCAGGAAATTAATACTTTCTACTTAAAACTGGAATTGCAGTGTTTGTAATTACAATTTTATTGAAGCATTAAAAATTAACGGACATCTTACGGTTAGCACAAGATCTGCATTCAATCCAGGACTACGAGTGAGTAGAGTTCATTGCCAGGAGCCAAAGGCCAGGCCAGTGGCTCCAGAGCCACAAGAGAGTTGGGGAGCTGGAAGGAAGGAGCTGGGATGGGGCTTTCACCTTGTCACTCAACACCCACAGCTGGGAGTAGTTTTCAAAGGACCTTCCATTAACTGGGGAGCATGCCCCTCTCCCAGGTTAGCGATCCATGCCATGAAACTAGCCTGACAATTGTCAAAGTTAAGACTCAGGACTCACAATTTGTCAGACCACTCTGTTTTATTAGCTAAGCGCTCTGCTAATACACCCAGATAAAAAGGGCGTGAACTTAACAAGATAACAAAGGGAACAGAACTGATAAGTTTACCTGGAGCTAGATACACATGGGGTGTATGGGGTGGTGCACAACCCACTGACCGCAAACTTCCCATGCACCATCTGCAGCAAAATGTGCACCTCTAGAATTGGCTTGTATAGTCAGAGGGCACACCATGAGACCAGCAATAGATGATCTGCACAGATTTGTCATTATCGGATCGATGGACTACCAAGAAGACACACATACCTTATTAACTCTTACCGATCTCCTGCAAATGTCCCACCATTAGCTTAAGTGGACCCATTGTTCCATACCTTAATGTTTCTCTTCCTGACAACTTTATTTCAACATTCCTCATTCCTGCTTAAAGGAACATACAGCATTTCTTTAATCCATTCTACTTTTACAATCTAATTCATTCTACTTTCACACCTTCAATTTAGAGCTGCTGGCCTTGAGTCTCTGATAGGGCAACCAGAGAGTGAGAAGCTACTGACTCAGCCACTGTGTAGTACCTAAACTTCCTTTATGGCTTCTCTTAGAGGCTTCTTATTTATTTATAGTCCCCTGGCACTTGTCACACAATGGGCTCTCCGCAGCTGTGCTTAGGCTGAAGTCAATGAGCTTTGGTCTCTTCTCCAAGATCAGGGCCAAAACTTCAGAAGTAGCCACTGATTATGCATGTATCGAGTTTTGGACCGAAGTATCTAAAATCAGTAGCCACGTGTAATAGTGCTGGCCCTGCTGTCTGATGGGTCACTTCTTGAGACAGGAACATGCATGGTTTCCCAGTTGAAGACCAGAGCATTTGCAACCCTTATATTTATCTATCTGAGATATTTATATGACCCCTTTACAACAGTATCTGATCACTTCACAATCTTTAATGTATTTATCTAGTGAGGGAAGGGAAGTACTATTATTCCATGGTATATGAGGAATTGACATAGAGAGAGACTAAAGGCCAGAGCTTTACAGGTATTTGGGCACCTAATTCCTACTGAGACCAGTGGAAGTAAGGTGCCTAAATATCTTTAAAAATCTGACCCTGAGTGACTTGTCCAAGGTCACACAGGAAGGCTGTGGCAGAGCAGAGAAATGACCTCAAATCTCCAAATGCTAAGGCTGACGCCCTGACTGCTGGTCCAGCCTTCCTATCCCTAGTTCTTGTTTTTTGCTGTCTCTTCCTGTTATTGCCTGTCTGCCCACTAGCATCAACCAAAGCTTCACCACTGACATTCTGGTGCTGAGTAGCTGCTTTATCCCCACCACAAATCATGAAGCAACTTCTCTTGGGCTTTGGGGAGGGCACAGTCTAAGCTATATTACTTCCCTGATACGTGGAGCATACTGCAAAGCTGGGCATTATACTCCCACACTTGCACAGGCCCTATCTCCCTATTATAATGCAGCCAAGGGGCATTACAGGCCTCTGCGACCAAAGCCTGGGTCCTCTGAATGTGTTAAGCTCCAGGCAGGTCGTGTCCATGAAAGGGTGTCATTGCTAGGAAGTGCAAATGGATGGAGACTTTGGAGTGTGCTTTCATGCATGCAGGCAAGAGGATGAGATGGCAGGTTGGGGTAATAATTACTTGCTCACTGAGGATCCCTCCTCAAACTGCTTATTATGAGATGCTGACAAACGCTTTCATACGGAAAACACCAGGGGAAGAGGGGGTGGCGTGGAGAGCAGGGAGCTGATTTTCCTGTGTTGATTGTGCCAGGATGTGTAGAGAAGGTGATGCTACCACCACAGCTAAGGAGCAGCACAGGATCTGATTTCGTCAGGAGAAGTCAAGTTCCACCCTCTTCCCCACATGCTGTTGTCATGGAATCTCTCCGGGCTGTCCCTGGCAATGCCAGAGCGGGGTTCTGTTTAAAACCTGCCCATGTTGCAAGGTGGCTCTGTGTGAAGATGGGGTAGTGGGGAGATGGTTGAGGCAACTGGCGTTATCAGAACACTAATGGCACTTATCCAATGCAGTCCATAGGTAGGGGTGAACCATTTGTGGAATCACATGGTTAAACCCCTGTGGAAGGTCTCCTAGTCAATGGTGCGATCTCCCCCATATTCTGATGCTGTCTCTGGAAATTCTTTCTGGATGAATCTTGGGGCTATTTTTGGAAGTTTAAACAAAAAGGATTCTTTTTGGGGTTCGGGGGAGGAGGAGGCACCGTTCAATTCTAGTCAGATCAAGTCTGTGAGCTTTTACTCCTTCCCACCTTTGACGATGCTGTGTACTACAGCAGCCTTCCCTAGCTGGTACTAAGACAGATCACTGCTGCTACAATCATCTTCCTAGCCTGCTGCTCAGACCACATCTTCCTTCTTCAGCTACCTAGCTATCACACTGGACAGAGTGTCCAGCTCTTTGTTCTTCTCTTCAATTCTCTGCTTCACTCCATCTTTTCCTGCATTATGGAGGCGAGAGTTCAAGTCTCATCTCTTCCTGTAACTGCTGTTGAGATTTCTGTGCATTTCAAAACCCTGATTTTTGATAATTTTGCATCTGAAAACCCAGAAAAATGAAAGCTGATGCCATCAATTTCTCTAGAAGTGACTCTGTTTCTGCACAGTTCTAGAATTCTTTTTGCTCATTACAGGGCTGCCCACAGGATTCGGGGGCCTGGGGAAAAGCAATTTCGGGGGCCCCTTCCATAAAAAAAGTTGTAATACTATAGAATACTATATTCTTGTGGGGGACCCTGTGGAGCCCGGGGAAAATTGCCCCACTTGCCCCCCTCTCTGGGCAGTCCTGGCTCATTAATCCGTTGAAAAGAAAGGTCCCATACAGCTCTATGTTACTCTACCCATTTTTCCCATGGAGCGAATTTGCCCCCACTGGTCTAGAATGATTTATTGGTTCTCTGGCAGTGAGAATTCTCCCCATAGTTCTGGAATGTTCTGCCAATTTGTGTTCAGAGAGAATCCTCCTGCACTGCTCTAGGATGCTTTGCTGTCTCAAAGTTTTCCTGCACCATGCTAGTAACTGCAAATATCCTGCAACTGATTTACCAGTTACCATGGCAGTGAGAATTCTCCCACAGCATTCTAGAATGCCTTGCTGATTTCCCTGGTGGGGAAAATCTCTTTCTGTTCTAGAATACCTGTCTGGTTTCTATGGCCGTGAGGATTCCCCCATGGCATTCTAGAATGCCTTGCCAATTTCTCTGGTATCGAGAATTTCCTTCTACGATAAAACACTAGCTATTTGTATCGGAAGCAGGGCCGGCTCCAGGCACCAGCCGACCAAGCACGTGCTTGGGGCGGCACCTTGGGGCTGGGCAGCGCTTGGGGTTTTTTTGTGTTTGTTTGGCGGGTCACCGCTGGAGGGGTTTTTTTTGTTTGTTTTGCCGGGCGGAGCTCAGAGGGGGGGCGGGGGCTTGGGCGGGGGCTTCGGGCGGCACTCGGGGGGCGGGGCTTCGGGCGGCATGGCACTTGGGGGCAGTGTTACGGCAGGGCAGAGCTCTTTTTTTTTTGCTTGGGGCAGCAAAAAAGTTAGAGCCTGCCCCGTCAGAAGGGACTCAGTCCAAATCCCTCACCCCATCTCTGTCGATTCCCTGTCATTACCATCTGTCATTACTATGGAGGCAGATCTCTAGCAGGAATTTGGCTGTTTCTCATGCTGAAATAAAAAGGGGTTTTAAGTGTCCCTCTGGTAGGGGAAAGAAACAAGCTTTGTAAAAATGACACATGGCAGATGCAGATTTATTTTACAATCCTGCTGAGGATTTCAAGCTAGTCACTGATATGAGACTCATAATGTCACTAAGGTCCTCAAGTTTTTATTTTAATTTACGTTTAGTTCTTCCTATTCAATGGAACTTATCAGAAACCCATCAAAATATTGTCTACTAAATGAATCAAATCCCTCCTGGAATAAAGCAATATTAGGGGTGAGGTGATATAGAAAAGCCTCAGAGGGGGAAGAAAATCTGCTTACCCATTCAATAGTGCAGGGTCCTAGAAATACAGAGAATGATAAATACCAGTATACAGTGACAGAAAGAGATCTATCGACAGAGATGTGTAGAGAGACAGACAGACAGAGCTCTGCAGAATGATGGCATCGTCCCACTCTTTGCAACACATAATAACCTAGGTTAATCAACAAGATCTGCAGTATGTGTTACATTCTCTCTAACTTGTGTTCAGTTTAGACCATAAACTCATACAAATTCAATAAGGAAAAGACCTATTAGGTCCCATCCTAGTCCATCTCCTGGGGACCAGTGCAGGGTTGTTCCCTTTTGTACATTTACTACGAGTTTTGTCCAGTCTAGTTATAAATGTGCCAAGCAATGGGGCACCTTACATTTCCTTTGGGATTCTATTCCACAGCCTAATTCAGGAGTGTTTCCTAAGGTGTCTCTTTTGTGAATTTCATCCAATTACTCCCAGCTATGCCCCTGCCTCTACCCCATTTAATTCATTGCCTTTTGGTTACTTTTCATTATTGCAATCCTAGTGGCTATTAAACATCTAAAACTTAAGACCTTTCTGCATAGGACAGAATGGTTGGATTCTGTGAATTAAGCACCCCGGCAGGGAAAAGCAAGGCAAGCAGATTATGGCTGCAGGGCATGTACCCAGAGCTCCAGCACAGTTCAGCAATGCAATGCCAAAATCAAGCTGCAATGCTGCCACCAACAAACTGCTCAGATATGCTATATTCCCCCAAGAGCTGACAGCAACTCCAGGCTTCTATAAACTGGAACTGCCAACCTTCTGTGTAGAAGAAAAAGGAACAGAGTGGAAGGAATAAGAATGGTTTCTAGTCAGCAATTAGAAGGAAAAAAGAGAGAGAAAGCAAAAGATTCTATCCACACAGCAAACAAGTTTGGTGCCCTTTTTACCCAGACGCATTCAAGCAGTAAAATTCAACTGGATTCTAATGTTGCAAAATTCAGGGCTCTTCAGTGCTGAGGCTTCGGAGATGGGTCAATTGCAAAACTTGGGTCTAGGTTCAGTTTTCAAATGCCTTCAAAGTTCAGAGGTGTCTGGAGTTTTGGTTGGGGCCTATGTCTATGTCTAACACAAGTGGCTCTAAGTTAAGCATTCAGAGTGCAGTCACCGGAGAACTGTTGGGAAAGAAGAATGAACTTTTCCTTATCCAAACTTAAATTAAAACACCACCTCCAGGGGAGAAAACTGATTCATTAACCTGGCCATAGCCACCCTGCCAGATAGACAAGAGCAAACAGATGCTTTCAGTCAGAATGAGCTTGGTTTTTTATTAAGAGAACAACAAGAGAAAGAACAAAAGAAAATTCTCCATGAGAAAGCATAGTGTGTGTCTCTTCTCTAACAGTCTGCACAGAAATGAACACAAAATGGCTGCCAGTCTCTGCAACTAGCAGTATCCTTACAGATTTAAAGCTGTAGTACACCTAAACATAATCATAAGAGATACATAGTGAAAAGCACCACATATAGCTCTTAAGATTTGCCCATCACTAGTCAGGCTAGGAATGTTCAAGACCTTAGAAAGGAAAGGAAACTGGGAACATAGCAATGCCATTCTTGGTCTGCCAAGTCGACTACCCTGTCTTTGACAGTGGCCAGTACCAGAGACATCAGAGCAAGGTGCAAGAAACCACATAAATGGATGACTATATAATAACCCACCCAATGGGAAAGTTCCTTCCTAATCCCAGGCAGTCAATTTATAGCCTGACACATAGGGTAGCTATAAGGATCTAGGAGGTACCACTGTGTAGGTGTTAGATCAAAAGAATAGTAGTCAGGAGACTTGGGTTCTATTCCAACTTCCACCACTGACTGACTTTGCTCATCCTGACCTTACAATCTCTGCACCTTCATTTCCTCTTCTGTAAAATGGGAATAATAATATCTTCCCCTCTGCTGTAAAGTGCTTTGAGGAAAGAGAGATTCACAAAAAGCAGCTAGGTACCTAAGTCCCAGTGAAAGTTAACAGCAGCTGGGCACCACACTCCCATTTAGGCTTTGGAAATAAATACCTTTCCACTTCTATAAACACAAAGTAGTAGGAGTATCATCTATGCGACAGCAAGTGAGTTTCCACTGAAGCATTGCTGACAGGTGCAAGTGCTAGTGCAGTGTAATTTATCAGAGCACACTGAGTGTTTCAGCACCTCACATCCTCCCTTCCTATCCCCCACACCCTTTATGCATAAAACTGCATACACCAGAATTCCACGCAATTAAGATGACTTTGACCCCCAGAATCCAAAGCATCCCTGGTGCAATCCCAAAGGAAGGTATGAGATAGACTACTCCACCAGCCAGCCATGACCATCTTTCACTGTTGCTGGCCTGCAGCGCCTGCCCTACTCCAGATGCAGGAAGAGGCAAAAGAATGAGGTTTTGATTCAATGAGAGAGGAAGTCTCTTTGCTGGTGGAAAATACAGCACCATTAAATCAAAGTCCTACCCACAGGACAAGATGATATCCCCTACTTTGATCTATCTGGGCTTAGTGTGTAGCTGGATTGTAATAGGATCCTCAACCTCTCTTCTGTCCTCCGATGCTTAAAAATAACAATTAAGCAGCCTATGATTTTAAAGTCAAGCTAATGAAGATAATGTATTTGGTGCTGGGGGGTAGAATAATGATTAAGCACTATAATCACAATTACAGTTTCTAATTGGGATTAATTCAATGAGTTAATTAAGGTGAATATATTTGCCTTGCAGAGACTGTTTATGAAATTACTTTCCCCAGCCTGTCCACTGACTGGCAGGCCTAAGACACTAACTGATGGTATGTAGGTTCGGCATGTAGGTTCTAACAGTAGAGGCTGCTGGCATAGCAAAGCATGGTTTGCATCTCCACTGACTCAAACAATCTGGTCCTGTTCTTAGGCCATGTCTACCCTATGGGCAGTCCAGCGGCATAGCTAAGGCACTGTAGCTACACTGCTGTAACCCTGTAGTGTAGAAGCAGACTATGGTGGCAGAAGGAGTTTTTCCATCGCTGTAGGAATTCCACCTCCCCAAGTCAGTTCAGAGCTATAAAGAAAACTGAAGACACATCATACGTTTCCTACCTTTCAGCATGATGTCTCAGTGCACTGCTAAGACCAAAGATCTGAAATTACAGAGGTTAGGGTCTGGGAAAGGACGTGGCCAAAATGTCTGGTGTCTGTAATGTCAGTTGGTGCAAGGAGATGCACCTGTAAATGACGAAAGAGCTTTTCACAAATCCATCACTCTATATCTGACTTCTCAGTCCTTGTCCTTGAAGGAAACCTGCACAACACCTTCAAAAGGCAAGCCTGGGAGCTTAAATTCATAACTTTGCTAGACACTAAAAATCACGGCCTTAATAAAGACACTGAATTTATGGCTCATTCCAACAATCTATAATCCACTAACCCCCCCTTTTTTGTCCTATGACTACAGAGACATTAACAGGACACTTCAGCTTGAATGGTCTCTTAGAATATAAGTTAACCACTTATGCTAAACAATCTGTTCCACCTTCCATTTCACTGTGACTCTCTGAGTCCTCAAGAAGAGCTCTGTGTAGCTTGAAAGCTTGTCTCTCTCACCAACAGAAGTTGGGCCAATAAAAGATATTCCCTCACCCACCTTGTCTCTCCAATATCCTGGGATCAACATGGCTATAACAACACTGCAAACAAAAATCAATATGTGTTGCTTTCATGGAGCCATGTTATACTCCATCAATTTTCCACGCACTCGTGTTTGATCCTTAAAAAATGTCACCCAGTTCTATAATTATTAATGAACCTCTTTGATGCCCTGTGAGAGAAGTCAAGGGGCCTGATTTTCACCTACCCTCAAGCACCTTAACACTGCTCTGTCTGTGTAAAGGTACCTTTCAGTGAGTGTCAATGCAAGGTAATTTACACAGACTTCCAGGTCCTTTTACACCGTCAGAGGGGTGTTAAGGGTCTAAGTGTAAATGAGAATCAGGCCCCACTCTTTCTAAAACTCACTTTTATCACTAGGCATATTAGACTTTTCTGTCTTTACAAACTATTGAAAGTCACCATAGATAAATTGCTGATTTCCATAAGGAAAAATTAAAACAAATAAATAGTCCAATGCTTTTTTTTTAAAATTATAATAATTCCAGAAACCCCGTATTCATGGACAACCTGAAAACAATGAGATTACCTGTACACTGCCGTGTACACACAAACAGCCCTACACTAACACATCAGCATGCTCCTGTACTCAGGAGCAATTCTACCATTGTGTGCTTCCCAGCATCCCTGCCGGAGCAACCACAGCCCAATGGTCATGAGCAGCACTACAACAACACAGCAAGGTGTTCAGCCCAGGACTCACAAGCAACCTTACAACAGCAGGGCTCCAGGGCTCACAAGCAGCCAGGCAACAAGTCAGCGTGCACAGCCCAGATCTCAAGAACGGTCCTACAATTAACTGGCAAGTGTGGGGGTGGGGAGGAAGGTGGGTAAGGAAACAGATTTCCATTTGAAGCTACCAAAAATTATATTACAGCCAGCAATGAGGGGAGGAGGGGGAAGGAAATATATAAACTGGTGAAAATTACCCTGTGGGTGTCCAATCTACTCAGCAATCAGCCCTGCAACCAGCAGTGCTTTTCTGCACAGCAATAATTCTTATTGGGTCAAGCCACCACACAAGTCTGTAGCTAGCCATGGCCTGTCAGTGCCCAGGTGTTTTCCTTTAGGTGCAGGATGGAAATGACGACAGCAGCAGAGTAGGATGAAGACAGCAGGGCACTAATTGAGATCCCCAGCCCTTTGCTGCTCTTGCTCCCCCACTAGGCTGAGCAGCTGGCTGGTGTTTACACTCAGGCCTGGCTGTTGGAGGCAGCAGCAGGAGAGACTGGTGTCCAGGTGGGTGTCGCTTTCCTTTACCATCTCACTGCGTGCAAACACAATCAGACAGATGTGCTGAGCATTGATTGGCCTTTAGACAAAAGCCCATCCTGCGACTGATTATGGCGAGAGAGACAGTTCTCCATAAGGCAGCTGGTGATTTATCAGCAGAGTTTTAGGTAAGAAGATCATTTATATTCTCTCTTGCTCACTAGCTTCCTCTCTGCACAGTCTGATTTCCAAGTAAACCCTGCAAGGTGTTTTTCCCCTTTCTTCTCTGCTGTTTTTACCTATCACTCCTGTTTCTCTCTAGTGTCTGTTAGCTCATAGCCACCTTCCCTTTCCTGGCTCCTAATTACCCCATGGCCTTCCAGTTCTTGTCCACTATCTGCTCAGGTATTAGAATCGCTAGCTGTGGGACTGGCGTGGGAGTCAGCTCGTGGTCTGATCCAGCAGCTCAGAGCCCTGAAAGCTGGATGACTAGCCCAGGATGGGAGACTAGAATTATGACCATGCTCCCAAGATAAGGAGGAGCCATGTTACTGAGCACTGGGAAATCAGCAAAGAGAGATTTCTTGGAATTCCCCTGGTCTAGAATTCACACCATTCACCTGACCAACACATTCCTGCCACGGTACCATGGACAGCTCTCTCCTTCTCCATGGGGCTCTCCTTTAAGCTACCTGTGACATCACTGCTGCAAAGAACAGCTCACCCCAGCAGGCGGCTTGGATATAAAAACCTGTCGGTTGCTCAGAGTCTCGTCTGTATCCCCTCAGTTTAATACTCTGGGCTGAGATCATGCCTCGGTGTATAAATATGGGAAAGTTAAAATGCAAGATCTAAGAGGGGGAGAGGATGCCTCACAGGACAGGAATTGAGATACAGAGCCTTCCAACTCTAAAGCACCAGTCTGAATCTGGCTCAGATCTATCGGATCCAAGAGTTGCCCCCATCTGCTAGCGCTCTAGTGGCCTGTGTCAAATGAGTGGGCGGATTTCTCTATCCTCTCTAGCTGACAGGAGTGACCCCATCACAAAAGCCAGTCTCAAAGTTAGCCCTGCTTGACAGTCTCAGCACAGACACTAAGGGCTGAATAGACAGGGAGAATAAAGAATCCTTGTATCCCTCTACCATAAGGGTAGAATGAAGAATGGCCCATGGGTTAGGGTGCTAGTGTAGCACTTAGGAGCCCTGGGTTCAATCCCCTGTACCACTACAGGCTTCCCCTGTGACCATCAGTAAGTCACTGAGTCTCTCTATGCCTCAGTTCCCCCTTTTTAAAATGGGGATAACAGCACTGCCCTACCTTGTAGGGTTGTTGTGAGGATAAACACATTAACGATTGCTTGGCTAATGGGTGCCCGAGCAGCACCTTAGATACTGGGGAAGCTGGCACTGCACCTGTTGTGTGGATAAACAGAGCTTTAGTTTCCAGACACGCTAACTAATAACAACAAAAAGCCTAAACAATAGCTGGCCTCTTGCTAGATGAGTTTTTTTCAGGTGTTTCACAGCTCCGAGTAACACCACGACTGGTCAGTTCCCGATTCACCTCTCTGCCTCTGCCTGTCCTTCCTAGGCACCCCTGCCCTCTTGCTTGTCCTTGTGAGATCTGAGCGCCTGTACAAACCAGGCCTTTGACGTTCTAGCTGTACCAAAGCCTGGAGCAGTAACAGCCATGCCTCTGTGCATTCCGTGACACCACAGCAGTGAAGAGGAGGTGGGGAACTTTTTAGATTAGTTGCTGAGCAAATTTTTGCTTCACTGTCAAGAGAAGCAAATTAAGAAAGCCAGCATGGTGCATGGGAATCATCAGCAAGAGAAAGTCAGCATGAAGGTTACATTACTTTCCACCCGCTAAACTCTGTTAGGAAGGAGTTGAACATGACAGCTCCCTCACTCTCCCCTTAAATAAAAACTACAGTATAAAACCCTCCCTGTGATATGCTTTCCACATATAGGGAGTGCCACGGTAAACCCCATTGCAGGAATGATACTTGTTTACTTTCTCATCTCTTTGGGACAGAGGCCAACTTTTTGTTCTGTGTTTGTAGGCTCAGTTCACCACTGCATTACTCCAGTTTTATGCTGGTACAGCTCCATAGATTTTAACAGGATTATGCTGACATAAAACTAGGGTAACTCAGTAGGAGTCATGTACAGAGAGTGATGTGTTATAATGCACCGTTAAGCATCTGCTGCCTTCCACCCCAGAGATAGCTGCATTTCAGTGCTGGTTGAAATTATTTCAATCCCTTACCTATCTCCCAGGTAAGGTTGCCAATTTTGGTTGGACATATTCCTGGAGTTTTCATCTCATGACATAATCCTTAATTAAAGATTACTCTTTAATTCCTGGAGACTCCAGGACAATCCTGGAGGGTTGGCAACGCTACAGGGCAGTTGCCAGACTTAATCAGCATTTGTCAAAATGCTTTGACATCCTCCAAGGAACTAAGGGTACATCTACACTTCGAGCGTGCATGGTTCCCAGCTTGAGGAGACACACTCACACTAGCTCAGTGAGTCCGGCAGGGCAAGCGGCTAGCTGTTCTGAGTAGATACCAAGTGTCTGTGATGGGCACACACATGGGGTGGCAAGCGCCTCCCACTACTAGTGGTGCAATGGCTACTTTCTATTTTTAATGTGCTAGCTCAGCGATACTCAGACTGAGGCTCGCGAGCCACGAGTGGCTCTATAATGGGTCTCCCCCAGCTCTTTGCAGCACATGGTATTAAAACACTGTGATATAATTATTAACCAGTCGAAGTTATTAACCAATCAGGATGCTTTTACTAAGTTATTAACCTATTGGATTTGGTAAAATAATAATGATGCTTGGTCAGTCATTTTGCTGTGAGATATATAAAAACTATATATCCCCCATCTCATACTGTTTAAATATGAATAGTACAGTAACTCCACACTTAACGTCCTCTCACTTAACGTCTGCTCCATTACAGAACATGCTCGTTTAAAGTTATGCAATGTTCCACTATAAAGCCGTTTGGCCGCCTGCTTTGTCCATGGCTGGCAGCCCCCCACATCAGCTCCCCTATGCACCCCCTCCAGCGCCTCCCACCCACTGGCGGACCCTGCAGATCAGTGCCTTTCCCCTGCTCCCCCCGCCTCCTGCCCGCGGCAATCAACTGGTTTGCAGCATTCAGAAGGCTGGGGGGAGGAGCGAGGACGCGGCGCAGCCTCCCTCCTCCCTCCCCTGTCTCCTGAATGCTGCAAACCAGCTGATTGCCGCAGGCAGGAGGCAGGGGGAGCAGGGGAAAGGCGTTGATCCATAGGGTCCGCCGGCGGATGGGAGGCACTGGGAGGGGGCATAGGGGAGCTGATAGGGGGGCTGCCAGCCTGTTTAATACATGTATTAAATTACTTGTTTAAAATGTATAGAATGCCTTTTGTCTGTCAAAAAAAATATTTCCCTGGAACCTAACCCCCTCCACCCCCAATTTACATTAATTCTTATGGGGAAATTGGATTTGCTTAACATTGTTTCACTTAAAGTCACATTTTTCAGGAACATAACTACAACGTTAAGTGAGGATTACTGTATTATATTAAATGAAACAATGAATTCACACTCTTTTGGGTAACGCTGATCGCTAATTTGGCTCCTGCACCAGTATTGCTAGGCTAGCTCAATGAGAGCTAGTCCGCGTATGTCTCCTCGAGCTAGGAATCACATCCCCAGCTTGGCATGTAAACATACCCCTAAATAAGGGCACACTGTTATTGCCTCTATTCTAGTTTGTAGCTATACAAAGGTTCCTGCATCTCATCACAGATTCTTATTAAAAATAAACACCCGTTCTACTCCAGACTCTGCCAGTGACAGCTGAATCAGCCTTGGAAGGGGGGCAGATATGGGTTTAAAAATACAGCACAAATACACAGATATGTGGTCTCAGGGAACCAATTTGGGGGGCCTGATTTCCAACTGCCTCATTCCAATTTTATGTCTGTGTGACTTCTGGTTCAGTGATGTAAAACTGGAGTAACAGTGGTGAATCAGGCCCCCATCTCTTGGCTTTGCCACAGTCAAAGAGCAAGCAGGGCTGGTGCAAGGATGTTTCGGGTCCTAGGAGAAACTTCCACCTTGCGCCCTCCCCCATCCCCGAGCCCCAGCCCTGAGGCGTGCCCCTCCTGGCAGCTCCCCACCTTCGCCCTGAGGCACCCCCCTCAACCCCAGCTCACCCCTGCTCTGCCTCCACCCCGAGCACGCTGTTGCTGCTTCACTTCTCCCATCTCCCAGGCTTCCAGTGCCTAAGCTGGTTGGCGCTGCAAGCCTGGGAGGCGGGAGAAGCGAAGCAGCTCACCCCTGCTCCGCCTCCACCCCGAGCACGCCATCGCTGCTTCACTTCTCCCGCCTCCCAGGCTTGCGGCGCCAATCAGTTTAGGTGCCACAAGCCTGGGAGGCGGGAGAAGTGAAGCAGCCACGGTGTGCTTGGGGAGGAGGCGGGGCAAGGGTGAACTGGGGGCGAGGAGTTCCCCTGCGTGCCGCCCCCCCCTTACTTGCTGCAGGTGGCCCTCCCTGCGCTCCCCTGCCCCAGCTCCCTCCGCCTAAATGCTGGTGGCGACCGGGGCAGCCGAAGATCTGGCCGCCGCAGTCACTGCCAAAGAAAATGCCGCCCCCCAAATCCTAGCACCCTAGGCGACTGCCTAGGTCGCCTAAATGGTTGCACCGGCCCTGAGAGCAAGTACTAAGATCTCTGCCCATTTACGGATAACATTTTGCACTCCAGAAAACTTTCTAGTCAAGGATTTCAAAGCACTTTACCCAAATAAATTTCACTCCAACACCCCTGAGATACAGATAGATAAACTGAGGCCTGAAGAGCTAAGTCTCTTGCCCAAGGTCACACAGTAAGTCAATGGCAGAGCCAGGCAGGGAACACAGAGGTGCAGATGCTCAGGGCCAAATTCTCCACTGATATAAACTGGTGCAGCTCCACGGAGTTTACACCAGTGGAGAATTTTGTCCCCCCCAGTCTCCTGCACTCATGTCTAGCTACTCCTCTTGTTCGGAAAGTCTGCACAGTCAGGGTATCAGAGTATTCTAGCCCAAGAGATGTGCCCCAGATAGCCAGCATGAATCCTGATCTGAACATGCCCCGGGTTCACGGGCATTTGGATCAGGCCCACCTCTAGCCTCCTGCCTTGCTAAAAGCCAGAGGGTGTTAGCTGCCTGCATCTGCCATGCTAGACGCTCCCCACTCTGCACTGAACCTTTCACTCAGCCACTGTGCCAGCGCCAGCAGACACTCCATTTCAGCATTTCAGAGCCGCTCTGTTTTGCTGATGGTATTTCTTTTCACGCTGGGGGAATTATATTGAATGGGTCCTATCTCTCCTGAGGAAATATTGATCCAGAGTTTTAATGGCTTTCCATTAACAAGCAACAATGAGAGTCATTGGGGATTATTATTTGATCTGATAACAAAGGGAACACTCAGCTTTCAGTGCTTCAAACTTTTTTTTTCCCTCCTGCCCTTTCTTTCTACTTAAAAAAGGTGAGAGATTTATCTCGCTTTTCACTCCAGAAGTCTGAGGACAGATTTTCAATTTGTTAACTTTCTTTATGACTCTGGCTCTGTGAAAGGGAGTAGGAGGCGGGGGCAGAGAGAAAGGGGATTAAATACATTGGTTTATTTCAGGAAACCTTTCTAAAGGGGAAAACTGCATCTCCAAGGAGACAGGGCTCAATTAAATTAGGCCCTTGAAATGCATGAGTCCAGGGCCCCTTTCCCCTGTGGCTCAAAGGGCCATTAGGCATCCTGGTCAGGCACAGGTACTTTGCTTTAACAGAGTATATGGCAGCCAGAAATAAACAAGGGGGCTCACATCTTCGGAGGCTCCTTGGTTCCCCCATAAACCTGTTAGGGGAGATACATGGGCCTCTCTTGCCAGGCTGTGGAACGTCTACATCCCGGGTGCAATTTGTCATTTTAACCAGGGGCTGGATAAGAAAGGAGCATGTGTGTGTGTGTGTGTGTGGGGGGGGGGGGGGGATGTCACTGTTAAATGACCTGATAATGAAACCGTAGATAGGAAAAGAGAAGAAGGAATTGCCCTACTTAATCTGCCCCACACCAAGGACAACCAAGCTTGTTACACTAGGAGATGTCACTGAGGATATGTCTACACTGCAATAAAACATCCGCGGCTGGCTATAAAACTGTAGCGTAGACATCTGGACATAGGCTGGAATCCAAGCTCTGGGACCCAGCGAGGGGTCTGATGGGGAAATGAGCCTGCTCTGGATAGAAGCTGATTGCCCATTGAAGGCTGCTTGTAAATGCTTTTCCACTGTGTGACACTGTTCCACAGAGCATGGCGCTGGTAAAAATAGAGCCGGGGGAGTAAATCTGATCAGTGTCTGAGTTTTTATTATAGGTTTAATACATCCCTGGAAAACAAGCAAGCAAGGTTCTGTCTCATCCCTTTCTAACACCAAGGCACTGGCAAATCCTCTCTCTGACTGTCCCACTTTCTAAGCAATGTTAACTAGATTGATTACAAGGGGAAGGGCTGCAATTCACCCCGTGCAGACGGCCCTCACCAGGTCTATGCACTGCTGAAGTCCCATTTAAGCCCATTAAGTGGTACACAAACATAAGCTGGCGCCCTGCACAGGGCTGGGTTTCACCCAGAGCAGGCTGGGAAATGGAATTTCAGTCCTGTGAAAAATTTCAAGTTTTTTGAAAAAGAAAAAAAATCATTGTGAATCAGGACGGAAGATTGGGGGAGGAGGAAGTCTATTTTGGCAGAAATTCCACAATATTTTGTTTCTCAAACCATACAAGCTCAGAATCCACCCAGCAGGTGGGAAGCCTGGGAAGCTGGTCAGCTGAAGTTTTCCCTCCGAAATTTTTTGATCAGCTCTGGAGCTGTGCGGTATCTTGGCATAGGCAGCAGTGATGGAAGTTAACTTCCTGGGGACAAGTTCTGGGACGGGTAGCTGAGCTTACTTTCACTGACTTCAATGGATCGAGGCCCACAGAATTTGGTCCCTGGCTACTGAAAACATCACCGTGCAGTCACAACCCCAGAGTACTATTGTTAACCCCTAAGGGTTCAGCTACACTGCTACCAGCAGGTGCAATGGAGAATTCCTGTAGCCATCCCCCATGCTAGCTGTCCTCTAGCTACCTCATTAAAATTAGAAGCAAGGATGCAGCATGGTGAGCCCATGCAGCTCTGTCCTCACTGCTACTTTAAGCACACTAGCTCCTTTACAGCTGGTGTGGGTACTTCTGCACAAGCTGGAAACCACGCCAATGGTTGCAGTGTAGACATGCTCTAAGAGGTGCAGCAGCATTAGCGAGGCAGTGTGGCTTGGTGGATGAGGTGCTGGTGTAGGTTGTAAGAAACCCGGATTCTATTCCAAACTCTGCCGTGCTGTGTCTATGCTACAATAAAACACACATGGCTGGCCTGGGTCAGCTGAGTCAGGGGCTTGGGCTGTGAGGCTATAAAATTGCAGTGTGGATGCTTGGACTGGAGCCCTGGCTCTGGGATCCTTCCCCCTTCATGGGGTCTCACAGCCCAAACATCTACCCTGCAGTTTTGCAGCCCAAGCCCCATGAGCCGGATCCAGGCCAGCTGCCGGTGTTTTATTGCAGCGCAGACATACCCACAGTGATCTGCTATACGGCCATTTCCTCTCCTAGCCTGTGTCTATTTTGATTGTCGTCCTCTGACTCAGGAACGGGCACTATGCTATGTGTTTGTCCAGCACTTAGCGTAATGGGGCCCTGATCTCATTTTGGGGGCTTTTATGTGCTATAATAATACAAACGAATAATAAGTCAAGGAAAAAATGCAGCAATTAGATATAACAACACAGATGGTTGAATAAATATTCCCTAAACAACATCTCTAGTTATAGATAATGGATTTCCAGAACAATATTTTTTAGAAATATCTGTCCTTGTTTCACAATCTCCATGACAGTAAATAGGATGAATATCCTCTTGGGGGATGCTGCTCCTATACTGATACTTCCTAGGCGCGTGTTCAGATGGATATTGCAGACTAGGAAACAGGGAAAGCAAACCCAATTTGAATGCCTGGAAAAATAGATACTCTTAAAAGAAGTCCTTAGAGGCTCTCTTTTACTTTTAAAGAAACTGGTAGATTTACCAGGGATCAGATGGTGTAGCTGACAGCTTCTCATTTGATTTTTAATTATTCTATTTTAATCTTAACTTATGGCACTTTATCTTTTTGTGGGGATTTACTCTTTGTAATTAGATGGGGTAATTAGAATCTGCAATACTGCAGTTTCCCTTTAAATCTTCCATGGTCTTGCTTAATAAAATGTGAAATTAACTCAGGCAACCCTTGTAGATCCTATTCTGCATGGAAACATGGTCAGCAGCTAGAGACGAGGCAAAGTCGTGATAAACTAGTGTTGTCTGGTTTTACATATTGAAGGACCAGTCACAGAAGTCAATAGAAGCAGCAAAGAGTCCTGTGGCATCTTACAGACTAACAGATGTATTGAAGCATGAGCTTTCGTGGGTGAATACCCACTTTGTCAGATGCATGTCACCCACGAAAGCTCATGCTCCAATACGTCTGTTAGTCTATAAGGTGCCACAGGACTCTTTGCTGCTTTTACAGATCCAGACTAACATGGCTACCCCTCTGATAGAAGTCAATAGGAAAACTTACATGAGCGTTACTTTGGGCCAATAGTTTGGACATCATAGCATAATCCTTGGACTCAGACAGGCCTGGAAACACTATGAACTAGGTGTTAAAATATTAAAAGCCAGACTATTTTATAATAATCCATTGATACTGAAATCGATAGAGCTTACATTAATAGAGTTACAAGATGTGATCCTGCAAATATGAGTGGCACATTCTTAGCAGTTCTAAAGAATGAGGTTTTAAAAAAAAAAAAAGTATATGATTTGAAGTTGAGCCTGATATCCAGGGCCCCAATTCAGAAACACACATAAGCACATGCTTAAATATCACTGACGTCAGTAGGATGCAGAAACACTTGTTCAAAGTTAAGCACTTTTCTTGAATACGAATGCATTACTGAAGTGGGGCTTATATAGATAAAAACTACAGCTCTTAGAACGGCTAGGAAATTAACTAGATTAAATCAGCTTTATGAACCGTTGTCATAGATGTTTCCTAGCTAAAGGAAAACAATTACGGTGCCCAGTTCTCCCCAAAAGAGACATTCTCCCCATTGTCTGAAATAAGTCTGTTGCTGAAACACTAATCGGCATGTGGTATTAGCAATGAACGATGCAGCAGGCCAGCAGAGTTGTAGGAAATAGAGCTGCATAGCGCGCACACAGAGGCCAGCATTACATGCTGCGAGGGCTCTGTTTGTTTGATACCAGCCTGGTCCCAGCTTGCATTTCTGTACAATCTGAGTCACACCAAACTAGGAACCTACTAGGCAGCACAGCCATCTACTCCTTCTTCTGCTAGGGTTCCACCATGGCAGTGATACTCAACCTGGGGCTCCCTTTTCAGGATTCATTAAGACCTTGAGTGATGTCTCAGCATCAGTGCAGCAGTTGCCTCAGTAATAAAAAGGCAACTGAAAACATAAAGCTGTAATATGAATTACTGGAGCCAATGGACACTGACCCCATCATGTGACAGAAGAAGTAACCACAATAACCCAACCCAGGTCAGTTGACTGTCATTATTATTTATATTATAGCAGCACCAACCATGATTGTGCTAGGCACTGTACAAACACACAATAGCAGGCAGTCCCATTGGCCTGCGCAGTTTACAATCTATACAAGTTTAATCTCTTACTAGCACTCCAGTCTGCTACATTTTATTACATGGTGTGAGCAGTGGGATTTGAACCCATCCCTCCATGTGGGCTGACAAGGAATTATGAACAAGCACAGGAGAGGCTTTCCTGCTAAGCATCCCTGCCAGGTGTTCGGCTGAGCCCTGTGCATGTTTGAACAGGACTTTGTGAATACTCCCGTCATGCAGATGTGATCGATAATGCTCAGATTTTATGTCCCTCCCTAAGGCGTCTCAGGACCTTGATTTAAGGAGCAGCTCGGTCACCTGGTTTCCAGACAGACCAGTCTTTATGGACGTCACGTAGCCAACTAAGGTGAATAGAAGCCTCTGCTCTGATGCTTTAGCTTGGAGGAAATTGCTCTAATGGAGGATAATTGTGATTCCTGACTATTACTGTTGCTCTCGGTGATTGTCTGAGGTGATAAAGTGACTCTTAGGCTGTCAAAAAGTGAGTGCTACCCTAAAAGCACCTTAGGAGAAATAGCAGAGAAGGCTGGTTGGGGTGTCAGGAAATGAATTCTGTTCCCGGGTCTTGCACTAACTAGGCGTGTGCCTCCCAATAATGCACTGTATCTTTCTAGCCTTATCTGCACTAGGACAGTTACTCACTGCTGGCCACAGGTGCAGCAGGAAGCAGAGCAGATTTTCACCTTAATTTCCAAGAGTGCAGAGCATGACTTGTTCTGGACTACACACCTAGCAGCACCAGCTTCTGCAGCAGCTTGTAAGTTTCCTAGTATTCTCTCTCTCAGCTCCCCACACACTCCCTCACTCACAGGGCTGTTGTGAGAGTCAGCTGAACATTTGCAAAGCACTTGCTTTGAGATTCTTAAATGACGGGTGCCATCGGAATGCAAAGTATTATTTAAAAAATAATAATAATAATCTGTGAATAGAGACTCTCCTGATTTTATTTATACACACGCTCGCTCAAAGACACAGAACTACTTAATCAATGCTTTCCTTTGTGTAAATTTGCCTGGCTAGGATGGAAGCTGTCATTTTCAGTGCAAAATTGGATGGACAAGAGCTCGAGGATAATTGTAGCACTGCCCACTCTTACCTAGCTCCGGTGTGTGTGTGTGCGCACGCAGAAAGACTCGTTCTGATGCACGTGTGCTCCAACTTCAGACCCCACCAGGCTCATCTGTGTGTTTGGTGGCATGATGCACTGACCCATAGAGCAATTATTCACTGATGCCTCACTGGGAGATGAGCAGTTTCGAAAATCTTGCCACAATTTTGGGAGCTGAGCACTTGAAAAACTGGCCCTGATGTCTTTGGAAAAATGGAAGCACATCTCTATAATGAGACAAACCAAAAATGCCTGACCCCCAAACACCCTGGAGTGTCACCAGCTCACACAAATTGATCCCGAGTCACATGATATTTGGTGTTCTTCCTGAAGCCCCCGCAGCTGGAATCAAGAAATTGTATTCGAATCCCAGTTTTCTTTGTTTAAAAAAAATACGTTTCCCATGCTTCTGGATGTGGAGAAAAGCTTGAAAACTTGAAGCGCATGAACCACAAAGGCCCAGAAACCAGAAGGCAAATATAAACGAACCTCAAATTGTTTATATGAAAAAATAAATCTCATGATTTATAAATCAATCTCATGATTTTGGGGGCCTGACTTCTGATTTTTGGAACTTTGGGGTTGGTCATAATGACCCTGGCAGTCTAAGGATTTTCAAACCAGATCTGATTCTTTGGGCGCTTAGAGCCTGTCTCTGCTTGTCACCTTTTCTGCTGTTTATTTCTTCCGTGCATTCACGAGGCTGGTGAGTTTCACTTCCTGGTTCCTGCGCACAAAGGTGGTGTGTTTGGTTTCCAGCACTGCAGGGCACAGTTTACACTTTTTTACTGAACAAAACTCTTTCCATTGATTTTTTTTTATGGAATCCTATGAAAACATTTCTCTCCGCAGCCCTATTCGAATTGCTAGGGTCCCTTTGACATCTGTTGCTTCCCTCAGCGTCTGCCCTTTCACTGATGTTCTAGTGCTTCTTTGCCTTTCATGGAGATAATTTCCCAGGGGGACAGTGACCAGCAACAGCTCTCGGTGGCTGGGTCACTTTTAACAGCTCTAATGCAGACGAGTGGATCGCAGGGGAGACTTCCTCAGCAGTTCTTGAGTCTCATTGCTGAGTTGCTTGCAGGTCAGGCAAGTTGGTGATTAAAGCAGACTGCCACTTTTATTGCAGTCTATCTAGTTAAAAGCCCAGGGAGGGCAATGGGGAAGCCGTTTCCCTGATAGCAGCTAGCCGGCTGCCTCTGATCAAGGACGTCTGCGTCCCTGCAAAAAGCAGCCTAATGCAGGCTGGGATGGTTGAGCTGCACATGCAAAGCGGTTTGGCAGCTTGCTGGATTCCCACCCCATTCTTTGCAATGCAAACTGACCTTGGAAGATCATCCAAACCAATCCTGCACCAGGGTGCACTGGCTATTGGTGCTGGCTGGCGTGGAAATACATTGGAGAAACCATGTTAGAAGCATGGGCTTTTCAACAGATGAAGGCGTTTCAGTGCCTAGAGAGGGAATGCCGGGAACGCCCCTGTAGAGAACATGCTGGCCATCAAGCAGATGGAACAAAGGACATTCCTATGCGGTTCTTACAGGCATTCGCCCCAGAGGACAGAGCTATCCCACAGCATCCCTAATCAAAGGGGATGGAGCTTGCCGTGTGTGCAGCTTCACTCTGAACAGTCACTGGGGGAAGTCCATGCTCTCCTAGGTGGCTCTTTCTTTGCAAGTGCCTGAATCATGCAGTGTAGCATTAAGCTTTAGGGAGGCAGTGTGTCAATGCGCTCACACTGGAAGAACAGGAGAAAGCTGGAAAAGCAGAAAGAGAATCAAGAGTTGCAGAAACACCTACCTAGGCTGCAGTGTCCTGTTGTACGCAAGTTTCACCTCTGGGATTGAGTCATTCTGTGACCCCCAGTAGACTTGGGCAATCTGCATGGCAATCTGCCCACATCCCCAAGCAGGCAGCTCATTCTTCCCACTGACCTTGCTGTCCGTCTGTCTGAAGTACTTCAATGGCCCCATTCCCATAGCATCTGAGCACCTCACACTCTAAAGTATTTACCCTCACGATACCCTTGTGAGATAGGTCTCCACGTGCTTTTCTGAGACGCAGAAAGACTACAGCCCAGACCTGCAGAGTTATTTAGGTGCCTAACTCCTATTGAAATCAATATGAATAAGGTACCTAAATAGCAGTGAGTATCTGGCCCTAAATGACTTGGCTAAGGTCACAAAGGAAGTTTGTGGCAGAGCATAGAATCAAACCCAGGTCTCCCCTGTCTCAGCCTAGCACCTAACAGCTGGACCATCCTTCTCCAGTTTCCTGGTGCTGCCTATTTATGAAACATTCTCTCAGTTTGCCTCTGCTAGAGACCCCACACACGCCTTGAGATGCAAAGGGAAGTGATCACTATTACCACTACAGACTGTCAGAAACCCAAGTTGTTTTGCCCTCTTTCCCATGGCTCTGGTATCCGTGCTCCAGGCCTGGAGCAGCAGCAGAGCCATCAGAAGGAATTAGAAATGCACATTTAAAAAAAAAAAGCCACCTTCTCCTTTCATTCACTTGAATGAAGACAAAGAAAGTGCATCTGGGAACGGAAAGATTAACATCTCAGCAGCACTGTGATCAAAGGGATGTGTCTCGATAAGATGTTGTATCTGAGTCGCTGAAACACGCTGATGGCACAAAAGCAGGGACCATGCTGACAGCAGGCCTGACTGAAATAAAGCTAAGAACTCCCTGCACAACAGGGAACCTACGTCTCGCCCAGCTTGGGACATGGCAAGTTGGGACCCAATCCTGAAGGTGGCTAAGCACCCCTCAATTTCCATTGACCTCAGCCTGAACTGCCATTTCCATCCAAGGCTGACGCATAGCCCCTGGATCCAGGCAGGGATCATCCTTAGCCCTGTGGAGAGGACTCCCTGAGGCAGCCAGGAGAATGGTGATACAGAGATGGCTGACTACCTTCCCGCCATTCATTGCCACATGCAACCCTTTCATACTCTTACTACTGGGAGAATGGCCTGGTGTAATAAATGGGTTAAGATGGGGTGTGTGGCTGCACACCACTTCCCTCTACTGGATGGTTCAGAACTGCTTAACAGTGTGTCATAGGCCCTATACTGGTAACAGCTAATGGAGATTCTCCCTTAGCTCAAGCACTAGAGACTTGTGCTTTTGGAGCTGAAAGATTTGAATTCTGTTGCCATGAAAGTTCTGAGTAGCCCTGGTGTGCAGCCCAGTGATGAACCAAGAAGTCCAAGGTAGCCATGGATTCATAACAGTAATGTGCCTCTTTTCACTCCCCACTCTCCTAGACAATGCCTTGCTGCCTCTCCTTAGTATGCAGGCTGCCTCTGAATCCATCCACTACTTACTAGCTGCAGTTTGACAGCAGCAAAGAAAGAAAAATAAGACAACCTAGAGGCCTGTCTCTGTGTCACAAGAGGCTGGTAAAGGTGACTCAGGTGCTTGTTGCAACAATATAGCTCTGATATTTTCCACCCGTATAAAACACAGATGTGATATATTCAGCAATATCCCTTCGCCCCATCCCAACCCCAGCAAACCTCACGCTAATATCAGAAAACTCTTGCAATGTATCATGCACCCTCCACATGCCTGAGAGGTTGGGACTTGGAGGCTTATGTCAGCAGGAAGGGAACAGAAATCATCCCATGGTCATGCTGTTTAAGTGGATGGGAGGGGGAGAAAAGATTCCATTAAAGCCTCACTGAGACAGTGCATGGGGCTGCCCATTCAAAAGCCCAGAGAATACCAGCTCCATCACCCCATCCCACAAGCCACACGACAGTCCGCTGCCAAATGGAAATCTTGACTTCACCTCCTGCTGCCCGGGTGGGTCTGCTAGCAAGATGTGGGCGGAGTAGCCCAAGAGCGCACGGGGATGGTGACTGCCACTGGGACGCTGACCTGCGAGCTGCCTTTCAGGATGAAGTCTGCTTCTGGGAAGCTCATAATCGCCACTCCAGACTTTCTCTGTGACATATAGCAGAGCAAATACCATTAGCTACTGGATTTACCCCAACACACAGAGAGACTGAGCCCCTTACCCGATGGGTGAAAGTGCGGACTTGGTTTCACTTGTGAGGAAATCCCACACCAGGACACTCCTCCTGGCAGCATCCAGGGACAGGTTCAGTGTAAAATGGCCCCAAATTAATAGCTTTGGGTGTTGCCTGGGCCTGGTGGCCTGAGGCTGTGGTATTGCAGGGACATCACCTCCCGCTTTCTGGCCAGGACTTTGGAAAAACCTTAGGGCACAGCAGCCGCCAAAGAATCCATCCCTCCCAAATTTCAGCCTGCAGGCTGGGGGGCAGGGCTCTGGGAATGGGGTTGCTGCCGAGTGGACACTTCTGCAGTAGAGACAGGATCCATCCAGCCCATAGCTGTAGCTCACTTTTGGGTTTGAGCACCTTGATTTAAGAACTCCTAGAAACTGGGTCCTTAGCAGAAGCAGCTCCCATGTTCCAGAGGAGGGTGAATCAACACTGGGGCTGATCGGGCCCTGCACTCTGAAAGAAGCCCACCTCTCACTCTCCAGGTAGCCTTTGTCCACCAGTGGCAGCGCCCGGTATTCATGACAGCCATTTCTGTTCCCAGCTAGGCTCTTTCTTTCCCCCACGGCACACCCTGACCTAACTCCCTGCAACCCCAGGATTCTCTCCTCATCCATGTGTGCCCATTACTTGGAAGACTAAAGAGGTGGAAGAGTTAAGCGTGGGGGTAGTCTTTGAATGCCGTGCCCCGATATCCTGCTGCAGCTAAGCTGGATCCCCTCCTCACCTGCCTGCCTGTCCCAGGATGGAAGCAGGCAAGCTGTGCTGTCCCTAGCACTTGGACTAACTATGGAGATGCTTTTGCCCCTTTGTGCTACGTTGGGACAGATTGAGAAGGGTAAACAGGGTTTTTCTTCTTGCTTTTCACCTTAGGAATTGCAGGAATATCAAGGGTTTTCTGCCTTGTCTTTCCTGGGATACAAGCAACCCGCTCTGGGATGTGTTAGAGTTCCCAGCTTCACCTGCTGACATGGACACCTGGCTTAGTTCCTGTTCTCCCAAAGAGGCTTTGGCTGGCTCCCCAGCGGGTGGGTTTCTCTGCTGTCATCTCGCCCCGTTTGCCTGCTGATGTGCCAGCCCCAGCGACATCCTGCCCTCTTCCAGTTCTGGAATGGGATGACGCTCCTCTGAGCCCACAACAGACACTGTTTCTACATCAGCCTGTGTTAAGCGAATGCGACGCTGGGGAAAGGTGTTATGCTGCCACTCCTGGGGACTGAAGTCCTTTATTCGACCATAGAGCAAGCCATTGCCAGCTCCCCCCCCACACTGCCCCAGCTCCCCTCAATCCCCAGCCTCTGCTGAGATTGCCAGCGTGGAGCCTGATTGGAAGGGCAGCTGTATGATGCAGGCATCAGCCCACCAGGGCCTGGCTAAGACCCAGCAACTCATTTCACATAGGCCACCAAGCAAACATCAGCTCACAGCTGTCCGGGGTCACTTCCACCCCACGCAAGATTCAAACCAGTGTCCCAGAGATGAAAAGTCCCACCCCCACAAAGCCATCCACTGTCATAGCCAGATAATCCTTTAAGAGCCATCTCCCCATCCATTTCACTGCACTCATTTTGGGCTTTCTCTGGCACTACTATCAAACACACGGCCCAGGCAGCGCTTCCCATTTGGAGGGACACTCCCCAGGCTGCTGTGTACGGGGCTCACCCCACTGGGTCCCAGCCTCCTGAGCTGAACAGAGTCCAGGCACAGCGCTGGCTGGGTCTCTAGGCACACGCTGGGGCTGCAAATACTCTGTCTGGCACCCCCTGCTGAGACCCTGCAGTCCAGTGGTCCCCAAACTTTCCACAGTTGTAGCCCCCTCGCCTGAGAGCTGGGCCAAGACCCCTGCATCACAGCTTCCCTCTAACGACTAAGGAGTGCCTTTAGGGGAGTAGTGCGGCTTAGGAACAAAGAGATCAGGCTCGATTCTATTCCTAGCTCTGCCCCTGGCCCACAATGCACCTGTGAGCAAGTCACTTCCTGTTCCTCAGTTTCCCCACTCACCCTTTATCTATCTTCTCTATTGGCTTATAAACTCTTCAGAGTAGGGACTGCCTCTCGCTCTGTGTTTGTATAGTGCTTAGCCCAATGGGATCCGATCTTGGATGGGGCCTCTAAGTGCTACTCTAATGTAAATACTAACAGTTTTAGACACATTCGAGACTTCTTTTAAGGTGGCCAGAAGGGAACACTGGCTTCCTGCTCTACCCAGATCTGAGCTGACAGAACACCTTTTCAGTGCTCCGAGATGCAGCTCAAGGAGTGAGGGCTCCAGCTGGAACGTCTGACAGGACACAGCAGCTGTCTCACTGGACAGTAAGGCAGTAAAAGGGAGAACAGATCCAGCATGTGACCAATCTGTTTTATTTTTCAGCCCTGTTTCCACACTGCATATAACTTTATAGCTATTTTAATAAAAAAGAGGTTATACAACTCCAATAGAAGAAAAAATGTCAGTGGCAACCCTCCAATAACCCGCTAGCTTTCACAGCCAGGCTTGAGTGAGCAACCCTACAATAACAAACCAGTAGTTGCATCCCTGCTCAAATGCACAATCCGACAGTCACAAACCAGCACATGTATCCTCATGCTCATGAGCCACCTTGCATTAATAAACCAGTTTGCAAATATACAATCTGAGACAGCACATTTTGGTAAAGGAATGGGGAAAAAATTGAAATGTGAAGCACTCAAGCAGTTTCTCTAGGCAATGGTGACTAATACTGATACTTTACAAATTATGACAAGTACCTTAAAAGGATTTTTCATAGCACATTTTCACTGCTTTATGTGAAGACTTGTGCTAATGTAACATGCACGACATGAAACCTTTGGGTCCCACCTTTTCAGGTAAGGATGAAATATTTTTGTTTTGTGTTCTTACCATTTCACGGATAGGAGAGTGCATTATTGGTTTTAATTCATAGGGCCTGATTCTCATTTACACTGAGGCTACTTTACACCACAGGCAGAGTAAAGGGGACTTAAAATGGAGTAAATTACACTTTATGAGATTGCAATCTCATAGGGCAGAGCTATCTTCTAGATCTGAGTTTTACAGCACCTAGAACACTAGGGTCCTGGTCCCTGAGTGGGGCTCCGCGGTGCTGTCCAAATAATACACCTACTCCCACTGTAAGGCCCCACAAACTGCTCGAGTGGTGCAGAGAGGTCCCTGTGTAAACGGGAATCAGGCCCATCATCTCCTGGGATAATTAGATGGAGAAACTCAAAAAGAAAGTTGACATGGGGGCTGTCAGAGACCCAACCTGGAGAGACGCTGACAATGAAATAGCAAACACAAGCAGCAAAAGAAACGACCCACCACGTCCTTGTTCCTCATCTCGCTAATGTATCAGTTATTACCAGAAATAAATATTGTGAAAAACTCTTGAGTTGGCTCGATTGCATCCCTCCCTCCCCCAATACGCACAGAGTGACTGTCACTGCAGAAGCTTCCCCAATTCCTCCACGCGTGGGGGCAGATACCCTGCTGGTGTAGCACCATTGATTCAACGCACACTGGGGGAGCTGGCTCTTTATTACGGCAGCGTCTCCTAATGCGACAGCATTGAGCAGCGTGGAAGGTGAGGGGCAGGTTTACATGCCTCAGCCAGAGGCCTTTGCTCCCCACATTTCTGGTTTCCTTTGGCACAGAAGCCTGATCCGCAGCAGAACACGGCACATTGGTCCCTCCAACCAACCACATGGGGGCATCACCTTCCTTCTTGTTCTCACAATAGCTGAGAAATGCTCCCACCCTCTGTAGGATCCCAGACTGAGAACAGTTCCCAATCCATCCAGAGAGAGACAAAGAATGAGCCTTCCCTTTCATAGGCCGGTCATATTTATTTTCATATAAAACAAGAGACAAAGAGGCAAGGACAAAGCAGAGAACTGTACATGTATTACCAAGGGAGAAGGGGGATACACAATGTGTGTGAATCTCTACACTACCCCCATGTGGCACCATTTCTAAACAGCTCTCTGAGCAGGTAGCTGGTGATGCTGCTTGGTTTGCCTGTTGTGTGGGGTATATTTACGGCTTCTGATTTTAGGTTTTAACCGATAAACCCCAGTAGAACACCACCGATAAAAAAAATAAAATTGGTTCATCCAATAAATGCCAGAAAAACACAGAAATGGTTACTCAATTCGTGCTGATGTCACCCCTTTCCCAGTGACGTTTGTTTCTATAGGGGATGCTCCTGCTCTCTGACTTGCATCAAAGAGGTTGTCTACAGGAAGCAATAATGTGGACTCCGGGTGTGTGACTGAACTGGTCCATGTAGACCTTGCTTGTGCACACCAAAGGTTCCCTGATGCGCTTTCATGTAGTGCTGTTTGATGCAGTACTGCGTTAACGTGCTCTAGGGAACAAATACACTAAACCCCAGACCAGGGGTTCAATAATGAGCAAGCTAAGCTTTAACTATGTGTAAGCCATTGTTATACAAATTAAAGCGGACCCTATTTAGAGAAGAATTTGGGGAAGTACCCCCCCAAAAATCTCTTCCATATTGACAGAGAAAGCCCCCAAAAGCCCTGATTTTTAGACATGGACATAGAATTCAAAAATCACTAAAATACCCTCCCCAAATTTAAATTAATAAAGCCCAAATCAGAAGCCCTCTGTATATGGTCTTCAGAAGGAGTTAATGCCCATCAGTGATGTCAGGTAACATTTATACCCTTGGGAGATCAGAAGGGCTGGCAATGCCAGTGGGATGGTAATGCTGCCAGAGGCTGGCACAGCAGAGACTGAAGGCTCTCAGAAAAGTGGGTCGTGCACTGAAACATGGTCTGCTGGGAAGGCGCAGAGATCAAACAGAGGGGCTAGAAGCACAGTTTAATTGTTCTAGTGAGGATGTGTTGTATCCAGCAGCTGTCTTATTTAGCAAATTGTGGCTGCACCCAATAGTAACACCTGGGGCAGCTTTCCAAAACCCCATGCAACAGAGAAACCCATAGGCACCCTCCCAATTTCCTCAGAAATCAGACCATTGCATGACTCCTACTCCACTTGGATTTGAACCAGAGCCCGTCAGCGTTAAAAGCATGAACCGCTCCCACTTGAGCCAAAGGAGTCATGCCGTAAGGCAGCCACAGTAATAGACATTTATCCTCTTATACAGACCTGCATCAGGCAGGGACAAAGTCTCACACTGCACTAGCAAGGGTTACAATTGCGCATGCAGACGGGCAATTTGTGCACACGAGGGGCAAAGGTGAAGGGTTTTGCACACGGAACAGGCATTGCACTGGAATTTGCACATGTGGGCCTTAAGGTCCTTGTGGCTCAGTGACCAGAGGAAGCATTCAAAGTCCCCCAGATTTTTGTTTCTTTGCACAACTCAGCATCCTGAGTCCAGCAGTAATTCCTCCCCTTGGCTCATCCTACTGATGCTTCCCTTCGCATTGAGAATGCGAGTAAGTACTCAGCGCGGCAGCCCTTGGCTTTCCCCTGGTTTCCCACTCCAATGCCACTCTCCATTTTCTTGTCATGGTCTGATTTGATGTGGTTAAAAAAGCGCTGTTGGGAGCCTGTGACCCTTTAACATATATTGATTCTTTTCATTTGCAATAATTGACAAGATCTCAGAATCCCACCTGTCGCTTGGTGTGTCGTCTTTCCTTCATTGATTTGGTTTGTGCTGATCTTCCTCCTTCCAGTCAGGTGGGGCCGTTGGCTGCACATGGAAAGTGGGAACATTGCAAATCACTTCCCATTTACATCAAGGGCAGCCCAAAGCTAGCAGTACACCCTCCCTAGGATACAGCCTGGTCCTTCTATGGCCTCCATCACTACAGTATTTGAGCAGCCCCTGGACGGACAAGAGGGAAGCCTTATGATCCTATTTTACAGAGGGGGCTAGGAGGCACGGAGAGACTCAGACCTTTATGCACAAAGTGACTGAGCTGCCTTAATCTGGGCTTTACGCACCTAAATCCCAGTTTTAGGCATCACTCTGATCCACGAGACCCCCACTCAGCTGCCCTCTAGCCCTGAAGGCGCCTCAACTCACCCGGCACCTCAACTTTTTCAGTACAAGTCCCTAGGTGCGTAAGTTTCTGTCTCCGAGCATGCGCACTGCTGCCCCAGGCAGGCCTCCAGGCACCTGTCCCACATCTAAAGCCCAGCCCTATCCTCCAGCCAGGTGGCGAGAGCTGGCATGCCCAGAGCCCACCTCATGCCACACACAGTGGCAGTGGTGCAGGAGACAGCCTCCTTTATCCCCATCAGCCCAGTGTTAGGGTGAGGTGAGAGGGGCAGGGTGTAGGACCTGTGGGCTCCCTGTTAGCACCTCCAGAGGTGCTGGCACTCTGGTGGGAGGGCCAGCTGAGGATGGAGACATGCCCTCCCTCTGGACTAGCCCTTAGAGCTGGTGGAGCAGCAGGAGGGGAGCACTCTGTAAAGGGGGTGGACCTCACATGGGGGATGCACACCCTGGCATCCCCTAGGAGGAGGGCTAGCGGACTCAGCCAGCATTCCTCCTGGGACTCCAGCTGCAGCATAGCCCCTTCGTCCCCCACTGGGTGGTGGTGCAGCAGCAGCAGCAGCAGGCGGCAGTCTGGCCCTGTCTGATTGCACAGCAGAGCAGGATCACACAGCCCGGGCACATGCTGGCAGGCATGAGGGCAGAGAGAACATGTAGCTTCATCTCCTGAGAGCCAGCCGAGACCCGCTAGGTGCCCATGTCCTCTGCTGTGAGAACTGAAACTCTCCCTCTCTGAAGTGCCCCACACTGCACAGACCCCAGTCAGGGTATGGAAGACACAGAGATCCCAAGTTGTCACCCTGGGAAAACAAGGGAGAAGCCATGGGGAACTGCAGCCACTCAGTGTCACAAGCTGGAAGGTGGGTGTCCCAGCACCTGTCCATAAATGGGGTGAACTCCCCCACTAGCTCCACTGCAGCCATCCTCCCCAGCTCCGGGCTGGCACCGTGAGAGGCCCCCCCCCTCCTCCCCAGCCCTGGGCTGGCACCATGAGACACCCCCCTCCTCCCCAGCCCCGGGAGTGTCCCCCCCTCCTCCCCAGCCCTGGGCTGGCACCGTGAGAGCCCCCCCCCTCCTCCCCAGCCCTGGGCTGGCACCGTGAGAGCCCCCTCCTCCTCCCCAGCCCGGGCTGGCACCGTGAGAGCCCCCTCCTCCTCCCAGCCCTGGGCTGGCACCGTGAGAGCCCCCTCCTCCCCAGCCCTGGGCTGGCACCGTGAGAGGCCCCCGCTCCTCCCCAGCCCTGGGCTGGCACCGGGAGAGAACCCCGCCTCCTCCCCAGCCCTGGGCTGGCACCGGGCGAGAACCCCACCCACACACACTCCTCCCCAGCCCCGGGCTGGCACCGGTGAAGAGCACCCCCCCCCCAGCCTCCACACAGTGAATTCTGCTCATAGGCAGTAGGATAATTGCCAGGGTCACTCTGGGGGTGGCTCCCAGTGGAGGGGATGGGCGTTGTGTGCCCCCTCCCACAGCGGTTGAGAGACCAGCAGGTTCCTCGGGCAGGGGCCACCCTTTCTGTGGGGATTTCTCAGCTGTGATGCTCCTGCAGACCAGTTTCCCGCCCCCCCCCCCTTCTGCCCACCACACACAAGAGGCTGTGGGGAGCCCGGCGCAGGGCAGACATTGCCAGACTGGTCCCTTTGCATCCCTATGCTGTTAGTGTGGTTCCCAGGAAGGCTCGCTGAGGGACCAGCCACTTCTCTCAGGGCTCAGCACACGGGCGTGTCTTGAGAGCTCCCTACCCAGAGCCTCATCGAACACTTCCAGTGCTGCGAGTCAGCCATACAATGCCACACCCTTCCTGGTCTGTCTCCTCAGGGATTCCCAACCGCTGGCCCACGCACCCCTCCTGCCACATCAGGCTTTTGGGGGACTTGCTCTCCAGGCTCCCCCCCACCCCAACCCTCCAGAGACCGGTGGGGGTGGGGCACGCCTGCCACCCGACTCACAGCCAGCTGTGCCCGCTCAAACCTGCCACAGCCATCTCACAGGGGCAGCCCATGCTCCCTGGTGGTGCAGAATGTCTCTGACTGAATGGAAGATTGCAGGGCTGCTGGCCTGGCTCCCAGGGGACTAACACCTCACCCATGGGCTGTCTCGGGGCGGGAGTTTAATTCAAACAAAAAACTCACAAAGTAACACAAAAGCAAGCTCTTACCCCGAGCAGCCCAGGCCCAGAGGTCTTGCCCCTGCCCCTGCCCCTTTGCTCCAGGGCCAGGCATCAACCTCGCTCCTAGAGCTCCCCTTCCAGCAGCTCTCTCAGACCTTTCTGGAACACACCTGACCCCTTCCCAGCTGGGTCTGGTAATGGAACAGGGCTGGCTGGCTCCAGGCCCCTGTCCCTTAAAGGGGCAGAGCACCCCATTCCGGGGATGGTGAGGACTGGCTGCTACAGCCAAGGCCTTCGTCGGGGAAACTAGGACAGCGGCATGAAGAGATGGGGAACCACTTGCTGGGGGCGGGTCAGCTCCCTCCCTCAGAACGTCCCTCTTTGGCCCCAGCTGTGAACAGGTGGATCCCTGCACACTCTGTTCTGGCATGTGACTGCCACAACATTAACACCCCCGTGAGCTACCGCACAGGACGCTTGTCTCTGGTGCTGTGATGTCGTGCCCAGAATCTCCACCCCCCGCACTTCTGCGGGGCAGGGTTCCCAAGCTCTTACGAGTGCTAGTGACGGGAATGGAATAAGAGACGTGCTCCCATCGGCATGTGTAGAACGCCTCCCCCTCCCCCTTCCAAAGGCTGGACGGTGGATCGGACTGATAGAATCAAAGGCATCTTCCTAGATGTGTCTGGCACTGGAACCTTCCAAGATCTGTCACCCCCACGTAAGTATTTCTAAGGAGATTGTTCCAAATAACTCCTCAGGAAGGACTGGTGGTTGTTTTGCTGCTTTAATTTGATAAAAAATATAAATAAATAAACCAGGAAGTTAAAAGAGGATGAAACCCAAACCCACAGGCTGCTGATGTCTTGTCCTACTGAAGCGGCTCTGGGCTCCTCTGAAATTCAGGTGGGCTTGGGCGTGGAAGGAGATGTGTCTCGAGAAACAAAAATCCAACATGAGCAGGTGGTCAGTCACGGACATTTGACTGGCAGACAAAACAACCGACAGAGTCTGACATCCAAAGTCTCGACATGAGTTTCCAAGAACAGGGAGCTGTCCTGTCCTTGGGTATTGCAGAAGCTTTGAGAAAAAGCTACTTGTTGCGTGTGGCATGTCACAACACACGCTCCCCGGACTCTGGGAGCAGGGGGTGGAATCACAAGCAGTCCCTGCACAGAGCCACTTGTCCTTTCCGGTAATCGCGACATGGGCAGAGGCGCCGGTACTTGGTGCTGTAGCCTGCGCAGCTGTACAGCAGCGGTTCCTTCTGGAGGTAGCACTCCTGCACATTTTCAGCCAGCGCTGGGTAGAGGTGGCTCATCTCAGACTCCGTGCTGTCACAGGCAATGCGAAGCCTGGGAAACAAATACCCCAAATTGAATTTTGCTGTGTCCGTCTCTGCACCTGCTCGTCAGTGGGATTCACGTTGGATCAGAATATGACTTTAGGGAGGGCTGCTACATCTCTGGGGGAGATTTTACCACTGTTCTGTTTACAGAACATCCCTGCTTCAAACATCAGTGCAGACCTGTCCCTCGCCCGCAAGAACACTAAGCTTAAAGTGACGTATGATTAAGTGCCTGGGAACTACATGTGACTACCTAAGCAACCTGAGATCTGTGTGACCCATGCAGCCCAGACGTAAACCCCGTGAGATCACCCAAACCTATGTGTGCAACCGCATGACTCAAGCAAACCACACATGGAATCCAGGTGACTGGCACATGAACACATAATAGGCTCTCTGGGCCACACTGTCTTTCAGAGGGCTCCCATTGATTTCAATAGGAGCTGCTCCCATGCATCTGAGAGATTCTAGGCACTTGTGTGACACACATGAGATCCACGTGTGGGTATCAGATCCACATGTGGGTTATTGTGAGAGGAGACTGGCCACAGGACAGTGGGATGGGACACACCCCCATCCTGCTGACAGCAAGCCGAGTCGGAGCATCTGCAGAGCATGCCCTACCTGGAGAAAGGCATCTTAACAAGTGAAGCTGTCCATAGAGCAGCAGGTGAGTTTCCCAAGAGGAGGGGCTGATAGAGACAGCTAGGGAGCCCAGTAGCCACGGGAGCCGCACCTGACTTGTGCTCGTTTTCCCCCCCTGCCTTGTTTAGGGCAGACAGGCATTGCAGCCCTGAGCAGTCTGTTCTTCTCTGGTCCAGCTACAGGACACTGACGGAGCTGCGCCAGGGACTGGAGGTCACTGGACTCAGAAAGGACCTGGGAGTGAGCTCACCACTCCTGGGGAACCGGGAGCTTAACCAGGAGACGAGGTTCCAGAGGGGACCCAGGGGCAAGAAACACAAAGAGACAACGGCCAAACCCAGGCTGAGAGCTGGGCTGACTGCAGCCAGCACCAGCAAATTTCTTGGAGTAGCACTAGAGGGAGGAATGGACTGGATGGAAAGTGAGATTGTCTTGCTTCCTGCAATGTGTAGGTGGAGCTAGAATGCTGGGGTCTCCTCTGGTCAGCAGCAAAATGCCTCTGGGTATCTCTGTGTGCCCAATGACTCTGCCTAATAAACTCCAAGCTGAATTACTTGACTCTGAACCAGCGATTTCATTCTGAAGGGGGGTGGGACAGAGCGGAGTGAGTGGAACCTGCGCTCCTGCTCTAATTTATCATATAAAAATGTCACTAGGACCCAAATTGCCTGCCTGACTGGCGTGACAGAAATGGCAATGCTTGCATTTTAATTGTCCACCGCGCAGCATGGAATTGGGAGGCAGATTTATGCTCTATTAAAAACTTCACAGACAGTGTGTTCAAAATGGAGTGTTATAGAGAAAGGTATAAAGGGGGTGGGGAGGAAGGGGAGGAGAGGGAAAGGTGTCTGAAAACTCCAACATTTGTTTTGAAGCAGAAGCCCATTCGGCACAATGCATGCAAGTGACACAAATAGAGCAGTCTGTGCATGTCGGGTTGTGTACAAAGAGCACTGCAATAGACCACAGGGAGGTAGAGCCTGGGGAGCGGTGTTTGCAAAACTGCAGAAAGTAGCACTGGGAGAACAGAACAACCTCACCTTTGAGAAGGTCAATGAGGGAGTGTTGCCTAGCAGTTAGAATAAGGGCTTGCGAGACAGGATACCTGGATTCTGGTTTTGGCTTTGCTACTGGCTCAGTGTGCAGCCTGGGATGAGCTACGTGGGGCCAGATTCTCCAAGGAGCTCAGCGCCCGGCTGCTTCCATTGTGACATCTAGGGCCAGCATCTCCAAGGAGCCCAGCGCCCACCACACCCACCACATGCTGAGCACTCTCAGACTTATGAGCCATGTCTGCCCAGCGTGACACTTTGTCCCCTTCTAGTGCTGGCCAGGCCAACTGGCACTTGATGAGCCTGCTATGGTCTCAGCTAAGAAAAGGGCAGCTTTTAGCTCAGACAGTATAGGTCCCAGGTTTGATCCGTGCTGCCGACAACCCACCCAAGGGGTCAGCATTATGCTAAAATTAGAGATAAGCCTGAATGAGGAGGCTGATCTTTTCTGACTGTTCTGGCAAATATTCTGGGTTTAAGTCCTAATTTTCTGAGCTGCTTAGCACCCACGGCTGTCACTGATGTTAGCTGGCCCTGGTCTGTGCAGCTCTGCCAATCAGACCTTTAACCGCTCTGTGCCTCAGTTTACCCATCTATAATACAGGCATAATAATGTTGCCTTACGATAGAGGAGTGCTTTGATGACTAAGGAAAGCATTTTAGGGGCCCTTACATAGGGGAGCTATAGCAGGGCAATGGATTATTATCACCCCATTGTGCAGGGGAGCAAGGTAAAGGTGCGAGAGCCATACTCACTGGAGAAACACGTCCTTCTTGTTGAGAAACTCGAAGAATGTCGGCTCACAGACCAGCCCGTGCTCCTGACAGGTCTCAGTGCAGGCTCGCCCGGCCTCAGACACCCACACCTGCATGGAGCTCACGGGAGGCCAGACATGGGGGGCGCTGCTGGCATTGTACGACCACACAAGGTGAGTGGCGTTCGGTGACAGGGTGAATGGGCTCGGAGAGCTTGGCATAGCATGGCCGTTGGGCTTCGCTGGCAGAGGAGGAGACGCTCCAGCACAGAAATCCTAGCAGGGCAGAACAGGACAGGTCAGAGAGTGCCCCACGGGATGGAAACGGTTAAACATCAGGCTGGTCTGAAGGGAAACACTTTCTAGCTTGCAGCTGGGGCTAGTTCTGCTGCCTTGAGCTCAGGTCCCTTCCACCAGCCAGAAGGTAACACCCGAGGGCCTCCCCAGGCAGTAGCGAGGGCTGCTGAATATATATGACTTAGACTCCATTACTGACTCCTGCCCTGACCTGGTGGACCTTCCCCACAACAGAGAGATCAACGGGCTCTTCCCGCACTGCCGAGCTTTGCGAGCAAACGATCTCGGATCAGAGGCTGTTTCTGCTCCGGCTCTCCCAGGTTCCAGTGCAGCCCCTCGCCAGGAGCCAGCTTACAGGGGGCCCAAGGAGCCCATGCAGCAAGGAAGAATGTTCCATGGGGAGCCCAGCCCCTAGGGATTTGCTCTGATAGACACCCACAGCACTGCTTAGGATCTGGAGCTAACCTAGGGTCCCAGAGATGAGCAGCCCCCTATTTCCCCTGGTTTTTGGTGGCAGGGCTCCATACAGAGCATCTCTCTCCTTGTCACCAGGATGTACTGATAACTGCAAAGGAACATATCCCTGCAGATACGGAGCGACTCCTCACTCGTCTCCACCCAGGCACAGCCCAGAGAAGCGGTGTGCAGGGCTGGTAAGGTACCACAACTACAAGCACCACCTCGCTTCCCAGCATCTGTTCAGGAAAGTCCCAAAGCTGCAATTGGTGGGTGCCACCAGAAGATTAGGTAGAAGCATCCATGGCTCCTGCCAGTACCATGTCGGGCTCCAGCCAGAGCCACTGGTCCTTGACTTTGATGAGTCCTAAATCCCCTCTCAGATTCAAACAGACACCAATAGCCAGCAGGGCTGTGGGCCCTGCCACTGGCTAGCTGGCTGCGTCCTGAGCCACCAGCAAGTATGTATGTCTGACAGCTACGGTTGCCAGGTGCCTCTTTTTCGACTGGAATGCCCAGTCGAACAGGGACCCTGGCGGCTCCAGTCAGCACTGCTGACCAGCCTGCTAAGTCTGGTTTGCTGCACAGCAGGCTCCCTGCCTCCCCTGGCTCTGTGTGGCTCTTGGGAGCAGCGACATGTCCCTCCGACTCCGGGGCAGCCAGGGGGCTCCGCGTGCTGCCCCCGCCCCAAGCGCCGGCTCCACAGTCCCAGCCAATGGGAGCTGCAGGGGCAGTGCCTGTGGGCGGAGGCAGCATGCACAGATGCCCGGCCGCGCCTCCACCTAGGAGCCAGAGGGACATGTCGCTGCTTCCAGGAGCCCGTACCCGGAACCTCCTCCCACTCCCCCAGCCCTGAGCCCTCTCCTACACCCAAACTACCTCCTGGAGCCCACATCCTGAACTGCCTCCTTCACCACCACCCCCACCTGCCTGGAGCCCCCTCCCACACAAACCCCTCATTTCTGGCCTCACCCCAAGCCCACACCCTCAGCCGGAACCCGCATCCGTTCTCGCACCCCAACCCTCTGCCCCAGCCTGGTGAAAATGAGCGAGTGAGCGAGGGTAAGTGACGGAGGGAGGGGGGATGGAGTGAGCAGGGTGGGGCCTCAGATAAGGGGTGGGGAAGGGGCAGGGCCTCATGGAAGGGGTGGGGCAGGGCGTGGGGCAAAGGTGTTTGGTTTTCAGCAATCAGAAAGTTGGCAACCCTACTGACAGCACACATAATCACTGGTTGCAGAGCCACCCAGGGGAGGTCGCTGGTGCTTTCAGACCCTGGGATTAAGAAGGGATAGAGATCCTGGAATGCTTTGAATGAAGTGGGGTAGCAGCAACTGCTCCTCTCAGACTGGCCTGGGGCCTTGGCCTACACGCAGCCCTGCCAAGAGTTCACAGGTTGTGAACCTTGGCAGTGAGGGGATCTCAGAGGGTTCCCCCGGGTCTGCAGGAAAGGGGGGTGGGTTCACAGGAGTTTCCTCTCTCCCCCTGTGTTTTGCTCTGGGATTCAGGTTTCACTGAGCTCTATTAGTCTGGTTTAGAATGAAACTACTAACCCTTCCCTGGAATCAGGGGCTGAAGAAACTCACTACAACCCACCACAACTGCCCCCCAGGTCACTCCAGTCCCCCACAACTCCCTCCCTCCCCAGCCAGGTCACTCCAAACCTCGGGCCCCTGGCTGGCTGAAAAGTGTTGTGACCCTCCGTGTCCCCTTTGATGAACCTGCAGTTTGTTGCACATCTTTAAATACAGCCTGCTGGCCACGATGCCTGGCTGGCTGCTTCCCCTAAGAAATGAAGTGGGAAGCCCTGTGGGGTGGGAGAGCGGTCACGGACCTGGTGCTGAATGTAGGCGTGAATCCGCTCCAGCATCCCCTCGCAGGTGTATTCATAGGGTACGTAAGGGTCCACCTGTGGAAAGGAAACGTAGGACATAGTCACAAGCAGGGAAAGACCCCTCCCTTCCCCTTGGCTTAGGGTGCTCAGCTGCCCACCACTTACAAACCCAGCTCACGATGCCTGTGGGAGGAGGAAAGTTACTGGGAGCTCGTACTCACAGACCAGTTTTCCTAATGGCTCTTCATGTTTCCTTTCACAGCAAGACCTCCTGAAACCCATTTCCAGGCCCATCTTCATTGGTGGGAGCAGCTGATGTCGGGTGTAAGGTGAGCACACAAGCACCAACCAGTGCTCCAAAGAGATGGCTTGCTGCATTGCAGCCTGCTCTGAAGTCTCCACCGGGCTGACTGCAGAAGCAGAGTGGCTGGCTCCCAGAAGGGGACAGCAGCAGTGTGGATAGGGTTATTATGCTCCAGTACTAATTAATCCATTCTTAATAATTGCTCACACTTTGCGCTACAGCAGGGTTTCTCAAACAGGGGTGTAGGGAAAGGCCCTGGCGGGCTGGGCCGGTGTGTTTACCTGCCCCGTCTGCAGGTCCGGCCGATCGCAGCTTCCACTGGCCACGGATAGCTGCTCCGGGCCAATGGGAGCTGCTGGAAGTGGAGCGGGCCGAGGGACTTACTGGTCACCGCTTCCAGCAGCTCCCATTGGCCCGGAACAGCGATCCACGGCCAGTGGGAGCCGCGATCGCCGGACCTGCGGACGGGGCAGGTAAACACACACCGGCCCAGCCCGCCAGGGGCTTCCCCTACACAAGCGGTGACCCCTGTTTGAGAAACCCTGTGCTAGAGCCCTGTGGGACCCAGAACTTCTGTTTCCTGGGAAGTTCCACAATTTCTATATTTGTTTTAGTTCTGAATCAGAATGGAAAAAAAAAAGAATTTCCTGAGAAACAACATTTTCAACATTTTTTTGTTTTAGGTAAATCAAAACAAAATATTTCAATTTTGACTGTTTTATATTATTATTATCTAATATAAAATAAAATAAAATTTTGGAAAGTCCTTTAAAAAAACCAGAATGCTCCGTTCCAATAAGGAACAGTGCGACCATATTGAAATGTAGTTGAAATCAACATGCTTCTGCAGAAAGTTTAGATTGAGACAAATCAGCAGTTTCTAGCAGGAAAACATCCCACTGGAAAATTTCTGACTGGCTTTATTATGCACGTCTCTAGCCCCTCCCACCCGAGCATCTTTTTCTGGGAGCGGGGTGCACCATTGGAGCAATCTGCTGTCTGGATAGAAACATGGCCTTGTCTCCAAGTCTGCTACTCCGCCAAGGTTTTCTTGGGCACTTTCAGGGATCCTGGTGATCATCATGTTGGACCTGTCAGAAATGCCAACAGACACATGCAGCCATCTGCTACCAAGAGGCATGTGGATGGAGTGGGGATGTGAAAGATGGGAGCCCCAACAACAGATGGGCTCAGCAAAACAAGTGGCTCTTCGTGAGACTCCCTCGTTCTTTCCTTTCCCGTCATTCTAGGAGACCAGAGCTCAGAATGGGGCAATTAAGAATCAAAACAAAGCCTGGAGATTACACGTATGTAGAGTCCTCCCTACACTCAACAAAAGCCCCTCACCTTGGACAAAGCCTGTGCCCTTTCGGAAGAGTGTGTACGGCTCCGAGCATAGGCTTGAACAAAAGATGTTGGGGATGGGAGCTTTTGAAGAGCTGATTAGTAATCAATAGCACCATGATGGATTCCTAAGTTTTGTGACACTGTAACGGTGACTGCTGCCTATCAGACTGATCGATCATCTCACGCTACCTTGTGCTCCCCTACTGTCTGTCTGGTGTACCCGCCTGTTGTCTCTTAGCGTATACTTAGGCAGTAAGCATTTTTGGGTCAGGCTGACTTTTTGTCATATGTATGTACAGCACTTAGGATGATGGAGCCCTGTTCCCCGGAGGGGGCTCCAGGTGCTACCACAACAACAACATTTACAATATTTGGAGCTGCTCAAAGTTTGTGTCACAAAAATGACCTTGCTAAAGAAACAAAGACTGTCGACATTATCAAGATGCGCCGTTTCTTGCAAAAAAAATTTGTGTGTGTTATACCCAAACTTGCATTTTCTTTCTGAAAACCGGGTTTTCAACAGTTTGGGTTAAACACAGGATGGAAAACGTCCTGGGATGTGGGCTCATCTCAAACACTGCTCAGGTGCCGAAGTACCAGCAGGCTTCTCAAATGACCTGAAGAGCACACAAAAGTCTGGCTAGAAGACAAAACCTTTAAAGAGCCACCAAGAGCTGGATAGCCGCCAGGAGAGAGACCAGGGTGCCAGCATTACAGAGCATAGGGCCTGGCCTATATGGAAGAGTGCTAACCTTGTAAAGAAGGGGGACTGGGGAGACTGGGATATTCCCAGGATTGTAAGAGCAGGGTGACTGGAAAGATCAAGATCTTTAGAGCATTACCTAGCAAAGCAATGCTGCTCTATAGTAAAACACAGGAAACTTGGGGCAATGGGGTGATACGTGAACTTAGAAAGGAAAGTGCCTTCCCTGGGCCGGTACCTTCATATTAATCCAGATCTGCAATAGCTGACATATTCTGTTATATTAGCACCACCCCCATCCAAACACCGTTGGACTAGTTTTTTTTAAAGTGGGTGACAGGTGCTCAAGAACTAGGGCCTGTTTGGGTCCAATGGGTGTGCATAGAAATGTTGCCAGTTATCTGTGTTGTACAAGAAATGAGTCTGGCAGGTCTCAGCCCAGTTCCTAGTGCACTGTGTCTATGTGACAAAAACCACCACAGCTGTCAGTCTGAGCAGGGCGGCTAAGGATTCCCTGGGCCTGGAATCTAAAGCCATGCAGCAGTATGGGTGGTCCACCCGCAGGTCCCACATGACGCACATTGACATGGATCAGAGTGGAGAAACTTGCATGGCTTCCAAGCCATGTGCTGGGCAGCTTGTGTGTGACACAAAAGAAGCACAGGCCACACGGCAAGAGACTATAAAAGGCAGCTTCATCTTCTCCATCTTCGTTACAGTGGTGTAGTCGGCGAAGCAACCTCTGGCGGGACACTACTGAGAGTATTAATTCAGGACAAATTGCTTAGAGCAGGGTAGTCACAGCCCAAGGCTGGGGATCCCTTACTATTAAGACATGCCAAACCAGCCAAAGAGAGAGGACTTCGGTTTTACCCCACTGGCTAACCAGAAGTCATACAAGCAACTCCCCCAGTTCCCTTGTATCACCACCAGCACCACACCTTATGGGGATGAATGGTTATGAAAACCAATATCCCAGTAAAAAAAAAAAAAGGTTCTCCCAATACCAAAGGACCAAGCCCCAGACCCAGGTCAATATACAAGTCAGATCTTACCCACAAATCACGCTGTTGACAATCCTTTAGAATCTAAAATCTAAAGGTTTCTTCATAAAAAGAAAGAAATATAGATGACAGCTAAAATTGGTTAAAGGAATCAATTACATACAGCAATGGCAAAGTTCTTGGTTCAGGCTTGTAGCAGTGATGGAATAAACTGCAGGCTCAAATCAAGTCTCTGTAGTACATCCACAGCTCAGATGGGTCATTCAGTCCTTTGTTCAGATCTTCAGTGTAACAAAGTTCCTCCAGAGGTAAGAAGCAGGATTGAAGACAAAATGGAGAAGATGAAGCTGCCTTTTATAGTCTCTTGCCATGTGGCATGTGCTTCTTTTGTTTCACGCCCCTGTCCAGCACGTGGCTTGGAAGCTTTCAAGTTCTCGCCATAGGCCTGTCCCTGCCTGCCTGGCTGAGTCATAAGGTGTATCTGCCTTCTCTCAATGGGTCAGTTGTATGGCTGATGGGCCTTAATGGGCCATCAAGCAGGCTAGGCAGTGCTGATGCCAAGTTGTCTGGGGTGTTACCCCGAAGCATAGCACAAGTTTGAAATACAGACAGTACAGAGCCAGTACTTATAACTTTAAATACAAAAATGATACACGCATACAGATAGCATAATCATAACCAGCAAATCATAACCTTTCCATAGACACCTTACTTGACCTCCTTTGTCCAAGATTTGGTGCCACTACAGGACCTTGGTTGCAACAATGATCCATATGGTCACAGTTCATGTCAATAATGTCACACACAGCAGGAAATTTCAACAGGAAACAAGGCCTGCTGCCAATGAAGTATTCAATCCGACCTAGAGACTCTGAGCCCATCCAGCCTACTCAACTGCCAACTCCCAATACAAATGCCTCCTCAGCAGCCAGGCTAGCACTGTGTTGGGACAGGGTTTCCAGCTGAGTTAGTGACCATGGCTGAGTGGGACAGAACTCCTGAAGGTAATAATCCATTGATGGTAGAGCTAAGCTTGATGGGTCCAGGTCTGGTGTTGGGGGCAAGAGCAGAGTCTAGCAGCAGGAACTCTGATTGGCTCTGCTCTCCAGACCTCTGCAGACCTGCTTCATTATAGGGTCCAGTGTGCCCACTAGTGCTGATGAGGAACAGATTAAGGCAGTAGGTGGGACGCAGAGAGAGACACAAAGGAGCACCAGTGAAACATCTCAAAAGGTGAATAATCTTTGTGTCTTGTTTCCAGTTTTGCAGGCAATACATCATTTCCCCTCTGCTCCCCCCGCCCCTTCACCAAGCCCCAGAGGGGAAAAATGCCTAATGGAGTCTCAATGGATATTTAACATTCGGAGCTTAAGCTTTATTGCACCACAAAAGACACGCTGTATGTAAAACAGGGCCTCTGCTGAGACCGATTAGCATTTAAATGGAAGCTATGATTAGCTATAAAAGTGAGCAGGGCTAAAGAAATAGCAGGTGGGAGAGAGCAGGAGACTCCAGACATTAGGGCACACAGGAATAAAGGGTTTGCCACGCAATTTTGGAATGAGACCAGGCACAATGAAATTACTGAACAACGATAGCCCGGCAGCTGGCACCTTGCCCGCTTCGCCGTGATTAATGCAGTCAACAGCACAGACACTTGAACCTGCTTTGCTGATCTTCCCATATTGCATTGAATCCCACTTTGTCCCACTGAGTCACTTTTCTCATTATCCCTCAGTTCTTCATCTGCTGTGGCTTGTGGTTTGATATCTTCCTGTTTGTTTTCTGGCCCTGATTAGCATTGCCCTAAACCCCACCAGCCCCCACAGCAGCTTGGCCTGTGTCTGCCTAAAATCCAAAGGGACGGCATCTGATAGTTATCATTAGCGGCAGATGACGCATGACAGAACACATCGATGGAGAAGTCACAGAGGCGCAGCGCAGTGTCATGTTGCAGTGTCATCCCCTGGGGTGTCCCAGAGGTCGCCAAGGTGCTGGGCCTAGGAATGACTGTGATAAAGCATGGCTTTATATTTTAACTGGGAGCAGACTAGTGGATGAGAGAGGTGGCCGTCTCTTGTGGAGAGGAAGGGACGGGAAGAATGGAGTCCCTGAGGTGACTTCCATTGGCTCTCAAATGAGGTCACAGTGGTGCTGAGAGGCTCCATGCTTCGTGCTGATGGAAATATTTCTTCTGAAACATTTTTTTAATGAAACATTTTCATTTTCCTTAAAAACAATCAGAAATCATTTCCCAACAAGCTGCACCCACACTCTGGCCAAGATCCGTCTTCCTAAGACCCCGGCCCCCAGACCATAAGCAGCCTGTGTTTTAAAGCCATCTCTGCAATTTTTTACTTTCTCTGGTTTGTGATGCTTTCACCTGGGCCTGGAAAGATCATTTCCCTCTCTGCTGATATTCAGTCGTATATGCGGTGGCAGAGAATGTTTTTTCTTTACACTGTTCAGTGGTGGTTAGAGCTGGTGAAAGGTGCCACAGCCCAGGAGCGGGAGGGCCTCTGTCTACATGTGCCAAGTTGGAGGCAGTGTCAGCTTCCCCTGTACCCTCCTCTGCCAATGTGCCTCAATCTTGACTTAGAGGAAGCTCCTCTAGGAGCAAGAAGGAAGTTCAGTCTTCACGGTCAGTTTAGCCCTTTGTGTCTCTGGGGGAGATGACCAATTTAAGTGCCCTTTTGAGGTCGACGTTTTGTGACAAAGACAGGCGCCTAATATGAATTGGGCTGAGACCCACCAAACATTCATTTCACCCAGGCCACTGAACAGGTCAGTTATTACAGATCTGGGGCCAGGTTTGAATGGGTGATCCAGAGATTTAAATAAAAAGACTCTCCTCTTCCATTACTGATTCTCTGAACAAGCCAGTGCCCTTGTTTGGTGATTCTGATGGAGTGGAAGCAAACTTTGCTTTAGTCTTGTTCATACACCACCGAGCACAATAGCAATGGTGCCTAGAAACTACAGTGATACGCACAATGTAGCAAACATCATTCTGCGATGTATTAGCAGGAGTGTTGTAAGCAAGATACGAGAAGTAATTCTGCCACTCTACTCCACGCTGATTAGGTCTCAGCTGGAGTATTGTGCCCAGTTCTGGGTACCACATTTCAGGAAATATGTGATTAGGTTGGAGAAAGTCCAGAAAAGAGCAACAAAAATGATTAAAGGACTAAAAAACATGACCTTTGAGGGAAGATTGAAAAAACTAGGTTTGTTTAGTCTGGAGAAGAGAAGACTGAAAGGGAACATGATAATAGGTTTCAAGTACATAAAAGGTTGATACAAGGAGAAGGGAGAAAAATTGTTCTCCTTAATCTCTGAGGATAGGACAAGAAACAATGGGCTTAAATTGTAGCAAGTGTGATTTAGGTTGGACATTAGGAGAAACTTACTGTCAGGGCAGTTAAGCACTCAACCAAATTACCTAGGGAGATTGTGGAATCTCCATCATTGGAGGTTTTTAAGAGCAGGTTAGACAAATACCTGTCAGGGAAGGTCAAGATAATACTTAGTCCTGTCATAGTGCAGGGGACTGGACTAGATGACCTCCTGAGATCCCTTCCAGTTCTATTATTCTATGATAGAGAGATAGATAGATAGATAGATAGATAGATCATAAGACTAATGGAGACGGGAATTAACAAATTATGGAAAAAAAGCTGTGGAACAAAGAGATTCCATGAGTCAATTCCCTCCCACTATGCATACCTAATCCTAATAAGCAGAAAACATTCAGCCACCTAGATTTCGGGTCTTTGCAGTCTGTCTAATACCAAGGGCTGTGAAGCAGGAAGAGGCTTTTGGCAGAGTGTGGATGCTGGGATGATGCAAATGTATTTTCAGCAGCTCTGAGTCGGTGTGATTTCTGACACACCGCCTCCGTGTTCTGTCTGCTATTTATACACCGCATTCAGCTTCTTTTCTCTGGATAGGCACCATCATTTAAATGAATGGCATATTTTTATCATGGATTATGAAACACTGCTGTCCTTATGGAGGATTCTTTCTACTTCCACTTTTAATCAGTAGAGTATTGGCAGAGGATTGATGTAAACCCATCCCTGTTTCCTTGAACAGTTACTCTCACATCCTGAAATTTACAACTACCCACTAGAAAGTCACAGCCACTGCCTGAAACTTACAACTGTCCACTACTTATGTTAAGGTATTTCTTGCTTTGTGCACAAGTACCCTAATCACAGTTCTCTCTCTCATAACCTTTCTTTAATGGTTGCTCAGATACTACAGTGATGAGGATAGATAGATTCATTCTTCACACCTGGGCGACGCTGCTTGCTAACTCCCTTGTAGGGTAGGCAACGATGTTTCCACTGTGAGCAACACTGCAACTCTTACAATTCTGCAGACTTATTCCTGGAAGGACGTACTTCCTGGAAGGAACTTTCAGCCCTGGACATACTGATTTTCTGGAGCTCATAGGCCATTCCTGACTGTGACCCTAATAGCATCCCCCTGCCAGAGGGCTAGAAGCTGCCTGGTAACTAGCAGTGAGTCTCAGCTGGCCTGACCAGCGTAGTGTATCATCCCAACTCCCTGTTGTCATAATCTGTATCTAAACGATGTCATGTAAAGTATTTTATGCAAACTGGTAACGCACGGGACATTAATACTCTGGTGCGGTGCGTATGTAGCGGTGACATATGAAAAATTATAAATATGTGCTGGAAATATGTTCTTAAAATGTGGTTGGCAGGAAAGGCTTAAATCCTCCTGCTCTAGACAAAGGAATGTGCTTGCATGTGCCTCCAATGTAGGTTGAGCAAAGACACACAATAAAGGCACATTTACATAAAAGGTAAACAAAGCCATCAAAGGAGGGAGTGGGGGAGATAACCACTTAACTATCTGGACTGGGAGAGAGAGAGACTGAAAAACTAACATGGCATCATTTCCCTGCTGGACACAGCAAGCTGAGCCCCCCGGAGGGCTTCCTGATGTCGAAAACAAAGATAAATTTTGATGATATAAGCAGGGAGAAAAAGTTATTTTGGTCTCCTTCAGCTGAAGAGAAAAAAACCCTAGCGCTTCGAGCTCTGGGTTAGATCCTGGCTAAGAACTGGCCAGCCATACTGGAAAAGCAACTGAGGTGAGAAAATGACTTTGAACAAAAGACTCCAGTTTGTTAAGGTAGATTTTAGTCTTAGAAGCATATTTGTTTGTTTGTAACCATTTCTATCCCAATTCCTTCTACTTGGTATTACTTCAATAGCTGTTCTTTCTTAATAAACGTAATCTTGTTTTATCACACAACCATCTCAGTGTAATGTTTCAAACTGAAAGGTAAAATCCTCAGTCTCTTTAACGGAGCAGCAAAGCAGGCTGCTGGTGTGTCAGGGCTCTGAGCCAAAGTGCACAGCACAGATGCACCCAAGTTTACAGGACAGGCAGTGACACAACCCCTTATTGGTCTGGGTGAACCCCCAAAGCATCACACTGACCCAGTCTTCCAGAGGAGGATTGCCTCGGTGGGTAAAAATGGGATGGCGGGGGAGATGCAGCAGGGTACTTGTGCAGTACTCCTCCCCTGGCTCAGATGCACCTCTCCAGAGCTGGACTCACCTACAGTAAATAGGTTCTAAACTAAGAGACGCCTACATTATTTTTTTCTGAAAATGCTGTTCCTTCATTTCACCAACAGTAAATCTCAGAATTATTTGTCTCCTTTTGAAGTACTTATCAAACCAAAACTCAAAAGGCTCAGCCTGGAGAGAAGATACCTCTAAGCAACTTCCTGCCATAAATATCTCAGCGAGACTGGAAATTACACCCATTATATCTAATTACAGGTGTGTGCGGTAATCAGTTTCGACATAATGACAGGCGTTGATCCTGCCTATGAATTATTGAGCTCGCCCTGGTTTGACTTGGAAACTTGGATAAAAGGATTTGATGGGCGCTTCTGAGAGTTCTTTAAATAGTAGTTCCTTTCTCAGAGCAAATTGCAATTGCCTGTTTCACTCTCTACTGGCAGAATACTGTGAATTGTCCTCTTTTCTGCCTAACACAGATTTAAGGGGAGGCAGATTTTTTTTCCCCTTTTAATTCTGGCAGTGCCAAGGAAGTTCAGTTTATTCCTATTCATTATTTGTATTACAGCAGCACCAGAGATGCCCCCAACAAGATCAGGGCCTCATTGTGTGAGGCACTATATAGACAGTCCCTGCCTCCAAAATCTCAGAACCTAAAAGAGAGGTTGTAACAGGTGTCAGAAACAAGCCTGTGGTAGGTTAGGGTCAGGGAGAAGGTTATCCCGCTCCTTTTTCGTGTATCCTTAGTAAGATATTGAGAAGGGAAGGGATTATTAATGGGATACAGAACCTTTCCCTTGCACTGTAGGTTGATAGTTGGAATCTGTCCAGGCTAATTCTGGCTAGTTGTTTGGTGGCCTTGTTAAGTGAGTTGGATAGTTTTTCATCCCAGATCCCAGTAACAAGTGTCTACCTCACAAAACAAAAACAAAAAAACAAAAAAACACCATGGGAATTAAATGGTGCCTTTGGTGTCAGTCCCCACCAAGAGGCAAAGGAAAAGGGCCTGGAGGTGGTTCCTCTGTATCAGAACTGCAGCACAGTGTTCAGGCTAGCTGGCCCTGCAGCTGTCAGCGCAGTGTGCTTGCTGCAATCGGTGCAGCAGGAATTCTCATTGATTTCCTCCTCCTGGGGATCTCGGATGCTGCATGGTCCCTCCACGCCTCACTAGGGCACAATCTAGCCCTTAAGTCTCTACCCCAGCCTGGCTTTCCTGGCAAATGAGGGGGGTGGGTATTGAGGCTTTCCCAGGAACACAGCAGGGAGGGGAAGGAAAGTGATGCACCAAAGCTGACTCAGCCCAAGTGGACAGGAGGTCACGATGAACGTGACTGTGAACCTGTTGGCTAACCCTGCCCTTGCTCACACTTCAGCGAGCCCGGTCGAAAGCTATGGGACTACAAGGGTGTAACTTGAGGCAGAATCTGGCCCAATGAGGGCTGCACCCAGAGTCTTCTCCTCCTTCACAGGGAGCCTGTCACTCTCAGGACAGCCAATGTTCCTGTTGTGATGAGCATCACCAACAGCGCGGCTGTCAACACAATTCCAGGCCTGTCAGATATTAATTAAACAATTATCTTCAAGAAATTGGCACTCTGCTGCAGTCCCAGCCACACAATCAGAATGAGAAGCAGAAGGGGAAAAAAAGACAGGGAGCGAGTGCAAACAAGCCCGCAGAAAGATAGATAACAGACGGGACACCAGGGCTGGTGCAGAGGGGACGGGTGTTTCGATCTCAGAGTTAAGGGTGAGCAGAGAAGATGTGGTGGTGATGGGAGAAGGAGGAGGTGGGCATGTGAGCAGCGGTGATGGTGAACAATCAGAACAGAAGTAGGAGAGGAGGAAATGCGATGGGCAGGGAAACATTGCCCTCACAGAACATCTCTCCCCAGGGGTGAAAGTAACTTAAAGGACTTACCGGTACGCCGGAGTCCTGAGCGGGGGCGTGGCCTCAACCAGAAGAGGCGGGGCCTTTCAAGATTTAAAGGCCCTGGGGCTCCCACTGTGGCTGGGAGACCCAGGGCCTTTAAATCACCCCGGAGATACCAGCTGCCCAGGCTCCCCGCAGTGGCAGGAGCTCCGGGCTCTTTAAATCACGGTGGAAGCCCTGCCGCTGCTACCCCGGGGTGGCAGGGCCTGGTGCTCCTGCCACTGTGGGGAGCTCCGGGCCCTTTAAATCCCTGCCGGAGCCTGGCTGCTGGGTCCTTGGGGCTCCGGCTGCCGGGCTCAGGCGGGGATTTAAAGGGTCTGGTGCTCCTGCCACTGTGGGGAGCCCTGGGCCCTTTAAATCTCTGCCTGAGCCCGGCTACCGGAGCCCCGGGGCTAGGGTGACCAGATGTCCTGATTTTATAGAGACAGTCCCGATTTTGGGGTCTTTTTCTTATATAGGCTCCTATTACCCCCCACCTCTGTCCTGATTTTTCACATTTGATGTCTGGTCAGCCTACCCGGGGCTCCGACAGTGATTTAAAGGGCGAGAGGTGCCGGTCACTGTGGGGAGCCCCAGGCCCTTTAAAGCACCGCCGGAGCGCCGGTAGCGGGGCTTGGGCGGTGCTTTAAAGGGCCCGGGGCTCGCCACAGGGGCCGGAGCTCTTGGCCCTTTAAATCCCCACCTGAGCCCGGCTGCTGGATCTCCAGCAGTGATTTAAAGGGCCTTGGGCTTCCCGCAGCGGCTGGAGTCCTGGGCCCTTTAAATCACCACTGGAGAAGCCGGCCCAGTCCTGCACGGCGTACCAGCTCTTGCAGGTACACCGCACCGGACCGGCTTACTTTCACCTCTGTCTCTCCCCCAGTCCAGGCCTTGCTTCCCACTGCCAGGCAGGGAACAGATGGTGAAGTGTTAACAGAAGAGGCATCAAAAATCACCAGCAAGAGTTACTGTGACAGGCGGCAGGCGAGGCTAAGGAGGGAATAAGATTTCTTAGCTCTGCTGGGGATGAGATGCAAATCTGCTCAGCTATAAAGAAGGATGAGGATGAAGAGAGAAGACAGAGACCTGAGTGTAGCAGAGAGAGCCTAGAGCATTAGGCCTGCTGCAAGACGTGAGGCCTGAACTGTGAACCAACGTCAGGGCATGTATTAAAGCAAATGCCTGTAAGTTCAGTGTCTTGGCACAGGTACTGCTGGCACTGCTAAAACACTCCGAATATGTAAACACATTCCAGCAGGCTTGCACAAGTACACCCCAACCTAGCACAAGATAAGATAGTTTGATAGGAGTGATGAACAGAGATACTTTGTCAGAAACAACAGGAGAAAGAAATGAGGGGAGGTAGCAAACATGCCATGAAACACAGAAGCTGGCACGTCTGCTGTTTAGCCCAGATTGTTTGTCTCGGTCTATAAACCTTGGTATACCTCGTCTTAAACCTTTGTCTGGCCTAAGGGGCAGCAGAAAGACCTGCTGCTGACTGAGCTGGTCCATTGTGACGGGCACCTATAACCACTGAGCAGGGGTGCTAATACGGTGCTTAGTCGACAATAAACCCAGCCAAGCACCTTCGCCACCTAACCGAGTCTGTGGTTTTTCTGGGCAGTTCTGTCGAGGTCCACTGAGCCAGCCACACGTGGAGAGCTGGGACAGCACGTGGCGAGAACTCCCAGGCAAGCCAGACTGACAACACTGAGGAGGTCCTAGAACCAAATCCCATTGATGTTCACTGGACACGTGACCTGCTCTGCTGTTTAGGGGTAAGGGTCTCTCCATTTGCCCATTACAAGAGAGGGGATCAAATGGACTATAAGGCAGAGAAAGGTAGGTGCAGCATGGATGGAAGTAACTCATGAAATGAGTCTATGAATCTAGCGCATGCTTAGATGGTCGAGGTGGTGAGTTCCTCATAATAAATCCATCTTTAAAGATTTTTACTGCAGTAGAGTGAGGGGTGAGTGTGTGAAAAAGTCATATGGAGCCACGTGGCTGGGACTCTCTGGGAAACCTCACCAGGGATCTGACCGAGTCAATCCTACCTGCAGCACATGACCGGAGAGGAGGGAGAAGTGGTGCTCCATGCTGAATGAGGAGTCACCAATTGCCGATGTGCATGTCCAGTGCTGGTCAGGATGGTTTTAGAGAACAGCTGTGTGGGGTGGCTTAAGGATCATTTGTGGAGCCCTGTCTCCAGCCTGCTAGCGGTACTTTGAAATGTAACCCACTGCAGCCACCGCAGAAACAAGCCACCTGTCAGGCAATCAACAGCCGAGGGCCAGGACTGGTGCAGAGAAGCAGCTGTGCTGCATCCTTCCTGACCCTACCCACGCTAGACGAACTGGATTCTAAACTCTTACCAGCCGAGCGTGAGCCAGATTGTCAGAAGAGCTCTGCGCCCAGTATGTCCCTGGCGTGCTGAGCTCTGCTCCACTGGTGGGTGCTGAGCTCTCTTGAAAGCCTGCACACCCTCCAGTGCTCCACCGGGTCCATCACCGCACTTCAGTGGTGCAGCACAACTCCCCTTGCTTCGTGGAGCTGTACCCCCAGCACCAACAACATACAGTCACACCGCCCTGGTTTCACCCCACTCTGCAACAGCACAGCACCTCCATCACTCACCATCACTGCACAGGATGCAGTGGTGTGCCCGGGCTCACGGGAACAGAAGACAGGAGCCCCAACTCATCCCTGTGCAAGTGCGGAGCCCAGTGCAAGGACACTGCTCCCCCTCCCCAATCCTGGGGCTGCTGGCAGCCAGTTCAGCACCTGGCACAGGCTGGACAGCTCTGACTTATATGGTTACTGTGGGCTTTGCAGCAGCTGGGAAACAACTGAAGTTTAGAATTTCCGCAGCCACAATTCCCCCATTCCTGGCACAGGCCTCCCCAATGCACCTTGGAACGTCCCCTTTGCTGGGGGTGCTTGCCAGTGAGTGCAGAGCGAATGGAACCAGCCCCAGGATCCCTGGGGTGGGGAGTGTGCAATTGCTTTGCACTGAAGGTGCAAAGGAGCAGCAGAGCAATAGTGAATGGAGCCCACCATTGTCAGATGGAGCACTTAGAATCCCAGGCAGGTACCTGAGGAATAAATGTAGAGATGGGATTTCTCTGCGGAGGGCTGAGTCTCCGAGAGGAATCGCAGCACCAAAGGAAATATTAAATCTCTCACTCAAAATAATAATAATAAAAGTCCAAACATCATCAGACAAATGAATAGAAAATAACACAATTGCCTAACACCGTGTAACAGCAGACTGGGGAGATTTTAACCAGCTATTTTCACTGCAATGCTTAATATGCCACTCTCCCAAGCATAGCCTGAAATATATAATTTTTCATTATATTCCTGTATGTTTGACTTTAAAATAATGAAGCCTTCTCCCTTCGATACACCAGAATATTGGCTCTATTATATTGCTTGTGTGGGAACTATTTTTGACAACGTAAAAGCTGAAGCCCAAGAAAATGACCTCCAATGAAAACCTCTTTCCTTCCCTCGCCTCTAAACAACATGTAACAGCTGTAATTCATCACCAGGACAATTCTTTCAGCGTCACATTTCCTGGTGGGCCGGAATTTGTCTCCTTACTTTTCGCTCTCTTTTTGGCTACCTGTGACTGCCCACTGATTTGCTCGCCTGAGTTTATGGTGCTTGATGCCTCCTCTATTTGAGTTTTTTTATAAATAGGTCAGGAATCCTTAGTAACAATAAGCACTGGGGAAAACAAGAAATTGCTAAGCCTGGAACACAAAAAGTGCATCCATGACTTGTTACAGATGCTGCAGTGCTGAGCCTGGGAGAAGGGGATGGGATTTTCCTTCTGAAACTTGAAAGAGAGCACAACATGCCCAAGATGGGGCTTTGTCACAAACTGAGCCAAGGCTCAAGCTAAAATTCAAACACCTGTCCAGAGAACGGAGATCCATTTTCCAGCAAATCTAAACTACTTCTTGGCTTTGGAATGAGGTTGCCATCTGAATCACAAATAATTTATTTGTGGGGGATACACGCATAGCCACACGCACAAAAAGTCCAGCTGTCGCCAGGACTTCATCCTAGGGCTTGGCTACCAAATGACCAACACAGTAGGTGTCCTTCTAGAATGATGCTGCGTAAGTTTTTCCTGTAATATTCTGGCACCATGGATGGCCTTATTTACTTCCATGCGAGAACTTGTCGGCAGCAGCTACACTTAAGTGTGACTGGTCATAGAGAGACCCAGGCAGTGAGAACAAACTTTACTGGTGGTATGCTTGGTATCTAAAAAGAACATCATCACATATAACATTTCTTCAAGACTTAGCTCCAATACATTCAGCTAAACCAGGGGTAGGCAACCTATGGCACGCGTGCCGAAGGCGGCACTCAAGCTGATTTTCAGTGGCACTCACACTGCCCAGGTCCTGGCCACCAGTCCGGGGAGGGCTCTGCATTTTAATTTAATTTTAAATGAAGCTTCTTAAACATTTTAAAAACCTTATTTACTTTAAATACAACAATAGTTTAGTTGTGTATTATAGACTTATAGAAAGAGACCTTCTAAAAATGTTAAAATGTATTACTGGCACACGAAACCTTAAATCAGAGTGAATAAATGAAGACTCGGCGCATCCAAAACAAGTCAGGAAAAAACTGCTTGGATTTTGCAGTGAAAATAAACTGGCAATAAACTGTGTCCTGATAAAAGATGGTGTGTGAATACAAGCTGGCTAATGGAGAGACTTGCAGCTAAAAAATACATTCCACGCTTTCCTAATATTGCCACTCCATGTCAACAATTGCTGTGGTTGCTCCACAGATGTTATTCAACCATGAATGGGAGGGGAGGTAGCCTGAGCAATCATGAGTGGAAGGGAGGAACCAACAAGAAAAACTCTGTGGTAAAATGTGGTCCACACGTCAAATGTTTGTGAACCCCTCAGACAGACAGACAGGATCCTCTAGATCAGGGTTTTCACCTTTTCCATAGGATCCCACCATGTTCATGGCCCTAGAAACAGACCATCCTTGAGTGCACACCAGAATCTTTCATGCTAAGTCCCATGACGCTTCCATATATGTATCATGGCAACAGGGTGCATCTGTTATCTCAGGAGAACCTGATGCCAGGGACTGAGCCAATCCTTCAGTGAGACACCAGAGACAGGGCATGAGGGGATCCTGTGGCTTCTTGAGTTCGTCCAGACACTTTCTAGAGAAACCCTTGGAGTTGTGACACAGCTACCCTAAGCCACTTGCTCTCTTTCTTCTCCCCCTCTTCCCTCCCACGGGATTTTATTTTCTCTTCCTGCTGCAGCAAACATTATTTTAAAGACAAAATACCAGGGGAAAGCTTGCAGCAAAAACCCATAATAAGGCTTTTATGCTAGGTCAATTTTTAGGCCTAATTGCCTTGACAGCATCTCTAATAAACCAGCCCTTAAAAAAAGAGAAGAGGAAGTTACTGTGAGTTACTTTACATTCTCACCCTGTTCCCAGCGAGTTTATATAACATCTTTTAAAAGGAGCTCTAACTTGGTAAGGGATTAGCCCAAGAAGACACCGCCCAGTGGAAAAAAGCCAACAAGTCTCCTCCAGAGTCATTGCACATTTTTAATAAAATTGTGACAGCTGTGCTGTAGTTTTTACTCTTTTAAAGCAAATTCAGTTCAATTTAACACCCACCGAGGGCAACGGGAGTCTTGCAATGAGATCTGGATCACACCCTCACTGCTGGTGAAAGACTGATAGCACCGTGATAGCCCTGAATGTCTCTCTCAATGGAACAGATTCGGGTCAAGTCATGTCAGGACAAGCTTACCCATAATGCCTTGCCAATGTGCCTCACTCTAGTGGGTCTCAGAGCCCAAGCTCCAGCCTGAGTATGAACAACTACACCAGGGGTAGTCAATGGGTGGAGTGGGCCAAATCCGGATCAGCAGACTCTTTTGAACAGACCCCAAAATCTTTATATTTACGTATTATTATCATTGTTTTTCTTATTATTTTCTCTGGAGTCTGGGTCTTGACTGTATCTTGACCAAGAAATTTGGACCTTAAAAAATAATTGACTACCTCTGATCTACACTGTATTTGTAGCCCTGTAATGCGAGCCCCATGAGCTCATGTCAGTTGATCCAGGCTGTGAGACTTGCTGCCGCAGGGGTATTTTTGCAGTGTAGAAGTATCCTTAGGAATTCAGGAGCCTAAATCGCATTGGCTTCCAGTGAGACATAGGCTCCTAAGTGCCTAACCCACATTTGAAAATGGGACTTAGACTCCTAAGTCTCTTAGGTATTTCTGAAAATGTTGCCCAGAATCTTTATCTTACTTGAGTGTGTGTGCATGCGTGTTGGGATTCCAATGAGCCCAGCAAAAGCCTTTAATGAGGAACCTTTGTGCACCCAAAACTTCTCCCACAGTCACCTGCTATCAGACCAAATCTCATTCTCGTTTACACCAATGTCAATCCAGAGTCACTCCGCTGACTTCACTGAAGTTACTTCAGATTTACAGTGGTCTAAATGAGAGGAGAAGTGGGCCCGGCTTTGAAGTGAAGACAAGTAATGTGTTCATCTGTTTGAAGAGATTGTATTGTGTGAGGAGCACAAGGCTTTTGTCTTCTTTGTTTCCCCTTGCAGAGCTTGGAGTCAGTTTATTACTCATTAAGGTGAGAGACGAAGAGCACTAGTTTACGCTTTCTTCAAACAGTTCTGCCAAGGGACCCAAGTCCTGACCTGCAGCATCAACTGCTATTCCAATCTGAGGCCATGTGCCTATATGACAATACCTGAATCCATCCCTTGCAGCACCATCTGTTAGTCAAGTCTTGGGCTGCACACAGCTCTGCCACTCCATGTGAATCCTGAGCCATGGCACCATGGACCTATCCTGGTCTTGAGCTTCCCTCAAGCAGAAACTGAGGCCAGAACAGGCAGCGGCTCTGTAATACACACTAGGATGAAAGACTAATAAATTCAATGCCAGTTGTGACTTCAGTGGTGATTGGCATCCATTGGCCTGATTCTGTGTTGTCCTGCACCTTGTATTGTCATTTACTCCAGTGCAAAATAGGTGCCCAATCAGGATGGCAGCATTTTACACCCACCAGGCACTGGGGTAAATAACTGCACACGGTGCTGAGCACCAGCGAATCCATGTTTTAAAAGGTGAAAGGCTAATGCACTCACCCCCTCTGGCAGCTGATTGAGTGGGCCCAAAAAGGAGAGAATAGACATTGTCCCATTTTATTTCTGGAGAGAGGTGGAGCCCCTGGCATTGCTGGGTGGAGATCTGATTACTTTCTTTTTTTTAACACTCGTAGTTTTTTGCTGATTTTACACAGCTGATGGAAAGACGTGACCTCCATTAACCCATCATGTAACATGCAAAGGATGTGATGCATGTGCCCTTTAAACACCAGCTCGGCAGCTGACACCCTCTCTCTCCGGGAACATTTCACCAGCGCAGATGGAACAGAGTCGGTCAACGCTGCTCACTTCAGTTTTTGTTGACAGCTGACAGGAAGCCCAGCGGCAGGGACGTAATTATTGAAAATTTAATTTTAATTGAGATGAACCTAATGACAAATAATTGGTATATGGTGGTTTGATACATTCTTTGCAATATTTTGGAGGAGGAGAGATGAGACGAGACCAAAACAAACTACAGCTCGCAAGTGCCCGTAACAGACACCAAAGATCCAACACCTAACAAACTGCTGTCATATGGGGAGAGCTCGGGTATGAGCGCTAATAGTGTCACAGAGTCAGCCAGCTGTCAGCTCTGGTGCCCTGCTGCCTTTCAAAGAAATGCCACTTGGGAGTGCTATCCTTCAAGGAAGAGCACCGAATACAGGGCAGAGCCTGATGCTGCTGTTTGGCAAGCAGATGGTTTATCAAGTCCCCAGGGGCACTGGAACATCAGTCTGTTAGATGTTCTATCATCTAGAGCCACAACAAAACATTTGTTTCTATTCCCTAGAGAAGCCAGACCCAGGCCCTTCCCCAATACTTAGAGACAAGCCCCAGTGGCATTTCCTACTGGCTACCTTAGATGGCACGTGATCTTCTCTCTTTCTCTCCATGCCCATCTCATTCTTGCAATCCCTTGTTGAGTCTTTCCTCATACTGTAAAAACACCATGCCACGGAGCAGCAGCAAAATCACAAAGACCCTTCTTGATTTATCTATGCCCTCTTCTTTAGTGACCTATCCACTCCCAGTCTTTATTCAGGCCTAATTTGATGGAACTCCAAAGAGAAACTGCGGAACTGGAATTCATTTGCAAACTGGACACCATCAAATTAGGCCTGAATAAAGACTAGGAGTGGATGGGTCACTACAAAAACTAATTTCCCTCTGCTGATACTCACACCTTCTTGTCAACTGTTAGAAATGGGCCACCCTGATTACATTGGCCTCATTAGCACTACAAAAGTGATTTCCCCCCACTCCCATGATATTCACCTCTTCTTGTCAACTGTTGAGAATAGCCCACTTCCACCTTCATTGAATTGGCTCATTAGCACTGACCCCCTACTTGGTAAGGCAACTCCCATCTTTTCATGTGCTGTGTATTTATACTTGCTACTGTACTTTTCACTCCATGCATCTGATGAAGTGGATTTTAGCCCATGAAAGCTTATGCCCAAATGCGTTAGTCTCTAAGGTGCCACAAGGACTCCTCGTTGTTTTTACACCCAAGGAGTGTTACTGAATTAGGAATTTAAACACTTTGAGATTTAGGGATTTTTTTAATCTGATAATTCACTTTCTAGTGAGCGATTTCCCCTGGGGGAATGGACGTGGCTATGGAGAAGGCTATGCACTACAGAACCAGCCCTCAGATCAATTGCCACAAATGCTGAGTAACAATTAAAGAGTGTTGCCATCTGATGGCTGTGATGGGAGAAGGGGCTCACAATACTTCCCTTGATGGTGCGGATCAGCCTGATTGATAGCAGCTTCGCAGAGGAAGCAAGGATGGAATGGGCCAAAGAAACTGAACAGATCTGGGCTGAGGAATATTGGCAGGGGAGCTCTACACCGCAGCACAGCTTGCTCTCCGGATGGAGGACTTGGATCTCTGCTGCTCTCACAATCTGACATGAACACTACAAATTCACTCAAAAACCAAAAAAACCCTTGAAGAATCTAGCAAATTCCCTGACTCCTGTTAGTCTGAGTCAGACACAGGCCATTTTTTATTAAGATGCTATTTTGTGGCGTATGGTTTTTGTAACAACAGGGACACCTCATCCTACCCAAAGCAAATTGTGAGCAAAACGGAGATCAGCACTTTTCTCCCCTCCAGGAAAATTGACTTTAATAATTTGGACAACTTGAAAGGCTCCTGCCGCTGGAGAGGTAAATATTCATGATGGATACATTTTAAAAGTCTTTGAGAAGTCAGCTCACACAGCAGTTGCTGCATTTTTCAAAGGGCTTTTTTTTTTTGCTGAATTTCTTCAGCCCTTCATATTTAATAGGTGGGATTTGAGGCTTTTCCTATTGAATTGTTAAATGCAAATAATAATAATTAATAATTAAATGAAATGCAGCAGAGGAACGGTAGGTAAAGTGACCTGTAGCTTTTGCAGCACTTACATGGGGAGATACAGGGCAGACAAAAATACTACCTGCTTAAAGAGACAGGGTTGGTAGTTCCAGATGCTTGCTGCGGAATATCCCAGGACTGGGAAGGAGGATGCAGGATGAGAAAATTGCATCCTGGTTAAATGAGTGGGTTTAACTCCCTGGCTGATGGGGAGTGGGATGTTGATGGAGAGTTGAACAGGGGACATTACTGGAGAGATTTTCAGAGAGCTCAGCTTCCATGCAGGAACCTTTGTGCCAGATTTTCAAGTGCTTAGAGCCCAGCAGCTGAGGTTGTTCCATCAACTTATTTAGAGATATACATGGGAATTGAGCTCTTGGAAAATCTGACCCCATAGATAGGGCTAAGCTTTTGTGGGTGAAACTCAAGAGGTGTGGAGGTTTGCTCCAGGTAAGTTACTACAGAGTCCGAGCTATCCATACCTGCTAGGCCTGATTCTGATCTCATTACACTAGTGTAATTCCACTGAATGAGGTTTTCAAAAAAGCCTAAGCAACTCAGGAGCACAAATCCCATTGAAAGCCAAGAGAAGTAGCCTCCTGTCCTGAGACACTGGGATTTCTGGCTTGCACGTGCAAACAATTTCAGAGAGATGACTAGCCGCTAATGCTGGGACAGTCACAGAGGGACACAGGGGTTGCTAACAACTGCTTGTTCTTGACTCCTGCAAATCCCCAGCCCTCCGTTCTCTCCATCTCAGCAACAGATGAGCTTATCTCAGTGTTTCAATGAATTCTGCCAGCAATTACCCTGGTCCTCATGATGGTTTTGATAGCGGCTTCAAACTCCTCGGAGTTATTGTAGTCCACCGTCCACACATGAGGCTTCCCTATGAAGTCCTCCGCATAGGGGTGTTGGGAGGACACCTGAGAAAGGAAACAAAAAATGAACTATGTGTCATTCCCTACAGGAGGAGCTGTGGCCAAACACAGTGACCTCCCTGCAGCTAGGCAATGCGAAAGGTGAGCTGATGGCAGCAGGAACAGTGGCTACTAAAGCCAAAGATGGCTACTAAAACCACTGCATGCAGAGATGGACCCAAAGTGGAACCTTTAATCCAAACCCACCTGCTCTCTGCCTTTAGGCTGATATTTTAAAACCGCCTAATGGTTTTGGATGCCTAAATCCCATTAAAATTAAATTTGCAAAACTAAAGCTGAGCATTCCTGTTTTCAGTGAGGACTCTTCCCCTCACATTTCCAGGTCTGGGGATTGCTTCCCATCGGCAGTCACTTTTCCTTCCTGTAGATCAGGGGTCGGCAACCTTTGGCATGTGGCTCACCAGGGTAAGCGCCCTGGCGGGCTGGGCTGGTTTGTTTACCTGCTGCATCGGCTGGTTCGGCCGATCGCAGCCCCCACTGGCCGCAGTTCGCCACTCCGGGCCAATGGGGGTGGCGGGAAGTGGCACGGGCCTGGAGCGGCGAACCGTGGCCAGTGGGAGCCGCGATCAGCCGAACCTGCCGACGCGGCAGGTAAACAAACCGGCCCGGCCCGCCAGGGCGCTTACCCTGGCTAGCCGCGTGCCAGAGGTTGCCGATCCCTGCTGTAGATCAATCTTCTTTCTCCTCCACCCCATGTATTTCTCCTTCATTTAAGCCTTTGCCGTCTGTCGATTCAGCCTCATTGACATTGCTGCAAGGCAGCCAACAAGCACAGGTCGTGTCTTAGGAAGCAGGGCAAAGAGTGGAAGTTGATGCCAGACTTTCAAAGGGGTGCATAGGTCAGACGAAAGAGTCCTGATGCAGAGAAGAGACATTTTCTAAACAGAAAGGAGGATGAAAACTGGCAATGGTAACAAAGGGGCTTTGAAAGCAAGAAGGATGTGACAAAGAGCATTTTATATAATGAGCATTATGCTTTGCCAGACGTGATCATGCTCCCCCAGCCCTTTGCCAGGGGAGATGAGAACAGTATCCATTAGAGGTGGGGGAACTTGCACACAGATTGATTTTTTTTTTTTTTTGCCAAATGGCCTTAGGTGAAATTCTCCCCTCTGCAGAGGCGCCAGTGAAATCCCACAAAGCCCATAGGCTTACGGGGTGTCTAGTCCTTGGGCTGGCCTTCTTCCTGGGGGACGGAGTTTACCATTTGTGGAGGGTTTTGCATCATGGGCATTTCGGGTTTCCGTGTTTCAGCTGCTTTCCGGAGGGAGGCTGGTTTTCTAATCCACTCATGGCGCTGCTTACGCAGCCGCGCTGTGAATTGAAGCCCAGCTACTAACTCAAAGAAGCCGCAGTGGAGGCTTCTTCACAGCAGGCTAAAGACTCTGCCCCTTGCCAGCTGCAGGTTGCAATGCAAAGCGAACCTCTGGGTCACAGCATTTCCCAAAGATGCAGAGCTGAAGTAAACCTGGCAGTGCACTGAGAAGAAGACAGCATCAGCTGAACCAAAGGGCAGGACCGTCCTCGAGTAAACCAATGGACCCAATCCAGGGTAAGCCCCATTCTTCTAACATATGGACCAATCAGCTGGGCTAAAACACAAAACTTTCAACTTTCCCATGATCTCAGCCCTGCCCAGAAGGCTGAGATACGTATAAATAAAGAGAGGATGGTAATTAATTATCCCTCTCTTCTGCGTCTTTGCTGTCATCAGCACACTTCTCTCTAGTGAGAGCAGCTAAGGATGGCAAGCTCGGCTATTTTAATGACACAAATTAAAAGAAGGAGCAGCAGGGATGATTCCAACACCTTCCATCTCACACACAAACACACCCACGCACCATGCACACGCTCCGCAGTGGTTGCTCTGTTCACAGCTTTGCCAAGTCGCTGAGAGCGAACTGGGGCCCTCACAACAAAACTTGCATTACGCTAACATCAGCAAAACACGGAGGGGACGCGGCAGGAGAATTAATTCTACAGGAGCTAATTACAGCAGCCCTGCACTGCCTCTGCCTCTTGCCAAGACGAATGGCATGCAAGCGTGCAGCCACCACACTGTAATGATGACAAACGGGCTGGCTGCCAAGGCAACGGAAGCGCCCAACTGCCTGGAGAAGAGTGGTTGCAGAAGATGTAATCCAGTCTGAGAGCCAGTGGAAGGGGAGCTGTCAAGGGTCGGGCAGGACACGTTAGGGCGGATTCTAATTCACTTGGTAAGGAACGGCCTCAGACTGAAACAGAAGCTGAAAAGAGGTCCTTGATGTGGCCCCTGGAGGGGCTTTCTCAGTGGGGATGTGGGAATTTACACTGCATTATCCACTTTATTAATAATACAAGGTTCAATTTTCTCAACCCTTTAACTTTTAAAGAGCTCCCGCTGCACTCAGATTAAATTCATAGCCAGCGGCAGGCCCATGAGGGAAGTTTGCAAAAAAAAAAATCAGTCCTGTTTTAGAAAACCACAACCAGGAGCAATTCAAGTTCAGATCCCAATTTATCTGGGAGCCTACGACCCCAGGTTTGGGAATGGGAGGGTCAGGCTGCAGTCTGTCTCTGGGGTAACCAATTCGGAAATGGTCTGGGATTTTTGCAAAAGCCTCATTGGTCAGGTTTTGTTTTGCAGAGCTGAAATTCAAACCCAGGTCTCATTTTATCCATCTTCTCCAGGTCTGGAGAGGGGAGGAATCAGATTGGGAGGGCAAGGTTCTGATCCCACCCACAGCTAACCACACCCCTGAACTGTGGGGAAAGTTTGCATCCAAAGCCAGATTTTTTTCAGCTAGTCCACTCCTTTGGTTTGAATCCAAAAGCAAATGCCATGGCTCAGGCCAACCTGCAAAATTCTGATCATACAACATTGCAGAACCACTTGCCTCTCTTGATGTAGGCTTCCCCCTGAAGAATTCATGATTGAGGGAGCTGTGCGGCGGGTTGAAACGAGACTGCAGGAAAACACACCCATTGGCTATTGCTTCCAAAGGAGCGGGACCTTCATAGGGGAATCCAAATCCGATGAAAAGCTGCAGGGAACAAAACCACGAACCCTGGTGAGCTTGAGTGAAGAACACCATCGCTCAGACCCATTGCAATCTCATGCATCAGCAGCTCTGACTCTTCAGTTCACTAATCTGAACTATCTCTCTGGTGCTCAGCTCCGCAGATCTGCAGGCTGATCTAACTGAACTCTAGGTGAAGCTCTTTGTATGTCAATTCACAATAGCTTAAATGTGTTATAAAGTTCTCCCCAAAATGATGTCTTTATCAAAGCTAAATTGTACACAGTACACCTTCACCCCTTCATTTATAACAGAGACCGTGTCATTAACAGCAATGGAAGTTGCACCTCCTTATATCATGCTTGTATTCATCCTACTGTTTCCACATTGAAAGCTGCTGGCTTGCTAGATATCTAATCAGAATCATGCCTAAAACAGTAGCAGACCTAGGTGGAACAGCAGCTACATGCCTGAGCTTCTCATGTCTATAGACCTGGTTTTATTTCCTGGTAACAGGATGAAATGAGTTTGGGTATTTAGCGTGCCAGTGGGCATTTGCACATCACATAATTCAGGAACTGTTTGCAGTCCTTACTCAGGAAAAGCCAAGGGCTGGAATATAATAGGGGGGTTGCATGACAGTGAGTTGACAGTGCTGGGGGTGGTCTGGGAAGTATGTACTTTGCCTGACTCTAGCAAGTGCTATTGTGCTGGGCTCAGGTTGCGATATCAGCACAGAGCATTTCAGGACCTACTAATCAATCAATCCACAGACCTCAAGCTCCTGGACATAGCTAAGCAAATAGTGACCAAAGTGTTCTGTGAACATTCAGTGGAACCCAACAGCAAACTTTGGTGTGACAATGGGTGTGATGTAATTCACATTTACTTTCCACAAATGCTCAATCTCACAAGCTCTAATAGAGCAACTGCTTGCAAAAAACAAATGTGAACCCCAAAGTATGAATATTTCTCAAGAGACAGTTCCAAATAGTATATTCAATTGTCAAATTTAAAATCCAAAATTTGCACTGTCTTTGGATAGTCACGTGGTATGGTTTCTCTTCTCTGATTGGATGTAATTAATCAACAGAAGGCAAACCACCAATCCGACAATCAATTTTACCATTTGAAATTGGGGCTGTGTAAGCTGGTTTCTCAAGTCATTTATCTGAGTTCTAGCTACCGTATGTAAATCACATGAGTTAGTTACATATTGTCACAGTAAAAGTTGCGTATCCGGTTGTAATAGTCACAGTTCGAATAACCTGCAGACTAAGAGTTATTTGCTGAAGAAATTAGTGAATGATTTTGAATAACGTACACTTGAGAATGTTGTGAACTGACCATGGACAATTCGTAAAAGGGGAAATTAATCAGATAAATTCGCTGTTGCGATTTGCTCAGCTCAGCTCCTGCCTAATTACTGCAGTTGATGTGGCCTGCAAGCAAGGGCTTCAGTGGCACTAGCCTCAGCCTCCTCCAGCTAAAAGAGCTTCACCTAATGAATTACATTTCTCAAGGCAACTCTGGTCCGCCTGCCCAGCAGCTGGTTATTTTATGGAGGAGTAACGTTGGACTTTGTCAGAAATCCACATGAAAGGGCCACACCCCTATTTTAAGTACCTTGGCTTTTCTCAGAAGCTGCTGGAACTCGTGCTGTGGCAGAAGGCCATGGTTCTTGACAAAGGCTGGGACCTCCGGAGGACGCTGGGTTTCATAATAAACAGTGCCGTGGATCTCCATGTACTTGTTAAGGATGGCCAGGAACTTTTCTTTGCCCTGGGGGAGGAAAGCGAAGAAAATCAGCTGCATGTTAGCTCCAAAAGAGAGATATTTGATTCTCAAATGCCAAAATAAAGGGGTATTTCCTTATTCTGATCTCACCATCCTAGTGCCTTTAAGGGTATGTCTCCACTGCAGTGTAGGTTTAAACTCAGGCTCAAGCCTAACTCTCTTTTCGTCTTCATACAAATCACGCTGACCCAAGATCCCAGGATCCACAGGGCTGGAGGGTCCTCGCCTGAGTCAAACCGGAACCCAGGGTTCCAGCCCTATTGCTTTGCAGTGCAGATGCAGCCCTGCTGCATTTGTGCTCTGGGAGTCTGCCAAAAATATCCCACAATCCCATGGGCTGATTTTCTTTGTTCTCCGGACAATCAAGTTTGGTGGACAGTCAAGTTTTCCTACACTGACCCATGAACAAAGGGCTAGAGCGGCAACATTTTGGGAGGGCGTTAGGAAGTCTGGAATATGGTTGGTTGGACTTGGGTCTGGGTACTGCAGTGTGGACGCTGGAGCCCTGAGCTTGGGCCCAGGTTGGAAGATTCTTAACCTAGCATTGACACTCAGTGTCAACGCTCAAGCCCTGGGTTCTCTAACATCTAACCCAGGGTCCGCTGACTTGAATTCCACTTACCCTGGATTTACACGGCAGTGTAGACATACACTAAACGACCTCCTCTCTAGCAGCGAGGGAGTCTTTATGTACAGGAACTCGTTATTCAGTTTTCAGAGTGGTAGCCGTGTTAGTCTGTATCAGCAAAAACAACGAGGCGTCCTTGTGGCACCTTAGAGACTAACAAATTTATTTGGGCATAAGCTTTTGTGGGCTACAGCCCACTTCATCGGATGCATGGAGTGAAAAAAACAGTAAGCAGAATATATATAATAGCATATGTACTGTTTTTTTCACTCCATGCATCTGATGAAGTGGGTTTTAGCTCACAAAAGCTTATGCCCAAATAAATTTGTTAGTCTCTAAATTGCCACAAGGACTCCCTCACTGTTTTTACTGTTATTCAGGGGAACTCAGTCTGCAGGGCAGGAAATCCCTCTACAGGGAAGGCAGACTTTTAGGACTCCTGGACTGTAAATCAATTTCACTCTCATTTAATCCCACTGAATGATGCGGAGTTGCTCCTCTTTGACCTGGGTATGAGTAAGGGCAAAATCAGTTCCCTGAATCAGATGCGACATACCTGGGCTTTGGATATAGTCAGCCCCAGGAAGAGAGTCTGCCTAAGAAATGTTATACTAGAACAGACCAATGGTCTGTCCAGGCCAATACCCTGGCCCTAATATTAACCAGTAGAAGTCACAAACTCTCTATAATGCAACCTCAGGTTATAATACTGTATCAGTGGCAAGTGGTGGTGAGAGTGTATGTTCCTGACCTCATTCAACAATCAGTTTATACACTGAAGCATGGAGGTTGAGATCCCTTAAAATTTGCATCCCACCTTGTGCAAATGCAAGTGCTATTATTCGTATAAACACCTAATCCTCTGAAAAAAATCATAAGATAATTGCCTTAATAAACTACCACATCAGTGAGTTCCACAGGTTAACTGTGTTTATAAAAATAAAAATAAAAAGTATAGTCCCGGCTGTATACAAACTATTCATCTTTCTTCCCAGGACCCTCTCCTTCTCCTCCCCTGTAGAATGGCTAACAGAAACAGATAGATTGGATGGATAGTCAAGTAGAAACAAAGGTGTTATCCATGTGAAATGCGTCATTGATCAGAAAGCTCAACTAGTTCTTTCTCCTTCACTGAAGTTATTTCAGCAAGACAAAGCAGACAGGCACTTTCTGTTCCTGCTGCACCCTATGACCCAAGTGACCAGCCACTCCAGCTGCAGAATGGCGTCAGTTTTCCATCTACATACATGCATGGCAAAAATGCAAAACTTCAGCATGTTTTATTTTTTAGAAGAGTGGGGGGATAGTATGAGGCTGATTAATCCTAGCGCTCATTTGATGTTACCCTTTAAGGATTGCATATAGCTGTTAAGGACTTCATTATCGCTTTATCAAACTAATAGCCCTGCAGATCAATACAGCACCATACAAGAATCCCAAGCATGGATTTCACTGAGATTATCTTCCCTGCTAGCAACAACAAAAGAGAAACAGCTTTCTCTTTGAATTTAGCTGTGATCAGCACTACACTCAGCAGTGCAGTCATCTCTCTCTCCTCTACTTATTTCCCTCTCCAGGCTCTTTACAAGCCTTGGGAGGAAAAACAACTTCTCAGCAGCATTAAAAGAAGAAAATAAGCCACAATCTACCTGATTGGAGGGCAGAGGCGAAGGTGGCTGTGAAGGGCTGACGAATGTGGAAAGCAGGCCGCAGAATGCAGCTGTTCCAATCCACAGAACCCCAGACATGCTCTGCTGATTAACCCACCTGACCTGGGGGCTCGGGGATTTAATGGAAAAGAGGCCATTTATTCACCCCCACTGTCAGAAACAGCCTCATGGCTGTCAGTTGTATTCAGCTGAAAAGGCAGCTACCTGGGCACGGGAATGTGTTTTTCTCCCAGCCACTGTCTAATCCTGTGTGCTCCCACAGACATGAACTTTTACTGAGAGAGGAGCATGGGCCTCTGAGTTTGGATGCCAAGTCTCCCAAGAGGGGTTGGCTAGGGGCTTGGGCCCAGGCCCATCTCCCTTTCTATCCACCTGGCACTCATCCGTGTCTCTTCTCTTCTGGGGGGGGGGTGTCTCTGCTTTACACCACACTTTGCCCTATCTCCCTCCCGGGCCCCCACTGTTGCCATCTGGCACACTGGTTGGGACCCTCCTTGGTGGGGTTTGGACTCCATACTGAACCTGCAGCTGGAGAGAGGCCGAATCCTTTCTCCCCTTATTGTGCCTGCAGCTGGAGAGAGGCCGAATCCTTTCTCCCCTTATTGTGCCCTCCCTGCAGGATTCCCACCACCCCCATTCTCCTCCACGGTGCTGCGCAGAATGGCCAGCAAGTGGTGCTGTTAAGTAACACAGAGCCCAGCTCACCACCCCACTCACTCCCTGTCTGAGAGCTGACAGCGGCCTCCCCTCCAAAGCTCGGACCCTCTGGTATTTCAGGGAACGTCAGAGGATGTGTGGGATTCAGTCTCTCCTGCTTCTGTCCCTACTGGTCCCTGAGGCAGCTTCCCTTTCTCTGTGCGTCTCTCTCTCTCTCTCTCTCTCTGGCTATGGACTTCTTCTCTCCAACTGTACATCCTAGATACTTCCCCCATTCTTCATCCTCTGTTCTGGTCCCACTAGCCCTGTGTGTGGCATGAAGGATGCATGCAGCTCAGCAGCCATTGTCCTTTAGTTCCAATTCCAAAGCTATATTGAGGCAAAACTCTCTGATATGAAGTCAGGGCACGTTATTCCCCGTGTAAGCCAGTGCGTGCAGCCCAAAGGGAACCCTCCGCATTCTATGGACTTCTGCCTCTCTCCTTGGGAGCAGGTCTCAGTGTTGCAGACAGATGGGAAAGCATTGTCTCTCTATCCACTCATTGCAGAACTCTTCCCATGCTGTAAGGGCTAAACAGCAGTCCCAGCTCAACAGGCTGCCTGTCTCTGCTGGCAAGTTTATCATTCTCACAAGGCACAGATCAATTGAACGTCAGGTATTTAGAATCCTCATGCCTTGCAATGTGAACAATGAGCAACACAAAACGGCATATTTACCAACATTGGAATAGCTGAGGCTGAGGTGTGATAAACAACAGAAGCCTAACAAGGAAGGAGCTGTATGTGTGAGTGCTACGTTTTATAAAGGACACTGTCTTTTTGTATGCAGCCGAACGGGACAGCACAATTCAGCTGACAGCTGACTGAATGAGGAGCAAGTTTCTAATCCCAGCTCTGGTGACCGTGGGCAAGTCAGTTCCTCTCAGGGTGACTCAGTTTCTCCATCTGTAAAAGTGTGTGTGTGGGGGGAAGTTATCTAAGGATTAGTACCTGTAGTGTTCATGAAAGGAAGAGTCTGATACCATTCGCAAAAGCCAGCTGTAGTATAGGCAGCTGTTAGGCATGTTCTCCCTCCAACAGTTCCTGGACTCTAACACCCCACGCTGTCATGGCGGGGATCTCTAGGAGCAGAGTGCTAATCATGCAAGGGGCTCTGCTGAGATCATCAAACTTGTTTTGACGTAATCAGAACTGGAACGCACATGGCCTGACGTAAAGGACTAATGCACTATGCCACTGCACCAGAAAGCCTCTTCCATGCAGTATTGCGTTATTGTTTACTGAGCACCAACAATGCACTCAGCTCCCTATAATACATAAAATAATGGGCCAGATGCACATTGACACCAGCTGAGGATCTAACCCAACAGCCATCCCTACCCCACAGAGCTTATAGTTGAACAGACAGAAGCCAGGATGCCCTGGAGAATCCAGGGACAGCCAGTACTTAGCAACTATGAGCCAATTCCTGCTTGCCTTACATGAGCCCACTTCAGCAAAGCATTCAAGCATGTACGTAAGCCCCTCGCTATACAGCAAAGCACTTGAGCATGTTCTTAGCGTTAGGCATGAGTGTAAGTGCTTTGTTGAGACAGGAGGGACTGCTGAACTGGGGCCACTAGTGGTCTCACTGTTTGCAATACTCCTATGACTAAAGTAAACAGGATTTGGTCCTACTTGACAGGAGAGAGCACACTCCATGTCTGCCTAGCACAAAAGTGTTCTGAAGATTTTTGGTTATTAAAAAAGCTCTTAGTGTATGTTTAAAACCTCCTACAAAATACCCCTTGAGATTTACTACATTGTACAGCCCCTCTCCCGTGCACTTTTACATTAAACGTCAGAGCAGAGTTTAGAAACAATGACACATGGGGAATGTGGATATTCCAGAATCTGGGAACGAGAGGTATCTGAGAAAAGCAATTTTCACATTGAAATCTAGTGGTGACGGAGGGCAGGACTACACTGCCACTTACGTCGATCTAACTTACATTGCTCGGGGGTGTGAAAAAGACCCCCCCGCAAGTGATGCAAGTTACAGCGACCCAAGCACTGTCTACACTGGCGCTAAGTTGGCGGGAGACGCTCTCCTGCCGACATAGCTTCTGCCTCTCGTGGAGGTGGAGTAATCATGCCGACAGGAGAGCGCTCTCCCGGCGGCACACAGTGTCTTCAGCGGACATTCTACAGCAGCGCAACTGCATCAGTGCAGCTGCGCCAGTGTAGCGCTTCTAGTGTAGACTTGCCCTGAGTCTCGAAATGTTTTGAGTTCAGGTTTGGATGAAATAAGCATGCAGATGCTTATCTGCAGCTTAATCCAAATGATCTGAACTGCTTTGGCTGACAAAACTGAGCTGGAAATATGGGCTTTCTTCCTTATTAGTGCTTCTGCTCCTGGTGCTAGATGGAAGCTGGAAGTTCAGAGGAACAACAATGAGGAAGGGTGGGAAGTTAATCAAATGTTTCTGAACTTCAAAAAGATTCTGTTTGAGAGACTGTATTTGATCCTGGGTTTATCAGTACTTGGCTCGTCTGCAGGACATAAATGCTACAACTCAAGAGTAATACTTTGCGTTTATATTGCATTGTTCAACTCTAGGCCTCAGGGGCACTTTACAAGGCAGGGCATCATTAGTCTCGTGTTACAGATGGGTGAACGAGGCACAGAAAGGGGGCCTGGCTCGTCCAATGTCACACAGAATGTTTAATGTCAAATCCAGGTCTCCTGAGTCCCACCCATCTTCAGCTTCTTGGACCACCTGGACTCTACACTACCTACCCAGTGCTAGATTGTACAGGCTGGTGAGTATGACAGGCAGCCATCATCCTGGCCAATACACTGGGAATTGAACCGGGGGCCTCTAGAACTGCTGCTAAAGCACCAGAGTTAGCAGCTTGTAACAATGCCTATCTTCTGTCGATCAGCACAGAGGGGGACTTGTCACACATACGCACTGGGTTACCTGAGTACTTGCTAATCGGAGGAAACCTACTGGGCCTGATTTTCATTCACACTAAGTCCTCTCTTCATGCTCTGGCCACGTAAAATGGGCACCCTTTACCTACACACCCATATTAAACTCCTTTATGCTGCCAGAGCCTTAGTCTAAATGAGAATCGGGCTCATTGACTTAAACTCACCACACAGGCTCTACTGGCCTGATTCTCTATTGACGCACAATATGTTGTCACTTAGAGTGGTGGGTGTAAAAGCGAACCAAGCCACAACAGGAGTCCTTTACACCCATTTTGCACAGGTGTGAGGAACTACACAAGGTGCAGGATTGTGAAGAATCAAGAGGCAGGTATTTCTACCACGAGACATCACAGCTGCCCAATCCTGACTGGTAACTAGGGATGGTGGACCAAGCAAGTGGTCCTGATCCGCCTCACAGACTGGAGGTTCCGGAATTCAGAGTTTGGATCCAGGCCCCTTTCTCCTGGGAAGCAAATTGATGGGGCGCTATTCCATGGACCTTTTACGGCAGCTGGTTCCCGACAGTGAAAGAGTTTTAATAACATTTATTTAAAAATCCGTAAGAAGCAAAGAGGAGTGAGACAATGAGAAATCAATGTAGCCGACAGAGCGAGGCGAGTGTTGGAATCACTCACTGTGAGGGAGGGTGTTAGTAGCCACGAATATTTCTGTGCCAAAAAAAGATTAAGTCAAAGAGCTGTCATTTACAAAGAGGGAAAAGAGAGCGGGGGCAGGGAAGCCTAGCCATCAGCAAAAGGTCTCCTTACTGCAAGACTGTGCAGCGAGACAGAAAGTGTGTGCTGGGTAACTTCTAAATACAGGTAATTGTTGCAGGGATATATAGACTTGCGCTGCAATTGTGTGTTTTGAAAGGAGGGTTTGTTGCAGAGATATGTTGCTCTATGGAACTGCAGACTGCGGCACCCAGAACAGGCTGCGAGGACAGATTCAGTGGCACTGGTAAGAGAAAGGGTGGGCCTGGAGAAGAAGAGAACCCAGCAAAGTATCAGCTATAAACATCCACTGGTAGCAGTGCAGGTTTAACCTACAGACAATGCGAGCTCAATTGCAGATATACATTTTCTATTGATAATTCATATTTAGTCTGAAACGCACCGTTAAATAAAGGAATAGATTAGAGTAATACAATACCTGTAACTGGAACATCCCAAGGAGGTGCATGGAAGAAAAAAAAATCAAAAGAGGGTGATAATTAGCTCCTGCTTATGGATAATGGAAGCAAAAGCATTGAGCATGCTCCAGATAAAAGAGGGTGGAGCTCAGGCCACCCCCAATAACCAATGCCACTGCTGGCCACACAAGAGACAGGTAGGGCTGTCTTCTTTTAAGAAGGTGTGACTGTTGAGCGGGGTTATAGCGGTGCTATTCGTCTCCCTAGCGATGAAGTGGTGTTGGAACAGGAAGTCAGTTGTCTGGCTCAGGGATGGAGTAGTGGAAAAGAGTTTTGCACCTACAGGCCACAGGCTCATATCTGACCCATGTCTGTGGTGACTAAAAGTTGCTGCCAGCTGATGATGAGAGGCAGTGTGGTTCAGTGGCTAGTGCCCTGGACTAGTACTTAGGAAACCTAAATTCTATTCCTGCCTGAGCCCGACCTGCTACATGACCTTGCACAAGTAACTTCCCCTCTCTCTTTTCTCCTCCATCTGTCTTGTCCATTTAGATTGTAAGCTCTTTGGGGCAGGGACTGGCTCTGACTCTGAGCACTGCGTCCTGCTTGGGGCCTCTGCATGTGATTACAATACAAATACCAAAAAAGAAAGATATGCCACCACTAGATGGTGTCAGTTCAGCTCCTAAACAGCGAGTGTCCAGACCTTAACTGGTCCCATGGTTGGAAGACGAGCCACTTCATAAGATGCCCGGGATACCCATTCTGTTTCAATGTGGCCCACACACTTCCATAGTGTTATATTGGATCATACCAATGGGTCCATCTAGGCCAGGATCCTGCCGCTGACAGGGGCCAGTGCCAGCTGTCTCAAAAGAAGGTGCAAGAAACCCTGCAGTGCAGTTGGCCAGGGGATAAACTGCCCACATAGGAAGTTTCAGACAATAGGGTTCTCTCCCAAGGGAAGTGATGGAAGCCCCATTGCTGGGACTCTTGAAAGTGGACTGGACAAGTCACTAGGGGATATAATCCAGGGACTAATCCTACGTGGGCCAGTGGGAGGGATGAATTAAATGGGCAATTAGGTCTTTTCTAAGCACTGATTTCTAGTAGTCTATGCACATTAGCCCAGATTCTGGTCCCTTTGAAGCCAATGGCAAAACTTTGGCTATTTGTGGCTATTTGTTTGTTACTGTGGACTGACCGTGTCGCTGCAGGCACCCACCTTCCAGATGCTGGCTTCCTTCCCATACACCACTGCCATGTTGCTTGCTTTGTTGGACTTAATGAACTGCCGCTCTGTCTCGTTGAGCTCCTCGGACACAAAGCCCATGAAGGAGTTGTCGGGCGTGTGAGCTACAGAAACCAAGGGGAAAAGAAACACAGGTTTGGCTCTTGCTAGCTCACTGAGGGGGTCTTCCATAGGCCACTATCTGTGTTCCCGAAGCTTCAGCGACATGCAGCTTTTCCCCATTGAGGTCATTTATACTGAAGAAGGGGACGGTTACCAGAGTCCACCGATGAGATGAAAATATTTCCTGGCCCTATCCCACGTAGCTGGAAGTTTAACTATTGAGTTGAGCCCTGGTGACATGGAGGCACTGGGGATCACTGGGCTGAAATTCAAACTGTTTCTCCGTGACTGTCACAGGTAAATCCTAGGCTTGATCCAGGATTCCCCTTTGCCTCCTCCACCATCCTATCTGGTAACAGTCTGTCTGCATCCCCAATCCCCACTTCCCAGCTGACCACCTTAATTGTGCGCTCAGCCCTCAGTGCTTCCCTCTCTGCAGAGAGACAGGGAGTGGGGGTGGAGGAGCTGCCTTCAGATGTGCTCCGCAGGGGAATGTGGGTTAGGGCTAATTAGTGCAAGGAAGAGTGGAGGTGTTTGGAACCAGTCGAAGGTGCAGGCCATGAGGCTTGGATTATTCCATGGCACTGAGGCATTTTGAGTCAAGGAAAGAGACTCTGAAAGGTTCCTTGCATTAAAAAAAAGAAGAAAGCGGGGAAAAAAGCAAACAGGAGCTATTAAAATATATGAGCTGTGAACTGCCTGCAGGTCTCTTTAAAATATAAGTTGCTTTTTAGGCTGCCAAATAGATTATATCCAGCCAGGGGGAAAAAATATTTGAGTCACAAAGCGTGTGATCGGTCACCAGGTTTACTGCCGATAAGTAAGGCTCCTTTCCACTTGGCAGATTATTGGATAAATCTGAAGCCCCAGCCTCAGCCCTTTCTCTAAAATCCTGCCTAGCCTTCTCCGGAGAGGCGACTCTCCCTCTGAAAATAAATTCTGTGTTTGAAAAAAATACCCCTTGAGTTTCACCTCCCCGCCCAACTCTCTCTTTGCTCCTTATCTCCAAAGGCTTTTTTTTCACTCTCTTCCCCTACTTGGATCACGGCCGCTCTCTCCTCCATGCAAGGGACACAACTGGGCAGCTGATTTCAAATCTTCCCTTCCCCTGGCATAACCCTGGTAAATCCCACCTGTGGCATGATGGGCCTTCCTGGCACGGTGGGCTCAGTATGGGGGTGGGCATGGGGCTTTGAGAATGAGGCATGAAGCCGACCCAGCCAGAGGGCAGGATGTTCTTGTGGTTAAAGCACTAGCCTAGGGCTCTAGAGGTTTGGGTTCCAGTCCTTGCTCTGCAGCTGGTTCCTGGGGTGAGTTGCTTCATCTCTCTGTGCCTCAGTTCCCGCTCTGTATAATGGGGATAATAATCCTCCCTTTGTCTATTAAAGTGTGAGGCCTTCGGGGTAAGTGTGTGTATTGTGCCTAGCACAACAGGGCCCTGATCTCAATGGAAGTCTCTAGGCGTGCAGCCTAGGGGACTGAGCCCTAGACCGGGATTCGGGAGATGTTGGTTCTATTCCCAGTTCTGCTGCTGGGTGACCTTGGGCAAGTCCTTTCTTGTGCCTCAGTTTCCCCATCGATTAAATGGGGGATAATGCTACTGCCCTCCTTTGTAAAACGCTTTAAGATCTACAGATGATAAGAGCTAGGTACTAATTATTGGGCAGACAAAGGGGCTGGGCTGATAAAACTCCCCTTTCACATTAGCATGGGCCACCCAAACATGGCCCGGGTACAGCAGCTCCTTCAGCCTGTTGCTCTGTTTGCCATAATAGCAAATTCCTTCTTTCCAGCATTCTCTCCCCTGGCTTTTCTAGCCATAAAATCCCGCACTGCTGCAAGAGGGATGATTGGTTTGCTCAGACAGCTCCCTGCAGAATCCCCAGGACTGAAAAATGGCCAAGCAAAGTCCTTCACTCCCAAAACCCTACGGGAGGAAGGGAATTGCTGGGGCAAATTGAGAACATAATTAGCAAAACAGTGGGAGTGGGACAGTAAAGTATTAAAGCTCATTAAAGTAACAGAGCCCATTAAGCAGGAGTTTCCTTGGAGCACATTGTCAAGGTTAGGGTCAGATGGAAGCAGCATGCATCCCATCCAGCATGCTTGGGAAAACAGCTTTGGGCTGTGGTACAACATGGTAATAAGCCTAGTATCTCTTTTGTGTCCCAGGCTTGGTATAGTGGGAAGGGGTGTTATTTTCTGGCTACATCCTATGTTAGGAGTCCTGTATATCTCCCGTAGGGCTCAGAAGTCTCTCAAACATCTCCCCCTACTTTAATCCTACCAGCCTCAAGGGCACTTGGTATTGCAGCCTCCATAGCTCTAGATGAGAAGGACTAGATGGGACTCCCTTGAGATCTTGTCAATGCACAGCTCAGCTGGCCAGAGGGCCCACTGTGGGCCATGTGAGATGCTCACCTCCCCTGCTTGCACAGGGGGTGGGGGGAAGCCATAGGCCAGGGGACTGAGATGCAAACCCAGGTATTGACTGCTCCTGAGAAGCCGCTTACAAATGGCAATGGAAGGCCCATCCCTTCGATGGTGCCAATTGTGTGTGAAAATGCACTCTTTCTTTTCAAGTCAACTGGACACATGTGAGCCTGCAGCTTGTGGCAATGGATAGAGGGAACAAGAGTGAACTTGGGTTTGTGGGCTCTGAGCAAATCAAACTCTGTTTTCCTTCCACTGCGGTTGCTTTGGGAGGGGGCGGGGGCAGCAGTGACATGGGCGGTGGACTGGCAGAGTAATTCAGATACATCTGAGAACCTATTTGTGCTTTTTGTGCATTGGCCTTGGCCTGCAATGATAATCTAGTGATCAAGAAATAGAGCCAGGCAAAAAATTAAAAATTGGCAAATGGTAAATTTGCCAAAAAAAACATTTTTGGTGGCACCGGAACTCTATGCAAATGTGGGTTGAAGTTTTAAAAAATTTTTTAAAAAAAAAAAAAAAAAAAACAAAAATGAAAAAAAAAAATTGTTTTTTTTGAAAATGAAAAAAAAAAAAAAAAAAATATTTAATTATTCACATTTTTTTTTTTTTTTTTTTTTTTTTTTGAAAAACACAATCATTTTTTTTTAAAACACATTTTTTTTTTTTTTTTTTTCTCTGAAACCACCAAATCAATTATTTGCTCAGCTCTATCACCCAATCTGCAAATACAAAAAAATAAAAATAAAACTCCATTAGAAACAATTACCAAACAAGGGATCACTTACGAAACATAGTCATGAACTGCTTGGGATTCAGGTTCCAGTACCCCCAGTTTGTCCGGTAGCCATGCAGAGTGGCATACTCCTCAAGGTTGTAGGCTGGCTCTGTCCCAAAGGTATCAATGACCCGAACGCGACACCTGCCCAGGCAAGAGAGCAAAGGGCAATGGTTATATTCTGCTCCCATTCTGCAAACAAAGAGCATCAAGCCACAAGCTACAGGTTCGCCCTCTAGCATCAGCAGGCCAAGGAGAGGCTGTTAGTGCTGCTGAGGGCTTGAGCAGATGCTCATTGAGTGGAATGACTGCTTTGAGAGAGATCTGAGAGTCCTAGAATCCAGCCTGTGCAGGGACAGTCCCTCACATCAGTGCCCAATTACTGGTTTGAGCATCCTTGCAGCAAGTAGCATGATGTGCTCAAATGCATGTCCCATGGGACAACAGAGAGGCCAAACCAGTGCTGCCCTGGAGTAGTGCTGTATGTTTGAATTCCAAGGGCCAAAGGCTTTGTTGAAGCGTATTGACTTACCGCCTATAAGCTGGAGGCCTGGGAAAAGATGATAACACCGCCAATGCTGACAGCTGAGACAGATTTAGGGACTGTTAGTGCAAGTGCCAGTGGATTAATTACAATGGCTACAGCTGGGAGTGATGCAGATGGGCACCGAATAAGTTTTGCCTAAGCAGCTTCACCAATACAGGCCAATGATGATCAGCAACCTCTGCTACTCCAGTCCTGGTCCCATACACTTCTGCCAATAGACTTTGATTGGCAATACCCCCTACGCTCTGTTGTGGCGTTTAGCAATACCCCTGAGCTGGGGACGGTACTGACCTGCACTGTCTCAGTGCAAGCACCAGGAGGCGTTGCACCTCACCTGGCAGGCAGCAGAAGCACCCCTGGAACCGCACCCCTTCAGAGCATGCAGCTTATTCTCTCTACTGCTCAGTCACCTTTTGGGCAGTAGTGGGCAGTCACAGTAGACAGTGGCTACTTGGAAGTATGTGGATGGCAGGATCACTGATAGGCCAATGAGAATTTGGCCAGATGATGAAATGTTTCCATCTTGAATGAGTGCCTTTGTTGTCTAAGGCCTGGTCTACACTAAGGGGGGGGTCGAACTAGGGTACGCAAGTGCAACTACGCGAATAGCGTAGCTGAACTCGAAGTACCCTAGTTCGACTGACTTACCCGTCCAGACGCGGCGGGGTCGAACTCCGCGGCTCCAAGGTCGACTCCGCCTCCGCCGTTCGCGGTGGTGGAGTTCCGGAGTCGACCGGAGCGCGCGGGGAGTTCCAACTATCGCGTCTTGATTAGACGCGATAGTTCGAACTCCGAGAAGTCGAACTCACCGCGTCGACCCGGACGGTGAGTATAGACCTACCCTGAGTATATTGCTATGTGGACAGAGTGCTATGAAAAACAACAAATGGGCATTATCCCTCTTACTCAAGGAGCTGGATTAGGCTTCTTCACTAAAGCAGCTGTTTGTTCTTCCAATTTACTCCAGAGATAGCCTGTGGAACTCATTGCCACCAGATAGCAATGCGGCAAAGAGCATTTTTGAAGAAGATTCAGTATTTTTATGAATAATAAGAATATTTGCACTTGGGACAAAAATGTATAATGGGTAGAAACATGCTTCAGGACATAAACTAACCATTAATAACCTGAGGCAGGAAGAAATGTCACCATAGGGATGGTATTGAACAACTGTCTATCCAGAGGGTTTTACACCTCCTGCAGTATCTGGTGTTGGCCACTGTCAGACTGGATGACTATGGGTCTGGTCTGCTATTGTTTTTCCTAGGTGTATAACTCAGTAACTATTGCTGTAAACACAACATGCTTAGGAACCTCTGGCATTAGCTATTGTCTGAAAAGGATGACAGATTAGATGGATGGTCAGTCTGTCCTGGCCTGGTAGTTCCTTTGTCTCAGCAAAACTGGGATTCGAACCCAGGTCTTGCCATTAGCAATGCATAACATTACCCTTAGGCCCACAGAGAACTGGCATTGGGCATCAGCCTTAGGTCAAAAGGGGAAACTGGAAGCAAAGCACAGGTCCAGTATTCAGCAAAAAAGTATCCTAAATATCACCTCTGGAAAAGAAGAGATTCACTTCTCCCTGTGGCGCAGGCTTTTCACCCACCCAACGTTTGGGAAAGCATTATCTATCTCCAGGAGACATTTTAATGCTTTTCCAAATATCCCAGGAATGCGGAGGTAGGCATTAGCATGGCAAGAGGGAGGAAGAAAAGAGAACATGGAAAGAGAGAGGAGAAAAAGCAAGTGGCACGCATAAAGCAAATGCATTTGTAATAAAAACAATAACATCGCCTGTCATCTTCCCCTCTAATAAAATTGTGTAGGATAGTGGAAGGGATGGGCGAAAATGTAATAAATAGCAGAACTATCAGTGCTAAATTAAATCACATACTTTGCAGGCTGCTGATGTACCACGGGGATGGTGACATTTGTCTCTCTCAATGGCAAAGAGGAAGGGGGGAAATGGGCTTGGGGGGTGGAGGGGGTTGTCTTTCTTGCAAATACAAAGAGATCTCTCTGTCCTGTTACAATGGTGGCAGATCCCACCTACAGTGTGCAAATATACTATTTACACACACACACTTCTCCCCAAGGGTGTTTGCTTCCCCATTGTAGAGCCTTAGAATGAGTTCTGATCTCAAGACATTGGCAGGTGAGGTTGTGCTCCCTCCTTCCTGGGCATGTTCTGACAGCTGCTGGGAAGGTCTCTGGGCAATTTACCAGCTGTCATGCACATAAACAAGGCTGGAAACAAAAGGCTGAACTCCTCCTTATGTGCTGGAGATTTATGGGGGGCTCATTGGTAGGGGAAGGGAAAGGCTGCAAGACCAGGGGAGTTTCAGCTGGTCTTGCCACGATAAAGAAAAGACAGAGAAGAGAGAGAGAATTGCTCAGTGCTGCAAACATTTCCCCTCTGGGAATTTGGGTTCAAATCCTGGATGGGGTCAGATTTATCTTAAAAGGTGTCTCATCCTAGTCTGTGTCTACGTCCTGTGTAAAACTACCACCAATTTAGGCACAGAACAGCCTCACTAGGTTGAAGGACTGGAAGAGTTTAGGACTGGAATAGCATGGGGTGCTGCAAATCAGGACTGAGGTGCACAGGCAGAGTTGGATTGGACTGGAGCAGCGCAGGAGGGGGAGGGCTGGAGCAGTGCAGGGTGAGGTGCTTTGGCAAAACTGTGTGATGAAATTTGCAAAATCCCAGGCCACAACACGCCTCCCTCTAGGCAGAACTATTTGCCTCTCGTTTTCATTAGCGCTAGTGTCACTTGCTATTTAAAAGTAGAAGCATAGAGGAAGAGAGTGATTTTTTTCTTACCTGTATTTCTTAAAGGAGAGCCCCATGTGTTGCTTCATTTGCTGGAGGCCGTGGTAATCGGTGTAAATGAGGTCAAAGGGCAAAGGGACAGTCAAGGGACAATTGCCCCGACCCGGAGGCACCCCTAAATTACTGAAGAGAAGGATTGATCAGCCATACAATATAAGCCCTTTCACCAACCATAGCCCCATTTCCCTGCCGTGTGATTTAAAGGTGCCATCAACTGGCTCCTTCCCGGATGTCTTGAACTCTGCTTTAATCATATGTTGTCACTGGGGCCCCGCATGGCCTCTCCCCCATGATACTAGTCCATCTCCCCAAGTCATTGCAGGGCCAGAGCTGACTCTTAGGGTGTCATCTGGTAAGCAGAAGCCTTGGATTTGCATTTACTGTGCGACAATGACATCATTTCAGGGATGCACCAGCTGCACGTGTCCAGAGAAGCAGGGCAGGGAGTCTGGTAAGCATGGGGGGTGTGGGTGGGGAAATAAGTTACTGCCTGCTTATACATCCGACAAATCTCATTCCTGGGGCAGGGAAAGAGGAAGCAAAGAGAAGTCTGATCTGTGTTACTGAAATCATCACAGGGGTGAAACTGCCTCCTCTCCAGAGGCCTATGCCCAATTTCAGTCCCACTTTAACTCTAGTTTGGGGGCTTAAGAAGGCCTTATGCTGGTACAATATCACCCTGTCATTCAGTAACTAGAGCTGGCCCATCTGGTGAAAAATTGAGAGATTTCGGGGGAGAGAGGAATGAAAAATTCACCCCAAATTGGGACAAAAAGCCAAAATTTTGAATCTTTTCTGGAAATGAATTTCCCATTTTTTGTTTGTTTTGGGTCAATCAAAACATTTTGTTTAAATTTTGTATCTTTTTAATTTTCTAATTTTTAAAAACTACGGAATAACATCAACTTTGAAAGGAAAAGTCATTTCAAACTGAAAAATGAAAACTTTTTGTTCCAAAAATGTGAAATCAGGACACTTCACTTAAAAAAAAACCAACAAAAACCCCCACATTTTTTTCTATACAAAATTTAATCTAAATCAATAATGATTTTTGAAAAACATTCAGTTTTGTCAAAACAGCATATTCTGATGGAGAACTCATGACAAAAATTTTCTGACCAGTTCTCTTAATATCAGCCATAGGAGGGTGACCTTTGTAGGCCAACATGGAGGGAAGCTGGACTATAGGCCATCTCTTCTCCTTCCTCTCCTCTTCTTTTGGTCTGGCTAATATGCTGGGGGCACTGATGCCTCTGTTACCCATGTCTGTGCCTGGCAACTGTAGGGAGAAGGATCCTTGGTGCACGAATCCCAACCATGATCTGGTTTGCTTATATAAATCAATCTAAGAGGCAAGTTGGGCTGGTATCATCCTGGAGCACTGGCTCTGACTGAGCAATACTTAGGCCATGTCTACTACATCCATGCTAGTGTAGTGCCATAGTGTAAATGCTTCCTATAGCGAAGGAAGGGGTTTTTCGATTGCTATAGCGAATCCACCTCCCCGAATGGTCAATGGAAACGTTCTTCCAGTGACCTAGCCACATCTACCCCAGAGGTTAGGTTATGCTGTTAATGGGTGTGAATTTTTCACATCCCTGAGCACCGCAACTATGTCAAGCGAACTTTTAAGTGTAGACCTGAAGTGTAGCATGAATTAATGGAGGACCACTCCAAAGCCAGCAAAAACAAGGATTTTCAATTTAAGGTGACTTAGCTGCACATAAATGCTTGCAATGGCTTCATTGCTCTTGTCACAAAGAATATAAGTGTTAGCTCGGTGTAGAACAGAAAGGGTCATCTGCAGATAGAATAGGCTCTAGTTTTATCACTTGTAATTTAGGTTCACTTCTATGGGCAATTTCCCACTAAGTGGCTGATCGGGATGATGACAGGAATAGAAAGACTCTCGTCTCTGAGAGCCATCCCAAAAAGATACATAAATAAAGCAAGGAGAGGCTCAGACACCAAATCTGGAGCATTATATTGGCCTGCAAGAGCATTTCTGACCCTCCAGTACATACCTGCCAATCTAGCATCACAGTCCATAAGCTCAAAATTAAACTGGTGAGGGAGAGCCAACCCCAAAATCCTGATACACCATTCAAAGGCACTAAGATAAATGAAAAGCTTGGGGCTAATCTATAAGGGATGTCAGATGTTTCAGATATGTGTGCACACTAGATCTTATCTAACCTGTGTGATGGGAACTTAAATGGTTGTTCAGATTAGTTACATTCCGATAACACTGAAGAGGAGGCATTGTCTGCTGGTTAAGAGACTGCTCTCACTTATGTTTTTTTATTTACAGTATAATAAATGCTTTTTTTGTTTTTGTTACTTTTAGTAAGCAATCCCTGAGAACAGTTACTCTAGTTCGGAGGCTAGCCCCTTGGTCTAGGGCTTAAGAGACCTGAATTCTAATCTTAGCTCTGCCTGATGGATGATTTGGGGCAAGTCACTTCACCTCTCTCTGTCTTGTCTAATTAAACTGTATGCAGTTTGCCACAGGGACTGTCTCTCATGTGCCTGGTACAATGGAGCCCTTCCCTCCATTGCAATACTAGAACCTTACCCCAGCCAATGTCCCACTGAAGATAAGGGACCTACTCATGGAATAAAACACTGTTTAACACCAGGGTAGCACAATCTGGCCCTACTGCAGGAGACTGAAAGTTAGGACTCCTGGGTTCCATTCCCGGCACTGTCACTGGCTTCTTCAATCTTTTAACCTCTTGTGTCTCCATTATCCGTAACTTAAAAAGGGTATAATATGAACTATAGCTCTGAAGGGTGTGGTGCGGAGTAATTAAAGTCCGTAAAGTTCTTTGAGATCCTTGGGTGAAAAGTGTTCTCTAGAGCTGAGCTGAATTTAAAGGAAGAAATCCAGGTCTGCAGACAATGTGACGTTTAATTTGGATGCATAGCCACAGATCTGGGGAAAGAATTGCTTCTCTAGTCCTATTGTTTGTATTACTGTCTCCATTAAAGACACAGGAGCAGATTCTCTATTGTCCTGCGCAGTGCACAGCCATTTATACCAATCCCAAGAGGGGGACAACCATTACCATCCCAATTATGGGTGTTTCACACCCCACTGCACTGGTGCAAAAGGCACAGACCAACGGAGCTCCCGGTCCAGACATTCAAATGTACCCAGAATTCAGGAGGGTGAAAATATATCCCCTCTAGGACACTGCACTGTGAGTGAGGGGAGCTGGAATCTGTGTGACATGTTATTAACTTCACCTCACTCCGTCTCAATTTCCCATCTCTCAAATAGGGACAATAATCATTCCCTTTTAAAAAGGTGGGTGGAAGAAAAAAAGCCATAAACCCTTGGGAGGTGTTCAGACCCTCCTGTGAAGGATGCTCGACAAGGACCTAGTGAGACAGAGAGTGGTAAAATTGGGAGAATGACACTTACCCTTCTTTGTAAACGGCTTTGAAATCCTCAGATGAAAAACACAGTAAATGCTAAGTCTGATTATTAGAATGAGTATTACTGCTATATAAATGCAAAGAATTATTATATTGCAACTTCTCTACATCTCTATCATTATACATTAAAAAACCGATTGGACTGTGACAAATGGAAATAATCAGCGCTATCATGGAGGAAAGACATAAAGGTTATCGGTATCAAAGAGCAGCAAGATAACATTTAATCTCCCTGTTTCCAGAATTGCAGCTATAATTCAGTACTTGCTTCAACAGACAGCTCCATGACCTACAATATACGGGAGCTGAATCCACTGAGGATTACATAAACCACAATTGATAATTAAGTGTAAATAACACAAAATCATGCAGCTCTCTGCTAACAAAGATTCACATTTCTAAATCAATACTTGAAAAGAAAAATATGGGGCATATTGTGCTACACTTAGTCACATGGGTGAGCACACCCTGGCAGACACTGTTGCACTAAAGTCACCACTTAGTCCCCAACATGGGTAAGAGTTGCAACTTAAGCTCTATACCAATTTTTAGCTGACATGTTGTCCAGTCGTTCTTCTTCTTAAAGGCAGCACCTGCCTCTTTTGGGGCTTGTTCTGCTCTGACCTTTATTTTATGCACTGACTTTGGTGGAGATATTTCTGATTGACACCGGTGTGCGTGAAGGCAGAATCAGGCCCTTTTGAAAAATAATAATTGGAGAGATACCAATCTCCTAGAACTGGAAGGGACCTTGAAAGATCATTGAGTCCAGCCCCCTGCCTTCACTAGCAGGACCAAGTACTGATTTTGCCCCAGATTCCTAAGTGGCCCCCTCAAGGGCTGAACTCACAATGTTGGATGTGGCAGGCCAATGCTCAAACCACTGAGCTATCCCTCCCCCCTTCCATGGTGAAATGCACCCTTGTGCAGAAAGCCAAGACAAAAGCTGTGCACCACTGAAGTCCTCGAAATAGATCCATAGGTCTTTAAGACCAGAAGAGACTATTAGATCATCTAGCCTGGCTTCCAGGGCTCGAGTGGGATTTAACTGCTGTTTTGTCCTCATTAGAGTTGATGAAAAAATCAACCCCTCCCCACAAAATGCAAACCTCAACTCCTTCCTCCCCCTCCCAAAACCCAACCATCATTTAGTTTCTAACTGAAACTGAATGTGTTCATTTTTTTGTTGAGGAAAAGAAGCCCCCGCCGCAAAGACTTAGTTTGGGTAGAACGAAACATTTAGAATGGCCATTCAAAATGCCACTTCCGTGAGAAGTGTCCATTTGAAACAGATCATTTCGACATTTCTCCACGTGCTGTTTCAACATATGCAAACTGTTGGCTTCGGGGGAAGCGGGGTGAGTGCACCTGAAACGATATGACAAATTCAGCCCTCACTCATAAATTGTTTTGGTGCCCCCCCCCAATGGATTTTTGGCGAATTAACTGTTCATCTAAAAATAGCTGCCTGGCTCTACCCCTCATAGTGGCCTTCTGCTCAGGAGTGAATTTTTAGCACAGTGATCTGGTAAAAAGGTGGGACATTTTCCTCAGCTGATTTCCCGTTGAACGTGACACCACAATGAAGCTCTCATCGCAATACATGCAAGATGGGGAGAAGGAAGATCAGGCACTAACTAGCCTCCACGACTGCTTGACAAGTACAACATCCTCTGCACACGGCTCTGTTCTTAAACACTGTCTTCAAGATGATGTCCAGGCACCATGGCTCCAAACCCTGCTGAAGCATTAGCTGCCCCTCGGTAAGCACGTGTCTTTGCATGACACACAGTGGGCCAGATCCTCAGCTGGCGTAAATCAGCACAGCTCCACTGACTTTAACAGAGCTATGCTGATTTACATCAGCTGAGGGTCTGGTCCAGTGATTCTGCTTAAGATAAAAGCTTTTCATTAGACGGCTGCGCCCATTTGTCTCTCACTGGAGCGGATATCCCCAAACTTTAGGAGATATCTCAGATCATAAATCCATGGACTTTAAAGCCAGAAGGGACCATTAGATCATCTCGTCTCACCTCCTGTATTTCTCAGGACATTAAATTCCACCCAGTTACTCCTGTATTGAGCCCAATAACTTGGCTTGGACTAAAGCATAATTTGTGTTTGGCTAAAGCGTCTCTTCCAGTTTTGATCTGAACATCACTTCCCTTGGTCATTTATTCCAATGGTTAATTACCCTCCTTGATAAACATTAGTGCCTTATTTCTAACCTGAATTCATTTGGCTTCAGCCTCCGTTGTTCTGCCTTTCTCTGCTAGATTAAAGAGCCCTCTAGTACCCAGGATTGTCTTTCCATGAAGGTACTTACACACTGTAATTAAATTGCCTCTCAAACTTCTTTCTGATAAGCTACACAGATTGAGATTCTTAAGTCTCTCACTGTATGGTGTTCCCTCCAGCCCTTGATTGGTTTTGTGGCTCTTTTCTGCACCCTCTCCAATTTTTCAACCCCCACAACTGGGCACAATATTCCAATGTTGGCCTCGCCGATGCCATACGCACAGGTAAACTAACCTCCCTGCTCCTACTCATTACTCCCCTGTTTATACATCCAAGAATCACCTTCACCCTTTTGGCACCAGCATAACATTGGGAGCTCAGGATGAGTTACTGATCCACTGTGATTCCTAAATCCTGCCAGTCACTGCTTTCCAGTCCCCCAGTCTGCAGTCCCCAGTCTGCAGGCATGGCCAGCATTTCTTATTCCTAAATGTATAAACGTGCTTTTGGCTGTATTAAAACACATTTTGTTTGAATGGGCCCAGCTTACTAAGTGCTGCAGCTTCCTCTGGATGACTTCCCACGCCTCATCATTATTTAACACTCTGCCAATGTGTGTGTTTATCCACAAGTTTTATGAGCACTAATTTTACATTTACTTCTAGCTGATTGGTGAAACTGTTGAATAGGGTTGGGCCCCACAGAACCCCACTAGAGACATGCCCCTTCGATGATGATTCCCCAGCGATGACAGCTACCTTTTGAGGTTCATCCATTGGCCAGTTCTTAGTCTATTTAATGGTCTTTATTGATACTGTAGAGTGCTAATTTTCTAATCAGAATGTTGTGCAGTGCTAAATCAAACCCTTATAAAAGTGTAAGAATTTCATATTAAAGAATATAGAAGTCTATGCATTTACCTTTACCATCCAACCTTGTCATCTCATCCATTTGTACTCTCATCAAAGAACAAAAGGTTTGACAAAGACCTGTTTTCTATAAAACTATGATTACTTGCATTAATTATATTCCTTTCCTTTCTTAATTGAATCCTGTATCCGTTTTTCCATTAGCATGCCAGGACTGATGACAGACTAACTGGCCTAAAAGTTACTCAGGTCATACCACTTGCTACTTTTGAATATTGGCACTAGCACTCTTATGGAATTTACTTGGCATTCTAAGATGTATTAAAAATTAACCTCAGCAGGTCATATTGAATGCAATGAAGCTCATGATCACTGGTCCCTAGGCAACCACCAACTTCCAGTCCAGTGATTAATTCATCTTTATCAATCATCATGAGATCCCAAACAGTGTTATCCTACGTTGGGTACAATACCTTTTGTGTTAGAAAATTATCATCTGTAATTTAATAACTCACACACACACACACACACACCCATCCCATTTTCCAGTTTGATCGGCAGTCTGTAATAGACCCTTACCAGTACCCTCCCTCTGAGCTTTCCTACCTAGCACATTGATCCATGTGCACTAAAGAGCCTGTAGTGCTGACTTAGCAATGACTCTAAAACAGGTCACGGTGTATATAATAATAAATAATCCCTCTCTCTGACTTCGCATTTTTCATGAGTAGATCCCAAAGGGCTTTACAAAGAAGGCCAGTAACATTATCCCTGTTTTACAGAGTGGGAAACTGAGGCACAGCGAGAGAAAATGGCTGACTCAAGATCACCCAGAAGGCTAATGCCAGAGCCAGAAATAAGATGGAGGTTTCCTGAATCACAGTCCAGTGCTTTACCCACCCCTACCCATCCTCTACCCTCTCCATCCTTCCTAAACAGGTTAACATTCCAATCATGCAACTTCAGTCTGCACCGCCAAGTTATTTTTTTTTTATCCATCCTTATTTAAACATTCTCTATTCAAGCTTTCATCATTTGCCAGTTAAGTCAACTAATTTTCTACTAAACCCAATTTCACTCATGGTTGGAGTGAAATCTCCGTAATTTTTCCTCATGCCGTCTACTACTGACGGCGCTTGAAATTATGCAAATAAAATTGATGAACACAAATGCCTTTTTCTCAGACAGCTTAGCCGAGAGATTGGTTTTTAAAAAACCCGTTGATCCCCACATTCAGAACCACTTCTGAGAAACTGAATCTCACCAATAAACAATTGCCTGACAGAATCTGCTTTTGATTGAGCTCCCTGTAAACCCCCTTGGCAGTTCCAAAGCTCTGAGGATGACGTGGTTATGATTTCGCTGGCAAGCACATTTGTATTGCCCCAACTTCAGAGATTAGCAAATTAGTGACGGCCAAATTCGGCTCTGGTTTTGTTGATTAAATAAAGGATAATGCAGACAAACACGGAGGTTGTTCCCCCCCTTAATTAAGCCCGTTAAAAGAATCATGTTCACCTATAGAGCTGTTCCTTTCTAGCTGCTCTTAGACATCTGCCTCTAACAGCTGTGCATACTCCAGAATAAATCTACAGCAGGTTCTTGTCCTGCTATTTTCCCCTTATAGGTAATTTAATCAGCTGAGGGATTCAGTCCTTTGCCAGAGGCCCTCAGAATTCAGATTACCACAGGTTATCTTCACATCCCATTGACCTATTTTCAAATTAACCCACGCTTTGCTTCCAAGCTATTGCTCCCCACGCTGAAAGGGCCACAATCAAATTGATCCTGGGGGACCCTTCTGCAAGGCAGACCAATATTCTATATCATATTTAATTTCATCGCTGCTGCTGGCCTCTGTTCTCAGCAGCAAGCGGGCGTGCAGGAGGGGAGGTGGAGAAAGGGCTCTGCATGCCGGCAAGATGGGACACAGTCCAACAAGATGCTTCCCCCTTAGGGATGGATAAAGCCAGTTCCCTCCCCTCTGCTGAGGCCCTGATTAAAGCGGCACTGGTGTGCGCATGGGGGATCCAGGACTAGATGCAAAGAGCCATACTGATGTCCTGGGGCTGCAGTGATGTCTCTGCATCCCTGCTCTGGCCCCTACAGAGCTCTCCCGGATACACTCCAGTTCGTCAGACTGGGTGAAACTCACCCCTGTAAAAATGGCGAGTATGAGGCTTAGGCCTCATTGACATCCCATTAGAACTTAAGTGGGACTTAAGAGGGACACAGGTCATGTAGTGTGAATGTCACCTCCTGCAATCTGGTACAAATTTGCTTTAAGTGGAAAACAGCTGGGGCCAAATCCTCAGCTGGTGTCCACAGCTTTAAGAAAATCACTGGAGCTGCACTGATTTGCACCATCTGAGACTCTGGCCCATTGTTTGGAGGTTGTAGGCTGAGATTTTTAAAGCTGCCTAAGGAATCTGGATGTTCAGGTCCCCATAAATACGACTAGGAATTGGGCATGCAAATCCCCTGCGTGTCTTTGAAAATCTCAGCCTGGATCTCCGACATAAAATAAGCTGGAGATTTTGAGCTTGTTTCCAGGCAAAGTCTCTGGACCTGTTAAATGGCTCTGCCCTCATCCTCTCCTGCCAGAGCTGAAGGAGCACATACTCCTCTCCTCAGAGTCCAGGAGAAGCATGTCAGTTTCATCTTGGCATTCGCCAGCATGAAGGGGCAGTTCCTGGGGGAGCATGGTCACTGAACTGCAAATGTGAGCAAGGGGGTTTCTATCCCATTGGTTTAATAAGGAATGCAACAGATTTCAACAGGCCCAGAGAGACTGAAATGGGCATCTTAGCAGAGGGCACCATGGGGTATAATATTACCATCTAACTGCTGGATTCTCCTCTCACACCAGTGTAAATCAGAAGTGATTCCACTGATATCAAGGGAGGTACACAGATGGAAAACTGCTGCAAGTGAGAAGGGAATCTGCCCCAAAGAGTCGTTTCCAGTTTTTTAATGTTTGTCTGGGTTTGAAAAACTTCATCTGCATCTCCCCATCCCACCACCCCAGTTCTCTTTGGCTCAAGACCTTTATGAAGGTACGAAATTCAGAAAATCCTCCCAGCTGTCCTCATTGTGTAGGCTATGGCTTTTTCATGGGGGTGATCACTAGAGCAGTGGTTCTCAACCAGGGGTACGCATACTCCTGGGGTTACACTGAGGTCTTCCAGGGGGTCCATCAACTCATCTAGATATTTCCATAATTTTGCAACAGGCTACATAAAAGGCACTAGCGAAGTCAGTACTAACTAAAATTTCATACAACGACTTGTTTATACTGCTCTGTAGACTATACACTGAAATGTAAGTACAATATTTATACGCCAATAAATTTTATAATTATATAGTAAAACTGAGAAAGTCAGCAATTTTTCAGTAATAGTGGGCTGTGACACTTCTGTATTTTTATGTCTGATTTTGTAAGCAAATATTCTGAAGTGAGGTGAGACTTGAGGACACGCAAGACAAATCAGACTCATGAAATGTGTTCAGTAGTCTGAAAAGTTTCAGAACCACTGCACTAGAGAACAGTGAGTGCAGCACATCACAGTGACTCTAACCAATGGATAAACGGCACGCCAGGTTAATTTAAATGGCACTTCTGGTGTTTTCTGCAAAACTAGTCACAATCCATTTGAACTGGAGTTTGCCAGCATAAATATCCCCACTGTGTGGTCTTTTGATCCCAGCTGTATGATTCCTGCTAAAAAGGTCATTATGAACTTGAGGGTTTTTTTTTAATGCCTGGTACCTTGCTTATTTTTAAAGCAATCCACATAACAAAAGCATCTCCATTTGCACAATATAATCCCATCAGTGATGCACCACTAGTGTTTTAATTCCTTCTTAGCCTGTGATAAATCCTGTCCCCCCCATACTAGTAAAGAGACAGCGTGAGGGAGTAATTGATTCATTCATTTCCCTGGTTTAAGGAAAAAAACTGTTCTCTCAAAGCTAGAGCCAATGATGGAAGAATCCTCCCTGGACAAACAAACTCATATTTGGCGCCACCTGCTGGAAGCAGTTAGACTATGTTCCTGGAAAATACAGAGCCAATGTAAGGCTTCAGCTGGGATTACTCACCTGAGTAATGAGAGCCCTACCAAGTATGTGGATAGCCCAGTTTCCAGTTCATCGTGTGTCCTTTGAAATGAGGGCTGCAGCTGCTGTAAGGGAATCACTTCCCCAGGAGAGCGTTATGAGAAGACTGATACTTGGTGCAACCTGAAGCATTGCAAAGGCCAATCAATTGCTCTTTGGACGTGTTTTTCTGAGCTGCAGGGATAAGCGGTGTCTGGCAGAGATGGATAATTTAACAGCATGCTGAGAGTGGGGTAAACACCACAAGAATTAAAGGAAACCCAGCCCTCCTTCCATTTTGGTGGCAGAATTTTTAACAAGGGGCTCCCACGCCAGCTGCCTCTAATGCACCTGATTTCTCTAAGTCTTTGATCCCAAAAATAGTCGCCTCATTGGCATGCTTCCATTTCCACTGCTATATGCCAACTTAGCAAAGGCTGCTGTGTGTGAGAGAAGAGAACCTGTACTCAGATGCTGAATGGTGTTTGATGAACATGAAGACTGCTCTTTGTATAGATGTACCCCCATGCAATCACTATATAAACGACACAACAATTATATAATAAGACTCTTATCACTTTTATAGGCAGAGGTTTTTGCAACTGCCAAGAACCCAGTTAGTGAGCTATCATTTGGTACAAAATAAACATATTTCAGGAAGAAGTGCAATTTAACAGCTCAATGATTCCTGCTAATTCAGGCACCTCCCTCTCTTATGGAATGAAACCACAAAGGTGCAAGGAATAACGCCTTTTTATTATTTACAATGGCAAGACTGTTTATCTGCATTCCTTGGGTGGGAGCTGTCAATAAATCTACCTAGCTACCTAGTCACAGAAACAGAGAGGCCTCTCTAATTATAGGAAACAGCTTTTGCAATTATCCTAGCCTGCAGGGCTTTCATTTTGATGTATACGCTCTTCATTTTGGAAATATGTCATTGTGGCTCTGTTGACATGTGGTCTACACAATGAAAACAGCTGTATCTGGCCAGGAAAGGGAGCAGCGATATCCCTGAGGGAGCCACACAGGTTATCACAATGTGCCATTGTGTGATAAGATTATCTCTGAATAATACAGCTATAGCAATTCAGCACTGGCAAGTGGACAGCTCTGCGAATGGAGACAGTTTAGGGCCGGACTCTCACGGGTGTAACTCAGGAGTCAATGGAGCTATGCTGATTTACATCAGCTGAAGAGTTGGGCCTTAGGGTGAAATGCAGCCCTGCACAGAGAGTCACACAGTTGGATTTCTCCCATACCTTTGTGCTACACTTTTATGGTTAGCGTATAACTCCCCCTTCTATTATACCCCAAACTCTAATAATGCCAGGAGCAAGCTCTGTAGCCCTATGCACTTCCAGGGCAAGTAAGCCAAACACCTGGAAGTCAGACAGACAATGGAGATCCTTTCAGAGAAGAATACGCAGATGTTCTGGATACCCCAGCTAGTGGCAGAAATGGAATATACTGCACCCTCTGGCTCATTGGGACACTTCCCTGGAACTGAGTCATAGACACTGCTCACGTGCTCGAAACCTTTTGACCTCACTGCAGTTAGCCACTTAAGTACTGATCTGCTCTGTGGTGCAAAGCCCTGAACACATAAATGCAATCTTTCCACCCGACCTGGGGTCTTGTGCAGGGGCCAGCATACTCCCTACAGGTTCCCACTCTACTCTGCACTTGCCTGAGACTCACTCTGCTTGAGGGCCTCCCATAGGAGCCAACCTGCTTTCTATATCTCTATCTCCTCTTCCCCTTTGATCCCCTTCCTGCCAGAGTTTCCCTGTCCTGGAAACTCTCTCCTCATCTGGGCTACTTGGCAGGATTTTATAATCACCTGATCAGTCTCCAGTGAGAGGTACTGAGCAGTCACAGGCGAGGTTGGGCCCTCCTCCCCTTAAAGGGCCAGCCACCCCAGGACACACCCTTCAGTCATTTAGGCATATTTGAAAATCTCACCTACAGACAACTGCAAACTCTTTTAGGTTAAAAGCTGCATTTCCAACCATCCACTCCTTTTTTTCCCATTGTGAAAATAGCCATCTTAACCCTATGGTCCCCATTCCCTGTAGCACTTGGCTGTCCCATTGTACCACTCTTCCCTTGAGGACGAGACCCATAAAACTCACCAGCCACACTGGAAAGGAAAGCAAATGAAGTCAGTGCCCATGTGAATCCTCTCCTGCTAGCGCAGGATACCAAGGAATCACGGGCGCTGCACGGAATGCAGTGAGTGAGTCTGGAGGAGGAAGAGAGGGGCATGCTACACACATCCAGCAATTATTTCAGAGGTTGGCCAGGAGGTGTGCAGCATGAGAACTAGGCTTGAAAAACAGCACTTGCAATTTACCAACATGCACTCACAAGCCGCCTCATTAACAAGCAAACTGGGCTTTTCAGAATGAATCGCCCTTCTCTCCACCCCCACCAAGCAGTCACACACCCAATGGGCCTGATTCTTATCTCCACGAAGTCTCCAGAGCAATGTAAAGGAGCTTCAGTAACAATGAGAATCAGGCCCATTCTTCGCTCTTACGGTTTTCTGCATGGCCCAGTTTGTTTCCGTCTCGGCTCCATCTGAAGACGTTACCAGAAGCGCCCGTGTCCCCTTCTGACTGCTTTACATACACAAGATGCAAGTTACGGGGAAGGAAACTTGTGACTAATTGATTTGGCTTGATGCTTTTGCTTTTGTTCCTGGGAACTGCAAATTGTGGCTGATGTTATAATACGTCTAACAACCGACCTATAAGCCACCAGATAATTGTGCATGTTTCACCTCCTGCCTGTCAGGATGCATAAGATGTAAGCTAAGAAATTCAGTGAGAAATGCAAAGAAGGGGAAATCAGAAACACCTGCATATAATTGAAGTACAGGAGGAAAAGTAGCCTCTGCAAAGAGTGAGCAGCATGACTCAAGGATCTGGGGGAGCTATATGTGAAAAAAAAGCCCATTTTTTTATTTGTATTTGAGTAGCACCTTGAGTCCTCAGCCAAGATCAGGGCCCCACAGCGCTTGGTGCTGTACAAACACACAGTAAGAAACAGTCCCTGCCCCAAAGAGCTTATGGCTTAAAGAAACAAGGCATATCTAAAAGATACGCTCTAGCTTCAGCAGGAATTAAGTCAGGGAAGTCTTAGCGCCTGTGTTGTAACAGGAAGTCAGACTAGACAGATCACAATGGTTCCTTCTGGCCCTTTAATCTAGGAAAGCAAACAAAGGGTGTGAGGGGAAAGAGAAGCCCAGAGAGATGAAGTGACTTGCCTGTGGTCACACAGCAGGTCAGTAGCAAAGCCAGGAATAGGACCACGTCTCTTGGCACCCAGCAAAGTGCCCTTTCCATTAGACTATGCCCAGGGGCGGCTCTAGTCATTTCGCCGCCCCAAGCATGGCGGCACACCGTGGGGGGCGCTCTGCCGGTCGCCGGTCCCGCGGCTCCGGTGGACCTCCCGTAGGCGTGCCTGCGGACGCTCCACCGAAGCCGCGGGACCAGTGGACCCTCCGCAGGCACATCTGCGGGAGGTCCACCGGAGCTGCCTGCTGCCCTCCCGGCGACCGGCAGAGCGCCCCCCACGGCATGCTGCCCCAAGCACGCGCTTGGCATGCTGGGGCCTGGAGCCGCCCCTGACTGCCATCTCTCTTATGAGATGGCTGATTGCGTCACGTAGGACCCGATCCCATGTCTACGGAGGTCAACAGAAAGTCTCTCATTGACTTTAGTGGGAGCCAGATCTGGCTCCTGGAGCTAGAGGGTTCACGGGTATTTCGGTGATCACCAGTTTAGTTGTGAAAATATCTGAGAATCCCAGGAGTTATATGGCTTTTAGCACAAATTAATATTTGTCCAAAAATTCACAGGGCAGGGCATTTTTCTAGGTTAGTCACCATGCGCTAGTCACCATCCATTATTCTCCTCTTCAGAGTGTTACCCAGTCAGGAAGCAGCCGCAATACCCCATCACTAAGTTGGCCATTCACACCCCGTTAAGGTCCTGATTCTGTGATCTGATCCATGTGTGTGGACTCTGGTATCTGTTCACTGACTTCTGTGGGACTCCACATGGGTGCTATGGTCCTCCGGCATGGATCAGATCAAAATACTAAACCTTGGAGCAAGGGAGGGAATTGTGCCTCAGAGGGGTGACTCTGAGTCCCAATGTGGCCCCGGGGCTACTCCTGGGATGGTACAGTCTGTACACCCCCTAAAGACCCAACTGAGCCCCACAATTATTTATTAGTATCATGTATTATTAACCCTACGTATTCTATTCAGTTTCCCATTGCCTGTATTAGCAAAGGCTTTTCTAAGCATTCCTCAGATCCTCCGCACAGCCCAGAACAGAAGTAACAGCGGGGAAGTTTCTAGGAGAAGCTAGAGAACAGAGAAATGGCTCGCTGGGTCCACTCAATCCAGTGGTTTTATCTTGGCGTTTACATGTGACAAGATGGAAGATTTCTCAAACTCCCTGCTACACAATGCCAGCCCTGCAGCAAATTAAGAGAGGGGCAGGAAAAATTATGCTTTTCAGAGCCGCTGCTCAGAGAAGCTGCTTGCAACAGCAGAGTCCAGCGTCAGCTCGAGCGGATTTGGCGGCGCCAGAAAATTAAGTCCTGGCAGAGAAAATGACTGCCAAAGGGGAGGGGTTTCCCCTCCTGGTGGGGATGATGACAAGGAGAGCTAACTGCTCTGCGTGGACTGGAGATAAATTATAACGTGCAGACACAGGATTCTCTCGGCCATTGCCCTCGACTAGGAGAGGGTACGTTCTTCTCCCACCAGGGACACTCACAGTAGTTACCCTAGCTAAGCCAGCATGCTGTGGGTTGAGCCTCAGGGGATGCTGTGCCCTGCAAGAGGGAAGGGGTCTGCAGCGCACATTAGTCCTCCGCTCTTTGCCTCTCTTTGTGGTGCAGGGGAGTGATCCAGTGGCCACTGTACCCTGCCACACAGAGCTTGGAGATCCCCGACCCAGGTCAGGTGAGGGGCAGCAGGCACTAAATGTCAGTCTCTTTGCAGCCCTGCTGGGCTGCAGGGAGCTCTACTGCCCATGCCTCTTTCCCCGACATGGGGGTACGCCTGTGTCTCTCTGCTGGGTAAGTGTTGTATCCGACCCATGGCCCTGGGGCAGCTCCTGACTCTGATCTCTCCTTCCCTCACACCGGTGCTGTTGCCAAATCTGGGAGGTTTTTTTCTCTGTAACATCTCCAGTGTCCATCCCTCCCACCCCCAGTGCCAATGCCCCTGGCCAAGCTCCAACCACCCCTCGCCTCTACAACTGCAGCCTTCGCCCCTCTGTCCTCCTAGACCTCCCTCCCGACCCGCTTTTAAAATGCTGCTGGGAAAACCACCTGTTTTGCTTGCTGCTTGGGCCCTGTCCTGCCCTTCCACTGATCCCGTCCCTGGCTTCCTCCCTGCTCCTCCTCAGCTCCGCTGAGGCAATCTGCACCCACAGCACACATGCCTGGAGCAGCCCCCATGCATTGACAGCCCCTGGGTACTGTGAAGGGTGTGCAGGGGGGAAAGGCTCCTTGTGATCGCACGTGCACAAACCCTGAGCAAAAGACACACTGTGCACAACCTAGCCCTTAGCTTGAAGCATTTCTGGGTAGAGGCCTTGTCATGATCCCGCCTTCATACCTGTCTGCAATGCACTTAGCGCAGTATGGGAACTAGACAACGAACCAGCAGTTTAATTAACTGATACGAGTAGAAATCATTCATTACAATGCTAATTAATATGCTGCTTCCTGAGAAGGCTCAGCCTGCACCTTGGCTCCTAACTAACAGCATGAAACTGCCTCCCTAGACCCCTCTGGGTTTTACGTGAATAACCCATTCCCAAGGACAGCAATTATCTCCATCCTTTCGGCCCATCGGACGTGGGTAAGGAATTGTCCTGGGCAAACAGCACTCCTCAGGGAGCCAGTGTCTGGAACCCTGCTGGTGCCCGCGTGTGCAGTCCCCTGCACGTGACGTGCCAGACTCAAACTGACAGAGATCGTGCCTGCAGTGCCGTTCTTAGAGCACCCTCTGCTGGAGGAGCCATCCAGTGGCATTTACACTTGCCTTGGAATATATGCCCTGAATGTCCAGGCCAGAGGAGAGAAGCTGTGCTGGCCTCCGATACTGGAAAGGGGAGACCAAAAGGTGACAAGCTTGGGCAACGAATCAGCCTCAGGAGGAAGATAAGCCATGCAGGTCAAGATGAAGTTCCTTTTTGACTTGGCTGCCCCACAATAAAATCCATTCAGAGGCAGCAGTCCCAGTTACACGCTGTATTCTACCGCAGAGAACAAGGGTACACACTTTTGCAGCCAGAATCCAGGAACTCTGTGCTCCCAAGCCCAGCTGAGATGGGGAACCACGGCCTGGCTGACTGGTAGCTGTTCTTCACAGCTTCATTCAGAGGCGTCTCAGGGGAGGCACTAGAGTCAGTTTAGAACAGGGGATTTTGTCAGTGCTAATGGATGTCGAAGCCACCAGGCTCGTAGAACAGCAAAAAATGATGGATTACGATGCCCGCTGCTCTGTCTGAGTCCCCCGCTGATGAAAACAAACTTCTTGCAAACCCCGCCAGGACTCAGCTCGCTGTTTCTTGTCATTACCCATAAGAGCAAGCTCTTCATTACAAAAAAAATTGGCATTAACTTCAATCACTCTTGAGTACACAGATATTCTTTAGGAGGATGATTTAGCACAGCACAGAGTGCGCCTGATAACCTGAAGATTTTGTGATGTGTGCATGCTGCTATGAAAAGCCACTGGGCTTTGCAGGATTATTATTTTTTTAAGATAATTAGTTGGGAGCTAATTCTGTTTGTTAATTCTGAATGCTACATTTTTTCCACCCCTTCGCCCTGCCCCAATGAACTTTTCAACCATAGATTGTTCTGCAGTGGATGCTGGCTTAGCGCTGCCCACACATTAATCGGTCAACGGAGTGACTCTGGGGGTTGTTTGTTTTTGCCTCTTTTCTTTGCGTCACCCCTGCCTTCATAATATAGTCACTGTCATTCACCCAGTGAGTCCAGGCCACTTTGTAGGGGGGAACACTGAGATGTTCTACAGAGCGGTTCTGCAAAGGGCCAGCTGATGACGCAGCTGCATCAGCGGTGATTAGAGCTGAGCGAATAATTGATTTTCTGGTTCGGTGGCACTTCCAAAAAAAATTGTGGAATAAAATTGAAGATTGAATCTGAAACTTTTTGGAATTTTCAGTGAATTGAAAAAAGGCGGTGCCGGGTCTGTTCCCGGGTGGGAAACTGAAACCTGCATCTCCCAGCGTCCAGGTGAGTGCCCTAATCGATGGACTATAAGCACAGGGGAGGTGGGACTGAGCACAATAGCGCCCCCCTCCGCTCCCTCTTCTGGCCGTTTTGTGAATGGCCAAAACTATTTGTGTCAAACTCACACATGGTTTTGGGTCAATGGAAACTGCATTCCTCATTGAATACATGATTTGTGTGAAAAATTTCGCCCAGCTCTAGTGGTGATATATGTATACGCTAGAACCCCTTGTCCCTCCCCAGCCCTGTTTCCTCCCTGCCAATAAACATGCAGGACAAATGAATTACTAACACTGAGACAGGGTGGCTCAAGAGAATGTCTCAGAGCAGAAGATCAACTAGTCCTTGCAAAATGAATGGATCCTAGATATCAAGTTGTGAGGCCCCATCACTCGAGTAATTTGAAATTATACTGCACAAAGCCCTACATAATGTACTTCAATGAACAATCTGATGTTTGTGGAGGGGCCAAGCTACATGAACTAATAGCTCTTTTCCATCTCTAATGTCCACTGGCCTGATTTTAGAAGACACTTCAGTCACTCAGTGCCGCCGACAATCCAGAAGACCCATTGAGTGAAATCTGGTGGGCCCAATTCTTGTTTACACTATGGCCTCTTTATGCCACTTTGGCATAAATGGCATTTGCTTTTTAAGGCCTCTTAAAAGAGAATGAGGCCTGGCCTGCTCAGAAAACACTTCTGGTGCTGTCACAGGTCTCCGTTCCCATCACCCCAATCCAGGGCCTGTCCAAAGAGGTCGCCCAGTGCTTTGAAGCAGTAACTCTGACCCGGCAGTGTTGTGTGGTGGGCTTGTGAAGTTTGCAGCCTACTCTGTCTCTTTGGTTTGCCAGCTCTTTGCCATGCTGGTGTCCCTCACCCCCCTCCGTGTCAAACATGCCTCTCGCCGACTCATGATAAGTCCAGAAGGGGAAGCCTCTTCTCAGGCTGCTGGCAATTCTACTACCAAACAGGGCTACGGAAGTGAATGCAAACTCTTTGGGGCCTTTCTACATGGAAGCTGGGGGTGAAAGGCTGATGTTATTGCCCAGATATGGAAGTGACTCGGCCAACATCTGGGTTATTGAGTCTGAATACTGCAGTAACGTTGGAAAACTTCCAGAGGTGGGATTTCAAAACTGCTCAGCATTGGTCTAACTCTGCTCCCATCCAAGTCAGCGGGAGCCTTACAGTGGTCTCCAATGGGAGAGTGTAATAAGGCTTTTGAAAATCCCACCCACACAGCTCCAGGAGGAGTCTTATCCACACCCCCAGAGTTATCGCTTTGACACGTTGTGTCACTCTGCAGAAAGGACCCGGTCCTGTACCCATCAATGGCAACACAAATAACCCAGGGGCTTCCATGGGAGCAGGATCCAACTTGAAGTCGCAGCTGAGAGGTTGATTCATAAGAACGGCCATACTGGGTCAGACCAATGCTTCATCTAGACCAATATCCTGTCTTCTGACAGTAGCCAGTATCAGGTGCTTCAGAGGGAATGAACAGAACAGGGCAATTATCGAGTGATTCATCCCATCATCTAGTCCCAGTGTCTGGCAGGCAAAGATTTAGGGACATACGGAACATATAGTTGAATCCCTGATCATCTTGGCTAATAGTCATTGATGGACCTATCCTCCCTGAACTTGTCTAATTCTTTTTTTAACCCAGTTATACTTTTGACCTATACAACATCCCCCGGCAATGAGTTCCACATTGACTGTTGATTGTGCATTGTGTGAAGAAGTACTTCCTTATGTTTGTGTTAAACCTGTGCCTATGAATTGCATTGGGTGACCCCTGGTTCTTGTATTATGTGAATGGGTAAATAACACTTCCTTATTCACTTTCTCCACACCTGTCATGATTTTATAGACCTCTAACGTATCCTCCCTTAGTCGTCTCTTTTCTAAGCTGAATAGTCCTGTTACATCTCTCCTCATATGGAAGCTGTTCCATACTTCTAATAATTTTACTGCCTTTTTCTGTACCTTTTCCAATTCTAATATACCTTTTTTTGAGATCGAGGTGACCAGAACTGCCTGCAGTAATTAAGATATGAGCCTACCATGGCTTTATATAATGGCATTATGATATTTTCTGTCTTATTATCTAGCCCTTTTGTAATGATTCCCAACATTCTGTTAGCTTCTTTGACTGCCGCTGCACATTGAGCAGATGTTTTCAGGGAACTACCCACAATGACTGCAACAGCTAATTTAGATCCTTCATTTTGTATGTATAGTTGGAATTACATTTTCCAATATACATTACTTTGCTTTTATCAACATTGAATTTCATCTGCCATTTTCTTGCCAACCCCGTTTCAAAGCTTGAGTAATTTTTTTATTGTCTGCAAACTTTGCCACCTCACTGTTTACCCCTTTTCCCAGATCATTTATGACTATGTTGAACAGCACTGGTCCCAGTACAGATCCTTGGGGGACCCCCTATTTACCTCTTTCCACTGTGAAAACTGACCATTTATTCCTAACCGTTGTTTCTTATCGTTTAACCAGTTGCTGATCCATGAGAGGTCCTCTTATCCCAGGACCACCTACTTTGCTTATCAGCCTTTGGTGAGGGATCTTGTCAAAGATTTTCTGAAAGTCCAAGTAAACTATATCCACTAGATCACCTCTGTCCATATTTGCTGACCTCCCCTCAAAGAATTGTAATAGAATGGTGAGGCATGATTTCCCTTTACAAAAGCCTGTTGACACTTTCCCAATTTATCATGTTCATCTATGTGTCTGATAATCCTGTTCTTCACTATAGTTTCAACCAATATGCCTGATACTGAAGTTAGGCTTACTGGCCTGTAATTGCCCGGATCCGCTCTGGAGCCTTTTTTAAAAATCAGCATTACATTAGCTATTCACCAGTCATCTGGTACAGAGGCTGATTTAAGCAATGGGTTACATACCACAGTTAGTAGTTCTTTAATTTCATGTTTGAGTTCCTTCAGAACTCTTGGGTGAATACCATCTGCTCCTGGTGACTTATTACTGTTTAATTTATCAGTTTGTTCCAAAACCTCTTCTATTGACATCTCAGTCTTGGACAGTTCCTCAGATTTGTCACTTAAAAAGAATGGCTCAGGTGCGGGGATCTGCCTCATAACTTCTGCAGTGAAGACCGATGCAAAGAATTCATGTAGCTTCTCCGCAACAGCCTTCTCTTCTTTGCGTGCTCCTTTAGCACCTCGATCATCCAGTGGCCCCACTGACTGTTTGGCAGGCTTCCTGCTTCTCATGTACTTAATTCTTTTCAAAGATTCTTTTGCAGCTGTTCACCTTGCTTTGCCCTTGAGCTTCTTGTGCTATTTTTGACAGCTCACACCAGCTGCCGTGCTCTCCTTCTTCAGCAGGAAGAAGGAGAAGGAAGGAAGGAATGGGCTTAACGAGCATGGAGCTACTGCCTTTAAAACAATGCCAGTAAAGTCACTGGAGACGCGAACTGGAACTGAAATGGCCATGGCACAGTGGGAGGAGCAAGCCATCCTGCAGCACACCTGCATCCGCTCTAATACCAGCTATTCTGGGGGCTTTGTTCGGAAAGATTCTAACTGCGAATGAAATCTGAGTCTGAAACAACCAAAGAGAGACTTTCCTGTGTTCTCCTGGGCCAGACCCCGGTGAGCTTCACCTCCCAGGGGCTCCCAAGAGGTGTGGCCAGAATCTTTCCCTAGCGCAAGGTTAATTCAGAAACCATAAAAGGCCTCATTCGCCTCTCCTTTACACTCATTTTACACTGATGCAACGCAACCAGCTTCAGTGGAGTTACTCCTGATTTACACAAGTATGAGTTACTCCTGATTTACACCTGGACCATAGTCTCTCTGCTGTACACACCTCGGTGCACTAACCCCCGCTGTCCTCTCCCACTGTCTGAAGGACATGATGCAGAGCTGGTGCTTGAAGGAGAAGTGGCTAGCTCCTGGGGGTGAACCCGGAGCAAGCCTGGGCCTCATACATAACCAGACTCACAAGAGTGACCCTTGGACAGAGGCTGGCTCCTCTGCCCAGTGCAGGCAGAGGACAGGGGAAAGTGAGAGAAGGGGAGATGCTGGCATGGCAGGGAGCTGCTCACCAAGAGCCACAGGGACTGATGATTAGTGCTAGGGTAATACAAGGGGCAGATCCTCAGCTGGTATAAACTGTCATGAAGCAATGGGAGGTAAAGCTCACTAGAGGTCTGACCCAGGAGTGTACAGGAAAGTGCCCCTGTGGTTTATTCCATTCGAGTTATGACCATTTACACCAGTTGAGGATCTGCCTCTGGATGTCTCCAGCCTTGTTTACATTGGGGAGATCAACCACCGGTGCCCAGTCTAGGGTTGCCAAGTCTCCAGGATTGTCCTGGAGTCTCTAGGAATTAATGATTAATCTTAATTAAAAACTATGTCATGTGATGAAACCTCCAGGAATATGTCCAACCACAATTGGCAACCCTAGACCAGTTATGGTGCAATTGTATCAGTGGAAAGCCCGAGTGTAAACTATTATAAGCTGGGATTTGCAATGCAGCTGCTCACCCCTGCTGGAAGCCAGGATGAACTGTACTAGTGCAAACCACATCTTTGCTCGTCTGCATTAAGGGTTTACAGTGCTGAAATCAGGGCGAATTCCCAGGCAAAGCCTAAGTCAGCACACGTAGCATCATGCTTTGCAGAGTCTTTCATCCAACAATCTCACAAATCATAGAATATCAGGGTTGGAAGGGACCTCAGGAGGTCATCTAGTCCAACCCCCTGCTCAAAGCAGGACCAATCCCCAGGCAGATTTTTGCCCCAGATCCCTAAGTGGCCTCCTCAAGGATTGAACTCACAACCCTGGGTTTAGCAGGCCAATGCTCAAATCACTGAGCTAGCAATCTTCACTGAGCCCCATGATGCCCATGTGAGGAAGGTAGAGAGTACTATAGCCATTTTACATATGGAGAAACAGAGGCACAAAGAGCTGGAAGCAAATGGAGCAAGATAACACAATGCGTCTGTGATAGCTGAGAATAGAACCCTGGGGCCCTGACTCCTCATCCTCCAGACTACACCGCTTTCCAGGAGAGTGGCAGGGTACGACAGAGAGACCTGAATGTGAGGACAATGGGAAAACAAAGTGAAGCATCTGTCTGCTACAGACATTTCTATGGGATCTCACACAGCAATCCCAACAGCCACAGCCTAATGGATGCCTAGAGGTACAGCCTTCCCATGCACACAAATAACAGCCCATCAGACAACGCCAGCCTGCTCCCAAGGGGGCTCCCGCTCTTCTGGCTGGGACCATTTCTTTGGGCGTCAACATGGCACTTACCTCTGCAGCTCTTTCAAAGAAACCGTGACTTTCAGGCTGTGTCCCAGAACGAAGAGGGCAGCTAAGATATCTGCCCATTGGACCATCTCACCCAGAGGTCCCCCCTTCAGCACCCTGGGGCTGAAAACATCCCCTGACTCCTCTGTCAGGAAGCCGATGTGAATCAAGATCTAGAGAGAGAAGGAGGGAGGTTGATGCTCTTGTGGCCCAGGCAGCACGGAATGTGGCTGTGTAGGCAGCACTCAGACATGAGGACGGTGTGCAACAGAAACTTCGCAGGGAGCCAAACTCTAAGGTCCTCACTCGCGTTTTACTCAGTCTTCACCCAGGCAAAACTCTCAGGCTGATTCTTCCAAACTTGGGTGCCCAACTAAATCCATGTTTTGGCATCAAAGCAAGAAGCCTGCTCTTCAGAGGTGGCCAGCTCCTGCTGCCTGCATGGACTTCACAGGGCACTGTGGGTACTCAGCACCCATTGGGATCAGGACCATTGACCGCAGTGGGAGTTTTGCCTGAGTGATGAATGAGAACGTGCTTCAGCATTAGGCCCATGGACTTTAGGATCAGTGAGTGACTTACACAAGGAACAAGAAGCCTTGAAATTGCCTGTCTCTACGCTCAGCCTAGCACAGGTGGCTGGAATGCTGACCTAGTCTGCCCTTCCCCATGAACGACACCTGTAGCCATCTCCCCAGCAATCTCCAAAGGCACAAGCTGTATGTGGCTCCCGAATCCATACCAGCCACTCAGTCTGGCTTTCAGCTCAGCAGAAGCTGGGGGCTGAGGTTTTTCTGAAGGTAGTTAGGAGGCTTGCACATGATCCGCTAAGGCCAACCAAACTCATTTCCACAGGCTAGACGTGAAGGGGATTTCCATACATTAAAGTGCCCTTTCCCACTCCTCCTGAACAGCCTCCAGTTTACTGCTCTACAGTTAGTGCAACTGGTTCTGGAGGCAAATGCAAAGGACTCGTCAGCCTGCGACTAATTCTCCCTATGTTCATCTTTCACCTGTTTTTGATCCCTCTGTCTGCCCTTCAGTTTCTGAGCCAGGCTTCGGGTTGCCAGAAGCCACTGTGAGGCCAAGTGCCGGACTCTCTTCTTCATGAAGATCAAGGATTCCTTGCCACTCCCGATCAGCTCAAGGAGGTAAGAGAGGTTGCTCCGAAAAGCTGCCTAGGAAAAAAAAAGAGAGTCTGCTTTTTAGGCTATGTCTACATGACGAGCCGGGGTGTGATTCCCCTGCTCGTGTTTTCATCTAACCTCTCATCATGCTGGTGCAAATAGCAGTGTAGCCACAACAGTAGGGATAGCGGCAGTGAAGGCACAGCTGAGCTGTGCTGAATACAACCCTGCCTGAAACTGGCCTGGCTGGCTCCTTTCCTGGAGCAAGTGCCGTCATCCTTTCGCTGATCTGTCCGAAACACATGGGCAAGGTGATCTGAGTAGTAAGGGAGGGTCACCCTTAAGTGTTACACAGAAGGAACTGCCCCCTTGATTGGCATCAGCGCCCCACTTTGGCTGTGTCAGAAGAGAGTCAGGGAGAAGAACAGACTTGCAGAGCTGGAATGGGTCTTGGGCCCTGCAGGGAGTGAGGTAAGATTAGAGGAGCCCAGTAGGAGAGCAAGAAAAGAGTCTCAACTTCAGGACAGTCCTGCTTTAGGTGGGAGCCTAGGCCACCCACCCAGCCTACGGCTAAGTGGGACTTCTTGTTGGGCCATACAGTCTCCTCCAGAAGTGTCCATGGGACCCTGGAAGTAAATGGAGACTCCATTCCTGAAATGACAGGCAGAGCCATGTTGACAGCTGAGAGCTCCAATATCTTCAGGTGAAAGAGTTGGCAGGTGAAGCATTTAAAATCTCCCATAGGGATTACGCCAGAGCAAAACCTCAGTGTTCCCCATCCCACTAACCAACTGGGGTCTCCTGACTATCTGCTGGCTCCCCCAAGGATAAATAAACTTTTTCCCTGGCACTGTGGGCTTCAGAAACTTACATCCATGCATGGAAACATCTCTAAGCGAGCAGCAGTTGATCACTGGCGCCACTGATCAGGTGCACTCAGGAGCGCACAGGTCAGTGTAAGAGGGCTGTGCTAGTCTCAGCTTTTACTGTAGTGGTGCTACTGCCCTACTGTGATGCTGGAAGAATGGCTAGTGTTAAGGTTAGAGATAAATGCATGTGCTTGGGGTTTACAGTGCCATAGTCACACCCAAACAAATGCTAACCGATCTCCAGTCTGACATGGATGTAGACACCACCCATAATACAAGGCTCTTTGCACTGATAGACCCTCTAATACAGATTTTCTTCAGGCACCATTTGTGACCTTTCTGTAGCTCTTGCCTAGAGACGTTGAATCCAGCAGCCCACGTAGGAATACACCTGAAGGAGGGTGCTGGACTGGCACACAGACCCTCACTGCCCTTACCTGCACTCTGGGTGGTGGCTTTGAGGATGGCATGGCTGCTGTCTGATTTCTCCAAGGCAGCGGAGGACAAAACCACTCAACTTCGCTGAGGTAGATGAGGAACGAGCATTCTGTGCCGTCCACGCCGAAAAACGCATAGCAGGGGTCGGACGTCCACCTGGCCCTCATCCACTGCAAGACAGGCAGAGACACAGATTAGCGGGGAGAGCGCTGCAAATCCCACTGCTGGAGAACTATGTTTCGGGCATCTTGTGCAGAAATCTAAGGATGCTCACTAGGTGGCCACTGTGAACCCTGTCACATGCAACCTTCCAGACCTTTCTCCGTGGAACCTTGGGGGCAGGGGGAATAAAATGGAAGGAAACACACAAAGACTTATACTTCCCACATCAAACAGCACTACTGGCTCACTTCCAAACATGGGCACCACAGAAGGACACATATTTGACCGAGGATTATTAGCCTCCACAGTAAAACTAGGTTCACACAAACACAACTGCTTTGTAACCAGCTTTGCCATGAAAATATAAGCGGGAAAGTAGTGTTGGCATAGAGGCCTCAGGTTCTATTTCCATTCCATCTGCTTTCTTCTATCTACATTACAACAAGACCCCACGTCACTTTCCCATCTGAGTAGGAGTTTGTCACGCTATCCTTGGCCATATTTCCTGGGCCATAACTTGTGCAGCTGGCAGCCTGGTTTATCCCTACAGTGTAAGTTTCCAGGAACATGTGGCTTGCTAAGGAATGAATAAATCATTCCTTAAAATGTAAATGTATTTAACTATCAGAGCGTAATACTTTGTCCTACCCGCAGGGGTAACGTATAGGACCACCCGTCTAGCACTAGGACTGGCTGGAAAACAAGAATTCTGTTTTGTGAAAAATGTCAAGGTTTTGACATTTGTTATCGTTCCACGTCGGAAGGAAAAATTAGACCTTTCAAAATGTTTCATAAAAACCCACAAGAGACCTACATCCGAATAGCCAACACCCCAGTGTTTAGGGCACTCAGTGGGAGGTGGGAAGCCCAAGTTTAAGTCCTTGGTCTGTCTTGTCTCTACTTTTAACCAGAAATTTCATCCTGGATCTGAGAAACCTTCCCAACAAAAGTTGCAATGAAAACAATACGCTTCCACGAATGTTTCAGTTTTGATAAAAATAAAAGTGTCAAAAAATTCCCATCCAGCTCTTATTAAGTCATCAGTGATGCATAGTATAGAAGGCATTGAATGTTACTGTTGTGCATAAGTATAAAACATTGCCTTTCCAGTGGCATTACTGACATAATAGGCTAGAGCCTTAGCTGGTGCAAATCAGTGTAGATCCATGGAGAAAGCCACCTACTTGAAATCAATGAATCTATGCTGAGTTACGCCAGCTGAGGATCTGGGCCGTGGTCTTTACAGAGTGTTTGGTCAGGCCCTCCTCATCCATCACATTGGGAAAATAAAGATTGAACACAGAGAATTTGAACTGACAATGCCTTCTTGATTTGAGGTTACACTCAGCTTTGGCCAGAATACGTGAGGACTCCAGTGATGCAACCACCAATGCCTGGAACAAGGGGCGAGGAAATTCAAAATAATGATATACCATGGTGCCTCCTTCTTCCTGACCAGTGAACTGACCTCCATAAACTCTGGGAGAATGGGGAGCCAAGAAGACAGAGATCTACTATATTTCCCAGAGGGTGATTCTGCATGCAAGAGAATACACGCAGGACCTCAGCGCATATCTCTCATCCTCTAGAATTTGCTTGTGCCAGCCTCTTTCTAAATTTAGCTACAAAAACAAATCCACTCAGGAGACAGGTCTCCGTGCCCAATATTTAAAACTCACCAATCATCCAGACAGGAGATCGCATTACTGCTTTTGGCAATTAAATTACACTCAAAATTTAACCAAGGCATGGAAGAAGATGGAAGAAAACAATGGTTAGCACAGGGAGAAGGGATAATGTAACTGTGCTATCCTATTAATAAGCTCTTTAATATTTTTTCGCATGGACTCAGCAAGGCATAATTTTAAGTGACGTCTGAAGTAGGAGGCTGGGCGAGCTTTTAATTAGTTTGTGTAAAGTTACTGTCTGCCAAAGCAGCATCCTGCCCCAGGCCAAATGCCAAAGCTACGCTCAGGTGCAGAGAGCAAGCTGTGTTAAGAGTTGAGACCAGTGTCACATTACCTTAATGAGATACAATGTCCTTTGTGATGCCTAAATTATTTCCCGGACCCTCGATAATGCTCCAGATTTAAAAAAAATAAATACATGCGATGGTTCTTTCCCTTACATGACTTCATGCTTAAATAATTCACCAAGAAATAAAGGCAGGGCCATATTAACCATGGAAACCCGGTGGGCTGTAGACAAAGGATGCCCATCTCTTTGTCCACCCTCAATGAGTTGCTTTGTTCTGCGCTCTCCCTCCACAGCACACGCACCATGTGCTCTGCTGCCTGATACTCTAGTGCACTCTGAATGGGAGCATTATGTTCTCTCCTGTGTGAAGGGTAAATGAGCCAGATATAAGTTTGCACAATGAGATAGAGATAGAGAGAGAGAGAATTCTACTTGGTTTTAAAGGGATCAGCAGCCATTTTCTAAACCATCTACCCTTTGGATTGCTGCTTCTCCAGTTTTACCCTGGCAATTGCTTTGCACAGTTGCCAACTTTCACACGGTAGATAAGCAGCCCGACTTTCACAATAAGCCAAAAATCAAGCTAATCCCATTTCAAAACAAGGCCAAAACAAGCCAGTCCCTAAGAACCCCAACACTGTGTGTGACCAGATTCTTCCGGTGTGCAGTCTGGGACTGTGGTGGGCCCACTGTGCACCCCTGACTCCCCCCCTTGCCTCTGCTTGCCCCTTGCCCCTGCTTGCTGGGAGCCGATCAAAAAAAAGATGCAACAAGCTACAAGCAACAAGCCAAAAACTAGCCAACAAGCAACTCACAAGCGAATTAAGCCAAAAACAAGCCCAATTTCTGCATTTTTTCCATAGGTTTGGCATGTCTGTTGCTTTGTTGCCATTGGCAATGGCTTCCGTACAACCATTTTTTTGCACCAAACAATAAGACCTATTTTTAGAGGACAGTGAGGGAAAAAAATTAAGTCACCAGGCCCTGAAGTACAGTAGACGACTCTGCTCTCCATAGCATTTATGAAAATCTCTACTTAGAAGGGAAAGAGGTACCATGCCCATTGGTAGCTGGTGATCTGATCCCAGGAAGAGGGGTCACAATTTTATTCATAAAAATGGGGATTAACCCAGTCTGCACCCAATGGGAAAGAAGATATCTATCCCTTCCTGGCTGGCATTGGGTAAGAGGGTTGTTAGGATGGAAATGGCACCTCTCGCAGACCTTGGCTTTCTTCTGACCATAGGAAACCACCTCAAAATCAGTTTCGGTGTGTCTGACTCACCTCCACTTTTCCAGAGCAGTCAGGGTACTTGGGGTCCCTGGGCACCTCACACTGGTCCCGTCTGCCTTCTATCACTGTGGAAAGAGAATTCAGATACAGGGAGAAGAGGAAAACTTTTAGAATAGCGGAAACTCTAGAACTTGTGGGGCAGGACACTGATCTGTGGTCAAGATTTGCCGTTCAGTTTTCACCACCCAAAAATCAATCTTTCCGACTTGATGCAATTGAGCAGCTGTTAGTGGTGCATGTGACAAAGGAACAAGCCTCTTCTAAAACACCCTGCCAGCTTGAATGAGCCTGAGTGAAACCCATGGAGTAGGGAAATATTCACATGCTGTTATACCCGCTTATAGAATCACTGGAATTTATTGGAACACTGCAAGTACCAGCTCCATCACAGAGACAGAACTGAATGTCCTGCTAAAACCCCCAGATCAGATACAACAACATAAAAACATAGAAGACAAAAACTTAACATTGAGATAAGGATACAGCACCACCTGTTGGTGGAGGTGCCTTACAATACCCATTTTCCAGAGAGAAAAACTGAGGCACAGAGTGGTAAAGTGACTTGCTGAAGGCCACACAGGAAGTATAGTAGGAGCCAGGAGTCCTGACTTTCAGTCCCTGCTCTAAATGCTAGATCACATTTCCCTTATATTGGCTTTTTTTTTTTTTTTTTGGTTTGGGTTGATGCTTCTGTTGGCTTGTATTTCTGCTGTTCTTTCAACCCAAATTCCAGGGCATTTTCTAGAGGGGGAGCAACTCCAGTTCCAGATCCAACCTCTGATCACTCCCTGTACATTCTTTTAATAATCTGTAAATAGGCTTCTGTATCTAAGGCCGTACTTGACAGCCTTCCAGGCACAAACTGTAAAATTGCAACAAACAGTCCCACTGAGCTGTCAAATATAGAGCTCGCCCCTGGGGCTAGTGCTGCCAACACATTCAGGTCAATTTGTGCTCTCAGAATAGCTTACACACACACAAACAGGCACTGACAAACAACGCAGAATGGGTGTAACGCACCAGACCTCCAGTGGAACACATGCACTCTAGCAACCTGCCTAGAGAGAGGCCACCCAACTAACTAACGGTGTTATTAGTCCAGGATATATTTTAACTACAGGTGGGCCCAAAGAAGCTATGTGCCCTCTCTTTAGGCTTTGGGCTCGGGGTTTGGGTTCAAGGCACAATTGGGGCTGACGTCCGGGTTTGTAGCCTATGCTACCAAAATCTTCCAAGCTGTTCTTGCAAGATTTAAGCCCCAAATGGTAGAACTCCTGCAAGAATTGATCTTGGGGAATTTCTGACATCTTGAATTACAGAAGTCTTGTGAGACAAGCTGTTCTCATATTTCAGCATTACCTGAAGCAGAAGTTTGACCCCTTCTGGTTTTGGGTACAACAATCTATCTCTCAAGGTTTTTATACTGACACCCCTCACTGCAGGTCACTGAGGACCCAGGCACTGTTACAGGCTGGGGACTGACTGGCTGTTCTGACAGTTCTGCAGAAAAGGACCTGGAGATTACAGTGGATGAGACGCTGGATATGAATCAGCAGAGTGCCCTTGTTGCCAAGAAGGCCAATGGCATATTGGGCTGTATTAGTAGGAGCATTGCCAGCAGATCGAGGGAAGTGATTATTCCCCTCTATTTGGCACTGGTGAGGCCACACCTGGAGTATTGCATCCAGTTTTGGGCCCCCCACTACAGAAGGGATGTGGACAAATTGGAGAGAGTCCAGCAGAGGGCAACGAAAATGATCAGGGGACTGGGGCACATGACTTACGAGGAGAGGCTGAGGGAACGGGGCTTGTTTAGTCTGCAGGAGAGAAGAGTGAGGGGGGATTTGATAGCAGCCTTCAACTACCTGAAGGGGGGGTTCCAAAGAGGATGGAGCTCAGCTCTTCTCAGTGGTGGCATATGACAGAACAAGCAGCAATGGTCTCAAGTTGCAGTGGGGGAGGTCTAGGTTGGACATTAGGAAACACAATTTCATTAGGAGGGTGGTGAAGCACTGGAATGGGTTACCTAGGGAGGTGGTGGAATTTCTATCCTTAGAGGTTTTTAAGGCCCGGCTTGACAAAGCCCTGGCTGAGATGATTTAGTTGGGGATTGGTCCTGCTTTGAGCAGGGGGTTGGACTAGATGACCTCCTGAGGTCTCTTCCAACCCTAATCTTCTATGATTCTATGACTTTCCAAGTAGTAAAAATAAACAGCAGTAATCTCCTTTTTTTCTTCCCCAGTAGGTAGGAATAAAATGCTTGAGGGGGCAAGTGGGGGTACTTTTAATATGAAGGTTAGACTGAATCTGAGTTTGGTATTTAATTCTGATTGTGATTAGATCCTTGGTCATTCCTACTCCTTGTGGAACTGAATGTCACAGACTAGGTTTTGCTCCTCTGAAGTTCTGTCTCCTGCATGCTTAAGTCTCCCTCTATTGGGTGATTCAGTAGACTGTCATTGTTGTGAGAGACCATGGCCTCTTATATACAGATTCCCTTCCCAGAATTCCTTGCTGTAAGCCTGTAAAGCCGACAGGTCTCATCAGCGCTGGGAACTACAACTCCCAGAATTCCTCAAACCAGGGCCTAATCCAGGAACAGGGCAGAGTTGGACCTGAACCCCTTCTAAAAGGGCCACCTAACTTTTTGGGTATATCTACGCTATGAGCTAGGGGTGTGATTCCCAGCTCGCACACACATACTCACACTCGCTCTCATGTGAGCTAGCGGTAGCCCAGGCAGACGAGGCGTGGCCTACTGCCCTAAGAGATACCCGCAGAGTTCATGTGCGTTTGCACTGGGGGCGACTAGCTTGAGCCATTGCCGCTGCAGCCCGTGGCACCACAGCTGCACTACTATTTTTAGTGTGCTAACTCGACGAGAGCTGGTGCACGTATGTGTAAATGAGCTGGGAGTCACACCCCTCTAGCTCTGACTGTAGATGTACTGCTAGATAGATGATTTTGGTGTTGCGAGCGCCTGTTAATTAGGAAGTCGTCAGAGATGGCCAACTCATTTTTCACTGAGCAGCTATCAGACAGTTAACAAGTTTCAGCCGCTACTGACCTGGATCAAATTTGGACTGCCATCCATTATTTATAAGCCAAAGAGTAAAGAGAAGAAACAAGACGGGGGTGCAATAAGATATGTATAACGTGCTCCAGTTGTTTTCCTCAACATGCTGCCAACACCCAGGCAGTTACTCACGCTGTTAATGTTAAATAAGGTCTCTGCTGCCCCTGTTCATTAGGAATCCTGGCTCCATAATACAGATGGGCATTAAACATTGATATTAGGACATGAACGGACAATATTTTACTGCCTCATCTACACCTTTCCTGGTGTCAGGGGCCCAGGCGGGGCTGTTCAGAGTATTGAGCTTCCACGGCTGGAGGAAGAAATATTAGCAGGACGATAAATATTTCATACTCTGGGGACAGGCTGAGTGCAGGCTGAGGAAGCCAGCACTGATATGCTCTTGTGCCCACCACATTAATCTTGGGTTTTTTTTAATCAAGCGCATTTGCAATTTCTAAAGATCTGGCTTCGGTTCAGCAAGGCAACGGCTCCAGCTTCAAGGGAAGACAAAGGAGGGACAGTGTGGCATGCAGTGATCCTAGCTTGCTTTGTTAAAAGGTGTTTATTGAGAAGATCACTGCAACACCCAGGCAGATCATCACCCTTCTAGGGAAAACTCCTTCCTCATCCTCTCTCTGCTCCTTCCTGCGCTGGAAGCTCTTTTGAGCTCCACCCCATGGAGCTGAGCAGTGTGGGGGGAGCAGGACTGTGCAGCCTCTCTTGCCAGCCCTACTACGCTACCACCAAACAGCTCAGCCAGCTGGGCTTCAGCTGCTTCCACTCATTCAGATTGCTGCCCACACCAGCTGCAGATGAAAAACCCAGTGGATGTTCTAGTTGAAATCCTCAGCTGGCTCCACTTGGCCAACTAGGGTTTGGAACAGAAGTACAGGCCAGGTATCTTTGGCTACTGGTTCCTGGTGATATCGGTTCTCCAGAAGAAATCAAGACCAGCTAGGGAGTTCTAGGGGTGCCAACTGGAATTTGCACTATGGCAGGAAAGAGGGAGAGAGCTAAAGAAAGGAAGAAGGGGGGAAAAAGGAATGAATGGGTGAAGCTTAAAAACAGGAATGTAAGTGCTCACCCTCAGATACAAGACAAGGGTTTTGTATTGTGCCTACCGGGGATTATTGTTTTAGGTAGATTAATATTAAATAAATGCATTATAGCTGCCTGATTAAAAATGTCAATAAACGGCACTAGAAGCACAATAATGCACTCAGGATGTGCATTTGCCAGCCAATGTACACACTCCAGGAGCGTGTTGTGGCATAACTTGTGCCTTAGCACAGCCAGGGTGCATGTAAATGGGCTTATGAACATGCACCAGGTGTGTGTTAGTGCTTACTTAGGAAATGGCTTTGCAATTCTGAATATCGGACAAGCCGCCATCTTGGTCAACACCCCGGGGATTGAATCAGGAACCTCCGAAGCTGAAAGCGTAAACTACTATAGCTTGGGCTAACATGTCAAAGCTTGCTAATGGGGACTGTAACAGACTCATTTCCTCTGAAGAACAGGCATAGAGGGGAACCTGTAACACACTCACCAACAGTTTACATCCGCTCTAGAACATAGTGCTTTACTCATTAATCCCCAAAGTCTCTTAGGCTCTATCCTAGTCTATAATTCCCATTTACAGGTGGGAAAACTGAAACAGAGAGGTTAAATAACTTATCCAAGGCCACCCAATCAGTCCAATTGGCTGTCAGATGAATGATACCACACCCACATCTGTAGCACCCAGTAAATGATGGATTTTTTTTCTTATTTTTGCTAGATGCGAGCTAACCATCTCAGATAAAATAACCCCCCTCTCTCCTCCCCCCTCCCTCCACTGATCTTTGGTTCAAAATGTGAATTGAACCAAAGTCAATAATTTGGGAGATGTGAAATATTCTGATGTGTTTCCTCCATGTTTTTCATTTTTTCTGTGCCTCTGCATTTCCGGCTTTTGGCCAGACTCTGATCCAGATGGAGCTATGCCCAAATCCCACAAGACAGTGTTCCACTTGGGGTCAGGAGATGATGGCTCAGAGGATCAGTACTAGGAGAGACAGTAGTTTGATTCTGAACCAGCTCACTACTAATTGAAAGCAACCAGTGCTCAGTTGACACCATATAACTGTGCTAGGCATCTGAGAAATACACAAGATAGAGATATCTAGCAGCTGTTCAGAAAGTGAGAAATGAGTTGGGGGTCTCAGTCCAGTCCCCCCATGACAGGTATCCACTACACCAATTACTGCCCTCTAGCATAGAAGATAAGGCCAAGATTTTCAGAAGTGCCTCAGGTTTCAGAGTGGTAGCCATGTTAGTCTGTATCAGCAAAAAGAATGAGGAGTACTTGTGGCACCTTAGAGACTAACAAATTTATTTGAGCATAAGCTTTCATGGACTAAAGCCTACTTCATCATATGCATGCAGTGGAAAATACACTAGGAAGATATATATATATATACACAGAGAACATGAAAAAATGGGTGTTGCCATACCAACTCTAATGAGACTAATTGATTAAGGTGGGCTATTATCAGCAAGAGAAAAAAAAACTTTTGTAGTGATAATCAGGATGGCCCATTTCAAACAGGTGACAAGAAGGTGTGAGTAACAGTAGGGGGGAAATTAACAAGGGGAAATAGTTTTTACTTTGAGTAATGACTCATCTACTCCCAGTCTTTATTCAGGCCTAATTTAATTGTGTCCAGTTTGCAAATTAATTCTAGTTCTGCAGTTTCTCGTTGGAGTCTGTTTTTGAAGTTTTTTTGTTGAATAATTGTGACTTTTAGGTCTGTAATTGAGTGACCAGGGAGGTTGAAGTGCTCTCTGACTGGTTTTTGAATGTTATAATTCTTGAAGTCTGATTTGTGTCCATTTATTCTTTTGTGTAGAGACTGTCCGGTTTGGCCAATGGACATGGCAGAGGGGCATTGCAGGTACATGATGGCATATATCACATTGGTAGACGTGCAGGTGAACGAGCCTTTGATAGTGTGGCTGATATGATTAGGTCCTATGATAGTGTCCCCTGAATAGATAAGTGCCTCAGTTTTTGAGACATGTTAAAGCATCTGCTTTCTGAAAATCTGGCCCCTTTAAAAGTTATTTCAAGTTGGGCCTCCAAAAAGTGAGAGACCCAAAGTCACTATTCCCTTTGGAAACCCATAGCCCACATCTCGACTGAACTATGCAGACTGAACTCCGCTTCCAGACCTAGCTCCGGTCCTGCCAGGTGAGGGTTGAGACACATTGGTGATGCAATAGGTGCATTCAGCACTGCTCTGGCCAGTGCTGCTCCTATTCTGGAAATCCCTGCATTTCATTAGCACTAAATTCACACTGAGCCAGACATAAGTAGTAGCAGGAAACTTGTCAAACAGTCCATTTTCCTGAGATATCCAACCTAATTTTGCAGACACAAGTGATTTGGGTAACTTCAGCTCAGCATCCAAATTCCTGGATCCGTATCCAAACCTATTGTGGTTGGTTTGTTCCATTTTTTTCCCTACAACATCTGTACAGCACTTAAGAGTTCCTGAGGGTGTGAACCTGCCCAGCATATAGAATCAGTGAACGGGCAGAAACATCAGGGCACTCTTACCTTTCCCATTCATGAGGCTGTTCCGGAGAATCTGATCTACTTTCACTGCAATTTCAGAGACATTCTGAGCAATAGCTTGGATCCTCTCCATCAAACCCGCTGCTGGCTGGAACCTGCAAAGTAAATAAATAAACCCTGAGAACACAATTCCTTCCTGTAAGGCGTCCAAGCTTGTTAGAAAGAGCCAGGAGTGCTTTTTGCCTAAATAGCCGCCGTTCTTAGGTGGCAAAAAAAGTCACCAAGGGGAGCAGCACTGATGGTGGATATAATGATGGACTAAACCTTCCATTACTTGCTCACTCACAAATTCCATTCGCTTCCATGAGAGCTTTGACTGAGGGAGGACTGCGGGATTTGGCCCATCGTTATTTCCCGCCCGCCTGCGCATGCGCTCATGCACAAAATGCAAATACTCGTGTCGGCTGGGGAAACTTGTTTTGCCTAATTTCAAACTTTCTCAAACAGCCTGTGTCTGAAATTCCTTCCTAAAGGTCATTGGGCTTGTGGTCTGCTATGGGGACACTGTAAAAAAAGGATGTAGACAGGGCAAAATCCAGGAAAAAAAGGTGAAAAATGAAGGAGAGCACAACAAGAGAGAGAGACTCAGAGAAAGAGGCAAAGGAGCAGAGCAGGGCAAGAGAGAAGAAATGGCTACAATATACAGAGCATACACAGGGCAGCTGCTTGGGTCCAATTGGCTTTGCAAGCACTAAAACCAGCTTGAGAGCTTTACAAAACCTTAGCCACCACAAGACCCATCCCTCCCGCAACAGCTCAGCTGGTAACCTGAATGAAGAGGCATTCCCACCTGGGTGCAGCGACAAGGCATTCCCTGGGAAGTGTTGTGTCATTAAATAGCAGGGACATGACATTTTTGCTGGGGAGTTGAGTGGTTGCCAGAATACGTTTAATCTTTGAACAAATAATTACTGGCCCCCAGGTGTCGTGACCTAACAACCTATGAGAAGAAGAGGTTCTAATCACCATTCAGCCAGTGGGATTGGCCATGGAATCACGGAGCAGATGCTAGCAACTTGTGATTAAGCTATTTTGAGGAGAGGTGCAGGAAAAAGTCAGTCCTGCCCAGAGTCCCTGCCCTTAGTGAGGAATTCAGCAAGTCCCCCCAGGAAACATTCATCCTTCAAGCAACTGATGAGGAGCACCAGACCGGGGTGTCTGGGCCCCAGGGAATGGAGGGATAATCTATAACAACCCCAGTGGTCAATGGGAAGGCTGTATTCTTGCTCCTCCTGGGTCGGATTCTGACATCCCAACTTGCAATAGGCCTCATTCAGAAAAGCACATAAGCATGTCCTCCATTTTAAACCCATGCTTAAATTCCACTGATCTGAATGGAACTTAACCATGTGTTTAAGGGGTTTCCTGGATCAGAACCGGCAATCTGTACCACGCATGCTCCACCAATGGTGCCACTGAAATCAATGGGCCTTATTCTTATTTACACTAAGGCCCCAGTGCATTGCTTTGGCAGTGGAAGGGCACCTTAAATGGATGGAAACAACAGAGCAGTGCATAAACCTTGTGCAACACGCCTGAGGATAGAATCTGACCCTCTATGAAGTGTCGCTCTTGGGACACATTTGACATGGGCCAATCTTTCTATTTCAAATGTTCTGCTCTCTGTTTCCACTGCAGACGATAATATCTTGATGAGCTTGAATACCACAGTAAATCATTTCCCCTTCCACAATGTCAAGGTGATAAGATTTTTCTCCAGCTATGCAGAGCATTAAAAAAAAAATGCCGTAACTTGTGAGTAAAACCAAAAGGGCAACCTTGAATTATCACAGAACGAAAATATGCCCTGATTTCGGGTCCTTCTCACTAAAGTTTTACATTTGTTCTCTAGCGGATCAGTGAACCAGCAGGCTAGGATTTAAAGTGCCTCTGTCCTCACGGCTAAAAAAAACCACTAGTTTTATGAACCCACACTACATCAGTTGTTGATTTAAGGCTGTTCTCTAGCAGCAAACGACTCACATTTTTCCTTTCAGGATGGTTTATGACCATCAATACTGGGCCTTCACACTTCCATAGGGTAAACCACATATCCTGACATGCAACCCCCCCGTCCCCCGTCCCCCAAAAAACCCTATTTAAAATCCAGAGGCTGTCACTCCCCCATGCAGCCACAACCCTGTGAAGGGATAAACCAAGGGTCTAAAGAATACCTGCCAGCTGTTTTAAATGCTAAAATCAAGAGATTCTTCCAGTGGTTTTTGGCAACATCTTCCTGCTCAAAGAACACGGAGCTAGAGCCTCAGCTGGTGTGCATCACTGAGGGTCCATTGATGTAAAACTCCCCTTGACCTTGACAAGGGTCGAGTTAGGCAAGCTCGGAGGGCTTCTGAATACCCCACACTTAAATTGCAACCATTATCCAGTCAGGGAGCAGAAATCATGCCATGGAATCATAGAAATGTAGATCTGGAAGGAACCTTAATAGGTCATCTAGTCCAGTCCTCTGCACTGAGGCAGGATTAAGTATTATCTAGACCATCCCTGACAGGTGTTTGTCTAACCTGCTCTTAAAAATCTCCAATGACAGAGATTCCACAGCCTCCCTAGTTTGTTCAGTGCTTAACCACCCTGACGGTTAGGAAGGTTTGCCTAATGTCTAAACTAAATATCCCTTGCTGCCATTTAAGTCCAATACTTCTTGCCCTGTCCTCCATGGTTAAGGAGAACAATTTATCACCTTCCTCTTTAGAACAATCTTTTACATACTTGAAGATGGTTACCATGTCCCCCCTCAGTCTTCTCTTCTCCATATTAAAGAAACCCATTTTTTCCCAAGCTTTTCTCATGAGGTCATGTTTTCTAGACCTTTCAGCATTTTTCCCATGTGATGTAGGCAACCAACTACACACCACTGGTGGTGAAGAGTTGAAAGTAGCAGCTTGCAAACAAGCAGTAGGTCACTCCAAGAATTCAGCAGTTACTTATGAATAATGGGCCCAGTCCTCAGGTGCACTGACGCCCATATGAACCTGGTGGATCTATCCACCTGAGAACTCCCCCCATGTAAACCCCTCACAGTCTCAGGCAAGAGGAGCATGGAAAAAGGAAGTAGGGCATTGATGTAGCAATTCTGTGCTCCAGCCATTCACAACTACTTGATTGGCCTCTGGAGGCCATAGGTAATAAATGTATTAAAACAGGCTCTAACTCATCCCTCTGGCTGCTCTATCACAAGCTAAGGTCTGACCAGCTCCAACCAGGATTACGGAGCCATAAAGTGTATGTCTACACTGCACACTAAGTCCAGGCACTGAATCATGTTTGAGTCCAAGCCCTGCTTCTGTCCACACTAGGGTTGCCAAATTTCTAATTCCACAAAACCGAACACCCTTGCTGAGGCCCCGCCCCTGCCCTGCCCCCCTTCTCCGAGGCCCTGCCCCCACTCACTCCATCTCCCCTCTGTCATTCACTCTCCCCCACCCTCACTCACTCGCTCATTTTCACCAGGCTGGGGAGAGGGTGAGGGCTCCGGCTGGGGATGCAGGCTCCAGGGTGGGGCCAGAAATGATGGGTTCAGGGTGCAGGAGGGGGCTCTGGGCTGAGGTAGGGGGTTGGAGTGTGGGAGAGGGTATGGGCTCTGGGCTGGGGGGTGAGGGCTCTAGGGTGGGGCCAGAAATGAGGGGTTCAGGGTGTGGGAGGGGGCTTCGGTCTGGGACAGGGGGTTGAGATGCGGGTGGGGTGAGGGATCTGGTGTGGGGCCGGGGATGAAGGGTTTGAGGTGCAGGGAAGGGGCTTCAGGCTGGGGCCAAGGGGTTCAGAGTGTGGGAGGGGGTGTGGGGTGGAGGCTCTGGGAGAGAATTTGGGTGCGGCAGGAGGCTCAGGGCTGGGGCAGGGGGTTGGGGTACAGGAGGGGGCTCAGGGTGCAGGCTCCAGTTGGCCAAGTTGGGGCAGGGAGTGGGGGTGTGGACTCCATCTGGGGGTGTGGGCTCTGGGGTGGGGCATGGGATGAGGGGGTTGAGGCGTGGGAGGGGGCTCAGGGCTGGGGCAGAGGGTTGGGGTGCTGGAGGGGGTGCGTGGTTCAGGTTCTGGGTGGTGCTTCCCTCAGGTGGCTCCCGGGAAGGGCAACATGTCCCTCAGCTCCTAGACAGAGGTACAGCCAGGTGGCTCTGCATGCTGCCTTCATCTGCAGGCACCGCCCCTGCAGCTCCCATTGGCTGCGGTGCCAGCGCTCGGGGTGAGTGACGTGCTTGGAACCCCTCTGGCTGCTCCTAGGCCTAGGTGCCGGGGACATGTTGCCCTTCCTGAGAACCGCATGGAATCAGGTAGGGAGCCTGCCAGTCCCGCCAACCAGACTTTTAAGTGCTGACTGGAGCCACCAGGGTTTCTTTTCTTCCTGGTCACGTGGCAACCCTAGTCCACACAAATCAGTGTAACACCAGCCAGCAAGTACTCAGGACCTGGATCCTAGGACCCTGCTAGGATGACGGGTCATAGCCTGAATCCAGCTGGGACTTGGATCCAAGCCCTTTCATTTTGCAGTATGAATGCAGCTCAAGCCACAGACCTCAGACAGAAGGGCTGCATGGTGCAGTATAGACACATTAGCATAGCTATGAGATCTGGGTCTGGCAATTGTAAACACAGTTTTACAATGCAGTGTGGATGCTCAAACACAGACTTGGAAACACCAACCCCACAAGACCAGGGCTTAGTGTGCACTGAGGACATACCCAAAGGATTAAAGTCACCTTTGTCCTCCATCTCATCTCTTGTGATGAGCACAGCTCAGCCAGGCCTGAGACATAGGGTCAACAAATACCTGCAAATGAAATCAGGATCAGCTCCCGAATGAATCGCTAACCAGGAAAGTACTACAATAATGAGTCAGATTCCCAGCAGGTGTAAATCCCATAACCCCAGTGGTGCTGTGGTTTACACCAGCTGAGGAGCTGGGCCAGTATTCATGCCCGATAGTGTGACTAACTCTACTACCCCGCAGCTGTTCCTTCAACAAAAGGAACTGAAGTCAGAGATCTTGGGTGTAAAACGTATGTTTGATTATCACCCTCAGACAATCATTTCATTTCTCTTTCATTGTACTGCAAGGCTTTCCATGAAAGGTGCTAAGGACATTTATGAGGAAATGTAAACTGAAGTGACTAGGATCAAGAAGGCAAAGGAATATTCTCCTCACTTCAGCTATTTTGGAGCTGAAGAATGTCCATCATGATTCTTGGAGTTTTGTCACATATTAAAGCAATGAACAACGGTTGAAAATGTTAATTTAAAACAAATAAACCAAAATCTTGTGCTAGTTACATTTGCTATTTTGCCACACTGGTTCAGACACAAGTTGATACAAAACAACCATCTATTACATCAAGATATTTCATCCTGGTTCCTGAATTTGCATCCAGCATGCAGTTTAGAAACACTTTGATTTAAGCTATTAAACAGATGGCAAGAAAGGTTAAGCATAAATTACTAAAACCATCATTAAAATGATTTACAACTTGGGCAAGAGGACTAGAAAATAAAATATTTAAACTGGGAACACATAGAGATAAAAGGGTTTTGCTGTAGCTTGCTGGAACATTATGCTTTATTGATAGTGACTGAAGACAATGAGAAGAAAAGTGTAAGCGGTCTGTCCTGGTTAGTGATAGCAGAGTAGGATAGGGAATATTTAAATACTATTATTCACTACTAAAGAAGTGAAGGAGTTTAAGAACTATTCACCAAGGGTGACATTCACCCCGTACAGAGGGTCAGCACGAAGCCTACACACCACTTAAATATCACTTAAACTCTGTTTTAAGCGCTTTCACCTATTATCTAATGTCATTAATCTATGGAACTGATTACTGCAGGGGGTCATTGACATCTGTCGGACTCCATACAGGTTCAGGGGTCAGGCTGCATTACATTATTACAGTACATTATTGCATTATTGCAGGATCAGAACTTACATCAAAAACTGTGGCTAGAATTTTTAAAAGGCTGTATAATTTCATGACTGGTATTAATTGGCCCAGATTTTCCAGGATTGGGGCCTTAGACTGGAAGCTCTTTGGAGCAGGGAGGGTTGTCCTAATTCTCATTTCTACTAAGAGCAGCCATTTATGCAGGTAGATCAGCAGCGCAAGTGACAACCAGGACTCTACCCTAATCATTCCATGTTAAGGGCCTAGAACAGGGATGGGCAAACTTTTTGGCCCAAGGGCCACATCTGGGTATGGAAATTGTATGGTGGGCCATGAATGCTCAAGAAATTGGGGGTTGGGGTGTGGGAGGGGGTGAGGGCTCCGGCTGGGGGTGCAGGCTCTGCGGTGGGTCCAGGAATGAGGAGTTCAGTGTGTGGGAAGGGACTCTGGGCTGGGACAGGGAGTTGAGGTGATGGGGGGGGAGGGGCATGAGGGCTCTGGCTGGGGGTGCGGGCTCTGGGGTGGGGCTGGGGATGAGGTTTTGGGGTGCAGGAGGGGGCTCTGGGCTGGGACCAAGGGTTTCGGAGGGCAGGAGGGGAATCAGGGCTAGGGCAGGGGGTTGGGGTGTGGGAGAGGATCAGGGGTGCAGGCTCCAGGAAGTACTTACCTCAAGTAGCTCCCAGAGGCAGTGGCATGTCCCTTCTCCGGCTCCTATGCAGAAGCACAGCCAGGCAGCTCTGCATGATGCTCTATCCAGAGGTGCTGCCCCTGCAGCTCCCATTGGCCATGGTTCCTGGTCAATGGGAGCTGCGGGGACGGCACTTGGGGTGAAGGCAGCGTGCAGAGCCCCTTGGCTTCTCCTATGTGTAGGAGCTGGAGGGGGAACATGCTGCTGCTTCCAGGAGCTGTGTGGAGCCACACTACACATGGAGCAGGGCAAGCCCCTGACCCCGCTCCCCAACTGGAGCGCCGGAGCAGGGCAAGTCCCGGACCCTGGTCCCCAGCGGGAGCTCAAGGGCCGGATTAAAATGTCTGAAGGGCCGGATGTGGCCCCCGGGCTGTAGTTTGCCCACCCCGGCCTAGAACAATGGGGCCTCAATCTCCGCTGAGCACTCAGCGAAAACAACTGATTTTCTGGTTCAATGATGAAACAAAAAAAGAAACAAAGAAAAAAATTTTGTTTTGTTTCAAACTGAATTTGATCAGTTTTTCTTGCCAAAACAAAAAACTGAAAAAATATCTGTTTAGGTCAATTCAACATTTCAAAATAAAATTATCTGTTTCTAAACAAAACATCAAAAAAAATCATTTAGAAAATGTTAAAATGAACCATTCTGACTTTTAAAAAAAATGAAACTGCATTTTTCAGAGAATTTGCTATTGGCCAAAACAGAATTGCTCACCTCTACTTACGATGGCATAGCCGGATTATCAATATTTCCTACACCAGCACAGCCAGAGGGATACCCTGCTTCCCAGAACATCAGTGGGCAGGGAGTAGGAATGAGCTTTTTAAAAATATGCTTCTGGAGTGAAGATATAAATCCTACCAAACTGTGCTGGGGATTTGCCAGCGAGTGAAACTAGAGTAAATTACTGTAGGTTTTCTAGAATAATTTTTCCCTGGGACCTTAAAAACGTTTACTACTGCACTGCAAATATAGTACTTCTACTTCTAACCATCCACATTGATTTTCCCTTTATTATTTTTAGATTTATATTTCCTTGTGTTTGATTAAGATTCAGATCACAATGTCGTTTATAAAACACCATATACAGTATTTATCTTGTTTCAAAAACTCCTATGAAGATATATCTTTCCCCACTGGCAGATCATTTTCGGGATAATGTAGCTTGAGGTCGATTGTTCCTTTACTTTTTGAAGGCATTAATTTGGTTCCCCTTGCTTTGTCTCGAGCCTCCGACTTTGCAGCACCGGTTTAGTTATAGCACATTTATCCCTTTGCAAGGTACTGTATATTTATTGCCTCTTATAAAATGAGTATTATGAAAAGATGAATGTTTCTATTTGTGTGTTGTCTTGATAATACAAACCCTAAACATACTTGCTTCCTCATCTTGTACGTTTAGCTATTAACTGTTGTAAGCAATGATTTTAGTGAGATCCACGCACATGGAAGTAATGTCAGTATTTCCAAGACAGGACATTGTCTGTAGAAAGTATATGATGATATTAACTGTTGTGTAGCAACATTCACCAAAGGATCTCAAATTTCTCTTCACAAAGGTGTGTGTTAGTATCTGCTTTTTCAAAGATGGGGAAACCAAGGCACAGAGCAGTTATATTACAGGTACAAAGTCATATGGCAACTCAAAGTAGCAGAGCTGGGACCAGAACGAGGAAGTCTTGACCCCTAGGCCTCTGCTCTGGCCAGTACACTACACTACACTACCACCTCAAATAGGGACGAGTAGTATGAACCAGTACATGGGGCACTAGATTGGGAGTCAGGAGACCTACATTTCATTCTCCACTTTGCCACCTGTTCGCACTGTGAGTGTTCCCTAGTCACCGTGCCGCTCCGTGACTCAGTTTTCCTCCCACCAGAAAACAAGGATAATGATGCTCACTCATCTTTGCCAAGTGCTTTAAGAACCATAGATGAAAAAGGCTATATAATTTATAAGCATTATTATGGTCCATAGAAATAATAATAATTAATAATAATACCCAACTCTTACATTGTGCCTTTCATCTTTAGATTTCAAAACCTTTTACCGAGGAGGTCAATATAATTATTCCCATAGGCTTCATCAAATCAATTTAACACAAAAATATTATAAAGCAAAGTATGTTTCAAATACGTGTTTCAGTAGCTCTGTATTCTGCAATAAGCTTCATCCTATCCTATTTAGGCGAACAGCTCAATCTTGTCTCCATGAACATCTGCTTGAATAAAGAACTAAATTTGCTCTGGCTGTCTTTGCGCTCCTTCCATACTTGCTTTCTGCAAACATTCTAACGAACATGTTCCATGCCAGAAACGTTCATTGAAACAGCTCGTTTTCAGCAAATATTAGATGACAGGCACTGAGTCATTTTTGAATTCTTTTGATACTACTAGCTACGCTCAGTCAAACATGGGAAAGAAACAATGTCATGTGACGTGTATATCCAATCAGAACCAATCAAGGAGCTGCTACTGTATACATTTCCATGAGTCACTTTACTCACAGAAAAAAAACAGGAGTACTTGTGGCACCTTAAAGACTAACAAATTTATTTAGCATGAGCTTTTGTGAGCTGCAGCTCACTTCTTCGGATGCATAGAATGGAACACACAGACAGGGGATATTTATACATACAGAGAACATGAAAAGGTGGAAGTATGCATACCAACAGGCAGAGTCTAATCAATTGAGATGAGCTATCGTTAGCAGGAGGAAAAAAACTTTTTGAAGTGATAATTAAGATGGCCCATAGAAGGTGTGAGGAGAACTTAACATAGGGAAATAGATTCAATTGGTGTAATGACCCAACCATTCCCAGTCTTTGTTTAGGCCACAGTTAATAGTATCTAGTTTGCATATTAATTCAAGTTGTAGTCCTGGTTACTTTAACGAGATGACTCCTCTGAGTAACATTACTCACGTGAGTATGTTTGCAGGATTGAGCCCCAGCACAGTTGAAACTTGAGTTTTCCATCCAAATGGTCAAAACATTTTGAAATTTTGACGGGGAAAAAAGGGGAAATGTCCATAAAATTTTTGTAAAAGCAACAAAGAATCCTGTGGCACCTTATAGACTGACGTTTTGCAGCATGAGCTTTCGTGGGTGAATACCCACTTCTTCGGATGCAAGTGGGTATTCACCCATGAAAGCTCATGCTGCAAAACGTCTGTTAGTCTATAAGGTGCCACAGGATTCTTTGTTGCTTTTACAGATCCAGACTAACACGGCTACCCCTCTGATACATAAAATTTTTGACTCATTTTTGGGCCATCTCTAATATCAAACATCTGCAAAGAACAGTCCACAGAGCAAAAGAAATTTACTGACAATCCACACTCAACTATTTTCAAATCAGTTTAAGAAAATCATAAGATAATTCAAGACAGGGCTGAGGCTAAATTCATAGACTAATGCCCTGATCCTGCAATGGACTGTGGTGACAGACCCCCCGAGTCTGAGGCATTGCTCCACTTACTTCTATGGGATTTACTCCCATGAGCAATTACACACACATATGTGTGTCAAGATCAGTCACTCGGATGGGGTACTCACAGTGCATGAAGTTAAGCATGGGCATTAGTCTGTAAGGACTGGGGCCTTGGATACATGTGTCAATCCTTTGACCCCAGTGGCGCTCCATGTAGCCTCGGGGCTCTATTTAGAATCAGTTGCGGGATCAAGGCCAAAATGAATTACTACGAGTTATTTGCTTATCTCCAAAGCTGCAGGAGTTAAAATCTCAGTATTTCCTACCTACACTGCAAACATTACACTGTGTGTATGTCTCTATATTCTGTGCTCTGTATGTGGCTAATCATCGTCAGCATAAACATGTGTTCTTTGAAACTGTTTTTTCAATAAGTAACTGGGCTACTTTTTATATAAGTTGCTGTGACTGGGCGGTAAGGAACTCGTCCTCTGGCGGGCAGCGGGAGAGTTAGTGGCCACGGCACATATGCCTGATCTTACTCCAGGGACCCCAGCTAGGAAGTGGAGAATCAGTCAAAGCAACTGTCCCTGAGACTGTAAGAGTGGGGTCCTGAGAGCTCCTGGCTTTGAGGCTGACCTGGGAGCAAGTCTCCCCCATGGAAAGAGAGCAGTCTGCAGGATCCCATGATTAACTCCAGTGCACTGTTCAGTTTGTACAGCAACCCTTAGCTAGGAGAATCTCTCCCACCTCCATTCATTTGCTTCTACTTCACTCAGCCTTTATCTTCCTTTGCCAGTTACATATTTTATATACGTGTGGAATCCAGTGGCTGGAACCCATGGGACCGGATCTGCCCATGTGACACACCAGGGGAGGGGGATTCAGGGCAGAGAGAAGGGATTCCAGATGGAAACAGCACTGATTTATACATATGGGAGGAAGGCAGAAAATTATCCCCTCCCTAAACTATCTCCTGGGTTGCTATGACCAATAGCTCCCCAGCCTGGGGACGCACCACTCTCTGTCTTCCACATTTTAGTGTGGCTTGCATGATTATTTGCTAGCTGCACTGCAAGGCATTATCTCTGCCTCTGCTGGCAGCTTTGAGACATTCCTGTGGCTTTCTTCTGCCTCCCTTCCAAACCGGAAATTTCACTAATAAGAGTCCAGCACTGGTCTCCAGTTCGTTAACCATGTGATGATGCTCAGACATCCAGGTGGGGCTGCCACTCTCAAGTGGTCTTAAATCAGAGGCATTAGAGCGGGCTGAGGATTCATTGATTACCGAGTCTCCTCTCACACTGGTATAAATCAGAAGTGACACCACTGCACTCAAAGGAGTTATAGTGGGAGAGGATACTCAGGACACTGGTATCCCATCACCCCAGGGCTTTCTATTCCCCTTATCTGACTTTTACCCCCATTTATCTGGTGCTTTCCAGACCCACTGGCTGCAGTTCAAACCTCCCCAGCCCAATGGGGTTTCTGCTCAGGGTCAGGCTTAGAGGAGGAGAGTTCCTCACCCAGCTTAGTTTGCCAACAACAGTTCTGCACTGGAAGGTGGCTCGGAGGTGTTCATTTGTAAATTATCTCAGAAAATGTGACAAGCCCTGGCTCCAAAGGGCCAGAATTGGCGGTTTGCCGCGGAATGCTAATGTATAGAGAAGCCTAATTCATGCAGCCTCGTGATAAATGGGCTCCCGGCGCACTGACACATAGGGCTGAAAGCAAACAAAAAAATAACCAGCAAGGGAAGACTATTAAGGAATTAGCCTGAGCAAACTGAATTGGAGGGGATGAGGGGGAAGGCTGGATAGTGCAGCAACGATGGGAATAAGGGGAGCCCAGGCATGGGTGGATGAATGATCCTAATTCAACAAGTTGAGAGCAAGTAAAGCCCAGATACCAGAATGGCGGGTAGTTTAGCGGCAAGGCAGCCTGGTCTAATGTCTAGGGCATTAGACTGGGACTTGAGAGACCTGAATTCTATTCCTGACTCTGCTGTTAACTTGCTACGTGACCTTGGACTGCTCCCTTCCCCTCTCAGTGCCTGGTTCTCCTTCCAGCCTTTGCCTGTCTTGTCTATTTAGACTCTGAGCTCCTCAGGGTAGGGACCGTCTCTTATGATGAGTCTGGGCAGTGCCAGGCGCAGTGAGGTTCTGATCTTGGTTGTGGGCCTGTCAGTGCTACTGTAACACAAATGATTAGTGATCATATAAACACCCATGTCGGTCACAGCCCTTCAGTCTCTCTAGGTAAAATGGGAATGAAATAAGTCACGGTGTCTCCCCCAGGGCCCCAGCTTGATTCGACCCTTAGTACCCAGTAGTCAGAGGGAACAAGGAGGCTGAGACATGGGCTATCACCTTTCCCTTCCCTCCTTGAACGAGAGAGCGATTTACCAACCATACCTAGGGAAAATCTCGCAGCCCAGAGGCCAGGGATCTCCTCAGCTTTGTCTCCTTTTTTCCAACCCCTGCCCCTGGGTGGGTAAGTGGAATTCCAGATTCTAGAATTCTGATACAGTATTTCCCCTAACTAGGTTGTCTTAAGCGCTGTCTAGCTAACTCCGGGCAGAGTTTCTGCTGGAGAAGAAGTGATATAGGATGGAAATGACAGTGGGAGCTGAAGGGAAATGACTGGCTCCCGTGTAACCCGAGCCACAGACGTGTTTTCTTTCTTCCTCTTGACAGAATGAGTCTATAGACCCCGGGGAACAGGGCAGGAAAGAGACAGGCTGGGAGAACACTCACTGCTGCATTTTCTAGTGTCTGGCTTTGGACATCAGGCGATTTATTTATTAATACATTTATTTATTTTTGCTGTTACGCTAATGCAGGCCCTGGACTGTGTGCGTTAAAACCAAAGAGAGGTTTACCAAAGAGCAGAGGGGGGTTACCAGAAATAACGCCACCACAAAACGTGGGCCACAGCCCACACTTACTAGCCAACAACACGTCTTAAGACAGCAGCTAAAGGACTCCCACCACCAACTGAGCCCCATTCTGCTCCGCCTCCACTGGAAGACCTTGAGTACAATTCTTCACCTTTATCTTCGAGCAATTTTTGTCAGACCTTCCAACAGTCACTTAAGACAAGCTTCACTTAACATGGTACTTTACACAGCCCATTTTCATTTGGGGATCACTATGTGCTTTAAAGCCATTAAATGAACCACATGAAACCACCAAATGACCCCATGTGAATTACAGATGGGGAAACCGAGGTAGTGGTCGGCACATCCTAGTCATATATCAAGCTAGTGCCAGAGCCAGGAGTAGAATATAGCAGTTCTGACTCACCAGCCCCTTCATCTGAGGATCACAAAGCTCTTTGCAACCATCAAGGAATCCACATAATACCATAGGGAGGTAAACTTGGGTGTAGCCGAGACATAGAGGGATATGCTCAGGGTCACACTCCAATTTAGGGCCAGAGCCCTGAATAGAACCCACTCTCGAGTCCTGCTTTATAATGCTTTTTCACACTGCCTTTACCCCGGTGCAGAAACAAGATCCTGGGGTAGCTGGAAATGATGATCAAGGCTAAGCCACATAACGTCTGGCAGCATTGTATCTAAAGCCAGACTATCAATGGCAACAATTTAGAAATGAATAGAGCCAAGCTGGCAGACAACTGGATGCAGGAATGTCACCACTAAGTGTCATTTTTTAAGACTTTAATTACAAGGGGAATCTGGAGTCATGTAACTATTACAGAAACGAATGCTTAACGCGTGAGGAAATTAACTGAACTCTGGCAGTAATTAAGCCTCAAGCTGAATCGTCATTATCAAATAGTATCTTGCACGGCCCATCCGGTGGGGGGGAAAGGGGGCACCAAACAGTGATGTCCCCATATGCGCCACATCCAGAGGTGATGGTACAGCACTACCAGGCAATCAGCCTTCTTGACCTCATCTCTGTCACTTCCAAGGAGTCCCCATCCTCCGTGTGGCTCACAAGGTTGGATATAATTTCCAATGCAAGCTAATATTTCCTTAGCCCAGTAAATAAGCTCTCCAGGATGCTTCCATAAGTAGTTTTAATTTTGCTTCCCTCTGATGATTTACGAGGGTTGCATTCAATTAACAAGGGTATTGATTTTTCTGCAGCTGGCCAGCACGCTGACTTGGAGTTGTTGTTTTATTATTAACCTTTTATCTCTCTTTCTCTGACACACACCTTTTGGGGGGGAGAGGAGGAGAGCAAGGGAAAATAAAGACAGCTATAAAATATGGAAGGAGACTTAGATGGACACAGAGTTTCACAAGGTACAGGATAGAAGCCAAACTCCTGAGGTGGTCCACTCAGAGAGACCAGAAAGGGGACAGAGATGCAGCTAGCCCTGTACCTGTGACAGCCATTAAAGATCCCATGGTATTTTTCAACAGAGTAGAACTGTTCACCTTGATGTCCTAGCAGAATTCCGGTGCAGGTAATTAATTACATTCTGTTTACTTAAATTCCCCTTGCAGTTTCTTCTGGGAAAGCCAGTCTTCCTGTTCAAGAAACCCTGGTTGTGCAGTGTGGCTAGATGAAGACTGCAGGCATGTAGCCACTTTAGAGGTAGCTGCATTTTAGTGGGGTGTCTGTGAAATGATTGGTTATACAGATATTCCATAAAGCATCTGGAGGGCCCATTCTCATTCTTCTCCATGAAGGTGCTCTATCAATTTGAATTGGGATCTGGTTTCAAGTAGCTGAGCACATTGTAAAAAGCAATGTTGATACCGTGGGATTGTGTGTTGCTGTTTTTCCCAGTTTCACAGCATTGGGTGAAAAACTGATGTGTCAGTATCATTAACCAGAAATGCTTTAAAAAAAAAAAAGCCCTTTGACATTAATACAATTTAATTGCATAATCTTCAACTGACACATGAAATATCAGTCAGTGGCACTCACAGGACAAGCAGCAGGCTAGAGAGGAAGGACTGCCTAGTGGTTACAGCACTAGCCATGGCTTGGGAGACAGGGTTCAAGTCCCAGCTCTGCCACAGACTTCCTGGGCAAGTCACTTAGGGAAACCGAGGCACGGAGACACTATCTGTAAAAGGGGGCTAATAGCACTTCCCTGCATCACAGGAGTGTGGTGAGGGTAAATAAATTAAAGCACATGAGGTGCTTTGTTACTATGTAAGTACTGAAAGACAGAGTAATCTAAGTGCACCAGGAAGTTTGCAGGGTGCTGAGATGGGCTGTGTTTGAACAAAGAAAACTTGCCCATCAGAACATGCCTATAGAAGTGATAGGGCTGCAGAGAACTTCCTCGCCCACTGGCTAAGCACTCGGTACAGCTAATCCCAGACGTACCGCCTACTCTTTCCATGGATGATGCATTGGGAAGGCTAAACGAAGGGAATTAAAAATCCCGGCATGAGCAGCAGGTCCACATTCCCCTTTCAAAGCCATCCTGGGGCATTTCAAAGACAAATACTAATGTGGCCACGGATGCCTGGGGTAAGTTGGCGGAGGCGTGAATGGAACGGAGAAGTGCAGTCAGGAAGGAAAGGGCCATCTCTGAAGAGAGCAGAGTTGGGAATCTCAGACTGGAAAAGGGTTGATTATGAAGACTCCAAGCAAACTGGTCTCCCTTGCCCACTGCGATAGGACTATCTGACTCAGCGGAGAAAGGGGACAACTGAGAAAAGCCAAAGAGATGAGCCTGCACGGGGCTATTTTTAATCTTGCTCCCAGCTGCTCCTGCTATTATGGCAGCGGGTCCTGTGGGATCCCGGAGCCACAGCAGGGTCTATGTTAGTCGCACGCAGGGCTCCACTGACAGGTCACAAGATACTCCTCAGTGAGACAAATGTATAGCAGACAATGAGCCGTTCCAGAACCACTGTGCCTTGTCACGAGAATAATACTTTGTGCGGCTGTTGAACCTTCATGAGAGGATCTCAGATTCCTGCACAAACATCAGGCCCGGCAAGACCTCTGAGAGAGAGGGAGGGAGGTGTTCAGAAACACACGACTTCGGTACAAAGGCGACAGGTGTCTCAGAAATACTGAAGATTTTTTAAAGCTGAAGCAGAGCCATTAAAAGAACCCAGGAGTCCTGGCTCCTGCTTCGCTTCCCTAGCCAGTAGGAAATACATTTGACTAGAATGTGGGGAGTGGGGGGTGAGGGACTTTCCCATTTCTCTGGAGTGTCAGGTCCACTCAGGGCAACCAAGTCAGGGGACCTGAAGCAGTTGCAGAGCTGAGAACTGCACAAAGTTTTGTAATTCTTATTGTATGTAACCCCTGTGCTGCTGGCAGACTGTGCAGCTGCTTCAGACCAGCAGGACTTACTAGGGACAGACCACTCAGACTCTCTGCACCTCGAAGTCTTTAAACCACGATTTGAGGACTTTAATAGCTCAGACATAGGTTAGGGGTTTGTTACAGGAGTGGGTGGGTGAGATTCTGTGGCCTGTGTTGTGCAGGAGGTGAGACTAGACGATCATAATGGTCCCTTCTGACCTTATAGTCTATGATTCTTCCCAGGGGGAACACAGAGACCCAAAACAGAGAGAGCTTTAAAAAAAATCCCTAAGGCAGTAAGCTTACAGTGGTGCAGGATTCATTTCCAGAAGGACAATTTGACCCACGTGCTCAGCCTGAAGTCAACAATTTGGATTCAAAGAACCGACAATAATAGAAATGAGGGAATTACGTGAGCCCCAGGTATACTGGGATGTGATTGCACTGAGTAATTCTAGCTGGCCTGCTTCCCCCGTGCAGCTATTGTGTGAGATATGTTATCACACGGCCTCATAGTGTGTTAGGGGTGCCCGGGGGATTAAGTATTTGTGCTTCAGTTAAATGTTTTATTTGTGAAGATTCCATACTTGTATTTCTAGATTATATTTCTGTGTTTGCATTCAGATTTGCTGTAATGCTTCAGCTCTTTGTTTCTATTTGTATTTGGGTTTATTTTCCTGGGCCATTTGAAATCCCCATGGACACATTCAAGGAGCCGTTACAATACAGGCTCTGGTTTTCCACCATCCAGGAACCCAAATAGTAGGAGAAGGTCAGATCTGCCATTACTCCAGTCTCATAAATGGTTCTCTGAGGCAGCGAAATGCCCATGGGAAAACATAAAGGCAACACAACAACAAATACGCACCCAAGGGAACACAACTAGACATGCCCTGTGCACGTAGCCTGAGGATGCATTGCTCATGGACTTTAGAGAGTAGACCTGCCAAGAGGTGCAAAGGCGAATGAAGATGGTAAAAGAACATCAGACTGGTAAGGAGTTTGACTGGCCGGGTGGATGACCTTAGGGAAGCATATATTCAAAACATACTTAACAGAGCTGGTCGAAACGCAGAATTTATGTTCCGCAGGAAACCTCTGACATTCAAATCAGAATGAAATTTAAAAAAAATCCAAAATTTCACGCACGACATTTTTTAAAATGTCTCATTTAAGGTCAATCAGAACATTCCATTTCAATAAAATCAAAGTGTTTCGTTTCTGTTTAGAATTTTTAAATATTTTTACACTTTCTATATAATAAAAAAAAATTGAAACAAAAAATCAAAATGTTCCATTTAGACCTTATCAAAATGCACGACAGAAACCCGATCCTCAAGTGTCTGAACTATGAGGGCATTCCAATCTTTCTCTGACACCAACACAAAGTATCAGTGGCCATCTTGAAATGTTATCGTGGTATATATGAGCACCCATCCCTTAGGCTCTTTCCAACAGAGGTCACCAAAAGGTCATCAGATTTCAACCACTCAACTGCCCTTTTAAACTTAAAATCTTGAAATCTGATACCTCTGCATTATGGGTCTTAAATATGACCATCATGGGTCAACAAAAGGCCACCAGGCTTTCTAAGGGGACTGTGATTGTTCAAAAGCCATTTGACGTGATCCTCTTAACGTTCTGTATGCACTTTCTCAAGAGGCTCTAAATACAAGAAATATCCTGGAGTTGAAATGTGATATTTCTATCATACATCATCAGGCTGACAGTTTGCCAAACTGCTATTAATTTCTTCTGCTGGTTGTGAAGCCGCTGAGACTGAGACATAAAAGTCATCTGAAGTTACTGGTTCTATTCACCAGCTATTAGCCAAGAAAATCATCAGAGGTGAGTGAGTCTACCACATGTGCTGTCATGAATATTCATGTCCACCCTTACAGTGGATTACTGTTGACACGTGTGTATAGATGACAGGTAGTGCAGGTGGTTACACAACACTTTCCATTATATATAATGTAGATATAAACTACATTTTTTAAACGTTAAAACAATATTACTTAGGTTGCTTAAGCCAAGAGCTAAAAAGTCAGGAAATGCCAGACTTAAGGTTGTCCATGCAACTTTCAGTAGATCCCCCTTGTGTGTATGCATTATGATACAGTCTTTAATTACATGATCATATACTACTTTTTTCCACCAAAATAATGGTCAGAAAAGTTTTTAAAGCGGGAAATATTAAACAAACTTAACATAATGCTTCTATGCCCTCAACAACACAGAGATGTGTATTATCTTCATCTCCTGTTTCCAACATCAAGGTTGGGTAGAGCTGCCTTCTACTGGTTTCTCATCTTAGGTACCTAGACTGCCAGCCACCTCCCATTTTACAGATGGGAAACTGAGGCAGAAAAATGCTGAGTGACTTACCCAAGGTCACATAGGAACTCTGCAGCAGAACAGGGACTTGAACCCCAGTTGCCCACATCCCAGGTTAGGGCCCTAACCACCAGACCATCCTTCCTCACAAATCTATGCATAGACATGTAAATATAAATACAAGGCTAGGTGTGCGTATAGCTGTGTCATAAGAAATTGTGTGATTCCAAGACTGCTCTGAAGGTTTGACGGACACACGATCTGGGATATGTTCATTGTTCACAGGTAGCAAACAGACTGCTGGGGGTCATCCCTCCCAGGCCACACCACATTGCCATGTATTTTGTTTGCAACACAATTTAGAGAAAAGTTACTTAAGGCTACATCTACGCTGCACGCTTCTTTCGGCGGCGTATAGCTATGTACTCGGGTAGCCCCCCAGCACGGAGTTAAGTAGCAGTGTAGATGGTGAGGAATGGCTCAGGCGAGTACAGTACAGATATGCTTGAAGGGAGCGGGGATGCACCGAGGACATACCCGCCACAGCTCTCTACTTGGCCAGGCCGTACCTTCTCGCTATGCTGCTATTTTCAGCAGAGTCGTGTCCCACTGCCTCCCTGCTGCTGGAACCTTCCCCCTGCACTGAGAAAGAGTCCAGCAGCGGGGAAAGGCTCTGGCAGGCGACAGCAGTGGGCAAAGGCTCCAGCTGAGCCTTTTCCCGCTGCCTTCCCCCTGCCAGGGCTTGTTCTTGCTGCAGTGAAAGCAGGGCCGGTGCAACCATTTAGGCGACCTACGCAGTTGCCTAGGGCACTAGGATTTGGGGGGCAGCATTTTCTTCGGCAGCGACTGTGGCGGCCAGATCTTCAGCCGCCCCAATCACCGCCGGCATTTAGGCGAAGGGAGCTGGGACAGAGGAGCGTGGGGAGGGCCGCCTGCAGCAAGTAAGGGAGGGGGGCGGCACGCAGGGGAACTCCCCGCCCCACCTCACCCCTGCCCTGCCTCCTCCCCGAGCTGATTGGTGCCGCAAGCCTGGGAGGCGGGAGAAGTGAAGCAGCGACGGCGTGCTCGGGGTGGAGGCGGAGCAGGGGTGAGCTGCTGCAGGGGGGGGGCGCCTCAGGGCGAATGGGGGGGAGATGCTGCGGGGGGGGGCACCTCAGGGCAGGGGGACGGGGGAGGGCGCAAGGTGGAAGTTTCACCTAGGGCGTGAAACAGCCTTGCATCGGCCCTGAATGAAAGGCTCTGGGAGCAGGGAGCCGCTGAAGCCTTTTGGGAGCAGGGAGCTGCTGAAGCCTTTCTCCGCTGTCTCCTCCCTGCCAGAGCCTTTCATTGACCCAGGGAGCTGCACACCAGAGTGCGGACGCAGCCAGGTTTTCACTGCGGCATGTAGCTGCATGTACCCTGCACACCACCACAAATGGGCCGTAGTGTAGACGTAGCCTCAGACATCTCTTTTTATGAGTGCTCTTTCTCAAACGTGGAAGTTCAGGTTGCTTTAGTCACCATTTCTGCAGGCCTTGGAGTGACAGAAACAATGAGTGTTAATAAATGTTGAAAGCCTTTCAAAATGATGTGAAATGTCTTTTGAGTAAATCATCATGTCACACTTTGAAGGTCTGATGGCATCTCTCGAGTTGTCAGTGTGAAAATGGATGCAGCATATGTATCACTGGGGAGCTGGGAAAGCCAGATCTGCAGTGGGATGTAGCAAGTGGTGCTAGTCCTGGCAGTGTGCGTATATTTCATTTAAAATCCATGTCTGTTCCAAGGGTGAATGGTACCAGCTGTGGACCTCAGACTAGAATAAATGTCAGTCTCTACATTTTATTTGATCCTCCTTTGTGGGAGGACAGAGGCTGAAACTACAGAAGGATGGTCTTGTGGACAAGGCTCTGGGCAGGGACTCAGGTGATCTAGGTTCAATTTCTGACTACCAGACTCCCTGTGTGGCCTTGAGTCCTTCAACTCTCTGTAAAACAGCGATAACAATCCAGTATCTCTAATGCCTATTTAGATTGTAATTTCTTCAGGGCAGGGACTATCTGTAACTATGGGTTTGTACAGTGCTAATACAACTGCTTTTCAATCTTGGTCGAGACCTCTTGGAAATTACTGTAATACTGCTGCCACTATGACTAATTTTCTCATTTGGATTATAGGTGTATTCCTGGAGGGGAGAGGTTAGAAGACAGTTTTGATGAACTGGTCAAAGGTGCAAAAAGAAAATGCAATTGATTCCATAGTGCCAGGGTTTATTTAATAGTCCAGTGGTTGATTCCAGGGTGGCAGAAATAAATGTGTTATATAGAAGTGTGATGATAGAAATTTATTATATAGACATGATGTAAATGTGTGTATGTTTTCCCTCTTTCCTATCAATATCCCCATACATGCTCATCTATCTATCTATATATCTGTAGATCCAGATAGATCTGTTTTTAGTAACATTTAAGCTAGTGAGCTTGTAATGAAAAGAACAGTTGAAAGGTATCAGTGTGTCATTGGGATTTGATGGGCTCCATTGGTCATGGCTGACTACTGCCATTTCTCAAAGGATTACTTCCTGCCTCTCTTCCTTGAAATCCAGAAGGCGGCAGGAAGGGAGAGAGAGGAAAAGCCAGAGAGACTTTTAACCCAGAGGCAATAGCGTCCAAGCAAAGCAGAGAAGAAAGAGGGAGGAAAAAATCTGAGCAAACCTGCAATCTTCATAATACTCTGCCACTCAGTTATTTGCTGCTAACTTAATCAAAGCTTAACTTCAAAGAAGTCAGCAGCCACATTAAGTGGGAACACGGCCTCAGTCTTATTTAAGAGCAGGGCTGGACTTGGGAACTGGAATGGAGCCAAGCACTAGGATCTTATGGGTCTCCTTACCCTTTCTAGTCTCAATAAGCTTTTAACCATTGTGTTGTGAGCTCTGTGTGCATATCTCCCTGGGAGGGGAAAGGCCAGGAAAGAGCGAGGAGAGAGAGCTCCCCGTTTCCACTGTAGGTGGGAAAAATAAGATAATGGCGAAGGAGGGCGAGTGGGCACCATGGATTTAAACTCCATGTAGCTGGTGATAATCAGAGGCTTAGCTTGCTAAGACGGCCATGGGGAGCTGTATTACAGGCAGGGATTCAAATGTTTTCTGATTTCCTGTCTCCTCTCTTTCTTTCTCTCCTTCTCATCCCTACCTCTCCCCTTTCCAGGGCTCAGCAGCCTCTCTGTGGGCACATGGTCATGATTATTCATATTACCACAAATGCCTAAAGGCCCAGTGAAGATCAGAACCCTGCTGTGCTAGGTGCTGTACAAACACATCATAAGAGGCAGTCTCTGCCCTGGAGAGCTCCCACTTTTGAAAGGGTTAGTAAATAACCAACAGAGGTTTTAAGAAATGACTATTCAACAATTAGACGTTGTTACAGAGTCCAACCGATTGACAGGTGGCTTATAATCCTGGCTTATATCTATTTATAATATCTTCTATCAACATGCTTATAATGTTCTGTAACACATGCTACTCGCGTCTGGAGGTTGCTTGTAATATCTATTAATCCTTCTTAAATGAAAGTTTAATATCAAGAGTGACCTATTTAAGAATGTTACATTCTTTCTTTTAAAATGTTAGTTTAAATTAGAGGGGGGGCACCTGATTCACAAAGCCGGGATCCGAAGGTGTTCCCCTCTAGGAGGGGGAAGAATGGCCCAGTGGACAGGGTGCTAGTTTAGGACTTTGGAGACCTGTGGTCAATTCTGTGCTCCGCCACAGACTTCCTGTGTGACCATGGCCAAGTCACTTAGCCTGTTTGCATTTCTGTTGTAAGAGGGGGATAACAGTACCTAATTTATATGGCCCTCATCACCATCTTTAATGGATTTATCCTCACAGCACCCCTGTGAGACACAGTCATGCTATTATCCCCATGGTACAGGTGGGGAACTCAGGCACAGGGAGGCTAAGTGATGTGTCCAAGGTCACACAGGAAGTCTGTGGCAGAGCACAGAATTGAACACAGGTCTCTCAAGTCCTAAACTAGCTCTCTAACTCTGGGCCATCCTTCCTATTGCCCTACTTAATAGGAGTGTTTTGAGGATGAAGGCATTAGATGCACTCTGATACTACAGTAATGAGAGCCATATAAGTATCATAGACAGGGAGTCTGTTTTGGGTTCAGTTCTAGTTTAAATAAAGGGTGGGAGGGGAGAAACGTTTTCACTAAATTCACAACAGTTTAATAGAATCCCAAACTGACAGACAGACACACACACAGTTCTAACAGTTTCACAGAACCCCAGACCACATGGGCTCTGCCATTGCTGCTCACAGCAGCCCTGCCAGCTGTTCCTGACACCATGCAGGGGCGGCTTTAGTGTGGATTCAATAGCACCCACAAAAAGCATGAAACCAAGGGTGCAAAACCAGGCACACATACGCTTCTCCTGGCCCAGTGCAGCGGGGAGGCCCTAGGAGAAGGAGGTTGGAAATCGAGCCCACCCTGCATTCACCCCGCTGTGGCAGCTCCTGTCCCACAGGGCTGGTCCTGGCTTCCCGCTCCAGGCATTGCAAGCTGGCACATGAGCTCACTGTGCCACTCAGGTTTGGCCTGGCTACCCCTCCATCATGACAGAGGGATGGCTGGGCCAAACTTGGGTGGTGCTGCAAGCCCACACGCCAGGCTGCAATGCCTAGTGTGGGGAGTTGAGCACAGCCCCCTGGCACAGGAGTTGCCCTGAGCAGGGGAGTGTGGGGTGGGCTTGCTTTGCAGCCCAGAACCCTCCAGGAACCCCCCTCCATACCAGGCTGGGATTAAGGCTGCAGAGACGTGGGAGAGGGTGCTGATACGGAGGTCAGTGCCCCTTCGGCAGTCTAGTTTAGTGCACCCATTGAATCAGGAAGCTACATTTGTCCAGCACCAGGTGGTGGTAATGTCTGGGTCGCGTAGCTACATTCTGGCAGCAGTAGCTCTGCACTTGAGAAATTATTCCAGTTCGAGACACTCAGGCGGGAAACACGCTTTTACTGGGGATGGGCTGAGCCTCCACAAAAGAACAGCAGCCCGGCTAGTAGCAGCAGGACCCCCTAAGCTCTCGTTGTCTGGATCCTGCGAAGTACTGAGCATGCCCAGCTCTCACGGCCAGCAATGGCATTGGAGGGCACCCAGCATCTCACTGGGATCAGACCTTTCAGTGTGGGATCAATGAGCTCCTCTCTTGTAAACGGAGCCAGGTGGGTTTGGAGGAAGGGGTTCCCTGATCCCAGCCGGCTCCATTCCCGCTGCCACTGACCTGTCCGGAGGAAAATGTGCCTCCTCCCCTTTCCGGAAGTCAGTGCTATTCTCCAGCCTGGCTAGTACGTCCATCCTCTTCACCATCATCTCCAGCATGTCGCTCATCTTCCGCAGCACCCCTCTGGACTCCAGCGCGCCCATCACTGCAGTCACACAAAGAGCAAGAGAGAGGCTAGAGCAGGGCTTGGCACTCAGGGGGACACAGTCATTTGTTTTGTCAAGATGGGAAGGAGCGGGTCAGCGACCGTGAAAGTGATGGATTATCAGCACTCGCCTGGGCCAGGGAGCGGGTGAGATGATGACATGAAAGCTTCCCTATACATCGCTGCCCATGCATCTCAATCCTGGCCCACAGCAACCCCCTGCTATTCCTAGTCTGGGACCCACAGCTCTGCCAGTCATGACTGCATCCCCCCAACCCCTGCTCTTCCATTCCGAGACTCTCCACCCACAGCCCTGCCAGTGTACCTCAGTCCTGGTCCACAGCAGCCCTGGGTTACAGCACTAGGAATGCACCTCAGCAGGCAGATATCAGGTCTCTTGATCTGTACCACTCCGCTGCTATTTCACTAGTGGGCACTGAAGGGTTATGGGGTTTTATAAATATAAACCTGGATTCAAATGTCATTTGGTCACAAGTACAATGAGTTTGGTGGTCTCAGTCTAGATGCCATGTATTCATGTTGCAAAGGCAGGACACAGCTTGAGCTAATGGGCTGTCTTTGCTCATGTCACCAAGAGATGCTGCTTCCTTGAATAATCAAGCAGATGTGTGGAAAGCAGGGATGGAGGGGGCTGGAACTCAGGTCCTGCTTTGCTCAGGTGTGCCAGTCTCTATACGGAAATGCATCTGCCTCTTCCATGTAGCTGTCTGGAATTTTGACTTGGCAAAACCCCACTCAGAACACAGGCCCAGTTGGGTCACCCTGGCTGGAGCATTCCACCATGCAGCCCTTGATAAACACCTAGAGATTGCATGTGGGGGAGCTTGTAAGGGGAGAATTTCTTCCTAACCCCAGCTGGAGTTCAGCTGGTGGGATTGGCAGCCCTTGTGACTGCAGCATCTCTCTCTCTCTCTCTCTCTCTCTCTCTCTCTCTCTATATATATATATATATATATATATATATATAAATAAATGTCTAGCTCTTTAAAAAAATATATCACCATGTTATTGCCTCGCTAGTATCCTGCAGCAGTGAGTTCCACTGATTTCTTAGGCATTTCCTTTTATCCTTTTAACCATGCTGCCTCCTATAACTTCACAGAGTGCTCCCTTCTTCTTGTAGAAAGGGGCAGAACAAATAGGATTTTTTTTTCTAGATCCACCAGGCAAGGGGCCAAGGCTCCTTATTTCCAGCCTTGTCCTCTCACCTTTTAGTGACCTGCAGTCCCTATTATGGAGCCAGTGGAAGGGGAATAAGTTCCTATTTCATCTCAATTCAGTTCACTCCAGGCTGGTTTAAAAAACAAAAAAAACCCACCCAAACAACCCTAACTAATGCTGTTCAGTTTATCTCCTCTATTCCACACCTGTGCACGCTTTAAAAGGTACCACACATTTCATTTATGAAGCAGCAGGAGGCTAACAGAGGATGCTAGGCACATCAGAAGTACACTGGGCATCACGGATGGATATTTAAGTTATGCACTTCTTGTCCCTTTGAGATGCAAACCTGGGATCTAGATTTTGAACACCCCCAGAGCTCCAGGCGGTGGGGGAGGGGGATCTTCTGAGCTGGAATTTTGGTTGGCATCTGGGCTTCAGCATTGCTCAGACTTCTTTCCCCCCCCCCCCATCTACTACAAATATCACCCCTTGGTGTCTACTGCCCATGCCTTGTGCCTGTCATGTCTCACATGCACTCATATTACTGACAATAGCACGTCGGCACTGCCAGCCCTGCGGAGCCTGTCCGGGTGAGGAAGAGCAATGGTGTCAGGCTGCCTACAGGAGGGGTGACCAACGTGCAGGCCAAGGGCCAGGGTACACCCTGTAGCAGCTCGCTCTCTTTAACCGTAGGGAAAGGACATAGCTAACCAAGGCAGCCTTTACTGCTGGTAAGGTCAAACAACAAGCAAATTCCATTCATCAAGGCAGGGCCGCCCAGAGGGGGGAGAGGGGGAGCAAGTGGGGCAATTTGCCCCAGGCCCCGGGCCCAGCAGGGGCCCCCACGAGAGTTTTTCGGGGGCCCTGGAGCAGGGTCCTTCACTCGCTCCGGGGGCCCTGGAAAACTCTTACGGGTCACGGGCCTGTGGAGCTTCTTCCGCTCTGCGTCTTCGGTGGCAATTCGGCAGCGGGGGGGTCTTTCCGCTCCGGGACCCGCCACCGAAGTGCCCCGAAGACTCGCGGCGGGGGGTCCTTCCACCCCGGAGTGCCCCAAAGTGCCCCGAAGACCCCCCGCCGCCGAAGACCCCAGGCCCCCTGAATCCTCTAGGTGGCCCTGCATCAAGGGGGGACAAAGCCCAGCCTGCATCTGGGTGCTCAATTTTATAGTCAAATGATAGGCATGTATATGCATGTTAGACCCCCACCCTGGGGGAAGCTGGGAACTTGCCATAGCTGCTCCAGTGTTGCAAAGACCTTCCCCATGCGTTCTTCTGACTCATCATCAGCCACAAGATCACCCGCCTCTACCACCTGAGGCTAAGGAGAACTCTTCTAGCAGTGAGTAAGCAGCAGGGTTACTGGGGCTATTTAGTAGATGGACATGATCATACACACTAGGATGTTGCAGGGGCATCGTTTGCGATGGGAAAAGGGGGCGGTTGCTCCCCTAGACCTTGGTTTGTCCCCAGACCTTTCATTGGTTTATATGCTCCGCTTCTCCCCTGCCACCAACTTTGCAGGACATAATAATATAATCTTCTATTTGCTGACATCGTTTTGCCCTTCCCCCTTTCCTCCTGGGATGGCGTGTCATGTGATGCTGACAGATTTGAAAGTCAAGGATCAGGACTAAGAAGAGGGCATCTATAAGTCATTTTTCTGAACATCAACACTCTTTGGAGAGTCATATTGATACAACAGATAATAACTGGGAAAGAGCCATCACAGTCAGCAGGCTGTAGACAGTAATCTGCACCGTCTGAAACCTCGACAGAGCCACTCGATAAAATGTTTGCTCCAAAACAGCCTAGCTAGTGAGTACATGACACTGTAAAAAGTCCTTAAGGGGGATTTACAAGATAACCCTCAGCAGCCATTGTACAGCTGTTACTGAACCCTGAGACCCACCCCTGAGACGAGTCACCTACCTTTGACTGAGATTTGGTGCACTGGCACATCATTTTACGATAGCATTAAAAAAGAAAAAAATCAGACCCAGAAAAAGCAAGCAAGCAACTCAGAAAAATAATTCCTATCTCATGTGGGTTCAACCCAGCCTCCTCACCCTAAATATTCAATGCATTAATTATGTGAGAATACAGCTGTACCTCTTCTGTTGAAATCATTGGGTGTGACAAGTCTCAGGCTTCCTGCAGCTCTGAAACTGTACCCAGATGGCTACGTTTGCAAACAGCAGAACCTACGTTGCATCTGCAAAATATTTGCATGTGCAAAAACATGATTGCACAAAACACACATTTTGGGGGGAGCAAAATAGACCACCAGACTGAAAATAAGACACAAGATTTTTCTCGGGCTAATTAACCACTGGAATAATTTCCAAGGGCTGTGGTGGATTCTCTCTCACTGGCAATTTTAAAATAAAGATTGGATGTTTTTGGTCTAGTTCAGGGGTCGGCAAACTTTCAGAAGTGGTGTGCGGAGTCTTCATTTATTCACTCTAATTTAAGGTTGTGTGTGCCCTTAATACATTTTAACATTTTTAGAAGGTCTCTTTCTATAAGTCTATAATATATAATTAAACTATTGCTGTATGGAAAGTAAATAAGGTTTTCAAAATGTTTAAGAAGCTTCATTTAAAATTAAATTAAAATGCAGAGCCCCCCGGACCGGTGGCCAGGACCCAGGCAGTGTGAGTGCCGCTGAAAATCAGCTCGTGTGCCGTCTTCGGCACGCGTGCCGTAGGTTGCCTACCCCTGATCTAGTTCAAACAGGAATTAATTCACGGAAATCCTATGGTCTGTACTCTGCAGGAAGTCAGACTAGATAATCACAGTGCTTCCTTCTGGCCTTAGAATCTGTGAACTGCAAGTTCAGTGTCACATGGATTCATGTGACGTGTCATGCTTATGCACACACCTGTATGCAGTTGTATTGCATGCTTATTTTTCACAATGGCTAGTCAGTGCTGAGGTATTGGGTTCATCACAAGCCATGAATTATTAACCACCTAGAATTGCCTAGAGACAAAATGCATAGCATTAATTAAATGCCTGACTACCACCTGGAGTCCTGATTTTGCAGAGAGCTCCATGTGGGGGCTGGAGTCTGCCCAGGTGGAGTTTGGAGCCGGGTCAGAGCTCTGAAGAGCTTCCTAGGCTGTCAAGGTCCAGTTTGCAGAGCTGCTGAGTGCCTACCACACGCACTGACTTCAGTTACAGCTGCAGACACTGGACCCTTCTAAAAAGCAGGACCCACTATGTGTCTCAAGCTGGGCACTCAGCATGAAGGGGCACTTTTGCAAAATGTGAGCCTGAATAATTGGACTGCATTTTGGTGAAGGGCATTCCAGCCAGGTGCTTTGTGATGCCTTAACCAACAGTGGCCTGTCAGGCTTCCAAAAGCCAATTTCCCACATCAGAGAGGAACTAGCCCCGATTGCTTCCTCCCGCACATGCTGCACAGCCCAAGGTCACGGGCACAAATCACAAAAGAGAGGACACGGGCTGGAATGAAGAAGGTTAATTTTCTTTACCACATAAAACATTTGGGAGAAGTCCTGTTTGGTGACCGTACTGGTGAGGTCAGGAATTTAGGACACAGTGGAATAGCTCAAGGTGGGAGACCGAGGTAAATGTAGACGTAAAAGCAGGGATGGTCGCTCCTAATAGCAGCCAGTGGAGATGAAGATGGATTGTAGCCACTGCACTTTTATGTGTCTCCGGGGGAGGGGTGTGTGTAAAACCTCAGCTGAGAGGGATTTCTCAGAGGGGAATACAGCTTGAAAATGCACTAGCTAGACAGCCTGGATGATTCACAGCTGCTGCTGTGGCTGCCACTCAGGGCTGGGCTGTCGCCCTGTTTTATGACTGGATTGTATTTGTTTAATTATTAGAGGGGCTCACTTAGCATTGCAGTTCATTTGAAATCTAAATGGCTGCTTGCAAGGCCTAGTCAGAGCAGCAGAGCTGTCCCCCTGCAAAGACAAAAAGAGTCTGTCACCAGCAGAGGCAAATCGCTATTTAAAGTCATGAAACAAGGAGGTGAAGCTGGGGAGGAGGAGAAAGGTATTTTTAAGTACATTAAAGGAAATGGCTGTAATGCAACCTCCTTCCCAAAGGAAGAACAAACCCAGCTGGTCCCTTTGCTCTTCCTGGTGGGCGACTCTGAAGGAGAATTACACAAAAAGTCAGCCCTGATACAGGAGAGTGAAGCAGACAGGACAGGGGGGGAGGGAAAATACCATTAGATAAGTACATATATCTGCCCAGTCTGGAGATCTGACTATTTGCACATTACATTTATTGATGGGTTTTTCTATGCCTCTAACCCATCACCTTAGTCTGAAAGCCTCAGGAACAATAAAGATTTTCTTCTTTTTGTTCCTCCCTCTGCCCCATCCCGCTGAGGCGGGTCAGTATTAGACTTGTTTTGCAGATGGGAAACTGAGGCACAGAGACATTATGGGACTGGATTTTCCAATGAGTTGCACTTACATTTAGGCACCAAAATAGGTAGCCAGGTTTCCCAATGTGCTCAGCATGGTTGGGTGCATACTGGAGCTGAGCTCTTTAGAGAATCTGTCTTCACGGGGCTCACCCAAAGCTCTTGCCATCTGACAGTAACTCTCCTGTGTGACTGAGATGAATCATCCAGGTGATAAATTCCTCAGGGCAAGGAGCTGAGTCTCCCTTTCTATTGTACAGCACCCTGCATGCTTAATCATAGAATATCCAGGTCAGAAGGGACCTCAGGAGATCATCTAGTCCAACCCCCAAACATGTGATTAGCACAACCCAGATGGAACTTGAACCCCCAAGTCCCAACTCCAGAGGCTGATGCTTTATCCATTAGACCACTGGGATATACTGCTGATGTGCTGTGTAAACCATCTGTGAGGAAAGTAACTGGTTTTCTCCCCAACCCACCTCTTCCACCATCAGAGACCCAGTGGCCCTCCCCTGTGTTGGGGTGAGGCTGGCCATTTCTGCAAGCGCAGCTCCCAGCAGACTGGCATCTTCAGGAGAGATGTTGAGAGGCTTATCCACTAGGATTGAAACATCAGTTCGGAAAGCTCCTCCGGCTTTAGAAAATGCTTCTGGGAACAGCATTGGCACAAGCAATGGATTAAAGAGGGCAAGTGAGCAACAGGCAGTTCCCTGCATGACACACACACATCTCCAACTGCAAGAGGGTGGCAGGACTGCAGGGCCAGAGGCAGCCACTGTTCGCAGAGGCCGTCTCTGTGTATGGATTATAATTGTATAAGCCAAAACCTGGATGAGTTCCCAGGTCCTGGGCAGTGAGAATAATACCCTCTGGCAGGTAGAATATTTGATGAAAACGCCTATGAAAATCAAATCAACTTGCAGCTAAGTTTTAGCCTCCTCTCTCCCCTCACACACTTGATTTCATTGGGCTCTGCAGTCTGCCAGAATTTTCCCGGAGGGCAACAGCTGCTTAGTGAGGAGGATAAAGTGAGCTCCAGATCGGCCCCTTTGAACAGGGCCAGAGCAGGCTCTTTGGACAGGGTGGTGTAGGACACCTCACTACACACTTTCTACCTCTGCTTGGATGGGTAGAGTGGCTGTGGTTTATCCAGGAGAGGAACGAGGGTGCTTTCCATTTCTATGCCACTGTTAGCCTGAATCCAGCCCCTGGCTACCAATTCCAGCAGGAAGAAGTACATTTATTGTATTTATAGGAGCACTTACAGCCCCCAGCCCCACTGTGCTAACTAAAAGGCAGCCCATTACCCAAACTGCTTCCACTCTAAATAACAAAGATTATCATCTCCTATAGACGGACAAGAACCTGATGACCAGAGCAATTAAGTGACTTGCCCAAGGTCACATAGGAAGTTTGTGGCAGAGTAGAGGGTTGAACCGATCCCTTCTAAGCGCTGTCTAGTGTCTTAGCCACCACCCATTCTCCCATGAGCTGGAGTGCTGATTCAGCAGATATATTAACCCAATCTGTTTATAATGATCCACTTTCACAGACATTTTTTGAGAGATTTCAAGACACCTTTCAATAGCAAAGCTCCCCAGGCTGCACTGTCAGAAACTGATGGGGGATTTGCTCCTTTTAAAAAAAAAAAGGCGGGGGAGGATATTAAAAATAAACAAACCAAAAAACCTTCCCTGGATAGTCTTATCATGCAGCACTTTCCCTGCCAGAAAGTGAGGGATCGAGGTGGGACACATCACCCTCCCCTGAGTCTCTAACAGGCAAAGTTTGAAGCTCCCCCTTGCTGAGTGTTCTCTGATTCTTTGACTTTTGTACCAGCAGCCTAAGAAGGATAATGAGAAATATTGGCCGTTTCTTGGCAATGGTTATTATGGCTCTTGGAAAGTGTGTCTCATTAAAAAAAAAACAGAGGGGGAAAAAAGTGCTGAAGCCGCTCTCTTAAAACGCAAGAGCCAGGATTAATTTGCTCTAAACCTGAAGCACAGTTCTGGCCACCCGCAGAACTGATGCTCAGCTGGGCTGACAAAGGAAGAGCAAATCAAGTAACACAAAAGGGATTTCTGCAACGCAACTGGAGCAGGCAGAACTCATTTACCAGCCAGGAATGTAACTCAAAGGGTACGTCCGCACTGCACCTAGGGGCCTGCTTCCCCGCTCCGGGAGATAGACTCAAGCTAGTGCGCTAAAAATAGCAGTGCAGCCATGGCAGCAGAACTGGTGGCTCAGGTTAGTGGCCCAATTACATGGACCCAGGGGGTTGGGCTAGACAGTACATGGGTGGCTAGCAAGAGCTGCTGCCCATGCTGACATGGCCACGCTGCTATATTTAGCATACTTGCACAAGCAGAGCTAGTACGTCTGGGAAGCACCCTCCCTGCTGCACTATAGACACACCCAAAGAGACACCCTCAGGCAAATGCTTCGCATCTCTTTATACAGGGATCCATTGTGGAGTCACCCACAAGTCCTGTGCAAAAGGCAGCATAGAATTGTGCAACCCCAGAATCAGAGCAAGGAATGAATTGCCTCAGACACTATTGTGTCGCAGTTTGGTGCCTGGTTTCCTCTTTGTTCCGAGGAGGGAAGTAAGCTGCATGAGATCTTTCCTGGTGCCTGGTAAGGGAGGGAGTCAATGTTTTGCTTCCTCCCTCCCGACCCTTGCGCTCCCAGCACCCACATAGAGGCTTCTCACCCCTACACTCTGTGACCCATGATGCTGGCAGAGCACACAGTACGGGAGAACCTTACAAGCTCCCCCACATGGGTGCATACCACAGCTCACGGTTTAGCCAATGGTGTTGCACAAATTTCCCCGAAAGATAACCTGCAATTTTCCTGCATTTTCTTTCCCACCATCACACTGAACTGTAGCATCACTGCCTGAAAGAAGGAGGAGGAACAGCCTAATGATTAGAGCAGGTCATACATGTCAATACAACAATGTTCCTTGTGGAACTAGAACCTTTTGCAGTTGGGGTGAAATTCATCCCAGGGAGAAGAGCCAGCTCAAGGTCTATGCACCACTAGAATAGGTGCAAAATGAGCCTTTTATATAGCTGGCCTCTACAGTGAGGGGAATTAAATTCACTCTCATTGAATACAGTTTGGATGGCCATCCTCAGCCTATTGATGGGTGAACAATTCACTGTGAATAATCAATCATGGCCATTTGTGCAGTGATTGGTCATCTTAGTCACATGGTATTTCTTCTGTTTTTCTATCTAGAAGGATACAGTGTTTTAAACAATCAAATAGCAATCAAGGAATCACAAATAAACTGCACTTCCTGTTACACATTTTTGGGCAAAAAATTAGTTCTGCTGAAATGTGTGAAAGCATCGGGGTTTGCAGACATTTTCGCCAATGGTGAAAATCACTGTGAATGGTGAAAATTCATCAGTAGTTACTGAATCTTAACGAATAACAACAAATAGGAATCCAAACCCAACTCAACACAAATGTTAGCTGATCTGGGTTTGGGGGGTTGTTACTATTCAAACATCACTGCTAAATACAAAGGAGAAAGCTCCTAATTAGCCTTGATAATCAACAACAATGGCAAAGAAAACACATATAGAACGGCACAATGGATTAATTGGAGTTTGCAAAAGTCTAACAGTTTTTTGACAGTTCTCCCAAGTGGCAGACACTCTTTAAAGGCAATCACTGAATCAACCGAGTTTTTCATAGCAGTGCTATGAAATAATGAGTGCAATCAATCACATTTTACTGTATCTCATGAGACATGCTAGTCACCACAATGGAGGGAGGGGTGTTGTTTATGGTGCTTCAAGGGGTTGTATACTTAAGTAAGTGGATGGCACTGGGAAAAAAGCAACCATGTCCCAAGTGCCATGTGTATTGAAACATACAATAGTTTCCCTAGGAAAGTGTTAGCATCTCAACAATGTTGTTGAAATTTGGACTGGCCAGACCACTGGATAATATATCAAAGAGAACAATCTTGTGGAGGAAATGTGCTGGTGCTGAAATGGCCTCTGTGACATGCACCCCTTTTGCAGATGTCCCACTAAGGCCTACTCATGTCTCATTTAAACCTCTGAAATGGGGGTTCGGTAGGACACCGCTGTCTCTCTGCACAAGGGAGAATTTCACTCCCTGTGTACAGTAGAGGCACAGACATAGCAGAGAGGTGGCAGCCCCTTGTCTTCCTTGGACTGCCCTGAAAAAGGTGGGGAAGTTTATGAAACATCTAGAAACAAAACAGCAAGGTAAGGGCGGCATGGCTGAGACTGTAGAAGCAGAGAGTAGCTGAGAAAACTCAGTAGAAGACAGGATGGCAATGCCTACAGCACACTGATGAGGAGACTGGGTGGTTTGCCAAAGCCAGAGGTGATTGATTAACTGAGCAGCATGAGTATCTCTCCGTTCCTCCACTCCCAGTTGCATCAAGTCCTACTGCAATCATTCCTTTGTAGAATAGCGGAAGAACAGGGATTCAGAGGTCAGACACTCTTATGTTCTGTGTAACCTGTGTTAATACAGGGCGGTTTTTTCAAGATTACATATGGGTTTAAGATGGGCTTTCGAAAGAGCCTAAAAGAGTCCAAATCCCATTGGAAAATTCAGTATTATCTGGGCGTGTAACTCCCTTCAGCATCCTTGAAAATCCCAGGCTTGACTTTTCTAATTGCTTGTCCTATGAGCCACTGGTACCAGGAAACTGCCTGAATTCTCAGAGTAGCTTACCCCTGCACTGCCCACCCACTGCAGGGCCAGTCTCCTCGCGCTGCGCTGAGGCTACCAAGCATTGGCTGATCAGCATTCAGCACCATGGCCAGGGACCGAGGGAGAACGCATGGACCAGGAGTCTGTGAGCGAAGGGAGATAGTAATAGGGAAGTTGACATTTCCTAATTACATTATGGACTTTTGTCTAATAGATTCCTTGGTCCTTCTTCCTTGCAGATCTCCCCGTGCTGCCAAAGGCACCAGATATACAGCAAGGCCACAAGCATTTGATTTGAAATTTGCCTTTGAACCCAAAGCTGTGATCAGTTTTGGGGTGCCAGGGAGGGGACAGGGGAGGATTCCCACAATTGTCACAGAGGAAGGGAAACTGCTGTCTGCTCACTTCGCCTCAGGCTCAGTGACTAAGCCACTCCCCCTTCCCCTTTAATTCCCCCAGCCATCAAGTCACTCTTAGGTTTTCTGACCTGCTGTTAGGCACTCAGACTGACCACAATCAGACAGGTAGAGGTATCATCACACTCATGCCTCCCACATAACATTGGTAGGTTCTTCAGTTCCTGTTATGTCTCCAACAGCAGGTCGTGGTCTCTTAACGGGTCGAGAAGTGGAAGAGGGTGGCAGAGTGAGCCCTGTGCACTGTTCAAGGTTGCCATCAGCTTTCTCAGTTCATCAATCAAGTGCTCACACTGCGCTGCATTGCGGAACACGTTCTGTCCCCGCACTGTGCCACAGTGACCATGGATGCAGCAGTGGGCTCCACAGTGGCAACTGTAGCCATTGAGGGTTGTTTTTCAAAAACCTATGGAACTCCCTGGTGCAGGATGCCACTGAGTCAAATTCAGAGACCTGACTGCTGAAGAGGTCTGTAGTGAGGCAGAGTGGCCTCCCTTGGAGCTTGAGGGGGAGGGACCACTCTCTGTCCCCTTGAGAGGGTGGAACCAGGCAGGGTCCAACCCTTGTGCCAGAAGCAGAGAGGCAGAGCAGGAAGTATAAGAGGCCTACAGCTCAACTGGGCCAGAGCCAGGGAAGGAGTCAGATGCCTCTCCCTTGCTGTTGGCCCCTAGACCAGGGACCAAGCTGGCTCCAGAGGAGGAACCACCATCTGCTGCATACCCTGAGGAGCCGGAGGACCCTTGGACTACTGAGTCCTATCCCTGGATTGCCCTATCCCCAAAGTAGTCCAGGGAAACCAGGCTTTAGTCTGGTTTTGCTGTCAGAGCGCGAATCAACATATGTTAGCAGGATCCCCGCTGACTCAGTGGCAGAACCAATGAGAGCTGTGCAGGATCAGCACCTTTGAAAATCAGGCCCTAAATCCTCTGTTGCTTCATTACTGAGCCATTGCTAACTCCAGTGAGGGGCAGAGGGAGAGGCCTGGCTCTGCTGTGATTTTCGTTATTCCCTCACGTGAGGTTACAAGGCTGGGGCATATTTTCTTTTTGGCCTGTGAACCCTCCCCAGATAAATGCGGAGGGGGTGGGGCTGCAGCCATTTGGACAAGGCAGCCCGTGGAGTCTGGCTGGAAGAAGCCTTGTTGACAAGTAGCTACGTGAACATCCATTTTGTCGACACTGGCTGCTCAGAGCTGAGGCCAAGCTGAGCCACCGCTGAGAGGGAGTTGGGAGCCGAGTGGCACCTACGCCCCTTGTCTTCCCAGCACAGTTCAAAGGGACTAAAACATCCCATGACATTTCAAACACGGCTACACAATACTTCTCCGGCGTGCATAACATGGCAGATTAGTTGTTAACTCTCTTACAGATATAAGTCATATTCCAGTCTAGCTGTCCTGTAACAGCTGAATGCTCCAGTACGAGGAGGGAATTTGTTCCGAGATGCCGCGACATTACTTATGTCTGCTGAAAATGCCAACTGCATTAATTCCAGTCCAAAATATTATCTGTTTTTTTTTCCTTAAAGGGCACTGCCATCCTATATTTACACCCCAAATGTAGGATTTACTAATGAGGGGAAGAGTGCTCGGGGGGAAGGGCGTAACAACAGTGAATACAAATAGCCCAGGAATAACACAGGGTGAGTAGATCACAAGTGAGGGGCAGCAGCAGAGCTGTGGGGCATGAGGGGAAGCCCAGAGCTGGAGAAATGCAGCTCACGAGTGAGGAACACAAGCAGAGCTCTGTGGGTGGCCCGCACAGCACGGGCCTGAACTCTGCCTCACTCGAACCAGTGCTCCCAATTCCTTACATACTAGCTTTACTCAGAAATATACGAGTCAGACTCTTGGTTTGGGAACTGTCAGTGCCCCGTCACCACAGATATACAGTCCCTTTGTCCCCTTCAGGCCCTGCCCATGAATTTTGTGGCTGGCTGCAGTAGCTCTGGCTGAGGGACGAGGCAAGTCAGCATGGAGGGAGAATGCTTTGCAGGCTCTCCAACTGCTATGCTCTGTCAGCAAGCTGCTCCAGTTCCACCAGCTGGCGGTTCCCTCCCTGCCGACTCCCATCTCAGGCACAGCCAGCTCAGAGCCAGTAACTTGGCTCTTCAACACAGAAAGCTTGGCCTGCCTCCACAGAGACCCTGCCAGGGTTCAGTCCTCTGGCATACCAGGCTGATATGCCCGAGTGCTTTCCCATTCGATCCCCTTTGGTACCAGATGTGTAGCTCCTTTCCAACTCCTGTCTCCTAGCAGCTCCCTCAAGTCTTTGGAAAGGAGAAGAGTGCCCAGGTTTACGCACCAGGACCAACTTCAACCCACCACCACACTGATACTGGGACATCTAGCCCATATCATGATGGTAGGGAGATGCCATCTCCCAAGTGTGTGCAGGGTGCAGGGGGAAAGAGATATAGAGATGTGGGGGGATGCTGTCCACCAAGTGTGTGTGTGTGGGGGAGGAATAGAGATGGGGGGAGGCCGTCCCCTGAGTTTGTGGGGAGGGAATAGAAATGGGGGGTGTCATCCCCTGAGTTTGTGGGGAGGGAATAGAGATGGGAGGGTGTCATCCCTAAGTTTGTGGAGGGAGGATAGAGATGGGGGGTGTCATCCCACAAGTGTGCGTGGGGGAGGATAGAGATGGGTGGATGCCATCCCCTGAGTGTGTGGGAGTAGAGATGTGGGGAGATGCCATCCCAAGTGGATGGGGATAGCTACAGAGGTGTGTGTGGGAGAGTTTGACACCTCACCCTGATGCTGACTGGCGAAATCTCCACAGGGAGAGCCATGGAGCCGTGTGTGACAGCCCTCCCAAAACGGCATCTGTGACTGAACATCGGTTTGACAGGCAGTCAGAGAAATCCATCCTGCCTGAGTGACGCGCACTGTCACGGCCCCAGCAAAGTGCTGTGTTTAAAGGGAAATGGAGAACATCCCGGACTGTAGCAGGCTTGACGCAGAGACAACAGGGGTCTCACTCTTTAATCTCCACCATGAGAACTCCCATCACTCACCCCTGATTGCTGGTCTCTCGCCTGCTGTCAGCTGCAGAGATGCGCTGCTTGCTGGGCCCATGACAGCACAGGCCTCTGCGGTGCTGGAGATATTAACAACAGGCACCTGAATCCTTTCCTTTAGCACAATCATTCCCGTCACAGCAGACTGTGGTGAGGGGCTGTCTGCAGCTGCTGCGAGCTCTGCAGGCTCCCAGCTCTGCTCCAAAGCCAGGCCTTCAGCTGTCTGGAACACTACTCCAGGCAGGGACAGGTACCAAGAGCAAGGCTGTGCTGGGGCAGATGCTTCCTGGCTGATCCACAGATAAAGGACTTTTCTGCTCCTACTTCAATCACCCCATAGTCCTAACACTGCTCTGCTATCTGGTTTTTCTCTTATCTTCAGTAGCTTCGCAGGCTTCATTGCCGTAGCATTGAACCACTCTCAATCTTTAATGCGGTTATCCTCTCCACTCGCCTGGGAGGCGGGGCAATGTCATTAACCCCATTTTACAGATGGGGAACTGAGGCACACAGAGACAGTGGCTTGATCAAGGTCACACAGGAAACCTGGGGTGGAGCATGAACTTAAACCCAGGTCTTCCAAGTCCTAGGCTGATGCCCTAACCACTGGGACATCCTTCCTCTCATGGAGACCCAATGCTTCAGAGGGACCTGCCATCTTACAGCAGAAGCTGAGCCCTCACTCACCATTCCCCTTTTTTCTCCATCTCTGCTTTTCTTGGAGTTTCTCGCTACCCAATATTACTTTGTGCTTTTCCTCTAACATTGGCCCTTCTTTGTTTATTTTCTGTATTGATTTTGACTTGAACAGATTGGAAAGACCAAAAAAAGTCACCTAGCCAAAGGCTGTGGCCATCCTGACAGATAATCCATTAAAGCTACAGCCCATAAATAGCCACAGCAAACCCAGGGCCGTTCCCATTCTCTCTCCCTACCCCCAGCAACAAAAAAAGCACCTGGCAGTGAGGACATAACAAACAAAACCTCCCCTCTCGGATCTCAGCCATCGTCCAGCGCCCATCCCAGCAGGTGAGCTTTGCAGTGTCCCCTCGAGGAGTCAGCCTGCTGGGGCTGTCCTGGACGGACGGGAGGATGGGATTCGGTTCCAGTGCTAAGAGCCCTGCCTGCAGCTCTCTCTCTCATAAACCAAGAGGGCTCCTGTTTGCATGCTGCCTCTTGCTGATCACAGCTAAGGCTGGATGGAATGGGGAGAGGGTGGGTCATTCAAGCGGGCGTGTCCTGGGCCACTTAGGGTTTTGGAGGTCAAACACCAACACCTGAAGCTCCACTCAAAAATCCACCAAAAGCCCAGGCAGGTCATGGAGCATTGGTGCCAGATGATAGCCACCGGTCACATGCCACACCAGCCTGAGTCTCCAAATGGAGGTCAAGTGTAGCCCAATTCAGGGTGCATCACACTAGCCTGAACTGGAGGGGACAAAGGCATGTATTACTGTAGCGATGGCTGCACTAGAGGACACAACCTCCAGACTAGACCCAGATGGGAACAGGCAGTCCTGCTCACCACACCTAATTAGGTTAGCCACAGGCAACTGGAACCTAAAAAGACTCAAACTGCCAACTCCAGGGACCAGTGGCGAATGGGGACTCTCATCGGGGGCTGATACATCATCTCATCATGTGCTTTGTTTGCTTCCTCTGCTTCTGTCTCATGCAGACTGACTACCCGTGCCCCAGCCTCGATCTTCGGCCACAGCCTTCGGGTGGGACAAAAGTCATACAGAGGGGACACTGCAAACACCTCGATTGAGTGCCTTTCCTCTGACGAGAGGAGGGAAGTAACTGTCAGTGACAGAGTTAGCAATAGAAATCCCCTAACTCCCTGCCCTCTCTTTTAGCCACTAGACAACACTGCATCAGCTTTGGATAGAAGCATCCAAACTTAAGGGAGGGGTGCAGAGGGAGGGCTTATACAACCTAAGCCTTTTGAGATTTGCCATCAATATTTATACAGAACTATGCTGAGAAAAGACTGATCTGTTTAGCAGGCACAATAAAGAAGGAAGGCAGCATAAACTGAACAAAGAGCTGCACAGCAGGGCCTGCATACTAGCAACATTGATTCGCACCTGTAAACTCCTGCAAATCAGCTTGCGGGCCTGCTATTTAAATTGACTTTTCACATCAGTTATGGATGTGCCATTAATCTATTGCTGAGAGTCACTGAAATGCATTGGCAAGTAGTCTGTTCCCTTGCAATCGGCCAAATTAAGCAGACTTAAGCTGGCTATGAGTAGTGTTGAGTAAGTGAAATATTCTCTCTCTTCCTCTCTGTCTGTCCTTGCGATCTATCTCTCCATCCATCACCACTGCCCTGCCCTCCAGTACAGCCAATGGAAACAGATAACTTCATTGGATCATTCTTGCTCCCTTTTGTGTGACGACTGATGGCTCTGCTGCTGTTACTGCCTTGTCCTCCAGGTACGTTGCACCTGCTGTCTTGCCCCTGTGCAGATACATCACTGGGGAAATACGATGCCTGGCCCCTCGGAACCTTTCTGGGAATAACTCACCACAGACACGAAGGGCAGGACTTTCCAAAGCCCTCAGCCTTGGCCTGATTCTGCTCCCATTGAGCTCAGAGGTTAAAAACCTCATAGGAGTTGCCGGGAGCTGAGCTAGACTCACACTGAGTGTTGTTGAAAATCCCACCCCAAATTTCCAGAGAAGAACAAACTGGCACCATCTTCAGCATGGGCCTTCATTCAGCCAAGCGCTATATTCTGCTCCCTCGGGAGCCAGCAGTGCTCCACACCTGGAAGGAGGAACCCAGCCAGTTAAAGGACCTTGCCCTTTATATCTGTACTGGAATATTTGAGCTGTTATGTGCCAAACTGTGCTGCCACTGAAGTCAATGGCAAAACCCAGGTTGTCACACTGGGTCAGTTTGCAATGGCTCCATGAGCCAGTACTTCCTCCAGTGGCTGTATGTTGTGCTCTCCAATATAATCTTTCATTCTTAAAAGAAGTCTCTTGTCCTAATGAATGCAAAGACAAGGTTTTTTGCCTCTTCCAATTAAAGCATCTACTATTAGTCCATTGTCAGAGACAGGATCCTGGATTAGATGGAGGCTGGTCTGATTCCGTCAGGAAATTCCTATGTTCAAATGTAACCCAGTGTAACTAATGGAGTGATATCTACCTGAGTATGCATGCAGCCTGAAACAATAGCTCAAAGAGGTGTGAGGTAACCCTGTTTATCTCAATAGGGTGTTTATTCTGAAAATTAATGATGCTACATCAGTCAACACTTAACTATTTCAGTGTTGATCAAAGCACACAGCTAAGAAGAGAGAAAATTATATTATCAAGATCTGTTCTACCTGCTGTGTATGGCATCACATTTGGGTGTCATGAATGGGTGGAGCATGAGTTACAGGTGGAGCTTCGAAGAGTATCACCACTTTCCCCGGCTCTTCATTTGAACACCTGGCTAAAACTTCCATTGAGTTAAGAGAGTATATTATCCACTGAGAGTAAAATCTTTGGGGGCAGATACCAAGCCTTTATAGAGGCATTCAAGAAAGAATGGATAAATAATACCAACATGGAAAGCAGCTGTACTCCGTCGTGGCAGGGAATGTGAAAGGAGGGCAACCAGGACAGCAGTTAAAGTGACAGTGCAGTGAGAGGAGAGGACACTCTCTAGATGGAGACAATGCCAGCTGGCCCTGGTGGTATTATTTTATTTGTATTACAGTATCAGTAAGACATTGGGCCGGACACTGACAGACACATAGTAAGAGACAGTTCCTGCCCCCAAACAGTTTATATAGTGAATAGACATTGGGGACAAAGAAAGGTTTATTACTCCTGATCTACAGAGGGGATCCAAGGCAGATAGAGATTAAGGGGATGTCTACACTGCAATCAGAGGTGTGACTGCAGCACCTGTAGACAAACCTGTGCTAGCTTTGATCTAGCTAACTTGAATAACAGTAACAGTGAAGCCGCTGCAGCACGGGCTGTACAAACCCACTCGGGACCCTGGGGAGGTACTTGAGTGGTTCTGCTTACCTGTCCAGCTGCAGCTTCACCAAGCTAGATCAGCGCTAACTCAGGTATGTCTCAGGAGTGCCACCGGCTTTTTTGCCGCCCTAGGCGGCAGAAGGTCCCGCCCCCGACAGAGGCGGCGGAAGGTCCCGTCCCTGAAATGCCACCCCTGACAGAGGCGGCGGAAGGTCCGTCCGCCCCTCCCCCCAAATGTTAGCGCCCTAGGTGACCGTCTAGGTCGCCTAATGGGTTGCGCCCAGGGCCGGCTCCAGACCCCAGCGCGACAAGCACGCGCGTGGGGCGGCAGTTGTCGTCAGGGGCGGCAGATTGGGCCGGCGGACCTGCTGCAGTCATGCCTGCGGGAGGTCCACCGGAGCCCCGGGACGACCGGACCTGCCGCAGGCATGACTGTGGATGGTTCGCTGGTCACGCGGCTCGGCTGGACCTCCCGCAGGCATGACTGCGGCAGCTCAACCGGAGCCGCCGGACTAGCCAACCGTCCGCAGCTGCGGGAGGTCCAGCCGAGCCACGCGACTAGCGGACCCTCACCAGTCAAGCCAGCGGGAGGTCCGCTGCTCCCGGGGCTCCGGGGCGTCTCCCGCGCATGACTGCTTGGGGCGGCTGAATATGTAGAGCCGGCCCTGGTTGCGCCAGGCCTGGTATGTCTACACCTGCCGCAGTCTCTGGCTGCAGTGTAGACATATCCTGACCTTGCCACTAGGGGAGTCTGAGCCACAGCCTTGCCTTGAAGCCTGGTCACTAGTGCTTTCATCACAAGACCAACCCTTGCACAAGTGATGGTGGACAGCAGCAAAGTATCCCCGTATTCAAACCTTCAGGCGCCTCACCGTCACTGCTTCTCCAGCGGACGCATCCACCTGTCTCACAAATCTGCCGCTGTAATTGGGGTAGCCACAGAAAAAGCTCCCGACATTGTTTTCCCGGCGAATAACTTCACCTCTTTTGGTGCTGGCTAAATTGAAATGTATTTAATATTAGACTACAGCTATATATCTCCATGCTAACACATGTTCGCTCCATATTTCCATATAAATAAGAAAAGCCAGGAAGCCGAGCAATACAAATGGACTCTTACGTTTATAGAGAGGGATGTTTTCATTATCGCTGTGTAGGGAGCTTGTTGGCTTTTCTCCTTCTTCATTATTTTGCTTTTTCCCCCTCTTCTCTCTCCTACCGCCCACCCCCCAACACACACACACACACACACAATTATAGACTGCAAACTGAATGAGCCCCAATCACTGCAGGTAACTGAGGCAGCCTTGTCATTCCTGAGAGGAGCTCTCGCTTGGCGTTGGTTGGCGGGGGGAAATTAGCTCAATTGTCTCCCTTTTTCATATCAGCTCCAGGAGGCCAGCGAGGGGGGAGGGGAAGGCTGCTTGTTAGAGAGGATGAGGTATTGCAGGGAACATATATTATTTTCTCCTCCCCGATGGGATCATTGCTACTTCACATGTGCAAAAAGTGAGATCCTGGCCCCATTGAAGACAGGAGCAAAACTCCCCTTGACTTCAGTGGCCTGGGATTTCCTGCCCCACACCCCCCAGACAGCAAAGAACCACCTCTGGAGGAGCCTAGCAGGGATGGAAGATTGTGCCCCATGTCCCCAGTGTGCTGTAGCAATGAGCAGTTCCGAATTTCAGCTCCTGTGCGTGCGCTCCTCCTCCAACCTGATACTCAGCCATTAGCAGGCAAAAGGAGATGACAGCCATGAAAGGGTTGAGGGGATGAGCAGAGGGTTTTCATCCTTCCCCACCCCCTCCATCCCTTGCATTCTAGGCCCCCGTTTCCCTAGTATGGGACCTCTGGGGCCACCTCTCTTCACTCAGCAGCCTGAACTTCCAGCCCCCACCCACTCGAGCAGTGAGGAAGGCTCATGTTCTGCACCCAAGGCCGCGTCTCAGTCCTGGGACTGGCGTGTGCCGTGCGTGCTCTCGCTGTCTGTCACCAGGGTGGAGGGTGAGCTCCCCGGCAGTTACAAGCCTGTCCTGCGCCACCGCTGGTCAGAGTTGGGATGGAGCATCCTTCCGTTCAGGCTGATATCAGGAACCCAGCTATTCACTCGGCCTCTTGAAGGCAGGCTGCATGTCCCAGCCGGGTGTCCCCTTCCCCCTGTCGCACCTCGCTTCGTGTCTCCTCCCCCCATCCACCCAGGAGGCCAACCTTCACCTCCTGCCCCCTCCTCATCCCCTCGCATTCATTACCTGCATGACAGATGTATCTATGGACACAGTCAGCACTGCATGGAGAGCACGCTTTGCTGCCTCCCATTCAGAAAGGCTCCCATGGAATGGGCACAATGCAATCGGCAGCCCTGCAAGACTGGGGAGCTGTCTCCTGCAAGGTCTTCCCCAGCCTGCCAGCCACGCACATGGCTCAGGGTGGCTCCAACAATCCCTGACCCTCGTACTCTCACAAGAGGCAATCACCAGCCGCTGGGACACTTCCTCCGTCAGACCGCAGCGAATTCACTCCAACCTTCTTAGTTTTGTTTGTGGTTAAACAGTAAGGAGGCGGGTTGCAGGGGCTACTGAGATGCTTAAATGCAGCACCATGGACGTCAGAAGCGTTCCCTCTACACTGAACTCGGACAGTGGCAGCAGTTCCAGGAATGCTGTCCCCGGGGCCTGTATATCACAGCTTGAAATGGAACCAGACCAGTCTTTGCTGAGTTTTCCAGCCATTTCTGCTCTTAGCAAAAAGCACAACACAATCCCTGGGCCAGATCCTCCAGGGATGTAAACTGATACAACTCTGCTGGCTTCAATGGAGCTATGCACATTAACATGAGCTGGGAATCTGGCCCCAGTGCCTTTACAGCCTGAGTTGGAACGTTCTTGGGCCCCACACTGCTTGGAGTCATTATAAAATTCCGCAGCACTTTTTTCCACCAAGGCAGAGGTGAAAGCGCTACTGCCTTGCCCCAGTTCCAGTTTGATCAATGACCTCCTACCAACCGAAACCCCCTCCACTAGTCTCAACTGGAGAAGTCCTATCCTACGGTGCTACGTATCTCCCGTGGTGCCTGATCCACAGAGGATGACAGTCTGTTATAGCCCCCCACTACACAGCCTGCCTCAAGCTTCAGAGTCATCTTTCAACTGCGGAGTGCCCCAGCTCAATCTCTGGTGTGCCGGCCATCCCACACGCACCTTGTGCGGCAGATCCAGACACAGCCTAGTGTAACGCCGACAGACCCCAGTCATCTATCGCATGAGCTAAAAGCCAACTGGCTGTTAGCTAAGGCTGTAGAACAGACTCATTTTCTTTCTCTCTCTCTCTCTCTCTCTCTAAGTGGTCTCGGTGCCACTAGATGGGACAGAACACCACACCCAGGAGAAATGCCTAATCATTTCTTAAAGTAACTGTTGTGCTGGTGCAATGCACCAGGTTAGCCTCCCCCAGCAGGTGTTCACTACATAGTTATACACTGCACAGGCAAGGGCAGCATTAGCTTCCCCACCCCACAGCATCCCACGAAGGTGCATGGGCCCAGATCCACAGGGACTAACTCCAGAAGAGGGGACAGCGCTGTCCCCATGGCCCATTCAATCCTTGGCTTCTCTGCAGAGACAGCCAGTTTGGGAGTCAATGAGCACCAACTGTGACAGCATTTTTCACAACATGGGCATCTATCCAAGAGAAGTTGGACCAAGCCCAGCAATGCATCCCACAAAACAGCTATCAGATCATAATGACTTTCAGGCACTACTGAGCCAGGTTGGGTTTTAGTATTGTTCTTAGGAGCTGATATACCAAGGGCAATTAATTATAATGGTGTCTAATGCAGCTAGGAGTCAAGGAACAGTAGCCTGGCATCAGAGAGAGCACCATGGCCTTGGAGAGAAAGGGAAGCATGGGTCTGACTAGCTCACAACACAGACAGCCTCTCATCCCACCTCCTCTCTGTCCAGAATCTCCCCCTGAGGTCCGGTTCAGTTTCCAGAGTACTGGCCCTCTCCCTGGCAGACACCTGACAGGTACATGTTACACAGATAGGTGTTTGTGTTACATTGTTTTGGCATTCTTAAAGTCAGAACTATCAGCACACAGCAGCTCCCATTTAGAAAACCTGACCTGTGTAGTATTGTGCAGAGAATTGACAGGGATGCGCAAAGCCCGGCAGTAAGGAGATAAAATGCACTGGGCCTTGTACCACTAGTAAGTGGAGTTTACAACTCAATGAGGTCACAAGTGAGCTGAGGTTGCTCAGGTCTTAGCCTGCTCCCATTTGTCCACAGCTTAAAACCAGAGTATGATCCATCACTTTTGGCAGCCTATGCTCATGAGAGGCTGATAGGTAGAGGGCTAACTTGGGGGGTCTCAGCAAGACAATCCCCTGGAGAGGTACGGTCTGCATTTATTTTGTGGAGGGAAGAGGCATTGTGTAAGAACTTGGGCCTTGTACAAGAAAGCACGATGCCAACATGACTATCCGGTGACAGGGATTCCTTTCTAACACCACACAGTGTCTAGCAATAAAAATGAACCCAGCCCCAGGGCACTGGGGGAAGCAATACAAGATCGAGTCTCCATTCCTCCCATGTCCAGTCCCTATGGAGCTGTCCAAATCAAGCAACCTGGAGGCTGGATTCTGCTCTCCACAATACCAGTGAAAATCCAGAGTAATGCTACTGAAGTCAATGAATTCACACCCGTATGACTGAAGGCAGCATCTGGCTTGGGACGCTGAAGGTCAGGAGCATTGGCCGAGCAAGGTGAACAGCTGGGAGATGGCGTAGGTCAGGGTGGAAAGGCACTAGCAGAACGAGGTGGGATAGGGATCAGAACAAGAACACAAGAGGTTTGGTCAGTCTGCATTGAGGTGCATTTCCAGTGTGTTGGGGTGGCGGCGGCAGCAGGGCGGGGGAGACTTAAGATTGGAAGAGCAGAAATTCTCATAGCTGGCGTCAAGGTGCATTAACAGTCCAGAACCCAGTTATCAGGAGAACTACAGTGCTAGATAGAATTGCAAATTAGCAGTGCTCCAGTGGGGCCTCAGACCTGGAGCAGTAGAAGTGCTGCGATATAATAACAAAAGCAGCGAGGACACAGAACTGGGCTAGCAGGAGCACTGATGTGCAATAGCAGAGCTGTTCAAAGGGAGCTTGCCCAACTCCTGGCCACACTCCACATGCCCAGTCACTTGTTTTGACTAGCATGAAAAAAAAAATCCCTGGGACTCCTGCTTTGACAAAGGCAGCTGCGGTTCCCAGCATGGTAGTTCTACTTTTGAGAGCACCTGTCGGTCTTTGGGTCTCTGTAGGAATTTTGATTTCAGAGAGAAAGGGGCAATAAAAGCAGAAAGTCCATTAACATCCTTGCTGGCCTTGGAGTGGTGGTTGCTGATAGCAAGCTGGTGGAAATACCATTTGAGTTTTTTACGAGCTATAGAAAATCAATTAATTGATTTAATTGTTCCCATGGAATTGTTGCTTATGAAAATAATGAACTGCCCCAGGCTAGCTGAGGAAGTTTCGTCTTCCATCCCTGGCGCTGGCAGAAAGTGCTTTCCTATTCAGACGTTTCTGTGGGGAACGGCTGCAGCTAGAAATGCCAAAGGAGCTGTGCAGTAGGTGGGGGATGTGTGTGACCGATACACACAGGGACAGAGCAAAGTGTGTGATTCAGAGCAGTAGAAACCACTGTCCAGCAAGCCTCTAAGAGCTCTCTCTCGCCCACAGCCCACCTCAGATGGTACTAATAGCACCTTGCCTTTAAATAGCACCTTTCATCTCCAAGCACGTTCCAAGCCATAGGCCAAGGGCTGAAGTCCTTGCTGTCATGGAAGTCAGTGAATAAGGACTGAATAAACACGGAGAGGCACAGCACAGCTGGTTATGCGTAGGTTTAGAAGTGGGGAAAGGGCACCAGAAATTTGCTCTCCCCTTGCGTGCCACCATTGTAAGTAGTATTCCAGGCTCATACATTTCCACTGCCAGCCATCACAAAGGAGATGGTAAGGGGATGGCCCCAAGCCATCCTTTCCCTCTGCGCAGGGCCGGCTCCAGGCACCAGCTTAGCAAGCAGGTGCTTGGGGTGGCCACTCTGGAGAGGGGCGGCAGGTCCAGCTATTTGGCAGCAATTTGGCGAAGGGTCCCTCACTCCCGGTCAGAGCGAAGGACCTTCCACTGAATTGCCACAGATCGCGATCGCGGCTTTTTTTTTTTGGCTGCTTGGGGCAACAAAACCCTTGGAGCCAGCCAGCGAAGCTGAATGCGACTGGGGAAAGCACATGTTGCACCCTTTGAAATGGTGGTAACCTATTACACTGAAGAACTGCTCCTTTCATCCTCCAGAACAGTTCTTGCTGAGCCAGGCAGAATTGCTCCAGAGGGTCCCAGTATGGCTTGGCCCCTCTTCAAACAAACACGCACACATGCACAGACTTAACAAACGCAATGGGTTAAAGCCACAAACTGGGCCTGAGTTTGGATCTCCTGCTTCGGCCCCACAAAGCAACCATTTCCCCACATAAATGAACCCATCTCTCGGGTGGGACGCAGCCAGGGCCGGCTCCAGACCCCAGTGCGCCAAGCGTGCACTTGGGGCAGCGTCCCGCGGGAGGGCGGCAGGCGGCTCCGGTGGACCTCCCGCAGACGTGCCTGCGGAGGGTCCGCTGGTCCCGCGGCTCTGGTGGAGCATCCGCAGGCATACCTGCGGGAGGTCCACCGGAGCCGCGGGACCGGCGACCGCCAGAGCACCCCCCGCGGCGTGCCGCCCTGCTTGGGGCGGCGCAAATCCTAGAGCCGCCCCTTGACGCAGCAGCTGTTTTAGAGCTTACACCACCGGGTCACCACAGAATAGCCCCACAAGTGAAGATTCAGATCATATCCATCTGAACTGCAGGGGGAATTCAGGAAGGCTGAATTTATAGATTCTGAGGCCAGAAGGAATCACTGTGATCATCTAGTCTGACCTCCCATATAACACAGGCCAGAGAGCTTCCCTAAAGAATTCCTAGTGTGTATGTAGAATGTAATTATCTGAGCTGAAATTCTGGCTAGGATGCAAGAAATAGCTGTAAGTGAGATGTTTTTTTCATCCCAATTTGCTGACATCAGTTTAGGACACTTGCATTAACACGTCTACTCTTTTAATAAGGGCACTGGGATTTTTAAGTCTGAAAAGTGACTGCCCAGAAGGGCATCTCTGTACTCCATAGCCTGCTCTCTGAGCATGTTCAGTCTTAAATGCTATTTTAGTGATAGAGACAAGTTTTCCCTGCTTTTTACTCCTGTTAGCCCTTCAGAGCCAGGGCAGAGAGACTGAGTTAGTTCTTTTTGTGCAGCCTTAACAGAATTGTGCATTATGCTCCAATCATTTACATCAGCAGTGGGCCAGACCCTCCATTGGTGTAAATGGGCATTGCCCCACTGAAATCAATTGAGCTATGCAAATTTACAGCATCTTAGGATCTGGCCCAATATGTTTGCACAGGTCCCTAACTTGAAGACAATGGAGATGTACTTGGCTGCAGATCCTTTATAAAGGTTTATAGATTCATAGATTCTAAGACTGGAAAGGACCTCGAGAGGTCATTGAGTCCAGTCCCCTGCCCTCATGATGATGATGCCGGAGATGGAAAGAGTCCACACTGACTCTGGGAGCCCAAGCTGAGATTGCAGGGCTAGCAGTTAGAGGAATCCATTGTGCTATTTGTAAAGAGAGCACATTTGATGAGTCACCAAAAGACAATATAAACTCAAAACCCCATAATGCTGTTTTTACCACGTTAATTTTCCATAATAGAAGAGCACTTTAACAGTAAACTTTTACATTTACATTTAAAAATCCATTTTAAAAGCTGTGTCCTAAATACACTCCGACTGCACACATTTCTCACACTGATTAAAATGGGTATTTTATTATTATATAAAGCACTAATGGATCGACTGGGGGTGGGGGGAGAGAGATGACGGATGCAGGACTTGCAAAAGCACCAGTATGTCAGAGGGGTGCTAGGAGCTAGCAAAGGCATTGTGATACAAAGGCTAAATAACAGAAGAGCCCTCGAATCACTGGAATGTTGAGACACGTCCCCAGCAGTGCTGATTTTCACATCAAACTGAAGTCACATGAGCACAGAGATCGGCTGTTCCATCTCCTCAGACCAAGAATTGGGAAATGCAGGTGCAAGAGAAGGGCTGGTATATTCATGAGCAACCACAGATGTTTGGAATTTTTCAATTAAACACCCAACCGCTAAATTTAAAGTGTGGCTCTGCTCTGAAAAGTGAAGGTGGAAAAATGACCCTGTCCTACTTTGCCAATCTGTATCCTAGATGTATTCAGTAACACCTGCAAACTTCAGGGACTGAAATATGTTTTTACTGCTTTTAACTCCTCTTAGCCATGCAGAGTCAACACAGCTGCAGGAGAAGGAGCTGGAATTTATTCTGGTTCGTGCATATCATCAAAACTGTTAACTTCATATCAAATTGCAGAATCTGTTTTGTTGGAAATGCATGAGCCAGAAAGAAGCCAGCTTGACTCTCAGATCCCAGGGTGAATATTCAGGGCTGCTAGCTAGTAGAAAAACATCTTTTTAATTGTGAACTAAGCAGATTTGAACTGGAGTCAATCACTATGGAGCCTCATGGTGCCATTTTTACAGACATTTTTCAAAGCAAATCATACTTTAACAATCATTAAAGAAGCCTCCCAGCAATCCACAGGAACAGTGGAATAAGCCATTATTGCTGCTGTATGTGGCGTTATCCTTTTAAGATTGAGCCCCTGGAGTGATTTAGCATCTGCCGGAAGCAGAGATGGAGCAGGGCCCAGAGTTATTCAACATTTTAAATCCAGGAATCCCTCTCCGCTCTTGTCCTTCTCTTTGGCTGTCTAGATTCAGGCATTTTTCTGAGTTCTCAAGAAACCAGACAAAGGGCTGCAGTGTGTTTATGCCTAAGCCTGCACGGGATGCTGCATAAATACTTTCTGTAAAGCCTCTCCCTGGAGTGGTGCATGTTTATAGCTGATCAGAACACAACTCCAATGTCACAGCACTGTTGAGAAACCTCTGCACTAGCTCGAGAAGCCAGGAGCATCACTGTACTCCACCAGTAAACTGTCTCTTCCCCCTGACCTGGCATCTACAGCTTCCAACCTGAACTGGGCCTGCTAACGTTTTGTACTGTACTCCCAGAACTAACAGAGCCATAGCACAGCTGCCCATGTCTGTCTTCTGTGGTTAGTTTGCTTCTCTCCATCTACCACATAAAGGGCAGTCTCTTAGCAGCACCCAGACGCTCCCAGTGAGACTAAATATGGGTTCCTCCACTAAGGCATCGGATGGCTCCCCCATTCCTCTGAAACTCTATTCATTTGGGCTATTAAAGATATTACACAAACAGATTTCAGGATTAACAAATCTGTAATGGCTAGAGCTGGCCAGAATGTTTCCCCCCCTGCAGAAAATTTCAGCTCTTAACTGAAAAAAAACAAAAACTTTTGATCCAAAAAATTTCAATCAGTCGAAACCCTTTGTTTCCATTTGTGGAACCAAATTCAAAAAATTTACTTTGGCGCAGTTTGACATTAAACGGAGTCCTCCAGAGCCACCTTAGAGCATTGTGGGCATTGTAGTCCCTGTGCTTTATGTCTCTTCTCTTGATGAGTTGCCACAGTGCATCATGGGAGATGTAGTCTGGCTGGGAAGCCAAGTGCAGCCCATAGAGGAGAATGGGGGCATGAGGTATCCAAACTATAACTCTTGTGAAACACCATGAGATTCCAAATTAAAATGTGGGGGAGTTAGGCAAAACAATTTTTTATTTCAATTCTCCATTGAACAATCAACACCCAAAAATTGAGAATAATTCTGAATTCAAGACATGAGCATATTTTGTCAGAAGACTGATCCAATCAGAAACATAGCATATGACCTACTATACAATTTGAATCAAAACAACTTAAGTTTCAAAGTTAGATACTGACAACAAGCTGCTTTTGACCCAACTACAGACAGAATTATTCGCCAAAGCTTTTGGGAACTCATTTCAAACAATAAAATTACTTTGGAGAAATAATAAACTGGTCATGGATAAATTGAGAACAGAGAAAGAGGAGAAAAACATCAAGCTAATTATTTGCCCAGCTCTGTCCATTTATTTATGTGTATTCTCCTCAACACTGTAGGATCTGGACACCTGGTTATAGAGGGTTTTGCCACATTGTTCCTTTCCTGTGGCTCTGAATTTCCATGGATTTTAATTGCAGCCTTACAACTCAAGTAACTGATTGAAAATGTAGGGAATCATGTGTGTCTTCAGAAACTGGGAACTGGCATGTAGATGTGCTAATACTAAGCTCATTTTTGCTGCCTAAATCCTTCCTCATCCTCTTCCCCAAAACTGGTTAGACTGTGAGGAAGGAGACCCTGGAACCAACTTAACCCTAAGCAACATCTTAGGCTTCTGCTGGCCCCAACCCAAGGTCCTGCCAAAAGAAATCCATGCTCTTCCATGGAAACGGCATGTGAAAAGAGAAAGGTGGTTCCAAGCATTGACACAGAGCCTGATTAAATCAGCAGTTCAGGCTGCCAATCAGCCACAAATACCCTCCTGTATCTGCCTGAGATGCATCGAGGAAAGGGGTTGTGCTGGCGAGGAGAAGTCATTTTTTTGCCCCCCTCAAGCAATCAAGCGAAGGAAGGGCAGGTTGGGGATCGCCAAAGATTGCTTGTGTCAATCGCCCTAATAATCGCAGCCAGATTAAAAAGACACTGCGGTATCTGCAAACTGTTTCCTTTCAGGCAGCAGACGTTTGTTTAACGGGCGGCTTGTTTGTGCGCAGCGCCTGCACGTCAAATCCTCCCTCGTCAATTAATCAACTCGTGTCTACAGCTTTGTGCTTCTTATTTACAAGGGCTGGTTTGGTCCTTAGCATCATAATGGAGTTAGACACATCCTCAGACAGCATGGAGTCCACCCCATCGTCAGGGGGCAACGCAGATCCCCCCAAGGGAAGGCATATTGAAGCAGCACCGCGTTGGCTCTAATCCGTCTTTTAACTCAATCAGTCCTGAATAGCAGCTGGCAAACACTATCCTCTGGTGCAGACCATTGGTTCCGAGGTACACTCCATTCCAATTGTCCTTTCATAAGAAGCTGCTGTCGACATAGCAGCACATTCTGGCTTAAACCGAGGGAGTAAGATGCCATTCTGCTTTCCCACTCTTGGTAGATCTCAGGTATTTCTAAGGGGCCTCTCACCTTCATCTCTCAGGACCTTGGTATTTATTGCCCATTTCATACTGCATGGCCCTTGCTATTATTTTTTCAGACAAGAAAGTTTGGCCCTGTCTACACTAGAGGAGTTAGTATGAGAAGAAAAGCCACTTTCATGGTCAGTGAGGCTATGTCAGTGGTAGCTACAGTGTAAGGGCGAGTGCAGAGAGAGCTGGATGCTCGGAGCAGGTTTTCACAACATGGGGCTCTGTGTCCTAGCTGTTCTACCCTCCCAGCACTAGCTGGCTGCCGCTGTAATAGGGCTATTCATTTGTTCTAGCGAGGGGAGGAGAAATAACACAGCTGGCCCAATCTCCCACCAGGCAGGTGTGGTATCAGGACAGGTTGCCACAAACTGACCCAGCTGAGCAAAATGCCATTTATCTAGTTATCGTTATCTGGGCCCATCCACGCAATAGCACATGTTGCCCTAGTGCATGACAAAGGGCAACCCCTTTATTTAAGGGCAGTTATTTATTACCCTATCTTGACCAGACCATAGGAAAGCTCAGACAGGTCAGTGACCCTTTCACTGAAGGCCTCTAGCCGCACACTTAATTTAAAGGGACATTGAGCTGCACTGCTTTGTCAGTCTTTGACCTCTGGTGCCTCCTTATCTTTATCTTTCTGCAAGTTTCATTAAAGAAAAACAACCCAGGTGTTAAACCACACAGAGCAAAGTCCTGGCGATAGGATCTCTGCTCATGCACCGTGGTGGGGAGGGGGGCTGGGGACCTTATGGGGGAGAGAAGCGTGTGTGGAGATGGAGATTAGCATGTCTTTAACGGGAGGACGTGGGGTCAGTATTTCTGTTTGTGGTTGGTCGTCATTCGTTGTTGCGACTTCAGGGAGCCCTTAATGGGGTTGGAATAACATGAGCGCCAATCGTTTCATAGTGCTGTAATTCCTGAGTGCTGGAAATGCCTAGCAAAATCAGGATTCAACCCATATTGAGGCGATGAGATCTCCTGTTATTTCTACTCCATTTATAGCTTCCTGAGGTATGAACATCCCAAGAGAAATAGAAGCACAAATGCAGAGGTATACAGCTTTATTGCACAGCCCTAGACACATGCTCTCTCTCTCTCTCTCTCTATTTATATGTTCATTTGTTGGAAGAAATTTAGTTTTAAGCAGGTGAGAATCCAAGCAGTGGAAAAGCAATGACAGTGCTGCTGAGTGTAGCTGCAGGGGCAGATGGCTAGTACGGCAGAGAAATGGTAGCGGTATTAGACTTTAAAGAGACGAAAGGACATAATTTCTGCTGGAGAATACAAGGGAATGTTGCAGTGCACAAATATGCAGGCCTTTTGTCTGTCATTAACCCTTTCACAGCTCTTCTGTGTCCCAATATGTCAGTCTAGCACAATTGAAAACTTGGAGACCAAACATTTTTTGGTGGAAAGAGGCCGTTCTCTAAACCGAAAGGTTTTGTGAAAATATATACATTGCACCAGAGGTGTCCAGGGGACGGTTTCTTGGGGGCATTTGGATCAAAATGTCATGTTCCAAATGCCCCCAAGGCATTTCGACACAATTGTGTTCCATGAAAACCCTCAAAAGGTTTTCTTGTTTCTGTTCCAGTGCGGAATGAAACCTGATTTCAAAGCCCCAGAAGTTTTCCCAGAATGGAATTGTAACTGTGTCTGGCCCTCTGTCAGACATCGGCCCTTGCGCTTTCTCCCTCTCACCTTCTGAGCAATGTGATTGCACCACTACGCACCAAAGCCTACGATCAACCTCCACTGACTTTTCCTGCGTGTATTCAAGAGAGGTGGGGAAATGCTGGTAAGAGAAGGAAATAAGCTTTTAATTTCCATTATCTTTCCTTCCCTTCTAGATATGATTTTCTAATTCTTTAGGGATGCTGAACCTTGGAGTCTATGGATGAACAGGATGCAAGCTCCTCTTACGTAATTAGACGTTGAAGGCCAGGGCACGTGTCAATGGAAAGGCAGTTGTCCCTGTATGTATTCCATAAGGACTCTCATTTATCCTAACTGTCCAGATCCTGAATTCACTTACATCTATGCAAACTCTGAGCCACGCCTTTGAAAGCAGGGGGTTACTCTAGATGCATTATTCTCTGTACAGTAACTCCTCACTTAACGTTGTAGTTATGTTCAAAGGGGAAGGGGAAAGCGCTGCTTCTCTCTGGCTGCCGGCTGCCTCTGCTCCTCCTGAGTCCTCCGGCCTGTGCTCGCAGGGCCGCATTCTGAAAGGGGCTTTAGAGCTGCAGGCCAGAGCCCCGGGGCCACCTTAGCCCAGGCCCTGCAGCCCCTATAGCCCCTGCGTTCCAGGTGGCCCTGCCTGCCGGGGCGGGGGGCTGCTTCCCCGCTCCCTCCCTCCCAGAAAGTCCTAAGCGGAAGCACTGGGAGGGAGGGAGGGAGGAAGGGAGAGGGAGGAGGTGGAGAAGAGGAACTTGGGCAGTGTGCCCTTGTAAAGTCAGCCAAATGACATTATAAGGGAGCATTGCACAACTTTAAACGAGTATGTTCCCTAATGGAGCAGCGACGTAACTTCAAAACAACGTTAAGCGGGAGGATGGTAAGTGAGGAGTTACTGTACTGTGATTGGTTGCCATTAGGGGTCACTGATTAACTCACCTACCGCAAAACTGGCCCTAGGAAGAGTTAAGATGCCACATAACTGCAGCCGGGAAGTTGTTTGAGAGACCGAGTGGGTTAATTCACTCTACCTTGGCCAACACAGCCATGCACTGAAAACTGCCAAGCTCCTTTGTGCTGAAAAGGCTCCAGAGCAGGGAAGAGAGGGAGGGTTAACGGGAAGGTCATGGAGCCTCAGATGAAGAGTTCCTCGGTAAAAAACACAGGGAGGCTGTGAGCTGCAGCACAGCTGCTGGGTGTGAAAGATCAGCTTTGCCGTGAGATCATGCAGGCGCCTCTAGAGAGAGGCAGTAAAAAGAGCTTCTTCTCTAGGGCAGGTTCCTGGCTGCTACCAGTCCTGCGTCAGAGAATGGGGCTTGTGTACGTTTTATAAGTAAAGTCTTAACACTATGAAAATAGCTGGCTCCGGGTCACTGATTCAGCTCCAAACGGGAAACTGTCCTGCAAGGGCCCTGAATAGCAGCTACTACGCAAAGGAGCAAGAGTATTATGGTCGCACCCAGAGGCTTCAATCAAAATCAGGGCCCCCTGGTGCTAGGTGCGGTACAAAGACAGACAGACCCTGCCTGACCCACAAACGTTACGTTGTGTAACGGCCTGGTGGGGCTTGGGCCTGCCAGGCAAGGGGTGTGGTCAGACCCGCCCAGACACACCAACCACCCACCCCAAGGACCTTGACATTGCGCAGTCAGTCAAGAGAACACGCTTCTCCCTCTTAAAGGATCCACATCAGCACCCAGCGCCTCCTTTACCTCCCCCAACTGCCTTGAGCCATCTCGCCTGGTGCCAGCCGTGGGATGGCTTTAACAAGCATGGGGTGGCTGGTGCAGCCCAGCAGCCTGGTCCCCGAGCAGTAAGGGTAGGATCTTGCACTCTAAGTGGTGTTGAGAAAGACACGGGCCACTGAAATTCACAAGAGTTTGAGCCATAACTACTTGGAGCCTGTTTCCGCCGCACTGACGTCGGCTTCCACGGGAGTGGAAAGAGCAGTTGTAGGGGCTGGCGGCAGCAGCGACAAACCTACTGTAAATTTCAGCAGCTGAGAGCTAACAACTACAGGGTTTAGGATCTGCTGGGGAGGGGGGAAATGAAAGAGCTCAGATGATCAGAGAAAGGAACACGGGAGCAGAGAAAGGAGCCCTTTGCCATTAGGGTACAAGGTGGAAGCCAGCCCCAAACAGCAGTCGCTCTGCACACTATGAAGTCAGGCTGGTGGTATCTGACAGGGAACTGGACATCACTGAACATGCTTCCTCCGGGGCAGTCTCCATAGAGAGGCCAAAGATTTACTTGGTGATGGAGAGTGAACTCCTGTCGCATCTCTAGCACTGGTCCCTTCGGTGGCATGTTGGGGCAGGGACAGGGAAGCTGGCTGCCCAGTTCTGTGGCTAGAAGGCTTCCACCTGCAGGGCCATTATAACCAGTCCTGAGCTCACAAAGAGAACAGATCCACTAAATGGCTTTTGCTATCCAGCCCCGTGTCCTAAGGGGTCCTCAAATAGAAACCCCAGTGCCGCGTCCCAGGAGCCCGAGCGCAGCCATCAGTCAGAGGCAACCAAGCTGTCAGAAGGAGCCCTGTGGTCTGAAAGGAAAGCCTCGGGGACCAGCCTCGGTGGGCTCTCTGAGCTCCAAGAAGACAGATTCCATCTGGTTTCAAAATTGGATAAGCTGGGCTGACGTTCCAGGCTCCCAGACGTGACTAGGGGGAAGGAATGAAAATAAAGAAGCTTTCCATCTAAGTCAGCGAGGTCAGAGGCAGAGAAAAATTAGTCTTTTACCAGCCAACCGATGCCCTTCTGTGTCAGCAATCTGTGACTCTGTCTCTTGGCCGCAACCCAGCACTGAAATGAGCCAAACTCCCTTCGGAGCTTCTTTTATATATTTCAGAGACAGTGCTGCACATGGCTGATGGAGGTTATAGGCAAGAGGTCTCTCGGAGGGGGACTCACATCGCAGTGTGGAACGGGCAAATTTTCATCTCACTGAACTTCAAAGAAATTTAACCCCTTCATGCCCTGTGGCTCAGGAGAGCCGTCAACGCTCATGCTTTGCGCGTTAGGAAGCCCAGCTGTAGGCATGAAAGGGTTAATTACCTCTCCACTCTGATGGCTGTGCAGTAATTATAATAGGTGTGTGCTGAAAAGAGCTAATAATCCTTAATGTGGATCTTATATTTATAGTTAGCCCCTCATCCTAATGGATCTTAAAGCACTTTATCAACTGGCTGTAAAAACGATATCTATTATGTAGAAGTCACTTCACCTGCCGCAAAAACACAACTAGTTCTGCAGTATGTCAACCATTAAACAGTGCCCAGCAAAACTACACAATAGATTAAGACAGCAAGTGGAAAGGATACTGTATCCAAATTCTAACTGCATGGGGAATTTCAGAGATACAGACTCATTTCCTGTGTTGAAATTTGGCCAGGACATCAGTGCTAACACCCCTGATCTTAAATAACCACTGAGGACACGACATACTGGAGCATTTCACTATAAGCTTAGGTGGCATCCCTCCCCCTCCTGGTGCCTGGAAAGGGACGCTGTGTTTGAATGGCCGGTAATATACTGACATCCCCAGACCTGGCCCCATGCTGTGAATTTAGACAGCTGTCTCAATAAGAGAGAAGCGATCTGAGGACAGTCCCTTGGGGATCCCTTTTGTGTATCCGATTTCTGATGAATGGCATGTTTGGTCCACAGACAGCAACAACTGTGCCAAACCTAAAGACTCAACTGGCAGATCCAGCAACTCATCACATTCCCATTGACAAAGACCAAGCTGTGGTCTTCAGGGCGGTTCTTATATAGTCAAGGGAGCAAGCACCTTGGCGATAAATTGCAGATTACTCAAACATTTGCCTGCTGGGAACCATGTCTCCTGGATACCAGCCCTCCATTTGCCATCACGCAGATCATCTCCTTTCCGATCCACCATCTCAACTTCTGAGACAACGGCAGTAATTGCTTCCACGGGAAAGTGATTTTGGAAAATCTGGCCCTACATATTTTCTAGAGAGTCCTGCACCCACCAGCTGTCATTCTTCTTCTTCATGGGCAGCACTGGGTGTTGAGCCGTTCTGAAAGCCTGGCCAAAAGGGGAGCAGAGCTCTTTTGAAATCCTCTCTCCTGTTGTGGGTTCTGGACATTTTTTAAAAAATGGCTCTCAGTGAATTTTCAGGATGCGATTTTCAAAAGCATTCAGTGATGGTCTAATTCCGCACCCACTGAAGTCACTGAGAGTTTTACATTTGGCTTCAATGAGGGCAGCGTTTGGCCGACGCCAAGAGCTTTTGAAAAATCTCACCCTCAGTGGCCTACATTTCCAAAGGTACCCCCTGAGGTCTGGTGCCTCTGGTTTTCTGGATTCCCAGTTGGAGACATCCAGGTGCTAATTTTCAGATACCTGGGCATGCACAACATTGGCTGCAGCCCATTGATGGAAATATTTGCAGTCACAAACTGAAGTGATTTGGAATCGTGGGTGCTCAGCACTTCAGAAAATCAGGCATTGGGTGGCTCAAGCTGGGCACCGAAATACTGAGTTACCCCTAGCCAGTGAACACTTTTGAAAATGGAAGGCAGTTTCATTAAGGAAATTTAGCAGCTGGACACAAGGAGAAGGAGCCAACACCCATATGACAGGCTGGCTCTCAGCAGGACACCACCCCGCCTTCCCCCCTGCCGCTCAAGAAGTGCTCCAAGGACCACAGCTTGGAAGCTGCTGCTCGAGGCCCCAGTTCAGGAAAGCACTTAAGCCGATGATTAACTTCAAGCACGTGCTTAAATCCCATTGACTTCAGCATTTGTGAAAGAGCTTTTCTGAATAAAGATGCTGTCCTGAACGGGGCCATAAGAAAGAGACATGAAAGTGGATGCATTGCTCTCTATAAATACATCAGGAGGGCCAACAGTGGGGGACAGAGAGAAGAGTGTTTAAGTTACGGACAATTTTGGCACAAGAACAAATGGGTATGACCTGGCCATGAATAAGTGCAGGCTGGAAATTAGAAGGTTTTTAAGTCATCAGAAGAGTGACGTTCTGGAGCAGCCTACCCACAGCAGTGGAGGGTCTGTAATAATTGAGCAGGCCTACTTTAATTGTGAGCCTAACTGGTGGAAGGTGGGTGAAGGTTCACAAAGGGTCATGATTACCGTCACAAAAAATTGTGTAACAAAAACATTTGAGAGACAAAAAGATTTAAATAGAGGTTCGACTGGTATCACTCCAGGACTATGTTAAGACTACGATTGATAAACAAGAGGAGTGGAAGACTGGAAATCAATGGAGCAGAATTGGTGCTTCTGAAATTAGGCCTAATTGGTGGGCAAAATGAGAGGACGGACCACTCCACCTCACCTTTTTTGGGGCCCTTGAAGAAAGACTTGAGGGGAGGAAAGGGTGAACTTCTGCCACCATCATGGCTGTAGCAGAAGGATTTTTACTGGGACACCCAGACCTTGCCGTCATTGCCACACAAGGACCCCAGCCTGATATATGTGAGATCCTGTTCTGACTTCCCCTCCCTTGTAGGTCTCCTTCCATTCCCCGTTATCTTCCTCTTGTCCTCTCCCTCTCTCTCTCTGCTTTTCACCTTGTCCTGAAATCAACTGTACTGCACGGCACCAGCACAACAAGATGAGATGGCCCAGCCAGCTCTGCTTGGCTGAGAAGGACCAGTGAAGCAAAGAGACCTGACCTGACCAACCAGATGATGTCCCTGACTGGGGAGGTGAGCCAGGGTCCAGAGCACAGCTCTAGTGACCAACCTGCCAGCCCCAAGCATCCATCTGTGACTGACAAGCTGCCCAGTATCCTCGAAACATCAAGACGTATTTCCCCCATCTTTACTATCCTCTTTCTTCTCTCCCTTCTGTGTCTGTTTTGTCAAAATCAGGAAAGTGTCTGTCATTCTCAACTCAAACTTAAATAGAACTAATCCTTTCTTCTCCAACAAGAAAGGCTGTTTGACAGAATAAGAGATATTAACCAATATTCACCCTCTTTAATAAGAAAGAGACTGATAGGTTTGGATTAAGTTTGTTTGCATACTCACTCAAGTTTGGTTTTAATAGTTTTTGCTGTGTTTTAACTCTTCTCTTTTTGTGTATTTCTATTAATAAATTTCTACCCTTTGACATGAAGTTCCTAGTATGTTTGCGCCATGGTATTAAGCAGGCTGAGGTCTCTGTAGTCCAAACTTTGTATAAAACTGTTTAAAGTTGGACAGCAACACAGACACATTAACACCTTTGATTCTTTAGACCCATTTATTCCATCTATATGATTAGAACAGGAGCATACAACCTAACTAATTTTAAGATGGAGCTTGATCAAATTTATGGATGGGATTATATGACAGAGTTACCAGCAATAACAGAGGCTTGGAGTTGATCCAGGAGGTCCCTTTCAGGCCTATGCCCTAAAACTACCTTATTAGAACAGACTTATGATTATGGCTCCATGTCTGTCACAGAGGTCATGGGCTCCGGAGGTTGCGGAAAGTCACGTGACTTCTGTAGCGACCAGTGTGACCGAACACAGGGCCACCCCGGGCAACAGTCACACTGGCCACTACTGGAGCGGCTCTGCAGCCAGCCATTCAGGCAGCCCCACAGCCAGCCACCCCGGCCATTGCTTGAACTGCCCCGGGGACAGTCACACTGGCTGCTGCTCGAGCGGCCCCAGGGACCACCTGAGCAGCGGCCCTGGGGGTGGTGGGAGCAGCCACAGCTCAGCAGCCCCCAGCAGCAGTCCCGGAGGTGGCCAGAACAGCAGCAGCGGTGGAGGGGGGGCAACCCCAGAGCAGTGCCCCCCAAAAGCAGTGGCTCCCCTCAGAGCCTCCCCCAGCAGCACTCCCCTCAGCAGTGGCCCCCAGGGGCCCGCCCAGCAGCGACTCTCCCAGAAGCACTCCCCAGCAGTGACTCTACCAGGGGCCCCCCAGAGCAGTGCCCACCCCCCAGCTAAGATTAGTCAGGGGTATTTATAGTACAGGTCAAGGGCATACATTTTTGTTTATTGTCCGTGACCCGCCCATGACTTTTATTAAAAATACCCATGACTAAATCTTAGCCCTACCTACAATCCATCTATTGCAACAGTGTGTCTCTGGCACAGGCCAATGCTTATTGCTTCAGGCAATGACATACAGCCACGTGCAATGTGGGGGGAAGTATTCTACTAAACTCTAGGGAGATCTCAGTTGATGGTCATTAGTTTGTGCCCTGATGTATGAGGATCAAAAGCCTGTTCAATTATAACCTAGCTAGAGCAACTGCAGGTTGTGACACACCATACCTCCGAATGGCACGCTGTAACCCCCCATATTCATCATTCATATATGGTTGTGATACTTCATACAAAGCGTGCCATGTAAAGTATCATATGAAAGGTCATGATATGCTGAAACCTGCTGTTCTGTCCAAATATGTGTATCATTAGTGTGTATAACGTTAGGAGATTTTGCTGTATGGCTGTTACTGAAATACACTGTAGGTTTGCTAGTGACATACAAAGGACCCCCACCCAGGAGGGTGCTCCACAACCGTTACATCAGCAGGGGATTTGTAATCAAGGGATTTACAATTCAATGACAGTTGCTCAAGTCCAGACACTGGGGTTTATTCGATCACTATGACTCAGCAAAGGCCACCAGGACATGTCTGGGCAAGTGTTTTCCAGGCACATGGATGAAGGGTATAAAATAAGGAAGAATTGCAGCATGTCTTGGCCTTTCTCCTCTCCCATCTATGTTGGCAGCATCTAGAATGCTGAGAAAACAAAGATTTCATCTGAGGAGACTGCTCCAGGCTTCAGGGAAGAAGTCTGTATATTCTGAACTGTAACATCCAGTGGGGTGAAAAAATTGCTGATCTAAATACTGCCGAACATAATAAGGTTTAAGATTTAGATTGTGTGTTTTTCTTTTATTTTCTTTGGGAAATTTCTCTGATCTTTTATGCCTACCACTTATAATCACTCAAAATCTGTCTTTCTGTAGTTAATAAATCTGTTTTATACTTTACTTAAAACAGTGTAGTTAGGCTGTTGGCTTGGGAAATCTCAGCTCGGGTACAAAGGCTGGTGCATGTCCTCTCCACGTTGAGAGAGGGGCGGACTGGATAATAAACTTACCCTGGTCAGGCTTCTGGCCAGCACAAGACGGTATAGGCCAGGGGTGCAAAGCTGGGGAGGTGGGGGTAATTGGCTGGCACCTCTCTATTGTTAGTTCATGAGTCGCTGGGAGAAGCATTTACCCATGTAACTCGGTTGGGTGTGTCCCTGCCTGTGGATGTCTGTGTAAGTGCAGTACCTGCCAGAGGTTTGCTGCTTGTCACAGCATCACAGGATGAGAGGGAGCCCAGGCTGGCGGGACAGAGGGCTCAGCTGTACCCCAGTTCCAGGTTGCACCCCAGGGATCCTGTCACAAAGATGATATTCTGATACATATCTAATCATTTTTTAAAACTTACTATTTAACTCTGATAACATCCTGTAGCGGCGAGTTCCACCAGCTAATTATGCATTGCAACTGAAAACAAGAGACAGCACCTGCAAAGGGCAAAGTCCTGATGCCAGAGAAGGCAGATGGAAGTCTAATGACTACCCTGATCAACAACAGTTTGAGCTCTTGCAATTATCTCAGCTCATTAAATGATATTTTTTGTTTTAAGTCAAAAACTCTGCCCGAGACAGCTTTTCCCAATGGTAGAACAACAAAAGACAAAAATAGACTCAGGAGGTGGGAGGGACAAAAACAAAAACCTCACACATTTTAAGTTACAAGGGGAAAAAATTAAGACTCATGTCTAGGATCGTTCCCAAAGTGTCATCTATATGCAAAATTTTGATTGTTTTCTTTTTTTAATCCTGATTTTTGTTTGCAGAACCAATTCTCTCAGTGACCATTTCAAAACAAAGGAAGCTCCCAGTGTTTATTCCACAGCTGAGGACTAGGAGAAAATAACTTGCATTTCAAAAGGTGTTTTTAGAAAAAAGCAATGAAGTTGCTGCTGCTTCAGATCATCAAGAGTAGAATCCCTCTGAAGACTGATTATTGGCACATGGAACAAGCTCATGGTTCTTAGTGAGAACCGCCTAGAAGATGACATTATGAAGTCAACAGAATTAACTGAAGGACGGCAACAGTCTATTTTTCCGCTTCCATTCTTCTTCCTCATTTCTCTCTTTGTTTAAAGTTTGATTTGCTGTTCAGATGGCTCTGAAGCCGAGGAGGCTTTGAGGTGGGTCTGAAGCATTTTCTGACACTTCCTCCAGCTACTTCATTTCACCCTTTGCACCCCCCTCTGCCTTCAGCAGCTCCCACACAGACTCTCAGCTCGCACCGGATGGCAGTGTGTGACTGGGATGGCAATCTTTATGAGCGGGAAGTGTCCAGTTCCAAGCCCTATTATAACGCTCCATGATTTAACTTAAGGCTGCGATTTTCACGGTTGCTTTGAGGAAATAGATACCCAACTGGAATTGGGTGTGCAAATCTCTTAGAAGTAGGGAGACCAGATGTCCCGTTTTTATAGGGACAGTCCCATTTTTGGGGACTTTTTCTTATACAGGCTCCTATTACCCCCCACCCCCCGTCCCGTTTTTCCACAGATGCTATCTGCTTACCCTACGTGGGAGGCTTTTAAAAATCTCAGGCTAGATTTCTATGGCAAGTATTGTATTTTAATTAAATCCTGGGGTTAAATCCTGACCTCACTAATGTCAATGGGATTTCTCTCATACTTCAGTGGGGCCAGGATTTCATCCTAATAATTTACTTAAAACCAGCATGAGGTCTGATCCTGCACTCCTTACTGACATGGGTAATTACAGTGGTCCTAATACTGCAAACACCTAAGCACATCAATACATTTACTCATTGAACACAAAGTAAGAGTTCTGTACATGCATATGTGTCTGCAGGATGGGGCCCAAGAGAACGACTATGTGAATAAGGATTACTCATGTGATTAAGGATTGTAGGATCAAGCCCTGGTTATTGAACAGACATGTATAAGATACGTAATGGGCAAACCTGAACACACACAACTGTCATTTTATTTATAAAGCAACACAGACCCCAGTGTATTTGGAGGTGGGGATGCTGCTCAATTAAATATAATAGTTATAAATCAATAATGAGCATCTCTGAAGGGACCATTAAATCAGGAACTTTAATGAACAAACGTGGAGAAGAAAAGCACCAGGTACCTTACTCTGAACTCCTCACACAGGCAAAAAACCCCATTTAAGTCCATGTGAATTAGTGGCGCTCAGCACTTCTCCAGATCAGACGCTAGGGGCCTGGTACAACATGGGCTTGAGCCTTTTACTCAGGGCTTAGATGAGTTAATACATCAATCCAATGTGGTTAGAAGGACAGGAACTGCACTATACAAGGGCCGGGAGTAATTAATACAGCTAGTCAGGAATTGCGTGTGGGAATGACTTTTCCATCAGGGGAAAATCGAAATGATGGCTCCCTAGCAGCCTACCTGGAAGGCTCCTAACGAGTTCAAAAGCCTTCCAGGTGAGCAGCTGGCAAGCCAAAAAACTCAATTTCACTTCTCTCAAAATTACTATCAGGTGGGTACCCCAAGGATTGGCAGACCATACTCGAGGAGTAGTTAGTGCTGTTAAAGAGTAATGGGTCACTGAGAAGAGACAAAGGGGAGCAGATAAAAGTCTTCAAATATGTTAAGGGATGTTATCAAGAGGACGGAGCTCAATTGCTGTCCTACCTTCAGTGGATATGAAGTAGTAGTAATGGGCTTAATCTGCAGCAAGGGAGATTTAGGTTGGCTATAAGGAAAAACTCGTACAATAAGGGTAGCTAAGCAATTCATAGACTTCCAAGGGAGGTTGTGGAATCCCCGTCATTGGAGGTTTTTGAGAACAGATTGGACAAAAACACTTGTCAGGGATGGTCTAGATTTCTTGGTCCTGAGGTTTACTCAGCACGGGGGACTGGACTCGATGACTTCTTGAGGTCCTTTTAAGCCCTACATTTCTATGGTTCTGTGAAGGTGCAAATTGCTGGGGTGCCGCTTACTTGCAGCAAGTGTTGCAACTAGTGGTATTTCATTGGGATCTGTAATGCATGTTAATTGAATATCTGTTGAGGCTTGATAAAACTGTAATAAGATATGTATCCATTTCTGTTATTGTCAACCCTCTTTACATTAAATATGCTCTTAATAATCCATCACTCCTCATGCAGCATACAGGCCCTCTCTCTAAATGAACTGCAGAAGTCATATACCACAGGACCTGATCGGGCCCTACAGGCATTGGTGGAAATCACGGGTACCTCCAAGCTCAGCAGAATTACCCTGTTGCAAAGCCAGCAAAAGCAGCTTCAGAATCAAGCCCCAGTTTTCGAAAGGCTCAGCCTCCCGTTGAGTTACTGCGTTTTGTGCCCACTTGGAGTTTTGCAGGGGCAAACAGCCATTGGTGTTGGCATAGCAGCACTGTGCCCAGCTCCCTTATCTCCAGGCTCAGTCACCTAGTTAGATATTTAGGCATCAGGTACCATAGTGATGGGCACAGTACAAGAACATGAATAGAAGAAAATATCTGAGCCCTATGAAATGCATCCCTGAATTACTTGTGCCTGACAAGTCCCGGGTACAAAAATCAGAGGCCACTTCTGACGGTCAGGCCCTCACCGAAGAGATTTATTCATACCCTGGAAAAGCTTTTGTTTATGAAATTCTGTACACATTGCAACAGCTAGAGCCTCTCAAACAAGAAAAATAGGGAGACAACCACGTCCACAATCAATACACTAGAAAGAAGTCAACAGAGGGTGAGGGCTTAATTCTGCTTCAAATTACATGACATAAAGCCAAAGTAAGCCTACTGACTTCAGTGAGTTTACACTGCTGTTCAATATCTTCATCAACGACTTAGGTATTGGCATAGAAAGTACGTTTATTAAGTTTGCAGATGATACCAAACTGGGAGGTATTGCAACTGCTTTGGAGGAGAGGGTCATAATTCAAAATGATCTGGACAAATTGGAGAAATGGTCTGAGGTAAACAGGATGAAGTTTAATAAAGACAAATGCAAAGTGCTCCACTTAGGAAGGAATAATCAGTTTCACATATACAGAATGGGAAGAGACTGTCTAGGAAGGAGTATGGCAGAAAGGGATCTAGGGGTTACAGTGGACAACAAGCTAAATATGAGTCAACAGTGTGATGCTGTTGCAAAAAAACCAAACGTGATTCTGGGATGCATTAACAGGTGTGTTGTGAGCAAGACATGAGAAGTTATTCTTCCGCTCTACTCTGCGCTGGTTAGGCCTCAACTGGAGTATTGTGTCTAGTTCTGGACACCGCATTTCAAGAAAGATGTGGCAAAATTGGAGAGGGTCCAGAGAAGAGCAACAAGAATGATTAAAGGTCTAGAGAACATGACCTATGAAGGCAGGCTGAAAGAATTGGGTTTGTTTAGTTTGGAAAAGAGAAGACTGAGAGGGGACATGATAGCAGTTTTCAGGCATCTAAAAGGGTGCCATAAGGAGGAGGGAGAAAACTTGTTCATCCTAGCCTCTAAGGATAGAACAAGAAGCAATGGGCTTAAACTGCAGCAAGGGAGGTTTAGATTGGACATTAGGGAAAAAGTTCCTGACTGTCAGGGTGGTTAAACACTGGAATAAATTGCCTAGGGAGGTTGTGAAATCTCCATCTCTGGAGATATTTAAGAGTAGGTTAGATAAATGCCCATCAGGGATGGTCTAGACAGTATTTGGTCCTGCCATGAGGGCAGGGAACTGGACTCGATGACCTCTCGAGGTCCCTTCCAGTCCTAGAATCTATGAAAAAAAACATTTGGCCCTGGGTCTTTGAGTTCCTTTCAAGTAGTTCTTTCTCCACTATCACCCACCTGAAAGCTGCAGGAAAAGATACTGTTAATTTGAGCCAGCAGGGACTCTCATTTCTGACCTGCAGTTCCTCCAGGAGCTCTACAACCGATGGAGAAAACCAAAGGCAAGTCTCAACCAGTGAAGAAAAACTTTATGTTGAATTCTTTACTGAGCTTTTTAATTAGGTGGTAGCTGTCCTAGACAGAGCTACAGAACTAAGACCACTAAGTGGATAACTATTGACTATTTCCATCAGATTCAACATTCACTGCTTCTCCCAGATACAGGACAGGGGAGCAAATCTTCATCTCTTCCTACCTGCAGCTACAAGAAAACTGGATCGGTACAATACAAACCATCCAGCAGATTGTGGGTGAAGTTTGTCCCTATACAAAGAGCCCATGGAAGATTCACCACTTAAGCCCCAGGGTTTGATGCTGACCCAGTGTGATGAAGTGAAGTTTTTCACCTTATGTTGCATGTGAATCTTACTGTCCTATACTAATACTGTGTGTACCTCAGTTTCCCTGTCTGCTGCACCAATGCCTACATAGTGGGAATTGGGTGTGTGACTTTTGCTGAAGCCTTCAGAGCAGGTGAGGCTGCCCAGCTGCCTGCTCGTAAGGTATGGCTGATGCCCTTCCTAACCTGAGACCCAGGAGGGGGAGGCGACCAGGTGATACTTTGCCAGGAAGCAGGACAAAGACCAGAGGAGGAGCAAGGGGTGTTGTGGAGGCCAGGCAACAGGGTCCAGGGCAGTCTCCTCTCTGGGACTTGGAGACGGGGGAGTCCAGGGCATCTGGCCTGGGGTCCCTCCAGGACAGACTTTGCTGAAAGTCGCTGGTTTCTGTGCTAGCAAGCTCTGCTCTACGCTGTGTACCTGTTGACTAATAAACCTTCTGTTTTACAACGCTGGCTGAGAGTCACTGCTGACTGCGGAGTTGGGGTGCAGGACCCTCTGGCTTTCCCAGGAGCCCCGCCCGGGTGGACTCACTGCGGGAAGTGCATGGTGTGGAAGGGGATGCTGAATGCTCCGAGGTCAGACCCAGGAAGGCCAAAGCAGTGTAAGCTTCTTGCCCTGGCGACAGTGTGCTCAGAGAGAGGAGGCTCCCCCAGAGTCCTGACTGGCTTCATACAGAGCCGTTCCAGAGCATCGCGCCGGTGACTCTGTGACATCCAGCACAAGTGTAACTCAGGATTAACTCTACTGAAGTCCAGAGAGTTAACACCAGTGCAAAAATGGAGCTAGCAAGAGGAGGATCAAGGCTCATGACTGCACATTTTCCCTCACTTCATCTGCTAGAATCTTTGAAATGACCCACTCCAGAGAAGGGCTGTGCCATGGGCTCCTAGGAAATGGTCTGGCAGTGGGCCAGTTGAATTTATTATACCAAATTCTTCTCCCAGGTTTAATGGTATAAATTGGAGGTCATTTCACTCAATTCTAAGAAGGCCCTATGATTCTACACTGATGTAACCAAGAATAGAATTTGGCCCAGAGAACAAACTCCATGGGTTAAGGTGTATTGTAGAAAGGGAAGGAAGAAAGGGGTGGACTTGAGTTTCTCTCATCTTGAAGATGAAGCAGTGATCAGATCTTTACAGTCACTAAGCCAATTACAGCCACTCGAGGAGCTATGGGAGACTTAAGTGGTACATGGCCAGCTGCCCAAGGCTGAATTTCCTTTACTGACGAACCGACTTGTTTTCAGCTGTGCTGGTTGTAGGACGGGGAACACTTCACCTCTGCACTTCTCCAACCCCAGGGCTGCGGGGAGTCAGTTCAGAGTTTGAAGGTTGCTTTAATTTACAAACACCTGCAGCAGCCTCCAGGGGCTGGATACTCCAGGACTTCAGAGAAGAATCCTCAGCTAGCAATTTAGGGTGTGTCCACACTGCAAAAGAAGGCGTGTTCTTAACTTTCCTTAGCTGACACCGTTAGCTAACTCCGGTTAAAACAGCTGTGAAGACACAGCAACTCTGCTTTTAACTTGGGTTAGCAGCTTGGTTCAAGCCTATAGGGGAACCGGGGATTGCATTCTAGCTGCTAACCTGTGCTGCCATATCTTCACTGTGATTTTAACCCATATTAAGACCACACCTTTTTCCTCCATGTAAACAGACCCTCAGGTTAGCTGTTAGAGTGGCACAAAGAAGCCTTATTGTGACTAAGAAGCTGACCCAAGAGTCTAGCAGCTGACAATCAGACTAAGCTGGAATGGCTGAGGCTGCCAGTCTGTTGAATGAGGGACCCTGTTAGAACTTGCCTGTGTTTAAATATAACACCTTTTGCTACTTTGCCTGGAAGTTGCATCCCGAATGGATTAAGGTGCTTGGAAGAGAAGTCTTGCTGGGGGGAAAAAAAATCAGTCACGCAGCAGCTGCCGTCACGTGACGAAAGTCAGTGTACTCTGACTCCAGCGGTTATTGTTACAAAGGCCACTACATGGCTAGTGACCACACGACATGCTCACACCCACCTTCAGGAAACGTGGGTCTGTCTCTAAAGGGAGACAACTTGACTTCAGTGAAATGTGCAAGACAGAAGGCGTTGATCTCCCAGCGTTCTATTGCTCAGGCTACCACCAGCCAAGTAAACACTAATCCCTGGGAGAACAGACTTAACGGAGTTCATGATGGGAACAATTATGAAGGGGGTGGGGAGAAACAAAAACTCCTTTGTACTCTATCTGCCAGGGAGAAAACCAAGAGAAGCGCCAAAGGCAGCATTACATGTTAATCTCTTTTGAAGCCAACCAAGCAGTTTACTGGCACCGGCAGAGTTTTGGAAGCCATCTCCCTAGCCCCTCCATACAAATGCAACTGACAGGACTACCTCTTCAATTGACCCAAGAGGCGGATTTAATCCTGAAGGGAGTACAAGGAGCTCTGGAGGAGATTTAATTCATCTCACCTTAGCAACTTCATCCCCAGGGGAGACTCTTCTCACCCATAGCTGGGCTGGCATGCAGAACGCCACTTTAATCAGCTCTCCCAGGGAGGAAGCGTTGTTGTGTCATTTTACACAGCAGACAAAGGGAAAGGGATATTATTTGTGTTTTCTTTCTTGCTTGGCTTCAGCACATGATGATTCAAATGCTGGAAATGCTTAGAGGGAAAAGACACAGTGAATCTCAGCACAGCAGGGGCAATGGGCCAAATTCAGCCCAGATAGTGTAAGGCGATGTAACTGATGCTTCCCTGCACCTGCTAATCCACAGACGACCTAGTGGGGAGCTCAAGGCAGGGGAGTGCAGTCTGTGGTACTGCTGCCTCCCTCCCTCCTGCACTGTTTTCTGCTGTATGGAGGCAGATTTAGATTTCACCAGGGGACCAGCTTCTCAGCTGTAGATCACTGACTTTGAGAGCATGACTCTGAATTACACCAGCTGGGGATCTGGCCCAGGAGCCCTGATTTTTTGAGGGGGAGAAGGTGCACTTTGATTAGTACAGGGATACCCTAGCCATGCCCACTCCCCAGCCCAGGGTTGTGCAGAGGAGAGGCCATGGCCAAGTCCCACTTCTCCCCACGCTGACTTTCTGCCTCAGGGGCTTCTGCAAGCGAGGTAGGCCCCAGGCTGCATTTAGTCCAGGTTCTGCTATCTCTCCCTCTATCCCTCATCACTTAGACTTCTGGCTGAAATGGGGGATTTTAGTCCGAGGCCCCCTCACTCAATTAATCAGGAGGTGATGTGTTTATCACCACAGCTGGGAGAGAGCATGAGTGTGTGTGAAGGGGGTGTCTTTTCTTTGCTCCGGGACTGTCTTCTGGCCTGACCAAATGTACGTTGGCTATCTCAGGCTCTGGATTGGGCCACCTCTCTTGAAAAGTTCTCCTTTCCCTGCTATTTCATTTGTACCCAAAGTACTTAACTGTCCAGAGGTAAATTGGAACAAAAAACAAACAAGCAGCTGTTTTTTATCCAGAGCTAAATTCAATGACATGAGCAAGCTGGAGCATTCTCTGTGATGGACTTCAGAAAGGTCCAGCAGAAACTCCATTCAGCAAGTAGTACTGCATGACAACACTCAAATACAAACACATGGATAGGTTTGCCAGCTTTCTAATCACACAAAACCAAACACCCCTGCCCCGCCAATGAGAGCTGCAGAGCTGGTGCTGGGGGCGGGGGCAGCGCGTGGAGCCTCCCTGGCCGCCCCAGCACCTACGAACCGCAGGGACCTGGCAGCCACTTCCAGAGGCAGCACGGAGCCAGCACAGGCAGGGAGCCTGCCTTAGCCCCAGGCCACCACTGTGCCGCCAACCGGGCTTTTAACGGCTCGGTCTGCACAGCACCAGGGTCTCTTTTCGACCGGGCATTCTGGTCAAACACCAGACACCTGGCAACCCTGCGCACACTGTCAGAACAAACTCCCATTAGTTGATCAGTGGTCATGAGGGCAGGATATTTCTACTTAGGAAATGCCGATTGGCCCTTTCACGGGGATGACGACACGTATCATATCGGCTAGCACTGTCTGCCCACCTGTCCTCTTGTCTGAAGCTACTGCTACACTCTTTACTGTAGCAAACCCCCCACTGATGTCACCAATAGTTTTTAGTGGTTCAAGGCTACTGGAGTGTGGCAGCTTTTGGCCTGCATGGCTACATAGTACCCCCACCACACATTCATCCCACTGGGTATTGGCTAACCAAGTAAGCGCATCTAACCAGAGAGGATGAAACAAAAACACCCAGAGTTCTTAAATAATCACATACACAGATTCCCATGAGATTATACAGGAACACACCAACCCCTTATAAGATAAGGATGGGATGACAGGATAATGAATGAGGAGGTTTCATTTGAACTAGCAGGTACAGTGGTTTGAGCATTGGCCTGCTAAACCCAGGGTTGTGAGTTCAATCCTTGAGGGGGCCACTTAGGGATATGGGGCAAAATCAGTACACCTCTACCTCAATATAACACGACCTGATATAACACGAATTCGGATATAACGTGGTAAAGCAGCGCTTTAGGGGGGTGGGGCTGCGCACTCCGGTAGATCAAAGCAAGTTCAATCTAACACAGTTTCACCTATAACGTGTTAAGATTTTTTGGCTCCCGAGGACACTGTTATATCGAGGTAGAGGTGTACTTGGTCCTGCTAGTGAAGGCAGGGGGCTGGACTAGATGACCTTTAGGGGTCCCTTCCAGTTCTATGAGATAGGTATCTCTTCATACCAGGGTGATGATAAACAACATGGAGCATAATATGTCACTTATTTGTATCCATGTATAAAAGGAGAAGTCATGGGAGGGGCATACATCGGCTGAGGGGACAGCATCCTGTTTGCTGACTGAGCCCTTCTCTTGTACCAGGCACACGTGTTAGTGTCCCTGCGAGCTACTCGACAGGGTGCTAGTAACATGCTTTGTGGACAATAAACCTGGCCAAGAACCTTCGTCACCGATCCGAGCCTGTGGTCTTTCTTTCTGAACAGCACCGAGGTCTGCCGAATCAGAGTGTGCTGTGCACTCTGCTGGTGCGGCTAACACGGGAGCTCCAAGAATAGCATCATTAACAACTCTGCAGCACCAGCAACACGCCACAGCACTAACGACATGCACCATCCTCAACTCCCCATCAGCTGTCCCATCCAGCACCCAATTCTCTCTCCATCCTCCCACATTTCTGCTGTGCTGCAGCCCCATCTCCTGACCCCTCAGTCCATTATGGGAGGTGAGCAGGTGCAACAAGAACTCACTCCACAAACAGATGAGCAGGATCCCTACATGGCCTGGGTAGGGGGGTGGAGGGTGGATCAGGGCAGGAGGCAACCAGAGGTTGGAGGTGTCAGAAATACACAGGGGTGAGGAAAAGAAGGGAATGGGTTACATCCCTTCAATCCTAGGACCTGCCCTTGTGCAACATTTCTCCCAATGAGCTTCTCCATTAGAATCAGAACCCTTTGCCTATTCCCTCTCCATCCTCGATAGTGTACTTTTATGGGTATTAAAATGTAACACACACACAGTTGATCCCCTAGTTTCCCATCATAGTGTCTCCTTTTGAGACAAAAAAGTAAAATAAAATGGCAAAAACATCACTCGCCACACTTCCACTCTCTGGAGACCAAACCTGTCTACAACCACAAAGCCTTACACAGTCCTGAGCCAGAGCCTCCGGTGCTATAAGCTGGCACAGTCAATGGAGCTACACCAGCATATATCAACTGAGAATCTAGCCCCTTGCATTCAGATCACCCAGGTTCTCTATACACCAGGTGCCATCAAAATGTTGCACCAAACACTGCTAGAGCTTCATGGTTTACATCCCCCTCCATACACTTCGTAATGTTCTCGAGAAGGCTTTGTGAAAATGTCAATCTCCATCTGATTTCCTCCCTCTCTGTCCTCCTGGTTTATGGAGCATGTAATGACAAAGAGTTGAATGGAAATAGTCAAGCAGCCCATACACTTAGCATTTCAACCAATTCAAGATCTGTGGCTCTAGAAACACAGGCCCCTACCCAGTGAGCTAGTAGAGGGAGCTATTAGACATGGGTAGGTCTGTCATACTCCAGCAGGAAGCAGCAACAGACAGGCATTGACTAGTGCACTACCACATCCCTAGACTCATTATCCCAGAAGAAGGATTTATTCCCCTACTAGTCACAAGGAGCAAAAACCAGCACAAGTTCTCCTCTTTTAAAATAGTTTTCAAAACCGTTAAAATGCCAGTTACCTTCGGTTCTGATGGTGAAGGGAGAGTCTCCCAGTCTTTTCGCTGAAAACTGGCCTCCCAAAGATGTCATTAAGAAGCACAGGGTGAAAAATCCAATGCCCAACACAAATATCCTGAGGGAGGAGAAAAAGAAAAGATAAGGTGAGACACAATCAGTAATGGCTTTTCTGCTAAACAGGTTGTCCCACCAATTACTAGTAAGATATGGGTCTCTTCACTGACAGGCCCACACGTCCTGTGGTCTGATTCTCAGCAAAACCACCTCCACCCAACACCCCCTCAAGAGCTCACTTGCACTGACTTTTCTTACTGAAAATTCTGTATGAGGGGGGAAAAAAGGGGGGCAGCATTTAGAGGTGGAATGGGCAATCGTGCCATGTACCTGACCTCTAACCCTCAGCAATTGATTCTTAATCCTGGTCCTCTTGGCCATTCAAAAAGGGTTGGCCAAGTCACCAGTGTTGATCTGCTTTAGTAACATAGGAAATACCAAGCCAGATCAGACCAATGGTCCATCTAGTCCAGCAGCTGGCCAGGCTTAGAGGTGCACTAGGCACTGAGCAGCTCATTGCTGTCAAGACTTAGGTGGCTTTGTGTATGCCACCCAGCAGAAATTTTGGTGCCTAGGGGACTTTACTGGCAGAAACAAAAGCACCAACAGAACATAGGTGCCTACTGGGTTAGCTAGTAGCCAAGTGGGGGTTCTGAGGATCTAAATTTTGGACCTAGGCACCTAAAGTGGCAGTGAGGCATTTAAATCTCTTTGTCGATAGAGCTCTTTGTGGTTGGCTTATGCCCTGAAGCATGAGGGTTGATATCCCTTGTAGATATTTTGCCTCTAATGACCCTGTGGATGCTCTCATTATTATCCATCCTCTATTGAATCCTAGTGCGTAGCCTCAGTGATATCTTGTAGCAGTGAGTTCCACAGGATGATTATGTGTTATGTATGATCACTCTTAAATGTATTGCCTTGTAATTTCATTGGCTGTCCCTTTGTCCCATTTTGCATAGTTGTCCGCTGTTATTTCCTTTCTCTCTCCTCCCTAGGGGAATCTGTCCAGCCAATACAATTTGAGCTAATAAACTAGAGGTGAAAGGCTTCACGTTCTATTCCCAATGCCTTAGCCATCCAGCACCCCTGCTAAGAGGTGTTGATGAGCACTGTACAAATCCTTTCTATTGATAATCACTTCATCATTATGCAAGGCCTTGTTTATGCATTTTAATGTTCATAATTATGATCTGGCAAGGAGCGATTTAATTAACAATTTAGATCATGGGGGAAAGAAAGAAGGAAACCCCCCCAACAATTGCTGAAAAAAAAATTCAAAGGGTCCATGCATTCTAGCATCTCATTTGAAGGAAAAACTTCACAATTTCAAATGGATTGCAGAGGAAGGGGAGGAAGCTCAAGATTTTAGGTACTTAAAAAGATGCACCAGGTCAAATCCTAAGTCGGTTACTTGGGAGAGAAACAGCATTTAGCTCGGTGGGATTTTTCCTAGGAGGAAGGAGATTCGGGGGGTTCACCCTTAGTTTGTAGGCTGTCTCTTATTTTGTTCTGATTTTCTCCCTTTCTTATGGGGAGGAAAGTGGTGGGGGGGAGGCTCTCCATTCAATCGCTCATCTCCATGGAAGTTTGGACTGCAGTTCTTTGTGCTGGCGCCTAGTATTGGGGAAATGGCCAAAAGATACCAGGGGCCTGACTGAACCTCACACGGGTGTAAGTCAGAATTATCTCCATTGAAATCAGGGGACTTTCACAGTAAATGAGAGCTGCATCCAGGCCTGTTTCCAAAACTAGTCCATTAACTTTACCTGTTGTTGAACGTAGAGTTTTGACGACCATATAGCATCTACATTCCGAGCTGGCTGTTCATCGCATGGACTGACACCACATATTAATTTAATTCAGGATGCTTTGATTTTACAAGGTTCTGGTGACAATTTTACCTAGAATTCTACCCCGGGACTGAAGTATTTACAATCCCCTGCTTTAGGACTATGTCCAGGCGGAGAGTGCCAAGTTCTGCCCAGTTTATTTATTGTCAGTTTGGAATAGCGGCATAGTTTTTAAATAGAGTTATTGAAGATTCACACAATTATAATAGAGCAAAATCTGGCCCTGGGGATTTGTATTCTGATGTGCTATATATCATTTGGGTATCTGGAAACGCATGCAGAAAAAGGCTGCAGCATCCTTTGAAACCATGAGCTTTCCATGGTCCTGAAACACCAGAGGCCTCTCACACTGGGTCACCAGACGGCAAAATGCTAAGCAGCATCATTAATCCTCCAAGGGAACAATGCATTCTTAGCCTTGGTCTACACTGGGGCGGGGGGGAAATCGGTCTAAGTTACGCAACTTCAGCTATGTGAATAATAGCAGCTGAAGTTGACGTACTTAGATCGACTTACCATGGTGTCTTCAGCGCGGTGAGTCAACTGCTGCCACTCCCCTGTCCACTCTGCCTGCGCCTCTCATGGCGCTGGAGTACAGGAGTCGACAGGAGAGTGCTCAGGGGTTGATTTATCGCATCTAAACTAGATGCGATAAATCGATGCCCGCTGGATCGATCGCTGCCCGCCGATCCGGTGGGTAATGTAGACATACCCCTAAGGTTCTGAGGAAAGAAATGGCTTTTCTACTTACAAGCTTTCACAGCACTCCTCTTTAGTTCCCCAAAGAGAAGCATAGAGATGGCTGGGGTAAGGCGCTATAGCTGACTCGTGATTAACTTTTGGCTCCATCGGGTACTGCTGGGTAGAATCATCCACTGAGGTACTCTTGATTTTGAAGTCAGACACATTAGAAGTGAGCCATTCACACAAGTTTCTATAAAGAAATCCTCCTCTCCATTATTTTATCTCCTCCTGCTATGTTTACAGAGTGCTAGCAATCAGCAACTCTTCTCCATTCCCAGGGTACGCTCACAGATTTGGGACTTTTCCCTCACCATACTAAGCTTATCCGGAGGATGATTAATGAAGTCAGCCGAGCGCCACTTTGATTTCAATGGGCCAAAGCTCCAGTTGGTGCCTGGCAACTTCACTGATGCTATGCTGATTTGCACCCGTGTGGATCCAGCCCATTGACTTGAGTGGAGATAAGCTGATCAAATGCCAGCTGACATGTGGTCTCAATAGATTTAGGTGACCACTATGGACTCCAGACCAGACACATTACTACACAAAGCTGGATGGGGGGGCATGTCTAGATTCCAAGGGTTTGCCTACACTGCAGCGCTAACTTAAGTGTGGATAAGAGCGGCCAGCTGCTCTTGAGTTAGTCTAGCTCACGTGAGAGCATCCACACAGACGTTTGGATTAGCAGCACATTAGCTACATCCCCACTGCATTAGCAGTGTGAGCATCAACAGCTCTCAAGTGTCAACCCACACCCCCAGTAGCTTGAGATTAAAGCACCACTTAACTTGAGCTAGAGACTCATGTGCAGACAGGAGTCGGGTTAAGAGAGCACTTGAATCATACCTCGAGCTAAAGCTGCGGTGAAGACAAGGCCTAAGAGCATACGCAAGTCTCACCACATGGTCACTACATGAAATGATGGCTCAGGATCTGTAAGGGCAGAGTTCAAACAACAGGGTGTGCCACAGGTGAGGACTGAAGTGCGCTGGTAAATTGGTGGCGGTAGGGCTAGAATAGGAGAAAAGCTGCAGATCATGACACCTTTAGCTGATCTGTGGGATGCTCAAGGCCTACACTAGCAGGGAGTGACGAGCATCAGCAAAGCTGGGGGGCAGGGCTTAGACCTAGAAAATAAGTGGGTGCTGCAGGTTGGGCTTCCCTCACCACCTCAGTCCTACCACACTGGTGTTTTTAGCCTTTCGGTTCCGATGCTTCAAAACATTCCCACCAAACACCATTACCGATGAGTTAAACCAGGGAGAATCCTTGCCACCACTTTGTCTAAATGACTGAGGGGGAAACACCCCCTGAGGTGCTTTAGCCACAGTCAATCACATCTATTTTCCTGTGATATAAAATCTCAAGGAAAAAACATCTCTTAGAAAAGCCTGATTCAAGTCTCACACTAGTTTAACAGCTGCGTAACCCTATTGATTTCAATTGCTCCCAATTAACACCAGTGTAAGTGCAGAATCAGGCCCTAGTGTACTGAGAACACTGTCCAGATACCTGAGTCTCTTAGCAAGACTAAGCCCCCAAACTGGTCACCTGGCCCCATCCCCAAATGCCCACATACATTTCCCCTCCTGTTCCAGTCTCAGGCCTAATTTTAATCAGATTTGGCCAGTGTGCTATGACTCATTGCTGTTACTCCTACTTCAAGCCTTATTCCCAGGATACTGCTAGAAATGAGATTTCCCTGCTCCCAGAGGGGGAGCCCCTTCCACTAATTTCATCTTAGTGTTTAACAAACATATTTATGGAAGTGAATGAACAGCCCCTCTCAAAGTGGAGCTGGCCCCGTCCCCCGCTGAAGGCAGCCGCCGAGCCCAACACAACGCCTTGGGCGCTGCTGTTCTATTAAGCAGAGTGTCATTCAACAGGAGCAAAAGCGACAGCTCTAGATGACAGCTGCGTATAGTGTTTGACACAACTGGCACAGCTGGTGAATTGCTACAGAGTAACTGCTCTCCTTTAGCCCCTCCCTGCTAGTTCAGGGTGTGCCCCGATCCACCTCTGCTTCATCCACGAGTGTTGCACCTGTTAAGTCAATCAGAGTTTTGCCCTGGACTTCACTGAGGGCAGGATTGGCTCACAGCAGCGGAATGAGGATGAGCGATATGGGAATTTTTCCCACCTCCTCTTCAACATGCAGCCCAACTGTGATTAGGCACCTCTCCCTTCTCTTCTATCCTCCTCTGCTATCCAAAAGCAACCGCCTACAGCACAACCTCACAGGCGTACCCCTTCTACTCATTTGCTATCCCCCCAACCTGCCTGCCATCAGATTGGAGACAAAATCCCTACCAAGCCAACGGGGAGGTACCATCCCCTTGCTGACCCACTCCCAAATCCTAGCAGAGCTACCTGTCCCACCTGTTTGCCTGGATGGTCCAAGAAGGTGGGCAGTCCAGTGACTGGAGCACTAACCTAGGAGTTGGGCAACCTGTGTTCAGTTTTTAGATCTGCCACAGACTCCCTGTATGGCCTTGAGTAAGGCACTTAGCCTCCTTTGTGTCTCAGTTCCCCATCTGTATAATGGGGATAATCACACTCCCACACCTCTGAGAGTTGTTTGCAGGATAACTACATTAAAAGACTGTGAAGTGCTCAGATACAATGGTGGTATGCGGGGCAGATAAACTCTTTAGACAGATGAAATTTCAGCAGCAATAATTCTCAAAAGCTATCCCACGTGAGAAAAGATCACTCGAGCCTCCCTTCCATCCCCCCCAAACCCCATTTCCTTTGGCCACATTTAAAACCCAGCATCCTGGTTCATGAAATCCACTTTGAATGCTTTTGTGTTACTTGGACCATCAGAAAGCACTGTGATGGGTTTGTTTTGATTCAGACCTAACCTTTACATTTTTAATTCCTCACCCATAGGACACTAACAAACAATGCTCGTTGGAGGCTGAAAGTGCACAAAGCGTGACTCCTCAAATCAGTTTTAAAGAAAGCACACAAGCATTAGAGAAGAGTTTGCATGTTAATGGACAGTCCACACATACACACACACACACACACACAAAGACGTACAGCAAGGAGTTTATGCAAATCAATAGTCATGGAATCATAAAAACTTTGAGGTTGTTGGTGGGGGGGAGGAGATCAGTAAGCAGAAATGCATAAATTCAGGTGGGAAGGGGAGCTTGGAAGGTCTGACTTTGGATGAGATTCTGCTCTTGGTTACAGTTTGAATCCGGAGCAACCACATTAACATCATTGGATTCAAACCAGTGTCACTGACAGCCAAAGCTGGCTTTTAATTTGTATGCATCGATTTCCCAGTGGGTGCAAATATCACCAAGAAAGGTATTAAAAACCTGTAACTAATACCCAACTGATATTAGCATAACAAATGAATTAGCAGGCCAGGTACAGTATGCAAGAGCCACACATCAGCTCCCATCAAGCTGACTTAAAGGCAAACTTGCTTTGATTCTTGACATTTCAATCTGGGATTGATTCCCCTGGAAGACAGTGAGTGCTAGGAAATTTGTTTAGATGAATTATTCAATTTCAGCTCCCTGAAGCTGAACAGCAAGATGGGGGGCAAAGGCCAGGGGTAGGGAGGGACAATGGTAAATAGAGCAATAAAAAGAACTTTACCTAAAAGGTCTCAAGGTGACAAGACATCTTCTGATCATTATTTTTCCATCCGAATTGACTGTGATCATTGTTCAAACTTATATAAGAAATAAAAAGGAGGCAACCCGACACTTTAGCCAGCCATACGCTGTGGTTACACAGTGCCCATGGTTAGGACGATTTGTATACAGAGTGGGGAAAGCACCCCAAACCAATCCAACTTCACCGAGAGGGGTTTTAGCTCTTCTGCTCCAGGTAATCTACTTCTCTTCCAGTGGAGCAACCCTGGTGAACGTTTGTCTGCTCTGGATGAAATAGATCTTAACAGAGCAAGCACAACTGAACCAGGTTCTCTTGCAGGATTTTCTTATTCACATTTTGGAGGCAGGTTGTCGCAAACAGCAGCACTTCTGTCCATCCATCTCTCCCCACAGAAGATGGAGCAGCTGGGAGACACCTTGACTCCTTCATCACATCCACTTTTTGCTCTCCTTCCTGTTCTCTCCCGATTTCACCTTAATTGGAGTCAAATGCCAGACCCCCACACCACCACCACCCCCCACACACACAAACCAGCATTCAGCACTTCCAGCTAGTTGCTGTCCTCTGGGAAGGCTTCCCAAGTCAAAAGTCTGCACTGTTCTGGATTCCGATGGTGTTCCCAATCCTCTGTGTCCACAGATGTGATATCAGAGCCAGCTCCATCCCATCCTGGGAGCTCCCTTGCACAATCCTAGGTATCCAGCCCCTTGCTTTAATCTGAGCAGGCACTGCATTGTTTCCACCGGAGAAAGCTGCACTGTTCCAGCTGGGATCGGCGAAAACCTTCCTGTTAAATTGTGGATTGGGCACCATCTAGTGGTAGCCATTGGATGGCATCAGTTGCCTTCTGTTAAGGAGTGATTATGTTGGTAGGGCTGAGCCAGCAGCTATGCTGGCTCTTGGAACTTCTTCGCTCCAGAGATTTCAATTTTTCCTCGGCTGAAGACCTATATTTTGAAATCTCAACCCCTGGCATCTTTTACCAAGACAACTGAGCCCCCATCCCTATCAGCGAACTCCTAAATTTTAATAGCAACAGTAAATCTCACATTAATAGAGTACCCTTTATCCTAAACTGCTTCACAAACTATCAACAGCGAGCACCTCTAAAATGCAGCCACCTCTGGGGTGAAAGACAGCAGTCAACCCAAAAAACCACCAGGCGGCACAACAGATGGCAGGGTAAACCCCTACTCTGATGAAAAGTGCCTGGGGATATTTAAAGCTTGGAGCAGAAATGGCCTGGAGTCCAACTCTGCCTTCCTCACATCAGTGAGGTCACTGGGACTGCTCCTGTTTTATACTTCTGTAAGTGAAATCAGAATCCATCTCCTTGTCTATTCAAGTTTCATCCACAGAGGCCCTCAGCTGCTGATGCACAGGGCTCATTGCGTCTGTGGCAATGAGATAGACCTGCTGATCTTCTGCATTGTTAATAAGAGCATGGCCCTTTGCCGTATAGAAAGAGTGAGATTTATCAGATTTATCAGCGGTACCGGTCACCTCTCACTAACCAGCTATCAAACCCATGTAGCAAAAGCACTTGAAAGAGAGTTACTCCAGATTTACACCAGCGTACCTTGGGGCAGAACTTAGCCTGGCAAGCACATATGTGACACCGACAGACCCCAGTCATTGGCAGGCAGGATTGAACCTAGGGCCTCTGGCGCTTAGTGCATGAGTCTCTACGGTGTGAGCTAAAAGCCAACTGGCTGTAGAGCAACTCATCATCTCTCCCTAAGTGGTCTCAGTGCCACTAGATGGGACAAAACACCACACCCAGGAGGTGCATGGGTTACACATACATAGGTTCTCAACCTCCCCACTGAGTAGCAGCCACCATTAGTCCTGCCTCAGTGCCGGGGATTGCACTTGATGACCTAGTGAGCTTTCTTCCAGTTCTCTGTTTCTGTGATGAAAGTAACCTTAGCACCGATGTGATAACTAGTCATTGTAGATGCACCATTGTAGGACTTGTCTGGGAGATGGCACATAAATGAGAAATACTTTTAGTAAGAACATCCTACTCTCATGGAAGGGACTAAACCCCCAGGAAGGGACTGATCACAGCACTGAGAGCTACAAACAGCCGGAATTTGCTGACCTTCTGATCATACTGTACAGCTCATCTCTTGGGCCCAGCCCTGGCAGGAGGCTGAGGGTGGAATCTCTCTAGCAGGGAAGGATCAGGAGGGGTTTGGAGCCATACTGGTCACAGACCTGGAGATCAGCTGATGTGTGGTGTGTTGGGAAGAAATGAGGCAGCTGTTGCTTTGCTGAAAGTTTATTGTGGATCACCCATGCTCTTGTAAACCAAGGGTGCCCAGAGTGACCCTCTGCTGTGGAATTTAAGAGCAGACTCTCAATAAATAAAATGCCATTTTACTCCCACCAGTGCAGATAAGACTAGTTCTCACTATAGTTAGCAGAGCCCTGCCCATGGATGCCTGCCCCCCCTCTCAGATCTAGTAGAAGGAAGGCCCTACTAATTCTATGGAAGCCCCCTCTCAAGGGAAAGTGGTGGTTGGGGTGGTGTCAGAGTGGAGCTTGAATTGGTGGAGGAGTGATTTCCCACACACAGAGACGTAGACAGCCAATTCCAGTGTAACACCAACAGATCCTGGTCGTCAGCAGGCGGGATCAAACCTGGGATGTCTGGAGCTAAATGTATGAGCCTCTACTGCATGAATTAAAAGCCACATTGCAAGACTCCAAGTGGTCCCAGTGTCCCTAGGGTGGACAGAGCACCATACCCAGGAGGTGTGTGGGTCACACCAGCACCCACAGGCTCGGGCATGGGCCAGCACACTGCTGGGTGCCTCAGAGCAGCACTGAGCAGCGATAGCGCCGTTGGCTCACAGAGCACGTTCAGGTACTGGATTAGAGTGGAGCTGGGGGTATTGCTAGGTGAGCAGAACTAACAATAGGCAGCCACGCAACCCCGAAGGAATTCTGCTCCCGTGGTTTACGGTGCCACCCAAAGCCCTCGCTGGAATTATGTCTTTGCATGATTGTTTTAGGTGTCATTTTGATTGCAGCATAAGGAAACTACAGCCTCGTTATGTACAGTTGGATGTAATTTTCATTGACCTGATCGTACCAGCTCTGCTTCGGCACACCCAGCTAGCCCACTAATGAGCATTTCCTGTATGAGCGTGAAGCATCCCAGGAGGTGGAATCAGAGACAAGATTCACTAACTAGAATTAAACGAAGAGGGGCATGTTGTGCCTCAATTTACAATGACACAGAGTGTGAGCCTGGCCACAGCTGGGTGCAGAGTCTGGCATACTGAAGAGGCAAGCTCTTTGGGGACCTTCTCTTTTCCACCATGTGTGTACACAGCACCTTGCACAATAGCACCTGATCCCACGCTGCTGCCTCTTCGTACAGCTAACGGTAACAACCAGGGGACATGACCTTTCTATAGTGGATGTGCTTCCTTCGATGACTGCATGCCTCCTTCCTCCTCTTCATCCTCCCTTCCCCATTCACCTGCTTTGCTTTTTTCACCCCGAAAAGAAGTTTGAAAACTATTTCCCTTCCCCAAAATGGCTTATCAAATGCTTTTCTGCTGCTGCTTTATTAATAGGACAGTCACTGCAATAAGAACACCACCCACTCTTTTATAAACTAATTGCAGGCTTCCTGCACTTACACAAGTGCCCCACATTTTCCCCATTAGGCTGATCAAGGTAAAATGCCATGTTATGACTGCCCTGACATCGCAACGCCTATTTCCATAGAGACCTGGGGCATTGACTCTGCTCCTGTTCGTGCAGCGTAAAGCAGGAGTAACTCTACTAAAGTCAGAGTTCCACGGATATACAGGCATCGTAAGCTGCATTGCAATCAGACACGGGATAGCTCAGATCAGAGACAATCAAAAGTTTTCCATCAAAACATTTATTCCCCAATTGAAACATTTTTCCATCAATAGTATTTTTCATTATAAAATAAAATAACCCCCAAATTAGATGTTTCAGCAAAAACCTGAAAATGTTTTTGATGAAAATTAACTAGGGGTGGCGATTAATCGATGAGCTCAAAACAATGAATCACAACTAATCACAGGTTTAATCACAACAGAATAGAATCTTAATTTAAATTTAATAAGCATTTTGGATGTTTTTCTACATTTTTAAATATATTGGTTTCTATTACAACACAGAATACAAAGTGTACAGTGCACACTTTATATTATTTTTATTACAAATATTTGCACTGTAAAAATGATAAAATAGTATTTTTCAATTCACCAAACACAAGAACTGGAGCGCAATCTCTTTATATTTGCAAGTTGCACTTTCACAATAGACTGTTACATAACTGCACTCAAAAACAAAACAATGTAAAACTTTAGAGCCTACAAATCTGCTCAGTCCTATTTCTTGTTCAGCCAATTGCTTGAACAAACAAGTTTGCTTCCATTTACAGAAGACAATGCTGCCCTCTTCTTGTTTACAATATCAGCTGAAAAAGTGAGAACAGGCATTCACGTGGCACTTTTGTAGCCAGCAGTGCGAGGTATTTACATGCCAGATATGCCCAACATTCATATGCCCCTTCATGCTTCGGCCACCATTCCAGAGCACATGCTTCCATGCTGATAATGCTCGTTAATAAAATAATGCAATAATTACTTAGTGACTGAACTCCTTGGGGGAGAATTGTATGTCTCCTGCTCTGTTTTACCCACATTCTGCCATATATTTCATGTTATAGCAGTCTCAGATGATGACCCAGTACATGTTGTTCATTTTAAGAACACTTTCACGGCAGATTTGACAAAATGCTAAGAAGGTACCAATGTGAAATTTCTAAAGATGCTACAACACTTGACCCAAGGTTTAAGAATCTGAAATGCCTCCCAAAATCTGAAAGGACAAGGTGTGGTGCATGCTTTCAGAAATCTTAAAAGAGCAACACTCCGATGCAGAAACTACAGAACCCAAACTACCGAAAAAGAAAATCAACTTTCTGCAGGTGGCCTCTGACTCAGATAATGAAAATGAACATGCATCAATCTGCACTGCTTTGGATTATTATCAAGCAGAACCTGTCATCAGCACGAACACATGTTCTCTGGAATGGTGGTTGAAGCATGAAGGGACATATGAATCTTAAGCACATCTGGCACATAAATATCTTGCAACACCAGCTAGAACAGTGCCATACAAACACCTGTTTTCACTTTCAGGTGACATTGTTTTGTTTTTGAAAGCAGGGTTTTTTTAGTACATAATTCTACATTTGTAAGTTAAACTTTCATGAGAAAGATTGCACGGCAGTACTTGTATGTCTTTTTCAATTCACCTCATTTTTTACAGTGCAAATATTTGTAATCAAAAATATGAAGTGAGCACTGTGCTCTTTGTGTTCAGTGTTGTAATTGAAATCAATATTTGAAAATGTAGAAAACATCCAAAAATATTTGAATAAATGGTATTTGATTGCTTGATTAAACAATAATAGATCACACGATTAATTTTTTTAGATTGCTTGACAGCCCTAATTCTTTTTGCTTTCTTTCTAGAAACCACAAGAGCTAGAAACTTAGTTTTTTAAAGTGAGATCTCAGATGATAATACGACTCCCAGAGCTGGGGGTTTCAGGAGAATATTTGGAGACTCAATAAAATCATGGGAATTGGCAACACTTCATTAATTAGTATCAGAGGGGGAGCCGTGTTAGTCTGGATCGGTAAAAGCAGCAGAGAGTCCTGTGGCACCTTATAGACTAACAGACATATTGGAGCATAAGCTTTCGTGGGTGAATCCGACGAATGCATCCCACGAAGTGGGTATTCATCCACAAAAGCTCATGCTCCAATATGTCTGTTAGTCTATAAGGTGCCACAGGACTCTTTGCTGCTTTATTAGTTAGCAGCACCTAGAGGCCCCAGACAAGATTATGACCCCACTGAGCTAGGAGCTGTGCAAACAATTTCTGGCCCAAAGAGCTTACAATGTAGCTAGATAAGACAGACTAAAGGGCGTGGGGGGAAAAACAGGCACAGAGAGTGGAAGGCTACACAGCAGATCAGTGGCAGAGCGAGGAACAGAGCCCAGGCCACTTGACTCCCACTCTGTTGCCCTGTGCACTAGATTACACTGCCTTCCTATCAGCCTGCCACAGATAGACCCTTCTCCTCACCAGCAACTGCCACCTCAGTGAGGGCAGGGGGCACTAGCTAAAATTTGATTCTTAGCAGCAAGTTATTTGATCCCCTATGTCAGGGGAGTCCCAGCTGGTTCTCAGTATCTCTGAATGCAGTTACTTCAAACAAGGTGCAGAGCAGGACAGGACTGGATTGCATTGTCAGAACCACAGGGAGTAGCTGGTTCAATGTGCCTGCCAACACACATTACAGAAGTCTGGCAATTAGAACTGCTCAGCAGAGACCCAGGACTAGTTTTTTCAGGGTACTGCATCTTGTACAACTAAGAACCACTAACCTGCTATAGGAGCCCAGTGGAAACCCCTCCCGCCGGTGCCCAGGCTTTTCCACAATGGTGCAGTAGCATGGCCTGCCTCCCCAGCCCAAGGACTGACACCACACCCTGTCAGGCCCTACCTGCAGGGCACAACTTTAGTCTTTAAACACAAACTTCAGCCAAACAAAGCAGTTCCTCTATCCACCCTGGGCTATAACCCCCTACTACCTGCCATGCTAAAGGAAGACACCTTTCCCTTCACCCCTGCTGCTTTAGAGTCTGCCATAAGAGCCTATCTCCAGCCTGCAGCAACTGTGCCACTTGCTGGCTTTTATAATCGCTTGTTCCCTTCCCAGCTGGGTCTGATAATTGAACTGGGCTGGCCGGCCCCAGAGTTCCTGGCCCTTAAAGGGGCAGACAACCCTGTTACAGCCCTCATTCTCACAGACAACCATACAGATGCACACTCTAAGCATGCATCTTAGTGGCCAAGAAGGAAGCATGAGAGCAAAAGCACTGTAATCATTTCAGTAATAGGAGGTGCTCAGATACTCTGGAGATGAGGGCCAGCTTGAGATAGACAGCTTAGAACCATCTTGATTTGTAAAAGAGCATCAGAGAATCCTGGCCCTGATTCTCTTGGTTTTACACCTGTGAACTCCATTGGCTTCAACAGGCTCAATTCTCTTTTGCACCAGGGTGAGTGAGAGCAGGACTGGGCCCGTTGAGTACACTGGAGTTATTCCTGGTAGCCAGGGAAGTAAGGAGCTCTGGCCACATCTCCTTTTCCACACTCATGCTCCATGCATTGGTAGCCGGCAGGGTGGCAGGAATAGAAACAGCCCAGTATCTCTCCCGCTTTGGAGGAAGCACCTGTGCAGACAGCATACTCTGGTGGCTGGCTATGCTTGCTTAAGGGCAGCTTGGTGCCAGCAGAGCAAGACAGAACTGTCCCTGCCCAATGCACTGGAGGATTCAGACCAGACTGTAAAAGAAACAGCGGAAGTGAGAGGAGAATGAGACCAAATGACACACAGATCAAATGCCCAGCGAACCAAACTCACCTGAGTTACTCCCAGCAGAACAAGCGAGGCAGAACACACATTAGAAGAGCCTGGAGTCAGCTGTCTCCTGGGTTTTGCAGAGTACTGGGAAGGCCATCTCATGGCTTGAGAGGCATCCCTGCAGCACCTGGCAGAAGGAGCTGATTCCACAAATTAGCTCAAGTCAGACTCCAGCTTCTAATTGTGATCGCCCTTGGGTTTGACATATTGATTGGGAGCCCAAGACTGCTCAGGTTCCAGCTGGAGACAGCAGACAGATGAAAAATCTAAATAAATAAATAACAAGCACTTTATTGTGTTTGAAATTGCCATTTAATGTGCTTTCACTGTGGCTCCAGACAGCATATCAAGAGGCAATTGTCCATTATCTTATGCGGGTGTGTTGAGGCATTAGTAATGTCATAACAGCACCCACTGACAATGTGCAAAAACTCATAAACACTAACATTAGCCAGGAAACCTAGATTTGCAGGAATATCTCCATGGTGTGATGGGGAAAGTGGGAAGAGGAATCAAACAGATACAGTTGTTTCTCTGATGCATATTTCATGCCTGGTGTTTCAAAACATTTAGGTTAATCCCAGGAGTGAGAGGAAATATGTCTGTCTGATTTTTATTTATAAGGGAAAGGGCATTTTTCATGTTTTCAGAACAGCCTGGGAGATTTGGTGGGAGAATTGTTGCACACACTTAAAACAACACAGCAAACAGAACATTTTTCCAGCCCAAAGATGTGACAGGGAGACTATTGCTAGTGCTTCATGTCTCTGGGCAGCCGTGGGATCACCCATGAAATGCCTTCAAATTGTTACTCACAATATATTAATATAGGTGTCCAATTTGCAATAACATCAACCCCATGTATTCAAAAATCATGGGTCAGGCCCCCGCACAAACCTTGAGACCGGTTTAAAAGCCATGAGATTTTTAATACAACAACAATGAACTTTTGCTTTCTGCCTGGCTTCTGAGTCGTGAGGGCACACGCAGGTCACGCTTTCAAGCTTTTCTCTGCAGCCATTAAGGCTAGAAACATTTTAAAGAAAAAAAAATAGCAAGCTGAGATTCTCACCAAATCGCTTGGCTCCAGGAGCCGAAGCTTTAAGTGAAATATCAAATATTGCGAGACTTGCACTCAAATGGCAAGAGTTGGCAATGCTGAAATTGGGTCCTCAGTTCAGCATATGAATGCTCAAATCAGCCCCCAGGCATTGGCCATCCCCAGTGACTGCCAGCACAGATTCTTTATGGGCCCAGTTCAGTAAGGTACTTAATCACATACGTCAGTCCAGCCCTATTCAGCAAAGCACTGCTGTGTCCAAATGGTGACTTGGATGAGGGACTCGCCAATTCCTTTTGACTTGCTACCCAAGGCAGGATTTGAATTCAAGTCTCCAGAGGCGACTAGACAGCTGTATCGTCCAACCCTCCCTCAGAACACATTTTCCTGATGACAGCCTGTTTCTAGCCTTACAGGGAAATTGATCAGCTGTTGCTTTTCTATTTCAATAGGCACTTGAAGTGCCATTCTATTTATACCTCACTTATGTAAGCTTGCCGTCTCGGCTGCTGCTCAGTGTCGCTTTCTGGCGTGGTGCGGGAGCGGGTGGCGTAGGAGGCCTGATGCTTCAGGATACTCAAAAGCTGGCAGTGGTGGAAGCTGCGTTGTCTATGTATATTCCTGGCTGGCCAGGAATAGCAGAGGGAGTGGCAGAATGAAAGCTCCAGCAATGCCAGGCCTGTCATTTCTACTCATGACATATCTGAGGCTAGAGAGCCTGGGGGATTTTAGTGTCCTCTGGGAGGGTGAGGAATGAGGGGATTGAGGAAAAATCTAGTGACCTATTTGTCAGGGGTCCCCCAGCCAGAAAATAAGGAATATGCACCCTGAATATGCCCAGAGGAGGAAATGTCCCCAAAGTTTCAGCATATGGCTATCGCTGATTTGGTCTCTGGAATGGGTGTGTGTAGGAAATCTACCAGCATCATCTTGGGTTGGTCACATGGATGGGGGGATCCAAGTTCAAGGTCCCATGTTTGGGCCCCTTATTCTCCCAGCCTTTGGTATCTGGGAGCATCTCCTTTGGTGCTGTAGTGACCCCCTCTGGGTAAATGAGGGAGTAGTGCTGGCTAGTTCTGGGGAGAGCAGCATCTGCCTCTCCTCACCCGAGGAAAAGCTGTTAAGTTTCTGGGCTGAGGCAAGCAAGTGGCTGGATACAGGATTGTGGGTTCTCAGTGAAACTATCTTCTTCAGTGACCAGCTCCTGCTTGCCAGCGGTGGGAATGTCTGTGTTGGATTTAGAATGATCCAGAGCCAGAACCTTCTTCCTAATCTCTGATGCTCACTGGGGGAGGAGAAAAGAGGAGCATAGGAGGCAGGGTTGATTTCTCTGTGGCTCCGGTGGGCTTTGTTGTTGTCAATGTTCTAAACTTGACACAAGGCTGCCGGTCACATCACAATGATTTCACTCTGGATCCTTTTCTCCAGCTTCACTTACGTACAGCAGCAAAGAGAAGCCTGTCTAACAGTCCGTAGATAAGAGGGGTGGGTTCTGCAGTCCTGGTTCAGGGAAGCATAGGCCATGCCAGCTCGGCCTATCGTGCTGAAGAGGGGCAGGTCTTAGGTAGCCAATAACAGTGCAGGACAAATCGTTAAAGGGGTGAGGTTGAAAACAACACAAAGGCCTAAAAAGCTTCCAAGGAAGGTTGTGGAATCCCCGTCAGTGGCGGTATTGGAGACCAGGTTGGACAAACCCCTGTCAGGGATGGTCTAGGTTTACTTGGTCCTGCCTCAGCACAGGGGGCTGGACTAGATGATTTCTTGAGGTCGCTTCCAGCCCAACATGTCTATGATTCTGTGAAAATAATTCTCCAGCCTATTGGATGAATCCTTGTGCAGGAAAGCACCCCACAAAAAAAAGGGCTGAATCCCTAGGGTCAATTTGTCCCTTACCCCATTACTTACATCTGCTTCAGCCTAGGCCTTGTGCAGGGCTGGCTCTTGCTAGCAGCACGATATAGTGGTTAGGCCAGCCTAGGACTTCGGAGAGCTGGATTCAAGTCCCTGCTCTGTGTGACCATGGGCAAGTCACATGATGAGCTAGGGCTGTGATTGCCCTGCTTAGGCACAAATACTGGGAGTCACTCTCAGCCAGCTAGCATGAGTGCAGAGAGCAGCGGAGACATAGCTGATTACAAACTCTTCCTTCAGGGAAGGACACAGAACCTACCACCTCCTTCCACTGAACCTCTGGGTCTCCAGCACACCATGAGCTCTGTTCAGCGAGTCCAACTGAGACCGACTCCTGGTAGAGACTTGTCCACTCTCAGGGCTTAGTGCACCTTAGTGCATTTGCAGTGACAACCAAACAACAGTGTCAAAACAGACGGGGCTATTAGTCAGCTGGAAGACAGCCTAGGAAGTCTTTAGAGCAGCACAGAGAAAGGAAGGCTAAAGCTTAGGCCATCCTTTTGAGCCCAGAGCCCAGCCAAGCATTCAGGTTCTCTTTGTCTTTCTCCATCTCCCCTCCTTGTCAGTTCCCAGGTGAAAGTCAGACTCCCTCCAGCAGCCCTGAGAGATATACCTATATTGATGTAAAACCCTAGTGTAACCAGGCCTATGTCTCCCAGCCTGCCCTGAGAACACATAGACCCTTTTCCCACTATGGGTAACAATGCAAAATATAGGGGAAACTAGGCATACATAGGATTCATAAAAATATTACAGAAAATTCCCACTTCATCACAGGTAGAATTTCACCTCTGATGAATGGTTTGGCCAAATCCATTGTCCATAGGATTACTTTTTTCCAGCCAATGAAAGCAACATCACATTAGCCAGCTGTGGAGGTTCTCTCTATGTATTCTGGGGAAAATCTCTCTGAGTCCCTGTTTGATGATTCTAGCTGATTCCTGTTCCATGGGGCAGAACGTTAATGATGGTTTGTTATTAGAACATGCAGGAAATTCTCTCTGAGGAAAAGCATTACAGGTGCATTCTCTCTCTTCACTGTGCCACTTGGTGAAAGTTAATCTTAATTAACTACCACTTCACTGCTTCTTTAATTTGATAAATATAAAATCCAAGCACAGTAATAAAGTGATCAATCATCTCCTATTGAGGCAGCCCGCAAAGCGATGGCCCCTAAAATCAATACTTTGAAAAAAAATATTATTATCATTACAAATTAGGCAGCATCTGGGAATGGTGCAAATGGAATTAACAGCTGGTTGAGACAGAAAAGACCAGACTTCCACAAGGGGCTTAGACTTCTTGCCCAGGCGTATATAGGGAGAGAGACATCATCTCTCATTGCGTACAGCAGAAAGATAATGCACTAGGCAACATGTCCAGTTGTTACAGCAGAGGAATAGGAGCCAGCACTGTCTGGTTGTAGTCCCAGCTTTGCCACAATGTCACTGCAAGCAAAATTCACCTCTGAGCATTAGGTCAGAACAAGGCCTATGCTAAGTTAAGTCCTGTTGACAGCAGTAGGCTCCTTTGGATTGGCCTTCTGGGCAGGAGTGAATTTTACCCTGTATGAACTTGGTCAATGTCACTCTTTGTGCCATCAGTGAAATGGGGTAAAGCTATCTACTCCACAGGGGAGTTGTGAGACTTTACTAATACTTGTAAAGGGCTTTGAGATGGATGCATACACACTCTTCTTTCTTCTTTATCTACAGCCATATCATCCTATGTCCTGGTGTAACTTGTCAGCATAAACTGACATTGGTATTGCACTAGGAGATGAAGCATTTCAATGCCATGCCTAACAGAGACTCATCTCCGTATCTATTACACTTTGCTACTTCCTTCTCCTCCCTGCTCAGCTAACACAGCAGCATATGAGCCTCCGGCCAGTCCTGACAATAGATCAGTGTACCTACTCAATGTACTGTGCTTTCCAAAGTCAGAGTGATGGATTTTGGAACCCCTTCCCCATCTTAGATTTGTGCAAAAACAATAACATAGAGAATTGTAACAAAACAATAAACTATAATGCAATAAGACTGGCTGCTTTCCTGAGCTCTACCTACATACAATTTTGCTCTTGAGATAGAAAATAGAACTTGATTGTGGGAGCTATGAGGCCAAAGGCTTTGGGCATTGCACCATGTAGTCTTAGCAACTTCTATCTCTCCTGTGTGAGATTTTACTGTTGTCACCCCGAAGAAAGGCGCTCGTAATTTATAAAAGCCAATTTAACCTGAAGCCATTTGATCACTGGCTCAGTTTCAATAGCAAAGTTCAAATTAGCATCTAATGCTGTGTCTGAGAGGCAGAAAGGCACTTGGGCTGATTCCAACCTTCATTGCACTGGTGAAAATCAGGTATGATCCCACTGGAGTTGATGAATCAAATTGTCATTTACACTGATGTTGCTACTTTGGCACTATAAAAGGGCCTTTAATGGACACTGGTGTCCTCCATGGCCAGCACAGAGTCAGTGTTAGGGATATACATATGGCCCTGCTCCCAGTGCATTCTGGCTATTCACTGCCTCCCAGGGCCCATGGGAAATGGTGTAAGTGAGAGTATCCACATAGTTGCTTGTACTTACACCAGGGGCCAGACAGGCTGCTGAGCACTCCCAGAATACTGGGAGAACAAAGGTGGCTGAAAGCCACCATCACATCCCCCACCCCATCCTTGTGCCACGCTTAGGAACCTAGGAGCTGAGCATGAGATCCAGTAGAGCCACTTGGTGTAAATCAGACGTACGAGAGATTCAAGCAAAGCCTTCCACTCTCTCTGCAGCAGCATTGTCCCCAAATCAGCCCATCTCTGTGGTGCTTTATAGTCTAGTTGTCCAGGAAACACCACTGAGATCTGTCTTTTGATAGGGGAGAGCATTTGGCCAATGTTTGTTGTTAAGCAGATTCAGCTGATTTGTTTTCAGGAGGTGTCTGGAGAGCACTCTGGGTTTTATGAGTGGAGGCACTTCTGCCATAAAGTAGGGGTGTCATCTGCAGCATAAATATGCCATGTGAAGAAGTGAGAGGTATTTGTATATATCTTGCTATATTAATCGAAAGCGAGAGCGCAGCTAGCCATTCGCAATTCGAATTGAGTCTGTGTTCAACTCCAGAGTTGGTTCAGGCTAGAGGTCCAGGTTTGTGATTTTGGGCACAAGATAGCAGTGGTGCTGGAAAGGGGGAGGGGAGGGGTGGGGGTGGAAGGGGACCATAGCCCTCCCACTTTTTGAAAGTGGATGGGCCTTGTTCCAGTTGGGGGAGGGGAGGTGCTCGGAACTGCAGCCCCACCATGGTAGGAGCTGCACAGGCAGCTGTGGGGAGCCACACGGACCCTCCACCTGTCCTGGGCAGGGCACCTGGGGTGCGGGGACATGGGCCAGGGGCTGCTCTCGGTGGGGCCCCGGCATCACAGACAGGTGAAGGGTCCGCCGTGGCTACCCATTGCTGCCCACCCAGTTCTTATCATGGCCAGGCTGTGGCTCCAAGGCCCTGCCCCCCAGCCTGAGCCTGGGTCCCTCCACCTGCCCTGGGCATGGGCCCAGGGGGCAGGACATGGGCAGGGGGTTGTTTTTGGCCCCACTCCAGGCAGGGCAGCTCCCTGGCCCCGCTCTGGTTTCCAGCTTGGCCAGGGTCTCTGTGGGAAGAGGAGATGCAGAGCCTCAGGAGGGGTGGGGGCCCCTGCCCCCTCCCCACTTTTTGGAAGGCTCCCATGCCCTTGCAAAAATAGCAGAAATCTAGTGAGATCAGCTGTGTTGAGCAAGATTTCTGCCATCTAGAGCCAAGATCACACAAAACACCTGTTTTCCTGTGACTTCAACCACTACCAACCTAGGTGGAAAACAGGCTGGTTTGAGTTTTGGATTCAACTTGAAACCAAAACTATATGTGTGAGCTTGGATTTGGGGTTTGACTCCATCCTCCTCTCCCTGAAATTCAAAAAATCTTGCATTTTGGGTTTTAAGCCAGCATCTACCTGTCTTAGGGTTTTACATTGCTGCCTCAGGATCTGATCTCTAATAGTATCTAAAGGAACCCCACGCAAGGATAATGGCTCCAGTGTGCTGGGCCCTGTACAGACAAGTGAGTAAACAGTCCCTGGCCGAAAGGGCTCACGATCCATACAGCAGACAGGATGCAATAGGTGGATGAAAGAGACAAATGGGGTTGAGGGAGTGGGTTGAGCGGATGAGATAACAATAAAACAAACAGAGTTCAGTGGGCAAACAGTATTCGGAGCTTGCCATTTGCCTAATCAATGCCAGATAAGCATAGTTGTAACTAATGCAGTTTTATAACGTCAGGAATAAGAGCTGGGGGTAGAAAACTGTCTTATTTGGTTTTGTTGCTGCTTACACAGCTGCTTCCACAGTGATACAAAACAATCAATCAAGTTGGATCCACAACCCAGCCAGAAGAACCCCCATTTCCTTCTCTCATTGCACCACTTCAATTTCGCACTCTCAGAATCCATTTTCTATCTAGGTCAGCCTGAGGCTTTTATACCAAACCCTCCTGGGTGGTCCAGCCGTTGTACAAAAATTCTGGATTTCCAGCTGTACCAAAAACCTTTGTTTGATCAATAGATGAAACCCACATCCAAAGCTGCAACCGCCAGCACGTACCATCCCGGCACCTTGAGAGAGGCAGGAATTGCACTGAACATGGACGCAGCCTCCTGCTGCATAAGAATGAATCTATTATATAAAGCCAGCTGTTCACACACTAGTGATGCGAGAGGTTTTGGCAAGAACAGAGAGGGTCAAAGTCAGACAATAATTATTCACCTGTGATGGATCATGCTTTCAGTGAAGGCATAACATGTGCTGCTGTGCAGTACAAGGGCATTTCACTTAGAATTAAAGTCAAATAGGAAATATCTGCTAAGGGATGAGTTCTAATAGTCTCCCGTTGGACATTTTATTCATTTAGCATCCAAGCCATTAGGCCCCAAAGATTTTTAATATCCATTGCTTTCAGTCACTTCCTCGCCTGTCAAATGACCTAAAGCAAATGCAGCCAGATGCTGTCTTGATTGAAAGATGTTTTTCTGGTTTTAAAGCAATCTCTGGGAGGGCTCTATCCAGTCATCCTGCTGGGGGCTGAACACCCTCAACAGCAGTGGAAATTGAGGTGCTTGGTATCATGCAGGATTAAGCTCTGAGGTTTTGGGTGTGATCATCCACTACATATGCAGGCTGGTGTGTGGAATTACCGCCTGGGCACATTCACAAGCCACATGTGGAATTGTTACATTGGTCTCCGCAAAATTTAATCTGCTGGGGTTGGGGAAAAGGGGGCTAATGTAGATGCCAAACAGCCTGCCACGGCTCCAGGCAGGAACTATTCCGGATGTGGTTGAATCATTTAAGTAGATAAATTCATGGAGGTTAAGTCCGTTAATGGCTATTAGCCAGGATGGGTAAGGAATGGTGTCCCTAGCCTCTGTTTGTCAGAGGATGGAGATGGATGGCAGGAGAGAGATCACTTGATCATTGCCTGTTAGGTTCACTCCCTCTGGGCACCTGGCATTGGCACTGTCGGTAGACAGGATACTGGACTGGATGGACCTTTGGTCTGACCCAGTATGGCTGTTCTTATGTTCTTAGGTGATAAGTTATACCTGTCTCTAGGGACGAATTTACCTCTATGCATAGAGGTGCCTTACAAAAACCAGAGAGAGGTTAATTGGATGGAGCACTGCCACACCTCTCAAGTCTACATATATGTTCCCCTTTTAATAGCACTGGTCCCTGTCTTTCAACAATATTGGCCATTCCTCCATTCGGTCCCTGCAGAAACCTCTCTTGTCCAAACACAATGGCAAAATGAATGGTCAGAGAACACAGGTTGAAGTAATAGAGCTGTGCAGCCTGCACCAGCCCGGCATCCAGTGGTGTGCATATAGAGTGTAACTTGCACATTGATGGACAGGAGATGGGGTGTGCACACCCAGCACATAACTTACACAGCCGTTTACATCACTGCTGTATTTGGCCCAGTGGTTTCCATCAGAGATGTACCATTTTATTCCCACCTATAGTTTGCTTGCTGTGTTCAGTGCCTTTCTATGGAGTTCAGAGGTGCACTGCTATTTTTACACCATAAATAACAATTTCCAGTGAGGGCAGGTTTGCAAGGAACCCTATAAAAGTGGTTTCCTAGCAGCGCATGACCTATAACTAAAGGCCAAGCAGAAATGTACTGGACACATGGGGATATTTTAACATAGGGCCCCGTAAGACAAAAGCTTGCCTGTTAGAGTAGGATGCTTAGTACAGACTTCACCTCTACAAAGTGATGTCACTAACAACTTCCCATCCCTTGTAAGTTTTGTTTGAGATGATCTGAGCCAAACCAACAAAACCACACAGGTCAGTGCAGGTTGTCTGGTGAGACATCAAGGATTCCAGTCCCACCCCGGAGCTTTCACGCAGCTGCAGTAGTGGGGACACGCTTCTCTTTGTGACACTTAGGCCAAAAGGGATGACTCATTGAGGGAGCCTTCCTTTTCAGGTATCCTGCCTGAGACACCTTGGGCCTGGTTTTCAGAAGCACTGGGCACCCACAGCTCCCCTTGAAATTATGGGGGGCTCTGCACCCCTGAAAGCTAGTGGTAAGATGTCTCAAGTCAGGCACCCCAAGAATTGAGACATACCTTTGAGTGAGAACTTTTGAAAATCTGGCCTAAACTATTTCACAAGATGCATAAACCAAGTTGTCCCTCCAGCTGGAGAAGGAAGAATATCTGTTAACTTTGATAGAGTGGGAATTTTCAGTAATATTTTTGTGATCCCCATGTGGGCCTCAGTTTCTCCTGTATGTTGCATTGTCAACAGGGAGGGGCAGAGGAGGACTGTTTGCTCTCAAAGTAGGCTAAGAGACATAGGTATGAATGTTGCCTGACCGTCTGAACTTGAAATGGCTCATTAAAGAAAGGACCAGCCAAGGTCCACGCCATATCAATAGAGAATCCAAGAAGATTATGGCAAGACATTGACACCTAACAACCAAGGACCCAGAGGGAGATGGATTTCCCCACCTCTCAGCAGAGAAGCTGTGGAACATCTCCCAGCTCAAGAACAAAGGATTGGAGAGGTGTGAGCTGAGATACAATAGTTGGCTACTGGAAGGAGTCGGGGCTCTCACCTGGGCCTTGACCAAGGAGGTCAGACTGAGAGACACAGAGCCTGAATAGTGGCATTCACTACATCTTGGCTGGGCTCCAGGCTAACCAGAATGGTCTATGCGTTAACCTTTCTTTCTCTATGCTAACCTAAGGACTTTCTAGGCTATGTTCCAGCTGACTAATAAACCTGACTATTTTGACAATGCTATTTGAGTGTCACCAGTGGTAGATTAGGATTTGGGGGGGCCCCTGGGCCAGAGCAAGTTGTGGCCTCTCCCCACCTCTTCTGCCTGCAGTCCCCGCTGCCCCCCACAGCGTTCCTGTGGAGTCGCGGTGCGGAGGCCTGCCCCATTCGCCTGGCATTCCCGCACCCTGACCCGGCTCCCTGGCGGGAGTGCCAGGCAGGCAGAGTGGGTATGGGTATGGGCATGGGAGGCACCCATTTTTTCAGGCACCCCCCAATCGGCCGGGCATGGGCCCCATTTGCCCAGTGACTAATCCACCACTGAGTGTCACTGCACGTGCTTGGGGAGGTGCATTAAACCCTGAGAGTTGAGAAGTCTCTAGCAGAAGTCTGTCTCTGCTGGACTAACTGGACAGAGATCATAGTGTGAAACAGGCGTGCTGGAGCCCCAGGGCCAGGGTCCAGTGGAAGGAGGTGGTGGGGCCACATGGCTCACCCTGTGCAGGAGGAGTGAGACCCCCGTGGAGGTCTAGCACACTGAACAGGTTCCTCCTAGGACTGTCGCAAAGCAGGGGGCATAGCACCAGTCGGGTGGATCCGTGGCAGTATCCCAGTAATTTATTCCACAGGACACACATATCTTTAGTTACAATGGTAACTAAGCTACACAGGTTCCACTGTAACTGCTGGTCCCTGTACATGACTCTGTGGAATTACACTTAGCAGGTACAAAAATAATTACTATATGCTGAATAACTCTGACTTAAACTATAGATATAACCATGGCTCATATATCCCACTGGATCTTTGCATGGAGGGGGATGCTCAGCAAGATGCCCCCCTGCCTGCCTGCAAAGGGAAGTACCCACTCCATGGTACTGTCCCCACCCTCCCTAGAACTCCATGGACTCGACTCTCCTGAGGCTCTGCTCCCAGCCCCAAGCCCGGGGTCCCAGGTACAGACCTGCGCCCTGGGCTCTGCTCCCAGCCTTGCACCCGGGGTCCCAGCTGCAGGACCCATGCCGGTGCTCTGCTCCCAGGCCCAGCTGTGGTGCCAGCCTCAGCCCCCTTACCCCTGTCCACGTCCCCCCACCCTCCTGGAGCCATGGCCCAGTCCTGGCCCCAGCTCTGGGGCGAGGGGGCATGGACAGGCATAAAGGGGTGCAAAGTAAAAAGTTTGGGGACCACTGGCTTTCAGCACCCCCACTGTAAAAAGTGTTCCACCACCTCTAAGCAGAGGTGTGGGGGAGAGGGCTGTGCACTACCGCAGGATTATATTACACAGAGGCAGAATCATTTGTCCACTGCATTTCTGGCCTCAGACCCTCCTTGTGAAGCAGACAGATCCTCTCCCTCTGAGCAGAGTAAGCTCCTGTGTTTATGCCTGGCTGCTCACAGCTCACACGCTGAATCTTCACATTCATTTCTGGAAGCTCACTCAGTCTTGATTTGATTTAAAGTGACCGTGCCCTGAGAGCACTAATCTCCATGTCAGAAACCATAAGTATTTCAGTGTCCATTTGATAAACAATGAGAATCAAGACAGAGTGAGTGAGTGTCAAAGCATCAGAGGGGTGGCAGCTTGCTCTGTGATTTCTTATTGTCACCTGCATCCAGGGCTGGTGCAACCATTTAGGCAGTCGCCTAGGGCGCTGGCATTTGGGGGGCGCCATTTTCTTCAGCAGCAACCGCGGCGGCCGGATCTTCAGCCATCCCGGTCGCCGCCGGCATTTAGGCAGAGGGAGCTGGGGCAGGGGAGCACGGGGAGGGCCGCCTGCAGCGAGTAAGGAGGGGGGCAGCACCCAGGGGAACTCCCCGCCTCAGCTCACCCCTGCCCCGCCTCCTCCCCAAGCACGCCATGGCCGCTTCACTTCTCCCACCTCCCAGGCTTGCGGTGCCAATCAGCTTAGGTGCCGCAAGCCTGGGAGGCGGGAGAAGTGAAGCGGCCACAGCATGCTTGGGGTGCTCGCGCATGGAGCAGGGGTGAGCTGGGGCGGGGGGAGGGGTGCCTCAGAGCAGAGGGTGGGGAGCTGCCGCAAGGGGGGCACCTCAGGGCGGAGCTGCTGCGGGGGGGTGTGCCTCAGGGTGGGGGCACGGGGGGCGGCTCTTCATCGTGCTTCAGGCTCACCCCAGGAGCACACTGGCTACATCTCTGCCCTTCCAGCAGACCCCTTCCCAGGGATCACAACACTCTTTCTCCAGGTCTCATCCCCATTGTCCTCCTCTCTCCTCTTTAAAGTCCATCCCCTTCAGCTGACCACACCTCCCCATGTGCAATCAGGGATGTTACCAGAACTCACAGGCTCCTTTAACCCTCTGGGTGCCTATGTCGGGTTTATACTCCATCACAGTGACTCACTCCCAGTGATTTTATAGGGAGTAAGGAAACAACATACCTTTGAAGATCTGAGCCTTCAGATCCTAAATCCTCTTGGCCTTCAGAGATCCTTAGGAGCCTAGAGTGCCTAAGTCACTTTTGAAAATGGGATTTAGGCTTCTAAGTTACTTGGGCACTCTTGAAAATGTTACCCTCAATCTCATCAAAAGACAATAGGACTTCAACTCCTAAGTCACCTAGATGCCCATAAGCTGACCATGACCCAAACCATTGCAGTTACATGCAAACCTTGCACTGCAATGACTCCAGGCAGGTGAATCCACTCCAGAGCTTGGGACCCCAGCCTAGCAAGCTGTATCATTCACCCCAGAGCTTGACCAGAAACAGTGGTGAAGTGGAGCGCACTGGCCCCATTCAGCCCTAGTGTAAATCTACTGACATCATTGGTGAGAGGACACGAGTACTGTTTTTTTAAATGTGCAACCGGAAGCCAGGCAGAAGGGGGTGGGACTAGAGAAGGTGCTGAGGAAAAATAGTGCAGTGAAGCAGAGAGACAGTGCTTTAGGAATAACCCTGCCCTCCTTATTCTAATAAAGTGCCCAGTTCAGTGTGCTGAACAAAGTGACTTTTTCCCTGATTCTTTACCATTGGCATCGAGCAAGCTGAGTGACACATGTTTACACTGCGCCTGAATTTGACCCTAAGAATTTGACTGAGTGTCATCTAGTGGATGGAGCAATGGATTGGGACTCAGGTTTTCTTCTCAGATCAACCACTGGCCTGCTGAGTGACCTTGGGTAAGTCGCCTCCTCCACACCAGGCCTCAGTTTCCCCATCTCTAAAATGGGGGTAACAACACTGACCTCCATTGTAAAGTTCTTGAGCGCTACTGACGAAAAGTGCTCTAGAAGAGGTAGGTGTTATTGGCATTATTATTAGATGTAGAAGGAAAGCAGCTTCTGTGGGTTCTCAATAAAGTAAGGGTTGTGATTTAACGCCTCCACCATTGCTCTCTTGTAACCAGAGGGGGACACGACAAACACAACCAAATACATGCACACCCTTGAGAATAGGACTTTCCCAGAGGGATGCAGCATCCAAACTATTCTTCAAGGGACACTTTACAGTCCTTGATGAACTAACAAATCTCTCATCTATAGACAGAATAGCAAGGGTGCTACAGATCAGTAGACTTATAGACCTGAGGAAGAGCTCTCGGTGGCTCAAAAGCTTGTCTCTCTCACCAACAGAAGCTGGTCCAATCTAAAAGATGACCTCACCTGCCTTGTCTCTATAATATCCTGGGACCTACACAGCTACATCTACACTGCATACATGACCTACAGCATGGCAGTTATAAAGGTCAGCACAGATGCAATGGCAGAGTGACGTAATGGAAGTTTGCAAAGGGCCTGCCGTCACTCTACAGCCTGCGCTATTATTCCTTTTCTTTTGTTAGCAATAAGTTCACTTAGAGCTGAAATAAATAACAGAGTTAAGCATCAGTGTGTGGCTCCAAACACAATTAGAGAGAGAGAGGGAAGGGAAATTGAGTTTTGCCTTTTCTGGCCCCGGCACATTTTGCATACAGCGTTAATCAAAAGCACAACCATCCTGGTGAACAGTGGAATGGGTTAAAATGAGTGAAAACCTTAGGATCTGCTTTACCTTGAAGAAAGGTTTAGACACGTCCTTGCTGCAAAGGGAAAGAGCGCAGGAAAAACAAGAGCGGCAATTAGAGAAAGATGTGCAGAGAATTAATGGGGGGAGGACGTGCTTGTGTGTTCCATTCTGTGCAGCTGGCTCTTCTATTCCTTCCCGGCATTCACACAACTAGGCTCTCCCAGGGGGCTTTAAATACTCTTTGGTGAGCAGCTCTGACAAGCAGTGAGGGCAGCTCGCAGATCATTACTGACTGTAGCAGCAGGGCCATTCTGCCCAGTTTGATCACAGCATGTAGAGAGGAAAGACGAAACAGGAGAGGACGAATTGGGAAAACCGAAAAGGAAGACAGACAGGACAGCAGAATGGAAGGGAACTATTCACTATCGAGGTGAGTGAGACATGCTGAATCGGGGAAGAGAGAAGGCTCCCTGGACAAATGACTGGCATGGTCTGTTACCAAAAGAAAGCATTCTCTCCATTGATAAGAGGATGTTCAAGACTAAGACCCCTCGTAACCAGTCAGAGATGGGACCAAGCCATGGGATTCTGAGTTGGATACAGATCCCCAAGAATTCAGATCCAGGGGTTTGGGTCAGGCCCATCCCCCATTAGAGATCTCATCACAGCAAGTTAAGGTCTTCTTCCTCCTTTCCTTGTCATAGTCAGTTAACCAGCATCTTCCAACTCAGTGCAACCTCCACTCCTCACTCCTCATTAGCACGGCAAGAACACTGCGCAGGGGAGTGAAAGATAAAAGATGGCCTCAGGGCCTCTGTGTGACTATTAGTATGTTTAATTGAATATAGGCAATGGAGGCCACCTCCCTGAACACAGGAATCAAGTTAAGTGAATAGACTCTTCAAAGCAGCAGCTCCCTTTCTCCACCCCTCCCGGGGACAAAGTTACACCCTGTTTAGAGCTGGATGGATATTGCCATGAAGGGTTTGTGAACATCAACTCCAGCTGCAAACAGCTGTTTGATTCGACCACGTTCACATCTCTTGTTATTCACTGTGAACATTCGGGGGGGGGGGACTCTTCCTCCCCCAAAGACCGATACTCATTTGCAAAGGAAGGTATCTATGCACCCAGTAAAGTATTCACTATTTGCTACTCTCCTGCTTAAAACATTTCAGTCATCCAATCAGGGAGCAGGAGCAACAACATGTGATGCAGGTCACTGTTATGGGGCACACTCACCCTTAGAGCGCCCCCTTGTGTCAGTGAATAATGTAGCTGGCAACCTTGGCTCCATCACCTCCTGCAGGCCATCTGCCTCTTGCTGGGTCTTCCGTGGTTTGGCCCTTCAGGGGGTACTTCCAGAGTAGGCAAAGTCCCAGCTGATGTAAACAAAAGGTCCTTTGTCCCTCCTGGACCCAACTCGGGCCTCTTCCTCACTCTTATCACTATCACACTCCTCAGGCTTTTCCCCACTGGATGTTCAAATACAACCTAAACTGGTGCTTCGCCCCCGCCAGGCTTTTCTTCTATTCCCTCTTTCTTGTAGGCCCCAGCTCAGGGTTCCCCCACAGGCACCTATCCTGCTCCCCTGTGGGTCTCTTCTGTTCCCTGCTCCCCTTTTGGAACGCTGACCCCAGAACTGCCTCTCTGGATACCTGGCCCTTTGTCCCAGGGGCCCAGCTCAGGAGTTAGCTCTGCTCCTATGGCTCAGTTCTCCAGCCACAGGCAGCCTCAAACTGCTGGGCCTCTCCAAAGGCACCCACCAGCTCTCTTCCCCCAGCTAACAACCCGCGGTCCCCTACGCCCTCCCTTCTGACAGTCTTCCTTTGGGGCTCTCCAAGCCCTAACAGAGGGTCCCTCCCCTACTGGAGCCTGCACTGCTAGTCCTAGGCCTTCTCCAGGGAGAGCACACTCCTTCCTCTCACCTGCAGTCTCCTTCCCAGCTGAGCAGCTTCCTAGTTATACTGTCCAGGAAGTCTTCTTCTACAGCTCAGCTGCTCCCTGGCTAATTGACTAATGAGCCACCACCTAGAGCACCTACCTGCTCCCTGGTGTAGTTGACAGGGTCTTCATGGGCCAGTTAGGCCCTGATTCTCCCTGAAGGGCCATGGGCCCCATGACAGAGACCAATCACATGCTATGTACAAATAAACAGTTGAAGCAAAGAGTTCATGAAAAGCCTATAGGCTGGTAAGTTGACTGAACCTGCCGACTGGTCCCAGCTCAAATTTTGGCTCAGGCTGGTTCCTAGTTTATCTGACTTAGTCCTTGACCCTTCGTGTCCTTTGACGCTTCTTAGGCCCAGCAAGGCTGAGCTGCCCCGCCACGCACACACACAAATGCAGTCTTTGGGATATGTGGTCCCAGTTCTCCAGTCTCCCTAGATTCACACAGTGCTCAGCATTTTCACACTCACTGATCCAGCCTGTTTTGCTTCTGGACGGGTTTCCAGAATGAAGAAACCCTTCCTCCCACCATGAGGCACCATTTTTGGCTTTCAGTACGTCTCCCATTCTCCAGGCCCCTCATCCGTCCACAATGTTCATCTACTGATGAAAACCATAAATAAACAAAGATTATGCTTTGAGAATGCCAGGGGCATCCAAACAGCGACCAACCTCCCATATTGCACAGTGGGTTTCTCTCCAATGGAAGGAAATAATACATTTGAAAAGACAAGGGGATTTTAATCAAGGGACCTGAACAGGAAAAATGGCCACTTAGCCACCAGTCCCTGGTTCCAGTTTTGTGCCAACAAATAATTGCACTTATGATGGGCCAGACACTGCAGAGTCCATGTTTGTACTAAGGAGCATTTACTCATGTGAGCAGTGCCACTGTAACCAACGAGTAACTGCACATCAATGAGTAAGGGCCACAGTATGGTCTCAAAAACAGTTTGACTGGGTAAGCTGTTGAGGATCAAACCTGTACCTAGTGAATTAGACAGCACATCCTGCAGCACTTACTCGAGGCACAAGTCAATGGCCTACTCTGATGAGTAAGTGCCAATGGGTGCGGGAGGGTTGCAGGACTGAGCCCTAGTTTATTCTCCAATACTAAAATATCAATTAATTAATGAAATCATATCTATTGACTACAGTAGCATCTGACAGTACAGACTCTGGAGTGAGTCCGGCCACATCTAAGTTGTGTTTGTAAATGTGTATGGAAATATGGGGAGGGGGCTGATGTATGTGCATGTTTACTATGTATATGTACATGTGATTGTGTACATAGGGTTTGTATGTGCCAATGCCAGCAGGTGTGTGTGTGAGTGAATGTTCAGAGATCCATGCATGTGTAGACATGCATTACATACATACATGCATGCTATCAGAGGAGCTGGACCTAGAGGTGCTGGGGGTGCTACTGCACCCCCTGGCTTGAAGTGGTTTCCATCATATACAGGGTTTACAGTTTGGTTCAATGGCTCTCAGCATCCCCACTATACAAACTGTCCCAGCACCCTTGCATGCTGTGTGCGTGTGAGAGAGAGAGTACAGTACACCTAGACAAACTGCTCCCCTTTTTGGCCTCTGATCCTGAGTTACATCAAGGCATCTAATCCAAATCAGACACCGTTTCAGTCATTTCCCATAAAATCACAAGGAAGAAAATTGTACCTGGAAATCAGCGTTCTAAGGCAGCTGCACCTCTGCAGGAAGTGATGGGTTCTGAATACACTCCCAGGCTGAGTCTGGAGATGAGCAGAGATTGCAAACATAAACCTCTGTAAAGGCAAAACATCTGAGGATCCTTCCAAGTGTCTGTCTGCTCAGTGTAGATGCCAGTTGCCTGCTGTGAACCAAACAGAGTCTGATCAGGTGACATTCATATCATCTGGTAAACACCATTTTAAAAATGTGCTGATGAATATTGTGCTTTATGAAAGGGAGGGGCTGAGTGCAAATCCAGGCACAATGCAGACAGGCACCAAACTATACACACTTCCCATACATGGCTCTGCCAGTATATCTGTGTCCTACCTACAGCACCCTTTTCTGTACCCATCCTGGATTGGCACACAACTCTGCCAATGCATCTCGGTCCTGACCTGCAACCCCCACTGCTATTCCACTCCTAAGACCTCTATACATGCCCAGTTCTGACCCACAGCAATTGCTGCCATTCCAGTTCCAAGCCATACTTGAGCAAAAACTACCAACCATGCTGAATTGCCTGGAGCTGCATGGCCCATTTCTGATGTGGAGAAAAAACATTTAGAGACTAAGTTGAGCCTGAGACCATGCAACTCATTTTCCTTGATGACTGATCTCCAGTAAAAGGCTGCTCTGGTCTCATCCCTGAGACATTCTGATGTGGGCTTCCTTAAAAACAGCACTTTTTTTGGCCTCAGTTTTCAAAAAAGTTAGGCAGGTCACTGTGTATGAAAAACGTATGTAACCGTGCAGCTGTTTTGTACATGTAGTTACCATGATTGTACATGCAAATCAGGCTATTGCACAGGCAAATGTTTCTAGTCAGCTATAAAGACACTCACTGAGGCTGGTCAAAACTTTCCAATAAGACTATTTTCCATTGGAAAATGTCATTTCAATGATCTCGAAACTTCTGGGGGAATGTGTCAGTTTTGATGACATTTTGTTTCAGAAAAAAACCCTAACCAGTTCATTTTGGTACAGCTCAAACATCATGTTTCGACCTTTTTGTTTTACAACAACTTTTTCATTGTGACTATATCACCTCTTATATTATAAATGTCAACACTGAAATGAAACATTCTGGCTTTCTCAAAACATTTTGATCCTCCCGAAACTTTTTTTTTTCAGTACACCTCTACCCCGATATAACGCAAACTGATATAACATGAATTTGGATATAATGCGGTAAAGCAGAGCTCCGGGGTGGAGGGGGCTGCACAGTCTGGCAGATCAAAGCAAGTTCAATATAATGTGGTTTCACCTATAACGCAGTAAGATTTTTTGGCTCCCGAGAACAGTGTTATGTCGGGGTAGAGGTGTATTTCCTTTTGGGGGAAATTCCATTATCTTGATTTTTTTGTTCCAGTTTGGAAAAAATCAAATTTTGATGGAAATATTGGATTGCGCTCACCTCTAACACTGACGTACTGTAATGAACCAGAGCCACAAACCCACAGGCACTTTGCCCATCGCCCGAGGATTGAACCAAAGCCCCTTCACTGCCCAGTGTAGTGCCCTCTAGATGGCTGGCCTTTAGCTGGGCTAAAGGAGCTCTTCTTTAGCTTAATGAGCAGACAGCAATGCTTTTTGTACTGGAGGTCCCAGATTCAATCCCCACTCATGACCACGTATGTGTATGCAGCCACGTTAGTTATAGTTACGCCCCACACAGAGACACATACAAATCAAGCAAAGATTGACCAGCTCTGACTTGTAACTCCATTTGGTTTGTAAAGGGATCTGTTTTCTTACCCGTTGCCCTGAAATCGTGTGCTACACATTATGTGACATGGAACGCCTGCTGCCTGGTTAGATAGAAAAGCCATGACAAAAATCAACCCTGGATCTGTAATTACCACCAGCTTCTGTATGTGCTCTGACAAGGGCAGGGTTGGGGAAGTTGGTGCTTCCTGCTCTGCATGGCCATGTTGGGGAGACTTATTCATGACCTCCCAGTTCCTTAGACCTTGGACAGGCAGAGGCTGAGAGCTCTGTGGATGGAATGTGAGCACGGAAAACCGCATGCCAGCTGATAATGGCACCTTCAGCCACCTAAAGATCAGCGCTTGTGGGCTCCAAAGTAAATCCCATTTCACCCTCCTCAGCCAGAGTTGTGCCCACAAAGCTGAAGCTACTGGAGGGTGTATGCTGGACTCCACAAGAAGCTCCTTCCCAGGACAGAAAGAGCATGATCTCATGGTTAGAGCACTGGACGGGAACTCAGGAGTTCTGATTCCACACCCGACTCACTGCGTGACCTTGGGCAAGTCACTTCACCCCTCGGCCTGAGGTTGTACACCTGTAAAACATTGTGATGCTTAGTTAGCCGCTGCTTCTAAAACACTTGGAGATCCTTGAGAACCAGTGATACAGAGGGGGACATATACAGAAACAAGACCAGCCCTCCACTGCAATTCTCTAGTCAACCCCCAGAGAGCTGTCAGGTTTCTGAGTGAGTGAGGGGATGGTTTGTGGTCCAGCACTGCTGGTATGAGCTACACCTGCTGCACAGCCAGGGCCGGCGCAACCCATTAGGTGACCTAGGCAGTCGCCTAGGGCACTAACATTTGGGGGGGGGCGGCAACCGCAGCGGCCAGATTTTCGGCCTCCCTGGCCGTCAATGGTATTTTGGGGGCGGGACCTTCTGCCGCCTCTGTCGGGGGCGGCATTTCGGGGGCAGGACCTTCCGCCGCCTCTGTCGGGGGCGGCATTTCGGGGGCAGGACCTTCCGCCGCCTCTGTCGGGGGCGGCATTTCGGGGGCAGGACCTTCCGCCGCCTCTGTCGGGGGCGGCATTTCGGGGGCGGGACCTTCTGCCGCCTAGGACGGCAAAAAAGCTGGCGGCGCTCCTGTGCACAGCATCCTCAGTGTGGAAATTAACACCCTCTTCCTGTATTTAAAGTATGTCTACTGTGAACAAAGGTGTGTAGGGTAGGCATGTAGCATGGGTAGGCATACCTGGGCTAGCTTTAATCTAGCTAGTACAGGGCAACAATAATAGTGTAGATGTGGTTCATCATGGCCTAGCAGGGTTCAACATGGCCTAGCAACCACAGTACGTACCCAGGGTCCCTGGCAAGCTTGTATTCTGGTTGCTATCCAGTGCTGCAGCATCCCCACCACTCCTGTTACCCCGGCTAGCTAGATATGGGCTCCAATCACACCTTCACTTGCACACTAGACATTAACCCCCGCGACACAGGGAGGAGCGACACAGCCCAGATTAGGAGTGAGCCAAATCCACAGCCTGCAGTCAAGGCATTAGCAGCAGGCTGGGAAAGGGACGTTTGCACCTAAATTAGGCAGATTAAGAGGGAACCGTTGTGTTGAGCTTCAGCTATAATTAATGAAATTAAAGTCCGGGGTTAAGGGAGCCGGAGCTCTCAAGCCTTATAATTAGGTGGGAAATGTACTAATGCTAAAAAGGAGTCGCTGCACCTGCTGCTGAGATTTCTAATGAGTAAAATAAACTGTGCTCTCTCTGCTGTGAGCCCGTTCTTCCCCCAGCGCTTCCTGGCCGTGCAGCAGGATTAGTGCAGACTGTCTCTGCGGCAGCAGCAGATAGCTGTCCAGGAGGATGAAAAGGACATGGCCACTGTCTGTCCCTGGTCTGGGTGGTGCTGGAAACCGTTCATATTTGAACATAAGAATGTGTATTTGGGGGCTCGACTTTCACCCCTAGAGCTTAGGAAGGCAAAGGTCTGTGTTAGCTCTGACGTGCAAAAGCTAAGGGGCTGATCCTGTAAGGGGCTGAGCCCTTGATTTCAGTGGGAGCTGAGGATGCTCAGTCCCTCACAGGGTCATGCCCTAGGAAAACTCCTTCCATGTGGTTCAGTTAGTGGGCTGAACCCCTTTCCCCTGCTGGTGAGGGACTGGGAGCCAGCCTGCTGCACCTCCATCATGCAGCACCCTTCCACAGTGCCTGCTGCCCAGAGCCTCGGTCTTTTCTTCATCTCCATCCCCTTCTGCCCAAAGCCACTGATCCCACTCCACCTCTGGAGCCCCTGGCTTGCTTCACCTCCTCCAGCTAGCTGACATCCGAGAGAGAGATGGGGATGCCTCTAACCAGTGGGCAGAACCGCTCCTAGCTCTGTCTGAACTTCGCATTCTGGGCTATGTCTGAATGGGGGAACCCTCTCAAACGCCAGGCTGAGGCCCGGTGCCCCTAAGGAGCAATCCTCCCAAACTCCAGGCCAAGCCAGGCCAGGCCCTATACCCAATGGGGTCTTTATCCTTGAGTCCTCCACCTAAGGCATCTGTTTTGCCTTCAACTCCAGGACTTGAAAGCGACTGTGCTGCCAGAGACGTGACTACAAAAGGAGCTGCAGTTGACAGTGGCTGTCCTGAGCAATGGCAGAGTTCTCTTGGAACCTAGATTTCTGCCACTGAAGTCAGTCAATCATTTCCAGTAGGTCGAGCGTCGCAACACCAGAAACCAATAATAAACCGCAAATAGAGAGCGAGCTGCAATCCAGGGCAGTTATGATGGGGGCAGCAGGGGAAGAAAAAGAAACCGACATTAGAAAAGGTTGGCTGCATACAGATGCAGTCTAAATGGACAGACCTTCCAATGGAAATGTCAGAGGTAGCGTGGGCTGTGCTGCCCCCTTACCCTCACCTACCAAGCAGGACTCAGTGGGGGGACTCGGAGGACAGGAGACTGGACCTTCATTGTATATTGGTAGGTATTTTGGTGAGCACGTCTAGGTGAGAAGGGAAAGATGCAGACATTTCTGTGTTTCCCAAGAGATTCAGGATTTTGTCAGAGAAACCAATGAGAAACTGATGTGTCAGTGGGGGCTGTTTATCCCCCCAAACAGACCCACACCCATACAGGCATTTATCCAAAACACCCAGACATTTGCTTTTGTTTGCAAACCTGTATTTTACACTGCAAGAAAGAGAGACACAGAGAGACAGACAGAGAAGAGGAGCCCTAGAGCTGCCATCTTGCCTTGCAGCTGTTGGAGCAGCAGAGCCTGTACTAGGACCTGGGCTGGGCTTCAGCTATGAAATTCTGATCCAGGTTGTGAACCCCACAGAGATCAGGGCAGTGTCCAGATCAGGTTCTTGGCTCTGTCTGTTATATAGAATGAGGGGTCATTTGCAACAGGGCCGGCTTTAGGAAGTGCAGGGCCCAGTTTGAACAGTTTCAATGGGGCCCCAGCAGGGATGACTGAAAAAAAAAACAAATGTAAAAAAAACATGGGGCTTGTACTCACCGGGCAGTGCTCCGAGTCTTCGGCGGCGGGTCCTTCACTCACTCCAGGTCTTTGGCGGCACTGAAGGACCCGCTGCCCAAGTGCTGCCAAAGACCCGGAGTGAGTGACGGACCCACCACCGAAGTGCTGCCAAAGACCCGGAGCGCCGCCAGGTGAGTAAAAATTAAAAAGGCGCCTCTAGCCAGGGAAGGGATTCACACTGGGCGCGGAGCCCTCTTAGGTGCGGGGCCTGATTCGGGGGAATTGGTGGAATAAGCCTAAAGCCGGCCCTGATTTGCAAAATTCAGCTCTGGCTTTGGGTTCTGAGTGCTGTGAAGTTGTGGGATTTGGAAATATCTGCAGGCAACTGTAACGCCTGCCTGCTCCTAAAAGAGTGAAATAAGCAAGCAAGGGCAGCCCGCAGGTTACCGCAGATGGGCTCTGACTAAATAAATCTTCATGTCAGAGGCTTTGGCAGTAGAGCCTTGCAATTCGTTTGAAACAATCCCTGAAACTTTGTTTCCTGGTCCAAATCTTGCCTGGGGAACAGTTTTTATTTTAAAAAACCCTAGTTGATGTACTAGTTGCTGCTGGTACACCAAGGCTTCCTCCACACTGAATGCTAACCAAACAAAGGCAGCCAGCCCAGCTGCTCCATCTCCCCTGGTGCCAGGGATGGCCTCGGGTCTCAGTGTTTGCTGCATCAAGCTAGAACGAGCAAGGGCTGCAGGAGCATAACACCGCCGACGTCTAGGCAAGGGGATATTTTTACCAGCCCCTGAAAAAGCACAAAGAATCTTGTTTGAATGCAGGTCAGTTTAATGGGGACTCATGTTAGAAAGAACCAGCTGCAAAATGTGCTGGTGCTCCAGGGAGAGGGCAAATCCTCCTGCCACCCACTCAGAAATCTCTCCATGGCTTGGCAGCGTGGAAGAGGGATCTGCGAAAGTCACAAAGGCAGAACGGAGCCAGGTTTCAAATGGTTGGGCAGAGAGAGGGAGAAAATGCCTTTGAAGGAAAGGTGGGGCTGGAAAATGCCCCAGGGTTTTGTGAGGATAGTGGGGAACATGGCAGGAGCAATCTGAGAGGGCCCTACCTCCTTAGGGCCCATCCCTGCTCATCTGACACAAGCAGTCCCAGGGAACCCACTTGCACATATAAGGCATGCAGGATTCCTCACCTATGTGCTACAGAAATCCAGGGTGCCATCCATCCAGCAGCCACCCTAGCACACCTGTGACACACCTTGCACCCTCACGGAAAGGTGCACACAGGCAATCACATGTAATTTGCAGACGATACAAAACTACTCAAGATAGTTAAATCCCAAGGAGACTGCAAAGAGTTACAAAGAGATCTTACAAAACTGGGTGACTGGGAAACAAAATGGCAGATGAAATTCAATGTTGATAAATGCCAAGTAATGCACATTGGAAAACATAATCCCAACTATACATACAAAATGACGGGATCTAAATTAGCTGTTACCACTCAAGAAAGATCTTGGAGTCATTGTGGATAGTCTTCTGAAAACATCCGCTCAATGTGCAGTGGCCGTCAAAAAAGCGAACAGAATGTTCGAACAGAACAGAAAAGCGAACAGAACACCTTGAATACTGCATGCAGTTCTGGTTGCCCCATCTCATAAAAGATATATTAGAATTAGAAAAGGTACAGAGAAGGGCAACAAAAATTATTAGGGGTATGGAACAGCTTCCATATGAGGAGAGATTAAAAAGACGGGGATGTTTCAGCTTGGAAAATAGATGACTCAAGGGATATGGTTGAGGTCTATAGATTGTGAATGGTGTGGAGAAAATGAATAAGGAAGTGTTATTTACTTCTTCACATAACACAAGAACCAGGGGTCACCCAATGAAATTAATAAGCAGCAGATTTAAAACAAACAAAAGGAAGTATTTCTTCACACAATGCACAATCAACACATGGAACTCATTGCCAGAGGATGTTGTGAAGACCAAAACTATAGCAGGGTTTACAAAAGAATTAGATAAGTTCGTGGAGGATAGGTCAATTCGTGTCTATTAGCCCAGGTGGTTAGGGACGCAACTGCTCTGGGTATCGCTAGCCTCCGATTACCAGAAACTGGGAATGGATGAAAGGCGATGGATTGCTCAATGATTGCCTGATCTATTCATTCTCTCTGAAGCACCTGGCATTGGCCACCGTCAGAAGACAGGATATTGGGCAAGATGGATCACTGGTCTGACCCAGATAGCCATTCTTATGTCCAATTATCCAAGTACCTGGTGATGCTGGGCCTCACCCCGGGCAACAAGCAAGGCTGTGAAAAGACCTGAGGGCCTTTCAGTCCATCATAGGAGAGTTAAGACATTTTGGAGTGAGGTCTAGGATCAATGAGGGTGAAAAACTGACCACAGAGACAAGCGTGCAGGTAGGTGCTATGCAAGATCATCTCAACCAGCTCTGCAAGTGCATCTCGGTCCTGACCTCCAGCACTCCATTAGCTATCCCAGTCCTGGGCTGGCACTGTAAGTGCACCTCCATTCAGGCCTGCGATAATCCCCCTCCACAGGCCCGTCTTGAGTACAGATTGATAGTCCTGGTTAATTGTGATGTCCACAAATGTCTGCTAATGCCTGGCTGAGGCCGCCAAACATTGCACACAGGACCACATCTAGATTTGAAGCAAGATCTCCAGAAACAAAAGTTAGTCCCATTCCCCACCCCCAGTGGGATGGGAATAGCACAGAGGGAACTGCCACTATCCTGGCAAAGCAAGAGCCCAGCTTCAATGCCCTAGATTGCCACCTTCTCTGTTACAAGCCTGTTATAGAGTCCTTAGTACTAAAATAAACTGCTGTATTTCATGCAAAGTAGTTTCCTTTGCCTTTGGATACATCGATGGCCATATTCAAAGCGAAGGCAGTGAGAATAGCCCTATGCATCACAATTCAAAGAGAGTGATATATCTTCATTTCATGTCTTATTATTCAGTTCTGCTCCCTCTGTTTTTATTTGGCTAACAAAGCCATGTATCACTGCTTCACGCCGGCCTGGGTTTTTGTTTTGCACGCAGGCGGCTACGGGAAAAGAAGCAGTAATATAAAGACGCGCTTCAGATTTAATTTCTCTTCTCACCTCCTGCCCCAGCCTCCCCCTCACCCCCCCAAGGGGAGCTGGGAGTTTTATGAAGCAAGAGCAAACGTACAAATGAGGTGACACAAGCTCTCCGCCTGCAGCCAGTGCTCAGCAGGTTGCATTTCTCTGCTGCTTATTAATCCTTGTTCATTATACACAAGCAGGGCATTCATGTGTGTCGTCTTTGCAGTGTGAACCCTGGCACCTCATTTTCCTTATCAGAAACTTTCTCAGATAACGGGGAAGGCCTCTGAAGTTGCTGTGGCTAATTCTCGAGGGGGAAAGGGGGGAAGGTTGGAGGGGGGCAAGCTGATATATGAAATGATCATCAGTAATAACATTGTGAAAGCCTCAGATGAAAGGGGCTATGAAATGCAAAGAGCCTTACTGACATTAGTGAGCTTAGTCTTGCAATCCCTCCCCTGCTCCTGTCAGGCAGGGAAGTATTTTTATCCCCATTACACACAGAGGGGAAATGAGGCGCAGTGAAGCTAAGGCCTAAGTTTTCAAACGTGCCCTTGAATTTTGGGTGCCTCCTTTATTGGGTGCCCACCCTGAGGCCAACTGAGCCCCCACAACTCTGGTTGATTACATTATGAGCTGTGTGCACTCGGCACCTCTGAAAATCAGGCCCCAGATGTTCCAAGCTGTGCACCCAAAAGGTAAGAAACCTCCAAATTAGTACGCCTGAGTGACTTTCGCCAGGTTACCCAGAGAGTCAGCAGGGAGTAGAGCCCATGAGTACTAGCTCCCAGTCCCCTGATCAAACCATTAGACAACACTGCCTTCCTGCTCATGCACACAGCGATGTGACCTGTGTTTATGTGTTTCTAGAATTTAATGGCAGGTGCAAGTAACCATGGCAGGGGGAAAAGCAGAGGAAGTACATTGCAGATCGGGACTGAGACACATTGGCAGAGCTCTGTGGTCCAGGACCAGGATAGCAAGGATTGTGCACGCTACCTGCAACATGGCAGCTCATGCTAGCTAATGACAATTTGTGGGCTAAGGGCTAAGGCAGACATATGCCATTTACACCACAGCTTCCAATTTCATTCCCAGGAGGCAACATTTCTCATGGGGACTAAGCACTCAGATACTACTGTGATAGATAGATAGATAGATAGATAGATAGGCCTCTTTAAGAAGTCGTGTGGTTTGGATCCAGCCAATCCTATTGCATGACCTGGCCTCTTTAAGGAATAGGTGTTTAAGAGAGCAGCAGACAAGCTGGGAATGGAGTCCAGGTGCTACCTCCTGATCAGGATGAAAACCCACTACACAGCCCAAGGAAGGAGGGCTGTCGAATCCTTTAACCAGGGGGAAGGATTTGGGCCCAAGGGACAACGGAGACTACATATTTATAAGGAGTTACTAAATTGACACCCCCACCCCTCCCAGGAAGAGGAATGTTACTTCACATCCTTTGGACTGTAAGCAGGAACAATAGTCTTCTTCCCCACTGCGCCTTTTCTTAACATTTCTTGTCAGTGTGCTACCGCATCAGCTCTTCTAATGATCATCACAAGCTAAATCCTGCTTCCAGCTACACCCGGAGAGTTAATGGGGTTACACCAGCGTGAATGAGATTGGGCTTTTGTCCTTTGTGTGCACTGATCAGTGTATCAATGGCACATCTATTTTTGGGATATGTGGGGCCAGGTTTGCAAAGGAGCTTAGCCCCCATCATGATTCTGAAAATCCTTTCGTATTTTAGATGCTTAAATGGGAGCAGAGCTTTTTTGAAAATCTTGTCTACCAGGCAAGTTCTACTCTCTGACATACTAATGTGAATCTGGAGTAACGTCGTGAAATGAGTGGCACCAGTGAACTGAGCCCTATAGCTATATTGCAGGTAGAAGCACTAGCAAAGTGAGTCTCAAATTGCTAGCTATTTACAAGGCTGACCTGGCCTATGAAATTCAGCTCACTAAATGCTCATGCAAGTGACGGAAATTGGAAAAAAAAACGTTCTGAACCCTTCCAAAAAGTTGTTTTTCTAAAATTACCCCAGGAAATAATATACCGGTACATCCCGACCTATTGAAATTCATAAAGGAACGAAGTAAAAGCTCCAAAATGTGGTCTGAGATCAAACAAGCAGACTGTACAAAAAAAACTAAAAAGCTTTTAAGACCCTCAGACATTTAAATCTGATAGACTGTATAAAGGAAAATGTTCACTTTTCATATGCAGTGAGTGGAAATCATTTTAAATTTTTTATTATTATTATTATTATTATTTTAGACAAGGGTAGGCAAGAAATAAGCATATTTCAACCCAGTCAAGGGTGAAATTAAGTTTAACAACAAAGCGATTTCTATTAGAGGAGGCCCAGCAAAAAAAAATACGGATGAATAGAAAATTCACAAAGGCTGAGAAATGTGTCAGACAATGGCAATATTAAGAATTAAAAGCGACTTTGCTTCAGTGCAGATAATGTAACCGCCTAATGATACACCTCACAGCTAATGTGTTCCCTTCGCAAATAAATATTGTAAAAGCTCAACAGTGTAGAAGATGATTATTAAGTTTTGCACCATTCCCAACCAAAAAAGAAAAAGTGATGCTTTAGGTATGCAACCATAGGCCTGACTACAAGAATCACTTGGCAACTGACAAATCAGTGATGGAGGAATTAGAGATGAAGAGTTGAATAAAAAGCCAGACGTTATCGAATATATAATGGACAGCACCCTACATAGAAAACATTCAGATTATCAGCGTAGGTACTCCTAGGAGCCCCATTATTGTGGGAACTGACTGCCTCACATATATGAAGGAATTTACCCTCCCCAGGCCCTTGTTTATTAGGACAGTATTACTATCCGTATTTTATAGATGGGGAAACTGAGGCACAATGCAACAAAGTAGCTTGTCCAAGGTCACAGAGAGGAAGGATGAGCTTGTGGGTTAAGAACTGCAGTGACCCTTGTGAAGTCTGGTTTCAGCTCCTGTGACTTTGTCTGGGCCAGTCACTCAACCTCTCTGGTCTGTTTAGACTGTAGATTTTCAGGGCAAGGATTGCCTGTCTATGCATTTGTATACTTCTTGGCTGGTGCCTCTAAGTGCTACTGTATTACAAATAATTAATAAGCCAGATAAAGCATCCACCTATTCCACAGCTTCCATGTTAATGGGAATTATATTAGTGTGTGGCACCAGAAGTCACATCATCTGGGAAGCCTGTGGCAGTGAGCGGGATGGACTCCAAATCTCCTGGGTCCCAGAGCTCACTGCCAGAACCTCCCCTACTTCAATCCCAGTGATAAATTACCACAAGTCATAACTGCTCAATGTTTATTCTCCTGTTTCCTCTTCCCACCTCCAGATATATAATAATAATCTTATCTACTATTAAACTTCATCCAGGTCAAGCCATGCCTGCTCTGAAGAGTGCTGAATTAATCAGCATGGCTCTTCCTAAGCAGGATAAAGACTTTTATCCAACATGAAATGTTCTCCAATCAATAATATCATGATTTGCAAGAAGAGGCTTTTGGAATCAAATGCTAGGCAGATCCTATTGCTGTGTCCAAGGCAGCTCCAGCCTGCATCCCTCCCCTTTCTCCTTCTCAAAGGGAAGGGATCAATAACAAAGTATGCAAATTCTTTGCCCGGTTCCTGTGCAGTTAGACAGCACACACTTCATTAGAGCGTGCCGTTCAGTGCGAGCGCTTGCTCTGGGTTGTGAGTTAAAATTCATGTTCTCACCGAATGGATTTTTCATGACTTTTCTGAGAGAAAAAATGAACCTCTCCATAACGTAGGGCTTTTTTCTTTATTATTGAATTTTAGTGCTGGTGAAAACCACTCCTTTAACATCCCTGGCATCTGACATTTCCTATTTGCATACAGAACAGGTACAGCAAAAGGAAGCAGTAACACAAGCTTCTCTCCCTGCACCATGGTGCTCCAATCCTGGCCCCTATGTACCACCTCTGGTAGGTCAGGGGGTTTCATAGAATTCAAGACCAGAAGAGACCATTAGATTATCTAGTCCAGTGGTTTTCAACCAGGGGTCTGGGGCCGCGAGCAGGTTTCAGGGGGTCCACCAAGCAGAGCCAGTATTCGACTTGCTGGGGGCTCAGGGCAGAAGGCCAGAGTCCCACTGCATGGGGGTGAAGCCAGGGGCCCTGAGCCCTGCCACCTGGGGCTGAAGCAGAAACCTGAGCAACTCAGCTTCACAGTGCCCCCTGTTCAGTTGCCCTGCTTCCTGCCCCTTAATGCTGCCCCTGGGTTTAATACGCAGAAAACCAGTTATTGTGGCACAGGTGAGCCATCGAGTTTTTATAGCATGTTGAGGGGGCCTCGGAAAGAAAAATGTTGAGAACCCCTGATCTAGTCTGAGCTCCTGTATTTCACAGGCCATTCGCTTTCACCCAGCTGCCCCTATAATGACCCCAATGGCTTTGGTTAGACTAAAGCATTTCAATCCTCAGGAGACTAAACTGGTGTGAGCTGCAGGCAGAGACCAGGAGAGACCAGTGCCACCAGTGCCCGAGGCCCCTGCAGTGGCAGGGAACTGATATGGGGAGATATGCCCAGATCATCCCAGTAGGCAAATCAGACACCACACTGCAGAGGAAGGTGAGAAAACCACCAGTCTGACCTAGGGTGAATTTCCTTCCTGACCCCAGATCTGGTGATCAGTGTGTCCCTGAGCAAGACCCGCCAACCAGGCATCTAAGAAAGAGGATTCTCTGCACCACCTCAGTGCACTTGTTCGCCAGTCCCATCCCCAGTTGTCTCCAGTCTCTAGTTTGTCCTGGTGGTCCATGCAGTCCTTGATCTCTGCGGAAATTGCTAATGAAGGGGTCACAATTAGTATGATGAATTATTTGTATTAGAGTTGGGCCTAAAGATCCCCATTGCACGAGGCAGCGAGCAAACCCAGAGTGGGAAACACACCTTGCCGTGAGGAGTTGGTAATCTACATAGACAAAGGGTGGGAGGGGAATTAACACAGAGAGCTGAAGAGACTTTACTAAAGTTACAGAGCTGGGAATTGAACCGAGACTCCAGATTCACCATCCACAAGCCCACGCTATCTCTGTGGTGGTGGTTTTGGACATCGACCTAGTGACAACTGAGCTGAGCCCTCCCCAAAACTCATTTCACACAGGGTCACCCAAAAACCATCAGAGGGGAATATCTTTCAGTAACTCCCAACCTGCTCCAAATGCAGATTGGTCACCTAATGGTGTGGGGCTCCATATCCTATTACCAGTCTTCTGAGCAACCCAGTTCCACAATGAACCTTTTGTTAATGAGACACCGGAGGAAGGTGTTACATCAAAGATACTGCAAGATGAATAATGGATACATTTGGCACTTGCAGGCATCCGCTGCAGAGGCCGGGAGGGATAGAATCAGTAAACAGTGTATTTTATACCAACGTGTATCCCCTCCATTATGGAGATAAATGCAAATTACAGCACGAAGAATGAGTGTGGCAGTATACTTGGGTGCCTGTTGATTGAGAAATCATAGCATTTGTACTCCAGCTTTAATAAAACATAGAGGCTTTTCTTTCTGGTGATTAGATTTGTGAGACGGAAAGGCATAAACTATTGCGGGTTTTAAAGGGCAAACCAGCTATAAAGGAGTATAAAAGCTTTCATCACCGTTGTGGGATGAATATTCCTTTGATAGGCCACACTGAACAGCCATCCACAGGCCGCTCGGGGTATGCTCAGTGTCGGGCACCGCACACCGGTTCTGAAAGGGTTCATGTTGGTCAGAGAGGCCAGTTAACACACTGGCTGCACCTGGGGAGTGGTCCAGGTTTATGGGATCATGAAGACCAGCTGGGTGGTTAGTTTAACAGGAAACACAGATTAGAAAGAGGGTCCAGGCAGGAGTTTTGTGGTCACTCTCTGGGGTTGGGCAGTAGAAGGACTTGGCCCTGGGATCTTCTCCTGAATAGAGAAGTCTAGTAGGCAGCCAGGAGAGACACAGAGTGGCCACTGGGTGCGGGGAGACTGCGGCAGGAAACCCTGACAAAAGAGCTTCCTGGGAGACATTTAACCGAGGAATGAAAGGTCGAGTCTGAGGAGGGCAGAAGTTGGTTTTAAATTTTGGTGGTTTTGGTTTGAGCTTTATTGGAGAGCCCTGAGAAAAGGGTGAACCTAGAGAGGTTGTAGGGAGAAGGCCTGGGAAGAAGCCTGGGGAGGCAGCAGGTGCACGTTGGATACACAGACCTTGCCTGTTCACTGTGGGGTCCCAGGGCTGGAAGCCAGAGGAATGGGAGGACCTGGGCTCCCCTACCAGCCACTGGAGAAGGTGGTAGGAAGGCCCTGCTCCAGACATAAGGGGGTAAGGACGTTCAAAATCCTGAGCTAAGAGGATGCAAGTAGCAGGGGGCCTAGAGTGAGGGCTGAAGACCTGAAGTAAGAGCATAGGACTGTATTTGAGGGGCTCTGCCAGAAGAGGCGGAATTAAATGTGACCTGGCTGAAGGGCTGAGTTATGGGAAGAAAGACCACAGCAGGGCCAGACCAGCTGCGGGCAGGGGGTGCCAGATGGGGTGAGCGCTTGCTATGTCATGCTCAGCCACAAGGGGGCAGGTCAGCAGTGAGTAAATGCTTCCAAAGTTGGCCAGACCTCCAGCAGCTTCATTAGGCTGAAGGGGACTGATGCCAATCTCCCCTTCTTGTGGTGCAATAACAAAAACAGCATGTAGCCAAGGGAAGAATAATCCTGCCCCTGTGACAGCTGCTTTACTAGGTATTCTATGGAAGGGAATGTACCCCATGAGCAGGGGCAGGGAGGCAGCCTGATTTAGGGTTTTGGGCAAATCACAGAACCCTTCTGTGCCTCAGTTTACCCAGCTATAAAATGAGGATAATGTGAGGAGAAGGTCATTTCTTGTTAGACATCTGCAGCTGGAGTGTTGTTCAGTAAGGCTGAGCGCCAGATGGATTAAAGAATCGAGAACTGGGAACGGGCCTCTCCCCATTCCAGTGAGCTGTTGAAATGGATGGCGGCAGCAGGATGGGACCCTGGGCAAGTTTGCTCTAAAGGAGGGACATTAGGAAATCCATGGGTCAGTCCTTATGAGCTTGATCCTCAAAGGTATTGAAATCAAATGAAAATCATCCCCCTTATTCTTCAAAAATGTTGGTGGAGGGCCCTGGCATTGCTTCCAAGTTTGAGTCCTCTCCACATCCGTGCAAGGATCTAAGCACTGGGTTCAGAATTGAAAGTCTGAAAAGTCTAATGCATCACATCTTAAAGTAATTACACTGCCCTAAACCTTTATTGGCTTTCAAGATTAACTTCCCATCTCTGGCAAACTGGCTTCACTTGCTCCTTCTCTGCAGGATTCACAATTTGAATATGAAGACAAATGAATATTGATCATCCTGCAGATTATTAAATGGGATTTTTCTATTTCTTTTTTGCAATTTAGATTTAAAAAATAAAACAAGATAATGTCACTAAAACTGTTGTAGGAGTGAGAAAGGGATTCACTAACCACTCTGTAAGAGATAGGCAAAGGATCACAAAACCCCTTTTACACCAAAGCCTGTTCCCTGTGAAGTCAATCACAGAACTCCCATTGACTTCAGTTCAGTGGGAACAGACTCAGGGCATTAGAGAAGCAGGAGCAATTTACTAAACACTGGAAAAGCAGGGAGTGATTCACTAAAACACTGCTGAACCAGTCATCCAATGATGTTTTGCAAAGGCATCAGTAAGGAATAAATAATAATGATACCTGATGCTTATGAAGTGTCTTTTACCTGGAGAATCCTATCATGCTTTACAAATTGTATATATCAGGGCCTCTCAATCACCACTGAATTGCAGGCAGTTCTGGGATGGAATGCAGTGGGCATTTTGTGCCACCAAGAATATAGCAGGAGGTGCCAGGAGAGGGAACGAAGAATGTCATAGCCGACTGATGGTACAGGGAAATGTCCTTTCCCAGATTGGTATTTGGCCAGTACGGCAGGTCTAACGCTCCTGCAAATGTACAATGTCACATTTCTCTCTAAGTAATCAGGTGGAGTCAGGGCCAAAATCTGATGTCTTCTCAGTAATGGGGGAGGGAGATTGTTATTGTTGCTAGTGCAAGTGTCCAGAAAGTTCTCAGGTTCCAGTGAAATTACATCCAGAACATAACGGATGACACTGGATTTAGTTTCTTACTCAGAGAGACTCTATCTGCCTCCATGTTTCTCTGAAGCCTACTTCCTCCCTGCTCCTTTACTTCGTGTTAGCTACATGCAGTGTCGACAGTTGGCACTATGCCACAAGGCAGACTTTCCTCCTTTCTTTCAACCTGCCGCAGTCCACGTTTTGGGGCCCTGATCCCCAAATCAAGAGAGACAAGAAAAAATCTCCAAGGAGGAGAGTTCAGGCAGCCTGGGAGGATGTTTTTACTCTCTCACAGACAGTATTTTCTACAGCTTCAGATTCCTGGCTCAGCATTCCCCGCTGTGCCTCGCTGACAAGAGGGAAAGTGCAACGAGGGGACGTTTATGCAGGACACAGTTTACCATGAGGCTAACAAGTGAGGATAGTGTCAGTCCAAAAGAGTCTCAAAGGCAGCTGAAAATAAAAGTTGCTAATACGCATATCCAAGGACCTGATGGTTCTCCATACCATCGTGATTGAATAGACCTCTATCATATCCCCCATCTCTTTTCTCAGCTGAAATGTCCCAGTCTTTTTAATCTCTCCACATAAGGAAGCTGTCCCATACTCTAATCATTTCTGTTGCCCTTCTCTGCACCTTTTCCAATTCTAATATATCTCTGTTTAGACAGGGCAACCAGAACTGCCCACAGTATTCCAGGTGTGGGCGTGCCATGGATTTATATAGTTACATTATGATACTTTCCTAATAGTTCCCAACATTCTGTTAGCCTTTTTTGACTGCTGCTGCACATTGAGTGGATGTTTTCAGAGAAATGTCCATTATGACTCCAAGATTTCTTTCTTGAGTGGTAACAGCTAATTTCGACTCCATCATTTTGTATGTATACTTGGAATTATTTTTTTCAGTGTGCATTTCTCTGCACTTATCAACACTGCATTTCATCTGCCATTTTCTTTCCCAGACACCCAGTTTACTGAGACCCCCTTGAAACTCTTTGTAGTCAGCTTTGGATTTAACTACCCTGAGTAAGCTTGAGTAGATGCTGCTATGACTGACAGAGTGGCCATCCCTTCTTTGATACCCACTCAGAGATGCAGGTTATGGAAGCCATCCTGAAGCCCTGCACATCTGAATTCACATGGACTTTGCAAAACCTAGGGCTGCATTCACAGGGAGAAAACTGTCAGGCACCAGCCTGGTGGTGTCTGAAAAGGATGGCAAGCTTGGCACTTCTATTACTGTTCAATGTGGATCACTTCCCCTCTCTTCTGTTGCTTTCTTATCTGCCTCACTCCCAGCTTTGTGCAGGACACTGAAAAATAGAGTAGGCATTGCCTGGCAGGGGTCCATCTGGGCATAACTATACTCCATCTAGAGGAGAAGAAGAGAATTAGCAAACTGAAGAGCAAGTCAAAATAGCATCAGCTCTGCAAAAATATTAAGTAAATAACCAGACTCTCTTCCCCTAGGTCTCTCACTCATAGAAAAGAGGTGGGTGGGTTCTTCAAACACCTGCAATAAGACGTCTGCAGTTATTGTTTTGTCTCCTAGAAACTGGTAAATAATTCAAAAGAACTTTTTTTGTTTTGTTTTTCATTTTAATTACTCCACGTAGAATTTAGTCCTCCATGCATAATCATTTCAGCCCGGAAACAGCAGGTACAGAGAATCTCATTACCAAACTTCGCAGTCAGATCCTGGAGCCGTTATTAATAGAGACTTCATTGCTATGAAGAATTAATAAAACCCAACTATCAGAGGGAGAAAAATGCTCCATTAAGAATGCGCTGCCCTCTTTGTTTTAGACTCCGAATATAACACTTTAGAGACCGCTCACGCTGAGAGACAGTGCACTCTCCTGTTTGGCAAAGGTCTGGGAAAGCAAGAGAGAGTTTGTATTCAGCAGACTGTGCATTGCCATAATTAGACTCCTACTTTCATTTCAGCTGGGATGGAGAATGCAATCTGTTCAGCTGCTTTAAGTAAGAAAATGCACACAGTATATGAGGGGCAAAGCTTGTCTCTATACTCAAGCTAGGACTGAGAGAGAAAAGTCGTGGTACTGATGGCTCTTGTAAGGATGCATGGTCGGGCTGGAGCAGCGACCTGAGAGTCAGGAGACCTGAGCCCAGATTGCATATTCCATGGCAATATCCTAGTTACTTGTATGATCATAGAATCATAGACTATCAGGGTTGGAAGGGACCTCAGGAGGTCATCTAGTCCAACCCCCTGCTCAAAGCAGGACCAATCCCCAACTAAATCATCCAGTGATCCCCGTTAGCGTCAGAGCTGATCATCTCACAATCTTTAATGTATTTATTCTCACAACACTCCTGTCGGGGAGGGCAGTGCTATTATACTTTTGGCCTCCGGCAGTTAGTCACCCTGTGGGTGTTCCAGTTGGGAGCAGAAAGTGGTGGCAGTCAGGTATTTCTTTGATTATTTACAAAGAAAGTACAAAGCCCTGTGTCTCTGAGCGCGGAAGGAATCAAATAGCAGGACACAGCTTCTTTTGCTCACAGCGCCAAGAGCACTTTTTCAGTCAGCACCCATGGCCCAAAAATCTCTCCTCAGATTTCTTCCAGGATCAATCACCAGGCTTTTAGGAGCTCCTCTTTGCTGTCTCTTCTCAGTTTCTTTTTGTTTTGCCTTCACACCCACCATCCTGACCCAAAACAACACACAACAATCGCTCCTGGGCAGGTCCTCGGTCTCCTTTTATCTTAGCTTTGGGCTTATGCTTACAGCTATGTTAAGTGCTGGGTGAGTTCATGCATATCAGCCTCACTCCCATATTAAGGTTTCACCCTGCTCATAACAATCCTCATTTTACTGATGGGGAACTGAGGCTCAGAGAGGCTAAGTGACTTGCCCAAGGACACACACTGTCTGTGGCATAGTAGGAAACTGAACTGGTTGTTCCAAATGCTAGGTTACTGCCCTACCCACAGACCCATCCTTCCTTGAGATCCATGACACAGTGCTCTGGGAGAACTGAAGAGTCCCCCTGCAGAGTTTCCCTAGGATCTATTGAAGGAAGAGGGTTTACTCACCTGGAATGGGCAGCGGTTCTGCCACCAAAATGCACAAGATGTGCCGGAAGCCAGATCCATCTGTACTGAGCTCTCCAGTCCTCCATCTCAACTCTGGGACCCTCCTCTGGCCCCCCTGGCAGTGCAGATTCCCCCAGCTATCCCTGCTCCCAGCCTCTGCCCAAGGAGGTTTGCTTAGCACAGGAGTCGCAGAACAGATAATACAGCCTATAGCCACAAAGGAATTATTCCCAGTTTACTCCAGTGAAACTGACAGCAGTAGCTGATCCTCGGCTTTTACTCACTCAGGTCCATGTCGATGAGAGCTGAGAGCACTTCACACCTTGCAGGATCAAGGTTCTATGTTAACCACACAGAGCGAAGGAGGGATGTTTCTGTATCATGCAAATCAAAGCGGGATTCCCAGGCAGCATTATTCATGTGTTCTGGCATCCAGAAAAGACCTTCTTCATTAATAACAGATGATGGGTTTCTCCTTGCCTCTGGAAGGCAAGTAAGTCATTGATCAGACAGCATTTAATACACGTTAGTTGCCTTAACAATGAGCTAGAGTCTCTGCAGTTTTCAAACTTCACTGCACCGTGACACCCTTCTGACGAGAAGAATGACTACATGATCCCAGGACGGGGGACTGAAGCTCGAGCCTACCCAACCCCCATTACCCCAGGCAGCGAGGAGGGGGACAAAGCCCAAGCCCAAGGACTTCAGCCCCGGGCAAGGGGCCTGTAACCTGAACCCCACCACACAGGCCCCTGGAAGGTGGGGCTCGGGCTTTCGCTTTGGCCCTGGGCCCCAGCAAGGCTAACACCGGCCCTGGCGACCCCATTAAAACAGGGTCACCACCCACTTTGGGGTCCCAACCCACTGTTTGAGAACTGCTGACTAAGTGCACCCAAAAATCAATCCCTATTCTCTTTATTCTCCAAAATAAGAATGCAGTGAAATATCCGGGGTTTGAAAACAGCCAGTCAGTGCTTTGGAAAGAAGAGCGAATGGTGGCAATTTACTAAGGGCCCCGATTCTGATCCCCGCACTCCCATGTCCCTGGTATTTCTAGTGGAGTAAGATGGTGTCCAGTGGGAGTACAATGATCAGCCCTTGGCCATGTATCTGGGGTAGATTGTTCCCTGCTTGGGAACAGCCCCACAGAAGGGACAGGAACTCCTCCTCCTCCAGGAGCTTCCATTAGCTCATTTTTCCAGGGTGTGAGGGTACAGAGTCCCCCCAGCACTTCCCTCCCATGCACAGAACAGCCTGGAGTTCAGCCACCAAAACCCACAGAGCTCGTACGATCTGCACAGATCTGAGCAGAGCTGCTACAGACAAGAGCCATTGGAACAGACTCCATGCTCCTCTGCATGGCACCACAGCCATGAAGTGCAGCTGTTAGGGGCTCACCTGAGGCAACTAACCCCAGAATATGGGGCAGTTCCACACCACAGAGGGACACCACCTAATGTAATGCTGACTCAGCATTAACTCGGGCAGGATGGCCTGCATGGATTGCTAGGGGGAGGATGGTACCATGAAGGATGGCAGTCACCCTACCCCCAGACTTGCCCACACTTGTCCTGCCCCCTGTCCAGATGCAGAGCCCAAGCCCTGAGAGAACCTGCCTCATGGCGAGAATTGGGAACGATGGCACAGAAACTCCCCACAGCCGTGTCCACAGGGCTTTCCTCCCCTCTGCCTGCAAGAGCAGCCTGCACCGGACTGCAAAAGTAAAGTCTCCCTGAGAGAGCACCATGCGCGGCTCCTCTGTACCAGTCTCCAGGAAACCACACAACGCAGCTGCCAACAGCAGAGTCCTTAGAGGTTTAAAGGTGCAGCACGCCAGAAACAGAGGAATAAAAGCTACCAGCCAAACAGACTGTATCCGTGAGAAGAATGTCTGGAAGGAATGATCCAAGCCCTGCCTGTGGGGGAGAGGAACCATCACACCAGGTCTCAAGGGTGGGAGAGGACTAAGAAGTGAGGGGGAAAATTGACTGCACCAAGGATTCGTGGTGATGGGGGTATCAGTATTTAGTATTAAAGGACTGATCCTCAGTGGCCCTGCACCTATACATAAGCCCTGTGGCCTGAAGTCCCTAGAGGGACCTGGCTATTGACACCTGTTGGTGAAAAGGAAGAAGAACAGCCCAGAGCTATTTGAGAACTCCAGATGGACAGGGACTCCACAGGAGAGGGGCTCTCTGCCAGCCTCTGTTGGCGAGCAAGGGGAATGGACTGAGCGGGCCAAGCCTCATTTGCATTTGTATTATGTGACAGTTTGGTAAAAGTTCAGTTAAATTTTAAGTTTGGAGGTGATGAAACTTTATTATCCGTTTTGGAAAACGAAGGGATCAGTGAACTGCATCAAGCATTTCTGGAGTGAGGGGTCACCCTGACCAGGAGTGTAGTCTGGCATGGTTGGGTAAGGGAGCCTGGGAAGGCTAAAAAGGAAGCAGTAGAAAAGGGATGTTACTCTTTATAAGGAGTATGTTAGTTATGATAAGGATTGTGATATGGTCTCATGTATTACTGCTCCCTCGAGATATTACTGAGATGGTTAGTGATACTCATGTAACTTGTGTTGAAGCTGTAGAGTGAGCTATCTTAGCTGATTGACTCAGGTGAGGGCCTCTCTATCCAAGCTGTAATTACTTCAACTGGGATAGGTGATAGAGCCCCTAAAACAACCCACGCAATTGTTCCTTTTGGAGCTGCAGAGGGACCTGCCTGAATTTTGGACTCCGCCAACACTGGACAACAAATGTAAGTAGGGAGCAGCAGAGATGCGGTAGCGGGGAGTAGCTAGCACTAAAACGTATTGTCTCAGCCATTCACAACCATGAGAGCAAGACTGAGGGTTAAGCTATTGCCAAGACTCCTGGGTGGGAGTGGGAGTGGGAGGGTCTTACCTAACAGAAAGCATTGACTTATTAATTGCTGACTTTCCCATGTTGATTCCATGCCCCCTCCCCACATAAAGTTCTCTTGGTTTGAGACCCCTGGACTCAGTGCGTGAGAGTGAGGAAGTATGGCCTATCTAAGATGCCATGGGGAGGTAATTTAGTTTTCCCAGGTTTCTGGCTGGGGGCTCAGTTGGTGTTGTTTAAGTTTTCAGGAGGGAGCCCTAGATAATTGAACCTGGCCCTTTTTTGTCGCTAACAATGCCTGGTAGAGGGGTTATATATATGTACCCAACTCACACTGATGTAAATGAGCCCTCAAGGTGCTTGGCAACAGAGAACCAGGCCCTAAGACTATGTCACGGGTGGATTGGACCCTGTAAGAGGGGACTGGTCAAGCCCACCTGCACTTGTGATGGAGCCGATAGAGGGAAGGTGGCCTCTGTAAAGGGCCAGAGAGGAGCAGGGAACAGGAGGAGGAGGCGCTAGCAGAGACTGTAGAAAAGCTGCAGGAGGCTATTGCAGGAGACCCGCAAGTGGAAGAAGAGTTTGGGCCTGGAAGAACACTCCAGCTAGGAACGGCTGGGAGTGGCCAGCTAAAAGCAGGGAACGCAGTTGGACTTTGTAGACTTTATCTGGGGACTTCGCTATTAATAAACCCAGAACTTAAGGAGGGATGTTTGAATGGAGAGAAGCCTGTGTGTGAAGTTTATGGAGGTGCCTGAAGGAAGGGAAACTGAGGCAGGGCACCGCAGAGCCACCCCAGCCACAAGGAGATGCTCTGGAGATGGCTGACCCAGGTACAGACTGCATTACAGAGGGAACCTTTATCCCAGTAGATTTTGTATGCACGGCATGCCCATGTAACGAATCACAGGAATGACAAGACTGGTGCCATCTGAGCTCGCCTGCATACAGACATTGCTGATTGACAGGACACAGTTGTCCTGCTATTTTTCCCCCAGTTGGAGTCTTTTCTTCCAGTGTGCTAAAGCTCATGAGTTCAATCCGCATTCTGCTGCACTGTGGTACACTGAGGTGTGATTCACTTAGGCTCCATGGCATTTTTGCCTTGATCAGCTACACTTATACAAACAGCAGTACATCAATAAGCAGCTTTAATTAGCAGTGTTAATAGCAGTGGGACCATGGGGTAGCCAATCACGGCAGAAGGAGAGAAATCTGCAATCCAAAGAGGAGTGAGAGGAGGGGCCAGACCAAATAGGATTCTCAGGACCCTATTTTCCTGTCACAGGAGAGTCAGTAAGTCATTCCTATCCAGCGGGTGGGTGAATGAAGCCCTAGGAGACCATGGGTAATTGCCAGGGAAATGTAAACCCCATGCTGGTTATCCTGAATAATTCATGCAGATTTTAGCATACATTCATGTTTTATAGATGAACCATAAAGCCGAGGCCCTGACCACTTGTGATCATAAACCACCTCCTGGAAAGATCCCATATGACAAAGTGGTACAAAGCTCAGGAGGGGATCTGGAGCTAGGTATCTGAGACCTGGGCACTGGCTGTAACTTTCTTAGGGCGTGTGTCTAAGGAGGTGCACTTTCCCACGTGGCTGGGACGGGTAGATTTGTTGTTCAGTAAGTGTTGCCTCAAAAACGAATCCCTTGGGATCTCAGTAAGAGAAGGGGTGCCGGCCTTGGGGGATCCCCATGATGGATTCCTTCCTGACTCGCTCCAGAGCCCCTCCACCCAACCCCACAACCACCTACAGCCCCTAGAACCTCCACAAAGCGGGTTCAGACCACAGAGGGGGAAACTGGGTAGTTTAATGCTGACTAGGCCGGTCCCATGGGGCAACAGTTCCCTGGAGAGCAACTGTCTGCCTGGGTTCACCCTCTCCTGATCTCCGTGGATTCCACAAGTGACGCACTCTCCTATTTCACAGACATTTGCATCTGCAGAATCCTTGTCCTCTGGGCCTGAGGCCCTTAAGTGACTTGCCAAAGGCCACAGAGGGAACCTGTGTCAGAGCCAGGATTAGAACTTGCTTGTTCCTGACTCCTGGACCAGCACCTCAGACTATTTTACAATTGTGTAAACTGAAGTACAGGGTGAGTCAGCCACCTGCTTCGGGTCACAAGGGAATCAGCAGCTGAGCTGGAAAACAACCAACAGTCTTGGCTTTTGGTTTTAGAATTGCATCTCTAAGATACAGAAAAATTGGCCACCCCCCAGCACTTAGGGAGCCTCATCACTGTCCACTCCCAGGAGCTCCTGCTTTCCCCTCCCCAACTCCTTACCACTCCCTCAGGTCTATCTGCTTCCACCGTCTCTGGCACCAAGCAATGCTGCTACAGGTCAAGAGCCTAGCATGCTGAGCAGGACCTGGGTGCCGGCTGCATTCCCAGCCATGCGACATGCACGGTAGTTACAAGGCGCTCCCCGCGCGCGCGCACACACACACAGCTTAGAGGCAACATTGGGATAAGTGTGTGTGGGGGGGGAACTGCCCATTAAATCTTTCCACCAACAACTGGCAAGTCAGTACAAAAACCGGCCAGGTGGCTACTCGATCTGGTCTCCAAGCCCTGTGCCATGCAGGGTCACAGTGCCAAACAGGTTTGCCCTGGTGGCCCTCGTTTGGCCTGGCAGCCCCTCTGTCGCTGAGCCAAACCTGAGTGGTGCTGTGCCCCCGCATGCCAGGTCGCAATGCCCAGAGCCAGGAACCAGGCCTAGCCAGGCTGCTGCTGTGAGGTGAGCACAGCACGGGCTCACTCTCCAATCCCCCCGCTCCAGCTTCTCCTCAATGGTAATTTTTTTGGAAGGGGAACTGGAACTGGAGTACGGTACTATTCAGCACAAGCAAAGGTATCAAAATCCATCCCTTAATGTTCTCTTGTTAGCCAGGATGACTTGGACTCATGTCCATTGATGGAGCGGTGTGTGGAGGGGAGGGGAAAACAGCATTCTGTGAACTAAGCAGGGTACAGTACGACTGACTCACTTTGTGACCGTCAGCGGCCGCGTTAACGTCTCTCCGCCTCGGTTTTCCTGTCTGTAAAGATAGCGATGATGTCACTTCACCATCTTGTTAAAAGCGCTGTGTGATCTATGGATGAAAAGGGCCATGGAAACATTAAGATTTCGTGTTCCTATTAATCGTAACAAATAATCCCAATAGAAAACTTGTCACATCCCTGCTCAGAATGAAATTATTTATTTTCAGCACTAAAATTATCTTTTTAAAAGACCTGCCTCTTCAAGGGAAGAGGAAATTAAAGCTAACCCTCCAAGAAATCACTTGCCCCTGGATACCTCCCAGTTAAGTCTGCCCTCTCATGCGAGAGCTTCCCCCATATGCTGCCTGAGACAAGGTGCTGAGGGACGGGAAGGAAATCAAAGTGACTGTCACTGTTTCCCAGCGGCCCCAGAATGAGCAGACACCTGTAGCCCTGGCCCAGGCACGTGGGAGATGCCAATAGAGGAAGCAGATGCTCTTGAGCTGACACTCCTGGATGGAAGGCAGAGGCTGTGCTTAATTACAGATAACTGCAGAGCCAAGGGTATAATGGACAAGAGAAGCTGTAATGAGAAGGGTTGGTCGCAGTCACTCACAGGCTGCTGGAGGTCCCATGGAAACATAAGGAGTCTGCTCTCAGTGCCAGCTCTCACCAGCTAAGGGGGCCGGTGCTCACAGCTTCTCTGGGGTGGCTGTCCACTCTGTTGGGCAGGGGCAGCATCGGAAGTGGCTCTCAGAGCCAGCCGTGGGTCTCTCCGGCGAGCAGCTACTGGAGAAGGATGGGATCGCGGCTGGGTGGATTTGATGGGTGGGGCTGTTGAGAGGCAGGGTGGTGGGCAGGATGCTACGTGGCCAGGTCCAGGGCCGAAGGGGCAGGTCAGCCTATCTGGGTGTGAACAGGGCCTGCTCTGATCCCAGTGGAGAAAGTCATGTTAGATGCTGAGGCTGGTTCTGGACATTTACCCTCCTTAGTCTCTAGCACAAGAAACAGCTGGAGATGTCTACGCATAAAACCTTGAGCTGCCTGGGATGCTCTTAGGTATGAGTGGGATTCAAGGACATTAGGTTCAAATAGCACATTCAGTTAGGTCCTTGGAAAATCCAGGCCCGGGTGTGGTGTGTGCACAGGCCCTTCTGGGGCTTAGGGGAGTCATGACAGGTCCCACCCACAAGTGGTGCTGGAACCATTTTTATAGTGGGGGTGCTGAAGGCAGGAACCCTGTACTTGGGTTGTTATTACTACTTCAAGCCAGGGGGTGCAGCAGCACCCCCAGTACTCCTAGTTCAGCACCTATGCCACACACCCACTAAATGGGGAGGGTTCAGCCACATGCTCCAGCTCTTTCACTGCCTGCCTCATTTTTCCTCTTAAAGACATAGGTTCCCGTGTGTCTGTAGCGTTTGGGGCATAGCATAGGGCTGTAGCACCAGGCTCTCATTCAAAGAGCACATAGGTTCAGGTAAAAGAACAGGAGTACTTGTGGCACCCTAGAGACTAACAAATGTATTTGGGCATAAGCTTCTGTGGGCTAAACCCACTTCATTGGATGCATGCGGTGGAAAATACAGTAGGAAGGTGTGTGTGTGTATATACACACACACACACACACACACACACACACACACACACACAATTATCAGCAGGAGAAAAAAAAACTTTTGTAGTGATAATCAGGATGGCCCATTTCAAACAGGTGACAAGAAGGTGTGAGTAACAGTAGGTGGGAAATTAGCATGGGAAAATAGTTTTTACTTTGTGTAATGACCCATCCATTCCCAGTCTTTATTCAAGCCTAATTTAATGATGTCCAGTTTTCAAATTAATTCCAGTTCTGCAGTTAATATCTGGTCCCCCGGCCCTAGGAACTTGCTTTCATCAGAATGGAAGAAATTAGCTAGAGCTCTGTGAAAACAGCCACGAGGCCAGCCCCTTTCATGCAAGGAGGCTGCACGTATGTGCATGTCCCCATAAGGTGCTGATGGGTGAGAATCAAAGTGAGCGTCAATTCTCCCACCACACACACATTTTCCCACCGGAGAACGGTCCCCCCACTTTGCTGCTAGAACACACATGCACGCTGCTGAAAAATGATAATAAATGGCCTTCTAAAAGCACCTTCCATCCACTGATCTCGGCACACTTCACTGACACTGTCTAGCCAAGCCTCACATCTCCTGTGAGGTAGATAAGTATTCTTATCCCCATTTTGCAGATGTGGAAACTGAGGCACTGAGTGATGACATGACTTGCCCACAGTTGTGCTGAAAGTCAATGGCAGAGCTCAGGAACCCTGACTCCCAGGGTGTGATTCTCAGATACTCCCTTGCTGAGGTGGGGGCAAAGAGTGCTCCCTGTGTCCCAAGGCTGTTCTGGGACCTGTCCAGCCCCTTCAGGGCTCCTCTAACTTATACTTTGCTTCCAGAGGACCCCCGACATGGCCCCTATGCCAGGGGCTGGGAGCAGGGCAGGCAGACAGCCTGTATGCTAGTTATCCCTGGATGGGGAGCCCCCCTATATAGGGGATATTTTAAAGGGGCTAGAGCAGCATCAGGGGACTTTGGTGTCACTGAGAATCAGGCCCTCCGTCTCTTGCTCTAAGCACCAAACGCAGCACTGCCTAGAGCCTTCCCCATGGATCACCCAGACGCAGCGTGGAGGTGCAGAGGCAATGGTGTCTACTGCCCATTTGTTAGCTGCCTTCAGACAGGAGGCCGTTTGTCTTAGGTCAGCATGGGAATACCAGTCTGCTGTACCAGCAGCACTCCCAGTGCGGGCGCAGCTCTTCCGGCAAAGCTGTGCTCTGACCCAGGAGAGTGCTGCACAAGTAAAACAAGCTGTTCTGGTAGCCAGCGCAGCTACGCCCTCAGGGATCACACCTCCTCACGCCCTGGACAGACGTAGCTGTGCCGGCCGAAGTCTGTAGCGTCGACCCGGCCTGACTGCAGAGACAGCAATAGAGCTGCATTCGCTCCCAGCTTGGAGGCTGCACAGGCCCCCTCCTTGGTTTTCTCCGCTTTCCTGTGGTTCTGGGACTGAGGAGTAGGGCAGCGTCCAGGAAGCCTGGGGGGGCTGGGCTGCGGTGACTACTTCACTCCAGGGGACGGGGGGCTCTTGGAGCATTTTTTTGATGTTGAAATGTGCAATCTTCAATGCTTTTAGTGCTGGTATTGCCCTTTCAAGTGCGATTGGGAAGGATGCTCACCTACTGTGTGCTCTAAGCATGAGCCTCCGTCTCCTTGGAAACAGAGCTGCAGTAACTGGCGGGGGGGGCCTATTATTTCCCTTTAGAAGACAAGAGAAGATGAGTTCTGGGTCCCTCCACATTTATCTTCCCCCTTGATATCCCTCAGCTGGCAGACAGAGACCAGGAAGTGCTCCCAGTCCCTCCCATTCCCCAGCCTTGATGTGCCAGGCAATGAATGGCACCAGCAGTGAAAACGACTTTTCTTACATGGTGGATCATCAGGGTGAGGGTTTACTGTAGGAACTAGAAATGGGCCCAAACCAAAGAGCTGGATGTAGACAAACATCCCCTGACCATAGGGACACTCCGTTCAGAATCCAAGTTCAAACTTCTCAGACACCCTGCAATATGCCAGTAGTCCCTTTCATGAGCACTGAATCTGGGACAGGATTTAGGCAGACCCAGAGTGATGACTTTAGGCAAGACACAGAGGTGAGAGGTGAAGCCAGAGGATCAGAGGACTTTGCCTAGGGAAAGCATGCAGGGAGAAAAGAAGGGAGCTTAGAACAGAGGCCAGGAAAGGTGGGAGAGGCTAGAAGAGAAGCCGCTAAAGGACAAAGTGAAGGGGTAGCCAGTAAGACAGGAGGAGAATCTGAAGAGCAAGCTGTGGAAGAGGGCATGGAGGAGGAGGGAAGGGACTGAATGTCCCAGAGGCAGTGGGAAGATGGAGGAGAATGTGGCTGGAAGATAGTCACCTATCATCTGACGGGCTGGGGCAGGGCACACCCTCCTTGGATGCTACCGGGGTGGCATGAAACCAGTGAACCATGCTCAAGACTGTGAAGTCAAAATGTCAGTCTCTGTTCTGATCCTCGTGGGATAATAAAGGCTGATGAAATGCTGCAATGTTTATATTAGGATAGTGTGGGGGGATTTGTCACATGGGCATCCTGACGCTGCCCCAGCTACCGCATGTTAGTACCACCATTAACATTCATGAAGGCTTTTCCTCTTGATGCAAAGGACTCGACCTGACAAAAGATAAACATGTGAGGGCACCCTTTAAAATGTGTGAGAAGGACATCCAATAAAGGACACGACATTTCTCTATCCCAGGCAGATTTGCCTTTGATCTCCGTTTCCTCGTTCAACAGTCCTGACAACTAATTTCCCTTGATAAAAGCTAAATGAGGGGGCAGGTGGACTTGTGTCTGAAATGAGCAGTGGCTTTCTCAACACAGGATGGGCGGGAGACAGCAGGGTTGAAAGGGTTTCTCAGAGACACAGCATGATCTTCCGACCTGTACCCTGCAATCTCCTTCCAGAAAACTGCCCCCTCCAGCTCTGCCCCCTCCTGTCGCCACCACCATGTTCTGAGGAGATGGGGTGGGAAGACCCTCCTGCATTGATGCAAGGAAAGAGGCTTTGAATGTACCCAATACGGCCTTGTCCACATTACAACCTTTAGCCGAGTTGGTAACTACTTAGTGGCAAGACTGGCGCTAAATGTGGTTGTGTCTGCACACCACATAGCAAATAAATACCCTGTTAGGAACTGTGCCACCTAACCATGACCCCTGTTCGGCAAATCATCAACTTTCAATGAAGGCTCGAGTCCATCCCTGTTCAGCAAAGCACTGGAGCATTATTTTGTTTAATTTGAAGCTAGGACTGGTCAGAAAGTTTTTGTTGAAACAGTTTTCCATTGGAAAATGCTGTTTTGTCTAAGCCAGTTTCTTTCCTGAAATCATATCTATTCTGATGAAATTTCCCACAAAAGTTAAAAAGTTGAAACAAAATTTTTATTTTGAAATGAAATAGTTCAGAAACAAAGTGTTCAGAATAGATTTTTTTTTAAAATTTGTTTTGTGGGAAGTTGACAATGTTTGGATTTGTTCTGATTTGGACCAAAAACAAATTCCAAAACATACTGTGAAATGGAAATTCTAGGTTTCAACCAACTCTGTTTGAAGCACGTGATGTCAGTGGGCCCAAGTTGTGCTTAATGTTAAGCACGTGCTTACGCACTTTGCTGAGTTGAGGTCTGGGCCTAGGCTGGCAAATGGTGGATGCCTTGAAGCAGATCATAGCTTGGGTTTTTTGCAGGGTGGATGGCATCTATCTATCTATCTATCTATCTATCTTAGAGTTTGACACTGAAGCCCGTCACAGTAGTATCTGAACGCCTTCCCCATAAAAGGCATAGGAGTAGTGAAGCCTCTAGTGGACTTCCTAGAGTCTGTGGCACTCCTTCTCAGGGTCAAACCTCTGGGGTGGGCTTGTTGGGGAGGTGGGAGTTTGGTGATAAAAGGGGGATTTAAACTGTGAGTGTCACTTATAGAGGAAAGGCTTTTTCAAAGAGGACTCTCAGGCCTATGCACCCGGCTGTGTCAGCTCTCCTTCCTCACAGTTGTCTGTACAGTGGGACATCTCAGCACACATTGTCCCATACCTGCTTGGAGGCATCGCTCTTGTGTGCGTGTCCTCCGAGCACTCTGTCCCCTGCTGAGGCATTGCGGGCCACGGCCCAGCTTCTCCCACTATGCACTGATACAAATACAGTGAGGCAGGGATGACTCTACACACACCATTGCGACGTGGCTGTGGTGTGAGGAAAAACGGGCACAGGCACAGCTCAGCTGTTTGTTGTAACCGAGTCAGAAGAGAGTATCACAACCAAAAAGTACTCGTAAGCTGAACCAGAGCTTTCGTTCCACTCCCTCCAGTGTGTGCGGCTCTGTTAATGACCAGGGTAATCCCACCAGGGTAAACCAATGCAGTCGCAATTGACACTACTGCCACATGTCTACACTAAAGGCAGCAAAGCCCAGCTGCACTGTGTGGCTATGCCAGTAGCACAGACAAGGCTGGAGGGACCTGACTCCATCAAGTTTTCTCTGACAGACTCTGATACCTCCTCCCTCACCGTGTTACTCTTTGTTTTGCTTTTTTAATGAACGCCAGGAAAAATTCAACTGAGCCAGGCCATCTCTGCCTGCAGCATGTTTCAGACATTTCAATTACAGAGCCTTCCTCAGAAGGAAGGCCAGAAACCTGAGCTCCTGAGATGCTGCCGGCAAGGAGGACAAAGATCAGTAGTGCTGCTGTGCATGAACACTGTCCTCAGCCCTCATCTATCATTTACAAACCATCTGTAGATAACATCCTCCCATCAATAAGTGTTAACCGAACAGGGTTACTGTAGCATGGCATTGATCAGGAAATGGCTTGTAGCCATGTTTAATGAGCATGTTGTCTACCCAGTGATGAGTTATAGCATTTGGTTTATCCAGAGACAAGTCACCTCAAGTTGTTTATAGGGAGATGGGTTATCACGGCATCAGTGATTTATACAGATAATGGGTTATTACAGAAGCTGTGGGTTGTAAGGAGTTGGATCATTATAGTCTCTGGTTTATAAGGGTATGGGTTATTAATTATAGTGTGTGGTTTGTATGGCATACAGCTTGTTATATCACCGGGGATTTATAATGACATGGGCAGAAATCCTCACCCCACTGAAGTCAGTGGAAGATTTGCCATTGATCTAAATGGGATCCAGATTTCACTCATAGTTTATTATTGTGTAACGCCCCCAGATGGGTCACCTATGGGCACTGAACCTGAGACCTCAAAGCATGGGCCACCTTTGCTTGAGCTGAAGGACCATGTCCACTCATAAACTACTATATACTCTAGTGACCCGAGGGGGAGACAGAGTGCCTTCCCTGTGCACAAGGTACACTTGTAGAAGATTATAGGCTATGTCTACACTACGAGCTAGTGGTTTGATTCCCCCTGCTCACGTACACGTGCTTGCGCTCACGTCGGTGAGCTGACGTGAGTATAAATATCAGAGTAGCTGTGCTACCACGGCTAGGTGCAGTGGAGGCTTAGCTGGGCCATGCTGAGTACATACCCACCGCCATGCCTCTGCTGCTGCCACTTGTGCTACCGCTGCTACATCCTGCTAGCGTCAGTATGTGTATGTGAGCAGGGGAAATCACACCCCTAGCTCGTAATGTAGACACAGTCATAATAGGAAGTTGATCGTGTTTGGAGTATTCTGTTTGTGGGTATTAAAAGCTCATGTAAAGAGCTGCACACAAGAAGTCATTTGCATTGCACCATAACAACAAAACCAATCCTAGGAACGTGTTCCTGAGTGCCATCTACTGGCACTTTACCTGGTAACTATTTTTGGGGGTTTCTCTTGACAAATCAAAAAACAAATACAGTCTGTTCATGTTGAATCAAAGCGCCATTTTCTACTGAAATATCAAATCAAAATGTTTTGACATTTTCCACATTTTTGTTTTTCAGGATAGTTTTTTCCAGCTCCCCCAAAATGCATTTTTCAGCAAGTTTACTATTTGCTGAAAAAAATTCGCCCATCTCTTCTAGTATCCAGTATTACACTGTGAGGGTCAGAGAAACTAAATGACTTTACCAAGATCACACAGGCAGTCTGTGGAAGATCAGGAAATTTAAGCCACTTCTCCTAAATCCTAGGCCAGAACCCTAACACGGTGAATTCAATGGGATTAAAACATATGCTTAAGTGCTTTGCTGAGCTGGAACCCAAGCAACCAGAGAGCACTGCAGCAATGAAGGGAAAAACATATGGGAACGAGGAGCTGACTTCAAACTTATAAATGAGCTTTTTCCTTTCTCCAGGACACGGGCTCCTGTCGAGCCAGCAATCAAACCAAAGAGTTGCATCCAACTGTGGGGCAGGGGTGGGAGAAACACATCCTATTAAAAATTATAAAAACCACCTTGACAGAGCTTTTTAATGTAATTAAAAACCTATTTACAATCATGCCAAATGTTTACTAATTACACAGCCAGTTTATACTGTAGTGCCAATGAACAGAATAATTGAGGTATGTAACAGCGCGCTGACTCACCACCGTGGCGCCTCCTGCGGGTTGCTCTGGGAATTAGCTTGTCAGCTGTGGAGCGCCCTCAGCACATGGCATCTCGCCTGTTGTTGCTCTGCTGTTTGTCTGGGACCCGCGTTGCTCCCTGGCTTGCAGCGTCCTCCGGCAGTGTCCACTACTCAGTTCTCTCCCCTTCCAGGGGGTGTCCGCAGTCTTCAGCCTGCACCTGCCCTCGTGGCCAACTGCAGCCCCAGAGTCTCGCCCCTTGCCTCAGGGGCAAGCCACAGTCTGTATCGGGCCATGCTCCTCCACAGGCAGGTTCAGTGTAAACAGGGGGAGGGACCCAGGCCCGAGCACTACTCTGGGTCCTAGCCCAGGGATCCTCTGGTGGCAGCCATGTCCTGCCCTCCTTCTCTCCCCTCTACTGCTCACGCTCCCTGGGCCACTTTCCTTTGGCCCTTGCACCTTCTCGGCCCTTTCTTTCAGGGGTCTCAACTCTCAGCCTGGCAGGTATCAGGCTGCAGCATTCCCTCCGCTCCCCTGAGCCTGCCCAGCGCTGCTCTATCTCAGGTGCTATCCCTGAGAGCTAGTCCTCCTCCCTTGCTAGTCAGGGACAGATTCCCTCACCTCTCTGCTGCAGCCTTTATATACAGCTCAGCCTGGCCCTGATGGGCTGCCTCCTTCTTGGCCTTGATTGGCTCCCCACAGGCCCTTACTGATTGGCTGCCAGTCTGCGCAGCCTCTCAGGCCTGTTCCAATGTTTTTTCTCATGGAGTGGGGCAGCCGCCCCACTACAAGGTACTTCCAGTGAATTCCAGTTTTTTAAGAAATAATTATTTGATAGGAAATGAGTTACTAAATTAAACCATTCTTTACCCACTCTTTATTCTGTGTGTGTGTGGGGTGGGGGGTGGTTGTGTTTTTTCTTTCACTAATGTTAACTCAGTTGTTGCCCTTAAGCCCCCTCTCACTCACCTAGGTTCAGTGGTGATTTCTGTGACAGACAGACAGATTACATCCTGCTTGGGCTCGGCTAACCAGAGCACTCCAGCCTGGGTGCTGATCACCTGAATTTCCCAGAAGATGTACCCCTAGAAAGGAGAAAATGGAAGCGGATTGCAGCTAGCTGATTTGCCCAAAGTCAGACAGCCAGTCAGGAGCAGATCTGTGAATGAACCATTTCAGAGTTAGCCTGGGGTACAGAGCCAACAGGAATTAAACCTAGGTTGGTTCCATAACTATCTGCCGGCTGCTGCCAAATGTACCAGGCCTGTCCTGATTTCCCTTGGAACTCAGACTGGGACTGCAGCACTGGAGTGAAAGGGCCAGCAGAGAAAGCCAGTCTCCCAGAAGCCACTGTCACATGTGGCACTCATGGGCACTGGCTGGCAAGCTCATCAAAGAGGGCAAAGATTAGGTGGGCCATGGAGAGGGAACGCTCCCTCCCCACAAAATGAGCCCTCCTGGTCAGGTCAGAGGCATAGAACAGGGGTGCCTTGCTGAGGCAACTGTTCTGAAGTGAGAGGAAGGACTTCAGACTCCATGGCTTCCATTCCAACTCCTTCATGTTGTTTAGTGAAAGGAACGTAGGCCTGGCTCACCCCCTCCCATAGGAGATGCTGCATCACCCCCTTTCTGCCCATCCCAACTCCCCCACCCGCCTCACCCTCACCCTGACCACTGAAATGGGCACAGATGTATGCAGAGTTCAAAATAAGAAATTAGCAGGAGACTGAGCAGCCCCATTTCCTATTCAAGGGTCTATTTCCAATAGACGGGGGGCAGCTCCTAAGATGGCGTAAATCAGGGGTCGGCAACCTTTCAGAAGTGCTGTGCCGAGTCTTCATTTATTTACTCTGATTTAAGGTTTCACGTGCCAGTAATAATTTTAACGTTTTTAGAAGGTCTCTTTCTATAAGTCTATAATATATAACTAAACTATTGTTGTATGTTAAGTAAATAAGGTTTTTAAAATGTTTAAGAAGCTTCATTTAAAATTAAATTAAAATACAGAGCCCCCCGGACCGGTGGCCAGGACCCAGGCAGCGTGAGTGCCGCTGAAAATCAGCTTGCGTGCTGCCTTCGGCACCTGTGCCATAGGTTGCCTACCCCTGGTGTAAATCAAGGTATCTCCATTGAAGTCAGTCTGGCCCTACAACACTAGCCTATTATTCTACAACAGAACTTACTACGAAAAATAAGTCAGCCTACACATGTCCATTGCTACGGAGCATAATATAGTTAAAAACATGGGGCTCAGCTGGTGTAGCTCAGCCTAGCTCCATTGCACACACATACATAAACTCGTAGCATCATATAATCAGCTCTGTTGTTAACACGGAACAGAATCAATTGTTCCAGTTCTATACACACAAATGTGTCCTTCTGCTCCACCTCAAGTCACCCCACAAGGAGACTAAGAGCTATGATGTGACATAAGGTCCTTTTGGACTCCATCCCTCCTGAAATCTTTTCTGCACACTTAGGCCCAGATCCTGCAAACACTGGGGAAGGGTGGAGGAGGGTGGGGGTGGGAGGGGTCATCCTGTTGAACTCATTTCTCCTCCCTCGGTGGACAAACTCGGCCACCTCTAGTGCGATCTCACCTCGCAGTGGTGAGCAACACACAGTGCATTCTACATCTCCCCACTGTTAAGCATGGCTGCTAGCAGGCTTTCCCTACACTAGTAGCCCAGGGCATGTGTACAACCAGGCTTTCAAGTTGGGACCAGACTTCCCAAAGACCTCGCTTGATTTTAGGCACCTCAGTGAAATTTTCACAAGCCAGATTTTCACAAGCGCTCCACATGTAGCAGTTTCTGTTCTCATTTGCAGCTGCTGGTTGCTGAGCTCTATTGAAAATCTGACCTGTTGAATGGATAAAATGCAATGCTGCTGCACACCCAGCAGCAGCGTTGTCTTGCTTTAGACGGCAAACGTGCCACCCAGATCCCAACCCCCACAAAGTGTGGCAAAATTCCAGTTTAAATTTAAATCCAAATTTTGCATCTTCCCCTTTACACACTGGCTTCCCATAGAACATCAAATCAGGATCTCAGTGCTTATCTTGAAGACACGCAATGGCCTGGGCCACAGTACCTAGAAGACCAGCTAAAGCTCTGGGCTGAAGACCATGGTAAACAACCTTCACTCCTCGGGCTCAAAGGAACTTTCTAGAAGAAGGGTAAAGTTCATTTGTGCAACAGACAGAACTTTCCTGGGGGATGGTCTGAGACTGTGGCATGAACTCTGCCTGGAACGAAGGGCCAGCCCAAGTCACATTAGCTCCACCCCAAGTGCAAGGCCCATTTCTTAGACCTCCCCTTCTGCCAGGGCCCTCAGCTGAACGCAGACCCAGCTCCTTGCCCTCAGCTGAGTCAGCTAATGAACCTGGCCTCCTGAAAACTCCAGCAGGCACCTTCTTAAACTCTTGTCTACTCGGATTGTAAACTCTTCAGAGCTGGCTCTGTCCCTTACTACATCCATGTACAGCACCTAGCACCGGAGGCCCTTTAGCCCTAATTGGTGGCCCCATTGGCACAGTAATACAATCAGTTAGGATGCACAGTGACTGTAGTGCCAGCATGAGCTGCAAATCTCTGCTTTTGTATGTGCAAAGCCCCTGGACTTTAAGGGTTAAAGTGGAAGGATGCTGTGATCAGAACCTGTTCACAAATCAGCTAATAAAATCCTGCTCTTCCCATCCAGCAGCGCAGAACTGTTATAAATAAAATGGAATGTAAGCAGTCTACATCTGCCGCCTCCTTCTGCAGATGGCGCACAAAGCTACTCCTGGCCAAGGGCGCCTCTTTCTCACCCTTCTGTGTGCTAGAGTGTACGGCACTCCATTCTACGTGGGCACATAAACCACCTGCTTTTTTTCATCTGAGTTTTGTGTACATGTTTCTCAGCCCACGAGACCCACTGGCTCCTTCAACAGGGAGGCACAGACTTCTCTGCAAGGCCAATAACCCGAGATAGCACTGTGTCCTCATTCGAGGGGGAGATGGAGACAGTGAGGAGGAAATGAGGCTATTGTGCATACAGCTAGCTTATTACCGACTCTTAAGTGTGGCTGGCTTGTCGGGCCTTTGATAGCAGATGGGGCGTTTGATTGCATTTGCTGATAATGGATTAGGAGGCTTATCTTTGATCTCAGCTTTCTCCTGGTTAGCCGATTTCCTGAGGGGCTCTACTGAGGGGTGAGGTGTTAGATGAGATTTATTAAGATGAACTGCAATGGGAGCAGCAGGCATGACTTCTGCAAAAGTCCCTTTCTCCTCATGCATGTTTAGGATTGGGGGCAGGGCAGGAGTGAGAGTTGCCCACATGAATAGAGCCAGAACCCCGCATTGTTGGGGAATTTTAAGGGACATTCCTCATGGTACCTGCTCCCTCCCCGCTGAAGATGGGCAGAGCTCTAGGGGAAAATTATCAGTCATGTGGCTTTCTTACCAGCCAGTCCCCAGCCTGGATCACTCAACATCCTAGAGATCTTTGCCAAGAGTCAGAGGTGCAACCAGAATTTTCCTAAGGAGGAGGCCCAGGGAGAGGTCTCCTGTCCCGGGGTGCCCCGCAGGCATGGCTCGGCTTGTTGCATGGCTTCCTGAGGGCACACCCAGCCAGGGGCAGGCTTGTGGGTCTGCAGCCAGGGAAGGAAAGTGCTGGGACTTGCTGAGCCCAGGCCCCAGTGCAGAGGGAGGTGCCGTGCAGTACTACAGGCCCTAGCACCCCACTCCCTATGGAAACCCTGGGATCCAGATTGCGACCGCACTCCTTGCTGCTGCCCTGCCCAGGGCAGGAGGCTTGGGACGTGCTGAGGCCGCCCAGCCCAGCCCACAGCACCGGGATTCTGGCAGGGGCTCCAGCTTGCAACCTTCTGTACAGGTGGTGGGTCCCCAGTCACAGGGTTGCCCTGCACTGCTGTCTCGGGCATGTCTGGGAGGGGAGGCCATAGCTACAGAGTCTCAGCTCAGAGCCAGATGGGGGGAGGGCTGTGCCCCCTGCCCCCTCCCTTCCTGTTGTGCCCCACTAAGGGTATTTGACAATATTTTCAAACGTAGGTGCCTAAATTTAGGCAGGGAGGAGCCAACGTCCTATGTACTTCTAAAGAGACTTGGATTTCTAGTGCCTAAAGACGAGATTTCTTAAACACATTTAGGTGCCTAAATCCCATGGGGGAGAGGTGCCTAAATACCTTTAAACAGTCTGGCCCAAAGTCACTTTTGAAAATGGGACTTGGGCGCATAAGTCACTCAGGCACTTTGGAAACTGTGACCCCTAAATAACAGCAGCTGGCTTTTCCGAGGTGCTGAGCACCCTCGGCTCCCCCTGAAATCAACGGGGAGCTGCCAGGTGCTCTGCTCCCTTGGAAATCAGCCCACTGTTCTTTAGGGGCAGAGCTTTAGCCATCTGAATTCGAAAATGTTGCTCTCAGTCTCCAGCCGCATTCTGTCTTATTCCAGGATTTTTGTGCCAGACAACCTACCCTAGGATATAAGCACAGCTCGATGTTTCCAGAGAGCAGTCGCAAAAACAGCAATAATGTTAATGACCAATGGGAAATGGCCACGGGCCCACAGGTGTGTCTCTGGGAATACTCAGCTCTGCTGTGTGCCTACAAGATGATGCTCTCAAAGAGGTACCTTAGAATCCACTGCAGGATGGGGAGATGAGACACACAGATCAGCCCTTTCAGCCCCAAGGAAGTTGGGAGGGGAAAGAAAACTCAGGCTTCAGAATCTCCCTGATTTTCCTGCTCCAGCAGGAGCATTAGTGCATGAACAGGGCAGGGGTAAATCACCATGGTCAAATCCCTCCTGACATATGACACCCCAAACAATCTCTCCAGACCTTTCACAATAAGAAGCAGCTCCCAGCTGCCTACTAGGTACAGCATCTCCTAGAGGCTCTCACAAATCCTGGGGAAACCATCAGTTCTTAATAACCTTATATCCGGGGAGCAGACAGTTCCTTAAGGATTAAAGTTGGTAGTAGAGTTCTCAGCATATCTGTTTACAGCCAGAATATCCCAGTTATAGTCCCTCCAGAGTCCTAAACGCTACCCTGCTAGCATGGTGTGGGTACCCCGTGTCAGACTCGAGCAGCTCCCAATAAAGGTGAAACCTAAACCAGAACAAGAGTCACAGATAGCTGCAACTACATATTAATTATAATTAATACTTTTCTACAAAGCAGCAATAAATGCAGTGTGAGGATTTTAGTAATATCCCCATCTTGCAGATGGGGAAACTGAGGCAGAGAGGGATACAGTGACTTGCTTAAAGCCAGAGAGAGTCGGGATAAGCACTTGAGAGTTCCAGGCTCAGACCACCAGACTTGTATCTCTTGGGCCATTCAACCACCCTGAAGTGCTAGCTTTGCTGTTTTTTATTTCAGCCCTGGTTTTAAAAGGCGGCTGTGTCCCTTAGCTGTTTACTAAGCATTACAAAAAAGGAGCCAGAAAGTGGGGGGAGGAGAGAGAGAGAGAAAGAAGAGATGGGTGAGGGAGGAAAGACGCAGAGGAAAGGGAGGAGTGAGAGAGGAAAGCTAGGATGATAAATGTGCAATGAACTCGAGTCCAGATGGGGTTTTTACAGGCACAGCTCAGCAATGCTGGTTTTTGCCGCTAGGGAACTAAACTGCCCTGTTTGTATTTGTGTCAATCTCAAACCTTCCAAAGGCTTTTAGCACAAGCGAGGTGGTACAGCTGCCTCAAAGGGCTGTGCAGCTGGTGTGCCAGGTGCTTCTCCTTGGAAATGTTGGGTGTGGACTTTGGGCCAGATCCTGTACTGCACCTCTCAAGGTGTACTCACTTTTCCCACTGGTCCTCCCCAAGGACCTAACAAAAACACAAGTCCCTCCCAGCGTGAGTTATAACATCTCTGACTAGCCAGCAATTTCCATCACCTACAGTGATGATCTACAAATTCCTCTTTCTCTTCATCTGATGAAACAGCACATCTGGAGACTTTAGTTCTGCACAGAAACTGAAATCCTTTGTGAGTTATTACCACGGGAAGTATATGCCCATCTTCTGCCTTTATACAGTATGGGGCTAAAATATTTTTATAATTCCCTGTATTTCAGTAAGCCTCAGCCAGGGACTTCATTGTCCTGGGCACTCCGCAAATGCTTCCCCAAAGATCTTACAATTTAACTAACTAAATAAGTAATTTGTAAGACTCTCCCAGGCCCTCAAGTCTTGTGCCTGTGCTGTATAAATATATATGGTCCCAGGAGGGACCAGCTCTGATTAACATAATATTTATTAATAGCAATAGCAGAGTTCCACGGTGCTAGAGTGAATGAATGTTTGATGATGCACCAACTGGGGGGGCACATTGCTGTTCCAATTGCTTTGTGCCTCTTCATCCATTTAGCTTGATGGGGCTGTTTTGCTTCACAGGCAAATGTTTCCTTCAGTTCCTGCGTTGGCTTTGTACCAGCCCAGGCTTTGCTTTGAGCTCTGCACTCCTGATCTATCCACGGTGTCAAGTATCAGGGGGTAGCCGTATTAGTCTGTATCCACAAAAACAGCAAGGAGTCCAGTGGCACCTTAAAGACTAACAGATTTATTTGGGCATAAGCTTTCATGGGTAAAAAACACTTCTTCAGATGCATGGAGTGAAAATTACAGCTGCAGGAATTATATACTGACACATGAAGAGAAGGGAGTTACCTCACAAGTGGAGAACCGTGTTGACAGGGCCAATTCGATCAGGTTAGATGTATTCCACTCCCAATAATTGCTGAGGAGGTGTCAGTTCCAGGAGAGGCAAAGCTGCTTTTGTAGTGAGCCAGCCTCTATTCAAACCCAAATTAATGGTGTTAAATTTGCAAATGAATTTTAGTTCTGCAGTTTCTCTTTGAAGTCTGTTTTTGAAGGTTTTTTTGTTGCAGGATGGCTACTTTTAAATCTGTTATAGAATGTCCAGGGAGATTGAAGTGTTCTCCTACTGGCTTTTGTATGGTACCATTCCTGATGTCCGAGTTGTGTCCATTTATTCTATTACGTAGAGACCGTTTGGTTTGGCCAATGTACATGGCAGAGGGGCATTGCTGGCACATGATGACATATATCACATTAGTAGACATGACGGTGAATGAGCCCTTGATGGTGTGGCTGATGTGGTTAGGCCCTATGATGGTGTCGCTAGAGTAGATATGGGGACAAAGTAGGCAACGAGGTTTGCTACAGGGATTGGTTCCTGTGGTGTGGTGTGTAGTTGCTGGTGAGTATTTGCTTCAGGTTGGGGGGCTGTCTGTAAGCGAGGACTGGCCTGCCTCCCAAGGTCTGTGAGAGTGAGGGATTGTTTTCCAGGATAGGTTGTAGATCACTGATGATATGCTGGAGAGGTTTTAGCTGGGGGCTGTATGTGATGGCCAGTGGTGTTGTTATTTTCGTTGTTGGGCTTGTCCTGTTGTAGGTAACTTCTGGGTACCCAGACGAGGAAAGTAGGCTTCCAGATCACCACAGAACTGTATCATGTTCATGGGGGTGGTGGGGCAGACAGAGAGTCCCCAAGATAGGACAGACTCTTCCACCGGGCTAAGTGTGTGGTTGGATAGATTAACAATATTGTTAGGTGAGTTGAGGGTACCACTGTTGTAGCCCCTGTGGCATGTAGGAGGTTAGATAGTTTACTGTCCTTTTTCCTCTGTAGAGAAGTGAAGTGTGCATTGTAAATGGCTCGTTTTTGTAAAGTACAGCCATGTGGAAGTTTGTGTGAAAGGTTGGTTTTGTATGAGAGTCTCCAGTTTTGAGAGCTCATTCTTGATCTTCTCCTGTCTGCTGTACAGGATGCTCATAAGGTGGTTCCTCAATTTCTTTGAGAGTGTGTGGCACAGTCTCTTACCATAGCCAGTGTAGTATGTCGATTGGGATGGATTTTTTACTTGTTAGTCTTTAAGATGCCACCAGACTCCTTGTTGCTTTTATGATCTATCCAGATACTTATAAAGATCTCATCACTGTAATATTCATGATCTCCCTAAAACCTCCATGGATCACTTGAACTTGGAGAGGCAGTGTGGCTAGTGGATAGAGCATTGGCCGGGAAATGAGGAGACCTGGGATTTGTTCCTTGTTCTGCTGCTGGGTGGCTTCTAGCAAGCCACATCACTGCTCTGTGCGTCATCTGCAAGATGGAAATGATAAAGATGCTTCCCTCCTTTGTGAAACACTTTGATTTCTCTGGATCAAAAGACCCAGGCATTAGTACTGAACAATGAGGTTATAATGCCAGTGAAGATGGTTCTGATGCCATCGCACACCACCATGCCCCCTAGCCATACAGCTTTCTTCTCACAGGGTTTTTTCCCCACTGTATATTCTCTGGAGCTGGTCGGGAAAAACTTTTGGCAAAAATGTTCATCAAAATGTCAATTGTTGGTGGGAAAAAATGACAAACTCATGAAAATCTCCTTCCGCAGCCCTTCCTAAAATGCCCCTTTCCCACACCCCAACGGGGGGTCTTCACTTTAAACCTGAAGGGCTGAATTGACTGCCGTTGCAGACAGGTGCAATGTCAAAGATGTTATTAGAGTTGCTCTTGCTTATGGTGAACTTGGCTCAAAGAGGTTAAAGATCTCAAGGGGAAACTACACTCGTGGTCTAGGACATTCTGTTGGGCCAGGGCTGCTGTCTCTGCATGAGATCCTTCCTCAGAACATCATGACAGGCCTCTCATTGCTTGGGATATTCTATTCATTTCAAAACCAATTTTCCCGCCTCAAATAATTCACTGCCTATGGAGCCTGGGACTCAGGTCCCAAAGCGTTTGAAAATCCAGCTATTTCCTGTCTGGAGGGAGGAGGGGAGTTGGAGGGTGGGAGGTGAAGGAAGGTGTTTCCTACTAGTTTTTTGTTGTGTGGTGTTGACAGACCCAGACCAGTGGGGTACAGGAGTCTGGTCCTATTTGGTATCCAGGAAGTGGGCGGGCAAAGCCCGCCCACTGCTAAAGGACCCCCCCCACACAGCCTAAGGGGAGGATCCACAGCTCTAAAGCAGGAGACTACGAATCAGGAGTTCTGAACTCTGTTCTTAGCTCTATCACTCCTTCACTTTGTGACTCTGAGCAAGTCATTTAACCTCTCTGTGTCTTTCATCAAGGGACAAAATCCCTCTGCCTCCATTTCCCAACCTGTAGAACAGGGGTAGTTTTACAGTAGAACCTCAGAGTTACGAACTAACCAGTCAACCACACACCTTATTTGGAACTGGAAGTACACAATCAGGCAGCTGAGACCCCCCCCAAAAAAGCAAATACTGTACAGTACTGTGTTAAATGTAAACTACTAAAAAATAAAGGGAAAGGATTTTTTTTTGTTAAAAAGATTTGACCAGGTATGGAAACTGTTTCTGTGCTTGCTTCATTTAAATGAAGATGGTTAAAAGCAGTATTTTTCTTGGGCATAGTGAAGTTTCAAAGTTGTATTAAGTCACTATTCAGTTGTAAACTTTTGAAAGAACAACCATAACATTTTGTTCTGAGTTATGAACAACCTCCATTCCTGAGGTATTCGTAACTCTGAGCTTCCACTGTACCTACCTCCTAGGTGAATTGTGAAGTTTCATTAAATAATAAGAAGTAACTTTTTAATACAAAACTTTTTATCTATAGATCTTAAATCACTTTATAAAGGACAAGGAGGTAAGCATCATTATTCCCATTATATAGGTAGGGAAATTGAGAAACAGAGCAGTGAAGTGACTTGCCTGGTGTTGTCCAGCAGGCCAGGGTCAGAGCTGGGAATAGAACCTGGTCTCTTGAGTTGCAGGTCAATGTTTTATCCACTAGATTGTGCTTCCCCCCCCTTTTGTACAGTGCTTTGAGATTGTCAGACAGAGCTTCTGTGACGGGCATTTTAGCACCATTCGGAGAATTCCAATCTGCCATGCACATTCAGGGCATTGCATTTGGCAGCTTGCAGAGCTAAGCTAATACGAGAAGCAGATAGCTTTATGCCCATCATGGCATTTCAAAGTGAGCTATTAAGTCATATGATATGAGCAGCCTTGGGCAGGAATCCAGGCTAGACAAGCTGTCTGGCTGCACCAGAGTATCTCCTGTTAATAAACAGCAATGGCTTGTGGGAAAGGGGCTTCTTATTATCATTGGAGACAGAGAGCGGCTGCCATTGTTGGAAACAATGAGAGAGAATAAGGAATGAAAGGACCAGACATGGACATATCTTTGGAGAGCCCCGAGGTCCCTGCATGGATCTGGGGAGAAGGCTGGGGTAGCTTGGAGATGGCTGAGCCCCAGTCCCTATGGGCGCTAATGAACCTAATAAACATGAATAGAGTTCCACCCTGCAGCAAAAGAGGGGAGCTCAGCTCTCTGGCTCAGGGCCGCCCAGAGGATTCGGGGGGACCTGGGGCAAAGCAATTTCAGGGGCACCTTCCATAAAAAAAAGTTGCAATACTATAGAATACTATATTCTTGTGGGGGCCTCTGTGGGGTCCGGGGTCTGGGGCAAATTGCCCCACTTGCCCCCTCCTCTGGGCGGCCCTGCTCTGGCTAGGTGCCTAGCTCAGGGAGCTCTGCTAAGGCAAGGGGCTATGGGGCCTGTGCCATCGCCAATGGGATTAAAAGGAGAAAGGGGCATCTCTAGGTCCTCTCATTTTCACTCCAGGGAGCATTTCCCAGGTTGGTAATGCAATCGGCGCTGTCTGCGCTCAGGTGTGTTACAGCAGCTCCTGACTTGGAGAACAGCACAAAGCAAATCCTGCCCAGGGACTCTCCATGGCGGGGGAGAACAGCTGACTCTCTCAACCTGCTAGGAACGCTCCACCGGGGCCCAGCCCACATTTGCTGCTGCATGCCAGTGTCTTCATTTGAAGGGTCATGCAGTGCAGCCAGTGGAGTGGGGCAGAACTGTGTCAGGTGATGGTGGGCATCTTAGGAGTTGACAGGCCAAAGCTAGACAATGTGAGGGGGAGGGGTCTTTCCAGCTGTTTGCCAGAGCTTTGGACTCTAGTGATCAGGCCCCCTTAGGCAGACTGTCCTATTGCACAATCTCAGTGCTAGCCTTGGAACAAAAAGCCAGGCAGAAAGTTGTCCACAGTGATACTCTCCTCACTGCCAGCATGCAGGGAGGGATGGAAAAAGACCATAAGGCCAACCACGCACATCTCAAGCACACAGAGGAGTGTTTTATTTCTTGGAGCCTTCCCTTCCTCAGCTGCATGAAAGCTCAGGATGGAGAGGGACCTTGGCAGGAGCACACTTGGGGAGACGAGGGCAGACGCCCAAGACTTGATTTTGATCAGAATGCTATTGAGGTGAAAAAAAATCATTCTGTAATGTGTGTTGTTCCCTTAACTCTGTGCCTAAAAACATCTGGCTGCAAAGACCATGTGGAAGTATCTGGTCCCTTCCCTTGGTGCCCCACAGGAGCCAACGGTGGCTCGGACTGAAATATGGCAGCAATGAAGATCCCATCAGCAAAGGGATCAGTGAATGCCATTCCACTGCCTCACACCAGGGCTGTGTCTGGTCCCAAATGTCTGATATCTAATCTCATCTGTCCCCAGGCACTTACACCATGCCCATCATCATATATCATCCTTGGTACTTGCTGTGTAACCTACCAGCCCCAATTGTCTGAAACCCAGACGCTTATAACTGCAGCCACATAGGTGCCTACTGAGCACATTGCTTGCTCATTGGGGATGTGATTTTTACACTTTATAATCTAAAGATTAGAATTAAAGTGTGTCCAACTTCTAACTGCATTTAGAAATATTAAAAAGCCGGCCTGGCTGTTCATGAATGGACATCTGTGCCCATTAGCGAAGCAGCTTATACCGTACATGCAGGTAGAAAAATTGCTGTTGCACATCAATACACAGGCCAAACCAATTGTCTGTCCCACCTCCATTTCAAATACCAGCGTTTCAGCCTCCCCTTTATTTCCAGCATCATGATCCCATCTGGTACAATGGAATGGGGGCTGTCCTGTGGATTCTCTGTGGGAGAGGCATGGGTTTGGGGGTCTTGGGTCAGGGAGATGGGGGTTCTGAGGTTTGGCAAGGAAAAGAGGACTCTTGTGACCCACAGCCTGTGGAGTCTCCTGTGGCCTGTTGAGGATGTATATTCTCAGGTCCTGTGACCACAGATCCTTGGACCCTAATCCCTCTTGGAGATGGGGGTGAATTCTCAGGTTCCATGGCCATTTAGCTGTCCTCTTCCCATTACCACAGGTGATTGCCCTGTTCTCCTATCTCCACAGATGGGTGTTCTAATATCTCTGTCATAAGACCCTAATGCCCCCCCCCAAAAGGGGGGCAAAAAACACTCAGGGCCAATGAACGTTTGGGAAGAAGAACCATTAACTATGACATAAGAACGGCCATACTGGGTCAGACCAATTGTCCATCTAGCCCAGTATCCTGTCTTCCAACAGGGGCCAGTGCCAGATGCTTCAGAGGGAATAAACAGAGCAGGGTAATTATTGAGTGATCCCTCCCGTCATCTAGTTCCAGCTTCTGGTAGTCAGAGGTTTAGGGACACCCAGTGCAAGGGGTTGCATCGCTGACCATGTTGGCTAATAGCCATTGATGGACCTGTCCTCCATGAGCTTTTCTACTTCTTTTTCGAACCCAGTTATACTTTTGGCCTTCACAACATCTTCTGGCAAAGAGTTCCAGAGACTGAGTGTGTATCGTGTGACGAAATACTTCTTTATTATTTGTCATTTATTGAGTGTCATGAATCTGAATGGGTTTGAGCCCCCGAAGGCTGGAGGACTCTGAAATCATTTTGTCACAGCCTATTTACTACTTAGGTTGCTGTACCTTGGGCTGCCACTCAGCTTCCCATTGGGATGTTGTCATGGTTACAGGGCTAGTAGCATCTCTGCCCCCTTTCTGCTTTCTCTGAGTGCACCCACAGCAGGTTTTGAGCCTCTTCCCCTTACCTGACTGGGGTGGAATTTCAGAGCAGGGCCCAGTTATGCTGCACCATGTACCCCCTGCCTGCTATCCTGCAGATCCAATGGGGTTCGGGGCATTTGCCTTTCCTCCCCTTTGGGAGCCTGTGACCAGTGTGATTGACTAGCCGCTTTCTTGAGCAAGTACATTCATTAAGCACGGGGAACAAAATATCAGAGAAAGTGGTTTTAGGTTGTAGGAAAGCAGTCTACTCACATATTTAGCCTCCACTAATCTTTCGCTTCACTATAAACTATATTAAATTGGCTTTCCTCTAAAGTGAGGGGAACAACACAGAAAGACATTCTCCCCATCAACTCCAAACCTCCTGTCTGTGACAATGTCTCTGAAAATGGCTTCTCCCCAGCGTGGTCCATCCTATTCAAACTGGTTTCAGAACCATTAAGCCTTCTTGCTCTGGCATTGGCTCCTAATGACCCATTGGTCTCAGGGAGTTGTAATCACTGGTCTTGTGTCTGTATCTCAACAGTCTGCCTCCCAAACATATCACTCCTCTCATTCTGAGACCGCTCAACAATGCTTAGCAAACACCCCTCCATTCACTACTGGTGTCTTGGTGATGCCAAGGGCTCGCACTATGGGCAGCAGCTTAGCATGTCATCTGTTTGTATTCTGGACATGAGGGTGTCCTTGCTTCTGCTTTCAAATCCCAAAAGAAGGGGGTGTTTGGTACAGAATCCATAAGTCACCTTGAGCGACAAAGTTTTGCCGTTAAAACTGGGATCCAAACTTAGACACCATTTAGCCTTGCCAATCTCATGTTGAGGCTTCACCCTGGAGCCTGGCAGGACAGGGCTTGTTAATTCAAATGGCTGCAATTATCTCTGTACTACATAAGCGGGGAAGCTAATGCAGCCCAGAAGTGTTATTGGCCCCACAGCGTAATAAACTCAGACAGTGAGGGCTGTCACAAAGAAACATCAAACTGGATAGAATAGGACTGTGCCAGTCTCAGCTAATCCCTTCTTGCAGATTGCCACTCACAGAGCTGGAACAGGACTTGGGTTGGTCAATAATATCAGGATATTTTAGAGGATGAGAAGCGTAGCTGTTCATGGAGCATGTTGCATTCTGGGACTTTAATTCCAGTATAGCAGAGTGTTTAGATACAGCAAAAACCACCTCTCTCTTCATCAGCTTCCTGAGTCCTATGCTTTGAGACAGCACTTTTCATCAGTAGATCTCAAAGGACTTCACAGAGAAGGTCTGTATCATTATATGCCTTTTATATATGGGGAAACAGAGGCCCAAAGAGACATGACATGCTCAAGATCACCCAGCAAACTAGTGGCAGAGTAAGGAATAGAATCCAGGTCTCCTATGTGCTATGCACTAGTCCACCCTGCCTCTCCTTGGTATTAAAGTCCTGTTCCAAAGGCCACTAAATGAAGATTTTCCATTGACTTCAGTGGGCACAAACGGGAACCAATGCAGAGATTTCCCCTCTTACCTTGGTGCAGGGGTGTCTTGCTTGGTTTGTAGAGTTGCTGAGCACTTGAAACTCCCATGGATGGAGTCAGTGGGAGGGGTGGGTACTTATCCCCCCAAGAATCAGCTCAATAGCGAGTGCCCCCTAGCACAGAAGCAACAAACAGCAATGCTGCTTTAGGGTATGATCCAAAGCCTGCAAAAATCAATGGGAGCCTTTTCACTGATTGCAGGGGCTTAAAGGAGTGGGAAAAGGCATAGCTCAGATTCCCCAGATGCTGTTAATGGCTGTAACTGACTATACAAATCAAAACAAATAAATAACCATACTGTCCAATTTGTGTGTATTCTCTGCACAGTTGTTAGCGGGAGCCCAAATATACAAATCAAACCTCCAGCTTCAACCGTGGGCCTTATCGTCATCTCTCTAGCGTACAGCATCACACACACTAACTATCCTTAACTAGTAACAATCATCATTACTAACAACCTATATAAGTATATGGGAAGAGACGAATTGCCAGGCTGGGTCAGAGTCAAGGTCCATCAAGACCAATGTGCTGTCTCGGGCAGTGGCCAGATCCAGATGCCTGAGAGGAAGGGGCAAGAAACTTCAGAGTAGGCACATGTGGGACAATCTGCCCTGGTCTCACGGAGTTAGAGGCTGGCATTTAAACCCTGAAGCACGAGGTTTAATATCCCTTCCAACATTTTTGTTGTCGTTAATTATGATAACTCTGGATAGATGGTCGTTTATGTTTTCAAAGTCCTGTGCAGGCAGCAGCTAATAATTAACATTCTGTACTTTTTACCACCTCTTGGTAGGGTTGCCAGTTTTGGTTGGCTGTATTCCTGGAGGTTTCCTCACAGGACATAATCTCTAATTACAAATTGATTTTAAATTCCTGGAGACTCCAGGACAATCCTGGCAGGTTGGCAACCAAACCTCTTGGTGCACCAAAAAACTGGCTTACTAAACCAAGTGTAACCTAAGCTCCAAACCCAATGTTTCTGCAAAGAAAGTTGCCATGGAGAAAAATTATCAAAGAGAACATGGTTGGCTTCCAGCAAAATATTTTTTTTTAGTTGCATTTCAGGAATATGCTGGTTGATAACCTCCCCGAGTTACAAGGCAGGCTTCTTGTCAGAGCTGACCTGAGTTGGATTTAATTAAAAGTCTGCTGCTGGCAGTGGGAGTGAGATATCTGAAAGGGCACCTTGATGGCACAGTGTAGTACAAAGAGCAGCTAGAAATGGCGTGGAGCGGAGACCTTGTATTCTGGAATAGGGGGACGGACATGCCAGTGAGTGAACAGCACCCTCTACAGGCCAATCCAGGTAAAGCAGCCAACGGTGGTAGCCAACATTTTCAAAAGTGATTTTGGAGGCCTGAGTTTACTGGGACTTGCCATGAGATGCGGTGCTGCGTGCCCAAATGAATAGGAACAGCAAGTGCAAAATGTGTCTGTTAGATTTTATTCAGTTAAAGTAAACCCTGAGCCACTATTCAGCAGTCAGCTTTCTAAAACATTGAGCTCTCTTCAGTTTAAAATGCACAAAGGTAACTACCGTATGAACCAACTCTGCATACAAACCCCCATAGGTGCTGGAACTAGGGGTGCTGCTGCACCCCCAGGCTTGAAGCAGCTTCCATCATATAGAGGGTTTACAGTTTGGTTCAATGGCTCTCAGCACCCTCACTATACAAATTGTTCCAGCGCCCCTGCAAACGCCACGAGAGTTTTTCGGGGGCCCTGGAGCAGGGTTCTTCACGCACTCCGGGGGCCCCGGAAAACTCTCGTGGGGCCCAGGCCCCCAGAGCTTCTTCCGCAGGGCCGCTTCCAGGCACCAGCATCCCAAGCAGGTGCTTGGGGCGGCAATCTGCAAGGGGCAGCAGTCCCGTGTTTTTGCCCCCAAGCAGCACGCCGAATTGCCGCCGGATGGCGGGGGCAGCCTGTGTGCCCTTAGGGCAGCACGCACATTTCTGTGGCCATGGCAATTCAGCGGCAGCTTCTATGTTCATCTGTCTGCGGGGGTGCAGCTTCTGTCTTCAGCCGCCACGGAAACGCGCGAGCTGCCCTAAGGGCACACGTACTGCCCCCGCCTTCCGCAGCGGCAATTCGGCGCGCGGCTTGAGGTGGCAAAAACAGTAGAGCCAGCCCTGTTCTTCCGCTCCGGGTCTTCGGAGAATCAGGACCTATCTTTGCATTATGCCAAATTGTTTCCACCTGCCATCTCTTTATTTTAATACAGTGCATTAGAATTTAGTAACTGACCTATTGTTTTAATAGGGAAAATAATGCCCTGCTTTATGATATTTATTTGTGTGCCAGTAGCACCTAGAGGCCCCAGTTGTGCTAGGCATTGTACATCCCATATGGATTTTAAATAAGCATGTTTAACATGCATTTACCTGCCAGACTGGAGTGAGCCCTGAGCTGTCCTGGTCTATTGAGCCCAGAATGCCAGCAGCCACCTGCATCCAGAAATCTCAGATTCAGAGACAGCTGCTCTACTCTCTTCAATGGAATTGGAGATGGCCTCATTCCAGTACTGCACTATGGATGTTGCAAGAGGGGCTTATGTAATGGGTGGGAATCACTCAAATATCTTCGAACTTGCATCCATTTTCCTTTCACAGAACCGCCATGATACTTTGTCATCAGATTTCCTGTTTGCCCCAGCTAGTAGTGCTGAACCAAAGGCTTTGCGCCCTTGTGAATCCAAGTTTGTCTTTCCCTTTGATCCTGAAGTGAAGCCAGAACTGGAGATGGGAAAACCCTGAAAATCTGGATCAGAACAGACTTCTTTAGAGCACAGATGCAAGGTTTGGGTTTGACCCATGAGAGCAGCTTTGCAAAACTACCATAGCTATTCATTCATCAGCCCGAGCATCAGAACTGACTTCACCCTGCTGACTGATAATGATGGTGCTGGTGGTCTTTCAGCAGTCGTAGTGGCGGATCCATATAAGTGGTTAATGAGTTTGCTGCAGCTACCAGTTAGGGACCTTAGGGCTTGAGCCGAAGTCAGGTAGAATAATGCCATTACTTTCAATGGGTGTTGGACCAGGCCTATAGTCCTTTAGGTCAAGTAGTAGAGACTTGGAAAAGAATGGGATGGAGCAAGCTAGAAGTTTACAGGTCACCTGCAAATAAAACCTAAACACTGAGAGAACCACTGACAGAGAGAGATGAAGCCCCAGCTAACCAGGCTTTGGCTCAGGCAGCACAGAAGTACTGTCAAAATAAGCTTCTAAAGAAAAATGGTGTCCTACAAAAATCACTGGGCTGGTTTTGTGTTCACTTGAGCCTCCCCTGAGCACATCATCCTGGGTTGTCACAAAACTGGCCAGATGCGGGACTGGATTGGTTCAGAGAGACTCAGGTAAAATGGGATTTTCTTTGTGTCCACATGTGCATTATTTAAACTTCCCTTGTGCACTGTTCCGTAAGTGGGGAATTAAAAAGAGGAAAATTAAAACCACTCAGTAGATGGACTTGCCTATTTGTAAAGGTTTTTTCCAGGGGGCAGTGGCTAACAGATGAGATCCTTGCAACAGGGATAGTTCAAGAAAAACTGGTGTTCCCTACAAAGCCATCTGATTGGCTTCCCAGGCAGCAAGCCCCAGGAGTCTCTGTGCCAGCTCTCCTCCCCCCATTCTGTTCTATACCCACAGCACAGACTAACCTTTTACGCACAGATCTCATAAGGCAGCAGTTCTCAAACTGTGGGTCACCAAGGCTGGCGTTAGTCTTGCTGGAGCCTGGGGCTGAGGCCGAAGCTGAAGCCCAAGCCCCACTACCCAGGGCCGAAGCCCGAGGGCTTCAAGTTATAGGCCCCCTGCCTGGGGCTGAAGCCCTTGGGATTCAGCTGTGGCCCTCCCCCCACCCGGGGCAGTGGAGCATGGGCGGGCTTAGGCTTCAGTCCCGCTTCCTGGGGACATGTAGTAATTTTTGTTGTCAGAAGGGGGTCACAGTACAACGAAGTTTGAGAACTCCTGTCATAAGGGATTCTAGCTTGGCAGATTCCTGCACCTTCCTGAGCCCCACCTTCTGTGCAGCAGAAGCCGGGCTATCTCCCTGTTTGGTGCCTGTGCACCATTCATGATGGCACCAGGAGTGTACACATTGCAGGGGGCTGTGGTAAAATGCTGCCTCAGAGTCAGCACGGGGAAGCACACTTCTTTTTTATGCATCCTGTGAAAAGATGGTATGTATGATCCTGTGGTTAAATGTCTCAGAACAATGTAACAGCTGATTAAAATGAAACTTCTATATAGGATCAAGACAATGTATCAATCTAGATCAGGGGTAGGCAACCTATGGCACGCATGCCGAAGGCGGCACACAAGCTGATTTTCAGTGGCACTCACACTGCCAGGGTCCTGGCCCCCAGTTTGGGCTCTGAATTTTAATTCAATTTTAAATGAAGCTTCTTAAACGCCTTATTTGCTTTACATACAACAATAGTTTAGTTATATATTATAGACTTACAGAAAGAGACCTTCGAAAAACATTAACATGTATTACTGGCACGCAAAACCTTAAATTAGAGTGAATAAATGAAGACTCGGCACAGCACTGCTGAAAGGTTGCCAACCCCTGGTCTAGACTGTATCAAGGAAGAGGCAACAGTTTGGGCACTATCCCTTCCACCACTATCCTTTTAGGCAAGAATGGGATGCAACCTCACGCTCAGGCTGACCCTAAAAATCTCTGATTGCTAGAAGCCAGGAGGAAAGACAGGCGTGGATTTCTCCAGAGTTCCCTTGTTCTGTACACTCTCTGCTGCTTGGAGACCAGATACTGGGCTAGACGGCCCATTGCTCTGACCCAATATGGCTTTTCTTATGTTTTTAAGAATATATCAGGAAGCTTTTGCAGACATGTGAAGCCTTCTGGCCTAAATCCCCCGAGTTGCTCAATGGATCGATCCAGAGCAGCTCTGCTGCCTATCACTGACATGCTGTAACAAAATAATAAAATAAAAAAATTTAAGAGCAGGAGCCTGCTGGCTAGGAGGGATGTGAGGCATCGGAATAGGAGTGTGTGTGAAAGGTGCTTGTCTGGCTAGACTGCTGGGAAAAACCACTCTTTGCACACTGCAGCCCTCTCTCCAGCAAAGTTTGACAGGCAGCTTCACTAATGAGTGGCATTATATGAAGTGTCTGAGAATTCCTTGCCACTTGGGTGAGTTATCTGGGTAGCACATTTGGAACCTCAGGCTTCTATATTGCACCAGTTCAAGCTATCATGTCCTCCCAACACCTACGATGGGGGCTTATTTGTTCACTGCAGACTCTTAAAAGCATTGTATTGCCTTGTAATCTTTTAAATCTGATTTTTCTTTGTATGAAATGAAACTCAGCCTGCAGCCCCCTCAGGGTCGTAGATCTAAAATCAAATCACAGTGATACAAGCAAGGAGCCTTAAGGGAGGAGTTAAGGACTAATCCTGCAGAGTGCTGAGTGCCTTGTGAGTGGGACTGAGTGCCCTCAACTGCCACTGATGTCAATGAGAATAGGGAGCGCTTTCAGCACCGTACAACGAATGTTCAGTACCTTCCAGAATTAGGCCCTCACAAAGTATAATGATTATCATCATTCACAGGCTTTGCTGGGTTTAACTAGAGCTATTGCTGTTAAACTTCAGTGTGTTCACTCTGCAATAATATACACAGAAGAGCAGTAAGGACTTTGTAATCCAATAGTAAGGGATGTAGATTTCAGTTTTATTCCCAGGATTTCACTCCTGTAGTATTTTCTTTTAAAACTTTAAAGTACGGGTTAATTTGTCATTCCCATTGGTAGATTTAACACTGACTGATGTCCTAAGTCCTACGTGATCTAACAAGGTAATGACAAGTGTCAGGTTCCCACCACACACAGGCTGTTGGCTCCAACTACAGATGAGGAATTGCAACTCACTGCTGTTTCACTGTGGGGGAATAGTGTCCAGTTTTGTTATGCTTCAAGTTTGAGGCATTGACATCCACTTAGGGACAGATGCCTGAAAGTTAAACATGAGCAGACTGAAGTGTAGTCCCAAGCCTATATTAAATTGGGCCTACTGACATTGTGATACAGTACTTGTTTCTATCATTTCTTTTTGCTGCTACTGGTATAAAATGCATACTGTGAAGTCTATAAATTTAGGATCAGATAATGTGGAAATTTTATCACGGGGGAAAATATTTAAGAGTCCACTGCTATCCTCTTGCTGCCTTTCTCTCTATCAGTCATTCCTGGTTGAGTGGGGCATATATATGTGTTTAAAAGAAATAACAGCACTGCATCCCACAGCTTCAGAGACTTCAACCCAATTCTTAAGTGGGGTCTCAAACCTCCACAATTAAGACAAATGCATTCAGTCCATCACTGATGAAGCATGTTGCGTACATAGGATTCCTTCTATGCTATGTATTCACAGCACTGCCACATTGCAGCTATCAAACTTCCAATCAGGAAGGCACCAATACATTCCCTTTGGAGCCCTTCATTTCTTTGTAATTGACTAGAGGGGTGAAAGGGGACCTGTGATGGAAACTGAAAATTGGGCATGTGCCCTTGACATATGAAGAAAGCCTGATATTTCTTCCCCTGGGTGTTTTTTGGGTTGGTTTGCTCTGGCTCTTTGTGACTGGAGACCTAGTGAAGTGACAGCATCACACAAGAGTGAGAGTTGAGCAATTGAGAGAGTAAGGGATTTTTAGACATGTTGTTTAAAATGCTTTGGGCCAGACATAGCTGACAGGCAGACTCTTCCCAGCTCTGTCACTGATTTACTGTGTGGCCTTGAGAAAGTCACTTCACTGCTCTGGCTATGTCTTCACTTGGAAAAGAGGTGAGTTTTTACCATCTTTTTTTCCTAGTGTGGATTCACCTACTGTTTCCCCTCCCTCTCTGGGACAGTCTAAATAGACAACAGACCCACAAAGTACCTACCACAATGGGCCCTGATCTCAGTTGTGGTCTCTTGGTGCTACTGTAATGCCATTCTGTTTATGAACATATGTGGCCATCATCACTCTAGCATGAGCACCTCACAATCATTAATGAATTGTATTCTCACAGGACCTCTGTGAGGTAGGGAACTATCCCCAGCTGTAAAAATGAAGCTCAAACTACATTAAGCAACTTGACTCAGATCATAGAATCATAGAAGGTTAGGGTTGGAAGAGACCTCAGAAGGTCATCTAATCCAACCTCCTGCTCAAAGCAGGACCAACTCCAACTAAATCATCCCAGCCAGGGCTTTGTTAAGCCAGGCCTCTAAGGATGGAGATTCCACCACCTCCCCAGGTAACCCATTCCAGTGCTTCACCACCCTCCTAGTAAAATAGTTGTTCCTAATGTCCAACCTAGACCTCCCCTACTGCAACTTGAGACCATTGCTTCTTGTTCTGTCATCTGCCACCACTGAGAACAGCCAAGCTCCATCCTCTTTGGAACCCCCCTTCAGGTAGCTGAAGGCTGCTATCAAATCCCTCCTCACTCTTCTCTTCTGTGGACTAGATAAGCTTAGTTCCTTCAGCCTCTCATCGTAAGTCATGTTCCCCAGCCCCCTAATCATTTTTGTTGCCCTCCACTGGACTCTCTCCAATTTGTCCACATCTATTCTGTAGTGGAGGGGGCCCAAAACTGGATGCAATACTCAAGATGTGGCCTCACCAGTGCCAAATAGAGGGGAATAATCACTTCCCTCAATCTGCTAGCAATGCTCCTACTAATGCAGTCCAATATGCTGTTAGCCTTCTTGGCAACAAGGGCGCACTGGTGACTCATATCCAGCTTCTCGTCCACTGTAATTCTCAGGTCCTTTTCTGCAGAACTGCCGCTTAGCCAGTCGGTCCCCAGCCTGTAGCAGTGCATGGGATTCTTCCATCCTAAGTGCAGGACTCTGCACTTGTCCTTGTTGAACCTCATCAGATTTCTTTTGGCCCATTCCTTCCATTTGCCTAGGTCTCTCTGGACCCTATCCTTACCTTCCAGCATATCTACCTCTCCCCCCAGCTTAATGTCATCTGCAAACTTGCTGAGGGTGCAATCCATCCCATCATCCAGATCATTAATGAAGATGTTGAACAAAACTGGCCCCAGAACCGATCCCTGGGGCACTCCGCTTGATACCAGCTGCCAACTAAACATTGAATCGTTGATCACTACCCGTTGAGCCCAATGATCTAGCCAGCTTTCTATCCACCTTATAGTCCACTCATCCAATCCATACTTTTTTAACTTGCTGGCAAGAATACTGTGGGAGACCCAATCAAAAGCTTTGCTAAAGTCAAGATATATCATGTTCACCACTTTCCCCATATCCACAGAGCCAGTTATCTCATCATAGAAGGCAATCAGATTGGTCAGGCATGACTTGCTCTTGGTGAATCCATGCTGACTGTTCCTGATCACCTTCCTCTCCTCCAAGTGCTTCAAAATGGATTCCTTGAGGACCTGCTCCATGATTTTTCCAGGGGTTGAGGTGAGGCTGACTGGTCTGTAGTTCCCCGGATTCTCCTTCTTCCCTTTTTTAAAGATGGGCACTATATTTGCCTTCTTCCAATCGTCTGGGACCTCCCTGATCGCCGTGAGTTTTCAAAGATAATGCCAATGGCTCTGCAATCACAACAGCCAACTCCCTCAGCACCCTCAGATGCATTAGATCCGGCCCCATGGACTTGTGCATGTCCAGCTTTTCTAAATAGTTCTTAACCTGTTCTTTCACCACTGAGGGCTGCTCACCTCCTCCCCATACTATGCTGCCCAGTGCAGCAGTCTGGAAGCTGAAATGGTCTGAGAAGCCCAAGGCAAAAAAAGCACTGAGTACTTACGCATTTTCCACATCATCTGTCACTAGGTTGCCTCCCCCATGCATAAGGGTCTCACACTTTCTCTGACCTTCTTCTTGTTACTAACATACCTGTAGAAACCCTTCTGGGTATCATTCACATCCCTTGCTAGCTGCAACTCCTATTGTGCTTTGGCCTTCCTGATTACACCCCTGCATGCTCGAGCAATATTTTTATACTCCTCCCTAATCATCTGTCCAAGTTTCCACTTCTTTACGCTTCCTTTTTGTGTTTAAGCTCACCAAAGATTTCTCTGTTAAGCCAAGCTGGTTGCCTGCCATATATGCTATTCTTTCTGTGCATTGGGATGGTTTCTTCCTGCGCCTTCAATAAGACTTCTTTAAAATACAGCCAGCTCTCCTGGACTCCTTTCCCCTCAGATTAGCCTCCCAGGGGATCCTGCCAATCAGTTCCCTGAAGGAGTCAAAATCTGCTTTTCTGAATTCCAGGGTCCACATTCTGCTGCTCTCCTTTTGTCAGGATCCTGAACTTGACCATCTCATGGTCAGTACTGCCCAGGCTGCCACCCTCTTCTACTTCCCATACCAATTCTTCCCTGTTTGTGAGCTGCAGGTCAAGAGAAGCACAGCCCCTAGTTCATTCCTCCAGCGCTTGCACCAGGAAGTAGTCCCCAACAGTCTCCAAAAACTTCCTAGATTGTCTGTGTACTGCTGTATTGCTCTCCCAGCAGATGTCAGGGTGATTGAAGTCCTCCATGAGAATCGTGGCCTGTGATCTGGAAACTTCTGCTAGTTGTCCGAAAAAAGCCTCGTCTACTTCATCCTCCTGGTCTGGTTGTCCGTAGCAGACACCCACCACGACATCACCCTTGTTGCTCTCTCCTCAAAACTTGGCCCAAAGACTCTCAACAGGCTTTTTGTCCAGTTTCACACTGGAGCTCTGAGAAATCAAACTGCTCTCTTACATACAGTGCAACTCCTCCATCTTTTCTCCCCTGCCTGTCCTTCCTGAACAGTTTATCCCCATCCATGATATTGTTCCAGTCGTGTGAGTTACCCCACCAAGTCTGTTATTCCAAACACATCATAGTTCCTTGACTGTGCCAGGCCTTCCTTGTTTCCCAGGCTTCTTGCATTCATGTACGGGCACCTAAGATAAATAGCTGATTGCCCTACTTTCTCAGTATGAATTAGGAGGCCTCCCTTGTTGCACCCTCCTCCTTGTGTTTCCTCCCGGTATCCCACTTCCCCACATACCTCTGGGTTTAGGTCACCATTCCCCAACAAAACATCTCATGGTCGAAGAATCCAAAGCCCTCTCTCCAACACCACCTGCATAACCACGCATTTACCTCCACAATTCGGGCCTTTTCCTTCAACAGGGAGGATGAACAAGAACACAATTTGCGCCTCAAACTCCTTTATCCTTCTTCCCAGTACCATGTAGTCTGCAGCGACCCACTCAAGGTCATTCTTGACAGTATCATTGGTGCCCACATGGAGAAGTAGGAAGGGGTAGAAGTCCGAGGGCTTGATCAGTCTTGGCAGACTGTTACATCCTGAATTCTAGCTCCAGATAAGCAGCACTTCTTGAGTCTCCCAGTCTGGACAGCAGATGGATGATTCCATCCCCCTTAGGAGGGAGTCCCCAACCATCACCACCCATCTCCTCTTGGGGGGGGTGGTCGTGGACCCCCCATCCCTAGGACAATGCATTCCAGGCCTTCCAGTCGTTGGGGATCTCCTTCTGATCCATTCCCTCAGATAACTCTTCCAAACCAGTCTCCATCATAATACCTGTGCAGAGTGCCTGAAAATGGTTTCTTACCTTTATCTGCATTGGGGGTACATGGGTTCTCCTCTTCCTTCTTCTGGAGGTCACATGCTGCCAGTTTTCTTCCACGTTCTGCACTGCCCTCACTGATTCTTCAGCATGCTGTGCCTGCAGTACCAAACTCTGACTTCTATCCAGAAAGTCTTCATTTTCTCTGATGCAACGCAGAGTTGATACTTCCAATATGGAGACCAGCTTGCACTCCGTACAAAGTTGCTTCTATCCTCTGAGAGAAAGATAAACATGGCACACCCTGTGCCGGTCACAACAGCTGATCGCTCACTATCCATAATGTCTTCCTTCTAAGAGCCTCTTCAGATGTATTTACTGCTCACAGAAGCCTGAAAAGCAAAAAATCTGGGGGAACTCCCCTCAGGCAAACTCCCAGGCAAACTCCCTGTGTTTGCCTGTCCTCTGCCGGTTTGCAACTGACTGCTTTTTTTATAAGGCTGCTGGCTCCAAAGCAGTTGGCCCGGATCAAAGCCTTCCCTCCAATCAACCACTCAAGGCTTACCTGGAACAAAGCACTCCCAATTCACACTTTTCAAACAAACAACCTCTGGGTCAAACAGTCCCTGTGACTAGCTCCAGTCAAACAAATGGTCACAGCAGACCACAGCAGATCACAAAGGAAGACTGTGGCTGAGCCAGAAATGGAACCTATATCTCCCACAGCCCTATCCACTAACCATCCTTCTTCTGCAGCAATCTCCATTGGAGCCTGTAGATGCTACTGAGACACAAATAAATAAATAAATGAATTCCCATCACTCCAAAGATGATCAGCTCCTGTTGGCTGAGATAGCCATATGTGGGCCCAAAGAACAAACGCTAGGTCCTTGTGTGACAGCGCAGACAATCCTATAAGGCCCAGGACCGGCAATTAAATCTGCTTTTAAAATGGTTGCTTATATTAAAAAGGAGGAAAATCAGTAGATTAGAAACTTCATTCACTGCTACCAGAATACACTTAGGTCCCAGTGAAGCACATTTCCACTGAACGTACATTTGAATGACTTGCCTGTGAGAATGTCCTGCCTGCAGTGGGGGGAGAAAACACATTTCAGCTTTCCCTGGTACAATCATTTAGCACTGGAGAAGTTTAACAGAGCTGTATATCCCATTCCTTCTCCTGCAATCATGAAATAAATAATGATGTATAATTATGAGGCTCTTTCAGACAGGTTATTATCTATATATTTTTTTCTTTAAAAAGATTAATATTAGAAACAAACCCATGTATATCAGCCATTACAATAAGATGAATGGCCATGACAATAAGCAGAGACCATTACATTTGCTATGCTTGCTTAATTGGAGCTAATTTCAATAAGTGACCTTAACAAATGGCTATTTTCCTTTAATATGACAGAATGAGTAATTTTTCATTTAAGGCACAAACCTCCTTTCTATATTTTTTCCTTCGTGACATAAATGTGAAGTGCGAACTCCAAAATGTCCTGAGACACAAATGGCTTTTTGGAAAGAAAACAAATCTAAGTATCTATTTTGTTGATCCCAATTCTTTACAAAAAATAAAAGGTAACTGTTTTGAATACAGAGATTCAAGGAAGGAACTTAAATATGAAATTGCAGAACTACTAACTGTGGTATGTAACCCATTGCTTAAATCAGCATCTGTACCAGTTGACTGGAGAGTAACTAATGTAATGCTGATTTTTTTTAAAAGGGCTCCTGAGGTTATTCTAGTAAACCTAATTTCACTACCAGGCAAATTGGCTGAAATTATAGTATAGAATTATCAGACACACAGATCAACATGAGATGATCTGATAGATGTCTGGGAATGGGCGACAGAGGATGGATCATTTAATGATTACCTGTTTTGTTCATTCCCTCTGAAGCACCTGGCATTGGCCGTTATCAAAAGACAGGATACTGGGCTAGATGGACCTTTGGTCAGACCCAGTTTGCCTTTATGTTCTTATAAAATCATGAATCATGTAGAGAAAATGTGTTATGTGAATTACACTTCTCTATTCAAGAACTACAGATCACCCAATTAAATTAATATGCAGCAGATTTTAAATAAACATAAGGTATGTTGATAGAAGAGGGGTTCATTAATGGCTATTAGCCAAGATAGTCATGAATACAACACACACACGCCCTGGGTTTCCCTAAACCTCCAAACACCAGAAGCTGGGACTGGATGGCAGGGAATGGCTCAACTGTTCATTTTTTCTGAAGTATTTGGCATTGGCCCCTGTCAGAAGACATGATACTAGGCTAGATGGACCTTTAGTATGACCTAGTATGGCTGTTCTTATCTCCTCAGAAATCAGAATATTGAAAAGATCCAATCCACAGACTAGTAGGAACCCACTGAATTTCGTGGATGTGGGATATGCAGCATCCTCAGAGGAAAATGCAGCAGAGCACCTTCCTCTGTGCTGGCCCTTCTGCATGCAGGTGCTTCCTACCCCACTGCAGTCTTCAGATTTTTGTCCATACTCCCTGATTCATAATCCACAGTTTTGGCATCTGACAGCCAACAGAATTGTTACCCAAGTTGCTACTGTTCTAGTTTACTAGAACCATCATCGTTCAGTTCCTAAAGAAAACTGTGTTTGGTCCAAATGGTACATTTTAGCCAACTAGCTATCAGATTGAACAAAAATCTCTCCTCACTTGCATCTAATCTGACTCTTAAATAGGTTCCAAAGCACCACAGAGCTGGAGCCCATTAAACTGACTGATTTTTTACAAGAGACAAGGTGGGTGAGGTAATATCTTTTCTTGGAGCGACTTCTGTTGGTGAGTGAGACAAGCTTGAAAAGATATTACCTCACCCACTTTGTCTCTCTAATATCCTGGGATCAAGGCTACAACTACATTGATTTTATAAGGGCATATCACAGGTACATGTGAAAAGAGTTGTGAAGGGAATTTCAGAACTTGAGAATTATTTTTAAGGGTAGTACATAAATCCAACACTATAAAACTGGATGGAACCAAATCTTCCTTTCATTGATTGGATCTAGTCGTCATAAAATGGGCTTGCAAATGGAGTGGGATGAGAAAACTGATCAGGAAGTGGAAGTCAGATCTGTATTTCCACAGACATCTCAATATTCTACTCTCTATGCCATGTTGACTAGCATGAAGTGAAATCCTTCCTGACTGAAATGGATTGCTGGTGTTCCAGAACACATTTATTTTCTAAAGCAAGCCAATACGGGTGATGCAAAGACTTTCAGAGATCAATCAGCCCACATATTATGACTTAACTTCACAAAGCCTCTGGCATGACTGCACAGCTCAAAACAGTGACAACAACAATTCCAATAACTTAATAAGTGTATTAGCAAAAATACAGGCCATGATTCACTTTTATTTGTGTGGCTGTAACCACAAAAGAAATAGAGTAAGGAGTCTGTTTTCACTCAAAACACTCACATACAATCAGTGTCTTCATTATAACCGTCATCACATGGCTCCACTTTCAGTTAATGTGACATCAATTATACCAAAGACACCATTTTTAATGTAAAAAAAAAGGCTTAAAACAATTTTAATAAGACTTCTGCATGACATCAAAATGTAAACAAAACAGAAAAGATGGCTTGAAGGAGGGCTTGTCAACCCTGAACTAATTTAGCAGAACAAACAGAAATTGAATTAATGCCAACAGCCAATTCCCTAAATATCCCTTTCTTTGAACCCTGACCTCTCCCCTTGCATGCTCTTTCTGACGCACTCTCTCTGCTTCCAATATCCTTTCCATTGCACTCCTATAGCTCTGAGCATATTTCTTCTACTACTTGCTCATTAGCGCTTTACTGTATTGCTAGACAGTTTCTAAAATGACACTAGTTGAGTGTGCTAACGGAAATTGTAACAAACAGGAGTCTCAGCCCCTGAACCAAAAGGTCACGTATCATTGTGGAGTGTCTTGTAAAACAGAGATCTCTTAGACCTGGTCTACACTAAAAAGAGGTCGACCCAGCTATGCCAATCAGGGGCATAGATTTTTCACACCCTGAGCAATGTAGTTAAGCCAGCCTAGCCACCGGTGTACACAGCGCTAGGTTAACATAAGAATTCTTCCACTGACTTAGTTACTGCTTGTTGGGGAGGCGGATTACCTACACCAATGGAAGGGGTTTTCCCATTGGTGTAGGTAGTGTCTATGCTGAAGCGCTACCGCTGCAACACTGCAGCCCGGCTGCTTTAGCATTTCTAGTGTGGACTAGCCCTTAAATGTTCCTTACACTGTGTTTTCTCTGAACTTCTACTAGGGCTGCCATTTTACCACCATGTCACCTACTAGAAGACATGGTGAAAAATACACTGGAAGCTGGTCTCCGCTACTCCTCCCACCATTGCTAGCACTGGTACAGCTGCAAGAACTCCAGAAGAATCAGTGTAGTCACAGCCTTATAAGACTCGTCTTTGCTAGAAAATTGGGTCATGTTAAACATGATTTTGCATTCATTGTATTGAGAAAAATCATGATTAGCATTGTGCCAGCTGATCAGAGCTAAAGCTATGGTTCGAGCTGGGTATGTCCAGCTGGCATGATGTTAAACAAAATGGTCCCTGTCTATATTGACTGCAAAGTTGTGTTTAACATTGTGCTAGTTAACACAACTCTTCAAACATGACCTAATTTTGTAATGAAGACAAGCTCATAGGGTAATTTCTGTAAGAATAGTTAGCAGCATTCAAACAGTGTAGTAGCTATGGATCACTACAACTTTCGGTCCAGATCTTCAGCTGATGGAAACTGGTGTAGCTCCACTAAAGTCAATTGGAGGTTTGCCAATTTATACCAGCTGAGCATTTGGCCCTGTTTTTGTAAAATAAACCACTATAATATTTTCCCTTTTCATCCCAACCTACTAGTATAGATTATACTCGAAAATAAAACAATATAAATTAAACACATCAATTAGTGATGAACAAGGAATACAGACATCCAGACTGCAAAACATCTTTCCGTAGATTTTGCTGTTTTCATAAGAATCTAAACTTTTGAGAACTGCAAAATGAAGAGAAATTTACATACACCCTTAGGCTTTTTTGATGAATAAAGAAGGCCTATTTTTAAAAAATCAGGGAGGTGGGGGGAGAATTGCATTAAAAAGTTAGGAATATCAGTTTGGGCTTCTTTCTTCCTAAAGGATTTTGCCATTTGTTTGGAGGACTCCCAACATGACATCATAGGAAGTTGAAACCATTACAGCATTAAGAGTAAAGGGTAAACCAAACAAATATATTTCCTTGCAGCTAACCAAGTTCAATCTATAGCTCTGCTTCTGGAGATAATTTTCCCAATATAAACCATGCACCAGTGATTTTGGAGCATGCAAACCAGACTACAACAAATTCACAAAAAGCCTGGCCCTGGTCAAATTCACACTGAAAAAAATGGAAAGATCACAATTGAATTCAGTGGGCAATGATTCAAGCGCCAAGAGAGATGTGACTTTATCCCATTCATTTCAATTGGCTCTTACTGCCGGTGCTTAGATATGGTGATAGGAGCTTTAGAAATGCTGACAGAGATGGGAGCATAATTAGACGTCAACATTATTAACCTATTTACTGCTGATCATTGTATCAAAAACAGCTGACTAATGTGCTTTATCCTGTGCAGCTGAATGTATTTTTCGTGTCCTGACATTCCACAGGAATAAGTCTGCACGTTTAGATGTAGCTATATATCATACAGTTGCCTAAATAATTGAGGTTTTTTTTCCCTACTTTTCTGAAAAATTGGAATTAAAACATGATAAAGAGAGAGGCAAGCTTCTAAACTATACAGAGCTCTTCCTCAGGTCAGGCTCTGTCTCTTTCACCAACAGAAGTTGGTCCAGTAAAATATATTACTTTACCTACCTTGTGTCTCTAATATCCTGGGACCAACAGGGCTACAACAATACTGCATACATTTGTAGGGTATACAATTTTAAAATGTTTGATATTCATAATGTGGCTTGAAGAATTTTGTAATTTTCTTATCAAACTTGGCTTAAAAAAGCAAACTTAGTTCACCTTAATAACCTAATAAGTAATTCTGAGCCTTCCTTGTGTCTTGCATCATCTGGTTTTGAGTCAAACCAGATAGAATAGAAAAAGACAAAGGCTCTGGATGTTCAGAGGTGCTGAGAACCCCCAACTCTAATTGTCAGCAGTGGGAGGTCGGGTACTCAGCACCTTTGAAAATCAGGTCCAAAATACTTGCTGAAATTGTGAAAATTTAGAGTTGAAAATCTTTCCCTACAGATTTTACTAAGGCATTCTACATACTTCTGTTATCCCATATGAACAACACTGCACACAGACATCCATTAATAAAGCACCATTTCTAAAAGCAATCTCATCAGAATCATTACCTTCTAAAACAAAACTGTATTATTTTTAATGCATTTGCAAGGCACTCCTCACCATAAGCACAAATTTGTTCACCCACCTATTACCAAACAGAATTGTTCCTTGTGATCTTGTAGCAATTAAAATCTTCTCTCACTAGTGTGTGGAGAACAGAATAGTATGAAGATTGATACTTTATTTCTTAATTAAAGTTCTTTATGCCTTTTGGTACGTTGAAGAAAATATAAAAAAGAATGCAGTAGGAAAATACCTAATCACTGAAGGATTTCCTGATGTCTTTACTTTTTTTCCCATCATGAATGGTACATAAAAATATTATATTTGAAATTACTGAATAAAAGAAGTGGATGGGAGGCACTAATGTGCAGCCAGCAACATCATATGCATTGATTCAATTTGTTCCATGCCCTGAATTTCCCCTTTAGTTTGACTGACAAAGTATAATTGTTATATTAGCTCTTCTCCCCTTTCTTCACCTTCTCCATCTCATTCCCTTTTACACTTTATTCAGTGAAACTCCTGCTGACCAATAAGGTTTCCTTTCGTTTCCCTCACCTATCCACTTCCCAGCTAAGTATTTGGGGTTTCAATAATTCTCTCATTAACATCTTTCTGATCTCACAGCAGAAACCTGGAGTGAACCCAAAGCCAATACCCCTAAATTTGTGTACAGTGCCATTTTACTATGCACAGGCTTGGTTGTGCCACATGAGGATTTCACGTGACTCACCATTTTGAGGGGGCATGGAGATACAGAAAGCCACAGGGTTCCCCTAATTCAATACCAAATTTCTCCTCCATACACACCTAAGTAGTTACGACATAGTATGAGAAACTGAAACATAATTTAAATCTTTCTTAATCACCTTTAAATACAAGAAGCCAACATACCAACTGTGCTCACCAAAAGGTTTGCAGTCTAACAAAGGATGGTACTTTGCTAAAAATAGAACCAAGAAAGTTTCTAATAAGGTGTTTCTAAAGAGTTTCCATGTCGGTGTTCACATTTATTCTCAGTTGCTTCAGATCAATTTGCTTACTAGTCAAAACCTAACTGCCAAGCACTGCAAGTTCAACTAGGTAAATGAAATCTAGGTGCGTTGTATCTGGTGCATACATTATCACCAATTATAATAATTCTGCATCCAAAACTTAGCTGCCAGGTTTTTTTGATGATGCAGAATAAATTATTGCATGTCCTTCCTATGGTCTATTGAGTAATAAAATATGTTTGTCAATCAGCTATTCAGATATTATTTAGATGACGCACATAAAGCAGACACTGTATGTGCAGTAACAAGAGACAATTTTTACAGTCCATTTTCCCCTCTAACCATGCTTTAAAGAGGTAAATGGGAAAATGTGCCCATCACAAGATGCCATTACTAACATATACATCTAACTACTCTAAGCCCTGATCTTGTAAATACTTGTACACCTGAGTAACTTTAAGCATGAGTAGAGCCAGTGAACTCAGTGTTTGTAGGCTGAGAGCCATGTCTCTATGACTCCTTTTCCTGGAGAACGTTCTGGCAGCCAACCTAATCTACAGCCTGATCCTGAGAGGTGCTGAGCACTCACAATACCTGTTGATATAAATGGGGATTCAGTTGTTCCACACTTCTCTGGTTCAGGCCCTTAATCATCTTGGCCTTTACTTAGCCTTCTGATAAGCTTAAAATAAAGAAAATCTTGTCCAAATTTTTCTAATATACTTCACGTCAGCCCATAATACTTAAGATCTCTCTTTTTTAAAAACTGAGCCTAGATAAAATGTTAAGCTATAAAATAGGGTATCAACAATGTTATAGACTTAGGAACCAAGGGATGGAGGGGCACAGCATCACAAAATATTCCAATGAGAACACCTCTATTGCCACAGAAGTCCATGGGTTTGATTGGTTTCTCAGATATGTAGACATGCTGCAGCACACTGTATCTTATTTTAAAAATATCACTCATACACAGAAGGAATTTTTACAAGACAAGAGTCTGCAGAGCTTGGATCTAAGTAAAAATAAAACTATTTGAGAAGACTGAAAGTAGAATTTCTATAGTACATGATCACAAAGAGAGAAATTAAGAGAAATAGGCACTCAGCAAAGGGGTATATCTGAATAAAATTGTTCAATGCACAGATCCCCAGTTTTCCTTCCATTTTCTCATACGCAATTTTTGTGACCCTGCACATCAATGTCGATAAAAATAAGAAAGAGAGCCTTTTCATTTTGGCATTTTGTTTTTCTATGTTTCATTATGACTGTTCCTATCAGTTACACTGAAAGGGCTTTAACAGAGGCTTCCTTCATCCCGGCCTCTGTGATGTTATCTTTTCACCTTCTCAAGTCATTTCAATAAATATATTTCTATGCATCTCCTCACATCAGGCTGATGGAGCACCTGGATCAAATGCTCCTGTAGTCAGAGCCACGGGCGACAAATGCTGCTGCTTCCCACTCCACGGTAAAGAAGGAGATTGTTCCAAAGAACCCAACCACTGCCATGATCAGGAGCTGCCACTGAAGAAGAAGGTAGTTGCTGTAGAAAAATGCGACTGCAGCACAGATGGACTGAAAGAAAAAACACAAAACAAAAGCTATCATTGCAGGTATGCAGTCTAACTGTTCTATGTAAAGATTATCATTACTGACATGCATACAGAATGACATTTAGCCTTTAGTTCTCTTAGAAATATACTCCTGTATCAGATATTAAAGGTAAAAAGACTTCACTATATTTCTGTATTTCTTTTGGTCTGATACACAGAAAATTCAGTTTTAACTTCTGTCATTTAAGTGGGCTTCACTGGATGAATTGAACACCACACACAAGGGTATTTATAGTATCCGATATGCAATTCTCTGGTACTGAAACCACGGTGTCTCATGCACAACACATCCGAGGAATGAGTACAGTACAAAAAACAATAACCTGAATAATCTTTTCCCAGTTTTACAGCACTTTATTACAGAACCAGAGGCATGCATGTATGACACAACTGCAAATTTCTACCAAGTTTAGCTGCTTAAATGCACTCCACCCTTGTTAAGGATTCAAGCTACAGTACTCATTAGCTCCCAGCTAGATTAAAGAACCTTTATAATTAGCCTGACCCATCATCATGTTAAATACGTAACTATCTTGGATAATGTTATCAAAACGATGAATGGTGCGTTGGGAAATCACTGGAAATAATAAAGTCCTTACAAACACAGCAGCTGTGATCTAGTGGATTAGGCACATGGCTGGGAGTCAGAACACCTCTTTCCCAGCCCCAACTTATTGTGTGACCCTGGGCAAGTCTTGTCACCTCTTCATACCTCAGTTTTCTGACTCTCACAATCCATGATCTGGGAAAGCTCAAAACCGCAAAGGTTTCCTCTTTTAGAGGGAATCCATTTGGGCTCCATGTCTGCTAGTTTATCAACCCATTCAGAATAGGAAAAAGCAATCATTTATGTGAAGGGCTTCTAATTTAGTCCACAACTGGCATAATTATAAATATTTTGGGGTGATGGTTTAAGACATGTGAAATGACCATTTCAATTCTTCTTATGCCCATGCTCCCCTCACCAAGTGTTGGGCACAACTGGTAACTCCAAGTGACATGTGGTACAAACTTTTAAAAACTTGGAAATCAACATTTAACCAATACATTTGCTGTTACTTACTGCCTAATCTCCAAAGACTTCTTCCAGTAAATAAATATTTAAACCAAAAATCAGAATCTGCATATCTGAACATACCTTTAGATATTAAAGCAGAACCCACCATTATCTGTAGCTCACACTCAAAAACCTGAGAGTGCCTGATGGTTCAATACATCAACACAGCACTTTTATATTGTTCTCCTGAACCAAGGGCTACTACTTGAACCAGTTTTTGCACAGAAGACAGAACAGGCTTCTATCCTTTCTGGGAAGGATAGTACAGTAACTCCTCATCTAAAGTCATCCCGATTAACGTTGTTTTGTTGTTACGTTGCTGATCAATTAGAGAACATGCTTGTTTAAAGTTCCACAATGCTCCCTTATAACACTGTTTGGCAGCCGCCTGCTTAATGTCCACTGCTTGCAGAAAGAGCAGCCCGCTGGAGCTAGCTGGTCGGGGCTTGGAACCAGGGTGGACCAGCAGCCCTCCATCAGCTCCCCGCTCCCCTAAGTTCCCTGTGCTGCAGCCACCCAGCAGGCTATCAATTACCAGCCATTCAGCTGTCCCTTCACACACTGCCATGTGCTGCTCCTGCCCTCTGCCTTGGAGCTGCTTCCAGGAGCCTATTGCTTGCTGTGCTGGGGGGCGGGGGGAAGAGGGAGGCTAATTTCAGGGTGTCCCCCCTGCCTCCCACTTACCCCATCTCCACAGAGCGGGGGGGCGGGGGAGAGAGACACGACAGGGCTCAGGACGGAGGGAACTTGCTGGCAGCAGCTGCTGTCTCAACTTGCTGATCTACTTAAAAAGGCAATGTATTTAGAGTGGGTCAGCATACTTAAAGAGGCAATGTGCATCTCTCTCTCTCTCACACACACACACACAGGGTGTGTGTCTCTGTCTGCCATGCTGTCTCCCCACCCTCCATTTGTGCTGCCTTGTAGAGTGTGAGGCTACATTAACAACGTGTTAACCCTTGAGGGCTCAGCCGAGTGCTAGTTCATCATTTAGCAGTAAGGCATTCCCTGGGAAATAGCCCACCCGCCTCCACTCTCTGCCTTCACCATCTCAACCAAGCTTCACAATCATCATTGCTGTGTACAGTATTAAATTGTTTGTTTAAAACTTATACTGTATATAAGACTATAGTTTTTTGTCCAGTGAAAAAAATTTCCTGGAACCTAACCTCCTATTTACATTAATTCTTATGGGGAAATGGGATTCGCTTAACATCGTTTTGCTTAAAGTCGCATTTTTCAGGAACATAACTACAACATTAAGCAAGGAGTTACTGTATTAAATTTATTGAGCTCACTAAAAAAATCTGTATTATTTCAGTAGAATGCTAATTATTCATATACCCCCAAAGACATCTTCACATACACTGTCTGACTTTGCTATTTGACGCAAGAGAATACCTGGACAAACTTGAAGACAGCGAAGGCAGGTGCACTGTCTTCTGAATAAAGGAACCCCAAAATACTGAGGAGTTGGGTGTTAAAGCAGCTGTCTCCTAGTCCCAACAGAAAGCTGCAAAAAATGGCCAACTCTTTGCTGTAGGGAAAAATTAAACCAACTTTAGTAGAGATATTCAGCTACTGGCTAGTGCTAGTACACATAGAGATTCTCAATATAAACAAACTGTTTTGTCAGACTTGTCTTGGAAATAAAAGTAAAAAATTGAATTCAGGTTAGAATTTTGATGGAAAATTACTGATGTGGGTGGTAGAAATATTTCTTTACAGGATTTTTGTACTCTGAAATTCTAAGTTTTCTGCCAGTGCTACAAGGCAGTCAATCCAACACTGAATTGGAGCTGCTAAAACAACTACCTCACTTTGGGACTCCTCTTCTGTTAATGGGCAAGCATATCTGGATATTAATGCCTGCAACCACCAAGCTCACAATGCTTTCCCAGGCAACAGAAAAGTAGTAATGCAAATCTGACAGCCAGGGATATGGAGAGCATGAAAACTGTATGAATATGGGAGGCTTAAAAAGGACCTTTCAAATTGCAGAAAATTTCAAATATAATGCTTAACACAAATCCATTAATATGTTCACAGTTTCTTAAGTTGGCAAATTAGCAGTTACTTGTATTTAAATGTGGGATTGCTCCCTTCCAACTCATTCTCCTTCACACATGTGTGTGTGGGAAGCAAGATGATAGAGCAATGGGGGCACAGAAACAGAGCAGTCCCTGCAATATCCTGACCACAGAGATTAGAATTCTGCTTGGCCCTTACCTGGGTCATGCATGCACAAGGCAAGAAAGCTTCTGATGCCCACTCCCCAACACTGAGCACCAATGTAATGGGCAGGCAGAATCTGGCCACAAGTTAATGGAGTGGACCTGGACAATGAGTATTCAATTGGCTTTAGAAATTGCTGTCATAGTCAGGGGCGGCTCTAGCCATTTCGCCGCCCCAAGCACGGCGGCACACCACGGGGGGCGCTCTGCCGGTCGCCAGTCCCGCGGCTCCGGTGGACCTCCCATAGACGTGCCTGCGGAGGGTCCGCTGGTCCCGCAGCTCAGGTGGACCAGCGGACCATCCGCAGGCATGCCTGCGGGAGGTCCACCAGAGCCATCTGCCGCCCTCCCGGCGACCGGCAGAGTGCCCCCCGCGGCATGCCGCCCCAAGCACGCGCTTGGCGTTCTGGGGCCTGGAGCCGCCCCTGGTCATAGTGTGTGGTATAGTTGTGAATATCTGGAATCACTGGCATCTACGATAACTAAAGTAATTTCTCAGATCATCCTTAATAATGTTCACAAACAATACACTTAATATAAACTGACCATTCTGACCTGCCATTTAACCCCCTACATTTTGGTATGAATTGCTATAACATCTGAAGCTACTGAGAATGGAGAACTATGGATGGAAACCTTCTGTAAGGTCTTGATCACTAGTCAGTGAAAACAGCTTGAAGCTGCCTTTCCCACAGAAGAACAAGCTGCTTCTCTCCAAGGTTGTTAAAAACAGGACAGCGATAAACTCTTTTCCACATCCAGCCAGGATAGGACAATAAATAATCTGCTTAATCTGTAGCAAGGAAGATTTAAATTAGATATTAGAAAAAAACTTTATAATTATTGTATAAGGATAGTTAACCTCTGGAACGGGTTACTAAGGGAGGTTGTGTAATCCATGTCATTGGAGGTTTTTAAAAACTGGGAAGACTAACACTTGTCAGGGATGGTCTAGGTATATTTAATCCTGCCTCAGTGCAGGAGGATGGAATAGATGACCTCTGGAGGCCTTTATGACAGCCTTACATTTCTATGCTTTCGAATTACACTGATCAAGAGAAACAATACATTTTGTACCTTGGATTCATATAAGCGCTATTATCTGTTCCTTCGAAGGAAGCAATGGGGGCATCATTTGGTATGTTGTAAAAAATTAAATAAAAGGCTACAAAATGGACCACAATGCCAAACATCACAACTGGGTTCCTGCCAAAGCGATTATCTTTGTTCACTAATCCAAAGAATCCTCCACCTGTAGGAGGGGAAAAGAATACATAATTATAATTATTAGTATTAATAACAAAAAAAGAAATATGTTTAAAAAGTTTCCATTAAATCATGTATTTACAGTGTAAAGAAAGAATCCAAACTTCAGGTATGGCAGCACATGTTGAAAATGTACATTAGAAATGTATCTATGATAGACCCTGAAGGAGGGACCGGCAGAGCTGAGATCAGCCAAGTGGTACCTTGGTTCCATGGGGGAAGGGATGCAATTTGACATGTAACAGAGGTGAATTCTCTGGGCTGTCAGAGCCATCCATGAAAGGTGGGCAGGAGCTTTGTGGGACAGTACTGAAAGGACTAATTGCATTGTTGCAGCTGCTCTGCCAGCAGGGTCACCCAGAGGATTCAGGGGGTCTGGAGCAAAGCAGGGGAGCTGTGGCGCTTGTACTCACCTGGCGGCGGTCCGGGTCTTTGGTGGCATTTCGGTGGGGGGGGGCCCTTCAGTTGCTCCGTCTCTTCGGCAGCACTGAAGGGTCCCCCACCGGCAAAATGCCGCCGAAGACCAGAACCACTGCTGGGCCAGGGCTCGTGGGGCCCGGGGCAAATTGCCCCACTTGCCCCCACCTCTGGGCAGCCCTGTCTGCCAGTACTTACTATCTACAGAGGGATTGCAATGGTGAAGGGCAGCGGTTCTCAAACTGTGAGTCAGAACCCCAATGTGGGTTGCGACACCATTTTAATGGGGTTGCCAGAGCTGGCATAAGACTTGCTGAGGATGAAGCCAAAGCCTGAGCTCTACTGCCAAGGCCAAAGCCCAAGCCTGAGGGCTTCAGCCACGGGTTGTGGGCTCAGGTTACAGGCCCCCCACCTGGGGCTCAAACCCTTTGGCTTTGGTCCCCCTGCCCGGGGTCATGTAGTAATTTTTGTTATCAGAAGGGGGTCGCAGTGCAATGAAGTTTGAGAACCCCCGCTGAAGGGTGGTGGATGATACTGTGCTTAGCCTCACTCAGAGCAAGTGCAATTAAACCGTGGTGTGAATGCCTGTGCGGATTCAGGATGTTTCACAAGTTAGGGGATTCCAAAATGCTCTAGTGTAAGCAAAAGGTAGGAGATTTTGATCTAGTCAACTGAGATTTGTATTCAATCATTTTAATTGAGTACTAAGTTTACCCTTGGTGTATGTTTAGTCTTTCATCTCTAAGCATACAGCCTTGGCTTTTTATTATAAAAAAGAAGGTTTAGACTTAGCAATACAAAATGTAAATCAGACACAGCTAACTATAAAAGCATGATGTACAAATGCTAAAAATGGCCCATTAACACTATAGACTGGATTCACTGTTGTTCTTGTCTTACATAGTTATTTATACCAATGCAAAATGGGTGTAAAATGCTAAGACTCTTATCTGGTAATATTCCACATCCTTCTCTGCATTCAGTTTGTACTAGTGTAAATTACTACACAAGATGCAGCGCAATAATGAATCATAGGGTTAGAAGGGACCGCAAGGGTCATCTAGTCTAACCCCGCCAAGTATTGTAGCAGATTTTAGTTGTACTTTACTTATTGCATATGCAACTTCTGCTGCAAGTCTGACATGTGGCGCACTCTTCATTTGTGTAGAAACAACCTTTTCAATAATCTCAACAACTTCATTTTTTTATACTTAAACTTTAATTTCTTTAGACTCACCTAAAATTTCTCCAATGCCAATAAAAATACCAGAGAGTCCAATAAGACTTTTCTCTTCAGTGCCAAATCTATTCACAGCACCAATACAGGTCCCATATACTCCAGAAAAGAATGTTAATTCCAGACCTTTAAGGAAAGGCAGACAAAAGTTGACAGCTGTAGTATTATGCATTATTTCAGACACCAATATGCAAAAGTTCCTTATGTCTAACCATTGTCTCTTATAAATACATGGTTAAAATATGAAGATTGTAGATGCAATCACATGAGTTTAGAAGTATTCCAAGCCATATAAATATATGACTTTCATAAGTCAGAATACATAAACTATTTTAGAAAAACCTACACATCATGACATGTGCAGTTAGTGTCATATCTGCACCTGGAGTGAAACTCTGGCTCCATTGAAGTCAATGGCAAAACTTACATTGACTTCAATGGGAGTAAGACTTTACCATGGGTCTTTGACCTCCCACCAAACACCTAATAAATGTATGACAATATAACCACACACGTGTTGTGTATCACTACTTTCAGATACTGTGGAACAATATATAACTGGAAGTTGGTTATAAGATTATACAATGGGGATGTCAAACCTATAGCCCCAGTGACACATCTAGAATGATCATTTAATATTATATTAAGAAGGCCTGCTGCCAGCACTCACCAAAACAGTGCTTCAATCATTTACATACACTTCAAAAAAGCACATTACAAAATTTGGAACCCTGTGAGAACCTTCAGACTTGTAGTGGCTTTCACAAAAATGAGTACTGTGACATGGGCTGCACTAATGCTATGTTTCTGAGGTCACTACAACACAGAAAGTCATTTCTGACTAGATCTCCGCTTGGGCAACTCTTTTCTGTCTTGTTAAATTCTGCATGAATATTCACCTATACCATAAAGCATCACTATTGTGGTGACTATATACCACTTTGTTTATTTTGTGTATTATATCCATTCATAATATTTAGCATATACTCCTCATCTTCAAAGTGCTTTACAAAAAAACCCAAATGCTCATAACACCCCTAACATGAGGAAGTAACCATTATTATCCCCATTTTACAGAGGGGAAAACTGGCCAAAAAATGCTAAGTGACTTACCCAAGGTCACATAGCAGTCAGAAGTAGAGTTAATAATAGAGCTCAGAGCTTCTGACTACTAGTCTCATGCTCTAACCACTAGACAAATTGCCCTTGGATTGTACACACTTTCCTACACAAATTTTGTTCTTTGTTTAGTAAACTTTATATATTTCCTAAGGTGCTCTATAAATAGCTGTGTTTAATTAATACACTTCCCCTAACGTTCTAATAAGATATGGTATTTTTCATGCCCTGTCCTAAGCTGTGATGTATTGTTATTGCAGAGTGTTGACCAGCTAATGTGTTCCATCCAAGAGGTAGCTCTATGTTAGTGATGAGCAATGTGATCCCTAATACAATATGTATTTCAGTTTTCAAACTGTTTTGGAAATTCTTGCAGATGAAAATGCCACAGAATTATTATAAATATAATTTCAGAGAAAACAGTCAAATAGTCAAGTCTTTAAAGCCTGACTTCAATGCAGGAAAAACAACTTTTTTTTTTTGGTCCAGTGATGGCATTTCTGAAAAAGAGCCTTTGTCTAAAGACTTATAAAGGAAGTGAAAGATTCCAAGTTAAGCTCCTGCTATGTACTACTACTTTCAATACACTTATAATTAATTAAAGCTGAATAAAACTAAAACTAAACTCTAAGATAAGGCCAATGTTTTGCTTAGTACTTCTCTACCCTTGTACTGTCATTAACATGAGGGAAGGTAATATGGCTGAGTCCCAACTAGGGTGACCATAGAAACATGAGTCATGCAATAAGACTTTTCAATATATAGAGTCCATTTTATAAATGTCAACTCTTCCATAGCAAGTATATTTACAACAGTGCAAGAGACTTGCTTAAACCAACACAAAACCAGGCCAAAAATGAAGTTTTAAGTAAACCTCTTTGGCCTTTGCTATTGCAGAAAATATAGTACACCATATAAAGATCTAGTAATAGTAGGTGATTGTACATGGCATGTGAGCTGTAAAGCCTCACAAAACTTCCAACAGTTTCAATAACAAACCACAACAATTCGGAATCACTATCTGCTTTTGCAGCTCTTAGATGAATTATACCAAATCACTTTACAATACAGATGGTACTAGTGAATTTGAGCCACCAGATGGCAGCAACGTATTTCAAGCTAGACTAAGTTTCTGACATGGTTACTGTAAGAGCCCAATCCGGCTTGAGTTACAGAAAACTCTCATTGATTTCAATGGGAGTTTTGCCTGAATAAGGATTGCGGAATCAGATAGCAAAAGACATCTTATTTTTTGTATTTTTGTACCACAGTAGCACCATGTTACTTTCCTTCGACTTCCAAAGGTACTGCACCTCTAAGAGGGCCGCACTATGCTAGGCAGTATACTGACATGCATTAAGAGAGCCCCTGTCACAAAACACAACCAGTGGATGAAACAAACTAATGCATATAGGGGATGGAGGACAAAGCAACTGTAAAATGAGTACATTTTGAATAATAGGCAATAGTCTCAGTTCACCACCAGCCTAGACATCATCCGCTGGCAGTGGTTTATAGACAATACAGTACAGGTAAGTCTTAAGGAGGCATTTGAAAGACAATAAAGTGGTAGCCTTATGGATTTTGACAGAAACTTTTTTCCCCCCAAACATAAGGGGTGGGCATTGTATTCTCCCACCGTTCTGGTACTGAGTAGGCATGACACTGAAATGTCTATAATAATGTTACTCTCCTGTCTCTCATGCAGTTTCCCCCCAGGGATGAGAAGGCAGCATGGCTAAAATAGCCATTTTTTAAAGTGTGTTAAAAGTAAATGGCAAAGTTTGAAAACTTTATAAGAATTCAAGAAAGTAAAGGCTTATCTACACTTGAAACGCTACAGCAGAACAGCTATGGTGCTGCAGCGCTTCAGTGTAGATACTCACTACAGCAACAGGAGAGGTTCTCCCACCAGCATAGTTAGTCCACCTTCCCGAGAGGCAGTAGCTAAGTCGACAGAAGAATTCTTCTGTCAACTCAACGCTCTCTACACCAGGGGTTAAGCTGACTTATCTATGTCGCTTGGGGGTGTGGACCTATGTCTAGTCAGCTGACCACCAACTGGTCTTAAAACAGGGCACCTGTCCTGGCCCCTAGAGGAAGGTGATCACCAGATGAAAGCTCAGATGTCTGAGAACAGGAGAGACAAAGCCTGGAGAATCAGAGACAAGAAGTATTTAGAGAGAGAGAGAGCAAAAAGCTGCTTGGACAGAGCTATAGGAGACCTGGTAGAGAAAGCAGAGTTCTGCAGAGAGCTGGAACAGAATAGTTGGTGAGACTTGACCAAACTGGGAGTTTCTGATGAGCAGAAGGCTTGGGCAGTGACCCCTATCCAGCTTGGTGAGAAGAAGCTGGGCCTTGAAGCAAGAGGTTGGGCTCTCAGCAGGGGTAGGACTCAGGCAGGGAGTCCTGAGGCGTGGAACATAGTGAGGAGCTCTCTTGTGGGCAACCTGACTTGAGGACTGTGGTAAAGTTCATGAGACTGGTCACTCAGATGGACGGCCTGGACAGTAGAGCAAAAAGGAAATGGGAACACCGTGCCACTATTGACTCTCTGTGGGTGATCTGGAGGCATTGTTCCTGAAGAGAGGATTGGAAAAATTGTTGTATATTAGTATTCTTACTGTGAGTTTGTCAAGAACAGTTTTCTTGCAAGAGTTTAGGGGAATTACTGCATTGGTATACATGAACAATTATGCCCAGAGGCAGGTTTTGTATCAGACAGTGAAGGTATATCTACATGACGGAGACTATACTGGCATAGGTATATCCAACCAGAGCAGCACCAGCAAAACAAGCTGGTGCCTAAATGTAAAAAAAAAAGGGGCGCCCGGGGCGGAGGGAGGGCGGGAGGCGGGGGGGCGGGGCGGCGGGCGGGAGGTCGGCGGTGGGGGACGAGCCCGGGGACGCCGCAGGCATGACTGCGGAGGGGGGCGGGAGGGCGCTCGCTCCGCCGCTCTCCCGACGGCGCGCGCGCACGACAGCGCCGCCGGGCACCCGCCACGCCACCGCCGCAGGGCCATGCGCCGCGGCCCGCGTCCCCGGCCGGGCCACCTCGCCTGGCCGCAGCCATGCGGAGCTCAGAGGGAAGAGGAGGGGGAAGAGAGGACGGACCGGGGAAGGGCGGCGCAGCGCACCGCGCTGCTTGGGGCAACGTGATTTCTAGAGCCGCCCCTGGGTATATCAGCCTAGCGCTGTAGCGTAGATGTAGCCTACAAAAACAGTTTGGATTTTCTTGTCAGCATAGGAACACTACCTCCCTGAATAAAGTTGGCTATGTCAATGGAAGCCCTCTTCCATCGACATAGCTGTGTCAACATTTTGTTAGCATAGCTAAGTCAGTAAGGGATGTATTTTTTTTCACACCTCTGACTGACACAGGTATACAGCTATAACTTTTCAGTGTAGACCAAGCCTGAGAGTCTGTCATGGGCAAACAAACGGGAAACTGAGGCAGGTGCATAGAGAAAGGTAAATAGTGGTTTCTCCCAGGGGTCTGTACTTGGACCAGTATTATTCAACATATTCATAAATGATCTGGAAAAAGGTATAAACAGTGAGGTGGCAAAACTTGCAGATGATATAGAACTACTCAGGACAGTTAAGTCCAAAGCAGACTGTGAAAAGCTACAAAGGGATCGTACAAAACTGGGTGACTGGTCGACTGGGCAACAAAATGGCAGATGAAATTCAATGTTGATAAATGCAAAGTAGTGAAACATAACCCCAAATAGAGGTATAAAATGATGGGGTGAAAATTAGCTGTAACCACTCGAGAGAGATCTTGGCGTTATGTGCATAGTTCTCTGAAAACATCCACTCAATGTGCAGCAGCAGTCAAAAAAGGGAACAGAATATTGGGAATCATTAAGAAAGGGATAGATTGGGGTGGGCAAACTTTTTGGCCTGAAGGCCACATCGGGGTTCCAAAACTGTATGGAGGGCCAGGTAAGGAAGGCTGTACCTCCCCAAACAGCCTGGCCCCCGCCCCAATCCGCCCTCTCCCACTTTCCGCCCCCTGACTGCCCCCCTCAGAACTCCTGCCCCATCCAACTCCCCCTGCTCCCTGTCCCCTGACTGCACCGACCCCTATCCACACCCCGCCCCCTGACAGGTCCCCTGGGACTCCCACACCTATCCAAACCCCCACTGTTCACCATCCCCTGACACCCCCTCAGAACCTCTGCCCCATCCAACTGGCCCCTGTTCCGTGACCCCTGACTGCCTCCTGGAACCCCCTACCCCTTATCTAACTCCCCCCACCCCCTTACCATGCCGCTCAGAGCAGCAGGACTGGCAGCCGTGCCGCCCTGCTGGCACCAGCCATGCCACCACGCTGCCCAGCAGGAGCAAGCAGCCCTGCCGCCCAGAGTACTGGCAGTATGGCGAGCTAAGGCTGTGGGGGCCAGGGGAGGGGCCAGGGACTAGCCTCCCCAGCTGGGAGCTCAAGGACTGGGCAGGACAGCCCTGTGGGACGTAGTCTGCCCACCTCTGGGATAGATAATAAGACAGAAAATATCATATTGCCTTTATATAAATCCATGGTACGCCCACATCTTGAATACTGCGTGCAGATGTGGTCACCCCATCTCAAAAAAGATATATTGGAATTGGAAAAGGTTCAGAAAAGGACAACAAAAATGATTAGGGGTATGGAACAGCTTCCATATGAGGAGAGATTAGTAAGATTGGGACTTTTAAGCTTGGAAAATAGACGACTAAGAGGGGACATGATAGAGGTCTATAAAATCATGACTGGTGTGGAGAAAGTAAATAAGAAAGTGTTATTTACTACTTCTCATAACACAAGAACTAGAGGTCACCAAATGAAATTAATAGGCAGCAGGTTAAAACAAACAAAAGGAAGTATTTCTTCACACAACGCACAGTCAACCTGTGGAGCTCTTTGCAGAAAATGTTGTGAAGGCCAAGACTATAACAGGGTTCAGAAAAGAATTAAAGAAACTCATGGGGATAGGTCCATCAATGGCTATTAGCCAGGATGGGAAGGCATGGTGTCCCTAGCCTCTGTTTGCCAGAAGCTGGGAATGGGCAACAGGGGATGGATCACTTGATGATTATCTGCTCTGTTCATTCCCTCTGGAGCACCTGGTATTGGCCACTGTCGGAAGACAGGATACTGACCTAGATGGACCTTTGGTCTGACCCAGTATGGCTGTTCTTATGTTTTTCTTGTGTAGCGGCCTGCCGTAGGAGGGCACTCCACGTGGGGGCTGCCCTATTACAGAGTTAAACCAGTGGTTGCAATGAAGGAAGTCTTTGCAACATCTTCCTAATGCACACATGGTTTTAGGACAAGGGCTCTTACAAAAGTCTCCTACACTTCACTGCAAGTCTGATGAAGCTGATATTAAAGACCTCATCTACAAAAATGAGTTTAATTACCATTATTAGACTCCACTGCAGTTTAATTATGTTCTAACATGATTCAATCTGGCCAGTATGAACAGGGACAACCCGTGTAATAATACAGATTCATAAACCATGCCCTAGCCAAGATACAAATTGGCTGACCTTAAACTGGGTTAACAACTCTTATTAAATCCCATAATTTTGGCAGGGTTAGGTACAAAAAAATTAATCTACAGAAGAGCATTTTTCAGAAACAGAGTACAAAAATACTATAAAGGATAATAAACGCCAGTATGTTAAAGTAATATATCCTGGGATACAGGAATATAATCCTGATTGAGGGGTACTCATTTATTGTCCCATAAAATGCCCTCGCACTAGCAAATGATTGTGTCCTTTTGCCTGTTTCGTTACCTGTATAAGCCGTTGTAACACTAAGGAGCAAAATCTCTTTGGTGAAGTATAGCTTAATAGATCTCTCTGCAAAGAAAAAACATAAATGAATAAAATTCACTGACATTAAGGTTACATTTACTTTCTTTTGCTGTTTACCAAAGGCACAAATACAAACCATGCACTGATTTTTTTCTCTCTTTGATTAAATAAGGCTGCTATGTAGGGGGCCTTTAACATAAAAGTCCAATCTGAATGGGTTTTACTGTGGGGGGACAGGGTAGAGATGGAAATCAACTAAATACATTTTCCAGTGACTAAAGGCTGAGTGGTTTTATGTACTGCACTCTTGTAATCTCAATTCAGAGTATTTTTATTTTAAAATAATTGAGTTTTTCTAAATGTTTTTGGGACAAATTCTGCTTTCAGATACCAACAGTTAAGTGCCACTAATTATAAGTTCCAATGGGAGCTGCACACATGTATCTGAATGAAGAATTTTTATTTTTTAAATTGTTGAACTTTATAGTAAATGTTGATGTAAATGCATACAAAAGGTAATTTATACTTCATCTTGCACTTTCTTTAATGCGAAACATTTTTACTTTCATAGAGTGGCTTTTCCTTTTTTCCTCCCCTCATCCCCATGATCTCTCTCTCTCATACCCTGTCCTCCCTTCCTAGTGTTAACCCTCTTTTTCACCTCCCTAGACTTGTTTCAATTCTGTCCTGAGATTATCAAATATCCTTTGCTTCCCTCTCAACTCAGCAACTCGCACAGCTGCTCATCAATCCTCTTTAATCTCCACTAAATGAGACCTTTGCTTTTTCCACTGAGCCTTGAACCAGGAGGCGCCTAGAGCCTTCAAAACACAGATGCATCCTACTCTTTGCCTCAATGTCATGTCACTTTAAAGCAGGCACCACAGTTGAAGACTCTAAAGATCCTGGACTAATCTGGGATATGAAGGATCTTGGCTACATGATACATTGGATGAATTAAGAACAAATGAGGGAACTGTGAGGGTTGTTTAGCTGAGTGATAAACAAGGAAGATTAAGTGTCTCAGGATTAAGGAAGGGGAGAATGCAGGTCTATTGCCCTGCCTTATTAAAGCCAAATTTCTGTTCAAAATTATTCATATATGGTGATGTACAAATAGGATCATTTGACAGTTCATAAATCTGTTGTAATATTTTTGAGAGATGGTTCTAAAGTGCAATAATACTTACTAAATGCATCCACTGCCCTCGTTGCTTTGCTTTGGACAGACCTGGGTAAATATTTTTTTAAGATCAGAAAGTTGAACCAGAGATACCCATGCTTTTACCATTATGTTGGAAAATAGACTAATTCATCTTTTAGTTTTCTGTACATTTTCCTGCCCATAATTAGCAATTTCAACACACTAATACATTTAATAAAACATTTTTGTGGAATAATCCTCCAGTTGTAAAAGATATTTGCCTTTAGTGTGGGTATATGTCATTCACAGAGTATCCTCTTTTATAGCACTATGTCTCTGGGCTTTGTCTGTATCAGACTTGTTCTCTCACTACATGTGCTCTCATCTTTCTAATCATCCTACTGCTATGCTAATAAAATAACTGTATCTGCAAATATCATTTCAGGAAGACTTTAGTGCTTATAGCTATGCATTTCTAATGTGCACATCAGCATGGTACCTAGGCCATTTATGAGTGATTTGCAGCTAAATAATAAGTGATAGCTTAACAGATCTCTACAGGTTATTAAATCTGTCCAAACAACCCTTGCCTACCATTGTGGCATGATATTGTTTTAAAACTGTTGGCCAGATAATCAGCCTACATTGCCACTGATACAACAGGCCTTGTTGAGCAGATGCTTTTGAAAATTCTGACCCATACATAAAGCACTTGCCAATAAGAATTCTAAGCCCTATCTCCACCAGCAAACCAAAATTACAAACCACTTAGCTTCAAATAACTAATAAAGGACAATGGAAGAATTGTTTAAGGTAAGGGGTGTGGATAAAAGGGTTTAGAAATCTACAAAGCTCTTAGAACTACAAAGGCACTTGACTGCCAGATACAAATTCTGATAAGAATGAATCAAGCTTCCTAAAATTCTCAGAGAGGCTCTGAAGGTTCTTTCTGTGCTGTTCAATAAGGAGGTCAGCCCTCTCTTGCAGAATAATTATTGCAGAAACACAAATTAAGAATGTGCTTTTAGAAGGGAAGTAAACAGTCTCATTCCAATCTGATCCCAGGTCTGTTTTTGCCTTCATAAACCTCCCTCTGCTCTGCTTCTATCCCCAAATCACTTCCATGGTTGGAGACCAATAGTTACTGTTTGGAGATAAGGCAAGGAAAACTATGAAAGAACATACATACGCTTAATAGTGAGAGGAGGGAGATAAATGATGTCTCTCCAAAGACCCTTACTCACCAATGAAAATACACTATTTGTTCTGCCCTATCCCATGTTCAAGTGTATTACCTATGAGCAGAACAAGTAAGGATTGCATCAACTAGTTAATGGCTACAGGGACTCTTCTATACTTTATCCAAATTAAACATGCTTTTGGTTCGGAGGGAGAAGCGAATAAGGAGTTTTCCATTATGCACTAGGTACACACATGCTTGGCTGGATGGTAATGTGTTATTGCCATAAGCACTTACGAGTTGTCTACAATGCTTTCATCAGTGGAGGAGACTTCCTCCTCCAGTGTGTTTGACTCCTCTGGTTTCCTAATCAGAAAGAACAGAAATGTGCCCACGAGACTGAGGATGGTTAGAGCGATGAAGACAGTCCTGCGATCACTCTCTGTGGAAAATCAAAAAGGTGTCACACACAGGTCTGCATAAAATAATTCATATCTAGTAAACTATCTCCACAAATAATGGTGCAGATAGCTAAGATGTTTCCATGCTAAAGATAGGTACAGTTTATAAAGAGGTGTATATATAATACATATTAACTTCAGTGGTGGTGTCTGACTTACCACCCGTGGGGCAAAGTGCCCACATGTTTGGCAAGTTCCTTTGTCATTGCTGATATGCCAATGGAATACTGGCTGGTCAAAGAATATCACCACCACTTTCTGCTGTGGCTAAGTGGGGGTTAATAAAAGGGAAGAGGAAGTGCACAGGCTGTTCAATAACAGTATTGCTTGCAGGGCAGAGGCTACATCATCTCCCCTACACTGATTAGAAATAACTTTCTTCCTCTCTGGCCCCAGGAACTAATGTTACATCATGTGATACCATAAACTGGTAGACCTATAAATTTCAAACGCCATATGCTCATGAAACCTCAGAATTTGACAGAAGATAACAGTGGGTATCTGGAGGAAAGGTACCTGATGTTTCATGCACCAGTCTCTCTACACTAACCAACGTGCTTGGCACGGTAAACTCTTTTGTGCAGAGGCTTCCCCTATTCATCAGGCAGAAAAATTGCTGAGAAGCAGCTAATCATGCATTGTGTTGAGACAAGCTAACCTTTGGGCTCCCACTTCTCAATCCTAAAGATGGTGCCTATGTACTTATATTTATTTCTCCAATGGCTTAAAGGTGAACAGAAAAGTTTTAAAATACATTTAAAAAAAAACTGTGTAAAATTCCAAATAAATAACAATGTGTCTGTGGGTGTGTAGTTTTAAAAATAGTCTTTTATGTGCATGTGCAAACAGCTCTTGTGGGAACCTGAAATAAAGTGTGGCAAGGGAGTACTGATGTTCAAATGTAGGAACTTTCACCTTAGAATGAAATGGAAGGAGACTCCTAAATTGTTTCAACATGCTTCAAGGGATTTTAATTCACTTAAAGGTCAAGGAAAACTTCAGTGTGAGTTCTGTTAAATGCTGTAATCCGAGGTGATTAGCAGGAGCAATATAAATCAGGAAACAGAATTTCAGATTCCACAGATTTATGTTTTTGGCAGAATTTAAGCTTTTGCTTTATTTTTTGGATTTCTTTAATTTTTTTTTTAATCTAGGCTGTGCTACTCAGTCTGCAGAGCCCAAATCAATAGTACAGTAGCAGAGCTGTGAACTGCCCTGTTCATCACAAGCAGACGCTAACTCCGAAGTCTGAGATGATCATTTAAAAGTCAACATTTCATCCTAATTGTCTTTAGCAGAAACATCCTCCTAAAACGTTTATCCAATGAGATTGAAAATTCCATTTATTTGGAAGGATGTCTTACAGGGAAAAGGCTTCATGTTTTAAAGATGTGAATAGCTGAATGGTCTATCAGATATTTGAGTTCTTTTTTAGTACACAATATAGGAAACCCTCCTCCTCACATACACCTTACAGCAGGATCATCAGCTCCATTTAGTATAACAATTCTGTTTTTTTCTTAGTTGACAACCACCACCCACATATCAGTCCCTGCCTCCACCTTTTTACAGCAACTCAGGTCCCAGATGCTCTGTGTGGAGCCCTACAGCTTTGACCACCTATCACTTTCTCCACTGACTATGAGAGCACTTTGCTCCAAGTTCTACTCTGATAGATTTGGAAGGCTCCAGCCACAATATTAATTATAATTCAAACAGGAAATTAACCTTGATGATCTGTATCAAGACAGGGACACTGAGGGTTTGTCTGCACCAGGATATTATTCTGGAACAGGTAGGATGTGGATTTAAAGTGTAATAGCTATTTCAGAACAGCTCCCCATGTGGACATTCTTATTCCAGAATATGAGTCTTCACATGGGAAGCTATTATGGAATTCTGCAATACACTATTCTGATCAATTTCCCTGTGAACAGGAGCCCTGAAAGCAGGCAAAGGGAACAGCAGCCAGGAACACTGGAGATATTCACAGCTCTTGTATCACATGGCTTTACATACTACGGCTACATCTACACTACACAGCTTTTAGCAACACAGCTATGGTGCTACAGCCATGTTGCTAAAAGGTGCACAGTATAGCCGCTGTTTGTAGACAGGAGAGAGCTCTCCCGCCAACAAATAACTTCCACCCCCAATGAGCGGCATTAGCGTCGTTGGCAGGAAAGCACTCCTGACTACAAAGCGCTGTTCACACCAGCATTTGAAGTCATCAAAACTTTTGTCTTTCGGGGGGGGGTCTGTGTGTGTGTGTGTGTGTGTGTGTGTGTGTTTTTAACACCTCTGAATGACAAAAGTTTTGTCTTTCAGTTGCCAATGTAAACAAAGCCTAAAACTAAAATACTCCCCAGAAAACAAATACAAATTTTACCCACTGCTCCCTATGTTTCTAGCTGTCACAACTATGGCTATGTCTACACTAGCACTTTTGTCGGTCAGGGGTGTGCAAAAAACACCCCTGAGAAAATTTTCACAGACAAAAACGGCAGTATGTGCAGTATTATGTCGGCGGGAGAGCATCTCCCGCCAACATAATTACCACCACTTGGGTTGGGGGTGGTTTAATTATGCCAGCAGGGGAGCTCCCTCCCACTGGCATTGAGGGACTACACAGGAGACCTTACACCAGCACAGTACAGCTGTGCCGCTGTAAGATCCGTAATGTAGACATAGCCTATGGCCTCTTCCTACTTCATTATTTTATCCATTTTTTCATACATTATGATAGATCGAAGTATTCTATATACAAAACAAGTAATACAAACCTGATATGTGAGTTTTCCCACGCCAAGCAAAGTATATATAAAGATTTCCAAAAAACAAGCTGCAAACAAAAGAGGGATAACACAGGAATATAGTATTTATTATGATAACAAATTATATATAAAAGAATATGGTGTAAATGTGAAAGAGATAGAGGGTGCCTGTCCTCACACTATCAAAGTCAAACCGCTAGCCCAGGGGTAGGCAACCTATGGCATGTGTGCCGAAGGCGGCACGCGAGCTGATTTTCAGTAGCACTCACTCTGCCCAGGTCCTGGCCACCGGTCTGGGGAGATCTGCATTTTAATTTAATTTTAAATGAAGCTTCTTAAACATTTTAAATACCTTATTTACTTTACATACAACAATAGTTTAGTTATAATATTATAGACTTATAGAAAGAGACCTTCTAAAAACATGAAAATGTATTACTGACACGCGAAACCTTAAATTAGAGTGAATAAATGAAGACTTGGCACACCACTTCTGAAAGGTTGCTGACCCCTGCGCTAGCCCCATAGAAACGTAAAACAAAATTGAGGATTCACGTTCATAAGGCCGGCTCTATATTTCAAAGGGATCCAAGATATCAGAAATGACATTAACTTTAGTCCATCAGGAGGAAAGACCTGCCATAGACAACTCCTATTTATCATTAAGCATTGCTCAATATCAGCAACAATGTCACTCCCAGCTTTTCCTTTCGTTTCATAGTCTGTGGAGCATCACTCTGAAGTACTGACTGAGACAGAAGTCTCCCTTGCACTCTCACTGAACAATACAGCAAGTACAGGGTGCATTTAACCAAAGGGAAAGATTTAATAAAGGAAAGTTACCTGGACTGTAAAAGTGCCCAGAAGATTCCACTGTTTCTTCCAATAGTGTTTTCATCTGAATTTATCGTCAGGCAATTTCCCTGTGCAGTCCACATTACTGAAATTCAAGTAAAATAGTTGCTGAGAAAGGAGGAAAAATAGTTTTAAGAGAGAGAGAGAGATGTAGTGAAGAAGTACAAGCCGATACAATACTTACCAGCAGCTGCTATCCCAATGAAAACAGAAGCAGTGTAGAAGGACCATGTGAAAGGCTGGATAAAAACCGCAATGTATATGCTAAAATAAAACAATGTATTATATTCAAATTGAATGTGGGCAATGTTATGCTTATTATGCTTTTTAACAATCAGATTTGCATCTTAGCTTCCTCTAAATCAAGGACTTATTGCTAAGCTCATTTTGAAAAGACTCCAAGTTAATAAGATTTGAAACAAAACAGTTTTTTATTACTCTAAACATATAATGCTATTTTTCTAATACAGTCATTAGACTGAGGCCTGATCTTGGTTCTTTACTCCAAGGTCAGCCAGACCTGCCAATGCTGTGGAAACAACATGGTCACTGTCTCTGGGGGAGGGAGTGCTCTGAAGTGACATTCCAAGTGACTCAAGCGCAACACTGATATCATTGCAAGAAGACAAACCCTGCCCTCCTCAGCCAGTACAATTTCATGCAAGACGTGGTACCTTTTGAAGGTGAAGTAAAGGGAATAGATGCATAGGAAGCAGAAACTATAGATTTAAATGAATTACCTACCTGTAAAATAGACCACTAACAAACATGGATAATTGAGGTCCCACTACAGCAACCACTGACGGTGAAATAAGATTTGATGCAGAGAACACCCCATAAATAATGGCCATGCTACACAAATAAATAATAAAGATGAATAAGCATTTCAAATGGAATTCAAGAGTATTGGCTAGTGTAGCCGATTTTATTTATTTAGGCAATTTTTCAAATGATTCGAAACTATTACATCAAACATATCACCTAGCCTATGTAACTGCATGATCTTATTACTTTAGCCCCTCTTTCCCGTCTATGGTTATTTACCCTTGTTTGTTGCACCTTATCTTAGATTGTAAACTCTTCAGGACAGTGACCAAGTCTTCCTAAATGATTGCATAGTCCTAGAACAACAGACCTCTGATCATGATTGGGGACTTTGGTTGCTATGACAATACAATAAACATGAAAAAACTGGTTTCCACAGCTCCAATACCCTGATGATCCTCCTATCTTTGGGAGTGTTCCCTTCCATATGACTGTTGAAATCTCTCCTGCAAGCTAATCTGCACAGGTAGACCCTGTGCTCTATGTAGGTACAAAGGTCCACACATGTGGGTAAGTTTGTAGGATCAACATCTTTGCTAGCTGCTTTACTTTTCAATAATTTCACCAAAGACTGCATGACCCAAGATAAAAAGCAAAGCACAGCATTGTTTCTCCCTACATGGAAAAAGTGCAAAACACGAATGTGGTTCATTTAAAAAGGAAAATCTACATGTAAAATTACCAGTAAGCTGTGTTTAAGTACGATAACATAATTTTGTTTTTAACGTGTAAGTTCAGGAGAAAAATACAATCACCTAAGACCATGTCCCTATAAGATTTCATTAAAACTAGCTATGCCTCTTAAAGTAACAAAAGGGCAAAAATATCATGGTATATTACCTGGTATAGCCACTGCCATGAAAATTTGTGTTGTTTAAATTCGTGATAACAGTTTGCTGTGTAGAGAAAATTATAAATAATAATACAGAAAGTACATTTTATACTTTTTTTTTAAATCTGAAAACTACAGACAGATTATCATAAGAGCAAAGTTAGAACTGATTGTTAATAACAATGCCCAAGGAACTAAAAGTAGTTTAGAAATGGCCATTATACCTTGTAAAACTATGTGAGGAAGTAACGATTACACCCATTGTACAGTCATGGAAACAACTGCAGCTTGTTCAGATTCAGTGGCAGAGTCAAGGACTTGACATCAAAATTCTGGCTCCTATCTCCTTTTCTAATTTCTCTACACTCCCTTCTCTTTTCAAATGAGCAGTACGCAAGCCTTTGAAAACCACATTTATTAATTACAGCCTAAGGCCCTGAACCTCAAAAGTTTTTAGGTTCCCAACTTCTGTTGACTGCAATAGAAGTTAGGGTGCCTAAATACCTTAGAGGGATCTGGGACTAAGTCCCTTTGTGGATCTAGGCCAGGGGTTCTCAAACTGGGGGTTGGGACCCCCCCCCTCAGGGGGTCGTGAGGTTATTACTTGGGAGGTCGCGAGCTGTCAGCCTCCATCCCAAACCCTGCTTTGCCTCCAGCATTTATAATTGGGTTAACATATTTAAAAGTGTTTTTAATTTATATGGGGGGGGTCGCACTCAGAGGCTTGCTATGTGAAAGGGGTCACCAGTACAAAAGTTTGAGAACCACTGATCTAGGCCTTCCTTCCTACACTCTTCCTCTGTCTACTGGTTTTCTGGTATGCTGGTTTGGTCACGGGGCAACTGCAATTTGAACTACGGAACCTGATTCATTCACTGCCAGACAATGAGTATTGCTTGCAGACACTTTTATTTATGAGAGACAAGGTGAGTGAGGTGGTATCTTTTATTGGACAAGCTCTCTCTCATCAACAGAAGTTGGTCCAATAAAAGATATTAGCTCACTTACCTTGTCTCTCTAAGGCTTTGTCTACACTGGACTTTTGTCAGTAAATTTTTTATTGTTCAGGGATGTGAAAAACACACACACACACCCCCAAATGACAAAAGTTTTACCGATTAAAAAGCACCGCTGTGAACAGCGCTTTATTGGCAGAAGAGCTCTCCTGCTGACAAAGCTACGGTCGCCACTCATTGTGGGTGGAAGTTTTTTGTTGGTGGGAGAGCTGTCTCCCGCCAACAAAGAGCGGCTACACTGTGCAGCCTGTAGCCTAATATCCTGGGACTAACATGGCTACAACAGCACTGTATACAGCTTTTATTTATAAAAGTTTGCTCCACAAAGATGCTTCAAGTGAAGCTGTCCATTTGAAACAATAACTAGTATTTTGTGATTCTATAGTGCCTTTAGATCTCAAAGTATTTACCAGGCATTAACAAATTAAGCCTCCCAACATCTCTTTAATGTAAAGCAGTATGAGCCCCATTTTTACAGAAATGGAAACTGAGCCATGGACATGCTCTGTAGCAATCACGAATTGAACCTCTATTTCCAAACTCTCTGTCCTGTGCTTTAGCCACAAGATCAGCCTCCTCTACCATAAATTAACCATACAACAAATTATTTTTATGTCCAATTTGCCTGCAGTAAAGGAGAGAGAGACTAGCAGTAAATTATTTAGTGAGATGTAAAGTGACTTGACTGTGTCAGTTGTGACAGTATGACCACTTGCCAGATACTGTATTCATACCCCTTCAATCTCCAGTTTGTCATTACATAGTGAAAATGTGAGATTAAGGAAGATTAATTAACCAGGAGAAATTAGGTGACAAAGTTACAAATAATAGCATCCTGGTCATATGTTTTAAAGCAAAATTATAAAAAAGCTCAGAAACATGAAAAGATCCAGTTTAATTCAATTGCTGGATAGATAATTGCCAGAGCAGATATTATTAAACTGAATGTGTTTAATTAACTTAATTTTTTTCTAAGCAACCATAGGTTGTCTCATACCATTACTGTTTCACTGCTACACTCTCTTAAAGAAACAGATTACTTAAGTACCTGTGCAAAAACTAAATCAAGAGAAACACAAAAAGATAAAATGTAAGGCTATCATGCATCTTAGATCCCTAAACAAAACAACCCTTAAAATTGGCATGTCAGAAAGAAAGATGAGGATGTGGAGTGTTTTGATATTTGCACTTACCGCAACATTTCCACACGTTTGGAAGGCAGTAAACATAAACATAAAAGCAACTCCTAACATAATTATGTTAAAAAGCTTTTTCGACTTAGGAGACATTTTGTTTTTTCTTAGGAAGTTGTCCTCTTCAGTCCGGAGAAGTTCTATTTTCCTTTTAAAGCTCCCTTTTAAGTTCTGCCAAAAAAAAAAAAAACACTCAAGAAAAAAAAACCTTCACAAACACGAGTTATTTTAAACTAATTGTTAAGTGTTAGGAAGTATTCACTGGCAAGCCAAGAGGTCTAGTCTCCACTGTAAATAAAATAAAGAAAAAAACAACAACACTGGAAAAAAAACAAGTCAAAGGTTTAGTAAGAGTTGTGAAGATTATTCTGATCCTTTCGTATGAAGATATGCAGAGTGCAGTATATTATTTCTTCATGACATCCCTTCCCCCAGAAGTAGTTTCCCACCCATTGAGTTAGTAAATCAGCTCACTTCCTTGCCACCATTGCTCTGAATCAGATTTTAGTCAAAAGACATTAAATCACCTGACAAAGGAAAGAAAAGATACTCATAAACACAAGCCATGTCCATTCATGCTGAACAGGAAATAAGGAATATTTCACAATCCAGGTCAGCTGACTGATCAGGCTAGAACACCCTCGTGCACTCTGGGAAATGCAGTTTCAGCATTTCTGTGACTTAAAAAAAGAGTAAATCTACATTATTACTTAAAATAACAATAGCATGTTTGTGGTTACTGTAAATAATATTCTGTAACCTTTAGACGATAATACTTTGGGCAAGAAACCAAATCTCTCAGAAAGTCTTTTAAGAAAACTGTCACCTACTGCTTTCAGTCACGCAAAAAGCATTCATAAATGAAGACTGAAAAGCTCAGGGGGTCTTTTCAGTAAACACAGCAAAAAAGAAAGGAAAGGAAATATTTCATTGTCACTGACACACATGCACAGTCTCCCTCACTGTTTCCGTCTGTCACTCATTCACTCTGAAAAGGAAGTGAAATAGCTGCCTCTACAATCACTCAGTATTTTGCCTTGAAATCCTTCCAACATAAAACCTATTATTTAATTGCTAATATATTTATGTATTGAGTTTTGTAGTTGTTTTAAATAAGTAATCCTAAAGATCAGAAGATCCCTATTTTAAAAAGTGAGTAAAGCAGAAAAAGAAAGTCAGACATCTCATATTAAGTCTACCCCCACTTCCTGCTATTATTATTTAGCACTTGTATTAGAAGAGTACCCAGAGACACCAGTGAGGATTGTGCTAACTCAGGGGTTCTCAAACTGGGGTTTAGGGGGTTATTACATGGGGGGTCACGAGCTGTCAGTCTCCCAAATCCTGCTTTGCCTCCAGCATTTATAATGGTGTTAAATATATTTTAAAATATTTTTAATTTATGAGGGTGGTGACACTCAGAGGCTTGCTATGAGAAAGGGATCACCAGTACAAAAGTTTGAGAACCACTGTGCTAACTGCTGCACAAATACATACAAAGACATAGGGCAAAGCTGGCTCAGTTGAAATCAATGACAAAACTCCCATGGACTTCAGTGGAGTCCCACAGTTTCATCCAGCATTTCTTCCTGCCCTGAAAGGCTTATCCAGAAGTTACCATTCCAACAACAGCCAAAAACACTGTATTACTTATTCAGTATTGTAAAGATTGCTCAGCTAGTATTTTACAAAATTGTACAGTATTTTATTTGAAACTAGAGCTTTGTTGTTACTTATGCAAGTCAATAACACTACTCTTATGAGTATTGACTTGGAATAAGAGCCAGGGCTCAAGCTGATGCCTGCATGGATCACACTGCAGGAGAAGGCCTTGGTTAGGTACTTGGGAAGAGTAGCTCTTTTCCCCCGTTTCTACGTTATGAACACTTACAAGAGGAGATTTCTAAGAAACATAGGAGGGAGACTCCCTCTACCATTTTGAGGGATTCACTGTAAAGCAGATTTTTAAATCTCTCCTGATATGAAGGATTTTTTGTGGTGCGATTCAAAGAGAAATTTTAAATCTTACTGTTCTATGTGAAATGAATAAATAACAAGAAGCAATAAAACAGAAATAAAAACAAGAAGAGAGGCATTATTTCCTTAACTGAGATTGCTCATGCAGGAAATACCTTGCTTCTTGTTTTTATATCAACATTATTGCTTCTTGTTATATGTTATTTTCACTATTGAGCAAAATATTTATTAAACAAAGCATTACACTAAGAACAAAAAGTCAAGTCTAACTATTTGCTTTTAAAAATCTCTCATTTACACTGTAATCCCAGTTAAAGAGAGATCTCTGGAAATGCAGTCTCTTCTTCATTTCAGTTTACTTTTTTTAAACAAAGTAATCTATGAAGAATACAATTATAAACCTTTAGTAATGAGCTACATAATCATTAGTCATTATTATTAATTAATTAATATTATTATTATTCGACTAGTATCATTGAAGAAAACAGTGTAGACAAGGTCAAATTTCCCACTGTCACACTAACACTGGTATTGCACCACTGGCTAGTGGAGTATGGTCACAGTGCTAGTATGGATAGGCCGATTGTATCTCCTCTACACCAGTTTGAGCAGGCATAGACAACGACAACAGAAAAGTAACAATTCCAAATGCCAGTCTACCCTAGTACTCCCACTATTGCTACAATCCCACTAGTGGAGCTACACTGTGGCAGTGCAGCAGTGGGAAATCTGAAGAAAAATGCTAGCAGTCTTTTGTGCCACTGAAGTGTATATGTGATGTCCTAGCACCCTGGAGTAGCGATGTGGAAGCCATTGAGAGGTGATATCCATGCCTTGGCGTCAGGGAGGTTTTTATAGGATGCCAGCAGCAACATGTCAGCATGCGTATGCTTATGCAGCTTTCACATGGCACCCCAAAACCTTGGCAATGTGCATGTAAACTTTCACACAGCACCAGCAACACTGTCACAGATCACGTATAAGGGCTTTTCCACAGCACTCCAAGCAATATGCTGAGGTATTCTTGGGAAGCTTTCACATTGCTGGAGAGGGTATACATGCATGGAGAGTTCACATGGCACTCCCAGTACTATGGAAGTGCATGAATGTTTGTGGCGCTTTTACACACCTTGTCTCCAGTAGTGTCGCAATGTATATATGTGTATGGGGCTTGTGTGCAGCATTCCCAACCACAGGATGAAAAATGTGTGTAAATGTGGGGATCTTCCATGTGGCACCCCAAGCAAAGTGGCAGGATGTATTTGGGAGGGAGTGCTACTTTCACAAACTGCCTCCAGCACTTTGGCAAGAGGAGAGGGTGGCACTTGCATGGGACACCCCAGCATAATTGCAGGGAGTGTGTGTTTTGTGGGAGAGAGAAAGGGAGGAGTTTCACACAATGTCCTCACACTACACTTGCAGCACATGGCAGCTTGACATAAGGCTTCATGCTGGCCTTACAATAGCAGAGCAGGTGTGCATGGCTGTTCTGAGGCCTTCAGATTGTATCCCACAACCCCCCCCGCCCTGTGGATTTGGGAGGGAGGCTTAAAATGACACCTTTTACAACTAGGTGGGCATGAATGCAGGGTGAAAAGGAAGTGCCTACATGTAGTGCCTTCACCTGGCATTGGCTGCATTGGCAGTGGGTTGCTTCATGCACTGACCCCATATTGTGGTGATGCAGATGGGGGGGGGGGGGGGGAAGAAATCGGACTTTAATGGGGACTGACCAGCACAACAGCAGCACGTGGGTGTGCCTCTGAAGAGCACATGACATGGTTCCCATCCCACATGAGGGGGTGAGCACGGGCCTCCAGGATGTATGGTGGGAGGGGAAAGTGCCCTCCCCATTATCGCTGAAGGGAGAGGTTCCTAACGGATCAGTCCACGATACAGGTGAATGGCATGTGTCCAGCTTGTATCTAACTTTGTTACAGCTCCCTCCCGCCTGTGCCTATGTTTCTGGCCCTGTCACTCACACGTGACACAGTCTGGCTCGCACCTTCCCTCCCCTTACACCCACCAGCCCTTTCTGCTGATCGTCCGCCATTTTGACTCTTTTCTTTCCTCAACGGCTCCCCGCTTCTTCGCCAGGGGAGGCTCCTCTCAGAAATTTCACGGTGTACGGGTTTTTTTCTCCTTTCCCAAAGGGACGAACATTCACCCTCGATCTTTGTCCCGATTTTCGGGCCACATTTCGTTCAAAATTTCCCCGCCTCAGCCGATCCCTTCCGGGTCACGGCCCGGCCGCCCCAACTGCCACTTTCTAGGATCGCCGAAATATTTCTTGAGAGGCGGACTCACCACGGATGTTTCACGGCCGCTTCTGTAAAACGCGCGAAGGGGTGAAAAAAATGAACTGAAAATTATGTTGGTTACGGAGAGAGCCCGGCGGTCGCGCGCGCGGGCCCGCTTCGCTTCCGGGTTAGAAGCGGCCATTTTGTGGCGTTAAGTAGGAGGGTGCGGGCTCTACTTCGCTCATTTGCTAGTAGCAGCGGTGAGAGGCGGGTGGTAGCTGCGCTGCATTTGTCCTTCCCCCTTCTCGGCCTTCGGTCCCTGACTGTCGCTTCTACGGAGCCAGCGAATCTTCTGCGGTCTCGTTACACGGCCTGGAGCTTCCACCTTTCTGGCCTAAAGGTCGGGGCCCGCTTCGGCGTCTATTCCCTGGCTTGAGGGTCCTCCCAGGCCAAATCCGCTACCGACTCTCCTGATCTGTTCGCCAGCTTTCTCCTCTCAGTCCCGCCGCCCCTCGGGGGCCTCTGCCCGCCATGAGCTACGGGCGCCCCCCGCCTGATGTGGAGGGCATGACTTCCCTGAAGGTGGATAACCTGACCTACCGCACGTCTCCAGACACGCTAAGACGGGTCTTTGAGAAGTACGGGCGGGTGGGGGACGTCTACATCCCCCGGGACCGCTACACCAAGGAGAGCCGCGGCTTTGCCTTCGTCCGCTTCCACGACAAGCGCGATGCCGAGGATGCGATGGACGCCATGGACGGCGCAGTGCTGGACGGCCGGGAGCTCCGCGTGCAGATGGCCCGCTACGGGAGGCCTCCGGACTCCCATCATAGCCGCCGGGGGCCGCCGCCGCGCCGATACGGAGGTGGCGGCTATGGACGCCGCAGCCGCAGGTAAGAGCCCGGCAAGCCAGGCGTGTTGGGGGCGGGGGGGGCAGAAGGCTGTTTTCCCAGGGCTATAGAGGACTTGGGAGGCGCAGGACTGAGAGTCGGAACCATGGGTTTGAGGGGCAGCGGCGGCACAGCCTGGGGGAGCCAGTGGCCCCAACGTGACGCGATGGAGGAGGGTGTTTCCTGGCTGGGAAGGCAGGATCGGCGCGAAAACGCAGGCTCCCAGAACCACGTGGTGTCCATGGCGGCGGGGAGTGTTCGGGGGTGGATGGTAGGCTCAGCCCCAGGCTGCTTCCTCGGAATAATGACGCCTTGTAACCGCCGCGGGGGGGAAGGAAGTGCGCTGGGCCAGTCAGGGTGGAAGTGGAACAGGTCATCACGTCTTTTTCACGTCTAATCGAGTGATTTTAACATTCTAGCCCCAGAAGACGCCGCCGTAGTCGATCCAGGAGCAGGAGCCGCTCTAGGTCCCGCAGTCGATCCCGTTACAGTCGGTCCAAGTCCAGATCTCGCACACGCTCCCGATCTCGCTCCACCTCTAAGTCTAGGTCTGCCAGGAGATCCAAATCCAAGTCGTCATCCGTCTCCAGATCCCGATCCAGGTCGAGGTCAAGATCCAGGTCTAGAAGCCCCCCACCAGTCTCAAAGAGGGAATCTAAATCTAGATCCAGGTCTAAGAGCCCCCCCAAATCTCCCGAAGAGGAAGGAGCTGTATCCTCTTAGGAAAATGGTAATGTAGTTGGAACTCTATGCAGTTTGCATGTTACACCCCACTTAAGGGCTATTATGAAGTATCGGGGTAGTTCTTACGATATTAACAACCTGAATCAAGTGACTGGTAATGGGAGACACTGTTACCTTTTTGAGCAGACTTTTCAGTTGTTCAGCTAGGGAAATAATTTTTTGCAGAGGACATATTTTTATGTTTTGTGAGATTAATGGTTTGGTTTTAATGAAATATTGTATGAGACGCAACCTATTAATGAAAATGACTATTTCTTGCTGTTTTTTATCCAACATCTGCATTTTCCCCTTTAAAGCTGCGGTCTCCTGTTTGCTAAAAGAATATTGGCCAGTATTGCAGATTTTAACTGATTTGGCTGATCCTCCAGGGACCAGTTTCTGTGGGCGTGTATTGGAGCAGGTTTGTCTTTAAAAGTTAAAGATACACTATCCTTTTATAATGGAACATCAGTTCAGTGGTCATTGTACTGACTGGAGGTAAAAAAAAGTTCTTATAGAAGTGGCAAATGCAATGCAATAAAAAAATGGAAACTAGTTTTTCCTCAAATGAACTTTAGAGACTTCTAAGGATATACTGGGTGGGGAAAGGATAGTGTGTCTTTAACCCCTCAAACTGTTTGGTCCTGTTTTTAAAATGGAAATGGGCCTAAGATAGCTGTAAGGTTAAATAATTGTATGTTAAAATTAGTGATACTGTCTCAGATTGTATTGAATGCCAGTTGGAAGATAAAATTAAGTCTTTAAGTATTACACAAAATATTAGTTTCTATAACTTCTTATATGGGCTGAATTCAAGTTAAGTGTATGATTTACAGCCTGATGCTTGCTCTTCACTAACTCAGAGTTTAAACTAATGTGATTATTAAATGCTTCTTCACTATCATTTTTGAATTTCAAATTTGGCCTTTGAATTAGAGGTAATGTGGTGACAAAGGGGGGAGGTGAAGCACTATACATAATCCTTAATAAAACTTAATTAAATTAGGCAAGGCCAGTTGAATCACAACCAGAAGCATACTTGAAGTCATCCACGTAATTGGGAAGGTGCATGGTGGAAATGTGGCTGAACTGTTCTCTCTTCAAACCTAGATGCATCAGATAAATGAGAAACCTACATAAAGAACGCCTCTGGGGGGAAAGATCCTATGAATCTTCAGTCCATTGGAGAGACCCCAGGCACAAGCAACCAGCTGTTGAAAAGGTTATTTTGTAACATTTTTGTCTAACTTTTTACGTGTTTTAAGTTGAGCCTCAAATGGCAGACTTTACATTTTATGTGCCATTTTGTTGCTGTTATTCAAATTTCTTGTAATTTAGTGAAGTGAACGACTACCGATTTCATTATTGGCTTGGATATTTGAGGTAAATTTTCATTTTTGTTTATATAGTGCTGGCTTTTGTTTGACTTAAAAAAAAAACTGGTGGTAACTTAATTTGTTGCCTCAAGTTTCATGTTGCGGAAACATGCAGCCATTACATGCTGAGTAACATGACTGTCAAGGAAGTGTTCTCAATTTGCCTTCGTTCCTTAAATAAAATTCTGCAAAACTTCTTCAGATGTAAACTTCTTGTAAATGCTATTTACTTTGAATTTAAATAGTATTGTCTATTCCAAATTTGTATAAAACTTTTCAGGTGACAGTTGATTTTGAAAGGATTGTTTTATCAGACTCAATTCTAATCTCTTCTCTTATGTATTTTTGTGCACTAGGCGCAGTTGTGTAGCAGTTGAGTAATGCTGGTTAGCTGTTAAGGTGGCGTGTTGCAGTGCAGAGTGCTTGGCTGTTTCCTGTTTTCTCCTGATTGCTCCTGTGTAACGATGCCTTGTCGTGCAGAAACAAATGGCTGTCCAGTTAATTAAAATGCCTGACAACTGCACTTCCAGTCACCCGGGCCTTGCATAAAAATAATGGAGCATACAGTGAGCACATCTAGCTGATGATATACACACCTTATTTTTTCCAGAATGGTAAATCTTACCATCTTCTTTTATGAACTTGCATATAAGAAATGTAATGTTAAGAGCAAATGTTTCATTCCTTTGTAAGTACTGATTGGTGTATCTTTTGCTTATGACATTATGTACTATAACCACTGTCCCTGTAGTTACTATTAAACATTTTTCTTGGTGTTAACTTTTCTCAATCTAATGTCTGAGTCAGCATTTATTTTTAGCTTATAAAGATCTCAGCAATTGTGAATGTTTGTTTTCTTTTCAGTAACTTATTACTGTCTATTGCTTTTAAATTGTATCAATAGGGAGTAGCTGTTTCAGTACTAAGTTTAGTGTATATCATCTTAGTAACAAACGTTTCTTTTTGAACAATACAAACCTTAAATGTTGACACTGTAGGCAAGGTGTCAAGTGGTAGACCTGGTTGCTTGAAGTCCTGTTAGTTCATTACTTGTTCTTTAACAACAGTACTTGTTGGATTTGGCTTTGTGCCAGCTTAAAAGTGAAGGTAGCTAATCTTGTGAGAAGTAATGGTAGTATTTTTGAGCTAGGCAGCAATGGAATTGTAAATGCAACCTGCAAACACGACATAGAAAACCATCTGTTTATCAAAATACTGCCTCAGTGCACTTCTAATTGAAAGTCTTGATTACCTAATCTTCAGACTTATCAGGGATATATGAGTATCAGAGGGCTTGTCTACACTTTTAAAGTTAATGCAGTCTTGAAAGTGCTTATTCTAAATAGAAACAAGGTGCACTTGTTCCAGAACAAATGTCAGCAGTGGAAGTAACTTTGTGTAGACCTGCCCCCAAAAATTGTCTGTCTAATACTAAGATGTCTAAAGTAAATTGTGAGCTGCTATACTAGAACTTTGTTCCAGGAAAATCGTACTACTCATATAATTACATCTTACTAAATACAGAAAGGGTGACTGCATAAAATGAACATTGTTCAGACCCTTAAAGTTAAATTGTTAATTCATGATGTTTAGCTCTTAAGCTGGAAAACAGGTAAGAAATAGTAACGTTCAGGCTGAATATGTAATTGTCAAGTCCCTAACTTGAACTCTGAAGAATACCACAACCTGGCCATTATAAATAGTCAGCATGGTAAGCTAGAGTATGTAGACATGAATGTTTTGCCAGAATTTCAGTTTCTTTAATTGCATCACAGGTATAGGAGAAAGAAAGTAGATGTAAAAATCCTCTTAATTTTATTCTCTAGGTGTGAACACAACTTTTTAGAAAAGTCATAACCAAACACTTTCAACAGATCTTATTCATACAATGCAAGATAAGATTAAATTGTTTAAAATTGTACTAATTAATATACCTGGTTTCACAAGAATTACCCCTAATGGCTTTAGTGTGTGATAAATGACTTTAGTAGCATGGAGCGGTGGAGGAAATGCATTCTGTTTTGTGATAACCAAATGCTTCCCCTCTCTTGATCAAGTGGAATTTATTTTCCCCCAAACAAACAGCATTTCCATCCAAAACTTGCTTGAAGTGGCGTGCAGTCAGTTTTCTGAGGTACTTTCTTGAATTAGAACCAGCAACTGGCAGAAATTTACGTGTCACTCGCTCCTGCTAGTGAAATGATCATCATTTCAATGGTATGTCTTCCTGGGAGAGGAGAGGAAGCCAACTGTTCCTTGTCAGCATTAAAAGACCGTAAGGGAACATGGACATTCTTCAACTTCCATTTGTACAGCAAAGCTTCAATAGACCACTCAGAACTGAAGGAAAGAAATGTCAGATGGACTGTTTTGATAAAAGTTCAGTGCTTGTTCTGTCATTAAACTACTGTGCATGAACAAGCACAATAACTATAGAAGAGTGACTAATTAAACTTAAAATACAAAAAGCTTAACTGCACAGCTATCCATGTGTTTCTTATTCTGTTGACTGGTTTAAGGCCTTATTTGTCAAAACTCTGCCCTTTGCATCTGTTGACTTTGGAGCCTTAAGACAAAATGCAAACAAGTTCATTTCTCCCGAAATTACCTTCGGACCTGATATGTAGTCCAGAATTGAGCAGCTGGGTTCCTTTTCATCAAGAAGTACACTGTAGTTATGACATCTTCAAAATCTGCATAAACAATTTGAGTTATGTGCATGCTGAAATATGCTTTGGCAAATAATGCACTAATTAGAATAACTTCAAAAAGCTACAATTGTTTAAGAAGACCTATGTTTAGAGCATAGTTCTTTAGTAAGCCTTAGGACAACTGTTGTATGAAAGTGAAAATTAACACCAGTGCTCCTAGCTTTAAAGTTAGCTACTAACTTCCAGTATTTTCATCTCAGTATTTTGTTTGCTTTTTTGACTATGTCCGTTTGTAGTAATTCATCTACAGGAAACCTATAAAGATGAGTTTTATTCCCCCAGAACTAAGTCAGTCAAACACCCAGAAGTGACTTTCTTCAATATGCATTCATTTGCAGTTGATTAGAGAATGTTTTTTTAATGCTAGTCACCATTTTTTTGCTTCCCCCTGAAATCCTATTGCTAACTTAGCAACTTTTGTCAATAGCTTTAGTGACTTTTTGGTTTCCCTAGCAAGAAAATACGTGTCAAAGTGACCAGTGCCAAATCTGCAAATTATTAGCGATGTTCAGAGAAAAAAGTCACCATCTATAATCATTCATTCACAAGTAGCTCCCTGTTAATGAAATTCATTTCAGGCTCACTACATTCTGTTGCATACCATATCAATGTCATTGTCTCATTTGAACATGTCAGCAGCATACATCATATTCGAGGGCTGCTTGAAAGGTGGGATGAGACAGGGCCATGTGCCCTGGTGGGGCAGTGTGCCTCCAGCAATGAAGCCCTTACTCCTTGATCAAAGGGGGAAGCTATCTTGCTTTCAGCTACCCTTTACTCCTTCCCCTAGCTTAGCTGTCCAGCTATTTTCAGAAATTAAACCCTGGGGGGGTTGAGAAGAGGGTCTGGCTCATGGATTTTGATGAATGCCCTCTTTCCTCCTGGGTCTAGCCTCTCCCTTTCACTAGCCTGTCTGCTCAAATCCAGGCTGGCAAGAATGGGAGGTTCAGCTGCAGTTAACTCCAGCCACCCTGGGCTGCAGAGTACCCTTCCCAGTGAGCAGAGGGATGTGGTTTCCTTCCCAGTGAGCAGAGGGCACTCTAAGGCTAACTGTACTACTATTGTTGCTTATGGTGTGCAATAGTATATAGTAAGAACATGGAATGGATTTTTATTAACACTATTGAGCTGCTTGTGAATGATTTTGTGACTATATGTGCCTGTGTGTGTATTAAGGGCTTGTCTATAGAGCACTAGGAGAGCATTGTCTGTGTAGACTAGCCCTAAGTGTTCACTGAAGTCTGGAAATTTTTTCAGTTACAGTTCTGACTCCTTTGGAGTGTTTAAAACAGCTACATCTACCAACTTTTCAGGGTGTGTCTAGTGACTTCCTGCTAGGTGGAGTTGGGGCTACTGCCATGACTAAATTAAATACTATCACTTAACTTTTCACTTTCTCTAGCTTATTGTCATATACATTCATAACATTTTATTTGCTTATGAGTAGTCACTAACCTTCTGGTTCAAAAAATACATCAGAGGCCAGAATAATGTCTACTTGAGGCAGAGAGAGCAGACTGGGAGATATTTGGCCCCATGTGAGTCCTATGATGTGTACCCCTAGAAGGTTATTTATCCGACAGCTTCGCTCACAGTTCTTCAAACATTGAGGCAACTCTTCAGTATCTGACAGTATCACTCTGGCCCCACATTTAGCAGCTACTATACCAGGTAGGCTCACACCTGCTCCAATCTAAACAAAATAAAAAGACTTTAATCTCATTCAAATTATATTTAATGCAAAGGATAACTGAAGGATGGGGGAGTATATTCTGTATCTTGTCTCAAGGTGCTTAATGATGCCATTCTTTAATTGAATTCATGGTAACTTTAAAAGTACATGTCTACCTCCGAACTGCCCTTGCTCAGGAGAATAAGACATTTGTATTTGATCTGTAGCAGCAGTAGATCACCACAGATACAAGTTTAAGAATGTCATGAATCTTTCTTGTTTATGTGCTTGTAAATACAGTGAAGTGGATGGAATCCTATGTGCTTAAACATGTTCACAAAGATAAATCAGGCAGTTCATAAATGAGCAAAACTTATATTTAATAGGAATCCCCTTCGATGGCTCATAACTGCTGCTTCCATGAATCAGCCTGCAAAAATATCTGCTTTAATTATGGTTTTACTGTATCACTCCTTTGAGTATTTAGCCATTTTTCCAATGCTTGACCAAAAGAACTTGCAAACTGTTTCATGAATCTCCAACCACAAAAAAGTTACCACAGTAATTTTTTGACATAAGTTGGATCAGAGGTTAGACCATTTTAAGACATATGGACAGAACAGAAAATAAATGCCAAAAGGCACATCACAAAGTAGGATCATCTAGAATTATATTAATACTGAAGCAAAAATAGGAAAAAAGCATCCTGCAGCTTACCTAAATAAAAAAAAAGTATCAGAGGGGTAGTCGTGTTAGTCTGGATCTGTAAAAGCAGCAAAAAGTCCTGTGGCACCTTATAGGCTAACAGACATATCGGATCCGACGAAGTGGGTATTCACCCACGAAAGCTCATACTCCAGTATGTCTGTTAGTCTATAAGGTGCCACAGGACTCTTTGCTGCTTCTAAATAAAAAAGGAAATCAAAACTAAAACTGATTGAGAGTTAAGACAGTAACCATGAGCCTACTTTTTTTTTTTTAATAAGTTTGTATGATCAAAAATCTTTCAAGACTACTTTTACCTCCAAAATTCTCTTGCCAGGTAGTAGTCTTCTGTGAAACCATAGGTACTGAGCAAGAACCACAGCACAGGGCCAAACGTACATGCCGTATTGGGAATCCAGGACCTGAAACAATAAGCCCTTTCTGTGATCTTTGGCAGCACCACAAAACACTTTGAAACAGGCAGAAAAATCTTTAGTAAAAGGCTAAAGATTTATACGCTCTGAAGATACATTAGTGCATTTTTACACTAGTCCTGCTTTGGTCATTCATTTTGAGCCTGATCCTGAGCTATCCCTACATCAATTGACCTACTGTTATTTTCTGCTCATATGTAATTCAAACAAAGTGTACATCCCTACAGCATTCCCACTTGATTAGCAAAGACTCTTGCCTCACCCTCCTGGTTAACTTTTCTAGACTAATAAAGATTTAAGCATGCAGTCTTGTGCTTTACCAGTGCACATTTGAAATACATCAAGCAATGACACTTCTGTCATCTTGTTTTGGGATATTATTCCACATTCTAATGGCCTGGTTCTGGAATTTTCACTCAGCTAAATAGTCCTATTGCGGCAAAAGAGCATAGGTAGGCACACAGTAAGGAATTTAGGATCAAAGGGAATTTTTAATCTGACATTTAGCCTACATTTACTCTTTCTTGATTTCATCCCATTTTTCCTTGGTGAAAGCTCTCTCCTGCCATCTTTACTCAGGCAAAACTCATGTTAAAGTCAATTTGTGCCTAGATATGGTGATTCAGTGCATTTTAGACCCAATTATCTATGTCTATATCAGTTCTCAATTTAAAAATGAAAGCCCTTTGTGTCTACACAGTCAAAAGAAATTAGTTTACCAATGATTCCAAGTATCAGAGGAGTAGCTGTATACACAAAAACAACACAGAGTCCGGTGGCACCTTAAAGAATAACCAATTTATTTGGGCATAAGCTTTCGTGGGTAAAAAACCCACTTCTTCAAAGCTTATGCCCAAATAAATTGGTTAGTCTTTAAGGTGCCACCAGACTCCTCATTGTTTTACCAATGATTGTTCATCTGGGATTGAATAATGGTTTTAGCCTATTTATTATATAGCTTTCAGGTCAGAACAAACAGGTTATATGCTGCATTTAATCAACAGCTAAATTTGACTGAGTTGCACAGACAGGGCCTAAGGCACTACTGTCTAAAAGGCAGCTCACTTACAGGGCTTCTAAACAAATGAGCACTAAATAGGTTTCTTATTTTAGTTTTCTTAATGCATTCTCACAAATAACATTTTTACCATTTAAAAAAAATTTCAGTCAATTCAAATTTTTGCAGTAGTTAGGAACTATTTGTTCAAATTTAATGAATGTAGAAATTCAAAATAAAACCACTATTTGATCATTACAGTCCATAAATTGTTACTATTTCATCCAGCAAAGTAGAATAGTGAATTCTGTGCTAGAGCTACAGGTCCACTTATGAGCCAAACAATTTGTAAAATTGACTTTCAACTTTCCTAGAAGGTCCTGTCCCCTTCCCCCACTTTATTTTTTCCAGTAATGCCCAGAGGCCCCAACTTAGGCTGGAGCCTCCTTATGCTAAGGAGGCACTGTACATACAGTGATTTCTGCTCTACAGGGGCATATATTGTGGGTCTGAATTTATTGGACTAGATAAGCACAAAGGATACAAAGAAATCCAGGTAAAGAATGCAAAAATCTAGGCATTTTTGTTATATATATAAAAATTCTGCCTCTCTTTTCCATCCCCACATGGCTCAGCGTTCCTGGCCCCTGCACCCCGATCAGGAGAGGAAGGAAATCAGGCTTCACAACGAACTGAAGGGCTACAGGTGTAAATGTATCAGCACCTCAGGAATCTGCACCACCAGCTCTGGCTTCGGCTCTTCTCTTTCTTGCTCGTCCTGCTCTTCCGCAAACCTGTACTCCTTGACACTGAACCGCGGACCCTCGTCGCACATTGGAACCACTTCTCTAGCCAGGCGGCTGCTGCTGCTGCTCCAATAATGCACGCACCTCTTCCCCTCTGCTGACTTCACCCGTGAGCTGACTGACACCAAAGCAGACCAATCACAGGCAAGAACGTTTAAGGCGGTGTCTTGTCAAGGTCCAACCATCGTTAGCTGGCTGAGAGGGTCTGAGACCCGGGAAGATAAAATGGCAAAAAGGTCCACCCCCTTCCTTCCCTTAATCACCTCCCGCAGTCTCCTCGCTCCTCCCCAGCAGCAGCGTACATACTCTGAGTCTGCTGCTGCAGAGTAACTCTGCAGTTAGGGTGACCAACAGCAAGTGTGACAAATTGGGATTTTGGGGGGAGGTATAGTTGCCCATATAAGACCAGGCCTCTAATATTGGGATGATCCCGATAACATCACCTTATGCCTTGCAGGGGAATAAAGCGCAGCAAATTTCTGGGCTAGTATCCAGGCCCACACCACCCCTTCCTTCCCTTATGAAAACAGCAAAGATTTAAATTGCAGTGGGCAGTTGAAGGCCAAATCCTGTACTCTCAAGCCAGACTAAACCTTATGAGTTTTGATCCTGCTCCCTTTGAAGTCAATAGGAGATTTGCAGGCATAGGGAATGCAGGATTTGACCCAAAGATTATTGCATCATTGTGGTCCTGATTTTTTTCTAGGCACTGTTGAGAGGTAGAATGAGCTATTTGTGTATGATCTCTTCCCTAGACAAATACATGCCCTAAAGAGTTACTGTCTCAGTTTGTGGGACGTTACAATAATTAAGGAGTTTGATCCCATGACACTCAATCCAGTGAGCAAATCTGTAGGATCAAACCTTAAATTAATTTTATTTAAGAAATGGTGGCTCAAGCTGAGGGTCATAGCCACTCTCCCTTTCTTCATGAGTAGGTGAGAGAACCGGGAAACTTTTTTTCTCTTGTAACGGGATCACAAAATGGGAAAGGTTGAAAACTGCTGATCCTAGTAGAATCATATGGAAGACAGAAAGCCTTTTCTTGCTTTCATTAAAACTCATGCTGACTTCAATGGGAATTTTACCAGTGCAGTGTTTTAACACTGTACAATTTTGCCCTAAATTAACTCAATGTATTTCCATCTAGTGGGATTTAAAACTATCTCTTGAAATTTGTTAAATGGAACTGTCTGGAATTCCCTCCTGCAACCCATGATCTCAGGATCTACCCTGGTTTCCATCATATTAGAAGTCTCAATTTCCAAAAACCCAGTGTTTGGGAGCTTGCACAAATAAATATTGCTCTTATTGGAATGATAAACATGGTGAAACAAGCTGCTTGTTGAAAAAGGTTGGAGTTTTTTTTTTTACAATGTTTCTGACTTGTTTTAAGACCCACAAAATATAAACACTGAAAATACCATGTTGTGTGTCATTGAACCAATGAAAACAATACAATAGACAAAAAAACCCACAAACCCAGATGTTACAAAAGCTAAGCTAATCTGTCAGTGTGGTGTTCCCAGCGGCTGCAGACCCCCCCTTTTAACCCTTCAGAGCCCCAAAGCATGACAAGCTGAACCACGTGAGCTCCCCCAGGAGTCAGAGGGAAGGGATTGAGGGCGCTGCTCAGTACATTTAAGTGTCTGAAAAGACAATGGGCTGGGAGCGAGTGGAAGTGGAGGAGGGTGGAGAGAAAAAAGAAGGGAAGGAAATCAAGGAGAGCAGAGAGAAAGCGCAGCCAGGGGGAATCTGGAGAAGAGAAGCACAAGAAGAGAGGGTAGGTGGAGCAGGGATCTACCCAAGCTCCACCCCCCTCCTGACGTTTCCTTCCCAAGATGGCGGCAAAGACCCCACCTCTCTGGGTCCGGCGCGGCCAATCATTGCTGGGGATGGGCAGGGGCGCGTGGCGGAAGGGAAGGCGATGACCAATAGGCTCGCGCCGCGGCGCTCGTGGGCGGGGCCCCGGCCTGGCTGAGGTAGAGGTAGCGGCAGGGGTGAAATTTCTCGAAGCCTCCGGGCCGCGGGTTTGGCGGAGTCGCGGGCGGCCCTGGTTGGGAGCCGAGCCGGCGCCGGGCCGGGATTCCCTAGTGGTGCCGGCGGGAACAGCAGCGGGTCCTGGGGCCTGGAGCGGAGGAGGCGGCTGTCGGGGCCCGTCCGGGAGCGGAGGAGGCGGCGGGCCCCGGCCCCGGCCCCGGGTCGCCGAGCATGAACCACAAGAGCAAGAAGCGGATCCGGGAGGCGAAGCGCAGCGCCCGGCCCGAGCTGAAGGACTCGCTGGACTGGACCCGGCACAACTACTGCGAGACCTTCCCGCTGAGCGCGGCGGCCTGCACGGTGCGGACCGGGCTGGGGGGAGCCCGGGGATCGGCCGGCTCCTGCCAGACCCGAGCCTGGGGCGGTGCACGGTGGGGGCTGACCGGGAGCGGGGTCGCCTGTTTCCAGACCCGAGCTCCAAGGGGCGGGGACGCCTAGTTCCAGACCCGAGCTCCAAGGGGAGGGGACGCCTAGTTCCAGATCCGAGCTCCAAGGGGAGGGGGCTTTACGATGCGGCCTAGCCAGGGGGTGTCGGTTCCTTGGCAATGGGATTTCCAGGCTGAACTCGGATCCTGGGGTAAAGAGCCTAGGGTCTCTGGTGAGGGAACGGTGGAGCCCCCCCCTTTCTTCCGAGATGCCCCAGGAAGAAGAGGCACCCAGGGAAGGGGGTTGGCGCATCTCTAGAGCATCCATCCAAGGGGTGTGGGGGAGCTCGCAGAGGGGAGGATGGGAGACTTCCCCCCCCCCCACCAACTGCCCCCATATGAAGAGGAGTTGGGAGGGGACAGGCGGCTCTGTGGTTCCCTAAGGCAGCGCCTAGTCCTATGAAGCCAGCAAATTATTCACAGCCAGAAGTGCTGCTGGTACTTCACCCCAAGGCAGCTAAGTGATTGCCAGGGCCTGGCCCAAAGAGCAAGGGACTGGCCAGAACATGGAAAAGGGTTGGCATGCATCATATTGCCTTCTTACTAGAAATAGCTTCCTCCTTACTTGAGGGAGGGAGGGAGCGCCTCGTGCTGCTCTTCAGTGAGTATGACTTCTAGGATTCAGGTCTGTTGAAGCCCTCCCCTACCCGGAAGCTCGTCAAGCACGTTTTTGATGCTGGAGTATGAGTGGGGGGAAGGGGCAGGAGCTGTAGATAATGGGCAGTATGTGAGCTTAAAGGAAAGGAAAATGCTTGGAAATGGGAAAAAAAGCTGTTGTCATTTGGTTAACTGTCCTAGTACTGCATGAGTGTTGCTCCTACAATATTTAACTATGTGACCTGAAAGGAGTCTGGGAGATGCATAGAACCGTCTGATGAAGACAGGATGGGGGAATCAGAGGACGGATAATAAAAAACAAAATAATAAAAACAGGATTGTTGACAAGGGACTTGGGAAAACCTCTGGATTCCATAGTGGTGTGTATTTTTACTTAACACAGACATGCCTACTTAATTCAAAGATAGTTTCTAAATCCCTTCCCCATGGTATCATGGGGAGGAAGAAATAGAATTCTCACATCACAAATAGCAGAGCAAAATGCTTTGCAAGAAGAACTGTTTGCCAGGCTTCGGGCTAGGGATTTCCTTACCCCAGTGGATCTTGGGTCACCTCTACAGTGAAAAGAGCATTAAGCAAAATTTAAATATGCTCATGTTTCTCATGATGTTGGTGATGTGTGTAGGAGCAGGTACAGAGGCTTATTACAGTTGGGGTCTGACACTGCAGTCGGGGAGGGCTCTAGCTGGCCCCCCAGCGCGCGCGCGGTGTGCTCGCGCCTCCTCGCCGCGGTCCCCCTCGGTCCTTCCCGCCCGCGTTGAGCTCTCCAGCAGGTCCACGGCCCCGGACGGCGGGCGCTGCCGCAGGCATAGCATGCGCGAGCCACCGCAGCCGCTCCAGCGAACGGCGCGCGGCTGCGCGCGCGGCGGCGCGTCCCGCCGGCTGCCGCACTGCTGCCTGCCTGCGCTGGTGTCCAGCCGAGCAGGCGGGCCCCTCCCGCAGTCATCATGCTGCGGCGCGTCAGGTCCCGCCGCCCCGTGGGTGACCCTCGGGCAGGCATGCGGCAGGTCCACCGGCCAGCCCTGCCTGCCCCCTTTTGGCGCGCCGCCAACACAGCTTTTTTGCTGGTGCCTAGAGCCGCCCCTGACTGCAGTATTGTGCAGGGGAAGCCTAAAATTGCATGCACTCTATGTAATGTCTCCATATCCTCTAGATTTGAATGCAAGTGTAGGGCTTGCCAATGTAAATTTACCAGATGCAGCTTAAGCCTGGCCTACACTTACAAGTTAGGTCAACATAGCTACAGCACTCATGGGTGTGAAGAATTCACACCTCAGAGTGCTGTAGCTATGCCAATTTAACCTCTGTGTAGATGCAGCTAGGTCAATGGAAGAATGCTTCTGTCAGTCTAGCTACTGCTGCTTGGGGAGTTGGATTACCTACAGCAATGGAAAAACTTGTTCTGTCACTGTAGGAAATGTCTACATGATGGTACTACAGTTATAGCGTAGACATAATTTTAGGCACCGACCTTTAGAAACTTGGCCTATGGTGATTAAGGTGGTTTGTGGTACACTGCAGTTCTTTTTTCACAACTGTTCTCTGATTTTTACAGGATAATGTGGAAAGGGCAGATGCACTCCACTTATCGGTGGAAGAATTTGTTGAGCGTTATGAAAAGCCTTATAAGCCTGTAGTTCTGTGGAATGCTCAGATGGGCTGGTCTGCCCAAGAGAAGTGGACTCTAGAACGCCTGAAGCGCAAGTACAGGAACCAGAAGTTCAAGTGTGGTGAGGACAATGATGGGTACTCTGTGAAGATGAAGATGAAATATTACATAGAGTATATGGAGACCACACGTGATGACAGCCCACTCTACATCTTCGACAGCAGCTACGGAGAGCACCCTAAGCGCAGGAAACTCCTGGAAGACTACAAAGTGCCCAAGTTCTTCACTGATGACCTATTCCAATATGCTGGAGAGAAGCGCAGACCACCTTATAGGTACAGTAACCTTGGGATGGCGATGGGAAGTGGATTCCAGTTTCCTCTGTCAGTTGCTCACAAGCAAACTAAATTTACTTTGATTATAAATATCTCAAGATTACCATGCAAATACAGAATAGAGAGGAGAAAACTCAGAGTAAGATCTCCTGAGTTCTGTTAACAGCTGTTGGTACAGACTTGCTATGTGACTTTAGACAAGTTACTCTGTGCCTCAGTTTCCTTATCTGTAAAATGAGAATAATGCCTACCCCAGAGCCATGTTGTGTGGCTGTAAAGTGCCTTCGAATTTTCAAATTATGTTACTGGGCTCAAGCTTACTATTAGGCCTTCAGTGAGACTTTGGTTGTGCTTAAACCCAGCCCTGCTAAAGCATACAGTATTTTAAGTCATGTCTACATTAGGGATAAAACTGAACAGCAGCAGTGCTGCAGCTGTGCTGTTGTAGCTCTTCAGTATAGACAGTATCTGTTTGCATAGGTAATCCACCCTCCCCTGAGAGGCGGTAGGTAGGTTGAAGGAAGAATTCTTCCATCATCCTCGTGCTGTCTACACCAGGGGTTAGGTCAACATAACTATGTGTCTCAGGGTTGTGGATGTAAGTTTCCAGTGTAGATCAGCTCTAGGAGAATGTTGGCTTTACGTTAGACTTAACTAGTTCATGTTAGCTCCATATTTCATACAAGCTCTGCCTAAAGGCTTTTCTACACTAGAGTTTTTACCTTAACTGCCTATGTGTAATTGTCTCAAAGTAGTGAAGGTTTTTCTGAAAGCTAATTTAGATGCCCCCACACATTTGGACTGACCTGCACTACAAAGTTAACATCAGTCCAACTATGTAGCTCAGGGAGGTGAACAGTTCTTGTGTCAGAGGTATTTGCCATTTCCAGCACTGTCACCTGGTCATAATTGATGTTCTCAAAGCATCTTATTGTAATAGGGCTCACAATACTCTTGTTTGAGTGCCTAATTCATAATCTCTCTTCTGCCCACACAGGAAGTAGAAACCTGCATTTATTTATTTCTCTTGTAGACATCTAGTAGTGATTAATCCAACTTAAGATAACAGTATCTAGTTTGATATCTTATGTACATTTTCATATCCTGTCCCAGACCAATTGAGATCACTAGGGATGGGTTTAACTTTAAGCCTTTGAAGCAGTATTTTTCTGCATGGAGAAGAATGACTTGCATATCTTCCCAACGAGACTACTGGGGAATTAACTATGACCAGATAAATGATGCAGCAGTGAATAGAAAGTCACAAGTGAACAGTGTGTGGGTGATGGGAGTTGTCTTAACTTCATCTTCTTAACCCTTATCTGAAGATGTTTTTTGTTTGTTCCTCGTTGGAACAAGAATTGTAGAACAGAACATCTATAGATGCTACTCTCTACCAGGAAAAAGCTTAGAAAAACACAATTACCATTTTATACACCAGATGGTTTAGGCCCTTAAAACAGATATAATCATTATTTACTGAGGAACAATTTCTGGTTTCTGAACAATTTTTATTTTAATATAAACAAACAAACCCTGGCTCCAAGAAACTATGAAAACAATTGCCATTATTTGTATAGATCCTAGGCAAAAATATTATGCACCTTTTGCTGCAGTATTAAACTAACAGCCCCAATAGTCAGTGCTCTGCTACCAACTCTGCTTCTGGTGCCCAAACAAAGAAATATATAAAGAACCATGTTAATTTCAAACTGTGGTAGAAATGGAAGGAAAACATGCTTTCTTCTATGAACTTTTCTTTCCATTAAGCAAGTAATTATCTCTTGTAATGCACCTGCATGTTTCCCTCTCTTTCCCCCCCTCCCCCCCCCACGTGCAGATGGTTTGTAATGGGCCCGCCTCGATCAGGAACAGGAATTCATATTGATCCTCTGGGAACCAGTGCTTGGAATGCCTTAGTCCACGGACATAAGCGCTGGTGCCTCTTCCCTACCAGCACTCCCAGAGAGTTGATCAAAGTGACACGGGAAGAAGGAGGGAACCAGCAGGATGAGGCGATCACTTGGTTCAGTATCATATACCCTAGGACGCAGCTCCCCACCTGGCCTCCTGAATTCAAACCCCTGGAAATTGTGCAGAAACCAGGCGAGACTGTCTTTGTACCAGGTATGTGTGGCTGTCTCCAATGGAAATCTGTAGTAGTATGGGAGAACACGTATTTAGATGTATCCTTGTTGAAAAAGTATCCACAGTTGTTTACATGGTCCTCCATTTTCCAAAACTCTACACTGTAGGACATTGTTTCAAACCTTTTTTGTGTTGTCCTTTGAATATCCAAAACATAAATGCCACGTATGTTCCCCTGTTACAGGGGACTGATTGCATGACAAGCAGGACATGAGAGAGACAACATACAGTGTGCTTGGGAAAGTGATCCTGAACTAAACTGTACAGTGAGGAAGTAATCAAAGCATGGAAGAATAGGGGCCTTTGAAGACCAATAAGTTTCTCTCATTCTCTGTTTTCTTGAGGTTACTGGCAGTGTAATAAATGACAGGATTTGTGAGGTGTGAGGAAAAAGTCATGCAAAGATGCAGACAGACCCCATTCATCTTTTTTCCACAATTTTAATTTCAAATGCAAGATGATGCTGTAGCTTCTAAAAGTGTCTCTATTAAAAGGGCATAGCATTCCTATGAAATTGATGCAGACTTACACCTCCTTTAATTGGGAGGGGAAGGAGCACATCTGTTGGATAGATAGAGCAGGGGAGTTTGACACCTGAATTCTATTCTTATTTGTCCCTGACTTGCTATGTGAGCTTGAGCAAATCCTTTATCTCCCCTTCTGTGCCTGTTTACTTCTCTGTAAAATGGGGAGGATGATTTCATGTTTGCAAAGTGCCTTGTAATAGTCTTGGTACTTAGTGCCTTTTTATTATGTCTTCAGTTAAGAAGGCTTTGGAGCCTTATCAATTTCCATTATGAATCCTGGCTTTATTTTTTATGGGATTACAACATGACCATATGAATCTCTCTAATTTTACCCTTTTATGGAAAAAAACAACAACTTTAAACATTTCTATTTAAAAAAAAAAAAAGTAGTGAAATTCTTCAAGCTAAAAACTCCCTTAAGCGTGAAAATTGATCTGCAGTTAGACCTTGGGCCTTTGTGCAGCTTGGGTCATAATGGTATTTGCAGTTAAGCAAGCTGTCAGTAGCCGGGTACTCAGAAATACCACTTAACCAAAAATGAAGATTTAACTTATAGTGTGCTGGAAAGTTCTGTCACTGAACTTGAAGAACGATGCACTGAGTCAAAGGATTACAGCTTTCCGATAGGGGCTTATGTATAGGGAGAAATTCTGGAATAAGAGAGCTAGGAAAAAAGCCTGCAGGCAGTCTTCTGTATTTGGTCATCATATTGGGAAGATGTCGGAGGGTGAGTGGAGGGACCTCCTGGTATGAAGGTGTGACAGTTAGAGTCCAGAAACTCAAAAGAAGAACAGATGGTTTAAATCCCTAAAATGAGCAGTTGAACCAACTGATTGTATACTGTATTATTGTACTATAAAAGTGTATCAGTAAGGCCTTTTATGGAGGCTTGTAATGTTCTGAATTTGATTGTCATGAGATGTATACAACTATGGTTATGACTTTATAATATACACACATACATAAATTCATAACCACAGACGGGTATTAATATATATGCAACTCCACCTCTTAATGTGGGCTCTATTAGCTATTGCTGATTCTATCTGCTGAGGACGGATATTTCAGTGGTTAGGGCCCTTGCCAGAGACTTTCTGCTTTGCCACACATGATGTGTGACTTTAGGTAAGCCACTTAGTCTCTTTAGTGCATCAGTTTCCCATGTGTAAAATAACAGCACTGGGGTATTGAGAGAAAATGCATTAAAGATTGCGAGGTGCTCAGACACTGTGGTGATAGGGCTCATATAAGTACTTTAGATAGATGTATCTACAATACTTTAACTAAACAATATTAAAAAAAAGTGTTTAAAAGTTGCTCTTGCATTGCATTTTGTAGGTGGCTGGTGGCACGTAGTTCTCAATCTCGATACAACCATTGCCATCACACAGAACTTTGCCAGCTGTACCAACTTCCCTGTGGTATGGCACAAGACAGTAAGAGGGAGGCCAAAATTATCAAGGAAGTGGTACAGGTAACGGTGCAGTAAATTCTGTTCCTATTTCTAATTTCCAGTCAGTTGAAGGGATAGTCCAAACACTTGCTTTCAAAGCAAGACGTGCAGCTGGAATAACACTAATAGTACGTACTTGTGTACAACTTTCTTGGGGAAAAACACATTGTGTCACTTTAAAGACATGTTTTCTAAACTATGTCCTGCTTTTTCAGCAACGTTTCTTGGCTCCCTCCCCTGGAGTTGGTAGCTTAGTCTTGCTGTTTGGGGAAGTATCTGATCTGGATTTCACCTCTTGTGGAGCTGACTTGATGAGTTCAAGTGACATGCATAAAACTTAGACGATGCAATCTGAAAATTCTTTGCTAAGCATGATAAAATGTAGAGGCAGTAAGCTAGTAAACTAATGCTCTAAATCAGGGATTGCCAAAGCGTGGCACATGTGCTACTGTTGCTGCATGAGTTTTATATTCCGTCAGTTACTTCACTATTTTTTAAGAAGGTGATATGTGATCCAATATGGTGGGAGTTGCTGTTCTAAGCATTTAAGGGGAATTTAGTAGTGGTGAAAGGATATATGTTAGCGGGCATGGAGATGGGAGTCCTGTTATTTGCCTTGGAGATGGAAGTCCACTATCCCCTGGAAAGAATATATCTTTTTCCCCTGATCTGCAGAGATAACTACTATGGTGAGAGTATCTTATTCTCCCTTCCCATTCACTCTCTGGTTCTGCAGAGACCACCACCAATGAGGCTAATTGTGATATGGTTCTTGTGACATGGACAAGGCTGTAGTGGGAGGAGCTGAGATTCTGCTAACTAGCCATCAGGTAGTAACAACTTTAGGTCACTACCGAGGTGGCTCATGTTTAACCATGTAATCTAGAAGTTAAAGGCTTCATATGCCTTACTGATCTCTAGAGATGTCTATTGTCCAGATCTAGTATCTTATGGAAACCTTTAAATTCAAGGTATTTTTCTCACCCAGTAGCCTCTGAATATAAGCACAGTTTACTTCTAACTACTTTAGATTTAAAAAAAAAAAAAAAAGGCAACTCAGTTATCACTACTAATTCCATTCTCCCTCCCTTCAGGAGGACCTTATTGATATCAAAACCTTGTTAAAATCCTCTACTTTGAGGTTCCATGTTAGAATATTAAATTGAGGTAAAATAATTATGGAAACTATATAAAAACCCATCAAAGCTAGAGTGCAGGAAGTTGCACAATGCTACGTGATGCACCTTGCTAGGAAATCATTATCTGTTGCTCTTGTATTAACATGGCAATGGACAGATTTTGTGGTGTATGCTAGTGTAAATTAAAACCATGCTACACCCATAAAAGCAAGGACATTCTTTTGTTTCTCATTGTGTTCTAAATGCTAATCATGATGGTTATGTTTAGGATCCTAAAACAAGAGCATCCTGAGCTGGCAGTGTTGGCTGATTCAGTTGATCTACAAGAATCGACAGGTATTGCTTCTGATAGTTCCAGTGATTCCTCCAGTTCCTCTAGCTCCAGCTCCTCGGACTCTGATTCAGAGGTAAGGATTTGCCACTGCAGATGATCCTTATCCCATGACTACGCTACCCTTTTCAACCAGTTGTTGAAGGAGTCTTGCCTGTTTCTTTTCTAAAAATACATACAATATCCCTGACTCACAACTCTCGAGTGGGTTTGAAGGTAACAGTTGAATAAATGTTAGACTCCAAAGTTAAATCCTAAACTTCAGAGAAAGCTAGTAGTGTGCAAGTATAAAGCAAAGGACTGGACCAGTGGGGATCTTGGTGAGAGCTTTAGTCTTCTATGAGTGGTGGCCAACTCCTCTTGCAAAAACAAACTTGGCTTTGAGACGTTCCTGATTCTCTGTGCTCCCCAGACTCCCATCTGTTTATGCTTAATATACTTTGTGCTGCTTCTTTCACCATCTTCTAATGGCTCCACTGGCTTCCCATTTGTCTTGGCATCCAACTCCTTGCAGATCTTCTTCCCTTGCTTTTAAGTTGTGTGGATATACTCGCAACTTCTTTGAGACCTTGTCACTCCCATGAGTATGGGCTTGTGTAGACCCTGCCTCCTCTCTCCAGCCATACAGTGTTCACGTTCTGACACCTGGAAACATTCTTCTCATTTTCTCTCCCATCCTTCAAACTTTCTTCTTTTGCCACTCAGTAGCAATATCTATTAACTGACTCTTATTAAATTTCATAACTAATTCTGTAAGGTGTTCAGAGGAACCTGAATGAGAGATTCTTATACAAAAATTCTTAGTGGGAGGGAGGATGAGTTTGAGTTCCCACCAACCTTTACAGCCTTTGAGAAAATTTGACTAGTTTAGTGCTTGCCACAGCACCTTTCACCTGAGGCTCTTTATTTGCTTTACAAACCTGTATCTACCCTTAAATAGAAAGTAAAACTATCCTTATTCTATAGATGGGGAACAAGGCCACAGAGTTAGAGCCAAGATTTTTTTCAAATGTGACTAGTGATTTTGGTTGCCCAACTTGAGACACACCTTAAGTGACTTGACTTTCCAGAAAGTGCTGAGCATTCGGTCTGAAAATCAGGGGCCTTTGGGTGCCCGATTAGAATACCTGAAAATCTTAGCCTAAGTGTATTGCAGTAAGTTGCAGGGCATGCAACATGCTCTCTTGTATAGAAATTGTGATGCTTCGGGGAAGTACATGCATGATAACTTCTCTGGTGACTGTATCAGCGAAGGTGTGGTTCACTGTCAGATCTTCTGAGTAATAACTGAAGGTTTGTATTTCCCTGCATTGATTTGCCTATTCATTTTGTCTTTCTCTGTATTTAGTGTGATTCTGGCTCTGAGACCGAAGGGATGATGCATCGGCGGAAAAAGAGAAGGACTTGCAGCATGATGGGTAACGGTGACACTACCTCTCAAGATGACTGTGTGAGCAAAGAGCGCAGCTCCTCCAGGTGACCAGATGTGACAGCTCTTTCTTTTTCCAAACAAAAGACGTTTTAATGCAGGGATGGCAGGGTTAGGTTAGGCTGTTCCATCATCCATGGGAGGTGGGGGAGGGTGGATGAGGGAGCTGCTTAGATTGGCCTGCTCCAAAGAGGAATTTAAGATCTTCTCTTTAAAAAAGAAAGTGTCAAGGAGAAATTTTACATTATTTAATAAACAGTTTTTTATAACTTTTTTCTAATCATTTTTTTAATATAAAAGGAATGCTCCGATTGCTGGGGATGAACTTGGGAGTAGCGGGGCATTTTGTGGGGAAAGTGGAATATCTGATTCTGTGCCCATTGAGGAGCATAATTGTGTGGTAAATTGGCAAAGGGAGGAATAACCAGCAGAAAACAAGGCTTGATCACTTGATTGTCCAAACTGAAAAGCTTCAAGCAACTGTATACTTAGTTTTTCCTACTTCACTGTTGCCTGGACTACTTCAGTTCTGCCTACTATTCTATTTTTGTAAGGATTAACAGATTATAAACTTCATTCTAAGGCCTTGTTGCTTTAAAATTTAAAAAAAGAGAAAAAAAGAAGCTGTGCCCAAGCCTGAGATCTTAGCTGATTTGTGGAGGGAGACGCTTTAAATAAATAATAGAATTTGCTTGGTGTGAATTTATTGGGACAAGGTCTTTTCTCCCATCCATGAACTCCAAGGTAAAGAGGATCGGAAAACGGGTATTTGGGAGATGTTTACTACTAAAAAGCTATGGCAAAATGCTGGATTTAGAAACCATCTTGCTTCTGAGCAGTTGTCCCTGATTCCTTTGGGTAAAAGGTACAAATTAACCACACTAAAGTGCTGCTTGTACCAACCACCTCACGTTCATTTATGCATCCCCTAATTCATCACAGACCTTGAGTTGCTCTGAATCTGTCTTGTGGTTGCAAGCTCTGTGATGAATTAGAAGAAAGATGCACATAATACTGGCCCAGCTGGAGGAGCCTCGCTTCCCAGATGCATGCATAATGTGCCTTTGTAGGCCCCCGCCTGCTCTTTCGGTGTATATGGCTATCTAACTTTCAGTGATACAGCACTCAGCTTCTCCTGTCTTTTGAGTAGTAGGCAGGTCATATGGAGTTGAGTCAAAACACCAAACTATCCTTAAATGTTTGGAGTTAACTGAACTAGTATCTTATTTCCCAGCTGAGGTTTATCCCTTCTTATGATATTGTCAATTTCAGTTCTAGCAGCCAGTTCTGACTTCAGGCTGAGAATGAGCAGCAGAAGCTAATGAACACAGATCCTGGTTTCCTGATCTCTTAGAAATGCAAGCTATATTGCAGAGCTCCATCTTTTCTGCATTTTTTTTCAGCCTTTTGCAGTGAAAACATTAATTTTAATATTTGGCATATATTACAAAAGACTAATAAGTTAGCACCTTGTCCAAGAGCCCCTCTCTGTTTTCTAGATGTCTCTTCCAGGCCTTTCTATGTTGTAGCTCATGATTTGCTTGTTACCTCTGCCAACTCCTTAGATGACACTCTGGTGCTGGCTGGGGTTTCTACTGCAATTGGGTTGAGGAATACCGTCAATATAAGCAGAATTGTTTCTAAGCCTTGTCAGGCACGTCAGCAGCTCTGTTAAAAAAAACAAAAACAAAAAAAAAACCCTTAGTCCTTTGCTTAGGCAGCATACTGCTGTCTTGCATTGTGACACTGGAGGAAAGGTTATAGACATGACAGGCAGATGTACTTCTTTTGACAGGATTAGGGAATCTTGCGGAAGCCGTGCTCACCCCTGAGAGATAACAAGAACCGTCTAGAGGCAGCTGCCACTCGAAGCTCCGTTAGCAGCCAGCTTTGTTCTACCCCTCTCAGCTTCTATCTACTCTTATGATCCTTCTCAAGTCTTCACTGCTACTTTGATCCAAACTCCTATCTTCCATCACGTGCTGACTAAAGATGACTCCTTGGTAACTACTGGGGGAAACTCCCAAGTCTAAATGACTGTGCAATGCTTAGTGTCCTTCTGTACCCCTAAAAAAGTGCACTAAATGGTCAGAAAATAACCCAGCTCTGGGCAAGGACATGCCTTGTGTCTTACAGTTCATGAAGTTGGCAAGGAAAACAGTCTGATGCCTGTTTTTAAAGGACTGTTTTAAAACCAGCAGCTACATCCAGAAACCTACCCTGCTTTGACACTGTCATACGTTTACATGTGCTGCACATGCTGAAACTAGGAGAGGATCTCAGCACCTTTGCTCTACACAAACATCCAGTGGATATTGTACCAGAGTGCTGGAAGGGAGACTAACTCTGTTATGTACTCTGAACACCGAGGTGACTTCAAATGACTAGAAATGGCTACCTGTGAGAAGCATCTTTTGTGGTCATATTAATCTACGTACACTCTGACTAAACCCAAATAGTCTAAGATGTGACACCTTAACCAGCAATGATCATACGTACTTATGCTTGGTGTCTGCCATATTAAGTATAAAAAGATGAACTGGCACTTGGGTGTAGCATTAGGGCTTGAGGGAACAAGAGATGAGTGGCTTCTTGTATAGTAGAAGCCACTGAAAGTCACCATCTATCAACAGTTACCCATGAACCTTAGGTGTAGGGGGAAAACTATATAACTGAATTACAGACTTTATTCAGCCCCAGAAAGCAGCTGTCTCTTTGAGGTCATGTGTTTAGGAGCTTAGCAGCACTTGCTCTGGGATCTGTAAAAGAGCATGGGGGGGGCGGTATTTTGTCTTAAACATTTTAAAGTAACAGGTGATGCTTGGGTTCACACAGCTGCAGTGGTACTGTGCCAAGATAAACTCTCATCCCCAAGCAATCTACTAGGATGGTTGATATTAATTTACCAGGGCCTGTGCATTAAAGCTTTCCTATAGCCTGTTCCCAGCCACCTTAGAGGCTGTGCTTGTGAGGGAAGGGGGGAATAACCATCTTGCTCTGATGCAAAGAACACCGCACCCAAGAGCCAGCTAATTGTGCTGTTTCTCTTTGCACCCTTATTTCAGTTTTGCTGTTTGGGAGGGGGAACTGAAAAGAGAGGAGCAGTGCACTCCCTCTCATATAAGCCACAATGCCTAAGCATTAGTGCTGAGGTCTGCAGTCATGGGGCATGCCCTCTTGTGGGGGAGGGAGGGTGCGGAGTCACATTCCGTGGGGTGCGGCTGGGGCCTGGACCAACCCCCAAAGGGGGTGGGGAGGGAGCGTTGCCCAGCTCTGCTCCTGGTCTGTGCCTGGGGATCCTGGCTGTCAGCCCTGCACCCAGGGTCCTGGCTGTCAGCCCCATGCCTGGGGATATGCCCTGGACCATGGCTGCCGGCCCCACATCTGGTGTCCTGGCTGCCTGCCCAACCACAACTCAAGGCTTCTGCCCCTGGCTGAGGGTCTGCCCCCATCCCAATCTGTGGCCCGAGCCTTGGCCCCCTTACCACTGTCTGCATCTCCCGTCTTGGAGCCGCAGCCCTGCTCCTGGCTCCATGGGGGGAAGCGTGAACAGGGTATGGGTGGGCATGAGGTAAAAAGTTTGGGAATCACTGCACTAGTGACTGAATTAAAATGCAAACTGGCAACCTTAACTGTGAATTTTCTGTATACAGTGTATTAAGTAGACCCCCTGAATGTTGATTTTTAACTTGTCCTTTACTATTTGTGGTCCCTCTCCCATCTCAGGATATGGCCCAATCTGTTGTAAAGGTGAGCCCTGCTTATCTTAGTTCGTCAGCAGTACAGACCATTGTTTCCAAGTCTCCTTTGTGCAGGTCACTTTATGTAGCAGAGAAGTGGGAGGGAGTTTGGAGGTGTGAGGCAGGTGGCTCATCAGTGCATCTCTAAGCAGGAAATCCAAGGGATGCATTTGTGGCAATAGAACACAAATGCACAGACTTCTCTTCAAAACTGCTGCAGTCTTTCCTGCAGGGGGACTCTTCCTTAAGGCTGCTTAGATGTAAAGACGGTTTTGTGTCAAAACATCCAGATTCCCTGGCCAAGGATGCCTGTAGTCTGCCTAGCTCAGGGGGCACATTGGCAGCTTGCCCATAGCCTGCATGCTGCACGTTATCTTCATAAAATGGTGCAGGCTGCAGCTGCTATCACTTAGAACAAGATAGGGGGCTGTGGTGGCTACAGGATTAGAAGGGTATCCTCCTCCTAGTGGCAAGGGTTAACCTGGATTATAAAGTTCTCGGGGCTGCGGTTTGGGCCATTGCCCCGCTCTGAGGTGGCTAGCCATTGCCTTCAGCAGCATGGTTACAGCTGCGCCTCATCTTAATATTTTACTGTATGAAAGAAGTCTGGGCCTGAGCCCGTGAAGCCTGTCATGGGGAAACCAACTTGCCTCCCACTGCCAAGAAAGCTGCTCCTTTTCTAGCAATTGCACAGTCTGATGCTCCAGCGTGCAGAGCACTTCTCCATGCCTACAAACAGATCAGTGGTATGACAATAAAGCTGTCAATTAAAATGGACACCGTCTCCTCGTATTGAATGGTCTATAAGGTAACATTTGAAACTAGCAATAGGAAAGGTAATGTCAGCTGACTTCCACAAAGCCATCCAGCGTGGTACAAGGGCTGGGATTCTGAACTAGAGCTACTCGAATGTTCTTCCTTGGAACAGGTTGACTTTGCAAAGAAGTATATTGGGTTTCATGAAAACTTTGTTGGGAAGGTTCCTCAAATCTATGATGGACTTTCTACTCAAAACCAGAGATGCAGACCCAGAATAGGCAAGGCGTTCACATGAGATGTAGCGACTTGAACCTGGGTCTCCTGCATCCCGGGTGTGTACCCTAACATGTCTATAGCACCAGTCACTAAGCTGCTGCATATTTTATGATTTATACAAAGTGGAATAGCTTCAGCAGCTGAGAATAAGAAAAAGGGACTGACTAGCCTGCTGGAATGTGCACCACAGCATTTTTTGTGAAACAGAATTCTTGTTTTCCAGCCAGCCTTACTCAGGACTGCTGGGTTTTCTTCTTAGGTCCACCAGTTTCATCCTGTGTGACCTTGGCCAAATAGCTTAGCCTCTCTGTGTATTTGATGTCCTAGCTATAAAATGGCAATAATACGTATCTTGCAGGGATGTTGTGAGGCTACTTTGAATTAATGGTTGTAAAACACCCTTGATCCTTCCTTCTGCAAAAGGTTTTACAAATGACTGAATATGGTTAAGCCCCTATTAAGCAGGCTAGACACTGCTTTCTAAACTGGCAGTAGCTCCTCCCACTAACAAGTGCTACAGTCGCAAAGGTTCAGTGCTTTTGGGCACTTGCTCAGCGATAACTTCAGAAGTGCCCACTTCAAAACCAATTCACCCTACGTGAACTGTGCCAAATGTAGGGGTAGGTTTTATTGAGCTCTGGGATGAAAATATTGGTGCCTAAACTTGCTTTATTAGAATCCCAAGTTTGCTACTGCATGTCAGCTTTGCTGTCCTCTCTTCTTCCCTTTTGGCCAATGAACATCTGAGATCAGGCACTGCTTTTCTACCCTTGTTTAGCAGCTGATGTGAATCAGTTGTATCCCAAGTTCACCTCTTCCCTTGTTACAGGTTAAAGGGACTGACTGGTGAAATCTTGTCAGAAACATAGCTACAGTTCATAGGATGCATGTTTCTTTGAAGATACCTGCTCCATACACACAGGGCAGGAGGAGCCTGTGGCTTCATAGAAGCTAGTAGTAGTCTCCCTTCCTCCTTTCTCTAACTGTGGTCAGACTAATGCCAACTTCTCCCAACTGCTTATTAGAGAGATGTCTGCCTCTGGCAAGATTAATTGAGAGGCCCTTTTCCTTCCTGAATCCCCAGCCATCCTATGGAGACAGATGGGTGGGACTGTGAAACCTCTCTGCGGGCTGGACTCCCAGAGACAGTGCTGTGTGCCCCTCTTGGGACGGGGGGGCAGTAGAGCCTGCTGATTCATTGGACAGTTAAAGCCCTATCACTGCCACTAACATCTCTTATCTGTCCTCCGCTGGGCAGAGCTGCAATGCTCTGAATTTTGTCTAGATTGTTTTTTTTGCTTTTTATTTTAAATAAAATGATTTATTTTGCATTACTCTATTTGTCATGTATTCTTTTTGATCTAGTGATCTGGAAAAACTACATGTGTAGCAGGTGCCTCTGTCATCTGCTGTGCTGTAGCAGCAGACAGATTAGTTACAGTAGTAGTAAAGAGGAGCCTCCATCATTGTAGCATATGGGGCGGAAGTGTCAGTCTCTTTATCTCACAGTATCCCTGCTACTACCTGTGGTCTCGGTCATAGCCCTGTGCTGCATGCTCGTATCAGATGAGGACAGCACACATTTTGGAAGCTTGTGCCACCATGGAAAGCTACTGGGGACATGATGGCGGCCAGGAGAGGGACCCTCATATCTAATATTCATTGTCAGACTGCAATCAGTGGGAGGGAGGGGGACAAGAAAGTGAATTGCTGGAAACTTGCCTCCTGCTGCATGTCTCTCTTGTCACAAGCCAGCAGTGGGCTTGATCTTGTGAGTAGATGGGGTTGTGTTGGAGCAAATACAGCTGACACACACAATGTAGAAGATGACCTGGAAAGGGTTAAATTCAAAGTTCAGTTCGGTGATTTGCCCCCCTCCACTCCTTGTTAAGTGCTTTGTTTTTTTTTGTGGTGGACTAATGGAGTTAGCCTTCCTGGAGGACACTGGTCTATCCTAGTGGTCACTGGCAGAGACTAGATGGAACTCATCTATATATTAAGCCTGCCCATACACGTGTGAATGTATTGGAACAACATTTGGAACTTATCACAGGATTTGTTGTAAGTTTTATCACGGGCCTTTTAGGAAACCAGATTTCTATGGTCAAAAAGTTAACAGAAAGCACATGTCAGCAGCAAGGGAGAGAAAGCCCTGAGGAATCTAAGAAACTTATTTTTAAAATATTATAGAAAGTGTGGAAAGAAAAAGATCTGAAGGGGCAACGCGGGACAAGAATGTTGCTGACTTGCGCCTCAGCCTTGGTCCATTCCCTGCCGAGGATTGATTTGAAAAACAAACTTTCTATTCCTTTTCCCTCGGTGGAGCTCTTGCAATGCAAGAGATGCACAATTGCTCTCTCTTTCCTTGCCTGCTGGAAAACTGGCTGGAACTAAACAGTGAACCAACAGCAACCGCATTGTTAAATGAATCCAGGCCCCCAGCACATGCCCTTCGGGAGAATTAACATCTTGATGGAGCTATTGAAATGCTAACATTGTTAAGGGTTGCAGTTTGGATTAATGCTGAGCTGCAGAAGTTATTTTTGCAATCATTTGCAATCAATTTTCATCCCTAGAATTCCCATGATATATGCTTTCATATGTCCCCAAATTTAGGCTGTCTGCTGTTGAAGCCTGGAAGGACTGCTATGGCCCTGCTCTGTTCTTCCTCAGATTTCTTTTATCCTTTTACTGCAATTGCACCCTACCTCCTCCCTCTAGCATAGAGGATGGGCACATTGATCCTTTGTTTAATTGCTGCTAATGAGCTGCTGGAGGAGGTTACATCAGTTGGAATGTAAAGCTGTAATTACTATGTGACAGCCTGCCTAGCTCTGCCATCTTTCCCCTATTCGCCTCAATTAGAGGCACACTTGCCAAATAAGGTAAAAGTGGCCCCCTCCTTACAGGGTCTGATGTCAAGTGAATGTTGTCATGGACCTCAGAAAGACGGTTAGAAACGATGTTTCACAGTGAATCTCGAATGCAGCATGTGCAGTACCCTCACAACAGTATGCTAGAATGGCAGTGTCCCCACACAGCTGCTTACCAAGGGCCACCTAAACACCACTAAATACAACGTGGCTGTCATGGTTGGGTTGGGAAAATCCATGTTATTAAAATAATATAGTGCACAACAGGCCCTTCCATGCAGGGATCTCACAGTGCTTTACAAGGCACCACCCATATCTCACAGCTGCACCTGGCTTGTAGATTTTGGACAAGGGCAAACTAAGGCATGTCTGGCCAGTGTTTTCCATGGGCTTTGTGAGTTTGGGGTACCCAACATGAGACTCCTGGTGCCTGATTTTCAGTGAAGCTGGACTCTCATAACTCCAACTGATGTCAATAGGAGTCATGGGTGCTTAGTAGCTTGAGAATCAGGGGTGCAGGTTGACTACTCAAAACGAAGGCACCCAGAATGGGTGGACATTTGAAAATGGTGGCTTGAGTGTCTTGTCTAAGTTCATACAGTGAGTTGTGAAGTAAGCACAGAATCTGCTGTCAACAGAGACAGATGATAGGGTGGTTAAAACAGCAGCAGATCTACACTAGTGCTCCTATCATTGCCAGTGGAGATGCTCTGGTGCAAGAGCAGAGTAGGGGAATTTCAAAAGCACCTCTGGGCAGACCCAACCTAGGGCCTTTTCTTTGGCAATAGATGGAGCCAAATTCCTCTCAGTGCTTGTTACAGAAAGCAAGACAGGCCCCTAAATTATAAGTCAGTTTGGCCTTCCCTTTGGGAATAGAATCAATCTATTAATTTATTTTAAATTGTGCAGCAAATAACTGTAGTTCAGGACCCTGTGCTAGCAAAACTACTATGTTGGAAGATGTTATAACAATGTATGGCTGGGACTGCTATCTGTCCTCATCAGAAAACAAGTGCTAGAACCCTCTCAGCATCAGCCATGGGAATTCACCCAGAGTTGGGGGTGGGGACGACTGTCCATTGCCATTGCATCCATCAGCCCGGACCCAAACTATTTTCAACCCCCACCTGAGGAAAGGAGGGGTTGCTGGTGGGGAGGGGCTGTGGTTGACACCTAGATCATTTCTCTACTACAAGGGCCTCCTCTGAAGATGTCCATCTGCTTCCAGGAGGCCACATCAACCCTCATGCGCTGTTTTCTGTAAAGTAGGAAACTGACATGGCCCTGGTGGACTGATTAGATAAACTTACCTCTTGTCAGACCTGTGTATGCAACTGTTGCAGGCAGCCTTGCTAACGATGGTGTTGAAGCATGACATTTGCTAGCAGTTTCCTTGGCCAGCAGGATATTGCTCCCATCCATGCAGGGAAGATTTTCAAGCATGACCCAACCCCCACCCCAATATGGCAGTTTTGAGAATATAGAGCTCTTAAGTAGGGTTGTTGCTAGCACAGTTTTCATCCCATGTGGGCAGTAACCCACCTGATGTATTGAGCCAGGATTATACCCGAATAGAGCAGGATCTTGTCTCGCTAGAGTGAGATGAAACTGTGCCAGGTTGCTTTAGCTTTACTGTGAATGGGTGTGTCGTTCTGTGCCAGAGGCTCTTGAGGGGACAAGTAGATCTAATTCCTCTGCCCAGGAACTGAATATATAGACTTGAGAGACTAGCAGCAGGTCGCATTCTTAAGCACTTCGATTGGATGTTCTGTCCCTGGGGAAATGCCCTTTAAGTCATCTCCTTTTGGCTTTTCTCTTCCGCTTTTGTTAGTTAAAAATATCTCCAGCTTTTTTCAGCCCCTCTGATTAGCTCCATCTACAGATAGTTGGCAGAGATGGCTCCTCTTAGTCTGATGATTGCTATGCTTTTACAAAGCCACTGTCTGCCTTTCTGTGTCAGCTAGTCCTTTTCCATGGATTATTTCATACCCTGTTGACAGTTGAGTGTCTGGTGTAGAGCCAACCTTTTCCCAGTAGAGGGCAGCATGCTCTTCAAAGATGGCTCACAAATATATGGCGGCTTTCTCAAAAGCTAGCCCTGCCCATTGAAAAAGGGCTGTACCCATTAACAAACAGTATTTTAAAAAGGGGGGCAGTCTTAGCAAGTGGAGTCCTGGGTGATGTATGTCCCCAGAGCATTAAACACTGTCATGGTTAGCACTACCTGATCCCCTTGGCGCTGGCAATGGCAGCAGAGAAGTCAAAAGATTGAATGGACACACACATAGTGGAGGGTAAGACAGGGTTGATTGGCCAACTGTGTTGCACCCTTGGATACCCATGCTGCCATGCCTGGCAAGGGCCCTGCTGAGTCTTTATACATGGTGGGCAGGAGCAGAGCTAGAGCAGGGCAACAATCAACAGGGATGGGAACTTGAGTAGCTAATTTGACAGATAACGTGAAGATCAGCCACATTCAGCAAGCTGAGTGTTTCTAGCCTGTGTTTTTGCTATGTGAATTCTTGGCTTCCTATCTCTTAGTCTGCTGCAGTCAAGACAGGAGCTGGGGGCATTAATCCTGCTGCTGGCTTGGAAACCCCCCTCTTCTTGGTCTCCAAAGGCACAGGAAGATCTCCCCCAGCGGCCATCTTCCTTTGGGATCCAGGAAAGGAGGTCCCTATGAACCTAGACCTTCAGGGAGGTCAGTGGAGGAAACAGCTGGTTATGTGAGCTAGGTTTTTTCAGGGGCTTAGTGCACCCTCAGTTTAAGGGGCAGAATTTATGTTAGGAGGAGATAAGGGAGCTTGGTAGATTGCCCAGCCTGCCTTTCCCCCTCTCCCCCCCAAAATACATGCTGGATTGGGGGCAGGTTGACCTGGCTGGTGCAAAAAAAGATGCACGACGAGCCAGCATCCACCTGCCCCTTGAGAAAATCAGAGAAGAAGGGAGGGCCACCAGCTATCCTCAGCAAATGGGTAAATGTGTGTGGTGTATTCAGGGCCCATTGTGGGAGGCAGTTATCGGAGGTGGAGGGAAATTATATTCAGGAGACCAAAGAGCATCTGAAGGGTAGAGGGGGAGAGCAAGGTCTAGTGGTTAGAGTCAGAGGCTGGACTCAGAAGATCTGAGCTCTGTTGCTGCTTTACTGCTGACTCACTGGGTGAGCTTGGGCAATTGCATTGGGTGACATTTTCAAAGATGCCCCAGCATTATTGGATGCCAAACTTTCAAGACCTCTAGCTGGTTTTTCAGAGGTGTTGAGCCCCTGCAGATCCCACTGACATTAGCTGGAGTTGTGGGTGCACAACATCTCTGAAAATCAGGCTCCAGGTGGCTACAGTTGGGCACCTGAAAATTGAGGCTCTCACATCAGAGGCTGCTATTGAACAATTTGGCCTTAACGGCTCTGTGCCTCAGTTTCCCCTTCTGTAAAATAAGAACAATGTTCCTGGATCACTGTGGGTTGTGAGGCTCAGCTCATTTGTAGTGATGTAAGATCCTGGGATGCAAGGTGCTAACTGAGGCATGACCTCTGCCTAGGACTATCAGCCAGAGCCAAAGAGTGGGGTATTTGCCATGCCCTAATAATCAATATTCCATTCAGTGCCAAAAAGGGAACTGACAGAAGTCAGGCTCTCAGACTGGCAAGGCCCACCTGGGGAACAATGGGCTATTATAACAGGAGACAGCTTGAGGAAAGAGGTAGCCTCCACCACCTATAGGCCACAAGGACAACTGAGATGATGGAGGATTCATTCTATGGCATACCACATTCTTTTCCCATTACCTCTATTTAATGAGTCAAAATTTCTGATGCTCATAACATTACTAGCTTCTAGAATGGAGGGGAGAGGTAACAAAAAATGTGTTTGAGAGGCCGGAGATGCTGCATTGGATCTCTAAATCCCACCGAGTAGCTGTAAATCATTCATTATTGTTCGGGTTGAGCTGTAGTGTGGCTATGATGATCTCTCATGAAACCTAAAGCTGCACAGAGAAGAAGAAGATTAAGTGCTGTGGTTGTTTGTTACTAAGAATACAATTATCCATAGGCTAATAAGCACCTGCTTGATAGGATTACCCAGAGCAGCAAGAATCAGCTCCAGTCCATTTCCCCACTCCCTTGGGATTTAATTTGGATGGGGGGAGAGGGGGCTATTTTTAGTCAATCAATAAACTGCCCACTCACATATGCAACCACGGAATGTTTGCTGGGGTAGATTTGGGTGCCAGATTCCCATGTCTGCTCCCCTGATGCTCCACTGTGGCAACAATAATTAGCACTCATAGAGCACCTTCTATTTTCAAAGTGCTTTACAAACCTTAACTGAGCCTCCCACAGGCAGGGAATCCTGGATGGCAGAGACTTAAAAGTCCTGACAAATCACCCAGTCCAAGCTGGGTCCCCAGGAAGCATTTGCCCCTGTCTAGCTTTAAAATGTTCCATGCAGTGTCCCATCACTCCCTTCAGGCAACCATTCCACAGCCTTAGTATAACCAGCCCCATTTGACAGATGGGAGTAATACAGGCATCCAATTTCCCCTGTTAGCCTTTTTATCCATGCAAAGGGCAGCCTGGCCAGTCCACAAACAAGGGCTTCCTGTCACTTCCAGCATGGAGGGAGGGAGGAAGAGGAGACATTCTGGAGCTCTGGCATCCTCTTACCTCCAGATCCACCTTTCCCATGAGCAGCCCTTCCATTACCGAACAAAGGGACAATGTGGTGCAAACTATCCACTACAGGGTCCCCCAATCCTGCAGTCAGATCCAAGCCAGTAGGTGCCCATGCAGTGAATGTAATTGGGCTCCAGGAGGGAGAGGGAGGGGCTGAGTGCCAGGTGCCCTACAGAGGAGGACAAGGGCGCTGCCTAAACACTGCTACGATCAAAACAAGGCTCGTTTAAAGTAATAACTCGATGAGTCCCCGGAACTTTCTGGAAAGAGCCTTTTGGCCACAGCCCGCTTCTAGCAGAGCCTACCATGTCCATCAGACTCGCTTGGCTGTTCCCAGCATCACCCCCCCCCCGGAGGGGGGAAAAACCCCTTTCCCAGGGGAGAGGAGACCTGGTTCTCAATGCTCGGGGAGGGGGGCTGGGCCCAGGCTGAGAACACACTGAAGGAGAAAGGGGGAGAGAGAAAACCTCATAACTTGCGCTGCCTGCGCGGTGGGATGGCAGCTGTGGGCAGGGCCCTGGGAAATGACGCTGCTGCTGTGTATGTTGTGAAACCCTATCCCGCTTTAGCAGAGCCGGGATTTCGCTAACAGCTGCGGGCAGATTGCGCTGCCCGTGGAAATTAACCAGAGCTGGTCAGTTGTTCCCAGACAGCAGCAGCAGCAGCCGCCGCCGCCGCGCAGGGGAGCCAGACAAAAAACAAGCAACGCCCTTAGCCCCTTGCAACTCGGCTCCAGAGATGGATGTGGCCGTGGATCTGTACCTGGCGGTCCCGCTGCTGTTCACAGTCCTGGCCGTGATCCTGGCTTCGGTCTTTGTGAAGCTGAGAGCGACTGACGGGGACAAAGCTGCCGAGACAGCCAAGGGGGAAGGGTCCCCGGGCAAGGAGGCAACCGAGCAAGGGGAGGAAAGGAAGGAGGGTGAGGGGGAAGGGAAGGAGGGAGACGCGCTGAAGGAGGAGGGGATCCCGAGGGGGGAGAAGGACGAGGAAGGAGCGAAGGACGAGGGGAGAAGGATCCCGGTGGAGGAGATTGGGGTTGAAGAGGGGAAGGCGAAGAGAGCCGGGGAGAATGAAGAGCAGCAGCCCAAGGAGGAGGCGGTGGCAGCGGCAGCCAGGACTGCAAAAGCAGACAAGCCGAGTCAGCCTCAGGAGATGAGCATCCCCCGCCAGGCTGCTGAGGCGGTGGAGGAAGAAGAAGAGGAGGAGGAGGAGGATGACGACGAGAGCAAGGTAAGAATGGGGAGCTCCGGACAGCTCGTCTTCCTTGTGCAACTTTGGGAAGTTGGGTTGGATCCTGCTGCCTGGCCCTGTGTGGGTAGGTGCTGGAAGTAGGGGAGCTGCAGCACCCCCTGGCTTGAAGCGGTTTCCATTATACAGGGTGTACAGTTTAGTTCCACGGCTTTCAGCACACCCCCCCCCAATTGTGCCAGCACTCCTGCCTGTGGGAATGACGTGTGTGCAACTCCCCACCTAGAAGTTGTGTTGTGTGTGTGTGTGTGTGTGTGACAGCAGCAGCAAATGCTATGGTTGTCCTGAACCCTGGTGTTTGTCATAACCCCCTGTCAGCCCAGGCACACCCATACAGTGCTGAGTGCACAGAACTGTGCAGTTACTTCTGTGCTGGGATCTTACACGCTTTGCACAGACATGCCTCTAGCCAGCCAGTTTTGTTTCTCTTTGTGGCCTCCAGATCATCCCACCCTGCCCCAAACCTCAGATCTATTTAATCTCTCTCCTTCCCACCTCCTCTGATCTAATGAGTTATGACAAGCTTGTTGCTTCTGAGAGTGTGAGAACAAAATGCTGCTTCATGTTGCTCCACTGAAATTTTGATTTAGGATTTTAACTCCCAACCGTCCAGTCCCCCTGCCCTGCCTGTATCTCTTCTAAAAAAAAAAATAGATTCTGAGAATTGAATGCAAGTCAGATTAATCTTTGCTTGAGTGGACCTGAGTCTGCAAATCTGGTTTGTGAGGCTCCTCCCTCTCTATCACTGGCCTCACTAATCAAGATAAGGAGAAGGGTTTCAGAGGGTTCCCCCTCAGTCTCCTTTTTGCACCCTTTATCTAGATGTCTCTGGTGGAAGCTGGCTTCTTGCAGCTTTGAATATAATGGGGATGAGCCCTTGTGAGGCAGCCTACAGTGCCCCTCCTCCCCCATGCCAAGGAAGGATAGATTTGAACACGCTGCGGCAGTCTCAGCATGAGATGACTCCCAAAGTCTAGACTCAGTGTCCAGTAGCCCTGAAAAGTGGCCTGGGTATCTGCAGTGTGTGGGGCAGTCACCCAGTGCCATGCAGCAAAAGTAAATCCTCCCACCGCACCAGATCTTGGCTGTTGAAAAATAAATGAGCAATGCAAGGTGCATGAAGAGTTCATGTTTCATTGCTACCCCTCCTCCAGCACAGCCAGGACTCCAGGGGGCCAGTTGCCAACGGATGGTAAAGTTGGCCTGATGCTTCTCTCACACTCTTTTAAACATGAATTTCCTGAACCTGCTGAATTGCAGTTACCAAAAGCTTTCCCCCAGGGTTTGCCTGGTGGTTATTTTCAAGGTTATTTTCTGTGGGTCATTGGGTGAGTAGCTTAAGGGTGGCTTTAAAAAAAAAAAAAGTGTGTGTGGGGGTGTCTATTTAAAACTCACTCTCCAGATAGGATGCTCCAGTGGAGGGAGCACAGGCATGGGGGCCAGATATGCCTGGTTGTGTTGTTGTTAGCTTTACTTTTAAAATGTTCTGGCCACGGTACAATAGACACAACAGAGCCAGCCAGTGCCCTGGAGAATTTACAATTCTTGGCTCACTATGTGACCTTGGCCAAGTCACTCTGTTCCTTCATTTCCCTACCTGTAAAATGAGGTTAACGAGCTTTGAGCTCTATGAATGGAACTGTGCTAGATGATGTGCCAAGCCCTATTAACTAGTATGGAAAGAAGACTGAAGCAGGCATGGCGACTTTGGCACATGAATGCAGGCCTATATTTTAACCACGCTCTTCCTGATCTGTAACATCTCAGTAGTGGGGCCTGGGCAGTATCCATGCTCAACTTCACTTAGCTTCTCACTTTCAGAGGTGCTGAGCTCCCATCACCCCTGAGTTCAGTGGGACTTACGCATGGGCAGCACCTCTGAAAATCGAGCTACTCTAGCTTGGTCATGTTGTTCCTGAGGAGAGCCTTCTCTTGTTCCATTGAGGATTGTCCATATTATTGGTCTCATAATGGAAGTACTTTGCCTCTGGAATAAACAGGATGATCCCTGGAGGCATAAGTTGGGGAGATACTAGCCATGGTGGTAGCCACCCTGTTTACTAGGTTTGCTGTTGAAAAGCTTATTAGCCAGGTTTCTCTGCACTGCTCAGTCAGCTGCAGGGTCCAGTATGTGTCCCAGCTTTTCTGGCTGGAAACGGGCAGCATCCCATTAAAGCAGCTGACTTTATAGAGGGTTCCCATTGGTACCCTTGGCTTCCCTCCAGGCTTATTGCTGCTGTAGCATGGCTCTTGTTTGGAGGGCTCTTCATCCTCTCTCATATACATATACACACCCCACACACAGTCCCTGTTTCAGAGCTTCACTAACCAAAGCCGCTCAGATCCTTTTAAACAAACACGGCTCTGTTGGGGTTGGATGCTCATGCTCAAACCAGTAACTCGGTCAGGGTGACCGTTACCATGCACCTTGGTTTGCACCATCCCCCAGCTTGCGCTGAGTTCACTCCAGAACCTGTCTGGGTTTGGTCAGTGGGCGGAGAAGCTAGCCAGGGTGTTTCCAGACAGAGTGACAAGAGCCTGCCGGTTTTACTCGCAAGGAAAGTGATTGCCGCTGAAGGCATTTCTTCATTGCTCAGCGATGGGGCTGGGCAAATGAGATGAGACCACCACCCACAGTGAAGGTGTCTCAACCAGCTTGTCTGATCTCCTTGACCACTTGACTTGTTGTCTCCACAGGTCTGTCTGGGCATCCATAGGTGGCATGTCTGCCTCCTTGTAAAGTATGTCCGGAGAGAAGGGGTGTTGTATGTGTCATGGAGAGACCATAAAGCATGGGGCATATGTGGGTGGACTAGGGTAGTGGTTCTCCACCTTTTTTCATGAGTGGACCCCTAAAAAATTTCAAATGGAGGTGCAGACAACTTTGGAAATATTAGACATAGTCTGCAGATCCCTAGGGGTCCATGGACTACAGGTTGAGAACCACTAGACTAGGGTCCAGCGATGTGTAAACTGGAGATGTCTCCTATACAAACTGGCCTCTAGAGGGAGAGGCATGTGCAGGTGAGATGTGGAGAGTCAGTGAGGGGGAGTCTGTTTCGAACAGCAGGCGCTGCGGAGGAGAAAGCTCCTGCACCACCAGTGTTGAGCTTGTGGGAAAGGATGGAGCAGGGAGGCCGATGCTAGATGAGTGCCGAGGACGGGGAGGAGAGCATGAGAAGGGCCATGAAGCAGGCAGAAGGCAATGGAGGGCTGGACCCTGAAGCGATTTAGGCAGCCAGAGGGGTGGCTGATACGAGTGATGCCACCTTGCAGGCCTACCGGTGGGCAGCTTGCGGTGCTGCTTGAAGGCTGGTGCACTTGGCTCCCCCAAAAGAGCCCACTTTGGTGACTAATCAGTTAGAGGAGCACAGCTGGGACACTGACACCCGCCGGGCACTTAACCAGGGCATGGACTCACCACAGTGCTTCCTTTGACAAAACAGGGTGAGGGAAACTGCTCTGTGCCACCAGGAGCCCTGCCCCAGGCCAGCCCCGCCTGCCCCCAAGAGCAAAGCCCAGTTCTGTGGCCAGCAAACTCCCAAAGGAAGCAAACTTGGGGCAATAGCTTGGTTCCCTGCTCTGCCCCTTTCTCCTCCCCCTGCCCACCCTGCTCCCTGACAAGCACACTCCTGGGCAGGGCCTCCATCACCCTCTTCCCCTCTGCCCCCCGTCCCCCAGGTTCCCAAAGTGAGTTAAAATAGGCCCTCTCTGCCATGCAAGCATTGTTTTTTCCCCCTGGGAAGAATGACTTCATTCAGGTCACGCTCCAAACAGCCTCTCTCTGGTGGACCTGAGGCTGTGGACAGAGAAGGTGGGTGGGGGACATTTTTCTGTGCTGAGTGAGTGAGTGTGTAAGAGAGAGAGATCTAGCTTGTGCTAGGACTCCTCTGAGCCGGCCGTTTAGTTTTTACAACAAGAGTACTAGCTAAACAATCTGATTCAGCACAGTAGAGCGGAGGGAAGAAGATGTGCCATCCCAAAGGAGAGTGTGTGGTGGAGGGAACGGGGGAGAGGGGAGAAGGGGAGACGGGGACTTCATACAAAACAGCTAATGCCCCGTCACTGTACTTCTTGGCAGCGGCTCACCTAGACAGAGAGGCGTCTTTCTCTGGCTACTGTAAAAACGACAGGGTCTCTGTTTTGTAGGATGACGAGATAGCAAATGTGAAAAATCAGGACAGGAGGTGGGGCAGGGCCACCCAGAGGATTCAGGGGGCCTGGGGTCTTTGGCGGCGGGGGGTCCTTCCGCTCTGGGACCCGCCGCCAAAGTGCCCCAAAGACCGGCAGCGGGGGCCCCCCACCGCCGAATTACCTCAGAAGACCCGGCACTTCGGCGGCGGGTCCCACTTTGGCGGTAAGACCCAGAGCGGAAGAAGCTCCAAGGGCCCAGGCCCCGCAAGAGTTTTCCGGGGCCCCCAGAGCGAGTGAAGGACCCCACTCCAAGGCCCCCAAAAAACTCTTGTCCCTATAAAATTGGGACATCTGGTCACCCTTCTGTCTTGGGGGAAGGTATTTAGCTCTCCCCACACCCCCTCTCTCAGAGGAATTTTCAGAACATGCTACATACCCCAAGGTCAGGGTGTGATTTTTGCCAGTGATTGGCCTCCCATCAGCAGACTGATGATTCTCCCATCAGCAGACTGTCAGAAGTGCGAGAGCTCTCACTGTCCTTGGGCTGCTAACCTCACCCTGCACCCCTGGAGGAGAGGGGCTGAGAGAAGAGCTGTGAGTGGTGGGATGACAGTTCTAGGTTGTGTTTGTTGTTACAGCAGAGTCCGTACAGAAGAGGTTGGGAGCAGCACTAGGCAGTCATGTGCCCCATAACTTCTGTGTATCCTAGAGGCTTTTAGTAGCTGCGAACGGTGCCCCAGGAATGGGCAGGGGGACTAGAGAGGCAGAATGGAGGTGAGCTAAGCTGGTGCTATCTAGACATCACTAATGTTAGACTCTGGGGGGCGGAGCTGTCTCTGACCCTCAGTAAGGATCTGGGTCTAGATTCACGTCCAACATCCTGGCCACAGGCATCTTATGGGCAACTTCTGGTGCTGGTAGAAATGTGTCCTGTCCAATGGGGCCAGTCTAATCTGGAAAACTGCAGTCCCCCAAATGACTCAGCACACAAGATTCCCAGACGCAGTCAGCTGGGCTGTCTGTTCCGTAGCAATGGCAGGGGTTTGCTATGCAGCTGAGAGCTTTATAAATGAATCAGTACATCAGGCTGGGGGGCGGAGGGTGTTCTGCCGTGCCAGCGTGGGTTTCTTCCCTTGATCAGCAGATATACTGCCTCGGAGTGGTCCAATTTCACTGCAGCCATTAACCAATCAACCAGAACATTGAGGGAGAAACGTTTTTCTGAGCTAGCAGCGCTGGCGTGTCTTAGTCTTTCGCGCTGACTGGCTGGGGTCATGAATTCTGCTGGCTCCGATTATTTTTCCCTAGCATATGCTCATGCCATGCTGAGCTTTCCCTTAGCACTGCCAACCAGCAGTGTCTGTTTAACTTTCTCTGCTGCTCTTCCTCAGACAGCTTCAGAGTCGTATGCAGTGGTGGGGTAGCCGTGTTGGTCCCAGAATAATAGAGAGACAAGGTGGGTGCGGTAGTATCTCTTTTACTGGAAGAAGCTGGTCCAATAAAAGAGATTACCTCTCAGTGTACCGAGATGATGTACGGTCTCCTGGCTAGAACAGTGGAACTGGGCACTGGGACTCCTGGGTTCTGTGCTTGCCTCCGCTGCTTACTGTGTGAACTTGTGGAAGCCCCTTAGGAGTTCTGTGCCTCCGTTTCCCCTTTTGTGATATGGCTACAATAGGCCCCACCTCCTGGGGGTGCTGTGAGGCTTAGCTAATGTTTATAAAGTGCTTTTATATCATACGAAGATCCGACAAAGAGATCTCTTTCCTCCCTCCCCCAAAGGATACCAAGACTGCCTGGCTTGTTTTTTCCACTTGTTTTGATCTATATAGTCTAGTAGGATGGAATGCGGTGACCCCTCACCCCATAGGAGAGGGAACATACAGCAGTGGCTCTCCTGCCCTCTGCTCTTGCTGGCCCTGGCTGCAGGGTGAGTCGGGGCAGGGGCCAGGTGGCCAGAGGGGCTTGCGTCTAAGTGCCTTACCGTCGGGTGAGCTGACTTGGGCTGGTTCAGAAGCAGTTCAAGCTTCCCAGCTGCTTGTCAAGCTGCAGAGCCTTGACGTGGAAGTAGTTTTAAAAGGGATCTAGCGCCTGGCCAATAACTGTCATGGGTCAGACAGGAGGGGAGCTGCCTCCTAGCAAGGAGTAGAAGAGTAGACTCCTGGGGTAGCTTGTTGCTAGGAAAGGCCATGCTCATCCTTTCCACACTAATGCCCCTTACAGACACCATCTCAGTTAATGCTAGCAGAAAGGAACAGACGTTCAAAAGCTATTGGGGCTTTACAGGGCACTTGCGATCCCTAGATCTCAAAGTGTTTTGGAAAGAAGGGTGGGGGAGAGGTATTCCCATCCCACAGAAAGCTGGGTAAGAGGGTAAGGGACTAGCTCAGTGGCAGATCTGGGAACAGAACCCAGGTCTCCTGATGCCCAATCCAGGGCCCTTGCTACTGGACTCCCCCTTGCACATGAGAATCTCCCTCTCCTTCTGATGACTTGAAGTTTATTACAGAGTTTGTCCATATGTTGTTTCGAAAGTGAGCTCAGTGTGTGTTTTACGCGCACACACGCGCTCCCTGATGTTGCCTTCTCCAGGTGCTTCCAGCTGCGGGTGTGAAAACGTACAGGCTCTGGCCCAACTTCCTTGGGAAGATCCTAAACCAGAGCAGCTGAGGCCAGCACTGAGTGAACAAAAGGGATCAGATCCTTGCCAGCAGTGCAGATAACTGCTCCAAGTGGTTTTATCATTTTGGCTGTCATAATCTGCTTTGCTGGTAGGATCCTGAGAGCTGGGACGTATAGGAAGTGGGGGGAGCAAACTGGCTCCGTTTTAAAGGAGATTCTTACGAGCTGCCCCATCCTGTAAGGTGCTGAACATCCTCGACTCCTACTGAGGTCAATGGCAACGTGCAGTACTCGCACTTTGCAGGATTCAGACCCAGGTGAACAGAATGCTCAGCACTTCCCTAGCACCTTTTGTGGAAGGATCTCGAAGCATGTTATAAACATATTCATTTTTTGCAACCAACCTATGAAACAGGTAAAGATTCAAACTCATTTCACAGATGGGGACACCACAGACTGAGGTGAAGTGACTTGCCTGAGCTCACAAAGCAAGTGAGTGGCACAGCCAGGGAAGAGAACCCAGGAGTCCTGACTTCTTTAATCACCAGTAACACTTCCCCCTTCCTTTGATAAAAACTGATCCTGCCAAAGTACTTGATTTTGATTGGTGTCTGATCATCTGCTCTCTGATAACCACCCACTGGTCATGCTGTCAGCTCCATTAACACAAGATGAGTTTATATCATGAGTTCTTTCCGAGTGTGAGAGCCAGACCAAGCCATCTTTGAAATTGACCAGTCTAGTTCCTGTGAGAAATTTAATCGAATTGGGATTTTCTGATTCTTATTACAGTAGCCCCAACCGACATTGAGGCTCACTGGTATGAGGTGCTGTACAAACACCTACCAAGAGAGAGATCCTGCCCTGGAGAGCTCATGATCCAAATAGACAAAGGGTGGGAAGGGAAACAGAGGCTGAGACAGGAAGTCAGTTGCCCAAATTCACCCAGCAGGTCTGATGGCAGAGATGGGAATAAAGCCCAGGTCTCCTGACTCCCAGTCCAGTGCCCTAGCCACTAGGGAATGCTCCTCCCCTGCCGTATGCCCTAAGGAAAGCCTCAGGGCCGTTGTCCGAGGTGAGAGAGAAACATTACAAAGCACTGGTCCTCCCAGAAAAACTGCCCTTTGCAATTTTCCCATGCGAGCAGCCTTGGTAACAAAAACCAAAATAGGGAAGGGGTGTGGGTGTGGGGGAGACAGCTAACGACCCCCCCGGCAGAACAGCCTTTTAAAGGGGTTGTTTTCCATGAAGCAGCAGAGAGGGTGTCTGAATGTGGTTGGATAGGAGCCATCACAGGACAGAGGTCTCCTGCGGTTACAGTTCTGGGGAAGGTAAACAATCTCCTTTTCTGGGTACGTCCGCCTGAGGATGGGCTCAGTGATCTCAAGTCAAGGGGAGTTTTTTTTCAGTGGGTTTTGGATCAGGCCCATCTTGTAGAGGGTTAACCACCAGTCCAAGTGCTGCTGCCTTGCACTAGAAACCGCCTGTCAGACCAAGCAATCAGAGCGAACAATGGCACTAAGACTGCAGAGCAGTGAGCAGCCTTGGGCTTCTTGCAGGGAGCCCAGGCTGAGAGAGGGCAGGCCACGTGGAAGGTGAACTGTGCTAAGACAACACTGGCCTTCTTCTCTGGATAAACTGACACTTCCCCACGCCAAGGCAGCTGGCCTCCCACCTGGGATATCACTTTGCAAGCGGACAAGGCCGTGATTTATGGCTGGGGGTGGATATTAGCCCAGCTGCTCTGATGGCCCTGCTGTGTGGGTGGCTGGGAGTCAGTGATGGCTACCCTGGCATCAGCTAGGCATGGGGGTAGCTCTTGTGAATATCCACTTGGGAAGCTAAGACCAGGATTTGAACAGGGCAAAGGGAGAGAGGTGGAGAGAAACTGTAAGGAGGGAGCAGAGTTTGTGTGCAGGGTTTAAGCCTCAGGGCACAGATCAGCTTGCAGGACCGTGTGGAGCCCATCAGTTCAGCCTGCAGGATTGGGACCCAAGTCGCAGCAGCTTTGCAAAATCATCATGAAAACGTACCAAGTCAGGCACAAAATGCACTTGTCCTGATGCTACCACTAGGATAATGAAAGCACTAAAGAGATTTTGTCTGCCTGTGAAGAAAATCCCTTCCCCTGTGAAGTGAGGTTTTGCAAGACTTTTTCCCCCCATACCGTGCATCATGCCAGCATCTTTATTACTATGTGCATGCTCTGACCCATAATGCATTGCAGCTTTTATTTTCTTTGGATTCGCATGAAACGTTGCAAAGCACTCATCCAAGGGCTCTGGATGCCTCTGACCTCTGGTATGTTTAAAAATACGATAAAGCCAGCAGCCTCCCCCACACCAGGAAGTAGCCAATTCCTCCCACGAATACCAGCTCTTGCCATGCTCCTCCCTTCCCCAGTACCTGGGGAGATGAGATCTCACCCTGTCATTATGTCTCATGAGACAGGCTTTAAGTGGGTACCAGCAGCTCTTTTGGGGTGGATTTGGGTTCGTCCCGTGCTGCTGCAGGAATATGGTGTCTGCCCTTCCATTCCATGCTCCTGATTCTGCCTGGCCTGGTGTGGCCTTCTAGGGAAAACCACATTCAGCCTTTTCCTGTAGGATTCTAAATCAGAAGTTTGGGACATGAGCAGGACCTGAATGTTGTCTCACCTTTGTACGTGTCTGTCGCTTTCTCTTCTTTGTGTCCCTGTCTTCCCCCAAATCTGGGATGTGCTTCTGAGAAGGTGCCGGTTCTGGGGACTCTAGAGCTGTTACTGTGTTGTTCACTGTAGCCACTTGGAACTTCCTGGAGGCAGCTGTGGGGGTAAAACTCTGATCCTCCTGCTCTAAGAAGCACAGGCCCCATCTTCTGAGGCTAAAGGAAAATTTTCGTTAGCAGTATAGGGTCTATGATGCCCCATCAGACAGTTCTGATTCCATCCAGTAGAGGGCAGTAGTTCACAGACACTAGCCAGTTCATTACACTATTATATAACTACTCCACTGGGCCGGGGCTGTGGGCTAACATATATAAGCTCCCCTCTCCCTTCCCAAATTCAATTTTGTTGCTAGCCACTTGCTAAGCTTTTGAATCCAGTTTGGCCATAGCAGTTGCGGATTTCCCTAGAGGAGGAGATACACTTTGCACTTACAGCCCCTTTCATGCAAAGATCATCAAGTACTTTTAAATCAGTGGGTGAGGTTTATCCCAGCTTTACAGGTGGGGAAACTGAGGCACGGCAAGGTGCTGTGACTTGCCCGCGGTCACACAGTGGGGTCTAGAATCTGTTGACTACCAGTCCTGCCCTCTAACCACTAGAGACACAGCCTCCTTCGGTTTCTTAAACACGGTAGGGACGTGTCAGTGCTGGCCGGCCAACCTGTGACTACACTGACTTAGCGAATTGCAGGGCGAATGTAGCCAGGGGCCTGGTGCTGACCGGACACGAGACATCCCAAGGAGACAGAGGAGTCTGACTGCAACGCAGCCCTTCTGTCACAGCTCACAAGGGAGATCGGAGACCTCGGGCAGGGAGGGGAATAAATAACTTGAGATTGGCACAGCCAGAAATCTGACTGTAAAGGAGCGGCCTGGTGTGGTGCTGCCTTGGTGATAATTCCCCACCTGGGATACTGCAGGGGTCCCAGGTGCAGCCGGCAGGGCGTGCAACTAGCTCCTGAGAGCTGTGTTCCCCAGGGTTCCCAGTCTGCCCTGGGGGGAACAGCGTGTGCAGAACGTTCAGTGCTTAAAAAACAGGACAAGCTTTAGAAGGGCCTTCTGTGCTGAGCCATGGAGTCTCCCCTGGGTGGACCTGCCCCTTCGGCCGGTTCAGGATGCACCTTTGCTGTGAGCGCAAGGCCCTTGGCTGGCAGGCTGCAGCTGCTCCATGGCAGTAACTGGCGGGCGGGGAGGGGAGCGGCTGAGCCAGTTGTCCTGGAGGAAAAGGCTCTCAAAGGCAGGGAAATGTGTAATGGACACATGGCACCGGGGTGAGTGGGAGCTTGCTGGTGTTGTTGCTAGCTGAGCGCTGGGAAGCAGGGGAGGAGAGGTCAGCTGGGCCAGTGGTTTAATCAAGTGATTTACAAAGCAGATTGGCGAAAGCCGAGACAGGGCTTTAGCATCTAGACTAGCATTTTTCTCCTGGCTCCACCCCTATTGCTGTAGTCCTGGTGCTGCCCCACCGGTGCGAGCAGGGGGACTAGGAGAGACCGGCTGCCGGTGTTTAGCCCCCCTGCCCAGAGCTGGTCTGCATGACCCCGGGGTTCAATGCCAGCAGTTGGTCTACACTAGCACTCCCAACGTTGCCACCAGCAGTACAACAGCCCAGAGAAAGGTGCTAATGCAGATGAAGCCTTAGGGGGGCATGGAGACTATTGAGGATTGGGGGTGCAAAGGAACAACAACCCAGCTGGGCAGTTGGACTCTCCCTAGGAGTGTTTTATTAAACCTAGTGGGCAGGTGGGAGCTGGGCTAGGTCACCCAGCCATGGAGGGATTTGCTCTCCAGAGAGGGTCAAGCCCACTAAAGGCAGGGAGGTTCTCGCCAGCTTTCAAGTCTAAATCTCCGAGAGCCAGCACAGCGAGTGCCTGGCTTCCCCCGGCTGCTGCAGGAAGGACTCGCAGGATGGGGAGGCCACCGGCAGGGTTCTTCTGCCACAGGAATGTCTATAACAGGGGAACAAAAATAGGTCAATTCAAAACCACCCTGGCTTAGGGCTCAACCCCCATCTGGGAACATGGCTCCTGCCTCCTTCCCAAAGGTATTTCCTGGCATCCTAAGCCCCAGTTCATTGCCCTTGCTTTGAGCACTTGCGCAAGGGGAAGGGGTGACTGAGCTGAGGATTAACCCCTCAGTCACCAGGGGCCAGCCAATGCCTCTGCCCCCTGTCTCACACCTGCAGCTGCACCGAATGTGGCTCAGAAGATAGTCTAGGTCCCCAGGTCTGGCCCAAGGTCTGGGCTTCACAAAGCTCTGGCCTCGGGGTCCTAGAAATGAGAGGCGGAAAAGAGACGTCCAGTCATGGTGTTTACGGCCAGCGTACGGCCCAGCCCAACACTCCGCCCTCTGTTACCTCAGGATCTAGCCACAACAAAGTGCTGTCTTGGCTGAAGGGAATGGCCGGTGCAGCAGGAGAGCTGGCTGGCCCTGCCCTTTTGACTCCCTGGTGGCCCCCCGACTCTGTCTCATGCCACCACAGCTGTGAATAGCTTTGGCAGGCGGGGGAGGCATGGAGAGTGACTCACTAGCACTATCTGCACTGCTGCTCCCCCCTCTGAAATAATTGACAGCTCCCCCGGGCCAGGTTTGGAAAGCACCAGGCTGGAGAACGCTGCCCTGCCCAAAACGGCCACTCGGCCCCTGGCCCGAGAGGCCCTGCTCCCCTCAAACGCTCAAATTCACCCGCTCTCCAGCCACGTCCAGGATTTCCACTTGGAAGAGCCGCGCTGCAGCTGGCAACGCGTTTCTTTGCATAGAACCGTGGGGTCCTCGTGCTTTCGTCTGCTGGAACCAGACGACTGTTTGGATCAGCCCTGTCTGGGGAGAGGCCTGCAGTGCTGGGTCCCCATCCCAGGGGTGTGAGCTAGTGTCGGTACCTTTCTCCCACCTGCCCCCTACTGGAGGTAGCTTTGCCCAGTCCCTCCACCCTCTGATGCGCATGATTAACTTACCCAGGAGCACCTCTCCCACCCTGTGTCTTCCCCCTCTTCTCAGTACGTCTGCCTAACACAGGAGCTGTTTGAGTGTCTTGGTGGTGCCAGCAGCCGATTCCCAGCTTCCAGGGCTGCCTGCTAAAGGGGCGAGGGAGTGCGGGGGAAGTGCATTCCCCAGCATTGTCAGGGGGCTGCTGGGGGAGCTCAGTTGCATGCCTAGACCCAGAATGCTCCTGTAGCTCAGAGCTAAGCTAGGATGGGTGCTGCTGGTGGAGCCTAGTGGGAGGTGCAGCTGAGCCCGGGGAGGAGCAGAGGGTCTGAAGGTGGGATGTGGGGTGGAGTGGCTGGGTCACTTGCAAGTCAGGATGTGAAAGAGGTCCTGGCCACTGAGGACCTGCCTCTCCTCGTTCTGTCCTCTACCCTCACCCCCTCAGAAACTCCCCCACCTTGACCTCTCCACCCCCACACCAGCCTTTTCACCCAGCTGATGGATACACATATTTTTGCCTGTCTGGGAGCAATTGGACTGGGCAAGGCAGAATTTTCTGCCTCCCTATGGGCTAGAAGGGAAGAATATTGCCCCATAGCTTCAGTGGGGTTCCTTGTCGGAGGCAGCTGCCCACTTGGTTCTGCAGCTGTTTCCTGGTGCATGGGAGAACAGGAACTTCCAAGCACGTGTAGCTGGGGACGGGGGTAGCACTGAGCTGGCGATGGGGTGGTGGGAAGGGGGCCTTTATGCGGTGAATTGCAGCCGGGCCTGAGGTGGCTCGCATGGCATGTCCCTCATTGGCCCCTCAAATCCTCGCTGGCCAGGATTGTTTCATGGGGGAGCAAGGAGGTTTTACGCTGTAGCAGCTGCTTCCCTAGACGCACAAATGAAGCTGAGTGGCGTGATTAAGGTCAGAGGGGACAGGCTGGGCGGTGACCATCTGCTCGGCCAAACTCCGCAGAGAAGAAGCCTCTTCTTTTTTTATTCCCTTTTTCTCTCTGTCTGCCCCTTTCTTTCTCTCTCTTGCAATGTCTTGCATCAGGCTTGGATCAGAAAGCGCAGCCATAAATGGCAATATGTTACTCACGTCTGCATGGGGCCTGGGAGGTTATTCCAAAGCAAGCTTCTCCTCCCCTCTCCTGTAGGCTTGCTACTCGCTTCCCCCTCCTCCCCCGGGGTAAGAGACGCACTGGGGCAACTGGAGCTTTGCCTTCCAACAATGAAGGGCAGCTAGATGCACCAGCCCACTCGGCCAGATTTTGGTTGCCCTCCTTTGCTAAAGGGAGGGGAGACGAGGGCTTGAGGGAGCTCCTCGCAGAGAGGGTTTGGGCTGCGCGGAGGAAATAGGAAGAGGTGAGGTAATGGCTTGCGTCGTCCAGCACTGAGTTTAAAAACAGATTATGAGACAACTTTGCCAATGGTGGGGGGTGGAGTGAGGAGACAGATTTGTACAGCAGAGAGCGAGCTGGGTCTCCCTCCCTCCCTCCCGACAATCTCTTCTTCTGATCCTTCCCATTTCCTCCCTCTCTCTCACTTCCCAGTCCAAGGGTTAGGACTGTGAGTGGGCTAATCATTAATAGCTGAGTGCGTTCAAAGCACTCTACAGGTATTAAGTCAGTCTCACCATAAGTGGGAGGTGGGTAGATTATTATTGTTATCCTGATTTTACAGGTGGGGAAACTGAGGCAGAAGTGACTTGTCTATCTTAAGGTTTTACTGCCACCTATCATGTATCCTGACTGTCTTTCACATCAGATCAATAGCAAAGTCCCTAGCAGACTTCAAGGCCCCAGACTGGCAGAGCCAGGACTAGAACACAGGACATCCTAGCTACCTCCTCTGGACCACCCTGCCTGTACTTAAGTCTGTTAAAGGCCAAACTTTGCTCTTAACTTGTTTCTGCATTGCAGCATTCTTGGGATTTGACTGCAAATCCCATGATAATTGGTGTTTTTCTTAAAGCCCCAGCTGCTGGAGTCATGTGAACACATGAGAAGCTCAGCTGTTATTAAAAAAATTCCAGGAAAGGAAGTTTCTAGCTAGGATGACCTAAGTTCACCCTAAAGGTTCAAACACCAGAAGGCAAATAACAAATAATTTTGGTTATTTTTATATCTCATGATTTTAAGTCAAATTTATGGTTTTGGGGGTGCCTGATTCAGGGTATTTTTCACATTTGGGGTTGGCGAGACTGCCTTTGGAAGCATGCTATCCTTTTGTTGTTGGAGGGGTGTGTTGGAAAGTTGCCTTGTTTTTTGGAGACACTGGGAGTCAGGATGCTGGGTTCTGTTCCAGCTGGAAAGCTGACACTCTGTGACCTTAAGTGGGTGACTTAACCTCTCTGTGCCTGTCTCCTGGGGTGTCGTTATAGCTCCCACCTCTCCCATGTGTGCTGGGAAGTGTGACTGTCTGCAAAGGGTTTAGAGACTCTGGAAGAGAAGACATTTCACTGCAGTGTTGTTATTGCTTGGAGGCACCAGCAGGGGAGGTGCTGTAGAATGGGCCAGGTATGGCAGGGGAGCAGGAGCAGGCAGGGGTCACTGGGAGCTGCATTGGCCAGGGTGGCTGATCTATGTCTCTGGGGATGGGCAGCTGCTGCATAACCAGGCCCGTGGTTAAGCCTGCAGTAACATGATCTTTGTCTGTTACAGCAGCTGGCCCCAACTGCCTGTGTAACTGTCCTCCAGATGCTCCCAGATAATTATCGCTGTGTCCCGCCTCCCTAAGGCAAGCAGGGCTTTTCACTGCGGGGAGGTGTCCTCCCTGGGAGCCTGTGCTTGCTGCCTGATGCAGCCAGCGAATTGTGGGGAGAGGAGAGGCCGGGAGAGCACAGGGTTTATGGGCTCGCCCCTAGCCAAGGTGCTTCAGATTCTGCTGCCAGCTGGGCTCAGTCCCTGCTGCTGATGCGTCCCCTTCTCCCAACTCTAGTGCTCCCTTTGCTGGGAGGGACAGCTTCCCTGGTGGCCCTAAAATGTCTCATTGAGCCTCCCCCTGGCTGCTTTTCAACTGGGCAGAGCTCGGGGACCCAGCTTTGCACAGAGCCTGGCCCGGCTGGGCTGTCTGCCTGCCGGAGCTGCTGCAGTTGGCTTGGCTTCAGCAGGTCCTGGAGCCTCAGTCACTGGGCTGGGGTTAAAAACCAAACCCCGTCTGCATCTGCAGTGTCCAGGCCGGGCAGCCGCCCGCTCTGAAAGCAGGGTGAAGCCCCACCCCTCTATTTCACACTTTGGGAAGTGAATGGGCTCCAGAGTGAACCCTTTTCACGAGCTGATTATTCTAGACTGGGATTCAGGCACGCTCGGTTCAGTTCCTGGCAGGTTAAGAGCTCAGTGTCGAGAGCTGCACAAAGGAAGCCAATGCTGCTGTTGGAGCAGTTTCATTGGTCCTGCAAAAACCCAGGAGCTGTGGCATGTGTTCTAGTGCACCACCTGCTGGCCCCTTCTCTGTTAGCAACTGTCCACATCCCTACAGACATGGAGCAGTCCTGTAATGTCTCTGACTCCCTGCGTGACCTTGGGCAAGTCACTTAGCCACTATGTGCCTCAGTTCCCCACCTGTATAGTGGGATCATAATCCTCCCTTTCTCCCACCCTGTGGTCCTGTCCATTGAGATTGGAAGCGCTTTGGGGCGGCAAGGAAGGACACCAAACCCGCCAGCTACTCCCACTTTCCCACTGTTGCCTCACTAACCCCCCTGCTCTATCTAATGGCTCCATTCCCCTGCCCTGAAGGCCTCCATGCACAACCCGTACCTCCCTGGGGCAGTAGGGGTGTCTTCAGGCCTCTGCCATTGGGTCCCATCTGTCATGGAGCTCCCCTTCCTCTGTGGGGCTACACGTTTTGCTTCCTGAGCCCCTTCAGCTGTCAGTATCCCCCTCTCCTTGCCTCCCGTCTTGTCACAGGGGCTGCACGGTGCAAGGGGAGAGCTGTTGCTCCGGTGCTTGAGATGCTCTCCCCTTGGTACCCTCCCACCCCACCCCAGCTGGGGACTGTGGCTCTCAGCTTCTTGGCATGTCTCCGCAGAGAGGCAGGGAGTGCTCATACCAAACTCCCGGGGAGAGGCGTGGGGAGGGCGGATGGGGACACTTCCCCGTTATCCCCTCCTATCCCAACGCTGATACCTTTGTGAGCCTCTCTTCTAGCCAGCAGCTGGGCAGGATTTAAACAAGTGTCTGCGCGGCTCCACTTCCGAAGCTGGCAAGGGTCTGAGCAAACAGGCCACACCGAGCTCTGTAGCAGGCTGGGCAAGTTGGCAGGTGGCTGCAGGTCTGCGAAGACTCTCTGGAATGAGCAGCTGTCCAGGGGAGGTGAGTCTGCCACCCAGCCCCTGCAAGTGCTGGCAGGGTAAGAGGCTGCTTGCCTCTCCTCTCCAAACTCCTCCTGCAGCCTGCTAGCCGAGACTCAGTGCACTGGCATCTAGGGGAGCGGTTCTTATCACCCTGCCAGGAAATCCAGACAGGCCAAGCCTTGCAACAGCCGCGATGCCTTTGCCTTAGATATGCTTCCAGCTGCTTTCGCGGTCCCTTAGGAGCCAGTCCTTTAGCTCGGACCCGCCTTCATACGTGCTGTTGGAAAAACTCTTGAGTATAGGTTTGTTTGGTTCCTTGCATTACCTGGGTCCAAACCCTGGCTTGGGTCACAAGTGAATCAAGCTTTTTAGGTCTCAGCTTGGTATTCACCAATGAAATAGAGACAACGTGTAATGGTTGATAGTGGGGTGGGGGGGCACAATTTAAAGGTTCAGCAGGGTTCAAGGCAGGGCATACAAACCCTGGCAGAAATCGGGGGGGGGGACATGTGACCCCAGGTGCCTCCTCCCCCACATATTGCCTCTGAGCTCACAGGTCAGTCTGTGCTCAGGAGAGGCCCAGGAATGGAGTAGCGGGAATGGGTGGGTGGGACTGCAAGTCCGCTATGGGTTTTACCTGTCTAATACAAAGACTGGTAACTCTCTGCCATGGGCTCGCTTTACTGGGGTTTGCCACATCAGTCCAGGTGCTGCAGCATCTCGTGCGCTTTTGTGATCAGGCCTGTATGTATCCAAATAAGGGTCCATGTCACCATGCCGACAGCTTTCGAAATGGGCAGAGGCAATCCCAAGAGGCGTGAGAGTGTGAGATTGCTCTCCCGTTAGGGCTATTCTGAAAAAGTCCATTAGAGCACAATGAACCAAGTCGTGGGTGGGCCTGGGCCTGGCGGCAGGGCTGCCGCCGGGGCTGCCTGTGAACAATGGTACCTGCCCGACATGAGAGAGCAATGCTACCCGAGTCACGTATTGTTCCAAGCTAATGCCAGCTGCAGAGGGGCGAAGCCCACGTGGTCGGGTGATTAAAAGCTGGGAGGTTCTTGGCTGCACAGAGATGCCAACTACTTTATAAAGAGGAGCGAGGCTCTGGGGTATGGAGTCACTGCTTATAGACTGTGCGCAGACCCATGGCTCCGCTAATGGGCCGAGGTCTCTTCCCCACGTTAATGAGTTGGCAGGTAATGCAAAGCACCAAGGCCCTGGAACTATGTCACAGATCTAGCTCTGGAAGTGGGTTAAGAAGCCTGTGGTGTCAATCCGAAGTGCACCCAGGAGTCCAAGGGTAGCGGATTTGCTGTCAGCGGTACAGAGTAATTTCTGAAGCACAGTGGTGGCCATGAAAACCATCAGGCCACATCCTCGGCTGGGGTAAGCTGCCATAGCTCACATGGAGCTGCACCCGCTGAGGAGCTGAGTTAATGTTTGCTTCCTGGCTGGCTGCTCTCTACCTAGAGTGGGTAAGGGCTTGTCTACATGGGAAAACTGACGGGCCTAACAACTCCCATGTGGACGCTGCATTCCAAACAGGGGGGTGCCATCTATGTATGCAACACATGCACTGCGTGCCCTGAATGTGTCTTCCTGACCAGCTGTGCCCACCGGACGATTCCATCCGGGCCCCAAATACGCACAGAGGATGCCATTTTGGGATCCTCCATGCAGCATGACCTCACAGGCCCCATACATGCGAGGTCATGCCTTGCACGCAAGTGTAGAATTGCATGCGTTACTAAAAATGCCCTGGCACGCTCCGGAGTGCAAAAATAAAAGTGTCTTTATTCCAGAATATTCACTCCACTGTCCACCGTCTGTATTTATTCTGGAGCTGCCCCTGTGGTGTGAGAGTGGGGGGATCTTGGAGATAGGACGGGGGGCTGGCTCAGCTAAGGTGTAGAGAGTGGCGGGGAATCAAGAGCGGGTGTGGAAAGGTTGAAATGGACACAATGAGTAGCCAAGATGAGACCCTCGGGGGCAGACTAGAGGACCCTTGTGGTCCCTTCTAACCCTCTCCACCTACAACACCAGGCATTTCCAGGTCTTGGGTTTCCTGATGCTGGCAGACAGGAGCTCTCACATCTGGCTCGACGCAGTTCATGCAGGATAACGTTGCACCTCAGTGTGCAGAGAGGGAGGGATGGGGCTGTGCTTGGATGGGTAGTGCCCTCTTCCTAATGGGAGCCGGTGCTGGCCTACTGCTGGCTCTAAGGATGCTGGGCTGGATCAAAAGCCCTCATTGTTCCCTGCTGCAGATATTTCTTCCTCTGAGCTGGAGCTGAGAAATTCTTCTGCATGAGGGGTTATTGGACTGCAGACTCTGGCTGGACCCAGGGCCTCAGGATGTCCTGCTGGGCTCGGTGGGACCCACAGCTCCTGGTAGAGAGGGTTTTCCCCACTGTTGGTACCTTCCTGTGCAACGCAGGCCAGGGGGAGCTCCCGAGGAATACCTAGTAATCTGACCACTAGGCCTGCTTCTCTCCCCACCTACTATCCCCTCCCAAAAATATGCCCATCTACACACAGGCACCACTGCGGCTTCATTGCTAACTGGGGGAGTGTGACTTTGCAAAGGAACTGCTCCCAGGAGTCCCAGGGCAGTGCTAGCCAGCTGGCTTATGCCAGTGCTGGCCTAGGGCTCAGCACTGCTTTGGAGGGGATCCTTCGTGGGGGAATGGAGAACAGAGCCCCTGAGGCTGAGGGATAGTCTCTTGGCCCTTGCTGCAAAACTAGCCAAAAAAAAATCAAGTCAGTCGCTGATTTTTCCGAGGACTTGAACACCCCAGGCACCCATAGAAGAGCCAGGCAGCTCTGAAAAGTCAGGCACACGACAGCAACTCTGTAGCAGCTTGGAAATGGACTGGAGGAGCCCAGTGGGCCTCTTCCATTGCCACTTCCTCTGATTCAGTGTGGTAGCCCATGCCAAGGATGGGAGCTATCATGGCACCAGCCTCCCTGCAAGGAGAAGACACCTCTGCAATGAAGCTCTTGGCATTCCTGGGACCTGAGCTGAGTCACCCTCCCGGCAATGCTGCTGACATTCTTTCCGCCGCTGTTCATAAAGGAAAGGGCTCTGCGGGCTCCCCCACCCATGCGGGCCTGGGAAGAGATGAATGGAGACTGAAAGGGAGCTTCCATTTTTGGAAGTGTGGACCAAAATAGCTGTGATGGGATGTGTGTGTGAGAGATGCTGGGCGTGTGCGCTGTCCGCGAGCCAGGGACCGGAAGTGCAAGATGAGCCCAAATGGCCGTGAATAATGCTCATTCCCCGCTGGTGACATAACGTGTCCAGTCCTGGGCTCTGGGCTACAGCCCAGATTCCTGATGTTTATATAAAACTGTGCTGAGAAACCCCACTGGCCTGTCCTGCAAGGGGGGCAGCTCCTGTCCCATCTTTCATCTCTGCATTGCTGGCTGAGCTCACCTGACCAACGCCCGTGGCTCAGCGAGTCGGCCCTCCCGGCCATCTTGGTTCTCTTTGTCTCCTCTCCCGTGCGACTTCTCAGCCCCCTTCCTCCCTAACTGAGCTTGGCAGCTTCCCCTGGCTCTTTCTGCTCGCACACGAACCCCCGCTGCCCTTTGGGCCCCGCCCAGCAAGCTGGGGCAGCTGTGAAGGAGCCGTCGCTTTCCCAAACGTGGGAAGCCAGACGAGCTGGGGTGGAGGCAGGAGCCAGGACTGCTCACCCTCTGGATTCTGACAAACTGCAGGTCTCCTTGCCGGTGCTGGGGAGACAGAGAGAGAACACTCTGCTGTGTGTGTGTGTGTGTGTGTGTGTGTGTTTGTTTTGGAGAGGGGATGGGAGACACTCTGGAGGCATCACCATGATTTTGGAGGAAGGCGGCTGTGGTTTTCATCTCCCTTTTTCCAGCCCATTCTCCGTGGAGAGTATCCTGATCAAAGTCCAGGGCGGTTTTCTTTCCCATGCCCCGCACATTTGGGAAAATCCCAATAACGGTTGCTGCATACAGCCCTCTCTGAGGTGCCACTGATTTTTGGATCCTGCCCCATGGTAAATTTTTAAAAAAATAGGTGCCGCTTGTTCCTTTTTCCTTTTTGTGGCTTAGTTGTTAGCCCTGGGCTGGCCTTTCGGACAGAGAGGACGGGCTCATTTTGCACTGTACAGGACAAGGATGAATGTGGCAGTGCTCCTACCCCTGCAGATTGTGAGTTGTCTGACTCTTCCCTTTACAAGACCCTGGGTTCCATTGCTTACATCTTTGCCAAAATGTAATAGTTTGGGCTGAAGTTTTCCCAGCTGGGTGTTTGCCTGAGGTTAAATTTTTTTTGGAAAATTTCAGCCAAACCAGTTCAGCTGTTTCCAAGAATGAGGCTAGTGAAGAAATCCATTGCTTTGCAGATGTTAAAGTCTGGTGATTGGTTTTTAAGATGTTCTAGCACCCCCATGCGTTGGAGCAGGGTCTTGAAATGGAGCAGGGAGGTGCCCTTTGTATCAGGGATGCGCCTGTTGACATACCTGTGAAAATTGCCTATATTTGGCCAAGTAATAAGCCTTTGCAAACTTGCAATTTGCTAATGCATAGTAGAGACTTGCTAGAGCCTCACAGCTTAATTCCCCAAAGAGTCCATCCTCACTGCAAAGGCACCTGCCCGGCATTGAGCAGGACTTTCCCTGCCGTTGCAATTCCTGACTTCTGGGCCATGCTGGGTCTAGTCCAGGCCTAGGAAATTCGAGGATGCTCCTGCGTAACATCATGTGGAGGAGGACACTGATTGAATCAAATGCAGAGTGGACAAGAGTCAGATGTGGGAGACACAGGGGAGACCAGGACTGGAGGCTAATGGAGGGGCAGCTGATGGAGGGAGCGTGAGATGGAAACTGGCACTGGGAGTTGGACGGAGACTAGCACTAGCTGGGCAAGAACACTGGGCGGAAATGATAGTGGCTGGCCAAAGAAATTGGGACTGGAAGCCAAGGAGAGAAATGGATGAGTGGGCTGAGATTAGACTAGGGGAGACTGGGAAGCAATGGGGTGGAAAAAAAAGGTTGTGGGTGGGGGAGAGCTGACAAGAAGCCAGGGTCTGACTTGCAAAAGTGTGAGCATGCTCAACGGCACCTGAAGACATATTCAAGCACCGCGCCGAGTGACAAGTACTGTGAGAAAACAGGTGATGGCTCCTCACCTCACAGGAGTTCCAGGGAGATGAATGAATGTGCGTGGAGCGCTCGGATACTGTAGTGCCCTAGAAAATCAAGAATTCTCCCTTCCGAGCAGGATTTGAATTGTGTGCTGTAAATAAGACCGAGGGCCACACATGGAATAATGAAGAGAAAATAAAATATTGAATAGCTGAGCATTAAGTGAGCACTGTCCATCCTGGGCAACGAATGAGGCAGGGGTCTTGTGGAAAATATAGCATGTGACAACATAATTAAAGACTGTATCATAATGTATGTGCACAAGTGGGGGCACAGGCAACGGTAATGTTCTTTTACTGTAGTTTGTGTCTGTGGAATATACAGTTTTATTAATAAAAACTAGCTCTCTTCATCCATAGATCTCTGTGCAGGTCAGGACCATTACTCCTGTTTTACAGATGGGGAAACTGAGTCATGGAGGGGCAGTGATTTGCCCAAGCTCACCCAGCAGCCAAATGGCTGAGCCAGAAAGTGAACCTGAGTCTGCCATGTCCCAGCCCATTGTCTGATCCACCAGGCCATGCTGCCTTGGGGAGCGCTGTTTGCTCCACACACCGTTCTCACCTCTGAACTGCTCTGCTCTTCACCCTCTCCAGGAGGAAGATCAAGACTGGGAAAAAGAGAGACTGGTGGTGAATGAGCCAGATCTGGACGATGGTAAGTGCTGGCGAAGCAGCAGCCGGTGGGGGAGAGGGTGTAGATAGCAGCCAAGGGCCAGCTTGGATCTGAGCTGGATGCTCTGAAGGCTGAGAGTGAAATTTCCCTCTTCTAGAGCTCTAGGGAAAACAGGAGACAAGGCCGGGGTGTCCAGGGTCATAAAACACAAGGAGGAAAAACTGTATAAAAAACCCCCAATGCACATTGTGGGGCCTTTTTTCATACTCCATAAAGAAATAATCCTCCTGCCGCACCCCCACCCCCCCGTAGTGGCAGGTGACACCCCCTCCTCTCTTCCCCCATACAGATCACCTTTCAGTTTGTGGGGGGTGTTTCCTCCCACCCATAGTTGCTGGAACTAGGGGTGCTGTGGGTGCTGCCATACCCCTGTCTTGAAGTGGTTTCCACGATAGACAGGGTTTATGGTTTGTTTCAATGGCTCTCAGCACCCCCACTATACACATTGTACTGTGCACACTTAAAGCCAGCTGCCCCTTGTGTTACTGCAGCACTGAGCGTGTTTGCACACAGTTTGGGCCTGGTGGAAGCAGGGGCGCTGGAACAATCAGACCATAGGGAGCGGTACGGGGTGTTGGGCAGACTGACAAATCTCCGTTCTTGGGACTTAGGTCTCTGTCCCTTTAAATTCCCGGCTGGCAGAGAGAGTGGAAAGAGAAGGGAGGGCTGCAGGAATGCAGTGGCCTAGGCATTCCTCGCCCTGCTCATTGTGTGCCAGGCAGAGTCTGGGGTGGGAGGGCCTGTTCTAGGACAATGCTGGGGGACCAGGGCAAGGCTGTCACTTGCTATAAATACAGCCCCTGGTCAGCAAGGCCTGGAAGCGGCTCAGCTGCAAGCCTCCGGGGGAAGGCTGGGGATTAGCTCCCCTCAGCAGCTGACGGCTTCCTCTTCCTCCTGATTATTGAGCTGTTAATTCGTTCGGTTGGGCTAGAGTCAGTGGAGCACAAAGAACAGATAGCATCGCTGGCATTTGTCATTGCGGCAGCAGCCTGGCAGGCCCCGGGCGGGGGTGGCGGAGGAGGGGGAGGGGATCAGGATGAGCCATGTTGCTGCTGGGTTCCGCGGTGCAGAGAGGATGGAGAGCTGGGGACAGGCCAGCAACCTATGAACACAGCTGCCCCCGCCCGGGGCTTAATCCTTTCAAGACAGCGTGTGGCACACCAGCTCCACGGCCGGCTCTTGTGGGTTCCCCTCACCTCCCTTCGTCTTACGTTGCTTTCACCCCAGCAGCCCCCTCCCCATCCTGACAGATGTGCTGCGCCTTCTGCCTCCAGCCGTTGGCATGACATGAGAACAAAGCCTGCCAAAAAGCTCCTTGAAGGCACCGGGAGATCTCCAGAGGGTTTAGCTAGAGCTGTGTTTAACTGATTAGTCAATTACTTTATTAGAAAATGATTAATTGACTAATTGGGACAGCAACACAGGAACCTTGCTCATAACTCTTCCCCCCCCCCCCCAACTGATGATGGCAGGCAAGTGTGTGTGTTGACTGGGGAGACAGTCCCACAGCATCACCACGGTCAGTGTGTTGGCTTCCAGAAAAGCCTTCATCCTGGGGGGCTAGGGTGGTAGGAATCCCTCCTCCCTGTCCCACTTCCTTGCTCGCCTTTGCAGCCCCCCGTCACAATCCCTCTGGCACAGGAGGCTTATGATGAATGCTAATAGGCAAACGCTAATCCTTGCACTGTGCCTTCAAAGCAGGGAGCTGCTATTGCTGTTTCGTAGAGAGGGGAGCGTGGGGGATGGAGCCTGGCACTGCGAGCTGGCCTGACTTGCCCCAGGAGAACACAGCCAGTGGGTGGCGGAGCAGTGACTAGAACCCAGGTGTCCTGACTCCCTGCCACTCAACTGTGTTGCCTTTTATCCTGACAAATTCTCTTCACCTCCTGCAGACCTTCAGTGCTACTGTCTGAAATGCAGCTGGCTCTGGGGTGGGAGAGGGCACCAAGCAGGCCACACATGGGAGGGGAGTTTGGGCCGAGGATCCTGCGGCAAACTGCAGCTGCTCTTGCAACCAGTCTGTTGTTCAAACTGTACGAGAGCCCTACCAGCCGGCCTCAGAAGGTCAGCCTGGGCTAAGGACACTGGGATTGGAACCTGTGCTACCAAGGAGTCAGACCTGTGGCAAACCCACGCTAGGAGTGGGGTTGAATTTGGAGTCCCTCTATTGGCCATTGGCACCCCACTTTAACTGGCTAGTGGGGTCAGTGTTGAGGGGCTCAAGGCTCTTCCCTATCTTCTCACACCTGGAAAAAGCACCCTCCCTCCTGCTCTGGGCGGACTGCGCTGCCCCAGTCCCTGCAGCGCCAGGCTCCATGCACGGTGTTTTCTCCTGGCCGCCTGCCTGGCAGTACCTGCTGCGTTAGCAATAGGCTGCCACACCGGCTTGTTTTGCTAAATGAGGGCCTTTGCGATGCTGTGCCCCCGACCGTCACCTGCATTACGGTAAAGGATCAAGGCTCCAGCCTTTTCCAAACTGTAAAAATTCTCTTGCTCAGTTCTCCTCCTTTCTGCCTTCGAGAGCCTTGGGCCAACATTAACAAAGCGCTCAGGCCGCGATTTTCCGCGCTAAATTCCTCTGGCTCAGTTGCAAGGCTCAGCCACGGAAACTGATCGGAATCTCACTAAGCTGCCCATCTCCAGCCTCTGCATTTCCCTTCCCAAACTGCTGTTTGCTCGGACATTCACCCAGCGGGCTCAGGCTTGGGTTCTTCAGAGTCAGTGACATTGTTGTCATCATCATTATTTTATTAGAAGAAAAGAAAAAACAGAACCTGAACCATTTTCTCTCTTCCCTTTTTTCCCCTCCTCCCCTCCTTGTTCAGTGGTGAAAGGGAAAAAGGAAGTGAGATGGGTAGCCCCATTCTGCCTGCCTGAATTCCTCCAGCAGTTTGAAATAAATGCTAAGATCTTCAGTTCTTGTCCTAAACTGTATTGCTGGGTGCTGTTAAAGTGTTACTATGTTCCACACCTGAAGTGGCTGCATTTCAGGGGTAGGTTACGTGATCCCTTATCCACTACTGGGATGGGGGGGCAGCGGGAGTTGTGAGGCTTAACTGACTATCCTGTCCTTGGATAAATGGTACTGTAGACATGCAGGCTGCAATTCATTCCCTTTTAAAGGAATGTTCTAAATAATTCAGGCATTTTAATAGGTTGGATAAGATGATGACTCAGTCTGGCCAGTGAGGATACGAAGCCGTGTGTATGCATCTAATATAACCACAAGGGTCTTGGATTGCTAGTCAGCTACCTTTTTATTTCTTTAATGCATTTTCCATCTAAGCACTTATATGGCCTCCATTGCAGTAGTGCCTGAGCAACTCACACTGATTAATGAATGCATCCTCACGTCTTCTGTGAGGTGGAAAAGTGGTGGTGTCCCCATTTTACACATGGGAAATTGAGGCACTGTGTGATTAAGTGATTTACCCAAGAACATGCAAGAAGTCAGTGGCAGAGCCAGGAATAGCATTCAGGTCCACCTAAACACTAGTTGGATGGCCTAAACACAAGGACATTCTTTCAAGAAGTCAAATTGTACAGAAACCTCTGGGGAGCTGGCAGGTTCTTGGAGCTAGAGCCAAGATGTCTGGTAGAGAAAGAAACGCTGGGTGTGGAGAGGTAGATTTGAATGAGGACTCTCTTTTCTTTTTACAAAATGACAGCCAGTAAGAAAATACCCTGCAAACCCAGCATCTTGGCAACCAGTGCAGACATTGGCAGTGGAAATACACAAGACAAATGTCTTTTTTAAAAACTCACCTCACGGCTGTTCTATTTAAGTAGGTCACTTTATACTCTTAAATATTTTGCAGTTCATGGGAAAAATCATGCCTAGAATTTTCAATGTATTTCCTGAAGTTTGTCTCCAATCTGAAGAGAAAGAGAGCCCTTGAGCACTGAAAACTTGCAGCTCTTTCCTTCAAAACCGACACACGCACGTTGGCAGGCAAATGGGTGGATGGTTATTCCCTTCCCCTCAATTTCTAGAGTCCCTTCTTCATTCTGATCTGAACAGCCCCTGCTCAAAAATTGTTAATAAACAATAAAGATTTCTGATGTGAAGGGCGCAGATGAAGCCTGCTTCTCCTTTCATGTACCTTAGTGAAACTCCACTGCCTTCAGAGAAATGACTCCTGATTTACGCCAGTGTAAGTAATAGGAGACTCAGGCCTAATATCTCCCCGAGCAACAACCAGTTAAAGGCACATTTCAACAGCACTTTCAAGGCTCTTTTTTAGTGCCTGGTTAACTGAGCCTAGTCTCTGTTTGCTTCCAGTTGGTCAGGCTTGTTTGCCTGCCAGTGCTGAGGGAAACGAGACTTTATGGAGCTGCGTTTTCTGGGATGTGGCGTGAAGGCCCGGTGACAGGCTTAGATTTGCTGAGCGCTTGGGCGATGGGTGTCGCTTTTTACAAGAGGCCAGACAGCGGCCTTTGTTTTCACTCCAGCGCTACAGCTAAGTGATTAGCCCTTGATTCAGGACCTTCCCCAATGGAAATCTGACCAGGATCAGTGAGAGGCTTGTTGACACGCTGATGTGCAGCGACTGGGGAGTGAAATGTGAAATATTTGTGGAGGTGGGAGGTGAGGAGAAGCTCTGTCTGGGAACCTCTGTTTCCTGTTAAGTCTGCCGTTTTAACAGGTTTGTACCAGTAAACATTGGTTCACACTAAAACCTGGATGCAGGCTCTGTGGGATATTTTTTGCCCTAGCAATGACTGTCATGTAATAAACAGGACACCTGGGTTCTATTCCTAGCTCTGCCTGTGTGGCCATGGGTGAGGCGATATCTTTTACTGGACCAACTTCGGTTGGTGAAAGAGACAAGCTTTTGAGTTACACAGATCTGCAGAAGAGTTCTGGGTAAGCGCGAAAGCCTGTCTCTCTTACCAACAGATGTTGGTCCAGTAAAAGATACCACCTCACCACCATGTCTCCCTAATATCCTGGGACCCACATGGCTACACAACACTGCAAGTGACCTTCGGAAAGTCATTTCACATCTCAGTTTCCCCACCAGTAAATTGAGGCTTGTTCTTGCCTACCCCATGGATATGCCGAGGCCTGGAAAGTGCTTGAAGCTCAGCTGTGGACAGAAAAGCAAAGTGGTGGCAGTTTTTGATCTCTGTTTTTCCAGCCCTTGAGCTTGGGAAGTAGGAGAAAATAGCTTGATGAAGCACGGATAAGAGGATTAGCAAACAAAGCCTGGATCCTTCCAAGGTTCAAAAGTTCTCTCTTTCTCGCCCTAGCGAGGGCAGGTTCCAGGGATATTTACAACACCTCTGGTCTGTATCCTTCTCCTGTGCCGGCAGGAGCCATGCTGGAGTATCTGGCAGGAGGCAGTATGGCACTATGGTCCCCGGAGTGTCGCCTTTATCTCAACACAACCACTAGATGTTTTATTTATTTTTTTTTATAAAGCCAACAAATATGCCCAAGCCCCGGCCCGCCTGGGATGCATTTTGGGCTGACTTCGTGCAGGAGGATAACCCCGAGGAGCGGTTTAAAAATAAACAAAGAGCTCAAGCAAAATCTGCTTGGAGAAGCTAAAGCTCTGGCTCCACATCTGTGAGCTACAGAGTTTTAATTAGCACAGAGATGTGATCCAGGGGCTTGGGCAGAGGAGAGAACGCCTGCAATAGAGCAGTGGTTTTCAACCTTTTTTCATTTGCAGCCCCCTAAAAAATTTCAAATGTAAGGGTGGACCCCTTTGGAAATTTTAGACAGTCTGTGGGCCCCCAGGGTTGAAAACGCTGCGCTCTACAAAGGGCTGCTACCCAAACAGGTTAATAAAGAGGATCCTTTTCCCATTGTGTCTAGCCATTGGCCACAGAGGGACTTCAGCACCACTGTAATTACAGCTGTTGAGCCAGTCGAGAATGCTCTCTGTTTGCAGCCCAGGAGTTTGCAGCACGGTGTCTCCCTTTCCCAAAGCCATTTCTCGAGCTTTCTTGCAATGCTCCTGGCTGCTGGAATGTTGTGATTTCAAAGCCCGGGGGTGACTGGGCCATCGTGAGTTTGAATAGATTGTGTGGCACATGCCCAGTGTGCTTACAGCGTGGTCTCCTGAGCGATTAGTCACAAACCCAAAGTATGAGCACAGGGGTCCTAGCGCCTGGGGAAGAGGGGAAGGGAATGTCCAGACAGAAATAGAGATGAATTCTGCAGGCTAATCAAAGTGGAGGTTACCATCCTCCTGCTGAGCCCAGTGAGTCTCCAGAGCTCTGACTCCAGGGGAGAGAAATAGCCCAACAAGGTCCCTATGCGCTAGAATTTAGTTGTCTCTCTTTTCAAAGGTCACTAACGATGGACCACAGATTGTTGCCACCTCCAGGTGAGGTGGGCAGACTCAGTGACGTCAACATTGGAGAAGGACCAAGCTGGGCTTGTAAAGAGCTGCTCTAATGGGAACTCTAATGACACGTGTGTCTCTCCTTCCCCAAGACCTGAAATACGCATTGCTACGAAAACCACCACTGACCCATTTTGGAGTGTGGAATCTTCTTGTTCTCCCCTCTCTCCCCTGCACCCCCAAAAACAAAACAAAACCCAGCTGCAGTCTTGAAAGATAACTGGAATAGACTCTTTGGAATATTATAACTGAAAAATGAAGCCTCTGTTCAGTCAGTGTTCTCTATTTCCGTGCTCAAATATATTGACTTAATTTGCATTGCCAGTTTACAGGATTGTTAATAAATGTGAGCATTATTGATCCTTTGAAGGAAAAAAACCCAGCATTAGATGGTTGTGATGTTAGTCGGCTGTAGGTAGGACTCTAACCCTCTCCCCGAATGACCAGGCCGGGGTCTTGTTACAGGTACCGTTGGTCTTCCACTGGAATCATGTAACTTTGTTGAAGATGCACTTGTCTCCAATTGGTGTTTAGCTGTCAAATGTGTTTCCAGGGTGGCACATCTCCCACTCTAGGGTGCGGAGGGAGGAGCACAAGGGATCCATCCATCCCATTGGCCGCCTGCCATAACTCACTAAGGTCTCCTTTCTCACACGACTGCTCTCTCTCTCCAGCAGCAGGTGAGAAGATCTCCTTTAAATACAGTCCCGGGAAGCTGAGGGGGAACCAGTATAAGACAATGATGACCAAAGAAGAACTCGAGGAGGAACAAAGGTACGTTGAGCTTCTTCTTACTTTGGGCACAAGGCCCCTTGCGGCCGTCCTCTTGCAGCACAGTGTCGATTTTAACCCCTCCCCTCCATGAGTCACAGCGGGAGCTGTGGTGTGAATGTCTGGCCAGTGCATTTGGTCCGGCACTGTCCCTTTCAGAGAGGCTGGAGAGCTGTTAAGAGCAACCTGGACTTGGAAGGCGGGGAGACCATGACACTGGGTTCCCTTGTATCTGTTCAAGCTCCTTCTATAGTTACTTTGGGTCAGATCCTCAAAGATATTAGGTGCCTAAATTCCCAAGGAAATGAATGGGAGTTAGGTGCCTAAATACCTTTTGAAGATCTGGGCCTCAGAGGCAGATCTTCATCTCGTGTAAATTGGCACAGCTCCACTGAAATCAAGGGCCGGATCCTCGTCTGGGGTAAATCAGCATAGCTCCACTGACCTTATCAGAGCCATGTTGATTTAGTCCCATTGAGGCTTTGGCCCACATCTACCTTGCTCCATCACTTACCTACTGTGTTTTCATGGAAGGTCTCAGAAATGAGGGTGTTCAGAGATTGACTAAAACCCAGAGATGTTAGGACCCGGAAGTTAATGTAGGGCTGTAGTAGAATTTTCCATGAATACAATAAGATTGTGCCCTGCAGTCTGAATGTAAAGGGATATAATAACCATTCAAGTCATTGTAAAATTGCATGAGACAATCCTATGGTACAACCTGGAGAGGGCAGGGGAGAACAGAGAACCTGACATTATGAAGTACTGAACACTTACAAAAATCAAATGAGGTCATTGGGAAGCACAGGTACTCGGCAGCTATGAACCCAGGCCCCAGATGTCCTAGTGACTTTTTCCCACCTCTGATTTCTGTGGATTAAGTTCACAGTTGCTTGCTGGGAAGGCCTGAAGTTTGCTGCTCCTCTAGAATTCCACTTGGGGTCCTTTTCAAGGCTCTTTACGCCCCAGGGCTTGCCACATTTTCATAAAATGAACTTGGCAGATTGAGTTTCCATCTTGCAATCTGATAAAGCCCACACTAAGCCCCCACACCAAACCTCAGACTGTTTATAAAACCCCATTTTGAATGAACCGCTGCTCTCAGCTCAGTGACTACGAGCAGTGGCACCAATTCAGATATTTCTTAGGGGGGGCAAATTCCATTTCCTCCCTTCCCCTCCATCCCCCAGCAGGGACCCTGTTCCAGTCCCTGCTCATAGCATCCCCCCTTCCTGTTCCTCCTCCCCCCACAGAGACCCCGGGTCTCCCTCAGCTGGGGAGTCTCCTCTCTTTCTTACCCACTCAGTGCATGAGCTGGTGGTGCCAGACGTCAAGTTCTCTGTGACTCCTCTGCACTCCGCAAAACAGGAAGAGACTTCCCGTGAGCCAAGTTGCAACCCCGTTTGGCCCAGCCCCCATGTTTCTGTGCAGTGTGGGGGGGAGCTAGGACAAATTTGAGTGGCGTTGCAACCCCATGCACCAGGTCACGAAGCCTCTCATGGGTCAGTTTCAGTGGCACTGTGACCATGCAGCCGAAGCAACGCTACATACTGCACCAGCACAGCTGTATGATTTAGTACCAAACCACTGCTTAAAAACCACTGCACGGTCAGGCCATGACCCGTCTGCCTCTGCAGCCTAAGAAATTTTGAGCGAGTGCAAAAACCTTGGGGATGGGGGCATTCTCTCCCCCCCGCCCGCCAGTCCCTCTTAGGTTCCACTAACTACTAGCGAACTAGTGTGTACATTGCTGAACAGTCACCAGCTCTATGGGGCTTCTCTGCTGAGACTGCATTCTATTAACTGCGATATGTTCTTAACAATTACCTCCAGACGGTGTCTAGAGTGGTAACTACCGGTACTGTCCCCTGCTACCCACCCAACTTCTGCAGTTCCCTTTCATTCAGGCCAGGGGGGAAGATTTGCCTTACCTCAAAACAACAGAGGCCAGATTTTCTCCCTTCATAACACAACATATTCTGGGGTTTACCCATTGCCTTTTCAGAACAGTGATGAAAGTTGCTTCGCTGATGAATTCTCAAAGGCTGCCTAAGGGACTCTTGTCTCTTGGTCATCTGAATAGGAATGAACAGTCTATCTCCACAGTGAAAACACACACACACACACACACACACACACACCCCTCTCTATCAGCAGGGCCGGCTCCAGGGGTTTTGCCACCCAAGCAGCCAAAAAAAAAAAAGTCGCGATCTGCGGCAATTCAGCGGGAGGTCCTTCACTCCGAGCGGAAGTGAGGGACCCTCCGCCGAATACCTGAAAGTGCCACCCCGCTCTGGACTTGCCGCCCCAAGCACCTGCTTGATAAGCTGGTGCCTGGAGCCAGCCTTGTCTATCAGCTGTCTGATGGACTGAAATTTCTTGGGACAATCACAGTGGAGCAAAGTTTTCCAGGCCCAGTGTTTTGGGTCAATGCCATGGTGGCAGGTCTGATATAAAAGCCTATGGTAGAGCTATAGTTACTAAAGACTTGAGTGAAGTGAAGGAAGCTTATACCCTTATCACTGCATCGCAGACTTAGCAGTCAGGCAAATTTAGCTTCAGGGCCTTTGTGATTCCTGCCGTTCAGTGTCCAGGGTTGGGGATAATGCTGGTTTTCTAACTTACTAACTGCCAGGGTAGTGGGTTAGGCAGCTCTCTTCCACTGCTAATGGGTTGGCCTTTGTGATGTGGCGAGTGGGGTTCAAATCGTTGTCCTTTCACTATAAAGTCTACTTCCCCTATGCTATAGCAAAGCAAATATCCACCTCTGCTTCTGTAGTGGAATCCCTGGAGCCTGATTCTCCATTGCCCTGCACTTTGGGTAATCACGTACGCTAGTGCAGAGTGGGCGTAAAAAGCTGCTAAATTGGAAGGGTAACATTTTACACCTACTCTGTACTAGTGTAATTGCCCGCACAGAATGCGGGGCAATGGAGACGCAAGCCCTCCGTTTTATCCCACTGCCTTGTGTGCTGGGGCATGGGAGAGCCATGGTCTGGTGAAGACCTGTTGAAAGCAAATTGAGAACTTGTGACACAGCTAGTCTACCAGAGGATCCAGCCCAGGACATGTGTGTCATAGGCCAGGTTCCCCTGGTCTTGGGAGATATAACAGAAGGCTGATGAATCTTAGGTTGCTGCCATCTTGATCCTGGCAAAGCTGAGCCGGAACCAACTGTTTTATAGGATTTTCCCCTCAGGAATCCTCTGAGACTGTCTCTTCTCATCATGAGATCCTAGACGTCATCCTTTCAGTGCCAAACAGTGAGGGAGGGGCCTCGCTGGCTTTGAGGAGGTAAAGGAGCAGTGAATGATCTGTTGTGTTCCTAGTCTCCTAGAAAACTGACATGTCCACCTTGTAAAACGCATCTTTGGGATGAGATGGGCCCAGTTCAGTTGGTGATGTGTCTCTCTGGGCATGAGGGTTGTAATCTTAGGAGAGGAAGCGCAGGATAAACTCCTGATTGCTGGGCTATGTGCAGAGAATGCCTAGCAAAACCAAGCCCCCGTCCAAAAAAGAAAAAAAACACTCACTAGGATTCCCATTGAGTGCCCTGGAGTCAGGTTCCCATGAGTGAGCCTTGCTTTCCCCTGGTTGTGTACCCTTTCCAGCTCGCTGGGTGGAGATCACCTTTAACTGTTATGTTGCACTGCAGTTAGAAACCTTCAGGTTACCTTGCAGCCCGATGGCATTTTACCCACATCCTTACCGGCACATTGGAAAAGTGCTGTAGTCAAAAGAGTGACTCTCCATATAAGTGATCCTGTGGGGTTCTGTAATTAGTTTTGCTCCAGATCAAACTTGCTCCATTTATAACTCAGCAGAGGATTTCTACTCCCCCTGTGCCCCAGAAGCTTCAAACTTCCCTGGGGATCTGAGAGTCATGCTGGGCTCCTTCTGTCTCTTACACCATCATCAGTTGTAAAGAATCTGGAACAAAACTTTGTTGCTAGTTTTGTTGCTGATCCATGAGGCAGAACAGGCTCCAGCTAGCTCTGCTGTAGCTGTAGTGACCCTGTATTGGTGACAGCAGTAAAAACTTGATTTGCGTTTCCCCTTTCTTTATATTTCTATCTGCACCAAACTCTCCACTCACTAACCTGTAGCAAGTTGGTCATGTCTGGTTGCTTCATGCCATCATTTCCACTCAGAGCCCTTACAGACAAGTTCTGTAGAAATGAAGTGAATGACACCAATAGGGTTCTATAGAAATTACTCTTGGAAAACCTATTGAACCGAAAGACTATCCTACTCTATAAGTGTTTAAACCAACCTCTATCGTACTGTGTGCTCTAGCTCAACCAAAAGTTATGGGCTGGATGCAGGTGTTGTTTGAAGTTATAGCCTGGAATTCCTGTTCTGCAAGGGGTCAGACGAGGTGATCATAATGACCCCTTCTGGCGTTAGAATCTGTGGCTGAAATCCTCGGCCACTGAAGTCAATAGGAGTTTGACCATTGACTTCAACGGGCCAAGATTTCACCCCGTGAATCTATTAATTCTGGAGAAAGGTTGATTCTACAGGATGGCTTCCTCATCAGGTGCATTGACACCCGGTCCCAACTTTCTGGGCACGCACAGGCTCCAGCATCTATTTCCATTGAGTTCCTTTTTAAAGGGGTTTCCTTTGAGATATCGTCACACCTAGAACCTGTCGAGAACACCCGGTGTTGGGTCTTCCACTTGGAGGTTCTTCTCAAAGTTCTGCTCAGCGTTCCATGTGAAGGGACATTGGCCGACTGTTGTGTTTCTCCTAACAGCTCCTCTATTTTCTTGTCAATGTTCCATGTTTCTGTGTGTTTGTCAGAAGCTTGTGTTTTGTTTCTGGTTTCTTGTCCTCTGGAGCTCGGCTGTGGCATCAGCAACTTTTCATTTCAGGCTTCACAGCTTCCTCTTCTCTAGCTGCTATATTGGGGCAGAGCTGCCCGCAGGTAAGATGCTAAGCAGATCAGTTGAGAGTAGCAGTGCAGCTCAGCCTCCTCCTTCGTCCTGCCCCATACCCCTTTATATTCCTCACCCCCGCTGCCAGGCACCTCCCGACAATGCTGCTGTTTTGATATGACCCAGGTTTGCTGCGTTTATATTGCAGGATTGAACTGACCTCTGACCTCACATCCCTGTAGCAAGTACCTTAGGTCCTCGGCCACAAACATTCTTGCAAATCTTTTTGGTAAGGAGATGATGTTTCTTAGAAGTAGTGGTACCACCTGATAACCTCTGCTAGTGGTTTTCTTTTGTTTGTTTGTTTGTTTTATTTTTTTTTTAAATGAAGTAACCATGTCTGTCCCACCTCCCTCCTCCCCCCCCACTCCCTCCTCATAACAAATTAATAAATCTACTCTCCTCCGTGCCCCCATCTCATTTTCCATCAGCACCACAAACTGATTTAGAGAAATGGGATATACAGACCTCTGTCCCCTCTAGCTATGGCCTGTATGGAGCAGCTGTGACCTCTACAGGAAAAGTCATGCTCTGTCCATCACACCTGTGTGCTCGGCCTTTGAAACTTGGATGTTAGGCCCCTAAATCCACTTTTGTCCGCCAAGTTTGAAAACTAGGGTCACAGCTTGGAGGACGGAACCATCGCAAGTTGTGCCTTAGGTTGTGCAGGCTAAAATCGCACAGAAAGGTGTTTTGGTTGTTTTTCTGACAGCATCTCTTGTCTGTGCCTGGAGGAGTTGTCAGCCCCATGCAGGAAAGGGGAAGGGCATGCAGCAGAAATGGTTATTTAATAGAAAACCAATTCTGCTTCATGCCACCCTGCATTGCCTCAAAACTGCAGATATTTTTTGCACCACTTTGCTTGATCCAAGTTGAGGATTTATCCTTAAATCTGCCCTAAATGCCCTGATGGGGGAGGAGTATGTAATGTACTAGCTGCTGCAATTTCCTGTCTCTGAGCATTTCAGTCTTAAAAATAGAGGCACTTCTCAGAAAGGGAGAAGGATGGTGACCAGACTGGTGAATTTTGGCTAAATGCGGTTTACCAGATCCTGTTTCTTAAAAGCCTTGTCTTCTGCACTCGGGAGTTGCCAGCCATACATGTAGCTGCCCCAATGCAAACCACTGGTGCAAACAGGTTAATCCACAGTTTGCACTGGTGTGGTTTACCCCAGTTTCATGCTGTACCTGTGCAAATCACTGTCTGTAATGGTTTAACCTGGCTATGTGAGGTGCATGCTCTGGTGCAGTTGTCCTGGTGGCTGGGCCACAAGGGGGTACAGGCAATGCTCTTAAATGCAACTACAGTGACCGACTGACACACTGACTATTTTTAAAGTAGCCTTTGTCAGCTGCTTCCCAAACTTTGCTCCAACTCAATACAATTTTTTTGCAACTGGGCAGGAAGATGATCAGGACTTCACCCAACTCTGTAAGCTTCTGCAGGGCTGGCAGACAGGTGTTTTTAAAGAGGACGTAATCCAGGAATAATTCCATTTGGTCAGTTAATCCTTTTGTGACCTCTTTCCTTGGCCCGGAGCCTGGTCCTTTTAAAGTGCTTGGCAAAACTAGTGTGGACGTTAGTGGGACACAGAAGTCAGGCCCCAGGAGTCTTAACATGCCTCCCTTCCCAGTTTTATTGGCTGACCTTGGCTAGAAAAAGGAGAGAGCATGAGTGTTCTTGGGAAGGTCTCTTCTCCCTCCTCCACTCATCATTCCAGGGGTTTAGGAGAAGGTGAACATAGCCAGAAGTACCCTGTAGGGTCCCTAATCCTAGGGGGGAAACAGGGTAATCAGTGCAAGTTGGAGAGAGAAAGGATGGCAGCTGTATTTTCAGCATAATCACCTTTCACTGGTGGGTGTCAACTCAAGCATTATAAATGCTTCTAATTCTTGCGTGGGCTGCAGGGTTAGAAAGGGGCGGTCCATACGCTCCAGACATTTTTGGCCGAAACTTTAGGGTGTCAGCTAAGCCCATCTTGTATTAGTGTCGGAATGGGATGGAGGGGAAGGCACTGGAAATGGAACGGGAAGGCGTTTGCCCCCAGATTTGCTCAAGGATGAGGTTGGTCAGGAAGGAGAAGCGGAACCCTGATCCTGAGTGTGCCAATTCCTCCCCATCCTCTGAGCTTCAGGGGTTATTTTTCCAGCACAGCCATAATATGCCTGGTTTAGGAGCGCCCTCTACAGGGCAAAGTGAACCCTTTTGATTTGGATCCCGACTTCAAACCCACAAGTAGGACAAAGTAGTTGGGAGGCAAGATTCCTTAGTATGTGAGTTTGCTACTTAGTGGGACTCAGTGGAATTGGGGACTAAATGATCCACTAGACTCTATCCCGCCCTGCTTATTTCACATGTGTTGTGCAGCTGAATCTGCAATTGCTTTGAGAAATCCCTGCCTTGCTCAAGGTTGGGGAGGCTGCAGAGACTGCGAGGGGGCGGGGGGGAGTGATTGTCCCATTTGGGGGAAGTGGGCTCATTATCCAACCAACCAGCTGAACTCCTTGGTGGGAAATTCTCTCCCTCCTTCTGAACACCCCCCTCCCCTCCACTTTCCTGGCCAGTTCTTAGTAGAAATGAGCTGAGGGGGTGCTGCTTGGATCTGGCTTAGGCTTAGGCTAGGGTTCAAGGCTAAACTGGAGTCCAGCCCCAGGGGAGTCAGAATATTATGAGCTAATCTCATGAGATTTCCATTCTCTTGGACCTCGATTTAGAACTGGAAAATTGGCCCCTTTCCACTTTGGGTCCAGTCTGGAATCCGAAGTTTTAGAGTATTGAAATTCAAAGGGACCTGGTGGGAGAACAGGTTTTCCAGTCTGCGCTCACCCCTAGTTAAGGATGGGGAGAAGAGACCCTGCCATGGCATAGCATCGCAACATGAACCTAGGATCGAAACAGGGGTGCAGCCAGACATATAGAGGGAAAGTGGTTGTTTTAAAATTTGGACTGGAGAGCAGTGGTGGCGACTCCTCCAGAACAGACAAGGGCTGCAAGGGGCTGGTTGACGGTCTGACAGTCTTAGTCTATTTGCTGCGTATATTTCAACCCCCTCCATTACTGTTTCCCCCCAAGGGTGCAAAAGGGGTTGGACTGTATCTGGACAGGTCTCCATTAGCATTCTCAGCCCCTGGGCTCTCCTAGCATCTCCATCGCATGGTCCCCTCTGCTTGCTCATCGGTGCCTTCTGCTTGCTTTCTCCTTTGTGTAGCATGGGGATGGGGTGGGCATTTCCCCTTCCTCCTTCATCTCTTCGCCTTTGCTGCTTGCTTTCTCCCTGGCCCCTTCCTTGGCAGCTGTGCTTTCCTGTCCAGCATGGCGCTTCTTTTGGATGAGAGAGGCTGGTAAGTTTTTGTTCTTCCTTTTTTTGCTTTTCATCTTCTGCAGCACGATAGGTGTCCTGGGGCGAGGAACAAGCAGCGAGGAGAAGGGGTTGGCATCTGCTGTTTTATTTAGGTCAGAATGATGGCCCTGTCTAGCAGCAGAGAGCATTATGGGCAATGCAATGCGTATTGCCAGTCAGACAAAAAAAAGTCCAACGCCAAGAAACATTTTTCCCTCCCTACCACATCCCTGATGGGAGTTGTATGTTTCTCCAGTGGGTCTATGTTGGGCCCACACTGCAGTTGGGGCTAACCCGCCCCCAGGCATAGCTGGTAGTGTCTGCCAACCCTCCCCTCCCCTTTTCTGGCCAAATATTTACCTCTTCCCACTAAGTCCCTACCAAAAAGGTCTTTTAATCTAAAAGAGTTAAGCTCTGGCCCAGTTATTGTTTTCCAATGTAGCCTCTAATCTCACTGCAGCCTTAACTATGGTCCGGAGCCACAAACAATGCTTCCATAGTAGAGAGCCAACAGCGTAATGGAAAAATCCCCGTTTCCTTCCCCACGCTTCATACCCAGATTTAAACTTTTCTGGGGCAGCTCCCCCGTTTGGTAGAACACCCTCTGCAAATGGGGTGTTGCACGTAAAACAAACATCCGAGTCACCTGTAGAAAATCTTGCCCTTGTCTGGTGTGTGGCAACGGGGGAGCTTTGAGAGCTCCTGGCAGCTTTTTCCATAGGTTTAGAGTCTCTTCTCTTTAACTGTTTTAGGCTGAGAATACGGGCCCCGCTTTGAGCTGCTGGATTCTCTTCCTTTCTCTGCTCAGCTCCCCAGTTCTCCTCTGGCTCATGGCTGCTTCTCTGTGTCTCCCCGGTCCATTATTCATGACATGTCTTCATCAGCTTCTGCTTTGCTTAGTCCTGTGTTCCCATGGGCAGCTTGCCATTCTCCATCTGCTAACTCACTGGGAGTCTCAAACCTCTGACACGCCTGCATTCTCCCATAGCAGGGAGCAGCATGTGCCTGTAGAGGAACTTGGGTTGAATACCACGACAATGCATAAGTTACAAGCCAATAAGTGGGTGTAAAGCCAAAACCTGGTGTAATTTATATGCCAAGGGGCCAGAAGTAAGCATAAGTCTGCCTCTTGCTCCACTTTACTCATCACTTTGGAGTCTGGCCCTTTGGGCAGGATTTTCAGGAGCTGAAGGGACGTAGGCCTGGTTTACACTAGAAAATTCAGTCAGTTTAACTGTCAGTCAAGGGTGTGAAAAATCCACACCCCTGAGCAATGTAGTTAAACCAACCTGAGCCTCGGTATAGAAGGCACTAGGTCAACAGAAGATTTCTTCCATCAAGCTATCTACCACCTCTCAGGGAGGTGGATTACCTACACTGACAGGAGAATTCCTGCCGTCAGCCTAGGTAGTGTCTACACTGAAGCTCTGCAGCTGTGCCGCGGTAGCATTTTATGTGTAGACAAGCCCTAGGAGCACAAGTCCTACTGAAAGTCAATGTGGCTTGTGGTCCTAAATCATGTAGACTCTCTTCAAAATACCACTTGCCTAGTGTCCCTGTGAAACGATGGACACTACTACTTCCAGAGGTCACTTTGTGTATTTAGCCTTTAGACTTGTTAACTCCATGCTGCAGGACGCATTTGGACTCCCGTTGATTAAAGCTCGTTCCATAGCCCTTCATCTTCCCTCTTCGTCTCTCTTTCTAAGAGTAAATGGTCTCTGTTTTCTCTACACTGAAGCAGTCTCTCCATGCCTCACCCACTGGCAGAAGCAGCTAGAGAACTCGGATTCAATGTGTCCTTCCTCAGCCTCAGCAAAACCTCAGAGTGCTGTGGTGAATCAAGGGAGAACAGTTAAGGTCCCAGCCATGGGGGGCAGTTAGATTTACTGGGCACCCCTTGCTAGCCGGACTTTGTACCAAATTTAAGATGGTAATTAAAAAGGGGCTCAGTACCTGCAAGGGATGGTATGGAGGAAAAGTGGTGGTGGGAACATCCCTCACAGGAGGAACTGGGAGGCCAAAGGTGGGTTGGGATGCTGAGAGAAGCTCTTCCACTCAATGTCATGGTCTACCCAGTTCCAGTGGCCCTTCTTCATTGACATCCCATCAGAATCAAGTGTGTTTTCACTTTGGACTGGGAGGGGGTTGGCCCTTCATGGAGCCAGCCAAGCTTCTGCTTCTCCTTTCTGGATTTCACCGACGCCAGAGGCTGAGCAGCTGGCGCTCCAGGCAAAGTCAACGCTTCTGAAAGTCGGGCCCTAAGTGAATCAGCTACTACCGTATTCAGCCTGCAAAGGCATTCCTGTCTCCTTCAGTGAGCAAACGGGACCTGCGCTGGGAGCTACACCATATCCCCTGAAAGTCTGGGTCCGCACCTCAATGTTTAGCCAGGGTTAATCTAAGTGCTTAGTAGCTGGCCCATCTGGTGTGGTTTTCATGTGTCTGAGGGACAAGCTGACCTCACAGTGCCACACACCTGTCCCCTGCAGCCAGTGCGTGGAAACTGCCTTCCCCTTTGCTCAGTCAGCACTGCTTAGGCTCTCCTGCTCTCCTTGGAGGCTGGCAGTCAGTCCCATTTGGATGAGGAAACAGAGCCACAGAAAGCCTAAAAGACTCTTCCCAAAGCTCCAGAGGAAGTTTCAGGTTTCATGTAAACCCCGATGTGTTCGGGTTGGAGGGTGGAGGAGGGAGGCATTTGAAATGGAAAAGGAATGAAAGGGACTTGGGAGCTTTTGGCTCCAGTCCCACTGGCCAGTTGCTAGATGGTGCTTCTCCCCTGATTCTGTGTCCTCTCTGGGTAAGCTGTGGTGCCACCATTTCCACCCCACCCAGCCTAATTTCTGGACTGTAGGAACTCCTCCAGCGGGTGCATAGTATGGAGTCCTGTTATCTCACATTGACTGGAGTGACTTCTACACCCTTCCTGCTGCGCCCCGGCTGTGCCAATCAGCTGTGGGAAGGGGCGGTGCTGGAGACCTCGCCTCTGCTCTACCTGTGAAGCGGGAGGTCCATGACCAGAAGTCTTGATTCCCTTCACTCAGAGGGGACCAAAGAGCAGGGCCAGAGCACTCCATAGAGTTCTAATGGCCTGGCCTGCAGCTGCCCTCATCTCTACTTGGGAGGTGCCACCCATGGAGACTGCATGTCCCCACCTGACAGGATTCTGCTGGGATCAAGGTGGAGCATGGCCTTCTGGGACCTGCAGCATCCAAACCTCCCCTGGTGCTAGATGAAGGTGCCTCTGCTAAACCAGCTGGGCGCAGTTCTGGGCGAGTTACCAATCTGGCCCTTGGGCAGGGGGCATCTGGACAATCCCTGCCCCAGGTGTGGGGATAGGCCTCCCTGTAAAGGAGGAGCCTAAACTGGGCCTTTAGCACCATGTGAATTCTTGTCAGTCGGGTTAATGGTATTTGGCATAGAGAGACTTTGTAGCCTTGAGATGAAAGTGTGGGGTGAGGGGTGTGGACCTCCATTAGCGACTCTGATGAGGAGACTCTCAAGCTTTGATGCCAGGCCCAGACAGAATGTGGCAGCCTGACTCTCCCCTTCCCAGGCTGTTTGGGATGAAGGGCAGTAAGGGAGGGGGCTGGAATATGAGACATTTAAACCTGGCTGCTTTTTGAAAGATGTGGTTTGTGCTTTAATCATCTAACAGCTGCAGTGGCCAGGGTCTTAGATGGAGAGATCTGCTGAGAGGTTCCCCCAATGTGTACAGCCACGGACCAGTCCAGAACAGGGAGTCTGGCTTCCACCTGTCCACGGGAATGCAGGGCAAGGTTTTCATTTACGTTACAGTCCCTTTACCCCATGCTGGCACCTTAAAGAAGGTGTAAATGTGATTTACTCCTACTTTAAAGCCAGAGCAGAGTGGTGTAAAGGGGGCTAGTGTAAATGGGGATCTGGGCCATAGGGTTTGCCCTACCAGATCACAACAATCTCCCATCTTATCAGCCACTGCCAATGACAGGATTCCAGACACCTGAGGCTTTGGATAAAGGGGAACACACACCCCGGGGATCCTCCCCACCCAGACACTCACAAATTGATACACTTAGCCAGATGGACAATGCTGTACCTTTCTGGCAGTGGAGAGGAAAATCCTTCTTGGCCCTTACAGCAATCAGCTTATTCCCTGAAGTATGGAATCTGATTCTCCTTCTCTTCCCAACCACGGCAGGATAATGATGACCTGACCCCCCGCACAGTGAATCCTCCAGAGCGGTTATCCCCTCTGAAGTATTTCCTTGTATTCTAAACTGGACAGCCACTGAGCTTGCTTGTGCTCAGCCAGGTAGCAGAGAAGCTTGGCTGATGCTCAGTGTGCATCTCCAGTCTGGATCTAGCCCATAAACTAGGCTCACTTACCTGTTGGGAGGTGAGGGCAATTTGCACGGAGGGTCTGTACCCCTGCCTGATGCTGAAGACACTACTACGCTATAGGTCTGGAGACCCACTTCAGCTGAAATTAGGAGCAGAAATACGTCAAATGGGACTTAGTCTATGAAAGAAGTGGCCATGCAGCTAAAGGGCTGAGGCGTGTTTGGGCTCCCCTTCCTACCCTTGAAGGTTATCCCTGCCTGCTCTGACAGGCATCCTATAAAACAGGGGTAGGCAACCTATGGCACGGGTGCCGAAGGCGGCACATGAGCTGATTTTCAGTGGCACTTACACTGCCCGGGTCCTGGCCACCGGTCCGAGGGGCTCTGCATTTTAATTTAATTTTAAATGAAGCTTCTTAAACATTTTAAAAACCTTATTTACTTTCCATACAACAATAGTTTAGTTATATATTATAGACTTATAGAAAGAGACCGTCTAAAAACGTTAAAATGTATTAGTGGCACGTGGAACCTTAAATTAGAGTGAATAAATGAAGACTCGGCACAGCACTGCTGAAAGGTTGCCGACCCTTGCTATAAAAAGTATGAACAGTGGGCTAGAAACAAAGCTAAGCCTTTCCAAGAATGGGGAATTCTTAATGGTTCGAACCAGAGAGCAGTGACGGAACTGCCTGGCTCTGGCAATGACTTGATATGAGACCTTAGGAAAGTCATTTAACCTCTCTGTGCCTCAGTCTGTCCATCTATAAAATGAGTCCAATGCATCTTCCCTACCTCCTTGGCAGGTGCTGCTGAGCTTTACTGCTCATAAAGCAATTTGAGATCCTCCAATGAAAAGGAGAGTAGTTGTGTTTATGGATTGCCTCTCACGCGCCCCCGCCCCCGCCAGCCTGCGATGTGACTATGTCCTGTTTAATACAAAAGGGACAGGCAGCGCTGGAGCAATAGGTATTTTTTTGGAGGAACATTTTAGAAAGAACAGTCTTATTCCTCTTGTTTTGCATGCTCAAGCCTGCTGCCGATAGCATGAGAATGTTAGCAAAGCAGTCACGTGTTCGCCACAAGGCTTACTTCCCCCAGTTGGCTTGGCATGTACTGAGGAATATTCAGCCAGGCAGGTAATCCAGTTGCTCTGGAATGCTCTGGGTGGGACAGTGGGTCCACTCAGAATAGGAGCTGCTGCAGCACCCAATTTGTAGGATCAGAAGGGTCTGAATTGGATTGGGTACCAATCAAGAGGGCATGCAGTCATTTGGCTTACTCTGGTGTTTGGGTTTAGACTATCTTGCTGCAATTGATGAAGCAAAAGGCCTCTTACTTTGAGGCACTACAGTCTGCAAATGGCTCTTTGTGATTCAGAAACTTTCTTTGCCTCCCCCTCCAGCACTAAGTCCTTTTCCCTTGCTTGTTACAAAAATAATTAACAAACCAAACTCAAAAGGTGAAATGACTGAAATGAATTCTCTTCTTTTCTCCTTGTTTCTCTTTCTGCAGAACTGAAGACTATATGAAGTTATCCCTAGCCTCCTCCTAAAGGCTTTTCCCTTGGCATCTTAAAGGCTTGAGAGAAATACCAAAACCAACCAAACACACAAACAAAAGAAAAAACAATAAACCCTCAAAACTCGGGACTTTCTCCTTGGCTGAAGTTGGGGTCTTCAAAATAACTCCTTGTGGTATCAAGGTTAAGGAGAATCTCTTGCTTGGGTCCCTGGGCACAACCAGGCTAGAGCCGTGACTGGAGTTGTGTTTGGGGGGTGTCAAGACCTAATATGGGACTGAGACCCTCCAAACAGAACCCAGAGTGGACACCAAAAAATCAGTGAGTCTATTGAGTTGTGTTAATCACACTCTGTCTGCCCTATCCTGACACCTGTATTGTTCCTTTAGAGGAAATGGGCAAAATCCAGATGATGTCTTAGATCCACCCAGATGTTGTACCTGAGTATCCAACCCATTTCTTCCGGGGACCAAACTCATCCTTTAGCTTTGAAAATTACAGCTGGAGATTTAAAACATTGTTTAGCAGTGGGGGTGGGAGGGGTGGGGAAGGGGGTTTGATAGACTATCACTGGACTGACTTAATCTTGCTCTGTAATCATTTCAGCAGAGAGCTGATCCTTTAGTTTAGGTAGAGGGAAGACCTAAGAATTGAGATTGGTTTGTCTTGTAGCTCTGCTGTTTGTGGTGACTTCCCGTTTAGGAGCCCAAGCTTTGTTAACAACTGGTAGTGCCTGGATTTACTTTTCCCTGCTCCACTTCCTGAGAGGGAGAGGGTAGAGGAGGTAGCCCTGAAATTGAGGACTCCCTCTAGATTATGATGAGTTTCTGGGGGTGCCGACAGTGTTTCCCGTTCCCTTCTCCACACCACCTTGCTGTTCTAATACCCCCTTCTCTTTCCCATTCCTTTTTGTCACTGTTGCTGGCCTGCCTGCTTTGCCCGAGGTTCAGCTCCTCCTCTGAGACTTGTCATGTACAGGAGATGAGCTCTGATGGGCATCAGCACCCGCTCCATTGAGATCTAACTTCAAATAGGGTTGGGTTGGTTTGCAGGAAGTCCTTCCACGGGAAGAGGGTTTTGAGTCCTCTGCTAATATCACTTCCTGTCCTGCAGCATTACAGCATAGTTGGAATCTGTCCTCCAAGCTTCCCTTCATTTTTGTGGAGAGGCCGCCTCTTAGCTAAAGCTTCAAACATATCAAAAACCAGGCTGCTTTGTTTTATTCCTACACAGACAATACTTGAAACTATTTACTCGGTCGTTCTTTGCAGCGCCTGGGTTTGGAGAATGTTTGTCTGTAAAAAGGGCTCATTTCACAAATGGCCAGAGGCTTCAGCTTTAAGGAAGCTGCCCCTTCCAAGCCGGTAACTGCTAGCACATTAAATGGATTGCTTATGAATCCTAGACACACAAGGCCGCTCTGCTTCGAGGTACCCAACGTGACTGGCCATTCAGTCTCCAATTTGTGCTGGATGGCAAATTTGACGTTCCAAGCGTGTGACTATGCAAAGAATGCCTTATATACAGATATCTTTAAGTTATATGGCAAAATGTACATCAGGCAAGCAAAGTCTATAGCCAAGCCCAGATTTTGCAAGTGGCAGCGAGTTACGCTATTTCTTTAACAACAAAAAAGGCTGTCTAGGTATTTTTTTAACTTTTTTTTTTTCATCTGAAGGTGGCTCATACACAGGACTGTAATTCTAGTGGCTTGAAACTGTAAATTGCCTTTGTTCAGTTCAATAAATCTTTGAATAGTTTATTTGGATGGGCACTGTGGTGTTTTTACCTTTTTTGCTTTTTTTCCCCCTCCTTCTCTCTTCTACAGAACTTGTCTAGTGGTGATTTATAGCATTGCCTCTGGATCACACATCTTTCACTGCTTTTGCTGCCCTAGCAGGGAATTCTTATTCACGTGAAAATCCCCAATAAGGACTCGTTGTCATATAGAATGTGGAGGAAGACACTGTCCTTGCTGCAGCAAAGTAATCATGGTGCTTTTACAGGGTGTTACTACTGTGGAAAGCAACAGAGAAATTGTCAAGTCTTACTCAGCAGATTTGCTTCCTATATGTGCCCAGAGTCAGGACTTTAGTGACAGAGGGCCAGACTGTGATGTCACTCTGTGAATAAGGGTATCTTACTCCACACGTAGTCCCATTGACTTCAGTGGGAGCAGAGTTAGGCCAATACTGTTAAAAATCACACCCTGAAACCTTTTGATTTTACTTCTGTTGGAGCTAGGCAGAGTCAGTGGAGCTGGGAGAGATGAGCTGGACTCTATTTTTGCTCCTTCACCATCCATAGTATTCGTGAAGTTCCAATTGCAGAATCTTTGGCCAAGATTTTCATATGTGACAAGTTTTATTTTGGGACCCTCCATTTTTGGGTAGCCAAGACCCTGTACAGCAGGAGTTCTCAAACTGGGGGTCCAGGACCCCTCAGGGGGTCGTGAGGTTATTACATGGGGGGGTCACGAGCTGTCAGCCTCCACCCCAAACCCCGCTTTGCCTCCAGCATTTATGATGGTGTTAAATATATAAAAAAGTGTTTTTAATTTATAAGGTGGGTCGCACTCAGAGGCTTGCTATGTGAAAGGGATCACCTGTACAAAAGTTTGAGAACCACTGCTGTATGGGGACCTGATTTTCAGAAGGTGGGTGCTCAGCACTTTCTGAAAATCAGGCCCATTTACAGGGTCTCAAGTTAGGTGCCTCAAATCATTAATTACTTTTGAAAATCTTGAGTTGGAATTTTCAAAGGGCTAAGGGAATAAGGAGCCCAAATATCATTGATTTTCAACAAGAGTTCAACTGTTTTGAAAATCCCAGCCTTAGCCTGTTTTGTAAGTGATGAGTGAAATCCAAGTGCATTGATATTGGGTTGAAACAAAAACAAAACAAGCAAACAAAACATGTTGAGACTTTCTGTGACCATACTAGAAAAAAAGTGTTTGGTCACTGAAAGTTGCAATTGTGTTTAGACTTTTTCTCAATCTATTAAGCTTCTTGGAACAATAAGGAAGAGAACCAGAACTAGTTTTTATTCCCAGCTGGAATAAACTTCAAAGATACCTGTGTAAGGAGAAGAACACACTGAATTTCTCCAGACTAGAAAGGAGATATGCCCCCTGGAATCCAATTAAGTTCTGAAATAAAATATAAAGATCTGTCACTGCTCTGCCTCCCTTCCTTTTTCCTATTCTGAAAAGGTTAGTTTAATGTGTTCTCATGCAAGTGGGTAAAGTATATGAGAGACAGTGGGATTCTTGAGGGTTTTAGACTTGAGATGCCATTGGTTCAGTAGGGGTATAACAACCGCTCCAAGCCAAGGCTGTAGAGAGAAGCTTTCATTTCATAACAAAATGATCCTAGCTCATTAACAGGATTTATATATAGTCTTTAAATGCTACAGCCACATGCATTTTGATTGTAGAACAAAGTAATTGGCACAATAACTGCTGCTGTTTCCTAAGCTCTGCTTTTTCAGAATTCTGTTTCCTCTGCAATGTTTAAAGCAGGGTGAGAAATGCAGCTCACTTGTCACCACTTCTGATCGGTATTCGTGTTTATCAGTAGATGTAAGGAACACGCACAACCCTTCCAGTTCCAGGTTGTGCTTCTGAAAGCGCCTCCATTCACCTGTGACTATGCCCCATCTCCTACCATTGATTTTGTTTTTTAATGCAAAATTCCCAGTGGGATTGCTGTTGATGGATCAGTGCTGTGCTCTTTTGTTTCACACACAAATTGAACCTGTTTCTGTCTTCTCTAGGGAGAGAAGGGAGGTGAGGTAATATTTTTTATTGGTGAAAGAAACAAGCTTTTGAGCTACACAGAGCTTTTCAGGTCTTTTGTCTGCTCTAGGCAGGAGAGCCAAGGACTGCGTGTAATAGGTGGGGAACTTGCTGCATTCTCAGGGAGACTTGCAGTGAGACCACATCAGTCCTGTAACCAATCCCAGCTAGTAATGAAACGGTACCCTCTCCTCCTTCCCCCTACAAAAAATTGGGGGTACGTATAACAGACTATGTCCATGTGCTAGGTGCAGGGCTAACTCCTGATGCCCATTACTCAACACCGGGAAAAAAAACCTAGTAAACCCCAATGCAAGACTGACTTCTCTCTCTGATCACTTATTTCCCAGTAGCAGACTAATGGCTTGTGTACACTTGAAAGTTAATTTGGATTAAGGTCATATTTAAAGTACAATAACTATTCTAGCATAAATCCATGTATGGACACTTATTCCAGAATATGAGTGTCTGTAGACAAGCCCTAAGAAAGCTCAAAATAAGGGGGTATGTCTTGGAATAAAGCTGGAATAAAGAGTTGGAGAGAGAGAGAGAGAAAGTGGGTATTAAGGGTCAAATCCTGCTCATTTTATATGTGCAGGTTTGCTGAAGTCAGCAGGACTCGTAAGGTGAGCGTCCTGTCTCATTTGACTCCATCATTGCTGTTCACAGTGCCTCTTGGAGAGTAGCTATTTCTCTTTTTACTTTTCTTCTTGACAGGGTTCAGAGAGAGCAGCTGACTGCCATCTTCAGGCTCATGAAGGAAAACAGTGAGACATTTGGAGGGATGTCTGAAGGAGACATGAAGGAGCAGCTTAAACTTTATGACATGTAGGCTCACAGCTACTACGGTCTGTGGCCTGCCTACTGCCTCAGCCCTTGTCATTCAAGACACTGGAGACTGTAGTGCTATAAAACTATCACTAAATGCGTAATCAGTTTCATATTTTGGATGGTTTGCAAAAATGTATAGGCCTCTTTGAAATATTTCAAAGACTTGTAATTTCTATCCCTTTTTACTGGTTTTCCTAAAGGAGCTATTACTGTATTTTCATCTCATGCAGAGAGATTTCAGCTCTTTCTGGCCAGTAAGAGCCAGACCATACAGCATGGTGAAATTTGTAACTGTATTCTGACTATGCTTTGTAAGTAAGTATTTCTTCACTCTGATCCTCCATCATCTTGGTGTCTAAAGGAATCAGAATAAAGTAAAACAGCAGCTGCTTCACACTCTAACATGGATAAAATGGGAGGTTACCCTCTTAGGGTCTATCTGCACTGCAGCTAAGAGTGTGCTTCCCCGTGTGCACAGACAGACACACATTAGCCTGAGCCATGGTGGTACAGGAAGCAGCTTGGGCTAGCCACACAAGAACAATCAACTCCCTGTGTACATACTCGGGCAGCTAGACTGAGCCACTGCCCAGGCCAGCACAGCCAGATTGATATTCTTGGTGCATTAATTCAAGCAGAGCTAGCATGTGTCTGTCTTCCCACGGTGGAGAATGTGCTCCCAAATGCAGCATATACACTTAGTCAGGATCATCCCTATTGATTATTCAGACAGTATGGGGTTGATGTCAGATGATTCACCGAGTTTTTTGGCTGGAAACCAGTGATTTTGAAGGAAGATAAAGCTACCAGGCACAGTATGTGAATAACTTCTGCAAGTGCATTTTTGCGGTCACCCAGACCAAGTGTCTCCTTATGGGTATATACTGCATCTATAATCACCACTGAAACCTACGTGGAACAGAATGTTCAGTCAAACTATGTTTCATGCAAATAGCTTTTCCATTCCAGTTTGGGAAATTTCATCCTCCCCCTCCCCAATTTTGCTTCTCCATAAAAGTGTGGGGCAACTGCTGTTTTTCTCATCACATAATGCAGCAGCAGAAAATGCCACTTCCATTAGAATTTTTGAGTGGGAGCAAGACAATGGCCATCTTAGAAAATGATGTTTGGTCAGAGGCAAGAGGATGGGAAGCACAGTGAGAAACTGATTTACATCTACGTCATAGTCCTTTGTGAGACAGAGTGAGGGAGAGCAGGTTTTAGATTTAGTTAAGGTAGGTTGTAGGTGGAGGATGGGGGTCAGGTCAGGTGATGTAGCTGATGGTGGAGGAGACAGGGCAGAATGTCCAAAGTTTGGGAATACTATTTCTTGGATGAAAAATGGGCTTGTAATGTAATATTCAGTGTGGATCCTAGCCATGGTCCTGGGCCCCATGTAAGGAACAGAGCACACTTCAAGAACACACATAAAATGGGGTATTCGGTCCTGCTGCTGGGTGCCCAGCCATGCTCTGCCAAGAAAGGAGAGCCACCAACATAGATGCCAGCAGGCAAGAACACATGTTGCAGATTGTAAGGTCTTTGTGGAAGAAACTGTCTTTGTTCTGTGTTTGTGCAGCCCCTAGCACAATGGGGCCTGGTCCATGATTCAAGCTCCTAGGTGCTATCATAGTACAAATAATAATAATTAATAAAGGGGCATCAGCATCAAGAGGGGCTGAATTAGACATTTCTCTCACACTCTGGTTCCCAATCCCATTGTTTATTAAATAAGTAGCCAAATCTAATGCACTGGTACTTGGATTAGGAATCTGTTTCAGTTTCTCGTATCTTTTACGGGCATGTCCCTTCCTCCTCCAAACACTACCCTTTCAAAACAGGTCAAGATGGTTCCTCCTGATCCTCCTGAGTGCATAGGCTCTGCCCATCAGTCAGCCTGAAGAAATACCACGTAACTTCAACCAGGTAACAAAATCCACTGGTAAACACACTGCCAAAAGATGCATTGAAATTATTAATAGGAATTACTATGCCCAATTTGGATTAAATTTTCCTTGATGCAAAATGTTTGTGGGGAAACTCCATTTCATGGAAGCTCTGTGAATTCACAAAAAAGGGCACGTTTCAAATGTGTTTTATTTCATTATAAGTATTTTGAACAGCTCTGGCCAGACATTGGCACTTTTAGTTCATCAAGAAAATTGAAGTGCATTCCATTTATTTGGTATGCACCAGTTTCTCTCTTCTTTTACAAAATCTTTTAAATCCCTTGACATCAGGGGACATTTCCTAATTTATGCCACTGGTGATGTCACCCAACATCCATTTAACTTCTTCCAGCCCCATTCTAAGGAATAATCGCTTTAAAAACTAAGATTTCCTTGTACTAGCCCTTTAGGTTTGAGAATCCATCTCACTAGCAGAACACTGCCCCACGTATATTCCATAATACAATAACATATAACTTTTTAAAAACATCTTTCTAATTTTTTTCACTTGGGTGGAGGACTTGCCTGCAGGCATATTTACTACAAGATCATGCTGGCTTAACCATGAAATCATGGTTTAATTTGACTTTCATGTCTGAAAATCCTGTAGTTTCAGGATTATTCCTCTGGCTTTTTTTTTTCCTTTACATTTGGAGTGCTTCTACACAGGTGGAGTTCTGAAAATCTCCTAACAATACACTATCCCTGATGACAGCAATGGTAGAAGCACCAGCGTAGCCCATCTGCTGGCATTTTAACCCTTGTCCTGTCTAACCTTGTTTAGAGGTAGTTGACATGGATGGATAAAATTCCAGCAGTGGTTGTGTAATGGTGAAAGATTCTCAGAAATTTGCCAGAGCTAACAAGGTCCAAATGTAAAAAGAAATGAAGCCAATTAATCTACGATCTCCCTGAGCTACGCTAAGAGCATAATAGTTAATGGGATTGTGAGATTAGAACCCTTTGCCGTTTTAATGTTCAGTTTCTTAATGTGTGGGGAAAACAGTGTATTTTCTTAGCAAGTTTTAATAAAGATAAGCCTGTTGTCCATCTATCTGATAGTAGTTTGTCTTGTAGAATAGAAACAGAGTTCGAAGGTACAAAAACTTTGGGGAAATTCCCTTATTTAATAAAGTGACTACAAGTTTCCTCTCCACTTCTGATCCATCAAAAGGGGCATGTCTGCACTGGGAAATTTACCAGAATTACTATACCAGTATAATTATAGCACTGTAGTTATACTGGTATAAAGACAGTCTTAGACTTTGGCTACACTTGCATTTCAAAGCGCTGCCGCGGCAGCGCTTTGAAGCGCTAAGTGTAGTCAAAGCGCCAGCGCTGGGAGAAAACTCTCCCAGCGCTGTCCGTACTCCACCTCCCTGTGGGGAATAACGGACAGCGCTGGGAGCGCGGCTCCCAGCGCTGGGGCTTTGACTACACTGGCGCTTTGTAGCGCCGCAATTTGCAGCGCTGCAGAGGGTGTATTTTCACACCCTGCTACAGCGCTGCAAATTTGTAAGTGTAGCCAAGCCCTTATTAGGAATAACAATAGCCTTTTTCTCCTAAGCTAAGTCGAAAAAAAGGCCACTGTGCTGCTGAATAAGTGTCTTCACAGGGAGCTAGACTGGTATAAATATAGCAGTATAATTATACCAGTATAGTAATGCTGGTAAATTTTCCTGTTTGGCAAGCCCTAAAATCCAGAGGTGGGAGTTCAAGGAATGGCAATTCCCACTTGACAGGCTGTGGATTCAATATTACAGATTTTTTCTTTTTAAATCTACAGGCCGTATCTGTGTAGGGTATGACAGGCTAAAGGGCATTGTTAATTTAAATTTTAAAAGAACCAAGATTCCACTATAACAGCCACTTTGAAGAGTGTGCCCTAATTCTTTTTTAACTCATTAAAAATTATATGGGGTTTTCAGCGCCTGTGTTGATGTTGATAAGGCGTTTTCAGCAAAGAAAAAACGTATTAGCTGTTTTCGTTTTATACTAACACTGTATAAACTCTGCATCAGGAACCCTGCTTTGGTTATGTTTGTACAGCACCTAGCACAGTGGGAAGCTGATCCACAGCTGAGGCTCCTAGGCTCTGCCACTATATAAACAATGAATGACAGTAACAGGTAGGAGAAACAAAACTGATTGTACACAGGGTGATGGCAAACACACAGATTAAACATGCAGCCTGCCTACGAGCTGCAGTGAGCCCCTGCCATGGGAACCCCCAGCTAAGACCCCACGTGGCTGCCATGGACTGGTCTGTCACCATGGCAACCCCCACCTGCGAGGCCCCTGGGCGCCCCGACTTCACACAGGCATGCATGGGGGGAGGATCGAAGGCACTCTGCCATCCCAGGGCGTGACTGGCTCCTCTTTCCCAACTGAATTGTGACTTTGTTTTGACCTGTCCCTCGCAGGCTTCCGTAGTCAGCCAGCGCAGCTGGAGCAGGACCCAGCTAGAACAGCCAGTACAGCGCATGCGTGTTCGCAGAGCCGCTCCGGACGAAAATATGTCTTGCCTCAGGAAGCGGCTGCGAGAACCGTTACGTACCGCGCGTGAGCCGTTTGGGACGCCTAAAGCGCGCTCTGCGCATGCGCCTACGCGGGGCTGGCGACTGATGCTCGTGCTTTGCGCATGCGTAACATCTGGATTCGTCCCGGATATTATCGCTTTACACTCTTGCCATTCGCGGACCCAGGGAATGCCCGGATGGAAGCGGCCGACGTTGCCCCGCGCGTTGTGCGTATGCGCAGTGTCACGATGGTGGGGCTGGATATGGGTAAGTGATAGCTCTGTAAATCCGAGCCAGGTCATTAGGCGGCTGGCGCGGCCCCGCCCCGCCCCGCCCCGCCCCGCGGCTAGTTCTCACCCTCTCTCCCTTCTCTCAGATTTCAGGGACCGGCAGCTGAGGCGGCGGTGGCAGCAGCAGCGTCGTCAAGGTAACCAGGTCTGGCGCCTGCCCCGCTGCCCCTCAGCCTGGGCCCCGTTCCAGGGCCAGCAGCCGTGGCCAGTCGCTCGCGGGAAGAGAGCGGCCGGCCACGGGCATCGGGGATGGCGGCCACGGACGGCAGCCGCCGCCAAGGCGAAAGCAGCCGGTGGGAGCGCGGCACCGGGCCCTCAGGCTAAGGCGTCTGGAGCGGCAGACCCCAAGGTGGCTGGCGGGAGCGTGGGGGCAGGGAGCGCGGTGGGCCCAGCAGTGACGGCGGTGGCCTCAGGCGGGAGCGCAGCGGAGACGGCGGCGGCCCCAGACCCCGTGGTGAAGGTGGCTGGTGGGAGCGTGGCGGGGGCGGCCCCAGACCCCGTGGTGAAGGTGGCTGGCGGAAGCGTGACCATGGTAGCCCTGGGCCCCACGGCAAAGGTGGACGCTGGGAGAGTGGGGGAGGAGTTGATGGTGGTGGGTTTGGGTCCTGACGGGAGCACAGCGAAGACCACAATGAAGGTGGCTGGTGGGACAGTGACAACGACAGCAGCAATCTCAGGCTCTATGGTGAAGGCAGCCAGTGGGAGCATAGTGACCTCAGGCCCTGCGGCGATGTTGGCGGCCTCAAGCTCCGGGGCGACGGGCCCCGTGGTGAAGATGGCCAATGAGATCATTCAGTCTCCCTCTTTTAGGTCACGGACGGCCACCCCACTGCCAAAAGACAACAGTGGGGCATCTGTATCTACAGTGGAGCCCAGCAGCAGCAGCACATTGGCTTTCAAGGGTTCTGTGGTTTCAGTGGCAGCCACAAAGAGGCACAACAACAACAATGTCCCTGTGTGTGGGACTCCAGCAGCCAAGCTCCTCAAATTCCCCGGGCCTGATGACAACCATCGTCCAGCCCTTTTGGAAGCCTTCAAGGCTGTGGTAGCAGCTGGTGGGAGTGGCTGGCTGGACCCAGGGGCAGTGGCTGCAGTGAATACAGAACTGGAAGTGGGCTGTTCCTCTGAGGAGGACCTTGGAAGCAGGAGCAGAGAGACAAGTGGCAAGAGCAGTGAGCCACAGCAACTCACCTGGACCCCCACCCTACTTGTGACAGAACGCAAGAGAAAGAAGAAGCCTATTAGCCAGGAGCGCACAACCTTAGTGAACCTTGTACCATGCACTGAGGATAGGATAAAGGAGCCTAAGCCCAACCCCCTGGGATCAGAGGACCCAGCAGAGGCCTACAATATGGAGCCCCTGTTGTCATTTTTCCCACCAGATTCCCCCATTAGAAGCATGGTACCAGGTGAGTGGAGTGGGAGGGCTTCAGCCTATGGAGTTCTGTAGTGCACTCCATGGCAACAGAAGATGTTGTGACTGTGGGTTCCAGGGTATGATGCTTTATCTTTAGAGGTAGTCTGAAGATCATTTGTGTATATTTTCCTGCTTCTTTATGATGTATGGGAGGAAAAACCCTAAAAAGAGATTGATATACATATAATGGTGCAGGAGAAGTAGAAATGATTCTATGATTTTCTGTAGATGCCTGTTTCCTCTGGAAGACTATGGGTGACTAGAAAAAATTAAGAATAGGACATTTGAGAAGCCAGGCAACAAAAACCATAATTAACTGAGAAGAGGTAGTGTTTTTATTTATTTTTTTTATTCAGACTGTTTAATATTTCTCGTTTTTGTTAACGCTTTTTTTAATTCAAATATCTGAGAATCCATTAGGAGAAAATAGATCTTAAATTATGGACTGAGGGAACTCCAAGTTCACATCTGAGGCTTCCAAGGAATCCTCCAACAAAAGCAGGGAACATCTGGCATACTGCTGACTGTTCCTGCCCCGCTCCCACTGCTACCCCTTCCCCATTTCCACATTGGCATTTCAGTCTTCCTCTGTTCTTATTCTTTTTTGGTAGTGACTCTTCTTTTTTGCTTACATGACTGGGGTACTTTGGTACTTTGCAGCCTGTAACGTCACTGTGGAATTACCACCATAACAGCGAATGAGTGGCAGGGAAGATGTTGATCTGTAAGCAGTAACTAAATAACAGAAAATCTTAGGCGGTGTGGATTTGGAGGTGCAGGAAATGTAAACTATTAACTGTCAAAAGAAGTCATCCTATGAGCTGGAGATTACTTGTATGCAGTGTCATTGTAGTGGTTTCGATCCCAGGATATTAGAGACTCTCTCACCAACAGAAGTTGATCTAATAAAAGATATTACCTCACCCACCTTGCGTCTCTGGAGGTTACTTGACTTTCAGTGAATGAAGCAATGGCAAGGGACTGTAGCAAGGAGTGCATTGCAGGTGATTTGGAATGAAAAGGTGGAGGTGAGTGAGACAAGCAAACACCTCTAATGTCCTGTGGATTCTAATTTCACAACTAGGGGAAAGTGAGCCCTCATCCTGATTGCTCTTTTGGAAAAATGTAATGTATTCGGAAATCATCTTAATGCTAAAACAAAATTATGCCTTTCCCCTTTTGATTTTTCAGTATCTGTTGTTGTTTTCTTACCTGAGGGTATGTGACTTAGTCTTTCTCTAATGCTTGATTTCAATCAGGAAATGTGGGAATTGTAGGAAGTAGTGATGGAAGTCATCTGTTCAATCACTTAGTTTACACACCTGCTACCTGACTAGGGCAGGATTGTTTGCTACAAGACGTTTTCCCAGTGCTGTCTATAGGTCTGAATATCCCAGTCGATGGCGTTTCCACTTCCTGGTGGCAACGTATATTAGGCTGTGTAATAGGAAAGTACTTACTTCTATTCAGCCTACTTTTTTAAGCTTTGTTCCATTCTTTGCTGTTAGTTATTACTTGAATTCAGGTAATGGCCAGAGGCCTCAGTCAGGATTGGGTCCCTGTTCCTGATTCATTCTGTACATACCTATGGAAGATGGTCACTTTCTTAAGTGTTCAGTCCCCATGCACTACTGTAAGTTATTTATCTTCCTCCTTAGTGTTTATATCCTTCACATATTTGAATTGCTACTTCTTGATTGAGTACCTCTTGTTGTGACTGAGGGGTGATATCTGTGGTTGGCTGGATTTTTCTTTTTCTTTTTTTTAATTCCATATGAGTTCTTCCAATTAAGGTGGTTCTTTCTTTTCTCCTTCATTTGTTTTTGACAACCTTTGCTGCTTCCTGGTTTCTATGTCTCCCCTTCCCAAACTCTACTCTCTTTCCTCTTTGTACTCACATACATCCATGTATCCAGTTGTCCCTCTTCCAGTTCTTGCTTGTATTATGGGCAGAATTGGAACAAGAGTACTAATAGGCAGAGTGTGATTTGGGAGTGAGTGCCTGGAATTAACATGCACTCTTGCAATATGAGAATGCATGCAGAACAACAGTCCTCCTGATGGGATATGAGGAATTAATACAGAAAAGCAGGAATGTTCTGTGAAAATCTTTGCTTAAACTTGGTCATGGCAAGAAAATCGGTTGAGTGACCCTTATAGAGATTAACAGCCTGAATGAGAAGAATCATTGAGGCGGACCCTTCCCTCCCCCCATCCCAACCTCAAAAACAAATTGACAATATTGTGCATCTTGTATAGGAAAGACATATGTGACAGTAGGAATAGGATTTAATTAAAACTCTGAGCCTGTCAGTGAAGGATGTTTGTGGGGAGTTTGCTTTGAGCTTTAAGGGAAGTAAGGTGCAATTTAAAGTATAGATCTAAGGGAAACCAGCCTGCTCATCATGGGGTTGGTTTTTACTTTTTTCTTTGTTATAGTTTGGTACTTGAAAAACTGTCACACTTCTTAGTTTGGATCTTTATAGTTTTTAGTCAGCTAGGACTGGTGTTCCTGGGGTGGTGGGATATAGACCTTATAGGGTCTGTAAAATGATTAACTGTATGGTATTTTATTTTTAGGTGGTGGTAACTTTATGCAAGCTGAACCAAAGGAAATATGGATTTGCGGCCATTCTGTGATTTTGGTGTCAAAGAGGAGGGCAAGCACTCACCCACATGGGCTGCAACTGGGTTTCCCAAGTTCGAGTGCCTTTTTGTATTGGCATGGCATACAGGCAATGCTGTGGGATCAGCTCTTGCCTCTTCTCCATGAAATTTATTATCTCAGGTCTTTTCCATCAATTATAGTAATTCACCTTGGGGAAAATGATCTTGTGCAACACACCGGTATGTCACTCATTGTCAAAATGAAAAATGACTTGGGCATCCTTAGAAGGGCCTTCCCTGATGCCCATATCATTTGGTCTTCACTGTTGCCAAGGCGTTTTTGGAAAGGAGCCGAAAAACCAGCGAGCATAGAAAAGGCACGGAAGGGGATTAACAGGGAAATGTCCCATTATTGCAGTGAAAATGGCATAACGTTTTTGAGACATGATTTAATCACTTACGATAAGCCAAACATGTTCCTGCCTGATGTAGATGACCTGTCTGATGTAGGAGCTGATGTTTTTACAGCAGATTTAAAAGGGGCCCTACATTCCTGCCTGGGCTTTGGTAAAGGCTAATCTGCTTTTGTCTGGGGAAGTGAATTTTTCAGGACTGTTCCATGACATCCCATCTGTGCACGGGAGTCTAGATTTTTGGGGGAAGGGAGGGAGATGGTCATACCGGTTGAAAGTTAAAGCTTTGCTGCTTTAAACTGTCAGGAAGGAGCATTTTGCAGTTGTGTCCGCATCCCATTGTCTTTGGCAAGTTCTCGATGTGGCGGAAGTTGAGATGGGTTTGGGTTGCCCACCCATGGAGTTTCATAGGTCTGTGCACAAAAACTGTAGTAACTATGGAGTTACTGTCCCCCCTTCCCCTGTGAAGAGGGGAGACTGAACAAATACATTAACTTGCTCATGAGGTTATGTTCATTGTGTTTAATTTTGTTCATTTTGATCCCTCATAGCAATATTCTTGTAGACAATAAGATGTAATTCAGGATTAACGAGTGTCAGATGGCTTGTTCGCATGTTTCTAGCTTAAAATAGATGTGTATGGAATAAACCTTTTGTTTATTAGGGGTGTGTGTGTGTGTGTGTGTGTGTGTATATATATATATATATACACACACACACACGCATGCACCATAACACGTTTTAAATGTAAATGTGCAGCATGTTATGTTGTCTCTTATGCTTCGGCATAATAGACTATAATTGTTGGAAAGTTAGGGACATTAGCAGGGCTTTGGAGCGGAGCGTGGAGCAGTGGAGCTGCAGATTTTTGCCTGGAGCTGGAGCACAGCTCCAAAGCCCTGGACATTAGGGCTCTGATTAAACAGACTGTTTTCACACACCCAATAGCAATTGTATTCGTAGAACTATAGGGCTAGAAGGGCCCTCAAGAGGTCATCAAGTCCAGCCCTCTGTGCTGAGGCAGGACCATCCCTCTGTTTAAAAACCTTCAAGGATGCCAATTCCACAACCTCCCTTGGAAGTCTATTCCAGTGCTTAACTATCCTTCTAGTTAGAAAGTTTTTCCTGATAACCAACTTAAATTTCCCTTGCTGCAGATTAAGCCCATTACTTGTTGTCTTACCTTCAGTTGACGTAGAGAACAATTTAATCACTGTCTTCTTAACATTGGGGAGGACTGTTATCAGGTCCTCCCTAGTTCTCTTTTCTTAAGAGTAAACATGCCTAGGGTCTCCCCTTCTCTTCCCTCCTCCCCACCCCACCCCACCGATCAGATTTTTCCAAACCTTTTGTCATTCTTGTTCTCCTTTGGACTCTTTCTAGTTTATCTACATCTTTCCTAAGTGTGGTGCCCAGAACTGATACTGTATTCCAGTTGAGGCCTCACTAATGCCAGGTAGAGCAGGACAGTTACCTCCATTTTATATATGTCACTCCAGTTAATACACTACATAATGACATTAGCCTTTTTCACAACTATATCACACTGTTGACTCGTATTCAGTTTGTGATCCACTACAATCCCCAGATCCTTTTCAGCAGCACTGTCACCTAGTCAGTCATTCCCCATTTTGTAGTTGTGCATTTGATTTTTCCTTTCTAAGTGTAGTACTTTGCACTTACCTTTACTGAATTTCATCTTGTTGATTTCAGACCTATTTTCTAGTTTCAGTCGTTTAAAATTCTAATCCTGCCCTCCTACGTGCTTCCCAGCATGGTGTCGACTGCAAATTTTATAAGCATACTCTCCACAGGATTATCCTTGTTATTAATGAAAATAGTGAATAGTTCCAGACCCAGGACTCACTCCTGCAGGACCCCACTAGATTCATCCCTACCAGTTTGACAGCAAACCATTGATAACTACTCTTTGAGTATAGTCTTTCAATCAGTTGTATACTCACCTGATAGTAATTTCAAATAGACCACATTTACCTGTTTTACTGATGAGAATGTCATGTGGGTCTGTCTCAGAAGCCTTACTAAAAATCAAGGTATATCATGTCTACTTCTTCCTCTCATCCACTAGGCCAGTAACCCTGTCAAAGAAGGAAATTAGGTTGGTTTTGCATGATTTGCTATTTCTTATAACCCTGCTATCCTCTAGGTATTTACAAATTGATTGGTTAATAATTTGTTCCAGTATCTTTCCATGTGTGCAAGTTAGGCTGACTGGTCCTCTTTGTTCCTCTTTTTAAAGATAGGTACTATTTTTGCCCTTCTCCAGTCTTCGAGTTATTCACCCAGCATCCATGAATGCTCGAAGATACTTGCTTATAGTTACGAGGTTCCTTCAGCTAGTTCCATAAGTACTTAGGATGAATTTCATCAGGACCTAACAACTTGAATATGTCTAACTTATCTAAATGTTCTTTAACCTGTTCTTCCCTATTTTGGCTTGCATTCCTTCCCCTTTGTTGTTAGTATTGTGACCCAGTACTCAACACCATTCACTTTTTTAGTGAAGTCTGAAGTGAAATAGTCATTAAACACTCAGCCTTCTGATGTCATCAGTCATTAGCTCTGCTTCCCTGCTAAGTAGAGGACCTACACTTTCTTTTGTCTTTCTCTTGCTCTTCATGGTTAATTCTGTGTTATCACTAACAAGTACATAGGGCTTACAAGTATCCTCTATCCCACTCTCATTTGAATCTAGCTTCCATCTAGTGTCTGACTAGTAACGGGACACTGATTCTGTATCCTGCTCTGGAATAGATGGTTTGACAAAACTGGGTTCCTCACCATCAGTTGCTCTGCAACCTGTCCTCGAATAACACATTAATTTCTGGCTATACTCAAGAACTCTACCTTCCAGCACACTACAGGCTTGAATGCTGACCTGCAAACAAGTCACTTACCTCTTTGTGCCCCTCATCTTTCATAGTCCCATTTCAATTTTACCCATTTACCTACCTCAAAGGGTATGTTAAAGATATTAAGTGCTCAGTAGCTAGGGATTATAATTTTTTTTGTACGTCTGTATAAGAACACATAATTAGTGGGAATTTTCTCATGAGGGTCCAGAGAGAAACTTTCTCTTGTTTTGAGATCATTTATATGAATAGCGATCAAAGAGCTGACTGTTGAAATGTCATCTAATTCTTTCCCTATGTTTGTGTTAAGCCTACAAGTCATTGCTTAGAGGGATCAGAATAATACTGTTTATGGTATGCTGACCAAAACATGTGTATATTTTCTTTCTTAAGTGGCTTATACTGAGAGGTCATCAGACTGGGAATGGCAGTAAATCCATGACTTCCTGTCTTTGCATGGGAGTCTGGAATGAGGGTGAAAGGGGGTTGAAATACCATAAGCTTAATTGCCAGAAATGGGCAAGAAGAAAAGTTGTCCATGTTACCTGTGCATCTTTTGGAATATTTGGGGTGGTCTAGGAGGTTCACGGAACGCCTGTCTAAGGCAAGACTGTCATAATGACGGAATCTCCCAAGAGTGGAGAAATTGGCTGATGACCTCTTCAATTGGCTGTACATAGTTGAGCATTTTTGTAGGTGGAACATATTTGTAGTGTGAACAGCACTGTAACTTTTTGTACATTAATAAAGCTATGGGTTTTTTTTGTGTTCTTCTCTTCAAAGCTGTGATATATTTGTATGCCTTGGTGAAGTGCCTATCGGTGTTTAGATTTCTGCAGAATAAAAAAAACTTTGCATGCATTTTGCTTTGCATTGCAACCTGAAAGTTAACATGGAGGGGAGAGATGTTCCCATTGTGGGGGAATTCTAAGTAAAATTCATTACTACTTCATAAAGATTATAAGCAACATACCCTGGCTTTCCTATGGCCTTCAGGTAGGACTGACACATACTTACAATTTTTTTTTTCACCCCATTTGGTTTCTGTAATGGCACTGGCACAGTGCAACTCTTGATGTCTGTCCAGTGACATTCAGAAATGATAATGCAATTTAAAATTTAATTTGGCAAACAACTTAGTTTTTCTATAGTATGAAATGAAACTTCAGAGTAGTGCTGAGTAAAACTTTTAATATAGCAATTAAACTGCTAGGCTTTTCCCTATGCCTATGCCCGTATCTCTATGAATAAGGCTTTATAGGCCTAAATGTCAGTGCTCCATAGTGATTAATATGGTAGTAAAATAAATTACATGGTATTTCTTTGTAAATGCTGTGGTAGCCTTTCACTTGTTAGCTTGTACCAGCGTCTGTTTTTGATGGTTCTAGTCTTGGCTAGAACTTGCATGTGGAATTGAGATATTACAATCGTTTTGATATATATAAGTAGAGAAATGGGTTTCTCAAGGAGTTAACCCTTTGTTCCTCTGCTCCTTTTTCAAACTAGCATGATCAGACCATTCCCCTTAAAGGGTAGATCATTGGTAATAAATACTAATGAATGATGCTCTATTGGCTGTCAGGTGGCATTAACAAATTATTATTTTGTTTCCTTCTCTTTTGTACCTCCCCAAAGGCCAAGTAGAGAATTTAAAAAAACAAACAATTTGAGGGCAGTGTAATGTAAACAGAGTGTATCTTCATTTACTTTAATGGAGTTACTCCTGACTTGCACAGATTTGTAAGGGCAATCAGGCCTTAGAGATGCTGTTAGGTCATATAGTTTGACCTTCTGCTGTGTCTAGGTGACAGTTCTGACATCTCAATAACATAATTGACCCTCTAGCACAGGGAACAAAGGCCAGTGGTGGCTTCAGCTTTCCAGCTGAGGTCTTTGCCCATGGTTATGTTGTCATTGATTTGGGTGTATTTAACCTTTAAATGGAACTTTCAAAATGGAAATACATTACATTTGATTGTTTAACAGAAGACTGATTCCCTAGAAATATTAGCTGCATACAAAACAGATGTGGGGAAAAGGACAGTGTTACTGATTTAGGCCAGAATTTTCAAACTGGATGCCGAAATTTAGGTTCCTAAATAAGAGGCTTGCCCCCACTTTTTTGCTGTTGTAGAGCACTGAATCTTGTAAAATTACCTGTATTAATGAACTTCTATGGAATTAATATTCACCTTTAGTAAAATGCAGAAAGTGAGTTACAGTTTCACAAGAAGAGGTAAGAAGTGGTATGCGAATAAAACTTAATTCTTTTGGTTTATACACAAGTCAAATAAGTTTGTTACTCTTATGAACTGCTGTATTTTTTTTTCTATTTATGAACAAGTCTGTCGTCTTATCTGGTAAGATGCACTTTCCCATGGGTATATAGCATCAATTTTTTCTTGAGTGCTTGCATTTACTTGGGAAAGTCTAGAATATAGTTTTCAATGTCTGAAATAATACTTAAACTTACACAAAGCTTTTATCTGTAGGTTTCAAAGTACTTTGCGGAGATGGGTAAGTATCAATGTATAGAAAAGAGAAGGGAAAACTGGAACATCATTATTAGTGCATATATGTATATGCTGTATGTATCACTTCTGTTTGATTGTTGCTAACAATTTAATAGCTTGATCTTCAAAGACAATATGCAAAGAAATCTTATCCAGAGATTTGGCTTTCTTCCTATAGTCTGTTTTCCTGGAAACTACATAGGGAATCCAAGTTGTCCCATAGTCCTTGTCTATGGAACGATTACTTGTAGGATACTGAATATGGGTATGCCATGCCGTCGGTGAGGACCTGTGACATTATCCAGGATACAATCTGGACAGCTGTGTCGCCTCAGATCTCCAGCCTGGGGTATCTTTCATGCTGCTGTTCCTGCGGTGAGCATAGAGGAATGGAGGAGAGAGGTAATTTGTGCTGTGTGTGTTTCTCTATTCTACCTTTCTCCCCTCCTTGAAGGTCATCTCCAGCTGGGGTTCAGGGGGCAGCCAGTCTGTTTACACAGGGACCCCCAGCTGTTTTCCATTGCTAATATGTACATTTCGCACACCTTTCTTGCCAAAGAATGGTCACTTAACTAGGTGATAATCCACTTGACTTTGTTGGCTTAAGACACCCGGTTTAGTTGCTGGTTTGTCTTTTGTTTCTGAGGAACTGGTTAGTTCCTCCTTTTCTAAACTTGGAGCATGTTACAGCGGTGTTATACAGTAGAATCTTATACTTCACCTACAATGTTGATACACCTATTTTACCAGGACAATAATGTCCAGCAGATTGACTTGTGAGGTATTATTTGACAAGGCATACTTTGTACAAAATATATCATGGTCATGTAAAAAGGATGGACATGGGGGTACAGTCTGTCAGAGGGTCACTGCATGCATAGGACCCGATCTAAAGCCCATTGAAGTTAGTGGAGTTTGACTTCAATGGGCTTTGGATCAGGCCCACAATCAGGTAAATCAGTTTAGCCAATGGCCATCTCATAAACAATCATCTCTTTTTCCTCTTATGTCAATTTAGTCTGTACTGGAAAGTGGTTGGACTGGCAGCTTTGGAAACAGACCTGTTCACAGAAAGCTGCATCTGGAGCAGTGCAAGAAGTGCTATGCCATCTCCCCAGCGTATCTTGTTGGACGGCATACGGGAATGAGAACTGGACAAATGTCAACCAAGACAGCAGAGGGCTGCAACTTTGTTTTGATGTTCACAATTATAGAATGTACATATCCCTGACCTCATAATAACTGTGCTATACTATAAATCTGGAGTTAATCCGGGCATATTAAGGGGCAGACTCCTGCTGTGGTGCAGCAGAGGGAGTGCTGGGAGAACCATGATTGACACTCTGATTCTCTCCCTCAATCCTGATGCAAGTTAGAGTAACGCTTAGGCTATGGACTGCTGGAGTGTTACCCCTTAAGATTCTCCCCTTCCCTGCAAGTGATGTTTCCTTTGCATTGGGGCTGCAAAGAGGGAGATACAGAAACTCTTTGCACATTGAAGATTCTCCCACATGGGGATTTGGCAGCAAGGGATTTGTGTGGATTTGCACTCCCTGAGTGCTGCAAAGGCAGAGGTTAGGAGTAGAGAATCTGCCCCTAAAACTTGAAAGGATCCTAGTACAATCATGCTGTCAGAGCTATGGCCTACTGGCCATAAATTATATAAAACTATATATTAAGGAAAGTTGGGAATATCTAGTTAACCTCATCAGTTTGATCAAATTACCAACAGTCAATCGCAACTTTGCCTATTAGAGGAGCTGGATCACTAGGTAAGAAATACTCGGAACAACATTTTGGCATTTTGTTTGCTCTATGAAATTAACCATTTAGAATTTGTCAAGAAATGAATGGAGATTGGGGTGATCAAGTTTGAACTGATATTTGCAAAATGCATTTTATCAGAACAAAATAGCCTTGGGCATGGGAAAAAGTTGTAATGAACTCAGGACATAAGCCTGCTCTTCCTTTTGCAGCTTTTTTTAATAAAGGGAGAGTTCTTTTTGTAAAACCACCAGTGTTGGAAAGCCAGAATTAGAAAACTTGGAAGTGTTGGAATGCACATCTGTGGCCACTCAAGCAACCTTAACTCTACCCCTGTATCCTGCCAACCTTCCATTCTCTTCACCTGTTGTACTTAACGAGTAAGATGGAAAAGTTTTAATGCAGGGCTTTCAGATGAACGTGGTTTTGATGAGGACTAAGTTCACAGCCGGTGGCTGCAGACATCTTAAGTCTGCTCCTGTTTGCTGAGCTGTGGAGTGCATGGGTTTAGTTTTGTACAAATATATCCAATATGAAGGTGTGATCTGCTTCCTGCGTGGCTCATGTAAGCTACTTTTATTCTAGCTTTTGTAGTTCTAGGTACAGTAATTATGCATTTGTGCTGGGGTCAAAGTAAGGCACTCTTTGGGGTATTGGTTAATTTTCTGAATATGATCCATTTCAGTTAAGAGATGCAGTAGTGCTCTCTGCTGGCATGTGGTCTTAAGAAGGCAGGCGCCATTGTAGATGTAGCCATATGGCTTTCTTTCAGTCCTCCTAGACTGGCATTTGAGTGCTCCACATGGGTTTCTTCCTGTAGGCCATACCACTGTGTTTCCTGCCTGCTACCTTCCCTCCCGCACTCTCATATTATGCCAATCCGCATTTAAGGCAAAAGGAATGTGGATGGTATTTTGAATAACTTCCACTAAGACATTCCTCAGAATTAATCAAAGGCAGCAGTTCTCATTACGATACAACAAGCTAAAACAATGAGGAGTTCCTAGCCAACCCGTTTTGGAGTTATGATGAGCAAAAATTAGTTAAAGAAGTCAGATCACCTTTTTTTATTATTATTTAAATCCTCATATCGCCTAAACACCATATCCAGTTTTACTCCTATTTTCCAGGGTCCTAAGATCCCAATCTAAAAAAAATTTCAGTCAAAATCAGATCACAGGTAAATTCACCATACTGCAGTAATTGGGATTGTAATATACTATAAATTTTCAGTCAGTTACTTCACTCTAATTAGGTCTCTAATCAGTCCTTTTATTAGCAATCAACAAGATTAGGAAAGATGTAATCATTGCTCTAATTAGCACCATTGGTAATCAGACAATAAGAAAATGCATGCTATGTGTAGCTAGCAAGTTGCAAAAACAGCACTTCGTTTTCACCAGTATTAAGAGGTAATCATCAGTGCCAAAATTTCACCAGTATTAAGAATCATTCATTGAAAAGGCGGAAGGAATGCACCAGGATTGAAAGAACAAAAAAGCTTTTCAGATGCTGCAATGTTAAGGTTATAAAATTATCTGTCTAGTTTTTCAGAAGGTTGTTGATCACTGCGGGGTTTGAACATGGTAGTCTTGGGAAAAATATTAGGACTGCTATTAATCTTTTTTTTATCAACTATCTGGATTTAGTTTCTTGCCTCAAAGATAAGATTTATATGCATTGTAACTGATTCTGTGAATATGATCTCTTCTGTAAGTCCTCTCTAAATGTCAAATGGAGGAGCCAAGTTATTAGCTTGTGGGCACGTGCACATTTCCAAACTACATTTGTGGAAACAACACCGGACAATAGGAATCTACAACGTTCGAGGTAAGTTCAAAAGATAAGTGAATGCTTTTTTCCGGCAAGTGTGTCATGTATCCCAAACTGTGAATCCCTGAGTGTTCCCCAGAAAGCAAGTGCTAAGGTTATGGGTTGAGCTGAACATGTAATGTAAGGCAGAATATGGAGTTGCTGTTCGGATAAAAACATCCGGTGCAGAGAAAACAGATTAAATTGTGACAATTATAATGAAGTTGCCACAGCAGAAATTCAGGATGATTCTGGGGACTAGAATGTCGAGGAGACTCATCTGTACAGGAGAAGGTGGGAGGGTGCCACCAGGTTATCAGGTGTGATGAAAGGAATTGTTTGGGTATAGATAATGCAAGGGGTGACTATCAGAACTGTGGGCATCTGCTACAGACATTCAGAACAGGAAGACCGCAAGATCTAAGAATTGATGAGGTATTCTAACTGCCCAGGTATCTGTTGGGTATAGAGCAACAGCAAAAGATTCCAGAGTTCTGCAGGACAAAGCCGTGGTGCAGAATGTAGAGTTTTCTAGCACATGAGAAGCAATCTGAACCTTGCTACTTTTTGAGGCAGGCACTGCTTGAGATCATAAGATTAATGGGGAGTGGACACACAACACAATGAAACATAGGTTAGAAATACAGAAAATTAATGTCACTTGAACGCCAGCAATTTTGTTAGCCACTACTCTCAGGGGCGGCTCCAGGCACCAGCGCAGCAAGTGTGTGCGGGGGGGCGGCAGTCGGGCTACCTTCGGCGGCTTGCCTGCGGGAGGTCCACCGGTCCCATGGCTTCAGCAGTAGGTACGCTGAAGGCACCGACCTGCGGACCTCCCATAGGCATGCCACCAAAGCCGCCTGACTGCCGTGCTTGGGGCAGCAAAATACATAGAGCCGCCTCTGACTACTCTAATGCAAATAATAGAGTCCCCAACTCGGATTGGGTTCCCATTTTACTATACACTAAAGGGAAAAGCTTTCAACTGAACTTAAGTCCCAAAAGAGACAGGCTTCTGGGAGCTGAAGTCTCAATGGAAATCAGTGGGACTTGAGCGTCTGTCACTTGCACTTTAAAAATTTGACCCCGTACAAACACATAGTAAAAAATAACCTGTATTCCCAAAGAACTTTAGTTAAATATCCTTGAGGAACAACAATTACAAAATATGCAGAGGAAAAACAGGAATGTTGGAAGAGGCTTGGAAGTGATAATGGGCATCACTACAGATGAGATTTTTCTAATGTGATGTGACTGCCAAAAAAAAAAAGGGGGTGGGGTGGGAGGAAAGGCCAGTGCAATTTGGGCTGCATATACAGAGACATATCAAGAAACAGGAGGTAATATTCTCTTATACATCTCCAGTGCAGCTGCAACTGGAAATGGCCCTTTCACTTGTAGACAGCTCAGAACCAGCAAACTGGTTGGAGTTTAGAGAAGGACAGTACAAATGATTACGGTGCTAGAGGTGTGACTTAGATTAAAAGGAAAACGTGTCTAGCTTTTACAAATGAAGCTAAAGGTGAGGTGATGTGAGTTAACAATTATTTGAGATGAGTTTATATAATGTGCACAAGGATAGAACTATGCAGTTGAGAAGGAAACTCGCAGAATTGTAGGAAAAAATTCTAGATTGTGAGACACTTTTGGATTATGGATAGTTTTGTAAGGGAAGAGGTGGAAGCACTAGCACTTCAGACTAGGCCAGGCAAAGCACCGGAACATGTACTGTAGAGAATAATCGGAGATTGGCAAGGAGACCGCCTGGCTATTGTAATAGGTCTTTTCTACCTTTATCTTCTGTGCATTGATGTATTTAGGGAGATGTGTTTGTGAAACTGGGGAAGAAAAGATAATTCGCTTTCATTTACTATAGTCCAAAATGAGGTGTACTCAATCTTGTCTTCTGCACTTGGTTTTTGTACCCAAGCCCCTGTGCCAAATAGTCATGACGACACAAGTTTAACCTCTGAGAACTTTATAGTCTATCACAAAATGAAGCCTGTTAAATAACAAACTTGTATCAAAGTCTAGTGGAAACTGGATGTTCATATCCACTATAGACTTAACATAGTAATTTTGTGAAAGCTGTTTAATTAAGAAGCCTAATATTTACAAGGCCTCATTTCAGATGTGCTGAGGGTCCATAACACCACTGGAAATTGATGGGAGTTGTGGATGCTTGGAGTTACCGAAAACCAGGTGCATGTTGACTTAGAAATATTAAATACTTCCATTGAAAAACTGTCCTCTTAAAACTTATACCCAGGACTGTATCTATTTAATCATAGAATATCAGGGTTGGAAGGGACCTCAGAAGGTCATCTACACTCCAACCCCCTGCTCAAAGCAGGACCAACCCCAGCTAACGCCTAAATGGCCTCAAGGATTGAACTCATAACCCTGCGTTTAGCAGGCCAATGCTCAAACCACTGAGCTCTCTTTCCCAGAACAGTGGGGCCCACTTGGTTGTGTCTTTTAAGCATTCCCATAATGTAAATGCTACCCTTCCAGGTGAGAAGGATGGGTGCACACTAGAGACCATTGCAAGCTGGAAAAACTGGGAATAAGTATCCACAATTATAGGACATCAGTTTTCCAACAGGTAAAATGGAATCCTGTCCTTTCCTTGTGCTTTTCTCCCTCCCAGTAGTAGATTGGGAAAACTGTGGTTCAACTGTTCTGTGGGTAGTTAAAGAAATGGAAGTATCATGTGTTTCAGATTTTTGAATGCTCCCAGTCACTGGCACTTGTTAACTACCAAACTACTGAAAATGACAAACTAATAAAAGATAAATATCTTGTATTTAGTCCATATGTCTCCTTATTTCCATTTCCAAAGAGGAGGGTAAACATAAAAACAATCCACATTTTCAGTTGGCAGCAGCCTGCTGACTTTATTGGCTGTGATTGTGGTTTTTATATAATAGACCAAACTACTGGGGACATTAAGAAGGGAAGAAGTGAAGAAGCCAATCACCTCCTCTTGTGGGGAAAGGGAACCCATAGGATCTCACTGCAGCCCCAAAACTGGCAGTGCTGACTGTGGGGGCGGGACATGTAGCAGGAGTACATGTTGATTTAACTCATGACCTTGGTAGCTTCTGTTTGCGAAATGCCTGTGGAGCCCTGACTGTAAAGTAAATCTGCTCCCCTCAACTTGCAGAGGAAAAACTCAAAAGGAGGGATGTAGTGACAGCATCATCTGCCCTCCTTGAGGATGAATTCTTCCCTATCCCCTAGGGTGAGGGATCCCAGGCTGGTGCAGTGAGGTGTGAATTTGTCAATCTCCACCAGTGGTAGCAGTGATGGAAGATGTAGCTGCAGGGAGGCTCAGGCTTTTTTTTTTTAACCACTGTTAAAAAATGCTTGAGATCTTTCTTCCACCATTGCTCAATGCTAGTGAAGAATTGTGGGTGAGGTGACTAGTGTAGGCACAGCCGTAGATTGACTGGCTGCCTGGGAAAGGTGGAAAAAATGGTTAAATTCCAGATTATGTTCATGTTCTTATTGTCCTCTGGCTGGCTGTGGTTGAAAAACCAGTCTCTGCAAATATACAGCCACTTTGCTGAAATTGTAACACTTAAAATTCTGCTAGTGCTGTTTTTCCCCCCCATTATCTGTTTGATTAATAGCTATAATAGTAATTGTGCCATTCCCACTAGGTTAGTGAGTACCTGAAACTAATGACTTCAAATTTTAATTTTGATATATGCTGAAAAACCATGAGAGATGAGCAAGTAATGCACCGTTTTGTTTTGCATTGTGTTTTTTAAGCTGTTCAGTGGGGATAAGTGCAAAATGTCATTGTTCTGAAGATGGCAGCAGTGATATAGGGGCATCCTTGTTAGAAGGCAATTCATGCATATGTGACTTGGAAAAGGATGGAAATAGGTAGCGTACATGCACTTTCCAGCAGGCAGTGAAATACAGCTAGGTGTTCTGCTACCTTTTGTCACAGCTCAGCTGCGTTACCCTTTGAATTGGACCTTGCTGGCAACTGTAGAGAAATCAGAAACAATCCAAACAATGCACTGGTAATAACTTGTTAGTCCACTGGATGGTAATGTTGCTGTGTGCACACTTCATTATTATTTTAATTCCGAAGGTTCCTGTGCAGTTCAAAAAGAAGTTTGTGTGTGTGTGTGTTTCAAATAGGTAAACTGGGAGTGGGGAAGAGAGAAGTGTGTGCAAACCTTTTCTATTTAAAATGTAGCTCACACCCTCCAACCCCGCATGTTTTGTGATCCGCCTCTTAACCAAAATTCGTCAGAGCCTGTTGGCTGGACTCTGATTAGAAAACGGCAAGTAGTGCCCTAACCAGCTGCCCTCATCCAGCCTTTAAGTGATTACGCAGCAACATGATGTCCAGCTAGGTGTTTTTTTTTTGTTTTGTTTTTTTAAATTAAGCTACTTGCAGATATTTTTATGCCTAAAAGGAAAGTAATGTGGTGTAGCTCAAGATTAACTGGGAAGCTTTCCCCTCAAAAGTGAGCATTGCTCAGCTTTGGTGTGGATGTTTGCAGGATCAGTAAGGGGCAGTAAGTTAGCCCAGAATCATCCTAGAAAAGCTTGCTATGCATCATATTATTTCCTGTTTTGCAGCGGGAACCTTGCTTAGCCAGAGCCCAACACTTGAGTTTAGAGTGACCAGATGTCCTGATTTTATAGGGACAGTCCCGATTTTGGGGGTCTTTTTCTTATATAGGCTCCTATTACACACACCCCCACACCCCCGTCCCGATTTTTCACATTTACTATCTGGTCACCCTACTTGAGTTTGGTGTTTGTTTTTTCCCCTGCAGTGTCAGACAGCCTTGCTCATGTGTGAAGTTAGGGCATCTGAAGATTGGTACTTGTGACTGTTGTTCTAATGTCCTGGTAAAATCCTGTTAATGTGACTTAATTCATTTCCATCTTAATCTTTCCATTTTTAGTATCTCCTAGAGCACTCTTCCTCTGATCAAATCCTGAAGTATTTTAGTAGGTTTCCTGCATCTGCAACTTGGAAGGTGGATCTATTTAGCAGCGCACAGCAATACTATCATGACTTATAGGAAAGGACGCAAAAAATATATGTCCAGATGCAACTGTAGTGTGAGCCATTTCTGCTTCTCTAGCCCTACCTATTTCCCAGTTGCTGGAACTGGGCTGCTGATAATTAACCAAACTGAAATTTGGTCAGGATGTTAGTTTAAAAGAAAGATGCTTTGAGTCTGTGGTGACCACAAGTGACAAAGGCCTTGGTTAAACAGCGCATCCTAAAGATGGTACTTGTAGCATAGTTTCTTCTGCCATCGTGCTAGAGCATTGATTCTGTACTGACTCAAGGCGGAGTGCCACATACTGCATCACCAGCACGCTTTTCTCAGCATGTTGGGTTTTTCTTCAAGGTCTCCCCTGCCAATATTAGCCAGACCTGACTCTAGCTTATGAGGTCAGGCGAAATAGTGAGTAGGTATGGCTGCAACCGATAACAGGAGGTGTGAAGGTTGCAGCTGTCCAGGATGTGATGACAGACATCTACAAATGCGGGGCGGGGTGGGGGGGGTGTTGAGAGGTTGCTGCCTTTATTTATGTGGGGTAGTTCCTTACTTCAATGGGAGTACTGGGGAATAAGGCCCTATTCAAGATGGGGGAAAAAAGGGATCAGAATCTGTTCTTCTGCTTCAGTCTCTCACCTTGTGCTTAAGCCTCTCAGACTCAATGGAAAGTTCCATACTGGGATGTTTTAACATATGAATTCTAACTTTCTGCCTGTTACCTAAGCCAGAATCACCTGTAGCAGACAAATGTGTACTGAAAAATTAAATAAATCCTCCCTTTAATGTCAACAGGGTCTCTCTCTTTTTTTGAAAATGTCGCCTTTCAAATGGGAATAAATCTGGTGCTCCTGCATGTAATAACACTTTCAGCTACAGCCAGGACAGTTCTAGCAAAGAGGGAAATGTCACAACCCGGCAGTTCACGGTGATAGTTATAAGTTTCAGAAAGAGGGAATTGATGGATTTATTTTATGGAGTTGAATGATGGAGTAGATGTTACATGTACAGGAAAGAGCAGGACTGCCTGTGAATACTTGATATGCATGTGTTTTGCACTTACTCATGAGTGATGGAATGACTGGCTGGGCTCGTTTAAAGACATGTAATAAATTTCTCTGCTCAGAGAAGGCTGTTTTCTGCAGGGTGGGTGTGGGTTCTGGAAGCTGCTGAGACGTGCTCCCTGTGGTGGTAAAATAGCTATGCAGTTAGTTCTCTCCACAGCGGATCTTTGGGTTGCTGCTAGCCATGGTTGGTTTGGTTATGCTTACACAGATTATCTCCCTGCCACCACCACCACTCCCTTGCACTTGGAAGCTGTTGTCAGTTGGTTGTGTCATTTTCTGGCATGATATGGTGATGTGATCCTGTTGGGTGAAGTGCACAGATGTGGTGATCTGCTTAACAGCAACAGAGTGAGCCATGGAGATATGATAGAAATCTACATGGAGTAGAGCTGGTTGGGAAAATATATATTTTTTTCTTCTACTGAACATTTTAACAAAATGTCTATGTGGAGGGGAAGAAGACTTCCCTTTCTCATTGAACATTTTTGGTAGAAAATGTTGACTTGTTTTTGTTTTTGAAAAACCCCAAATATTTTGACTCAAAATAGTGGTGCCTCATAGGAGTTGTAGTTGGATGCCTTATCCTCCTATTTGTAGTCATAAGGTAAGAAGCAATCATTGTGATCATCTAGTCTGACCTCCTGTATAAAACAGCCTGTGGGTCCTTGCTGAATTAATTCCCATTCTCCATGGGCTTAGGTTCTTCGGCTGAACTACATCTCCAGTGATGTGTCATGGTTGGGGCTCCTATGATGCAGCCCCTCCTCCCCGCAAAGATGGGGGGGAAAGTGGTGCATCATGGAAGATGTAGTCCAACCAGGGAGTTTAGCCCATAGAGAAGAATGGGAGCATAAGACACCCAAACTAAAACTTCTATGGGATGCGGTGGTGCCATTTTGAATCAAAATATTTTTCTTCTTGGGCATTTGGTATTGTGATGAGCTATTTAAATATTCTGCAGAAAGCAGACCCTTTTGTTGAAAATCCCAATCTTCTCTCAAAACAGTTTCAACAGAATATTTTCAGCCAGTCTTGATGCACAGTTGTTTGTTTTTTCACTTGGCTGCCGGGCATAGCTCCCAGGCCTCTGAGGGGTTTCTGGGGTTCTCAAGGCTGTCTCCACAATCTCAAGGTAAGGCCCCACAGGTGTAGAACCTATACCCATAGAACTACCAGACAGCTGGCGTCTCCAGGCTGCCACCCAGCGGCAGCTGTAGCCAACTTGCACTCCACTTCCAATGACCTGCTGTGGACACAGACCCTGGGAAGTACCACCTCAAAGGTTTGAGAGACAGCAGCCCCATCATTCCTGATCAGCTCCCTGCTTTATATAAACGCCAGGGGCATTCCAGGAAGTGTCCAGGTAACAGCGCAAATCTGTAGCTGCCACAACCATTCCTGCTCTTTGCTCTTAAATTCCCGGTTTGACTTCGGCTTGATTTGGACTTCGCCATCTGACTTAGACTCTGACCCTTGGTATTGACCCTGGCCTGGACCTGACTACAAACTCCTCAGCTACTCCTAGCTTCAGGTTTGCCCCTGCTCTGACCCTTGGCCTGGATTGCCCTTGCTGGGATCCTGATCCTCTGTTTTTGTTAGTGTCTCAATGGAAGGTATCACTGCTGTGACAGTGGTGTTGAATAGAAGAACAGAGGAAGGCTGGAAACAAGACAGTTTTGAAAGTTTGGGCCCAGCTGTTATCTATGTTCACTAAATGTGATGGTTGTAGTCCTGACTTTATTTATTTATTTATTTATTTATTTATTTTAATCTTCTCCACCCCTCTTCCCTGTTTATTTTTAAAGCAACCCAGTGAAGAAACCATTTGGTGGTAGATGTAGCTGAGAAGACTAGCAGGTCTACTGTAGTAGTGTGGCAAAACATTTGCTGTGCTACAACCTTTTGCTTCTGAGCCATGCAGTCTGGACCTCGGAGAAATTCCCATGGGTGGAGACTCCATTATTTGAAAGTTGGAAATGTTGCATCTACCCTGGACACGAAGGGTGGGTACCCCAGGGTCCTGGTTCAGATTTGTACTTTACTGAGAAAGCACTAGCCATCTTTTTTTCTGGAAAACTTCCCATCAGTGGAGCTCTGTGCCACCTCGCACTGGTCAGAGATTGTCTGCACAATGTGATAGCCACCAGCTTATCTGCACTAGTGCTCTCGCTGCTGCTGCTGCCACCAAAAGCGTGGCCCTAGCAATAGTAATGGTGGGAAATTGCAAAAGGAAAGAAGTCTAGTGTAGACATAACTCCACGTAGGCTCATGTCCACTCTGTGGCAGAGAGAGGCAATGCTCTCTACTTACCTCAAGAGGACTGAGCTTGAAGGTGGCACCCAAGCAAAGGACTCCCTGGATAAGGTGCTGTTTGTGGGCAGACACCTCATAGTGAGTATCTTGCTGGGGAGAAGAGCACCACAGTCTGCCCTAGTGTGGGTTCCGCACAATAGGGATGGGGAAAAGGTGAGTACCTCCCAGTATGCTGCTGTGAGCTTTTGTGGGCTCCAGTGCTCAGCAAGTCATCCCTCTTATTTGCAGAGGGAGCTACTGTACCTGTGATACCTCACACGTCAGACTGAAACCTCATAAATATTTGTAGTGAAACCACCTGCAGGCTGCATGGCAGCTTTATCATTAAACTTCCCAAGAAAGAACCCGTTCAGGTCACTGTTCTAGACAAGCGTATTGAGATGAGTCCTGTTTTCTGCTGTCAGGGGTCCGGAAAGGCTACAGTGGAAGTAATATAATTCTGCTGCACAGGTGTTCTCCTTGTCCCCCGTGAGAGGAGTAGAGGGCAGGATCAGGACCATGCAGATCCACCAGCCATTTTCCCTTCTGGGGCAAAGGTTAACCATACTTGGGGGGAGTAAGGGGTGTGTATGATGGCTTCAACCCCATTTCTGGGATGCCATCTGGTGTACTGGGGTTTCACTGACACCCTCCTGCTCCACCAGTCTAGATTCCCTCTCCCTGTTTTGCTGAATTAGGCTTTCCAGCCTCTTGCCACACAGGCCACGCCCAGCTGCAGACACAGACTGAAGTCAGCTCTGCGTTTAGAGGATTCACTCAGCACTCACATGCACACCCGCTTTGGGGAATAAACCCAAAATAATACTGTCTTGTGCTGTACAGTGCAAGCTCATAAAAATTCTCCCTCAATGTGAAGAGAGAGATGCACAACTCCTCCCCCCGCAGCGAGAGATTGCACCAACTGGGTTTAATAATAATTTATTAACCCCCTTCCCAGCCTTAAAAGGGATTTACCTATGTCAAAGTCAGATTCAGGACTCACAATTTGTCAGACCACTTTGTTTGTATTAGCAGAGCAGGTTGCTAATAACCTAGATCAGGGGTAGGCAACCTACGGCACGCGTGCCGAAGGTAGGGTGACCAGACGTCCCGATTTTATCGGGACTGTCCTGATATTTGCTTGTTTGTCCCGCATCCCGACCAATGTTAGGTCGGGACACTGGACAAACAAGCAAAGGCTCCGGAGCCCGAAGGGCTCGCGCCCTCCCCTGCCCCGATTCCGCCCCCTCCTTCCCCCATTGGATCCTTCCCCAAATCCTCACCCCCATCCCTGCCCCCTCACTGCCCCATTGTCTCCCTCCCCAAATCCCCGCCTCTTTCCAAGCATGCCATGCCCAGGAGACTCAGGGGAGTGCGGGGCCGGGGTGAGTGTGAGTCTGGCCTGGCCCTGAGCAGGCAGGACTTGGGCGCGGTACCTGGAGGGAGAGTAGGGGGGCGGCCCGCGGGGCTAGGTGGCGGCTGTTCTCCCCACCTGGGCAGGGGACTCGGGAGCAGCTGCTGCTGCAGCTCCCACTGCTGCGGGGGGAGGAAGTGGCCAAGCACGTGGCGCTCGGCGGCTGCGGCTTTGGTGCCCGGGCCCGAACCCCCCGGGCCTGCTGCGGGGCAGCACGCACACTGCGCTCAGCCCCTGGCCAGTCGCGTCTGGGCTGGCTGCCCAGCTGGTGCAATCCCGTGGCAGAGGCATCGGCAGCCCAGTCCCGTTCGTTCCCCTGCAGGACCCGAGCGGGATGCGGGGGGCTGGGGCCTGCTGCCCCCACTCCGAGGCTGCCCGCAGGATTGCACCAGCTGGGCAGCCAGCCCAGACGCGAGTGGCCAGGGGCTGGGTGCGCGCTGGGTCCCCGCAGCAGGCCTGGGCTCGGGGGGTTCGTGGGCGCCAGAGCCGCAGCTGCCGAGCTTGGCCAGCGGCCGCTTCCTCCCCCCGCGGCAGTGGGAGCTGCAGCAGCGGCTGCTCCCGAGTCCTGCTGCCCAGGTGGGGAGAACAGCCGCTGCCTGGCCCCGCAGGCCACCCCGTACTCTCCCTCCAGGTACCGCGCCTGAGTCCTGCCTGCTCGGGGCCAGGCTGGACTCATACTCACCCTGGCCCTGTGCTCCCCTGAGTCTCCTGGGCCTCCCTCCAGCGCTTGCGGAGGGAGGAGGAATCGGGGGTGGGGGATTTTTTTTTTTTTGCTCTGCCGCCATTTTTCCCCCTCTGCCCCCGCCCCGTCCCCCCCCCGCGTCCCGATATTTGAGCTGGGTGATCTGGTCACCCTAGCCGAAGGCAGCACGTGAGCTGATTTTCAGTGGCACTCACACTGCCTGGGTCCTGGCCGCTGGTCTGGGGGGCTCTGCATTTTAATTTAATTTTAAATGCAGTGTCTTAATTTTAAAAATCTTATTTACTTTACATACAATAGTTTAGTTATGTATTATAGGCTTATAGAAAGAGACCTTCTAAAAACGTTAAAATGTATTACTGGCACGCGAAACCTTAAATCAGAGTGAAATCAAATTCTTTATTATTTCTCCAGTAATTACCATGGAGACAGGTCCCCCCAGTCCTGGACAGGTCTCTCAACTGGTAAACAATTATCAAGCCTTTTATACCGTTGTTTCAGACAATTTCTAGCAATAATACAGACAGTAAAAATACATTTTGTTTATACATAAGCTTTTCTGCTATCTCACTAGAAAAACAAGACTGCAAGACTGCATATTGCAAGGTCGTAATAACTTTCACACAATTCACTCTGTCTTACATTATCTTGCTTCCTCACGTCACCAGGGTCACAGTTATCCTAACTCATGCTAACTAACATTCATTAAGATCTCTTCAAAACCTTGTTAATTATTTACTGGCTTCCACAGAGTGAATAAATGAAGACTCGGCACACCACTTCTGAAAGGTTGCCGACCCCTGATCTAGATAATGTGTGAGTGCCATGCAAGGCTTAAGTGACCATTTATACAGATAAAAAGGGTGTGAACTTAACAAGATAACAAAGGGAACAGAACTGATAAGTTAACCTCGGGCTAGACACACATATCTTATTTCCTTATTAACTCTTAGGGCTTGGCTACACTTACGGTTTGCAGCGCTGGTAGTTTGCAGCGCTGGTCATCCAGCTGTGTAGGAGCAGCGCTGGTGTGTGGCCACACTCACAGCTACCAGCGCTGGTGTGTGGCCACATTTGCAACATTTGCAGCGCTGTTGGGAGTGCTGCATTATGGGCAGCTATCCCAGCATTCAAGTGGCAACAATGTGCTTTTCAAAAGAGGGGGGTGGAGGGTGGTGTACTGTGACAGGGAGCGGGGAAGAGAGAGAGAGTGGATTTTTGGAGCCAACACTGTGTGCTAGTTTCCTGGATTGAAAAATCACACAATGTTCGCGAGCCCTTAGTCTTAACTCTTAATTGCAAACAGCCTGCCTCCAACACGGACTCCCCGCTGTTTCACTCACTCCCTGTGGTGTACTGTGACAGGGAGCGGGGAAGAGAGAGAGAGTGGATTTTTGGAGCCAACACTGTGTGCTAGTTTCCTGGATTGAAAAATCACAAAATGTTCATGAGCCCTTAGTCTTAACTTCTTTTGCAAACAGCCTGCCTCCAACCACGGACTCCCGCTGTTTCACTCACTCCTGTGGTGTACTGTGACAGGGGGGGGGGAAGAGAGAGAGTGGATTTTGAGCCAAAAGTTTAGCTTCCTGGATTGAAAAATCACAAAATGTTCATGAACCCTTGGTCTTAATTGCAAACAGCCTGCCTCCAACGCTGTTTCTCTGTCAAGCAAACATTCACTCCCTGCCTCTCATTTGATCGTTCACAGCCAGGTACAGATAGCTCCTGTTTGCTGTGATCAGTGTTTGTTTTTAGATAAGCAGTTCACTCGGACGGAGTCTGATCGGAGTTCACAACAAAACAAAGAGAGGCTGCATAACAAAACAAAGAGTAATTTTTAAAAAAAAGCTGGGATGGATATCTTATTCCCTGGAGGCCAATAAAAGCTGGTGTGTGTCCACTTGATGAGCAGCAGCTGGATCCAGCGCTGCAATCGCTACACCCCAACCTGGCCAGGTGTACAGCCAGCGCTGCAGCCAGGGAGTTGCAGCGCTGGATGTGCCTTGCAGGTGTGGACGGGTTCTAATTGCAGCGCTGGAAAGCCTCTACCAGCGCTGCAACTTGCAAGTGTAGCCAAGCCCTTACCGATCTCCTGCTAATGTCCCACCATTACCTTAAGTGGACCCATTGTTCTGTATCTTAATGTTTCTCTTCCTGACAACTTTATTTCAACTTTCCTCATTCCGGCTTAAAGGAACATAGAGCATTTATTTAATCCATTCTACTTTTACAATCTAATTAATTCTACTTTCACACCTAAAGCGGGAAACCTTTGTTTGATTTCCCCCTCCCGCTCCAGTGGAAAAGTACCAGTAGTGTCCAAGGTGATATTTTGTGTCAGGTGATCAAGGCCTTGGCTACACTTGCAAATTTGCAGCGCTGCAGCAGGGTGTGAAAACACACTCTCTCCAGCGCTGCAAATTGCGGCGCTGCAAAGCGCCAGTGTGGTCAAAGCCCCAGCGCTGTCCGTTATTCCCCACGGGGAGGTGGAGTACGGACAGCGCTGGGAGAGCTCTCTCCCAGCGCTGGCGCTTTGACTACACTTAGCGCTTCAAAGCGCTGCCGCGGCAGCACTTTGAAGTGCTAAGTGTAGCCACAGCCTTATTACCTGACCTTACAGTGTCAAAGCAACTATGAAACCAGGTTTATTTGCAGTGTCCACAGGAACAAACTCCAGGCAGATGGGAGATCCACATTTTTAAAGACTCATTGTGTTTTTCTAATGGCCCATTAAGGCTGACTGCTTACTGTCTGGTGGGCATTTCCCCAAGTAGACACAGTTGTAATTGTTATAGTCAATATTCCTAACTTCAGATACAGAAATGATACATGCATGCAAACTGGATAATCACATTCAGTAAATCATAAACTTTCCAATAATACCTTACAAGCCCCATTTTTCATAAAATATATCTTAGACCATATTCATATCATACACCCCATATTCTTCATAGAAATATGGTTAACATCACAGGGGGATAAAGAATTGTGATGGGGAAGGGATTCGTTCCCCAAGAAACTTGCCAACAGAGGGCTGGGATATGAGTGCGGTGAAATGTGACCAAGATTTCACTCATTAGTGCAAACCCCCTTCCCCATCTACCTCCACTAAATAAATAAAAATAGCACACATCCCAAACAACAAAAGCTCTATATTAATGCAATAAAGTGGACTATTTGGTCACACAAGAGTTGGGACATTCAGCAAAAAACATTTCCCTAATGTCCTTAACTCTGGCCCTCATGTGCATGGATAGCCATGCAGCCTTTAATCACAAAATACACAAAGGCAGTACTACAAACAGTTGCATACGTGCATTTAGAGAAAGGGGTGATTTAGAGATGAAAGCACACCCTTGAGGTTACTTACACAGTAGTGTTGGAAAGTACATTATTAAAAGTCAAATTTAAGTGCAGTTGTGATCAGGAAAGGGACAATGAAAATGACACATTCTCATTCACCAGCTCTGCTCCCTGCATGTGTCATTTCCACCTGTTGATTTTAGTGACTAACTGCTTTTTATTGCTGTTAGCCCTGCAGAGCCAACCTGTGGGGTGGGAGCTGGACCCTAGTCTGGTGCATCAGCACTAGAACTGTGAGTTGTTTCCACTGCAGGCAGGGTAGCACAGGTGTAACTGAGGGCAGAATTTGGCCTATGGGAGTTTGTGACGATGCACAAGGCAAAGAGCCCAGCTTTAGTCTGCCATTCTAGTTGGCGTTTGCAGAGCTGGCAATTAGAATAAACCTCATTTTACTTTAATTTAAAAAAAAACAAAAAAACAGGAGTACTCGTGGCACCTTAGAGACTGACACATTTGTTTGAGCATAAGCTTTCATGGGCTACAGCCCACTTCATCGGATGCATAGAATGGAACATATAGTAAGGAGATATATATACACATACAGAGAACATGAAAAGGTGGGAGTTGTCCTACCAACTCTAAGAGGCTAATTAATTAATTTTGTAGTGACAATCAAGATAGCTCATTTCAGACAGTTTGACAAGAAGGTGTGAAGATACTTAACTTGGGGAAATAGATTCAACGTGTGTAATGGCTCAGCCATTCCCAGTCTCTATTCAAGCCTAAATTGATGGTAACTAGTTTGCATATTAACTCAAGTTCAGCAGTTTCTCACTGGAGTCTGTTTTTTGAAGCTTTTCTGGTGCAAAATTGCCACCTTTAAGTCTGTTACTGAGTGACCAGAGAGGTTGAAGTGTTCTCCTACTGGTTTTTTGAATGTTATGGTTCCTGATGTCAGATTTGTGTCCATTTATTCTTTTGCATAGAGACTGTCCGGTTTGGCCAATGTACATGGCAGCTGAAAATTGTCAAGACCCTCTTTTCTAAACTCCACATGTTTATAAACAGCTGCCTTAGACAAACCCTCAACATCAAATGGGTAGGGGAAAATCCCCCCCAAATGAAGAGCTTTGGAAGATGATGAAACAGAAACTGATAAGACTGGAAACTATGGAAAGAAAATGAAGATAGCTACAACACACATGGAGTTATGAACAATGTAACAAGACAGGCACTGAACTGGAAACCCCAGGGCAAGAGGCAGTGAGGTAGACCAAGGACAATCTGGAAAGACACAAGAGAAGCAGAACTGAAAACTTACAATGCTAGAGGAAGAAGCTAAGACTTCAGTAAGAGACCTCCAAAGATGGAAGGCAGTGGGGAAGGCTCTATGTTCCATATAGACTCAGCCCTGGTCTACACTATGAGTTTAGGTATCTGACTCTGGAAGAAAGCTGGGAAGAGGTTCATGGGTCAGGCGTGCAGGCTGAAAAGAGCGTTCTTGGTCCTGTGAGCGAACAACTCTGTTTCCTGCTATTAGATTCCCTCGGCATTCAGAAGACGTACAATGGGGCGGCTCTAGGCACCAGCGCACCAAGCGCATGCTTGGGGCAGCAAGCCACGGGGGGCGGCGTGCCGGTCGCCGTGAGGGCGGAAGTCAGGCAGCCTTTGGCAGCCTGTGGGAGGTCCGCCAGTCCCATCGCTTCAGCAGCAATTTGGCAGTGGGTACAAAGGCACAGGACCGGCTGATCACCTGCAGAAAATTCAGCGGCGGATACAAAGGCGCGGGACCGGCAGATCACCTGCAGAAACACTGCTGAATCCATGTTACCAGCGGGCAGTGTGTCCCGTCATGGCCCCTTTCCATAATGTCCCTTGATATCTGCCCAAAGGTATCGTAATTCTTACATCTGGAGCGCAGCTGGGACTGGACAGCTTCCTCCCCCCAAACACTGATGAGGTCCAGCACCTCGCCATTGCTCCATACTGGGGATTGCCTGGCTCATGGAGGCATGGCCACCTGGAAAGATGCGCTGAGAGCACTTCATGCCTGGATGAGCAAACAGGAAGGGGATTTTCCAAATTCCCAAAGAATATAAAGGGCAGGTCTGATGGTTGGTCACCTAAGGGCAGGGCAGTAGAGTTCAAACCGATGACCAGAGTGGCTAGAACTGGCATTGTGGGACACTTCTGGAGGCCAATCAGAACGCATTAACAGACCAGGGCAACCACACTGGTGCTGCGGCGCTCCAATGAGGGCGCATCAAACATTATTCCACTTGCTGAGGAGGAGTCCCAGGAACGCTCTAGCCGTGGAGTCCAGGCACTCTGTGCCTTGCCAGTGTGGACACGTCATGAGTTAGAGCGCATTAAAGCAGCTCAGGGTGCTCTAACTCGCAAGCGTAGCCATGCCCTTTATTACCTCACTGGTTACTCAGAAGTCCAAACAACACAGTTCCCTTAAAGTGATCCAGCCTCAGGCCTCCATCCAGGTACCCTCTGAATTATCAGAATACAGCACAGACAGGGACTGTTGATTGTATTGTCCACCCTACTCATACATATGCAAAAACACAAATATTATCTCCCCACGTGTCTTTTGAGCGTATTTATTTTGCAGGATGTTTAACCCTTTCTAGCCACGTGCCACACCTTGGTATACCATGCCAATGGCTAAAAGCCCTCCTGTAGACAAGCCTGATTCTGTGCCAGGCCCTGCTGTGCCAGCAGTTACAAGTCACCACACAGCTCTTTCCAAGCAGCACATTAATTCAGGATTGAAAACAATACAATGATTTAAATCCATCAGAAAGCGTTCATCAGCCCTATGGGGCCTTGGCAGGCTAAAGTCCTTCCAACCCTTCAGCAAGCGCTGCTCACCTCTTTGCTCCAGACAAAAGATCATGTCTGTTTGCTGGATTAGAAAGAAGGTCTGAGGCCTTGCCTACCCTACACAGCTAAATCGGTGCTCCTGCAGCAGGTCTGGTGAAGACGTACGAAGTCGACAGGAGAGCGTTAGCCCAGCGACGTCTGTAATGCACCACAACGAGAGGTGGAGCCGATGTTGCCAGGAGCATGTGCCCCCGTCGACGTAGCATAGCGTGGACTCCGCTATAAGTCGATCTAAGTTACATTGACTTAAGTTCTGTTACTTATGTGATGTAACTAGCATAACTTAGATCGACTTACAGCATTTCAGGGGCAATGAAGCCTTCCTAAAAGTGTGGGGGGGGGGGCACGAGACCCCTCTTCCCCATGAGGCCCAGCCCACCTTGGCAAAGCCATAGCTGAGCTGGGGAGTCTGAGCCCCTCCACCTGCCTGGGGCGGGGGAGCCTGAGAGCAGCCTCCAGCCCACGTCCCCGCCATCCAGACCTCCTGCCAAAGGCAGGTGGAGGGTCCGTGGCTCCCCACAGCTGCCTGCGTTGCTCTTACTCCAACCCAGATCTGGCTTCCAGCCTGGGGGCAGGGCCTTGGGGCCGAAGAGCTGCCTGGACAGGTGTGGGGAGCTGAAGACCCTCCATCTGGGGTGGCCTGGGGGGGCTACTCTTGGGCCTCCCACCCTGGGCAGGTGGCGGGTCTGTGGCTCCCCACAGCTGCCTGGAGTGGTCTCCAGCTTCCAGCCTGGTCAGGGGCGGGGCCTTAGGGGGAAGAGGAGGGACAGGGGGCCAGGCCCGACCACTTTCCAAAGCAGGAGGCGCCCCCCCCCCCCACACACACACACCCCGTTCCAGTGCTCCTGCTTCATGTAGACCAGGTCTGAGTTTGCTTAACTCAGCCTCCATATCCCAAAACCTTTCCCTTCACAGGTAAAACCCGTCCCTTCCCATGTTTGCTGGGTATCTGTGATTCCAGATTTCACAGGGCCTCCTCCTTATCCCCACCTCCTTGTGGGCCAGGAACATACAAACACAGGTGTCCAGTGTTGGTAGCACAGGCTGTGCATGTTCTGTAGCTCATGATGCTTGGCCCATCTCAATATAATAATATTTTGAGGTTTTCATGCTTTAAACATAAAAGACAATATGTCCCCCAAAACAGTGCAGGTGGTTGCAATACCTGTCACAGTATTTACTCAGCAGCAGGATGTTGTTGGGTCATTGTGATGAGTCTTCAGTCATCGTGCAGCGCTGTACCCACAACCCACAGTGACGTTGGCCAGGCATCAGTGGCTTGAGTTTGGTGAGTGATGTGAATAGTTTCCTGCATTCTGGTTGCAGATGGCTTCTTTTTTTCCTTTGAAATGATCCAGGAATGGCTAAGTTCACAGCTGGCTGGATAAATGTGCAGTGGTGCTATCCAGAGGAAGTGTGCATAGGTATAACTCCTTGCGCTTCTTTCAGTGACACACACAGAAAGCTTATGTTAGCTACTGACCCCCGCCCGCTACCTCCCCCAACCCCCCCCCCCACCTTTCTGAACAATGGGACTAGGACTTTCATAGTCAGCTTTGTTTTTCTGCAATCTGATGCAAAATCAACCTCTGTTGCAGCCCTTTCCAGAATCCAGTTTGTTTACTTGGAGAAGGAGCAAATATATACGTTTTGCACATCCAGTGTATGTAATTAAATGTATTGGATCACAGATGTTAGATGGAAAAGTTCCACCAAATCATTGACTCATTCACCTTCAAAAGAAAAACTGTCCACAGATAAAGCATATCCAGGATGAACTAATAAAATTCTGAATAGCCTTTTATCATTACAGTAGATTTTATGTCATTTATGATCAATAAATGTGAGGTTGGAACATTAACCTGGGCCTATTTCATTGCTGAGTATGATGATAAAGGCAAAACAAATGTTTTCAGTGGAAGGGGAATTCTGCAATTCCTTGGAATCATACCAACTTTATGACTGCAGAGCCTTATCCTCAGGGCTGACTTCCCTCAACTCCTGCTGGAGCCACCCCTGAATTTTGGTCCCGGATCAGAATATTGCAATACAGGCCCATGTCAGGTTGGATCCACCCTGTGACCTCCTGCATATCTGGATGAAGTGATCTAAATAGGCTGGCCAGCTAACGTCTATTCTATAGTGTGTCATTTCCAGAAGTGGATAGGACACTGTTGCCAGAAACTGCAAGGCAGTTGACCTTGAACTAACATGACAAGGAAATTAATGTCTTCAAGAAGTTTGTCTTTCTAAATCCCCTTTCATCTCCTCATCGAAGTTTATGGTTTGTTTGATAAACTTGTCTTTGGCTGGTGTAGAGCTGAGCAAATAATTGATTTTTTTTTTTTTGGTTTGGAGGGAGGAGAGGGTCTGAACTAAAAAAGAAAAATGGTTTCATTTTGAACCGAAGTTGAATCTTTTTGGTTTTCACACCAAAAATAAATTTTTGTTTTCGATTTAAAAACACCTAAAACCAAATGGGAAAAAAAAATCAAACACAAGTTGGGAGCTTTGTTTCAGGTTTTGTGTTTTCAGGTGTTTTTCATCTTTAATATAGCTACATTTTGAAAACTAAGCACCATTTCTAAATGAAAAGCTAAAAGGTATTTAGTTTTTAAATGGTCAACGCAAACCGTTTTGACTTTTTGGGGTTTTTTTGTTCAATCAATTGTTCACCTGAAACTATTCATTTAATTCAACCTCCACTTCACCACTAGTTTTGGTGCCTTGAAAAATACAAAAATTCCCCCAGCTCTAGGCTGGTGTACCTGCAGCAGATTCAGATACTTTACAGTCCCACCCTACCCTATCTAAATAGTCTTATCGCTGCCATCTCTGGCAAAATTCCTTAACAGAACAAATAAAATATTTCCTTTCTGAGCCCCACAAACCTCGCTAGCGTTAAGGTGGCTGCTTTCTGTGTAATGACAAGGTGCAGGGTTAACATGGGATTTCTCTGATATGTTATACTGTGTCTACATTCCAATTTCTTCAGTAATTAGATGCCCACTCTTAATTACTGGGGGGAAATTCCCAGATGATTTGGTGCCTGCAGTCATACGCTATTTGCGTGTGTTAAGAAATTCATGCTGGTAGAGACGCAAAAACTAAAAGGTTTGCACAAACCACTGACTTTCATACCTCATATTTTTTTTGGGTGCTGAGTTTTCACAGATGCAAAGATTTTAAGGCCAGAAAGAAGGGAACCATTATGACCAGCTAGTCTGACATCCTGCATAGCACAGGCCACAGAACTTCACCCATTGATTCATGTATTGAGCCCAATAACTTGTGGCTGAATTAGTTAATTTTTTTAGGAAGTTTGAGACTCTGAGGAGGGTCAAATTCAGCCTTGGCTTAACACCATTTGTCTCCATTGCAATTATGCCTAATTATGTAAATTAGGTTCTTAGGTCCTGATTTTCAGAGGGGCTGAGCCTCTGCAGCTCCCAGTCATTCCACTTGGAGTAGTGATATCTGAACGAGTGCAACATGAGTGTAAGTTTGTGAAACCTTGTTTCCCTGTAATGGCTCTACTGATGTTAGTAAACTACCAGCTTTTCCTTTCTTTAACCAGACTGGTTCTTACCCAAACGCTTATCCTGAATGATAGCTGGGCAGGCCTACTTTAACCTCACAATGCACATAAAAATTTGGCTGATTGATAGATAGCTGTGCTTAATTACTGACAAGAATTCAGCAGAAAGCAATTTTCCCACTGAAACAACACTATAAGCCTCTTCCCTCTAATCAGCAGGGTTAAAATTTAACCATTTGCTGGAATCATACATATAATGCCACTTTATAACATGCAAAACTGCCTAGACAGTGGGGGTGAGGGTTTTTTTGTTGTTGTTTGTTGTCTGTTAGAATAAAGCAGGTTAGAACAGGCTGCTTGTTGGAATAAAATAAATGCTTGACTGTGTTGAGAGATTTATTCTGAAATGTCAAGGTTCCTTTGTTCAGGTGGTCATTTTATACACCGATCGACTTGGGTAGGTCTGACGTTACCCAGGGTACAATCTGGACTGATGACCAGCTGTGTCCCCTCAGTTCTCCAAGCTGCAGTGTCTTTTACACTGCTTCACCGTGAGAGTTACCATTCCTGGTCTGCTCACACAGCCTCCAGCATGTAAGTTACTCCCAGTTATACTGTATGAGTGCTATAGCCAGCCATGCATGAATTACACTGCAGAGCAACACTGGGAAATGCCCAGTCCCAGACTTTTCCTCAGAAATGTACATCTTGTACTGTCCAGCTCTCTCCTAGACAAGTGCATACAAAGTGTGTAATTTTGTTAATAGAAAATCCTGTTATCCCAAATGGAGTTTCCCAAACACTTCAATCCAAACACGCTGGTTTAGCTAAAACAAGTTTATTAACTCCAAAAGAGAGGTTTTAAGTGACTACAAGTAATGAGGCATAAAAGTCAAAAATGGTTACAAGAAAATGAAAGTAAAATGCAACTACTGTCTAACTTAGCAAGCTAAATGAATCTCTCATCACATCTTTTAACAGTCTTACTGACTGAATCTCAGACTGGATCCCTCGCCAACTCCAAAGCTGCTTCCTTTGTTCTTCAGGTGTGGATGTCCTAGGTCGGAGTGGGCAAACTTTTTGGCCTGAGGGCCACATCTGGGTATGGAAATTGTACGGTGGGCCATGAATGCTCATGAAATTGGGGTTGGGGTGTGCGAGGGGGTGAGGGTGCAGGCACTGGGGTGAGACTGGGGATGAAGGGTTGTGGGTGCAAAAGGGTGCTCTGGGCTGGGACCAAGGGGTTCGGAGGGTGGGAGGGGGATTAGGATGGGATCATGAGTGCAGGCTCCAGGTGGTGCTTACTTCAAGCAGCTCTCGGAAGCAGCAGCATATCCCCACTCTGGGTCCTACACAGTGGCTGCAGTGGCCATAGTTCCCAGCCAATGGGAGCTGCAGGGGTGGTGTTCAGAGCCCCCTGGCTGCCCCTACACATAGGAGCCAGAAGAGGGACATGCCGCCGTTTCCGAGAGGCACGCGGCGCCACAGCATGTGTGGAGCAGGGCAAGCCCCTGTCTGGAGCGCCAAATTGGGGCAAGCCCTGGACCCTGCTCCCCATCAGGAGCTTGAGGGCCAGATTAAAATGTCTGAAGGGCCGGATGCGGCCCCTGGGTTATAGTTTGCCCACCCCTGTCCTAGGTAGAGAGAAAGAAAGGAATAATATGGGATGCCTCCTTTCTCCTCTTATAGTCCTTTCTCTTCTTCAAGAATCATCTGCCGCTGAGATTCAGGAGACAGAAAGTCTGTGTGGATTGGGAACCCCTAGCTGTTTCTTTGTGAAGATGTAGCTTTTCACCCACATCCTCTTTCCTGCCAAAGAATGGCCACTTACCCAGGTGATGGTCCATTTGATTTTGCTGACACCTGGCTGAGGCATTGGCGAGCCTTTTGTCTCTGGGGAACTGGTCTGTATCTGCTTCGCCCCAGACTCGGACACATCTAGTAATACTGTACAGAAGAATCATATAACTTTACATGCAATGCCATCACACACATTTTATCAGGACAATAATGATCAGCAAGGTATGAGTTTTCAAATGATACCTCACAAGGCATACTTTATACAACATTTATTATAGTCCTGTAAAAGGGGTGACCATAAGGGTACAGACAGTCACAGGAGGTTAACTAGGGTAACATGGTTATCATACAGGGGAGGAGAGAGAGATGATGGAATCTGTGGCCAGAGAGAACATCACATAGCAAAAATGAATCAGAAGCTGAATTCATGCTGAATCTGACTTTATGATAATGTGCTCCACTGGTCTCTGATGTAACTCCACTGAAGTTGGTGGAGTCACATCAGGGATTAATTTGATCCTGGGAGTTTAATGACTATATTTCACAACTGAAGCTGTAATTTGTATTTAATCATTCAGGCCTGGATGCTGCATTGCATAGTGGCTGGGTGGGGATGGACCCACACTGAGCACAGGTGCCGTCGTCTGCCCATATATCACACTGTGTGGACTCGAGACCTAAATCGACTCTTGGGGGACTGATGAATAATTAGGAGAGTGTCTCACCTGTGAGACTGTACAGTAAGTCATTCTTTTAAAAAGCAAATGAATGGTTCTTCGGGGGTCGATTCTCCTCTCTGTGGTGGAGGCTGGGAGATGGGAATGTTAAATGCCTGTGCACTGCATGGCAGGGAATCAATGGAATAAAGGTCTGCTTGTCAGTGCTATTCCAAGGATCTTTGTGTTAGACCTTTACAGGGTTAGGAGTGTTATAACACAACAAGTTTTCATGCCGATTCTAGTTTTCAAGAGGTGCTATGCACATGGAACTCACAGTGGAGTCAGTGGAGCTGGGGGATGGGTCAATACCATTCTGAGCAATTTTTATAGGCAAAGAGTTAATGCTGTGTAAATGGAGAGCTGTGACGAGGTTGACTTGTGCATGAGTTTGAAAGGAACAATGTGTGACACTGTGCCCCATGTTCTTCATGGAAATATTGTAATAACATGCGACAAAGAGTCCTGTGGCACCCTTCTAGACTAACAGACGTATTGGAGCCTAAGCTTTCGTGGGTGAATACCCACCTCATCAGATGCATGACGCATGTTATAACATGATTATAGCCTATCTAAGATGTATTTTATGCAAGATGGGCCTTGTGAGATATCATTAGAAAGGTCCATCACACAATGGACCTGATTTTCTATTTCCTTGCAACTGGTAGGGTCATTAACACCAGTGCAAATGCACAAGATTCTCTGGACAAGACATTGAAAGGACTGCAAAACATGAGAGTCGCAAACTCTGGTAACTCCTGTTTACAACAGCAAAACATCTTGCTTGCATATGAAAATTGGGTGGCTGCATGAAAATGAGTGTTTGCATGGGCAATTACCTGATCTGGGCACACAAAAATGGAGGTAAAAGGGGATTGCACAGCTCAATAATTACACTTTATCAAGGCTTTTGTCACTTTAGTGTCATAGAAAAGCCTCGATAAAGCATGGCGGTGCAGCGTTGTCCTCCTAAAGTTTGTAAGATATGCTAGGCATGCCACATGTTCGACAGTACAGCCATGAAACCTGGATTAACTGTAGTGTTGCACCAAGGAGGGCCTCTTGTTAAAATGCCACTGTGAAAATGTAAACAGCCTTGGAGTGATTTCCCTACCTCGGAAGGAGTTCACCACTCCCCCTTTACAAGATGCTAAATTATCCCTGCCAGAGTTAATAATTCCCTGTGTGGCTCTTCATTCCAAAGAGCAAATAGTTTTACCTTTGGAATGGGGCCCATTGTATCAAGTCTCGGGTACTCCTCCCATTTTGAATTTCACGGGATGAATACGTTGTCCTATCCAAACATCCATGTATCCTTCAGGACCAGGATACAAACACTCCCTCTTCCTGCTGGCCCTGTTCTATGGCTTTGCATTTTGGCTGTAGCTAGGAAGAAGTATTTTTTGTTATAATGGGAAAACAAATCCCTTCCTCCAGCCCTTCAACCTCTAGACTGTTGCTATCACTGGGGCCCGACAGGGAGAAATTCTATTCAGCCTATTGTTCCTTGGCATGTTTGAACAGAAGACCAGTCAAAATCTGACACTTCACAACAAAAATGTGCGACGCTGGATCCGGCCATTCGGGGACCTGGACTTTCATGGCTTGAACATGTCCAACTGGGTGACTTATGGGAGTGCTAGAACAGTGTAGACCTTTTCACTTCTGCCATAGGCCACCCAGGTTTGAATCCAGCCATACCCTAACTCAGTTGTGATCAAAAGTTGTTGTTCGGTGGTGGCCTCTGTGAAATGGAGAGGTGGATATTCAACACAATACCCAGTGGGACAGAAGCCCGTCGCTCAAAAACCAGTCCCACACCTGGACCTAGTGAATTAGCAGTCTGAGTGGTAGGCCCAGCAGAGAGATCACAGGCCATGGAGAATGTACTGGTTCATATCTTTATAAGTGGCTCAGAGTTGAAGCACGTAGGCAGTAGAGCTGGGCAGATAAAGGTCATGCCATTTCATGGAGGATTTTGATATTTCCAAAGTTTTGGTACGTTTTGGAACATCCATTTTGAAATGTTCCACAAAAAGGAATGGAGTGCTGGCTCCACTGGTGTCCACCTGGTGGACTGCTCAGGAGCTGCAGACCCTGGTAGCCCAGGGGTTCCTGACTCTGTGGCTGTCAGGCAGCTAGGCTCCCAGGAGCCAGCCAGACAAGGTGGCAGGAAACCAGGCAGGGTTTGAAATTTGCCTGGGTTCCACTGGAGCTCAAGCAAAGGCACTCCGTCTCTGGAGAACGTTCAATTTTGACAAATTGGTAAACTCCAATTAAAAAAAAATTGGGGTGGGGGATTTTCCTGACCAGTTTTAAATAGGCAGGGGAGGCTGGGAAAAGCTTGCATTGCCGCCACCGATATTATGCCCGCTCTCGAGAGGAAGAGAAAATTTCCACCTCCAGGCCCGTTAATGTGACACTTTACCCAAGTACTAAATTCACTTTAAAAAACAAATTCCTGATGCTTTATAATGGATTTAACTTTGGACTTGCTTATGGGTCATCTTGGATCATGTTTAAAACTATGTCCTGTGTAATAAAGAGGTTAGGCTCGTGGCCTTGGCATCTATGTATCTAGCTGTTGCGCTTTTGGGGGCAGGGACGGTCTCTTACTATGTGTCTCTACAGTGCTTGGCACAACAGGGGCCTGATCATGGTTGGAGCTTCCAAGCACTAGTGTAATAATATAGATATCGCTAGAACTGACCTGAACCCACACCTAGATGCCGTTCTGAAAACTAGTCTCTAAGTGTAGCTAACGTTAACCTCGTCATTCACACCGGCTTTTATTTGCTCCTGTTTTTGCCTGAAACAGATATAAGAGGGGTATTTATTTTACACCAACCGTCAAGAAACATTTGAAAAGCAAGTTTAAACAATAGGTGTTTGACCACGGACCTGCCAAGCCCACAGAATCCTCACAAAGCTGCTATGATTTTGGCCTGGAGGGAAAACCAAAAAAAACCCAACCTTTGTTTTGGCAGAGCAAGTTCAGCATACAGAATTTATTACTATCCCCAAGTGTTGGGACAGAGGGTGTGCACCTGCTGGCCAGGGATATCTGAGGAATGATACGGCCAGCTTGTTCATTGTGCAATACACCTGTAGCAGGGAAGCAGTACAGCTCCAGTCCTGGCTAAGGTGAGGCCATGCGAGCTCTCCGGAGGAGACTTGCTAAGGTGCCCCGGTTGATCTTCTGGCCCATTTTTGTGACAGCCTTTCTGTTCCTCATTGTCTCTGTTAGCTCCTTCTTCGGCTTTGCAGAAAAATGTCTTCACAGGTAAGAGATCCAGCTCCTTCTAAGACAAACTATCCATGTAGTGTACTCTCTCTAATCTCTCTAGCTCTAAGTGTGAAACTTTTTATATACCGGGGTGTGGGTGTGTACCCACACCCAAAACCGTGCGCTAGAAAGCAAGATCTGGGTAATATCAGTACAAGAAAGGTGGTACGTTATGTATATCATCACGTCTCGACTAAATATTAAATTAAAACATTATTTATATAAACAGATATTCCGTTAATACAATTGTTATTTATGCATAAAATATATTTAAAGTTTTCTAAAACCTCTAATTCAGGACTTGTCTAATCTAGGGAAATTTGCGTCAAAGCAAACCCTTAATGCAAACACTTTGCACTAGTGCAAAGTAGGGAATCAGTAGTGCAAATTTCCTTAACCTAAACAAGCACTCAAGGGCCAAGCCAACTCTGCCACGCTCCAAATTCAATTCTTTTAGGGAGCCAGGGAAAGAAACCTACCTCTGTGCAGAATGAGATGCAAAGAGCCCCTTTAGGTGTGGGGCAGCTGACTCATAACGTTTGCTCAGCAATCTGATTTGATTTGGAGTTTGAGCCAAAATTATATTGGTAATTCGAAACAAACAAACAAAGGAAAGTCGGACTCGGAATCAGGGCCCTCATGTAATGCAGACAATGACATAGAAAGCAACCCAGCAGTACAGTTGTGGGATCCTTCCCAAAGGAACTGTTCCATGCAGCTTAACCCACCAAGATCTGTCCTCACTGGGGAAGTGAAGAGGTATTGGGTTGAGTTCAATGACCAGGGCCAGGAAGTTGGTTCAGTATAACCTAAGGTGTGAATTTAAACTGACCTCCATGTGGACACTCTCATGCCAGAGTAGGTGTGGCTTTTTTTTGGTTTAGCTTAAACCCCATAAGCAACATAAATAAAAGTGTGTGTGAGGGTTGGTTTAGTTTCTTTTCTTTAGATTTCACCTATCCAAGGGCTCCAGCTGCCCAATGAAATCTTAGCAGCATTAAAATAATCATCCAAACAGGAACTCAACCCCACAGCCACCACCTGAAACTCCTTTCCACCCCTGCATCCTTATGGGAAGCAAACCCTCAGCCCTCTCCAACTCCCCTATCAAACAGATGGTTTATGTTGGAACAACTGTATCCTCATGGGGGTTATACTGGTAAGATTATACCAATTTCAGTTCACACCTTAGTTTATACCAAAGAACTTTCCTATGTGGACAAGGCCTGTCTGTCCTTTCGAAAGCATGCAGACAGCAGTGAATTTTCTCAAGAAAAACCTAAACATTTTGGCTCTGTTTTTTTGGCTGGGGATCACCCCAGCCGCCATTACTGCAGGTGGAAATAATGGCACTTCCTGCTGTATCCATTTAAAGACCTAATTACCTGGTTGTATCTGTAAATCAGGCAGTGGGGCTTCCAAACGGAGGTAATTATGCTCACACTGTATTGGAGGCTATTTCTGAACATGTTGGCATTTTATACCGTGTAGTTCAAAATGTAACCGCTCTAAAATTCCTGGGGACTTGCTGATGTGTCCCGTTGCCTGTTGCATGTCAAATGATGCGTGTATGAAGCCATTGGACTGACGAGCCAAAAGACAGAACACTCTGCACTAGTATGTGACATACGACCCAGGTAGTTATTACCTGTATACAGTAGAGCCGCATGGTACAATGTTTCCTTAAAACCAATATATTTTTAAAAGCAAGTATAGTGTATAGTTTGCAAATCCCCTGTCCTGCAACAGTGCAGAGATCAATGGATCAGCTGTTGTGGAGTCTCCCTGCATAGCCTCCCCATGACACGACACCCCACATGAACTGTGGAACTACCATGGTAATTTAGCTTTCTGAGCCTGGTAGTCCTGCATTTGGGGTGGGGGTGCGGGGCAGGATTAGCCCCATTTTATCTTCCATTTCAGGAGCATAAAGCACTTTGCAAATGTGTTGCAAAAGTCTGGGATGGTCAAAAAACAGAATGTAGTTTTTGTTTCATGTGTTGGTTTTCATGTTTACTTTTCATTTGTCCAACAACAAAAATGTTATGGCTTTTCAAGGGTTTTTAAGGATCTCCAGGGAGGAGGGGGTTTTAGAGAAAGTGTGTGTGTGGGCGGGGGGAACCCTCCATTTTTTTCCCACTTAAAAGGGGGTGAGGAATAAAAATATGGGAGAAAGTAACACTGTAACAGTGAGGGAACCTTCCAAAAATAACAATAATTGTTAAGAATTTTTTAAAACATACAAATTTTCATTTTGATCATTTTTCTTAAACACAAAAGCACCCCTGACTTGAAGTGGTTTCCATCATAGACAGGATTTACAGTTTTGTTCAGTCCCACTCAGCACCCCACTATACAGATTATTCCAGCACTCCTGCCCACTGCAGGTTGTGACAAGATGACCTTGTTAGAGTCCATCTCTGCCTTCCTCTCAAGCTGCCAGCCATTTGCCCTGTTGCAGGGTACTGTAATGTGTGGTGACTGTAGCTAACTCTATGGGGTTTTTTTATTGCATACTGCAGTTCCAGTGTGTACTGGTAAATGACGCATGAGCGCACCCTGCACGCTGGCTGCCTTCCTACGGGTGGGTGCAGTAGGCAAGCTCCTCTGCACAATGGGTAGCTACAGGAGACGTTACACCTCCAAGAGGTCAGTGGAGCTTTGCCAATTCACACAAGCTGAAAACATGGCCTACTCTCTTTGCATCAACCAGCTCAGCTGCCTCCATGCTGAGGAGGACTTTCTGCCCTTCATTAGTCAGTATCAGGAACTGTAGGTCTTGAACCCTGCTCCACAGTATTCTTAGGAGCTAGTAAGGTCCAACCTGCCACCCGGGGCTTCCTAACAGGGGATAGTGCAAAAGCTGAACCCTGACAGAGGACTCCAGTCCTGGAACTTGATTGGCAGAATGCTGGAGGTCCTGATTGGTCCACAGGTTCTATATAAACCCAGCACACGGGCGGCTCCAGGCACCAGCGCAGCAAGCGTGTGCCTGGGGCGGCAAGTTGTGGGGGGTGGGTTGCCGGTCGCTGTGAGGGAGGCAGTCAGGCAGCCTTTCTGCAGGAGGTCTGCCAGTCCCATGGTTTCGGCAGCAATTCGGTGGCCGGTACGCCGAAGGCGCGGGACCAGCAGATCACCTGCAGAACTGTTGCTGACTCCGAGTGACCGGCAGACCTTTTGCAGAAACGCCACTGAAGGCTGCCTGACTGCCATGTTTGGGGTGTCGAAAAACATAGAGCCGCCCCTGCCAGCACAGGAACAGGAAGTTGTCCATGCAGCTGAGAGTCACCCTGTTCTGGAATGGGTGCCTCTCGCTCCTGCTTCCCTGGCTTGGCTTCTTGGCATTCTGATGCGGCTTGACTCCTGGTGTCCGACTTGTGGTTCTGATCACAGTTTGCCTCCTGCCTCTGACCCCTTGGTGTCCTGACCCCTTGGTGTCCTGACCCAGCCTGACTCTTGTTACCGATTCATGGTTCTGCTCTCAACTTTGTTTCCTGCTTCTGATATCTCAGTATCCTGACCTGACCCACTGTTGACTCCTGTTTCGTGACTGTGGAGCCTGGCTCTGACCACTAGGTCTGGCTGCCCACGAGCCAGCTGTGACAGTCAGCCTGGAGTGAAACTGGAACTGCGGGAAGAGGCAGAACTATTCTATGGAGCCAGCAGCCCTGAAGCCCATTTGTGTGAAAGATGAAGCTTTGTGACTTTCAGGCTGCTTTGCTCCATTGCTTGCAGGTGGCTGGAGATCCCTTGTATGGCAGGCCCATCCAGCTGCTGCCACTCCCTGCCCTGGCCTAGCGCAGCATTTACAGTACACGTGCCAGATGGATTTTCATACGTAATCCCCAAAGGGCAGGATTTGGTGCTGTCTCTTTACCCCTTGTATTGGCCTTCTGCTGTGCTGCTGTTGCCCACGAACACTCCATTGAGCTCACTGGAAGGCTGGGATGTACCCGGTCACATTGGGACTGATTGTTAGAGCCCTGCAAATCTGCAGATATCCGCTTTATATCCGTGGATATCTGCATCCGAGCATCTTGTTTGTGGATCGCATGTGAATATAATTTTTGGAACCATGCAGGGCTCTACTGGTGATTCTCCTTAAAACAAGCATTTGTCTGTGCTCTGCACCAGCTCAGCAGAGGTCCCTAGTCACTGCCAGGCTGCAAGGAATGGCCAGTCAGTGTTCTCTGGCTCGGGCTGCTGTACGGTCTATACTTTGGAAATGCAGCCTGCATAGAAAGTGCCATTTCAGCTACAGGAACAAATCCTACCTCATTCCGACCTTACCTTGCTCGAATCACTTCCTTGTGTCCCTGATTTTGGCTCTGGGTCCCACATGGGGCTTGCTCCTGCCAGGTGTTGAGCACCATCCCCTTCTATTGACTTCAGTATGAGTAGGCGACACCCAGCATCTCAGAATTGCGCCATAGTCTCCTGCATTTGCACCTTGTTAGGTCATGCGGTATGTAGCTGGTATCCCTGCAGCCTGCACAGAAGTTTTTCTAGACATCAGATGACTCTTCCCAACATCATGCTTGTTCTTCTAAGTGTTGAAAAGCAGCAGTGCCTGCAGGATAGTCAGCAATCTAGTCCATGAATGCTGACAGGAGTCAGACCCATCCTGGCTGGGATCTGTGAAGTGCATCAACATTACTCCGCGAGAATGCAAGCTGGAGAGCAAGGGGGCTACAGGTATAGTGTTTGTCCAGTAGCCTGAATAAAGGTTCTGCTCTGTTTACTACACCATAGTCCTGTGTCTTTCATGTGGGATGCGTCAGTGTCCTGGGATGGTTGTCATGGATTGTGCCTAGCTGCAAATAGGTTCCTCCCTGCCCCTATATTGATTTCCAGCTACCGCTGGTCATGAATATTTCAAAAACCATCTGTATAATAGAATTACATATGCTTTATTTCATGGGTGGAGGGGGGCAAATCACGCGATTCATGTCTGATGGGTCCAAGGTGCTGAATAACCATTTTATGGCTAAATCATAAACAAGTTCAGGTGGGTCCCCTTTGAGCAAAGCATAATGACAATTCCCTGCAGAAACTCAGTGAAGGTTACAAAAGTGGAGCCCTAGAGAGGGTAATTGCTGTACTCGGTAGTGTCATAAAACGTCTGGAGGGTAAGAGAGCCATTAATGTGGTAAAGGGGATGGAAGGGGCTTCATTCAGCTGAAGTACATGTGGTGTATTTGCCTTTCTTTTGATTACATTTAGGCCAGTCATTTATTTGCAAGATACCAAAGAAATGCCAGAAAGGGACATCCAACAGAACAAGCTCCACGCTGTGCCCGTTGAAGGGGATTCCTCGAGCCAGCTAAATGTGATACTGGACACAGACAGCAATAGGCTGGAGCAAGATATGGTTAAGAGACTGGCAGCAGATAAAGGAGAGGCCGTGGAGGAGCAAGCAGAGGATAAGAATGTAATATCAGCATCCAGTAAGACACAAACCCGGGGTAAGAGTGCCCCACCGGCACCCAAGGGGAAGGGAGCCTCTGCAAAGACCATATACCAAGACCAAGCAAAACCAAAACCAAAAAAGGCCCCTGTGTCAACTAAGCCCGGTGCTCTGAGACCCTCTACAAAAGGCAAAGTTCATCCCAGCCTCCCGGTGCGGAACGTGGCCACTCCCACAATGCAGAATGTCACGACTCCGGCTCCTACAGTGACAGAAAAGAGAAAGCTGAAGATTGCCGACTTCAAGTCTGAGCCTCAGTGGGATTTTGAGGACCGCTATCTCTTGGACAACTCATCCTCACAGTCAGTAAGTGATTACTATGTGTTCTGGCCAGGGCCGGCTCCAGACCCCAGCGCGCCAAGCAGGCGCGTGGGGCGGCATTGTCCTGGCAGGGCGGCATTTGGCTCCGGCGGACCTTCCGCAGTCATGCCTGCGGGAGGTCCACCGGAGCCCCGGTCCTGCGGCCGGGGCAGAAGTGCCTACGGACCGTCGCGTGGTCCCGCGGCTCCGCTTGAGCTCCCGCAGGCATGACTGCGGCGGGTGCGCTGGTCCCGCGGCTCGGACGGAGCTCCCGCAGGCATGCCTGCGGATGCTCCACCGGAGCCGCGGGACCACGCGACGGTCCGCAGGCACTTCTGCCCCGGCCGCGGGACCGGGGAAGGGCGGCGCAAGTGGCGCGGTGCGCCGCCCTGCTTGGGGCGGCGGAATTTCTAGAGCCGCCCCTGGTTCTGGCCATGTATACAGCTGGATGGTCTCCTATAAATCTACCTCCTTGTTAGCCTCCACATTAGTTTTTCCAAGTCACACATTTTCATGTAAAAGCAGCAAAGAGTCTTGTGGCACCTTATAGACTAACAGACGTTTGGGAGCGTGAGCTTTCGTGGGTGAATACCCACTTCATCGGATGCATGTAGTGGAAATTTCCAGGGGCAGGTATATATAAGCAAGCAAGAAGCAGGCTAGAGAGAACGAAGTTAGTTCAATCAGGGAGGATGAGGCCCTCTTCTAGCAGCTGAGGTGTGAAAACCAAGAGAGGAGAAACTGGTTTTGTAGTTGGCAAGCCATTCACAGTCTTTGTTTAATCCTGAGCTGATGGTGTCAAATTTGCAGATGAACTGAAGCTCAGCAGTTTCTCTTTGAAGTCTGGTCCTGAAGTTTTTTTGCTGCAGGATGGCCACCTTAAGATCTGCTATTGTGTGGCCAGGGAGGTTGAAGTGTTCTCCTACAGGTTTTTGTATATTGCCATTCCTAATATCTGATCTGTGTCCATTTATCCTTTTCTGTAGAGACTGTCCAGTTTGGCCGATGTACATAGCAGAGGGGCATTGCTGGCATATGATGGCATATATTACATTGGTGGATGTGCAGGTGAATGAGCCGGTGATGGTGTGGCTGATCTGGTTAGGTCCTGTGATGGTGTCGCTGATGTAGATGTGTGGGCAGAGTTGGCATCGAGGTTTGTTGCATGGATTGGTTCCTGAGTTAGAGTTACTATGGTGCACTGTGCAGTTACTGCTGAGAATGTGCTTCAGGTTGGCAGGCTGTCTGTGGGCGAGGACTGGCATGCCACCCAAGGCCTGTGAAAGTGTGGGATCATTGTCCAGGATGGGTTGTAGATCCCTGATGATGCGTTGGAGGGGTTTTAGCTGGGGACTGTATGTGATGGCCAGTGGAGTCCTGTTGGTTTCTTTCTTGGGTTTGTCTTGCAGTAGGAGGCTTCTGGGTACACGTCTGGCTCTGTTGATCTGTTTCCTTATTTCCTTGTGCGGGTATTGTAGTTTTGAGAATGCTTGATGGAGATTTTGTAGGTGTTGGTCTCTGTCTGAGGGGTTAGAGCAGATACGGTTGTACCTCAGTGCTTGGCTGTAGACAATGGATCGTGTGGTGTGCCCGGAATGGAAGCTGGAGGCATGAAGGTAGGCATAGCGGTCAGTAGGTTTTCGGTATAAGGTGGTGTTAATGTGACCATCACTTATTTGCACCGTGGTGTCTAGGAAGTGGACCTCCTGTGTAGACTGGTCCAGGCTGAGGTTGATGGTGGGGTGGAAGCTGTTGAAATGGTGGTGGAATTTTTCCAGAGTATCCTTCCCATGGGTCCAGATGATGAAGATGTCATCAATGTAGCGTAGGTAGAGAAGGGGTGTGAGTGGACGAGAGCTGAGGAAGCGTTGTTCCAGGTCAGCCATAAAAATGTTGGCATATTGTGGGGCCATGCGGGTGCCCATAGCGATGCCACTGATCTGGAGATATATATTGTCATCAAATTTGAAATAGTTGTGTGTGAGGATAAAGGCACAGAGCTCAGCGACCAGTTGTGCTGTGGCATCATCAGGGATACTGTTCCTGACAGCTTGTATTCCATCAGTGTGTGGGATGTTTGTGTAGAGAGCCTCTACATCCATGGTGGCTAGGATGGTGTTTTCTGGAAGGTCACCAATGCATTGTAGTTTCCTCAGGAAATCAGTGGTGTCACGGAGATAGCTGGGAGTGCTGGTGGCATAGGGTCTGAGTAGAGAGTCCACATATCCAGACAGTCCTTCAGTGAGAGTGCCAATGCCCGAGATGATGGGGCGTCCAGGATTTCCATCCCAGGTTTGTGGATCTTGGGTAGTAGGTAGAATAACCCTGGTCGGGACTCTAAGGATATGTTGATTTGTTCCAGTGTTAGTGTAGGGAGTGTCCTGAGTAGATGGTGCAGTTTCTTAGTGTATTCCTCAGTGGGATCTGAGGGAAGTGGCCTGTAGAATTTGGTACTGGAGAGTTGTCTGGCGGCCTCCTCCTTTTGGTAGTCAGACCTGTTCATGATGACAACAGCACCTCCTTTATCAGCCTCTTTGATTATAATGTCAGGGTGGTTTCTGAGGCTGTGGATGGCATTGCGTTCAGCCTCAGAAACCACCCTAACATTATAACCACCCTGGTGGATCCCTGTTTGCCCACCCATTAATAAGCTTGAAATATTGGCATCTTTGCGTCTGGAGGCATAGTCCAAATCATAAAGGAGCATCGGGTAGGTCTCCAGCAGGGAGTATCTGAAAGGGAATATTTGCATTTTTAGAAGGAATATGGGGTCAGATAGACTCAGAGCCTATTTGTATTTGTGCAGAGGTTTTTCCCAGTGAGTCATTATTGGGCTCAAACACTGGCTCACCTGGTGGTCTTGCCACATTTCAGTTCTTGGTGTGTGGCAAGATCATGAGAAGATCAGATCTTGTAATTTCAGCCCCATAAATGGCTTCCTGAGGCAAACCAATAAAGCCCATGAGAAACATGAACCCAAATGCCAAGTTTTCAGGGCTTATTCTGGAGTCTACAGAAAGTGAAGGCAGCGAGGTGTTTCTCCCATATCCAGACTGGCAACATCAAAGACTTTTACCTTTAACTTCTGCTTCTCCATCCCCTCCCTCCCCTGGTCACACTCATGTTTTCTGCATCTCTCAGGTAGCCAGCTCATAACAAATATGCAGAGAGCTGCCACAGGGTGAACCATGAGGGAGTTGAAGTCAGAACCTTTCCCATGCCAATCCTAGCCAAGCTCAGTGCCCTGCCAGAGGAAGCATTTAAAGGATCTGTAACCGTCACTCTCTGGTATCTCATCAGATGTCTCCTGCCCCAGGGCTGTAATTACTTTGGAGAAGGCAGAGATTAACTTTTATCATCCACACTTGGAAATTATTGATGATTGTGGTGAGAAGAATGGAAATATTAACGAACACAAGAATCTAGTCGCTGAAATTAATTCATACTCGTAGGACGGGCTGTCATGCAGATCTGAGTTAATTTCTCCCCTTCCCCAAAAAATGCAATTTCAGGGTGACTGAACCCATCCCCCAAGTCCAGTAGAATGCAGCAACCAGTTTCATCTAAACAAATAATGAAAAGAATTAAAAAAACTTGCTGAAGAAGAAGGTATTCACCACACCACAGAGCTGCGTCTGAGACGTCTGTTTAGTGCCATAGGATGCCACATTTTTTTTAAAAAAAAAAAAAAAAAAAAGTCAAAATGGTTTTTGTTTTGAAATGTAGGGAGTTTTTGTTTTAAAATCTTTGCAAGGAGGTAAAAAGAACAACCCAAACCCTAACTAAATGAAAAACTGGGGGAAAAAAATCATTTGGGCCTGAATTTTGTTTTGGAGAGAAAACAGAAATTTCAGTTTTTGTGCCACCTGGAACTATGTTTTGTTCAGCTGGACACCCCTATTGGAACCATGTGTTGTATCCATCTGTACTTTTTCTTGCAGTGAAGTCAGTGCCAGTGCCAAACAGGAGAGGTAAGAGAATGGCTGGGTTTTAGCACTTACATATTTACCATGTGGTTTAAAGAGCAACAATGATTCATAACTGCTCTGGCTACTATTATATTATGATCCCGTTTCAGTTCAGTCCCTTCTAGCAATGAAGTGGTGATAGCCATCACAATACAAATAAGATGCCTGTGTATTGAGTCACAAAGAAAGAAACAGCACCATCCAAGGATATGAGAACTCTTCCAATTTGTCTTGAAGGGGTGCTAACTGTGAAACTCAGTTACTATGTCAGCGTTAACTCAGGCTGGCTACACTGGGCACCTTACAGCTGCACAACTGTGCTGCTACAGCCGTGCTGCTGTAAGGTACGCAGTGCTCTTTGTCGGCAGGGTGGAGAGCTCTCTCCTGCTGATAAAATAAAGCCACCCCCAATGAGGGGCGGTAGCTTGGTCAGTGGGAGAGTGTCTCACGCCAACACAGTGCTGTCTGCACCAGCGCTTTTCATTGGTAAAACTGTTGTTGGTCAGGGGTGTGAAAAAATACCCCCCCGAATGACTAAATTTTTTGCGCTGAAAGTGGCAGTGTAAACACAGTCATGTCTACACTGCACTTTCGTCGGTAAAACTTTTGTCGGTCAGGGGTGTGTTTAGAAAGTCGGCACCTAGGAGTAAGGGTGAGAGAAACAAAAGGTTACACATAAAATCATAGAGACTAAACTTAACAGGCTAATCTCCTGTCTAAAGGAGTCTTACCTCACCCAAAGCCTCCTACAATGTTTCCAACCAAATCTGGTTGTGATCCCATTTTCATGAATGTAAATGCACTGCCCATTTACTTCCTAGGTGCAGGATGCTGGGGTGTCTTTTTTGTTCCCCAAATATAGTCCAGCAAACTTTTGAAGCGTATCTCCATATAAGGTTCTCTTCCCCTCACTGTATTTTTCTATCTGTTAGTTCCTTTCTGAAATTCTTACAATCTTTCATCAGCATTCAGCATAGACAGGTGACGGGAGATCCACTGTGAATGGGACAATATTTTATTTACTTTTCAACAGCGCACCCAGTTGTCTGTTGTCTGACAAAAAGCCTATTTGTCAGCTCTGCCTTGATTCAGACTTTAAAACATATTTTCAGTATATGTACATAACTCCAATAGTATCTGAACATACATTTCACAATGATATGAATAACCAGTAAGAACTCCCATGACATTCTTTGGTGACCCAGAATGTACATACCAGAATCAGGATATTCCTGTAACCCACCTTGCCAGTTGTTATTAAGGGGTTCTTGGTTCACAAATGGATCCCCAAACGAATGTATTAACTTTGTCCCCATAGAAATCGTGTTGCCCACTGCTCCAATGCAGCCACCTCTGGGGTGGAGAGCAGTGGCTGGCAGACCAGCACAAAGTGACACTGGGTGGCAGTTTGTTACAGGAAGTTAAGGACACCTTATTGAGCTCAAACCACACAAAATTTCACTAGGCAGAACTTAATTGTTCACGTTGGATTTGGGCCAGAACATGGGGGATGACACCCACAGAGTCTTACAAAAAGTGGCAGGGGATCTTTAATGAACACGTGTCAGGCCCTCACATTTTAGATTTCACCCAAAAACATGACCCATTGCTCAGCCCCTAAGAGTGCATAGGTTCTGACAGTGAGTCTCAGGGGAGAAGCAGCGCTTGTTACTGACTCACCATTTCCTGCACATCTTGCTTCACTGGGTTTTCCCCTAGAAATCATCCACCCTATTGTGCCACGCTGGTCCTGTGTGAATTTAGCAGCTGTGACAAGCCTAGAGTGGTGTCATGCAGCTGCTGGCAAAGAAGGAATGACCTGAGTTCCTAGAGCAGGGGTAGGTAACCTATGGCACGTGTGCCGAAGGCAGCACGCGAACTGATTTTCAGCGGTCCTCACACTGCCCAGGTCCTGGCCACCGCTCCAGGGGGCTCCGCGTTTTAATTTAATTTTAAATGAAGCTTCTTAAATATTTAAAAAATCTTATTTACTTCACATACAACAATAGTTTAGTTATACATTATAGACTTATAGAAAGAGACCTTCTAAAAACATTAAAATGTATTACTGGCACGTGGAACCTTAAATTAGGATGAATAAATAAAGACTCGGCACAGCACTGCTGAAAGGTTGCTAAACCCCGTGCTAGAGGCCAAACCGCATCCCAAGTTAAACAACACTTTGCCATTGATACGGTATTTGCATGATAACAGACACGTAGGAACATTCTGCACTGTTCTCTGTGCTGCACTCATTTAAAAAAAAAGGCAAAAAGAATTAGGTGTGTCCCCGCTTGCGTAAAAGCTGAGTGTCAGACAGTAACCGCAAGAGAGGAGACTAGCAGCACTTGCATGCACAGTGCAGAGTTTGCTCTGTTGGCAAAGCAGTGTCGGGTGGGTCTTTGCCCTCCATCCTTCCTGCTTCACCATTGCTGGGCTCAGAGGGTTGCGGATGCCTTCCAGGCCTCTCCCAGATCATTTGTCTTCATTTGCAGCTTTCAGAGCTATTCAGGAAATCCAACCGTGCACAGAGGTGGCTAGTAGTTACACCTGGTGTAACCCACACACCTTCTGCGTGTGGTGTTGTGTCCCATCTAGTGCCACCGAGACCATTTAGAGAGAGAGAGAAAGTGAGTCTGCTCTACAGCAGCCTTATCTAAGAGCTGGTTGGCTTTTAGCTCATGCTGTAGAGGCCAATGCTTTAAGCTCCCGAGGCCCCACGTTTGATCCCGCCCGCCTGCCGACGAACAGGGTCTGTCGGTGTTGCACTGGCACACAGCATGGCTGTCCCCATTGCCTTTGGTATGCACCAGGCTGGATTCTGATCTCGGTGGAAGGCAGTGGTGTTTCTCAGAATGTACAGCTGAAATCAGTGGGAGCTGTGGGTGCTTAGCACCACTGGTCCAATGCCTCTGTTTCCCCACCTGTAACATGGCTTAATACTCACCTAACTCAAGAAGAAGGAGGCTCTTGTGATTATAGCAGTTAAATGGTAGGGTTCAGGAGCCCTGGGTTCTATGCCTAGCTTTGCCACAGACTTTCAGTGTGACCTTGGGCAAGTCACTTCACCTCTCTTTCTCATCTGTAAAATGGGGATAATAAGTCTTCCTGTCTCCCGCTCTTGGTTATCTTGACTAGTTAGACTGTAAGCTCTTTGGGGGCAGGGGTTGCCTGACTGTGTGTTAGCAGCACTGATCTCTAGGTACTACTGTAATGCCGACTGACCCCGGTCGTCAGCAGGCAGGATTGAACTGGGGACTTCTAGTGCATGAGCCTCTACTGCATGAGCTAAAAGCCAACGGGCTGTTAGCTAAGGCTGTAGAGCAGACTCATTTAACTCTCTCTCTAGGTGGTCTCGGTGCTACCAAATGGGCCAGAACACCACACTCAAGAGGTGTGTGGGTTGCACTACCTGAATACAAATAACAATAACTCACATCAGTGGGGTGAGACCACAGTGCTAGTGAAATTGTCTGAGGAGCCTCGGACAGTAGATGCTGTCAGCGTGCAGAAGCAGGGATGAAAATCTCACAGACACAGAACCATGCGGGCATCCGCCCAGTCCAGTTTTCCTCTATGTTCATGTGATGCTTGAGTAACAGACTCAAAGTCTGCGTGGACGGGGATGTGTTAACTCCAGCCAACCCATGGATTAGACTCAACTCAGCCCCCTTGTGGTTTGTTGACCTACCACTGGGTGGCAGCGGTGGGAGTCTCAGGGATCCAAAGGCAACTGGCTGTGAGCGTCTGTGGCCCCTCCACGAGCTTTCCAAATAACGCCTGCTGCAGCGTTCACAGTCAAGGATATGTCACAATGATTTCCCTGCGTAGCTGAAAAGTGCTGATGAGTGTGAATGCCGGCGGGGCTTGTGCAGCTGTCCTACAAGTCATTAAGGTGCCTTTAACTAGCGAGCTGCCTTGTGCAGAGTTTAGTTAATCTTCCAGTCAATGCTATAGGCTCAGAAATCAACCCATTTTGTACTGCAATAATACGTAAAGCTTCAAGGATTTGGAGCCGCAGATAGAAGCTTGGGGCTTAAAGCCAACTTGCTGCAGGAAGTAACTAGATTTTGGGAGGTTTCTTCCTGCCACTCAGCACTCACTTTGCTGAGCTGCCCAAAGTGCAGCCTGAAGGGCTGCTGCGGCTTGTGAGATTTGCTACAATGCTAGCCTAAGGCGGCCTCCTAAGCCCAGATAAGATCAGGGCCCTAACTTCCTGCAAAGGAGGAATTGAGCTCGTGCTGCAGTGAGTCCTATTGATGGAGGCCGTGTGTTGTTCCTTCTATTTCTGGTAGCACGGCTAGAGAGGGATTGTAAATTCTTTGGGGCAGGGGCAGGACGTGTCTTTCAGTTCTGGGTTTGTACCAGGTCTAGCCCAGTAGGGTCCTGGTCTAAGACTGGGGTTCCCAGGTGCTACCACAACACAACTCAATAATAATAATAGTGTAACATGGCAGGCAGGATCACAGCAGGGAACCGCTGAAACTAAATGCATGGGCCTCTACTGCATGAGCTAAAAGCCACATGGCCCTTAGCTAAGGCTGTAGAGCAAACTCATTAATCCCTAAGGGGTCTCGGTGCCACTAGAGGGGACCGAAAACCACACTCAGGAGGTGTGTGGGTTCCATAAGAAAGGGCTGGCCTGCGAGTTGCATGACAGAACAGTGCTGCAAACAGCCATATCGTTAGCTGGTGCTCAAGATCAGCCAGGCCACAGCTGCTCTCTGCCTGTAACTGCAGGTGGAGGATCGAACTGATCAGGTGCAGGTTTCTGTTGCTCCTGCACACAACCAGCTGATTCCTGATCATTGCAAGTAGAAGCACACTGAAGGGAATGATGCTTTTACTTTCGATTTTTAAAATGGGTTAATTCGGAGCTGGCAGCACACCGCCTGCACCGTGGGAGGAGATGCAGAAAGCAGGGAGGGGTGTAACCCAGTGGAAGCAGCCGTAAGGGGATGTGCAGCAGGGTGACTGACCGGGAGGCTGAAGGGGGTGTGGCTCCAAGGAAAGGAGGCGTTGTTGGGGCCTGGGCAAATATGCACATTGAGAGCTAGTGCAAGGGGATGTCCTGCTGTGCATGGCATGAGCTCTGTGTCGAGGAGCATAAGGCCATGGAGGCCTCGTTCGGGGCAGGGGGCACTCAGCAAGGCCTGGTCAGCCTCTGCATCATAAAACCATAATGGCATTTTTCTGAGGCACGAGCAAGTGCCCTGGGTGGGTCTTCTAGTGCACCCTGCGTCTGAGAGGGCTTGGCACTTAGCTGCTGCAGCGTGTAGGCCCTGGCTCAGTCCCTGGTGTGGTGGCCAAGATGGCGGCCATCATCTAACCCTTGTCTGCTTCCTTACAACCCTATCTTCTGTGCTTCCAGCGCTGTCCCGATGCGGTGAGGGCCAAAGCCGCCAAGTCTGCCTGGCTGAGGGACCTTTTCCTGCCCAACATCACGCTCTTCATAGACAGGAGACACTTCAACCACAGCGAGTGGGAACGCCTGGAGCATTTCAAACCACCCTTTGGCTTTATGGAGCTGAATTACTCACGTGAGTCCGGCAGGGGGACGGTGAACTGGGCTGGGCTGGGCCTGCTCCCTCCCTGACGCTCACAGGCTGCCCTCTCCCCACTCCAAGTGCCGGGACAGAACTCTCAATCTGGGACACACCCTCATTGGGCAAACACTGGTTCCTCCTGCCAGGACAGGGAGGTGTCTTCCACTTCTTTGTCAGCTCCCAGAGCAGGCCAGTCCCCTCCATCAGCTCCCAATTTTGTGCTGACCCTGAGGCATGGGCCCTAATTTACCACTGCATTACTCCCATATAACCCCACTGAAGTCATGGCGTTTCACTGAAGTCAAACAAGAGTAATCCAGTGGTGATCAGGCCCATGGTTTCTTTTCATTGCAAAAACTATGGTGTTTTTTTGATGGCTCCTTTATTTGATGGACTCTTGAAGCAAGTAGTGTATTAAGTATCCAAGAAGGTATGGGCAAGTATACCAATAGGCAAGACAGCAGAAAGGATAACAGTTAGGTGGGCTGTCAGCCCTCATGCTCCAGGCCATAAACTGATTGCCAGTTGGGATCAGGAAGGAATTTCCCTCCATGGTGTACTGTTGCATTCCAAAGATGTGAAGGTATTGCCTCTGACGCATCCCGTGATGAGCTGCCAAAATCTTAACAACCAGTTCCCTCCTCACCCCACAAGGGGGTTGTGGCCCGCCCCTGCCCCCCGGCCGGAACTCCTGCCCCAGCCAACCCCCCGCATTCCTTGATGCCCTCCCCCTGGAACCTCTGCCCATCCACCCCCCTTCCCTGTCCCCTGACTGCCTCCCGCCGCCCCATCCAACCCCTCCTCTCATTCCTGATGGCCCCTCAGGACCCCTGCGCCATCCAACCAGCCCTTCTCCCTGTCCCCTGACCACCCCTGGTACCCATGCCCATAACTGCCTCCCACTGCCCCATCCAACCCCCCCATCTTTCCTGACTGTTCCCCTGGGACCCTTGCTCCCATTCAACCCCCCTGTTCCCCGCCTCCTGACTGCCCCGACCCCTATCCACCATCTAACCCCCGACCACCCCCCTGAACTCCCCTGCCCTATCCAACGCCCCCCCCTTCCCTGCCCCCTTACCGTGCTGCCTGATTCGCAGCCCCCCCTGCTTCCCGCGAATCAGCTGTTTGCATGGGAAGCCTGGAAGGGCTGAGAAGCAAGTGGCGGCTTCGCGCTCAGGCCCAGGGAGGCGGAGATGGTGCGGAGGTAAGCTGGGGCCAGGGGGCAGGGCGGGGAGCTGGAGCACCCATGGGGTCGGCGCCTAAGGCGCCACTTTTGGATAATGGGCTCAGGGGGAGCAGCCGCTCGCCTTGCTCCCCCCTAGCTACGCTCCTGGGTCACTTCAACTTACCGGTTGTTAAGTTTAGAAGCCCTTTTAGAACTGGTTGTCCCGTGCAGGACAATCGGTTCTAAAAGGGCTTCTAAATTTAACAACTGATTCCCGCGAACCAGTGCGAACCGGCTCCAGTTCACCACTGGACGCATCCCATGTGGCCGCTGTCAGTGACAGGGTAACAAACTAGATGGCCCACAGGCTAGTTCACATATGGCACTTTCCCTGTATTCCCTTCCCAGCCCGAAAGCTCTCCAAAAATGCCCCATTCACTCATCCTCCTTGATGGAAACCACCTGTCTGTGTTTCAGTGGTGAAGGAGGTCATAATGATGCTGCCACCCAACCCCTACCAGCAGGTCCTCCTGGCCAACAATAACAGGCAGAGGCCGACCTGCATCAGCTGTGCCGTGGTGGGGAACGGGGGGATATTAAACAACTCTGGAATGGGCCAGGAGATCGACTCCCATGACTACGTGTTCCGGTAAGAGGCACAGCTTCCTGTTACTTTCCTGTCTCCATCATGCACTTTTCTCTATCTCCCCACTCCCCTCTACACCCTTCAACTCCCTCTACAGAGCTGATCCCACAAAAAACTCCAGAGCCATGTTTTAACCATGAGCTTATGCTCAAATAAATTTGTTAGTCTCTAAGGTGCCACAAGTACTCCTCGTTCTATTTATGTTTTAACCATGTTTCCAAGTCATTGCTACTGGCCTGCGAAGCCCAAGGGGGGGCTGTGTGGGGCCCCAGGCCTCTGTGGGGAGCTGGTCCCTGGCCCCAGCCTGCTGTGCTCCCCTGGCTCCCAGCCTTGGGGGGCAGGGGGAACCGCCCCCCAGCACTCACCGGTGGCGCAGCTAGGAGCCAGTGGAGTGGAGCAGGCTGGGGCCAGGTCGCTGCACTTACCGCTGCCGGTGAGTGCAGGCTCGACCCCTGCAGCAGTCCTCAGGGGAGTGGGGGAGCAGGGGTGGAGCAGGGATGGTGGTTTTGGGGAAGGGGTGGAGTGGGGGCTGGGCAGGGGCCCAGGAGAAGAGCTGGAGCAGGGGCTGGAGCAGCACACAGCTGTGTAGGGCACCAAGAAATGTGGTGCCCCAAATTTCCTGGTGCCCTACGCAGCTGCGTACTTTGCATCTGGGTAGGGATGGCCCTGCGAACAGCATGTTTCTGAGCCTCAGGGAAGGTTCCATCTGGATTCATTTCCCGCTGTGGCTGTCCACCCCAGAGCGTGAGGCGGTTCCTTGGTGGCTCAGGTTCAACGCTAGTTTTGGTTCAAGATTATTTTGGCCAAACCAGTCCCCCCAGCCCTGCTGTGAATGCCAGCCCAGTGATTAAACCAATATGCTGCTGACTTTGCAATTCTGTTTGATTTTCTGGCCCAGCGTGAGTGGTGCCGTGATCAAAGGTTACGAAAAAGACGTTGGAACAAAAACGTCCTTCTATGGCTTCACAGCCTACTCCTTGGTGGCCTCTGTTGTGACGCTGGGGAGCAAATTCAGCAAGATCCCAATGGGAAAAGTAAGTCAGGCACATGACGTGTGTACACATGCCCTTGGCAAGGTGCTGCTTTGCCTGTAGCCTGCGTTTCTGATCCTGACCCATGTGAAGGGCAAGAGGGTAGAGGTAGCATCTCAGGTCACAGCAGAGTTAGCCCAGGCCTGAACGCCTGGGTCTGGGAGCCCGAGTTAGCCCAGTCAAGCATCCACACCGGGAAGGCACACTTGAGTCATTCCAAGTAGGTGTGGCCAAACTGGTGCTGCACTAGCCCAACTTAGATGCTAGGGTCCATATCCCCAGAGGTATTTAGGCCCCTAACACCCACTGAGTGCGGCACCTTGGAGGAGCTGGGCTTAGGAGTGCTGGGGGTGAAGCTCAGGGTTCTGAGCACTGCACTAATCTGTGTCACTCTCGGAGTAGTTTTGCAGCGTGCTGTGGAAGTGCTCTGAGCCAGCCAACACAGTAAAGGAAAGCACTTCTGGCTTGCTACGCTCCTCGCGTCCATGGCCTCCGTCCCGGCCAGTAGCAAGGCATGGATCCAACTCAAGACCATGACCTGTTCCAGCCGTTGGCATTAATGCAACTCCGTTCTGCCCTATATCACTCCAAGGTAGAGGCTTTTGGCCTGCAGCCACCTTGTGCTGTGATTTTTGTCAGCTCTCCTAGCTGCGCGGAGATGGGTTGGGTCAATACTTGGGTGGAAAGTCTTCATGGAACACCCAAGTGCTGTAGAGAAGCTATGTTGGGTCACTCTATCCCGAGTCAGCCCTGACGTGGCCTGGTGGTAGGGTGCCGTGCGATGCTGGATGTGCCTCCTTTGGGAGGAGATGTCATGCTGAGGCCCTGACCATTTGTGGTTATTAAACACCCCTTTACATTTATTTTAGCAAGAGCTAGGCACTAAATACCAGTGTCATGGCAGGATTATGTGTCATCTACCTATCCGCACCCCTGCAAATTCAGTTTGAAATGGTGTTCTTCACGTCCTGTTCTAAAGCAGTAGAAATGTTGTTGCAGGCTGCTAGACAGCTACTGTAATTCATCCCAGAGGTGGATGATGTCATCTGTGTTCATAGCTGAGTCATTGTAAAGTGGGATGGGCACCTTTGAGATGAAATTTGCCGTAGAGGTGTGAGATCACGTTACTCTGGTGCACTGAATTCTGCTCCGATGGCTGGGTTATTGGGGAAAATCCAGTGGAAGCTGTGGGGTAGAAGTTGGCCTCGGATCACTTTTCAGTGCAATCGAATCTAATTTTATCTAACTGATCTGAGAGGTTGTCAGTCTGGGGGTTGGGAACAAACAGCAGGGTCATGACTAGAGCTGAGCGAACAATTGATTTTTCAGTTCTGGGGCCAAACCGAAAATCCCCCCCAAAAACTAGTTTCTGGTCAACCTGAAACAATTTTTATTCATTTTCTCTCGGGGTGGTTTTTACTGGTTTTTGTTTGTTTGTTCTTTTTAATAAATCTAGCTACATTTCTAAACGAAATATTGTTTCAAAATGAAAATTTGAAATGTTTCATTTTGAAAATGTTGAAACAAAGTGATTCAAACTTTTCTAATTGGTTGCTTGGTTGGTTTTGGCCAACTATTTGTGAATTTGGGTCAAGTTCTTGAATAATTTTGAATGGCCCCAGACTTCATTCTTCAACAAATAAACTGTTTATCTGAAAAATTTCTGCCAGGTGTCAGTATGACAACCCTGCCCTAGCTATGTGGCTAAATGGGCAGGGAAATCTGGGGACGGTGGGAGTGTCCAGTATTGAAAAGGGGTCCTGTTCTGGCAAAGGGTGTGAACTACTGAGTTAATGATTCTCTGTCTGTAGTTATAGATCTGATTGAATCTGGCTTTTCCCTCTCTCTCACCTGCCTCTCTACCTATGAACCTATGTCTCACTCATCACTGTGGTGTCAGAGCTCAAACCTGTGTCAATAATTTTCACTAAACTAACGGGTGTGTCTTTTGCTGTTCTTTGCTGTTCTTTACAAGTAAAGGCACGCAAGCTACCTAACCATTTGCTGCTCAGTTACATCCCTGTTTTGTTTCCAGGGGATATAATTAGCAACAACTGACCTTGGCTCTGTGCCCAGGAAATCCGGCGAATCCGGGCTTTTGTTTGCTATTAATTTTCAATGCCCATCTCCCTCTGATGTTGGCCACTAACTCTTCCTTGGTGGGTTTTCTAGGAGATCAAGTACCTTCACTTCCTGGAGGGCGCGAGGGATTTTGAGTGGCTGAAGGCTGTCCTGCTGAACAAGAATGTCAGGAAGGGATTTTTGGACCAGTACGGGTAAAACAGGCTGCCATAGACCCTGTCCTTGAACACTGAGGCTTGCTGCAGCCTCACCTCCCTTTGTGCAGAGCTATGTGAAAAATTCCCCTTGTAATTTCATTTCGAGAAGTCAGACTTCCCATCTGCTCCTTTGTGCATTGCTGCAGAAATGGCTGTCGCATGCTGCCCCAGAAGTGGCTGCATTTCAGTGATGGGTGTCTGAATGCTACAGCCTGTACATCAGTAGCTTGTAAAATACTTTGTGATTCTCCTGAATGAAATGTGCTGTTTAGAGCTGGGTGAAATTTTGCAACTGAAACTTCTTTCCAGCAAAACTGCAGATTTGGGTCAACCAAAATATTTCCCAAGTTTGTGCAGATTTGGGCAAATTGATTTGGTTGAGGAAAAACCAAAAAAGGAAAAATCCAAACACATGGAAACATTTTGTTTCATGTTTTTTGACGTTTTCAAAATGGAAACGTTTTGACTTTTTGATTTGAATTAACCTTTAACCATATTCATTTATTTATTTTAACTTAAGGAGAAAAATATCAACATGAACCATTTCCTTTTGGGTCAAAATAAACATTTTATTCAACCCCAAAACTAGTCTTTTTATAAACTTTTTGATGCATTGAAAATTCTAAAAAAAATTCAGTTTCAGTTTGACACTATCTGAATTTTTTTCTTTGAGCTTTTCAAAGCTGCCGGTGAAATGAAAAACCCATTATGGGCACATCTTTATTGCTGTTATTTAGTCCTTTATCCTCCATTGAGGGATCAGGGCCCCATTGCTTTAATACACACATACCATGAAAAGATGGCCCTTGCCCCAAATTGCTTATATTTTAAAGCTCCAAGAAGGTGAAGATTTTGTGCCATTCTGGGAAATGCTCCAGAATAAGTTGGCATCATTTCTATCTATTTCAGCTCTTAGCAGCATGCCTGATGGGGCCTGATTCTTTTTTCAAAGTGAAACGAGTGGTTAGAGCACTCACCTGTCCTGAATCTATTTCCATTCCCTTCCTTAGGCCCAGCCCACGGGACAGATTCGGTAAGGATTTCAGTCTGGATAATTACCTGGTCATTCACCCTGATTTCCTCAGATACACAAAAAACAGGTCAGTAGCAGGGGGTTATTTGCCATGGCGAGTGCCATCTGTCAGGCTGTCTCTGAAAGGCTGCTTGCCGGATTCTGTTGTCTTCGTTCTTTCATCCTCACCCTCTTCCTCACAACCCCAATCACACGGGGGGGGGGGTGAAATTCACCCCCATGCAGAGAGCAAACACAAGCAATGCTTAAACAGAATGTCAGTGGCATCTAGCCCTCATGCTGGCCCTCTGCCAAGGGGTGGATTTCACCCATAAGAAGCTGAGAGGCGGAGAGGGAATGACTGCAGGGCAGTTTGTTTTTCAACGTACAAGAGAAAAGAGTATTGAATTTGCCCCATCAGAACAAATTAAGACTCTGATCCTGCCAATGGATCAGTATGGATGGAACCCCTGCACCCACACAGCGTTCCTCTGAGGTCGAGTTGCAGGATCAGGGCCAAATTGTCCAGTGTCCTGCCTTTGTCAGGGGCCAGTGCTAGATATTTCAGTGGAAACCATAAACACCCTAAAATGAACTTTCTTCCTGACCCTGCCAGCATTCTATGTCCTGAAGGATGAGGGTGGATAATTTTTTATTACTACCTTAACTAGTGTGATTCCCACTGCTATTATTTTATAATTGTCTAATCTTTTTTAGAAACCTACAAAGTGATTTGCTGTGGTAATGTCCGTCTGTAGCAGGTTCTGTGTGTAGGAAAAACTACTCCCCTCCCCCCCCGCCAAAAACAAACAAAACATGTTGCCCACCTGTGCTTAGATCCTGGGAAGGCAAACTGCAGCCCAAATGGACCATCCTTTATTTTACAGGTATCAGCCACAGCTCCTCTGACTCTGCTCCTTTCCAAGCTAAAGAGTGCGAGGGCTTGATTGTTTCCTACCTTGTGTCTCTGATCACTGCATCATTACATAAAACATCCAGGCCCCCAACAGCTTTCATTCCCCTTCTCTGAGCCTCTTCTACAGCTGCTCTTTGCATCCTACAAGCGGATGGGCTCATGAGATACCTGACCAGTGCAACGCCCCGTAAATGCTATCCAGGGGACTCCCTATGTGTGGGTGCATCATACCGTCATGGATGAGACCAACTTTAGATACCAGCCCCACAAAACCAGTATTTCTGATGGATGGAGCACCATTGTGGCAGCCAATCAGCCATGCCTGGCAGTCCCATGTTGTTTTCAGAGGTGGTACTTCCTGATGGGACTCCATGCATCATGGAGTCAAGTATCAGAGGGGGAGCCGTGTTAGTCTGGATCTGTAAAAGCAGCAAAGAATCCTGTGGCACCTTATAGACTAACAGACGTTTTGCAGCATGAGCTTTCGTGGGTGAATACCCACTTCGTCGGATGCAAGTAGTGGAAATTAAGTAGTGAAAATTCCCCTGGAAATTTCCACTACTTGCATCCGACGAAGTGGGTATTCACCCACGAAAGCTCATGCTGCAAAACGTCTGTTAGTCTATAAGGTGCCACAGGATTCTTTGCTGCTTTTATGCATCATGGAGCTATTCACTCACCCAATCTTCAGGACAAACACCCCACCCCTCTGTGCAGGGGAAGAAGGGTGAGTCCTGTTAGGCACCTGGGGGAGAAATTCTGAGCCCAGGCTCAGGATGAGTCAAAATGTTGGAGTGTACAGCGGCGGATTAGTCACCGGGCCCATGCTCAGGGGCACTAGCCAACTGGGGGCCCCCAGAAAAAATTCAACTGCCAGTGGGAAGCCCCTGCATCCCAACCCTGCTCCCCAGCAGAAGCTGTGGGATGCAGGAAGACCCAGCACACCCCACTCCACCCCCATCCCTGGCAGAAGGTGTGGGACATCAGGGGAAGAACAGTGCTCCCCCCCCCACCCCCAAACCCATCCCTGGCAGAAGCCGCAGGGCAGCAGGGGAAGACCCGGCGCTCCCCCGACCTCGTCCCTGGCAGAAGCCGCGGGGCGGCAGGGGAAGACCCGGCCAGGGCCGGCTTTAGGCCAATTCCACCAATTCCCCCAAATCGAGCCCCGCGCCCAGTGGCAGAGCCGCCAGGGGGTGGGGCAAGTGGACGAGAATCCCTTCCCTGGCTAGAGGCTCCTTTTTAAATATTTTCTCACCCAGCAGCACTCTGGGTCTTCGGCGGCAGGTCCTTCATTCGCTCCGGGTCTTCAGCAGCACTTCGGCGGCAGGTCCTTCAGTGCCGCCGAAGACGTGGAGCGAGTGAAGGACCCACCGCCGAAGACTAGGCGCGCCGCCCGGTGAGTACAAGCACCACGTGTTTTTTTTATGTGTTTCTTTTTTTTCAGTCATCCCTGCCGGGGCCCCGCCGAAACTGTTCAAATCAGGCCCCGCACTTCCTAAAGCCGGCCCTGGACCCGGCGCTCCCCCGACCTCGGCCCTGGCAGAAGCCGCGGGGCGACAGGGGAAGACCCAGCGCTCCCCCGACCTCGTCCCTGGCAGAAGCCGCGGGGTGACAGGGGACGTTCCCGTGCCTGACCCGCACTCCAGCAGAAGTGCCAAGCAGGCGAGGCAGGAGAAGCCCCAGTGCTCCGACTCTGGTCCCCTGCAGAAGCGTGTGGCATGGCGGGGGAAGCCCCAGCACCCGGATCCCTGCTGCGGCCCTGGGACTGGAGGAGCTCTCACTCTCCCTGCTGCGGCCCTGGTGTGGCACAGGGACAGAACTTCTCCAGTCTTGGGGCCACAGTGGAGGTGGGGGAGTGGGGCAAAAAGGAGCAAACGGGTTGGGGGGCCACAGTGGGGGGACAGAATGGGGGGGACCCTGGGTGACACAGGGACGGGGCCTGGGGGAAGAGGCACAAAGGGGTGGGGGCCATGGGCAGGGCTGCAGGCAGAAGGAGGGCGGGACTGTAGGCGGAAAGGGTGTGGAGGGGGCCACCCACTTACTCTGTCTCAGGGCCCTAGGAAACCTAAATCTGCATCTGGGAGTGTAGCATCTCCAAGGGGTAGAGGTGCAGGTGGGCGATAGAGACCCCCAACTTTCCAGCTGTCTGGCCTGATTTTGTGGTTGGACCAAATCAGTGCTTAATTTGTAATGAAAGAGGTCCTGGGGCTGAAGCAATTTTTTTACTTTCATAACTGACGTGGCAAGCCCAGAAGTGCCAGGGCTATGAACTGCCAAGCCGCCAGAGGTACTGGAGCTATGAACTGCCAAGCCCAGAGGTGCCAAGGCTCAGCCCTGGCACAAATTAAGCACTGGCCCAAACCCCAAGCAAAGGTTGGCCGACCCGTATCTCAGTGTTGAAATGCCCAACACACTGTGGCCAGCACGAGCCTTCAGAATGTGTGCATCATGCATCAGACACATGGGGCTGGCCAGGCTGCCCCACAATCAAGCCATCACACTTGGAGACCATGCTCCTCCTCCTTATGTCCTGCTGCAGGTTTCTAAGATCCAAAAGTCTGGATAAGTCCTACTGGGCACTGTACAGACCCACCACAGGGGCCTTCTTACTGCTGACTGCGCTCCATCTCTGTGACCGGGTAAGGACTCCATGGGGCTGCTGGGCCCCACCACACTGCCTGGGATGGGCAAAGGGCAGTGTTCCATAGCCCTTAGCTGGTGGATTGAGATCAGATTCCTGGCAGACCCATGGGAAGGGCACTCAGCCTCTGGGTATGCTGGAGGAGCGGGGAAGGAATGGGATGAAGAGGCCTGGTACCCGTCATGCATCAGCACCCGTGTTGCCCAGTTGAGGAACTACATTGCAGACTGACCTGGGGCAGACAGTCTAAGTGTCCCAGTGACTTGGGGGATATGACAAATGGCAAAAACACCCCTATGGGTTAAGACCTGACCTGGTCCTCCTCTTGTGTGGCTGGGAGCGTAACTCCCCTGACTTCCAAGGAGTTGGTGTGAGAGCAGAAGGACATTCTTTGGAGTGAAAGTTCCTAGCTTGGTCTGGCTAGAACCCTACATCTAGCAATGTGGGAGGCAAATGGCCCCTTGCGCCAGCTGCAGGGCCCCCAGACTTACCTCTCCATTTGGAAGCAGCTCCCTTCTGTGATAGCCATGCCCGCCCAGCTGTCTTTCCCCGCCACCCCTCCAGCCCTTGACTTCCCCATTTCTGAAGCCCTCTAACCCACTGGACCCTTCTGGCTTTTCCAGGTGAGTGCCTATGGCTTCATCACAGATGGCTACCAGAAGTACTCAGATCACTATTACGACAAGGAGCGGAAACGTCTGATCTTCTACACCAATCACGACTTTGATCTGGAGCGAAGGGTGTGGAAAAAACTCCACGATGCGAATGTCATGAAACTCTACCAGCGATCCTGACCTGGGGCCCAAGGGACACTGGCTGGAGAGTCTGACCCTCTCTGGTAAAAGGGTCATGTGGGAAAGAAACTTGAAAGGCAGGAGTGCGCCTTACTTCAAGTAATCTTCTACTTATTTTCATGAAGGAACGTTAATTCTTTGGCACCAGAAATCTTCTGTCTCAGGGCGTTGGTTCCAGGAATATGCACCTCAGCAACAGGGCAGGAAGGAAACACTAAGCAAACAGCACGAACCTCCCCAGCTCAGACCACACATGTAGCCAGTACAGGGCTGATCACTACTCTAGGGGCTACAAAAGCCATTGTAGGTTCTTTGGTTTGCAGCTCTGTCATTGGGAGAGAGGATTCCAAGCTGGAGGGATCTTGAATGTTTCCATTTGGAAGCCTTTTGCTAGCAGCAGACGTGTCTGTGGAGGATCTGAACTGTCATTCGGCTGGGTTTCTTGGGAGAGGGTGCTGCAGTCGTTGGGGACAGGGAGTCTGCTTGGACTGCTGTGGTGAATCCCAATTGCATGATGTACCAGGAGTCCCATTTAACATCCCCCACCCCCGCTTGAGCCCACAGAGTAACTGTTGCTCTGCTCCCCACTCTTCTGCTGCAGCTCATCTGTCACCATCCCCCCCTCCATGTAATTGGTGGGTGATTGTTTTGGGGAGGGGGATTTGTGCCTGAGCTCAGTCCAAGCCGATCCAGCACTGATTGTCCCACTCCAGTTTAGCTCTTTTTGGCCTGTGTGCAATTAGACTGATCCCATCGAGATGGGGCTAGTTTTTCTCCAGGCACTTACCAATATAGTCTAATGGTTAGTGCTCAGGATTCGCCACCAGGAATATGCTCCATTCCTGATTCTGCCACTGACTTGCCATGTGATCTCGAGTAAGTCACATACCCTCTCTGTGCGTTGGTTTATACTCAGTAAAATGGGCATAAAAAGGCTTTCCCTTTCAAGGGGCTTGTGACTCAGGCTGCATCAATAACTGGCTTTTTGGTTTGCTGGCCGAAAATTGTTTTGGTTCGACCTGAAACAAAAATATTTCTTTTCAGCAAACTGAAAAAAGTTTAAAAAAAAAAAAAACAGGTTGAAAAAATGTTCACATCAACCCAGCAATAAACATTTTTTTCATTTTTGAGTTTAACCTTTTAAAATAATGAAGTAAAATTCAAAATGAAAAGTTGTTTTGAACTGAAAAACTGTTTCTGTTTTTTTGGATTTTTTAGTTTGTTTTTGTTTTTTTAAACCAAAACAACTTGGTGAATTTGAGATGAATTTGCAAAATGTTTCAGTTGACCTAAATCTGCATTTTTTTAGCAAAGAAAAGTTTCAGCCAATAGATTTTACCTAGCTCTACGTACGAGGCTGAACTAGCAGAATAGCTCTGGGAGCCCCTCTGGCAGAAGATGCTAGAGAATGATGCTGTATTATTAGTGTAATACTCTTATCTCTACACATTTAGGCCACATCTGCATTAGCACTTATGTCAGCAAAACTTTTGTCACTCAGAGGTGTGAAAAAATCCCCCTCCTGAGTGACACAGGTTTTGCGGCAAAAGCACTTGTTTGCACAGTGCTATGTTGGCGGGAGACGCTCTCCTGCCGGCATAGCTACCACTGCTCATTGGGGGTGGCTTAATTATGCCGATGAATACTGTGCCGGGTAAGATGATCTGTTTTCATTGCTGTCAGTGGGCCCCATCTGATTAATCATCCTCACTCGTTTGCGGCCCAGTCCTGTCCTAATGGGCGGTTGAGGTGCTCAGCACCTTGTCAGACGCGCTCAGGATCTCATAGGATCAAGCACTCACAGCAATTAGCATCTCCTGGATATTTCAAGGCAAATGATTGTGGTAATTCCTTGCACCACCGCTCATCGCTGAGTGTCATATAGAGACGGCCAAGCTGGGACCTGCTAGTGCTAGATGGGGTTTGCTGCCGAACTACGCAGCAGTGTTTTGGCTAGGGAGGCTTTTGCTCACTGCAACCTGGAGAGAAGCATGTTTATTTCACTCACACATACACATGCTCCAGCAAACCCAACCCCTTTAATACTCTGCAGAAACTGGGGTGGAGGGTGAGGGGCAGGGATGTGGGGACGTTCCTATTAACATGACCCAGACGTTTACAAAGGGCAGAAACCTTTCTCCCGAGTGGCAGAACAACTGCAAACCAAGGGCCTGCCCCGAAGAGCAGACAGGGGGGTCTTCCCACTGACCTCACTGGGATTTGGATCCAAACCCAATTGTGAATTTAGCCTGAGCACGTGGGTGGAGTTTCTCTGGTTGCAAGTGACACGACTTCCTTTTGCCAGGCTGTTCTGCAAGGCCATGGAAACGCCACCAAGGGAAGCACCTGAGTTCTAAGGGGAGGAATTTCAGATCTGTTTGGAAACGCAGATTGTAACCATCATCTGGCCAGCTCGGACCAGAGCTGTTTTACTATTTTTATACAGGTGCTTTACAAATTCACATGTATCTGTCAATCCATTTATTTGCTGCTGGGGGGAAAAGATTCTGAAGCTGGGGACATCAAAACGTGTTTATGGAGGCTGGGTGTGGCCTCTGCTGGCATCTCCCCGGGCTTCTCAGCTACCCTTGGGATCCCCACTGGAGTTGAGCTGAAACGTGCAGTGTCACCTGTTGTGAATATTTTGCACAGCCCCCAAAGCTGCTCAAAGGAGGCAATTCCCAGCATACCAAATCTGCACCTACCCAGATTGACCCTTTAAAGGTCTGATCCAGAGCCCACTGGAGTTAATGGAAAGAAGCCTATTGATTTCAGTGAGCTTTGGATCATGCCTTTAGCCCTTCTAGGGTATCGTGACTGGGTCCTGTTTGTCAGTAACCCTTCAGTTGTCTGGATCCACCCTGGGAGTGGGAGCAATGCACTGGCCTTGTCTACACTGGGATTAGCCCACCCTCCGGCCAAGCGTAAGCAGGGGTAAGTTCCACCAGTGCAAATCAAGGCTTTGCTTGTACCCCGCAGGACTTCGCCATGTGTTGATGGCAGGACTCAGGGCATTCCCCACTGTAGATGAGGTTGAAATAGGGCTGTGTAGGGCGCAGGTGAGGACAGATGATGTCCCGCCAAGGATGCCAGCATATCACTAGACCTGCAGGTCTGACTCTCCTCTCTTATACCCAGTATAGCTCCAGTGGAATTGTCCCTGATTTACATCAGCATCAGAATCTGGCCTGACCCGCCCCCCCTGGACACTCACTGGGACAAGCTCATCTTCCATTCTCAAAGGAAGCCCATTCTCATGCTGAACATGCCTGGCTTTCCCAGCCCCGGCGCCCGCCCCACTCTTCTTGGGAAGGCCCCCAGGCTTTGAGCTCTCAGGGGGGTAGCAAGGAATCATTGTTCCTTACCAGCAGCGTCTGGGCCATGCTGAATCGCTCCAGGTTGCTAGGTGACCGTCTCTGCACTGCTATTCTTCAAAGTGAATAGGGCCTTTTTATTCCCAAGAAGTTGGAAGAAGTTTCTCTGTTGCCTGCCCTTCCCCCCATCCCTTCCTCCTCTTCTCTTCCCTCCTTTCTTTTCACTGCTGGGCTGGCAAGAGGGAATTAGTGGGGGAGGGAAGAGGGGTGCAGCCACCAATGAGGGCCAGAAAAGCATTAGCCACAAGGCCCAGCCTGAGTCAATGGCAATCCGGGGCACCGGGCTAGGAACGCTGCAAATGGCTGGTGCTCAGGGGCCTTTCCAATGCTGGGCCTCGAGTGCCATTTTCAGCTGAGGCCCCAGGCAGGAAAGCTCCCTTCTTCCAGCTCACCACCTGACCCTCATCCTCCTCAACAAGGCTCACAGCAGCCAGTGTCTCCTCACCGTAGCTAACCTGGGGTACACTCACTGTGGCTATGGGAGGGAGAAGCTGGATGAGCACGAAGGGGCCTAAGCACATGAGAGACAGACAGTGCTGGCTGGGGAAGGACATAAGTGCAAGCTTCCCCGTGAGCCAGTCCGTAAGGCTCTGCCAATGCAGGCTCCTACCTGCATCCCTCCTGGACTGGACCCCACGGGCCGAAGGTGCCATTCCAGTCCTGAAACCCCACACAGCTCTGCCAACGCACCCTGAATCCTCACCTGCAGTGACCCCAGCTATGCCAGTCCTGAAACCCCACACAGCTCTGCCAATGCACCCTGAATCCTCACCTGCAGTGACCCCAGCTATGCCAGTCCTGAAACCCCACACAGCTCTTCCAACGCACCCTGAATCCTCACCTGCAGTGACCCCAGCTATGCCAGTCCTGAAACCCCACACAGCTCTGCCAACGCACCCTGAATCCTCACCTGCAGTGACCCCAGCTATGCCAGTCCTGAAACCCCACACAGCTCTGCCAATGCACCCTGATCCTCACCTGCAGTGACCCCAGCTATTCCAGTCCTGAAACCCCACACAGCTCTGCCAATGCACCCTGATCCTCACCTGCAGTGACCCCAGCTATTCCAGTCCTGCGTGCCCCACACAGCTCTGCCAATGCGCCCCCGATCCTCACCTGCAGTGACCCCCCAGCTAGTTCAGTCCTGAAACACCACACAGCTCTGCCAAGGCATCCTATGCCTGACCTGCAGCCCTACCTGCTACTCCAGTCCTGGGTTGTGCAGGGATGAAGCCGTGTGTCTGAGGCTAACACACGTACAGGTCACTGAAGTCATGCGCCTGACCTCAGCTGAAAAAAAGTCACTCAGGTCAGACGCTAGAATCTGCCATCTCCTTGGAGACCATCAGCTACACATTCCTCAGGGCTGGAAAGGGGCAGAGTCCAGCAGGCAGGAGGAGCAGAGCTGGGGAGCAGGGTGGGGGAAAGGCAGCAGAGACTATGTGAAGTGACCATTTCTCAAACACACAATAGGCCGAGCAGCACTGATTTGTCCAAACAATTCAGCGACTAGTTACAAACAAACAACTTGTTTGAAAGGCTGCAGGATCCACTTGTGAATGATTCACTAGGCAACAAAGAGACTAAATTAGCAA